>NC_140990.1:292095715-294495715 GCF_052327205.1 Somniosus microcephalus
CCGCACTCCCCCCCCAGCTTTCCCCCTGGGTCCCGCACTCCCCCCCGCCCCGATCCCGCACTCCCCCCGCCCTGCTCTCCTCACCAGTCCCACTCTTCCCCCCCCCGCTCTCCCCACTGGTCCCGCTCTCCGCACTGGTCCCTGTCTCCCCCACCCCGCTCTCCCCGATGTCCACTGTGTACATTAGTGGGCCCTGCCGTGTGCATATCGTTCCTGGCTGCCATTTTTCTGTTCGGTAGTCACGGGCCAAGACTGGTTGCCTTACATTGAAGCTCCTTGTTGGCTTCTCATGGATGTGCTGGAATTGCTTACTCTCAACATCTCTTCATACGTTTGGCCTGAGCAAATCCAGGCGAGATCTTAACCTTCGGTTAAAGAACATCATGGCTGGGGCCTGGTTGGTGACTGCATGTGTCGCATTCCGGTAGGTGAACAGGAAATTGTCCACCTTGTGCTGCAGCGGAATGTTGTCATTGTACATAGACTTTATTGCCTTCTTAAAGGTTTGTACGAACCTTTCAGCCAATCCATTTGTGGCTGGATGATACGGGGCGGATGTGTAATGCCTTACCCCATTCTTTTTCAAGAACCTCCGGAACTCTTCGGACACAAACTGTGGTCCGTTGTCGGAGCAAATCTGTTCTGGCAAGCCATTCCTGGCAAAAATGGTCCGTAGGACTGCAATAGTTTTCTCCGTGGTGGTGGAGGACATTTTGATGACCTCAGGGCCATTTCGAGTGCGCATCCACGGCTATTAAAAACATTGAGTCCCTGAATGCACCAGCAAAATCAATATGCACCCGTTGCCATGGAGATGAGGGCCACTCCTGTAAGGATTCCGGGGCTTCTTTTAAACTGGTTTAAGGTAATCTACCTGGCCAGCAGTCTTTTTGCTGCTGCACTCTAAACCAATTTACAAACAGCGGTTTCGAATCGCTACCCCTCCTTTAGTTCTGAGTGGAGGAACTTATAATTAATGATATTAAAACGGAACAAGTGTTTTGGATGAGAGAACAAAATCAAGCTTTATTAACTAAAAGAAACTATAATCACAATATCAAACTATCCCACACGAACACAGTAAAATTGTAAAACTATACAGCAGGGGAGTTGCAGACGGCAAAAACGAGGGATACAATGGCTACAATGTTATTTAAACAATCTTAGCAATTCCCTTAAATCACCACCCCAAACTCCTGCTAGGTTGCCTTGTTGAGGAGTCAGAAACTCTGCTCACATGTGGTCCAGCGAAGAGAGAGAGAGAGAGAGAGAGAGAGAGAGAGAGAGAGAGACTCACCCATGGTCCCAGGAAGTCAAGAGAGAGCGAGCTGGCTTCTCAGCCCTATCTTTATATCTGGTGAGCCCCTCCCATCCTGCCTTGCAAGGCTGTGTGCAAAATTCCCCACCCAAAAGGGTCCAATAACAAAAGGGAGATACAGCTGCCCTATTGTCCAGCGCTGGGTGATTTAAAACCCATTCAAATCTTAACGTTTCCCATTCAAGATACAAAAAGTCTCTTCTGCAGTTTAGGTGTATCCCCTCAATATACAAACAAATGCTAATAGCATTCAGTTGCTTTGTAAACAAAGCATTGTCCTTTGTCTTCATCGAACCTTACTTCCAGACACAGAAAGCTACATTCCAAGCCTCTTTTGTCATTCGGCCAGGTGGTGCGACTGCCATTTTATCCCTGGAAATTTAAAAGCACATTGCCCAGGGATACTTTAATCAAAAAAATGAATCTTCAGAACTGTAAATTATTGCGAATTCTTACACTCCCATGGGTGTAGAGGGGCCTGTGGTGGTGCATTTTGGACTTTCTGGCATCCTGAGCAGCTCTTGGTCAGGCCCCTCAATTTGTTTATCGATTCCTGGCCACCACACATAAGCCCTGGCTAGGCTTTTCATTTTTACCCCTCCCAGATGACCCTCATGAAGCTCATTGAGCACTCTACCCCTTAACTTGGGTGGAATTACCACTCGGGATCCACACATCAAGGTCCCCCGGCACACTGACAGCTGTTCTCTCCTTGTCGAAAATGCTGGCAACAGTGAGTCGCCATGTGCTGGCCATCCCTTCACCGTCAAATCATATACCCGAGACAGTGTCGGGTCATTTCGGGTTTCCTTTTCGATACAAGTGTTAGTTACCGGTAGGTATTCAACTATAGTCGAATGGAATATTTCGACAGGATCCACTGCTGGTGCTTCCTCTGCAGTAGGCAGTGGCAGGCATGATAGCACATCAGCATTTCCATGCTATTTCGTGCCCTTATATTCAATCTCATAGTGGTGCGCCCCTAGAAAAAGTGACCATCTTTGTAGTCGTTGCGCAGTCATCACCGGAACGCCCTTCTTCGGATTAAAAATGGAGACAAGAGGCTGGTGATCAGTCAGCAAGGTGAATTTCTGCCCATGCAGATAGTGATTGAACTTTTTCACTCCCCACACTAGGCTGAGGGCCTCCCTGTCAATCTGGGCATAGTTACGCTCGGCTGAGGTTAGTGATCATGACGCAAAGGCTATTGGCCTCTCTGAGCCGTCCGAAAATTTGTGCGAGAGCACCGCTCCAATGCCGTAGGGTGACGCATCACATGCCAACCGAATTGGTAATGCCGGGTTGTAATGGGCCAATACCTCTTTCGATGTGATTAGTGTTTTGCTCTTCTGGAAAGCTCGTCTACATTCGTCACTCCACTTCCATGGCACCCCAGTTTGCAGTAGGGTGTTCAGTGGGTGTAGTATTGTAGACAAATTTGGCAAGAACTTATGGTAGTAGTTTACCAGCCCGAGGAACGACCTCAGTTGTGACACATTTTCCGGTGCTGGAGCCTTGACTACTGCCTCAATCTTCTCTGGGGACTTATGTAACCCCTCTTTATCGATAACGTGGCCACAATACGAGATCTGTTTTCTAAAAAACTCGCATTTGGGGCGGTTAGCTCGGAGCCCATATTCCTGCAATCTAGTGAGCACCTGCTCCAGGTTGGCAAGGTGATCACTGTCATTTTTGCCCGTGACCAGGATGTCATCCAAATAACACTGGGTCCCTGGGATCCCTTGCAGGACTTGTTCCATTGCCCTCTGCCAAATAGCCGGAGCTGATGCTACCCCGAATACCAGCCGGTTGTATTGGTAGAGACCTTTATGGGTGTTGATTGTGAGGTATTTTTTTGATGCTTCTTCTACCTCCATTTGCAGATACGCCTGGGCCAGATCAATCTTAGTGAAGCGTTTCCCTCCAGATAGCGAGGCGAAAATATCTTCAATCCGCGGAAGTGGATATTGTACGGTGTGAAGGACCGGGTTCACTGTTACCTTAAAGTCCCCACAGATGCGAACCTTCCTTGGTTCCCCAGGCGTGCTGCTCAACGACTTTTTCATCACAGGGACGATGGGTGTAGCCCACTCGCTCCAGTCTACCTTGGACAGTACACATGAACGTTCCAGACTCTCCAGTTCTGCTTCGATGGCTGGGCGGATCGCATAAGGTACCGGTCTGGCCTTAAAACATTTTGGGCTTGCGTTTTCTTCAATTTTAATCATCGCTGTCATGCCTTTTAGTGTTCCGAGTCCTTGCTGGAACACTTCTTTCGCATCAGTTAGGATGTTTCACAGTCGCCCAGGTGTGACATCGTCATCCTTTTTGTCAGCCACAGTCAGTGCCTGTATGGAATGCCAATCCAGTTGTATTTTCCGGATCCATTCACATCCCAGTAATAGTGGTCCTCCATCTTGCAATACATGCAGGTCTAGTTTTGGTGTTTCCTTACCGTTATATATAACGGTCACCCTTATTTTTCCTTTGGGGTAGACTTTTTGCCCCGTGTACATCTTCAAAATAATTTTTGTGTCTCTCAAGGGTATGTGTGAGAATAGCCGCTCGTTGTCCCGTCGGTTTATGACTGTTAGAGCTGATCCTGTGTCCAATTTCATCTTTACCTGGACTCCTGCTATCTTGAGAATGACCCAAATGGTTCGGTGATCCTCCGTTGTGATCACATTATGTAGTTTCAGACGCTACAGATGCATTCGCACCCGTACGACCAGATTTAGGAACAGCTTCTTTCCCAGGGCTGTCATCCTACTGAACTCCACAAATAAACGCTAAAGCCTGCACATCTGCCAATGCACTTTATTATGGTCATATTTATGTTAATATACAACAAGTCAAATGTATGTTGAATGTTTAAATGTCTTAATCCAAATGTACACTCTCGGGAGCCGCAAGCCTACATTTCGTTGTACTGCACTTGTGCACTAACAATGACAATAAAAGTTGATTTGATTTGATTTGATTTTTGATTTGAACTCAGTTCCCTGCTTTCAGAGTCGTTATCACTCTTTTGTTCGTCTGAACTATTCTCTGTTATCTTATGTACCTTCTTGTACTTCCCTTTGTTCAGTTTCTTATTGCTGGTTTTCTTTCCCGACCTGCAGACTCGTGCTATGTGTCCTACTTTTCCACACTGTCTGCACACTTTGTCTTTGAACCAGCAATCATTCTGGTTATGTGTTGTTCTGCCACAGCAATAGCACTTCTCTGTTCCATATGACATTTCGTTTGTGCCATATTCTTGCGGTCTCTGTTGTATCTCTGCAGCGCCCCGTGCTGCTGCTTCATATGATACCGCAATGCTGAAAGCCTTTTCCAGCGTAAGGTCCTTTTCAGATAAAAGCCGTTTCTGGGTTCCTTCACTTTGAAGCCCACACACAAACTTATCCCTTAAGGTATCTGCCAGTCCCGCTCCAAACTGGCAGTGTTTCGATAGTTTGCGCAGTTCTGTTAAATAATCAGCATTGCTTTCATCCTTATGCTGGTTCCGTTTGTGAAACTTGAATCTTTCTGCTATCAGCAGCGGTGTGGGGTTTAAATGTTCCTTTAGTATCGTTACTATGTCTTCAAAACTCTTTTCCATTGGCTTCGTTGGGGTTACTAGATTTCGTAATAAACCATACGTCTTTGCACCCATTAAATTTAACAATACCGACGCTTTCTCGTCATCTGACACCCCATTTGCCTTGCAGTACACCTCTATTCGTTCGACATATGTAGTCCAATCTTCGACTTCATTGTCAAATGCAGTGATACTGCCACTCTTCGACATTTTGGGTGTGGTTTAAAATGGCGTCTCCCAATGGCTTAAAATGGCATCTCCCGCGCTTTCCTTCCTCCCCCGCTGCTGCCGATGCTGCTCCCGGCGGTTCTCGTGGCAATGGCGGCGCCCTGTAGGTTTCGCGCGCTTCTCTCTCTCCCTCTCTCCGACGCTGCTCGGCCCCTGAACACCGGCTGCGCCCTGTGTGCTCTGCCCTCTCTCTCTCCCCCGTCGACGCTGCTCGGCCCTTTGCTGTGCCGCTCGGTCAGCTCTAGCCCGCCGCTGTCCAGGAAGGGTCTGCGCACTATCTGTTGCCAGCCCGTTTCGCTGGACCACCTCGACTGGAAAGCCAAGCCTGGCTCTCAACAGCCTCCCCCGCAATTCTTGAGTCTCTGCTGGATGACTGGGAGGTTTCCCGTGGTCAACGCCCGAGTCTCTGGCCTTGACCTCCAATCCACTGATCTCCAGGGACAAATCCCCGGGAGGTGATGCAGAGTTGCAGATAGGTTCGAACCTGCCTCGTCGCCAATGTTACGTTCGTGTAATCATCAGACACAGACTGCGGAGAACGGTACAACGGTGTTTACTCAACGTGGCTCAGACTGCAACTGAAACAACAGATTACTACTCAGCGTTATATACAGGTGTGGTCACTGCCGGTACTACAGTATACATGAGCTGTAGAAAGTAGTTCCCCCCTTAAAGGTACATACATTACAGCTGACACCCAAACCCAAAATCCAATCATAAAGATGCCCGTCTGCAGCACCTGGGCTTACACAGGTTCTAGTCCTATGACACGATGGGCCGAAGGGCCTCTTTCTGTGCTGTAAAACTCTATGACCCCATTACATCATCTGTTTTTGACCATCAAGACTCATATCTGGGGTCGTTATGGCAACACAATCGGAACATGTCTCCACAGCTTGAGACATGGCCCCTGTCTTTGTTTTTAATTCGCTGCGGATGTTATAACATTCCAATGCAATGGCAACTGCAGCTGACCTTGGTTCCCAGGCTAACTGCAGTCTATTCGACCGTGGCAATCTCTTGCTCACCCCAGGTTGTCTGGTGAAAGCCTACTCACAGATTTTTAAGCATAAGAAAAAGTGTTACATGTTATACATAATTCAGGTTATCATTGTATGCAGTTAATGATTATAAACTTCTACATTTAATCCTTACACATGATTATAGATCTCCGACAGTGCAGCGCTCCCTCAGTATTGCCCCTCCGACAGTGCAGCGCTCCCTCAGTACTGCATCTCCGACAGTGCAGCGCTCCCTCAGTACTGCCCCTCTGACAGTGCAGCGCTCCCTGTGTACTGCATCTCTGACAGTGCAGCGCTCCCTCAGCACTGACCCTCCGACAGTGCAGCGCTCCCTCAGTACTGCATCTCCGACAGTGCAGCGCTCCCTCAGTACTGCCCCTCTGACAGTGCAGCGCTCCCTGTGTACTGCATCTCTGACAGTGCAGCGCTCCCTCAGCACTGACCCTCCGACAGTGCAGCGCTCCCTCAGTACTGCATCTCCGACAGTGCAGCGCTCCCTCAGTATTGCCCCTCCGACAGTGCAGCGCTCCCTCAGTACTGCATCTCCGACAGTGCAGCGCTCCCTCAGTACTGCCCCTCTGACAGTGCAGCGCTCCCTGTGTACTGCATCTCCGACTGTGCGGCGCTCCCTGTGTACTGCATCTCCGACTGTGCGGCGCTCCCTCAGTACTGCCCCTCCGACAGTGCAGCGCTCCCTGTGTACTGCTTCTCCGACAGCGCAGCGCTCCCTCAGTGCCACCCCTCCGCCAGTGCAGCAATGAACGGGCATGGGTTGGGATGACAATAACACTTTTTTGGGGGAGGGAATTTACTTGAGGGAGATTGAGGGATAAAGATAGAAAGAGAGGGAGAGAGAAAGTTTGTGAGTACTGAAGGGCAATCTTTGTTGCGATGGTAACCACAGGGAAATCCGCTAACACTTCTTTACCCAGAAAGTGGTAAGAATGTGGAACTCGCTACCACAGGGAGTAGTTGAGGCGAATAGCATAGATACATTTAAGGGGAAGCTAGATAAGCACATGAGGGAGAAAGGAATAGAAGGATATGTTGATGGGGTGAGATGAAGAGGGGTGGGAGGAGGGTCGTGTGGAGCATAAACACCGCCATGGAGCTGACGGGCCGAATGGCTTGTTTCTGTGCTGTAAATACTTTGTAATTCTTTCGGAAAACTCTTCCTCATTAATCTCCATCTTGTTGCCTACTTCTGTAAAACCTGTAATGCAAAATATACAGCACTTAAAAAACAAAGCAAAGAAAAATGTGCTGAGATAATAAGGAAGTTATGATAGATAAGAAACTATGCAGAAGAATGCAATATCACTTAGTGATGTGCCAAGAAAGACCATCTGAAAATACCAGCAGGTCTCCTGTAGCATTGCTGGAAAGTATTCCGTGACCTAGATTGCACTTTCTAAAAATGATCATACGCCCATGGGGGGGTAATCGTGGCAACTGTACTGCCCTTCAATACTGCCTCTCATTCTCTCTCCCCCTCTCTTTCTCTCTCTCTTGCTGTTTCTCTTTAGTTGAAATACAGAAAATGTGATGGAGTTATAGAACACATGACTGAGACAGGGTAAAAATGTAACACAGCTCATTGATACAAGCCCTCGCAGATATAATGGCCCAGAAATTCGGGTCAGGGGCTTCCCGCGGGTGCAAGCCCCCGACCTGCACTTACCTAGCGCGCCGGCCGTTGTGCTGTGGGCCCGCGTGGGATTCCGATCCTGGGCCTCCTCCAACTGCCGGCGCGCAGTGCTTGCGTATCCCAGGGGCGCAGTTCGTTTGATGCGTCCCCTGGGATCACGTGGGCCATGGAGAGCCAATGGTAGCAGGGAAATGCCCATTCATAAAATTGACAGGAAGAGCTGTCAAAACTATAAATAGTATAAGCCCCAAAACATCACTAAAACTTCAAATACATTTTTTAAAAATCACATTTTTAAAATAACTATAAATTACATAAAATAACTATTTTAAACAATAATTTAAATTTTTGAAAAAATTAATTACATTTTCTAACGGGGCTAAAAATAAACTTACCTTTCTTTAAAGTATTTAAAAATAATAAACCTGTGGAAAAAATGTTTTAATTTTAATTAAATCACCACTTACCTTGTTAAAAGCAGGCCTTGTGCCTGCTTTTTAAAAGTGTAACTGCTGGAGACTTACCCTCCCAGAGAAACCTGCAAAAAAAACGTAAGTTCGATGCGCACGTGCTGCCTCTCCGGCATACGCGTTCGACCTCTGAACCCTTTCTTTTAAGGGAACGGAAGTTCTAGTTTCCCGTGCATGTGCAGTGCATGCATGAAACCGGCACTTCCATTGGGCCTACGGGTGAGTACCACGTGCGTACTCACCCGTGGAGACCTGAATTTCTGGGCCAATATGTCTTATTATCTTTGCAAAATGTGCTTAAGGCGCAAGTAAATTCCCTTCCCCCAAAAAGTGTTACTGTAACCCCAACCTACCACATTAGTTCAAATTTAACCCTTATCCGTTCATTGCTGCACTGTCGGAGGGGCAGTACTGGAGGGTGTGCTGCACTGTCGGAGGGGCAGTACTGAGAGATCGCTGCACTGTCGGAGGGGCAGTACTAAGGGAGCGCCGCACTGCCGGAGGGGCAGTACTGAGGGAGCGCCGCACTGGCGGAGGGGCAGTACTGAGGGAGTGCTGCACAGGCGGAGGGGCCAGTACTGAGGGAGCGCTGCACTGTCGGAGGGGCAGTACTGGAGGGTGTGCTGCACTGTCGGAGGGGCAGTACTGAGGGAGTTCTGCACTGTCGATAACGAGTACTGAGGTGGGCTGCACTGTTGCAAGGGCAGTACTGAGGGAGAACTGCACTGTCGAAGGGGCATTACTCAGGGAGCGCCGCACTGTTGCAGGGCCAGTACCGAGAGAGTGCTGCACTGTTGCAGGGCCAGTACTGAGGGAGCGCTGCACTGTCGGAGGGGCAGTACTGAGAGAGCACTGCACTGTCGGAGGGGCAGTACTGAGAGAGCGCTGCACTGTCAGAGGGGCGGAACGGAGGGAGCGCTGCACTGTCTGAGAGGCAGTACTGAGGGAGCGCTACACTGTCAGAGGGGAGGTACTGAGGGAGCGCTACACTGTCGGAGGGGCATTACTGAGGGAGCGCTGCACTGTCGATTGTGAGTACTGAGGGAATGCCGCACTGTTGGAGGGGAGGTACTGAGAGAGCGCCACACTGTCGGAGTGGCATTGCTGAGGGAGCGCTGCACTGTCGGAGGGGCATTACTGAGAGAGTGCTGCACTGTTGCAGGGCCAGTACTGAGGGAGCGCTGCAATGTTGTAGGGCCAGTATTGAGGGAGCACTGCACTGTCAGAGGGGTAGCACTGAGGGAAAGGTGCAACGTCGGAGGGGCAGTACTGAGGGAGTGCTGCACGGTCGGAGGGGCAGAACTGAGGCAGCGCACCATCAGAGGGGCAGTACAGAGGGAGCACTGCACTGTCGGAGGGGCAGTACTGCGGGAACGGTGAACTGTCGGGGGGGCAGTACTGTGGGAGCACTGCACTGTCGGCAGGGCAGTACTGAGGCAGCGCTGCACTGTCCAAGGGACAGTACTAGAGGGAGCGCTGCACTGTCAAAGGGGTAGTACTGAGGGAGTGCTGCACTGTCGGAGGGGCAGTACTGGAGGGAGTGCAGCACTGTCAGAGGGTCAGTGCTGAGGCAGCGCTGCACTATCAGAAGGGCAGTACTGAGGGAGCACTGCACTGTCGGAGGGTTAGTACTGGAGGGAGCGCTGCACTGTCGGAGGGTCAGTACTGGAGGGGGCGCTGCACTGTCGGAGGGGCAGTACTGAGGGAGTGCCGCACTGTCGGAGGGGCAGTGCTGAGGGAGCGCTGCACTGTCCAAGGGACAGTACTAGAAGGAGCGCTGCACTGTCAAAGGAGTAGTACTGAGGGAGCGCTGCACTGTCGGAGGGGCAGTACTGGAGGGAGTGCAGCACAGTCAGAGGGTCAGTACTGAGGCAGCGCTGCACTATCAGAAGGGCAGTACTGAGGGAGCACTGCACTGTCGGAGGGTCAGTACTGGAGGGAGCGCTGCACTGTCGGAGGGTCAGTACTGGAGGGAACGCTGCACTGTCGGAGGGGCAGTGCTGAGGGAGCGCTGCACTGTCGGAGGGGCAGTGCTGAGGGAGCGCTGCACTTTTGGAGGGGCAGTGCACTGATTGCCAGCTCTGTATGGTGGGCCGGGGGGGAACAGCGCAGCCTGTGGAGGAGCAATGAATGACAGACCGCAACTTCTGGATTTCTGCATTAGGCTAAATCATGAAGTTCAGTCAGTTTACTGCCAGTTCGCCGTCATCGTGGACCGTAAATTCGGGGCCAATACAAAGACACTGGTGTGGATTTATTTTGACCCAAATTTATAATATACCGCTGTTGAAATTCACGAAAAGATTTTATAAAGAGGATAAAAAGGCAGCTTTGGAGAATTACAAAGTTACAATTTGATCTTTTTCAAAGTAGTTTTATTATTGACTTAAACAGCACGTCTGAAACTGCCACTGTGCTGGCTGACTCCTCCCCACCCCCAAGGGCTTTTCACAGTGAACAAGTAATTAACCCCTTACTTCTATTTGCCACCTTGAATTGCTGAATGTAAAGACAAGTTGTATTAGGTTTTTAAGTTTCAGCTCGAAGCGATACCACCAGGCTCACTACTGTGAAAATTCTTGTGGAACAAGTTCTTTTGAAGTCGAGAGTTGGAGGCGATCGCTGGTGATAATGGACAATGCTTTGTGGGCTGGGTCATGAAAGAAATATGCACAATGTTCGGGATAGCACAGAATTTCCATATCCCATAACACCCGCAAGAACAAATCGAACAGTTAAAACTGAGATCTTAAAATACCCCTGAGTTTGATGGCAATTGGAGGAAGTGTGTTTGAAAGTATTGATGTCACACAAATTTTCCTATAAATTTTTCTTGGTACCTTTCCTTTCCGATTGATGTAAGCGTATGATTGCAGAATTTCATCATCCAGTGCTAAGAGAAATGGTACATGATTTTACTAAGTGCAATCCGGGAAGAAAATCAGGAGAATTGACATAAGGAGAATGTGGGAACATGATAAACCATGCACAAGCAATTAAAGGGACTGTTTAAAGGAATAAATAGGCAGACAGGATGTAGTGTCCGCGTCTTAATAACACACGGACTGCAGGAGAACGATAATAATAGATGTTTACTGCACAGAGAGTATGCTGAACTGAAAGTACAGAAGCCTGCTACTGCTTTATATACAGGTGTGGTCACTGCCGGTACTACAGCATAAAAGCAGTTCTCTCTTAAAGGTACATACACAACAATTCCTCCCCTTTTAGATAACCAGTACATAACATTCATTTAACAATTGAATAATAACTAATTACAATTACAATTTTCTTTGTACTATATACATCAGCTGAAAGTAAACATTTATAAATTCAGTCTTTGGGGAGGCTTCCTGATCCTGTCTGGATAGCGCCTTTCTCAAGTATACTGTTCTTGCGGTGGAGTCGATTCTGGCTCATTGTCATTGGTTGGTTCGTCAGCTTCCAATACCACTGATTCTGAGGTAGACGCAATCTGTGCTTCGGGTTCATCACCAGGTGCGCATGCTCGTGGTATGGGTTTGACTTGTTCCTGTGACTCTAGAATCTGGTCAGCATGGCGTCTCACGATGCTCTCTCCAACGTCCACTGTGTACATTAGTGGTCCCTGCCATGTGCATATCGTTCCTGGCTGCCATTTTTCTGTTCGGTAGTCGCGGGCCAAGACTGGTTGCCCTATCTTGAAGCTCCTGGTTGCCCTTTCATTGATGTGCTGGAATTGCTTATTCTCAACATCTCGTATTATGTTTGGTTTGAGCAAGTCCAGGCGACATCGTAACCCGCGGTTAAAGAACATCATGGCTGGAGATTGGTTGGTGACTGCATGTGTCGCATTTCGGTAAGCGAACAAGAAATTATCCACCTTATGTTGCAGTGGTATGTTGTCATTATACATCGCCTTTATTGCTTTTTTAAAGGTTTGAACAAACCCCTTGGCCAATCCATTTGTGGCTGGATGATATGGGGCGGATTTGTAATGCTTTACCCCATTATTCCTCAAAAACCTCCGGAAATCCTCGGACACAAACTGTGGTCCATTGTCGGAGCAAATCTGTTCTGGCAAGCCATTCCTGGCGAAGATAGTCCGTAGGACTGCAATAGTTTTCTCCGTGGTGGTGGAGGACATTTTGATGACCTCTGGCCATTTCGAATGTGCATCCACGGCGATTAAAAACATTGAGTCCATAAATGGACCAGCAAAATCAATGTGTACCCATTGCCATGGAGATGAGGGCCACTCCCATGGGTGTAGCGGGGCCTGTGGTGGAGCGTTTTGGACTTTCTGGCATCCTGTGCATCTCTTGGTCATTTCCTCGATTTCTTTATCGATTCCCGGCCACCACACAAATGCCCTGGCTAGGCTCTTCATTTTTACCCCTCCCAGATGACCCTCATGAAGCTCATTGAGCACTCTATCTCTCAACTTGGGTGGAATTACCACTCAGGATCCGCACATCAAGGTCCCACGGCACACTGACAGCTGTTCTCTCCTTGGCGAGAATGCTGGCAACAGTGAGTTGCCATGTGCTGGCCATCCCTTCACCGTCAAATCATAGTCCCGAGAGAGAGTTGGGTCATTTCGGGTTTCCTTCTCTGTACTAGAGTTTGTAACAGGTAGACATTCGACTATGTTTGAATGGAATATCTCAACAGGGTCCACTGCAGGTGCTTCCTTCACCGTAGGCAGCGGCAGGCGCGACAGCCCATCAGCGTTTCCATGCTGTTTTGTGCCCTTATACTCTATGTCGTATTGATGTGCTCCTAGAAAAAGGGACCATCTTTGCAGCCGTTGCGCAGTCATCACCGGAACGCCCTTCTTTGGGTTAAAAATGGAGACAAGAGGCTGGTGATCAGTCAGTAAGGTGAATTTCTGCCCGTGCAGGTAGTGATTGATCTTCTTCACCCCCCACACCAGGCTGAGGGCCTCCCTGTCAATCTGGGCATAGTTACGCTCGGCTGATGTTAACGAGTGTGACGCAAAGGCTATTGGCCTCTCTGAACCGGCAAGGAATTTGTGCGACAGCACCGCTCCAATGCCGTAGGGAGACGCATCACATGCCAACCGAATTGGTAGTGATGGATTGTAGTCAGCCAATACTTCTTTTGAAGTAATTAGGCATTCACATTTCTGAAAGGCACGCTTACACTCATCACTCCACTTCCATGCTACTCCAGTTTGCAGCAGAGCGTTCAGCGGGTGCAGAATTGTAGACAAATTTGGCAAGAACTTATGGTAGTAGTTCACCAACCCAAGGAACGACCTCAGTTGTGGCACATTTTCCGGTGCTGGAGCCTTGACTACTGCCTCAATCTTGTCTGGGGACTTAGCAACCCCTCTTCATCAATCATGTGGCCACAATACGAGATTTGTTTCCTGAAAAACACGCATTTGGGGCGGTTGGCTCGTAGTCCATATTCTTGTAATCTAGTGAGCACCTGCTCCAGATTGGCAAGGTGTTCACTATCATTTCTGCCCGTAACCAGGATGTCGTCCAAATAACACTGGGTCCCCGAGATCCCTTGCAGAACTTGTTCTATCGCCCTCTGCCAAATAGCCGGAGCTGATGCTATCCCGAATACCAGTCGATTGTACTGGTAAAGACCTTTGTGAGTGTTTATCGTGAGGTATTTTCTAGATGATTCATCTACCTCCATTTATAGATACGCTTGGGCAGATCAATCTTCGTAAAGCATTTCCCCCCAGATACTGAGGTGAAAATATCCTCTATCCGCGGAAGTGGATATTGTACCGTGTGAAGGACTGGGTTCACAGTAACCTTAAAGTCCCCACAGATGCGAACCTTCTTCGGTTCCCCAGGCGTGCTGCTCAATGATTTCTTCATTACAGGAATAATGGGTGTGGCCCACTCGCTCCAGTCCCCCTTGGACAGCACACCCGAACGCTCCAGACTCTCCAGCTCTGCTTCGATGGCTGGGCAGATCGCATACGGTACTGGTCTGGCCTTAAAAAATTTTGGGTTTGCGTTATCTTCAATTTTTATCATTGCCGTTACGCCTTTTAGAGTCCCAAGTCCTTGCTGGAACACCTCTTTCGTGTCAGTTAGAATTTTTGACAGTCGTCCAGGTGTGACGTCACCATCCTTTTTGTCAGCCACAGTTAGCGCCTGAATGGAATGCCAATCCAATTGTATTTTTCGGATCCATTCACATCCCAATAATGGTGGTCCTCCATCTTGTAGTATATATAGATACAGTTCCTGTGTTTCCTTGCCGTTGTATTTAACGGGCACCCTTATTTTTCCTCTGGGGTAGACTTTTTGCCCCGTATATGTCTTCAAGACAATGGAAGTATCCTTCAAGGGAATGTGTGAGAATAGCCGCTCGTAGTCTCGTCGATTCATGACTGTTAGGGCTGATCCTGTGTCCAATTCCATCTTTACTTGGGACCCTGCTATCATGAGGGTGACCCAAATGGTTTGGTGATCCTCCTTTGCGATCATGTTGTGTAACTTTAGACAACTTAGTCTCCTGCTCCCGGAGTCATTATCACTCTTCTGATCTTCCGAACTACTGTCCATCATCTTTTGTACTTTCTTGTACTTTTCCTTAGTAGTTCTTTTAGTGTTGGTTTTCTTTCCTGACCTGCAGACTCGTGCTATGTGTCCCACTTTTCCACATTGCCTGCATACTTTGTCCTTAAACCAGCAATCCTTCTGGTCATGGGTTGTTCTGCCGCAGCGATAGCACTTTTCTGCTCCATATGCCATTTCATTGGCGCTGTATTCTTGCAGTTTCTGTTGTATTTCCACAGCTCCCTGTGCTGCTGCTTCGTAGGATACTGCAATGCTGAAAGCCTTTTCTAGCGTAATGTCCTTTTCCGAAAGTAGTCGTTTCTGGGTTCCTTCACTCTGGAGCCCGCAGACAAACTTATCCCTTAAGCTTTCTGCCAGTCCTGCTCCGAACTGGCAGTGTTTCGATAACTTGCGTAGTTCCGTATGATAGTCAGCATTACTCTCGTCTTTGTGCTGGTTTCTTTTATGGAACTTGAATCTTTCTGCTATCAGCAGCGGTGTAGGGTTTAGATGTTCCTGTAAGATATTGACAATCTCATCAAAACTTTTCTCCATTGGTTCAGCTGGGGTAATTAAATTCCGCAATAGGCCGTACGTTCTTGCGCCCATCAAATTCAATAATACCGACGCCTTCTTTTCATCGGCCACCTCATTTGCCTTGCAGTACACTTCAATTCTTTCCACATACGTGGTCCAGTCTTCTATTTCGTTGTCGAAAGCAATGGTGCTGCCACTCTTCAGCATCTTGGATGGTTTAAAATGGTGCCTCCCGTGCTTTTCCTTCTTCACCAATGGATTAAAATGGCGCCTCATGCGCTTTTCCTTCTTCCCCAATGGATTAAATTGGCGCCTCCCGCACTTTTCCTTCTTCCCCCTGCTGCCAATGCTGCTCTTAGCGTTCTAACTCTTAATGGCGGAGCCCCGCGGCTTCCTGCGCGTCTCTCTTTTGTTAATTAATTTTTCTTCGACGCTGTCCACTGCGCGTCTCTTTTCCTTCCCCTTTTTTTTTTCTTAACGCTGCCCGACTCTTGAGCACCGGCCGCGCCCTGTGCGCTCCACCCTCTCTCTCTCTTTTTCTTCCCGACGACGCTGCTCGGCCCCTTTGCAGAGCCGCTCGATCGAGCTCTAGCCCGCCGCAGTCCGTGAAAGGTCAGCGCACTACCTGCTACCAGCCCGATTTGCTGGGTACCTTGACTGGAGAACCAAGCCCAGCTCTCCACAGCTACCCCTGCGATTCTCTGAACTCCGATGGATCACTGGGCGGTTGCCCACGGTCGACGCCCGTTGCTCTGGCTTTGACCTCCAAGAAGCTTCTTTTCAGGGATGGATCCCCATGAGGTGATGCAGTACTGCAGGTGAGTTTGAACCTGCTCGTCACCACTATAGTGTCCGCGTATCAATAACACACGGACTGTAGGAGAACGGTAATAACAGGTATTTACTGAACAGAGGATATGCTGGAACTGAAAGTACAGAAGCCTGCTACGGCTTTATATACAGGTGTGGTCACTGCCGGTACTGCAGTATAAAAGCAGTTCTTCCTTAAAGGTACATAAACAACAAGTGCCTTTCCTGCTTGTGGGCCAGGAGCAGCAAGTGTGCTTCCCCCCGGCACCCAAGCTAACCTGCTTCATTCCCCAGGATCGGAGGCCCCATGCAATCGGACCCCCCCACAATCAGATCCCCCCATGATCGGACCTCCCCCCGCGCACCCCCCCCCACCACGATCACTGATCCCCCGGTGATCACCGACCTTCCCGATGCCCTCATCTCTGCCCCAATCTCTCGCCAACACCCCGACCCTCGAAGCCACACTGTATCCCCCTCCCCCCACCCTTGCAATCTCTATCACTGTTCCTGGGCTGCGGCCTTTTCAGCAGCCTCCCCCCCCTTCCCCCCCCCCACTGTCAATCAGGCTGGCTTCCGGGTGGGGATGATGTTGAAAAAACCCACTCCCGACCAGAACTCCTCTCTTCTGCTTTGAAATCTCACCCCAGTAAAGATCGGGGGCCAAAGTTTCAGGTTGATGAGCAACTGAGCTCTCGATCTCTGCAATCCTGATTCCAGCACTAACCTTTTCTTCAGTTCCTCCATTCTCTCTCCATTCTTCTGTGTATCATTCATTAGGCCGTCCATTTCTAGGGCTGGAGAAACCTCCAACCTGAAGAATTTCAGTTCGACAAACACATCAGTACAATCTGGAGCTACAATCACTGGGGAACCAATCGACCCTCTCTCTAAACACCTCTGTTGATTTTTGAAATATGTTGCTGATTCCCATTAGCTTGGCTGTTCACAAAAGAAACAGTGTAGGATCTCACCACAGAACAGTTTTGAATCTGTCATAGAAACATAGACATAGAAGATAGGAGCAGGAGTAGGCCATTCGGCCCCTCGAGCCTGCTCCGCCATTCAATGAGATCATGGCTGATCATCCAAATTCAGTACCCTGTCCCTGCCTTCTCCCCCTATCCCTTGATCCCGTTAGCCTTAAGAAATATATCCAACTCCTTCTTGAATATATTTAATGAATTGGCCTCCACTGCCTTCTGTGGTAGAGAATTCCACAGGTTCACCACTCTCTGGGTGAAGAAATTCCTCCTCATCTCAGTCCTAAATGGCTTACCCCTTATCCTTAGACTGTGACCCCTAGTTCTGGACTCCCCGGCCATCGGGAACATCCTTCCTGCATCTAGTCTGTCCAGGCCTGACATAATTTTATAGGTTTCGATGAGATCCCCTCTCAATCTTCTAAACTCCAGTGATACAAGCCCAATCGACCCAATCTCTCCTCGTACGTCATTCCAGCCATCCCAGGTATCAGCCTGGTGAATCTTCGCTGCACTCCTTCCATGGCAAGGACATCCTTCCTCAGATAAGGCGACCAAAACTGCACACAATACTCAAGGTGCGGTCTCACCAAGGCCCTGTACAACTGCAGCAAGACATCCTTGTTCCTGTACTCAAACCCTCTTGCTACGAAGGCCAACATACCATTTGTCTTCTTAACCACCTGCTGCACCTGCATGCTTACCTTCAGCGACTGGTGCACAAGAACACCCAGGTCTCTTTGCACTTCCCCTTCTCCCAATCTATTGCTGTAATGATATCAGCAAATAGTGATGATATTTGTCTGTGTTTGATTACTTATGCCTTACAGCATATTTGTCTGTGTTTTTGATTACTTGTGCCTGACCAGCAGAGGTCATGTGAGAGACAAGCAGTCCAGAGGAGTTTTACTTTCAGTTTCATTCTAGATGCATCACAGCATAGTGTGTTCTGTAAAAAGCTGTAGAAAGTCTTGAACAAGACTTTAGATTAAACAACATTCTCTTTCAGAAATGAGTCTTTATTGAACCCAAAAAGAAATCAAAACATGATGTCAGAAGTGGCTGAAAGAGAAAAAATCTGAAGTTAGCAACTCGATGGGACAGTGAAAGCAGTTGTGGCAAGTAAGTGTAATCAGCTCTCCACATATTAGCAAGCCAGAAGAGAACATCGTTGCTTACCATTAGGGAATAGCTAACGAAGTGAAAGAATGGAAGGTTTACACCCACCAGCGACGCTTCAATTGACAGGTAATGTGGCTGAAAATTGGAGGAGATTCAAACAACGTGTAGGGTTGTATTTATCAGCAATCGGAGCTGACGATAAAAGTAATAAAAAGAAATCGTCACTGTTTTTACATGTCGTGGGTGATGAAGCGCTCGAGGTGTATAATAACTTCACATTTGATGTTGATGGAGACAAAATGAAGCTAGATAAAATAATGGAACAGTTTGAGGCCTACTGCATACCTAAACGCAACGTGACCTTTGAGAGGCACAAATTTTTCACATGAGTACAGAAAATCGGCGAGACTATTGATCAGTATGTGACTGAACTGAGAAACCGAAGCAAATCGTGTGAATTTGGGGGACTGACAGACTCGCTGATAATAGACAGACTGGTGTGTGGTATTCCAGATAATGGTCTAAGGGAAAGACTGCTAAGAGAGCAAGATCTAGACCTGGGAAAAGCCATAGCACTGTGTAAGGCTACAGAGACTGTGAAGTTGCAGGCAAAGGAGCTGTTCAGTGACAGTAGCTGCAACGTGGATGCAGTGAGAAAGAACGGATACAAACCGTTTAACAAAGAGAGCGCCAATGTGAAAAAAGAGACGTGGCCAGCAAACGAAAATGAAAGAGACAATCGGAAGTCATGTAGTCGATGCGGTACACAGCATCCACCAAGAAAGTGTCCAGCATATGGTAAAACATGCAATAGATGCAACAAAAACAACCATTATGCCCGTTGCTGTAAGAACCAAGCGCAACAAAGCAAGGTCCATACAGTAGATGAAAGCGAGATAGAGGAATTCAATGTAGCTGTTGTGTCTGAAAACAAAAAAGAAAGAGACTGGATGTTGACACTAAAAGTGAATGACATACACATTCCATTTAAATTGGATACTGGAGCACAAGTTAATGTGATATCAGAGACCGATTTTAAGAGAATTAGACCCAGACCAAAGTTACATGGAATACAAGTGAAAGTGACCGGATACTCAGGTACTGATATACCAGTGAAAGGAAAATGCATTGTCAAAGTAACACACAAGGACAGAGAGCACACGCTAGCATTAATCGTGGTGCCAAAGGATGTGCAAGCCATACTAGGGTTAAAAGCCTGTGAGAGACTGAACCTGGTAAAGAGAGTCCTCGTTGTGGAAAGCGAAGGAGAGACAGTCTATGATGAACTCATGAAAGAGTACAAAGACCTATTTAAGGGTCTAGGCTGCATTCCAGGAGAACACACGATCAGAGTAGATAAAAGTATGACACCGGTCATACATCCATGCAGAAAAGTTCCGTTTGCTCTTCAAAAGCAACTGAAGGCAGAGTTGGACAGGGTGGAAAGCCTGAATGTGATTCAGAAGATAGATGAGCCAACTGAGTGGGTGAGTTCCCTTGTCATAGTGGACAAAAAGAATGGAAAGCTCAGAATTTGCCTGGATCCAAGAGATCTAAACAGAGCAATAAAGAGAGAGCACTTCAAGCTTCCTACACGTGAGGAAATCATGGCACAGTTTGCAAATGCAAAATATTTCAGCAAGTTAGATGCGTCCTCAGGATTTTGGCAGATGAAGCTGGACGAAGCAAGTTCAAGACTGTGCACGTTCAACACTCCATTTGGCAGATACAGACTCCTAAGGTTACCATTTGGCATTGCCTCAGCTCCTGAAGTGTATCACAAGACTATCCATATGATCTATGAGCACCTGGAGGGAGTTGATACATCAATGGATGACATCATAGTATGGGGAACCACGAGAACTGAGCATGACGAGAGACTGAAAAAAGTGCTGGAAGCAACAAGGAAAACAAACCTGAAGCTGAATAGAGAGAAATGCCAGCTCGGGGTGACAGAACTGACATTCGTGGGAGATATCCTTAGCAGTGAGGGCATCAGACCAGATCCCAGAAAGGTGTCCGCCATTGAGAATATGCCAAGGCCACAATGCAAAAAGGACGTGCAGAGGTTTAATGGAATGATCAACTACATGGGTAAATTCATATCCAATCTCTCAGAAAAAATAGCGCCACTGAGAAGACTAACTGAAAAGAACATAGAATGGGAATGGAATCATGAGCATGAGAAGTCATGGAGCGATCTAAAGAAACTGCTCACAGAGGAACCAGTTCTGAGGTTTTATGACCCAGCGAGACCCATCAAGATATCATCAGATGCATCACAGAGTGGGCTCGGTGCCGTTCTTCTGCAACAATATGACTACTGGCAACCTATTGCATATGCATCGCGCTCAATGACAGACGCGGAGACGTGATATGCTCAAATAGAAAAGGAGCTGCTCAGCATCACATACGCCTGTGAAAGATTTCACCAGTTTGTGGCAGGACAAGCAATCAGTGTAGAGACTGACCATAAGCCCTTGATTGCATTGTTCCAAAAGCCACTAAATAGCTGTCCGCTTAGAATACAAAGAATGATGATCAGGCTGCAACGCTATACACTGAATGTTGCGTACACACCGGGTAAGCTGATGTATACAGCAGACACGTTGTCCAGAGCTGTTGACCCAAGTGAGCCCGCAAACACCACAATGGATGAAAAAGTGAACGCCTACATGGACATGATCACAAGTGCACTGCCCATAGCAGATGCAAAAATGGAGCTCATAAAGACTGAGACAAACAAAGATGAAACGATGAGACGACTGAGAAAAAGCATCTTGGATGGATGGCCCAACATGAAGCAAGACTGCTCACCTGATATAGCAGAGTACTGGAACTGCAGGGCGGAACTATCAGTGGTCGAAGACATCATCTACAAAGGAAGTAAAATAGTTATCCCAACGAGTCTGAGAAGAGAGATGCTAAAAAAGATCCATGGAGGACATCTGGGAATCGAAAAGTGTAAGAAAAGAGCACGAGAGGTGATGTACTGGCCACAAATCAACCAAGATGTGACAAATGAGGTGTCAAACTGCACAATATGCCTGAAATATCGAGCAAGCAATCCGGTAGAACCACTAAAGCCACACCCAGCACCAGACAGACCTTACCAGAAGGTAGGCGCTGACCTATTCGTATGTCAAGGGAAGGACTATCTTGTAGTCGCAGACTATTACTCCCTGTATCCAGAGGTTTGTAGATTGTGCACCACCACTGCAGAAGCTGTGATAAGAAGTATGAAAGCCATATTCTCCAGACATGGCGTGGCAAGCGAGGTCTTCACAGACAACGGACCCCAGTTTAACAATGCAAATTTCTGACACTTTGCCAAAGAGTGGGACTTTGTCCACACAACGTCAAGTCCTCACTATCCACAGTCCAATGGACTAGTGGAAAAATCGGTCCAAACAGTGAAAAGACTGATGTACAAGGCAAAAGACAGTGGAACTGACTTCTACCAAAGCATGCTTGTATACCGCACAACGCCGCTCGAGTGTGGTATGTCACCAGCCCAACTCCTGATGGGACGTCGGCTAAGGTCAAACCTACCCATCCCGGAGAACCTCCTGAAAACAAAAGAGGGGGAGAAAGTGAGGAAGTTCAAAGAGCAACAGAAAGAAAAGCAAAAGTACTACTATGACAGAGGAACACAAAACCTACCTGAACTCTACACTGGTGACCAAGTAAGGTTGAAAGACAAAACAAACACATGGACTCAGAAGGGAACTGTCCTGAGTGAAGTTCAACCAAGATCATACACCATTCAGACAGATGAGGGTGCTGTTCTGAGAAGAAATCGTCGAGATCTTCTCATGGGACCAGCCACAGCAGGTCAAGAGACTGATACTGGTGAACAACCTGATCACACAGCTGAGAACCAATCATCTGAGGCAACAACTCAGATTCAAGGACAATCAATCAGAAAATCCTCAAGACACGTGAAGCCTCCTGAGAGACTCATTGAGCAAATTTAAGGACTATTGTTAAAGAAGGAAATAATGTTATCTTATTCTTTCTTCAAGTTCTAGTGTATTGACATATTTCATGTGAACACACAAAGCAAGGGTAAAAAACCTTGATCATGAGAATGATAATGTAAGTTCATTAAATGTTGTTAGTTAAAAGTAAAATACTTTTGTTTTAAGAAAGGGAGATGTAATGATATCAGCAAATAGTGATGATATTTGTCTGTGTTTGATTACTTATGCCTTACAGCATATTTGTCTGTGTTTTTGATTACTTGTGCCTGACCAGCAGAGGTCATGTGAGAGACAAGCAGTCCAGAGGAGTTTTACTTTCAGTTTCATTCTAGATGCATCACAGCATAGTGTGTTCTGTAAAAAGCTGTAGAAAGTCTTGAACAAGACTTTAGATTAAACAACATTCTCTTTCAGAAATGAGTCTTTATTGAACCCAAAAAGAAATCAAAACAATTGCCATTCAAATAACAATCTGCCTTCCTGTTTTTGCCACCAAAGTGGATAACCTCACATTTATCCACATTATAGTGCATTTGCCATGTTTCTGCCCAATCACCCAACCTGTCCAAATCGTACTGGAGTTTCACGACATCCTCCTCACGGCATACCCTCCCACCCAGCTTTGTGTCGTCTGCAAATTTGGAGATACTACATCCAATTCCCTCGTCCAGGTCATTAATATATATTGTGAACAGCTGGGGTCCTAGGACCGATCCTTGCGGTACCCCACTAGTCACTGCCTGCCACTCGGAAAACGACCCGTTTATTCCAACTCTTTGCTTTCTATCTGCCAACCAGTTGTCTATCCAAGTCAATACCTTGCCCCCAATCCCATGTGCCTTAATTTTACACGCTAATCTCTTATGCGGGACCTTATCGAAAGCCTTCTGAAAATCCAAATACACCACATCCACTGGTTCTCCCTTATCTATTTTACCAGTTACATCCTCAAAAAATTCCAGTAGATTAGTCAAGCACGATTTACCTTTTGTAAATCCATGTTGACTTTGTCCGATCCTGTCACTGCTTTCCAAGTTCTCTGCTATTACATCTTTTATAATGGACTCTAGCATTTTCCCCACTACCGATGTCAGGCTTCTGTACATGCCTGCCCCTTTAAGCCAGAACCTTGTCGCCACTTCTTCCTCTTGTCCGGCAGAGGACGCTCACCAGCTGTGTTTCTGAAGTCGATTATTTATTGTGGAGTCCTTCCAGATAACAACCAGCGGAGGGCACTGCTAGCTATCACATTTGGCTCGTCTGCAACCCAGCCTTCAAACTAACCCTCCCCTTTGTGTCCAATTAGCCCTGGATCACCCACCTTCTCTCAGTGTCTGGACAGTCACTCCATCCACTGGGACTCACGATGAGCCATTAATGGGTAGCCTAACTTCTATCAATCTGGACCTTAGCTGGGTCCTGCTTTATGTGGACAATGAGGTAGCCCCACCACCATCGTCTCAATCCACATACGTACAGCACTAGGGTAATCAGTTTTACAAAGCATTTTAGGGGTACCTTTTAGCAAAAAAAAAGATTGTGGGGCTGGATTTCCTCCATCCAGCTTCGCCGCTGTTATGAATGGTGATCCACTCCTGAAGTGATCTCCCTGCCCTCCGGATAGGCATTAAAAGAGATGTCCATCCTGCCTTTTGCGTGAATGTTAAAAGCTCCCGTATTGTAAGAGAAGAAGGGAGCTATTCCAGTGACCTGGCCAGTATTCCTCCCTCAACCAACACCGCCACAACTTGATTAACTGGTCATTCATCTCACTGTTGTTTTTGGGATCTTCCTGCCAAAGTAATCCATTGTTTGTGAAGTGTTGAGGTATTTCTGAGAGGCGTGATAAGGTGCGATATAAATGGAGGATATGAAAAAACCCTTGGCATTTTTTCAGCTATTATATTAGTCGACCACCGGTGGCATTGCACATGGGGAGTCAAGATTAAGCGTAGTCTTCAAGTGAAGTGAGGTTAGAGAGCAGGTGATAACTGGACAACAGTGTGCAGACATCATCCTCGTTTTAAAGCCATGCATTCTGTTCTTAATTGTATCTAATATTTTGATTTTTAAACAGCAAAAGCAGTGGTAGTTTGGGAAGGAGTGAAGTACAATTGCCTGGGACATAGGAGTTTGGCTGAGGAGCAGGGAGCTGGAAAACTGAGACTCTACAGCACCACCATTGTCAGGAGGGTGTCATTACAGTGTGACATGTTTACATAGGCAAATGTGGGCATAGTAATTATAATGGGGGCAAGTTGACATAAAAGTATGACAAAAATGTCACAATAGGAAGTAAGGTTTTACAAACAGAAATCACATATAAATGTACGCTTTTTAATATCTTCTTCTTCTTAGGCAGTCCCTCGGAACCGAGGATGATTTGCTTCCACATTAAAAATGAGTTCTCAGGTGACTGATGAGTCCAATGCGGGACCTACAGCCTGTCACAGGTGGGGCAGATGGTGGTTGAAACGTCTGAGCTCCTGGGCAACGATAGCAGTACGGTGTTCCGGTCTGTCACTGTTGGGGTTGTCCATGACATTCCAGGTCCCGAACTTCATTTTAAAGGGTGGAAGATGCCTGTGCGTGAATTCTTTTAACATGGGGTGACCGTTGCACACCAGCTACCACACGGGCTTGACAGAGCAAGGTCTTGGTCCAATGACAAGGGGATCCAAGACGATTGGAGACCAGGCTCTGCTACAATGGCCTAGCACACACACACAAACATACTCCTACTGTCCTCCTCCCTCCTTCCCGCAGGTCCTCTCTGCCTGGGTTTCGTAGGATGCATTGTGGTCCTCCTGACCTTGCCTTTGGCCCATGCTGCACCTTCCCTGGGCCCCGACCCCGCTGCTGGTCAACGCTGCGCCACTCCTGGGCCTTGACCTCGCTGCTGGGCTCGTCCTCGCTCCTGGGTCCCGGCCTCGAACATATAACCACACCTCGCACTGTAACAGTATTATACCCCACACCCCTCACTACAACAGTGATATAACCCACACCCCGTATCGTAACAGTGAAATAACCCACACCCCTCACTATAACAGTGATATACCCCACACTCCTCATTGTAACTCTAATATATCCCACACGCTGCACAGTAACAGAGGTATACCCCACAGCCCTCACTGTAACAGTGATATAACCCACACCCCGCACTGCAACTCCGATATACACTACACCCCTCACTCTAACAGTGATATACCCCACACCCCTCACTGTAACAGTGATACACCCCACACCCCTCACTGTTACAGTGATATAACCCACACTCCTCACTGTAACTCCGATATACACCACACCCCTCACTGTAACAGTGATATACCCCACACCCCTCACTGTAACAGTGATATATATCATAGATGGGTGTCAATTCAAGTGTGCATTCCTGGAAAATGAAAATATCACCTGTATTGTATTAATTAAAGCAGTGATATTAGATTACTGCCTATCAGCTTTCTATTGTGAGTATCTGCTCTCTCTATATCCAGCCCTTTCTGGGCTGTTAAACTAACAGCAGCCGCATTCCTCTCCTTCTGATGAATTCGTTTCATACCAAACAGCCCAGAAAGGTTTTTTCTTTGCTGGATACAGAGAGCAGATACTCACAGTAGAAAGCTGATAGACAATAATCTAATATCACTGCTTTAATCAATACAATACAGGTGATATGTTCATGGACACGAGGGACAATTGAATCGCACGCATCTTGCAATGTTGATTCAGGAGTCCTGGCAGAACGGTTTCAAAGGAAGAGGAAATGTGATTTCATTATGTATCCATATGCCCAATAGGTACTTAAAAACACACACACACTACATTTAAGGCTTTGTAACAGGGCAGTAGTCGGAAACAGACGAAACCACCCGCCCAGCACCCCACCCGTCCCCTAATCCTTACTTGAAAAGAGCCGTGAATTCTCCCACTGTCCTAACCTTTTCCCCTCGACCAAAGACACCAAAAGCAGCTTACAGGTTCATTTCATCTCATTTGATGTGTGTGAAACTGCACTTGAAAAGTGTTGCATTGGTCGTCAAACGCTTTGCATGTGATAAGGTGCTGTATCATTACATATATTTTGCTACATCATTTTATTATTTATTATAAGTGCATAGTAATTGGAATTTAAAAGCTAAGCAGGGAAATTATGCCATTTGACAGGATTCACATCAAAATATTTTTCTAATCCCTATTGACGCTAAAAAGATACCTTATCACTGACCATTTTGGTAGTGTTTTAAAAGCACGAATGCAGTTGATGTAAACTTTTATTGTTAACATTCTCAGTCTGTGGGGCTCAATTTTGAAATCTGAAAGCAACATAAATCGTTCGATGTATAAATCCACAGTGTACATAGAACCCTTACAATATTCTGTTTTCACATTTACATGTATGTGTGCGCATATAAACCAATTGTAAATCAATCCTTATTTGACAACATACTTATTATGTTGTTGTTATGATGTAGCCCTTGTCACTAACGTGTATCATCAAGGAAGGTAATTGTTTAAAGCGCGATTTGCTACTTTAAGATAATAATAGCTGCAAAGTTGAAGCAACTTTTTTTGTCTCAATCCCACCAGCCCTCCAGCTCCTTAAAGGGGCGGGACAATATCATTCTGACAGGAACCTGAGACCAAAGCAATCCTTCACCCTGAGCACACAGTCCAGTGGAGATCAACTCCCGTCCCGCAGCAAGGGAACAAACCTGAGTATGTGAATTCAGTCGAGTCTGGAAAAGAAGCTCCCTTGAAAGACTTTGCTGAACTCCCACTTGCCGTCATCCTGTCCAGGGAGTGAAACCGACTGACTCCACAATGAGCCCAATGTGAATGCACCTGCCAGCGAAAACTAGGAGTTTTCCCGGTGTAGGGGGGAGAAAAAACCCACACACGTGCAGATCTTGAAGGCATTCCCTAAGAGTAAAGGAGCAGAGGCGATATGGTTCCTGGGATTCAGTACAGCCTTTTTCTGTACCTGGTACTCTCCTGCCTTTACCCGTCACAGGCTTCACAGGCAAGTAGCAACCTCTGTTTTTACTGCTGTGCTGCAGATTGCTGTGAGAGAAAAGGAAAAATAGTTTATCGGTAAGAAACGTGAGTAAATTGTAGAATCAATAATCTGCAGGGGGACAGGGATGGAGGAGCTCCCAGGTCTCTGATGTCGCTGAAAGTTGTTCTCCGAGAAAATCTCATTGATGTGATGTATGCGCTAAAGTGCGTTTGAACAAATCTAAAAAGTACAACATTTCATGCAGAATGCACTGCAGACATTAAAATCTGTTCGTTTAATGACTTTGAAGGACATGCGGTGTTTCTTCCAGCTGTTACTGTATAATGGCCAATATAGAGTAGTTCAAAGGCCTCGGATATAAACACTGCTGGTCCTGTTAGCTCTGCAATAATTCGATTTATAGAAATGCTTGTGAGCTTCAGAGAAGAGCTGGCTGTTGCAACTAAACCTCAAATGCTGAAGATGCCAATGTGAGTTAGTTTTTAATGTGTGTGTGTGTATATATAGTACACAGCTACAATAGGGGTACGGTAGCATAGCGGTTATCTGGTCATTCTCACATTGCTGTTTGTGGGAGCTTGCTGTGCGCAATTGGCTGCCATGTTTCCCACATTGGCTGTAAAGCACTTTGGGACATCCTGGGGTCGTGAAAGGCGCTATAGAAATGCAAGTCTTTCGTTTTTATGTTGCTGGACTAGTAATCCCGAGGCCTGGACTAATGATCCGGAGACGTGAGTTCAAATCCCACCTCGGCAACTGGGGAATTTAAATTCAGTTAATTAAATAAATCTGGAATAAAAAGCTCGTATCAGTAATGGTGACCATGAAACTATCGGATTGTCATAAAAACCCATCTGGTTCACTAATGTCCTTTAGGGAAGGAAATCTGCCGCCCTTACCTGGTCTGGCCTATAAGTGACTCCAGACCCACAGCAATGTGGTTGACTCTTAACTGCCCTCTGAAATGACCTAGCAAGCCATTCAGTTATACCAAACCCCGACAAATAAGTATATTCATAATAAAACCGGACGGGCCACCCAGCATCGACCTAGGCACCGGACATGACAAAGGCGTACCCAGCCTAGTCGACTCTGCAAAGCCCTCCTCACTAACATCTGGGGACTTGTGTCAAAATTGGGAGGGCTGTCCCACAGACTAGTCAAGAAACAGCCTGACATAGTCATACTCACAGAATCATACCTTCCAGACTCTTCCATCTCCATCCCTGGGTATGTCCTGTCCCACCAGTAGGACAGACTCAATAGAGGTGCTGACACGGTGGGGAGTGGCCCTGGGAGTTCTCAACATTGACTCCGGACGCCATGAAGTCTCATGGCATGAGGTCAAACATGGACAAGGAAACCTCCTGCTGATTACCACCTACCGCCCTCCCTCAGCTGATGAATCAGTACTCTTCCATGTTGAACACCACTTGGAAGAAGCACTGAGGGTAGGAAGGGCACAGAATGTACTCTGGGTGGAGGACTTCAATGTCCATTACCAAGAGTGGCTCGGTAACACCACTACTGACCGAGTTGGCCGATTCCTGAAGGACATAGCTGCCAGACTGGGCCTGCGACAGGTGGTGAGCGAACAAACATGAGGGAAAAACCTACTTGACTAATCCTCAGCAGTCTACCTGTCGCAGATGTATCTGTCCATGGAGTGACCACTGCACAGTCCTTGTGGAGACGAAGTCCCGTCTTCACACTGAGGACACCCTCCATCGTGTTGTGTGGCACAACCACTGTGCTAAATGGGATAGATTCAGAACAGATCTAGCTGCTCAAACTGGGCATCCATGAAGGTGCTGTGGGCCATCAGCAGCAGCAGAATTGTATTCCACCACAATCTGTGACCTCATGCCCTGGCATATCCCTCACTCTACCATTACCATCAAGCCAGGGGACCAACCCTGGTTCAATGAGGAATGTAGAAGAGCATGCCAGGAGCAGCACCAGGTGTACCTAAAAATGAGGTGCCAACCTGGTGAAGCTGCAACACAGGATACATGCATGCTAAAAAGTAGAAGCAGCATACTATAGACAGGGCTAAGTGACCTCACAACCAATGGATCAGATCAAAGCTCTGCAGTCCTACCACATCCAGTCATGAATGGTGGTGGACCATTAAACAACTAACGGGAGGAGGAGGCTCCATGAACATCTCCATCCTCAATGATGGTGGAGCCCAGCATGTGAGTTCAAAAGACAAGGCAGAAGCATTTGCAACCATTTTCAGCCAGAAGTGCCAAGTGGATGATCCCCACCATCACAGAAGCCAGTCTTCAGCCAATTCAATTCACTCCATGGGATATCAAGAAACTGCTGAGCACATTAGATACAACAAATGCTATGGGTCCCAACAACATCCCAGCTGTCATGCTGAAGACTTGTGCTCCAGAACAAACCATGCCTCTAGCCAAGCTGTTCCAGTACAGCTACAGCACTGGCATCTATTCAACAAAGTGGAAAATTGCCCAGGTATGTCCTGTCCACAAAATGCAGGACAAATCCAATCTGTCCAATTACTGCCCCATCAGTCTACACTCAATCATCAGCAAAGTGATAGAAGGTGTCATCGACAGTGCTATCATACAGCACTTACTCACCAATAACCTGCTCACCGATGCTTAGTTTGTGTTCTGCCAGGACCACTCGGCTTCAGACCTCATTACAGCCTTGGTCCAAACATGGACAAAAGAGCTGAATTCCAGAAGTGAGTTGACTGCCCTTGACATCAAGGCAGCATTTGTCTGAGTGTGGCATCAAGAAGCCCGAGTAAAATTGAAGTCAATGGGAAGTGGGGGGGGGGGGGTGGGGGGGGTGGGGGGAAGTCTCCACTGGCTGGAGTCATACCTAGCACAAAGGAAGATGGCTGTGGTTGTCGGAGGCCAATCATCTCAGCCCCAGGACATCACTGCAGGTGTCCCTCAGAGCAGTGTCCTAAGCCCAAACATCTTCAGTTACTTCATCAATGACCTTCCCTCCATCATAAGGTCAGAAGTGGGGATGTTCGCTGATGATTGCACAGTGTTCAGCTCCAACTACTCAGTTACTGAAACAGCCTGTGCCCGCATGCAGCAAGACCTGGACAACATTCAGGCTTGGGCTGATAAGTGGCAAGTAACATTCGCGCCACACAAGTGCCAGGCAATGACTGTCTCCAATAAGCGAGAGTCTAACCACCACCCCTTGACTTTCAACAGCTTTACCATCGTCGAATCCCCCACCATCAACATCCTGGGGGTCACCATTGACCAGAAATTTAACTGGACCAGACACATAAATAATGTGGCTACAAGAGCAGGTCAGAGGCTGGATATTCTGCGGCGAGTGACTCACCACCTGTCTCCCCAAAACCTTTCCACCATCTACAAGGCACAAATCAGGAGTGTGATGGAATACTCTCCACTTACCTGGATGAGTGCAGCTCCAACAACACTCAAGAAGCTCGACACTATTGAGGACAAAGCAGCCCACTTGGTTGGCACCTCATCCACCACCTTAAACATTCACTCCTTCCACTAATGGCGTACCATGGTGGCAGTGTGTACCATCTACAGGATGCACTACAGCAACTCGCCAAGGCTTCTTCAACAGCACCTCCCAAACACACGACCTCTACCAGCTAGAAGGACAAGGGCAGCAGGCGCATGGGAACACCAACACCTTCAAGTTCCCTTCCAAGTCACACACCATCCTGACTTGGACATATGTCATTGTTCCTTCATCATTACTCGGTCAAATTCCTGGAACTCTCTACCTAACAGCACTGTGAGAGAACTTTCACCACACGGACTGCAACGGTTCAAGAAGAAGGCTCACCACCACCCTTTCAAAGGCAACTAGGGATGGGCAATAAATGCCGGTCTTTCCTGGAGGTGGTGGTGTTCCCATGCGCCTGCTGCCTATGTCCTTCTTGGTGGTGTAGGTCGCAGGTTTGGGAGGTGCTGTCGAAGAAGCCTTGGCGACTTTCTGCAGTGCATCCTGTAGATGGTTGCACACTGCAGCCACAGTGTGCTGGAGGTAGAGGGAGTGGATGTTTAAGACAGTGGCTGAGGACACCTCAGTTTGCACTTTTGCTGGAAATATTCTTTCCTCATCTTCCACAGGCAGGCTGTAATTCATTTTTTTCTGTTCCTTTGACAGGTTCTTCCTGACTCAGATCGCCTGACCTCTTTTCTATCAGCAGGTTTCTTCCTGTTCTCTCTTTCTCTTCTAGGAACATAGGAACAGGAGTAGGCCATTCAGCCCCTCGAACCTGTTCCTCCATTCAATGAGATCATGGCTGATCTGTGACCTAGCTCTTCATACCTGCCTTTGCCCCATATCCCTTAATACCCTGGTTATCAGAAATCTATCAATCTCAGATTTTAAATTAATAATTGACCCAGCATCAACTGTCATTTGTGGAGGAGAGTTCCAAACTGCTACCATTCTTTGTGTGTAGAAGTGTTTCCTAACTTCACTCCTGAAAGATCTTGTTCTAATTTTTAGGCTATATCCCCTAGTCCTAGATTCCCCAACCAGTGGAAATAGTTTATCTCTATCTACCCTATCAGTTCCTCTTAATATCTTGAAAACTATGATCAAATTGTTGTTTAATCTTCTAATTTCTAGGAAATACAACCCTAATTTGTGTAATCTCTCCTCGTAACATAAGCCCTTGGAGTCCAGGTATCATTCTGGTAAATCTACACTGCACTCCCTCCAAGGCCAATATATCCTTCCTAAGGTGTGGTGCCCAGAACTGAACATAGTGCTCCAGGGCTTTGTATAGCTGTGGCATGACTTCTAACCCCTTGTTTTCCAGTCCTCTAGATATAAAGACCAGCATTCCATTAGCCTTTTTGATTATTTTTTGTACCTGTCCATGACCTGTTGATGATCTACATACATGGACCCCCAAGTCTCTTTAACCGCCACTGCTTCTAGCCTTTCACCATTTAGAAAGTACTCTAATCTATACTTTTTTGGTCCAAAGGACCTTACACTTGCCTATATTGAAATCCATTTACCACAGTTTTGCCCATTCACTTAATCGGTTAATGTCACTTTGTAATTTTATGCTTCTTTTTACTTTTCTTCTCTCTGCTTTCCGCATTCCACCCCCAATTTCTCCCCCCCTCTGAAGATGTTAGCTCATGAGGGAATACCTTATCGACTATTGTCCTTTACATCGCCCGAGTACAAGCCTGGGCAGTGTGTAACAGCAGGCTATTTTACTGTGCGGGACAACACACGCAAGCTCGATCCTGTCTTCGAGCAACATACACACATGCGCACTTCCTAGCCGGGACAAGTGGAAAGCATTGAAGTGGGGGAAACCTGGCTGTATTTCCTCTCCTCAGTCTGGTGGTACTGAGACCAACCTGGCTGTAATCCATTAACTCAGCACAGACCAAGGACTGAACCTGGGTGCTTCCTAGTCCATATGACTGAAGACCATGTGCATTGAGGACACCCATTTTTCCACCTTCTGACCAGTCTCAGAATGTCCACCCCTTGTGTGGTAACCTTTCTGTCCTCTTTTGTCCCCTTCTCCTGCTCCCTCTGTTGCTCCTCATGTTCCCCATTCCTCAAGGTCCCATCGTTTCCACCTGCTGGTCGCACGCAATTATTTTGTATCTTTGTATCATTCCATTACTGTCCATTCTTATAGGGATGCTGTTTTGCCGCCTGTCTCCTTTCAAATGCACCTGATCAACCCCTGACCTTACACCCCTATCAGCGAGCTCTCAACATCATCACTTCAGCGGACGTCAAACAATAGGAACCCAATTAATCACTGCCTTACTGTTCCTGAATGTAAACATTAACAATTTGCTTACTTTCTTATTTTCAATTGCCAATTTTTCATTTGCAAATCCTCCACCATATTCCTTCACCACTTAAAAGGAAACGTATAGGGAGTGCGTTAGGTCAGAATGGATTTCAATCCAGCCCAGGCAAACAGGTCAAAACTCTTCTCTCTAATAGCTGCCAGGTGTCTTGTAAAATGAGTTTCAGAGCGTTTCAACCTATCAGCCCACAGCACTGACTTGTCAGCAAATCTGCTTGGCGCAGACTCGATGGGCCGAATGGCCTCCTTCTGTGCTGTATTATTCTATGATTCTATGAATTGACGTTAATTCAGGAATCCTGAAAGCTAAAAAGACCATAAAGATCAACAATTTGGGAAACTCTGGTGCTTTAGTCAGATGTTGTTTTATAACGCACCTGTGAAGCGCCTTGGGGCGTTTTACTACTTTAAAGGCGCTTTATAAATACAAGTTGTTGTTGTAGTGGCTACGGTACTGAGACTGGAGTTTAACTGTATTCTCAGAGCAATTTACAGTATGTTAATAATGGTAAATGGAGTCGAGTCCGTCTTACTGAAATCTACCCTGCGTTTACTAGTATAAATTGCCTGAATTACATATTCTAAGTTGGCACTAATCAGCGCCAGCCCCATGTCCCATAGCAGCCATGTGCCAGTGTAAACTGCTGGCAAACTTGCTGCTGGATTTTGTCAGCATCTGATGCCACATCCTGCCCTGTACAGACAACCCACTGTCCTGTCAACCGCATCCTTCCTGCCATCTATTCTTGCTGTTGATATGGAATGGCATTAAAAACAGCCTGTGCAAATACATATGAGACAGAGGCAATGGTCATTTTTTTCCCCCTTAGGTGGTTTTCTTTCTGCCCCACAGAAAGACTCCCAGAAAACACAGAGGCGGCTGTGCTAATCAGTCCTCCAAAAAAGAATTGGAAAAGCGTCTGGTGATGAACTGAGATGAGCAAATTCTCCATGAGATACGAATAGATCTTCTGCTGTTGGAGCTGGGGTTGGGGAACCGGGGAGTATTGTTGCTTGAGAGGGCAGCAGGTCAGGATTGAGGAGTTGACATTTGAGGATAGATAAACATTCTGGAGTTTCACCTGATCACTTTTATGAATCTGGGAGTAATTGTGCCGAATTAATTCCGCAGAAGGTTAACCTGCTGTGGTGCAGTCCATGTTTGGGCAGATTGTAAGTGGGCTGTGGAAGGAATGGGCGCGATGGGTCAAATGGCCTTTCTACGCTTCAGCAGAAATTTCTCTTGCTTTTATTATACGCCTGGAGACCTCAGGTTGAAGATCGCTCCTTGTTAGGCTGGGTGGTAACCTCACTGACAAAGAAAACCCTGGGGGAAGAGATGCAGCGTTAAACCAGCCTGAGAGCTGCCCACTGCCATATGGGCCTGGTAGAGTTTATCGATGCATCTTTGGGATCTGGCGGCTCCCAAGTTAGTCTGAAGTTGTGGCTTCTGATGTTTCCTACAGAGGAGCACAGGATGCTTCCCGTCAATGGCAGCTCTGCCAGGGAAGGACCGTCTTTATGAGGATAATAAAATAAGTATCTTTACCAAAACAACAGGAAAAATTCTGGTGACTATTTTATTTTTTTCGATGAAATTGTTAAAGTAAATAGTACTCTTCTTAATGTGTGTGCTTGCATTTACATAGTGCTTTTAATGTAGATAAACATCCCAAGGTGCTGCACAAAGGTCTAATCAGAAAAAAATGGGTCCCACCAGAGAAAGAGATATTAGGATGGGGGGTGACCAAAAGCTTAGTCAAAGAGGTGGGTTTTCAGCGCATGGAGCCCAGGCAGGTAAAGGCATAGCTTCCAATGGTGGGGCAAAGGGGAAGGGGATGAATAAAATGCCAGAGTCAGAGTAACGGAGAGTTCGGGTAGGGAAGAGGCTGTAGGGCTGGAGGAGGATACATAGAGAGGGAAAAGAAAGTCATAAATGGATTTAAACACAAGGATGAGAATATTAAATTGGAGGTAAAAACAGAAAAGGCTGGAACAAAATATGCAGATGCAGGTCAGGCAGTTCTGACGAAGGGTCATTGACCTGAAATGTTAACTCGGTTTCTCTCTCCACAGATGCTGCCTGACTTGCTAAGTGTCTCCAGCATCTTCTGTTTTTATTTCAGATTTCCTGCATATTTTGCTTTTAAATTGGAGGACTGGGAGCCAATGTAGGTAGACAAGGACAAGAGTGATGGCTGAGCAGGACTTGATACAGGATAGGACATGGGCAGCTGAAGTTTACAAAGAGTGGAGGGTTTGAGGGAGGCCGGCCAGCAGTGTATTGGAGCAATTAAGGCTGGAGGTGGCAAAGATATGGAATAGGGTTTCAGTGACAGGTGGGCTGAGTTAGGGCAGGAGGCAGGTATATGATGGAGGTGGAGATGGAGGTCAGCGGCGGTCTTTGCAATGGAGAGGATATGGGGTCAGAAGCTGAGCTGGGGAATCTGATGTTGCGAATAGTCCAGTTCAACCTGAGTCAGTGGCCTGGGAGGGGGTTGGAATTTGTGACAAGGGTACAGAAGTTCTGGTTGGGGGCCTAAGATGATGGCTTTGTTCCCAATGTTTAACTGGAGGAAATTAAGGCTTATCTAAGACTGGGTATTGGACAAGCAGTCTGACAACAGAGAGGCAGTGGAGGGGTCAAGAGCAATGTTCCCATTAAACTGCGTGGCCGTGCAACGCTCTGGAGCTCCCGCGCAGCCGGCTCACCGGCTTTTAAATGGGAAAAACCACGCATGTGTGGTATTATGAATGGGCTGCGCAGCCCCTTAAAGGGCCCGCGCACCCCAAAAAAATTAAAGGGAACATTGGTCAAGAGAGGTGGTGGAGAAGAAGAATTGGGTGTCATCAGCTTACATGTGGAAGTTGATCCTATGGGGGTGATTTTCATTCAGAAGTCAAGAAGGAGGTGGGACTACAACTTTCGGGGTTGTAGTCCCGCCTCCATCGAGATGCGGCCAATCCACGCGATTTTAACTTGATTGACCTTGTTGAGCCTGCCCAGCGGGCTCAGCAGGCCAATTAAGGGCCACCCGGTAACAGGTGACATCACAGACTGAAATTTCATCTGTCAAGAGCGTTTGACAGATGAAATATCAGCGTTTCACAGATGTTTGAAGCTGTCAAACACTGACAGTCTTACTTCTAACCTGAGTCCTTCTACACAGACTCAGTTAGAAATCTCACCGCACAGAAAGCTGCAGGCTGTCACTTTTGACAGATCGCAGCCATTCTGCTTTCTGTGCTGGTTAGATGATGAACTCCCGAAACCTCGTGGAAGGAAGGCTATAAAGGTAAGTACAGGTAATATAAACTTCTTTACACACTTTAGACACACCAAACACACTTACCTTTGCACTCATGCACCCATCGCTCACCTGAACACCGACATCTCGACCCCTCCAAGTCCTTCAACCCGACGGCCCGACTCCTCTAACTTGGCGTGGTTTGGAGCCGTCGGGAATCCCACAGTTCAAGCTTTAAAATAGGGATTAGACTAAAAACTGCCTGTTAACTACCTGTTAACAGGCAGTTAATTGGCACTAATCCCTTCCCGCCTTGGGTAGGCGGGTCCCAGTGCGGGGCGGGTACCCGCCTCCTTTGAAACTTACATGGAGGCGGGTTGGGGGCGGGATGGTGTCGGGACCCCCGAATTCGGGACTTTAAACCCCCGCACGCCTCCAATCCTGACTCCACGGGTCAATGAAAATCGACCCCTATGTCTTTGAATGATGTCACCTGGGCCACCACATAGCTGAGGAAGAGGAGGGGGCTAAGGATAGATCTTTGGAGGACTCTAGAGGTAATATTTTAGGGAAGGGAAGAGAAGCTATTTCTGGAGAGGCTCTGGCTACGATTCGATAGGTAACAGTGGAACCAAGGAGGAAAGACATTGGAGGAGGGTGATGTGGTCAACAGTGTCAAAGGCTGCAGAGAAATCGGTTAATGTCAGAACTAACCTCCAATTCACTCCTATTTTCATTGTGTAGGGTTGCCTGAACAGACAGAAGGTCCTAACTGCCATCCGACAAATGCAACAATTCCTAAAAGGACAGGAAAACCGTTTTACTGATGGGATCCGCAACATGGAAGCCAAGCTCTCTGCCTTGCAGGTCTCTGTGACCAAACTGACTGCAGACCAGCCCTCAGGTACGTTACCATCAGACTCGTGTCAGCAGAGACCCGCTCCTCCAAACACTTGACTAGAAAGTTGTACTGTCCCACCTACCCACCGATAAGGTTAATTTATGAATGGAACCCTTGTGCAAATCTGGGCAGACATCCTTGTTAGCTGGCCAAAGGGGAGAAGTGCAAAAACAAATCCCACAAAAGTTGAATAATGTGACTTTCGAGAAATCCAGAGCAAAGGGCTCCACCATAAAGTAAAGGTATTGGGAGCTGCCCCATTTAATTCTGTGGGACCCTTGAATCGATGGTTTCAAACATTCAGGCAGCCTGATCGAGTGGTATTTCAAAAGGGCAGACTCACTCTTTACCACCTCTTGAATGGCACAATTGGACTCCAACTCCCAATTACCTTCCAAAGTTGTGGTTGACTCCAGGGGTTTCTGCCTCTGGCTGGACGGACAGAGCCCTGGTAGAGCTAGTTGTAAGGTTAAGCATAAAGAAACTTATAGATTCAAGCCACTGTATCCACTGCTACCCTGGAGGACATGCTGACCTGTCTCTCTTGACTTGACTGGATGTGAAATGTCTTGAGCCCTAACATCCTTGAGGAGTCGAAGGGAAAGGACAAAGGACTTTGCCGTGGAGCGGCGACAGCAAGACAAAGATGTGCTACTCGCTCCAACACCACTGGTGTCACCCTTCATTAGGCAGGCTCGTGTGTGTCGGATTCTGTGCTCTCGGAGAGAGGCGCTCCCAAGCAAACAGTCAAGGTCCCTAAAATTCTGCGTCAGCTCAAGGCCCCTTTCTGCACTAAAAACGGACCAAATTCTGTGGCATGAGGATGTTGTTCCTGCAGCAAATCCGCTCAGGATTTGGAAACATCCCAATCTCAGTGCAATAAATATATTTAAAAAAAGATACTGTATAAAAACATCAGTTAACTGGTGGCTGTTTAGAAAAAAAATGTTTAAAAGCAATTTGCTGTGTTTCGCCTCTATGCCAAATGTACTGCTCAGGCGCTTGCAGTAATAGTTGTGGCTTAACACGTGGCTGTCTCACCGAGCAAAGTGAGATAGTTCGGTGACACGTGGCAACTAGATCTTCAATAGTAGTAACCAATACCCGATGTACCAAAGCCAGTCCTGCCAAGAGAATGGTAGCGCAGTGGTTATGCTACTGGACTAGTAATCCAGAGGCCTGGTTTAATAATCCAGTGAAAGTGAGTTAAAATCCCACAGTGGCAGTTCGAGAATTTGAATTCAATTAAAAAAAAATCTGGCAATGAAAAGCTGGTATCAGCAAAAGTGACCATGAAGCTGTTGGATTGTTTCAGAAACCCCCAAACCAGTCAATGGTGTTCTGCATCTGAATGTGACACTAATCTTCACTGATTTATAGCTCAGTAATCCTCATGCATTTTACACCTTGCTTATTAACCTACCAAATTGCAAAAAACAGTTGGTTAAGGAGCTGCCAATCGTGGTGTTAGAGTCCCTGTGCATTTCATGTTTCAACACTATTCAGTGCATAATATGCACATAATGGGGATTAGAGGCTTGAGATTGGGGTTTCCTCTGCTTTCTCCTCCCTAATGGGCCAGGATAGCAGCAGAAAAGGGGCAACATTGGTGGTAAAGCCTTTTGCTGTGCTCCCGCTCCGACACCTTGCCTCCGCCAGGACCCTCACTGGCGGCTCTTCTCCCACCAGCTGCATGTAAATGAGAGCCAGGTCCTGGGCCTCGAGTTCCCAGTGGATTTTCCTGCGGCCATCCCTGTTACTGCCGCTCCCGGGACTGCATGGTGAAAGGTGTTAGTAGGCTCGGGGTAGCTGTGAAAAAGGTCCCGATTTCTCTAAATGGAGGGAGGGGGGCCTAGGAGAGGCCTCCTCTACTTCCTGTTCAGCCCCAGCACTTACCTTTGTAGGCCTCAATCTGCTGAGGCCTACAAGACGGGTAGGTTTCTTCACCTTTGGTTCTTCTGTCTCTTCAGGTCCCTTGGCACATCTTCTGGTGCTGCAGCACTACTGCATCTTCAGGTTGCTGATGGTTTGTAGGTTCTCTCGTGGTGGTGATCCCTCCCTGGAGAATGCCTTGCAAAAAAATGGGTCGGGGATTCAGCGGTCTCAGGGTACAGGGTCCCTCCACGGCCCACCTCACCGTCATACTCCAGTGAAGAGGAGAATCCTATCCTTGGTATCCTGACACTATTTGGATTCAGATCAGATAATGGGATTGGTACATCAAGCACTGGCTCCAAACTAATTACAGCAGGAAAAACTATTTGAGGAAGTATAACAAGCGGTGGGGAGAATGACAGTAGAAATTCTGGTATGGGTGTGAAATTCTGCATTGATTAGTCTGTCTGTGGAAGGAGCCTTGGCTATACTGGAAGTCAAAACTTCCGAGACAGGTCTGGACCTCAACAAGGTCAGCAATGGAGGTGTAAGCAAAGCCAACAAAGAGTCACCGTCACCCATCCAAGCACTTTAAAGAGTGGCCACTGTCTCTGCTACAGAGCGAAAGAACTTGCATTTTTCTTCGGCAGCACCTCCCAAATCCGCGACCTCTATCACCTAGAAGGACAAAGGCAGCAGGCGCATGGGAACACCACCACCTCCAAGTTCTCCTTCAAGTCACACACCATCCTGACTTGAAAGTTTATCGCCGTTCCTTCATCATTGCTGGGTCAAAATCCTGGAACTCCCTCCCTAACAGCACTGTGGGAGTACCTTTTTCACACGGACTGCAGCGGTTCAAGAAGGCGGCTCACCACCACCTTCTCAAGCGCAATTAGGGATGGGCAATAAATGCTGGCCTTGCCAGCGACACCCACATCCCATAAATGAATAAATAAAACAAAAATTGATATAGTGCCTTTCATGTCCTGAGAATGTCCCAAAGCAAAAGAATTAATTTTGAACTGTTGTCACTTTACGCACAGCAAGGTCCGACAAACAACAAGGTTAATTAACCAGTTAATCAGTTTTCGGTGGTGTTGGTTGAAGGGTGAATGTTGGCCATTACACCGGTAGAAATCCCCTGCTCTTCTTCGAATAATTTCATGGGACTTCATTTTACAAACAAATGGGGGCCTTGGTTTAATGACTTCTCCAACATACAAAATCTCCGTCAATGCAAACTTGCTCAGTACTGCACTGAAGTGTCAGCTTGGATTATGGGGTAGAGTTTCACCCCAGATCGGCCAAACCAGCGCAAAAGATCGAGGAATTTCAAGCACAAGTTACGTGCCGTTTCCGCGATCTTTTGCGCTGGTTTAAGAAACATCGCGTTAGAAGCTGGCCCCGCCCACAAAACTGGCTACGCCCTCAGATCGAATGAGTCAGCAAGGCGAGTTTCCGCTAATTGTGCCTGTTTGTGGCCCTTCGAAGAGGCTCTTAAAATTAAGCCTTTTTAAAGCGCGAGGACACTAATAGACATCTTTCAATTCTTTTAAATATTAAAAAAATGTCCTTTACTAAGAAACTGACTACTGTACACCAATGAAACTAGTCAATGGTTCTGTATAGTTTTTAAAGTCATTTTCAGTTATTTAAAATCAGGTAACTCACAGGTGGTGGACTGATTAAAAGTGCTTATTTTTTGTGATTAACCCATTGTCAGCTGTATTAATCAAACTGCACCAGGTTACCGCTCTTAAATATATCAAGGAATATTTTTAAACATTATGCTCCAAAACACTGCCCGATTGAGCTGGTTCATGGAAGATTTTACGTTTGTGATTATGTAAATAGGTTTGAGCGGAAACTTGAACCATAACCTAACTTTGGGAAACTTGCGCGATTTTCAGCGCAATTCGCGCCCGGAAACTCTACCCCGATGTGCTGGAGTGGAGCTCAAACCCACAATCTATGGAGTCATTCAAGAAGCAGTTGGATGCAGTGGTGGAGGACTATTGTAGGTTTCTCTGGAAGGATGAGTTAGATGGACCAAAAGGCCTCCCTCCTTTTCTTATATATTTGTTCTTGGGAATACGTGTAGTGCTCGTGAGGCCCTGAAAAGGTGGTCATTGGCCTGCTTCTTGAACTGCTGCAGTCTTTATGGCTGTACTGCTCCCACAGTGATGTTTTTTTTAATTCGTTTATGGATCTGGGCGTCACTGGTAAGGCCAGCATTTATTGCCCATCCCTAATTGCCCTCGAGAAGGTGGTGGTGAGCTGCCTTCTTGAACCGCTGCAGTCCGTGTGGTGAAGGTACTCCCATACTGCTGTTAGGTAGGGAGTTCCTGGATTTTGACCCAGCGACGATGAAGGAATGGCGATATATTTCCAAGTCAGGATGATGTGTGACTTGGAGGTGGTGGTGTTCCCATGCGCCTGCTGCCCTTGTCCTTCTAGGTGGAAGAGGTCGCGGGTTTGGGAGGTGCTGCCGAAGAAGCCTTGGCAAGTTGCTGCAGTGTTCGGTAGGGAATCAGCGAATCCCGGGATTTTGACCCAGTGGCGATGAAGTGGTGATCTGTGTCTTAGTCAGGTTAGCCTGTGACTTGGAAAGGAACTTGGAGATGATGGTGTTCCCTGACATCTGTACTTATCTTTGTGAATTTAAGACAGTGTTTAAATCCACCAGTAGTTATTTGATGACTTAACATAGCTTAGCTATTTAAAATAATTTATACCTTCTGAAACTGATGTAAAAACACTGGAAAAAAATTCTGCAAACTGCAGTATGCTAACCAGGTTTTGCTCATTGCAGTTTAAAAGTACAACTTTCATGTACTCACACATCAAAATAAATGCAGCCACATGTGTTTAACTGGGTCTACAATCAGTCTCGCCATTTTAGATCATAAATCTTACTCCAAATGGTTCCTGATTTTGACAACAATTCTAAAGCTAGCTTTTAATATGATGTGAGAATGGAGGGTGGTGGAGGGTGAAGGAGGGGTGGAAGGGTGGAGGAGGGTGGAAGAGGGGTGGTGGAGGAGGGTGAAGGAGGGGTAGTGGAGGGGGGAGGAGGGTGGAGGAGGGGTTATGGAGGAGGGTGGAGGAGGGGTGGTGGAGGGGGGAGGAGGGGGGAGGAGGGGGGAGGGGGTGGAGGAGGGGGGTGGAGGAGGGTGGAGGAGGGGGGTGGAGGAGGGTGTAGGAGGGTGGAGGAGGGGTGGAGGAGGGGGGAGGAGGGGGGAGGAGGGGTGGTGGAGTGGTGAGGAGGATGAAGGAGGGTGGAGGCGGGGTGGAGGAGGGGGAAGGAGTGTGGAGGAGTGTGGAGTATTATGTCCGTGTATAATTGAGACACGGACTGCAGGAGTTGATTATAACAAGTCTTTACTGAATGGAGACAACCTGGAAACTGAAACTACAGAAGCCTGTTAGGGCCTTTTATACAGGGGTGGTCACTGCCGGTACTGCAGTCTGAGACCAGTTATTCCCTTAAAGGTACATACACAACAATGATCACATTGATTTTGTGTCTCAAGAAAACATTTGAGTCATGTTTTATCAATGAGGAAAAATTCTTCCACGTTAAGAAATTTTATTCAAATTTAACTCCAGTTCCCAATTCGATCTTTAATCTTATCGATAAATATCCTGCTCCTATTTCTTATGTTCTTATGTTCGTAGCGAGAGGGTTTGAGTACAGGAACAAGGATGTCTTGCTGCAGCTGTACAGGGCCTTGATGAGACCACATCTTGAATATTGTGTGCAGTTTTGGTCGCCTTATCTGAGGAAGGATGTTCTTGCCATGGAGGGAGTGCAGTGAAGATTCACCAGGCTGATACCTGGGATGGCAGGAATGACGTATGAGGAGAGATTGGGTCGATTGGGTCGCTGGAGTTTAGAAGAATGAGAGGGGATCTCATTGAAACTTATAAAATTCTAACAGCACTAGACAGACTAGATGCAGGAAGGATGTTCCCGATGGTCGGGGAGTCCAGAACCAGGGGTCACAGTCTAAGGATAAGGGGTAAGCCATTTAGGACAGAGATGAGGAGGAATTTCTTCACCCAGAGAGTGGTGAACCTGTGGAATTCTCTACCACAGAAGGCAGTTGAGGCCAATTTATTAAATATATTCAAGAAGGAGTTAGATATATTTCTTAAGGCTAAAGGGATCAAGGGATATGGAGAGAAGGCAGGAACAGGGTACTGAATTTGGATGATCAGCCATGATCTCATTGAATGGCGGAGCAGGCTTGAGGGGCTGAATGGCCTCCTGCTCCTATCTTCTATGTTTCTATGATAGTTTGCGGCCCACTTCACCACTCAGCCCACAACTGAGCTCACTCGTCTCCGGCAGCTCAAACCTCAGTGCTGTTCCTCGGTGGCTGATACCCCAAAACATTGACATTCCTCCATTCAGATAATGCGGTAAAAAAAACTCACAGTGAAACACCACACCTGGACACATGGTCATTCGCTCTCATTCAGTGTGGAAGGCTTTTTAATAACATTCTCTATTTTTTTTATAGAGAACTTAAGGTGAAGGACCTACAAAGTTTAAAAATGAAAGAGAAGGCAAGGATAATCAATAAGTGGCGATCCCATCAAAATCTCCTAACTCTCTTTAAAGCTCAGACTATCCAGGCCATGGATACTGCTGCCACACCTGGGCACCGAGGACAGTCCTCTCAACACAGAGGTTTTTCAGTAACTGTACAGTTGTGCCATGTGGTAATATCTTTTCACTTGTTACCGTAGAATTATGAAGAGATGGGAATCCCAATCCTCCAATATGTTGCAACAAATGTTACTGGAACAGATGTGATGGCTGTAGTAAAGAGCGGCCTGGAAATTTTATAAAAATATGCAGTTTTTTTTAATGATGCAGGTACATTAGATGCTCCTCCAATGTAACAACACAGAATGTAAAGCAAGCCTTTGCAGCTGGACCTGTTTTATTTGGAAACTCCTGTAGAGATAGACACACTTCCATGTTTGGCAATCCAGGTGGTTGGGCTGGGATTCTGCCCGGTGGAGCCCTCCAACTCTCACCGCTCCTAGAGTTTGGGGGAGGGGATCAGTGGGAGGGCTCCTCATTTGCGTGGGACTATTGGGCGGATGGCCCAATTGAGGTGTTTCATTGGTGCCCACTTTTCCTGTGCGACCAGAATCTGTGGCAGTCGCCCCACATGGAGGGGTGGGATGCCAAGCCACTGCCAAGGAGGGCAGGACCCTTTTTTATTATTATTAGTTCTCGGGATGTGGACGACTCTGGCAATGCTGGTATTTATAGCCCATCCCTAGTTTTCATGAACTGTGTGGCTTTGCTGGGCCATTTTGAAGGGAAGTCAACCACATTGGTGTGGGACTGGACTCACATATAGACCAGATCGGGTACCACCAGCAGACTTGCTTCCCTAAAGGACATGAGTGAACCAGTTGGGGTGTTATGACATTCCAATAGCTTCATGGTCACCGGGAGAAGTGGTACAGACAGAATCCCTTTGCATTGATCTGAGGAAAAGCAAAGGATCGAAGACATGGTTGGGGCACATTACAAACTGGAGTGGAAAGAAAATGGAGGGTGAAATTTGGAGACAAGTTAGAGAGGCGTATATTAATAGTAATGTTAAAGTTGTGGGAAACAGTGATGACTTTGGGTTCAGTGTAAGCATAGAAAAGGGGAAAGAAAAGTCAAGGGCAAGGGCACTTTACCGGAAAAGATACAATAACAAGGTAAAAAAGAATCTCACCAGATGAAATAGGAGAAAAGTTGGCAAATAGAACCATGAATTAGCAATGAAACATATTTGAACAGGAGATGGAAGGGTTACAAATCAGGAATATCCCCCAAGTTAGAATAAAAGGTGTATATCAATGACTGGGGCTCCACGGATGAATAGGGAGATAAAATCAAATTATCAACAAAAGTAGAAGCATTTTGCACATAGGACAGAAAATGACAATGAAAACCAGGACTAATATAAAGAATATATGAAAGGTAAAAAAAAAAGATTAGAAAGGTGATGGAAGGTTATGAGAGGAAATTATCAAAAGACATAAAAGGCAATAAAAAGGCTTTTTATCAGCAAATTAGTGGAATCCCTGCTGAGGCACTAAAGCATGGCAGAGAAGCACTACTGGCGCGAATTCATGAACTCATTTCTCTTATGTGGAAGGAGGAGAGCATGCCAGGGGATCTCAGAGACGCCGTAATTGTGACCATCTTCAAGAAAGGTGACAAGTCCGATTGCGGTAATTACAGAGGAGTTTCCCTGCTGTCTGCCACAGGGAAAGACATCGCAAGAATCCTCCTCAATCGCGTTCTCACAGTGTCTGAAGAGCTCCTCTCGGAGTCGCAATGCGGATTCTGCCCACTAAGGGGCACAATGGACATGATCTTCACCGCACGTCAATTACAAGAGAAATGCAGGGAACAGCACCAACCGCTGTACATGGCCTTCTTTGATCTCACAAAGGCCTTCGACACTGTCAACCGTGAGGGGTTATGGAGTGTCCTCCTCAAATTCGGCTGCCCTCAAAAGTTTGTCAGAATCCTCCGCCTGCTTCACGATGACATGCAAGCCATGATCCTGACCAACGGTTCCACCACAGACCCAATTCACATACGAACCGGGGTCAAGCAAGGCTGTGTCATCGCACCATCGCTCTTCTCGATCTTCCTTGCTGCAATGCTCCATCTCCATCTCACCCTCAGTAAGCTCCCCGTGGGAGTGGAGCTAATTCACAGAACAAACGAGAAACTGTTCAACTTCCGTCGCCTCCAGTCCAGATCCAAGGACGTCCCATCCTCTGTTGTTGAATTACAGTATGCAGTCAACACCTTCACTGTAGCATACGAGAGCATAGGCCTTACACTAAACATTCGTAAGACAAAGGTCCTCTACCAACCTGCCCCCGCCACACAGTACTGCCCCCTGATTATCGAAATCCACGACAAGGCCTTGGACAATGTGGACCACTTTCCATAACTCGAGAGCCTACTGTCAACAAGGGCACACGTCGACGACGAAGTCCAACACTGCCTTCAGTGTGCCAGTGCAACCTTCGGTCGCCTGCGGAAGAGAGTGTTTGCAGACCAGGACCTCAAACCCAGCACTAAGCTCATGGTCTACAGAGCAGCAGTGATACCCACCCTGCTGTATGCCTCAGAGACATTCGGCCCCTCGAGCCTGCTCCGCCATTCAATGAGATCATGGCTGATCATCCAAATTCAGTACCCCGTTCCTGCCTTCTCTCCATATCCCTTGATCCCTTTAGCCTTAAGAAATATATCCAACTCCTTCTTGAATATATTTAATGAATTGGCCTCAACTGCCTTCTGTGGTAGAGAATTCCACAGGTTCACCACTCTCTGGGTGAAGAAATTCCTCCTCATCTCTGTCCTAAATGGCTTACCCCTTATCCTTAGACTGTGGCCCCATGTTCTGGACTCCCCGACCATCGGGAACATCCTTCCTGCATCTAGTCTGTCTAGTGCTGTTAGAATTTTATAAGTTTCAATGAGATCCCCTCTCATTCTTCTAAACTCCAGCGAGTGCAAGTCCAGTCGACCCAATATCTCCTCATACGTCATTCCTGCCATCCCAGTTATCAGCCTGGTGAATCTTCGCTGCACTCCCTCCATGGCAAGAACATCCTTCCTCAGAGAAGGCGACCAAAACTGCACACAATACTCAAGATGTGGTCTCACCAAGGCCCTGTACAACTGCAGCAAGACATCCTTGTTCCTGTACTCAAACCCTCTCGCTACGAAGGCCAACATACCATTTGCCTTCTTAACCACCTGCTGCACCTGCATGCTTACCTTCAGCGACTGGTGCACAAGGACACCCAGGTCTCGTTGCACTTCCCCTTCGCCCAATCTATTGCCATTCAGATAATAATCTGCCTTCCTGTTTTTGCCACCAAAATGGATAACCTCGCATTTATCCATGTTATATTGCATCTGCCATGCTTCTGCCCAATCACCCAACCTGTCCAAATCATGCTGGAGTTTCTCGGCATCCTCCTCACAGCACACACGCCCACCCAGCTTTGTGTCATCTGCAAATTTGGAGATATTACATCTAGTTCCCTTGTCTAGATCATTGATATATATTGTAAATAGCTGGGGCCCAAGGATCGATCCCTGCGGTACCCCACTAGTCACTGATTTCTCTGACTGCCACTTTTTTTTTTCTCCTTCCTGTCTTTTGCTTTTATACTTTTTTCCTTTCCTCTGTCTCCCTGCTCAGGTTCCCAACCCTGTGCCATATTAGTTTAAACCTTCCCCCAGAGCACTAGCAAACACTCCCCCTAGGACATCGGTCCTGGCCCTGCCCAGGTGCAAACCGTCCCACCTCCCCCAGAACTGGTTCCAATGTCGCAGGAATTTGAATCCCTCCCCCTTGCACCATTCCTCTAGCCACGTATTCATCTGAAATATCCTTCTATTTCTACTCTGACTAGTACGTGGCACTGGTAGCAATCCTGAGATTACTACCTTTGAGGTCCTATTTTTTAATCTACCTCCTATCTCCTTATATTCAGCTTTTAGGACCTCATCCCGTTTTTTACCTATATCGTTGGTACCTATATGCACCACGAGAACTCGCTGTTCACCCTCCCCTTCCAAAATGTTCTGCAGCCGCTCTGAGAAATCTTTGACCCTTGCACCAGGGAGGCAACACACCATCCTGGAGTCTCGTTTGCGGCCACATAAACTCCTATCTATTCCCCTTACAATAGAATCCCCTGTTTTTTTAAATTTTTATTCATTGATGGGATGTGGGCGTCGCTGGCTGGCTAGGCCTGCATTTAGTACCCATCCCTAATTGCCCTCGAGAAGATGGTGGTGAGCCGCCTTCTTGAACCGCTGCAGTCCATATGGTGTACGTACACCCACAATGCTGTTAGGAAGTTAGTTCCAGGATTTTGGCCCAGTGACAGTGAAGGAACGGTGGGCGATACAGGTCCAAGTCAGGATGGTGTGTGGCTTGGAGGGGAACTTGTAGGTGGTGATGTTCCCATGCGTCTGCTGCCCTTGTCCTTCTAAGTGGTAGAGGTCACGGGTTTGGAAGGTGCTGTTGAAGGAGCTTTGGCGAGTTGCGGCAGTGCATCTTGTAGATGGTACACACTGCAGCCACAGTGCACCGGTGGTGGAGGGAGTGAATGTTGAAGGTGGATGGAGTGCTGCTTTATCCTGAATGGTGTCGAGCTTCTTGAGTGTTGTTGGAGCTGCACTCATCCAGGCAAGTGGAGAGTATTCCATCACACTCCTGACTTGTGCCTTGTAGATGGTGGAAAGGCTTTGGGGAGTCAGGAGGTGAGACACTCGCCGCAGAATTCCCAGCCTCTGGCCTGTTCTTGTAGCCACAGTATTTATATGGCTGGTCCAGTTCAGTTTCTGATCAATGGTAATCCCCAGGATGTTGATAGTGGGGGATTCAGCGATGGTAATGCCATTGAATGTCAAGGGGAGATGGTTAGAGTCTCGCTTGTTGGAGATGGTCATTGCCTGGCACTTGTGTGGTGCGAATGTTACTTGCCACTTGTCAGCCCAAGTCTGAATGTTGTCCAGGTCTTGCTGCATATGGACACGGACTGCGTCAGTATCTGATGAGTCTCGAATGGTGCTGAACAGTGTGCAATCATCAGCGAACATCCCCACTTCTGACCTTATGATGGAGGGAAGGTCATTGATGAAACAGCTGAAGATGGTTGTGCCTAGGACACTGCCCTGAGGAACTCCTGCAGTGATGTCATGTGATTGAGATGAATGACCTCCAACAACCACAGCCAACTTCCTTTGTGCTAGGTATGATTCCAACCAATGGAGAGTTTTCCCCTTGATTCCCATTGACATCAGTTTAGCTAGGGCTCCTTGATGCCACACTCGATCAAATGCTGCCTTGATGTCAAGGGCAGTCACTCTCACCTCACCTCTTGAGTTCAGCTCTTTTGTCCATGTGACTATAGCTCTACCCCTCTTTTTCCTCCCATCCTGTGCAGCAGAACCACCCCTGGTGCCAGGATTTTGGCTGCTGCTGCTTCCCCCTGATAAGCCATCCCCCCAACAGTATCCAAAGTGGTATATCTGTTTGAGAGGGGGATGGTCACAGGGGACTCCTGCACTACCTGCCTGCGCCTACTACTCTGCCTGGTGGTCACCCATTCCCTTTCTGCCTGTGCAACCTTTACCTGCGTTGTGACCAAATGATTAAACGTGACATCCACGATGTCCTCAGCATCGCGAATGGTCCAGTATGCAGCCAATCGCAGCCCCAGCGCCGCAATGCGGTCTGCCAGTAGCTGCAGCTGGATACACTTCCTGCACACATGGTCGTCAGGGACACAGGAAGTGTCCCTGAGTTCCCACATAGCGCAGGAGGAGCATACCACGGGGCCGAGCTCTCCTGCCATGACTTACCCTTTAATTAATTCAAATTAAATTAAATCAAATCAATCCCACCAATTACACTACAGTTAAATGATATACTTAAGGGCCCTGGTTTACCAACAGTCCCCGCTACACCACAGACACCCTCTAAACTATAGACCACAGAGTTTAAGTTTGGAAAAAGAGAGAAATACTCACCAACCAATCACTTACCTGCTTTCTGGTGACGTCAGACTTTGATTACTTTTTACTTCTCTCTCTCCCTCCCTCGGAGATTGGTAAACCTACCTGCTGCCGCTGCCTCTTGTAGTCGCTGCGATGCTGCCTCGCTCCACTTAGGTCCGCCGCTGCTGCCGCTGTGAGGCCTACCTGCTGCCGCCGCATCTTGTAGTCACTCCGCCGCTGCCTCGCTCCACTTAGGTCCGCTGCCGCTGTGAGGCCTACCTGCTGCCGCCGCCTCTTGTAGTCGCTCCGCCACTACCTCGCTCCACTGAGGTCCGCCGCCGCTGCCGCAGTGTCAAGAATGGGCAGAAAAGTGGCAGATAGAATTTAATACAGAGAAATGTGAGGTGATGCATTTTGTCAGAAGGAACTGGGAGAGGCAATATACACTTAAATGGCACAATTTTAAAGAGTGTGCAGGGATAGAGGGACCTGGGAGTTAATGTGCATAGGTCCCTGAAGGAGGCAGGACAGATTGAGAGAATGGTTAACAAAGCATATGGAGGAAGAATTCGGTTGCTTAGCGCCTCCCGTTAGTGCCCTAAGAGGGCGCTAATGGGGCGCAAAGCAACTAACGCCTGGGCGCGGCGATGTTTGCACCGCTTGCGAAATTGACCAGACATTTTGCAGCGGCGCTAAACACTACCGCCACGATCTCCTGTGCCTGCAGATCATGATATCAGTCGAGCGTTCAACGCCCCGGACCAGATATTGAGTGGCGCCCCCTGCCTTTCCGCCTGGCGCTAGCAACGACAGGTTGAGGGGAGCGTTTTGTCATCGGGAAGGGACTGGGGGTGCGCTATTTAAAGGCGGCCGCTTCTAGCCTTTTTTTATCGGCGACATTTTTGCACCACACATTCTGAGAGAGAGAGAGAAACACTTCTAGATAGATTCAGCGCTGTGTGAAAGAGTTTTGGGTACTGAGCAGCACTTTGGAGGTTCATTTTGATTTGAGCTTCCTTGCATCGATTTAGAAGAGACTAAGGAGGCTGCACTCTGAGCTCTTCCCCTGGGCCTCTCCATTGTTATTTCCAGCAGAATTGATGTACAGGTCTCTCCAGGCGGAGATTCAAGGCTGCAATGACCAGGGTGTGGATGTCGAGCAAGATCGACCCTCCCCTTTAAGAACTGGCCGGCACCAATGTGTCTGTGTTCCATTGCTGACTGACATCACCTGAGCTTCACCAGCGCTCTGAGCTAATGCCTCACTCCTCAGCGTTAGCGCCTTAAGAGAGGTGTGTAGCACCTGATTTAGCGCTCCAATCACCTCCAGGGGCGATAGAAGCCAAGTTTGCAGTCGGAGGTGATAATTAGCACCAGGCGCTAAACTTTCCGCCCGGCCGATAATTGCGCCCCAAACGGGGCGATACCGAATTTCTCCCCCAAGGGATCTTGGGCTTCATAAATAGAGGTATTGAGTACAAAAGTAGAGAAGTTATGCTGAACTTTTATAAAGTGCTGGTTAGGCCACAACTGGAATATTGCTTCCAGTTCTGGTCACCACATTTTTGGAAGGGTGTGAAGGCCCTTGAGAGGGTGCAGAGGAAATTTACCAGAATGGTTCCGTGAATGGGGGATCTTAGCTACAAGGACAGGTTAGAGAAGTTGGATTTGTTTTCATTAGAGCAAAGGAGGTTGAGGGATGATTTGATTGAGGTGTACAAGAATATGACGGGTTTGGATAGGCTAGACGGGGAAAGGCTGTTCCCACTAGCTGATGGTACAAGGACTAGGGGACACAGATTTAAGGTTTTGCGCAAGAGATACAGGGGTGACGTGAAGAAAAACTTTTTTATGCAGCAAGTGGTGATGACCTGGAATTCGCTACCGACGGAAGAGGTGGAAGCAGAGACGGAAGCAGAGACACTCAGGCCTAGAAATTCGGTTGTTTGCGCCAGCGGTTAGCGCCTAAAGAGACCGAGAATTGGGGCGTTACCCAATGTTGGGGTGGGCGCAATGAAGATAGCGACAACTCCCATATCTATCTATATATATAAATCGGTACATCTGTCTGTCTGTCTGTCATTCTGTCATTCTGTCATTCTGTCTGTCATCGCCTGTGCGCCTGTCGGGCTATGCGCTCGAAAGTTACAGGGCGTACCTACGCGCGCGTTACCTCCAAAGAAAGCTTACGCTTCCGAGACGGTTTTAAGCGTATTTACGTTTCGGCCGGGCTAAAATCGCGCCCGCGGTATCCCAAAAACCTTCAACGTTCCGCTCATTAGCATCTCATTATCCGCTCATTAGTGACAGAGTGACCTCGAGCTCGACCAATCGTATGCCGGGTTGCTGGCGTGTGCCGCCGGGCCAATCAGTGCATGTGTGGGCGGGCCTTATCGTTCTGAACCGAGGTGAGTAGCCGCCATCTTGCTTCCATTCTTTTTCCTGCTTTCTGCGTCTTTCTTTTCAAATATACATTTCCAGCAAAATAAAATTGAATTTATTAAATTGTTTTAAAATAAATCACTCATTTGTTAATATTTTATCTCACCTGAAGATTCTTTTTCCTACCTTTCCCCATTTTTTTCTTAGGCCTGAAAGCCTGCGCCTTTCTTGCCCAGCCACGCCCGAGCTAGGTGATTGGGCTTCTGCTAAGCTCCTCACACCCCCGCCCCCCCGTGTCAGGTTACCCAGGGCAACGGCGTCAGCCACGAGGGTCAGGGTGCGCGCGCAGGAGGAGCAGGTGAGACGCGGTGTCTCTGTTCCGCGCTCGGCTCGGGCGGGGCTCTCGACAGTGCTCTCGGCCTTGGTGAGTGTTCCGCGCTCGGCTCGGGCGGGGGGGGCTGCTGGGCTCGGACAGCGGGGCGGCTGGGGCTTGGAGAGCAGGGCTCTCGAGAGTGCGGGGCGGGGGCTCCGAGAGCGGCCCCTCCCCCCCGCCCCCTTCACCCCCCGCCCCCCCTTCCCCCCGCCCCGCCCCTTCTCCCCTCCCTTCCCCCCGCCCCTTCCCCCCCTGCCCCTTCCCCCCTCCCTTCCCCCCGCCCCTTCCCCCCCTCCCTTCCCCCCGCCCCTTCCCCTCGCCCCTTCCCCCCCTCCCTTCCCCCCGCCCCTTCCCCCCTCCCTTCCCCCCCGCCCCTTCCCCCCCGCCCCTTCCCCCTCCCTTCCCCCCCGCCCCTTCCCCCCCTCCCTTTCCCCCCGCCCCTTCCTCCCCTCCTTCCCCCCCGCCCCTTCCCCCCCTCCCTTCCCCCCCACCCCTTCCCCCCTTCCCCCCGCCCCTTCCCCCCGCCCTCCCTTCCCCCCACCCGCCCTCCCTTCCCCTCCCTTCCCCCCACCCGCTCTCTCTTCCCCCCACCCGCTCTCTCTTCCCCCCAGTCGCTCTCTCTCTTCCCCCCAGTCGCTCTCTCTCTTCCCCCCAGTCGCTCTCTCTCTCTCTTCCAACAACAACATGCCCTCGAAAAAGCCTCGGCACCGCCGGGCACTTCAGCTAGTTGACTATACATTTAACGCCTGCGCTAAGTGTTTGCGCGCGCCCGCGAGCGCAAGCAGATCATGACGTCATTTCAATGTGCAACGCCTTTTAGGGGCGCCTGAGCGGATATTGGGTGGCGCCCGGAGCCTTTACGCATAGCGCTATTAGTGACAGTTCGAAGGAGCGTTAACAGGCCCTTCTCGGAGTCGGGGGGCGCTATTTAAAGGGGACAGCTCTAGTATAGAAGCTTCAGCCACTTGGCCTGTTCATTGCGATCGTTGGTGGAGAGAGTTGGCGAGCTACTGTGGAACAGAGTTTTTGGAATTTAGCATTAGAGTACTTGGGACCTTCAAACCTGTCCGGAGCAGTTGGAGCACTAGACCTAACAACCTTTTGACCAACTGGCATTGGAATGGGAGATGCTTTGGAGGGCGACCGCCTCATGGCCGAACACTATGAAGGGACAGAGAGACGGCGGGAGAGAGGGCCGGGATTGGCCAGAAGGAGGAGGGGCAATGGAGGTCGGCCAATCCGAGGGTATGCTGCGAGGGTCTTTAGGCAGCAGGTGTCATACCTTGACATGTTGGAGGAGCAGTGTATGCGAAGGCTCCGAATCGGGAGGGACGTTGTTACTGAGCTGTGCCACCTGCTTGCTGAGGATCTGCAGCCGCGTCTACGGTGCAGGACCTCTCTGTTGGTGGCCGTTAAACTGACTGTTGCCCTCAATTTTTATGGCAACGGATCCTTTCAGTCAGCCATTGGGGACATTGTGAATATCTCTCAGGTTGCAGTCCACTGTTGCATCCAGCAAGTTACAGCTGCCCTTTATAGGCGAGGGCGTCAATTCATCACCTTCCCTCTGACCCTGGAGAAGCAGACAGAGCGCGCGCAGGGCTTCGCTGCTATTGCGGACTTCCCCATGGTGCAGGGGGCGATTGACTGTACACACGTGGCTTTGAGGGTGCCATTCCAGAATCCTGAGGACTTCTGCAGCCACAAGGGGTTCCATTCCCTCAACGTGCAGCTGGTCTGTGACCACCGCCAAATCATCATGGCAGTCAACGCCCAATTCCCAGGGAGCAGCCACGATGCTTTTATCCTGCAGTAGACCTCAGTTTGTGACCTTTTTGAGGGGCCGGCTCGACCACGAGGCTGGCTTATTGGGGACAAGGGCTATCCTCTCTGCCCATGGCTGATGACACCACGCTGTGTGTCCGCCACCCCAGCAGAAGAGCTGTTCAACAGCAGCCATCAGGCAACCAGGAACATTGAAGAGCACACTATTGGTGTGCTCAAAAAGCGTTTCCGATGGCTTGACCATTCGGGGGGAGCCCTGCAGTACTCGCCGGAGCAAGTGGGTCACATCGTCATCGTCTGCTGCATGCTCCACAACTTGGCGATTCGACGCACCCAGCCAATTCCAGCTGTCCCTCAACAACCAGCAGAGCAGGCGGTCGAGGAGGAGGAGGAGGAAGAGCAGGCAGAGGAGGAGGAGGAGGAGGAGCATGCAGATGAGGAGGAGGAGGAGGAGGAGGAAGATGGAAGGGCTCCTGAAAGTGGAAGGGCCATCCGTCAGAGGCTCATGAGGACTCATTTCGAGGCCCCTCTGGCGGAATGATGAGTGTCTTTACTCCTGCGCACTTTGGATGTTTGAAAGTCTCTGAAGGCCAGCATCACTGTAATTAGTCACGTGCACCATAGCACATTAAAGCTTCTCTTTATTGTCACAAAAGTCTTTCATTACAGCAAAACAACGTCATGTCAACAGAAACCATAACTAACAAAATAACAGTTAACTCTTTGGCAATGCCGCAAAACTAAACAAACCATTTCCAACAATTACAACAGGTGAGGGTGTCCTTGAATTTGACCAAGGAAACGTCTCAGCACCTCCCTCTACTGCTGGCCCCTTGATGGAGAACGACTTCTCTTTCGTGGACGGCCCCTTTCCTCCCTGCTGCTCCTACGTAATTGAACCCCAGTGGCGGGGTGAAGGCTGGGGGACGCCTGCTGACTGTGTGGAAGCGCAGAAGCCCCTGAGGGATGGCCTGGCCGACCTCTGGGCTTGGAGGGTGCGGACGCAGGATGCTTGATCTGAGCATGGCTGGAAGCAGTGTGCCCTGCAGGTGATGGCAGCTGCACTGCAGACGTACCAGCGCTGGCATGTGCAATGGTCACCTGCCGAGAGAGGACACCTGCACCATGGTCGGATGACACACTGGCTCTCTGAGGGGACCGGCTCGGCTCATCCGCCACAGTCGCATGCTCCACTGATTCCTGGCCTTGTATGGGACTGGAAGGGCCCGGGGTGATCCTAGCTGATGCAGATAGGGTGGCTGCAGTGAGAGTTCGCGTTGCCTCAATCTGGGTGTGGACGAGGCCAGCAAGTGACTGCGTGGCAGCAGTGAGGACCTGTGAGCCAGGTGCCAGTGCTTCAGAGAAGCCCTGGACAGTTCTTTCCATTGCTTCGGACAAGGCCGGTGCCGACCGCTCCACTGCCTCGGACAAGCCCTGGACAGACCTTTCCAGGGATTGTCCGAGGCCCTGAACAGTCCTTTCCATTGCGGCCTCGAAGCCCTGGACAGTCCTCTCCATTGTTGGCCCGAAGCCCTGGACAGTCCTCTCCATTGTTGCCCCAAAGCCCTCGAGAGTCCTCTCCATTGTTGGCCCGAAGCCCTGGACAGTCCTCTCCATTGTTGCCCCGGAGCCCTCGAGAGTCCTGTCCATTGTTGCCCCGAAGCCCTGGAGAGTCCTGTCCATTGTTGCCCCGAAGCCCTGGAGAGTCCTCTCCATTGTTGCCCCGTGTATCTATTGACTGAGGCATCCTCCCCACTGTAGCCATCAGCTCAGTGTGCCTGAGCCGGGCCTGGGTGCTCATTTCAGCCAGGCGACGCACCTCCTCTGCACTCTGTGCAGCAGTCATCACTACCTGCCTTGCCCTCCGGGGAGACGGTGGCCGAACTTGCCTACCCCCCTTGCGTTGCTGCATGCTGCTTGTTCCGGCAACTGGCTGATCCTCAGAGCACCCCCCCTTCCCCTGCAGGGAACTACTATCCCCAGTCTGTAGATGTGTATGCTCCCCTGAGATTGGAACGGATGGTCCGGCTTCCTCCTGATCCTCGCCTCCGGAGGCACTGGCACTGGCAGCTTCAGGGCATTGAGCCCGAGTTGGTGATGCATCATCTGAAAGCAGGGAGGTGGAAGAGTGACTTTAGCAAAAGGACAGGTTGGCGGAAAGGCATGCCAGATAGCGGCAAGGCTCTGACATGGCTGCACACTGAGGAAGCATACTGGCGGGGGGACCAAGTGGAAGGAAACAGCTGAAAAAGGAGAGCCTTACCCTCGCTGTCGGAAATGGGGTTGGCAGCTGCAGTGGTAACAGGACCAGACAGACGTCCTCCAAGAATCTGGTGCACTCTCTCCTCGAGATCCGTCAGAGTGACGACTTGTGGATGCCCGCCACCGGTTCGAGTCTGGTCCTTTCGCCTCGCCGCCAGCTTGGACTGCAGGGGAAAGAAGGGGAAGTTCTGTAACATGATGCCTTGAGAGATCATCTCATGCCCCCCATGGTGCAAGAGCCCTTACATGAGGCCTTGAGAGATCATTGCATGCCCCCCATGGTGCAAGAGCCCTTACATGAGGCCTTGAGAGATCATCGCATGCCCCCCATGGTGCAAGAGCCCTTACATGAGGCCTTGAGAGATCATCTCATGACCCCCATGGTGCAAGAGCCCTTACATGAGGCCTTGAGAGATCATCGCATGCCCCCCATGGTGCAAGAGCCCTTACATGAGGCCTTGAGAGATCATCGCATGCCCCCCATGGTGCAAGAGCCCTTACATGAGGCCTTGAGAGATCATCTCATGCCCCCCATGGTGCAAGAGCTCTTACATGAGGCCTTGAGAGATCATCGCATGCCCCCCATGGTGCAAGAGCCCTTACATGAGGCCTTGAGAGATCATCTCATGCCCCCCATGGTGCAAGAGCCCTTACATGAGGCCTTGAGAGATCATCTCATGCCCCCCATGGTGCAAGAGCTCTTACACGAGGCCTTGAGAGATCATCGCATGCCCCCATGGTGCAAGGGCCCTTACATGTGGCCGTGAGTGAAATGTCCATGTGTGTGCCCAGAAAGGGCCATAGGTGCTTGCTGACAGATGGCTATTGGGGCACCATGGCAACAGGGTGCTCGAAGTCAGGTGCAGATGGAGGGAATCAGAAGTTTGCATAACCAACACTCACCCTAACGACCCGAGTGAGGTCGTTGAATTTCTTCCTGCACTGAACAGGGGTCCTGGTCGCCATGCTGCTGGAGTTGACCCTCAGAGAAACCTCCCTCCAAGATCGCCGGTAAGCCTTTTGATTCGGCCTCTTGCCATTGTCAGGATACAGAACATCTCGACGGCGCTCAACTGCAGACACCAACTGGTCCAGAGCCTCAGTGCTGAAGCGCTCTGCTCTCTGTCTCACCTTCTCCATTCTGACCAAGTTTCTTGCGCCAGAGAAGGGCGAGTGCCGATTCTGTGGCCTACAGGGCGTTGAGTGTGGCAGCTCAGGCTGACTGACCCACCCCTTTAAGAGCCGGCCGGCGCCTGGAAGTCTCGTGGTTTCCGATAATTGAGATCACCTGCGCTGCGCCCGTCCGCGCCGATATTGGGTAGCGCCTGAACTTTTGTGCCTTAGGAGCCCCGTGCAACGTCTGAGTTCGCGCCTCAATCCCCTTTGGGGGCGATGCAACCCAATATCTCGCCAGGCAGCGATAAGTTTCGTCTGGCTATAAACTTTGCGCAGCGCCAGTTCTAACACCTCAAGCGGGGCTATACCCAATTTCTAGGCCTCAATGTTTTCAAGGGGAGACTGGATAGGCACTGGGGAAATAAACTTGCAGGGCTACAGGGATAGAGCGCGGAAAAGGAACTGACTGAATTGCTCTACAGAGAGCTGGAACGGACTCGATGGGCCGAATGGCCTCCTTCTGTGCCGTTATCACTCTATATAGGGGGAAAAATTTGGTTGCTTTGTGCCTCCCATTAGAGGGAGCTAATGGGGCGCAAAGCAACTAGCGCCCGGGTGCGGCGATGTTTGCGCCGCTCGCAAAATTGACCAGACATTTTGCGGCGGTGCTGAACACTACCGGCACGATCTCCTGCGTCCGCAAATCGTGATGTCAGTCGAGAGTGCAACGCCCTGGTAGCGCCCCAGATGGGATATTGAGTGGTGCCCCCTGTCTTACTGCCTGCTGGTAGCAACAACAGTTTGAAGGGAGCATTTTGCAGTCGGGAAGGGACTGGGGGAGCGCTATTTAAAGGCAACCGCTTCCTGCCTTTTTTTGTCGGCAACATTTTTGCACCACGCATTCTGAGAGAGAGAGAGAAACTTTTGGAGAGATTCAACACTGTGTGAAGGAGTTTTGGGTACTGAGCAGCACTTTGCAGGTTCATTTTGATTTGACCTTCCTTGCATCGATTTAGAAAAGACTATGGGGGCTGCACTCTGAGCTCTTTCCCTGGGCCTCTCCATTGTTCTTTCCAGCAGAATTGATGTACAGGTCTCTCCAGGTCAAGATTCAAGGCTGCAATGAGCAAGGTGTGGATGTCGAGCAAGATCGACCTTCCCCTTTAAGAACTGGCCGGCGCCATTGTGTCTGTGTTCCATTGCTGACTGACATCACATCAGCTTCGCCAGCGTTCTGAGGTAGCGCCTTTCTCCTCGGCATTTGCGCCTTAAGAGAGGTGTGTAGCACCTGATTTAGCGCTCTAATCACCTCCAGGGGTGATAGAAGCCAAGTTTTCAGTCTTGAGAGTATTCCATCACACTCCTGACTTGTGCCTTGTAGATGGTGGAAAGGATTTGGGGAGTCATGAGGTGAGACACACGCCACAAAATACCTAGCCTCTGACCTGCTCTTGTAGCCATAGTATTTATGTGGCTGGGCCAGTTAAGTTTCTAGTCAATGGTGACCCCCAGGATGTTGATGGTGGGGGATTTGGCGATGGTAATCCCATTGAATGTCATGGGGGGTTGGTTAGACATTCGCTTTTTGGAGATAGTCATTGCCTGGCACTTGTGTGGCGTGACTGTTACTTGCCACTTATCAGCCCTAGCCTGAATGTTGTCCAGGTCTTGCTGCATGCGGGCTTAGACTGCTTCATCATCTGAGGAGTTGCGAATGGAACTGAACGCTATGCAGTCATCAGTGAACATCTACACTTCTGAACCTATGATGGAGGGAAGGACATTGATGAAGCAGCTGAAGATGGTTGGGCCTCGGACACTGTCCTGCGGAACTCAGAATCACAGAAAGAATCACAGAAACCCCACAGTGCAGATAGAGGCCATTTCAGCCCATCGAGCCTGCACCGACACATATCCCACCCAATCCCCGTAACCCCTACACCAACACATATCCCACCCTATCCCTATAACCCCACGTATTTAATCCCCCTAACACTAAGGTCAATTTATCATAGCCAATCAACCTAACCCGCACATCTTTGGACTGTGGGAGGAAACCGGAGCACCAGGAGAAAACCCATGCAAACACGGGGAGAATGTGCAAACTCCACACAGACAGTCGCCCGAGGCCGGATTCGAACCCGGGTCCCTGGCGCTGTGAGGCAACAGTGCTAACCACTATGCCACCGTGCTGCCCAACTCCTGAAGCAATGTCCTGGGGCTGAGATGATTGACCTCCAACAACCACAGCAATCTTCCATTCTACAGTATTTACAGTAGAAGAAGAGAATAGCATGCTGGAAATCCCAAAGAAACTAATGTTGAATCGGGGACAGGGACTCGATAAAATTAACGTAAGTAAAATAACAGTAATGAAGAAAATAATGGCACTAAAGAGTGAGAAATCCCCAGGGCCAGATGGTTTCCATCCCAGGGTTTTAAAGAAAGTGGGTGAGCACATTGCAGATGCCCTAACTATAATCTTCCAAAGTTCTCTCGATTCAGGAATGGTGCCCGTAGATTGGAAAATAGAAACATAGAAGATAGGAGCAGGAGTAGGCCATTCGGCCCCTCAAGCCTGCTCCGCCATTTAATGAGATCATGGCTGATCATCCAAATTCAGTACCCTGGCCCTGCTTTCTCCCCATATCCCTTGATCCCTTTAGCCTTAAGAAATATATCTAACTCCTTCTTGAATATATTTAATGAATTGGCCTCAACTGCCTTGTGTGGTAGAGAATTCCACAGGTTCACCACTCTCTGGGTGAAGAAATTCCTCCTCATTTCTGTCCTAAATGGCTTACCCCTTATCCTTAGACTGTGACCCCTGGTTCTGAACTCCCCCGCCATCGGGAACACCCTTCCTGCATCTAGTCTGTCTAGTCCGGTTAGAATTTTATAAGTTTCAATGAGATCCCCTCTCATTCTTCTAAACTCTAGCGAATATAAGCCTAATCGACACAATCTCTCCTCATACGTCATTCCTGCCATCCCAGGTATCAGTCTGGTGAATCTTCGCTGCACTCTCTCCATGGCAAGAACATCCTTCCTCAGATAAGGTGACCAAAACTGCATACAATACTCAAGGTGTGGTCTCACCAAGGCCCTGTACAACTGCAGCAAGACATCCTTGCTCCTCTACTCGAATCCTCTTGCTATGAAGGCCAACATACCATTTGCCTTCTTAACCACCTGCTGCGCCTGCATGCTTACCTTCAGCGACTGGTGCACAAGGACATCCAGGTCTCGTTGCACTTCCCCTTCTCCCAATCTATTGCTGTTCAGATAATAATCTGCCTTCCTGTTTTTGCCCCCAAAGTGGATAACCTCGCTTTTATCCACATTATACTGCATCTGCCATGTGTCTGCCCAAACACCCAACCTGTCCAAACCACACTGGAGTTTCTCGGCATTCTCCTCACAGCACACACGCCCACCCAGCTTTGTGTCGTCTGCAAACTTGGAGATATTACATCTAGTTCCCTTGTCTAGATCATTAATATATATTGTGAACATTTGGGGTCCTAGCACCGATCCCTGCGGTACCCAACTAGTCACTACCTGCCACTCGGAAAAGGAGCTGTTTATTCCAACTCTTTGCTTCCTGTCTGCCAACCAGTTCTCTATCCAAGTCAGTACCTTACCCCCAATCCCATGTGCTTTAACTTTACGCACTAATCGAAAGCCTTCTGAAAGTCCAAATACAGCACATTCACTGGTTCTCCCTTATCTATTCTATAAGTTACATCCTCAAAAAATTCCAATAGATTAGTCAAGCACGATTTACCTTTTGTAAATCCATGTTGACTTTGTCCGATCCTGTCATTGTTTTCCAAGTGCTCTGCTATTACACCTTTTATAATGGACACTAGCATTTCACCCACTATCGATGTCAGGCTTACCGGTCTATAATTCCACGTTTTCTCTCTACCACCTTTTTTAAATAGTGGGGTTACATTAGCTACCCTCCAATCCATGGGAACTGTGCCAGAGTCTATAGAATTTTGGAAGATGACCAGCAATGCATCTACTATTTCTAGGGCCACTTCCTTAAGTACCCTAGCATGTAGTTTATCAGGCCCTGGGGATTTATTGGCCTTCAATCCTGTCAATTTCCCTAACATAATTTCCCTACAAATACTGATTTCATTCAGTTCCACCCTCTCATTAGATGCTATGTTCCCCAACATCTCTGGGAGGTTATTTGTGTCCTCCTTTGTGAAGACAGAACCAAAATATATATTTAATTGGTCAGCCATTTCTTTGTTCCCCATTATAAATTCCCCTGATTCTGACTGCAAGGGACCTATGCTTGACTTCACCAATCTTTTTCTCTTCACATATCTATAGAAGCTATTATAGTCAGTTTTTATGTTACCTCAAGCTTACTCTCATACTCTATTTTCCCCCTCTTAATTAATCCTTCTGTCCTCCTTTGCTGAATCCTAAACTGCTCCCAATCCTCAGGTTTGCTGCTTTTTCTGGCCAATTTATATGGCCTCTCCTTGGATCTTACGCTATCCCTAATTTCCCTTGTGAGCCACGGTTGCACCACCTTTTTTGTTTTATTTTTATGCCAGACAGGGATGAAGAAATTCTGTAGTTCATCCATGCGATCTTTAAATGTTTGCCATTGCCTATCCACCGTCAACCCTTTAAGTAACGTTCCCCAATCCATCCTAGCCAACTCACATCATACCATCATAGTTTCCTTTATTTAAATTCAGGACCCTAGTCTCTAAGCCAACTACTTCACTCTCCATCTTAATGAAGAATTCTATCATATTATGATCGCACCTCCCCAAGGGGCCTCGCACAACAAGATTGCTAATCAATCCTTTCTCATTACATAATACCCAGCCTAAGATGGGCTGATCTCTAGTTGGTTCCTCAACATATTGGTCCAGGAAACCATCCCGTATACACTCTAGGAATTCCTCCTCTGCAGCATTGTTACTAATTTGGTTAGTCCAATCTATATGTAGATTAAAGCCACCCATGATAACTGCTGTGCCCTTATTGCACGCGTCTCCAATTTCTTGTTTAATGCCATCCCCAACCTTAGCATTACTGTTTGGGGTCTGTTTACAACTCCCACTAACGTTTTCTGCCCCGTTGTATTTTTCAGCTCGACCCATACAGATTCCATATCATCAGAGCTAATATCCTTCCTTACTATTGTGTTAATCTCCACTTTAACCAGCATTGCTACCGCACCTTCTTTTCCTTTTTTCCTGTCCTCCCTGAATATTGAATACCCCTGGATGTTGAATTCCCAGTCTTGGTCACCCTGGAGCCATATCTCCGTAATCCCAATTATATCATATCTGTTTACATCTATTTGCGCAGCTAATTCATCCACCTTATTACGAATGCTCCTCGCATTAAGGCACAAATCCTTCAGGCTTGATTTTTTAACACTAGCCTTTTTGGAATTATTATTTACTGCGGCCCTGTTTGATTTACACCCTTGATTTCTCTGCCTTCCACTTTTGCTGTTCTCCTTCCTGTCTTTTGTTTCTATCCTTGCTTTCCTTTCCTCTGTCTCCCGGCACAGGTTCCCAACCCTCTGCCATTTTAGTTTAAGCCCTCCCCAACAGCACTAGCAAAGATGCCCCCTAGGACATCAGTTTCAAACCAGGAATTGTGAAAGAAAATCTCAGTGTTGGAGTTAATGCCGCAGGGTAGGGCTGCACAAGCAGAAGGGACATGGGTGACCACCAGGTGAAGCAATAGAAGCAGGCAGGTAGTGCAGGGGACCCCTGTGGCCATCCCCCTTTCAAACAGGTATATCAGTTTGGATACTGTTGAGGGGGATGACTCACCAGGGGAAGGAAGCAGCAGCCAACTTCCTGGTGCTTCTGCTGCTCAGGAAGGGAGGAAAAAGAGTGGGAGAGCAATAGTGGTAGGGGTTTCTATCGTAAGGGGAACAGATAGGCGTTTCTGTGGCCGTAGACGTGACTCCAGGATGGTGTGTTGCCTCCCTGGTGCCAGGGTCAAGGATGTCACTGAATGGCTGCAGGGCATCCTGAAGGGGGAGGGTGAACAGGCAGAGGTCGTGGTTCACATTGGGACCAATGACATAGGTATGAAGAGGGATGAGGTCCTGCAGCAAGAATTTAGGGAGCTAGGTAGCAGATTAAAGAGTAGGACCTCAAAGGTTGTAATCTCTGGATTACTCCCGGTGCCACGTGCTAGTGATTATAGGAATAGGAGGATAGAGCAGATGAATGCGTGGCTAAAGAGTTGGTGCAGGAGGGCGGGCTTTAGATTCCTGGATCACTGGGCCTGCTTCTGGGGAAGGTGGGACTTGTACAAGTCAGACGGGTTGCACCTGAACCAGAGCGGGACAAATATCCTTGCAGGGAGGTTTGCTAGCACTGTTCGGGGGGGTTTAAACTAAAATGGCAGGGGTTTGGGAACCTTAGCAGGGAGACAGAGGAAAGGAAAACAGGGATAAAAGCAAAAGATAGGAAGGAGAAAAACAAAAGTGGCAGTCAGAGAAATCAACGGTATAAATCAAATGTGGCCACAGTAAATAATAATTCTAATAGGTCTAAGAGCGTTAAAAAAACAAGCCTGAAGGCTTTGTGTCTTAATGCGAGGAGCATTTGTAATAAGGTGGATGAATTGGCTGCGCAAATAGAGGTAAACAAATATGATTTGGTTGGGATTACGGAAAAGTGGCTCAAGGATGGCCAAGACTGGGAATTCAACATCCAGGGGTATTCGATATTCAGGAAAGATAGGCAAAAAGGAAAGGGAGGTGGGGTAGCATTACTGGTTAAAGAAGGGATTAATACAATTGTAATGAAGGATATTAGCTCTGATGATGTGGAATCTGTATGGGTAGAATTGAGAAATACTAAGGGGAAAAAAACATTAGTGGCAGTGGTATATAGACCTCCAAACAGTAAGGCGGAGGTTGGGGATGGCATTAAAAGGGGAATTAAAGAAGCGTGCAATAAGGGCACAGTAGTCATCATGGGTGACTTTAATCTACGTATAGATTGGGCCAACCAAATTAGTAACAACACTGTGGAGGAGGAATTCCTGGAGTGTTTACGGGATGGTTTCCTGGACCAATATGTTGCGGAACCAACCAGAGATCAGGCCATCTTAGACTGGGTATTATGTAACGAGAAAGGATTAATTAGCAATCTTGTTGTACGAGGCCCCTTGGGTTGGAGCGATCATAATATGAACGAATTCTTCATTAAGATGGAGAATGAAGTAGTTGACTCAGAGACAAGGGCCCTCAATTTAAATAAAGGAAACTACGATGGTCTGAGGAGCGAGTTGGGTAGAGTTGATTGGGGAATGGCACTCAAAGGGTTGACGGTGGATAGGCAATGGCAAACATTCAAAGACCGAATGGATGAGCTACAGAATTTGTTCATCCCAGTTTGGCATAAAAATAAAACAAAAAAGGTGACTCAACCGTGGCTAACAAGGGAAATTAGGGATAGCACAAGATCCAAGGAGAGGACATATAAATTGGCTAGAAAAAGCAATAATCTTGAGGATTGGGAGCAGTTTAGGAGTCAACAAAGGAGGACAAAGGGATTAATTAAGAAAGGGAAAATAGAATATGAGAGTAAGCTATCAGGGAACATAAAAACTGACTGTAAAAGCTTTTATAGATATGTGAAGAGAAAAAGATTGGTGAAGTCAAGCGTAGGTCCCTTACAGTCAGAATCAGGGGAAATTTATAATGGGAAACAAGGAAATGGCTGACCAACTAAATACATACTTTGGTTCTGTCTTCACAAAGGAGGACACAAATAACCTCCCAGAGATGCCGGGGAACATAGAGTCTAATGAGAGGGAGGAACTGAAAGTAATCAGTATCTGTAGGGAAATGATGTTAGGAAAATTGATGGGACTGAAGGCCGATAAATCCCCAGGGCCTGATGGTCTACATCCCAGGGTACTTCAGGAAGTGGCCCTAGAAATAGTAGATGCATTGCTGGTCATCTTCCAGAACTCGATAGACTCTGGAACAGTACCCATGGATTGGAGGGTAGCTAATGTTACCCCACTATTCAAAAAAGGTGGTAGAGAAAAAGCGGGGAATTATAGACCGGTAAGCCTGACATCGGTAGTGGGGAAAATGCTAGAGTCTATTAAAGAAGATGTAATAGCAGAGCACTTGGAAAGCAGTGACAGGATCGGACAAAGTCAACATGGATTTACAAAAGGTAAATCATACTTGACTAATCTACTGGAATTTTTTGAGGATGTAACTGGTAAAATAGATAAGGGAGAACCAGTGGATGTGGTGTATTTGGACTTTCAGAAGGCTTTCGATAAGGTCCCACATAAGTGATTAGTGTGCAAATTTAAGGCACATGTGATTGGGGGCAAGGTATTGACTTGGATAGAGAACTGGTTGGCGGACAGAAAGCAAAGAGTTGGAATAAACGGGTCGTTTTCCGAGTGGCAGGCAGTGACTAGTGAGGTACCGCAAGGATCGGTCCTAGGACCCCAGCTGTTCACAATATATATTAATGATCTGGACGAGGGAATTGGATGTAATATCTCCAAATTTGCAGACGACACAAAGCTGGGTGGGAGGGTATGCTGTGAGGAGGATGTCGTGAAACTCCAGTACAATTTGGATAGGTTGGGTGATTGGGCAGAAACATGGCAAATGCACTATAATGTGGATAAATGTGAGGTTATCCACTTTGGTGGCAAAAACAGGAAGGCAGATTATTATTTGAATGGCAATAGATTGGGAGAAGGGGAAGTGCAAAGAGACCTGGGTGTTATTGTGCACCAGTCGCTGAAGGTAAGCATGCAGGTGCAGCAGGCGGTTAAGAAGGCAAATGGTATATTGGCCTTCGTAGCAAGAGGGTTCGAGTACAGGAACAAGGATCTCTTGCTGCAGTTGTACAGGGCCTTGGTGAGACCGCACCTTGAGTATTGTGTGCAGTTTTGGTCACCTTACCTGAGGAAGGACGTTCTTGCCATGGAGGGAGTGCAGCGAAGATTCACCAGGCTGATACCTGGGATGGCAGGAATGACATATGAGGAGAGATTGTGTCGATTGGGCTTATACTCACTGGAGTTTAGAAGATTGAGAGGGGATCTCATCGAAACCTATAAAACTCTGTCAGGTCTAGACAGACTAGATGCAGAAAGGATGTTTCTGATGGCCGGGGAGTCCAGAACCAGGGGTCATAGTCTAAGGATAAAGGGTAAGCCATTTAGGACTGAAATGAAGAGGAATTTCTTCACCCAGAGAGTGGTGAACCTGTGGAATTCTCTGCCACAGAGGGCGGTGGAGGCCAGTTCATTAAATATATTCAAGAAAGAGTTGGATATATTTCTTGAGGCTAAAGGGATCAAGGGATATGGGGAGAAGGCAGGGACAGGGTACTGAATTTGTATGATCAGCCATGATCTCATTGAATGGCGGAGCAGGCTCGAGGGGCCGAATGGCCGACTCCTATCTTCTATGTTGCTATGTTTCTCCACCTCACAATGCAGCAGTGTGGGTGGGCGACAAAAACTGGCAACTGCCAGTAGAGGGCAGTATTTATAAACAGGGTCACCATGCACAGGGCTCTGGAGATGGGGCCTGGGGGGAATCATTCAAAGTCCCAACACTGCCACATGCCTAGGGTTAAATCCAATATGTCGTTGGTGGCAGGTCAAAGCAGTTTAGTACAAAGAGTTAAGTACATCTCACTGTTTGATGTCTATAACGGGAACAGAACCTTTCAGAAAAGCTTCATTCATCTTTCTTTAACAAGGCAACTAACCCACGTAAGCTGGAAAAATAGATGTAAAAGGAACTCTTATCGATTGTCTTGCTCCAAGACCTTAATGAATTCTGCCACGAGTCCTTCATGAAAATGACCAATGTTTTTGAAATCCCTGCAACAGAATTAAGAATGAAGAATTTTTATTGCTCCTGACAAAACCTGTCGGAAACCAAGCAGATTGAAAGGAAGATAGGAACAGGAGTCGGCCATTCAGCCCCTCGAGCCTCCAATGCCATTCAATTAGATCACTGCTGATCTGTGCCTCAAGTCTATTTACCCACCTTTGCTCCATGTCCCTTGTTAGTCTTTCCCAACTAAAATCTATCAATCTCAGCCTTAAAAGCTCCACTTGTCCTAGAATCCACAGCCCTTTGGGGAGAGAATTCCAGATTTCTAATACCTTGTGTGAAAAGGTACTTCATGACTTTCATCCTAAATGGCCACATTTTAAAATTACAATTCTTCCTATTTGTAATCCAGCCATCTTAAGATAAAGGCCAAATTTCCATTGGCCTTATTTATTACTTTTTGTACCTGTCGACTAGTTTAAAATGATTTGTGGAGTTAGACTCCCAAATCTCTTTGCTCCTCTACAGTTCCTAGTTTCTCACCATTTGGAAAATGTAGTTTTCTTTGGTCCAAAGTGGACGACCTCACACTTGTCCATCTGTCATAGTTTTGCAACTTCCTGCTCCCACACTACTTACTGTGTCTCTGACTTTATTGTCATCTGGAAGCTTGGATATACAGCTCTATTCCTTGATCCAATTGATTAATAAATATGGGAAAAAGTTGCGGCTCCAGAACAGATCCACTTGTCACATTCTGCCAATCTGAGTACAAACCCTTTATCCCCAATCACTGTCTCCTACCTCCCAACCAACTTCCAACCCAAGTCTTGCCATGCTGGCTCTCTCTGATCAGCTCATTTTTGGACAAGTGCTCAGTCGCTCTATCCCTAATGAGAGATTCTAGTAGCGTCCCCACAATTGATTTTAAATTCACAGGCCTGTGGTTACCTGGTTTCTCTCTCCCACCCTTCTTAAATAATGGACTGACATTTGCAATTTTTGAGTTTAACAGCACAGTTCCCAAATCAAGAGTTTGAATGATTATAGCTAATGCTTCTGCAATTTCCCCACTTCTTTTAATACCCTGGGATGGAAACCATCAGGTCCTGGTGATTTATCTATCCTGGTCCCATTATTTTCTCCATTACCATTTTATTACTAATATTGATTACAATAAGTGCATTCCCTTGATTTATTTTAGTTTCCCTCCAATTAATGGTACCTTCCACAAATCCATGCTGGCTCTCTCTGAAAAGCTGAAAATTTTCGAGGTGTTCTGTCACCCTATCCTTAATTATAGACCCTAGTAATTTCCAGACAACAGATATTAGACTAACTGGTTTATAATTCACTGGTTTCCCTCTCTTGCCATTCTTAAATGCAGAGTAACATGCGCAATTTTCCAAACGAATGGACGGTTCCTGAATCTAGAGAACATTGGAAGATTATAATTAGGGCATCTGCAATGTGCTCCTAGTTCCTTTAAAACCCTGGGATGGAAACCATCTGGTCCTGGGTTTTGCATTGATTTTGATATTGATATCTCTTGCAAGTTTCTTTTCATACTCCCTTTTTGTAACTCTTACTAACTGTTGTGTGACCCTTTGCTGTTCTTTGTATCTTTCCCATTCGCCAGGATCTGTGCTATTTTGTGTATTTTTGTATACCCTTTCCTGTATAGTTTGATGCTGGCCTTTACCTCTTTAGTTGTCCATGGATGGTTTTATTGGCAAGTAGTGCTCTTGCCCCTCAGGGGTATAAACTGGTTCTGTATCACATTCAATTCTTTTTTAAACATCTCCCACTGATCTTCTGTCGTTTTACCCATTAACAGATTTGCCCAGTTTACTGTGGACATCCTGTTGGTCAGCCTTACCTAAATCTAGAATCTTAGCAGCTGTTTTGCGTTTTTCCCTTTCAAACACTACGTTGAACTCGATCATGTTATGATCGCTATTGGATAAATGTTCTTGCACAGTTAGACTGTTAACTAAATCTGGCTCATTACTCATCACTAAATCTAATATGACATGCCCCCTTGTTGCCTCTAGGACATATTGTTGTAGAAAACTATCCCGGACACACTCAAGAAATTCACCACCTTTCTGACAGGCGCTAGTCTGCTTTTCCCAATCTATATGAAAGTTAAAATCCCCCATTAAAAACACTCTGCCTTTACTACACGCTTGTCTAATCTCTTCATTTATACAATCTAGCACTTCAGAGCTGCTATAGGAGGCCTATACACAACTCCCAATACAGTCTTAGATCATTTATTTCTTAATTCAACCCATAAAGTCTCCATTGCCTGCTTACCTCTCTTTAAATCCTCTCTTATCATTGAAGTGATTTCATCCTTAATCACTAAGGCTACTCCTCCCCCTCTGCCATTTTCCCTATCTTCCCTGTAGACCTTATAACCTGGTATATTTAGTTCCCAGTCCTGACCGTCTTGCAGCCATGTCTCAGTAATGGCTACAATGTCATACCCTCCAATTTGAATTCATGCCTGCAGTTCATTCAATTTATTCCTTATACTCCGTGCATTTGTGTAAAGAACCCTTATTTGGGCCACACACCCTAGCCTGTCCTTCAGCTCTAATGTTTTACTCAGCTTTTTTGCACCCTCTTCAGTGCCTCGAATTCCTTTTTATGATATGGTGTCCAGAATTGTAAGCAGTACTCCAAGTGTGGTCCAACCAAGGTTCGATACAAGTTTAGCATAACTTCACTACTTTTCAATTCAATCCCTCCAGAAATAAACCCCACTGCTTGCGTTTTTTATGGCCTTGTTAACCTGTGTCACTACTTTCAGTGATTTTTGTGTTTGTACTCCGAGATCCCTTTGATCTTCTACCCCATTTAGATTCGTTATTTCCAAGTAATATGTGACCTCCCTATTTTTCTTACCAAAATGCAATACCTCGCATTAATCTGTGTTGATAAATATCGACTATTTACATGAGTTGATGAGATGAAAGTATGAAATGAAAACATTGACCAACAAGTAGGTAAATACAATTTTTTAATTACATGAAACAGGTTTTTACACTGAAGTAGTTCTCAAAGTCAGCAATCTGTACATGAAGTATGAAATGTAACTCCGAACGATGTTTAAAATCCCACGTTGTTTTTTATTCATGGAGTGGGAAATACAGTGAACGTCCTCATATTTTAACATCTGTAATAAGACAGCATCTAAAATGGGGAGAGGGAGGGGGAGGAGGGAAGACAGGAGGAGGAAGAGACCTTGGGTTCACCGTTCCTTTTGGCTCCGTGCCCTCCAGGAGCTGCCTCGGTCACATGGCATCGCCTCCCCTCCCATACAGGTCTCACTCTGAAAGTGTCTCTAGCTCTTTGTCTCCAATCAGCAGCAGTCTGTTCCGTTAGCCTCAGGGGAGAATTAATTGGTGGCATTTTGTTCGTCCATGAACAAAATATGTAAATGGTTAGTGTTATATTTGGTCCATTTTTATAAATGATTAAAGTCAGCTCTAGCTTTTGTATTGTGTTTTCTCTCTCCTCATCTTTCGCAACCACCTTCAGGCAGAAAATAAGAAATAAGAAATAGGAGCAGGAGTTGACCATATGGCCCCTCGAGCCTGCTCCGCCATTCAATAACATCATGGCTGATCATTGACCTCAGCTCCACTTTCCCGCCCAATCTCCATATCCCTTGATTCCCCTAGAGTCCAAAAATCTATCGATCTCAGCCTTGAATATACTCAAAGACTCAGCATTCACAGCCCTCTGGGGCCAGAGAATTCCAAAGATTCACAACCCTTTGAGTGAAGAAATTCCTCCTCATCTCAGTCTTAAATGGCCGCCCCTTATCCTGAGACGATGACCCCCAGTTCTAGACACTCCGGCCAGGGGAAACAACCTCTCCGCATCCACCTTGTCAATCCCCTTCAGAATCTTGTATGTTTCAATGAGATCACCTCTCATTCTTCTAAACTCCAGAGAGTATAGGCCCATTCTACACAATCTCTCATCATAGGACAGCCCTCTCATCCCAGGAATCAATCTAGTGAACCTTCGTTGCACCGCCTCCAAGGCAAGTATACTCCTCCTTAGATAAGGAGACCAAAACTGTGCACAGTACTCCAGGTCGGGTCTCACCAAGGCCCTGTACAAGTGACAAGTGGATCCATCGCGGCCTCCTCCTGAGCTCCCCACCCTCCTAGATGCCAGTCCTGAGCCAATTCAATTCACTCCACTTGATATCAAAAAATGTCAGAGCACACTGGACACAGCAAAGGCTGTGGGCCCCAACAACATCACAGCTGTAGAGCTAAAGACCTGCACTCCAGAACTAGCCGTACCGCTAGCCAAGCTATTCCTGTACTGACATCTACCTGACAAAGTGGAAAATTGGGCAGGTATGTCCTTTCTGCAAAAGGCAGGAAAATTCCAATCCGGCCAATTACTGCCCCATCAGTCTACTCTCAATCATCAGCAAAGTAACTAGCCAGGCCACGTAAATACTGTGGCTATAAGAGCAGGTCAGAGGCTGGGTATTCTCTGGCAAGTGACTCACCTCCTGACTCCCCAAAACCATTCGTGCACCTGCAAGGCACAAGTCAGGATTGTGATTGAATATTCTCCACTTGCCTGGATGGTTGCAGATCGAACAACACTCAAGAAGCGCGACACAATCCAGGAGAAAGCTGTCCGCTTAATCCACCATCAAAAACATTTACTCCCTCCTCATCCGGCACACTGCGGCTGATAGGGCATCACCGAGAGTGGCTCGGTAGTACCACTATTCACTGAGCTGGCCAAGTCCTCAAGGAGATAGCTGCCAGACTGGACTCACTGCAGGTGGAGAGAGAGCAAACACGAGGAAAAATCCGATTTGATCTCATCCTCAACAATCTACCTGTCGCAGATCATCTGTCCATGACAGTATTGGTCACAGTGACCACTGCACAGTCCTTGTGGGGATGAAGTCCAGTATTCACACTGAGCACACCCCTTCATCGTGTTTTGTGGCACTACCACCGTACTAAATGGGATAGAATCAGAACATATCTAGCAGCTCAAAACTGGGCACCAAGGAGGTGCAGTGGGCCATCAGCAGCAACGGAATTGTATTCCACCACACTCTGTAACCTCATGGAGTGATATATCCCTCCCGCTACCATTACCATCAAACCAACCCTGGTTCAATGAGGAGTGTTGAAAAGCATGCCAGGGGTATCTAAGAATCAGATACCAACTTGGTGAAGCTACAGCACAGGACTATATGCATGCTAAACAGCAGGAACATTGCTATAGACAGAGCTAAGTGATCCCACACCCAATGGATCAGATCAAAGCTCTGCAGTCCTGCCACATCCAGTCGTGAATGGTGATGGACAATTAAACAACTAATGGGAGGAGGAGGCTCCTTGAACATCCCCATCCTAATCGATGGCGGAGCACAGCACGTTAGTGCAAAAGACAAGGCTGAAGCCTTCGCAATCATCTTCAGTCTCATTGCAGCCTCGGTCCAAACATGGACAAAAGAGCTGAAATACAGAGGTGAGGTGGGAGTGACTGTCCTTGACATCAAGGCAGCATTTGACCAAGTGTGGCACCAAGGAGCCCTCTTAAAATTGAAGTCAGTGGGGATCGGGGGAAAACTCTCCACTGGACGGTGTCATATCTAGCACAAGAAAGCTGGCTGTGGTTATTGGAGGCCAATGATCTTAGCCCCAGGTCATCGCTGCAGCAGTTAATCAGGACAGTGTCCTGGGCCCAACATCTTCAACTGCTTTATTAATGACCTTCAGAAGTGGGGATGTTTGCTGCTGATTGTACAGTGTCAAGTAAATTTGCAATTCATCAGATATGAGGCAGTCTGTGTCCACATGCAGCAAGATGTGGACAACATTCAGTTGGAGATAATAAGTGGCAAGTAACATTTGTGCCACACAAGTACCAGACAATGACCATCTCCAACAAGAGAGAGTCTAACTAGCTCCCCATGACATGCAATGGTATTACCATAATTGAATTCCCCACCATCTACATTCTGGGGATCACCATTGACCAGACACTGAACTAGATCAGCCAAATAATTACTGTGTCTACAAGTGCTAGTGAGATGCTGGGTATTCCGCGCAACATAGAAACATAGAAAATAGGAGCAGGAGTAGGCCATTCGGCCCTTCGAGCCTGCTCCGCCATTCAATGAGATCATGGCTGATCATCCAAATTCAGTACCCTGTCCCTGCCTTCTCCCCATATCCCTTGATCCCTTTAGCCTGAAGAAATATATCCAACTCTTTCTTGAATATACTTATTGAACTGGCCTCCACCGCCCTCTGTGGCAGAGAATTCCACAGGCTCACCACTCTCTGGGTGAAGAAGTTCCTCCTCATTTCAGTCCTAAATGGCTTACCCCTTATCCTTAGACTATGACCCCTGGTTCTGGACTCCCCAGCCATCAGAAACATCCTTCCTGCATCTAGTCTGTCCAGGCCTGACAGAATTTTATAGGTTTCGATGAGATCCCCTCTCAATCTTCTAAACTCCAGTGAGTATAAGCCCAATCGACACAATCTCTCCTCATACGTCATTCCTGCCATCCCAGGTATCAGCCTGGTGAATCTTCGCTGCACTCCTTCCATGGCAAGAACGTCCTTCCTCAGGTAAGGCGACCAAAACTGCACACAATACTCAAGGTGTGGTCTCACCAAGGCCCTGTACAACTGCAGCAAGACATCCTTGTTCTTGTACTCAAACCCTCTTGCTACGAAGGCCAACATACCATTTGCCTTCTTAACCGCCTGCTGCACCTGCATGCTTACCTTCAGCGACTGGTGCACAAGAACACCCAGGTCTCTTTGCACTTCCCCTTCTCCCAATCTATTGCCATTCAAATAATAATCTGCCTTCCTGTTTTTGCCACCAAAGTGGATAACCTCACATTTATCCACCTCCTGACTCACCACCTCCTGACTCCTCAAAGCCTTTCCACCCCCTGCAAGGCACAAGTCAGGAGTGCGATGGAATATTCTCCACTTGCTTGGACGGTTGCAGCTCCGAGTTTCACGAAGCGCGACACAATCCAGGGGAAAGCAGGCCGCTTAATCAGCCCCCCATACAACATCTTAAACATTTACTCCCTCCTCATCTGACGCACTGTGTCAGCAAGGGCACAGAATGTCCTCTGGGTGGGGGACTTCAATGTCCATCACCAAGAGTGGCACGGTAGTGGGCTCATGATTGTTCTCTCACCACCTGCCGTGAGCCAGTCTGGCTGCTATGTCCTTCAGGACTCAGCCAGCTTGGATAATCATGGTACTACCCAGCCACTGAGGACAACCCTTCATTGTGTTGTGTGCCCTACCACCGTGCTAAATGGGATAGATTAAGAACACATCTAGCAGATGAAAACTGGGCAACTATGAGAAGCTGTGGCCCATCAGCAGCAATAGAATTGTGTTCCACCATAATCTGTAACCTCATGGACCGGCATATCCCTCATTCTACCGTTAGCATCAAACCAGCCCTGGTTCAATAATTAGTGTTGAAGAGCATGCCAGGAGCTGCAGCAAGTGTATCTGAAAATCAGAAACCAACTTGGTGAAGCTACAACACAGGACTATATGCATGCTGACCAGCGGAAGCAGCATGCTATAGACAGAGCTAAGCGATCCCACACCCATTCGATCAGATCAAAGCACTGCAGTCAATGCCACATCCAGTCATAAATGGTGATAGACAATTAACAACTAACAGGAGGAGGAGGCTCCTTGAACATCCCTATCCTCAACGATGGCGGAGCACAGCATGTGAGTGGAAAGGACAAGGCTGAAGCCTTCGCAACCATCTTCAGTCACAAGTGCCAAGTGGATGATGCATCTCGACTGGCTCCTGAGGTCCCGCCATCACTGAAGCCAGTCTTCAGCCAATTCACTTCACTCCACGTGATATCAAGAATGGTGGAGCGCACTGGATACAGCAAAGGCTAAGGGCCCCAACACCATCCCGGCTGCAGAGCTGAAGATCTGTGCTCCAGACCTAGCTGCAGCTCTAGCCAAGCTGTTCCAGTACTGGCATCTACCCGACAAAGTGGTAAATTGGCCAGGTATGTCCAGTACGCAAAAAGCTGGAGTAATCCAACAGCCAGTTACCACCCCATCAGCCACCTCTCCATCATCAGCAAAATGAAGGAAGCTGTCATTGACAATGCTATCAAGCGGCACTAACTAAGCACAAATATCTTGCTCACCGAAGCCCAGTTTGGTTTCCACCAGGACCACTTGGCTCCTGACCTCATTACAGCCTTGGTCCAAACATGGACAAAAGAGCTGAATTCCAGAGGCGAGGTGGGAGTGACTGTCCTCGACATCAAGGCAGCATTTGACAGAGTGTGGTACCAAGGAGCCCTAGTAAAACTGAAGTCAATGGGAATCAGGGGAAAACACTCCACTGGATGGTGACATATCTAGCACAAAGGAAGATGCCTATTGTTATTGGAGGCCAATCATCTCAGACCCAGGTCATCGCTGCAGCAGTTGCTCAGGACAGTGTCCTAGGCCCAACATCTGCAACTGCTTTGTTAATGACCTTCAGAAGTGGGGATGTTCGCTGCTGATTGCACAGTGTCAAGTTACATTCGCAATTCGTCAGATAATGAGGCAGTCTGTGTCCACATGCAGCAAGACCGGGACAACATTCAGGTTGGGGATAATAAGTGGCAAGTAACATTTGTGCCACACAAGTACCAGACAATGCCCATCTCCAACAAGAGAGAGTCTAACTAGCTCCCCATGACATGCAATGGCATTACCATAATTGAATTCTCCCCACCATCTACATTCTGGGGGTCACCATTGACCAGACACTTAACTAGATCAGCCAAATAATTAGTGTCTACAAGTGCTAGTGAGAGGCTGGGTATTCTGCGCAACATAGAAACATAGAAGATAGGAGCAGGAGTAGGCCATTTGGCCCTTCGAGCCTGCTCCACCGTTCAATGAGATCATGGCTGATCATCCAAATTCAGTACCCTGTCCCTGCCTCCTCCCCATATCCCTTGATCCCTTTAGCCTGAAGAAATATATCCAACTCTTTCTTGAATATACTTATTGAACTGGCCTCCACCGCCCTCTGTGGCAGAGAATTCCACAGGTTCACCACTCTCTGGGTGAAGAAATTCCTCCTCATTTCAGTCCTAAATGGCTTACCCCTTATCCTTAGACTATGACCCCTGGTTCTGGACTCCCCGGCCATCAGAAACATCCTTCCTGCATCTAGTCTGTCCAGGCCTGACAGAATTTTATAGGTTTCGATGCGATCCCCTTTCAATCTTCTAAACTCCAGTGAGTATAAGCCCAATCGACACAATCTCTCCTCATACGTCATTCCTGCCATCCCAGGTATCAGCCTGGTGAATCTTCGCTGCACTCCTTCCATGGCAAGAATGTCCTTCCTCAGGTAAGGCGACCAAAACTGCACACAATACTCAAGGTGTGGTCTCACCAAGGCCCTGTACAACTGCAGCAAGACATCCTTGTTCTTGTACTCAAACCCTCTTGCTACGAAAGCCAACATACCATTTGCCTTCTTAACCGCCTGCTGCACCTGCATGCTTACCTTCAGCGACTGGTGCACAAGAACACCCAGGTCTCTTTGCACTTCCCCTTCTCCCAATCTATTGCCATTCAAATAATAATCTGCCTTCCTGTTTTTGCCACCAAAGTGGATAACCTCACATTTATCCACCTCCTGACTCACCACCTCCTGACTCCTCAAAGCCTTTCCACCCCCTGCAAGGCACAAGTCAGGAGTGCGATGGAATATTCTCCACTTGCTTGGACGGTTGCAGCTCCGAGTTTCACGAAGCGCGACACAATCCAGGGGAAAGCAGGCCGCTTAATCAGCCCCCCATACAACATCTTAAACATTTACTCCCTCCTCATCTGACGCACTGTGTCAGCAAGGGCACAGAATGTCCTCTGGGTGGGGGACTTCAATGTCCATCACCAAGAGTGGCACGGTAGTGGGCTCATGATTGTTCTCTCACCACCTGCCGTGAGCCAGTCTGGCTGCTATGTCCTTCAGGACTCAGCCAGCTTGGATAATCATGGTACTACCCAGCCACTGAGGACAACCCTTCATTGTGTTGTGTGCCCTACCACCGTGCTAAATGGGATAGATTAAGAACACATCTAGCAGATGAAAACTGGGCAACTATGATAAGCTGTGGCCCATCAGCAGCAATAGAATTGTGTTCCACCATAATCTGTAACCTCATGGACCGGCATATCCCTCATTCTACCATTAGCATCAAACCAGCCCTGGTTCAATAATTAGTGTTGAAGAGCATGCCAGGAGCTGCAGCAAGTGTATCTGAAAATCAGAAACCAACTTGGTGAAGCTACAACACAGGACTATATGCATGCTGACCAGTGGAAGCAGCATGCTATAGACAGAGCTAAGCGATCCCACACCCAATTGATCAGATCAAAGCACTGCAGTCAATGCCACATCCAGTCGTAAATGGTGATAGACAATTAACAACTAACAGGAGGAGGAGGCTCCTTGAACATCCCCATCCTCAACGATGGCGGAGCACACCATGTGAGTGCAAAAGACAAGGCTGAAGCCTTCGCAACCATCTTCAGTCACAAGTGCTAAGTGGATGATGCATGAGACGGCCGGCTCCTGAGGTCCCACCATCACTGAAGCCAGTCTTCAGCCAATTCACTTCACTCCACGTGATATCAAGAACGGTGGAGCGCACTGGATACAGCAAAGGCTAAGGGCCCCAACACCATCCCGGCTGCAGAGCTGAAGACCTGTGCTCCAGAACTAGCTGCAGCTCTAGCCAAGTTGTTCCAGTCCTGGCATCTACCCGACAAAGTGGTAAATTGGCCAGGTATGTCCAGTACGCAAAAAGCTGGACTAATCCAACAGCCAGTTACCACCCCATCAGCCACCTCTCCATCATCAGCAAAATGAAGGAAGCTGTCATTGACAATGCTATCAAGCGGCACTAAGAAAGCACAAATAACTTGCTCACCGAAGCCCAGTTTGGTTTCCACCAGGACCACTTGACTCCTGACCTCATTACAGCCTTGGTCCAAACATGGACAAAAGAGCTGAATTCCAGAGGCGAGGTGGGAGTGACTGTCCTCGACATCAAGGCAGCATTTGACCGAGTGTGGTACCAAGGAGCCCCAGTAAAACTGAAGTCAATGGGAATCAGGGGAAAACATTCCACTGGATGGTGACATATCTAGCACAAAGGAAGATGCCTATTGTTATTGGAGGCCAATCATCTCAGACCCAGGTCATCGCTGCAGCAGTTACTCAGGACAGTGTCCTAGGCCCAACATCTGCAGCTGCTTTGTTAATGACCTTCAGAAGTGGGGATGTTCGCTGCTGATTGCACAGTGTCAAGTTACATTCGCAATTCGACAGCTAATGAGGCAGTCTGTGCCCACATGCAGCAAGACCAGAACAACATTCAGGTTGGGGATGATAAGTTACAAGTAACATTTGTGTCACACAAGTACCAGAGAATGACGATCTCCAACAAGAGAGAGTCTAACCACCTCCCCATGACATTCAATGGCATTACCATCTTTGAATTCCCCAACGTCAACATCCTGGGGGTCACCATTGACCAGAAACTTAACTAGATCAGCCAAATAAATTGTGGCTACAAGAGCTAGTCAGACAATGGTATTTTGCGCAAGTGCCTCACCTCCTCCTGACTCTCCAAAGCCTTTCCACCCCCTACAAGATATAAGTCAGGAGTGTGATGGAATATTCTCCACTTGCCTGGACGGTTGCAGCTCCAACAACAATCACGAAGCTCGACACAATCCAGGGGAAAGCAGGCCGCTTAATCAGCTCCCCATCCACCATCTTAAACATTTACTCCCTCCTCATCCGGCGCACTGTGGCTGCGGGCACAGAATGTCCTCTGGGTGGGGGACTTCAATGTCCATCACCAAGTGTGGCTCGGTAGTACCACTATTCCCCGAGCTGGCCAAGTCCTCAAGGAGATAACTGCCAGACTGGACTCATACCAGGTGGTGAGAGAACAAACACGAGGAAAAAACCTAGTTGATCTCGTCCTCACCAAACTACATGTCGCAGATCATCTGTCCATGACAGTATTGGTTGCAGTGACCACCGCACACCCCTTGTGGAGATGAAGGCCCGTCTTCACACTGAGGACAACCTTTCATGGTGTTGTGTGGCACTACCACCGTACTAAATGGGATAGAGTCAGAACAGATCTGGCGGCTAAAAACTGGGCACCAAGTAGGCTCTGTGGACCATCAGCAGCAACGGAATTGTATTCCACCACACTCTGTAACCTCATGGAGTGATATATCCTTCCCTCTACCATTACCATCAAACCAACCCTGGTTCAATGAGGAGTGTTGAAAAGCATGCCAGGGGTATCTAAAAATCAGATACCAACTTGTTGAAGCTACAACACAGGACTATATGCATGCTAAACAGCAGGAACATTGCTATAGACAGAGCTAAGTGATCCCACATCCAATGGATCAGATCAAAGCTCTGCAGTCCTGCCACAACCAGTCGTGCATGGTGATGCACAATTAACAACTAACAGGGGGAGGAGGCTCCTTGAACATCCTCATCCTCAACGATGGCAGAGCACAGCACGTTAGTGCAAAAGGCAAGGCTGAAGCCTTCACAACCATCTTCAGTCACAAGTGCCAAGTGGATGATGCATCTCGGCCTCCTCCTGAGCTTCCACCATCACAGAAGCCAGTCTACAGCCAATTCGCTTCACTCCACGTGATATCAAGAACGTTAGAGCGCACTGAATGTGCTCGACAAAGTGGTAAATTGGCCATGTATGTTCAGTGCGCAAAAAGCTGGACTAATCCAACAGCCGGTTACCACTCCATCAGCCATCTCTCCATCATCAGCAAAGAGATGGAAGCTGTCATTGACAATGCTATCAAGCGACACTTACGCACAAATAACCTGCTCACCGATGCCGAGTTAGGTTTCTGCCAGGACCACTTGGCTCCTGACCTCATTACAGCCTTGGTCCAAACATGAACACGAACTATATTCCAGAGGTGAGGTGAGAGTGGCTGTCCTCGACATCAAAGCAGCATTTGACCGAGTGTGGCAGCAAGGAGCCCCAGTAAAACTGAGGTCAATGGTAATCGGAGGAAAACTCTCCACTGGAGGGTGTGATATCTAGCACAAGGAAGATGGCTGTGGTTATTGAAGGCCAATCATCTCAGACCCAGGTCATCGCTGCAGCAGTTACTCAGGACAGTGTCCTAGACCAAACATCTTCAACTGCTTTATTAAAGACCTTCAGAAGTGGGGATGTTCGCTGCTGATTGCACAGTGTCAAGTTACATCCGCAATTCATCAGATAATGAGGCAGTCTGTGTCCACATGCAGCAAGACCTGGACAACATTCAGGTTGGGGATGATAAGTGGCAAGTAACATTTGTACCACACAAGTGCCAGACAATGACCATCTCCAACAAGAGAGAGTCTAACCACCTCCCCATGACATTCAATGGCATTACCATTGTTGAATTCCCCACCAACCGCCTGGGGGTCACCATTGACCAGAAACTTGACTAGACTGGCGAAATAAATACTGTAGCTACAAGAGCTAGTCAGACGCTGGGTATTCTGTGACAAGTGACTAATCACCTCCTGACCCCCAAAGCCTTTCCACCCCCTACAAGGCACAAGTCAAGAGTGTGATGGAATATACTCCACTTGCCTGGACAGTTGCAGCTCCATCAAAACTCACGAAGCTCGGCACAATCCAGGGGAAAGCAGGCCGCTTAATCAGCCACCCATCCACCAGCTTAAACATTTACTCCCTCCTCATCCGGCTCATTGTGGCAGCGGGCACAGGATGTCCTCTGGATGGGGGACTTCAATGTCCATCACCAAGTGTGGCTCAGTAGTGGCTCATGTTTGTCACTCACCTCCTGCCGTGAACCAGTCTGGCTTCTAAGTCCTTCAGGACTCAGCCAGCTTGGTCATCCACTGAGTACACCCCTTCTTCGCGTCCTGTGGCCCTACCACCGTGCTAAATGGGATAGATTAAGAACACATCTAGCAGCTCAAAACTGGGCATCCATGAGGCGCTGTGGGCCCATCAGCAGCAACAGAATTGTATTCCACCATAATCTGTAACCTCACGGCCCGGTATATCTCTCATTCTACCCTTAGCATCAAACCAGATCTGGTTCCATAATAAGTGTTGAAGAGAATGCCCGGAGCTGCACCAAGTTTACTGAAAATCAGAAACCAACTTGGTGAAGCTACATCACAGGACCACATGCATGCTAAACAGCGGAAGCAGCATGCTATAGACAGAGCTAAGCGATCCCACACCTAATCAAAGCACAGCGCAGTACGTGAGGGCAAAAGACAAGGCTGATGCCTTCGCAACCATCTTCAGTCACAAGTGCCAAGTGGATGATGCATTACAGCTCCTGAGGTCCCACCATCACAGAAGCCAGTCTTCAACCAATTCGCTTCACTGACATGATATCAAGAACGGTAGAGCGCACTGGATACAGCAAAGGCTCCGGGACCCGACAACATCCCGGATACAGAGCTGAAGACCTCTGCTCCAGAAATAGCTGTACCTCTAGACCAACTGTTCCAGTACTGGCTTCTACCCGACAAAGTGGTAAAGTGCCCAGGTATGTCCAGTACACAAAAAGCTGGACTAATCCAACAGCCAGTTACCACCCCATCAGCCACCTCTCCATCATCAGCAACGTGATGGAAGCTGTCATCGACAATGCTATCAAGCGACACCTATGCACAAATAACCTGCTCACCTATGCCCAGTTTGGTGTCTGCCAGGACCACTTGGCTCCTGACCTCATTGTAGCCTTGGTCCAAATATGGACAAAAGAGCTGAATTCCAGAAGTGAGGTGAAAGTAACTGTCATCGAAATCAGGGCAGCATTTGACCGAGTGTGGCACCAAGGAGCCCTAGTAAAATTGAAGTCAATGGGGATTGGGGGAAAACTCTCCACTGGAGGGTGTCATATCTAGCACAAGGAAGATGGTTGTGGTTATTGGAGGCCAATCATCTCAGCCCCAGGTCATCGCTGCAGCGGTTACTCAGGACAGTGTCCTAGGCCCAACATCTTCAACTGCTTTATTAATGACCTTCAGAAGTGGGGATGTTCGTTGCTGATTGCACAGTGTCAAGTTACATTCGCAATTCGTCAGATAATGAGGCAGTCTGTGTCCACATGCAGCAAGACCTGGACAACATTCAGGTTGGGGATGATAAGTGGTAAGTAACATTTGTACCACACAAGTGCCAGACAATGACCATCTCCAACAAGAGAGAGTCTAACCACCACCCCATGTCATTCAATGGCATTACCATTGTTGAATTCCCCACCAACAGCATTGGGGTCACCATTGACCAGACACTTAATTAGATCGGCCAAATAAATATTGTGGCTACAAGAGCTAGTCAGACGCTGGGTATTCTGTGACAAGTGACTCACCACCTCCTGACCCCCAAAGCCTTTCCACCTCCTACAAGGCACAATTCAGGAGTGTGATGGAATATACTCCATTTGCCTGGGCAGTTGCAGCTCCATCAAAACTCACGAAGCTTGGCACAATCCAGGGGAAAGCAGGCCGCTTAATCAGCCACCCATCCATCACCTTAAACATATACTCACTCTTCATCTGGCTCACTGTGGCATCAAGGGCACAGAATGTCCTATGGATGGGGGATTTCAATGTCCATCACCAAGTGTGGCTCGATAGTGGCTCGTGTTTGTCACTCACCACCTGCCGTGAGCCAGTCTGGCTTCTAAGTCCTTCAGGACTCAGCCAGCTTGGTCATTCATGGTACTACCCAGCCACTGAGGAGACCTCTTCATCGTGTTGTGTGCCCTACCACCGTGCTAAATGGGATAGATTAAGAACACATCTAGCAGCTCAAAACTGGGCCAACATGAGGCGCTGTGGGCCCATCAGCAGCAACAGAATTGTATTCCACCATAATCTGTAACCTCATGGCCCGGCATATCTCTCATTCTACCCTTAGCATCAAACCAGCCCTGGTTCAATAATTGGTGTTGAAGAGAATGCCTGGAGCTGCACCAAGTGTATCTGAAAATCAGAAACCAACTTGGTGAAGCTACAACACAGGACTATATGCAGGCTAAACTGTGGAAGCTGCATGCTATAGACAGAGCTAAGCGATCCTTCACCCAATCGATCAGATCAAAGCTTTGCAGTCCTGCCACACCCAGTCGGGAATGGTGATTGACAATTAACAACTAATGGGAGGAGGAGGCTCCTTGAAAATTCCCATCCTCAATGATGGCAGAGCACAGCACGTGAGTGCAAAAGACAAGGCTGAAGCTTTCGCAACCATCTTCAGTCACAAGTGCCAAGTGGATGATGCATCTTGGCTGGCTCCTGAGGTCCCCATCATCACTGAAGCCAGCCTTCAGCCAATTCACTTCACTCCACGTGATATCAAGATTGGTAGTGCGCACTGGATACAGCAAAGGCTACGGGCCCCGACACCATCCCGGCTGCAGAACTGAAGACCTGTGCTCCAGAACTAGTTGCACCTCCAGCCAAGTTGTTCCAGTACTGGCTTCTACGTGATAAAGTGGTAAATTGCCCAGGTATGTCCAGTCCACATAAAGCTGGACCAATTCAACAGCCAGTTATCACCCCATTAACCACCTCTCCATCATCAGCAAAGTGATGGAAGCTGTCATCGACAATGCTGTCAAGCGGCACTAACTCACAAATAACCTCCTCGCCGATGCCCAGTTTGGTTTCCGCCAGGACCTCTTGGCTCCTGACCTCATTACAACCTTGGTCCAAACATGGACAAAAGAGCTGAATTCCAGAGGTGAGGTGAGAGTGACTGTCCTCGACATCAAGGCAGCATTTGTCCGAGTGTGGCACCAAGGAGCCCTAATAAAACTGAAATCAATGGGGAACAGGGGAAAAATCTCCACTGGATGGTGTCATATCTAGCACAAAGGAAGATGGTTGTGGTTATTGGAGGCCAATCATCTCAGACCCAGGTCATCGCTGCAGCAGTCACTCAGGACAGTTTCCTAGGCCCAACATCTTAGCTGCTTTGTTAATGACTTTCAGAACTGGGGATGTTCGCTACTGATTGCACAGTGTCAAGTTACATTCGCAATACATCAGATAATGAGGCAGTCTTTGTCCAGCATGACCTGGACAACATTCAGGTTGGGGATGATAAGTAACATTTGTGCCACACAAGTGCCAGACAATGACCATCTCCAACAAGAGAGAGTCTAACCACCACCCCATGACAGTCAATGGCATTACCATTGTTGAATTCCCCACCATCAATATCCTGGGGGTCACCATTGACCAGGAACTTAACTAGATCAGCCAAATAAACATTGTGGCTACAAGAACTAGTCAGACACTGGGTAGTCTGCGTAAGTGACTCACCACCTCCTGACTCCCCAAAGCCTTTTCACTCCCTACAAAGCACAAGTCAGGAGTGCGATGGAATATTCTCCACTTGCCTGGACAGCTGCAGCTCCATCAACACTCACAAAGCTCGATAGAATCCAGGGGAAATCAGGCCGCTTAATCAGCCACCCATCCACCATCTTAAACATTTACTCCCTCCTCATCCATAGAAACATAGAAGATAGCAGCAGGAGTAGGCCATTCGGCCCCTCGAGTCTGCTCCGCCATTTAATGAGATCATGGCTGATCATCCAAATTCAGTACCCTGGCCCTGCTTTCTCCCCATATCCCTTGATCCCTGTAGCCTTAAGAAATATATCTAAATCCTTTTTGAATATATTTACTGAATTGGCCTCAACTGGCTTCTGTGGTAGAGAATTCCACAGGTTCACCACTCTCTGGGTGAAGAAATTCCTCCTCATCTCCGTCCAAAATGGGTTACCCCTTATCTTTAGACTGTTACCCCTGGTTCTGGGCTCCCCCGCCATCGGGAACATCCTTCCTGTACCTAGTCTGTCTAGCCCTGTTAGAATTTTATAAGTTTCAATGAGATCCCCTCTCATTCTTCCAAACTCCAGCCCAATGGACCCAATCTCTCCTCAAACATCATTCCTGCCATCCCAGGTATCAATCTGGTGAATCTTGGCTGCACTCCCTCCATGGCAAGAACATCCTTCGTCAGATAAGGCGACCAAAATTGCACACAATACTCAAGGTGTGGTCTCACCAAGGCCCTGTACAACTGCAGCAAGACATCCTTGCTCCTGTACTCAAATCCTTTTGCTATGAAGCCCAACGTAGCATTTGCCTTCTTAAGTGCCTGCTGCACCTGCATGCTTACCTTTAGCAACTGGTGCACAAGGACACCCAGGTCTCGTTGCACTTCCCCTTCTCCCAATCTATTGCTGTTCAGATAATAATCTGCCTTCCTGTTTTTGCCACCAAAGTGGATAACATCGCATTTATCCACATTATATTGCATCTGCCATGCATCTGCCTAATCAGCCAACCTGTCAAATCATACTGGAGTTTCTCGGCATCCTCCTCACAGCACACACGCCCACCCAGCTTTGTGTCGTCTGCAAACTTGGAGATATTACATCTAGTTCCCTCGTCTAGATCATTAATATATAGTGTGAATAGCTGGGGTCCTAGCACCGATCCCTGCGGTACCCCACTTGACACTGCCTGGCACTCGGAAAGAGAGCCGTTTATTCCAACTCTTTGCTTCCTGCCTGCCAACCAGTTCTCTATCCAAGTCAGTACCTTACCCCCAATCCCATGTGCTTTAACTTTACACGCCAATCTCTTATCCAGCGCACTGTGGCGTCATGGCACAGAATGTCCTCTGGGCGGGGGACTTCAATATCCATCACCAAGTGTGGCTCGGTAGTGGCTCGTGTTTATTCTCTCACCACCTGCCGTGAGCCAGTCTGGCTGCTATGTCCGTCAGGACTCATGCAGCTCGATCAATCTTGGTACTATTGAGTCACTGAGGACACCCCTTCATCGTGTCCTGTGGCCCTACCACCGTGCTAAATGGGATAGATTAAGAACACATCTAGCAGCTGAAAACTGGGCATCCATGAGGCGCTGGGCCCATCAGCAGCAACAGAATTTTATTCCACCATAATCTGTAACCTCATGGCCCGGCATATCCCTCATTCTACCATTACCATCAAACCAGCCCTGGTTCAATAAGGAGTGTTGAAGAGCATGCCAGGAGCTGCACCAAGTGTATCTGAAAACACAGGACTATATGCATGCTAAATAGCGAAAGCAGCATTTTATAGACAGAGCTAAGTGATCCGCACCCAATGGATCAGATCAAAGCTCTGCAGTCCTGCCACATCTATGGTGAATGGTGATGGACAATTAACAACTAACGGGAGGAGGAGGCTCCTTGAACTTCCCCATCCTCAACGATGGCAGAGCACAGTACGTGAGTGCAAAAGACAAGGCTGAAGCCTTCGCAACCATCTTTAGCCACGAGTGCGAAGTGGATGATGCATTACAGTTCCTGAGCTCCCACCATCACAGAAGCCAGTCTTCAACCAATTCGCTTCACTGACATGATATCAAGAACGGTAGAGCGCACTGGATACAGCAAAGGCTCTGGGACCCGACAACATCCCGGATACAGAGCTGAAGACCTCTGCTCCAGAAATAGCTGCACCTCTAGACCAGCTGTTCCAGTACTGGCTTCTACCCAACAAAGTGGTAAAGTGCCCAGGTATGTCCAGTATACAAAAAGCTGGACTAATCCAACAGCCAGTTACCACCTCATCAGCCATCTCTCCATCATCAGCAAAGAGATTGAAGCTGTCATCGACAATGCTATCAAGCGACACTTATGCACAAATAACCTGCTCACCTATGCCCAGTTTGGTTTCCGCCAGGACCACTTGGCTCCTGACCTCATTACAGCCTTGGTCCAAACATGAACACGAGCTATATTCTAGAGGTGAGGTGAGAGTGGCTGTCCTCGACTTCAAAGCAGCATTTGACCGAGTGTGGCCTAGTAAAACTGAAGTCAATGGTAATCGGAGGAAAACTCTCCACTGGAGGGTGTGATATCTAGCACAAGGAAGATGGCTGTGGTTATTGGAGGCCAATCATCTCAGATCCAGGTCATCGCTGCAGCAGTTACTGAGGACAGTGTCCTAGACCCAGCATCTTCAATTGCTTTATTAAAGACCTTCAGAAGTGGGGATGTTCGCTGCTGATTGCATTTGCAATTCATCAGATAATGAGGCAGTCTGTGTTCACATGCAGCAAGACCTGGACAACATTCAGGTTGGGGATTATAAGTGGCAAGTAACATTTGTACCACACAAGTTCCAGACAATGACCATCTCGAACAAGAGAGAGTCTAACCACCTCCCCATGACATTCAATGGCATTACCATTGTTGAATTCCCCACCAACAGCCTGGGGGTCACCATTGACCAGAAACTTAACGAGATCGGCAAAATAAATACTGTGGCTACAAGAGCTAGTCAGATGCTGGGTATTCTGCACAAGTGACTAATCACCTCCTGACCCCCAAAGCCTTTCCACCCCCTACAATGCACAAGTCAGGAGTGTGATGGAATATTCTCCACTTGCCTGGGCAGTTGCAGCTCCATCAAAACTCATGAAGCTCGGCGCAATCCAGGGGAAAGCAGGCCACTTAATCAGCACCCATCCACCATCTTAAACATTTACTCCCTCCTCATCCGGCTCACTGTGGCATCAAGGGCACAGAATGTCCTATGGATGGGGGACTTCAATGTCCATCACCAAGTGTGGCTCAGTAGTGGCTCGTGTTTGTTCTCTCACCACCTGCCGTGAGCCAGTCTGGCTGCTATGTCCTTCAGGACTCAGCCAGCTTGGTCATTCATGGTACTACCCAGCCACTGAGGACACCCCTTCATCCTGTTGTGTGCCCTACCACCGTGCTAAATGGGATAGATTAAGAACACATCTAGCAGCTCAAAACTGGGCATCCATGAGGCGCTGGGCCCAGCAGCAGCAACAGAATTGTATTCCACCATAATCTGTAACCTCATGGCCCGGCATATCTCTCATTCTACCATTAGCATCAAACCAGCCCTGGTTCAATAATTAGTGTTGAAGAGCATGCCAGGAGCTGCACCAAGTGTATCTGAAAATTAGAAACCAACTTGGTGAAGCTACATCACAGGACTACATGCATGCTAACCAGCGGAAGCAGCATGCTATAGACAGACTGAGCGATCCCACACCTAATCGATCAGATCAAAGCTCTGCAGTCCTGTCACATCCAGTCGTCAATGGTGATGGACAATTAACAACTAACGGGAGGAGGAGCCTCCTTGAACATCCCCATCCTCAACGATGGTGGAGCACAGCACGTGAGGGCAAAAGACAAGGCTGACGCCTTCGCAACCATTTGCAGTCACAAGTGCCAAGTGGATGATGCATGAGACGGCCGGCTCCTGAGGTCCCCACCATCATTGATGCCAGTCTTCAGCCAATTCACTTCACTCCATGTGATATCAAGATTGGTAGAGTGCACTGGATACAGCAAAGGCTCTGGGCCCCGACAACATCCCGGCTGCAGAGCTGAAGACCTGTGCTCCAGAACTAGCTGCACCTCTAGCCAAGCTGTTCCAGTCCTGCCATCTACCCGACAAAGTGGTAAATTGCCCAGGTATGTCCAGTCCACAAAAAGCTGGACTAATCCAACAGCCAGTTACCACCTCATCAGCCACCTCTCCATCATCAGCAAAATGATGGAAGCTGTCATCGACAATGCTATCAAGTGGCACTAACTCAGAAGTAACCTCCTCACCGATGCCCAGTTTGGTTTCCGCCAGAACCTCTTGGCTCCTGACCTCATTACAACCTTGGTCCAAACATGGACAAAAGAGCTGAATTCCAGAGGTGAGGTGAGAGTGACTGTCCTCGATATCAAGGCAGCATTTAACAGAGTATGGCACAAAGGAGCCCTAAGAAAACAGAAATCAATGGGGATCAGGGGAAAACTCTCCACTGGATGGTGTCATATCTAGCACAAGGAAGATGGTTGTGGTTAATGGAGCCCAATCATCTCAGCCCCAGGTCATCGCTGCAGCGGTTACTCAGGACAGTGTCCTAGGCCCAACATCTTCAACTGCTTTATTAATGAACTTCAGAATTGGGGACGTTCGATGCTGATTGCACAGTGTTAAGTTACATTTGCTATTCGTCAGATAATGAGGCAGTCTGTGTCCAGCATGACCTGGACAACATTGAGGTTGGGGATGATAAGTGGCAAGTAACATTTGTGACACACAAGTGCCAGACAATGAGCATCTCCAACAAGAGAGAGTCTAAACACCTCCCCATGACATTCAATGGCATTACCAGCATTGAATCCCCCACCATCAACATCCTGGGGATCACCATTAACCAAAAACTTAACTAGATCAGCCAAATAAACACTGTGGCTACAAGTGCTAGTGAGAGGCTGGGTATTCTGCACAAGTGACTCACCTCCTCCTGATTCCCCAAAGCCTTTCCACCCCCTACAAGGCACAAGTCAGGAGTGCAATGGAATATTCTCCACTTGCCTGGACGGTTGTGGCTCCAACAACACTCACGAAGCTCGACACAATCCAGGGGAAAGCAGGCCGCTTAATCAGCTCCCCATCCACCATCTTAAACATTTACTCGCTCCTCATCCGGCACATTGTGGCTGCGAGCACAGAATGTCCTCTGGGTGGGGGACTTCAATGTCCATCACCAAGTGTGGCTCGGTAGTACCACTATTCACCGAGCTGGCCAAGTCCTCACGGAGATAACTGCCAGACTGGACTCATACCAGGTGGTGAGAGAACAAACACAAGGAAAAAACCTAGTTGATCTCGTCCTCACCAAACTACATGTCGCAGATCATCTGTCCATGACAGTATTGGTTGCAGTGACCACCGCACACTCCTTGTGGAGATGAAGGCCCGTCTTCACACTGAGGACAACCTTTCATGGTGTTGTGTGGTACTACCACTGTACTAAATGGGATAGAATCAGAACAGATCTAGCGGCTAAAAACTGGGCACCAAGGAGGCGCTGTGGGCTATCAGCAGCAACGGAATTGTATTCCACCACACTCTGTAACCTCATGGGCTGATATATCCCTCCCTCTACCATTCCCAGCAAACCAACCCTGGTTCAATGAGGAGTGTTGACGAGCATGCCAGGTGTACCTGAAAATCAGATACCAACTTGGTGAAGCTACAACACAGGACTATATGCATGCTAACTAGCGGAAGCAGCATGCTATACACAGAGCTAAGCGATCCCACACCCAATGGATCAGATCAAAGCTCTGCAGTCCTGCCACATCCAGTCGTGCATGGTGATGGACAATTAACAACTAACATGAGGAGGAGGCTCCTTGAACATCCCCATCCTCTATGATGGCAGAGCCCACCTCGTGAGTGCAAAAGACAATGCCTTCGCAACCATCTTCAGTCACAAGTGCCAAGTGGATGATGCATCTCGGCCTGCTCCTGAGCTTCCACCATCACAGAAGCCAGTCTTCAGCCAATTCGCTTCACTCCACGTGATATCAAGAACGGTAGAGCGCACTGAATGTACTCGACAAAGTGGTAAATTGGCCAGGTATGTCCAGTGCACAAAAAGCTGGACTATTCCAACAGCCGGTTACCACCCCATCAGCCATCACTCCATCATCAGCAAAGTGATGGAAGCTGTCATCGGCAATGCTATCAAGCGACACTTATGCACAAATAACCTGCTCAACGATGCAGAGTTTGGTTTCCGTCTGACCTCGTTACAGTCTTGGTCCAAACATGGGCACGAGCTATATTCCAGAGGTGAGGTGAGAGTGACTGTCCTCGACATCAAAGCAGCAATTGCCCGAGTGTGGCAGCAAGGAGCCCTAGTAAAACTGAAGTCAATGGTAATCGGAGGAAAACTCTCCACTGGAGGGTATGATATCTAGCACAAGGAAGATGGCTGTGGTTATTGGAGGCCAATCATCTCAGACCCAGGTCATTGCTGCAGCAGTTACTGAGGACAGTGTCCTAGACCCAACATCTTCAACTGCTTTATTAATGACCTTCAGAAGTGGGGATGTTCGCTGCTGATTGCACAGTGTCAAGTTACATTCGCAATTCATCAGATAATGAGGCAGTCTGTGTCCACATGCAGCAAGACCTGGACAACAGTCAGGTTGGGGATGATAAGTGGCAAGTAACATTTGTACCACACAAGTGCCAGACAATGACCATCTCCAACAAGAGAGAGTCTAACCACCTCCGCATGACATTCAATGGCATTACCATTGTTGAATTCCCCACCAACAGCCTGGGGGTCACCATTGACCAGACACTTAATTAGATCGGCCAAATAAATATTGTGGCTACAAGAGCTAGTCAGGCGCTGGGTATTCTGTGACAAGTGACTCACCACCTCCTGACTCCCCAAAGCCTTTCCACCCCCTACAAGGCACAAGTCAGGAGTGTGATGGAATATACTCCACTTGCCTGGGCAGTTGCAGCTCCATCAAAACTCACGAAGCTCGGCACAATCCAGGGGAAAGCAGGCCGCTTAATCAGCCCCCCATCCACCATCTTAAACATTTACTCCCTCCTCATCCAGCTCACTGTGGCATCAAGGGCACAGAATGTCCTCTGGGTGGGGGACTTCAATGTCCATCACCAAGTGTGGCTCGATAGTGGCTCGTGTTTGTCACTCACCAGCTGCCGTGATCCAGTCTGGCTTCTAAGTCCTTCAGGACTCAGCCAGCTTGGTCATTCATGGTACTACCCAGCCACTGAGGAGACCTCTTCATCGTGTTGTGTGCCCTACCAGCGTGCTAAATGGGATAGATTAAGAACACATCTAGCAGCTCAAAACTGGGCAACCATGAGGCGCTGTGGGCCCATCAGCAGCAACAGAATTGTATTCCACCATAATGTGTAACCTCATGGCCCGGCATATCTCTCACTCTACCATTAGCATCAAACCAGCCCTGGTTCAATAATTAGTGTTGAAGAGAATGCCCGGAGCTGCACCAAGTGTATCTGAAAATCAGAAACCAACTTGGTGAAGCTACAACACAGGACTATATGCAGGCTAAACAGTGGAAGCTGCATGCTATAGGCAGAGCTAAGCGATCCTTCACCCAATCGATCAGAACAAAACTCTGCAGTCCTGCCACACCCAGTCGGGAATGGTGATGGACAATTAACAACTAATGGGAGGAGGAGGCTCCTTGAAAATCCCCATCCTCAATGATGGCAGAGCACAGCACGTGAGTGCAAAAGACAAGGCTGAAGATTTCGCAACCATCTTCAGTCACAAGTGCCAAGTGGATGATGCATCTCGGCTGGCTCCTGAGGTCCCCATCATCACTGAAGCCAGCCTTCAGCCAATTCACTTTACTCCACGTGATATCAAGATTGGTAGAGCGCACTGGATACAGCAAAGGCTATGGGCCCCGTCACCATCCCGGCTGCAGAACTGAAGACCTGTGCTCCAGAACTAGCTGCACCTCTAGCCAAGTTGTTCCAGTACTGGCATCTACCCGACAAAGTGGTAAATTGCCCAGGTATGTCCAGTCCACATAAAGCTGGAGTAATCCAACAGCCAGTTATCACCCCATTAGCCATCTCTCCATCATCAGCAAAGTGATGGAAGCTGTCATCGACAATGCTATCATGCGGCACTAACTCACAAATAACCTCCTCACCGATGCCCAGTTTGGTTTCCTCCAGGACCACTTGGCTCCTGACCCCATTACAACCTTGGTCCAAACATGGACAAAAGAGCTGAATTCCAGAGGTGAGGTGAGAGTGACTGTCCTCGACATCAAGGCAGCATTTGTCCGATTGTGGCACCAAGGAGCCCTAATAAAACAGAAATCAATGGCGATCAGGGGAAAACTCTCCACTGGATGGTGTCATATCTAGCACAACGGAAGATGGTTGTGGTAATTGGAGGCCAATCATCTGAGACCCAGGTCACCGCTGCAGCAGTTACTCAGGACAGTGTCCTAGGCCCAACATCTTCAACTGCTTTATTAATGAACTTCAGAATTGGGGACGTTCGATGCTGATTGCACAGTGTTAAGTTACATTTGCTATTCGTCAGATAATGAGGCAGTCTGTGTCCAGCATGACCTGGACAACATTGAGGTTGGGGATGATAAGTGGCAAGTAACATTTGTGACACACAAGTGCCAGACAATGAGCATCTCCAACAAGAGAGAGTCTAAACACCTCCCCATGACATTCAATGGCATTACCATCATTGAATCCCCCACCATCAACATCCTGGGGGTCACCATTGACCAAAAACTTAACGAGATCAGCCAAATAAACACAGTGGGTACAAGAGCTAGTCAGACACTGGGTAGTCTGCGTAAGTGACTCACCACCTCCTGACTCCCCAAAGCCTTTTCACTCAATACAAGGCACAAGTCAGGAGTGCGATGGAATATTCTCCAGTTGCCTGGAGAGTTGCAGCTCCATCAATACTCATGAAGCTCGACAGAATCCAGGGGAAAGCAGGCCGCTAAATCAGCCACCCATCCATTATCTTAAACATTTACTCCCTCCTCATCCATAGAGCATAAAAGATAGCAGCAGGAGTAGGCCATTCGGCCCCTCGAGTCTGCTCCGCCATTTAATGAGATCATGGCTGATCATCCAAATTCAGTACCCTGTCCCTGCTTTCTCCCCATATCCCTTGATCCCTTGATCCCTTTAGCCTTAAGAAATATATCTAACTCCTTCTTGAATATATTTAATGAATTGGCCTCAACTGCCTTCTGTGGTAGAGAATTCCACAGGTTCACCACTCTCTGGGTGAAGAAATTCCTCCTCATCTCCGTCCTAAATGGCTTACCCCTTATCTTTAGACTGTAACCCGTGGTTCTGGACTCCCCCGCCATCGGGAACATCCTTCCTGCATCTAGTCTGTATAGCCCTGTTAGAATTTTATAAGTTTCAATGAGATCCCCTCTCATTCTTCAAAACTCCAGCCCAATCGACCCAATCTCTCCTCATACATCATTCCTGCCATCCCAGGTATCAATCTGGTGAATCTTGGCTGCCCTCCCTCCGTGGCAAGAACATCCTTCCTCAGATAAGGTGACCAAAATTGCACACAATACTCAAGGTGTGTTCTCACCAAGGCCCTGTACAACTGCAGCAAGACATCCTTGCTCCTGTACTCAAATCCTTTTGCTATGAAGGCCAACGTAGCATTTGCCTTCTTAAGTGCCTGCTGCACCTGCATGCTTACCTTTAGCAACTGGTGCACAAGGACACCCAGGTCTCGTTGCACTTCCCCTTCTCCCAATCTATTGCTGTTCAGATATTAATCTGCCTTCCTGTTTTTGCCACCAAAGTGGATAACATCGCATTTATCCACATTATATTGCATCTGCCATGCATCTGCCTAATCAGCCAACCTGTCAAATCATACTGGAGTTTCTCGGCATCCTCCTCACAGCACACACGCCCACCCAGCTTTGTGTCGTCTGCAAACTTGGAGATATTACATCTAGTTCCCTCGTCTAGATCATTAATATATAGTGTGAATAGCTGGGGTCCTAGCACCGATCCCTGCGGTACCCCACTTGACACTGCCTGGCACTCGGAAAAAGAGCCGTTTATTCCAACTCTTTGCTTCCTGTCTGCCAACCAGTTCTCTATCCATGTCAGTACCTTACCCCCAATCCCATGTGCTTTAACTTTACAAGCTAATCTCTTATCCAGCGCACTGTGGAGTCATGGCATAGAATATCCTCTGGGCGGGGGACTTCAATGTCCATCACCAAATGTGGCTCGGTAGTGGCTCGTGTTTATTCTCTCACTACCTGCCGTGAGCCAGTCTGGCTGCTATATCCTTCAGGACTCAGGCAGCTCGGTCAATCATGGTGCTATTGAGTCACTGAGGACACCCCTTCATCGTGTCCTGTGGCCCTACCACCGTGTTAAATGGGATAGATTAAGAACACATCTAGCAGCTCAAAACTGGGCATCCATGAGGCGCTGGGCCCATCAGCAGCAACAGAATTTTATTCCACCATAATCTGTAACCTCATGGCCCAGCATATCCCTCATTCTACCATTAACATCAAACCAGCCCTGGTTCAATAAGGAGTGTTGAAGAGCATGCCAGGAGCTGCACCAAGTATATCTGAAAACACAGGACTATATGCATGCTAAATAGCGAAAGCTGCATTTTATAGACAGAGCTAAGCGATCCGCACCCAATGGATCAGAACAAAGCTCTGCAGTCCTGCCACTTCCAGTCGTGAATGGTGATGGACAATTAACCACTAACGGGAGGAGGAGGCTCCTTGAACATCCCCATCCTCAACGATGGCAGAGCACAGTACGTGAGTGCAAAAGACAAGGCTGAAGCCTTCGCAACCATCTTTAGCCACGAGTGCCAAGTGGATGATGCATTACAGCTCCTGAGGTCCCACCATCACAGAAGCCAGTCTTCAACCAATTCGCTTCACTGACATGATATCAAGAACGGTAGAGCGCACTGGATACAGCAAAGGCTCTGGGACCCGACAACATCCCCGATACAGAGCTGAAGACTTCTGCTCCAGAAATAGCTGCACCTCTAGCCCAGCTGTTCCAGTACTGGCTTCTACCCGGCAAAGTGGTAAATTGCCCAGGTATGTCCAGTCCACATAAAGCTGGACTAATCCAACAGCCAGTTACCACCCCATTAACCACCTCTCCATCATCAGCAAAGTGATGGAAGCTGTCGTCGACAATGCTATCAAGCGGCACTAACCCACAAATAACCTCCTCACCGATGCCCAGTTTGGTTTCCGCCAGGACCTCTTGGCTCCTGACCTCATTACAACCTTGGTCCAAACATGGACAAAAGAGCTGAATTCCAGAGGTGAGGTGAGAGTGACTGTCCTCGACATCAAGGCAGCATTTAACAGAGTGTGGCACAAAGGAGCCCTAATAAAACAGAAATCAATGGGTATCAGGGGAAAACTCTCCACTGGATGGTGTCATATCTAGCACAAGGAAGATGGTTGTGGTTATTGGAGTCCAATCATCTCAGCCCCAGGTCATCGCTGCAGCGGTTACTCAGGACAGTATGCTAGGCCCAACATCTTCAACTGCTTTATTAATGACCTTCAGAATTGGGGACGTTCGATGCTGATTGCGCAGTGTTAAGTTACATTTGCTATTCGTCAGATAATGAGGCAGTCTGTGTCCAGCATGACCTGGACAACATTGAGGTTGGGGATGATAAGTGGCAAGTAACATTTGTGACACACAAGTGCCAGACAATGAGCATCTCCAACAAGAGAGAGTCTAACCACCTCCCCATGACTTTCAATGGCATTACCATCATTGAATCCCCCACCATCAACATCCTGGGGATCACCATTGACCAAAAACTTAACTAGATAAGCCAAATAAACACTGTGGCTACAAGTGCTAGTGAGAGGCTGGGTATTCTGCACAAGTGACTCACCTCCTCCTGATTCCCCAAAGCCTTTCCATCCCCTACAAGACAAGTCAGGAGTGCGATGGAATATTCTCCACTTGCCTGGACGGTTGCAGCTCCAACAACACTCACGAAGCTCGACACAATCCAGGGGAAAGCAGGCCGCTTAATCAGCTCCCCATCCACCATCTTAAACATTTACTCGCTCCTCATCTGGCGCACTGTGGCTGCGGGCACAGAATGTCCTCTTGGTGGGGGACTTCAATGTCCATCACCAAGTGTGGCTCGGTAGTACCACTATTCACCGAGCTGGCCAAGTCCTCAAGGAGATAGCTGCCAGACTGGACTCCTACCAGGTGGTGAGAGAACAAACACGAGGAGAAAACCTAGTTGATCTCGTCCTCACCAAACTACATGTCGCAGATCATCTGTCCATGACAGTATTGGTTGCAGTGGCCGCCGCACACTCATTGTGGAGATGAATGCCCGTCTTCACACTGAGGACAACCTTTCATGGTGTTGTGTGGCACTACCACTGAAATAAATGGGATAGAATCAGAACAGATCTAGCGGCTAAAAACTGGGCACCAAGGAGTTGCAGTGGGCCGTCAGCAGCAACGGAATTGTATTCCGCCACACTCTGTAACCTCATGGGCTGATATATCCCTCCCTCTACCATTCCCAGCAAACCAACCCTGGTTCAATGAGGACTGTTGACGAGCATGCCAGGTGTACCTGAAAATCAGATACCAACTTGGTGAAGCTACAACACAGGACTATATGCATGCTAACTAGCGGAAGCAGCATGCTATACAAAGAGCTAAGCGATCCCACACCCAATGGATCAGATCAAAGCTCTGCAGTCCTGCCACATCCAGTTGTGCATAGTGATGGACAATTAACAACTAACATGAGGAGGAGGCTCCTTGAACATCACCATCCTCAATGATGGCAGAGCCCACCTCGTGAGTGCAAAAGACAATGCCTTCGCAACCATCTTCAGTCACAAGTGCCAAGTGGATGATGCATCTCGGCCTGCTCCTGAGCTTCCACCATCACAGAAGCCAGTCTTCAGCCAATTCGCTTCACTCCACGTGATATCAAGAACGGTAGAGTGCACTGAATGTACTCGACAAAGTGGTAAATTGGCCAGGTATGTCCAGTGCACAAAAAGCTGGACTATTCCAACAGCCGGTTACCAACCCATCAGCCATCACTCCATCATCAGCAAAGTGATGGAAGTTGTCATCGACAATGCTATCAAGCGACACTTATGCACAAATAACCTGCTCACCGATGCAGAGTTTGGTTTCCGCCTGACCTCGTTACAGTCTTGGTCCAAACATGGACACGAGCTATATTGCAGAGGTGAGGTGAGAGTGACTGTCCTCGACATCAAAGCAGCATTTGACCGAGTGTGGCAGCAAGGAGCCCTAGTAAAACTGAAGTCAATGGTAATCGGAGGAAAACTCTCCACTGGAGGGTATGATATCTAGCACAAGGAAGATGGCTGTGGTTATTGGAGGCCAATCATCTCAGACCCAGGTCATTGCTGCAGCAGTTACTGAGGACAGTGTCCTAGACCCAACATGTTCAACTGCTTTATTAATGACCTTCAGAAGTGGGGATGTTCGCTGCTGATTGCACAGTGTCAAGTTACATTCGCAATTCATCAGATAATGAGGCAGTCTGTGTCCACATGCAGCAAGACCTGGACAACAGTCAGGTTGGGGATGATAAGTGGCAAGTAACATTTGTACCACACAAGTGCCAGACAATGACCATCTCCAACAAGAGAGAGTCCAACCACCTCCCCATGACATTCAATGGCATTACCATTGTTGAATTCCCCACCAACAGCCTGGGGGTTACCATTGACCAGACACTTAATTAGATCGGCCAAATAAATTATGTGGCTACAAGAGCTAGTCAGACACTGGGTAGTCTGCGTAAGTGACTCACCACCTCCTGACTCCCAAAAGCCTTTTCACTCCCTACAAGGCACAAGTCAGGAGTTCGATGGAATATTCTCCACTTGCCTGGACAGTTGCAGCTCCATCAATACTCACGAAGCTCGACAGAATCCAGGGGAAAGCAGGCCGCTTAATCAGCCACCCATCCACCATCTTAAACAGTTACTCCCTCCTCATCCATAGAAACATAGAAGATAGCAGCAGGAGTAGGCCATTCGGCCCCTCGAGTCTGCTCCGCCATTTAATGAGATCATGGCTGATCATCCAAATTCAGTACCCTGTCCCTGCTTTCTCCCCATATCCCTTGATCCCTTTAGCCTTAAGAAATATATCTAACTCCTTCTTGAATATATTTAATGAATTGGCCTCAACTGCCTTCTGTGGTAGAGAATTCCACAGGTTCACCACTCTCTGGGTGAAGAAATTCCCCCTCATCTCCGTCCTAAATGGCTTACCCGTTATCTTTAGAATGCAACCCGTGGTTCTGGACTCGCCCGCCATCGGGAACATCCTTCCTGCATCTAGCCTGTCTAGCCCTATTAGAATTTTATCAGTTTCAATGAGATCCCCTCTCATTCTTCTAAACTCCAGCCCAATCGACCCAATCTCTCCTCATACATCATTCCTGCCATCCCAGGTATCACTCTGGTGAATCTTCGCTGCACTCCCTCCATGGCAACAACATCCTTCCTCAGATAAGGCGACCAAAATTACACACAATACTCAAGGTGTGGTCTCACCAAGGCCATGCCCAACTGCAGCAAGATATCCTTGCTCCTGTACTCAAATCCTTTTGCTATGAAGGACAACGTAGCGTTTGCCTTCTTAAGTGCCTGCTGCACCTGCGTGCTTACCTTTAGCAACTGGTGCACAAGGACACCCAGGTCTCGTTGCACTTCCCCTTCTCCCAATCTATTGCTGTTCAGATAATAATCTGCCTTCCTGTTTTTGCCACCAAAGTGGATGACCTCGCATTTATCCACATTATATTGCATCTGCCATGCATCTGCCCAATCAGCCAACCTGTCAAATCATACTGGAGTTTCTCGGCATCCTCCTCACAGCACACACGCCCACCCAGCTTTGTGTCGTCTGCAAACTTGGAGATATTACATCCAGTTCCCTCGTCTAGATCATTGATATATATTGTGAATAGCTGGGGTCCTAGCACCGATTCCTGCGGTACCCCACTATTCACTGCATGCCACTCGGACAAAGAGCCGTTTATTCCACCTCTTTGCTTCCTGTCTGCCAACCACTTCTCCATCCAAGTCAGTACCTTACCCCCAATCCCATGTGGTTTAAATTTGCACGCTAATCTCTTATCCAGCGCACTGTGGCGTCATGGCACAGAATGTCCTCTGGGCGGGGGCCTTCAATGTCCATCACCAAGTGTGGCTCGGTAGTGGCTCGTGTTTATTCACTCACTACCTACCGTGAGCCAGTCTGGCTGCTATGTCCTTCAGGACTCAGGCAGCTCGGTCAATCATGGTACTATTGAGTCACTGAGGACACCCCTTCATCGTGTCCTGTGCCCCTACCACCGTGCTAAATGGGATAGATTAAGAACACATCTAGCAGCTCAAAACTGGGCATCCATGAGGCGCTGGGCCCATCAGCAGCAACAGAATTTTATTCCACCATAATCTGTAACCTCATGGCCCGGCATATCCCTCATTCTACCATTACCATCAAACCAGCCCTGGTTCAATAAGGAGTGTTGAAGAACATGCCAGGAGCTGCACCAAGTGTATCTGAAAACACAGGACTATATGCATGCTAAATAGCGAAAGCAGCATTTTATAGACAGAGCTAAGCGATCCGCACCCAATGGATCAGCTCAAAGCTCTGCAGTCCTGCCACATCCAGTCGTGAATGGTGATGGACAATTAACAACTAACGGGAGGAGGAGGCTCCTTGAACATCCCCATCCTCAACGATGGCAGAGCACAGTACGTGAATGCAAAAGACAAGGCTGAAGCCTTCGCAACCATCTTTAGCCACGAGTGCCAAGTGGATGATGCATTACAGCTCCTGAGGTCCCACCATCACAGAAGCCAGTCTTCAACCAATTCGCTTCACTGACATGATATCAAGAACGGTAGAGTGCACTGGATACAGCAAAAGCTCTGGGACCCGACAACATCCCCGATACAGAGCTGAAGACCTCTGCTCCAGAAATAGCTGCACCTCTAGCCCAGCTGATCCAGCACCGGCTTCCACCCGACAAAGTGGTAAATTGCCCAGTTATGTCCAGTCCACATAAAGCTGGACTAATCCAACAGCCAGTTACCACCCCATTAACCACCTCTCCATCATCAGCAAAGTGATGGAAGCTGTCATCGACAATGCTATCAAGCGGCACTAACTCACAAATAACCTCCTCACCGATGCCCAGTTTGGTTTCCGCCAGGACCTCTTGGCTCCTGGCCTCATTACAACCTTGGTCCAAACATGGACAAAAGAGCTGAATTCCAGAGGTGAGATGAGCGTGACTGTCCTCGACATCAAGGCAGCATTTGCCCGAGTGTGGCACCAAGGAGCCCTAATAAAACTGAAATCAATGGGGATCAGGGGAAAACTCTCCACTGGATGGTGTCATATCTAGCACAAAGGAAGATGGTTGTGGTTATTGGAGGCCAATCATCTCAGACCCAGGTCATTGCTGCAGCAGTTACTCAGGACAGTGTCCTAGGCCCAACATCTTAGCTGCTTTGTTAATGACCTTCAGAAGTGGGGATGTTCGCTACTGATTGCACAGTGTCAAGTTACATTCGCAATTCATCAGATAATGAGGCAGTCTGTGTCCAACACGAACTGGACAACATTCAGGTTGGGGATGATAAGTGGCAAGTAACATTTGTGCCACACAAGTGCCAGATAATGACCATCTCCAACAAGAGAGAGTCTAACCACCACCCCATGACAATCAATGGCATTACCATTGTTGAATTCCTCACCATCAACATCCTGGGGGTCACCATTGACCAGGAACTTAACTAGATCAGCCAAATAAATATTGTGGCTACAAGAGCTAATCAGACACTGGGTAGTCTGCGTAAGTGACTCACCACCTCCTGAATCCCCAAAGCCTTTTCACTCCCTACAAGGCACAAGCCAGGAGAGCGATGGAATATTCTGCACTTGCCTGGACAGTTGCAGCTCCATCAATACTCACGAAGCTCGACAGAATCCAGGGGAAAGCAGGCCGCTTAATCAGCCACCCATCCACCATCTTAAACATCTACTCCATCCTCATCCATAGAAACATAGAAGATAGCAGCAGGAGTAGGCCATTCGGCACCTCGAGTCTGCTCCGCCATTTAATGAGATCATGGCTGATCATCCAAATTCAGTACCCTGGCCCTGCTTTCTCCACATATCCCTTGATCCCTTTAGCCTTAAGAAATATATCTAACTCCTTCTTGAATATATTTAATAAATTGGCCTCAACTGCCTTCTGTGGTAGAGAATTCCACAGGTTCACCACTCTCTGGGTGAAGAAATTCCTCCTCATCTCAGTCCTAAATGGCTTACCCCTTGGCCTAGAAATTCACTAGCCTTAGCGCCGCTTTTGAGGCGCTAGAGGGACTAGCGCCCGAGTTATGGCCAGTTGAAAAATTCCCTGGGGCCCTAAAGCGGCGTTGCACCGGTAGCGCTGCGCCGGCACCGATGACGTCATCGGTGTGCGCAGCGTCCCGGTTGCCATGCCGACGGGCCCCAGCGCCGAAATTCAGTTGGGGACGCCTCGCCCGTGGCAGCCGCAACTAAGACTCTGGCAACAGAGTCCAACATGTGTTTGCGCCGGCTCATTAAAGGCCCCGCGGCGGCCGGCCGCTTTCCCGCCGGCCGCCTGCCCGCAGCTCCCTCCCCGGACTTCTCCCCCCGCCCCCCCCGGAACAGATGCAAGCCCGGCACTTGTCCGAGGTGCCGGGCTCATTTTTAAACAGATTTGCGCGGGCCGCGGCCGGGTGCAGGCAGCTCCTCCTTAACGGAAGGAGGAGGCCTGCACTTCCCCAGCCTGCCGCACCGCATCGGGTGCCGCAGCGCCGGAATTGCGGCGCTAAACGGCAGTTAGCGCCCTTTTCCAGGCGCTAAGACCCTTCAGTAGCGCCGGCAGCCATTTGGGTGCGGCGCTACTGAATTTTTGGCGCGCGCAGGGTAACTTAGCGCCGGCACTAACTTCCGGCGCTAAAGCCCTGGCTAAGCCAAAACCCAATTTCTAGGCCCTTATCTTTAGACTGTAACCCCTGGTTCTGGACTCTCCCGCCATCGGGAACATCCTTCCTGCATCTAGTCTGTCTAGCCCTGTTAGAATTTTATAAGTTTCAATGAGATCCCCTCTCATCCTTCTAAACTCCAGCACAATCGACATCATTCCTGCCATCCCAGGTATCAATCTGGTGAATCTTCGCTGCACTCCCTCCATGGCAAGAACATCCATCCTCAGATAAGGCGATCAAAATTGCACACAATACTCAAGGTGTGGTCACACCAAGGCCCTGTACAACTGCAGCAAGACATTCTTGCTCCTGTACTCAAACCCTTTTGCTATGAAGGCCGACGTAGCATTTGCCTTCTTAAGTGCCTGCTGCACCTGCATGCTTACGTTTAGCAACTGGTGCACAAGGACACCCAGGTCTCGTTGCACTTCCCCTTCTCCCAATCTATTGCTGTTCAGATAATCATCTGCCTTCCTGTTTTTGCCACCAAAGTGGATAACCTCGCATTTATCCACATTATATTGCATCTGCCATGCATCTGCCCAATCAGCCAACCTGTCAAATCATACTGGAGTTTCTCGGCATCCTCCTCACAGCACACACGCCCACCCAGCATTGTGTCGTCTGCAAACTTGGAGATATTACATCTAGTTCCCTCGTCTAGATCATTAATATATATTGTGAATAGCTCGGGTCCTAGCATCGAACCCTGCGGTACCCCACTAGTCACTGCCTGCCACTCGGAAAAAGAGCCGTTTATTTCAACTCTTTGCTTCCTGTCTGCCAACCAGTTCTCTATCCAAGTCAGTACCTTACCCCCAATCCCATGTGCTTTAACTTTACACGCTAATCTCTTATCCAGCGCACTGTGGCGTCATGGCACAGAATGTCCTCTGGGCGGGGGACTTCAATGTCCATCACCAAGTGTGGCTCTGTAGTGGCTCGTGTTTATTCTCTCACTACCTGCCGTGAGCCAGTCTGGCTGCTATGTCCTTCAGGACTCAGGCAGCTCGGTCAATCATGGTACTATTGAGTCACTGAGGACAACCCTTCATCGTGCCCTGTGGCCCTACCACCGTGCTAAATGGGATAGATTAAGAACACATCTAGCAGCTCAAAACTGGGCATCCATGAGGCGCTGGGCCCATCAGCAGCAACAGAATTTTATTCCACCATAATCTGTAACCTCATGGCCTGGCATATCCCTCATTCTACCATTACCATCAAACCAGCCCTGGTTCAATAAGGAGTGTTGAAGAGCATGCCAGGAGCTGCACCAAGTGTATCTGAAAATACAGGACTATATGCATGCTAAATAGCGAAAGCAGCATTTTATAGACAGAGCTAAGCGATCCGCACCCAATGGATCAGATCAAAGCTCTGCAGTCCTGCCACATCCAGTCGTGAATGGTGATGGACAATTAACAACTAACGGGAGGAGGAGGCTCCTTGAACATCCCCATCCTCAACGATGGCAGAGCACAGTACGTGAGTGCAAAAGACAAGGCTGAAGCCTTCGCAACCATCTTTAGCCACGAGTGCCAAGTGGATGATGCATTACAGCTCCTGAGGTCCCACCATCACAGAAGCCAGTCTTCAACCAATTCGCTTCACAGACATGATATCAAGAACGGTAGAGCGCACTGGATACAGCAAATGCTCTGGGACCCGACAACATCCCAGATACAGAGCTGAAGACCTCTGCTCCAGAAATAGCTGCACCTCTAGCCCAGCTGTTCCAGTACTGGCTTCTACCCGACAAAGTGGTAAATTGCCCAGGTATGTCCAGTCCACATAAAGCTGGACTAATCCAACAGCCAGTTACCACCCCATTAACCACCTCTCCATCATCAGCAAAGTGATGGAAGCTGTCATCGACAATGCTATCAAGCGGCACTAACTCACAAATAACCTCCTCACCGATGCCCAGTTTGGTTTCCGCCAGGACCTCTTGGCTCCTGACCTCATTACAACCTTGGTCCAAACATGGACAAAAGAGCTGAATTCCAGAGGTGAGGTGAGAGTGACTGTCCTCGACATCAAGGCAGCATTTGTCCGAGTGTGGCACCAAGGAGCCCTAATAAAACTGGAATCAATGGGGATCAGGGGAAAACTATCCACTGGATGGTGTCATATCTAGCACAAAGGAAGATGGTTGTGGTTATTGGAGTCCAATCATCTCAGCCCCAGGTTATCGCTGCAGCGGTTACTCAGGACAGTGTCCTAGGCCCAAAATGTTCAACTGCTTTATTAATGACCTTCAGAAGTGGGGATGTTCGCAGCTGATTGCACAGTGTCAATTTACATTCGCAATTCGTCAGATAATGAGGCAGTCTGTGTCCACATGCAGCAAGACCTGGACAACATTCAGTTTGGGGATGATAAGTGGCAACTAACATTTGTACCACACAAGTGCCAGACAATGACCATCTCCAAGAAGAGAGATTCTAACTAGCTCCCCAGGACATTCAATGGCTTTACCATCGTTGAATTCGCAACATCCTGGGGGTCAGCATTGACCAGAAACTTACATAGAAACATAGAAACATAGAAGATAGGAGCAGGAGTTGGCCATTCAGCCCTTCGAGCCTGCTCCGCCATTCTACGAGATCATGGCTGATCATCCAAACCCTAGCACCCGGTCCCTACACCGACAGCCCTCCCACCCAAACTTAACTAGATCGGCCAAATAAATACTGTTACTACAAGAGCTATTCAGACGCTGGGTATTCTGCACAACTGACTCACCACCTCCTGACTCCCCAAAGCCTTTCCACCCCCTACAAGACAAGTCAGGATTGCGATGGAATATTCTCCACTTGCCTGGACAGTTGCAGCTCCAGTAACACTCACGAAGATCGACACAATCCCGGTGAAAGCAGGCCGCTTAATCAGCTGCCCATCCACCATCTTAAACATTTACTCCCTCCTCATCCGGCACACTGTGGCAGCGGGTACAGAATGTAATCTGGATGGGGGACTTCAATGTCCATCACCAAGTGTGGCTCAGTAGTGGCTTGTGTGTGTTCTCTTACCACCTGCCATGAACCAGTCTAGCTTCTATGTCTTTCAGGACTCAGCCAGCCCGGTCAATCGTGGTACTACTACTGAGCCACTGAGGACACCCCTTCATCGTGTTCTGTGGCCCTACCAGCCTGCTGAATGGGATAGATTAAGAACACATCTAGCAGCTCAAAACTGGGCATCCATGAGGCGCTGTGGCCCATCAGCAGCAACAGAATTGTATTCCACCATAATCTGTAACCTCATGGCCCGGCATATCCCTCATTCTACCATTACCGTCAAACCAGCCCTGGTTGAAGAGCTGCACCAAGTATATCTGAAAATCTGAAACCAACTTGGTGAAGCTACAACACAGGATTATATGCAGGCTAAACAGCGGAAGCGGCATGCTGCAGACAGAGCTAAGGGATCCCACATCCAATAGATAATGTCATGGCTCTGCAGTCCTGCCACATCCAGTCGTGAATGTTGATGGACAATTAACAACTAAGGGGAGGAGGAGGCTCCTTGAACATCCCCATCCTCAACGATGGCAGAGCACAGTACGTGAGTGCAAAAGACAAGGCTGAATCCTTCGCAACCATCTTTAGCCACGAGTGCGAAGTGGATGATGCATTACAGCTCCTGAGGTCCCACCATCACAGAAGCCAGTCTTCAACCAATTCGCTTCACTGACATGATATCAAGAACAGTAGAGCGCACTGGATACAGCAAAGGCTCTGGGACCCGACAACATCCCAGATACAGTGCTGAAGACCTCTGCTCCAGAAATAGCTGCACCTCTAGACCAGCTGTTCCAATACTGGCTTCTACCCGACAAAGTGGTAAATTGCCCAGGTGTGTCCAGTCCACATAAAGCTGGACTAATCCAACAGCCAGTTACCACCCCATTAACCACCTCTCCATCATCAGCAAAGTGATGGAAGCTGTCATCGACAATGCTATCAAGCGGCACTAACTCACAAATAACCTCCTCACTGATGCCCAGTTTGGTTTCCGCCAGGACCTCTTGGCTCCTGACCTCATTACAACCTTGGTCCAAACATGGACAAAAGAGCTGAATTCCAGAGGTGAGGTGAGAGTGACTGTCCTCGACATCAAGGCAGCATTTGTCCGAGTGTGGCACCAAGGAGCCCTAATAAAACTGAAATCAATGGGGATCAGGGGAAAACTCTCCACTGGATGGTGTCATATCTAGCACAAAGGAAGATGGTTGTGGTTATTGGAGTCCAATCATCTCAGCCCCAGGTTATCGCTGCAGCGGTTACTCAGGACAGTGTCCTAGGCCCAAAATCTTCAACTGCTTTATTAATGACCTTCAGAAGTGGGGATGTTCGCAGCTGATTGCACAGTGTCAGGTTACATTCGCAATTCGTCAGATAATGAGGCAGTCTGTGTCCACATGCAGCAAGACCTGGACAACATTCAGTTTGGGGATGATAAGTGGCAACTAACATTTGTACCACACAAGTGCCAGACAATGACCATCTCCAAGAAGAGAGATTCTAACTAGCTCCCCAGGACATTCAATGGCTTTACCATCGTTGAATTCGCAACATCCTGGGGGTCAGCATTGACCAGAAACTTAACTAGATCGGCCAAATAAATACTGTGACTACAAGAGCTATTCAGACGCTGGGTATTCTGCGCAACTGACTCACCACCTCCTGACTCCCCAAAGCCTTTCCACCCCCTACAAGACAAGTCAGGACTGCGATGGATTATTCTCCACTTGCCTGGACAGTTGCAGCTCCAGTAACACTCACGAAGATCGACACAATCCCGGTGAAAGCAGGCCACTTAATCAGCTGCCTATCCACCATCTTAAACATTTACTCCCTCCTCATCCGGCACACTGTGGCAGTGGGTACAGAATGTAATCTGGATGGGGGACTTCAATGTCCATCACCAAGTGTGGCTCAGTAGTGGCTCGTGTTTGTTCTCTCACCACCTCCCGTGAACCAGTCTAGCTTCTATGTCTTTCAGGACTCAGCCAGCTCGGTCAATCGTGGTACTACTACTGAGCCACTGAGGACACCCCTTCATCGTGTTCTGTGGCCCTACCAGCCTGCTGAATGGGATAGATTAAGAACACATCTAGCAGCTCAAAACTGGGCATCCATGAGGCGCTGTGGCCCATCAGCAGCAACAGAATTGTATTCCACCATAATCTGTAACCTCATGGCCCGGCATATCCCTCATTCTACCATTACCGTCAAACCAACCCTGGTTGAAGAGCTGCACCAAGTATATCTGAAAATCTGAAACCAACTTGGTGAAGCTACAACACAGGATTATATGCAGGCTAAACAGCGGAAGCAGCATGCTGCAGACAGAGCTAAGGGATCCCACATCCAATAGATAATGTCATGGCTCTGCAGTCCTGCCACATCCAGTCGTGAATGTTGACGGACAATTAACAACTAAGGGGAGGAGGAGGCTCCTTGAACAGCCCCATCCTGAACGATGGCGGAGCACAGCACATGAGGGCAAAAGACAAGGCTGAAGCCTTCGCAACCATCTTCAATCACAACTGCCAAGTGGATGATGCATCTCGGCCTGCTTCTGAGGTCCCCACCTTCACTGAAGCCAGTCTTCAGCCAATTCACTTCACTCCACATGATATCAAGAACAGTAGAGCGCACTGGATACAGCAAAGACTGTGGGCCCCGGCAACATCCCAGCTGCAGAGCTGAAGACCTGTGCTCCAGAACTAGCTGCACCTCTAGCCAAGCTGATCCAGTACTGGCATCTACCCGACAACATTACAATTCGTCAGAAAATGAGGCAGTCATGCAGCAAGACCTGGGCAATGTTCAGGTTGGGGATGATATGTGGCAAGTAACATTTGTACCACACAAGCACCAGACAATGATCATCGCCAACAAGAGAGAGTCTAACCAGCTCCCCGTGATGTTCAATGGCATTACCTTCGTTGAATCCCCCACCATCAAATCCTGGGGTTCACCATTTACCAGACACTTAACTAGACCAGCCACTTAAATACTGTGGCTGCAAGAACTAGGCAGAAGCTGGGTATTTAGCGGCGAGCGTCTCACCTCCTGACTTCCCAAACCTTTCCACCACCTACAAAGCACAAGTCAGGAGTCTGATGGAATACTCTCCATGTCCCTGGATGAGTGCAGCTCCAACAACACTCAAAAACCTCAACACCATCCAGGACAAAGCAGCCTGCTTGATTGGCATCCCATCCACCACCTTAAGCATTTACTGCCTCCTCCACCGGCACACTGTGGCTGCAGTGTGTTCAATCTACAAGATGCACTGCAGCAACTCAGCAAGGCTTCCACGACAGCACCTCCCAAACCTGCGACCTCTATCACCTCAAAGGACAAGGGCAGCAGGTGCATGGGAACACCACCACCTCCAAGTTCCCCTCCAAGTCTCACAGAATTCTGGAACTCCCTACCTAACAGCACTATGGGAGAACCTTCACAACACGGATTGCAGCGGTTCAAGAAGGCGGCTCACCACCACCTTCTCAAGGGTAACTAGGGATGGGCAATAAATGCTGGCCTTGCGAGTGATGCCCACATCCCGAAAATGAATAAATTAGAATTAAAAATGTGTTTTTTATATATTGTGTTTCTTGTTTTTCTTAATTGTAACTTAATTTTGTTTTAACCTTTTCCTGTTCTCGTGTCCTCTTTTTCTATTTACTTTTTTAGCCTCCACAGTCATTCTATTCCTAAGTCCCAGAGATTTGTTCCAACAAATTTGCCTTCGGCCTCAATCACGCTCTGCTTCTACTGGGTCTGGGCCCTCCACCTGGGTTCACAATTACAAAAAATAAACGGCAGAAAAGTCTGTAAACTAAGGAAAGGAATCAAAGGAAGACCAGTCAGGTCAACCCGAGTTTTTGATACAGGAGATGGTAAAGGGATGTTCTGCTGCTGATGGGAGAAGAAGACCCAAGGACAGTGCTGGAGACATTAGAGCAGATCCTCCTCCCACTCATGAAGTGCCAGAGACTGGATTCTACATCAGTCGCATGAAGCTTTCCATGGCTATGGAAATGTCATCTAAGTACTTCAGAGGGACAGGGCCTTGTGTCCCCAATCTGGCCCAGCATTAACAGGAATGGTGACTAACGGAGCCAGAAGTTACCACTTGTGTCTCCAAAGAGTTATGGGTGAGGTAAAAGAGGAGAAAATGTTCTCTATAAATTTCCCCACTGATTCAGCGTTGGCCAGTGTCTGTACATTGGTCAGCTCTGTATCATCAGCCTCTGGAGAGGAAACAACAATAAACTGAATTGAAACAAATTGGATGTTAGAAACAAATGGCGCGATTCACTGTAAGCCCAGCTAATGGGGCCAACCTGCTCCATAATCAGCAGTGGGGAAGTGAAAGTGGGAAATGTTGATCCTCCTATTCAGTCCATGGCATAGCACATTCCTGCTTGTGTCCCAGTTATTACAGATTAGCATCTTCCTTCCTTCATTTTTTCCTTCCTTCCTGCAGGATCAAATTGAATCTGTCTATAATTCAGGTCTTCCCATTGATCAATAGTTCAGTGCTATTTGTCTTTGTCCTGTTTGGTTTCCAATACCTTTGTAACAGGCCTCAATATGTGTTAATCTGGAATTGACTGTTACTCCTCTGGAGCTGGAGGCACTCAGGATTAATTGTGGACACAAACATTTCTGACACATGTATCTGGTATGAATACACTATGATCTGAGGAACCTCATTTTGTTCAGAATCCAGCTCCTCAAAGCTTTACATTTTCTGATTCTTTCCTTCACCACCTCTTGTGTCGAGTGACTGACTGTCTTTTGCAGCAGAGCTGCCGTTGCCTCCCTCCACAGGGGAACTCCAGCATTTCTCGATCTGTCACAGCACAGCAACAGGTGTGGGCAAGATGGATGTTGATGAGTGTGGCTGCACATGTCCTACCTCTTTGGTGTCACTCTCTTGTCACATGTCTAGTGCAGGAAATGCGCTGTCAGGAAGTGCGTGACATCTGAAGGACAGCCCTGGTTTTCAAAGCTGAGCTGAAATAAAAAAATTGAAGAGGTCAAAGGTGGGAAATTCCTTAGGCTTGCCGTCACACACCCGCAATATTCCAACTGCAACCACAAGAAAATGATAAAGTAGGATGGGTGCGGACAGAGGTTCATCTCTAGAGGTCGTTAATGTACCTGCAGAGTTAGTGTCGCACCATCCCAGGGTCAGCTCCTGTGTTTGGGATGTTTTGTGCTCTCGTGCTGATCTCTGTGAGTATGCAGAAAGTATCTGAGTTCAGGCCAGTGCTGGGTATATGAAAGAAATAGTCAATGAAAGTATCAGTCAATCTCAGTTAATGCAGAGTAAAGCTCCCTCTACACTGTCTCATCAAACACTCACAGGGAAGGTACAGCACGGGTTAGATACAGAGTAAAGTTCCTTCTACAGTGTCCCATCAAACACTCCCAGGCCTGGTATAGCACTGGTTAGATACAGAGTAAAGCCTCCCACTTTACATTGCCATCTAACACTCCCAGGCCAGGTACAGTACAACTTAGATGAAGTGTAAAGCTCTCTCTAAATTGGTTGATCACACACAGCCAACTCAGATCCAGCATGTTTTAAATTCAGCGTACAGCTCCTCTGACACTACCCAATGAAGCACACAAGCTCAGGTACAGCATGGGGTGAACTTAGAATAAAAATTCCTCTACATGTAAGTGTCAGGCAGTCCCAGGTATGATTAGGCACTTTACAGCCTTCCGTACTCAATATCGAGTTCAACAATTTCAGATCATAACCTCGGCCCCCATTGCATTTTTACTTATATTTTTTATCCACACCTTTGTTTTGGCCCACCCCGCCTTTTTTTCTCTCCCACATGGCAGCTGTCTCCCATTCTGCCAGCGCATTTCACACCTAATCTAGAGCCGTCTTTTGTCTCCACTAGTCCTATCACCATCTCGCCTCGTTTTGAATACCTCTTTGGGTTGAGGCGCCAAACTGGCGCCAAGTTCGCCTGGGCGCTGGTTATTGCGCAGCGTTCGAAGCTGTAGCGATCGTCAGAAATTCAGTTGAAGTGCCCCTAGAGGGAGACAGGGCGAGGCTCGAGGCGCTCCGCGTCCCTCTTAGGGCGCTGAAACTGAATATCGTAGCGCAACGTGCAGCAGCGCCACACGCTGCGGCACAGCACGCTGCGGTACTGCAGGCCTTCCTCCCACTGTTAAGGGGGAGGGGCCTGCAACAGCGCGAACCCTGATCGCGAGTGCCGGCAAAAGAGTCCGGCACCAAGGAGAAGTGCCGGGCTCTCGGGAAACAGCCGGCAATGCCGCGGGGGGGGGGGACCAGGAGGCTGGGGACGGAGGTGCTGGCAGGCGGCCGCCGAAAAAGCGGCCACCCCGCACCTCCACCTTAACTTGCGCCTCTGCCGGCGCAAGAAGGCCCCATGAACCGGGCGCGGGTAGCGAACGGCGCTACAGCGGCGTTCGCTACCAAATATCGCGTTCGGGGTGCGAACGGGGTGCTGCGCACACTGATGACATCATCGGTGGTGGCGCAGCGCAAATGGCTAACGCCACCATTAGCGCCCCTGCTGAATATCACGGGAGGCGCAGCCAGTGGCGCTACAGCCACTGATTGCCTCTTTAGGCGCTAACAGGTGGTGCTACTCACCCAATTTTTCCCCCAATGTCTCTTCACTTCTCTTTTGTTCTCTCCCAGCCCCCAAACTGGCCTTTTAATTTGTTTCATTTCCTGTGCTTTTTCAGTCTTGACAAAGGGTTTCGACCTGAAACGTTGACTCTATTTCTCTCTCCACAGATGTTGCCTGGCCTGCTGAGTTTTTCCAGCATTTTCTGTTGTTGTTCCTGGTATGGGCTAGCTTTACATACAAGTTGAGCTCAATTGTACTTGTCGTATCAAAGGCAGTCCCTTATGGCATTTGTCGAAGAAGCACCCAGTAGATGGTTAGACTCTCACCTTGGCAAAATCCTGGACTGATGGGATCCTCAGTAAAGTTCCTCACCTTTACAATCATTGTTGGGGCTTCTTGTTTCATCCCATCTTTGACATTGAGGGTCTTGGTCCCACCAGATCTGCTCTGTGAATCCAGCGACATTTCTCCAGTCCCAGTTAGTGTGATGATGATTTGGCTCCACTCTCTCCACCCTCCTGAGATACTCTTCACTACATGAAACATTTAATATAAAAATTAATATTAATTCTAGAATCTGTAATTGGAATACATTCGGTCTATTTTTGTTACTATGATTATATTTAATTTGAATATGTTTGTAATGAATGATATTTGGTTGAATTACTTACCTTAATATTAAATTGTTCTTTCCTTTCCCCTATTTATAAGGACTAAACTCACTGGCAGTGTCAGCTGCCAAGTCCAGCTCATCCCACATTAACTCCCACTGATGCTGTGTAACCAGGGGTGTAAACCTGTCTCCAGGTGACATCACAAAGGAGCCAGGAAACATGTCACAAAGCAGCCCAAGCCCCTCCCACTCAAGGTATTACAGGGTCACATGACCAGTCTCTGCTCCTGGTGTGCAGTCTCACTGGGCATGAAAGCAGGTTGTACAATCAGTCCCTTCTCCAACCCTGGATATTACAGCCTCCTTTGTGCCTTGAAACAAGCCTATTCCCTGTAACAGGAAGGGTGCCACAGGCAATAAGTGGAGGGATCTTCATGGGTATCAAGTGGTGGGATCATCGGAGCACTGGTGTGCAGTCTCACTGGGCATGAATGCAGGTTATACAATCAATCCCGTCTCCAACCCTGCTCCCATGTATTGAGACTCCAGTCAGGGAGCACAGACTCCCAAAATTACCACTGATAAATTATCCCTCCCATCTTCCAAATGTGAGGTCCCACTATTCAAAGGCACCCATGTCTACCTCTTGCTTTATACACCAGAAAGTCTCCCTTCTCTTTATATCAGCCAGTGTGTCTCCCTCCTGCTTTGGCAGAGTGAGGCAGTTTGTGGGAATGGTGTTTGGGATGAGGCAACGATATTACATCCTCCTTTGTGCTCTGATACAAGTCTATTCCCTGTAACAGGAAGGGCATCATAGGCAATAAGTGGAGGGATCTTCAGGGTATCAAGTGGTGGGATCATCGAAGGATTAATTTGAGGGTGCATCATGGACAATAATGGGGTAAAGCTCCCTCTGTACTGTCCCATAATACACTCCCAGGCCAGGTACAGCACAGTTTAGGTACAGACTGTAGTTCCCTCTACACTGTCCCATTAAACACTCCCTGGGCAGGCAGAGCACGGGATAGGTACAGAGTAAAGCTTGATCTACACGATCCCATCAAACACTCCCAGAGGCAGGTGCAGCATGGGTTAGATACAGAAGAAAGCTCCATCTACAATAGCCCATCAAACATGGCCAGGCTGTGCTCCTGGTGTGCCGTCTCACTGGGCATGAACGCAGGTTGTACATTCAGCTCCGTCTCCAACTCTGCTCCCATGTACTGAGACTCCAGTCAGGGAGCACAGACTCCCAAAATTACCACTGATAAATTATCCCTCTAATCCACGAAATGTGAGGTTCCACTATTCAATGGCCCCCATGTCTACCTCTTGCTTTATACACCAGAAAGTCTCCCCTCTCTTTATATCAGCCAGTGTGTCTCCCTTCTGCTTTGGCAGAGAGAGGCAGTTTGTGGGAATGGTGTTTGGGATGAGGCAACGATATTACATCCTCCTTTGTGCTCTGAAATAAGTCTATTCCCTGTAACAAGAAGGGTGTCATCAGCAATAAGTAGAGGGATCTTCAGGGGTATCAAGTGGTGGGATCATCGGAGCATTAATTGGAGGGTACATCATGGACAATAATGGGGTAAAGCTCCCTCTATACTATCCCATAACACACTCCCAGGCCAGGTACAGCACAGCTTAGGTACAGAGTATAGCTCCCTCTACACTGTCCCATCAAACACTCCCTGGGCAGGCAGAGCACAGGTTAGATACAGAATAAAGCTTGATCTACACTATCCCATCAAACACTCCCAGGGCAGGTACAGTATGGGGTTAGATAGTGAGTAATGCTCCATCTACACTGTCCCATCAAACACTCCCTGGGCAGGCAGAGCACAGGTTAGATACAGAGTAAAGCTTGATCTACACTATCCCATCAAACACTCCCAGGGCAGGTACAGTATGGGGTTAGATAGTGAGTAATGCTCCATCTACACTTTCCCATGAAACACTCCCAGCCAGGGCAGGCCGAGCACGGGTTAGATACAGAGTGAAGCTCTCTCTAAATTGGTTGACCAAGCACAGCCAACTCAGATCCAGCATGTGTTAAATGCAGCGTGCAGCTCCTCTGAAACTATCCAATGAAGCACACCAGCTCAGGTACTGCATTGTAAGAACACAGAATAAAACTTCATCTACATGTAAGTGTCAAGCACTCCCAGCTGAGGTATTGGCGAGCTTCACACACGGGTTAAGCTCAGGTCAACTTGTCACAGCAAAGGCTGAGCCTTATGGCAACTGTCAGACAGCTCCCAGTAGTAGCTGGTTAGACTCTCACCTCTGGAGTTCTTGGTCCCACCAGGTCTGCTCTGTGAATCCAGCGACCATTTCCAGTCCCAGTTAGTGTGATGATGATTCGACTCCTCTCTTTCCACCTTCCAGAGATTCTCTTCACTCCAAGAATCTTTTAAAATATAAGTGATTAATATTTATTCTAGAATCTGTATTTGGAATACAGTGCGACTATTTTTGTGACTATGATTATATTTAATGTGAATATAATTGCAATTGATGACATTTGGTTGAATTACTTACTTTCATATTACATTGTACTTTCCCTTCCCCCTATTTATATGGACTAAACTCACTCGCAGTGTCAGCTGCCACGTTCAGCTCCTCCAACAGTGACTCCCACTGATCCTGTGTAATCAGGGGCGTAAACCTGTCTCCAGGTGACATCACAAAGGAGCCAGGAACTGTTGTATCCGTGTGTTAATGGAGACACGGAATGCAGGAGTTGGTTTCACAGGTGTTTACTGAACAAAGTCTGGAGGTGAACTAACAGATACAAGACACTATACAGGCTTATATGGCCCGAGTGGCCATTACCGGCATTACAGTACACAGGGGGCTCTTAAAGGCACATACACCACAATTCCTCCCCTTTTAGACAACCAGTACAGAACATTTTAAGTAATCATTAATTAACATGTTACAAGAACAATAAGCTACACATTTGCTGCAGTTAATCAATTATAAGTCAATCTCTCTGGAGGCTTCCTGACTCGGTCTGGATAACGCCTTGGTGATGTAGTAGTTTCTGGTGGTGTAGTAGATTCTTTTGGCAAGGTCGATTCGGCTTGAATGCCAGTGTCGGGTTCATCTGGTTCCAGTATCACCGGATCGGAGGTAGATACTATGGGTATCTCTGCTTCATCATTAGGCGTATAGAGTTGTGGTGTAGGTTGTCCCTTTTCGGATGACTCTATGATCTGGTCAGCATGGCACCTTATTATGCTTTCTCCAGTGTCCATGGTATACATCAGCGGTCCTAGTCGTGTGCAAATAGTTCCAGGCTGCCATTTCTCGGTACGGTAGTCCCGGGCCAAATCTTGTTGACCTATCTGGAAGGTCCTAGTTGGCCTTTCATTCATGCCTTGAAATTGCCGGTTCTCCATGTCCCTTCTGATGTTTGGCTTGATCAAATCCAGCCGGCATCTTAGGCTTCTATTGAAGAACATCATGGCGGGAGTTTGGTTTGTAACCACATGTGTTGCATTCCTGTATGCAAACAAGAAGTTATCTACCTTATGCTGTAGATTTATGTCTTCATTACCCATGGCCTTTATGGCCTTCTTGAAGGTCTGGACAAACCTTTCAGCCAATCCATTGGTGGCGGGGTGGTATGGGGCGGACGTGTAGTGCTTAACCCCATTGTTTTTTAAGAACTTCCTGAATTCTTCGGACACAAATTGCGGTCCATTATCAGAACAGATCTGTTCAGGCAGCCCATTCCTGGCAAATATGGTCCTTAATACTGTGATGGTTTTTTCCGTGGTGGTGGAGGACATCTTTATTACCTCCGGCCACTTGGAGTGTGCATCAACCGCGATTAAGAACATTGAGTCCATAAATGGACCAGCAAAGTCGATGTGTACCCTTTGCCATGGAGATGAGGGCCACTCCCATTGATGTAGAGGGGCTTGTGGTGGAGCGTTTTGGACCTTCTGGCATCCTAGGCAGCTCTTGGTCATTTCTTCGATGTCTCCATCCATACCTGGCCACCATACAAACGCCCTGGCTAGGTTCTTCATTTTCACTCCACCCAGATGCCCCTCGTGAAGCTCTTTTAGCACTTTATCCTGGAGTTTGGGTAGAATCACCACTCTGGATCCACACATCAAGGTTCCTCGGCACACTGACAGCTGTTCTCTTCTTTGCGAGAATGCTGGCAACAGTGGTTCGCCATATGCTGGCCATCCCTTCACCGTTAAATCGTAGACTCGTGAGAGAGTCGGGTCATTCCTCGTTTCCTTTTCAATGGCAGAATTTGTTACTGGTAGACATTCCACTATGGTTGAGTGGAACATCTCCACTGGGTCCACTGTAGGTGCCTCTTCTACCGTTGGCAACGGTAGGCGCGATAAACCGTCAGCATTCCCATGCTGTTTTGATCCTTTGTATTCTATGTCATATTGGTGTGCCCCTAGGAAAAGGGACCACCTCTGTAGCCTTTGCGCTGTCATAATGGGAACACCCTTTTTAGGGTTAAATATGGAGACGAGGGGTTGATGGTCAGTCAACAAGGTAAATTTTTGGCCGTGTAGGTAATGGTTGAATTTCTTAACTCCCCATACCAGGCTGAGTGCTTCCCTGTCGATCTGGGCATAGTTACGCTCAGCTGAGTTCAATGAGCGTGACGCAAAAGCTATCGGCCGCTCCGAGCCATCAGGGAATCTATGCGATAATACCGCTCCTACGCCGTAAGGGGATGCATCGCACGCCAGTCTGATTGGCAGTGATGGGTTGTAATGAGCCAAAACTTCCTTGGACGTGATCAAGCCTTTGCATTTATGGAAGGCACGTTTACAGTCTTCTCTCCATTTCCAAATTACTCCCGTTTGTAGCAGTTCGTTAAGAGGGTGCAGAACAGTTGACAAGTTCGATAAAAATTTATGATAGTAATTTATCAATCCCAGGAACGACCTTAATTGTGAGACATTTTCAGGTGCTGGGGCTTTTATGACCGCTTCAATTTTTTCAGGTGACTTATGCAACCCTTCCTCATTAATTATGTGGCCACAATATGATATTTGTTTCTGGAAAAATTCGCACTTGGGGCAATTTGCTCGTAGGCCCCGTTCTCTCAGCCTAGTGAGCACCTGCTCCAAATTGGCAAGGTGCTCATTGTCGTTTTCTCCTGTTATAAGGATGTCGTCTAGGTAGCATTGAGTCCCCGGAATCCCTTGGAGGGCTTGCTCCATAGCTCTTTGCCAGATAGCTGGAGCTGATGCTACTCTGAAAACCAGTCGATTGTACTGGTACAGGCCTTTGTGTGTATTAATCGTGAGATACTTTTTAGAGGCCTCTTCAACCTCCATCTGCAGATATGCTTGTGCCAAGTCAATTTTGGTGAAACGTTTCCCTCCGGATAGTGAGGCGAAAATATCTTCTATCCTCGGAAGAGGATACTGTACCGTGTGAAGGACCAGGTTTACAGTCACCTTGAAGTCCCCACAGATGCGAATTTTTCTCTGTTCTTCAGATTTATCATTATTTAACGTTTTCTTCATGACCGGGACGATGGGTGTTGCCCACTCGCTCCAATCTATCTTGGATAATACGCCTGCCTTTTCCAAATTCTCCAGCTCTGCCTCGACTGCTGGATGAATTGCGTATGGCACCGGCCTTGCCTTAAAAAACTTGGGAATTGCCGCATCTTCCACTTTTATTGAGGCGGTGACGCCTTTCAAGGTTCCTAGTTCCTGTTGAAACACTTCCTTGGCGTTGGCCAAGATGTCTTTTAATCGTTCAGGTATGACGTCATCATCATTTTTTTTCTTACCGGTCACCGTCAGTGCCTGAATGGAGTGCCAGTCTAAACGTATCTTCCTGATCCATTCATGTCCCAACAGCGGTGGACCACCAACTTGCAGAACATATAAATACAACTTCTGTATTTCCTTGCCGTTGTAAACAACAGGCACCCTTATTTTCCCTTTTGGGTATACTTTCTGCCCCGTATATGTTTTCAAGATAATGGATGTGTCTTTCAAAGGAATATGCGGAAATAGCCGCTCGTAATCCTGTCGACTTATGACGGTCAGAGCTGATCCTGTATCTAGCTCCATTTTAACTGGGGACCCCGCTATCGTGAGGGTAACCCAAATGGTCTGGTAATCTTCTTTGGCAATTACATTATGTAATTTGAGACAGCTTAGTCTCTTGTTTCCGGAGTCGCTATCGCTCATCTGGTATTCAGAGCTACTGTCCGTCATCATTTGTACCTTTCTGTACTTTTCCTTATTGATTTTTTTCCTGTCCGTGGATTTTTTTTTTCCAGATCGGCATACACGTGCAATGTGTCCAATCTTTCCGCATTGCCTGCATGCTTTGTCCTTGAACCAGCAGTCCCTCTGGTCATGGGTGGATCTGCCGCAGCGATAACATCTCTCGAAACCCTGTGTCATTTCATGGGTGCCAAAGTCCTGTGGCTTTTGCTGTATCTCTGCAGCTCCTCTTGCGGCTGCTTTGTATGATACAGCCACACTGAAAGCCTTGTCCAGTGTCAAATCTTTCTCAGAAAGTAGCCTTTTCTGTGTTCCTTCACTTAGGAGACCGCAGATGAATTTGTCTCGAAGAGAATCTGCCAGTCCTGCTCTGAATTGGCAGTGCTTTGACAGCTTCCTTAATTCGGTGAGGCAATCAGCGTTACTTTCATTCTTGTGCTGATTCCTCCTGAAGAATTTGAATCGTTCCGCTATCAGCAGCGGTGTTGGGTTTAAGTGCTCCTGTAGGGTATCAACAATCTCCTTAAAATTCTTGTCCATCGGTTTGGCTGGAGTGATTAAGCTTCGTAACAGCCCATATGTCCTTGCGCCCATTAGATTTAGAAGTACTGATGCCTTTTTATCATCCTCTATTTCATTTGCTGTGCAATATACCTCCACTCTTTCCACATATGTGGTCCAATCCTCTATATCGCTATCGAAAGCAGTAATATTGCCAGTCTTAGGCATCCTGAAAAAAAAATGGCGCCTGCCGCGCTTTCCTTTCTTCCCCGCAGAAAAAAAATGGCGCCTCCCGCGCTTTCCCGCCACTGCCGCTGCTGACAACGCTGTTCTCCGTGGTTTTTATTTAAACAGGTATTTTTTTTAATAGGTGGAGACTAGTTCCCGCCGGACTCTCTGGGACTTTTCCCTCCCTCTGCTTGGTCTGAACACCGACCTGCGTTGCAGCGCCGGCCGTCTCCCGAGTGCTCCACCCTCTGTCTCTGTTTGCCTCCGCCTTCGCTGCTCGGCCCCGCTGCAGAGCCAGCCGATGGAGCCCCAGCCCGCCGCCCAGGAAGGATTATTGCAGTACCTGCCACCAGCTCGGCTAGCTGGTGAAACCACAGTTTTTTTTTTCTTTCTTGTTTTTCTTCGACTTTCGTCTGAGGAATCGATCTCCTTGAGGTGCTGCCGAATTGCAGGTAAGTCCGTTTCCAATTCGTCGCCACTGTTGTATCCGTGTGTTAATGGAGACACGGAATGCAGGAGTTGGTTTCACAGGTGTTTACTGAACAAAGTCTGGAGGTGAACTAACAGATACAAGACACTATACAGGCTTATATAGCCCGAGTGGCCATTACCGGCATTACAGTACACAGGGGGCTCTTAAAGGCACATACACCACAGGAACCATGTCACAAAGCAGCCCAGGCCCCTCCCACTCAAGGTATAACAGGGTCACATGACCAGGCTCTTCTCCTGGCGTGCAGTCTCACTGGGCATGAACACAGGTTTTACAATGAGTCCCATCTCCAACCTTGCTCCCAGGTACTGAGACTCCGAATAGGGAGAACAGACTCCCAAAATTACCACTGATAAATTATAACTCCCAATCTTCAAATGTGAGGTCCCACTATTCAATGGCTCTTGCTTTATACAGCAGAAAGTCTCCCCTCTCTTTATATCAGCCACTGTGTCTCCCTCCTGCTTTGGCAGAGAGAGGCAGTTTGTGAAAATGGTGTTTGGGATGAGGCAAGGATATCACAACCTCCTCTGTGCTCTGAAACAAGTCTATTCCCTGTTAGAGGAATAGAGTCAGAAGCAATAAGTGGAGGGACCTTCAGGGTATCAAAGAGAGGGACCATCAGAGCATTAATTGGAGGGTGCATCATGGGCAATAATGGGGTAAAGCATCCTCTGTACTAACCCATCAAACACTCACAGGCAGGATATCATGTTTAATCAGTTGGTCACACCGCAGGTAAAGGCTGCACAGGCAGGAAGGGAATGGGTGACCGCCAGGCAGAGTATTAGGCACAGGCAGGTAGTGCAGGGGTCCCCTGTGGCCATCCCCCTCTCAAACAGATATACCACTTTGGATATTGTTGAGGGAGATGAATGAGAGGCGATCTTATTGAAACATATAAGATTGTGAAGGGGCTTGATTGGGTGGATGCGGTGAGGATGTTCCCAATGATGGGTGAAACTAGAACTAGGGGGCATAATCTTAGAATAAGGGGCTGCTCTTTCAAAACTGAGATGAGGAGAAACTTCTTCACTCAGAGGGTAGTAGATCTGTGGAATTTACTGCCCCAGAAAGCTGTGGAAGCTACATCATTAAATACATTTAAAACAGAAATAGACAGTTTCCTAGAAGTAAAGGGAATTAGGGGTTACGGGGAGCGGGCAGGAAATTGGACATGAGTCTAGGTTCGGAACGGTCATGGCCCTGTGGGTAGCGGAGCGGGCCCAGGGGCCGTGTAGCCTGGTTCTGCTCCTACTTCTTGTGTTCTAATTCTGTGTTAGATTTCAGGAGATGTTCTATTCCTGTTCCTGGCTGGGGTGGAGATCACCTTTTACAGAAGGTACGTACTGTAGAAAATATAGGGACAGAGTGATCTCCTGGATGAGTTTCGATCACCTAGATGGGTCGGAGAGGAATTTCCCAGATTTTTTCTCCCAAATTGGCCATTGGGTTTTTTATCTGTTTTTTCGCCTCTCCCAGGAGATCACATGGGTTCGGGTGGGCTGTAGAGTGATAGTAGATTTGAGGTTAGGATCAGATCAGCCATGATCTTATTGAATGGTGGAGCAGGCTCGAGGGGCCGATTGGCCTACTCCTGCTCCTATTTCTTATGTTCTTATGTTCTTATGGCTTATCGGGAGAAGGCAGCAGCAGCCAATGTCCTGGCACCATGGGTGGTTCTGCTGCACAGGGCGGGAGGAAAAAGAGCGGGAGAGCTATAGTGATAGGGGATTCTATTGTAAGGGGAATAGGTAGGAGTTTCTGTGGCTGCAAACGAGACTCCAGGATGGTATGTTGCCTCCCTGATGCAAGGGTCAAGGATGTCTCGGAGTGGCTGCAGGGCATTCTGAAGGGGGAGGGTGAAAAGCCAGTTGTCGTGGTGCATATAGGTACCAACGATATAGGTAAAAACCGGGATGAGGTCCTAAAAGCAGAATATAGGGAGTTAGGAGGTAAATTTAAAAATAGGACCTCAAAGGTAGTAATCTCAGGATTGCTACCTGTGCCACCTGCTAGTCATAGTAGAAATAGAAGGATATTTCAGATGAATACATGGCTAGAGGAATGGTGGAAGGGGGAGGGATTCAAATTCCTGGGACATTGGAACCGGTTCTGGGGGAGGTGGGACCAGTACAAACTGGACGGTTTGCACCTGGGCAGGACTTGGACCGATGTCCTAGGGGGAGTGTTTGCTAGTGCTATTGGGGAAGGTTTAAACTAAAATGGCAGGGGGATGGGAAACTGTGCAGGGAGACAGAGGAAAGGGAAGCAAGGATAGAAGCAAAAGACAGGAAGGAGAAAAGCAAAAGTGGCAGTCAGAGAAATCAAAAGTGTAAATCAAACATGGCCACAGTAAATAATAATTCTAAAAGGTCTAAGAGTGTTAAAAAAACAAGCCTGAAGGCTTTGTGTCTTAATGCGAGGAGCATTCGTAATAAGGTGGATGAATTAGCTGTGCAAATAGATGTAAACGGATATGATATAATTGGGATTACGGAGACATGGCTCCAGGGTGACCAAGGCTGGGAATTCAACATCCAGGGGTATTCAATATTCTGGAAAGACAGGCAGAAGGAAAAGGAGGTGGGGTAGCATTGCTGGTTAAAGAGATTAACATAATAGTAAGGAAGGATATTAGCTCTGATGATGTGGAATCCGTATGGGTAGAGCTGAGAAATGCCAAGGGGCAGAAAATATTAGTGGGAGTTGTATATAGACCCCCAAACAGTAATGCTGAGGTTGGGGATGGCATTAAATGGGAAATTAGAGATGCATGCAATAAGAACACAGCAGTTATCATGGGTGACTTTAATCTTCATCTAGATTGGGCTAACCAAATTAGTAACAATACTATGGAGGAGGAATTCCTAGTGTGTATACGGGATGGTTTCCTGGACCAATATGTCGAGGAACCAACTAGAGATCAGGCCATCTTAGACTGGGTATTATGTAATGAGAAAGGATTAATTAGCAATCTTGTTGTGCGAGGCCCCTTGGGGCGGAGCAATCATAATATGATCGAATTCTTCATTAAGATGGAGAGTGAAGTATTTGACTCAGAGACTGCGGTCCTGAATTTAAATAAAGGAAACTACGATGGTATGAGGCGCGGGTTGGCTAGGATGGATTGGGGAATGTTACTTAAAGGATTGATGGTGGATAGGCAATGGCAAACATTTAAAGATCGCATGGATGAACTACAGAATTTGTTCAGCCCTGTTTGGCATAAAAATAAAGCAAAAAAGGTGACTCAACCGTGGCTAACAAGGGAAATTAGGGATAGCATAAGATCCAAGGAGAGGACATATAAATTGGCCAGAAAAAGCAGCAAACCTGAGGATTGGGAGCAGTTTAGGATTCAGCAAAGGAGAACAAAGGGATTAATTAAGAGGGGGAAAGTAGAGTATGAGAGTAAGCTTGCAGGGAACATAAAAATTGACTGTAAAAGCTTCTATACATATGTGAAGAGAAAAAGATTGGTGAAGTCAAGCGTAGGTCCCTTGTAGTCAGAATCAGGGGAATTTATAATGGGGGACAAAGAAATGGCTGACCACTTAAATACATACTTTGGTTCTGTCTTCACAAAGGAGGACACAAATAACCTCCCAGAGATGTCGGGGAGCAAAGGATCTAATGAGAGGGAGGAACTGAAAGAAATCAGTATTTGTATGGAAATGGTGTTAGGGAAATTGACGGGATTGAAGGCCGATAAATCCCCAGGGCCTGATAATCTACATCCTAGGGTACTTAAGGAAGTGGCCCTAGAAATAGTAGATGCATTGCTGGTCATCTTCCAAAATTCTATAGACTCTGGAACAGTTCCCATTGATTGTAGGGTAGCTAATGTAACCCCACTATTTAAAAAAGCTGGTAGAGAGAAAACGGGGAATTATAGATCGGTAAGCCTGACATCGGTAGTGGGGAAAATACTAGAGTCCATTATAAAAGATGTAATAGCAGAGCACTTGGAAAACAGTGACAGGATCGGACAAAGTCAACATGGATTTGCAAAAGGTAAATCGTGCTTGACTAATCTGCTGGAATTTTTTGAGGATGTAACTGGTAGAATAGATAAGGGAGAACCACTGCATGTGGTGTATTTGGACTTTCAGAAGGCTTTTAATAAGGTCGTGCATAAGAGATTAGCGTGCAAAGTTAAAGCACATGGGACTGGGGGTAAGGTACTGACTTGGATAGAGAACTGGTTGGCAGACAGGAAGCAAAGAGTTGGAATAAACGGGTCTTTTTCCAAGTGGCAGGCAGTGACTAGTGGGGTACCGCAGGGATCGGTGCTAGGACCCCAGTTATTCACAATATATATTAGTGATCTAGACGAGGGAACTAGATGTAATATCTCCAAGTTTGCAGGCGACACAAAGCTGGGTGGGCATGTGTGCTTTGAGGAGGATGCCAAGAAACTCCAGTATGATTTGGACAGGTTGGGTGATTGGGCAGATGCATGGCAGATGCAGTATAATGTGGATAAATGAGAGGTTATCCACTTTGGTGGCAATAACAGGAAGGCAGAATATTATCTGAACGGCAATAGATTGGGAAAAGGGGAAGTGCAACGAGACCTGGGTGTCCTTGTGCACCAGTCGCTGAAGGTAAGCATGCAGGTGCAGCAGGCGGTTAAGGAGGCAAATGGCCTTCGTAGCAAGAGGGTTCGAGTACAGTAACAAGGATGTCTTGCTGCAGTTGTACAGGGCCTTGGTGAGACCACACCTTGAGTATTGTGTGCAGTTTTGGTCGCCTTATCTGAGGAAGGATGTTCTTGCCATGGAGGGAGTGCAGCAAAGATTCACCAGGCTGATACCTGGAATGGCAGGAATGACGTTGATGTAATAAAACTCACTACGCACTTGGTTTGAGCATAAAGCAAGGCTTTAATCAACTTATTTCAGAACATGGAGGTCTAGTTGTATCCACTAGCTCCCTTGTCTTTACAAAATGTCCCTGGCAAGCTGGGGCCAACGCCCGCGTATTTATACTCCTTGGACGGCGCCACCAGCTGGCCGTCCAGTGTTATTTCATAGTTAGTTTCTCGATGATGAGATTTATAACAGACGTATGAAGAGAGATTGGGTCGATTGGGCTTGTACTCGCTGGAGTTTAGAAGAATGAGAGGGGATCTCATTGAAACTTATAAAATTCTAACAGGACTAGACAGACTAGATGCAGGAAGGATGTTCCCGATGGCGGGGGAGTCCAGAACCAGGGGTCACAGTCTAAGGATAAGGAGTAAGCCATTTAGGACTGAGATGAGGAGGAATTTCTTCACCCAGAGACTGGTGAACCTGTGTAATTCTCTACCACACAAGGCAGTTGAGGCCAATTCATTAATTATATTCAAGAAGGTGTTAGATATATTTCTTAAGGCTGAAGGGATCAAGGGATATGGGGAGAAAGCAGGGACAGGGTACTGAATTTTGATGATCAGCCATGATCTCATTAATTGGCAGAATAGGCTCGAGGGGCCTACTCCTGCTCCTATCTTCTAGGTTTCTATGTAACACGAGTTAGATACAGAGTAAAGCTCCCTCTACACTATCCCATCAAACACTCCCAAGGCAGGTACAGCATGAGTGAGATACAAAGTGTTGGCGTATGGAACTCGGTTAATTCAGCTTCTGAAAGGTGTTCATGTTTAGTTCATTGAATATATGGAAAAAAGGTGGATGGCATCATTAGAGAGAGAGAGAGATAGAGTGAGAGAGAGAGATACAGATTTCACTTAGCAACTGCTGGTGTTCGCAACCAACCAGCCTTGGATATGTTTATTTATGGTAAGAATGTCTAGAAACTAGAAGGGTTAGGCTTACCACAGCAAGGCCATGGTATTTTTGTGTGCATCATGTTGAAGAAATTGTAGCCTTGAATCTCTGGACTATGCTGTAGCCAGAGACTAACATATTATGCAATGCCAGTTCCAGTTTGATAAGAAAACAATGTATAAATATAAACTTTTTCATTTGTTCAAGCAGCTCGAGACAGGACCCATGCCTAAGTTCGTACACTCTATCTGTGACAATACTCAGGTTGTAAATTGCTTTTAATACTGAAGTTAAAGAATAAAATGATTATAACCAGATGACTGAATTTGTTACTACTCAAGTGCACAACAAAATGTGTTTTATAACAATATTTACTTTGACATTTGTGCTTTCAGTGTTCTACAGCATTGAAGTGCTGCAAACACTGACAATCACTGCACAGAGGTGCACGGCTGCACCCAGGCTCTCCCATGACTCTCTCCATATGCTTATGGAGGGAGTCACAGCACACCGGGAGGTTCTCTTCCCTTCCAAAGTCGGAAGAGACCTCCCCAGGAGATCAACACAGCCTAGTTGCACATCGCATAGGAGGACACAAGCAGGAGCGTCATCAGGAGGACCAGGCTGCAGTGGCGCAAACCTTTCAATGATGTCAGTAGATCACAAAACGTTACTGCAAAGGCACACTCAATCTCATGCTGTTGTGCCACTCATTACATCCCTATCACTCTGCCTTCCCTACCCTACTGCTGCACATCATTACTCACACCAACTTACCTTGCACCTCCACCCATCCCTCTCTATCTATATTATCACATCCCCATCTCACTAGTCACCCCTCACACTCACCCTCATCGTAGTCCAATCATACTAACTAACAACACACAAGGGTAGGCACTTGTGTGTTTTAGCCAATGTTCATGTGAAGTTTCTGTTAATGTGCCGTCAAACATTGAAATCTTTATTTTCAACACTTTGCATTCTTGGACAGATTTGTGTGCATCTTTGGAAGTGGCTTAGTGTGTTGCAGTGGATGGTGAGAAATAACGGTACCCCTGTGATGAAATATGCCTTCATCAGACCTGCTTGTATTTTACCTGCTTGTATTGTGTGAACCGTACCCTTTTGTTCCTATTGTGTGTATTGGCTATGCCCCTGTCTTTTGCCATATAAAGGTCTCAGGAGCTGCATGAGTCATTCACTACCAGACGAACCCGATGTGGGAAGACCTGCTATGCTGCTATGTTCTTAGTGATTAAAAGCCTTCAGTTGAATCCTTGTCTTTGAGTCATTGATGGCATATCAATTTTAATCACTAAAACACCAAGATGGATCGACTCCTGAAACCAGAGCGCTTGCATCTGGACCCCCATGCCTCAGACGCAGCCACACAGTTCGGACACTGGTTCCCATGCTTCGAATTTTTCATTGCAAACTCATCCACTGCCATAGCCGCAGCCGAAACCGCTACCGGAGACATGAAACTGGGAATCCTGCGAAACTGGGTGAGCCATCGGGTCTCCCCTCTCATCCAAGATGCCACCAGCTACGAGGATGCCTGCACCATCCTGAAGGCCCACTACGCGCGGCCAATAAACGTGGTGTACGCCAGGCATCTTCTGACTACTCGCACGCAGCGGCATGGTGAGTCACTAGAGGACTTTATACTAAACCTAAAAGTACTGGGCAGAGACTGTAACTGTAAGGCCATGTCTGCCATCGTGTACACGGAGGAGCTGATTCGAGACTCCCTTATTGCGGGCCTCAGTTCAAATTATATTCGGCAGAAACTGTTTGAAAAGGAGGGACTGGACTTAAAACAGGCTATAGATATAGCGCGATCACTGGATATGGCCCAGAGGAACTCTGAATCCTGTTCCCCAGGCCACACGGCCCACTCCGCCTCGTGCGCGCCGTGGGGGCCGCCATCTTGGAAGCCATCTTCACCTCCCAGGTCTCAGGCCAGCCCAGCACCATCGGAGCCCCAGCCTCCACCCAGGAGCCCCACTACTGCCGCGATGCATCGGGGCCCGAAATGCTACTTCTGCGGTCAGGACAAACACTCCAGGCATCTGTGCCCAGCGAAGGGCACCACCTGTTTTAAATGCGGGAAGAAAGGACATTTCAGCAAAGTCTGCAGAGGGAACCCCGCCTCCAACTCCACCACCGCCGCGTGCGCGCCGTGGGAGCGGCCATCTTAGAAGCCATCTTGTCCACCCTCATGGAGTCCACCATCTTGCCCCGACTACACGGACCTCCAGGACCCACTGGTGGCCTCGATCACAGTGGATCAATCCAGGCCACATCCGTTGTCTAAATCAATGATGGACATAGAGGTAAACGGGAACAAGGTTAAATGCTTGATTGACTGCGGGAGCACCGAAAGCTTTATTCATCCTAGCCTGGTAAAACGACTTTCTCTAACGATAGTCCCCACACAGGGCAAAATCGCCATGGCCGATAAGACTCATACCTCAAAAATTACAGGTTTCTGCGTGGTTATGTTGTCGGTAAAAGGCAATGATTACAGAGATTTTAAACTATTGATAATGCCAGATCTCTGTGTGAGCGTGATCTTGGGTCTGGACTTCCAGTGCCACCACCAAAGTATCACGCTTACCTACGGTGGGTCCCAGCCGCCCCTCACAGTGTGCGGTCTGGCTACCCTGAAGGTCAAGCCGCCCTCTCTGTTCGCCAACCTCGCACCCAACTGTCGACCCATAGCGACCAAGAGTAGGCGGTACAGCTGGGAGGATAGACGGTTCATTGCGTCGGAAGTAGAAAGACTCAAGCGGGAGGGTATCATCGAATGCAGTACCAGCCCGTGGCGCGCCCAGGTAGTAGTAGTTAAGGGTAGTGAAAAGAAGCGGATGGTGATAGATTATAGCCAGACGGTTAATCTATACACCCAGCTAGACGCCTACCCTCTGCCCCGCATAGCGGATATGGTTAACCAAATCGCGCAATACCGGGTGTTTTCCACCATCGACCTAAAATCGGCATACCACCAGCTCCCCATTAGGCTGGAGGACCGTCCATACACCGCCTTCGAGGCGAACGGATGTCTCTAACACTTCCTCAGAGTCCCCTTTGGGGTAACGAATGGGGTCTCGGTCTTCCAGCGAGAGATGGACCGCATGGTCGATGAGAACCAGTTAACAGCCACCTACCCATACCGAGACAATGCCACCATCTGCGGCCACGACCAGCAAGACCACGACTTGAACCTCGCGAGATTTCTGAAAACCGCCCTCAGACTCAATCTCACCTACAACGAGGATAAGTGTGTCTTTAGCACCACGCGCCTCTGTATCCTGGGGTGCATGGTGGAAAACGGGGAAATCGGTCCGGACCCCGACCGATTGCGCCCCCTACGGGAGCTACCCCTACCAAACACTCCCAAGGCCCTGAAAAGGTGCCTGGGGTTCTTCTCCTATTACGCCCAATGGGTCCCCAATTATTCCGACAAGGCCCGTCCCCCTCCTGAAATCAACGCTCACAGCCGAGGCCCACGCCACCTTCAACAGCATTAAACACGACATTGAGAAGGCCGCGCTGCGGGCAGTGGACGAAAACATCACTTTCCAGGTCGAAAGCGATGCATCCGACTTCGCTTTAGCAGCCACCCTCAACCAGGATGGGTGGCCCGTAGCCTTTTTCTCAAGAACCCTCCAAGGGCCCGAGATCAGGCACTCCTCGGTAGAGAAGGAGGCCCAGGCCATAGTGGAGGCAGTGCGGCACTGGAGGCACTACCTAGCCGGCAAACGCTTCACCCTGCTTACCGACCAGCGGTCGGTAGCCTTCATGTTTAACAACAAACAGAGGGGGAAGATCAAGAACGACAAAATTCTCAGGTGGCGGATCGAACTCTCCACGTTTGAGTACGACATAATATATAGGCCGGGGGCCCTCAACGAATCCCCCGACGCCCTATCACGAGGGATGTGTGCCAGCATCCAGGGGGACAGGCTACAGGGCCTCCACAATGGCCTCTGCCACCCGGGGGTCACCCGGCTATTCCACTTTATAAAATCCCGTAACCTGCCCTATTCCATCGAGGAGGTCCGGTCTATGACCAGGGACTGCCGCACCTGTGCGGAATGCAAGCCCCGTTTTTTCAGGCCCGACCGAGCCCACCTGATCAAAGCTACACGGCCATTCGAGCGCCTGAGCTTAGATTTCAAGGGACCACTCCCCTCCACCGACCGCAATGTGTACTTTCTCAACATTGTGGACGAGTACTCCCGCTTCCCATTCGCCTACCCCTGCCCAGATATGACCAGTGCCACGGTCATCAAGTGCCTCGGCAACCTGTTTTGCACGTTCGGCATGCCTAACTACATCCACACTGACAGGGGGGCGTCGTTCATGAGCGATGAACTGCGCCAATACCTGCTGTCGAAGGGGATAGCCACGAGTTGGACCACTAGTTATAACCCCCGGGGTAATGGGCAAGTGGAGAGGGAGAACGCGACAGTGTGGAAGGCGGTCACCTTAGCACTAAGGTCTAAAGGCCTCCCCACCTCCCGCTGGCAGGAGGTCCTCCCAGACGTACTCCACTCGATAAGGTCGCTACTGTGTACTGCTACTAACGCCACTCCTCACGAGAAGATGTTTGTTTTTCCCCGCAAATCAACCTCAGGAGTATCCCTACCCTCGTGGCTCTCCACCCCAGGGACAGTCCTGTTACGGAAGCATGTGAGGGGCCACAAAATGGATCCCCTCGTGGAGGCAGTACACCTACTCCACGCAAACCCACAGTACGCGTACGTCAAGCACGCCGACGGGCGTGAAGACACCGTGTCCATAAAGGACCTCGCCTCAGCAGGAAGCGACGACGACGACCCATCGCCAGCACCCCCAGAAGAACCTCTACCATCCCCAGAGGTATCCTCACCACCCCCAGAAGTACCTGCAACACCCCCAGCACATGGGTATGCCCAGGAGGGCACCACGGACTCCCGGTCGGAACCCGAGGTACTGTTGCGACGTTCAGGAAGGACTATCACACCCCCGGACAGACTAAATCTGTAGAAGGGGTGAATGTGATGAAATATGCCTTCATCAGACCTGCTTGTATTTTACCTGCTTGTATTGTGTGAACCGCACCCTTGTGTTCCTATTGTGTGTATTGGCTACATCCCTGTCTTTTGCCATATAAAGGTCTCAGGAGCTGCATGAGTCATTCACTACCAGACGAACCCGATGTGGGAAGACCTGCTATGCTGCTATGTTCTTAGTGATTAAAAGTCTTCAGTTGAATCCTTGTCTTTGAGTCATTGATGGCATATCAACCCCCTCCCCACAATGGTGATGAGTGTGAAAGAAATAAGAACATAAGAACATCAGAAACAGTAGCAGGAGTAAGCAATTCGGCCCTTTCAGCTTGCTCCGCCATTCAATAAGATCATGGCTGATCTTCTACCTCATCTCCACTTTCCTGCACTATCCCCATATCCCTTGATTCCCTTAATATTCAAAAATCTATCGATCTCTGTCTTGAATATACTCAATGACTGAACCTCCACAGCCCTCTGGGGTAGAGAATTCCAAAGATTCACCACCCTCTGAGTGAAGAAATTTCTCCTCATCTCAGTCCTAAATGGCCGACACATACTCTGAGACTGTGACTCCTGGTTCTAAACTCCCCAGCCAGCGGAAACATCCTCCCTGCAACTAACCTGTCAAGCCCTGTAAGTATTTTGTATGTTTCAATGAGATCGCCTCTCAGTCTTCTAAACCCTAGAGAATATAGGCCTAGTCTACTCAATCTCTCCTCATAGGACAATCCCCCCATCCCAGAACCAGTCTGGTGAACCTTCGTTGCACTCCCTCTATGGCAAGTATATCCTTCCTTAGGTAATGAGATCAAAACTGTACACAATACTCCAGGTTGGGTCTCACCAGGGCCCTATATAATTGCAGTAAGACGTCTTTACTCTTATACTCAAATCCTCGTGTAATAAAGGCCAACATACCATTTGCTTTCCTAATTACTTGCTGTACCTGCATGTTAACTTTCAATGATTCATGTACAAGGACACCCAGGTCCCTCTGAGTACCAATATTTCCCAATCTCTCAACATTCAAAAAACACTCTGCTTTTCTATGGCTTGGGCATTGTAGGGATGCATTATGTTGTTGGTGTGGGATGGTGCCAACTTGGCACATCATCTGGCAGCCAGGGTGTGCAGCGTCAAGTGAAGTAAATGTGGCACTGTTGAGGCCATCCCTGGCGTCCCGGGCAGAAATCTGGTCGGGTGCTGATGCCCTCTGTTCTGTGCAGCATCAGGTGATTGCGGAGAAGGTTGGTGTGATTGTTGGTGCTGCTGGTGTGCCTGGTGATGCTGGTGTTGGGGCTGATCGTGGTCAGATTCTGAGGACCAAGGTGAGACAATATAAAGTACACCCATGCTGATGGAATAGATGGCAGGTGAAACAGAGATGACAGAAGCGATCTGTCAATGGTGGGAGAGGTAATGAAGTCAGACTGGATGGAGACTTGTGAATCTGTAGTGGAAATACAGTTTAGAGAAGCTAGTGGTTAAGGGAACATTTCTCAATCAGCAGGGAGCTTTGACTTGACATCTGAAGCTGTCAACTCCACATCTGATTCAATGGCTAGTGACCTCCTGCCTCAGCTTCAAAGACAATGTCTAGGCACTGCAGGAAACTGGTGGGCAACCTGTCAAATTCAAAAAGTTGGGGAAAAAAGCATTGTTAATGATTTGAATTGGGTCCCCCGCCGCTGCCTGTTGGGACGGCTCAGTGCTGGCAAACCTGACATCAGGAAATGCAGGTGGCATGTTTTGACAGCAGGTTCCCGACCATGAACTCTGTTTCTCTCTCCACGGATGTTGCCTGACCTACTGAGTATTTGCAGCATTTTTTGTCTTCTCAGAGGCCTTCCTTTACTATCCGAGGCCTTGCAAACATTCAGCAGCACTCCCTACACGCTTAAAAAACTTTTATCATCTATTGCAACAAGCCACTACTTCAGCAAAATTTAAAAAAAAACAGTCCAAAAGCTTAAATGCAAACTTACATGAACGATGTGTGTGTCCCTTTAACAGGTGCTGACAGCGCCTCTGTGAGTCTGTATTCACACTGGGTTTACCTGGTGAGCTTAGGACCCGGCACTGAACTCAGCACTAGGGTCGAAGTTCGCCATGGTGATACTTCTTAATGGCAGTGCTACCAGGCCTAGAAAAAATTCTGAGGGACAGAATTAGTCTCCACTTGGAGAGACAAGGATTAATCAAGGATAGTCAGCATGGCTTTGTCAGGGGGAGATCATGTCTAACCAATTTGATTGAATTTTTCGAGGGGGTGACTAGGTGTGTGGATGAGGGTAATGCAGTTGATGTAGTCTACATGGACTTCAGTAAGGCTTTAGACAAAGTCCCGCATGGGAGACTGGTCAAGAAGGTAAGAGCCCATGGGATCCATGGCAATTTGGCACATTAGATCCAAAATTGGCTTAGTGGCAGGAGGCAGAAGGTGATGGTCGAAGGTTGTTTTTATGACTGGAAGCCTGTGTCCAGTGGTGTACCGCAGGGATCGGTGTTGGGTCCCTTGCTGTTTGTAATGTACATTAATGATTTAGATATGAATGTAGGAGGTATGATCAGTAAGTTTGCAGATGACATGAAAATTGGTAGAGTGGTAAATAGTGAGGAGGGAAGCCTCAGGCTACAGGACAATATAGAGGGGTTGGTCAGATAGGCAGAACAGTGGCAAATGGAATTTAACCCTGAAAAGTGTGAGGTGATGCATTTTGGGAGGACTAACAAGGCAAGGGAATACACAATGGCCTAGAAATTCAGTAAGGCGCCGCCAGCTTTGCGGCCAGTTACCGCCTAAAGAGGGCTTCTGCGCCAATACAGGAGGTTGCGCTGATATTCAGCGCTGCGGTAATGGCGGCGGTAGCCGTTAGCGCTGCGCCGGCACCGATGACGTCATCGGTGTGCGCAGTGCCCCGATTCCGCCCCGATACCGGCCCGACCCCCATATTGAGTTGCGGCCGCCTCTTCCGCAGCGGCCGCAAACAGCGACCAGAAAATGGGGCCGTACTGTAGCCTTAGTGGGGCGCTTTAAGGTGGAGGTGCGGCCGGCCGCTTTTTCGGCGGCCGGCTGGCCGCACCTCCTTCCCCGGCATCCTCCACGCCCCCCAACCGCGGCATTGCCGGCTGCTTTCCGCGAACCCGGCACTTCTCCATGGTGCCGGGCTCATTTGCCGGCACTATCCAGCGGCGATCTTCCCGTTGCAGGCACCTCCCCCTTAAGAGAAGGAGGAGGCCTGCAGTACCTGCCGCTCCGCAGCGGGTGGCGCAGCGGCGCCTAGAGCGCTGAAATTCAGTTTCAGCGCCCCAAGCGGGGGCAGGCACACCCTGGAATAGCGCCCGGTTCCGACTTGGGGCGCAAAAAGTGAATATCTGACGGTCCCAAATGGCTACGCGCCCAGCGCTAACTTTTGGGCGCTAGCCAGCTGGCGGGGCCATAGTGAATTTCTAGGCCAATGAATGGTAGGACCCTAGGAAGGACAGAGGATCAGAGGGACCTTGGTGTGCATTTACATAGATCCCTGAAGGCAGCAGGACAGGTAGATAAGGTAGTTAAGAAGGCATATGGGATACTTGCCTTCATTAGCCGAGGCATAGAATATAAGAGCAGGGAGGTTATGATGGAGCTGTACAAAACGCTAGTTAGGCCACAGCTGGAATACTGTGTGCAGTTCTGGTCGCCACACCATAGGAAGGATGTGATTGCATTGGAGAGGGTGCAGAGGAGATTCACCAGGATGTTACCTGGGCTGGAGCGCTTCAGCTATGAAGAGAGACTGGACAGGCTGGGGTTGTTTTCCTTAGAGCAGAGAAGGCTGAGGGGGGAATCTGATTGAGGTGTACAAAATTATGAGGGGCATAGATAGGGTAGATAGAAAAGGACTATTCCCCTTAGTAGAGGGGTTAATAACCAGGGGGCATAGTTTCAAGGTAAGGGGCAGGAGGTTTAGAGGGGATTTGAGGAAAACCTTTTTCACCCAGAGAGTGGTTGGAATCTGGAACTCACTGCCTGAAAGGGTGGTAGAGGCAGGAACCCTCACAACATTCAAGAAGCATTTAGATGAGCACTTGAAATACTATAGCATACAAGGCTACAGACTAAGTGCTGGAAAATGGGATTAGAATAGATAGGCACTGTGACCCTCCCTCTGAAAAAGCTCTCCCCTTGTCCAATTGCCCCCGTGACTTCTCTGAAACTCCCGACATTGCCCCAGTGCCAGCATTGAGGGAGATCTGCACAGTCGGAGTGGCCGTACTGAGGGAGCGCTGCACTGTGGGAGGGTCAGTACTGAGGGAGCGCCGCACTGTTGGAGGGGTAATACCGATGGTGCACTGCACTGTCGGAGGGGCGGTACTGAGGGAGCGCCGCACTGTTGGAGGGGTAGTACTGATGGTGCGCTGCACTGTGGGAGGGTCAGTACTGATGGTGCGCTGCCCTGTGGGAGGGGCGGTACTGAGGGAGTGCTGCACTGTTGGAGGGGCAGTACTGAGGGAGCGCTGCACTGTTGGAGGGGCAGTACTGAGGGAGCGCTGCACTGTTGGAAGGGCGGTACTGATGGTGCGCTGCACTGTTGGAAGGGCGGTACTGATGGTGCGCTGCACAGTCAGAGGGGCAGTGCTGAGGGAGGGTCAGTACTGTTGGAGGGGCGGTACTGATGGTGCGCTGCACTGTGGGAGGGGCGGTACTGAGGGAGCACTGAACTGTGGGAGGGTCAGTACTGAGGGAGCGCTGCACTGTCGGCGGGGCAGTACTGAGGGAGCACCGCACTGTCGGCGGGGCAGTACTGAGGGAGCGCCGCACTGTCGGAGTGGCAGTACTGAGGGAGCGCCGCACTGTTGGAGGGGCAGTACTGAGGGAGCGCCACACTGTTGGAGGGGCAGTACTGAGGGAGCGCCGCACTGTTGGAGGGGCAGTTGTAAGATTCGCAATTTTCAGCAAAAATCACGCAAGAAAACTGGATAAAATAAGACTGTTTATTGACCAAAGTAAGCTTGCACAGAAAAACCTTTGATAAAAGGGCATACAAAATGGCCGCCAGGCCCCGTGATCAGTTTATGAACCATTTTATTTCTGTTACTGCAAGCCAGACAGGCTTGTGGATTGAAGACAGTGAGCCCGCGAAAGCCAGTATCTGGGAACCGAAACTCAGAGCAACAGCATACATATTCAATGGATTATAAGTACAGGATGGGGCCCATCAAGATATGGGCGGACAATGTAAAAACACTTATACCCATTTATCGTACAAAGGAAAAACCGTTTAGCAGCCATCAAGGAAAATGTCCGGACCGATCAATATGCGAACCGAGCCGCGGTGACAATGCAAAGGACATTAACAGACATTATCGGCCAGGAAGGCCAGTTTAAGTTATCACCGGCTCCGTTACAAGACAAAGCGCCCCTGCAGAGATTTCTGCCCGCCAAAATTAATACAAAGACAGGACTATGATTTGGCGGGAGATAAGACTGTCCCAAAAGAGTATAACTATGGATTGAAAGTCCATCTAGGGGACTTCTTCACTGCTACGGCTTCTTGTTGGGCGACTTCAGGCTTCCATTTCTTCAAGAACTTTCTTCTACGAGGAACGAACGAAGGGCGGACGGTGCCCGGATCGGCGCCTCTTCCACTTCGGCAGATCGATGAAAACGTTTTTGTCTTTTTAAAGACGGACGGTTTCGGAAAAAGGACAACGTGGCCGGTGTTCAGCCAAACAAGGCTCGGCCACGACGAGAAGACGACAAGGGTGGCCCGGGTACTGGGGTCGGGAGATCATCGACGACCCAGGCCGACGGAGAAGAAACCCTCTGGAGAACCGGCGATCGATGCCACAAGATTCTCCCATGTGCATAACGTGCATCTAGGTCTACTCCACGAACAAAAATCCACGACAGGCCTAGTGGATCTCAACCTTGACGAGCGCTCATCGAGGCTGGGTCTACCCCACCGCCTCGAGGGAGGAGAGAATATCGACTGCGCCAGAAGCTTCCAATCCACGTGACGACGGGAAGCGGTGTCAAAAGTCTGCGAACCCCTTTTCGCGATTTCGAGAGTGGTGAGCATGATCCCAAGTTCCCCAGGTCGAAACTTAGTTTAGGTATAGGGGAGGGAGTTAAGGGAAATCGTAATGTGTTTCCCCTTTTACGATGTGCCGTGTGTTCCCCATTTCCATAGAGTCAAGTTCATAAATTTGTGCATGATTGTAGTTACTTTAATCTGTGCCTATGACATGTATTTTGTAATGCTTCAAACTGTTCAAAAATAAAAGCATCCATTTCGTACTATTCAGCCTGGTCTATTGAGCCCTCTTCTCTGCACTACTGTTCTCTGCATCTAAGTCCAAGGTCTAGAACCGTAGGGGGGGGGGTGGGTCGAACCACTCAAGGGTAATTCTTGCACGAAGCCTGGCAGGGGGCCAGAACGGGCAAGAGAGCAGGAAAAAAACCCCTACAGAAATGGCGACCGCGGCAGGACCTTGGCAGCAGGAAAGTAGTGTGTTAGATCAAGATCTGAATAAACGAAATGTGATGGATGAAAGAATAGCAGATTATGTTTTCGGAAAAGTCAACCTCACAAAACAATGGATATCTGATCTACTAAGGGATAGGCGCCCGCTAGACGCAGCCATCAAGTGGACAGCGGGTAGAGAGCATAAGAAATCTGTAGAAAAGGCGGTCTGGCTGATGTGCTACAAGAAGCAAGTCCAGCTTTTGGACCAGGTAGTTGCAGCACAGACAGTCCAGATCAACGGCTTGCTTAAAGACGTGGAGGAAAAGGTTGCGGGAGGTCAAAAACTGATTGAATCGCTTGACGCGCTGAATCAGGAACGCCGCTCTGTAATTCGCTGCCACGAAACCCGGGTAGAATATTTAAAATGTCAGGTCGTTGAGGCCAAGGCCAGTGAAGGTAGAATGAGAGAGAGGTGTTTCCGTCTAGCCAAACAAGTAGATGCCCAAGAGGAAAAGCTCCTGGGAACCAGGGCAACATATAAGATGGCCATGGAGGATAGATCTGAGAACACCGACCACAGCGCTTGCCGCCGGGAGCTAGAGGACCTGAGAAAGGCCCTAGCGAAGGCAAACGGGTTGGTGTGTCTCATAAATCCACCAGCGAGTCAGCTGTTGCTAGCCAAGGAATCCAAAAGACCGATTCCACAAGAGGCAGTTGGGGTACCAACCCCCGAACCTTCTGCGCCTCCTGCCTATGAGGAGTCTTGGACTCCGGGACAGGAGACGGAGACGGTAGAGGAAGAGAGCCCTGAGGTAGAGCAACCCCAGACAGTAGAGTCGGGGCCGGCGCCAATGTGTCCAACGAGACACCGGAGGCTCGGTCCAAATGAAGAAAATGGCGATGACGGACCCCTTGAGAGTCAGATCATAATGCCTCATAGCGCACGACAGCTAAGAGAGATGATAAGTCACATCCCAAAACTCTCCGAGTCAGGAGATCCTTCCGTGCATTTCAGGGACGTGGAGCAGACCGCAGCAGTCAATGACTGCGACGGGGTTGAACAGTCTAAAATGCTGCTGTTCTCCCTGGACAGTTCGCTCCTCCAGTGTCTCCCTGACGAGAGCAAGAGAGGGCACAGGGACTATGAGTTGCTACGGGATGAGATTCTGGAGATCATGGGAGAGGGGGACGGAACTCCGTTCCTCCGTTTAGAAAAGACAGTGCAGCTAGAGGGAGAACCCCCACGGGTTTTCGCCGACAGGTTGTGGCCAGTGTATCGGCGCAGCTGCCCGGGCGGGCCGGCCCGGGCCGGGCTGGATGGCGAACAAAGGGCTCACTGGCTTCGGTGCCTGGTAGCAGGTTGCCTGCCAGTAGTGAAGGAACAGGCCAAAGCATGGTTTGACCCCACTAACGCCCGCTCCACGGAGGAAGTAGTGCTAGATCAGCTCACGATCAGTTATAGAAACAACAAGGGCAAGAAAACGCCTGTTGTGAAAGGAAAGGTGCATGAGGTGAGACCCGCAGCCTCTGCTAAAAAGGAATGGCGTCAGGAGGGAAATCGCCATCCCCAAGCCAATAGCAGTTGTTACGGGTGTGGGAAGGAGGGACATTGGCGCAAGGACTGTAGGAATCCTTGGAAGGATAAGAGGGAGAGAGCGTTCGCCGCAGCCCAAGATCAAGCCCAAGCCCGAGTCGCCAACGGCCCGAGAGTTTACCCAACACCAGCAGAACCACAAGTGCAGGCCACTGCCCCAACACCAGTCCAGAACCCAACCGTAGCCTCTGCCCCGAATAAAGGGGGTGGTGTGGTTGTGGACCCCGCTGCGATCGAGTCAGTCTTGGAGACTATGCGGTCTCTGATGACCTGGCAGGGGAAGGTAGCGGTTGCTAACAGCCCTATCGCCCCCGAGACCCCAGCCGAAACACCTAAATGACTGATGCCCGCGCAGCCCGTCTACTTGTGTCCGCTCCGCTATGACGCTTGGAGAAGACCTGTGGTGGAGATGGAGGTGGAGAAACAAAGGGGTGGTTACCTGTTGGATACGGGAGCTTCGTGTACCGTGATCCACACGGACAAACCTTTTGCCTCACCTCTGTCCGCCCAGGCTCCATATTTAGTAGCGGGTTTCACAGGTAGAGAACAGGCTGGCGCGTACTCCCTCCCGCTCTCCATTCAGTTGGGAGCGCTCCACACCACATGGACGTGCATCCTATTGAAGTGGAATGAGGGGGGGGGCAAAGGCATCCTCGGGGCTGATTTCTTGGTGGAACACGGGATCCTCGTGGACCTGAGAAATCACTGTCTCTGGGGAGCCGAGGGCGGTTTAGGTAAGGTAGTCGTAATCCCGGGGAAGGAAGAAAAGGGGGCCCTGTGCACTATGAAGCCATCAGGAGGTTACGATCTCGAGCTCATGATAACAAACGTCCCAACGGACTTGCAGGCGCGTGTGTCAGAAAATCTGACCGCGTTCGCCACCCACAAGCACGACTGCGGGAGAGTCACTGGGTTCGAAGTCAGCGTAGACGGGGACCCCATGATCCGACCCCAAAAGCAGTATAATTTCCCCAAGGAGGCAGAACCCGACATGGAGACAGCAATATCTTCATTGGTACAGCAGGGCGTGTTGAGGACGATAGCCACCCACGTGAACTCCCCATTATGGCCGGTAAAGAAACCGGACAATTCGTGGAGAGCCACGGTGGACTACAGAGTCCTCAATAGTAATATCCCAGCCTGCGCGCCCACGGTAGCAGCAGTTGCAGACTTAATAGGGAGTATTCCAGCATCGGCGACCACATTCACGGTGCTGGATATCTCGAACGGTTTTTGGTCCATTCCGCTGCGGCGGGAGGACCAGTACAAGTTTGCCTTTACTTTCAAAGGGCAACAGTACACTTGGAACTGCTTACCACAGGGTTTTCACAACAGCCCCAGCATTTTCCATCAGTGCATGGTGGGGAGTTTGAAAGAGTTCAGCCAGCCCAACCAGATAGTGCAGTATGTGGACGACTTACTCCTGTTCACAGATACAAGGGAGCAGCACGGCCCACTGTTAGCCGAATTGTTGGAACTGTTAGAAAGGAAGGGTTTCAAAGTAAACCCAAAGAAAGCCCAGATCGGCCAGCAGGAAGTTAAATTCCTGGGTCTGGCCATCCGCGCTGGGGAAAGAGCCATAGATAAGGCCAGACGGGAATCTATACAAGATCTGCCGATTCCCAACACAGTAACGGGTGTAAGGTCCTTTTTGGGATTGACCGGGTACTGCAGAGATTTCATCGAGGACTATGCTGCCACAGCGGCCCCGCTACTTCGACTCTTACACAAGGGAGTCGAGTGGTCTTGGGACGAGGGGTGCCAGGCAGCATTCAAGAAGTTGAAAGGAGATCTGCAGACCGCGCCAGCCCTAGGGGCCATAGATGGGGGAGAGGAGTTCTTTCTGGAGGTAGCCGCTAGTGGGGACAGCCTGAGCGCAGTGCTGCTCCAAGAGTGGCACGGCAAGCTAAGACCAGTAGTTTATTCCTCCAGGGTGCTCACGGATGTGGAGAGGAGTTTCTCCAATTGCGAACGGCATCTCCTGGCCACGCATTGGGCTGTGAACAGATCAGTGATCTTCACAGGGACCTCTCCCATTACGCTCCTCACCCATCACACCCCCACGAAGATGCTTCTGGACGGGAGGATTAAGGATGGGACCGTAAGCAGCGCTCGGATTGCGCGCTGGACCCTCCTCCTTTCCCAGATGGATCTCAAAGTTAAAGGCCTCTGCGCGCCAAGGCTCGCAGCCAATATGGCATATCCCGGGACAGCCCATCAATGTTCCGTAGAAGGGGTATGGGAAGTTAACATAGGTTTACGGGCCGGGATACATCCCACAGGCCGCGAGATCTACGTAGACGGTTCTAGCACTGTAGCTGACGGCAAGCGACTCACAGGGTGTGGAGTTTATGACCCTGCGGCAAACATTGCCCTGGCAATTAAGCTCCCCAGCACTATGAGCGCGCAGCAGGCTGAACTGTCCGCGGTGGCGTACGTGGTTACCCACCCCGAGATTTTCCCAACCCCATACACGATTTGCTCAGACAGCATGTTCACGTGCAATTCGTGTACAGAGTACCTCGCCATCTGGTCCCGACGCGGGTACACCTCCGCGGACGGGCGGCCTTTAACAGTTAAGCCCTTGCTGGAGAAGATCCTAGCAGCTGTGGGGGAGAAAGGAGAGGTGTTCATCCATAAGGTGAAGGCTCACTCCACTACAGAACCCCGCAGTCAGGGCAACCAGCAGGCGGATGCGCTAGCCAGGGAGGGTGCCCGCAACGGCATTCTCTGGGACCCATACGAACCCGGACCCGTGGCGGCGATCCAAGGCAGGGAGGGAATTCCCGGGAACACAGGGGTGACACCGCCCCCAGACCTAAAGACCGTCCAAACCCTGGATCCCGCCCTAAAAGCAGTCCTAAAAGCCCTCACAGAGGGCAAACAGGTAGAAGGTCCGTACAGTACGGCAGCCCTCACAGTCAAAGAAGGTATGCTGTTCCGAGAGGAGCAGTGGGTTGTGCCGCAGCAGCACCGAAGGGAATTCCTGCAATTGGCCCACGAGGGTCCAGGAGCGGGACACCCCGGACCTGAGGTCACCTGGCAACGGGTGGAGCAGGCGGGATGGTGGCCGGGACTTCGGGACGATGTCCGCGAGTTCTGCGCAAGCTGTCTTGTGTGTGCTGCTAACAACCCAGACCCCCACAAAAGGAAGGTGCCCATGGGGCACATCAGGAGGGTAGAGGGACCATGGCAGTCGATTCAGGTCGACTACATAGGGCCCCTGCCCGCCGCCCAGGGAGGCTATAATTACTGCCTTGTCCTGGTAGATGTGTTCACCAAATGGGTAGAAGCCTTCCCGTGCAGAACAGCTACGGCACTGGGTACTGCTAAGATCTTGATTCGGGAAGTGTTCTCACGGTGGGGACTCCCCCGTTTTGTAGAGTCCGACCAAGGGAGTCAGTTCACCGGTCAAGTAATGCAGAACGCCCTCATGCTCTTGGGCATTGAGGGAAAGTGGCACGTAGCATACAATCCCCAGTCATCCGGGATTGTTGAGCGTATGAATCGGACCCTCAAGGAAAAGCTGAGGAAAGAGACAATGGGCTCGCCCCAGAAATGGGCGGAGGTCCTGCCTTTAGTCCTCATGGGGATCCGAGCCAGCCAGTCCAAAAGCACGGGGTATTCCCCGCACGAGTTAATGACTGGAAGGATCATGCGAACACCCACCCATGTGCTAGCCCCGGTGCTCACTGAGGGCCAGCTCCGAGAGGTGAAACGGGACAAATTCGCCCAAACCCTCTTGGAGCGCCTGAGACAGATTTATGGACAGGCGGCTGGGAACATGGGAAGACAGCACCAGGGAAATAAACTGTTGTTGGAACCTCGGAAACAACAAGAGTGGGTAGTCGGAGACCAGGTCATGGTCCGAAACTACGCCAGGGTAGGGAGTTTTGAACCACTGTACATGGGGCCATACAGCATTGTAGACAAGGCCAGCCCCATGGTTTATGCAGTGAAGACGCCCCGACGTACCAAATGGTTTCACATCAACCAGTGTAAACTGTTTAAACCGGGTACACAAGGGCCACCAAAGGGGACCAGGTCTGAGAACAAAGATCCTCAGCCTGTAACAGAGTCACAGACCACACAGGCTGGAGCAGTAGCCTGCGTGAAGGGAGAGGCCATCCCATTGGAGTGGGAGGTCTCATCTTTTGAATGGGATTTAGGCAGGGGAGAGCCCGAACAGCTCAACCTCGCTTTAGACCCAATCACGGAGGAGGAAGAGTCAGAGGACGGCAGTCCCGCCCTCGACTCAAGCTTGGGGGAGGTAGGGAGCGGGGGTGGAGACTCGTTACCTGTAGGGACAGGTGAGGTGGAGTCGGAAGCCACAGATCCCGACCCCGGGGGGGCGGAGCCTGAGGGAGGGGAGCTGGAGCCGGCAGCTGTGGAGGAACCACAGGCTGTAACGGTAACAGTCACAACCCCCGGTCCATCGGCCCCGGGAGCCCAACCCAAAGCAGCCCCTCGTAGGTCGGCTCGAGCGCCCCAGCCCAGAAAATTTTGGCCAGATTCTCCCCATCCTTCCCAACCACGGTTTAAAGCAGCCCCAGGAAGACATGATCCCCGTTCAGCAGCGACAGGCTGCGGGGGATCAAAGCCAAAGATCAATGCAGCCCCACCGCAGGGTGTGGCACACGACAGACCTCACAGGGATTCGGAAAGCCGCCCCACGGAGGGCGGCGCTGTACATAAGTTAAGTTAGGTAATTATGGTCATAGTTTAAGGAATGTAAAGTATATGGTGTTAAGAGTACAATTTTGAGGTCTGCCCGGTATGTGTGTTTGTTAGGGAGCGGGGTCCAGGAACCCGCGCGTCCAATTAATTTAGGCCAGCACCTATCGGGAGCCCGGCTACATCATTTTGTTGGTTACAGAAACCTGGGATACGATGGAAAGGATTGTCGTCGCGTTCATGGCGATCGGGTGCGGGTGGGCCTACCGAGGCCGCACCAAGGACGTCATCATTTTCGGGTGCTCCGGGGACACGGCCCCCATCGCAACGGATGGGACGGGGGAGCGAGAGGTAGAGGAAACCGCCACCTACTTCCACCAAGGGAGATGGCCAGGTTGGCTGGGAACGAATTCTACGGAATATTCCAGCAATTTCGGTTTTGCCTACCAAGAGACTTCATTAACGTGCCCTCGAGTGAGGATCCTAGCGCCCAGAGTCAGCGTCACCGTGGGAAAGAGGATTTGTCTGGTGTGCAATGGGAACGTACCACCAAGGCGATGGTGGTGGCTACGAAAGCTGGGAAAGGACATGAGAAACTCTACGGTCGAGTGGGAGCGACTGGGTAATAATACCCATCGGACTATTACGGGAACTCACGGACAATTACGTGTGTGTTGGGACAAATGGTGGGAACCAGATGAGGGAATATATGTCTGTATGTGGGGTTCGAGGCACGTCTGCCCCAAGGGCGTGTCCATCTTCTTCCAGAGGCAGTGGCAGGATGAAGGGAAGGGGATGAGATGGGATGTTAGCACTCGAGCGTGCGGAGCCCCATACTCCCCTATTCCGGTGAACGCCACTGAACTCATCACCCGCCCACGCAAGCCCCTGCCCACGCTTCCGGTAGCACTAGCCCAGAAAGGAGGGTGCCCAACCACCACCAAGGGACCCGGGAACGGTTTAGTATTGGTACCCACCGGTCAGGTGCTGTACCAAGGGGTACACTACGCGGTGGCCTCAGTGATTTTAAATCTCACTGAGGTAAGATTGCCGGAGTGGTGTCCCAAAGAAACGGAACAATTATACCAGGTCCTGTTAACCCGTATGTTTAGACAATTTTACGAATTTGACTTTGCCGACATCGACAGAGACAAATTATACACCACACCGCCAGAAGTTTTGGATCGAGTCGGGAGGCAAAGAAGGGGTACTGTAAATGACATATTCACTGCTTTTAATACCGGGACATCTGTTGTCAACGCTCTAGATAACGTGGAGCTGCAGACACAGATCAACGGTTTAAAAGCCCAGTTAAGGAACATATTGACAGACGAAAACAAGGTAGTGGGTTCTGAGTTGCATGAGGACCAGGCCATGACACTACACTTTAAGGACATAATTGCTGAGCTGGAGAAACACGCGAGAACGGTAAATGCACTCATTAAGGAGGATCGGAATGCGTCCGATCAAACTGCGCAAAACGAGGCCTGTGTGCTGTACGGGGCGTGGTTATTGGGCGAGGGCCGCAGTAATCTTGAGGATTTAAAACAGGGTTTGGTCCCGTCCTGGATCAGCAACAAGCACTTGCAAGCGCTCCACCCTTTTGAGAATGCATTAAGCCCGTGCCAGCTCAGGCTAGCCGCAGAAGCATACCCAGTTCCAGTGGACTGCGGACATTCGAATCACACTATTATGGGAATAGTAGTAAGAATGCCGGTGTTGGGTCCCGCAGCAAAGCCCGCCCCGGTATACAGAGTAGAGAACATTGGAGTCATTCAGGGGGGCGCACACATTCGTTACGCAGTGGTCCCGCCTTACGTCATCAGATGGGAGCGTACGATGACAGGCACCGACCTCTCGGGATGTCGGAGCCGGGGAGCACACATCATCCTGTGTCCCCAGCACTTGAACGCCTTTCTGAAACCGCAGTGCGGGTTCAGGACTGCTAGCGCAAAGCCGGTGAATTGCACCATGGAGGCAATAGCAGAGGACCATGTGCCCCCACAGGTAGCATATATCGGGGGTGGGACATACTGCGTCACCACTGCAGCGCCTCAGTACCGATATGGACAACACGAGTGGTGTTCGGTCGGTGATAGCAGTTTCTGTTTCAAACCCAGGGCCGAGGTTCAAGTGGCACAACAACGAATTGTCCCCATTCCTGCGCCCTCCACCGTACACATCACTATCAAAGAGAATTTCACAGACTTACAACGACTTGTCGCGCATTTTGGTTATGTCATTCCCCCTCTTCCCGAACACCTCACCAAGATTTTAAAAGCCGTTATAATTTCGCAGAAACATTTCTACACACTGGAGCAGAAGACTTTAGAGATAGGTAAAGACATATTGGACATAACCATCCCACCATGGTGGGACTTGTTCACCAACATAGAAATCCCAGCCTGGATTAGAATAGCGTCCCATATCCTAGTAGGATGTCAGGTTTTAATTGTGATATTTTTGCTCTTCGTGCATTGCAAAAGAGGCAAACGCCTGCAGAGGCACGAGAACACAGGAGAATGGAGAGAACGCTATGTGCGAATGGGGGAAGCAGATACCCCACTCTAAGCTGCTAGTATAAGATTAAGCGTCCCTCCATTTAAAAAAATTTTTGTGATTGTTTTGGGTTATAAGGAAATAAGTATTGTTATGTTATTAGTTGTTCTTAAGTTTTTTTGGATTAATAAAAGATGCATGCAGATGGTGCCAGGGGGTATCAACCCCCGCACATCTGACAAGTGAATGTGATATAGTTTAAAATACGCTGTCTATGATTGTCCAAATGTACAAAAGGTAATTTTCGTTTTCTGCGGAAATGGGAACTGCATGTGTCGTGAGGGTCATAGATAGCTAAGTGCCAGGAATGTTTGGATGTGGGGAATCAGGGAAAATTTGCTCATCAAGGATTATTGATACTTTAAGCAAGCTATCAGTATCACAGGGGGGCCTGTAAGATTCGCAATTTTCAGCAAAAATCACGCAAGAAAACTGGATAAAATAAGACTGTTTATTGACCAAAGTAAGCTTGCACAGAAAAACCTTTGATAAAAGGGCATACAAAATGGCCGCCAGGCCCCGTGATCAGTTTATGAACCATTTTATTTCTGTTACTGCAAGCCAGACAGGCTTGTGGATTGAAGACAGTGAGCCCGCGAAAGCCAGTATCTGGGAACCGAAACTCAGAGCAACAGCATACATATTCAATGGATTATAAGTACAGGATGGGGCCCATCAAGATATGGGCGGACAATGTAAAAACACTTATACCCATTTATCGTACAAAGGAAAAACCGTTTAGCAGCCATCAAGGAAAATGTCCGGACCGATCAATATGCGAACCGAGCCGCGGTGACAATGCAAAGGACATTAACAGACATTATCGGCCAGGAAGGCCAGTTTAAGTTATCACCGGCTCCGTTACAAGACAAAGCGCCCCTGCAGAGATTTCTGCCCGCCAAAATTAATACAAAGACAGGACTATGATTTGGCGGGAGATAAGACTGTCCCAAAAGAGTATAACTATGGATTGAAAGTCCATCTAGGGGACTTCTTCACTGCTACGGCTTCTTGTTGGGCGACTTCAGGCTTCCATTTCTTCAAGAACTTTCTTCTACGAGGAACGAACGAAGGGCGGACGGTGCCCGGATCGGCGCCTCTTCCACTTCGGCAGATCGATGAAAACGTTTTCGTCTTTTTAAAGACGGACGGTTTCGGAAAAAGGACAACGTGGCCGGTGTTCAGCCAAACAAGGCTCGGCCACGACGAGAAGACGACAAAGGTGGCCCGGGTACTGGGGTCGGGAGATCATCGACGACCCAGGCCGACGGAGAAGAAACCCTCTGGAGAACCGGCGATCGATGCCACAAGATTCTCCCATGTGCATAACCTGCATCTAGGTCTACTCCATGAACCCAAATCCACGATTGTGGATCTCAACCTTGACGAGCGCTCATCGAGGCTGGGTCTACCCCACCGCCTCGAGGGAGGAGAGAATATCGACTGCGCCAGAAGCTTCCAATCCACGTGACGACGGGAAGCGGTGTCAAAAAGTCTGCGAACCCCTTTTCGCGATTTCGAGAGTGGTGAGCATGATCCCAAGTTCCCCAGGTCGAAACTTAGTTTAGGTATAGGGGAGGGAGTTAAGGGAAATCGTAATGTGTTTCCCCTTTTACGATGTGCCGTGTGTTCCCCATTTCCATAGAGTCAAGTTCATAAATTTGTGCATGATTGTAGTTACTTTAATCTGTGCCTATGACATGTATTTTGTAATGCTTCAAACTGTTTAAAAATAAAAGCATCCATTTCGTGCTATTCAGCCTGGTCTATTGAGTCCTCTTCTCTGCACTACTGTTCTCTGCATCTAAGTCCAAGGTCTAGAACCGTAGGGGGGGGTGGGTCGAACCACTCAAGGGTAATTCTTGCACGAAGCCTGGCAGGGGGCCAGAACGGGCAAGAGAGCAGGAAAAAAACCCCTACACAGTACTGAGGGAGCGCTGCACTGTCGGAGGGGCGGTACTGAGAGAGTGCTGCACTGCCAGAGGCGCCCTCTTTCAGATGAGACATTAAACCGAGGTCCCTTCTGCCGTCTGAGGTGGACGTAAAAGATCCCACACCCAGTTTTGGAAGAAGAGCAGGAGAGTCCTCCCCGGTGTCCTGTGGCCAATATTTATCCTTCCACCCACATCACTAAAAAAATCACTAAAAATCTGTTGATCTGGTCATCTCACATTCCTGTTTGTGGGAGCTTGCTGTGCGCATATTGACTGCCAAGTTTCCTACATTACAACAGTGACTACACTTCATTAGTTGTAAAGCGCTTTGGGACGTCCTGAGGTGGTGAAAGGCACGATATAAATGCAAGTCTATATTTCAGTAATAAACTGTTCCAGTAAAGGCACACGTACACACATGTTATTAGGAGCAAGAACCCAGTGTGTGCTGATGCAGTGTCAAGAAGATGAACTCACTTGTGGTTTAAAGAGTCTTTTGGAGTGATTCGGGAACGGTTCTCAGAGTTTATACTGAGTCATTCAAAACAGCAATCAAACTATCCTGACAGCTGGCAACATAATCCCGTCTGAACAACTTGCATCAACTTGTTCAGGGCGCAGGATGTGGGAAATTCCCATCCTGGCACAAGCAGAAAAGCCTCGAGTTACTTTGTTATTAAGCAGGAGCTCGGCACTATATCTAACGAGTGCTGTGCCTGCCCTGGGAGTGCTCGATGCTGACACTGAAATTTGCAGAGCAAAGCCACATATTTTACAGTAAATCTGCCTCAATGGCACAGTCATGGAATTATAGAATCTGATAGGACAGAAGGAAGCCATTCGGCCCATCATGTCCGTGCCGGCTCTTTGAAGAGCTGTCCAATTTAGTCCCACACCCCAACTTTTCGACCATAACTCTGCAAATTAGTCGCCTTCAAGTACATGTCTAATTGCCTTTTGAAAATTCTTATGGAATCTGATTCCCTTTCAGGTAACGCGTTCAGACCTTAACAGACCTTCTCTGTGTGAAGAAAGTTCTCATTTCCCCTCTGGTTCTTTTGCCAATTATATGAAATCTATGACCTCTGGTTGCCTACCCACTTGCCAGAGGAAACAGTTTCTCCCTACTTGATCTATCAGAACACCTCAATTTGGAATACCTCTATTCGCTCTCACCTCAACCTTCTCAGCTCTAAGGAGAACAACCCCAGCTTCTTCAATCTCTCCACATAACTGAAGTCCCTCATCCCTGGTATCATCCTGACAAACCTCGTCTCTACCCTCTCCAAGGCCTTGACATCCTTCCTAAAGTGCGGTGCCCAGAATTAGACTCGATGCTCCAGCTGAGGCCTAACCAATGATTTGTAAAGGTTTAGCATGACTTCCTTGTTTTTGTATTCAATAGCCCTATTTACAAAGCCATGTATCTCATACACTTTCTTAACTGTCTTATCGACTTGCCCTGCCACCTTCAAGGATTTGTGAATATGTACCCCCAGGTCCCTCTGTTCTTGCACCCCCCTTAAAATAGTACCATTTAGATTATACTGCCTCTCCATGTTGTTCCTTCCAAAGTTCATCACTTGACACTTATCTGCAGTAAATTGCAGCTGCCATGTGTCTGCCCATTTCACCAGTCTGTCTATGTCCTCCTGAAATCTGCTACTACCCTGCTCACTATTTACTACGTTGCCAAGTTTTGTATAGTTCGCAAACTTCGAAATTGTGCTCCCTATACTCAAGTCGAGGTCATTTATATATAACAAAAAAGCAATAGTACTAATACTGACCCCTTGAGACCCCCACTGCACACTTCCCTCCAGTCAGAAAAACATTGGTTCACCACTACTCTCTGCCTCCTATCTCTTAGCCAATAATGTATCAAGTTACCACTGTCCCTTTGATACCATATCCTTCTATTTTCTGAATAAGTCTATTATGTGATACTTCATCAAATGCCTTTTGAAAGTCCATGGGGGAAAAGTTCGTTAGCAACCAACATCGCCTGGGCGCTAAATTTAGTGCCCGGCGCAAAAAATAGCGCTGGCGATCGCTAACTTCAGTTTTAGCGCCCCAAGAGGGAGGTGGAGCGCTAATTCAAACACTCCACTTCCTTCTTAGAGCACTAACCCCGAATAGCGGGGCAGTGCGTTCTGCAGCGCTTTGCACTGGGCCACGTCGTGCTGTGTATTGGAAGGGCTGTTCCCCTCATTAAAGGGGAGGGCCCAAGCCCACAAATCTGTGGGGCCATACCTGGACCACCGGGGAGCGGGGTGCCGTGCCAGCAGCCCGGCACACAAGTGAAGTGCTGGGCTGCCAGATCGCGGCACGGACCCCGCGCTCAAAGACGCAATGAGCCACAACAAGCAAGTCGGCCGATTTTATTTTTCCCCCCTCGCCACCTCCCCTTTACTAACCGCCCCACGCGCCTCCTGTTGTCCGTTCCTGCCCCTTAAATCGGTTGCTGTCATCGCCCAGCACAGATTCAGGGGAGGTGCGGCCAATTTTGCAGGCGGGATGAAAACTGGGCGCTGCGCATGGTGATGACATCGTCATCGCCTGTGCAGAGGAGTGGGGTGGTACCGGTTACCGCCGCCGCTAAACTCGCGCTGAATTTAGCATGTCTCAGTAATCCCTACTATGTCTGGTTCCTCGCAACGCATGATTGCCTCCAGCTCCCCTGTTTTATTATGGACACTGTGTGCATTGTTGTACAGACAGTTTAACTCATTTTTAATAGTAGTTCCTCTCACTTTATTTTTAACCATCTTTTTAAACTCCTGTTTTTTAACTCTATTTATTCCCTAGCCATCAATGTCCTCCCTTTCTTTACTCTTTCCTATGCTCTCCTTTCCTTGTTTATATTTAGGCTGGTTTCATTTCTTGTCGATCCCTCCCCCCTTCTTACTAGCTTAAAGCCTTTGTCACCTCCCTATTTCCCATTTCTGCTAGGACATGGGTCCCACCCCGGTTCAGGTGGAGCCCGTCCCATCGGTACAGCTCCTTCCTGTCCCATGAAAAGGAACCCCTCTTTCCCACACCAGCCCTTTAGCCACGTGTTAATTCTCCTGATCTGTCTGCTTCTATGCCAATTTGCACGTGGCTCGGGCAGTAATCCAGAGATTATTACCCTTGAGGTCCTGCTTTTTAATTTTGCTCCTAACTCCTGATACTCCCTCAGCAGGACCTCCTCCCTGTTCCTACCTATGTCGTTTGTTCAGTCATGGACCACGACAACTGGATTTATTTCCTCCCTTTCCAAGTTGCTCTCCAGCCGCTGTGAGATATCCCTTACCCTGGCACTGGGTAGGCAACACACCAATCGGGATTCTCGTTCTTGGCTGCAGAGGAGGCTATCTATCCCCCTAATTATAGAATCCACTATCACTACCACATTTCTATCCTGCTCTTCCCCCCCTTGGACAGCCTTCTGAGCCAGGGTGTCTCGGTCGGGATTGTGGCTGCCCTCCCCGCAGTCTTTCTCCTTGTCCTCACAGGTAGCGAGTACATCGTACCTGTTGGACAGGACCAGCATCTGCGGGACCTCCTTCTCAACCTTTCCTAAGTCCGCACTACCCGTCTCCCAAACAGTCACACCCTCCCCTTCCTGAACCTGTGCTTTCCTCTGAGGTGTGACTGTATTCAGGATAAAACTATCCAGAAATTCCTCCCCCTCCCTTATGTTTCAGAGTGTCTCTAACGCGCACTCCAGCTCAATGACTCTGAGCCGGAGTGACTGAAGGCAGAGACATTTCCTGCCGATGTGGGAATCCGGGACAGTCTCGCTGTCCACAAACTCCCACATACTACAGTCCTGACACTTAGGCCTAGAAATTCAGTGGGTTGCGCCAGCCGCTAATGCCATAAAAGGGCTATATTTCCGGCGCTAGACACTTAGCGCCTGAACGCAGTCCGATCTGCGCCGACGCCCAAATTCAGTTGACATTTAGCGCCGGCGCAAAGTGTTTGCGCCCACTCAGGTGCGCGCGCAGCTTATGACGTCATATCGTCGCGCAACGCTGTTTGTGCGCCCCAAACCGGAAATTCAGTGGCGCCCGCCCAATGTGGGCGTGGCGCTGCTAAGAACTGTGAGGTGGAACGCAAAAGAGGCCCTGTGGGCCTCGGGGAGCGCAAATTAAAGGGCACTTACACTGACCTATAAAGCCCAGCCATTTTGCTGCAATGACTTCACGGCTTTGGATTTCTGGACAGAGACCAAGGGACAGAGGTTACTGATTTGGGACAACATAGGAGAGGTATTTTTGGCTTCTGGCCAGTGCTTTGACATTTGATTCATTGTGATTTATCTGTTCTCAACTTTATTATGGGGGCTGTATGGGGGGCCAACCCTCAGTTGCAGCATTATGTGCGAAGGGCTCGCAGACGTTGTGAGAGAGGGCCAGCCATGCCTAGACGCAGAGGGGCCATCAGGCGTCGGCAACGTAGGCCTTACCCACTCAGGCAATACCGGCAGCAGGTGTCCTATCTCACCATGACTGCGGCGCATTGTGTGAAGAGGCTGCGCTTCAGAAGGGAGGTGGTTGCAGAGATCTGCCAGCTGCTTCACACAGATCTGCGTCCACAGCTGATGTGCAGGACGTCTCTCTCGGTGGAAGTGAAGGTCACGGTGGCTCTGAACTTTTATGCAAGCGGCTCCTTCCAAGCCGCTGCTGCGGACATAGCGAACATCTCCCAGTTCGCCGCGCATCGCTGCATCCGGCAGGTCACCGATGCACTTTACGCGAGGAGACACCAATTCATCTCCTTCCCCATGACCCGACAGAGGCAGGAGCAGCGTGCAGTTGGATTTGGCAGGATCGCGGGCTTCCCCATGGTGCAGGGCGCCATTGACTGCACGCATGTGGCTATGCGGGCACCTATCCACAATGCCGAGGATTACCGCAACCGGAAGGGCTACCATTCCCTAAATGTACAGCTGGTGTGTGACCACAGGCAGCGCATCCTAGCTGTCAATGCCCACTTCCCAGGAAGCAGCCACGATGCATTTATCCTGCGCCAGACTACTGTGGCTGACATGTTCGAGGCACAGCCTCCACCAAGGGGATGGCTTATCGGGGACAAGGGCTACCCTTTGTGTACATGGCTCATGACCCCGCTCCGCGCGCCCAGGACCCCAGCGGAGGAGGCATACAACGAAAGCCATCAAGCCACAAGGAACATCATCGAGCAAACGATAGGCGTCCTCAAGCAACGGTTCCGCTGCCTGGATCGTTCCGGAGGATCTCTTCAGTATTCGCCGGATAGAGTCTCCCAGTTCGTCGTCGTGTGCTGCATGCTGCACAACCTGGCTATCCGCAGGACTCAGGCACTGCCACCTGGCATTGCACCACCACCTCAGGAGGTCGAGCAGGAGGAGGAGGAGGAGGAGGAGGAGGAGGAGGAGGACCAGCTCAGGAGGGAGCGACAAGGGCCAAGGGCCGTCCGCCGGGGGCTTATTGATCGACACTTCTAGGCCCCCTGTCAGGGAATGACCTGTGGCAATGAACGCACCTGAGGCAGCCGCTCCGCAAGCCCTCAGCCGGTTAACGCAACAACCACTTCAAACATGACACCTGGACATGCTGAATAAATCAAAAGCTTTATTTCACAAACTCAGGGCCCTTCCCACATGAAACAGAAAAACAGACAAGACCCCCAAAAAACAGTCAAAAACATCTGTCACTCCCAAAACCTGGGGAGGACTAACAAAACTTGCCCATCCAAAAGGCCTTCAACAGCGGCCTTACAAAAATAAGCCCCCCCCCCCACAACAGAGACACCCCCATGAAAACAACAAATGCCTTGATCCTCGGCCTTAACAAAATAATGCCCCCCACAACACAAGCCCCCCAATATAAAAGAAACCGCTCTCACCACACTCTAATGGGTGTGCCGAGAGGGCGAGTCCTTAGACAGGCTTCTCCGGCCCCTGGCCGACCTGCTGCTCCGCCTCAACCTGGGCCCTGCGGGTGTGGCGAGGCTGGGGGAAGGCTCATGAGGGCCACAAAGCGTGTCGGCAGATGCCCTTGGGGGTCGGCCTAGACGAGGCCTGGCCCGGGAGGGGCCGCCTGCTGACTGCTGCAGCTGTGGCTGCGCAGCATCAGTCTTAGCAGCAGCTCGTCGCACCTTGGCTGGGGGAGTGGCAGTGTTGGCAGCACCATTGGGGGCAAGCTGGCTGATGGCAGGTGCGCGCTGCTTGCCAGAGACACTGGCACTTGGCCGGGCTGGCAGTGTAGCAAGCGCAGCAATCTGGGGGAGGCCAGACCGCTGTGCTGCAGCAGGGCGGCGGCTGCCATGGCGATGCCTCCGTGCCACAGTGAGTGTGGCAGAAGTGAGTGCCCGAACTGCCCTGGTATGTGCCCGCATCAGCTCTGCCAGTGTCTGGACGGCACCACTCATCTCGCGAGTCGCGTCCTGCGCTGCCGCCAGTTGCTGCACACCCGCGTCCTGCGCTGCCGCGAGTTGCTGCACACCCCTGTCGTGCGCTGCGGCCAGTTGCTGGACACCCCTGTCGTGCGCTGCCGTGAGTTGTTCGAACCCCCTGGCCTGTGATTCCCCGAAAGCCACCACACTCTGAGCCAGGGACTCAATGGCGTGAGGCATCTGTTCAACCACCCCCATGAACTCTTGGTGGCGCCGCTCAGACGCCGCCGACATCTCATCGAGGACGCGCACCTCCTGGGCGAGGACCGTGTCTGGACTGGAGGGCGGACTCTCCCTCCGGGGAGAAGGCCGCCGTGCTGGCCGACCCTTCCCGCGTGCGTCGACCCCACTTGGGCCAGGTTCTGCCCTCCCCTCCAACACCTCCCCCCTCTGGGCAGAAGGCCGGCGTGCTGCCGGAGCCTTCCCGCGTGCGTCCACCCTACTGGGACCAGCTTCGGCCCTCCCCTCCAACACCTCCCCCCTCTGGGGAGAAGGCTGGCGTGCTGCCGGACCCTTCCCGCGTGCGTCCACCCTACTGGGACCAGCTTCGGCCCTCCCCTCCAACACCTCCCCCTGGCTCTCCTGCAGGCCAGGCGTCTCCCCTCCATTGCCATCCCCTGGCGCGGAGGAGGGTTCCCCCGATGTGCCGCCTTCCTCCTGGTCCTCGACGTCCTCCTCCTCCAAGGGCCTGGCTCTCTGCGCTTCAGGGACCACCTCCTCCTCACCAGCTGAAAGCAGGAAGGCACAAGAGTAGCTTTAGAGTGAGGACAGGCCGTCAGCGAGGGAGGCCTGAGTGGTGCATTATGCGCATTTGTCGGTCAGTGGGAAAGGATGTAGATCTGAAGCGCGAGGGCAACGAGAGAGGTGCAACCGGTCATGCCCTTACCAGTGGGTACCAGTACAGGGTCCGCCTCGCCGATCGCGACAGGGCCAGTCACCCGGCCACGCATGAGTCGTGCCACGCTCTCCTCCAGATCAGTGAGCGCCTGGTACTCGGGACGGCCGCCACCAGTGACAGCCTGGCTCCTTACATTGCTCGCCAGCTTGGCCTGCAAGAGAAAGGACGGCCTCTAAGTACAGTGTGGTGCCCTGTCGCTGTGTGCACTGCCTCCCATGGTGGAATAGCTTGGCCAGTGTGGTGCCCTGTTGCTGGGTGCACTGCCTCCCATGGTCGAATAGCTTGGCCAGTGTGTTAAGTGCAGAAAGTGCTATTGATGAACATGCAAGTGCCATTGCTGCGGGAGGAGGGCTGCCCATTAGGCCTTTGAGGTCCCTTTGCCCATAATGTGAGGTGCACATGCAAGGATGAGGGGGACATTGGAAAGGGTACTCACCTTCACCATTCGAGTGAGGTCGTTGAACTTCTTGCGGCATTGGTCCGCACTCCTGGGGACATCACAGGTGGATGACACCCTGCGGGCGATTTTGCCCTAGGCTCTCCTGTACTGGCTCCTGGGAGCCTTCCTGCCACTGTCCGGGCACAGGATCTCTCTTCTCTTCTCCACACCATGAATGAGCACACTCAGAGCATGCCCTGAGAAGCGCTGCGCTCGCTCACGGGCCCTCTCCATTGCTCCAGGCGCTATTTTGGCACACCAGTAGCGCTGAGGCCTAGCTGCAGGGCTCCAGTATGCAGGGCGTGGCAGTAGTCAAAGTTGACCCTTCCCCCTTTAAGAGCTGGCCGGCGTCAGGGTGTCTGCTGTCAATCAAAACATGACCGCACCTGCGCTGCGCCCGGCTTTGGCGTTATTAGGCCGCATCGCCGGCTTAGCGCCGGAACACAGCATTTCAACGCCAGTTTCAGCGCTCGGCCAAACTTAGGGCCAACTCTACTGAATTTCGGCGATGTGGCCTACACTTTCCGGCGGGCGCTAACTTTAGCGAGCGCCCGACTTTAGCGCCCCAAAAGTGTCCAGACTGAACTTCTAGGCCTTAGTCCCTGCCATCTCTAGAATTTATTTTATTTATTTGCTTATTTAATTAGTTAAAATTTTTAATCAAATGATTATTTATAGTTATATTAATCAATTAGTTCATCTAGTTAAGTTATTATTTATTAACATAATAGTTTTGGTTCCCCAGCTCTTAGTTTAAACCACAGCACTAGCTTAGAGAATGAAAAAACACTGAGACTCACCAACCAATCACCTACCTGCTATCCTGTGGTGTCACTCCTAGATTTTTTTTTGCTCTCCCCCGCACTCCCCCCACTCTCCCCCCTGCTCTCCCCCTGGTCACCCCCCCTCGGTCCTCCGCTCTCCCCCCCCGCCCCCGCTCACCCCCGCCGCCCTCCCCCTGGTCCCGCACTCACCCACCATGGTCCCGCACTCCCCCCCGGTCCCACACTCCCCCCCCGCAGCTCTCCCCCGCTCTCCCCTTGGTCCCGCACTCCCCCCGCCGCTCTCCCCCGCACTCCCCCCCCCGTTCTCCCCCTGCTCTCCCACCCGCTCTCCCCCCGCTCTCCCCACCAGTCCCAAGCTCTCCCCCCGATCCCCCGCTCACCCCCCTGGTCCCGCACTCCCCACCAAAAATGGTCCGTAGGACTGCAATAGTTTTCTCCGTGGTGGTGGAGGACATTTTGATGACCTCAGGCCATTTCGAGTGCGCATCCATGGCTATTAAAAACATTGAGTCCCTGAATGCACCAGCAAAATCAATATGCACCCGTTGCCATGGAGATGAGGGCCACTCCCATGCCTGTGGTGGTGCATTTTGGACTTTCTGGCATCCTGAGCAGCTCTTGGTCAGGTCCTCGATTTGTTTATCGATTCCTGGCCACCACACATAAGCCCTGGCTAGGCTTTTCATTTTTCCCCCTCCCAGATGACCCTCATGAAGCTCATTGAGCACTCTATCCCTTAACTTGGGTGGAATTACCACTCGGGATCCAAGCATCAAGGTCCCCCGGCACACTGACAGCTGTTCTCTCCTTGTCGAAAATGCTGGCAACAGTGAGTCGCCATGTGCTGGCCATCCCTTCACCGTCAAATCATATACCCGAGACAGTGTCGGGTCATTTCGGGTTTCCTTTTCGATACAAGCGTTAGTTACCGGTAGGTATTCAACTATAGTCGAATGGAATATTTCGACAGGATCCACTGCTGGTGCTTCCTCTGCAGTAGGCAGTGGCAGGCATGATAGCCCATCAGCATTTCCATGCTGTTTCGTGCCCTTATATTCAATCTCATAGTGGTGCGCCCCTAGAAAAAGTGACCATCTTTGTAGTCGTTGCGCAGTCATCACCGGAACGCCCTTCTTCGGATTAAAAATGGAGACAAGAGGCTGGTGATCAGTCAGCAAGGTGAATTTCTGCCCGTGCAGGTAGTGATTGAACTTTTTCACTCCCCACACTAGGCTGAGGGCCTCCCTGTCAATCTGGGCGTAGTTACGCTCGGCTGAGGTTAGTGATCGTGACGCAAAGGCTATTGGCCTCTCTGAGCCGTCCGAGAATTTGTGCGAGAGCACCGCTCCAATGCCGTAGGGTGACGCATCACATGCCAACCGAATTGGTAATGCCGGGTTGTAATGGGCCAATACCTCTTTCGATGTGATTAGTGTTTTGCTCTTCTGGAAAGCTCGTCCACATTCGTCACTCCACTTCCATGGCACCCCAGTTTGCAGTAGGGTGTTCAGTGGGTGTAGTATTGTAGACAAATTTGGCAAGAACTTATGGCAGTAGTTTACCAGCCCGAGGAACAACCTCAGTTGTGACACATTTTCCGGTGCTGGAGCCTTGACTACTGCCTCAATCTTCTCTGGGGACTTATGTAACCCCTCTTTATCGATAACGTGGCCACAATATGAGATCTGTTTTCTAAAAAACTCGCATTTGGGGCGGTTAGCTCGGAGCCCATATTCCTGCAATCTAGTGAGCACCTGCTCCAGGTTGGCAAGGTGATCACTGTCATTTTCGCCCGTGACCAGGATGTCGTCCAAATAACACTGGGTCCCTGGGATCCCTTGCAGGACTTGTTCCATTGCCCTCTGCCAAATAGCCGGAGCTGATGCTACCCCGAATACCAGCCGGTTGTATTGGTAGAGACCTTTATGGGTGTTGATTGTGAGGTATTTTTTTGATGCTTCTTCTACCTCCATTTGCAGATACACCTGGGCCAGATCAATCTTAGTGAAGCGTTTCCCTCCAGATAGCGAGGCGAAAATATCTTCAATCCGCGGAAGTGGATATTGTACGGTGTGAAGGACCGGGTTCACTGTTACCTTAAAGTCCCCACAGATGCGAACCTTCCTTGGTTCCCCAGGCGTGCTGCTCAACGACTTTTTCATCACAGGGACGATGGGCGTAGCCCACTCGCTCCAGTCTACCTTGGACAGTACACCTGAACGTTCCAGACTCTCCAGCTCTGCTTCGACGGCTGGGCGGATCGCATAAGGTACCGGTCTGGCCTTAAAACATTTTGGGCTTGCGTTTTCTTCAATTTTAATCGTCGCTGTCATGCCTTTTAGTGTTCCGAGTCCTTGCTGGAACACTTCTTTCGCGTCAGTTAGGATCTTTGACAGTCGCCCAGGTGTGACATCGTCATCCTTTTTGTCAGCCACAGTCAGTGCCTGTATGGAATGCCAATCCAGTTGTATTTTCCGGATCCATTCACATCCCAGTAATGGTGGTCCTCCATCTTGCAATACATGCAGGTCTAGTTTTGGTGTTTCCTTACTGTTATATATAACGGTCACCCTTATTTTTCCTTTGGGGTAGACTTTTTGCCCCGTGTACATCTTCAAAATAATTTTTGTGTCTCTCAAGGGTATGTGTGAGAATAGCCGCTCGTCGTCCCGTCGGTTTATGACTGTTAGAGCTGATCCTGTGTCCAATTTCATCTTTACCTGGACTCCTGCTATCTTGAGAATGACCCAAATGGTTCGGTGATCCTCCGTTGTGATCACATTATGTAGTTTGAGACGCTACAGATGCATTCGCACCCGTACGACCAGATTTAGGAACAGCTTCTTTCCCAGGGCTGTCATCCTACTGAACTCCACAAATAAACTCTAAAGCCTGCACATCTGCCAATGCACTTTATTATGGTCATATTTATGTTAATATACTACAAGCCAAATGTATGTTGAATGTTTAAATGTCTTAATCCAAATGTACACTCTCGGGAGCCGCAAGCCTACATTTCGTTGTACTGCACTTGTGCACTAACAATGACAATAAAAGTTGATTTGATTTGATTTGATTTTTGATTTGAACTCAGTTCCCTGCTTTCGGAGTCATTATCACTCTTTTGTTCGTCTGAACTATTCTCCGTTATCTTATGTACCTTCTTGTACTTCCCTTTGGTCGGTTTCTTAGTGCTGGTTTTCTTTCCCGACCTGCAGACTCGTGCTATGTGTCCTACTTTTCCACACTGTCTGCACACTTTGTCTTTGAACCAGCAATCATTCTGGTCATGTGTTGTTCTGCCGCAGCGATAGCACTTCTCTGTTCCATATGACATTTCGTTTGTGCCATATTCTTGCGGTCTCTGTTGTATCTCTGCAGCGCCCCGTGCTGCTGCTTCATATGATACCGCAATGCTGAAAGCCTTTTCCAGCGTAAGGTCCTTTTCAGATAAAAGCCGTTTCTGGGTTCCTTCACTTTGAAGCCCACACACAAACTTGTCCCTTAAGGTATCTGCCAGTCCCGCTCCAAACTGGCAGTGTTTCAATAGTTTGCGCAGTTCTGTTAAATAATCAGCATTGCTTTCATCCTTATGCTGGTTCCGTTTGTGAAACTTGAATCTTTCTGCTATCAGCAGCGGTGTGGGGTTTAAATGTTCCTTTAGTATCGTTACTATGTCTTCAAAACTCTTTTCCATTTGCTTCGTTGGGGTTACTAGATTTCGTAATAAACCATACGTCTTTGCACCCATTAAATTTAACAATACCGACGCTTTCTCGTCATCTGACACCCCATTTCCCTTGCAGTACACCTCTATTCGTTCGACATATGTAGTCCAATCTTCGACTTCATTGTCAAATGCGGTGATACTGCCACTCTTCGGCATTTTGGGTGTGGTTTAAAATGGCGTCTCCCAATGGCTTAAAATGGCATCTCCCGCGCTTTCCTTCCTCCCCCGCTGCTGCCGATGCTGCTCCCGGCGGTTCTCGTGGCAATGGCGGCGCCCTGTAGGTTTCGCACGCTTCTCTCTCTCCCTCTCTCCGACGCTGCTCGGCCCCTGAACACCGGCTGCGCCCTGTGCGCTCTGCCCTCTCTCTCTCTCCCCCGTCGACGCTGCTCGGCCCTTTGCTGTGCCGCTCGGTCGGCTCTAGCCCGCCGCTGTCCAGGAAGGGTCTGCGCACTATCTGTTGACAGCCCGTTTCGCTGGACCACCTCGACTGGAAAGCCAAGCCTGGCTCTCAACAGCCTCCCCCGCAATTCTTGAGTCTCTGCTGGATGACTGGGCGGTTTCCCGTGGTCAACGCCCGAGTCTCTGGCCTTGACCTCCAATCCACTGATCTCCAGGAAAAAATCCCCGGGAGGTGATGCAGAGTTGCAGATAGGTTCGAACCTGCCTCGTCGCCAATGTTACGTCCATGTAATAATCAGACACAGACTACGGAGAACGGTACAACGATGTTTACTCAACGTGGCTCAGACTGCAACTGAAACAACAGATTACTACTCAGCGTTATATACAGGTGTGGTCACTGCCGGTACTACAGTATACATGAGCTGTAGAAAGTAGATCCCCCCTTAAAGGTACATACATTACAGCTGACACCCAAACCCAAAATCCAATCATAAAGATGCCCGTCTGCAGCACCTGGGCTTACACAGGTTCTAGTCCTATGACCCCATTACATCATCTGTTTTTGACCATCAAGACTCATATCTGGGGTCGTTATGGCAACACAATCGGAACATCTCTCCACAGCTTGAGACACGGCCCCTGTCTTTGTTTTTAATTCGCTGCGGATGTTATAACATTCCAATACAATGGCAACTGCAGCTGACCTTGGTTCCCAGGCTAACTGCAGTCTATTCGACCGTGGCAATCTCTTGCTCACCCCAGGTTGTCTGGTGAAAGCCTACTCACAGATTTTTAAGCATAAGAAAAAGTGTTACATGTTATACATAATTCAGGTTATCATTGTATGCAGTTAATGATTATAAACTTCTACATTTAATCCTTACACATGATTATAGATCTCCGACAGTGCAGCGCTCCCTCAGTACTGCCCCTCTGACAGTGCAGCGCTCCCTGTGTACTGCCCCTCCGACAGTGCAGCGCTCCCTCAGTACTGCCCCTCTGACAGTGCAGCGCTCCCTGTGTACTGCATCTCCGACTGTGCGGCGCTCCCTCAGTACTGCCCCTCCGACATTGCAGCGCTCCCTGTGTACTGCATCTCCGACAGCGCAGCGCTCCCTCAGTGCCGCCCCTCCGCCAGTGCAGCAATGAACGGGCATGGGTTGGGATGACAATAACACTTTTTTGGGGGAGGGAATTTACTTGAGGGAGATTGAGGGATAAAGATAGAAAGAGAGGGAGAGAGAAAGTTTGTGAGTACTGAAGGGCAATCTTTGTTGCGATGGTAACCACAGGGAAATCCGCTTACACTTCTTTACCCAGAGAGTGGTAAGAATGTGGAACTCGCTACCACAGGGAGTAGTTGAGGCGAATAGCATAGATACATTTAAGGGGAAGCTAGATAAGCACATGAGGGAGAAAGGAATAGAAGGATATGTTGATGGGGTGAGATGAAGAGGGGTGGGAGGAGGGTCGTGTGGAGCATAAACACCGCCATGGAGCTGACGGGCCGAATGGCTTGTTTCTGTGCTGTAAATACTTTGTAATTCTTTCGGAAAACTCTTCCTCATTAATCTCCATCTTGTTGCCTACTTCTGTAAAACCTGTAATGCAAAATATACAGCACTTAAAAAACAAAGCAAAGAAAAATGTGCTGAGATAATAAGGAAGTTATGATAGATAAGAAACTATGCAGAAGAATGCAATATCACTTAGTGATGTGCCAAGAAAGACCATCTGAAAATACCAGCAGGTCTCCTGTAGCATTGCTGGAAAGTATTCCGTGACCTAGATTGCACTTTCTAAAAATGATCATACGCCCATGGGGGGGTAATCGTGGCAACTGTACTGCCCTTCAATACTGTCTCTCATTCTCTCTCCCCCTCTCTTTCTCTCTCTCTTGCTGTTTCTCTTTAGTTGAAATACAGAAAATGTGATGGAGTTATAGAACACATGACTGAGACAGGGTAAAAATGTAACAAAGCTCATTGATACAAGCCCTCGCAGATATAATGGCCCAGAAATTCGGGTCGGGGGCTTCCCGCGGGTGCAAGCCCCCGACCTGCACTTACCTAGCGCTCCGGCCGTTGTGCTGTGGGCCCGCGCGGGATTCCGATCCTGGGCCTCCTCCAACTGCCGGCGCGCAGTGCTTGCGTATCCCAGGGGCGCAGTTAGTTTGATGCGTCCCCTGGGATCACGTGGGCGCATGAAACCGGCACTTCCATTGGGCCTACGGGTGAGTACCACGTGCGTACTCACCCGTGGAGACCTGAATTTCTGGGCCAATATTTCTTATTATCTTTGCAAAACGTGCTTAAGGGGCAAGTAAATTCCCTTCCCCCAAAAAGTGTTACTGTAACCCCAACCTACCACATTAGTTCAAATTTAACCCTTATCCGTTCATTGCTGCACTGTCGGAGGGGCAGTACTGGAGGGTGTGCTGCACTGTCGGAGGGGCAGTACTGAGAGATCGCTGCACTGTCGGAGGGGCAGTACTAAGGGAGCGCCGCACTGCCGGAGGGGCAGTACTGAGGGAGCGCCGCACTGGCGGAGGGGCAGCACTGAGGGAGTGCTGCACAGGCGGAGGGGCCAGTACTGAGCTCCGCTGCACTGTCGGAGGGGCAGTACTGGAGGGTGTGCTGCACTGTCGGAGGGGCAGTACTGAGGGAGTTCTGCACTGTCGATAACGAGTACTGAGGTGGGCTGCACTGTTGCAAGGGCAGTACTGAGGGAGAACTGCACTGTCGAAGGGGCATTACTGAGGGAGCGCCGCACTGTTGCAGGGCCAATACCGAGAGAGTGCTGCACTGTTGCAGGGCCAGTACTGAGGGAGCGCTGCACTGTCGGAGGGGCAGTACTGAGAGAGCACTGCACTGTCGGAGGGGCAGTACTGAGAGAGCGCTGCACTGTCTGAGAGGCAGTACTGAGGGAGCGCTACACTGTCAGAGGGGAGGTACTGAGGGAGCGCTACACTGTCGGAGGGGCATTACTGAGGGAGCGCTGCACTGTGAGTACTGAGGGAATGCCGCACTGTTGGAGGGGAGGTACTGAGAGAGCGCCACACTGTCGGAGGGGCATTACTGAGGGAGCGCTGCACTGTCGGAGGGGCATTACTGAGAGAGTGCTGCACTGTTGCAGGGCCAGTACTGAGGGAGCGCTGCAATGTTGTAGGGCCAGTACTGAGGGAGCACTGCACTGTCAGAGGGGTAGCACTGAGGGAAAGGTGCAATGTCGGAGGGGCAGTACTGAGGGAGTGCTGCACGGTCGGAGGGGCAGAACTGAGGCAGCGCACCATCAGAGGGGCAGTACAGAGGGAGCACTGCACTGTCGGAGGGGCAGTACTGCGGGAACGGTGAACTGTCGGGGGGGCAGTACTGTGGGAGCACTGCACTTTCGGCAGGGCAGTACTGAGGCAGCGCTGCACTGTCCAAGGGACAGTACTAGAGGGAGCTCTGCACTGTCAAAGGGGTAGTACTGAGGGAGTGCTGCACTGTCGGAGGGGCAGTACTGGAGGGAGTGCAGCACTGTCAGAGGGTCAGTACTGAGGCAGCGCTGCACTATCAGAAGGGCAGTACTGAGGGAGCACTGCACTGTCGGAGGGTTAGTACTGGAGGGAGCGCTGCACTGTCGGAGGGTCAGTACTGGAGGGGGCGCTGCACTGTCGGAGGGGCAGTACTGAGGGAGTGCTGCACTGTCGGAGGGGCAGTGCTGAGGGAGCGCTGCACTGTCCAAGGGACAGTACTAGAAGGGGCGCTGCACTGTCAAAGGGGTAGTACTGAGGGAGCGCTGCACTGTCGGAGGGGCAGTACTGGAGGGAGTGCAGCACTGTCAGAGGGTCAGTACTGAGGCAGCGCTGCACTATCAGAAGGGCAGTACTGAGGGAGCACTGCACTGTCGGAGGGTCAGTACTGGAGGGAGCGCTGCACTGTCGGAGGGTCAGTACTGGAGGGAACGCTGCACTGTCAGAAGGGCAGTGCTGTGGGAGCGCTGCACTTTCGGAGGGGCAGCACTGGAGGGGGCACTGCACTGTCGGTGGGGCAGTACTGAGGGAGTGCTGCACTGTCGGAGGGGCAGTGCTGAGGGAGCGCTGCACTGTCGGAGGGGCAGTGCTGAGGGAGCGCTGCACTTTTGGAGGGGCAGTGCACTGATTGCCAGCTCTGTATGGTGGGCCGGGGGTGAACAGCGCAGCCTGTGGAGGAGCAGTGAATGACAGACCGCAACTTCTGGATTTCTGCATTAGGCTAAATCATGAAGTTCAGTCAGTTTACTGCCAGTTCGCCGTCATCGTGGACCGTAAATTCGGGGCCAATACAAAGACACTGGTGTGGATTTATTTTGACCCAAATTTATAATATACCGCTGTTGAAATTCACGAAAAGATTTTATAAAGAGGATAAAAAGGCAGCTTTGGAGAATTACAAAGTTACAATTTGATCTTTTTCAAAGCAGTTTTATTATTGACTTAAACAGCACGTCTGAAACTGCCACTGTGCTGGCTGACTCCTCCCCACCCCCAAGGGCTTTTCACAGTGAACAAGTAATTAACCCCTTACTTCTATTTGCCACCTTGAATTGCTGAATGTAAAGACAAGTTGTATTAGGTTTTTAAGTTTCAGCTCGAAGCGATACCACCAGGCTCACTACTGTGAAAATTCTTGTGGAACAAGTTCTTTTGAAGTCGAGAGTTGGAGGCGATCGCTGGTGATAATGGACAATGCTTTGTGGGCTGGGTCATGAACGAAATATGCACAATGTTCGGGATAGCACAGAATTTCCATATCCCATAACACCCGCAAGAACAAATCGAACAGTTAAAACTGAGATCTTAAAATACCCCTGAGTTTGATGGCAATTGGAGGAAGTGTGTTTGAAAGTATTGATGTCACACAAATTTTCCTATAAATTTTTCTTGGTACCTTTCCTTTCCGATTGATGTAAGCGTATGATTGCAGAATTTCATCATCCAGTGCTAAGAGAAATGGTACATGATTTACTAAGTGCAATCCGGGAAGAAAATCAGGTGAATTGACATAAGGAGAATGTGGGAACATGATAAACCATGCACAAGCAATTAAAGGGACTGTTTAAAGGAATAAATAGGCAGACAGGATGTAGTGTCCGCGTCTTAATAACACACGGACTGCAGGAGAACGATAATAATAGATGTTTACTGCACAGAGAGTATGCTGAACTGAAAGTACAGAAGCCTGCTACTGCTTTATATACAGGTGTGGTCACTGCCGGTACTACAGCATAAAAGCAGTTCTCTCTTAAAGGTACATACACAACAATTCCTCCCCTTTTAGATAACCAGTACATAACATTCATTTAACAATTGAATAATAACTAATTACAATTACAATTTTCTTTGTACTATATACATCAGCTGAAAGTAAACATTTATAAATTCAGTCTTTGGGGAGGCTTCCTGATCCTGTCTGGATAGCGCCTTTCTCAAGTATACTGTTCTTGCGGTGGAGTCGATTCTGGCTCATTGTCATTGGTTGGTTCGTCAGCTTCCAATACCACTGATTCTGAGGTAGACGCAATCTGTGCTTCGGGTTCATCACCAGGTGCGCATGCTCATGGTATGGGTTTGACTTGTTCCTGTGACTCTAGAATCTGGTCAGCATGGCATCTCACGATGCTCTCTCCAACGTCCACTGTGTACATTCGTGGTCCCTGCCATGTGCATATCGTTCCTGGCTGCCATTTTTCTGTTTGGTAGTCCCGGGCCAAGACTGGTTGCCCTATCTTGAAGCTCCTGGTTGGCCTTTCATTGATGTGCTGGAATTGCTTATTCTCAACATCTCGTATTATGTTTGGTTTGAGCAAGTCCAGGCGACATCGTAACCCGCGGTTAAAGAACATCATGGCTCGAGATTGGTTGGTGACTGCATGTGTCGCATTTCGGTAAGCGAACAAGAAATTATCCACCTTATGTTGCAGTGGTATGTTGTCGTTATACATCGCCTTTATTGCTTTTTTAAAGGTTTGAACAAACCTCTCAGCCAATCCATTTGTGGCTGGATGATATGGGGCGGATTTGTAATGCTTTACCCCATTATTCCTCAAAAACCTCCGGAAATCCTCGGACACAAACTGTGGTCCATTGTCGGAGCAAATCTGTTCTGGCAAGCCATTCCTGGCGAAGATAGTCCGTAGGACTGCAATAGTTTTCTCCGTGGTGGTGGAGGACATTTTGATGACCTCTGGCCATTTCGAATGTGCATCCACGGCGATTAAAAACATTGAGTCCATAAATGGACCAGCAAAATCAATGTGTACCCATTGCCATGGAGATGAGGGCCACTCCCATGGGTGTAGCGGGGCCTGTGGTGGAGCGTTTTGGACTTTCTGGCATCCTGTGCATCTCTTGGTCATTTCCTCGATTTCTTTATCGATTCCCGGCCACCACACAAATGCCCTGGCTAGGCTCTTCATTTTTACCCCTCCCAGATGACCCTCATGAAGCTCATTGAGCACTCTATCTCTCAACTTGGGTGGAATTACCACTCGGGATCCACACATCAAGGTCCCACGGCACACTGACAGCTGTTCTCTCCTTGGCGAGAATGCTGGCAACAGTGAGTCGCCATGTGCTGGCCATCCCTTCACCGTCAAATCATAGACCCGAGAGAGAGTTGGGTCATTTCGGGTTTCCTTCTCTATACTTGAGTTTGTAACAGGTAGACATTCGACTATGTTTGAATGGAATATCTCAACAGGGTCCACTGCAGGTGCTTCCTCCACCGTAGGCAGCGGCAGGCGCGACAGCCCATCAGCGTTTCCATGCTGTTTTGTGCCCTTATACTCTATGTCGTATTGATGTGCTCCTAGAAAAAGGGACCATCTTTGCAGCCGTTGCGCAGTCATCACCGGAACGCCCTTCTTTGGGTTAAAAATGGAGACAAAAGGCTGGTGATCAGTCAGTAAGGTGAATTTCTGCCCGTGCAGGTAGTGATTGATCTTCTTCACCCCCCACACCAGGCTGAGGGCCTCCCTGTCAATCTGGGCATAGTTACGCTCGGCTGATGTTAACGAGCGTGACACAAAGGCTATTGGCCTCTCTGAACCGTCAAGGAATTTGTGCGACAGCACCGCTCCAATGCCGTAGGGAGACGCATCACATGCCAACCGAATTGGTAGTGATGGATTGTAGTGAGCCAATACTTCTTTTGAAGTAATTAGGCATTCACATTTCTGAAAGGCACGCTTACACTCATCACTCCACTTCCATGCTACTCCAGTTTGCAGCAGAGCGTTCAGCGGGTGCAGAATTGTAGACAAATTTGGCAAGAACTTATGGTAGTAGTTCACCAACCCAAGGAACGACCTCAGTTGTGGCACATTTTCCGGTGCTGGAGCCTTGACTACTGCCTCAATCTTGTCTGGGGACTTAGCAACCCCTCTTCATCAATCATGTGGCCACAATACGAGATTTGTTTCCTAAAAAACACGCATTTGGGGCGGTTGGCTCGTAGTCCATATTCTTGTAATCTAGTGAGCACCTGCTCCAGATTGGCAAGGTGTTCACTGTCATTTCTGCCCGTAACCAGGATGTCGTCCAAATAACACTGGGTCCCCGAGATCCCTTGCAGGACTTGTTCCATCGCCCTCTGCCAAATAGCCGGAGCTGATGCTACCCCGAATACCAGTCGATTGTACTGGTAAAGACCTTTGTGAGTGTTTATCGTGAGGTATTTTCTAGATGATTCATCTACCTCCATTTATAGATACGCTTGGGCAGATCAATCTTCGTAAAGCATTTCCCCCCAGATAGTGAGGTGAAAATATCCTCTATCCGCGGAAGTGGATATTGTACCGTGTGAAGGACTGGGTTCACAGTAACCTTAAAGTCCCCACAGATGCGAACCTTCTTCGGTTCCCCAGGCGTGCTGCTCAATGATTTCTTCATTACAGGAATAATGGGTGTGGCCCACTCGCTCCAGTCCACCTTGGACAGCACACCCGAACGCTCCAGACTCTCCAGCTCTGCTTCGACGGCTGGGCAGATCGCATACGGTACCGGTCTGGCCTTAAAAAATTTTGGGTTTGCGTTATCTTCAATTTTTATCATTGCCGTTACGCCTTTTAGAGTCCCAAGTCCTTGCTGGAACACCTCTTTCGTGTCAGTTAGAATTTTTGACAGTCGTCCAGGTGTGACGTCGTCATCCTTTTTGTCAGCCACAGTTAGCGCCTGAATGGAATGCCAATCCAATTGTATTTTTCGGATCCATTCACATCCCAATAATGGTGGTCCTCCATCTTGTAGTATATATAGATACAGTTCCTGTGTTTCCTTGCCGTTGTATTTAACGGGCACCCTTATTTTTCCTCTGGGGTAGACTTTTTGCCCCGTATATGTCTTCAAGACAATGGAAGTATCCTTCAAGGGAATGTGTGAGAATAGCCACTCGTAGTCTCGTTGATTCATGACTGTTAGGGCTGATCCTGTGTCCAATTTCATCTTTACTTGGGACCCTGCTATCATGAGGGTGACCCAAATGGTTTGGTGATCCTCCTTTGCGATCATGTTGTGTAACTTTAGACAACTTAGTCTCCTGCTCCCGGAGTCATTATCACTCTTCTGATCTTCCGAACTACTGTCCATCATCTTTTGTACTTTCTTGTACTTTTCCTTAGTAGTTCTTTTAGTGTTGGTTTTCTTTCCTGACCTGCAGACTCGTGCTATGTGCCCCACTTTTCCACATTGCTTGCATACTTTGTCCTTAAACCAGCAATCCTTCTGGTCATGGGTTGTTCTGCCGCAGCGATAGCACTTTTCTGCTCCATATGCCATTTCATTGGCGCTGTATTCTTGCAGTTTCTGTTGTATTTCCACAGCTCCCTGTGCTGCTGCTTCATAGGATACTGCAATGCTGAAAGCCTTTTCTAGCGTAATGTCCTTTTCCGAAAGTAGTCGTTTCTGGGTTCCTTCACTCTGGAGCCCGCAGACAAACTTATCCCTTAAGCTTTCTGCCAGTCCTGCTCCGAACTGACAGTGTTTCGATAACTTGCGTAGTTCCGTATGATAGTCAGCATTACTCTCGTCTTTGTGCTGGTTTCTTTTATGGAACTTGAATCTTTCTGCTATCAGCAGCGGTGTAGGGTTTAGATGTTCCTGTAAGATATTGACAATCTCATCAAAACTTTTCTCCATTGGTTCAGCTGGGGTAATTAAATTCCGCAATAGGCCGTACGTTCTTGCGCCCATCAAATTCAATAATACCGACGCCTTCTTTTCATCGGCCACCTCATTTGCCTTGCAGTACACTTCAATTCTTTCCACATACGTGGTCCAGTCTTCTATTTCGTTGTCGAAAGCAATGATGCTGCCACTCTTCGGCATCTTGGATGGTTTAAAATGGCGCCTCCCGCGCTTTTCCTTCTTCCCCAATGGATTAAAATGGCGCCTCATGCGCTTTTCCTTCTTCTCCAATGGATTAAATTGGCGCCTCCCACACTTTTCCTTCTTCCCCCTGTTGCCAATGCTGCTCTTAGCATTCTAACTCGGAATGGCGGAGCCCCGCGGCTTCCTGCGCGTCTCTCTTTTGTTAATTAATTTTTCTTCGACGCTGTCCACTGCGCGTCTCTTTTCCTTCCCCTTTTTTTTTTCTTAACGCTGCCCGACTCTTGCGCTCCACCCTCTCTCTCTCTTTTTCTTCCCGACGACGCTGCTCGGCCCCTTTGCAGAGCCGCTCGATCGAGCTCTAGCCCGCCGCAGTCCGTGAAAGGTCAGCGCACTACCTGCTACCAGCCCGATTTGCTGGGTACCTTGACTGGAGAACCAAGCCCAGCTCTCCACAGCTACCCCTGCGATTCTCTGAACTCCGATGGATCACTGGGCGGTTGCCCACGGTCGACGCCCGTTGCTCTGGCTTTGACCTCCAAGAAGCTTCTTTTCAGGGATGGATCCCCATGAGGTGATGCAGTACTGCAGGTGAGTTTGAACCTGCTCGTCGCCACTATAGTGTCCGCGTATCAATAACACACGGACTGTCGGAGAACGGTAATAACAGGTATTTACTGAACAGAGGATATGCTGGAACTGAAAGTACAGAAGCCTGCTACGGCTTTATATACAGGTGTGGTCACTGCCGGTACTGCAGTATAAAAGCAGTTCTTCCTTAAAGGTACATACACAACAAGTGCCTTTCCTGCTTGTGGGCCAGGAGCAGCAAGTGTGCTTCCCCCCGGCACCCAAGCTAACCTGCTTCATTCCCCAGGATCGGAGGCCCCATGCAATCGGACCCCCCCACAATCAGATCCCCCCATGATCGGACCTCCCCCCGCGCACCCCCCCCACCACGATCATTGATCCCCCGGTGATCACCGACCTTCCCGATGCCCTCATCTCTGCCCCAATCTCTCGCCAACACCCCGACCCTCGAAGCCACACTGTATCCCCCTCCCCCCACCCTTGCAATCTCTATCACTGTTCCTGGGCTGCGGCCTTTTCAGCAGCCTCCCCCCCCCTCCCCCCCCCCCCACTGTCAATCAGGCTGGCTTCCGGGTGGGGATGATGTTGAAAAAACCCACTCCCGACCAGAACTCCTCTCTCCTGCTTTGAAATCTCACCCCAGTAAAGATCGGGGGCCAAAGTTTCAGGTTGATGAGCAACTGAGCTCTCGATCTCTGCAATCCTGATTCCAGCACTAACCTTTTCTTCAGTTCCTCCATTCTCTCTCCATTCTTCTGTGTATCATTCATTAGGCCGTCCATTTCTAGGGCTGGAGAAACCTCCAACCTGAAGAATTTCAGTTCGACAAACACATCAGTACAATCTGGAGCTACAATCACTGGGGAACCAATCGACCCTCTCTCTAAACACCTCTGTTGATTTTTGAAATATGTTGCTGATTCCCATTAGCTTGGCTGTTCACAAAAGAAACAGTGTAAGATCTCACCACAGAACAGTTTTGAATCTGTCATAGAAACATAGACATAGAAGATAGGAGCAGGAGTAGGCCATTCGGCCCCTCGAGCCTGCTCCGCCATTCAATGAGATCATGGCTGATCATCCAAATTCAGTACCCTGTCCCTGCCTTCTCCCCATATCCCTTGATCCCGTTAGCCTTAAGAAATATATCCAACTCCTTCTTGAATATATTTAATGAATTGGCCTCCACTGCCTTCTGTGGTAGAGAATTCCACAGGTTCATCACTCTCTGGGTGAAGAAATTCCTCCTCATCTCAGTCCTAAATGGCTTACCCCTTATCCTTAGACTGTGACCCCTAGTTCTGGACTCCCCGGCCATCGGGAACATCCTTCCTGCATCTAGTCTGTCCAGGCCTGACATAATTTTATAGGTTTCGATGAGATCCCCTCTCAATCTTCTAAACTCCAGTGATACAAGCCCAATCGACCCAATCTCTCCTCGTACGTCATTCCAGCCATCCCAGGTATCAGCCTGGTGAATCTTTGCTGCACTCCTTCCATGGCAAGAACATCCTTCCTCAGATAAGGCGACCAAAACTGCACACAATACTCAAGGTGCGGTCTCACCAAGGCCCTGTACAACTGCAGCAAGACATCCTTGTTCCTGTACTCAAACCCTCTTGCTACGAAGGCCAACATACCATTTGTCTTCTTAACCGCCTGCTGCACCTGCATGCTTACCTTCAGCGACTGGTGCACAAGAACACCCAGGTCTCTTTGCACTTCCCCTTCTCCCAATCTATTGCTGTAATGATATCAGCAAATAGTGATGATATTTGTCTGTGTTTGATTACTTATGCCTTACAGCATATTTGTCTGTGTTTTTGATTACTTGTGCCTGACCAGCAGAGGTCATGTGAGAGACAAGCAGTCCAGAGGAGTTTTACTTTCAGTTTCATTCTAGATGCATCACAGCATAGTGTGTTTTGTAAAAAGCTGTAGAAAGTCTTGAACAAGACTTTAGATTAAACAACATTCTCTTTCAGAAATGAGTCTTTATTGAACCCAAAAAGAAATCAAAACATGATGTCAGAAGTGGCTGAAAGAGAAAAAATCTGAAGTTAGCAACTCGATGGGACAGTGAAAGCAGTTGTGGCAAGTAAGTGAAATCAGCTCTCCACATATTAGCAAGCCAGAAGAGAACATCGTTGCTTACCATTAGAGAATAGCTAACGAAGTGAAAGAATGGAAGGTTTACACCCACCGGCGACGCTTCAATTGACAGGTAATGTGGCTGAAAATTGGAGGAGATTCAAACAACGTGTAGGGTTGTGTTTATCAGCAATCGGAGCTGAAGATAAAAGTAATAAAAAGAAATCGTCACTGTTTTTACATGTCGTGGGTGATGAAGCGCTCGAGGTGTATAATAACTTCACATTTGATGTTGATGGAGACAAAATGAAGCTAGATAAAATAATGGAACAGTTTGAGGCCTACTGCATACCTAAACGCAACGTGACCTTTGAGAGGCACAAATTTTTCACATGTGTACAGAAAATCGGCGAGACTATTGATCAGTATGTGACTGAACTGAGAAACCGAAGCAAATCGTGTGAATTTGGGGGACTGACAGACTCGCTGATAATAGACAGACTGGTGTGTGGTATTCCAGATAATGGTCTAAGGGAAAGACTGCTAAGAGAGCAAGATCTAGACCTGGGAAAAGCCATAGCACTGTGTAAGGCTACAGAGACTGTGAAGTTGCAGGCAAAGGAGCTGTTCAGTGACAGTAGCTGCAACGTGGATGCAGTGAGAAAGAACGGATACAAACCGTTTAACAAAGAGAGCGCCAATGTGAAAAAAGAGACGTGGCCAGCAAACGAAAATGAAAGAGACAATCGGAAGTCATGTAGTCGATGCGGTACACAGCATCCACCAAGAAAGTGTCCAGCATATGGTAAAACATGCAATAGATGCAACAAAAACAACCATTATGCCCGTTGCTGTAAGAACCAAGCGCAACAAAGCAAGGTCCATACGGTAGATGAAAGCGAGATAGAGGAATTCAATGTAGCTGTTGTGTCTGAAAACAAAAAAGAAAGAGACTGGATGTTGACACTAAAAGTGAATGACATACACATTCCATTTAAATTGGATACTGGAGCACAAGTTAATGTGATATCAGAGACCGATTTTAAGAGAATTAGACCCAGACCAAAGTTACATGGAATACAAGTGAAAGTGACCGGATACTCAGGTACTGATATACCAGTGAAAGGAAAATGCATTGTCAAAGTAACACACAAGGACAGAGAGCACACGCTAGCATTAATCGTGGTGCCAAAGGATGTGCAAGCCATACTAGGGTTAAAAGCCTGTGAGAGACTGAACCTGGAAAAGAGAGTCCTCGTTGTGGAAAGCGAAGGAGAGACAGTCTATGATGAACTCATGAAAGAGTACAAAGACCTATTTAAGGGTCTAGGCTGCATTCCAGGAGAACACACGATCAGAGTAGATAAAAGTATGACACCGGTCATACATCCATGCAGAAAAGTTCCGTTTGCTCTTCAAAAGCAACTGAAGGCAGAGTTGGACAGGATGGAAAGCCTGAACGTGATTCAGAAGATAGATGAGCCAACTGAGTGGGTGAGTTCCCTTGTCGTAGTGGACAAAAAGAATGGAAAGCTCAGAATTTGCCTGGATCCAAGAGATCTAAACAGAGCAATAAAGAGAGAGCACTTCAAGCTTCCTACACATGAGGAAATCATGGCACAGTTTGCAAATGCAAAATATTTCAGCAAGTTAGATGCGTCCTCAGGATTTTGGCAGATGAAGCTGGACGAAGCAAGTTCAAGACTGTGCACGTTCAACACTCCATTTGGCAGATACAGATTCCTAAGGTTACCATTTGGCATTGCCTCAGCTCCTGAAGTGTATCACAAGACTATCCATATGATCTATGAGCACCTGGAGGGAGTTGATACATCAATGGATGACATCATAGTATGGGGAACCACGAGAACTGAGCATGACGAGAGACTGAAAAAAGTGCTGGAAGCAACAAGGAAAACAAACCTGAAGCTGAATAGAGAGAAATGCCAGCTTGGGGTGACAGAACTGACATTCGTGGGAGATATCCTTAGCAGTGAGGGCATCAGACCAGATCCTAGAAAGGTGTCCGCCATTGAGAATATGCCAAGGCAACAATGCAAAAAGGACGTGCAGAGGTTTAATGGAATGATCAACTACATGGGTAAATTCATATCCAACCTCTCAGAAAAAATAGCGCCACTGAGAAGACTAACTGAAAAGAATATAGAATGGGAATGGAATCATGAGCATGAGAAGTCATGGAGCGATCTAAAGAAACTGCTCACAGAGGAACCAGTTCTGAGGTTTTATGACCCAGCGAGACCCATCAAGATATCATCAGATGCATCACAGAGTGGGCTCGGTGCCGTCCTTCTGCAACAATATGACTACTGGCAACCTATTGCATATGCATCGCGCTCAATGACAGACGCGGAAACGCGATATGCTCAAATAGAAAAGGAGCTGCTCAGCATCACATACGCCTGTGAAAGATTTCACCAGTTTGTGGCAGGACAAGCAATCAGTGTAGAGACTGACCATAAGCCCTTGATTGCATTGTTCCAAAAGCCACTAAATAGCTGTCCGCTTAGAATACAAAGAATGATGATCAGGCTGCAACGCTATACACTGAATGTTGCGTACACACCGGGTAAGCTGATGTATACAGCAGACACGTTGTCCAGAGCTGTTGACCCAAGTGAGCCCGCAAACACCACAATGGATGAAAAAGTGAACGCCTACGTGGACATGATCACAACTGCACTGCCCATAGCAGATGCAAAAATGGAGCTCATAAAGACTGAGACAAACAAAGATGAAACGATGAGACGACTGAGAAAAAGCATCTTGGATGGATGGCCCAACATGAAGCAAGACTGCTCACCTGATATAGCAGAGTACTGGAACTGCAGGGCGGAACTATCAGTGGTCGAAGATATCATCTACAAAGGAAGTAAAATATTTATCCCAACGAGTCTGAGAAGAGAGATGCTAAAAAAGATCCATGGAGGACATCTGGGAGTCGAAAAGTGTAAGAAAAGAGCACGAGAGGTGATGTACTGGCCACGAATCAACCAAGATGTGACAAATGAGGTGTCAAACTGCACAATATGCCTGAAATATCGAGCAAGCAATCCGGTAGAACCACTAAAGCCACACCCAGCACCAGACAGACCTTACCAGAAGGTAGGCGCTGACCTATTCGTATGTCAAGGGAAGGACTATATTGTAGTCGCAGACTATTACTCCCTGTATCCAGAGGTTTGTAGATTGTACACCACCACTGCAGAAGCTGTGATAAGAAGTATGAAAGCCATATTCTCCAGACATGGCGTGGCAAGCGAGGTCTTCACAGACAACGGACCCAAGTTTAACAATGCATATTTCCGACACTTTGCCAAAGAGTGGGACTTTGTCCACACAACGTCAAGTCCTCACTATCCACAGTCCAATGGCCTAGTGGAAAAATTGGTCCAAACAGTGAAAAGACTGATGTACAAGGCAAAAGACAGTGGAACTGACTTCTACCAAAGCATGCTTGTATACCGCACAACGCCGCTCGAGTGTGGTATGTCACCAGCCCAACTCCTGATGGGACGTCGGCTAAGGTCAAACCTACCCATCCCGGAGAACCTCCTGAAAACAAAAGAGGGGGAGAAAGTGAGGAAGTTCAAAGAGCAACAGAAAGAAAAGCAAAAGTACAACTATGACAGAGGAACACAAAACCAACCTGAACTCCACACTGGTGACCAAGTAAGGTTGAAAGACAAAACAAACACATGGACTCAGAAGGGAACTGTCCTGAGTGAAGTTCAACCAAGATCATACACCATTCAGACAGATGAGGGTGCTGTTCTGAGAAGAAATCGTCGAGATCTTCTCATGGGACCAGCCACAGCAGGTCAAGAGACTGATACTGGTGAACAACCTAATCACACAGCTGAGAACCAATCATCTGAGGCAACAACTCAGATTCAAGGACAATCAATCAGAAAATCCTCAAGACACGTGAAGCCTCCTGAGAGACTCATTGAGCAAATTTAAGGACTATTGTTAAAGAAGGAAGTAATGTTACCTTATTCTTTCTTCAAGTTCTAGTGTATTGACATATTTCATGTGAACACACAAAGCAAGGGTAAAAAACCTTGATCATGATAATGATAATGTAAGTTCATTAAATGTTGTTAGTTAAAAGTAAAATACTTTTGTTTTAAGAAAGGGAGATGTAATGATATCAGCAAATAGTGATGATATTTGTCTGTGTTTGATTACTTATGCCTTACAGCATATTTGTCTGTGTTTTTGATTACTTGTGCCTGACCAGCAGAGGTCATGTGAGAGACAAGCAGTCCAGAGGAGTTTTACTTTCAGTTTCATTCTAGATGCATCACAGCATAGTGTGTTTTGTAAAAAGCTGTAGAAAGTCTTGAACAAGACTTTAGATTAAACAACATTCTCTTTCAGAAATGAGTCTTTATTGAACCCAAAAAGAAATCAAAACAATTGCCATTCAAATAATAATCTGCCTTCCTGTTTTTGCCACCAAAGTGGATAACCTCACATTTATCCACATTATAGTGCATTTGCCATGTTTCTGCCCAATCACCCAACCTGTCCAAATCGTACTGGAGTTTCACGACATCCTCCTCACAGCATACCCTCCCACCCAGCTTTGTGTCGTCTGCAAATTAGGAGATACTACATCCAATTCCCTCGTCCAGGTCATTAATATATATTGTGAACAGCTGGGGTCCTAGGACCGATCCTTGCGGTACCCCACTAGTCACTGCCTGCCACTCGGAAAACGACCCGTTTATTCCAACTCTTTGCTTTCTATCTGCCAACCAGTTGTCTATCCAAGTCAATACCTTGCCCCCAATCCCATGTGCCTTAATTTTACACGCTAATCTCTTATGCGGGACCTTATCGAAAGCCTTCTGAAAATCCAAATACACCACATCCACTGGTTCTCCCTTATCTATTTTACCAGTTACATCCTCAAAAAATTCCAGTAGATTAGTCAAGCACGATTTACCTTTTGTAAATCCATGTTGACTTTGTCCGATCCTGTCACTGCTTTCCAAGTGCTCTGCTATTACATCTTTTATAATGGACTCTAGCATTTTCCCCACTACCGATGTCAGGCTTCTGTACATGCCTGCCCCTTTAAGCCAGAACCTTGTCGCCACTTCTTCCTCTTGTCCGGCAGAGGACGCTCACCAGCTGTGTTTCTGAAGTCGATTATTTATTGTGGAGTCCTTCCAGATAACAACCAGCGGAGGGCACTGCTAGCTATCACATTTGGCTCATCTGCAACCCAGCCTTAAAACTAACCCTCCCCTTTGTGTCCAATTAGCCCTGGATCACCCACCTTCTCTCAGTGTCTGGACAGTCACTCCATCCACTGGGACTCACGATGAGCCATTAATGGGTAGCCTAACTTCTATCAATCTGGACCTTAGCTGGGTCCTGCTTTATGTGGACAATGAGGTAGCCCCACCACCATCGTCTCAATCCACATACGTACAGCACTAGGGTAATCAGTTTTACAAAGCATTTTAGGGGTACCTTTTAGCAAAAAAAAAGATTGTGGGGCTGGATTTCCTCCATCCAGCTTCGCCGCTGTTATGAATGGTGATCCACTCCTGAAGTGATCTCCCTGCCCTTCGGATAGGCATTAAAAGAGATGTCCATCCTGCCTTTTGCGTGAATGTTAAAAGCTCCCGCATTGTAAGAGAAGAAGGGAGCTATTCCAGTGACCTGGCCAGTATTCCTCCCTCAACCAACACCGCCACAACTTGATTAACTGGTCATTCATCTCACTGTTGTTTTTGGGATCTTCCTGCCAAAGTAATCCATTGTTTGTGAAGTGTTGAGGTATTTCTGAGAGGCGTGATAAGGTGCGATATAAATGGAGGATATGAAAAAACCCTTGGCATTTTTTCAGCTATTATACTAGTCGACCACCGGTGGCATTGCACATGGGGAGTCAAGATTAAGCGTAGTCTTCAAGTGAAGTGAGGTTGGAGAGCAGGTGATAACTGGACAACAGTGTGCAGACATCATCCTCGTTTTAAAGTCATGCATTCTGTTCTTAATTGTATCTAATATTTTGATTTTTAAACAGCAAAAGCAGTGGTAGTTTGGGAAGGGGTGAAGTACAATTGCCTGGGACATAGGAGTTTGGCTGAGGAGCAGGGAGCTGGAAAACTGAGACTCTACAGCACCACCATTGTCAGGAGGGTGTCATTACAGTGTGACATGTTTACATAGGCAAATGTGGGCATAGTAATTATAATGGGGACAAGTTGACATAAAAGTATGACAAAAATGTCACAATAGGAAGTAAGGTTTTACAAACAGAAATCACATATAAATGTACGCTTTTTAATATCTTCTTCTTCTTAGGCAGTCCCTCGGAACCGAGGATGATTTGCTTCCACATTAAAAATGAGTTCTCAGGTGACTGATGAGTCCAATGCGGGACCTACAGCCTGTCACAGGTGGGGCAGATGGTGGTTGAAACGTCTGAGCTCCTGGGCAACGATAGCAGTACGGTGTTCCGGTCTGTCACTGTTGGGGTTGTCCATGACATTCCAGGTCCCGAACTTCATTTTAAAGGGTGGAAGATGCCTGTGCGTGAATTCTTTTAACATGGGGTGACCGTTGCACACCAGCTACCACACGGGCTTGACAGAGCAAGGTCTTGGTCCAATGACAAGGGGATCCAAGACGATTGGAGACCAGGCTCTGCTACAATGGCCTAGCACACACACACAAACATACTCCTACTGTCCTCCTCCCTCCTTCCCGCAGGTCCTCTCTGCCTGGGTTTCGTAGGATGCATTGTGGTCCTCCTGACCTTGCCTTTGGCCCATGCTGCACCTTCCCTGGGCCCCGACCCCGCTGCTGGTCAACGCTGCGCCACTCCTGGGCCTTGACCTCGCTGCTGGGCTCGTCCTCGCTCCTGGGTCCCGGCCTCGAACATATAGCCACACCTCGCACCGTAACAGTATTATACCCCACACCCCTCACTACAACAGTGATATAACCCACACCCCGTATCGTAACAGTGAAATAACCCACACCCCTCACTATAACAGTGATATACCCCACACTCCTCATTGTAACTCTAATATATCCCACACGCTGCACAGTAACAGAGGTGTCCCCCACAGCCCTCACTGTAACAGTGATATAACCCACACCCCGCACTGCAACTCCGATATACACTACACCCCTCACTCTAACAGTGATATACCCCACATCCCTCACTGTAACAGTGATACACCCCACACCCCTCACTGTAACAGTGATATAACCCACACTCCTCACTGTAACTCCGATATACACCACACCCCTCGCTGTAACAGTGATATACCCCACACCCCTCACTGTAACAGTGATATATATCATAGATGGGTGTCAATTCAAGTGTGCATTCCTGGAAAATGAAAATATCACCTGTATTGTATTAATTAAAGCAGTGATATTAGATTACTGCCTATCAGCTTTCTATTGTGAGTATCTGCTCTCTATATCCAGCCCTTTCTGGGCTGTTAAACTAACAGCAGCCGCATTCCTCTCCTTCTGATGAATTCGTTTCATATCAAACAGCCCAGAAAGGTTTTTTCTTTGCTGGATCCAGAGAGCAGATAGTCACAGTAGAAAGCTGATAGACAATAATCTAATATCACTGCTTTAATCAATACAATACAGGTGATATGTTCATGGACACGAGGGACAATTGAATCACACGCATCTTGCAATGTTGATTCAGGAGTCCTGGCAGAACGGTTTCAAACGAAGAGGAAATGTGATTTCATTATGTATCCATATGCCCAATAGGTACTTAAAAACACACACACACGACATTTAAGGCTTTGTAACAGGGCAGTAGTCGGAAACAGACGAAACCACCCGCCCAGCACCCCACCCGTCCCCTAATCCTTACTTGAAAAGAGCCGTGAATTCTCCCACTGTCCTAACCTTTTCCCCTCGACCAAAGACACCAAAAGCAGCTTACAGGTTCATTTCATCTCATTTGATGTGTGTGAAACTGCACTTGAAAAGTGTTGCATTGGTCGTCAAACGCTTTGCATGTGATAAGGTGCTGTATCATTACATATATTTTGCTACATCATTTTATTATTTATTATAAGTGCATAGTAATTGGAATTTAAAAGCTAAGCAGGGAAATGATGCCATTTGACAGGATTCACATCAAAATATTTTTCTAATCCCTATTGACGCTAAAAAGATACCTTATCACTGACCATTTTGGTAGTGTTTTAAAAGCACGAATGCAGTTGATGTAAACTTCTATTGTTAACATTCTCAGTCTGTGGGGCTCAATTTTGAAATCTGAAAGCAACATAAATCGTTCGATGTATAAATCCACAGTGTACATAGAATCCTTACAATATTCTGTTTTCACATTTACATGTATGTGTGCGCATATAAACCAATTGTAAATCAATCCTTATTTGACAACATACTTATTATGTTGTTGTTATGATGTAGCCCTTGTCACTAACGTGTATCATCAAGGAAGGCAATTGTTTAAAGCGCGATTTGCTACTTTAAGATAATAATAGCTGCAAAGTTGAAGCAATTTTTTTTGTCTCAATTCCACCAGCCCTCCAGCTCCTTAAAGGGGCGGGACAATATCATTCTGACAGGAACCTGAGACCAAAGCAATCCTTCACCCTGAGCACACAGTCCAGTGGAGATCAACTCCCATCCCGCAGCAAGGGAACAAACCTGAGTATGTGAATTCAGTCGAGTCTGGAAAAGAAGCTCCCTTGAAAGACTTTGCTGAACTCCCACTTGCCGTCATCCTGTCCAGGGAGTGAAACCGACTGACTCCACAATGAGCCCAATGTGAATGCACCTGCCAGCGAAAACTAGGAGTTTTCCCGGTGTAGGGGGGAGAAAAAACCCACACACGTGCAGATCTTGAAGGCATTCCCTAAGAGTAAAGGAGCAGAGGCGATATGATTCCTGGGATTCAGTACAGCCTTTTTCTGTACCTGGTACTCTCCTGCCTTTACCCGTCACAGGCTTCACAGGCAAGTAGCAACCTCTGTTTTTACTGCTGTGCTGCAGATTGCTGTGAGAGAAAAGGAAAAATAGTTTATCGGTAAGAAACGTGAGTAAATTGTAGAATCAATAATCTGCAGGGGGACAGGGATGGAGGAGCTCCCAGGTCTCTGATGTCGCTGAAAGTTGTTCTCCGAGAAAATCTCATTGATGTGATGTATGCGCTAAAGTGCGTTTGAACAAATCTAAAAAGTATAACATTTCATGCAGAATGCACTGCAGACATTAAAATCTGTTCGTTTAATGACTTTGAAGGACATGCGGTGTTTCTTCCAGCTGTTACTGTATAATGGCCAATATAGAGCGGTTCAAAGGCCTCGGATATAAACACTGCTGGTCCTGTTAGCTCTGCAATAATTCGATTTATAGAAATGCTTGTGAGCTTCAGAGAATAGCTGGCTGTTGCAACTAAACCTCAAATGCTGAAGATGCCAATGTGAGTTAGTTTTTAATGTGTGTGTGTGTATATATAGTACACAGCTACAATAGGGGTACGGTAGCATAGTGGTTATCTGGTCATTCTCACATTGCTGTTTGTGGGAGCTTGCTGTGCGCAATTGGCTGCCACGTTTCCCACATTGGCTGTAAAGCACTTTGGGACATCCTGGGGTCGTGAAAGGCGCTATAGAAATGCAAGTCTTTCGTTTTTATGTTGCTGGACTAGTAATCCCGAGGCCTGGACTAATGATCCGGAGACGTGAGTTCCAATCCCACCTCGGCAATTGGGGAATTTAAATTCAGTTAATTAAATAAATCTGGAATAAAAAGCTCGTATCAGTAATGGTGACCATGAAACTATCGGATTGTCATAAAAACCCATCTGGTTCACTAATGTCCTTTAGGGAAGGAAATCTGCCGCCCTTACCTGGTCTGGCCTATAAGTGACTCCAGACCCACAGCAATGTGGTTGACTCTTAACTGCCCTCTGAAATAACCTAGCAAGCCATTCAGTTATACCAAACCCCGACAAATAAGTATATTCATAATAAAACCGGACGGACCACCCAGCATCGACCTAGGCACCGGACATGACAAAGGCGTACCCAGCCTAGTCGACTCTGCAAAGTCCTCCTCACTAACATCTGGGGACTTGTCAAAATTGGGAGATCTGTCCCACAGACTAGTCAAGAAACAGCCTGACATAGTCAGACTCACAGAATCATACCTTCCAGACTCTTCCATCTCTATCCCTGGGTATGTCCTGTCCCACCAGTAGGACAGACTCAATAGAGGTGCTGACACGGTGGGGAGTGGCCCTGGGAGTTCTCAACATTGACTCCGGACCCCATGAAGTCTCATGGCATGAGGTCAAACATGGACAAGGAAACCTCCTGCTGATTACCACCTACCGCCCTCCCTCAGCTGATGAATCAGTACTCTTCCATGTTGAACACCACTTGGAAGAAGCACTGAGGGTAGGAAGGGCACAGAATGTAGTCTGGGTGGAGGACTTCAATGTCCATCACCAAGAGTGGCTCGGTAACACCACTACTGACCGAGTTGGCCGATTCCTGAAGGACCCGCATAGGAGACTGGTCAAGAAGGTAAGAGCCCATGGGATCCAGGGTGCCTTGGCGCGTTGGATCCTAAACTGGCTGAGTGGCAGGAGGCAGAGGGTGATGGTCGAAGGTTGCTTTTGTGACTGGAAGCCTGTGTCCAGTGGGGTACCTCAGGGATCGGTGCTGGGTCCCTTATTGTTTGTGATCTACATAAATGATTTGGATGAGAATGTAAAAGGTATGATCAGTAAGTTCGCAGATGACACGAAAATTGGTGGGGTGGTAAATTGCGAGGAGGAAAGCCTCCGGCTACAGGACGATATAAACGGGTTGGTCAGATGGGCGGAAAAGTGGCAAATGGAATTTAACCCTGAAAAGTGCGAGGTGATGCATTTTGGACGGACAAATAAGGCAAGGGAATACACAATGAGTGGTAGGACCCTAGGAAGTACAGAGGGTCAGAGGGACCTTGGTGTACATGTACATAGATCCCTGAAGGCAGCGGAGCAGGTAGATAAGGTGGTTAAAAAGGCATATGGGATACTTGCCTTCATTAGCCGAGGCATAGAATATAAGAGCAGGGAGGTTATGATGGAGCTGTACAAAACGCTGGTGAGGCCACAGCTGGAGTACTGTGTGCAGTTCTGGTCGCCTCACTATAGGAAGGATGTGATTGCTTTGGAGAGGGTGCAGAGAAGATTCACCAGGATGTTACCTGGGATGGAGCGCCTCAGCTATGAAGAGAGGCTGGACAGGCTGGAGTTGTTTTCCTTGGAGCAGAGAAGGCTGAGGGGGGACCTGATTGAGGTGTACAAAATAATGAGGGGCATAGATAGGGTAGATAAAGAGGAACTTTTCCCCTTAGTGGGGGGGTCAATAACAAGGGGGCATAGATTCAGGGTAAGGGGCAGGAGATTTAGAGGGGATTTGAGGAGGAACTTTTTCACCCAGAGGGTGGTTGGAATGTGGAACTCAATGCCTGAAAGGGTGGTGGAGGCAGGAACCCTCACAACATTCAAGAAGCATTTGGATGAGCACTTGAAATGCCATTGCATACAAGGCTATGGACCAAATGCTGGAAAATGGGATTAGACTGGACAGGGATGGATGGGCGGCGCAGACACGATGGGCCGAAGGGCCTCTTTCTGTGCTGTAAAACTCGATGACTCTATGACTCTATGACATAGCTGCCAGACTGGGCCTGCGACAGGTGGTGAGCGAACCAACATGAGGGAAAAACCTACTTGACTAATCCTCAGCAGTCTACCTGTCACAGATGTATCTGTCCATGGAGTGACCACTGCACAGTCCTTGTGGAGACGAAGTCCCGTCTTCACACTGAGGACACCCTCCATCGTGTTGTGTGGCACAACCACCGTGCTAAATGGGATAGATTCAGAACAGGTCTGAGCATCCATGAAGGTGCTGTGGGCCATCAGCAGCAGCAGAATTGTATTCCACCACAATCTGTGACCTCATGCCCTGGCATATCCCTCACTCTACCATTACCATCAAGCCAGGGGACCAACCCTGGTTCAATGAGGAATGTAGAAGAGCATGCCAGGAGCAGCACCAGGTGTACCTAAAAATGAGGTGCCAACCTGGTGAAGCTGCAACACAGGATACATGCATGCTAAAAAGTAGAAGCAGCATACTATAGACAGGGCTAAGTGACCTCACAACCAATGGATCAGATCAAAGCACTGCAGTCCTACCACATCCAGTCATGAATGGTGATGGACCATTAAACAACTAACGGGAGGAGGAGGCTCCATGAACATCTCCATCCTCAATGATGGTGGAGCCCAGCATGTGAGTTCAAAAGACAAGGCAGAAGCATTTGCAACCATTTTCAGCCAGAAGTGCCGAGTGGATGATCCCCACCATCACAGAAGCCAGTCTTCAGCCAATTCAATTCACTCCATGTGATATCAAGAAACTGCTGAGCACATTAGATACAACAAATGCTATGGGTCCCAACAACATCCCAGCTGTCATGCTGAAGACATGTGCTCCAGAACAAACCATGCCTCTAGCCAAGCTGTTCCAGTACAGCTACAGCACTGGCATCTATTCAACAAAGTGGAAAATTGCCCAGGTATGTCCTGTCCACAAAATGCAGGACAAATCCAATCTGTCCAATTACTGCCCCATCAGTCTACGCTCAATCATCAGCAAAGTGATAGAAGGTGTCATCGACAGTGCTATCAAACAGCACTTACTCACCAATAACCTGCTCACCGATGCTTAGTTTGTGTTCTGCCAGGACCACTCGGCTTCAGACCTCATTACAGCCTTGGTCCAAACATGGACAAAAGAGCTGAATTCCAGAAGTGAGTTGACTGCCCTTGACATCAAGGCAGCATTTGTCTGAGTGTGGCATCAAGAAGCCCGAGTAAAATTGAAGTCAATGGGAAGTGGGGGGGGCGGTGGCGGCGGGGGGAAGTCTCCACTGGCTGGAGTCATACCTAGCACAAAGGAAGATGGCTGTGGTTGTTGGAGGCCAATCATCTCAGCCCCAGGACATCACTGCAGGTGTTCCTCAGAGCAGTGTCCTAAGCCCAAACATCTTCAGTTACTTCATCAATGACCTTCCCTCCATCATAACGTCAGAAGTGGGGATGTTCGCTGATGATTGCACAGTGTTCAGCTCCAACTACTCAGTTACTGAAACAGCCTGTGCCCGCATGCAGCAAGACCTGGACAACATTCAGGCTTGGGCTGATAAGTGGCAAGTAACATTCGCGCCACACAAGTGCCAGGCAATGACTGTCTCCAATAAGCAAGAGTCTAACCACCGCCCCTTGACTTTCAACAGCTTTACCATCATCGAATCCCCCACCATCAACATCCTGGGGGTCACCATTGACCAGAAATTTAACTGGACCAGACACATAAATAATGTGGCTACAAGAGCAGGTCAGAGGCTGGATATTCTGCGGCGAGTGACTCACCACCTGTCTCCCCAAAACCTTTCCACCATCTACAAGGCACAAATCAGGAGTGTGATGGAATACTCTCCACTTACCTGGATGAGTGCAGCTCCAACAACACTCAAGAAGCTCGACACTATTGAGGACAAAGCAGCCCGCTTGGTTGGCACCTCATCCACCACCTTAAACATTCACTCCTTCCACTAATGGCGTACCATGGTTGCAGTGTGTACCATCTACAGGATGCACTACAGCAACTCGCCAAGGCTTCTTCAACAGCACCTCCCAAACACACGACCTCTACCAGCTAGAAGGACAAGGGCAGCAGGCGCATGGGAACACCAACACCTTCAAGTTCCCTTCCAAGTCACACACCATCCTGACTTGGACATATGTCATTGTTCCTTCATCATTACTCGGTCAAATTCCTGGAACTCTCTACCTAACAGCACTGTGGGAGAACTTTCACCACACGGACTGCAACGGTTCAAGAAGAAGGCTCACCACCACCCTTTCAAAGGCAACTAGGGATGGGCAATAAATGCCGGTCTTTCCTGGAGGTGGTGGTGTTCCCATGCGCCTGCTGCCTATGTCCTTCTAGGTGGTGGAGGTCGCAGGTTTGGGAGGTGCTGTCGAAGAAGCCTTGGCGACTTTCTGCAGTGCACCCTGTAGATGGTTGCACACTGCAGCCACAGTGTGCTGGAGGTAGAGGGAGTGGATGTTTAAGACAGTGGCTGAGGACACCTCAGTTTGCACTTTTGCTGGAAATATTCTTTCCTCATCTTCCACAGGCCGGCTGTAATTCGTTTTTTTCTGTTCCTTTGACAGGTTCTTCCTGACTCAGATCGCCTGACCTCTTTTCTATCAGCAGGTTTCTTCCTGTTCTCTCTTTCTCTTCTAGGAACATAGGAACAGGAGTAGGCCATTCAGCCCCTCGAACCTGTTCCTCCATTCAATGAGATCATGGCTGATCTGTGACTTAGATCTTCATACCTGCCTTTGCCCCATATCCCTTAATACCCTGGTTATCAGAAATCTATCAATCTCAGATTTTAAATTAATAATTGACCCAGCATCAACTGTCACTTGTGGAGGAGAGTTCCAAACTGCTACCATTCTTTGTGTGTAGAAGTGTTTCCTAACTTCACTCCTGAAAGATCTTGTTCTAATTTTTAGGCTATATCCCCTAGTCCTAGATTCCCCAACCAGTGGAAATAGTTTATCTCTATCTACCCTATCAGTTCCTCTTAATATCTTGAAAACTATGATCAAATTGTTGTTTAATCTTCTAATTTCTAGGAAATACAACCCTAATTTGTGTAATCTCTCCTCGTAACATAAGCCCTTGGAGTCCAGGTATCATTCTGGTAAATCTACACTGCACTCCCTCCAAGGCCAATATATCCTTCCTAAGGTGTGGTACCCAGAACTGAACATAGTGCTCCAGGGCTTTGTATAGCCGTGGCATGACTTCTAAGCCCTTGTTTTCCAGTCCTCTAGATATAAAGACCAGCATTCCATTAGCCTTTTTGATTATTTTTTGTACCTGTCCATGACCTGTTGATGATCTACATACATGGACCCCCAAGTCTCTTTAACCGCCACTGCTGCTAGCCTTTCACCATTTAGAAAGTACTCTAATCTATACTTTTTAGGTCCAAAGGACCTTACACTTGCCTATATTGAAATCCATTTACCACAGTTTTGCCCATTCACTTAATCGGTTAATATCGCTTTGTAATTTTATGCTTCTTTTTCCTTTTCTTCTCTCTGCTTTCCGCATTCCACCCCCAATTTCTCCCCTCCTCTGCTGAAGATGTTAGCTCATGAGGGAATACCTTATCGACTATTGTCCTTTACGTCGCCCGAGTACAAGCCTGGGCAGTGTGTAACAGCAGGCTATTTTACTGTGCGGGACAACACACGCAAGCTCGATCCTGTCTTCGAGCAACATACACACATGCGCACTTCCTAGCCGGGACAAGTGGAAAGCATTGAAGTGGGGGAAACCTGGCTGTATTTCCTCTCCTCAGTCTGGTGGTACTGAGACCAACCTGGCTGTAATCCGTTAACTCAGCACAGACCAGGTACTGAACCTGGGTGCTTCCTACTCCATATGACTGAAGACCATGTGCATTGAGGACACCCGTTTTTCCACCTTCTGACCAGTCTCAGAATGTCCACCCCTTGTGTGGTAACCTTTCTGTTCTCTTTTGTCCACTTCTCCTGCTCCCTCTGTTGCTCCTCATATTCCCCATTCCTCAAGGTCCCAGCGTTTCCACCTGTTGGTCGCACGCAATTATTTTGTATCTTTGTATCATTCCATTACTGTCCATTCTTATAGGGATGTTGTTTTGCCGCCTGTCTCCTTTCAAATGTACCTGATCAACCCCTGACCTTACACCCCTATCAGCGAGCTCTCAACATCATCACTTCAGCGGACGTCAAACAAAAGGAACCCAATTAATCACTGCCTTACTGTTCCTGAATGTAAACATTAACAATTTGCTTACTTTCTTATTTTCAATTGCCAATTTTTCATTTGCAAATCCTCCACCATATTCCTTCACCACTTAAAAGGAAACGTATAGGGAGTGCGTTAGGTCAGAATGGATTTCAATCCAGCCCAGGCAAACGGGTCAAAACTCTTCTCTCTAATAGCTGCCAGGTGTCTTGTAAAATGAGTTTCAGAGCGTTTCAACCTATCAGCCCACAGCACTGACTTGTCAGCAAATCTGCTTGGCGCAGACTCAATGGGCCGAATGGCCTCCTTCTGTGCTGTATTATTCTATGATTCTATGAATTGACGTTAATTCAGGAATCCTGAAAGCTAAAAAGACCATAAAGATCAACAATCTAGGAAACTCTGGTGCTTTCGTCAGATGTTGTTTTATAACGCTCCTGTGAAGCGCCTTGGGGCGTTTTACTACTTTAAAGGCGCTTTATAAATACAAGTTGTTGTTGTAGTGGCTACGGTACTGAGACTGGAGTTTAACTGTATTCTCAGAGCAATTTACAGTATGTTAATAATGGTAAATGGAGTCGAGTCCGTCTTACTGAAATCTACCCTGGGTTTACTAGTATAAATTGCCTGAATTACATATTCTAAGTTGGCACTAATCAGCGCCAGCCCCATGTCCCATAGCAGCCATGTGCCAGTGTAAACTGCTGGCAAACTTGCTGCTGGATTTTGTCAGCATCTGATGCCACATCCTGCCCTGTACAGACAACCCACTGTCCTGTCAACCGCATCCTTCCTGCCATCTATTCTTGCTGTTGATATGGAATGGCATTAAAAACAGCCTGTGCAAATACATATGAGACAGAGGCAATGGTCATTTTTTTCCCCCTTAGGTGGGTTTCTTTCTGCCCCACAGAAAGACTCCCAGAAAACACAGAGGCGGCTGTGCTAATCAGTCCTCCAAAAAAGAATTGGAAAAGCGTCTGGTGATGAACTGAGATGAGCAAGTTCTCCATGAGATACGAATAGATCTTCTGCTGTTGGAGCTGGGGTTGGGGAACCAGGGAGTATTGTTGCTTGAGAGGGCAGCAGGTCAGGATTGAGGAGTTGATATTTGAGGATAGATAAACATTCTGGAGTTTCACCTGATCACTTTTATGAATCTGGGAGTAATTGTGCCGAATTAATTCCGCAGAAGGTTAACCTGCTGTGGTGCAGTCCATGATTGGGCAGATTGTAAGTGGGCTGTGGAAGGAATGGGCGCGATGGGTCAAATGGCCTTTCTACGTTTCAGCAGAAATTTCTCTTGCTTTTATTATACGCCTGGAGACCTCAGGTTGAAGATCGCTCCTTGTTAGGCTGGGTGGTAACCTCACTGACAAAGAAAACCCTGAGGGAAGAGATGCAGCGTTAAACCAGCCTGAGAGCTGCCCACTGCCATATGGGCCTGGTAGAGTTTATAGATGCATTTTTGGGATCTGGCGGCTCCCAAGTTAGTCTGAAGTTGTGGCTTCTGATGTTTCCTACAGAGGAGCACAGGGTACTCCCCGTCAATGGCAGCTCTGCCAGGGAAGGACCGTCTTCATTGAGGATAATAAAATAAGTATCTTTACCAAAACAACAGGAAAAATTCTGGTGAATATTTTATTTTTTTCAATGAAATTGTTAAAATAAATAGTACTCTTCTTAATGTGTGTGCTTGCATTTACATAGTGCTTTTAATGTAGATAAACATCCCAAGGTGCTGCACAAAGGTCTAGTCAGACAAAAATGGGTCCCGCCAGAGAAAGAGGTATTAGGATGGGGGGGTGACCAAAAGCTTGGTCAAAGAGGTGGGTTTTCAGCGCATGGAGCCCAGGCAGGTAAAGGCATAGCTTCCAATGGTGGGGCAAAGAGGAAGGGGATGAATAAAATGCCAGATTCAGAGTAACGGAGAGTTCAGGTAGGGAAGAGGCTGTAGGGCTGGAGGAGGATACATAGAGAGGGAGAAGAAAGTCATAAATGGATTTAAACACAAGGATGAGAATATTAAATTGGAGGTAAAAACAGAAAAGGCTGGAACAAAATATGCAGATGCAGGTCAGGCAGTTCTGACGAAGGGTCATCGACCTGAAATGTTAACTCGGTTTCTCTCTCCACAGATGCTGCCTGACTTGCTAAGTGTCTCCAGCATCTTCTGTTTTTATTTCAGATTTCCCGCATATTTTGCTTTTAAATTGGAGGACTGGAGCCAATGTAGGTAGACAAGGACAAGAGTGATGGGTGAGCGGGACTTGATGCAGGATAGGACATGGGCAGCTGAAGTTTACAAAGAGTGCAGGATTTGAGGGAGGCCGGCCAGCAGTGTATTGGAGCAATTAAGGCTGGAGGTGGCAAAGATATGGAATAGGGTTTCAGTGACAGGTGGGCTGAGTTAGGGCAGGAGGCAGGTATATGATGGAGGTGGAGATGGAGGTCAGCGGCGGTCTTTGCAATGGAGAGGATATGGGGTCAGAAGCTGAGCTGGGGAATCTGATGTTGCGAATAGTCCAGTTCAACCTGAGTCAGTGGCCTGGGAGGGGGTTGGAATTTGTGACAAGGGTACAGAAGTTCTGGTTGGGGGCCTAAGATGATGGCTTTGTTCCCAATGTTTAACTGGAGGAAATTAAGGCTTATCTAAGACTGGGTATTGGACAAGCAGTCTGACAACAGAGAGGCAGTGGAGGGGTCAAGAGCAATGTTCCCGTTAAACTGCGTGGCCCTGCAATGCTCTGGAGCTCCCACGCAGCTGGCTCACCGGCTTTTAAATGGGAAAAACCATGCATGTGTGGTATTATGAATGGACTGCGCAGCCCCTTAAAGGGCCCGCGCACCCCCAAAAAATTAAAGGAAACATTAGTCAAGAGAGGTGGTGGAGAAGAAGAATTGGGTGTCATCAGCTTACATGTGGAAGTTGATCCTATGGGGGTGATTTTCATTCAGAAGTCGAGAAGGAGGCGGGACTACAACTTTCGGGGTTGTAGTCCTGCCTCCATCGAGATGCGGCCAATCCACGCGATTTTAACTTGATTGACCTTGTTGAGCCCGCCCAGTGGGCTCAGCGGGCCAATTAAGGGCCACCCGGCAACAGGTGACATCACAGACTGAAATTTCATCTGTCAAGAGCTTTTGACAGATGAAATATCAGTGTTTCACAGCTGTTTGAAGCTGTCAAACACTGACAGTCTTACTTCTAACCTGAGTCCTTCTACACAGACTCAGTTAGAAATCTCACCGGCACAGAAAGCTGCAGGCTGTCACTTTTGACAGATCGCAGCCATTCTGCTTTCTGTGCCGGTTAGATGATGGACTCCCGAAACCTAGAGGAAGGAAGGCTGTAAAGGTAAGTACAGGTAATTTAAACTTCTTTACACACTTTAGACACACCAAACACACTTACCTTTGCACTCATGCACCCATCACTCACCTGAACACCGACATCTAGGACCCCAGCTGTTCACAATATATATTAATGATCTGGACGAGGGAATTGGATGTAGTGTCTCCAAATTTGCAGACGACACAAAGCTGGGTGGGAAGATATGCTGTGAGGAGGATGTCGTGAAACTCCAGTATGATTTGGACAGGTTAAGTAATTGGGCAGAAACATGGCAAATGCACTATAATGTAGATAAATGTGAGGTTATCCACTTTGGTGGCAAAAACAGGAAGGCAGATTATTATTTGATTGTCAATAGATTGGGAGAAGGGGAAGTGCAAAGAGACCTGGGTGTTCTTGTGCACCAGTCGCTGAAGGTAAGCATGCAGGTGCAGCAGGCGGTTAAGAAGGCAAATGGTATGTTGACCTTCGTAGCAAGAGGGTTCGAGTACAGGAACATGGATGTCTTGCTGAAGTTGTACAGGGCCTTGGTGAGACCGCACCTTGAGTATTGTGTGCAGTTTTGGTTGCCTTATCTGAGGAAGGATGTTCTTGCCATGGAAGGAGTGCAGCGAAGATTCACCAGGCTGATACCTGGGATGGCAAGAATGACGTATGAGGAGAGATTGTGTCGATTGGGCTTATACTCACTGGAGTTTAGAAGATTGAGAGGGGATCTCATCGAAACCTATAAAATTCTGTCAGGCCTAGACAGACTAGATGCAGGAAGGATGTTCCCGATGGCCGGGGAGTCCAGAACCAGGGGTCATAGTCTAAGGATAAGGGGGAAGCCATTTAGGACTGAGATGAGGAGGAATTTCTTCACCCAGAGAGTGGTAAACCTGTGGAATTCTCTGCCACAGAGGGCGGTGGAGGCCAGTTCATTAAATATATTCAAGAAGGAGTTGGATATATTTCTTAAGGCTAATGGGATCAAGGGATATGGGGAGAAGGCAGGGACAGTGTACTGAATTTGGATGATCAGCCATGATCTCATTGAATGGCGGAGCAGGCTCGAGGGGCCGAATGGCCCACTCCTGCTCCTATCTTCTATGTTTCTATGTTTCTATCTCGACCCCTCCAAGTCCTTCAACCCGATGGCCCGACTCCTCTAACTTGGCGTGGTTTGGAGCCATCGGGAATCCCACAGTTCATGCTTTAAAATAGTGATTAGGCTAAAAACTGCCTGTTAACTACCTGTTAGCAGGCAGTTAATTGGCACTAATCCCTTCCCGCCTCGGGTAGGCGGGTCCCAGTGCGGGGCGGGTATCCGCCTCCTTTGAAACTTAATTGGAGGCGGGTTGGGGGCGGGATGGTGTCGGGACCCCCGAATTCGGGACGTTAACTCCCCGCACGCCTCCAATCCTGACTCCACGGGTCAATGAAAATCGACCCCTATGTCTTTGAATGATGCCACCTGGGCCACCATATAGAGGAGGAAGAGGAGAGGGCTAAGGATAGATCCTTGGAGGACTCTAGAGGTAATATTTTAGGGAAGGGAAGAGAAGCTATTTCTGGAGATGCTCTGGCTACGATTCGATAGGTAACAGTGGAACCAAGGAGGAAAGACATTGGAGGAGGGTGATGTGGTCAACCGTGTCAAAGGCCGCAGAGAAATCGGTTAATGTCAGAACTAACCTCCAATTCACTCCTATTTTCATTGTGTAGGGTTGCCTGAACAGACAGAAGGTCCTAACTGCCATCCGACAAATGCAACAGTTCCTAAAAGGACAGGAAAACCGTTTTACTGATGGGATCCGCAACATGAAAGCCAAGCTCTCTGCCTTGCAGGTCTCTGTGACCAAACTGACTGCAGACCAGCCCTCAGGTACGTTACCATCAGACTCATGTCAGCAGAGACCCGTTCCTCCAAACACTTGACTAGAAAGTTGTACTGTCCCACCTACCCACCGATAAGGTTAATTTATGAATGGAACCCTTGTGCAAATCTGGGCAGACATCCTTGTTAGCTGCCCAAAGGGGAGAAGTGCAAAAACAAATCCCACAAAAGTTGAATAATGTGACTTTCGAGAAATCCAGAGCAAAGGGCTCCACCATAAAGTAAAGGTATTGGGAGCTGCCCCATTTAATTCCGTGGGACCCTTGAATCGATGGTTTCAAACATCCAGGCAGCCTGATCGAGTGGTATTTCAAAAGGGCAGACTCACTCTTTACCACCTCTTGAATGGCACAATTGGACTCCAACTCCCAATTACCTTCCAAAGTTGTGGTTGACTCCAGGGGTTTCTGCCTCTGGCTGGACGGACAGAGCCCTGGTAGAGCTAGTTGTAAGGTTAAGCATAAAGAAACTTATAGATTCAAGCCACTGTATCCACTGCTACCCTGGAGGACATGCTGACCTGTCTCTCTTGGCTTGACTGGATGTGAAATGTCTTGAGCCCTAACATCCTTGAGAAGTCGAAGGGAAAGGACAAAGGACTTTGCCGTGGAGCGGCGACAGCAAGACAAAGATGTGCTACTCCCTCCAACACCGCTGGTGTCACCCTTCATTAGGCAGGCTCGTGTGTGTCGGATTCTGGGCTCTCGGAGAGAGGCGCTCCCAAGCAAACAGTCAAGGTCCCTAAAATTCTGCATCAGCTCAAGGCCCCTTTCTGCACTAAAAACGGACCAAATTCTGTGGCATGAGGATGTTGTTCCTGCAGCAAACCCGCTCAGGATTTGGAAACATCCCAATCTCAGTGCAATAAATATATTTTAAAAAAAGATACTGTATAAAAACATCAGTTAACTGGCAGCTGTTTAGAAAAAAAAGGTTAAAAGCAATTTGCTGTGTTTCGCCTCTATGCCAAATGTACTGCTCAGGCGCTTGCAGTAATAGTTGTGGCTTAACACGTGGCTGTCTCACCGAGCAAAGTGAGATAGTTCGGTGACACGTGGCAACTAGATCTTCAATAGTAGTAACCAATACCCGATGTACCAAAGCCAGTCCTGCCAAGAGAACGGTAGCGCAGTGGTTATGTTACTGGTCTTGTAATCCAGAGGCCTGGTTTAATAATCCAGTGAAAGTGAGTTAAAATCCCACAGTGGCAGTTCGAGAATTTGAATTCAATTTTTAAAAATCTGGCAATGAAAAGCTGGTATCAGTAAAAGTGACCATGAAGCTGTTGGATTGTTTCAGAAACCCCCAAACCAGTCAATGGTGTTCTGCATCTGAATGTGACACTAATCTTCACTGATTTATAGCTCAGTAATCCTCATGCATTTTACACCTTGCTTATTAACCTACCAAATTGCAAAAAACAATTGGTTAAGGAGCTGCCAATCGTGGTGTTAGAGTCCCTGTGCATTTCATGTTTCAACACTATTCAGTGCACAATATGCACATAATGGGGATTAGAGGCTTGAGATTGGGGTTTCCTCTGCTTTCTCCTCCCTAATGGGCCAGGATAGCAGCAGAAAAGGGGCAACATTGGTGGTAAAGCCTTTTGCTGTGCTCCCGCTCCGACCCCTTGCCTCCGCCAGGACCCTCACTGGCTGCTCTTCTCCCACCAGCTGCATGTAAATGAGAGCCAGGTCCTGGGCCTTGAGTTCCCAGTGGATTTTCCTGCGGCCATCCCTGTTATTGCCGCTCCCCGGGACTGCATGGTGAAAGGTAGCTGTGAAAAAGGTCCCGATTTCTCTAAATGGAGGGAGGGGGGCCTAGGAGAGGCCTCCTCTACTTCTTGTTCAGCCCCAGCACTTACCTTTGTAGGCCTCAATCTGCTGAGGCCTACAAGACAGGTAGGTTTCTTCACCTTTGGTTCTTCTGTCTCTTCAGGTCCCTTGGCACATCTTCTGGTGCTGCAGCACTACTGCATCTTCAGGTTGCTGATGGTTTGTAGGTTCTCTCGTGGTGGTGATCCCTCCCTGGAGAATGCCTTGCAAAAAAATGGGTCGGGGATTCAGCGGTCTCAGGGTACAGGGTCCCTCCACGGCCCACCTCACCGTCATACTCCAGTGAAGAGGAGAATCCTATCCTTGGTATCCTGACACTATTTGGATTCAGATCAGATAATGGGATTGGTACATCAAGCACAGGCTCCAAACTAATTACAGCAGGAAAAACTATTTGAGGAAGTATAACAAGGGGTGGGGAGAATGACAGTAGAAATTCTGGTATGGGTGTGAAATTCTGCATTGATTAGTCTGTCTGTGGAAGGAGCCTTGGCTATACTGCACTGACAGAGTCAAAATTTCCAAGACAGATCTGGACCTCAACAAGGTCAGCAATGGAGGCATAAGCAAAGCGAACAAAGAGTCACCGTCACCCATCCAAGCACTTTAAAGAGTGGCCACTGTCTCTGCTACAGAGCGAAAGAACTTGCATTTTTCTTCGGCAGCACCTCCCAAATCCGCGACCTCTATCGCCTAGAAGGACAAAGGCAGCAGGCGCATGGGAACACCACCACCTCCAAGTTCCCCTCCAAGTCACACACTGTAGTGTATGTGCCTTTAAGAGCCCCATGTGTACTGTAATGCCGGTAATGGCCACTCGGGCTATATAAGCCTATATATTGTGTTGTACCAGTTAGTTCCCCTCCAGACTTTGTTTAGTAAACACCTATGAAACCAACTCCTGTCTTCAGTGTCTCTATCAACACACAGACACAACAATGGCGACGAATTGGAAACGGACTTACCTGCAATTCGGCAGCACCTCAAGGACATCGATTCCTCTGGCGTCCAAAGTTGAAGAAAAATCAAGAAAAAGAAAAAGCTGTGGTTTCACCAGCTAGCCAAGCTGGTGGCAGGTACTGCAATAATCCTTCCTGGGCGTCGGGCTGGGGCTCCAGCGGCTGGCTCTACAACTAGGCCAAGCAGCGAAAGCGGAGGCAAGCAGTAACAGACGGGGAGGGACCACTCGGGAGACGGCCGGCGCTGCAAGCAGGTCGGCGTTCAGTCCTAGAGAGAGAGTCCGGCGGGAACGAGTCTCCAACTGTAAATAAATAAATAAAAAGAACGGAAACTGCGGGAAACAGCGTTGTCATCGGCAGCAGCGGCGGGGAAGCGCGGGAAGCGCCATATCTTTTCTGCAGAAAAGAAAGAAAAGCGCGGGAAGCGCCATTTTATTTCTAGGATGCCTAAGTCTGGCAATATTGATGCTTTTGATAACGAGATAGAGGATTGGACCACATATGTGGAAAGAGTGGATGTATATTGCACCGCAAATGGAATAGAAGATGAAAAAAAAAGCTTCAGTACTGCTAAATCTAATGGGCGCAAAGACATACGGGCTGTTACGAAACTTAATCACTCCAGCCAAACCAAAGGACAAGAATTTTAAAGAAATTGTTGATACCCTACAGGAGCACTTAAACCCAACACCGCTACTGATAGCGGAACAATTCAAATTCTTCAAGAGAAATCAACACAAGAATGAAAGTAACGCTGATTACCTCGCCGAATTAAGAAAGCTATCAAAACACTGCCAATTCGGGGCAGGACTAGCAGATTATCTTCGAGACAAATTCATCTGTGGTCTCTTAAGTGAAGGAACACAGAAAAGGCTGCTTTCTGAAAAAGATTTATCACTGGACAAGGCTTTCAGTATGGCTGTATCATACGAAGCAGCTGCAAGAAGAGCTGCAGAGATACAGCAAAAGCCACAGGACTTCGGCACCCATGAAATGACACAGGGTTTCAAGAGATGTTATCGCTGCGGCAGATCCACCCATGACCAGAGGGACTGCTGGTTCAAGGACAAAGCATGCAGGCAATGCGGAAAGATTGGACACATTGTACGGGTATGCCGATCTGGAAAAAAAAAATCCACAGACAGGAAAAAAAAAAATCACACACAGAAACCCCACAGTGCAGATAGAGGCCATTTCGACCCATCGAGCCTGCACCGACACATATCCCACCCGATCCCCGTAACCCCCACACCAACACATACCCCACCCTATCCCCGTAACCCCACGTATTTAATCCCCCTAACACGAAGGGTCAATTTTATCATAGCCAATCAACCTAACCCGCACATCTTTGGACTGTGGGAGGAAACCGGAGCACCCGGAGAAACCCACGCAAACACGGGGAGAATGTACAAACTCCACACAGACAGTCACCCGAGGCCGGATTCGAACCCGGGTCCCTGGCACTGTGAGGCAACAGTGCTCACCACTATGCCACCGTGCTGCCAATAAAGAAAAGTACAGAAAGGTACAAATGATGACGGACAGTAGCACCGAAGACCAGAAGAGCGATAGCGACTCCGAAAACAAGAGACTAAGCTGTCTCAAATTACATAATGTAATTGCCAAAGATGATTACCAGACCATTTGGGTTACCCTCACGATAGCAGGGTCCCCAGTTAAAATGGAGCTAGATACAGGATCAGCTCTGACCGTCATAAATCGACGGGATTACGAGCGGCTATTTCCGCATATACCTTTAAAAGACACATCCATTATCTTGAAAACATATACGGGGCAGAAAGTATACCCCAAAGGAAAAATAAGGGTGCCTGTTGTATACAACGGCAAGGAAATACAAAAGTTGTATTTATACATTCTACAAGATGGTGGTCCACCGCTGTTGGGACGTGAATGGATCAGGAAAATACGTTTAGACTGGCACTCCATTCAGGCACTGTCAGTGACCAGTAAGAAAAAAAACGATGATGACGTCATACCTGAACGATTAAAAGACATCTTGGCCAACGCCAAAGAAGTGTTTCAAGAAAAACTAGGAACCTTGAAAGGCATCACCGCCTCAATAAAAGTGGAAGATGCAGCAATTCCCAAGTTTCTTAAGGCAAGACCGGTGCCATACGCAATTCGTCCAGCAGTCGACGCAGAGCTGGAGAATTTGGAAAAGGCAGGCGTATTATCCAAAATAGATTGGAGCGAGTGGGCAACACCCATCGTTCCAGTCATGAAGAAAGCATTGAATAATGATAAATCTGAAGAACAGAGAAAAATTCACATCTGTGGAGACTTCAAGGTGACTGTAAACCCGGTCCTTCACACGGTACAGTATCCTCTTCTGAGGATAGAAGATATTTTCGCCTCACTATCCGGAAGGAAACGTTTCACCAAAATTGACTTGGCACAGGCATATCTACAGATGGAGGTTGAAGAGGCCTCTTAAAAATATCTCACGATAAATACACACAAAGGTCTGTACCAGTACAATCGAATGGTTTTCGGAGTAGCATCCGCTCCAGCTATCTGGCAAAGAGCTATGGAGCAAGTCCTCCAAGGGATTCCGGGGACTCAATGCTACCTAGACGACATCCTTGTAACAGGAGAAAACGACAACGAGCACCTTGCCAATTTGGAGCAGGTGCTCACTAGGCTGAGAGAACGGGGCCTACGAGCAAATCGCCCCAAGTACGAATTTTTCCAAAATCAAATATCATATTGTGGCTGTAATGATATCAGCAAATAGAGATGGTATTTGCCTGTTTGATTATGATGCCTTACCAGCATGTTTGCATGTATTGATTGCCTGTGCCTGACCAGCAGAGGGCATGTGACCAAGACAAGCAAGGCAGTTTAGTTTAGTTTCAGTTTCGTTCTAGATGGATCTGTAGCATGATGTCTCCTGTAAATGCTGTTATAAAGAGTTGAACAAGCTTTAGATTAAAAGACATTCTCTTTCATAAATGTCTCGTCATTGAACCCACAAAGAAATCAATACATGGTGTCAGAAGTGATTGAAAGAGATGAAGAGAAAAAATCTGAAGTTAAATCAGCTCTCCACAGATTAGCAAGCCAAAAGAGAACATCGTTACTTACCATTAGAGAATAGCTAACGAAGTGAAAAAATGGAAGGTTTACACCCACCGGCGACACTTCAGTTGACAGGTAATGTGGCTGAAAATTGGAGGAGGTTCAAACAATGTTTGGGGTTGTATTTATCAGCAATCGGAGCTGACGAGAAAGGTGACAAAATGAAAGCGTCACTGTTCTTACATGTCGTGGGTGATGAAGCGCAGGAGGTGTACAATAACTTCACATTCGCTGCTGATGGAGATGAAATGAAGCTAGATAAAATAATGGAACAGTTTGAGGCCTACTGCATACCTAAATGTAACGTGACGTTTGAGAGGCACAGATTTTTCACATTTGTACAGAAAACGGGTGAGACTATTGATCAGTATGTGACTGAACTGAGAAACAGAAGCAAATCGTGTGAATTTGGGGGACTGATAGACTCGCTGCTAAAAGACAGACTGGTGTGTGGTATTCCAGATAATGGTCTAAGGGAAAGACTGCTAAGAGAGCAAGATCTAGACCTGGAAAAAGCCATAGCACTGTGTAGGACTACAGAGACTGTGAAGTTGCAGGCAAAGGAACTGTTCAGTGACAGTAGCTGCAACGTGGATGCAGTGAGAATCAACGGACACAAACCGTTTAACAAAGAGAGCGCCAATGTGAAAAAAGAGGAGTGGCCAGCGAATGAAAATGAAAGGGACAATCGAAAGTCATGTAGTCGATGCGGTACACAGCATCCACCAAGAAAGTGTCCAGCATATGGTAAAACATGCAATGGTTGCAACAAAACCAACCATTATGCCCGTTGCTGTAAGAACCAAGCGCAACAAAGCAAGGTCCATACAGTAGATGAAAGCGAGATAGAGGAGTTCAATGTAGATGTTGTGTCTGAAAACAAAAAAGAAGAAAGAGACTGGATGTTGACACTAAAAGCGAATGACATACACATTCCATTTAAATTGGATACTGGAGCACAAGTTAATGTGATATCAGAGACTGATTTTAAGAAAATTAGACCCAGACCACAGATACATGGAATCAAAGTGAAAGTGACAGGATACTCGGGTACTGATATACCAGTGAAAGGAAGATGCATTGTCAAAGTAACACACAAGGACAGAGAGCACACGCTAGCATTAATTGTGGTGCCAAAGGATTTGCAAGCCATACTAGGTTTAAAAGCCTGTGAGAGACTGAACCTGGTAAAGAGAGTCCTCGTTGTGGAAAGCGAAGGAGAGACAGTCTATGATGAACTCATGAAAGAGTACAAAGACCTATTTAAGGGTCGAGGCTGCATTCCAGGAGAACACACGATCAGAGTAGATAAAAGTATGATACCGGTCATACATCCATGCAGAAAAGTTCCGTTTGCTCTTCAAAAGCAACTGAAGGCAGAGTTGGACAGGATGGAAAGCCTGAATGTGATTCAGAAGATAGATGAGCCAACTGAGTGGGTGAGTTCCCTTGTCGTAGTGGACAAAAAGAATGGAAAGCTCAGAATTTGCCTGGATCCAAGAGATCTAAACAGAGCAATAAAGAGAGAGCACTTCAAGCTTCCTACACGTGAGGAAATCATGGCACAGTTGGCAAATGCAAAGTATTTCAGCAAGTTAGATGCATCATCCGGGTTTTGGCAGATGAAATTGGACGAAGCAAGTTCAAAACTGTGCACGTTCAACAGTCCATTTGGCAGATACAGATTCCTAAGGTTACCATTTGGCATTGCCTCAACTCCTGAAGTGTATCACAAAACTATCCATATGATCTATGAGCACCGGGAGGGAGTTGATACATCAATGGATGACATCATAGTATGGGGAACCACGAGAACTAAGCATGACGAGAGACTGAAAAAAGTGCTGGAAGCAACAAGGAAAACAAACCTGAAGCTGAATAGAGAGAAATGCCAGCTCGGGGTGACAGAACTGACATTCGTGGGAGATATCCTTAGCAGTGAGGGCATCAGACCAGATCCCAGAAAGGTGTCCGCCATTGAGAATATGCCAAAGCCACAATGCAAAAAGGACGTGCAGAGGTTTAATGGAATGATCAACTACATGGGGAAATTCATATCCAACCTCTCAGAAAAGATGGCGCCACTGAGAAGACTAACTGAAAAGAACATAGAATGGGAATGGAATCATGAGCATGAGAAGTCATGGAGCGATCTAAAGAAACTGCTCACAGAGGAACCAGTTCTGAGGTTTTATGACCCAGCGAGACCCATCAAGATATCATCAGATGCATCACAGTGGGGGCTCGGTGCCGTTCTTCTGCAAAAATATGACTACTGGCAACCTATTGCATATGCATCGCACTCAATGACAGACGCGGAGACGCGATATGCTCAAATAGAAAAGGAGCTGCTCAGCATCACATACGCCTGTGAAAGATTTCACCAGTTTGTGGCAGGACAAGCAATCAGTGTAGAGACTGACCATAAGCCCTTGATTGCATTGTTCCAAAAGCCACTAAATAGCTGTCCGCTTAGAATACAAAGAATGATGATCAGGCTACAACGCTATACACTGAATGTTGCGTACACACCGGGTAAGCTGATGTATACAGCAGACACGTTGTCCAGAGCTGTTGACCCAAGAGAGCCCGCAAACACCACAATGGATGAAAAAGTGAACGCCTACGTGGACATGATCACAAGTGCACTGCCCATAGCAGATGCAAAAATGGAGCTCATAAAGACTGAGACAAACAAAGATGAAACAATGAGACGACTGAGGAAAAGCATCTTGGATGGATGGCCCAACATGAAGCAAGACTGCTCACCTGACATGGCAGAGTACTGGAACTGCAGGGCGGAACTATCAGTGGTCGACGGCATCATCTACAAAGGAAGTAAAATAGTTATACCAAAGAGTCTGAGAAAAGAGATGTTAAAAAAGATCCATGGAGGACATCTGGGAATCGAAAAGTGTAAGAAAAGAGCAGGAGAGGTGATGTACTGGCCACAAATCAACCAAGATGTGAGAAATGAGGTGTCAAACTGCACAATATGCCTGAAATATCGAGCAAGCAATCCGGTAGAACCACTAAAGCCACACCCAGCACCAGACAGACCTTACCAGAAGGTAGGCGCTGACCTATTCGTATGTCAAGGGAAGGACTATCTTGTAGGCACAGACTATTACTCCCTGTATCCAGAGGTTTGTAGACTGTGCACCACCACTGCAGATGCTGTGATAACATGTGTGAAAGCCATATTCTCCAGACATGGCATGGCAAGCGAGGTCTTCACAGACAACGGACCCCAGTTTTACAATGCAAGTTTCCGACACTTTGCCAAAGAGTGGGACTTTGTCCACACAACGTCAAGTCCTCACTATCCACAGTCCAATGGACTAGTGGAAAAATCAGTCCAGACAGTGAAAAGACTGATGTACAAGGCAAAAGACGGTGGAACTGACTTCTACCAGAGCATGCTTGTATACCGCACAACGCCGCTCGAGTGTGGTATGTCACCAGCCCAACTCCTTATGGGACGTCGGCTAAGGTCAAACCTACCCATCCCGGAGAACCTCCTGAAAACAAAAGAGGGGGAGAAAGTGAGGAAGTTCAAAGAGCAACAGAAAGAAAAGCAAAAGTACTACTATGACAGAGGAACACAAAACCTACCTGAACTCCATACTGGTGACCAAGTAAGGTTCAAAGACAAAACAAACACATGGACTCAGAAGGGAACTGTCCTGAGTGAAGTTCAACCAAGATCATACACCATTCAGACAGATGAGGGTGCTGTTCTGAGAAGAAATCGTCGAGATCTTCTCATGGGACCAGCCACAGCAGGTCAAGAGACTGATACTGTTGAACAACCTGATCACACAGCTGAGAACACATCATCTGAGGCAACAACTCAGATTCAAGGACAATCAATCAGAAAATCCTCAAGACACATGAAGCCTCCTGAGAGACTCATTGAGCAAATTTAAGGACTATTGTTATAGAAGGAAGTAATGTTATCTTATTCTTTCTTCAAGTTCTAGTGTATTGACATATTTCATGGGAACACACAAAGCAAGGTTAAAAAACCTTGAGCAGGATAATGATAATGTAAGTTCATTAAGTGTTACAGTTAAAATGCAGATTAATACAAAGAAAACATGTTGTTAGTTAAAAGTAAAATACTTTTGTTTTAAGAAAAGGAGATGTAATGATATCAGCAAATAGAGATGGTATTTGCCTGTTTGATTATGATGCCTTAACAGCATGTTTGCATGTATTGATTGCTTGTGCCTGACCAGCAGAGGGCATGTGACCGGGACAAGCAAGGCAGTTTAGTTTAGTTTCGGTTTCGTTCTACATGGATCTGTAAGATGGTGTCTCCTGTGATGCAGATAATTTACTGAACAAACTTTAGATTAAAAGACATTGGGCTAGATTTTCAGTATAGACAGTTTTGGGGCGCTAACCTTCGCGCCCGCCCGAAGTTAGCGCCCGCCCCAAAGTAGCGCCCCGTTGCCGGAAATTCAGTGGCTTCGCCCTAAGAGGTTGGTGGAGCACTAAAAGAGGCGTTCCACTACTATCTTTAGGCGCTAAGCCGGCGGTGCAGAGCGCAGCGCCCGAGCTCGGGCGCAGCGCACGGCAGACACTCTGGTGCCAGTGAGCTCTTAAAGGGGAAGGGTGCATGTGTTTTTTTAGGAGGAGGAGGAGGAGGAGGAGGAGGAGGAGATGATAAATACACCGTTCACAACAACACACTGGATCCTTCCACACAACACATGCAGACTGCCGTTTATAGTGCAGGAGGAGTGCCCTTTAATTTGCGCTCCCCAGGGTGTGTAGCGTTCCATTTTACAAACGCTCTGGACGCCAGCCGCAGAATGGGGCGGTCCGACTGAAGTTTGGATTCGGGGCGGCCAAAGGGCGTTGCACGAGGATGTGACGTCATTTTCTGCGCGCGCATCCGGGCGGCCGCTAAACTTTGCGCCGGCGCTAACGGGCAACTTAATTTGGGGCGGGGCGCAAACTGCGCTGCGCCCGGGCGCTACACGAATAGCGCCCGAAAATCACTTCTCTTAAGGCGCTAACTGCTGGCGCAAGCAACTGAAAATCTAGCCCCAGGTGCTTTAACTTTACACGCTAATCTCTTATCCAGCGCACTGTGGCGTCATGGCACAGAATGTCCTCTGGGCGGGGGACTTCAATGTCCATCACCAAGTGTGGCTCGGTAGTGGCTCGTGTTTATTCTCTCACTGCCATGAGCCAGTCTGGCTGCTATGTCCTTCAGGACTCAGGCAGCTCGGTTAATCATGGTACTATTGAGTCACTGAGGACACCCCTTCATCGTGTCCTGTGCCCCTACCACCGTGCTAAATGGGATAGATTAAGAACACATCTAGCAGCTCAAAACTGGGCATCCATGAGGTGCTGGGCCCATCAGCAGCAACAGAATTTTATTCCACCATAATCTATAAACTCATGGCCCGGCATAACCCTCATTCTACCATTACCATCAAACCAGCCCTGGTTCAATAAGGAGTGTTGAAGAGCATGCCAGGAGCTGCACCAAGTGTATCTGAAAACACAGGGCTATATGCATGCTAAATAGCGAAAGCAGCATTTTATAGACAGAGCTAAGCGATCCACACCCAATGGATCAAATCAGAGCTCTGCAGTCCTGCCACATCCAGTCGTGAATGGTGATGGACAATTAACAACTAACGGGAGGAGGAGGCTCCTTGAACATCCCCATCCTCAACGATGGCAGAGCACAGTACGTGAGTGCAAAAGACAAGGCTGAAGCCTTCGCAACCATCTTTAGCCACGAATGCCAAGTGGATGATGCATTACAGCTCCTGAGGTCCCACCATCACAGAAGCCAGTCTTCAACCAATTCGCTTCACTGACATGATATCAAGAACGGTAGAGCGCACTGGATACAACAAAGGCTCTGGGACCCGACAACATCCCCGATACACAGCTGAAACCTCTGCTTCAGAAATAGCTGCACCTCTAGCCCAGCTGTTCCAGTACTGGCTTCTAACCGACAAAGTGGTAAATTGCCCAGGTATGTCCAGTCCACATAAAGCTGGACTAATCCAACAGCCAGTTACCACCCCATGAACCACCTCTCCATCATCAGCAAAGTGATGGAAGCTGTCATCGACAATGCTATCAAGCGGCACAAACTCACAAATAACCTCATCACCGATGCCCAGTTTGGTTTCCGCCAGGACCTCTTGGCTCCTGACCTCATTACAACCTTGGTCCAAACATGGACAAAAGAGCTGAATTCCAGAGGTGAGGTGAGAGTGACTGTCCTCGACATCAAGGCAGCATTTGTCCGAGTGTGGCACCAAGGAGCCCTAATAAAACTGAAATCAATGGGGATCAGGGGAAAACTCTCCACTGGATGGTGTCATATCTAGCACAAAGGAAGATGGTTGTGGTTATTGGTGGCCAATCATCTCAGACCCAGTTCATCGCTGCAGCAGTTACTCAGGACAGTGTCCTAGGCCCAACATCTTAGCTGCTTTGTTAATGACCTTCAGAAGTGGGGATGTTCGCCACTGATTGCACAGTGTCAAGTTACATTCGCAATTCATCAGATAATGAGGCAGTCTGTGTCCAGCACGACCTGGACAACATTCAGGTTGGGGATGATAAGTGGCAAGTAACATTTGTGCCACACAAGTGCCAGACAATGACCATCTCCAAAAAGAGAGAGTCTAACCACCACCCCATGACAATCAATGGCATTACCATTGTTGAATTCCCCACCATCAACATCATGGGGGTCACCATTGACCAGGAACTTAACTAGATCAGCCAAATAAATATTGTGGCTACAAGAGCTAGTCAGACACTGGGTAGTCTGCGTAAGTGACTCACCACCTCCTGACTCCCCAAAGCCTTTTCACTCCCTACAAGGCACAAGTCAGGAGTGCGATGGAATATTCTCCACTTGCCTGGACAGTTGCAGCTCCATCAATACTCACGAAGCTCGACAGAATCCAGGGGAAAGCAGGCTGCTTAATCAGCCACCCATCCACCATCTTAAACATTTACTCCCTCCTCATCCATAGAAACATAGAAGATAGCAGCAGGAGTAGGCCATTCGGCCCCTCGAGTCTGCTCCGCCATTTAATGAGATCATGGCTGATCATCCAAATTCAGTACCCTGGCCCTGCCTTCTCCCCATATCCCTTGATCCCTTTAGCCTTAAGAAATATATCTAACTCCTTCTTGAATATATTTAATGAATTGCCCTCAACTGCCTTCTGTGGTAGAGAATTCCACAGGTTCACCACTCTCTGGGTGAAGAAATTCCTCCTCATCTCAGTCCTAAATGGCTTACCCCTTATCTTTAGACTGTAACCCCTGGTTCTGGACTCCCCCGCCATCGGGAACATCCTTCCTGCATCTAGTCTGTCTAGCCCTGTTAGAATTTTATAATTTCAATGAGATCCCCTCTCATTCTTCTAAACTCCAGCCCAATCGACATCATTCCTGCTATCCCAGGTATCAATCTGGTGAATCTTCACTGCACTCCCTCCATGGCAAGAACATCCTTCCTCAGATAAGGCGACCAAAATTGCACACAATACTCAAGGTGTGGTCTCACCAAGGCCCTGTACAACTGCAGCAAGATATCCTTGCTCCTGTACTCAAATCCTTTTGCTATGAAAGACAACATAGCATTTGCCTTCTTAAGTGCCTGCTGCACCTGCATGCTTACCTTCAGCAACTGGTGCACAAGGACATCCAGGTCTCGTTGCACTTCCCCTTCTCCCAATCTATTGCTGTTCAGATAATAATCTGCCTTCCTGTTTTTGCCACCAAAGGTAGTGAGATAAAGAGTAGATTGCCTTGCAAAAGCTAGGCTTTATTAACCTTAAAAAACCAGCAGTACATGTTGAGCACCCAGTCTCAACCAAACTGTAGAAAACTGAATTTAAGATGGCCACCACAGGTCACATGGAATCAACTAACCAATAAGTTTACAGCATATATCTCAAGGCAGGAAAACAGGCAACCAATTACAATGCTTCTTATAAAACAAGAATAATCACCACATTCACCCCTCCTTTTAAAATATACTTCAACCTAGGTAGCCTTTACAGTTTACAATTAGTTATTTATGACTAGAGCAATACATGTATAATGCCTTCAACAATTTTAAAATTTTACTATTAAATTATTAATTATTTTAAAACTCCATTTTTAATCGGTTGACCGGACATCTTGTTCGTGTCGACCTTCTTAGCCTTGGTGGAGTTCCTTGCCCTCCCACACCAGGAGGCACAGAAATATCTTCTGCAGGGAGGCTATCAATATCCCAATTATCAATGGTTTCCGGATTGGAAGTCCCATTAGAAGGTTGACTGGGAGGGTCATGAACATCCATCGGGGGCAGACTAAGAGAATTGTAAGTGTCTGCAATAGGATTGGAAATGTTCGTAGTATCTGTGACGACATCAACATTATCTGAATTATGGCTATTGTTAATGTCCTCAGGAGAGGGCTGGCCACCACAAGGAGCACGGGGCTAGATTTTCAGTATAGACAGTTTTGGGGCGCTAACCTTAGCGCCCGCCTGAAGTTAGCGCCCGCCCCAAAGTAGCGCCCCGTTGCCGGAAATTCAGTGGCTTCGCCCTAAGAGGTTGGTGGAGCGCTAAAAGAGGCGTTCCACTACTATCTTTAGGCGCTAAGCCGGCGGTGCAGAGCGCAGCGCCCGAGCTCGGGCGCAGCGCACGGCAGACACTCTGGTGCCAGTGAGCTCTTAAGGGTGCATGTGTTTTTGGAGGAGGAGGAGGAGGAGGAGACACCGTTCACAACAACACAATGGATCCTTCCACACAACACATGCAGACTGCCGTTTATAGTGCAGGAGGAGTGCCCTTTAATTTGCGCTCCCCAGGGTGTGTTGCGTTCCATTTTACAAATGCTCTGGACGCCAGCCGCAGAATGGGGCGGTCCGACTGAAGTTTGGATTCGGGGCAGCCAAAGGGCGTTGCACGAGGATGTGACGTCATTTTCTGCGCGCGCATCCGGGCGGCCGCTAAACTTTGCGCCGGCGCTAACGGGCAACTTAATTTGGGGCGGGGCGCAAACTGCGCTGCGCCCGGGCGCTACACGAATAGCGCCCGAAAATCACTTCTCTTAAGGCGCTAACTGCTGGCGCAAGCAACTGAAAATCTAGCCCTAAGTCTTTAACTGAAACCGTACTTTCTTTCCCGTCTTGGAATCGAATGTGAGCATATTGGGAATTTGCCTCCAATAGCTCCACCTCCTCCACTAAAGGATCATACTTTGACAGTCTAACATGGCGTCGGAGCAGCACAGGTCTCTGCATAGTAAGCCATGAAGGTACCGAATATCCCGTAGTGGATCTCCGCGGATAGTTGAAGAGCCTTTCATGGGGGGTCACATTAGTAGCCGTTGAAAGCAATGATCTAATGGAATGCAGGGCATCAGGCAGTACCATTTCCCACTGTGTATTCTTAAGGTTCCGGGATGTCAAAGCCAACATAACTGCCTTCCAGATCACCCCATTGTATCGTTCGCACTGTCCATTACCCTGGGGATTATACGGGGTAGTTCTGCTAGTAGAAATTCCCCGACTCTGGAGGTATTCCTTCAACTGGGAAGACATAAAAGAACTTCCCTGATTCGAATGGATATACGCAGGCATCCCAAAGATGACAAAAAGTTGAGTCAGACATTTAATAACTGTAGCAGCAGATACATCTGCACAAGGAAAAGCAAAAGGGAACCTTGAAAACTCATCCACAACAGTAAATATATATCGATTCTGAGTCGTTGAAGGAAGAGGCCCCTTAAAATCAACGCTCAGGCGTTCAAAGGGAGAAGTAGCCTTTATAAGATGAGCTCGTTGAGGCTTAAAGAAATTCGGTTTACACTGGGCGCAGACAGAGCATGACGAAGTCATCCACTTGACGTCTTCAACTGAAAAGGGCAAATTCTTACTGCGTACGAAATGTATCATCCTTGTAACACCAGGATGGCACAAAGCATTATGAAGATTAATAAGCGTATCTCCGTGAAGCACAGAACAATAAATTGAGATAAAGAGTAGATTGCCTTTCAAAAGCTAGGCTTTATTAACCTTAAAAAACCAGCAGTACATGTTGAGCACCCAGTCTCAACCAAACTGTAGAAAACTGAATTTAAGATGGCCACCACAGGTCACATGGAATCAACTAACCAATAAGTTTACAGCATATATCTCAAGGCAGGAAAACAGGCAACCAATTACAATGCTTCTTATAAAAAAAGAATAATCACCACAGGTAGGCACTTGGATGTGTTACGCAATGTTAATGTAAATTTTCTGTTAGTGTGTTGTCAACCATTGAAGTCTTTATTTGCAACACTTTGCCTTATTGTACAGATCTGTGTTCACCTTTGGAAGTGTCTTTGTGAGTGGCAGTGAATGGTGAGACATAACGGTATCCCCCGCAATGGTGATGAGTGTGAAAGGAACGGCTTGGTCATTGTAGGAATTTGTTATGGTGTTGATGTGGGGTGGTGTTAATCTGGCGCATCATGTGGCAGCTGTATTGATTTCTTTGTGGGTTCAATGACGAGACATTTATGAAAGAGAATGTCTTTTAATCTAAAGTCTGTTCAACTCTTTATACAGCATTTCAGGAGACATCATGCTAAGTGATGCATCTAAAGCGAAAGCAAAACTAAAAACCACTGCCTTGCTTGTCTCGGTCACATGCCCTCTGCTGGTCAGGCACAAGCAATCAATACATGCAAAACATGCTGTTAAGGCATCATAATCAAACAGGCAAATACCATCTGTAATTGCTGATATCATTACATCTCCTTTTCTTAAAACAAAAGTATTTTACTTTTAACGAACAACATGTTTTCTTTGTATTAATCTGCATTTTAACTGTAACACTTAATGAACTTACATTATCATTATCATGATCAAGGTTTTTTAACCTTGCTTTGTGTGTTCACATGAAATATGTCAATACACTAGAACTTGAAGAAAGAATAAGATAACATTATTCCTTCTATAACAATAGTCCTTAAATTTGCTCAATGAGTTTCTCAGGAGGCTTCACGTGTCTTGAGGATTTTCTGATTGATTGTCCTTGACTCTGAGTTGTTGCCTCAGATGATTGGTTCTCAGCTGTGTGATCAGGTTGTTCACCAGTATCAGTCTCTTGACTTGCTGTGGCTGGTCCCATGAGAAGATCTCGACGATTTCTTCTCAGAACAGCACCCTCATCTGTCTGAATGGTGTATGATCTTGGTTGAACTTCACTCAGGACCGTACCCTTCTGAGTCCATGTGTTTGTTTTGTCTTTGAGCCTTACTTGGTCACCAGTGTGGAGTTCAGGTAGGTTTTGTGTTCCTCTGTCATAGTAGTACTTTTGCTTTTCTTTCTGTTGCTCTTTGAACTTCCTCACTTTCTCCCCCTCTTTTGTTTTCAGGAGGTTCTCCGGGATGGGTAGGTTTGACCTTAGCCGACGTCCCATAAGGAGTTGGGCTGGTGACATACCACACTCGAGCGGCGTTGTGCGGTATACAAGCATGCTCTGGTAGAAGTCAGTTCCACTGTCTTTTGCCTTGTACATCAGTCTTTTCACTGTCTGGACTGATTTTTCCACTAGACCATTGGACTGTGGAAAGTGAGGACTTGACGTTGTGTGGACAAAGTCCCACTCTTTGGCAAAGTGTCGGAAACTTGCATTGTAAAACTGAGGTCCGTTGTCTGTGAAGACCTCGCTTGCCATGCCATGTCTGGAGAATATGGCTTTCATACATGTTATCACAGCATCTGCAGTGGTGGTGTGCAGTCTACAAACCTCTGGATACAGGGAGTAATAGTCTGTGACTACAAGATAGTCCTTCCCTTGACATACGAATAGGTCAGCGCCTACCTTCTGGTAAGGTCTGTTTGGTGCTGGGTGTGGCTTTAGTGGTTCTACCGGATTTCTTGCTCGATATTTCAGGCATATTGTGCAGTTTGACACCTCATTTGTCACATCTTGGTTGATTCGTGGCCAGTACATCACCTCTCGTGCTCTTTTCTTACACTTTTCGATTCCCAGATGTCCTCCATGGATCTTTTTTAGCATCTCTTTTCTCAGACTCTTTGGGATAACTATTTTACTTCCTTTGTAGATGATGTCTTCGACCACTGATAGTTCCGCCCTGCAGTTCCAGTACTCTGCTATGTCAGGTGAGCAGTCTTGCTTCATGTTGGGCCATCCATCCAAGATGCTTTTCTTCAGTCGTCTCATTGTTTCATCTTTGTTTGTCTCAGTCTTTATGAGCTCCATCTTTGCATCTGCTATGGGCAGTGCACTTGTGATCATGTCCATGTAGGCGTTCACTTTTTCATCCATTGTGGTGTTTGCGGGCTCACTTGGGTCAACAGCTCTGGACAACGTGTCTGCTGTATACATCAGCTTACCCGGTGTGTACGCAACATTCAGTGTATAGCGTTGCAGCCTGATCATCATTCTTTGTATTCTAAGCGGACAGCTATTTAGTGGCTTTTGGAACAATGCAATCAAGGGCTTATGGTCAGTCTCTACACTGATTGCTTGTCCTGCCACAAACTGGTGAAATCTTTCACAGGCGTATGTGATGCCGAGCAGCTCCTTTTCTATTTGAGCATATCGCGTCTCCGCGTCTGTCATTGAGTGCGATGCATATGCAATAGGTTGCCAGTAGTCATATTTTTGCAGAAGAACGGCACCGAGCCCACTCTGTGATGCATCTGATGATATCTTGATGGGTCTCGCTGGGTCATAAAACCTCAGAACTGGTTCCTCTGTGAGCAGTTTCTTTAGATCGCTCCATGACTTCTCATGCTCATGATTCCATTCCCATTCTATGTTCTTTTCAGTTAGTCTTCTCAGTGGCGCCATCTTTTCTGAGATGTTAGATATGAATTTACCCATATAGTTGATCATTCCATTAAACCTCTGCACGTCCTTTTTGCATTGTGGCTTTGGCATATTCTCAATGGCGGACACCTTTCTGGGATCTGGTCTGATGCCCTCACTGCTAAGGATATCTCCCACGAATGTCAGTTCTGTCACCCCGAGCTGGCATTTCTCTCTATTCAGCTTCAGGTTTGTTTTCCTTGTTGCTTCCAGCACTTTTTTCAGTCTCTCGTCATGCTCAGTTCTCGTGGTTCCCCAGACTATGATGTCATCCATTGATGTATCAGCTCCCTCCAGGTGCTCATAGATCATATGGATAGTTTTGTGATACACTTCAGGAGCTGAGGCAATGCCAAATGGTAACCTTAGGAATCTGTATCTGCCAAATGGACTGTTGAACGTGCACAGCCTTGAACTTGCTTCGTCCAATTTCATCTACCAAAATCCTGATGATGCATCTAACTTGCTGAAATACTTTGCATTTGCAAACTGTGCCATGATTTCCTCACGTGTAGGAAGCTTGAAGTGCTCTCTGTTTATTGCTCTGTTTAGATCTCTTGGATCCAGGCAAATTCTGAGCTTTCCATTCTTTTTGTCCACTACGACGAGGGAACTCACCCACTCAGTTGGCTCATCTATCTTCTGAATCACGTTCAGGCTTTCCATCCTGTCCAACTCTGCCTTCAGTTGCTTTTGAAGAGCAAACGGAACTTTTCTGCATGGATGTATGACTGGTGTCATACTTTTATCTACTCTGATCGTGTGTTCTCCTGGAATGCAGCCTCGACCCTTAAATAGGTCTTTGTACTCTTTCATGAGTTCATCATAGACTGTCTCTCCTTCGCTTTCCACAACGAGGATTCTCTTTACCAGGTTCAGTCTCTCACAGGCTTTTAAACCTAGTATGGCTTGCACATCCTTTGGCACCACGATTAATGCTAGCGTGTGCTCTCTGTCCTTGTGTGTTACTTTGACAATGCATCTTCCTTTCACTGGTATTTCAGTACCTGAGTATCCTGTCACTTTCACTTTGATTCCATATATCTTTGGTCTTGGTCTAATTTTCTTAAAATCAGTCTCTGATATCACATTAACTTGTGCTCCAGTATCCAATTTAAATGGAATGTGTATGTCATTCACTTTTAGTGTCAACATCCAGTCTCTTTTTTCTTTTTTGTTTTCAGACACAACATCTACATAGAACTCCTCTATCTCGCTTTCATCTACTGCATGGACCTTGCTTTGTTGTGCTTGGTTCTTGCAGCAACGGGCATAATGGTTGTTTTTGTTGCAACTATTGCATTTTTTACCATATGCTGGACACTTTTTTGGTGTATGCTGTGTACCGCATCGACTACATGACTTTCGATTGTCCCTTTCATTTTCGTTCGCTGGCCGCGCCTCTTTTTTCACATTGGCGCTCTTATTGTTAAACGGTTTGTATCCGTTCTTTCTCACTGCATCCACGTTGCAGCTATTGTCACTGAACAGCTCCTTTGCCTGCAACTTCACAGTCTCTGTAGCCCTACACAGTGCTATGGCTTTTCCCAGGTCCAGATCTTGCTCTCTTAGCAGTCTTTCCCTTAGACCATTATTCGGAATACCACACACCAGTCTGTCTTTTAGCAGCGAGTCTGTCAGTCCCCCAAATTCACACGATTTGCTTCTGTTTCTCAGTTCAGTCACATACTGATCAATAGTCTCACCCGTTTTCTGTACACATGTGAAAAATCTGTGCCTCTCAAACGTCACGTTACGTTTAGGTATGCAGTAGGCCTCAAACTGTTCCATTATTTTATCTAGCTTCATTTTGTCTCCATCAGCAGCGAATGTGAAGTTATTATACACCTCCAGCGCTTCATCACCCACGACATGTAAGAACAGTGACGCTTTTATTTTATCACCTTTCTCGTCAGCTCCGATTGCTGATAAATACAACCCCAAACATTGTTTGAGCCTCCTCCAATTTTCAGCCACATTACCTGTCAATTGAAGCGTCGCCGGTGGGTGTAAACCTTCCATTTTTTCACTTCATTAGCTATTCTCCAATGGTAAGCAACGATGTTCTCTTTTGGCTTGCTAATTTGTGGAGAGCTGATTTAACTTCAGATTTTTTCTCTTCATCTCTTTCAATCACTTCTGACACCATGTATTGATTTCTTTGTGGGTTCAATGACGAGACATTTATGAAAGAGAAGGGGCTAGATTTTCAGTATAGACTGTTTTGGGGCGCTAACCTTTGCGCCCGCCCGAAGTTAGCGCCCGCCCCAAAGTAGCGCCCCGTTGCCGGAAATTCAGTGGCTTCGCCCTAAGAGATTGGTGGAGCGCTAAAAGAGGCGTTCCACTCCTATCTTTAGGCGCTAAGCCGGTGGTCCAGAGGGATAGCGCCCAGGCGGGGTGCAGCGCGGGTGCGGTCATTTTTGGACTGACAGCAGACCCCGTGGCGCCGACCAGCTCTTAAAGGGGGAAGGGACGAATTGGTCTGCTGCCATGCCCTGCACACTGCAGCCTTGCAAAGAGGCCTCAACACTGCTGCTCAGCCCCAGGGAGTCATGGCAACGCCAGAGAAGGCCCGTCAGCGTGCCCTGCGCTTCTCAGAGGGTGATCTGGACATAATGGTCACAGCTCTGGAGGTGAGGCGCAAGATCTTGTTCCCAGAGAGTGGGAGGAATCCAACCCACCACGACTACACCAAAGCCTGGAAGCAGATCGCCCAGAGGGTGCCATTCACCGGCGATGCCCCCAGGACCCACAAACAATGTCGTAAAAAATACAACGATCTGACCAGGATTGTGAAGGTAAGTAGCCTTTCCAGTCTCCTCCTCATTCTTGCATGTACACCTGACATGATGGGCAAAGGGAGCTGAAAGTCCTATTGGCCAGCCCTCAGCCAGCAGCATTGGGGCAGTCATGAGCATCACATGGCCATTCGGCACTCTACACTTTGTCCAAGCTATTCCACCATGGGAGGCAGTGCACACTACATCAGGGCTTCACTCTGTCCACGCTATTCCACCATGGGAGGCAGTGCACACTACATCAGGGCTTCACTCTGTCCACGCTATTCCACCATGGGAGGCAGTGCACACTACATCAGGGCTTCACTCTGTCCAAGCTATTCCACCATGGGAGGCAGTGCACACTACATCAGTGCTTCACTCTGTCCACGCTATTCCACCATGGGAGGCAGTGCACACTATATCAGGGCTTCACTCTGTCCAAGCTATTCCACCATGGGAGGCAGTGCACACTACATCAGGGCTTCACTGCGCACTTACAGCCCGTCCTTTCTCTTGCAGGCTAAAGTAGCGTTTAATCGCCAGGCGCGTGCCAGGGGTGGCCGCGCCAAGCTGCAGAAGCTCACTCGGCTGGAGGAGTGCGTGTGTGTGCTCATGGGAGCCCGTGTGATTGTCCCCACAGCGTGCGGAGTATCTGACCCTCCACTGCCCGGCAATGGTAAGGACCTCGCCTTTTGGCCCTCTCGCGTCGCACTGGCCCATCCGAGCTACCTCCTTTGCCACTGTCCCACCAATGCGCTGAATGCCACCAGTCCTAACTCCCTCGCTGACGCCGTCTCCTCACTCTGAAGCTACTCTTGTGCATTCCTGCTTTCAGCTGGTGACGACCAGGACCCTGAAGCTGCCAGTGACAGCACCTCTGACCAGGAGGAGGAGGAGGGGCAAGCCGGACCTTCGGGGGAACAGTCACGTCCCGCAGGAGAGGAGGAAATGCTTGACACCTCCTCACTGGACGAGTGCCTGGAGGAACTGTCGCAGGGCAATGCAGCTTCTGGGACCAGTGGCGTCCAGCCACCCAGGAGCCGTGCGCGTGGCCCGCGGCCTTCCCCCCAAAGGGGGGAAGGATCAGAGGGGAGTGCTGCTGATCGGCACACTCGCCGCCACCAACGCGGCAAGGGTCCCCTAGTTCGGCCCCCTCCTCCCCAGCGGGAGAGTCGCGACTCCAGTCCGGACACCTTCACCTCGGAGGAGGTGCGGAAGCTGGATAAGATGGCCGAGGATTCGGACCGGCGCCACACGGAGCTCATGAGCGTGGTGGGACGCATGCCTGAGGCCATCGAGTCGCTGGCGACCAGTGTGCGCGAGTTCGGGGCAGCAACTGCCGCGAGTGGCCGCATGCTGACTGATGCCGTCAAGACCCTGGCGGCTGTGATGCGCGCGCACACCAGGACCACAGGGGCACTCACTGCTGCCACACGCGCTGTCTCAGGCAGGCATCGCCAGGGCAGCCGCCGCGCTGGACCATCCCAGCAAGCCGCCCCTTGGCTGATTGTTGCGGATCCTGCAGTGCGGGCCCGGCCGAGTGCCACCGCGCCACAGCACCAGCCAGCGCATCCCAGACGCCAGCTGGCCCACATTGCACCATCCGTCGCCGCCATTCCCCCACTGGGGCGTCAAGGGCAAGCGGCTGCAGCTGATGGTGGCCAGGCTCAGGTGCGCCACTCAGCAGACGGCCCCTCGAGGCCCAAACGCCGTGTAGGCTGCCCCCCAGCGGCATCTGGCGGAAGGGCATCTGAGCCTCAGGCGCCTTCCCCCAGCCTCACAGCAGCCACTGGGCAGAGCTTGCGAAGGAGCAGCAGGCCGGGCAGGGGAGGCAAAAGGCTGGGCAAGGTCTCGCCCTCGCGGGCCACTCAGTAGAGGGTGTGGGCAGCTTTCCTTTTATATGGCAGTGGCCATCTTTATTTTGCCCATGGTTGTGTTGTTGGAGGGCTTATTTTTTGCGTTAGGCCGACGTTGAGGCCCGGTTTGAAGAAAGGTGGAGTGACTCCTCCCCAGTTTGTGGGAGTGAGTCGTTTGTTGGGCTTTTTGTGGGGCCCGTTTATTGTTTTTGGGGATTCATGTGGGAAGGGCTTTTCACTTTTGTGTAATAAAAAATTATCTTTATTCATGCAGTCTCCATGGTTGTTCTTCTTAGTGTTTGTTGGCTTCACCGGCTGAGGGCTTGCGGAGCGGCTGCATTCATCTTCCCTCATGGCCCCTGGCCATTCCCTGACAGGGGGCTTAGAAGTACCGTGTAATAAGGTGGCGTCGTGCGGCCCTTGGCCCTGGTCGCTCCCTCCTGGGAACGTACTCCTGCTCCTCCTCCTCCTCCTCCTCATGCTCCTCCTGCTCCTCCTCCTGAGGTGCTGGTCCAACGTCAGGTGGCAGTGCCTGAGTCCTGCGGATAGCCAGGTTGTGTAGCATGCAGCAAACCACCACAAATTGGGAGACCCGGTCCGGTGAATACTGGAGAGCTCCTCCGGAGCGATCAAGGCAGCGGAACCGCTGCTTGAGGACCCCAATAGTTAGCTCGATGATGTTGCGGGTGGTTTGATGGCTCTCGTTGTAGGCCTCTTCAGCAGCGGTCCTGGGCGCGCGGAGCGGGGTCATGAGACAGGTGCACAAAGGATAGCCTTTGTCCCCGAGTAGCCATCCTCTTGGGGGAGGCTGTGCCTGGAACATGTCATGCACAGTACTCTGCCGCAGGATAAAGGCATCGTGGCTGCTGCCTGGGAAGCTGGCATTGACTGCCATGATGCGCTGCTTGTGGTCACAGACCAGCTGCACATTCAGAGAATGGTAGCCCTTCCTGTTGCGATACTGCTCGCCATGCTCCAGAGGGGCCCGCAAAGCCACATGCGTACAGTCAATGGCGCCCTGCACCAAGGGGAATTCCCTGAGTCTGGAAAATCCCAATGCGCGCTGATGCTGGCTCTCCAGGGCCATGGGGAAGGAGATGAATTGGCTTCTCCTTCTGAACAGTGCTTCGGTCACCTGGCGGATGCAGCGATGCGCGCCGTACTGGGAGATGTTTGCTATGTCCCCAGCAGCGTATTGGAAGGAGCCGGTGGCATAGAAGTTCAATGCCACCATCACCTTCACTTCCACCGACAGAGACGTCCTGCACCTGAGCTTTGGCCGCAGATCTCGGCGAAGCAGGTGGCAGATCTCTGCAATCACCTCCTTTCGGAATCGGAGCCTTTTAACACATCGCGCGGCACTCATGTTTAGGTAGGAGCGCTGCTGGCGGTATAGCCTGACTGGGTAAGGCCTACGTGGCCGACGCCTGTAGCCCCCTCTGCCTCTAGCCAGGGCTGCCCCTCTCACAATGCGTCTGCGAGCCCTACGGACATGGAGCTGCAGCTCCGCGTTGGCACCCCATGCAACCCCCATCAAATCCTGGCAAACACTCTAATTTCCAAAAGGCCACTTGCAGCGCTCTGGCCTGAGTCCAAAAATACCTGGCTCTTGCTGCTTGAAACCAGTTAGCTATCCTCCTTGTTGTGTCTCCAGAAATGCGTTGCACAAGAGTGTTTTCTGAAAAAAGGCTGGCCTTTATACTGGAGAGTACGTCCCCTTTAATTTGCGCCCCCCGGGGCCCGCGCTGGTTGTGTTGCGTTCCTTTTTCCAAACGCTCCGGCCGCCAGCCGCACAATGGGGCGGTCCGACTGAAGTTTGGAATCGGGGCGCACAAAGGGCGTTGCACGAGGATGTGACGTCATTTTCTGCGTGCGCATCCGGGCGGGCGCTAAACTTTGCGCCGGCGCTAACGGGCAACTTAATTTGGGGCGGGGCGCAAACTGCGCTGCGCCCAGGCGCTACACGCATAGCGCCCGAAAATCACTTCTCTTAAGGCGCTAACTGCTGGCGCAAGCGACTGAAAATCTAGCCCAATGTCTTTTAATCTAAAGTCTGTTCAACTCTTTATACAGCATTTCAGGAGACATCATGCTAAGTGATGCATCTAAAGCAAAAGCAAAACTAAAAACCACTGCCTTGCTTGTCTCGGTCACATGCCCTCTGCTGGTCAGGCACAAGCAATCAATACATGCAAACATGCTGTTAAGGCATCATAATCAAACAGGCAAATACCATCTCTATTTGCTGATATCATTACAGCAGCCAGGGTGTACAGTGTCAAGTGAAGTAAATCTGGCCATGGTGAGGCCATCCCTGGCGTCCCGGGCAGCAATGTGGTCAGGTGATGATGCCTTGTGTCCTGGGCAGCATCAGTTGATTGTGGAGAAGGTTGGTGGTTTTGTTGGTGATATTTTTGGTGTGCCTGGTGATGTTGGTGTTGGGGCTGATCGTGGAGGGATTCAGAGGACCAAGGTGAGATTTTTTCAAGGGAATAGATGGAATAGATGGCAGCTGAAGTTGAGATGACAGAAGCGTTCTGTCAGTGGTGAGAGAGCTTGCTCCAAGGAGGTGACAGTGCATATAGAGTTAACACCACACACTTATAGCCTCCAGACAGGTCAAATGTGTCATCGAAATCCTGAAATCTGACACCTCTGACATTTGAAAGTGAACAGATGTGAGAGTTCAGCCTTTATACAGCAGTTGCAGCTGTGAACTATGCAGCTTGCTGCTACTCCCAACGTGATCTCCGAATGTCGTGAAAACCATTTAAAATGCGGGAAAATAGGAAAAGACTGCCCAAATAGCAATTTACAAGCACTTAACAAGGAGTTTGTCTTAAATCCCTCACCCGCTGCTTGGTGTCGAGTCTGTTCTGAGATCGCAGACCCGACACTCTTGAAACTCACACGGAGGTGGGATCGCGGTGGGTTGACAACCCACCATTAATCATTTTGAATTTAACAGCTGACCCGCCTCTGAACCCGCCCTCTGAGCGCTGGCAAAATCGCAGCCATTAGGTCAGATGACCAAAAGTTTGGTCAAAGTGGTAGGTTTTAAGGAGCATCTTAAAGGAGGAGAGAGAGGGGGAGAGGTGAAGAGGTTCAGGGAGGGAACTCCAGAGTTTAGGGCCTAGGTAGCTGAAAGCAAGGCTGCCAATGGTGGAGCAATTAAAATAGCGAATGCACAAGAGGCCAGAATTGGAGGAGTGCAGATATCTCGGAGGGTTGTTGGCAATGTTCCCACTAAGCTGCATGTCCACACGTCTGTCTGGAGGACCCATGCAGGCCGCTTACCGGCTTTTCTATGGGAGAGTTTGCGCATGCATGAAATTTTGAATGGGCTGCACAGCCCGTTAAAGGGACTGCGCACCCAAATATAAATTAGGGGGAACATTGGTTGACAGGCTGGAGAAGGTTACAGATATAGGGAGGGGCAAGGCCATAGAGGGATTGAAAACAAGTATGAGGATTTTAAAATTGAGGTGTTGCTGGACCGGGAGCCAATGTAAGTCAGCAAGCACAGGGGTGATGGGTGAAAGGGATTTAGTGCAAGTTAGGATAAGGGCAGCAGAGTTTGGATGACTTCAAGATTATAGAAGGTGGAAGTTGGGAGGCCTGCCAGGAAAGCATTGGAATAATCAAATCTAAAGGTAATAAAGTCAGGGATGAGGGTTTTAGCAGCAGATGAGCTGAGGCATGGGCGGAGTCGGGCGATGTAATGGAGGTGGAAGTAGGTGGTCTTAGTAATGGCGTGGATATGTGGTCAAAGCTCATCTCTGGGTCAAATACGATACCAAGGTTGCGACCGGTCTGGTTCAGCCTCACAATTGCCAGGGAAGAGGGATGGAGTTAATGGCTCAGGAATGGAGTTTGTGGCGGGGACCGAAGGCATTGACATTGGTCTTCCCAATATTTAGTTGGAGAAAATTTCTGCTCATCCAGTACTGGCAAGGCAAGGGACCGGGAATTGATCATTAACCAATGAGTGGGCTGCCTCTGGAGGCAAGATGTGTGCCAGCAACTCATCCAAATTATTGAAATCAGGCCCGAACTCGGGCCTGCTGGCTGGGGCATATGCTGTCTGTGCGCCATTGGTAATGTGGCTGATGTAGTGTATGTACCTTTAAGGGGAGAACTACTTTTTACAGCTCCTGTATACTGTAGTACCGGCAGTGACCACACCTGTATATAAACCCTGAGTAGGGATCTGTACTTTTAGTTTTAGAGTAACCCTCATCCAGTAAACACCTGTTGATTGTTCCTCTGCAGTCTCTGTCGATTATTTGAAGGACACCATACATCAAGATTCATGGATTTAACAGTGGCGATGAGTGGATTCAAACCTACCTGCAACTCATCGCAGAGGAGGCTGTGGAGAGCTGGGCTTGGCTCTCCTGTCGCGACGATCCAGCGCAGCGGGCTGGCAGCAGGTACAGTGCAGACACTTCCCGGACAGTGGCTGCGGGAGCCGACCGACAGCACAGAAAAAGGCCGAGCAGCATCGACGGGTAAGAGAGGGGGTAAAGCGCACAGGGCGCAGCCGGAGTTGAAGACCGAGCGGCGTCAATGAGAGAGGGTAAAGCGCACAGAGCGCAGCCGGGGTTGAAGACCGAGCGGCGTCGACAGAGAAAAAAAGAGAGAGAGGGTAAAGCGCACAGGGCGCAGCCGGGGTTCTGGACCGAGCGGCGTCAACGAGAGAAGCGGGCAGGAAAACGCACAGAGCGCGGCCGGTGTTCAAGGGCTGAGCAGCGTCCGCGGGGGAAGAAAGGAAAGTGCGGGAGATGCCATTTGGGCCGCAGCAGAGAAGAAGGGAGAGCAAGGGAGATGCCATTTTGAGCCACAGTGGAGAAGAAGGGAGAGCGCGGGAAGAAAGGAAAGCGCGGGAGATGCCATTTTGAGCCAGCGGAGGAGAAGGGAGAGCGCGGGAGACGCCATTTTTAGCCAGTCCAACCACACCCAGGGATGCCGAAGAGTGGCAGTGTCACAGCGTTCGACAATGAAGTCGAAGATTGGGCGACATATGTAGAATGCATAGAAGTGTACTGCAAGGCGAATGAAGTGCCAGATGCCAGGAAAGTACTGGTATTGTTGAATTCCATGGGTGCAAAAACATATGGCTTACTGCGAAACCTAGTAACCACAGAGAAGCCAGTGGAAAAGGATTTTGAAAGCATAGTGGCAATCCTACAGGACCACTTAAACCCCACACCACTGCTGGTAGCAGAAAGATTTAAGTTTCACAAAAGGAACCACCATAAAGACAAAAGTAATGCTGAGTATTTAACGGAACTGCGCAAGCTATCGAAACACTGCCAGTTTGGAACGGGACTAGCAGATACTTTAAGGGACAAGTTTGTGTGTGGGCTTCAAAGTGAAGGAACCCAGAAACGGCTTCTATCAGAAAAGGATCTTACGCTGGACAAGGCTTTCAGCATGGCAGTATCACACGAAGCAGCCGCACGGGGCGCTGCAGAGATACAACGGAGACCGCAAGAATATGGCACAAATGAAATGTCCTATGGAGCAGTGAAGTGTTATCGCTGCGGCAGAACAACACACGACCATAAGGATTGTTGGTTCAAGGACCAAGTGTGCAGACAGCGTGGAAAAGTAGGACACATAGCAAGAGTCTGCAGGTTGGGAAAGAAAACCAGCAGCAAGAAATCTCCACAGGAGAAGTACAAAAAGGTACATAAGGTGACGGAGAGTAGTTCAGACGAACAGAAAAGTGATACAGACTCCGGAAGCAAGGAGCTGGGTTGTCTGAAACTACATAATGTAATCAAAATGGAGGATCACCAAACTATCTGGGTCACGCTCAAGATAGACGGAGTCCAAGTGAAAATGGAATTGGACACAGGATCAGCCCTAACAGTCATAAGCCGAAGGGACTACAAGCGGCTATTCTCACATATACCCTTGAGAGATACAGAGATCGTCTTGAAGACGTACACGGGGCAAAAAGTCTACCTGAAAGGAAAAATAAGGGTGAACGTGATATACAACGGCACGGAAACACCAAAAATGGACCTATATGTATTGCCAGATGGAGGACCTCCACTACTAGGACGTGAATGGATCCGGAAGATACAGTTAGATTGGCATGTCATACAAGCACTGACGGTAGATGCCAAAAAGGATGACGACGTCACACCTGGACGACTGTCAAAAATGCTAACTGACGCACAAGAAGTGTTCCAGGAGGGACTCGAAACACTAAAAGGCATAACAGCGATGATCAAAATAGAGGAAAATGCAAGCCCAAAGTTTTTTAAGGCCAGACCGGTGTCTTATGCGATCCGCCCAGCCGTCGAAGCAGAGCTGGAAGGTTTGGAACATTCTGGAGTACTGTCCAAAGTGGACTGGAGCGAGTGGGCTACACCCATCGTTCCTGTAATGAAGAGGTCATTGAGTAATACGCCTGGGGACCAAAGAAGGTTCGCATCTGTGGGGACTTTAAGGTGACAGTGAACCCAGTCCTTCACACGGTACAATATCCGCTTCTGCGGATTGAAGATATGTTCGCCTCGCTATCTGGAGGAAAACGCTTCACTAAGATTCATCTGGCCCAGGCGTACCTGCAAATGGAGGTAGAAGAAGCCTCGAAACAGTACCTCACGATCAACACTCACAAAGGTCTCTACCAATACAACCGGCTGGTGTTCGGGGGTAGCATCAGCTCCGGCTATTTGGCAAAGGGCAATGGATCAAGTCCTGCAAGGGATTCCAGGGACCCAGTGTTATTTGGACGACATCCTGGTCATGGGCGAAAATGACAGTCTGGAGCAGGTGCTCACTAGATTGAAGGAATATGGGCTCCGAGCTAATCGCCACAAATGCGAGTTTTTCCAGAAGCAGATCTCGTATTGTGGCCACGTTATTGATGAAGAGGGGTTACATAAGTCCCCTGAAAAGATTGAGGCAGTAGTCAAGGCTCCAGCACCGGAAAATGTGTCACAACTGAGGGCGTTCCTCGGGCTGGTGAACTACTACCATAAGTTCTTGCCAAATTTGTCTACAGTACTACACCCACTGAACACCCTACTGCAAACGGGGGTACCATGGAAGTGGAATGATGAATGTGAATGTGCTTTCCAGAAGTGCAAAGAATTGATCATATCAAAAGAGGTGTTGGCTCATTTCAACCCAGCACTACCAATTCGGTTGGCATGTGAGGCATCACCCTATGGTATTGGAGCGGTGCTGTCGCATAAATTCCCGGACGGCTTGGAGAGGCCAGTAGCCTTTGCGTCTCGGTCACTAACCTCAGCCGAGCGTAACTACGCCCAGATTGACAGGGAGGCCCTCAGCCTAGTGTGGGGAGTAAAAAACTTCAACCACTACCTGCACGGGCAGAAGTTCACATTGCTGACTGACCACCAACCACTTGTTTCCATCTTTAATCCAAAGAAGGGCGTTCCGGTGATGACTGCGCAACGGCTACAAAGATGGTCCCTTATTCTAGGGGCGAACCAATATGAAATAGAATATAAGGGCACGAAACAGCATGGAAACGCTGATTGGCTATCACGCCTGCCACTGCCTACTGTGGAGGAAGCACCAGCAGTGGACCCTGTCGAAATATTTTATTCGACTATAATTGAACGCTTGCTAGTAACTAACGCGGATATAGAGAAGGAGACCCGAAATGACCCGACACTGTCTCGGGTATATGATTTGACAGTGAAGGGATGACCAACACATGGCGACTCACTGTTGCCAGCATTCTCATCCAGAAGAGAACAGCTGTCAGTATGCCAGGGGACCTTGATGTGTGGATCCCGAGTGGTAATTCCACCCAAGTTAAGGGAGAGAGTGCTCAATGAGCTTCACGAAGGTCATCTGGGAGGGGTGAAAATGAAAAGCCTTGCTAGGGCTTATGTGTGGTGTCCGGTGATCGATCAGCAAATCGAGGACCTGACAAAGAGCTGCTCAGGATGCCAGAAGGTCCAAAATGCACCACCACATGCCCCTCTACACCCATGGGAGTGGCCCTCCTCTCCATGGCAACGGGTGCATATTGATTTTGCTGGTCCATTCATAGACTCAATGTTCTTAATAGCCGTGGATGCGCACTCGAAATGGCCTGAGGTGATCAAAATGTCCTCCACCACCACAGAGAAAACGATTGCAGTCCTACGGACCATATTTGCCAGGAACGGCTTGCCAGAGCAGATTTGCTCTGATAACGGACCACAGTTTGTGTCCGAAGAGTTTCGGAAATTTATGAGAAGGAATGGGGTAAGGCACTACACATCCACCCCGTATCATCCAGCCACAAATGGATTGGCTGAGAGGTTCGTACAAACCTTTAAAAAGGCAGTAAGGGCCATGTGCAATGACGACATTCCACTGCAGCATAAGCTGGACAATTTCCTGTTAGCCTACAGAAATGCGACACATGCAGTTACCAACCAGACCCCGGCCATGATGTTCTTTAACCGAAGGTTGAGATCTCGTCTGGATTTGCTCAGACCAAATGTACGAAGAAATGTTGAGAATAAGCAATTCCAGCACATCAATGAGAAGCCGACAAGGAGCTTCAATGTAGGGCAACCAGTTTTTGGCCCGCGACTACCGAACAGAGAAATGGCAACCAGGAACGATATGCACACGGCAGGGGCCACTAATGTACACAGTGGATGTTGGGGAGAACATTGTGAGACGCCATGTCGACCAGATCCTAGCTTCACAGGAACGAGTCAACCCCATGTCTCATGTACCTGGTGATGAACCCGACATACAGGTAGCATCTACCCCAGAAACAGTAGCATCGGAAGCTGATGAACCAACCGACGACAGGGGGGCAGAATTGCCTCCGCACTAAGAGCAAGACACTCAGGAAAGGGGCTATCCAGAAAGGATCAGGAAGCCGCCCCAAAGACTGAATTTATAAATGGACTATTTTCAGTTAGTGTTGCATGTTAAAAGCGTTTACTGTTAAATGAATGTCATGGTACTGTTAATCTAAAAGGGGAGGAATTGTAGTGTGTGTACCTTTAAGGGGAGAACTACTTTTTACAGCTCCTGTACACTGTAGTACCGGCAGTGACCACACCTGTATATAAACCTTGAGTAGGGATCTGTAATTTTAGTTTTAGAGTAACCCTCATCCAGTAAACACCTGTTGATTGTTCCTCTGCAGTCTCTGTCGATTATTTGAAGGACACCATACATCAAGATTCACGGATTTAACAGCTGAAAACAGGCCATAAGCAATTTCTACCCCTTGATGTGGAGTGAATTAAAAATTGATGGCCCGTAATTTGTGATCAGCGGCGATAAAATGGATAAATTTGACACTCCACAAAATTAATGTAGTTTTTCAGGGCCAGAACGTTTGTTTAGCAGTCAATATGCTGTTAAAACCCCTGTTACAACTACTCCAACAAGGCCTAACTTTTAATGGGGTATTTAAAAGCGATATTACCGCGGAAAAGCCAAAGTTTTTGTAAGTTTCACTGATTTCCCTGATTACACTGATTGCTGGCTATAGGGGGTGGAGGGGGGGCGCAGCGCAGCCAGTGTCGGAGCAGTGACTGACAGACCGCAACTTCAGGATTTCCACGTTAGGATGCGCATGCACTACATCCTGAAGTTGCGGTCAGTTTCAAAGGAGTAATAGCAGCGAATGCTTTCGTTCGCTTTTATTACCCACCGCAACTTCCGGGCCTATAAATGATTTAACAGGGCTGCCATGCAAAAAGGTAAATACAGTAAATCATAAAATGTAGTTATCTTTGTCACTTAGTTAGATGAATATAATACTTGGGCTACACTTATCTACCTTATAATAATAAAACTATGGAGTACTGGCATAGACTTGGCTGGCAACCTTTTGCCTGGATATGACATAGGTTATGGGAAAGGCCAGATGTCCTAAAGGAGGATATAGTAGCTAAATCTAAAGTGTGAAGCTTTCAAAATCTGCATATTGGAAAAATGATAAGAACGCTGCTGTATTTAAAAACATTCTATTTATGCATTTGTACATATTGTTGTGATATATATATCTGGTCAGGGTATATATAGCACAGGGAAATAAAGAGAGCTCTGTTCCAACAACAACAACAACAACTTGTATTTATATTACGCCTTTAATGTAGTAAAACGTCCCAAGGCGCTGCACAGGAGTATGATAAGACAAAGAATTTGACACCAATCCACATAAGGATAAATTAGGGCAGGTGATCAAAAGCTTGGTCAAAGAGGTAGGTTTTAAGGAGCATCTTAAAGGAGGAAAGAGGGGTAGCGAGGCGGACAGGTTTAGGCAGGGAATTCCGGACCTTAGGGCATAGGCAACAGAAGGCACGGCCACCAAAGGTTGAGCGATTATAATCAGGGATCCTCAAGCGGGCAGAATTAGAGGAGTGCAGATATCTCGGGGGGGTTGTGGGACTGGAGGAGATTACAGAGATAGGGAGGGGTGAGGCCATGGAGGGATTTGAAAACAAGGATGAGAATTTTGAAATCGAGGCGCTGCTGAACCGGGAGCCAATGTAGGTCAGCGAGCACAGGGGTGATGGGTGAACGGGACTTGGTGCGAGTTAGGACCCGGGCAGCCGAGTTTTGGATGACCTCAAATTTACGTAGGGTAGAATGTGGGAGGCCAGCCAGGAGTGCGCTGGAATAGTTAAGTCTAGAGGTAACAAAGACATAGACCGGTAAGTCTGACATCGGTAGTGGGGAAAATGCTAGAGTCCATTATAAAAGATGTAATAGCAGAGCACTTGGAAAACAGTGACAGGATCAGACAAAGTCAACATGGATTTACAAAAGGTAAATCATGCTTGACTAATCTACTGGAATTTTTTGAGGATGTAACTGGTAGAATAGATAAGGGAGAACCAGGGGATGTGGTGTATTTGGACTTCCAGAAGGCTTTCGATAAGCTCCCGCATAAGAGATTAGCGTGTAAAGTTAAAGGATTGGAGGTAAGGTACTGACTTGGATAGAGAACTGGTTGGCAGACAGGAAGCAAAGAGTTGGAATAAACGGGTCTTTTTTCGAGTGGCAGGCAGTGACTAGTGGGGTACCGCAGGGATTGGTGCTAGGACCCCAGCTATTCACAATATATATTAATGATCTAGACGAGGGAACTAGATGTAATATCTCCAAGTTTGCAGATGACACAAAGCTGGGTGGGCATGTGTGCTGTGAGGAGGATGCCGAGAAACTCCAGTATGATTTGGACAGGTTGGGTGATTGGGCAGATGCATGGCAGATGCAGTATAATGTGGATAAATGCAAGGTTACCCACTTTGATGGCAAAAAAAGGAAGGCAGATTATTATCTGAACGGCAATAGATTGGGAGAAGGGGAAGTGCAACGAGACCTGGGTGTCCTTATGCACCAGTCGCTGAAGGTACGCATGCAGGTGCAGCAGGCGGTTAAGAATGCAAATGGTATGTTGGCCTTCGTAGTGAGAGGATTCGAGTACAGGAGCAAGGATGTCTTGCTGCAGTTGTACAGGGTGAGACCACACCTTGAGTATTGTGTGCAGTTTTGGTCGCCTTATCTGAGGAAGGATGTTCTTGCCATGGAGGGAGTCCAGCGAAGATTCACCAGACTGATACCTGGGATGGCAGGAATGACGTATGAGGAGAGATTGGGTCGATTGGGCTTATATTCGCTGGAGTTTAGAAGAATGAGAGGGGATCTCATTGAAACTTATAAAATTCTAACAGGACTAGACAGACTAGATGCAGGAAGGATGTTCCCGATGGCGGGGGTGTCCAGAACCAGGGGTCACAGTCTAAAGATAAGGGTTAAGCCATTTAGGACAGAGATGAGGAGGAATTTCTTCACCCAGAGAGTGGTGAACCTGTGGAATTCTCTACCACAGAAGGCAGTTGAGGCCAATTCATTAAATATATTCAAGAAGGAGTTAAATATTTTTCTTAAGGCTAAAGGGACCAAGGGATATGGGGAGAAGGCAGGGACAGGGTACTGAATTTGGATGATCAGCCATGATCTCATTAAATAGCGGAGCAGACTCGAGGGGCCGAATGGCCTACTCCTGTTCCTAGCTTCTATGTTTCTATGGATGAGGGTTTCAGCAGCGGATGAGCTGAGGCAGGGCCGGAGATGGGTGATGTTACGGAGGCCCAAGCTTTGCAGTATAAATAATGGCGAGTGTGGAGTCTCATTCCTTCAGATTCTAATTATTGTTGGAGATTTAAAAAAATAAAATATGTAAATAACCTTTTTTCTTTTTCTTTCTGTCTCTATTATCTTTCTCTCTTAATCCCATCTTTCTTTCCCTCTATTTATTCTGCTGTCTGTACATGATTTGATATTGAATTAACTATTCTAACTGACACTTCCTAGTTCAGATTCTGCACTATTCTTTAAGAATTCTTCAATCTGACTGGTTATGGAGGTGCACAGTTGCTTTCCCTGTTCACACAGGCCCCAGATCCCCTGTAAAGGGCGCTGCGCCAAAATTCATTTCTAATGACCGCAACTTCCAATGCAGCAGCCCATAGAAGGTCTGTGAGCAAATGTAAGTGTAATGAATGGCTGGCGCCGTTCATTCGCCGCTGACCACAAGATCTGGGCCAATATGACTTAATCCTAGCATCAGAAGAGCACTCTCATACTGAACCAGTGCAAAGTGTTTTTTTTCCATTCTGCATACCGGTCTCCTCATTTCGGTCTGGTCTCGATTCAAACCGAAGCCCCAGATGCAAAATGACAATTGACTAATTCTTTATTAGTTTCAGACATTCATCTTTCAGTGGCTACTTCTGGGAGTTTTGCACATTCTTGTTTCTGTTGTCTCGTAGTCAGAGGCTTTAACTAGCTCCGCAAATATTATCAGAAAAGACAACTGTGGAGAAATCCTCTTCGAGCATCTACACCTGTTTTTTTTGAAGTATTCCCTTTAAACTATTCATACCAGGGATTGGGGTCAGCCTAGATAAATGCAACCGTAGCACCCTGCATATATATAGCCCACTTACTGTGACGCAATGTCCCAAAGTGTTTCGCAAATAGATGAATGTAAAGAAGCAAAGCCTGAGCCGGGAAGGGAGAGATTAGGAGAGACGACTGAAAGCTAGGTCATAAAGATAGGCTTTTGAGGTTTTGAAGGTAGAATGGAATGTTAACCCCCTCCACTGTAGGATAGTGTGTACCTGTAGGATTTAGTAAACATTGTTAAGATTTTGTAACCATTATTAAATGATTATAATATGTGAAATTGTATGTTAAAAACCTAAAAAGCCTGTATAAAATGGCGAATGGCTGGGAAGCAAAGCATGAGGATAAAATTAAGCCAACATTTTGTTAACTGCGAGAGTAATGCTGAGGTAGTGTAGTTTTTCTGTTATATTAAAAACAAGAAGCCAGTGAAGGACAAACCATTAATTAAGTCTCAAAGTAAGATAGAGGATTTTCAATACCTAACATCCCTTATCGCTGAAGTTTCAGATCAGTCTAGATAATGGGCTATGGGAAAGGCAAAAGACCTCTGTTGTAATTCAGGGGAAGTCTGGCTATGTAAAATTCTCATACTCAAAGTTCACAGCAGAAAAGGGGAGGGAATACTAGACCATGCTTGTGAAGGTCAGAATGTTGAGATAACCCAAGCAGCTGCAAGTTGCTATGTATTTTGAAGGGAGAAAAAAGGTATAAAGGAACAGCTATTGAACACTGAAAGCAATGTGAAACCAGAGGATGAGAAGCTTCAGTCAACAGAACACAGCAAGAGTTAAAGAGACCACGCCACAGTCACTGGGAAGGAACGCCGGGGTTCAATGAACAGACTGCGACTATCTCCTTGTTCAGCATTACTTCTTTGTACTGGATGTTTAATGCTTAATAAACCTGTTTTACTGATACACAACATACCTGTACCCAGAGTGGTTTGTGTAGTCACGGACTGTTTTACTGATACACAACATACCTGTACCCAGAGTGGTTTGTGTAGTCATGGACTGTTTTACTGATACACAATATACCTGTACCCAGAGTGGTTTGTGTAGTCACGGACTGTTTTACTGATACACAACATACCTGTACCCGGAGTGGTTTGTGTAGTCACGGACTGTTTTACTTTGTGTAGTCACGGACTGCTTTACTGATACACAATATACCTGGACCCAGAGTGGTTTGTGTAGTCACGGACTGTTTTACTGATACACAGTATACCTGGACCCAGTGTGGTTTGTGTAGTCATGGACTGTTTTACTGAATCACAATATACCTGGACCCAGAGTGGTTTCTGTAGTCATGGACTGTTTTACTGATACACAGTATACCTGGACCCAGAGTAGTTTGTGTAGTCACGGACTGTTTTACTGATACACAACATACCTGTACCCAGAGTGGTTTGTGTAGTCACGGACTGTTTTACTTTGTGTAGTCACGGACTGCTTTACTGATACACAGTATACCTGGACCCAGAGTGGTTTGTGTAGTCACGGACTGTTTTACTGATACACAGTATACCTGGACCCAGAGTGGTTTGTGTAGTCATGGACTGTTTTACTGAATCACAATATACCTGGACCCAGAGTGGTTTCTGTAGTCATGGACTGTTTTACTGATACACAGTATACCTGGACCCAGAGTAGTTTGTGTAGTCACGGACTGTTTTACTGATACACAACATACCTGTACCCAGAGTGGTTTGTGTAGTCACGGACTGTTTTACTGATACACAATATACCTGGACCCAGAGTGGTTTGTGTAGTCACGGACTGTTTTACTGATACACAGTATACCTGGACCCAGAGTGGTTTGTGTAGTCATGGACTGTTTTACTGATACACAGTATACCTGGACCCAGAGTGGTTTGTGTAGTCACGGACTGTTTTACTGATACACAATATACCTGGACCCAGAGTGGTTTGTGTAGTCATGGACTGTTTTACTGATACACAATATACCTGGACCCAGAGTGGTTTGTGTAGTCACGGACTGTTTTACTGATACACAATATACCTGTACCCAGAGTGGTTTGTGTAGTCACGGACTGTTTTACTGATACACAACATACCTGTACCCAGAGTGGTTTGTGTAGCCACGGACAAATTAATTCAGAGCTTTTAAAAGCTACCCCACCCCCCTCCCTCCACCCCCAGGCAGGAAAGGTGCGGGCGGAATGTTAAAATTCCTGTGGAAAGACTTACCGCCCAATTTCTCCTCGATTCCTGCCTGCCAGCATATTAACCATGAATTTTTTTTTACGTGTCTGCGGAGCTTGCTGGAAGCAGGCTAGACAAAAGGTTGTGGGTGTTGGTGGGTGGGGGACGGGGGGTGCTGTCGGTGGTGGGGGGTGGGTGGTGTGGAAGGATTTTTGCCAGGGCTTATGCAGAGAGATGGAGAAATGAAGAGCTGTACTCACCCTTGCCGTTCTGCTCAGGTTATTGAAGTGTTTCCTACATTGAATACAGATCCTGGGGTTGATGCCCCTGGAAACGACCATCTTTTGCCACATCCCACCAGGCCTGCTGTACGTTGGCCTTTGGGTTCTTGTTCCTGTTCATGCCTAGTGACTTCTTTCTTCCTTGCAGCAGTATCAGAAACAAGTCTGCCACAAGTGAATATAACCCTTTGTTAAGCCGGCCTCGAGAAGCCTGCTGGAAATCCGGCCCAGAAATTGGGTGGGCTAGCCGCTCCTGGCAGGATTAGGTGGGCAGTCTGCCAATCAGATGCACATGAGCCCGGAAGTTCAAATCGAAATGACCTCACACAGATGGCATCGGTGGGTTTGACACTTGCCACAACCCCAGCCCACCCGAAAACTACTCCCCATTTAAACTTTCCTTTATAGGTCAGCAAGGATGAGGTGGTGTGCGATTGAAGCTTAATGTAGGACATGATATGGGCAGCAGAGTATTTTTACACATTAGAGCTTATGGAGGGTTCAACAGGGGTGTGGCAGTAAATTCCAAATTTTAGCATCCTACATATCAAAAACTTTTCTAACTTACCCTTTAATTATTTTTGTGCTTGTCTTAAATTTGTGCCCTCTCATTACCATCTCCCTAACCAGCTGAAACAATCTATTGCTATTTACTTTATCATATCCTTTGAAGAATTAAGGTTAGATCTCAGTTTTAATGAAAATAAGTTCAAACTTCATAACTGTAAATCTTCATCCTTGCCTACCTTTTCCATTGCTGTTATAGCCTTCATATAATAGCATACTCAAAACTGTACACAGTACTCCAACAATGGCCAACTAAAGTCTTGTAAAAGTTCAACAATACTTCATTGCTGTTCTATTCTATGCTTCTACAATCAAAACCAAGCATTCTATTTGCCTTGAACTGTAACACTTAGTGACCTGTGTTTCTACACTCTGCTCCTCCAGTCTGCTGAAGAAAGTAATAGTATAAAAGGTACACAACGAAAACCTGTAAAAGTCAATGGTTGTAAAAGCTTAGGGAAAAATTCGGTTGGTTTGCTCCTCCCGTTAGCACCTTAATAGGGCACTAATGGGGCACAAAGCAACTGGCGCCCGGGCGCGGCGATGTTTGCGCCGCTCGCGAAATTGACCAGACATTTTGCAGCGGCACTAAACACTACTGCCACGATCTCCTGCGCCCACAGATCGTGATGTCAGTTGAGCGTGCAACGCCCCGGTAGCGCCCCGGACTGGATATTGAGTGGCGCCCCCTGCCTTACCGTCTGCCACTAGCAACGACAGGTTGAGGGGAGCATTTTGCAGTCGGGAAGGGACTGGGGGAGCGCTATTTAAAGGCGACCGCTTCCAGTCTTTTTTTTCGGCGACATTTTTGCACCACGCATTCTGAGTGTGAGAGAGACTTCTGGAGAGATTCAACGCTGTGTTGAGGAGTTTTGGGTACTGAGCAGCACTTTGCAGGTTCATTTTGATTTGATCTTCCTTGAATCAATTTAGAAGAGACTATGGGGGCTGCACTCTGAGCACTTTCCCTGGGCCTCTCCATTGTTCTTTCCAGCAGATTTGGTGTACAGGTCTCTCCAGGCCGAGATTCAAGGCTGCAATGAGCAAGGTGTGGATGGAGAGCAAGATCAACCCTTCCCTTTAAGAACTGGCCGGCGCCAGTGTGTCTGTGTTCCATTGCTGACTAACATCATATGAGCTTTGCCAGCGCGCTGAGATAGTGCCTCGCTTCTCGGCATTAGCGCCTTAAGAGAGGTGTGTAACACCTGATTTAGCGCTCCAATCACCACCAGGGGCGATAAAAGCCAAGTTTGCAGTCGGAGGCAATAACTAGTGGCAGACGCTAAACTTTGCGCCCGGGCGATAATTGCGCCCCAAACGGGGCGATACCGAATTTCTCCCCCCAGATGTTTTTAATAAGTGGGGGAGAATGTTTTATTGTAATGACCTATATGTAAATACAAACCATTCATTATACCAGCCATGGAGTTCCTGTTTCCTTTGAGATGGTGTTTCATATGAATGAAAGAGTAATTGACCTCAGAATAACTGTTAAAATAGTCTGACCGAGAAGTTGCACTGTATGCTGTTTTTTTTAACCAAATTGTTCATTGAGTTTGGGTGTGTTGTATCCGTGATTCTTAGAGTATGATGTTTTCCAATAACTACACGGAGGCTGTAACTTAACAATCAACAGGTGTTTACTGGAGTAGGGTAGTCTCAAGACTGGCAGTACAGAGGCATGCTCAAGGCTTATATACAGGTGTGGTCACGGCCGGTACTACAGTATACAGGAGCTGTAAAAGTAGTTCTCTCTTAAAAATACATACACTACAATTCCTCCCCTTTTAGATTAGCAGTACCCATAATATTCAAATAACAATTAACACTTTAACATGCACATTAAACAGAAATAGTCCATTTACAGTTCAGTCTTTGGGGCGGCTTCCTGATCCTTTCTGGATAGCGCCTTTCCTGAGGTTCTTGTTCTTGGTGCGGAGGCGATTCTGGCCCCCTTTCGTCGGTTAGTTCATCAGTTTCCACTGCTACTGTTTCTGAGGTAGATGCTACTGGTATGTTGGGTTCATCCCCAGGTACGCGAGACATGGGGTTGACTCGTTCCTGTGACGCTAAGATCTGGTCTACGTGGCGTCTCACAATGTTCTCCCCAACATCCACTGTGTACATTAATGGCCCCTGCCGTGTGCATATCGTTCCGAGTTGTCATTTCTCTGTTCGGTAGTCATGGGCCAAGACTGGTTGTCCTACATTGAAGCTCCTTGTCGGCTTCTCATTGATGTGCTGGAATTGTTTATCCTCAACATTTCTTCGTACATTTGGTCTGAGCAAATCCAGACGAGATCTCAACCTTCGGTTAAAGAACATCATGGCCGGGGTCTGGTTGGTAACTGCATGTGTTGCATTTCTGTAGGCTAACAGGAAATTCTCCACCTTATGCTGTAGTGGAATTTCATCATCGCACATGGCCTTTATCGCCTTTTTAAAGGTTTGTACGAACCTCTCAGCCAATCCATTTGTGGCTGGATGATATGGGTTGGATGTGTAATGCCTTGCCCCATTCCTTCTCATAAATTTCCGAAAATCTTCGGACACAAACAGTGGTCCGTTATCAGAGCAAATCTGCTCTGGCAAGCCGTTCCTGGCAAATATGGTCCGTAGGACTGCAATCGTTTTCTCTGTAGTGGTTGAGGACATTTTTATCACCTCAGGCCATTTCGAGTGAGCATCCACTGCTATTAAGAACATTGAGTCCATGAATGGACCAGCAAAATCAATATACACCTGTTGCCATGGAGAGGAGAGCCACTCCCATGGGTGTAGAGGGGCATGTGGTGGTGCATTTTGGACCTTCTGGCATCCTGAGCAGCTCTTGGTTAGGTCCTCGATTTGTTGATCGATCCCCGGCCACCACACATAAGCCCTAGCAAGGCTTTTCATTTTCACCCCTCCCAGATGACCTTCGTGAAGCTCATTTAGCACTCTCTCCCTTAACTTGGGTGGAATTACCACTCTGGATCCACACATCACTGTCCCCTGGCATACTGACAGCTGTTCTCTTCTTGATGAGAATGCTGGCAACAGTGAGTCGCCATGTGTTGGCCATCCCCTCACTGTCAAATCATATACCCGAGACAGTGTCGGATCATTGCGGGTCTCCTTCTCTATATCCGCGTTAGTTACTGGCAATCGTTCAATTATTGACGAATAAAATATCTCGATTGGGTCCACTGCTGGTGCTTCCTCCACAGTAGGCAGTGGCAGGCGTGATAGCCCATCAGTGTTTCCATGCTGTTTCGTGCCCTTATATTCTATTTCATATTGGTTCGCCCCTAGAAAAAGGGACCATCTTTGTAACCGTTGTGCAGTCATCACCGGAACGCCCTTCTTTGGATTAAAGATGGAGACAAGTGGTTGGTGGTCAGTCAGCAAGGTGAACTTCTGCCCATGCAGATAGTGGTTGAATTTTTTTACTCCCCATACTAGGCTGAGGGCCTCCCTGTCAATCTGGGCGTAGTTGCGCTCGGCTGAGGTTAGTGACCGAGACGCAAAGGCTACTGGCCTCTCCAACCCGTCTGGGAATTTGTGCGACAGCACCGCTCCAATACCATAGGGTGATGCCTCACATGCCAAAAGAATTGGTCGTGCTGGGTTGAAATGGACCAACACCTCTTTTGATGTGATCAATTCTTTGCACTTCTGGAAAGCATGTTTACATTCATCATTCCACTTCCATGGTACCCCCGTTTGCAGTGGGGTGTTCAGTGGGTGTAATACTGTAGACAAACTTGGTAAGAACTTATGGTAGTAGTTCACCAGCCTGAGGAACGACCTCAGTTGTGACACATTTTCCGGTGCTGGAGCCTTGACTACTGCCTCAATCTTTTCAGGGGACTTATGTAGCCCCTCTTCATCAATAACGTGGCCACAATACGAGATCTGCTTCTGGAAAAACTCGCACTTGTGGCGATTAGCTGGTAGCCCATATTCCTTTAATCTAGTGAGCACCTTCTCCAGGTTGGCGAGGTGATCACTGTCATTTTCGCCCGTGACCAGGATGTCGTCCAAATAACACTGGGTCCCTGGAATTCCTTGCAGGACCCTCCTTTACCTTGCATTGCTGGTAAAGGAGGGGATTAATGCAATGGAAAGGAAGGATATTAACTCGGATGAAACGGAATCTGTATGGGTAGAAATGAGAAATAGCAAGGGGAGAAAAACGTTAGTGGGTGTGATATATAGGCCTCCAAATAGTAATATGGAGGTGAGGGAAGGCATAAAAAGGGAAATTAGAGAAGCGTGCGATAAGAGCACAGCTGTCATCATGGGTGACTTTAATTTACATATTGATTGGACTACCCAAATTAGTAAAAATTCTGAGGAGGAGGAATTCCTGGAATGTTTTCGGGACGGTTATCTGGACCAATATGTCGAGGAGCCGACTCGAGATCAGGCCATTTTAGACTGGGTATTGTGCAATGAGAAGGGACTTATCACCAATCTTCTTGTACGAGGCCCCTTGGGTCAGAGCGATCATAATATGATCGAGCTCTCAGTCGAGATGGAGAGTGAGGAAATTGAATCAGAGACTAAGGTCCAGAACTTAAATAAAGGGAATTACGAGGGTATGAGACGGGAATTGGGTAAGATTGATTGGGTGGTGTTTCTGGGGGGATTGACAGTGGATAGACAATGGCAAGCATTCAAAGATAGAATGGAAGAATTCCAGAACATGTTTATACCGGTTTGGCATAAAAATAAACCTAAAAAGGTGACTCAACCGTGGATAACGAGGGAAATTAGGGACAGCATAAAATCAAAAAAAAGGGCATATCAACTGGCAAAAAAAAGCACCAGACCGGAAGATTGGGGGCAGTACAGGATACAGCAGAAGAGGACAAAGGGATTAATCAGGAAGGGGAAAATAGAATACGAAAGTAAACTTGCAGCAAAAATAAAGACAGACTGCAAAAGCTTTTATCGGTATATCAGGAGGAAAAGACTGGTAAAATCCCAAGTCGGTCCCCTGCAGTCCGATTCGGGAGAATATATAATGGAGAATAAGGAAATGGCAGACCAATTAAACTCATACTTTGGTTCTGTATTCACAAAGGAGGACACAAATAACCTCCCAGGAATATCGGCAAACATAGGGACTAATGAGAGGGAGGAGCTGACAGAAATTAGTATCTCTAGGGATATGGTGTTGGGTAAGTTGAGGGGACTGAAGGCCGACAAATCCCCGGGGCCTGATAAACTACATCCTAGGGTACTTAAGGAGGTGGCCCTGGAGATAGCAGATGCTCTAAGGATCATCTTCCGGAACTCCATTGACTCGGGAACAGTACCCGTGGATTGGAGGGTAGCTAATGTTACCCCAATATTTAAAAAGGGGGGTAGAGAGAAAGCAGGGAATTATAGACCAGTAAGCCTTACATCGGTTGTGGGCAAAATGCTAGAGTCCATTATTAAGGATAAAATAGCGGAGCACTTGACAAATGGGGAAAGGATCGGACAGAGTCAACATGGATTTACAAAGGGTAAATCGTGTTTGACTAATCTGCTGGAATTTTTTGAGGAAGTAACTGGTAAAATAGATGGGGGAGAGCCAGTGGATGTGGTGTACCTTGACTTCCAGAAAGCCTTCGATAAGGTTCCACACAAAAGATTGTCATGCAAAATTAAGGCTCATGGGATTGGGGGCAAAGTATTAACGTGGATAGAGAACTGGCTGGCGGATAGAAAACAGAGAGTTGGAATAAACGGCTCGTTTTCAGAGTGGCAGGCAGTGACCAGCGGGGTGCCGCAAGGATCTGTCCTGGGACCCCAGCTGTTCACAATATATATAAATGATCTGGATCAGGGAATTGGATGCAATATTTCCAAATTCGCTGACGACACTAAACTAGGAGGAGGGGTGGGCTCTGATGAGGATGTCAGGAGGCTACAGTGCGATTTGGACAGGTTGGGGGAATGGGCGGATACGTGGCAGATGCACTATAATGTGGATAAATGCGAGGTTATCCACTTTGGGGGTAAAAACAGGAGGGTAGATTATTATCTAAATGGCAATAGATTGGGAGATGGGGAAGTGCAGAGGGACCTGGGTGTTCTTGTGCACCAGTCACTGAAGGAGAGCATGCAGGTGCAACAGGCGATTAAGAAGGCAAATGGTATGTTGGCCTTCATATCAAGGGGGTTCGAGTATAGGAATAGGGATACCTTACTACAGCTGTACAAGGTGCTGGTGAGACCGCATCTGGAGTATTGTGTACAGTTTTGGTCGCCCCATCTGCGGAAGGATGTTCTTGCCATGGAAAGAGTGCAACGGCGATTCACCAGGCTGATACCTGGAATGGCGGGAATGACCTACGAAGAGAGATTAAATAGTTTGGGCTTGTACTCACTGGAGTTTAGAAGATTGAGAGGGGATCTCATCGAAACATATAAAATTATGGCAGGCCTGGACAGGCTGAATTCAGAGAGAATGTTTCCAATGGCCAGGGAGCACAGAACCAGGGGCCACAGTCTAAAAATAGCAGGCAAATCATTTAAAACAGAGATGAGGAAGAATTTCTTCACTCAAAGAGTGGTGAGCCTGTGGAATTCCCTGCCACAGAGGGCTGTGAAGGCTAATTCAATAAATATTTTCAAGAGAGAATTGGATATATTTCTGAAGGCTAAGGGGATTAAGGGTTACGGAGAAAAGGCGGGGACGGGGTACTGAACTGGTAAGATCAGCTATGATCTCAGACGAGGATCAGCCATGATCTCATTGAATGGCGGAGCAGGCTCGAAGGGCCGAATGGCCTACTCCTGTTCCTATCTCTATGTTATGTTACTATGACTTGATCCATTGCCCTTTGCCAAATAGCCAGAGCCGATGCTACCCCGAACACCAGCCGGTTGTATTGATAGAGGCCTTTATGAATGTTGATCGTGAGGTATTGTTTCGAGGCTTCTTCTACCTCCATTTGCAAGTATGCCTGGGCTAGATCAATTTTGGTGAAGTGTTTACCTCCAGATAGTGAGGCGAAAATATCCTCAATCCGTGGAAGCAGATATTGTACCGTGTGAAGGATTGGGTTCACTGTCACCTTAAAATCCCCACAGATGCGGAACTTCTTTGGTTCCCCAGGCGTATTACTCAATGACCTCTTCATTACAGAAACGATGGGTGTAGCCCACTCGCTCCAGTCTACTTTGGACAGTACTCCTGAACGTTCCAACCCTTCCAGCTCTGCTTCGACGGCTGGTCGGATCGCATAAGGCACTGGTCTGGCCTTAAGAAACTTTGGGCTTGCATTTTCCTCTATTTTAATCGTTGCTGTTATGCCTTTTAGTGTTCCGAGTCCCTCCTGGAACACTTCTTTTGTGTCAGTTAGCATTTTTGACAGTCATCCAGGTGTGACGTCGTCATCCTTTTTGGCCTCAACCTTCAGTGCCTGTATGGAATGCCAATCTAATTGTATCTTCCGGATCCATTCACGTCCTAGTAGTGGTGGTCCTCCATCTGGCAATACATATAGGTCCATTTTAGGTATTTCCTGGCCTTTGTATATCACTTTCACCCTTATTTTTCCTTTGGGGTAGACTTTTTGCCCCGTGTACGTCTTCAAGACAATCTCTGTAGCTTTCAAGGGTATATGTGAAAATAGCTGCTTGTAGTCCCTTTGATTTATGACTGTTAGGGCTGATCCTGTGTCCAATTCCATTTTCACTTGGACTCCGTCTATCTTGAGTGTGACCCAGATAGTCTGGTGATCCTCCATTTTGATTACCTTATGTAGTTTCAGACAACCCAGCTCCTTGCTTCCGGAGTCTGTATCACTTTTCTGTTCCTCTGAACCACTGTCCATCACCTTATGTACCTTTTTGTACTTCTCCTGTGGAGATTTCTTGCTGTTGGTTTTCTTTCCTGACCTGCAGACTCTTGCTATGTGTCCTGCTTTTCCACACTGTCTGCACACTTGGTCCTTGAACCTTCAATCCTTCTGGTCGTGTGTTGTTCTGCCACAGCGATAACACTTCCCTGCTCCATATGACATTTCATTGGTGCCATATTCTTGCGGTCTCCGTTGTATCTCTGCAGTGCTCCTTGCGGCTGCTTCGTGTGATACTGCCATGCTGAAAGCCTTGTCCAGCGTAAGATCCTTTTCTGATAGAAGCCGTTTCTGGGTTCCTTCACTTTGAAGCCCACACACAAACTTGTCCCTTAACGTATCTGCTAGTCCCACTCCAAACTGCCAGTGTTTCGATAGCTTGCGCAGTTCCGTTAAGTACTCAGCATTACTTTCGTCTTTATGCTGGTTCCTTTTGTGGAACTTAAATCTTTCTGCTATCAGCAGCGGTGTGGGGTTTAAGTGGTCCTGTAGGATTTCTACTATGCTTTCGAAATTCTTATCCACGGGCTGCTCTGGGGTTATTAGGTTTCGCCCATAAGTTTTTTGCACCCATGGAATTTAACAAAACCAGTGCTTTCCTAGCATATGGCACTTCATTCGCCCTGCAGTACACCTCAATACGTTCCACATATGTCGCCCAATCTTCGACTTCATTGTCGAACGCAGAGATACTGCCACTCTTCGGCATCCCTGGGTGTGATTTAACTGTCAAAAATGGCGTCTCCCACGCTCTGCCTTCTTCTCTGCTGGCACAAAATGGCGTCTCCCGTGCTTTCCTTTCTTCCCGCGCTCGCCCTTCTTCTCCGCTGCGGCTTCTAAAAATGGCGTCTCCCGCGCTCTCCCTTCTTCTCCGCGGCTCAATGGCGTCTCCCGTGCTCTCCCTTCTTCTCCCCGCGGACGCTGTTCAGCCCTTGAGCCCTGGCTGTGCTCTGCGCGTTCTCCTGTGCGCCTTTCCCGTTTCCGCCACTCCGTCCTGAACCCGGCTGCTGCTTTACCCTCTCTCTCTCTCTGTTTTGTTTTTCCTCGACGCCGCTCGGTTTTCAACCCCCGGCTGCGCCCTGTGCGCTTCACCCTCTCTCTTACCCCGTCGACGCTGCTCGGCTTTTTCTCTGCCGTCGGTCGGCTCCAGCCGCCGCTGTCCGGGAAGGGTCTGCACTGTACCTGTTGCCAGTCTGTTGCTGGATCGTCATGGCTGGGGAACCAAGCCCAGCTCCCAACAGCCTCCCCTGCGATGTTCACTCTCTGCTGGACGACTGGGCGGTTGCTCGTGGTCGGCGCCCGTGCTTCTGGCCTCGACTTTCTTCCACCGCCCTCCCGGAGCGAATCCTTGAAGGGAAATGCAGAGTTGCAGGTAGATTCGAATCGACCTCGTCGCCACTGTTGTATCCATGATTCTTAGAGTATAATGTTTTCCAATAACTACACGGAGGTTGTAACTTAACAATCAACAGGTGTTTACTGGAGTAGGGTAGTCTCAAGACTGGCAGTACAGAGACATGCTCAAGGCTTATATACAGGTGTGGTCACTGCTGGTACTACAGTATACAGGAGCTGTAATAGTAGTTCTCTCTTAAAGGTACATACACTACAGGTGAAATTCTTCCGTTCAATATTTTAATTAAGTCACGGATTGACCATTTAATATGGCTTTGTTCTTCATAATAAAAAGGCCATTAAAGTTTACTAAATTTTAAAGCACGGATTTGATAAACAGCTTGTTAAGAGAATGAGAGCCTTTGTTAGATTTACTCTGCAACCTACAGACATGACTAAATTATCCCTTGTACTATTTCTATCATTGGTCATTTTTGTCAAAAATATTTAAAATGAGATATTTTATTAAACTTTCCCTTATTTTATCTCCCATGGGTGTTAAATGTTTTCTTTCTGAGAGTATTGGGCAAAGAGGCAGCATAATAGTCTGAGCTGTGAAGTTCTACAACTGTATCTCTGAGACGGACAGGAAAATGCAGTTTGAATGGGATCAGGTGGGGGCTCCCAAACCGCTCACCCACCCTCCACCCCCCAGCCTCTCACCCCAATGAACATTGATAGAATAGATTGTCTGACAGCTGGCAAAACTCACCCAGCAGAGATAATTTTCAGATTAGAGGCAGCTTTGAGATCTTAACTTCTGATTTGATTTTGGGCACTCAATCATTTGAGCGAACATACTGATGCTGCTGATTTATTACTTAAATTTGGCCCTTTGTACTTTGCATTTACTATTTCTAATTTCTTTTTCCCCTGTACTTTTTCTTTTATCTGAAGGTGTACTTTGCATCATTTTCAAACACCTTGCCACTTCTGACCTGTTTAGCTGATGAACAGTGAGCCACAATTGGTGACTTAATTCTCTGAAGGTAGGAACTGATGAAATATATTGCAGGAACAAGTGTCAGTCTCTGCATAGGCCATAGTTATGTCTTCGGGTATTAAAAAAAAAAGTCTTAAAATGTCTTTCAGGTTATTTTTGTTCTATCCAGATTTTGAGAAAATTCCATTTGTCCAATTGCCCATCTAAGAAGTGGTATGAAAATAAACAGTTCTGATTTGCAGCAAATGGACTGAATTGAAATTTAATTTTTCTATGCATTTTTATATCAGCAAGCAAGTACCTGTATTACAACTGAACTGGCTTAATTCTTCCGCTGAGAAATAACTGGCATTCTTTTATTTTGGACTTTTCTTTAACAAAACTGCATTTATTCACGAAAAGTAACACACATATGTTGTGAAAGACCTGTTGGCAAATAATGAGGGCATAGTTTTGCATCAGTGGTTCCTCACAGAGTGGGGGTCATTTTAATGTTTACCGATAGTGTAAAACGGGCAATATCTGATCGTCTGCCCGTTATACACCTCTTTCGATTTTCCTTTCCATTTGATGGGCAGGTAAGCAGAACATGTGTTGAATGCCACACCAGCTAATACAGCAACCAGTAAAGAGCTCAATTAAATGGGCCGGCTCTGTAGTTCAGTTCAGTTCAGTTCAAATGCTTTATTGGCATGAAAGTTTACAGAGAACCATATTGCCAAAGCTTACATAGCAAAAAGGTACAGTTTTCCAACATTCTGTAGGTGTCAATCGATTTGACATTTGTTGGGTATATACAATATTACTTTTAAACAATATTAATTTTAAACAGTCTTTCTACTTCATTTGGTATGTTCAATATTAATTTTAAACAGTCTTACTTTTAAACAGTCCTCAGGTTGTGACATGTTGTTACATATTTAGCCCCAAGGTATGGTCTGTCTCCTTCTCCTAGGACTAATCTCAATTTTGACAGATCATCCAATTCCTTGAAATCTGGGGTTGTTTGGCTTAGCTTGTTGAATAATATGTTTCTTGATGTGTTGAATTTTTCGCATTTTAGGAGGAAATGCATTTCTGTTTCAACCTCGCCAGCCAGACATTGATCGCATATTCTATTCTCTCTAGGCTGCCAGGATTTCTTGTATCTGCCTTTTTCAATTTCCAGTTGGTGGTCGCTTAGTCTGTACCTGGTGAGGGTCTGTCTCTGTTTTGTGTCTCTGATGGTCGTGAGGTAGTCTGCCAGTTTATATTCTCTTTTTAGGGCCCGGTAACATTCTAATCTGCTTTGGCTTTCGGTTATTTTGTTCCAATGTTCCAGGTAGGTTTCTTTGCATTTTTTAATGATTTGGTTCACTCGGATTGGTGTTTGGACGGCTGTGTTGGTCTGGGGCTGGTCAGGGTCCGGCTGAGTACTTAGTTTCAGTAGCAGCTGACTCAGGGGACTCTTTTCTGGGTTTAGCTCTTGGGTCTGAAAGGCTTTGAAATGAAGGGTGTCTGGGGAGCTAGATTTGAGGTGATTTAGGAAGTTTAGTGCTCGTTTTTGGATGTTTATTATCAGTGGGTATCTGCCTAGTTCGGCTCTGCATGCATTTGTTGGCGTTTTTCTTTGGGTGCGAAGGATGCTTCGGCAGAATTCTGCATGTAGGGCTTCTATTGTGTGTTTTTCCCATTTAGTGTAGCTTTGGTGATTTAGCGGGCCCCATACTTCACTACCGTACAGTGCAATGGGCAGGATTATGCTGTCAAAAATTTTGAGCCAGATTTTGATTGGGATTTGGATGTTGTAGAATTTTCTTTTTATTGCATATAGGGCTCTTCGGGCTTTTTCTTTTAGTGCATTCACTGCTATGCTGAAGCTCCCTGATGCTGTAATAGTTAGACCAAGGTAGGTGTAGCTCATAGTGTGTCCTATAGTGGTATCACTGAGGGTAAACTGGTATTTGTTTTCCTGACATCTGGGTCTGTATCGATCTTAAAGTCAGTAGTTGCGCAGTGCTGATCTCAGCAGAAGCTGCTAGAGGTGAGCGCAAGCTGCTTAGAGAGGAATGCTGCTGTAGAGGAGTTGGGCAAGCTGGTGGGCGGGGAGAGGTAGGACGTTCCAAGTTAACAGTGTAAATTACAGTCTCTTAATTAGCCACCTACTCTGATTATCTGTTGGGGTTTGTAAAACATGTGGGCAGAGCAAATGAAGGACAGAGACAGGATGAGTTGCTAGTCCATGTGCTTGCTTTATTAAGCCAGACCGAACTGAGCATGCTCATATTAAACCATGTGACAAACCATGCGATAGTACATTACGCTGCTTTCCTCTTAAAAAAATGTATGTATTCCCCTCGCAAATACAACAAAACTACAGTCCCACCTTTCCCAGCATTACATGTACCATGTAACAAAAACCCCTGCCATTTTTTTCTTTTAAATGAACTACAAATCCAGTTTAATAACAGGCTTGCAGAGCCAACCTGATCTCCTTAAAGAAGGTTTTGGTGTTGAACCAATTTTCAGGCTGTTTTGCTTTGATTCCAACTAAAAGTGGATCCTGTTTCTATTACAGACTTGCTTGAACCTGGTACTTTAGTTACTGAAGTCTGAACTGAGTCAAACGCATGTATGAGTTCATGAGCAAATGGTTCAAGATCACTTTCCAATCCAGGCCAGTAAACAAAGCTTCTTGCAATTGATTTCATACTGACGATCCCTGGATGTTCAGTATGAAGTTCGGCCAGAATTCAATCTCTCAAAGAAGTAGGTACCGCCATTCTGTTTCCCCACTTGATACAACCTTGCTCACAAGACAATTCAGTATGACGGTTATGGAATGGTTTCAATTCTGTGTCCAGACACTGATCAGTTCATCCATTCAAGGTGTTATTCAAGGTGTTTTCATACACTCTTTTCAGTACTGAGTCCTTTTGAGTCTCATCTGCAATCTCAGTTGCAGTCACCGGAAAGTCCTTGTCAACTGCACCTAGCGTGAAAATAGCACCTTCACTCCCAACACGAGTCTTCATGCGGCAATCTGGACAAGGCATCTGCGATTGCATTTTGCTTTGAAGTGTGATATTCAATCGTGTAGTCATATTGTGACAACAACACTGCCCAACGTTGCATTCTTGATGCGGCCATTGCAGGGATGGCAGATTTGGGCCCCAATATTGCTAGGAGTGGTTGTGATCGGTTATCAGGGTAAACTTTCTACCGATCAGGAACTGTTGGAATTTCTTGATTCCGAACACTATGGCGAGTGCTTCCTTTTCAATTTGCACGTAGTTTCTTTCGCTCTTTGTGAGGGTTCGTGATGCAAACGCGATTGGTTTCTCTTGGCCATCATCCATTACGTGGCTTATGACAGCTTCCACACCATAGCTGGAAGCATCACATGCTAATTTAAGCTCACGTTCTGTGTCGTAGTGCACAAGTAGAGCATCACTAGAGAGACTTCACTTACAAGTGTCATAAGCTTCCTGTTGCGCTTTTGTCCACTTCCACTGGACATCCTTCTTGAGAAGCTCGTGTAATGGAGCTAATATAGTCACTAACTCAGGTAAGAAACGTGCATAGTATTGGACCATTCCAAGGAAAGATCTTAACTCAGACACATTCTGTGGCTTTGGAGCATTGATGACAGCATCAACCTTTTCCTTAACTGGTTACAAGCCATTTGCATCAACTTTCAGACCAAGGTACACAACCTCGGGCTGCACAAAAGCACATTTGCTCCTTTTCAATTTGACATTGTGGGAATTCAACATTTGAAGCATTAAATCTAACATTTCTAGATTTTCTTCCTCGCTGCTTGTTGCGATCAACACATCATCTTGATTGCATAAGCAATTTGGAACTCCTTGCAAAATCTTATCCATTGTAGCCTGGAAGATTTTGGGGGAGGACTTTTCATCATATGACAGCTTGGTGTATGAGTACAGTCCCTTGTGTGTGTTGATGGTTTTTCAACATTCAGCTGAACATAAGCGTGGACTGGTCAAGCTTGGAGAAAACCTTTGATCCAGAGAGTGCTGCATACAAATCTTGCAATGTAGATAACGGATACTGTTCATCGTCAGCTGCTTGGTTGATAGTAACTTTGTAGTCACCGCAAAAGTGTACAGTTTTGTCTGCTTTGTGTACGACCACCGTCGGGGTAACCCATTCACTTTTTTCAGTTTTTATGAGCACTCCGTTCTCTCTGAGCTTCGTTAGCTCTTCCTCCACTTGACTTTTCAACGCATAGGGGACCAGCTTTGCCTTACAATAGACAGGGTTCGCGTTGTACTTGATGTGGATATGCGCATCATACCCAGTTATATCCTCATAACTGTCTGTGAACATGCTTTTGTACTTGTTCAGCATTGTGTCTAGTCGCTTCTTTGAAGCATCTACACTGAGGATGTTTTTCCAGTCTAGTTTATCTTTCTCAACCAGCCTTTGCCCATGAGAGTTGGCCTGTTATTGTAGCTCGCTACAATAATAGGCAGCTTTACTGACTGGCCATTGTGTTGAACTATACATTCCATTTGTCCACATGTCTCTAGGATTTCTCTGGAGTAGGTTTTTAACTCTCCAGTACTCTTTGTAAGTGGTATTTGATTAAACTTACTCTCATGTGTGTCCTTACTCATGATAGAGCAGTCCGCTGCTGTGTCGATACACATATCAATATATTGCTCGTTGATCAAAAGTTTTGTATGGAAGTCTTCCTCACGAATGCTAGCATTGCCGCTAGTGGCATAGATACTGTAGATGCTTTGTTCTTCAACATCAGGTTTGTTCACTTCAATATTGTGAACACTTCCCTTTTGTTGTCGCTGCTTTGCATTGCTGCTAGAATGGTTCTTACTTCCTGCTTTAGATCTAGCTCTGCAAGCTGTTGAAATATAACCTTGCTTCTGGCAGTAAAAACACTTCACATTTCTGTATTAGCAGGACAGTGGTGAGTGATTTCCATTGCAACTATAACAATTCACTGAACTGCTCTTACCAACATGCTTTTGACTCAGTCTCACAACTTTAGGTTCGGCAGTGGCTTTGTGACTGTAGATCTCAGCTGCACTAGTCACTTGCCCTCTGGCTTTAGACTTATTCCATCACAAGTAGATTGGTATCTCGATTACCCACTATAATGGGGCAGACCCCTGTAATGTATTATCACATTGTTTGTCACATGGTTTAGTATGAGCACACTTAGTTCGCTCTGACCTAATAAATCAAACACATGGACAAGCAACTCATCATGTCTCTGTCCTTCAATTGTTCTACCCACATATATTACATTTTGGTGACAAGGATGAGATCCCAAAGCCACTTTTAGGGTTCATGGAAGGACACAGTGCTCAACCTTCAAGTGGACAAGTTTAAGGTGAATTTGTGACACCTAAACTGAACTTTTGTGATATTTTACTGTTAATGCTGATGCAGAATCATCTGTGCTTCGCTTTCGGGTGTATGTATACACAGCAACAGTGGCGTTGATTCGCACAGGGACACAGGTAGCGTGCTGAGTCACTGTTCAATGGGATCGGGACAATCATGGCGCCTACGGGATTCATCGGAAGCCTCAACATGTATGGCCGAGCTCGTGAACCATTCAGTTCTTACATTGAGCGGATGGAGATGTTTTTTAAGGCCAATAACATTATTGAGACCGAAGGTGCAGATGAGAATGTTCAAGCTCAAAATGAAGTAATTCGTGAACGGAAGGAAGCAATTTTTCTAACGGAGATCAGGCCAGACGTCTTTGGACTGTTGATAAACCTACTCGCACCAGGGAAAGCGAAGAATGCATCGTTTAAGGACATTGTCGAGAAATTCAAGGACCATTTCAACCCAAAGCCATTAGAAATAGCAGAGAGTTAAAAGTTTGGTACCAGAAACCAAAAACAAAGTGAAACCACCAGTGAGTACATTGTAGCTTTTAAGAACCTATCTTTGCATTGTAATTTTGGCACATTTTTGGATCGTGCATTGCAAGATAAGTTTCTGTGTGGAATGGTGGATGAGCGCACACAGTCCAAGTTACTGAACATTCCGAGCCTAACATTTGATTTTGCATGCAAAATTGCCCTATCTATGGAGATGGTGTCTAAGTCTGCCAGGGCGCTCTGTCCAACTGACCTCCTCTCATTCCTCGTCCAGACCGAAGGGGACCCCTAGCAAGATGACCATGACCAAGCACTCCCTTTCTCCTGGTGACTCATAAAGTGAAGTAGCACAGCACTTACTCTTTTTAGGTGAAGTCCTCAGTGAATTTCCGTAATAAATGGTACTCGAGTGTTGGTGAAGTCTTGACAAAGTGTCCCAGAAAGTCTCCCGATGTGCTTTAGAGGTCCTCTTCACAGCTCCAGCAGCAATGACCATGAAATCATGAGTATGCCTTTAAGTAGCACTTGAAATCGACATCAACACCGTGTTCACTCCCAAACAGCTGATCGCTGTTAGGAGAGGGCGTTATTTGAAGCGCTAGCCACTAAAATGCCGTGCAGCCTCTTTAATGAGTGCTAGCAGGAATGTTAAGTGGCAATCAGCTGTTTAACTAGCCTCCGGGCGGCCGTCCCTAGCGCTGGCTTCTGTTCCTTTACCAAGATGGTGCCTTGCGCTAAACATGGGCTAAACCAGTGTTTCAACTTAAGACCCCATCTTGGCCTCTTTAGTGCCTAAAGTATTCGGCTAAATTGCCCCCTGTATCTTCTCAAGTGAGAGAGACTGAATCTACACACGAAGCAGAGAGTGAACTCATAGAGTCATAGAGTTATACAGCACAGAAAGAGGCCCTTCGGCCCATCGCGTCCGCGCCGGCCATCAAGCCCTATCTAATCTAATCCCATTTTCCAGCATTTGGTCCGTAGCCTTGTATGCTATGGCATTTCAAGTGCTCATCCAAATGCTTCTTGAATGTTGTGAGGGTTCCTGCCTCTACCACCCTTTCAGGCAGTGAGTTCCAGATTCCAACCACCCTCTGGGTGAAAAGGTTTTTCCTCAAATCCCCTCTAAACCTCCTGCCCCTTACCTTGAATCTATGCCCCCTTGTTATTGACCCCTCTACTAAGGGGAAAAGTTCCTTTCTATCTACCCTATCTATGCCCCTCATAATTTTGTACACCTCAATCAGCTACCCCCTCAGCCTTCTCTGCTCCAAGGAAAACAACCCCAGCCTGTCCAGTCTTTCTTCATAGCTGAAGCGCTCCAGCCCAGGTAACATCCTGGTAAATCTCCTCTGCACCCTCTCCAAAGCAATCACATCCTTCCTATAGTGTGGCGACCAGAACTGCACACAGTACTCCAGCTGTGGCCTTACCAGCGCTTTGTACAGCTCCATCATAACCTCCCTGCTCTTATATTCTATGCCTCGGCTAATGAAGGCAGGTATCCCATATGCCTTTTTAACCACCTTATCCACCTGTTCTGCTGCCTTCAGGGATCTATGTACATGCACACCAAGGTCCCTCTGATCCTCTGTCTTCCTAGGGTCATACCATTCATTGTGTATTCCCTTGCCTTGTTAGTCCGTCCAAAATGCATCACCTCACACTTTTCAGGGTTAAATTCCATTTGCCACTGTTCCGCCCATCTGACCAACCCATCTATATCGTCCTGTAGCCTTAGGCTTCTCACCTCGCTCTTTACCACCCCACCAATTTTCATGTCATCTACGAACTTACTGATCATACCTTTTACATTCACATCCAAATCATTAATGTAGACCACAAACAGCAAGGGACCCAGCACCGATCCCTGCGGTATCCCACTGGACACAGGCTTCCAGTCACAAAAACAACCTTCCACCATCACCCTCTGCCTTCTGCCACTAAGCCAGTTTTGGATCCAATGTGCCAAGGCACCCTGGATCCCATGGGCTCTTACCTTCCTGACCAGTCTCCTATGCGGGACTTTATCAAAAGCCTTACTGAAATCCATGACAGCTCTTCCATGACAGCTACAAATTTAGATTTTAGTTTACAAATTATATAAAACATTTGGGGGGGGGTGGAAATTGGCTCGCACCCCCTTTGGGGTGATAACTTTTAGCGCTCCGAAAAAGTTAGCGCCCCCGCACCCGAAATTCAATCTTAGCACCCCAAGCAGGAGGCGGGGTGCTACTGGAAGCATTCAACCTCCCTCTTGGGGTGCTCCCATTGAATATTGCGGCACTACGTGCAGCAGCACCACGCGCGCTGGCATGTAGAGCTCCGGTACTGCAGGCCTCCCTTTCCTGATTAAAGGGGAGGGGCCTGGTGCAGCATGCACCGGGGCCCTGCTGGACCACCGGGGTGCGGGGTGCCAGCAAAAGAGCCCGGCACTCAAGAGGAGTGCCAGGCTGACCGATCGCGGCCGGCATCCCGCAGCAGAAGGCGAGAGGGGGCAGGTGCTGGCAGGCGGCCATCAAAAAAATGTCCGCCCGGCATGTGACCTTTAATTATCATCACCCCAGCCGCAAAAACGCCCCCCTGACCCTGTCATCGCTGGTGGCGCAGCACCGTGGGGCACTACCACTGCCGCTAACCTCCTGCTGAATTTTGCGGGAGGCGTTAGCGGCGCTGCACCCAGGCACTAGTTGTTTTGCGTCCCATCGGGGCGCTAACGGGAGGCAGAAAAGCAACTGAGTTTTTCCCCCTTGTAGTTTTTAAGAAAGCATTTTGAATGACCAAATTATATTTTAAAAACTTGGCCATGAAATTGTAAATTATAAAGAGTTTTTAAATTGCTGCTATTAATGAACAATAATCTCCATGGTCAGTTATATTTGGATTTTCCTGCTATGATCCCAATTGGGTCAGGCTAGGACTTATGCCTGCCACCTGACCCCTCCATGAACCCAGCCCAGTTTCCTGGTTTAGGTATTCACAGCGGGCTCCCAATGGGACGCTCACCAGCAGGCAGCCAGGAAAATGAAGGCAGTACTGCACGGGGACAACCGCTACAACGCCCAAAGAGTAGGATCATTAAAGAGACAATAGGGCCCCAAAAATGAACCAGTTCATTTACTGAAGACCTTGGCAGTTACAGCAAGTAAGTAATTGGAGGAAGAGGAGGCATCTACTGGGCCCTGTCTCTCCATTTGTCCTTTGTGGGGCCATTCTTACTGACACATTGGCCTAGAAATTCATTTTGGGGCGCCCAGCTCGCCTGGGCGCCGGAATTACCGCTGCGCGCGGATCCACTTGCGCAAGCGGGATATTCAGTGTCAGCGCACCAAGTGGAAGGCGGCCGCTAAACAGGGGTTTCGGCGCCCCGCTTGGGCGCTGAAACTGATTATCGGCGCGCTAGTGGCCGCAGCGCCACCTGCAGCGGTGCGGCAGGCTGCGGTACTGCAGGCCTTCCTCCCTCTCTTAAGGGGGAGGTGCCTGCAGCAGCCGGAACCCCGATCGCGAGTGCCGGCAAAAGAGCCCGGCAGAATGGAGAAGTGCCGGGCTCCCGGAAACCAGCCGGCAATGCCGCGGAGGGGGGGCGGGTGGGTGGAGGAGGCCGGGGAAGGAGGTGCGGGCAGGCGGCCGCCAAAAAAGCGGCCGGCCGCACCTCCACTTTAATTACCGCCACTACCGCCACAGGTAGGCCCTGTGTACCGGTCGCTGTTTGCGGCCGGCGCTGAAGAGGCGGGCGCGACTTAATATGGCGTGCTTCGCGGAAACGGGGCGCTGCGCACACTGATGATGTCATCGCTGGCGGCACAGCGCTACAGCCTAACGCCGCCATTAGCGCACCGCTGAATTTCGCCTGAAGTTTGCAGACTGGCGCAAAAGCCCTCTTTGGGTGCAAACTGGTGGCGCAGGCCACTGAATTTCTAGGCCATTAGGCCTGGTTCCCTTGGCAGTCCTGCGGATCAGTGAGACTAGCGGTGGACAGAAGGTAAATCGCTGCAGGGATATAGTGGCAGAAATGAGGAGAAGATTCAAGTCAGGGTGCTGAGCATGGTAAGGCTTCGCTTCCTAATTTCACCCCTTGTTCCATTACTATCTGCCAGATTTCAGCAGGGGATAGCAGAGGAAAATCTCATAATTCCATTCCAAAGTGCTGGCATTATGCACAAAATTGAAGTTGCAATCTTTACAAAGACAATCGTTTCCAGACGGTTGCACACGCATTTAGATGCAGAGAACTACTATTTCCTTGGTGTCACATTTTTCCAAATAAGCAGCTTGTGTAAATGAAAATGAAATGGCTCAGTCAGCATGAAAGGGGAACTTAATAAGTGCTTTGGGATGTAAACCTCATTTGTCAATGGAAATTGTTTCATGAGTCTCATAAATCATAGGGAATAGATTGTTAAGGTTAGATTGGATAGTAAATCTGTAAATTCTATGTATAACCATTTATTTTCAAATTAGACCTGCAGGCCTATAAACTTTGAAACATTGGCTGTGATTTCTCCTACTTTGGTGGGTCCAGTGTGGCCGGGGTCGATGGTGGGTGCGAACACGCTGCTGGCTACAGCCCGCTGTCCAAAGTGATCTTACACTGATTGGGCTTGTTAAGCCCGCCCAGTGCGTTTGCCAGCCAATTGAAGGAAGCGGGTCTGATGACGTCATTTGATGACGTGTCATCAGCTGGTTTCCTTAAAGGGCCCATGCGCAAATTTACTTTGACATTTGTGCTGTCAGTGTTCTACAGCATTGAGGTGCTGAAAACACTGACAACAAATGCACAGAGGTGCAAGGCTGCACCCAGGCTCTCTCTCATATGCTTATGGAGGGAGTCACAGCACGCAGGGAGGTCCTCTTTCCTTCCCATGGGTGGAAGAGACCTCCCCAGGAGACCAACGCAGCCTGGTTGCACATTGCACAGGAGGACACAAGCAGGGATGTTGTCAGGAGGACCAGGTTGCAGTGGCGCAAACCTTTCAATTATCTCAGTAGATCACGAAACGTTAGTACAAAGCCACACTCAATCTCATCCTGCTGTGTCACTCATCACATCCCCATCACTCTGCCTTAGCTACCCTTATTCCTGCACATCCTTACTCACACCAACTTACCTTGCACCTCCACCCCTCACACTCACCCTCATCCTAATCCAATCATACCAAGTAACAACACACAAGGGTAGGCACTTGGGTGTTTTATCCAATGTTCATGTGAAGATTCTGTTAATGTGCTGTCTTTATTTTCAATGTTTTGCGTTCTTGGACAGATTTGTGTGCACCTTTGGAAGTGGCTTAGTGAGTTGCAGTGAATGGTGAGACATAACAGTACCCCCCACAATGGTGATGATGTGTGGAAGGAATGGCTTGGGCACTGTAGGGATGCTTTATGGTGTTGGTGTGGATTGGGGCCAGCCTGGCACATCATGTGGCAGCCAGGGTGTACAGCATCAAGTGAAGTAAATCTGGCCATGGTGAGGCTATCCCTGGTCTCCCGGGCAGTAATGTGGTTGGGTGCTGATGCCCTCTGCCCTGTGCAGCATCAGTTGTTTGCGGAGAAAGTTGGTGTTGTTGTTGGTGCTGCTGATGTTAGGGCTGATCGTGGTGGGATTCTGTGGACCAAGGTGAGATAGTTTCAAGGGCACCAATGCTGATGGAATAGATGGCAGGTGGACTTGAGATGACAGAAGCATTCCGTTATTGGTGAGAGAGGTTGTTCCAATGAGGTGACACTAGATAGAGAGTTTACTCCAAACACTTGCAACCCGCATAAAGCTTAATCTGTCTTCCAAGTGCAGTAAGCAACACCTTCTGCCCTTGGAAAGTGAACAGCAATGAAATGGGAGCTTTTATAACACATTTACAGTTGTAAAGTAAAGAGATGATTTCATGGTAACACAACTCCCGACCTGCTTACCTGACGTGATCCCCGAGCAGCGTGGACCTCGTAAAATTTAAGGGTGAGCTCAACATAGTTTTTAAGTGGCTGCTAACAAGCTTTTAATCACCTAAATTTCCTCCCCCGCCACTTTGGGTCTGTTCAGCGCTGACAGACCTGACATCTGGGAAACTAGCGTGGCGGCGGGTTGACCATGGGTTTACGTACCCGCTGTCAAAAATGTTTTCCCCCATCCGACCTGCCACCAAATGCACCCACTGACCCTCCGAAAAATTCCCCCCATTGTAGTTGTATGATGTGGAATATTTGCATCACAATCGCCCAGAAATTCGGGTCTCCACGGGTGAGTACGCACGGGGTACTCACCCGTAGGCCCAATGGAAGTGCCGGTTTCCTGCATGCACTGTGCATGCGCGGGAAACCGGCACTTTCGTTCCCCTGAACGAAGGGGTTCAGAGTTCGAACGCGTGCGCAGGAGAGGCTGCGCGTGCGCATCGAACGTAGTTTTTTTTTACAGGTTTTCCCGGGAGGGTAAGTCTGCAGAAGTTACACATTTAAAAAGCAGGCGTAAGGCGTAAGGCCTGCTTTTTACAAGGTAAGTGGTGAATTAATTAAAATTAAAATATTTTTTCCAGCGGTTTATTATTTTTAAATACTTTAAAGCAAGGTAAGTTTATTTTTAGCCCCGTTAGAAAATAAAATTATTTTTTCAAAAATTAAAATTATTGTTTAAAATAGTTATTTCATGTAATTTATAGTTTATTTAAAAAATGTGATGTTTTTAAAAAATTTATTTGAAGATTTAGTGATGTTTTGGGGCCCGTAGTATTTATAAGTTTTGACAGCCCTTCCTGTCAATCTTAATAATGGAGCATTCCCTGCTCCAATTGGCTCCCCATGGCCCACGTGATCCCAGGGGACGCTTCGAACTAACTGCGCCCCTGAGATACGCAAGCACTGCGCGCCGGCAGCTGTAGCAGGCCCAGGATCGGAATTCCACGCGGGCCCACAGCTCAACGGCCAGCGCGCAAGGTAAGTGCAGATTGGGGGTTTACACCCGCGAGAAGCCCCCGACCCAAATTTCTGGGCCATTATTTAAATCTCAGACTGTAATTTTAAATGTTCTCATTGCTATCTTCCGACAGTAGAGTTTTACAGTGGTTTAGAGAGTTCAGTTGGTGGGTTTACAGCTTGGATTTTTTCCAACATTTAACCTCGTTATAGGAACAGGAAAAGGCCATTCAGCCCCTCGAGCCTGTTCCGCCATTCACTTAGATCAGGTCTTAGCTCAATTTACCCACCTTGGTTCCATTACCCTTAATACTCTTGCCTAACAAAAATCTATCAATCCCAGTTTTGACATTTTCAATTGACCTAGTCTCAACAGATTTTTGGGAGAAAGAGTTCTAGATTCCTACCCTTTAGGAACTGAAACTTGGGTCCTTATTCACAGTCAAATATGGGTTGGCGTACCCAAGTTTAACAATTAGTCCCTAGTAATAGTAAATCGCTTACTGTTAGCTTTGAAAATGATGTGAACTGAGACTTCTGGGCAGCCTGATTCATCTGGTCCATAATTTCCATGTGACCAGTGGTGCACTCCTGCTATAAGTTAGCTGGAATGGGGCAGGGGTGGAAAATTAGCCGGGACGCAAATATGTTGGGTGTTGGCCCAACGCATGAGTTTCCGTCAGAGCCTGTTGGGGCAGAACCTCCATCTGCTTCAAACATGGCCCATAGTGTTGGACGAGATGGAGCCCAATAAAGGGAATTCCCTGGCTTTTCTTAGGATGGACAACCTAGATGCTTGGGTGAACACGGTCAATAGGTCTGTCCAGCACTAGTAGTCCTGGGGCCCACCAGGATCTCCAGGCCAGGGTCAATGTCTGGGACACTCCAGAAATCCTGGATGACTGGCTGATCAACTGGAGAGCCTACACTTCCTTTTGGCATGGCGGGGAGGGATTAACCAGTGGCCCACCCAAGCAGCCATTTGGCACTGCATCACTGCATTCCTTCCTCAGCAGGTACCCAAAGACCTGAAACAGGGGCCTAGGATTAGCAGATGTGTAGAATATGTTACCAGGAAAGGCTGGTGAAGTGAACCATACAAATAGGTTCAAGGAGCAATTCACCCATATCTGTTTTATCAATCTTCACTGGATTTAACAAATCTATGAACTTGGAAGTTACTGTGATTAATGTTATCATAGGAATCCTTAACGTGCTTGTGTCAAATTTCTCTCTCTTTCTTATTTTAATGGAGAGGTTAACCCATTTATTTTAAATAGGTTAACACTATTAAAGTAGCAGATAGAATAAGTTGACATGAGCACATTAAGCATCCGTACAATAGCATCGCTGACAGTAATTTTCAAGCTAAAAAATAAATCAAATCCAGTGAAGATTGATTAAAAAAAATACTTTTTTAAAGCACCGTATGCAAATAGATGTATTTAAGGGGAAGCTAGATGAGGGAGAAAGGAATAGAAGAATAGGTTGATAGGGTGAGATGAAGTAAGGTGGGGGAGGCTCGTGTGGTGCATAAACACTGGCATAGACCTGTTGGGCTGAATGGCCTGTTTCTGTGTATGCATTACTTATTGAAAGTGAAATTTTACTTATTTCCACTTGGTGGCTCTCTTACTCTGTCATGTTATGCACCTAGATGTGTTGCAATGACAAGAACGATCTACATACACGATGGAATATAAACTAGTTTATAATGAAATACATATTAGTTAGCCAGGCAAAAACAAACTGAAATAATTTTTTTTTTTAATGCAAGAACCAAGGAGCACAGGCCATATTAAAGGGCCCTGCTGATAACAAATGCCTAACTGCCACCCAAAAAATGCTGAATGGATCTTTCAATTAACATGGAAGAGCATTTGCCCAGATCATACAATGTGATGAAAAAGAGAAGAAAGAAGAAAAACAACCTAAACAGAGACGCAAGAAGAATAAGGAAACAAAAATAAAGTAGTAACAGGGGAGTGAGGGAAACTGTAGCAAGAGACAGAGCAAAATATGACAGCAGAGTGAAATCAAAAAAACATCTTCAGCAAGGAGAAAAGATTACTGCAGAGAGAGGACACTGCAGCAAAAGCAAAACTACAGCAGAGTGAGATAGAAAAAGAACTGAAGCAAAGAAAAGAGGAAGGAAGGGAGAGATTAAGGAAGTCCAGGAGAGAAAACTAAAAAGTGGGTGTGAGAGAATAAAGAAGATGAAGAAAACACTAACATCATGGCCTGGCCATACCCCTAACCAGGGAGCTCTGGACCCCCAACATCCATTCCTACCAGAATGTTCCCCCATGGAATTTGATAATTGCAAGAATACAAGCCAGTGCTGCTTTATATCAAAAATATCTGATGGGAGTTTTGAAGCAAATGGCAACCATCCACTAAAGAAGAAAATCCCAGCTCAAAAGTCATAGCTCCCCTCCCCTCCGCATCAGCAGTCATGAGGATTCTAGACACAGAAAGCACAATCAGGCCAGCCCTGATATCAACTTACCCGAGCCTCCCAGCCCAGACAACAGCAACAGGAAACCCAGTTGGGTGCTAAACTGTGCAGCGTTCGTACTGAACCTTGTCAGGATCAGCGTTCTCCAAAATTCCTTCATCTCAGCGATGAATCCCTTAACCAGCGGGCTAAAGGATTGCAAATTCTGAGAGACTCAGAAAGATAGATAAACAAGTTAGAATCCTAGCACAGGAGACATTGAAACAGAGAGTAGAATGATGGTAATCTTACCTGTGACCCTATTTCAACAACAGCAACAACTTGTATTTATATAGCACCTTTAATATAGTAAAACGTCCCAAAGCACTTCACAGGAGTGTTATAAGAAGAAAAAATTGACACCGAGCCACATAAGGAGAAATTAGGCCAGATGACCAAAAGCTTGGTCATAGAGATAGGTTTTAAAGAGGTAGATTTTGTAAAGTACTTTGTGAATGCCAGGCCATGCAACAAGAAACAGCACAATATCTATCCATGCTCTTCCTACAGGGAACCGCACTCAGTACTCCAATCTCAGGTGGTGAACCCCAAATGACAATAATAGGTCTGACTAGGGAGTCCCCATCTCCAACCCTGACCCCCTTACATTGATGCCTTTACTTGGGTCCTGTGAAAGCTTTGCCTCTAACAGGCCATGCTGGATACTAGACTGGAACATAGCGTATCTAGATTCTGGCTTAATGTCCAGCCCTTTATGATGAGACTGCACCAGAAGGGACGTAGATTTTTGGTCCCTTTAATCTTTTTTTTCTCTGTTTTCCAATTCTGCCAAAAGCTTGCTGATTTTAATTGTCCAAATGCGTAGAAAGTTGAAAGATCCCAAAAGTACAGCACACAGTTCTAGTCACTGGGGCCCACCTAGAGACAGTGCAGAGAGAGCAATAATGCTATTTCCCAGTGTCAGTGACCTTATGATAGATTCTTCATCTTAAAAAGAGACATTCAAGAAGAGACTTCATATAGATTTGGAAGACACATAACAGGATAGAGAAAGCAAACCCAAAATTGGGGCAGTAATTCCTCCCCAAACGCGTGAGTACGGAAGGGGTACTCACGCGTCTGGCCGGAGGAAATGCCGGTTTTCAGCATGCACAGCGCATGCGCTGAAAACCGACATTTCCTCTCCTCTAACCCAAGAGGTGAAGATGCTAGCGCGTGCGCTGTAGGGGGCAGCGCGTGCGTCTTGGATTTCCTCTGTTTTGGGGGATTTGCGCATGTGTAAAGGCCTCCGGTCTTTACGCTTGTAAAAAGCACACATAAGTATTTATTTTTACAGGTAAGTGGTGTTTTAGTGCAATTTAGAATTTTTTTTCCACAGGTTTATTATTTTAAAGAATCTACAATAAGGTAAGTTTAGTTTTAGACCCTTTTTATTTAACATTTATTTTTTTCAAAAAAAAAATTATTGTTTAAATTATTTTTTTTAACTTATTTATACTTAATTTAATGATTGGGATGTTTTTTCAATTTTTATTTAAAGTTTAAATAGTGTTTTGGGCCCCCGTAGTTTTCATGAGTTTGACAGTTCTTACTCTCAAACTCATGAATGAACCTTCCCCTCCCCTGATTGGTTGTACAGTGCTCACCTGATCCCAGCCGGCACATCGCACTAACTACGTCGTTGGATCAGGTAAGCACTGCGCGCTGACATCTGAACCGGGCCTGTGGCAGGAAATGCAAGCAGGCCCGGGCTCCAGATGTCAGCGCGCAGGGTGAGTGCAGATCGGGGGCTTGCACGCGCGGCAAGCCCCCGACACCAAGTTCTGGGGGTGCAGTAGGATAAGACAGCACAAATTCAGGTTATGAGGGATAAATGCAGGACAGATGTCAGGAAGTATTTCTTTACACAGAGAGTGATTAACAGCTGAAATGTGAGACTGGATCAATTTAAGAAAGTAATGGGAAAATGGCAGGATTAGTATTCTGGGAGGGATGGAGTCAAATGGGCAAGGCTTTTCTTCATCCAAATTTACTTTGCGATTCCTAATATTTTTTCCTCACAAGTTGCCAAATTTGTTCAAGGCAACTCTAGACTCATCCAAATGTTGTTGATGGTGCTAATGGCAGTCAAGATTCATCTTCCACTTCTGATGAAAGGTCATCGACCTGAACGGTTAACTCTGTTTCCCTCACCATAGATAGTGCCTGGCCTGCTGAGTGTTTTCCAGCATTTTGTTTTTATTTCAGTATTTTGATTTTGATTCATCCTCTGTCCTTCTTTCCAACTTTACAATAAATCTTACTAACAGATCTCTATGAAGTCGCTTCTTGAATGTCTCTTTATGAGGTGAAGAATCCATCATTTTGAGGTCATTCCCCATGTTAGCAAAAGCAAAACACTGCAGATGCTGGAAATCTGAAATAAAAACAGAAAATGCTGGAAATACTCAGCAGGTCAGGTAGCATCTGTGGAGAGAGAAACAGAGTTAATGTTTCAGGTCGATGACCTTTCATCAGAATTTATGAAAATTCACTGACTAATGATTTGAGGCAGTATACACTTTGCTGATTTGCCTCTGTAAATGTGCAGCTATGCCTGATGCTTTCAGTCCACCAATGCAATACAAGGTAGTATGTCAAACTACAAAATGACAGCCATAGTTTTTAATTCTTTGATCCTAGTCAGATTTGTATGAACCTTGTAATCAGTCAGCCACCATTAAGTTCTAGGGGTGACTGACTGCTAATGTTGACTAACTTTAGAAGCGCTAGTAGAGGTTCCCTTCCATCATCAATGGTATATAAAATTTGATTTGTTATTCTACTCCATTAATTCAAGTTTTTATCTGCTGTATCAATAATGATGTGTGTGGACCAGAAAAATAAGGTTCATGTTTGTCACGGTGAGATGGTGATGTGCTGTACAGTTATCCATAATTATTGCAATTTTACAATATCTGCACTGGCACTGATCATTGATTAATTTTCAGCCACTCAGAAGATATAGCTGAGGTCATCCAACATTGGAATTTGTTTTGTATTGAATTTGGGGCAGATTAGGGCTGACTCAATGGAAATAGCATGGATTCTTGCTCTTGCCAATAATCAGCAACTTAATTTCATTGTGATGAATGCACACAACAGGACATGATTTGCCTATTCAATTTCTTTCTACCAGTTACAATCTTGTCTTTAAAGGTGCGAATCCCAGCTGGTGTAGCCCTAAAAAATTGTTGGTTTCATTTGGGGTCACTCGGTGGGTGGTAGACAGAGATTCCTTTCAGAGATGTTAGCAAACTAAAATCTGGGATTCCAAAAGGAAGAAGAGACAGCAGGGAAGCATTATTCCTTTCTGGTTCCTAACGCAATCCTGGGTGGGCTTATTGGACTAACTAGCCTTTGTGATCTTACAAATTCTGAATCTTCATTCCTCCCTGCTCACCACTCCTCTTCTGTCTCCTCCCCTCTTCTCTCCTCCTTTCCTCCTCTCTCTTCTCTTTCCTCTCCTCTTATCTATTGTTCCTCCTTGCTCTTTCTCCATAACAGATTGGAGTAGTTGAAGTGTAGGAGGAAGTAAACTGATTATTCCAGACTTAGTCAGAAAATGCAATACCATGCAAATTGTTTACAATTAAAATTGTGCTCCTAGTTGTTTCAGACAAATGTTACATTTTTAAAATATTTTATTTATACCTATCCTAGTACAATCATCAACTGGTAAAATCCCAAATGATCAGAGAGAGGAATTTCTCTACGTGCCATGTGTAGTGACACTGTAAATGAGTTCATGAAGATTTCCTCTGATTGGTATTTCTTATAAATGAGTTATTTTGGAAACTTTTATGATTTTCATTGAAATACCAGTCAGAAGAAATCTTCATGAATTCATTTACAATATCACTACACACAGAGCAATTCTTCCCCAATGTGTATTATTTTTGATAGTGATCGGACTGAGAATACCTGGCCTGGATCTTCCTCTGAATTAATCGGACGATATGGGATGGATTTAGTACAGTAAACAGTGTAAATAGGTTCTTAGAAGCTGTTGCTTCAAAACCAGTACAAAAAAAAGTGTACCTGAATTATCATCCCAAAAAAACACCAGTCCTCTTTAAGGCTTGCCCGGGAGCACAACCTGCTTCATGTGAATGGGGTCAATAGGTATGGTTAACCCCTCCAAACCATCGTCTCCAACCTCCACCCCAAATAATTACTGCTGCAGAAAGATATCCTTGAGGCAAATACCAAATTGAGAAGGCTATTTTGTGTGTTTTGCCTGCATACCGATCTCTTTAGTACTTTGGAGGTTCAGTCTGGACCTTTTCTGTTAGTTTCACTTAGTTCTGCTCAAAGTACTGCTTTGCTTTGGCAACATGGATTTCCCAATGGGAATAACTCTATTTATATGCTATGAAGAAGAGGAGCATGAGGGTGTGGAAAAGGTAACATTGGAGTCAGTCTTTACAGAAGGCATATCTTCCTTACACACTCAAACACACTCCCCAGGGTCTATGGGCCAAAAAGGTCATACTGAATGGGTATTTTAAGACCGCCCGGCCGGAATGGGCTGGTTTGGGGTTATGATGGTGGTGGGGGGTCATGCTGTGTTCCTGCCCCTCACCATTTTAACTGGCCTGAAATCAGACATGGGCAGGCCACCCGCCCCAGAGGTGTTTATTGGGGATAGCTGTCAACTGCTGGCAGAAGACCTGCAGTCCACTTCTGCCAGGAGAACAGCATTATCTATACCAGTCAAGGTCAACATTGCTTTGAATTTTTTTACATCATGTTCCTCCCAGGCAGGATCAGGTTATCTTACATAGGATATAGGATATACGGCACAGACACAGGCCATTCGGCCCAACCAATCCATGCCGATCTTTGCCACAATCAGTCAAGCAGCTGCTCAGCATTGCTTCGAAGGGGCCTCTCATGCTCTGTTCAGGAGGGCTGCACAATTCATATCCGAATGCCGAAAGAGAAAGAGTGCGTGAGGTAAGGAGGTGAGTGAAGGCTGTTTAAGTGGTAGATAATGTGTAACGGCAAGAACACCTAAACCTACCTTAGCTACCCTATGTGAGATTATTTTAAAGGCTTTAAAGTAGTTCCTTCCCCCCGGCAGTGTTAAACCCACCCTGCGTAGAAATGTTAGCAGTGGGTCACATTGATGGTGGTATTCCTGCTTTGTCACTGTTCTGCTAACAGGAAGGAAAGGCTACAACCTTTAGCAATGATAATGGATAAATGGCCATGTCTGGATTTGGCTTAATGCCTAGTTTCTAGTTCAGAGAAAAAAATTCCTACTGGAACAAATGGAAACAACAGTTTGCAATCTGCTATAATTTTGAGCATCAATTTAGTGCTATTTGTATTCTTTTGTATCTCTGGAGTGCTGTTGTCAAAACATAATGATTGATGCTTATCTTGTGTATTATCAATCCATTCTAAATGTTCAATGTTTTGCATATAATGGCCTGGAATTTGCAGTTGTAATGACAGTGAAATTGTCAGCATTCAACGTCATTACAACTGTGAATCTGACAGCAACTTCTGGAGTACGCACATGCACAGTTAAGCGTGGAAACCCAGAAGTTGCTGTCAGTTATTCCCTGCTCCTCCATAGGGCACACTGTTGAACTCCCCGGAGCCGACTATCAATTGAAATCACTAAACTGACGAAAACGTTCCCTTTTACGCTGGAATATCGCTGTTAAAAACCTCTGAAAAGTTAAGCCTTGTTGAATGAGGTGTAACTGGGTTTTTAGCATCATAATTACTGCTGAACAAACCTGAAAAACTATTTTTATATTTGTGGAATTTCAAATTTTCCCATTATGGTAAAGATTCCATGATTTTTAGTATAATTTTTTTTAAAGTTTGTTTATGATCTTTCAGCTTCTACCTTAATCCCATGTGTATGTCCCAATTTTTATTTAGCTGTCTGCAAAATGATTAAAAAGTGAAGGAAAATCAGTGCATTTTACTTCCTGGTTTACCGTCTGTGAGAATTCTTCAATGTGATTGGCTGCTGAGCCAGCTTGATGACATCACTGTTACTGGATGCTGGAGATCCCCTAGGCTTGAAATTAACATCGGGAGAGGTGAATTTCAACAACAACAATAATTTGTATTTATATAGCGCCTTTAACATAGTAAAACGTCGCAAGGTGCTTCACAGGAGTATTATAAGACAAAAAATTTGACACCGAGCCACATAAGGAGAAATTAGGGCAGACAACCAAAAGCTTGGTCAAAGAGGTAGATTTTAAGGAGTGTCTTAGGCAGATAGGTTTAGGCAGGGAATTCCAGAGCTTAGGGCCTAGGCAACAGAGAGCACAGCCACCAATGGTTGAGCGATTATAATCAGGGATGCTCAAGAGGCCAGAATTAGAGGAGCGCAGATATCTTGGGGGGGTTGTGGGGCTGTAAGAGATTATAGAAATAGGGAGGGGCGAGGCCATGGAGGGATTTGAAAACAAGGATGAGAATTTTGAAATCGAGGTGTTGCTTAACCGTGAGCCAATGTAGGTCAGCGAACACAGGGGTGATGGGTGAATGGGACTTGGTGCAAGTTCATGCCACAGAGGTGGCTAGATCTTTGTGGGCAGCTTTCTTCGAGGTCAGCGGCGAGCGCCATCACTTCGCCACTGACCGCAAAATCTGGGCCAATAAAGCAGATTAAATACCATCTTTTGATCCAGTTTTCTAGTCACTACTGGAAATCTGGATTTGATTGCAGTACATAGCTAGCCAACAAAATGGTCTTGTGCCACTGGCACCTGTAAATGAATTCCCACAATCTTAGCTATCTCTATCAAAGACAGAATTTTTCTGAAAATCATTGCATAAATTCTTCGAGTTTTAAGGAGTGGCAATATGCCAAGTGTAGAATTAATCTTTCACTTCTGCTCTTTTCCATATTTGCTTCCAGTAGTCATTCACCCCTGTATCCAGCTGGCAGGACAGATAACCAGACTGTGATCTCTGCTATGGTCTTCAGTCACAGTGCTATTCTATGAATCAGTCATGAGAAGGCAGTCATGTGCCGTGCTGTGTGCCATCTAGCATCCTTCAGCAAATGAAACAAACATGCTGCAGACATAGTGCTCGCCCTACATTCGGGCTTATATCTGCAAGCGCATCTTAAGCACTTAAACCACTTGGCCTTTCTTCTTGTAATTACTTTCAAAAATGGTTTAAGTAAATTCAGCCTATGCATATGTAATTTGCAATCTATGTGTGTGTTCATGAGTTTGGGTCCTAACCCTATTAATTTGCAAGTTTAAAATGAAACAGGAAAAAGAAGCTTGGAACGTTTAATCACTACTACAGTACTTCACTCTCTACCCTTTGCAGTATCGTATACTGTACAGCTATGGTTGCATATCTTATTTAGCTGTTTTAAATGGATGAATATTATTGTCCATTTATTGGCTCAAATTTTACTCTTTCTTGCTTTATCAACACATTAGCACTGATTTTTCTTTTGAAGTCAAAAATTTAATTTGAAAAGCACTACAGTGATTTGACATATTAATTGGTGGGGCATGAGAAAAGTGATTGCTTTTAAATTAACTTCAAGAATGATTCTACTTTAATATGTCAGAAGCTAACTGGATTGCTCCTCTGTGCAAGGAAATACTTGTTTTGGTACGCATTGTTGGCTCCAGTAAGAATAATTATGACGTAAGATAGCTTCAATTATTTGCTGTTTTAAGATCATACAATTTATGATCAGTATGCAGAATGCAGCCTACTCATTTTGGGGTGAAATCATAAATTTAAATGTCACACTTTAATGCAATCACCCTGATAATTTATGAAGAGATGTCAGATCAGTTTTTGAAATGAAACAAGTACAAAATCGAAACTGTCATTGCCACTACCACTTTCATCTGTGCGATTGCAGACCTCTGTCACCTTTCATCTCATCTACATAAATTTAATGAAGACGATACTCTCTCCTACATATTGTTTTTAAACCTTCCTGGATTTTGGAAATACAAAAATACTTGATTCAATTTGAAGCCTAATTTGTTTTTTTTTTATTGCTGTGGGTCATTTGATTTATTGGCACACTCTGGTTGTATAGGGAGGCAGCCATTGAGTTGAAGAATATTAAGCAGCTGTTTAAATAAAGAGAAAATAAAGGCAATAGAAGTGACAGATCTAATTACTAAAGTGGAAATTTATGCAGTAAAGTAAATTTTGGAGGAATAGAAAGTGTTGAATAGTGGCTGAGACTGCTGGAAAACATGCTGCTGCTACTAAATCAGTGAGAGGGACATTGCACGCTAGAGTGACAAAGCATAAAACCTAAGCTTCACAACCAAAAATGTGTACTTTAGAAGCAATGTACAGATATTTAATCAAGATCACCATTTGGTTTCCACAGCAATACAGAAATGACAAAATGTTCACCCACTTAAACTGCAAATGGCCCGTGTTGGGGCCCAGAGTTCCAAAGTGCTGCTATTTGCAAGACATTACTTATATGCATGACAGATTTATTTTGTTTGGGTAAGTGGTTTAGAAATATCCCACCTGTTTTAAAACTGCATTGAAGAACAGTGATATAGAATTTTGAACCTATTGCAACTGAGGACTTGTAACTAGCTGTTAAGTTGGAATTTGTAATGAATCCCACTTTCTCTGGCTGTGTATCCTTTGGCCTTGCCCATAACTTTTGACCCCAGTGTTATGTATTGTGTGTTCTCCTCCCACCTGTGGTGGCACTGTCACAGCAGATAAATGGTTGGGTGGTCTCTTGGTTAAGTTTAGCTCTCTTTGTTCAGAACTCTCCAGAACTTCCCTTTCCCTTCGAATAAAGGACTTCATGCTCGAATCTCTGAGTTCTGAGTTCTAATTGTGTCTAGGTAAAAAAGGTACCGACACAACAAAGTGGCAACGAGGAGCGGATGAATCTGCGTACGTTACGGGTGCGGTGAGTAAACAGAAATTTAAATTTGAAACGTGAGATGGCTACTATATTAGGAAACATCGGTGATTTTGATGAAAATGTGGAGCAATGGAGCGCTTATACGGAACGTTTTGACTATTTTGTATTGGTGAATGCTGTGGCAAACGAAAAGGTCGTGCCTACCTTTTTGAGTGTAATGGGGCTGAAGACATTCAATTTACTTTGCAGCCTTGTGCAGCCAGATAAGCCAGGAACTAAAACATATAAGCAACTAGTGGAAATTCTTGGAGTACATTTTTCACCAAAACCTCTGGTTATTGCGGAGAGATTTAGATTTCACAAATGGAATCAAGAGGAGGGGGAATCAGTGACGATGTTTATTGCTGCTTTAAAAAGGTTGTCGGAACACTGCCAGTTCAAGGAGGTGCTGAGTGACACCATTAGAGACAGACTTGTGTGTGGTCTGCAAAGTGCAGCCACACAGACGCACCTTCTTACTGAGGACAACCTTACTCTTGAAAAGGCCATTGAAGTTAGTGTCTCCATGGAGATGGCGGAAAAGGAGGCTCACCAGTTGAGTTCAACAGGGAGAGTTCACAAGGTGTCGTCTGAGCCTAAAGGTGTGCGGAACGGCACATGTTACCATTGTGGGAAAATGGGCCATCACGCTAATGGCTGCTGGTGTACGGAGCTGGAATGCCGAAATTGTGGCAAAAAGGGTCACATTGAACGCGCCTGTAGAGGTAAAAAAAGAACAGACAGAGCTGGGAAGCATGGAAGCAAAATGTCTGTATTTGGACAAGAGAGGAAAAAGAGTGTTCATTCAGTGCAGTATGATGGAACAAGCAAAACAGGGGGGAGCGACACCTCTGAGGAGGAAGAAGTGCACATACTGACGGTTGCAGGTGGTTCAAATGGCTACTGGGTGTCACCACTGGTGGAGGGACAATCAGTGCGGATGGAGGTGGACACAGGCGCGGCTGTGTCCCTTGTTTCAGACACTGTCTACAACAAAATGCTAAAGCATCTTACCCTTCAGCCAACAAACATTGTGCTAAAGACGTATACCGGCGAACCTGTGGCCATGAGAGGCGCCATTGAGGTGACAGTTAAATTGAATGGACAGACTGCAAAACTGCCACTATATGTGGAAAAGGGAAATTACCCATCGCTACTGGGATGTGCGTGGCTAGAGAAAATCACACTGGACTGGCCTGCAGTCCGCATGATGTCAAAAGGGGAGTCAGGTCTGACTGCAGTGTTAAACAAACATGCAGAACTCTTCAATGGGGAACTTGGGAGCATGAAAAAGATCAGCGTGAGACTGGACATTAAACCTGACAGCAAGCCGAAGTTTCACAAAGCCCGACCTGTACCCTATGCAATTAGGCCAAAAGTTGAGGCTAACTTGGAGGCCTTAGTCGAGAATGGAGTCCTGGAGCCTGTGAGCATGAGCAAATGGGCCACACCCATTGTTCCTGTCCTGAAAAAGGATGGATCTGTTCAAATCTGCGGGGATTTTAAAGTGACTATTAACCCGGTGCTGTCTGCGGAATAGTACCCTCTTCCCCTCATTGATGATCTTTTTACGGGCCTGGCCGGAGGGCAAAAGTTCAGCAAAATAGACTTATGCCAGGCTTATCTACAAATGCATGTCGATGACAAATCAAAGGAGCTGCTGACAATTGTGACACACAAGGGGCTATACAGGTACTGCCGTCTTCCGTTTGGAATTACGTCGGCCCCTGCTCTATTCCAAAGGGCAATGGATCAGATTTTGAGTGGACTGCCAGGAGTCCAGTGCTACCTGGACAACATCCTTGTCACTGGGACAAATGAGGAGGATCATCTTCTGAACTTGGATGCGACACTACAACGACTGAAAGAGTACGGACTCAGAGTTCGTAAAGACAAATGTGAATTCTTTCAGTCTTCAGTTGAGTACCTGGGGCATGTGATTGACGCTACTGGCCTGCATAAGGCGCAGTCAAAGGTCAAGGCGATCGTGGAGGTCCCAGCGCCCCAGAATGTGAGCCAGTTACGTTCATTTCTGGGGTTGCTTAACTACTATGGGAAGTTTATTCCAGACTTAGCAACATTGTTGAAGCCATTACATCAGTTGCTATGTCAAGGCAAAACATGGAAATGGACTGAACTGTGCAATGAAGCTTTCGCCCAAGCAAAGAAAGCATTGCTGAAATCGGAGGTCCTGACACACTTCGACCCAAAGCTACCCGTGCAGCTAGCATGTGATGTATCACCATATGGTGTGGGAGCAGTCATATCTCACATCATGCCTTCGGGTGAAGAGAAACCTATCGCCTTCGCATCACGCACCTTGAACAAGGCCGAGAGTAACTATGCGTAGATCGAGCGCGAGGCCTTGGGAATCGTTTTTGGAATTCGAAAATTTCATCAGTACCTGTTTGGGAGAAGGTTCACACGCCTGACGGACCACCGTCCATTGATTTCAATCTTCGGGCCCCATACCGGAATTCCGTCTCTCGCTGCAAGCAGGATGCAAAGGTGGGCTTTACTGTTGTTAGGACACACATACGACATCAAATATCGCAAATCAGACTTGCACGGCAACGCAGACGGTCTCTCGAGGCTACCCTTGCCTGTTACTCCCCCAGAGCCTCGTCAGATAGACATCTTCTACTTTAGACAAGTGGAGGGAGCACCTGTCACTGCAGTTCAGGTGCAAAGGTACACCCGCAACGATCCAGTCCTGTCTGAGGTAATGGACGATGTCATTCGAGGGAGAGCTATAGGAGATTCTCCTAGTTTGAAACCTTACATTTCAAAAAGAAATGAGCTCTCCATCCAGGCAGGTTGTCTTCTTTGGAGACGCCGTGTCATCATTCCGCCACCTCTGAGGGAACCTATACTGTAACAACTTCATACAGGCCACAGTGGGATGGTTCGGATGAAGGAAATGGCAAGAAGCTACTTCTGGTGGCCAGGTCTCGATGGAATATTGAGGAGAAAGCCAAAACATGTTCCCCATGTCAAAGGATCCGGAATGTTCCACAGCTGGCAACCCTAGACCCCTGGGATTGGCCTGCAGAAGTGTGGCAGTGAATACATGTGGACTTCGCCGGTCCTTTCGAAGAGAAGATGTTTATGGTGGTTGTGGACGCTCGTAGCAAGTGGCCGGAGGTCACTGTGATGAGGTCTACCACGGCAGAGAAAACAATTGAGAAACTTGGTGAGATGTTCAACCATTATGGCTCACCAGAACAACTCATAAGTGACAACGGTCCACAATTTGTATCACAGGAGTTTGCAACCTTCCTGCATGTGAATGGTGTTCAACACATCAGGTCTGCGCCCTATCATCCCTCTACTAACGGCCAGGCAGAAAGGTTTGTGCAAACTTTGAAGCACGCCTTGAAGACATCGCAAGGTCAGGGCTCAATCCACCAACGTCTGAACAGCTTCCTGTTGTCCTATAGGAACGAGCCGCATGCCACAACCAAAACTTGCCCCGCTTCGCTCATGATGAAGAGACAGTTGCGGACAAGTTTTGACTTACTCAAACCTCCAAGGGCAGAGCAGGTTGTCCATCATCAACAACAAGCTCAAGTTGAAAAGAGAGAGAAAAGAGCCAAGGAGAGACGGTTTCATCCGGGAGAGCACGTCTTAGCTCGAAACTACAACACTGGACCGAAATAGGTTCCTGCTACGGTGATCGCGCAGACGGGCCCTGTGTCTTACACGGTTGAGACTGCTGAGGACGTCATCTGGAGAAGACACACAGATCAACTGTTGCTAGGAGCAAAGGCAGCCACAGAGACTCCAACGGCTGGTTGGCCTGAACTGTTTCCGGATGATACCGCAAACCAGCATCCTTTGCCACAGTGCTCTTCTCCAACACAGGAAGTCAAAGAGACTGTTCCACCTGAGCAAACTCCTGACTTTCGACTGACACAGGCACCTTCTCCATCTAGGCCTGTGTCAATGCCTACTGCTGTGGAAGCCAGCGACGACCGCCGGTATCCTGTCAGAGAGCGGTGGCCTCCAAGATGCTTGGATCTGTAGGCTTAGCGACTTACCCACAAGACTGGGGCAGAATAAACCCCAGGGTAAGGTGAGGGGTTGAGGCAGTCTACCTCTACCCTAGGTTAGTTGAGTGCATTGAAAGTAACTTACCTGTTGAGGAATGATGTGGACCTTCCATTTAAGAGGGGAGGAATATGTTATGTATTGTGTGTTCTCCTCCCACCTGTGGTGGCGCTGTCACAGCAGATAAATGGTTGGGTGTTCTCTTGATTAAGTTTAGCTCTCTTTGTTTGGAACTCTCCAGAACTTCCCTTTCCCTTCGAATAAAGCACTTCATGTTTGAATCTCTGAGTTCTGAGTTCTAATTGTGTCTAGGTAAAAAATGTACTGACACAACACCCAGTCCTGCAATATTTATGATTTCATAAATAGTCAGTCATGGTTACACGTTAAGGTTTAAGAGCAATTTTCTTTCTCAGGAAATGTAATAAACTAGTGTAAATGTTGCAATGCAATTTATTCAAAAATACTGTGTTTAAAAATCCTCCCATATCATGTCACAAATTATATCTACACCCATAACATAGAATTATACCCAACCACTCATTGTGTAAAATAGTTTTTCCTCATGTCGCCTCTGGTTCTGCCTTTAACCTCTCTCGATCCCAAAAAGTCACATGGTACAGAGTTTAACCACCATAAAATAAACACTTCAACAAAATAAAATCCAACTCCAAAAACCACTCCAGCTGAAGTGTTGCTTTTAACTCTGCCCGCCCAGCAGGAACGGTGCAGGCAGGGGAGGTTAATATGGATGGGGTGGGGTCACAACTATTCTTGATGTGTTCCTGTTACCCCCCCAACTTAACTTACCTGAGATCGGTTAGGAGAAGGTCACCTGCCCCAGGCAGGCGAGGGTCTACATGGAAAAGTCCCGGCCCGATGACTAGCTCTTATGTGATTCCTGCAGGCTTCAGGCAGGAGATGGTGCAGATAAATTCAACTAAGACCCAGGGTTTAAAATGGCATAGGCCTCACGCAGAGGTGTCCGTGGGAAACCCCGGCCAGCCCAGTAGTTTTTATTCATCAGCTATTTTTAGTATAATGTCAATTATACAACCATTTCTAGTGCATAGAGGAACAGCCAGGGAATTTCCTGCAATTAATTATGGAAATAAAGTTACACCAACATTGATGCAATTTATATTAGTGACTGGTTGCGTAGACTTGGTTTAGGTCTGTACCCTTGGTAACCAATTAAGTACTGCTGTGTAGTTTTTAAATTCTGAGAACTGGATTGAAACTACTTGCGTTCATTTCACCTATGACCGGCGACACATTTACCACCCTTATAATATGGAATAAATTTTAAAAGCTACAGTTCTGATTCCAAAAGCAATCATTTAGTTGCTGTGTGGTTATAAAAACTAAGTCTTGGGTGCAGTACTGACTTTATACTGGTCCAGCTGTATTGGAAACAAGCCGCAGAATCAATGTCCCCCTCATGCCTTGCTTCGAAGCTATGCCCACTGAAAACACATTATCAGATAACACCATGATGCAAAAAGATTGATTAAGAAAGGGAAGATAGATTATGAAAGTAAATTAACAAAAAATATAAAAACAGATAGTAAGAGTTTTTATAGTTATATAAAAAGAAAAAGGGTGGCTAAAGCAAATGTTGGTCCCTTAGAGGATGAGACCGGGAAATTAATGGTGGGAAATATGGAGATGGCAAAAACACTGAATGAATATTTTGTATCAGTCTTTACAGTAGAGGACACTAAGAATATCCCAACACTGGACAAACAGGGGGCTATAGGGGGGGAGGAGCTAAACATGATCAAAATCACTAAGGAAGTGGTACTCGGTAAAATAATAGGACTCAAGGCGGATAAATCACCTGGACCTGATGGCTTACATCCTAGGGTCTTGAGGGAAGTGGCGGTAGGGATTGTGGATGCATTGGTAATAATTTTCCAAATCTCCCTGGACTCAACAAAGGTCCCGGCAGACTGGAAAACTGCTAATGTAACACCCTTATTTAAAAAGGGCAGTAGACAGAAGGCTGGAAACTATAGACTGGTTAGCCTAACATCTGTGGTAGGTAAAATTTTGGAGTCTATTATTAAGGAGACAGTAACAGGACATTTGGATAATCATAATTTAATAGGGCAAAGTCAGCATGGTTTTATGAAGGGGAAGTCATGTTTGACAAATTTGCTGGAGTTCTTTGAGGAAGTAACATATACGGTGGATAAAGGGGAACCAGTGGACGTAATGTATTTAGACTTCCAAAAGGCATTTGACAAGGTGCCACACAAAAGATTATTGCTTAAGATAAAAAATCACGGGATTGGGGGTAATATTCTGGCATGGATAGAGGATTGGCTATCTAACAGAAGGCAGAGAGTTGGGATAAATGGTTCATTCTCAGACTGGCAATCAGTAACTAATGGTGTTCCGTAGGGGTCAGTGCTGGGTCCCCAACTCTTTACAATCTATGTTAACGATTTGGAGGAGGGGACCGAGTGTAACATATCAAAGTTTGCAGATGATACTAAGATGGGAGGGAAAGTAGTGAGTGAGGAGGACATAAAAAACCTGCAAGGGGACATAGACAGGCTAAGTAAGTGGGCTGAGATTTGGCAGATGGAATACAATACTGGAAAGTGTGAGGTTATGCACTTTGGCAGGAAAAATCGTAGAGCAAGTTATTATCTTAGTGGCAAGAAACTGGAAAGTACTGAAGTACAAAGGGATCTGGGGGTCCTGGTGCACGAAACTCAAAAGGTTAGTATGCAGGTGCAGCAAGTGATTAAGAAGGCCAATGGAATGTTGGCTTTCATTGCTAGGGGGATAGAATATAAAAATAGGGAGGTATTGCTTCAGTTGTACAAGATATTGGTGAGACCGCACCTGGAATACTGCATACAGTTTTGGTGTCCATACTTAAGAAAAGACATACTTGCTCTTGAGTCAGTACAAAGAACGTTCCCTCGGTTAATCCCGGGGATGAGGGGATGGACATATGAGGAGAGGTTGAGTAGATTGGGACTCTACTCATTGGAGTTCAGAAGAATGAGAGGTGATCTTATTGAAACATATAAGATTGTGAAGGGGTTAGATCGGGTGGATGCGGGGAGGATGTTCCCGATGATGGGTGAAACTAGAACTAGGGGGCATAGTCTTAGAATAAGGGGCTGCTCTTTCAAAACTGCGATGAGGAGGAACTACTTCACTCAGAGGGTGGTAGGTCCATGGAATATGCTGCCCCAAAAAGCTGTAGAAGCTACATCATTACATAAATTTAAAACAGAAATAGACAGTTTCCTAGAAGTAAAGGGAATTAAGGGTTACGGGGAGCGGGCAGGAATTTGGACATGAGTCTAGGTTCGGATCGGTCATGGCCCTGTAGCCTGATCCTGCTCCTATTTCGTGTGTCTAATTCTGTTAGATTCAGGAGATGGTTCTGTGATAGTAGATTGGCGGTTAGGATCAGATCAGCCATGATCTTATTGAATGGCGGAGCAGGCTCGAGGGGCCGATTGGCCTACTCCTGCTCCTATTTCTTATGTTCCCTTATGTTCTTATGTTCTAAAATGGAATTTGTGCTACCTTTTGTGAATGTGCAGAATGTGCATGCATTTTCTCAGAGTTATCGCAAGAGAATTCCACTGTTAGCGAGTCAGCTCAAAGTTAATCAGGCAAATTCCTGATTATATATGGAGAAATTATATTTAAAGAGTTACAGGCACCAGTACAACTGTGTTTAGAAAAGAAGCTTTAATCCTAATTATATAAGTTGGATTTGAGCCAAGGTCACAAATCTATAAGCTCAATCCACACAAATTATGGCACCTGGTCTATTTCATCACAAGATGGGTCACCCAGTTTTGCTGAGGTCGTTTCCTAAAGATTTAGTACCTCAGTCTAATAAAAATGTTAACTCTGTTTCTCTCCCCACAGATGCTGCCCGACCTGCTGAGTATTTCCAACATTTTCCGTATTTATTTCAGATTTCCAGCATCCGCAGTATTTTGCTTTTGCAGCAGTTTGGAGTATTGAATTGCATTATTTAGTAGCTTTCAATTAATGGCTACAGTAATAAATAAAAGTAGGACACCACCAAAAAGGTACGTTTGTAAAAAAAAACTTATCTGAATGTGAAGTCGGGAAGAGCATAAATGCTCCCCACAACCCCACATTAAAACGCTGCTGTTCATCCCCCATACCCCTATAGTCATGTCACCCTTCCTCCCGATCATCTTCCCCCTGTCCCGATTGCCCTCCTGTCCCAGCCGCCCGATTGCCCTTCTCCCGGTTTAGTAAGGATTACTGCCTCCTTGTGTCACTCCATTCTCACTTCTGTTCATTAATCATCTCCTGTCTTCCACTTAATCACAAACCATTCTATTTTTTCTCCCTTACTCCTGGTTCAATTCCTCCTTATAAGCTATCCATCTGCAACATCTTCTGGCTGACCAAGGGTCATGTGATTTGAAACGTTAACCCTATCTTCCTCTGCCCACAGATGCTGCCTGGCCTGCTGAGTCTCTCCAGCATTTTCTGTTTTTATTTCAAATTTTCAGCATCGGAAATATTTTGCTTTTTTTCCCCAAGTAAATGTGTTGGTGGGTTTGATCCAGCGCTGGATATTTATACTGTCCTCAGCAGAATTCTTCATCAAGTAGCACTGATGTCGTAAGCTAGCAGTTAAATAACAATATTGGCCCAGATATTCCGATCCCTACGAGTGGGTACGCGCTGTGTACTCACTCGTAGGGACATCGGAAATGCCGGTTTCAGGCATGCACAGCGCATGCGCTGGAAACCGGCATTTCCGATCTGTCAAGAATTTTTGGAGACCCTCCGCCTGCAGAAAACCCTTACAATTCTTGCGCCTGCTTTTACCAGGATAAGAGTTGAAAAAAGTAAAAAAAAAAATTTTCCCCTGATTTATCATTTAAAAATACTTTAAAAAAAGGTAAGTTTATTTTTAGCCCTGTAAAAAACTTTAATTATTTTTTTCAAAAATTAAATTTTTTGTTTAAAATAGTTAATTTATTGTAATTTCAAGTCATTTTAAAAATATGATTAAAAAAATATATCTTTAAAGTTTTACTGTTTTGGGGGTGATCTCCATTCATATATTTGACAGGTCTTCCGGTCAAATGTATGAAGGGAGATTCCCTTTTGTGATTGGCTCCCCATGGCCCACGTGACCCCAGGGACGCTGCGAACTACCTGCGTCTCTGGGATACGTGGGCCCTGTGCGCTTGGAGTTTGGAGAAGCCCAGGAGTGGAAGTGTGCGTGTCCCAGGAGCCCTCGGGTAAGGGCGCAGATTTTTCCAGATCGCAGTCCTCCGCCTGCGATCGGAATATCTGGGCCATAATGGGCCAGAAATTCGCGGCCAAAGGCGTGAGTGCGCTCGGGGTACTCACGCATCTGGCCGTTGGAAATGCCGGCGTTCAGCATGAACAGCGCATGCGGGGAACGCCGGCATTTCCAGACCTCGCGCGCGTGCGACTGCACAGGCAGCGCTTGCGCGGTGAACTTCGTAGATTTCATTCATGAAATCCGTGAGGGTAAGTCCTCAGAAGTTACACGTAAAAAAAGCAAGTGTAAAGTGGTTCATTGGCTGCGGAGGAAGAAACATTTTATCGTGGAGCTTCTGAAATGCAATATTTTTGTTTGGGAAAGGGAGGGAAGTTATTTTAAGAAATTTTAAGTAAGTTTTAAAGTTAAAATTTTTTTTTTTTAAAGGGTTTTCAGAACGGTAGGTAGAAGGAGCAATTGTGGCTGTGTGAATGGAATGTGAGAATGAGTTATGTATGTATGTCCACATATATTTCTTTACGTATATGTATGTATGTTTTATATTCCTTTACTAATGTGTATGAATGTATGTTTTTAATTATGATTTTCCAATAAGTTACTTTCTCTGAAAGTCATAATTAAATAATACATTCATACACATAAGTAAAGGAATATATACATAACACGCAAAGGAATATATACAGACATACATATTTTCAGAAGCTCCACGATAAGAAATATCTTCCTCCGCAGCCTCTGGAGCAACTGTACCCATGCCTTTTTCATGTGTAAGTTGTAATGACTTGACCTCACTGAAAGCATTAATGTAAGCGGCGAATTATACTGCGCACGCGCTGCCTGTGCAGTCGCACGCGTTCTGCCTCTGAACCCCTTCGTTCAGAGGACAGGAAATGCCGGTTTTCCCCACATGCACTGTGCATGCTGAAAACCGGCATTTCATCCAGCCAGATGCGTAAGTACCCCGACCGTACTCGCGCATTTGGAAGGGAATTACTGGGCCAACATTTTACATGTCAATAAAATGAAAAATTTAACAATTGCACGACTTGCCCCCTCGCACCTGCGACTGAGGGTCCAAGGAGGTGCATTGCGCAAGAGGTCATCATCGTACGTATCCTCACACTGTTCCCTTTGGGGAACTGTATGAAGTGGTGGAAGGATTTATGGCCGTGATTAACGCTCATTCCGTGACCGTAACCATCTTTGAACCAGCCATTAGGGCGGTTAGTCCTATGGCGGGAGGGTTTTACGGGCTCCCACAACCCATCTGAGGGGGGGGGGGCCACCAACACCCACGGACGCAAGTATCCCGCTGGATGTCCACCCAGAATTTAAAGTTGGAACTCCGACTCCACTTGCCGGGACTGTCTGGAGTGGGGTTCAAAACCCTACTCCTTCTGGCCCAGCGGCGGGGATGCTTACTGCTACGCAAAAGGCCCACTCCGCACAAAAGGTGACACCCATACGTTTCCTGCGCCTTTTCCCTCCCCGTGACTGGAGCCCTATGCTGCCATTTCACGTTGCTAATCGGATTGGGCCTTTGTCACAGCGGTAGGATCCCCGCCGCTGGGCCAGATCAGGGTAGGGTTTCGAACCCCGCTCCAGACAGTCCCGGCAAGTGGAGTCGGAGCTCCGGCTCTAAATTCTGGGTTGACATCCAGTGGGATATTTGCGTCCGTGGGTGTGGGTGGCCCCCCCTCCTTGTATAGCTTGTGGGAGCCCGTAAAACCCTCCCGCCATAGGACTAACCGCCCTAATGGCTGGTTCAAAGATGGTTACGGTCACGGAATGAGCGTTAATCATGGCCATAAATCCTTCCACCACTTCATACAGTTCCCCAAAGGGAACAGTGTGAAGACACGTATGACGACGACATTGCTAAATAAATAAATGGAATTTAAAAAACTCTTTTAGGGCTTTTAAAAGTCTTTAAATTGCTTTAATTCTGTTTAAAACTACTTCAGATTACTGAAAATAATGTAAACATTTTAAAAAGTTTATAAAAGTTACCAAAATCTTCAAAAAACTTCCAAAAACCTATTTAAACTGCTGCTTTGCATGTAAAAATGGTTAGCAGCTTGACAGAAACATTGGGGGCGTGTCCAGTGAAACTGAGACCTCAAGGGACGTGTCTCACTTGCACTGCACGCTACAGGCTTCGCGCTGGCTGCACTCCTGGGCGGCGTGACGTCATACGCTGCCCGGGATTCTTCTTCTGGAAACACCAATTCCAGGCGTCCCTGGAGCTGATCGGCAGTAGCGCGGGGTAAGTGTAAATACGGGGCTTGCACGCGCTGCAAGCCCCGTTCTGGAATTTCTGGGCCAATATTATCAGATGGACCTAAAGAAAGAACAAAGGAACTTGTATTAAACAGCGTCTTTCACATCTCCAAAGGTCCCAAAGTTCTTCACAGTTAATGAACTACTTCTGAAGTGTAGCCACTGTTGTTATTTAGGCAATTATGTATAGCAATTAACAGTCCATTATTTTAACTGTTGTTACATTATGGGGCATTAAAGTACCTTGAATTCTGAATTAATTATATGTGTTTGAAATTGGACCAAGACGTGCTACTGAACCTTTAAACAGAGTAACCTATTTTCTGAGTGTAAATAAAATATTAATAAGTGACCAACACCCTGTGGAAAATCATGCCTTTTTTCACATTCAGCTCCCAAAGGTTACAGTTGTGCAATTAACTTTGTAACTGGTATTCAAACTTGGGTTTAATTTAATCTGATAATTAAACAATAAACAACTTTTCCGACTTAATAATGTTGACTGTGAAACAACTTCCGAGCTACTGAAATATTTTACTTTTTCTGCTCTCGCTGCATACTGGGAATGAACAGCACAGTGAACTATATGCATTTTGACACAGGATATTCTCCTGGGATTAACTCTCCAAACCTTGGCTAATTGGTGTGGATTATCTCCTCATTAAAATCTTTGTTGATTGGAAAGATGTAACTATTTTGTGCTGATGCTTTGGACTTGACACTGCTGTAGAACCTGCAAAGTTAATTTCCACTCCTTCCTTGCACACACAGTGGTGATGACAAGGGAATTTATTCTGAAACCTCTCATTTTAAAGATAATGAAACAAGGTGGTTTGGGCATTGAAAGAGCTAATCTAATTTAAAGAGAACAAAAATCACACCAAGGCTGATCTTAACACTCTCTGCTAGACAGAATCCGGGGTGGTAGCAGCCATGCAATTGGAGTGCCGTACTCACCAGTCATTCCCAGTTGCCACCATTTTGCCCGGGGCATTCACAAGAGTGGCCCAGGCACCCATCTGAAGCAGGCAGGAGCCTCATTAAAGTATGGAAATTCAGGGTCCTATATCATACATTTGACCCTGAATTCAATTTTGAGGTACAATTGGGCAGAGTGTAGACACATGTTCCGCCCATTTGTACTGGGCAGTAAGCAGTCTAACCAGTGCTCCATAAAGGGACCACTGGAGGCCACTCACAAAACAGCCCAGGAAATGTCTAATTTTATTTGGTAAGGCCAGGAGGAGCAGAGGGATCACAAAACAAATCACAGCCCCAATAATTCATTGGTATATAAGTGCTATCGTAATTAGTGTTACAATTTTATTTGCAGGTTACTATAAAACCACAATTGTTTTTGAATAGTTGTGGTATTACGCACCAGTGTGACTGTAAAACAAATGTCATTCTAATGTTTTGCATATGATAGTATAGGAAAAACAAACACAACTAAGTCGAAGAGGATGGTTGAGGTCTTGTCAATGTTGAGCTATGTAAAGTTCTGTTTCATCCTTGACTTGATGTCGCCGGCTATCGGACAGCATCAGCAACAGTCTTAGAATCCAGGGTGATGGAGGAAGGGTAAAGCTGATTATCATTAGTATAAATAGGAAAGTTGGCATGTACTTATGAATAATGTTACCGAGAGGCAGCACATCAATAAGACCTCTTATTGACTCAGAACCAACTCCAAAGGCTTGTTTTCATTCAGTTAAGACACAAAACCATAAAGACGCACCTGAACTATGTGTCATTGTGCCTGACCTTAGTCTAATGAGATAATGTGACATCGATGCTGTAAGAAGTAAATGGTGGCAGAATCACTACTTATGCAACCACCAACAATTTGGCAATTTGAAACAACAATTACAAAAATTTCAGGAGGAACAGCATTCCTGCCAGTCTGGGCCACCACATAAAATGGAATTAGGCTAAGCAAGCTTTTGTGCATTCCTGTCCACTTGTAGCCTCATTCCATTTCCCAGATAGCATGCACTACGTCTCCAGTTCGGATAGGCTCACTATCATAGCTCTTCCTCCAGCTGATTGGAAGTGAAGCCTGATTGGAAGTGAAGTAGGACTGGCTGGGCATCACTTTTTAAATTAAATGAATATCCTGTCATGATTGGAGGATGGATTTTGCAGATAGATTTAAACAAATAAGCACGACATGCTAGTCTTCTGAAATAATTCATTTTCAATGTTTGCCAAACTGCAGCAATGTATTCAGTGGGAATTTTCTAATTTATTGCATTAGTGATCTTTGCTGACAAAGCATAAAGAATTTTCTAAAGAATCCCTGTGGTCACACTTGCCCTCATACCTTGTATCTACAATATACTCAGATGGGAGTACATTGATTTTCTGCTTTCTGATGAAAGAAATCAAACAAGAATGAAGTTATTTGCTCATAAATTATGGGTACTTTTAATTAGAGAAAGTACCATAGAAAGCCATGGATCATGTTGTCACTGAACTCTCACTTACAGTCTCTTTGCTGAGACACCCATGAAGTGCTCAAATGTTTTCAAAGCTCTGCTATAGCATTTGATGTAATGCATCCTAACAGTTTGCTCTGTAGAATGTGATGTAATGCATCCTAACAGCACTAGTACCTGACTAGATAGATGTAATTTAATGAAGGTAAAAAGATATATTTTGTATTCAGTCCGTGAAAACTTTATTTTCACCTTTGAAATTGAGCAAATGCCTTCAGGTGAATTTGCAACAGTCAAACTGATTCATGCATATTCCATATGCAATCCGTAATATAACTTAGGATGTATCAAATTGATCCCAATGATTTTGATATGATGGCGAGTTGCAGACACAGCAGCACAAGATAATTTTTCTAAGGTTGAAGCAGGCCTTAAAGGTTATTCACGGCTTTTTTGGTACAGCAAACTAGCGCACTAAACAAACCTAGGGACGCTGTGGTTGGTAAACCCATAAATCTTGAAAGGAATGCTAATCAAAGGGCACCAGGTGAATCTCTAATCATTTCACCTTAACTCTTCATCAAAGAAACGGCTGGAGATTTGCTGTCCAAATCCAGGGTTTATTTGATGCCTAAAATTGAGTTCACTTGAACTTTCTTGCATTAACCAATCCAAAAATATGTTGGTAGTTGCACAAGCCAACCACTCCCTTTTAGGACATGGTACATGAATGTAAAGAATGAGCTAACCTTTTCTTGCCAAAGTCATCAAAGAAGAACTCAGACAAATGTAACCCCTTCACGGTTCTCTAGATATATGTGAGATGTGGTCTCTGTTGTAGACAGTATTCTATAGTCCAGTAAGGAGATCACTACTACAATGGTTTAATTCTAATTATCTTACTTTATAGTTTTAACATCAGACAGTATAAGAAGATTACGGGTCAATGACCTAAATTAGACATTTGCATACATTGGAATGAATCTAGACATAATAAACATACATTCTCCATTTATATGGATTCAAAGGAGAATCTGTCCCTGTGTCCAAATTCGAGTGCACTCTTTCGTTGGCGCGCTTAAGTTGGAGCTCATGGTATGTATAATGTCTGCAAGACTTACGACTCCAAACACCTTCGTTGAATTCTCTTCATGATCACTGAATCCTACTTTGAGTTCTGGATGCAGATCTACTAATACGAAGAGCGGCGGCCGAGTTTGGAAGCCCGGGACGGGATGCGGCAGCCATTTGCCTCCTGAGCCCTCTTTTCAGAGCTCCTGCCCTCTTCTCTTCCAGTTGCTCCTTTCTTCCCGCTCGAAAAACCCGACTCCACCCCTTCCTCCTGGGGTTTCTGCCTGGAGACTGCGCAGCCTCACTGTCTGCAACAGTTGATACTGGTGCAGAATTATGGAAAGTCTGCTCTTAGTCACATTGTGTCCTTAAAAGTTCTTGCCGTACCTTCACATGGGCAACTTTAACCCAGGGATTTATAACAATGATAATACAGTGTCTAAGTTAAAGATTGATAACCATACTTAGCGTACATAACATTTCCAGTGGGTATTACACTCCCCCCCTACCAAATATAGGCATGTCCCCATGACTAATGAACTTTACACATAAGTGGTTGCATGCTTCCCAACCATGTATAAAGGGAGGTAACATATCGAACCATAGGGGCTATCATTACACTTGGCACTCCTAGTGTACTGTATGTCAATCTTTCAGGAACCTTCTTAACTCGCTGTGAGCTCCTTATTTCGGATACCCGGTCTTCAGTTCCTTCAACTACGTTGGAGGCGTTGGTTCCTTTGTTATCATGCCTTTCAGTCTCTTTTATCTCCTTCTCGGAAGCATCTGGTTCTTCCCAGACCATGTCCAAGTCTGAGCTAAATGGTTCAGACAATTCATCCAGATTCTGTCTTATGCGTCTTTCTGGGAGGTCGTACCATAGATCCCATTCTTCATCTTCCGACTCATCAGGTTCCTCATGATCCACACACTGTGTCATGGGTTTTCTGTCTTCTGGAACAAAGTTTTCCTGGTTTCTCGTTTTTTTCCTTCTTCTTCTCTGCAGGGTTCTCCTACTAGGTGTCGGCTCATTATCCGCTGGCGGATCCAGACGCACTTGCTGTCCCAATGGCAGGATATGATTCCGGTGCAGTATTTTTATGGGTCCATTCCCACCTGCAGGTTTTAGCCGAAACACAGGTAGTTGTGACATTTGACTTTCAACAATGTAAGGTGTAGAAGCCCAGCGGTCTGCTAACTTATGTTTCCCTTGAAGTCCTAGGTTCCGTATGAGAACTCGGTCACCAGGCATGAGTTGGGAAAAACGGATCTTCTGGTCATACCTCTGCTTATTTCCTTTATTCTGTTTGGCAGAAACAGACTCAGCAAGTTCATAAGCAGCTTGCAATTCCTTTCTCATGTCAGATACATACTTGAGGTAAGTTCTCTGTGATGTGCCATCACTGGATACTCCGAAACACAAATCCACCGGCATCCTCGCTTCACGTCCAAACATGAGGTAGTACGGTGAAAAACCAGTAGCGTCATTTCGGGTACAATTATAAGAATGAACAAGATGTCCAATGTGCCGACTCCACTTGTTCTTTCGCTTTGAATCCAGCATTCCAAGCATGTCTAACAAAGTACGGTTAAACCGCTCAGGTTGAGGATCTCCCTGAGGATGGTATGGAGTTGTTCTTGACTTCTCAATCCCGAGCATGGACAACAACTCATGTATAAGTCTACTTTCAAAGTCTCTACCTTGATCACTGTGTATTCACTTTGGCAGTCCATAGTGGATGAAGTATTTATCCCACAACACTTTGGCAACGGTGGATTCTTTCTGATCCTTTGTGGGAAAAGCTTGGGCGTAGCGAGTATAATGATCTGTAATGACCGAGACATTTGCGGTATTGCTGGAATTGGGTTCGATGGACAGAAAATCCATACAGACAAGGTCTAGAGGTCCATCACTTTGCATGTGAAACAGAGGAGCAACTCTTTTAGGTAAAGTCTTTCTCTGGACACAACGTGCACAGGACTTGCAGAACTCCTCAACCACAGACTTCATACGTGGCCAATAGAATCTGTCCTTGACCAACCCATAGGTCTTATCTACTCCCAGATGACCTGCGTCATCATGCAAAGACTTCATCACTATTTCCCTGTACTTTTCAGGCAGGACCAACTGTGAATGACATGGTTTAGTGGGTGGGTGAGTGATTCTACACAACACTCCCTCTTTAATTTCCAAGTGGTCCCATTCTCTTAGGAGCAGACGACAGTCAGGATGTTTTGATTTGTCGATCTGTGTAATATCACCCAGACGGAGAGCTGAAAACACCTCATGAATACAGGGATCCTCTTGTTGTGCTTTGGATATTTCAGATGAACACAACATGGGTAAGTTTTGTACATCCAAACTGGAAAGGTTGCAAAATGCCTGGGGAACAGCATGCATTGACGCTCCCAAGTGGTCAATCTCTCGGGCATGAAATGAATTCTTTGGTCCAGATACCACGGACATCTGACACATTACTTTCACATCTGCTGAAGCAACATCTTTCCACTCTGGTTTCTGGTAGTGTGGGCGACGAGACAGAGCATCTGTGTCAATGTTCTGGTTCCCAGGTCTGTACCTGAGACTAAAGTCGTAAGCAGATAGTGCAGCAAGCCAGCGGTGGCCGGTGGCATCAAGTTTTGCCGAAGTCAACACATAGGTTAATGGATTATTGTCTGTCCTCACTTCAAACTTCGCTCCATACAGATAATCCTGCAGCTTATCCACCACCCCCCACTTCAACGCCAAGAATTCTAGCTTATGAGCTGGGTAGTTACGCTCTGATGGCTTAAGACTGTGACTGATGAACGCTACAGGTCTCAGTCCTGCTCCTTGGTCCTGATACAACACACCACCCAACCCTTCTTGACTGGCATCCACGTGTAGCATATATGGCAGCTGTGGGTTTGCAAAAGCCAACACGGGGGCTTGAGTAAGACTTTGCTTTAAGGTGTGGAAGGCCTCTTCGCATTTCTCATCCCATCTAACACCAAAAGACTCAGAGGGTTTGAAGTAGTCCTTGTTCTCTTTACGTTTAGCCTTTTTCTTCCTCTCGGCTGGTGGGAGGTAACCAGCCAGCAGCTGATTCAGAGGATGGGCCACTTTGGAGTAATCCTGCACAAAGCGCCTGTAATATCCGCAGAACCCAAGAAATGACCACAAGGCAGTCACTGTGTTCGGTTTGGGCCATGTGGTAACAGCTTCGATCTTGGATGGATCTGTGGCTACTCCATCCTGTGATACAATATGCCCCACATAGGACACGGATGTTTGGCAAAACTGACACTTGTCCAATGATAGCTTGAGACCTTCATCCTCCAGGCGACCAAGCACTTTCAGCAACCGAGCTTCGTGTTCTTTAAGGGTTGCCCCAAACACAATGATATCATCCAAGTACACCAATACTTCGAGCAAGTTCATGTCCCCAACTGTTTGTTCCATTATTCTTTGAAAAGTTGCTGGAGCGCCTGAAACTCCCTGTAGCATCCTTTCAAATTGGTAGAACCCAACTGGACATATAAAGGCTGTCTTTTCTTTGTCCGATTCACTCATCGGTATTTGGTAGTATCCACTTCTGAGATCCAACACACTGAACCACTTGCTTCCATTAAGACAAGCCAGTGCATCCTCAATTCTTGGAACGGTGTATTGGTCGGGAATAGTATGTCTGTTAAGCGTCCTAAAGTCCACACACATCCGAATCTTTCTGTTCTTTTTCCTCACCACCACTATAGGAGATGCATAAGGACTCCTGGACTCGGTAATGATCTCAGCTTCTTTTAACTGCGACAGGTGCTGTCTCACTGCTTCGATGTCAGCTGGTGCCAGCCATCGAGACCTCTCCCGAAAGGGTTTATCCTCGGTAATTCTGATAGAATGGCGAGTACTCTTACTACAACCAACATCAAACTCATGAGTAGAGAAAACTCCTCTCCGCTCCATCATCTTCATGACTAATCGGTCCTTCCATTCTTTAGGAACGAATGAATCTCCAAAGTTGAAGGAGGAGGGTGTCAGATCTCCGGTTGAGTTAACTTTGGACTCTTCCTTCACATGTGACGACAGTACATTGACAGGAAACAGATGCGCAATCGGCATTCCTTTCCTCAATGTGATTCCTTTGCCTGACATATTCCTCACGGTCACTGTAACTCTCCTTGACATCACAGCTGTCGGGGTCTGCAACTCTGGTCTCACCAGAAGCTCATTTGGAAACCGTGACTCTTCTGCAGGATCATCAGGTGACTCTATCAGAATGGCTTCAGTACCTGGCGTTCCAGGGAATTTTGGTATCCCAGGGATTCTAGCCACTCCTCCAGGATGCAGGGTGATAGGTTTGGCTCGAACGTACCACACAGTTCCTCTTTTGCTATCATCTACGTCGGAAGAAAATTCAGGCAGTTTCTCAAAAGCCTTTTTGAAAACAGGGTGAATGTGTTTGGTGCTCAAGAAGTTTTCACCTCCCTGCTCTTTGCAGCTTGTCAGGAGTCGTCTCACTGTGGGTGTATTACTGCCAACCAGTATGGAAACCTCACCTTTCACCATGGGGTCAGGGCAAACCAACACAAGTGCATCAATGGTCTCAGTGGTCCCTACATCAGCTTCCAAGAACTCCAACCTCAGCGACAAATAGCCATCATATGGGTAATCAGCAGGACTAAGGCCCCAGATCTGCAGAAGACTGATTGGGGTTAACGGCAAATGCATCAGGTATCGGTCATAGAAGGATCTGTACAGTATGGTAACCTGAGAACCCATGTCGAGGATAGCTTTAGTATAAATGCCTTCAATCTGTATTGATACAGCAGAACTCGGCCCTACTAAACCTTCAGGTATGATGTCTTTCATATCCCCTCGTCTATTATTGCACTTAGCGGAACGTGTCTTAACTACAGGGACAGCAGGCCGTTCCGTTACTGTGCCCCTTTGTAGTTTCCCGACTTCTTGGTAAGTTTTATGAGATGGTCATTTACTTTTTTTAGATTTTCCTCACCTCTACATTCTCGCTTGAAATGTCCATCCTTTCCACAGTTATAACAAAAGACTCCAGGTCTATCTCCTTCATGGGGATATCATTTAGAGGAATCATTCATTTTGCTCTTAGACTTCACAGGGTGTTCAACCTTTTGCACCCGTGCGTCATCCCTTTCTGTGTTGGGCTTAGACCGAAAATATGCCATCTCGGCTCTCATGACATTTATTTCCTTCTTCAGCTGTTCCATCTCAGGGTTGACATCACCCTTAGGAGTAGAAACTGTAACAGGGGTCACAAGCTTGGACATCACAGCACTCTTTGCTACATTCCGGGCCTGAAGCATATCCTCCTCCTCTCTGACTTCCCTTAGCAGCTCAGTGAAGGTAGGTGGATCTCGCAACTTATGGGTCATGCGTATGCAAAGAGCAGTCACATCTTCGAGCAATGCACCTCGCACAACCTGTTCAATGCGGAACCGATTCATTTCAGGCAACTCAATCCCTCTTTTCCGTAACATACAATGCAGCAGTTTGTCTATTCTCAGCAGATAACTGGACAGCTTCTCTCCCTCACACTGGAATGTGCTTCTGAATCTGACCATCAAATCTGAAATGGTTTCAGTAGTTCCAAAGGCAGTTTCTAGAGCCTGCATGTAGTCAAAGGAAGTAGCAGAGGTGTTCTGCACCTTTAAGAATCTTACAATGTCAGCAGCAGGACCCTTAAAGCTTTCTACTATTCTCTGCCTCTTCACATTGTCACTGCACTGCCATTCCTCTAGCAGAGGCAGGGTCTGCTCAGCCGAGGCGTCGTACTCCTCTTCCCCACTGGGAGTTGGTCTCACTCCTGAGAACATACGGAGCTTACGGTATCCCTGAGCCTCGAAGGGCAGATTGGTGCATTTATCCACCAGAGAACTAATGGCACTGACCAACTGAGTGTTCATATCCAGGGCCGAAGGACTTATCAGACCTTTGACATCAGCAACAGTCTTTCCTTCTTGTCTCAAGAATGACAACAACTTGGTCTGAAACCCTTCTTCTTCCTTAGTAGTAATAGGGACAAACTGAACTGGCCAGGGACCAGCCTCTTCAGAAAGCCCAACTGCCTCAGGTAAACCATGACCTCTCAGGTTCTCTGATGTCTGGATCAACACAAACTGCTTCTTGGTAGCTGTATCCAAGCAGCGCTCAACTATCCTAACCTTTCCAAAGGCTTTGACACAATTCAGAGCCCTTAGCAAGACATCATCAGGGTCATCGTTAGCAACACCATTCAGCACAATGGCATGGGTAGTAGCTACTTCATTTTTACTTATATTTTTCCACTCCTTTCCTCCCCCCCCCTTTCCTTTTGTTTCTCTTTCACACCTGGCAGCTATCTTTTGCCCTGCTAGTACACTTTACACCTAATCCCAGCCTATTACCATCTCGTCTAGCTTCTAATCTCTTTTACTTCTTTTGGTTCTTTTATTCTTTTGTCCGATCGCAGCCCTGCCTTCGATCTAGTTCCTTTTCTCTCCAGTTTTGAAGAAGGGTCAAACCCGAAACGTCAACTCAAATTTCTCTCCACGGATGTTGCCTGACCTGCTGAGTTTTTCCAGCATTTTCTGTTGTTATTTCGGATTTCCAACATCTGCAGTATTTTGCTATTGAGCTATCTGCTTCCGTTTGCACCAAGCTTCAACCTCAATAACATCCATCTTTTATGCTCAAACAGCCCAGTAGGAACCACAAACCACTCTCTTAGCAATGAGCATTCAATACTGTTAGTTTACTGACATAAATAGACCACAATCCCGGACGAGCCCCCAAAATGTAACCCCTTCACGGTTCTCTAGGTATATGTGAGATGTGGTCTCTGTTGTAGACAGTATTCTATAGTCCAGTAAGGAGATCACTACTACAATGGCTTAATTCTAATGATCTTACTTTATAGTTTTAACGTCAGACAGTATAAGAAGATTACGGGTCAATGACCTAAATTAGACATTTGCATACATTGGAATGAATCTAGACATAATAAACATACATTCTCCATTTACATGGATTCAAAGGAGAATCTGTCCCTGTGTCCAAATTCGAGTGCACTCTTTCGTTGGCGCGCTTAAGTTGGAGCTCATGGTATGTATAATGTCTGCAAGACTTACGACTCCGAACCCCTTCGTTGAATTCTCTTCACGATCACTGAATCCCACTTTGAGTTCTGGATGCAGAGCTACTAATACGAAGAGCGGCGGCCGAGTTTGGAAGCCCGGGACGGGATGCGGCAGCTATTTGCCTCCTGAGTCCTCTTTTCAGAGCTCCTGCCCTCTTCTCTTCCAGTCGCTCCTTTCTTCCCGCTCGAAAAACACGACTCCACCCCTTCCTCCTGGGGTTTCTGCCTGGAGACTGCGCAGCCTCACTGTCTGCAACAGTTGATACTGGTGCAGAATTGTGGAAAGTCTGCTCTTAGTCACATTGTGTCCTTAAAAGTTCTTGCCGTACCTTCACATGGGCAACTTTAACCCAGGGATTTATAACAATGATAATACAGTGTCTAAGTTAAAGATTGATAACCATACTTAACGTACATAACATTTCCAGTGGGTATTACACAAAAAAATCATGAACTAACATTTCTTAACACGCTTATGATAACTAAAATTAACAGCATCTTAATGCTAAAAGTTTCTGGGACATATACTCTTAACAAACTGAATTAGTAAGCCTATAACCCAAATAAGTAACTCAGGTCAACTGGGCTTCACTTAATATGGATTAAAGTTATGCTCAATATCCAAGATTGGCAAGAAGTCAACATGGTTAATTTATGGTTAGATCCTTGGGGGTCATTTTCAATTTTAATGCCTGGGGAGTAATGTGGCAGAATGGATCGCTCGCCCATTATAGAACTCATCTGATCTACTCTGCCACATCACCACCCAGGAGGCAAAGTTAAAAACTAACCCCTTGCAGAGCTGACAAGGTAACAGCTTTGAGTAACAAATATGTCCAAATGCATTTAAGTCTATTTAAGCAAATTGCTGCTAAACTAGATGCTATAACAGCATTATTCCTTGATCTCATACAACCTTGTCCTTCTCAGTTGGCTATAGTACAGTTGGCAGCCTCACCTCCCTCTGGAATGTTTGTGCTTGCCTTGGAAACTCCCATGAGGTTGATCTCCATCTGTACCTGCAGCAATTCTTTTTTCTTCTGCCATCTGCTGTCTTCTAGGTAGTCATAACCTTGGCTTTAGTTTTCAGAAACTTAACTCTTACATACAAGGGGCACACTTAAACAATTGCATATAACTGGCTGGACTTCTTAAAATTAGCAGTCTCACTCTTAAAGTTCTCCTCCAAGTCACACACCATCCTGACTTGGAAGTATATCGCCGATCCTTCATCGTCGCTGGGTCAAAATCCTGGAACTCCCTCCCTAACAGCACTATAGGAGTACCTTCACCACACAGACTGCAGCGGTTCAAGAAGGCGGCTCACCATCACCTTCTCAAGGGTAATTAGGGATGGGAAATAAATGCTGGCCTTGCCAATGATGCCCACACCCCATAAACGATAAAAAAACACTCACTCAGTGACATGAATCTTGTCATTCATGTGGAAATGACTTATGAAATGATACTGGGCAGCCTGCTGGTGGCACTGTCCAGGGAGAGTATAAATACTCGGGCATGGGCCCAGCTTGCTCAGGACATTCTTTAACAGGAACTAGTGAAGGACACAACTAGATCTCCATGTTGAAAAACAGTTGATTAAAGCCTTGTTTAATACTTAGGCCAAGTGCCTAGTAGTTTTCTTACGTCACTCAGTTTAGAAGCCTGCCTTCACAACCCCATTTTTCCACCATTTTGCCTACGCAAATTATGTGCAGACATATGTTGTAGGAAAAAAAATCAACATTCTTGGCTTCAGTTTTGCTTCACAATTTGCTTTGTTCATGAATACCACATCTCAGACACTTAGGTGCAATTGTGTCAGGCACTTTGCATGTGACACTTTGAAGTATGATGAACACTTTCTCACACCCTGCTGGATGCAAGACTTTTAATTTTATACAAATAGATAAATTAGGCATAGCAAACAGTTTTTTTTTTACCAAACACAAGATTAGAATCAGAGTCTACAGCCAACCAATATGAGTAGAATCAAACCTGAAAAATAATTGTTGCAAGAAGCTTTATGAGGAATCATTATTTTGATTTTTTAAATCATAATCTCACATCTCTAAAGAACATAAAGAAAGGTTTCAATGAAAAATGGATGAGCTTTACAATACTATTGTACTCATTATAAAGGAATAAGCTTAGATGGGATATTTAAATGAAGGAATAATTTATGAATAAGGGTTAAGCACTTAATGTGATTGTAAATTGGAACATGTGACACAAAATGAATGATTCATGTTGGGCTATATGCAATAAATAATTAAACTAATCCAATATAATGATACATGATGAATTGATAAATAATAAATTTACTATTGAATAAATTCGCAATACAATCAATATTTTTAATACCAGTGAAGAAAAATTAAAACATTTACAAGATTTGATAGCAAAGTTTAATTGTAAAAATGTTGTTTTTGTACTAAAGCTTTATGCTGAGGTTTGCAATTTTTATATACATTAGACCTGCATGAACTATTTTTTAAAGAAAAAGTGCCATGTCAAATGAATAAAAAATCTAAAAAGTGTAGTCTCTATTTGAAAAATCTATACATTCATACTATAGAACTCATAGAAACCAAAAACTTACTGAGCTCTTAAGCTGAAAAGGACTTGTATTTATTGCATAACTGCTTGAATAGTCATTATCTGAAAAATAAGGGGATTTTCATGCGAGAATAATCCTGGATATAGGAATATAAACGCTGCAGGTATGTTTACATGAACATAAAAACATACAATGTAGGATTTATGTTTTTGGCTTTCAAAATGTCACAGCTATTAAACAAATAACATTACTAGGTTAGTTAATTAGAAATTACATATTCCTCTTCTGTCAATCTGTACTAGTCAAGCAGGATGAGCGAGGGACCTCTTCCCAGTCTCTGTCTTTGCCACTCTAAAATCCATGCTAGGATGTACATTGAATAACTGTCCCTATTCTTCCCCTTTTTCCTCTTGGTGCAGCACTGTGTCCCTGCTTAGTGATTTCTTATAGCACATTGGTTGAGATCAGACCCCCGCTCTGTGAGGGATCAGGAGCTGAACTCACTATGTTGGCTTTAAAATACGGGGTGGAATTTTCTGGGTGTCAGTGGGCATGACCGGTGGCAGGTCAGGTGGGAAAGTGTTTTTTTTACAGAGGGACGGGACCCTGCTGTCAACCCGCCGCCACGCGCCTTCCTCAAATGTCGGGTCTATCAGTGCTGAGCAGATCTGACACGCAGCGGCAGGGGAGGCAATTAAGGTCATTATGACCTTGTTAGCAGAGCATTAAGAACTATTTTCAGCTCACCTTCACAGTTTATCAGATCGCCCAGGGAGTCCACGCTGCTTGGGGATCACATCAGGTAAGCAGGGCGGGAGTTGAATGGCCATGGAATCATCTCATTACTTGACAGCTTGAAATGTGTTATAAAAGCTCCCATCTCACAGATGTTCACTTTCCAAGCTCAGAACCTGTTGCTTACTGCATTTGGAAGACAGATTGAGCTTTATGCAGGTTGCAAATGTTCAGAGTAAACTCTCTATCCAGTGTCACCTCATTGGAACAACCTCTCTCAACATTGACAGATCACTTCTGTCATCTCAAGTTCACCTGCCATCCATTCCATCAGCATCGGTGCCCTTGAAACTAGCTCACCATGGTCCTCAGAATCCCCCCATGATCAGCCCCAACACCAGCAGTACCAGGCACACCTGCAGCACCAGCAACAACGCCAACCTTCTCCGCAATCACCTGATGCTGCACAGGACACTGGGCATCGGCACCCGACCACATTGCTGCCCGGGACGTCAGGGATGGCCTCACCATGGCCAGATTTACTTCACTTGATGCTGTACACCCTGGCTGTCACATGATGTGCCAGGTTGGCACCACCCCACACCAACACCATAAAGCATCCCTCCAATGTCTAAGCCATTCCTTTCACACTCATCACCAGCGTGGAGGGTACCGTTATGTCTCACCATTCACTGAAACTCACTAAGCCACGTCCAAAGGTGCACACAAATCTGTCCAATAAAGCAAAGTGTTCAAAATAAAGGTTTCAATGTTTGACACCACATTAACAGAAACTTTACATGAACATTGCATAAAACACCCAAGTGCCTAACCTTGTGTGTTGTTGATTGGCATGATTGCACTAGGATGAGGGTGAGTGTGAGGGGTGGCTAGTGAGATGGGGATGTGATAATGTAGATAGAAAGGGATGGGTGGAAGTGCAAGGTAAGTTGGTGTGATTAAGGATGTGCAGGAGTAGGGTATGGAAGGCAGATTGATGGGGATGTGATGAGTGGCAGTGCAGGATGAGGTTGAGTGTGACTTTGCAGTAATGTTTTGTGATCTACTGAGATCATTGAATGGTTTGCTCCACTGCAGCCTGGTCCTCCTGACGACATCCCTGCTTGTGTCCTCCTGTGCAATGTGCAACCAGGCTGCGTTGGTCTCTTGGGGAGGTTTCTTCTGTCCATTGGAAGGGAAGAGAACCTCCCTGCGTGCTGTGACTTTGTGCAGTGCTTGTCAATGTTTGCAGCACTTCAATGCTGTAGAACACTGACAGCACAAATGCCAAAGTAAATTTGTGCATGGTCCCTTTAAGGAAACTGGCTGATGACGCGTCATCAAATGACGTCATCAGACCAGCTTCCTTCAATTGGTTGGCAAATGTGCTGGGCGGGCTTAATAAGCCCAATCAGGAGAAAATCATTTTGGACAGCGGGCTGGAGCCGGCAGCGAGGCCGGGACCTGCCACTGATATCACCCACCACGGACCCGCCGAAGTTGGTAAAATCCAAACCAATATAGTTGAAAGAAAAAACAGCACATGCATTGTAAAAAATCAACTACATGGTGTGGCCTGTGCACTGTAAAGAATTCCAAATGGTATGATTTAGTAGATTTGTAATACTTCACAGTTTAATGAGCAACAAAAACACAGGGAAACCATAGGCCATCTGTTTTTCCTTTGCAGTCTCCATCTGGGTAGCTGAAAACCCTTCAGTCAGTGGGTGTTCGATGCATTGTTTAGTATCTGAAGTGGAGTCATATTTCCTCAAATTGTCTAACAGTTACAATGGAGCACATTCATTTTGCAGTAAGGTGATTGTGAATATTACAGAATTTTGAATGTTAATTCTCTTGGATCAGCTAGATTTACACAAAAGCTAGGAAGAACAGATGAAAAAAATAATCTGTTTTAAGTAGGTGTTCATTCAACAACAATACTTTGTACAGGAATACTAGAGAAGTATTGGGAAGAGATGGGAATAGAGGTGCAAGTATCAAAAGTGGTAGGAGGATCAATAGAGAACATGGAAACTAAAGCAGTAAATGGTATACTGGGATAATAATAGAAAGAACTGTTACATATCTACACTTAAATTGACTCTTTAGTTCAGGGCACTTATAAACATGTCCAATATTTGTTCATAACACTATATATAATGGCCCAGAAATTCGGGTCGGAGGCTTCCCGCGGGTGCAAGCCTCCGACCTGCACTTGCCTAGCGCGCCGGCCGTTGAGCTGTGGGCCCGTGTGGGATTCCGATCCTGGGCCTCCTCCAACTGCCGGCGCGCAGTGCTTGCGTATCCCAGGGGCGCAGTTAGTTCGATGCGTCCCCTGGGATCACGTGGGCCATGGAGAGCCAATGGTAGCAGGGAAATGGCCATTCATAAAATTGACAGGACGAGCTGTCAAAACCATAAATACTATAAGCCCCAAAACATCACTAAAACTTCAAATAAATTTTTAAAAAAGCATCACATTTTAAAAATAACTATAAATTATATAAAATAACTTTTGAACAATAATTTAAATTTTTGAAAAAGTTAATTACATTTTCTAACGGGGCTAAAAATAAACTTATCTTTCTTTAAAGTATTTAAAAATAATAAACCTGTGGAAAAAATGTTTTAATTTTAATTAATTCACCAGTTACCTTGTTAAAAGAAGGCCTTGCACCTGCTTTTTATATGTATAACTCCTGGAGACTTACCCTCCCGGAAAAACCTGGAAAAAAACCGTAAGTTCAATGCGCACGCGCTGCCTCTCCGGCGCACGCGTTCCACCTGTCAACCCCTTCTTTCAAGGGAACGGAAGTTCCGGTTTCCCGCACATCCATACGGGTGAGTACCCCATGCGTACTCACCCGTGGAGACCCGAATTTCTGGGCCAATAATATTTACATGTTAAGAATTCAGACTATGGACAGGGGACATCTATGATTTTTGTCTAACAGCTTGAGGACCATGGCAGCCTTTTATTTTCTGGTTGAATGAAAACATGGGTTTCTTTAGAATTTGTGCAATTTTGACCCTGTTAGCAACTGTCAACTATCACTGAAAATGGATGCCTCCCCGTTGACTATACCAGTAAGAATAATGAATGCTTTCCTCAGAATACTCTGCCAGTGATTGAATGTTTGCCTGCTGATGCTACAAGGGAAATTTGATGACACATCATGAATGGCGTCACCAGACCCGCTTCCTCTAATTGGGCTGGGAAACGTGCTGGGTGGGCTTAAGAAGCCCCATCAACGTAAATTCATTTTCCAGGGCAGGATGGAGCCAGCAGCGGGGCTGTGACCCGCCATCGACATCATCCATTCCGGACCCAAAAAGGTAAGGAAAATTCCAGCCATAGTCACTGCCTTAGTATGAACCTTATGTCTATAGTGGTGAAACATCAGAACATTTTTAAAGGGACAGGCTGACCTGAATGAAAAATTGTTTGAATTCGGTAAATATGGACATTTGTGAGCAAACCTAAAATGGTTCTTCTGCAATGGATCTAAATGTGCTGGGGGAACAGGCCGAACTCTTGAAAATAGCCTTTAACTTATATGGTACTGTGGCAGAACCACTGAATGACTCTGGCTAACTGTATATAATTCTCTTTAACGATGTTCTAACACCAGCCTAAACCTGTACCATTGTGTTAGGCATTACTGTGTTTTGTATATAGAGTTTGCATGTACGGGGCGTGGCCCCTTTAAGAGCGCAGGAAAACGCGGGAAAACGCGATGACATCACGTCGCAAACCACGGGGATGCCCAGGCAGTCCTCGTGGCATCTCCATTGAGTAAAGATCTGTTTAATTGTTCTCTTGTGTCGAGCTCCGTTATTCATAGGAATTCGTTAATTCCTACATTGGTGACCCCGTTTTTGTGAACGTTTTCACAAAAGAAGATCACAGCATGGAAGCAAACGCCGTTTCGCTAAAGCTACCGCAGTTCTGGGAGCAGCAAGTGCCCTCGTGGTTTATTCAGGTCGAGGCCCAGTTTGCCCTGAGGAACATCGATGCGGATCAGACCAAGTACCTTTATGTGGTCTCCGCACTCAACAGCTCTGCCGCCTCTCGGATCGTCAGCCTCCTCGAAAACCCCCCAATGGAGCGCAAGTATGAAACCCTCAAAGCGCGGTTACTGCAGGTTTTCGGGCTCACAAAATCGGAGCGCGCCCGTCGATTACTCGCTATGCCCGGGCTCGGGGACTCCAAGCCTTCAGAGTTGATAAGCCAAATGCTCACACTCCTGGGCTTAGAACGGGAATGTTTCCTATTCCGCGAGATTTTCCTCAGCCAACTGCCTGAACAGGTACAAGCTGCCCTGGCCAGATCTGAAGTTGAAGACTGCGCAACACTCGCTGCGGAGGCTGACAAAATTTTCACTGTAACACGGCAGTACTGCACCGCCACGAGGCACCCATCTCCCGCAGACGCCGCCCCAGCTCGTCAGTCTGCTGGGCTGTGTTTCTACCACGCGCAGTTCGGCGCGAAGGTGAAGCATTGCTGCCCTCCCTGCAGTTTTCCCCAACAAACCAAACCACAACTGACACTGCGACCACCGAGGAACGGGTCTAACGGGCACCCCACGGCTGCGATGGCGATCGGCAACGTGGGAAAATTGCTGTTCATCACTGATACTCTCTCCAGTCGTCGTTTTCTGTGCGACACCGGAGCGCAGTGCAGCATTTTGCCCGCATCCGCCCTCGATGTGCAGACGGGTAATCACAGCCCCACCCTTGAAGCGTGAAGCGGCCAATGGCGGAGCAATTCGGACCTTCGGCAGACGGCAAGTGGAGCTGTGCCTCGGGGGGCAACGTGTTCACTGGGAGTTTGTTATGGCCAAAGTTTCCCAGCCCCTCCTCGGCGCGGATTTCCTGTGCGCCAACAGCCTCCTGGTCGACGTTAGGAACCGGGGGCTGATCAACGCAGCAACTTTTAATTCTCTTCCGTGTTACCGTAGTAACACTACGTCGCGCACCGTCTCCTGTGCGTTCCCGACTCCTGATGAGTTCGCTCGCCTGCTCGGCGAATTCCCCGACCTGACAAGACCCACGTTCTCCTCCACAGCCATGAAACATGGTGTGGAACACCACATCACCACCAACGGCCCCCCGGTCTACGCGCAGGCCCGGCACCTGGAACCTGGCAAGCTGGCGGTCGCAAAGGCGGAGTTCGCAACCATGGAACGGTTAGGGATTACTCGCCGGTCAAATAGTCCCTGGTCTTCACCCCTCCATATCGTCCCAAAGCCTGGCGGCGGATGGCGGCCATGCGGCGACTATCGACGCCTAAACGACGCCACCACTCCTGATCGGTACCCGATCCCCCACATTCAGGATTTCTCTGCCCATTTGGCAGGGAACACCGTGTTCTCAAAAGTCGACCTCATCCGGGGCTACCACCAGGTCCCAGTTCATCCACAAGACGTCCAGAAGACCACAGTCATCACCCCATTCGGCCTCTTCGAGTTTTTACGAATGCCATTTGGGTTAAAGAACGCCGCCCAGGCTTTCCAACGCCTGATGGACACCGTGCTGCGGGACCTCAAGTTCCCCTTCGTCTACCTAGATGATATTCTGATTGCCAGTCCTACTAAGGAAGAACATACCTGTCACCTACGCACCCTTTTTTGACACCTCAGCCAACATGGCCTGATTATCAACCCGGCCAAGTGTCAGTTTGGCCTGCACCAAATTGACTTCCTGGGGCATCGCATCACCTCAGAGGGAATGGTTCCTTTACCTTCCAAAATAGAGGCGGTGACATCCTTTCCACGCCTGCAGAATGTAAAGGCCCTGCAGGAATTCATAGGCATGGTAAACTTTTAGCATCGTTTCGTGCCTAAGGCGGCACTACTCATGCAGCCCTTGTACGAGGCCCTCAAGGGCAAGACTGGCAAGAACCCAGTAGACTGGACGGATGACATGGCCCGAGCGTTCGCCGACACCAAAAGCGCCTTAGCCAACGCGACTATGCTGGCGCACCCACTGCCAGGAGCCACCATCGCCCTCACCACCAACGCGTCGGACTACGCAGTCGGTGCCGTGCAACAGCAGTGGGTGAAAGGGACGTGGCAGCCGTTGGCATTCTTCAGCCGTCAACTACGGCAGAACGAGAGAGCCTACAGCACGTTCGACCGGGAGTTGCTCGTCCTTTTTCTGGCCATCCGCCATTTTCGGTTCCTATTGGAAGGACGTCCTTTCACCGTCTTTGTGGACCATAAGCCACTAAATTTTGCAATGGCCAAGACCACCGAACCATGGTCAGCCTGACAGCAGCGTCAGCTGACCTACATATCCGAATTCACCACGGACATACAGCACGTGGCCGGTAAGGACAACCTGGTGGCAGACTGCTTCTCCCGCACAATCATCAGTACGGTTCATTTGGGCATCGACTATGTCCTCATGGCAGCGGACCAAGCCTCAGACCCGGAAGTCCAAGCTTACAGAATGGCCATCACTGGCCTCCAGTTGGCCGATGTCAAGTTCCATTCGGCAGGTACCATGCTGTTGTGTGACGTCTCCGTACAGGATCCTCGCCCTGTCGTGCCGGTCGTCTGACGCCGCAAAGTCTTCGACGCCATACATGGGTTGTCACACCCAGGAATGAAGGCCTCTCAGAAACTGATGTCAGTGAAATTTGTATGGCATGGCATGCTTAAAGATGTCCGCGAATGGGCCAACACCTGCGTGGTCTGCCAAAAGGCCAAGGTACAGCACCACATCAAAGCTTCGTTGGCCACCTTCACAGTTCCGGAGCGATGTTATGACCATGTCAACGTGGACCTGATAGGACCACTCCCACCCTCCCATGGTTTTTCACACATCCTGACCATGGTTGACCGTACCACCAGATGGCCGGAGGCGGTCCCTCTGTCATCCACTACTTCGGCGGACGTGGCCAGGGCATTCATTTCCTCCTGGATCGCCCGTTTCGGAGTGCCCGCAGATATTTCGTCAGAGAGGGGACCGCAGTTTTCCTCTGAACTCTGGAATGCAGTGGCCCAAGGACTCGGTGTCAAATTGCACTGCACCACAGACTACCACCCACAGGCGAATGGCCTCTGCGAACGCTTCCAACGGTCAATGAAAGCTGCCCTGAGGGCCAGCCTCCAGGACACTGGATGGGCAGACAAGCTACCTTGGGTCCTGTTGGGCCTTCGCACGGCCCCCAAAGAAGACCTTCACTCTTCATCAGCGGAGCTTGTGTATGGTCAGCCGCTGCGAGTCCCGGGGGACTTCCTACCAACATCGACGGAGCCATGGTCCGCGTCTGCCCAGCTTGCTAGTCACCAAGAGGTGGCCAGATGTTTCACACCGGTGCCCACTTCGCACCACGGGCTGCAGAGGTCACACGTTCCCACGGAGCTTCACAAGGCTGAATACGTTTTTATTCGCCATGACGCACATAGGGATCCACTCAAGGCCCCATATACCGGTCCCTTCCACGTGTTGGAAGCAGGGGACAAAACCTTCACGGTAGATGTCGGTGGCAAACCGGACCACATTTCGGTTGACTGCTTAAAGCCGGCATATTTAGACCTCGCCCGCCCTGTCGAGACAGCACAACCGCCGAGACGGGGTCGGCCACCCATTGTCGTTACGGCAGACCAAGTGCGACCGCCCGCCAGCCCGCCAGCCGACCAGCAGCCTCCGCCTCGAGAGTACAGGAGTCATTCTGACAGGCTCGTCAGACGCCCTCACCGTTTGACTTTGTCCGTTAAAGCGAATTCTGGGGGGGCGCATGTGGCAGAACCACTGAATGACTCTGGCTAACTGTATATAATTCTCTTTAACGATGTTCTAACACCAGCCTAAACCCGTACCATTGTGTTAGGCATTACTGTGTTTTGTATATAGAGTTTGCATGTACGGGGCGTGGCCCCTTTAAGAGCGTGCAAAAACGCGGGTAAACGCGATGACGTCACGTCGCAAACCACGGGGCTGCCCAGGCAGTCCTTGTGGCATCTCCGTTGAGTAAAGACCTGTTTAATTGTTCTCGTGTGTCGAGCTCCGTTATTCATAGGAATTCGTTAATTCCTACAGTACCAAATTAAAATTAGTTGAGAAAGGGATCTTGGTGTTAATGTACATAACTCCCTGAAAGGTTCATATCCAATGACAGACGCCGTAGCCAAACCAAACAGGGTATTAGATTGCATAAAAAGAACTATTGAATATAAAACAGAGCACACCGTCTTATCCTTGTACAAGACTCTGGTCAGACTACATTTGGAATACTGCATCCAGTTTTAGTCCCCTCACATTGTGGGTAATATAGAAGCTTTGGAAAATGTCCTGAGGAGGGCCAAGAAGCTGATCTCCAGCTAAGTAGAACTTAGTTATTCAGAAAGACTTAAATGGCTGGGTCTATTCCCTTTAGAAATGCATAGACTTCGTGGTGATTTCATAGAGGTATACAAAATTGTTAAAAGTCTTGATTTTGTTCCTCTTGAGAGGTTATTTCAACCAGGCAGGTTAGGGAATATGTAAGCTATATCAAGGTAGCACTTCGTTAGATGTTAGATGATTCTTCTTTTCCCAGAGGACAGTAGACCTATGGAATATGTTACCGGCTCATGTGGTGAGTGCTGACTCTCTCCATGGCTTCAAGAGAGCACTAGACAGGTTCCTGATTGGGAAGATCACTTCTTATAAAAGTTGGTAAAATGCCAGGTGCTACACACATGCTCTATCTGCTCTCCTGGACTAGTTCCGATCGCCTAAGGAGATCGAAGTGAAATTTCCCAAACATTTTCTTCCCTCTGATTGGCTTGGTTTTTTTTTCCTGATATTTTCCTATACCAGATTACATGATTGATTTTGGGCAGGTGGGAAACTGTGCTGGTGGTGGGTGTGTGTGCCATCATGATGCTCCAGGCGTTGCAGTTGTATGCGACAGGCTCGATGGTCTTTTCTTGCCTGTCGACTCGTATGTGTTTCTTAAAATTTGTTTTATGGGATGTGGGCGTCGCTGGCAATGCCAGCATTTATTACCCATCCCTAATTGCCCTTGTGAAGGTGGTGGTGAGTTACCTTCTTGAACCGCTGCAGTCCGTGTGGTGGAGGTACTCCCACAGTGCTGTTAGATAGGGAGTTCCAGGATTTTGACCCAGCGACGATGAAGGTTCGCAATATACTTCTAAGTCAGGAAGGTGTGTGACTTGGAGGGGAACTTGGAGGTGGTGGTGTTCCCATGCACCTACTGTCCTTGTCCTTCTAGGTGGAAGAGGTTGCGGATTTGGGAGGTGCTGCCGAAGAAGTCTTGGCGAGTTGCTACAGTGCATCTTGTAGATGGTACACACTGTAGCCATGGTACGCTGGTGGTGGAGGGACTGAATATTTAAGGTGGTGGATGGGGTCCCAAACAAGCGGACTGCTTTGTCCTGCATGGTGTCGAACTTCTTGAGTGTTGTTGGAGCTGCACTCATCCAGGCAAGTGGAGAGTATATGTAACAAAATAATGGTGTGGATATCAGGTGAGGGCAGCAGCTGCTTGGCTCCTACATGAAGAGTTCCCACTTGTTTGAGGACGAGTGGTGCCCGTTTTTAAATTCATTCTCAGGACGTGGGTGCGACTGGCAAGGCCTGCATTTATTATCCATCCCTAATTGAAGGTGATGGTGGGGTGCATTTTTGAACCGCTGCAGCCCGTGTGGTGTGATGTTTCATTTTTGTTATTCTTCATAGCAGATTTTGATAAACTGAATAGCTTGCTAGGCCACTTCAGAGGGTAGTCAATAGTCAACCACATTGGTGTGGGATTGCAGTCACATATAGGCCAGACTGAGTAAAGATGGCAGGTTTTCTTCTCTAAGAGACAGGTGGGTTTTTACGACAAAATAATGGTCACGTTTGTTTTTACTGAAACCAGCTTTTTACTTCTGGATTTTTGTTTTTAACTGCCATTCCCTGGATTATTCATCCAGTAATAGAGCCATACCCTTGAACCATACCTAAGCGTGAATTGGAAAATTCAGGAGAGATGGAGAATAAGAAAGAAAATTTGTATAGACTGTGTCCCCCATACAGTTTGAGAAAATATAAGCAAGGTAAAATGCAGGTAGTAAAGGTATAATTATATTCAATGATACTTTTTCAATCACAATCAAAACTGAGTCAATTTCACATCCTGTATTTAACATGGAGAAACTGGCAATCTGTTTGGTTGAGCTGATTGCAGAAATCTAATCACAAATGGTCTATCTTTAATTACATTTCAATCATTTTTCTAAAAGAAACAAAATAAATGCAAATTAATAGTATTTCAAATGGGATTGGAGAGGCAGAGGCCAGGATCGGTGGGGTGGTGGTGCTAGTGGTGTGGGGTAGTGGCAGCGATTGGGAGGAGGAGGGAGAGGTAGCCGGCAGCAGCCTAAGTGGTTTTAATGTGGGTTCAAGAGGACCATTTCTGCTCCTCCTGGCACCACATTAAGGTAAGTATATTTTAAACATTTACCTTGTTGGCAGTAGCTTGCAGTGTTCCCTTTAAGGACCGCCTTGTAGGTCGCATGTAGACCTGGTTTTCCAGAATGCAGTAGACCTGGCACTGGCTATGTTCAGGGCAGCCCGATATTACAGAGGGGGACTTGAAACAGGTGTCAGGGGCCTAATTTGAATAGGCAGAGTGCCTAATGCTCGTTTCAGGCGTGGGCCCTGGAAGTCAATTTTTTTGCCTACATGAATATGGTGGGGGCGCACTTCCGGCTTGTAATGCCACCATAGCGGACACTTAGGAGACCATTTAGCGCCCAATAGATGGATGCTCTGCACTCAAATTTCTAGGCCATAGACTCTTGGTCAGTTTAGGAACAATTTATGTTGGTTATTATGCACAAATCTTCCAACTGCTTCTTACGCTACAATGGCCAAGAACAAAAATATTTGATTTTGATTGTGACAAATACCATTTTGAAAAATGTATCAAACTTTTTAAATTACATTGTAAATTTGTTATGCTCAACCTTTTTGTAATGGCTTTATTGCTGAGTTACACAACTGCATAGTTTTAGCTGCATGCCTTTCGAACTGGAGCAGAGTGATCGGGGCTTGCAGATGTACCACAGTTGTAATTCTGACAGGTACCATTTTGCACATCAGCCAATAGCATAAGTAACAGTAAGAAAAGAGAAAAGAGGTCTGAACGAATTCATAAAATGAGAGAGCTCAGCACTCTCATATTGAAATGAAATATGCTATCCATCACCTTAGAGAGGTAACTGCATGCTTATCATCAGTTTGACTGGAAATGCATTCTAAGGCCTTATCTATTACTGGAACTGGGATAAATGTATCAACAGTAAAAATAAATACAGTTTAAAAACAATAAATTAAATCTCAGATGGACAAAATGAAACCACTGGTGCAATTTTGCCTCCCACTAAATTTATTACTAGCTCTATGAGGAAAACACAAGTTAAACTGACCCTAAGGCAGTAAAACACAAATTCTGAACCAAAGCCACTCATTTGAGTTTTGCTGATTATTGTGATCCCACTTCCCTATGTAGAGGTCAAATGTGGAAAATTAAAAGCAATTGTGATTTAACACAAACATCTAGGGCTAGAAATTCGGTTGAGTAGCGCTTGTTGTTTGGGCACTACTGGTGCTGAATTGGGACTAAAATGATATCCAAGCAGCGTGTGTGCACTTCTGGTGCGGGCTGCGCCGGACGCTATCTTGGTAACAGTGGTAGGGTGGCCATTAGGAGTGTGCGCTGGAATTTTGGTAAGTAGGCAGATCGTGACGTCAATCAGCGTGCATCGCTGATTTGATGCCAGCGTTGCCATTTTCATCGTCACCACTGGAGCTAACACTTCTCTTACACGTGTTCAGCAGCAGGAAGGACCCCCGACCAGTGTTATTTAAAGGGATCATCACCAACGTTCAGGAGGCTTGTAAGAAAGGTACAGCAATAATCATGGGCGATTTTAATCTTCATATTGATTGGACAAATCAAATTGGCCAAGGTAGCCTCAAGGAAGAGTTCATAGAATGTATCCGGGATGGTTTCCTAGAACAATATTTTGTGGAACCAACCAGGGAGCAGGCTATCTTAGATCTGGTACTGTGTAATGAGACAGGATTAATAAATTATCTCATAGTAAAGGATCCTCGAGGAAAGAGTGATCATAACATGGTTGAATTTCAAATTCAATTGGAGGGTGAGAAATTTGAATCTCAAACCAGTATCCTGATCTTAAATAAAGGCAATTCCAAAGGTATGAAGGCAGAGTTGGCTAAAGTGGACTGGGAAACTAGATTAAAGGGTAAGACGGTTGATAAGCAATGGCAGACATTTAAGGAGATATTTCATAATCCTCAACAAAAATATATTTCAGTGAGAAGGAAAGACTTTAAGAGAAGGGAGAACCATCCATGGTTAAGAAAGGAAGTAAAGGATGGTACCAAATTGAAAACAAAGGCATACAATGTTGACAAGATTAGTGGGAGGCCAGTGGATTGGAAATTTTTTAAAAAACAGCAAAGGACAACTAAAAAAACAATAAAGAGAGAGAAGATGGATTATGAGAGTAAACTAGCAAGAAATATGAAAACAGATAGTAAGAGCTTCTATAGGTATATAAAAACGAAGAGAGTAGCTAAAGTAAACATTGGTCCATTAGAAGATGAAACTGGGGAGTTAATAATGGGGAACAAGGAAATGATTGAGACTTTGAATAAATATTTTGTATCAATCTTCATGGTAGAAGACACTAAAACCATTCCAATAATACATAATCAAGGGGCTGTAGGGAGGGGGGAACTTAAAACAATCACTATCACTAAAGAAAAAGTACTCGGTAAAATAATGGGACTAAAGGTGGACAAGCCCCCTGGACCTGATGGTCTGCATCCTAGGGTTTTAAAAGAAGTGGCTGCAGAGATAGTGGATGCATTGGTTGCAATCTAACAAAATTCCTTGGATTCTGGAGAGGTCCTAGCGGATTGTAAAACCGCAAATGTAATGCCCCTATTTAAGAGGGGAGGGAGAGAGAAAGCAGGAAACTATAGACCAGTTAGCCTAACATCTGTCATTGGGAAAATGCTGGAGTCCATTATTAAGGAAGCAGTAGCAGGACATTTAGAAAATTATAATACAGTCAAGCAGAGTCAGCATGGTTTTATGAAAGGGAAATCATGTTTAACAAATTTGCTGGAGTTCTTTGAGGATGTAACGAGCAGGGTGGATAAAGGGGAACCAGTGGATGTGGTGTAGTTGGATTTCCAGAAGGCACTCGATAAGGTGCCACATAAAAGGTTCTTGCACAAGGTAAGAGCTCACGGGGTTGGGGGTAATATATTAGCATGGATAGAGGATTGGCTAACTAACAGAAAACAGAATTGGGATAAATGGGTCATTTTCCGGTTGCAAACGATAACTAGTGGGGTGCCACAGGGATCAGTGCTGGGGCCTCAACTATTTACAATCTACATTAATGACTTGGCTGAAAGGACTGAGTGCAATGTAGCCAAATTTGCAGATGATACAAAGATAGGTGGAAAAGCAAGTTGTGAAGTGGACACAAAGAATCTGCAAAGGGATATAGACAGGCTAAGTGGGGTGGACAAACATTTGGCAGATGGAGTATAATGTGGGAAAGTGTGAGGTTATCCACTTTGGTAAGAAAAATAAAAAAGCAAATTATTATTTAAATGGAGAGAGATTACAAAATGCTGCAGTACAGAGGGACCTGGGGATCCTTGTGCATGAAACACAAAAAGTTAGCATGCAGGTACAGCAAGTAAACAGGAAGGCAAATGGAATGTTGGCCTTTATTGCAAGGGGGTTGGAGTATAAGAACATAAGAACATAAGAAATAGGAGCAGGAGTAGACCAATCGGCCCCTCGAGCCTGCTCCACCATTCAATAAGATCATGGCTGATCTGATCCTAACCGCCAATCTACTATCACAGAACCATCTCCTGAATCTAACAGAATTAGACACACAAAATGGGAGGAGGATCAGGCTACACGGCCCCTGGGCCCGCTCCGCTACCCACAGGGCCATGTCCGATCCAAACCTAGACTCATGTCCAAATTCCTGCCCGCTCCCCGTAACCCTTAATTCCCTTTACTTCTAGGAAACTGTCTATTTCTGTTTTAAATTTATGTAATGATGTAGCTTCTACAGCTTTTTGGGGCAACATATCCCATGGACCTACCACCCTCTGAGTGAAGTAGTTCCTCCTCATCTCAGTTTTGAAAGAGCAGCCCCTTATTCTAAGACTATGCCCCCTAGTTCTAGTTTCAACCATCATCGGGAACACCCTCCCCGCATCCACCCGATCCAACGCCTTCACAATCTTATATGTTTCAATAAGATCGCCTCTCATTCTTCTGAACTCCAATGAGTAGAGTCCCAAACTACTCAACCTCTCCTCATATGTCCATCCCCTCATCCCCGGGATTAACCGAGTGAACCTTCTTTGTACTGACTCGAGAGCAAGTATGTCTTTTCTTAAGTATGGACATCAAAACTGTATGCAGTATTCCAGGTGCGGTCTCACCAATACCTTGTACAACTGAAGCAATACCTCCCTATTTTTATATTCTATCCCCCTAGCAATGAAAGCCAACATTCCATTGGCCTTCTTAATCACTTGCTGCACCTGCATACTAACCTTTTGAGTTTCGTGCACCAGGACACCCAGATCCCTTTGTACTTCAGTACTTTCCAGTTTCTTGCCATTAAGATAATAACTTGCTCTATGATTTTTCCTGCCAAAGTGCATAACCTCACACTTTCCAGTATTGTATTCCATCTGCCAAATCTCTGCCCACTTACTTAGCCTGTCTATGTCCCCTTGCAGGTTTTTTATGTCCTGCTCACTCACTACTTTCCCTCTCATCTTAGTCTCATCTGCAAACTTTGATATGTTACACTCGGTCCCCTCCTCCAAATCGTTAATATAGATTGTAAAGAGTTGGGGACCCAGCACTGACCCCTGCGGAACACCACTAGTTACTGATTGCCAGTCTGAGAATGAACCATTTATCCCAACTCTCTGCCTTCTGTTAGATAGCCAATCCTCTATCCATGCCAGAATATTACCCCCAATTAGGGTTGCAAAGGGGTGGAAAGTTTCCGGTAAATTTCTGGAAATTTTCCACGGGAAGTTTAGCTTGGGAATTTTGCCCAAAAAAGCACATGCTAGCATAATATTTTTTTTTTGTATTTCTTTCTTTTTTTTCCACAGGTCCTCTCTTAAAATTACTAACAGAGATGGAATCTTAATTATTAAGGAATTTCTCAATCAATATATGTTTATCTTCTTACTTGGCTTGTTTTAATAATTACAAGTTTTGTGTGTGACTGTGAACAAATGTGTCCTGATTGGTTGGATGAGTGGATGAGCGATTAGCTCCCTCTATTTTTAATATTTGCATATCGAATTGTGATTGGCCTGCAGGCATCTGTAAGACTGCTATAGTTTTTTTAAGATCCAGGTTAGGGGTCCTGAGGGAAGTCACTTTGTTTTCTGCTGATGTTGTGATGATGCAGTAAGTAAATCCGACTTTATAACAAATAAACCAGTTACTTGTTGAACTCTGTTGTCCTTCAATTTAAAATATACAAAATAATACACTATTGGTGATGTAGCATCGTGTGTGTACAGGTCATGCTTCCATCACATGGAGCATCAGCAAAAATGTACTCACCCTGTTGCAATCGTGCTGATCGACTGCAGTTCGACACAGAGATGAATGCCCTTCATTTCTCTGCATAGAACAATGCCACGTTTACCATCGGATGTGTGGAAGCATTTTACCCCAGGCATTAAAGATGGAAAGACTGTGCACATGTGCAAACACTGTAGAAAGCCATATGTAAAGAATGCCACAAAGATGCAGCAGCATTTATCCAAATGCAACAACTTCACTCAAAGCTCACAGCAGTCAGCCCAGAGTTCCTCTGCTTCCATTCAAGAAGATGATGGTTCTCATTCAGCATCAGGCTCCTTATCATCAGCAACTCCTGGCCCACTTGGAAGGTTCTTTGATACAATGGATAACCATAGCCAGAAGAATGCAGATGAGTGCCTTGCTCGAGCTGTATATGCAACAGGCTCACCCCTCATGCTCACAGCCAATGTGTACTGGAAGAGATTTTTCAATGTTATTCGCCCTGCATACTGTCCTCCCACCAGACATGCTTTGTCCACTTATTTGCTGGAGGCTGAGTATAACAGAGTCCAAGGAAAGCTCAAAGAAACGATAGCGATGGCAGACTGTGGTGCAGTTATCTCAGATGGGTGGTCAAATGTACGAGGGGAGGGCATCATAAACTACATCGTCTCCACTCCTCTCCCAGTGTTCTTCAAGAGCACAGACACGAAGGACAACAGACACACAGGCACATACATTGCTGATGAGCTGAAAGCGGTTATCAACGATCTTGGATCACAAAAGGTCTTTGCAGTAGTTACTGACAATGCTGCGAATATGAAGGCTGCTTGGGTTCAAGTGGAGGAGGCCTACCCTCATATTACGTCTATTGGGTGCGCAGCTCATGGGCTTAACCTGCTCCTCAAGGACATCATGGGTTTGAGAACCATGGAAGCACTGTACAAGAGAGCCAAGCAAGTTGTTAAGTATGTCAGGGGAAAACAGGTAGTTGCAGCAACCTACAACTCCAAGCAAATGACAAAGAACAAGAACACCACACTGAAGCTGCCCAACAACACTAGATGGGGTGGTGTTGTCATAATGTACAACAGCCTTCTGGAGGGTAAGGAGTCGCTGCAAGAAATGGCAATATCCCAGTCTGGGGATATGGAAACCACCATCAAGAAAATACTGCTGGATGATGTGTTTTGGGAGAGAGTGGTTAGCAGCCTTAAACTACTCTCACCAGTAGCATCTGCAATTGCTCAGATTGAAGGAGATGACGCTGTCTTGTCAGATGTTCTCAGGCTTTTTACTGATTTAAAAGAACAAATCAGCATTGCCCTACCCACATCCCTGCTGCTCAAAGCAGAGGAGAAGGCAATTGTTCAATTCATACAGATGCGTCAAGAATTTTGTGTCAAGCCGATTCATGCTGCAGCATACATGCTGGACCCAAAGCATGTTGGGAGACCAATACTTTCCGGAGAACAGATCAACAGCGCTTACAGTGTGATTTCTACCCTCTCACACCATCTCAATCTGGATGTGGGCAAAGTTCTGGGAAGTCTGGCAAAGTTCTGTACCAAGCAAGGTCTTTGGAATGGGGATGGGATATGGGAATCATGCAAGCATATCAGTGCACATACCTGGTGGAAGGGACTTTGTGCATCTGAGGCCCTGTCACCTATTGCATCGGTGATACTCCAAATCCCACCTTCAACAGCGGCCTCTGAACGAAACTGGTCACTTTTTGGGAATACGCATACAAAGGTGCGCAACAGGCTGACTAACAAGAGAGTGGAGAAACTGGTGGCTATCCGGGCGAACCTACAACTTATTGAGCCAGATACAGAAGTGTCCACCACACAGCTAGACACAGAGGAGGAAATGGACATGTCAGAGCCAGAGTCAGAGAATCAGGAGGAGCAATGAGGAGTAGAAGACTCAGAAGACTCATGAGTAGAAGACTCAAAGGGACAAAATAAGGACAAATTACAGGCTAAATAAGCTGACGCTCTTTTTATTTTATTTTAGATGGGTCTTTTTTGTGGGGGTTCAATAAAGTTCAAAATTATAACCTAAATAAAGTTTTGAAAGCCTGTTTTTATTTGTAGGGACCAGTAAGTCTATTTTGACGACAAAGATAATATAAGGGTCACAGACAAAAACCATCAGTGTGCAAAAAAACTCAAAATTCCCATAAATTCCCGAAAATTCCCATGGAAAGTTTCCTCTTTTAAAAATTTCCAGAATTTTGCAACCCTACCCCCAATCCCGTGATTTTTTATCTTAAGCAATAATCTTTTGTGTGGCGCCTTGTCAAATGCCTTTTGGAAGTCTAAATACACTACGTCCACTGGTTCCCCTTTATCCACCCTATATGTTACTTCCTCAAAGAACTCCAGCAAATTTGTCAAACATGACTTCCCCTTCATAAAACCATGCTGACTTTGTCCTATTAAATTATGATTATCCAAATGTCCTGTTACTGTCTCCTTAATAATGGACTCCAAAATTTTACCTACCACAGATGTTAGGCTAACCGGTCTATAGTTTCCAGCCTTCAGTCTACTGCCCTTTTTAAATAAGGGTGTTACATTAGCAGTTTTCCAGTCAGCCGGGACCTTTGCTGAGTCCAGGGATTTTTGGAAAATTATTACTAATGCATCCACAATCCCTACCGCCACTTCCCTCAAGACCCTAGGATGTAAGCCATCAGGTCCAGGTGATTTATCCGCCTTGAGTCCCATTATTTTACCGAGTACCACTTCCTTAGTGATTTTGATCATGTTTAGCTCCTCCCCCCCTATAGCCCCCTGTTTGTCCAGTGTTGGGAAATTCTTAGTGTCCTCTACTCTAAAGACTGATACAAAATATTCATTGAGTGTTTTTGCCATCTCCATATTTCCCACCATTAATTTCCCGGTCTCATCCTCTAAGGGACCAACATTTACTTTAGCCACCCTTTTTCTTTTTATATAGCTTTAAAAACTCTTACTATCTGTTTTTATATTTTTTGCTAATTTACTTTCATAATCTATCTTCCCTTTCTTAATCAATCTTTTTGTTATTTTTTGCTGTTTTTAAAGTTTTCCCAATCCTCTATCCTCCCACTAGATTTGGCTACCTTATATGCCCTTGTTTTTAGTCGAATACTATCCTTAATTTCTTTACTTAGCCACAGATGGCTGTCTTTTCTTTTACACCCTTTTCTTCTCAGTGGAATATATTTTTTTGGAAGTTGTAAAATAACTCCTTAAATGTACACCACTGATCATGTATTGTCTTACCCTTTAATCTATTTTCCCAATCCACTCTACTCAATTCCGCTCTCATACCTTCATAGTCTCCTTTATTCAAACTTAGCACGCTTGTTTGAGATCCAACCTTCTCACCCTCTAATTGAATATGGAATTCAACCATGTTATGGTCACTCATTCCAAGGGGATCCTTTACTAGGCCATTTTTAATTAATCCTGTCTCGTTACACAGGACCAGATCTAAGGTTGCTTGCCCCCTGGTCGGTTCAGTTACATACTGCTCAAGAAACCCATCCCTAATACACTCAATGAACTCATCCTCAAGGCAGCCCTGCCCAATTTGATTTGTCCAATTAATATGATAGTTAAAATCCCCCATAATTATAGATGTTCCCTTATTACAAACTGTTTCATTATCCTGATCTTTTGACCCAATATCATTTCTCTGTATTACAGTGATGCCTTCCTTTATTAACATAGCCACCCCACCTCCCCTTCCTTCCTGCCTGTCCTTCCTGATCGTTAAATAACCTGGTATGTTTAATTCCCAGGCATTGTCACCCTGCAGCCATGTTTCTGTAATGGCCACAAGATCATACCCATATGTAGTTATTTGTGCCATTAACTCATCTATTTTGTTACGAATGCTACGTGCATTCAGATAGAGAACTTTCAAATATGTTTTGTGACACTTAGTTCCTGCTTTTGCCCTTTTTATTACTTTACCTTTTACTCCATACCTTCTGCCCCTTCATGACAAGCTCTGGTTTTTAATTTCCCCACTGCTACCTAAGTCTATGACCTTCTCTGTTGTCATTTTTATTATTTGCTCACTAGGAACCTCCCCCCCACTAGTTAGTTTAAAGCCCTCTCTAAAGCCCTAGTTATATGATCCGCCAGGACTCTAGTTCCAGCACTGGCCAAGTGAAGCCCGTCCCAACGGAACAGCTCCCTACTGCCCCAGTACTGGTGCCAGTGTCCCAGGAAGCAAAACCCATTTCTCCCACACCAGTCTTTGAGCCACGCATTTAACTCTCTAATTTTATTTGTCCTAGCCAAATTCGCTTGTGGCTCAGGTAATAATCCAGAGATTATTACCCTTGAGGTTCTGTTTTTTAATTTGACCCCTAGCTGCTCATACTCCTTTAACAGAACCGGCTTCCTAGTCCTATCTACATCGTTTGTACCAACATGGACCACGACAACTGGATCCACCCCCTCCCACTGCAAGTTTCTTTCCAGCCCAGAGGAGATGTCCTTAACCCTGGCACCGGGTAGGCAACACAGCCTTCGGGACTCTCGCTCTCGGCTGCAGAGAACTCTATCTATCCCCCTAATAATACTATCCCCTACCACTACAACATTTCTATTTGCTCCCCCCTCTTGAATGGCCCCCCATTCCACGGTGTTGTGGCCAGGTTGCTCATCCTCCCTGCAGTCCCTGCTCCTGTCCCCACAGGGAGTAAGAACCTCGAACCTGTTGGACAAGAGCAAGGGCTGTGGCTCCTCCAACTCTACCTCCTGGATCCCCGTACCTGCCTCACTCGTAGTCACACCGTCCTGTCCCTGGCCATGGGCTACATCTGAATTAATTAACTTCATAGGTGTGACCACCTCCTGATACACAGAGTCCAGGTACTTCTCCCCCTCCCTGATGTGTCGCAGTGTCTGAAGCTCAGACTCCAGCTCATCAACACAGAGCTGGAGTTCCTGTAGCAGCAGACACTTGTCACTGACGTAATCACCGTGAGCCTCAATGGGGTTCACCGGCTCCCACATCTCGCAACAGTAACACATCACCTGCTCCATTCTATGTAATTAATTAAATTTTTTATTGTTAGTTATGGACACCCTCTGCCCGATTTTAGATACTAGTATCCCCTTTAATTAATTGGATTTAAATTAAATCAATCCCTCTAGTTAAACCAGTTAAATGGTTTACCAACAGTCACTCTGCACCAGAAAGGCCTTATTAACTACAACCCACAGAGTTAAAGTTTGAAAAGAGCACCTAACACCCCACTTACCTAACTCACACTTACCCAAACTCACAGCACTCTTTGATGACTCACACTCAGTGCTTGCTCACACTAGGACTAGTCTTTTTATACTGTTTGTTTGTTTACAGCCAAATGAGTCACCCCTGCTGATTGGTTAGAAAACTGTTTTCCACTGCCTGCTGTGCCAATTTACTCCTACTGCAGTGTAACCTTGTTTTACTCTTCTTAAACCAACAGAATCCCAAATATTTAACTTTTACCCTTTACTTAAACTGCTTAAGTAATCTTATCAAGAATGATTTAAAGAGAAATAACAATTTAAGAACTCTCACACTTACCCAAACTCACAGCACTCTTTGATGACTCGCACTCAGTGCTTGCTCGCACTAGGACTGGTCTTTTTATACTGTTTGTTTGTTTGCAGCCAAATGAGTCACCCCTGCTGATTGGTTAGAAAACTGGTTTCCACTGCCTGCTGTGCCAATTTACTCCTACTGCAGTGTAACCTTGTTTTACTCTTCTTAAACCAACAGAATCCCAAATATTTAACTTTTCCCCTTTACTTAAACTGCTTAAGTAACCTTATCAAGAATGATTTAAAGAGAAATAACAATTAAAGAACTCTCACACTTACCCAAACTCACAGCACTCTTTGATGACTCGCATGGAAGTTCTGCTACAAATCTACAGGGTATTAGTGAGACCACACCTTGAGTACTACGTACAGTTTTGGTTTCCTTATTTAAGGAGGGATATACTTGCATTGGAGGCAGTTCAGAGAAGGTTCTCGAGGTTGATTCCTGAGATGAAGGGGTTATCTTATGAAGAAAGGTTGAGCAGGTTGGGCCTATACTCATTGGAGTTTAGAAGAATGAGAGGTGATTTTATTGAAACAAGTAAGATACTGAGGGGGCTCGACAAGGTAGATGCAGAGAAGGCGCTTCCCCTCATGGTGGAATCTAGAACTCGGGGCATAGTTTCAGAATAACGGGTCACCCATTTAAAACTGAGATGAGGAGGAATTTCTTCTCTCAGAGGGTCATAAATCTGTGGAATTCTCTGCCACAGAGAGCTGTGCAGGCTGGGTCATTGAATATATTCAAGGTGGAGATAGACAGATTTTTGAACAATAAGGTTGTGATGGGTTATGGGGAGCGGGCAGGGAAATGGAGCTGAGCCCAAGATCAGATCAGCCATGATCTCATTAAATGGCGGATCAGGCTCGAGGAGCCATATGGCCTACTCCTGCTCCTATTTCTTATGTTCTTATGTAACATGCTTTTGGATTTCTACTGGCTCTGTGTATGTTTGTGGAAGTATCTGCAGCTTGTTGAGCAAGGAGAAGTACTGCAAAAGGAGAAGGCCTTGTTTCTGACGTCAGACCATTTGTTCCCAGTCATGGGTGCCCTAGTTGCCATCCGCCTTGGCCTGCAGCATGACAGGGAGATGGAGCAGAGGCAGCAAAGAAGAGCACAAGCTGCTCGCAGAGGGAGGAGGAGGGGGAGAAGGGCTCTCAGCAGGAGGTCTTACCCACCTAGGGTCTTCCAAGAGCAATTCTCTTACCTCAACCTGAGCCAGGAGCATTGTCTGAGGCATTTGCGCTTCATGAAGGAGGTGCACAGAACTCTGCCACATTTTGCAACCAGACCTGCAGCCTCACTCCAGGGCAATGACAGCGCTGCCAATGGCTGTGAAGGTTACCGTGGCCCTGAATTTCTTTGCGTCGGGATCCTGTCAGGCTGGAGGATGTGACATCTGTAACATCTCACAGTTCGCCATCCACTGCTGCATAAGAGAGGTGACAGACGCTCTTTATGCCAGAAAAGGGGACTTCATTGTCTTCTTGCTGACCAGAGAGAAGCAGGCAAAGTGTGCCAGTGTTGCCGGCTTTGCCGATTTCCTCATGTTGCTGGGCGCCAATGCCTGTATGCACGTGGCTTTGCGGGTGCCGCTTCTAAATGCTGAGATGTACCGCAACTGCAAAGATTTCCACTTGCTGAATGCTGGTGTGCGACCATGCTCAGCACATCATGATGGTGAATGCCCGGTATCCAGGCAGCAGTCATGATGCTTTTATTCTGCGCCAGTCCACTTCCTTCAGTTTTTGAGCCATCAAGACAAAACAGAGGGTGGCTTCTGGATGAAACGGGCTATCCCTTGACCACCTAGCTCATGACTCCAATCTGCAACCCAACCACACATGGCCAGCATGTGTACAACAAGAACCATGCTGCCACATGAAAGATCATAGTGCAGATCATTGGGGTGCTGAAGCAACGGTTCCTCTGCCTGGACCACTCTGGATGAGCCTTCTAATACTCACAGAAGCATGTGTCCCTATTCATGCTGGTCTGCTGTATCCTCCACAACCTGGCCATCATGAGGGATGGCCACCAGGGATATGGCCACCAGTTCAGGAGCAGGAGGAGGAGGAAGAGGAGGACGTGGAAGAGGAGGAAGTGGAAGGAAGGAGGCAACCCAGACAGTCTCTTCCAGAGCTTAGGGCCTTGGCAGCTGAAGGCACTGCCACCAATGGTGGTGCGATTAAAATGCCAGAATTGGAAGAGCGCAGATGTCTCAGAGGGTTATAGGGCTGGAGGAGATTACAAAAATAGCGAAGGATTAGAATTTTAACATCGAGGCATAGCTTAACCGGGAGCCAAAGTAGGTCAGCGAGCACAGGGGTGAACGGGACTTGGTGCGGGTTAGGAGACAGGCAGCAGAGTTTTTGATGACCTCAAGTTTATGGAGGGTAGAATGTGGGAGGCCAGCCAGGAGTGCGTTGCAATAGTCAAGTCTAGAGGTAAAAAGGCATGAGTTTCAGCAGCGGATGAGCTGAGGCAGGGTGGAGTCTGGCGATGTTACAGAGATGGAAATAGGTGGTCTTAGTGATGGCGCGTTTGAACTCACATCTCTGGATCATTATTCCAGGCCTCTGGATCACTAGTCCAGTAAAATGACCACTATGATACCATACCTGTAACTGAGCAGAGAGAACTATTAACAATATCAGCTAACATGGGAGCCAGGAAAGGAAGTTGGGTGGTCAGAAGTTTCGTGGGAATAGCATTGAGGGAGAAGGAGGTGGGTCTCATGGACAAGATGAGCTCGGAGAGGGCATGAAGGGATATAGCCAAGAAACTAGGAAAAGATACAAGTTCAGGGCTAGGGAAGGTGGATACCTTAGAGGAAGTTTGGCCCAGTGGGCAAGGGGAAGGGAGGGAAGTGGCAGAGGTAGCTGACCGGATGGTCTCAATCTTAGTGACAAAGCAGCCCATGAGCTCCTCGCACTTGTTGTTGGAGGTGAGGGTGGTGGAGGCAGGGGGAGGGGTTTAAAAAGATGGTTTGCAGTAGAGAAATGAAGCCAAGGGTTATCATTGCACTCCAGGATAATTCTGGAATAGTGAGCAGTTTTGGCAGACGAGCAGGACACATAAGTGTTTTATGTGGTCCAGCCAGATCTGATGGTGAATGGCTAAACCAGTTGCCAGCCATATACATTTAAGTCTGCGTCCCTTGGACTTAAGGGAGTGGAGATGAGGGCCGTGCCAGGGGAATGGCTAGGCTGAGAGAAAGTAATAGTTGTTACCTGGGCTAGAGCGCTTCAGCTATGAAGAGAGACTGGACAGGCTGGGGTTGTTTTCCTTAGAGCAGAGAAGGCTGAGGGGGGACCTGATTGAGGTGTACAAAATTATGAGGGGCATAGATAGTGTAATGTATCTACCTTTAAGGGAGAGAACTACTTTTTACAGCTCCTGCATACTGTAGTACCGGCAGTGACCACACCTGTATATAAACCCTGAGTAGTGATCTGTACAGTTAGTTCTAGAGTAACCCTCATTCAGTAAACACCTGTTGAATCGTTCCCTGCAGTCTCTTGTCTGATTATTGAAGGACACAACATTAAGATACACGGATCTAACAGTGGCGACGAGCAAGTTCAAACCTACCTGCAACTCTGCATCTCCTCCCAGGGATTCGCTCCTGGAGAACAGTGGAAGAAGGTCGAGTCCAGAAGCACGGGCGTCGACCATGGGCAACCGCCCAGTCATCCAGCGGAGATTTGAGCATCGCAGGGGAGGCTGTCGAGAGCCAGGCTTGGCTTTCCAGTCACGGTGGTCCAGCAAAACGGGCTGGCAACAGGTACTGCGCAGACCCTTCCCGGACAGCGACGGGCTAGAGTCCGACCGAGCGGCACAGAAAAAGGCCGAGCAGCGTTGACGGGGGAGAGAGAGAGGGCAGAGCGCACAGGGCGCAGCTGGTGTTCAGGACCGAGCGGCTTCAACGGGGGAGAGAGGCGAGAGAGAGCAGAGCGCAGCTGGTGTTCAAGGGCCAAGCAGCGTCAACGGGGGAGAGAGGCGTGCAGGAAAACACGAGGCGCTGCCATTGCCACGAGGACTGCAGAGAGCGGCGTTGGCAGTAGCACAGGAGCAGCACACAAAACCCACAGGGCATCGCCATTTGCCACGAGGACCGCCAAGAGCGGCGTTGGCAGCAGCACGGGAGATGCCATTTTAAGCCGCAGCGGGGAAGAAAGGAAAGCGCGGGAGACGCCATTTTAAGCCAGTCTAACCACACCCAAAAATGCCGAAGAGTGGCAGTATCACAGTGTTCGACAATGAAGTCGAAGATTGGACGACATATGTCGAACGCATAGAAATATACTGCAAGGCGAATGAAGTGCCAGATGACAAGAAAGCGCTGGTATTGTTGAATTCAATGGGTGCAAAAACGTATGGCTTACTACGAAACCTAGTAACCCCAGAGAAGCCAGTAGAAAAGGATTTTGAAAACATAGTGTCAATCCTACAGGACCACTTAAACCCCACACCGCTGCTGATAGCAGAAAGATTTAAGTTTCACAAAAGGAACCAGCATAAAGATGAAAGTAATGCTGAGTATTTAACGGAACTGCGCAAGCTATCGAAACACTGCCAGTTTGGAACGGGACTAGCAGATACTTTAAGGGACAAGTTTGTGTGTGGGCTTCAAAGTGAAGGAACCCAGAAACGGCTTCTATCAGAAAAGGATCTTACGCTGGACAAGGCTTTCAGCATTGCAGTATCACACGAAGCAGCAGCACGGGGCGCTGCAGAGATACAACAGAGACTGCAAGAATATGGCACAAATGAAATGTCATACGGAACAGTGAAGTGCTATCGCTGCAGCAGAACACACGACCATAATGATTGTTGGTTCAAGGACAAAGTGTGCAGACAGGGTGGAAAAGTAGGACACATAGCAAGAGTCTGCAGGTCGGGAAAGAAAACCAGCAGCAAGAAATCTCCACAGGAGAAGTACAAGAAGGTACAAGAAGGTAAATAAGGTGACGGAGAGTAGTTCAAACGAACAGAAGAGTGATACAGACTCCGGAAGCAAGGAGGTGGGTTGTCTGAAACTACATAATGTGATCAAAATGGAGGAAGCACCAGCAGTGGATCCTGTCGAAATATTTCATTCGACTATAATTGAATGCTTGCCAGTAACTAACGCTGGTATAGAGAAGGAGACCCGAAATGACCCAACACTGTCTCGGGTATATGATTTGACGGTGAAGGGATGGCCAGCACATGGCGACTCACTGTTGCCAGCATTCTCATCCAGAAGAGAACAGCTGTCAGTATGCCAGGGGATGTTGATGTGTGGATCCCGAGTGGTAATTCCACCCAAGTTAAGGGAGAGAGTGCTCAATAAGCTTCACGAAGGTCATCTGGGAGGGGTGAAAATGAAAAGCCTTGCTAGGGCTTATGTGTGGTGGCCGGGCATCGATCAGCAAATCGAGGACCTGACAAAGAGCTGCTCAGGATGCCAGAAGGTCCAAAATGCACCACCATATGCCCCTCTACACCCATGGGAGTGGCCCTCCTCTCCATGGCAACGGGTGCATATTGATTTTGCTGGTCCATTCATGGACTCAATGTTTTTAGTAGCCGTGGATGCGCACTCGAAATGGCCTGAGGTCATCAAAATGTCCTCCACCACCACGCAGAAAACTATTGCAGTCCTACGGACCATTTTTGCCAGGAATGGCTTGCCAGAACAGATTTGCTCCGACAACGGACCACAGTTTGTGTCCGAAGAGTTCCGGAGGTTCTTGAAAAAGAATGGGGTAAGGCATTACACATCCGCCCCGTATCATCCAGCCACAAATGGATTGGCTGAGAGGTTCGTACAAACCTTTAAGAAGGCAATAAAGGCTATGTACAATGACAACATTCCGCTGCAGCACAAGGTGGACAATTTCCTGTTCGCCTACCGGAATGCGACACATGCAGTCACCAACCAGGCCCCAACCACGGTGTTCTTTAACCGAAGGTTAAGATCTCGCCTGGATTTGCTCAGACCAAACATACGAAGAGATGTTGAGAGTAAGCAATTCCAGCACATCCATGAGAAGCCAACAAGGAGCTTCAATGTAGGGCAACCAGTCTTGGCCCGCGACTACCGAACAGAAAAATGGCAGCCAGGAATGATATGCACACGGCAGGGCCCACTAATGTACACAGTGGACGTTGGGGAGAGCATCGTGAGACACCATGTTGACCAGATCCTAGAGTCACAGGAACAAGTCAACCCCATGCCTCGCCCATACGTACCTGGTGATGAACCCGATGTACAGGTCGCATCTACCCCAGAAACAGTAGCATCGGAAGCTGATGATCCAACCGACGACAGGGGGCCAGAATCGCCTCCGCACCAAGAGCAAGACACTCGGGAAAGGCGCTATCCAGAAAGGATCAGGAAGCCTCCCCAAAGACTGAATTTATAAATAGACTATTTTCAGCTAATGTTGCATGTTAAAAGTGTTAATTGTAATTAGTTTGATATTTAATTGTTAAATGAGTGTTATGGTACTGTTAATCTAAAAGGGGAGGAATTGTAATGTATGTACCTTTAAGGGAGAGAACTACTTTTTACAGCTCCTGTATACTGTAGTACCGGCAGTGACCACACCTGTATATAAACCCTGAGTAGTGATCTGTACAGTTAGTTCTAGAGTAACCCTCATTCAGTTAACACCTGTTGAATCGTTCCCTGCAGTCTGTTGTCTGATTATTGAAGGACACAACATTAAGATACACGGCAGTGCGGAGTGCAGGCAGCGAAAGAGTGCTTATCTAGAGTTTGGTAAGTGTGAGAGTCCGGGCAAGTGGGGAGTGAGGGGCTGTTTTTGTCTTTCTTTTTTAAAACCTTTATAAGTTGGTAAGTTCTTTTAAATAGAGGTGTGATCTTCACGTAGAATAGGGGCAGAGGGTCTTCTTAAATAATATTAATAAATTTAATTAATTACATAGAATGGGAGAGCAGGTGATGTGTTACTACTGCAAAATGTGGGAGCTGGTGGACACCATTGATGCTCACAGTGATTACATTTGCGGTAAGTGTTTGCTGCTAGAGGAACTCCGGCTCCGTGTTGATGAGCTTGAGACCAAGCTTCAGACACTGCAACACATCAGGGAGGGGGAGAGTTACCTGGACTCTGTGTTTCAGGAGGTAGTCACACCAATTAGATTAATTAATTCAGATGTAGTCCGTGGTCAGGGACAGGATGGTGTGACTAAATGTGAGGCAGGTACGGGGATCCAGGAGGTAGTGTTGGAGGAGCCGCAGCCCTTGCTCTTGTCCAACAGGTTTGAGGCTCTTACTCCCTGTGAGGATGGGAACGGGGACTGCAGGGAGGATGAGCAACCTGGCCACAGCACCGTGGAGTGGGGGGCCATTCAAGTGGGGGGAGTTAAAAGAAATGTTGTAGTGGTGGGGGATTGTATCGTTAGGGGGATAGATAGGGTTCTTTGCAGCCGAGAGCGAGAGTCCCGAAGGCTGTGTTGCCTGCCCGGTGCCAGGGTTAAGGACATCTCCTCTGGGCTGGAGAGAAACTTGGAGTGGGAGGGGGAGGATCCAGTTGTCGTGGTCCATGTTGGTACCAACGACATAGATAGGACAAGGAAAGAGGTTCTGCTGAGGGAGTTTGAGCAGCTAGGGGCCAAATTAAAAGCAGAACCACAAGGGTAATAATCTCTGGATTACTACCTGAGCCACGTGCAAATTTGGCTAAGGTAAATAAAATTAGAGAGTTAAATGCGTGGCTCAAAGACTGGTGTGGAAGAAATGGGTTTTGCTTCTTGGGACACTGGCATCAGTACTGGGACAGGAGGGAGCTGTTCTGTTGGGACGGACTTCACTTGGCCAGTGCTGGGCCTAGAATCCTGGCGAATCGAATAACTAGGGCTGTAGAGAGGGCTTTAAGCTAATTAGGGGGGGGGAGGTTTTAAGAGAGCGAAAAATAAAAATGACAGCGGAAAAGGCAATAGAGCAAGGTAGCAGTGGAGGAATTAAAAACCAGAGCATGTCAGGAAGGGACAGAATGTATAATGATAAAGGTAAAGTAGTAAAAGGGGTAAAAGCAGGAATAAATTGTCAGAAAACATATTTGAAAGTTCTTTCTCTGAATGCGCGCAGCATTCATAACAAAATAGACGAGTTGACGGTTCAAATAACTACACATGCTTATGATCTGGTGGCCATTACGGAAACATGGCTGCAAGATGATCATGACTGGGAACTAAACATACAAGGGTATTTGACAATTAGGAAGGACAGACAGGAAGGAAAGGGAGGTGGGGTTGCTATGTTAATCAAGGGTGGAATCACTGCAATAGTCAGAAATGATATTGGGTCAAAGGATCAGGATAGTGAAACAGTTTGGGTGGAGATAAGGAATAATAAGGGGAAAAAGTCACTGGTGGGCGTAGTCTATAGGCCTCCTAACAGTTGCAACTCTGTTGGTCGGAGTATAAATCAGGAAATAGTTGGGGCTTGTAATAAGGGAACAGCTATAATCATGGGGGATTTTAACTTTCATATTGACTGGACTAATCAAGTTGGGCATGGCAGCCTTGAGGAGGAGTTCGTAGAGTGTATTGGGGACGTGCTCCTTGAGCAGTATGTAACTGAACCAACCAGGGGGCAGGCAATCTTAGATCTGGTCCTGTGTAATGAGACAGGATTAATAAAAAATGTCCTAGTAAAGAGTGACCATAATATGGTTGAATTCCAAATTCAGTTTGAGGGTGAGAGAGTTGGATCTCAAACCAACGTACTGAGCTTAAATAAAGGAGACTATGAAGGTATGAGGGTTGAATTGACTAAAGTGGACTGGGAAAACAGATTAAAGTGTAAGACGGTACAAGAGCAGTGGTCTACATTCAAGGAGATATTTCACATCTTTCAGGAAAAATATATTCCACTGAGGAAAAAGGGGAGTAAAAGAAAAGACAGCCATCCGTGGCTAAGTAAAGAAATTAAGGATAGTATTTGACTAAAAACAGGGGCATATAAGGTAGCCAAATCTAGTGGGAGGATAGAGGATTGGGAAAACTTTAAAAGACAGCAAAAAATAACAAAAAGATTGATTAAGAAAGGGAAGATAGATTATGAAAGTAAATTAGCAAAAAATATAAAAACAGATAGTAAGAGTTTTTATAGTTATATAAAAAGAAAAAGGGTGGCTAAAGTAAATGTTGGTCCCTTAGAGGATGAGACCGGGAAATTAATGGTGGGAAATATGGAGAAGGCAAAAACACTGAATGAATATTTTGTATCAGTCTTTACAGTAGAAGACACTAAGAATATTCCAACACTGGACAAACAGGGGGCTATAGGGGGGGAGGAGCTAAACACGATCAAAATCACGAAGGAAGTGGTACTCGGTAAAATAATGGGACTTAAGGCGGATAAATCCCCCGGACCTGATGGCTTACATCCTAGGGTCTTGAGGGAAGTGGCGGTAGGGATTGTGGATGCATTGGTAATAATTTTCCAAAACTCCCTGGACTCAGCAAAGGTCCCGGCAGACTGGAAAACTGCTAATGTAACGCCCTTATTTAAAAAGGGCAGTAGACAGAAGGCTGGAAACTATAGACTGGTTAGCCTAACATCTGTGGTAGGTAAAATATTGGAGTCCATTATTAAAGAAACAGTAACAGAGTATTTGGATAAACATAATTTAATAGGACAGAGTCAGCATGGTTTTATGAAGGGGAAGTCTTGTTTGACAAATTTGCTCGAATTCTTTGAGGACGTAACATACAGGGTGGATAAAGGGGAACGAGTGGATGTAGTGTATTTGGACTTCCAAAAGGCATTTGACAAGGCGCCACACAAAAGATTACTGATCAAGATAAAAAATCACGGGATTGGGGGTAATATACTGGCACGGGTGGAAGATTGGCTATGTAACAGAAAACAAAGAGTTGGGATAAATGGTTCATTCTCGGGCTGGCAATCAGTAACTTGTGGTGTTCTGCAAGGGTCTGTGCTGGGACCCCAACTCTTTACAATCTATATTAACGATTTGGAGGAGGGGACCGAGTGTAACATATCAAAGTTTGCAGATGATACTAAGATGGGAGGGAAAGTAGTGAATGAGGAGGACATAAAAAACCTGCAAGGGGACATAGACAGGCTAAGTAAGTGGGCAGAGATTTTGCAGATGGAATACAATACTGGAAAGTGTGAGGTTATGCGCTTTGGCAGGAAAAATCGTAGAGCAAGTTATTATCTTAATGGCAAGAAACTGGAAAGTACTGAAGTACAAAGGGATCTGGGGGTCCTGGTGCACAAAACTCAAAAGGTTAGTATGCAGGTGCAGCAAGTGATTAAGAAGGCCAATGGAATGTTGGCTTTCATTGCTAGGGGGATAGAATATATAAATAGGGAGGTATTGCTTCAGTTGTACAAGGTATTGGTGAGACCGCACCTGGAATACTGCGTACAGTTTTGGTGTCCATACTTAAGAAAGGACATACTTGCTCTCGAGTCAGTACAAAGAAGGTTCACTCGGTTAATCCCGGGGATGAGGGAATGGACATATGAGGAGAGGTTGAGTAGATTGGGACTCTACTCATTGGAGTTCAGAAGAATGAGAGGCGATCTTATTGAAACATATAAGATTGTGAAGGGGTTGGATCGGGTGGATGCGGGGAAGATGTTCCCGATGATGGGTGAAACTAGAACTAGGGGGCATAGTCTTAGAATAAGGGGCTGCTCTTTCAAAACTGAGATGAGGAGGAACTATTTCACTCAGAGGGTGGTAGGTCCATGGAATATGCTGCCCCAAAAAGCTGTAGAAGCTACATCATTACATAAATTTAAAACAGAAATAGACAGTTTCCTAGAAGTAAAGGTAATTAAGGGTTATGGGGAGCGGGCAGGAATTTGGACATGAGCCTAGGTTCGGATCGGTCATGGCCCTGTGGGTAGCGGAGCGGGCCCGGGGCCGTGTAGCCTGATCCTGCTCCTATTTCGTGTGTCTAATTGTGTTAGATTCAGGAGATGGTTCTGTGATAGTGGATTGGCGGTTTGGATCAGATCAGCCATGATCTTATTGAATGGCGGAGCAGGCTCGAGGGGCCGATTAGCCTACTCCTGCTCCTATTTCTTATGCTGTTATATTAATGATTTGGAGGAAGGGACCGAGTGCAACATATCCAAGTTTGCCGACGATACAAATATGGGAGGGAAAGCAGTGAGTGAGGAGGACATAAAAAACCTGCAAAAGGACATAGACAGGCTAAGTGGGTGGGCAGAGATTTGGCAGATGGAATATAATATAGGAAAATGTGAGGTTACGCACTTTGGCAGAAAAAATCAAAGAGCAAGTTATTATCTAAATGGAGAGAAACTGCAAAGTGCTACAGTACAAAGGGATCTGGGGGTCCTGGTGCATGAAACACAAAAGGTTAGTATGCAGGTGCAGCAGGTGATCAGGAAGGCCAATGGAATCTTGGCTTTTATTGCAAGGGTGATGGAGTATAAAAACAGGGAAGTCTTGCTGCAGTTATACAGGGTATTGGTGAGGCCACACCTGGAATACTGCGTGCAGTTTTGTTTTCCATATTTAAGAAAAGATATACTTGCTCTCGAGGAAGCTCAGAGAAGGTTCACTCGGTTGATTCTGGAGATGAGGGGGTTGACTTATGAGGAAAGGTTGAGTAGTCTGGGCCTCTACTCATTGGAGTTCAGAAGAATGAGAGGCGATCTTATCGAAACATATAAGATTGTGAGGGGGATTGATCGGGTGGATGCGGTGAGGATGTTTCCACTGATGGTTGAGACTAGAACTAGGGGGCATAATCTTAGAATAAGGGGCTGCCCTTTCAAAACTGAGATGAGGAGAAACTTCTTCACTCAGAGGGTAGTAAATCTATGGAATTTGCTACCCCAGAGAGCTGTGGAAGCTGCAACATTAAATAGATTTAAAACGGAGATAGACAGTTTCCTAGCAGATAAGGGAATTAGGGGTTACGGGGAGAGGGCAGGGAAGTGGACGTGAGTCTAGGTTTGGATCAGCCATGATCCTATTGAATGGTGGAGCAGGCCCGAGGGGCCGTATGGCCTACTCCTGCTCCTACTTCTTATGTTCTTATGGGAGCCATGCTGCCACCAGGAACATCATTGAGCAGACCATCTGCCTACTGAAATAAAGGGCTCGATTTTCATTGGGCTGTGGAGTCGGGATTGGAGGCATGTGGGGATTTAAAATCCCAAAATCAGTGGTCCCGCCCCCATCCCACCCCCAACCCGCCTCCATGCCAGTTTGAAAGGAGCCAGGTACCCGCCCCACACTGGGACCCGCCTCCCTGAGGCGGGAAGGGGATTAGTGCCAATTAACTTCCTGTTAACAGGTAGTTAACAGGCAGTTTTTAGCCTAATCCCTATTTTTATTTTTGAAATGTGGGATGAAGGGCTTGGCGGGTTCGAGATGTCTGGTGATCAGGTGAGTGATGGGTGCATGAGTGCATGAATGCAGAGGTAAGTGCGTTTGGTCTGTGTAAAGTGTTTAAAGAAATTCTACTACCCTTTACTTACCTTTACAGCCTTCCTTCCTTCAGGTCTCGGGAGTCCCTCATCTCACCAGCACAGAAAGCAGAATGGCCGCCAGCCATCAAAATCTGCAGCCTCTGCTTTCTGTTCCGGGGAGATCTCTAAATCATCCTGAGAGGAAGGAATTAACCTGGAGTACAGATTGTCAGTGTTTGACAGCTTCAAACAGCTGTGAAACGCTGATATTTCATCTGTCAAAAGGTCTTGACAGATGAAATATCAATCTGTGACATCACCTGTTGCCGGGTGGCCCTTAATTGGCCTGCTGAGCCTGCTGGGCGGGCTCAGCAAGGTCCCTCAAGTCAAAATCATGTGGGTTGGCTAGAGCTCGATGGAGGTGGGACTACAACCCCAAAAGTTGTAGTCCCGCCTCCTACCTGACTTCTCAATGAAAATCCAGCCCAATGGTTCCGCTGCCTTGACCACACGGGAGGAGCGCTTCAGTACTCGCCAAAGCAGGTGTCCCATTTCGTGGTGGTCTGCTGCATGCTCCACAACTTGGGCCCAACCCTTGCCATTAGGGATTGCCGGACCACCTCAGGAGGAGGACGAGGGAGTGGAGGAGGGAGAGGAACTGGTGGGAGGTAGGAGGTAGCCAGACAATTGGCCTTCCGGACAGGCTGTCCGTGACCGCTTGTCAGACTCTGATTCGCATGAATGCAAACCCAGATCCCTTTTGCTCACCACATCTCCATCATACAATCCCTGTTGCAGGCCACATCACAACATTCTCCTGGGCGCAAAACTGAAATGAGAGACACCACACAACATTCCAAACACAATTAATACATTTATCTATACACATATTACATCAACACTATTAACTAATCACCCTTGTGCAATCCCTTAGTGCATGTCGTTCGTGTGCCTTTTCCTCCTCTCATGCTCCTAAGCAGTGCACCCCCAGTGGCTACAGCACGGCTGGTTGAAGGCTGCTGAGTTTCCCCATGCGTGAGACTTCAGATGGCCTTGCAGGATGACCTCGACCAGCTCTGCACCTAGAAGGCCCGGCTGCAGACTGCACCACCTTGGCATGTGTGGTAGCAGTCTGGGCTGGCTGGATGACAGGCAGCGACAAGGGCAATGGCGGAGTGGCAGTGGTGGGAGCAGGAATGCTCTCATCCCGAGAGACGACAGCAGGTTCCTGCTCCACAGACCCACTGCCACTCCCCAGGGGCAGCACCCTGGGAGTAGGAATGAACATACCTTTGTTGTCCCCAAGGGGGTCAACGTCGCTGGTGGCCACAGTGCCCATGACCTGGCGCCCAATGATCTGCAGCACGTGACTCTCCAACTGGCTCAACTGTTCAATGTGGGCTTGGCCCCCGCCTATTTGCTCCTGCTCCCTCTGGTTGTGAGCCACTTTGGCTTGCAAGAGAAAGGAAAGTGTGTGAGTGAGTGTGATGCAATGTGTTTGGGTGATCTGCCCGCCATAGTTGAATAGCTGACATTGTGTGCAAGGTGTGAGGTGTGAGTGTGAGTGTTGCTAGGTAGAGATTGTTGGTGGGTGAGTGCTGGGGGTGTGGTGCTTTGAGCAGTGTGTGAAGCTTGTGGTACAGATGGTGGTATGTAGCATTTGTTGAAGCCTTCACTCACCCTGACCACCTGTATGAGGTCGTTAAACTACTTCTTGCTTTGGGCGTGGGCCCTGGGGACCACAGTGCTGCCCATGACGTGGTTGGCTATCTCCCTGCACATAGTGAGGCAGAGTTGTGGAGAGGGCCTCCTGCTATTTGGCGGGTACCCTTTGTCCACTGCGAAAACCAATGCTTCAAAAGCTTCCACTGAGAGCCATCTCAGGTCTGCCATGGTTCTTACGGATGTCTTCTAACTAGTGTTTGGTTTGCTTTTGGGGCAGCTGCACAGCCAACAATCCTGAGAATGAGGTGCTGCAGCATCAATTAACCTCCCTTTTAAGCAGTGGAAAAGCCTGTGGCAATCATGTCCAGAAATTAGACTGCCCCCGATATTGGTCCAGTTTTTCAGTGTCACGCCAATAAGCTTGAGTTTTTAGGCTAGAATCATGACTGCAATCATTTTAATGAGGAGCGAGCACGAATTTTGGATGCATTCTAGACAATTTTCAGGTGGCGTTACTTAACCATTTTTAGTCTAAACATTGCCCATTCTTGGCTATAACGAATTTCTAGGCCAATATTTACAAAGGCAATCTTCCCCAACTATACCAAGTGAACTGCAACACCTGTCTTGATTATTAGATTATTAAAAAATCACTAAACACATTAATATAAAAAGAAAATAATATTAAATTAGATGCAATTACCCATCAGATACTCTTTGGTATTTTGCTGATGTGACTTCAGCCAGCTCTATAAGGAAGAGAGAGTAATCATTTATTTCGGTACTTTTAGGAAAATAATTTATTTCCAGCACCAGAAGAGCACCAATAAACCTTGTATATAGCAGTGGGGCTACTTGGAAATGGTGACATACAAGTTACAGGATGAATGAAGTATTTTGCAAATCAGTGAGGTGCCAATACAAAAGATTTACACTAATAGGGGTATTTGAGCTGGAATGAACACAAGCAGGAGACAGTCTTTTATAACCTCTCCTAACAAACCCACAAAGGTTCTGTATCCACTCCTTTTCTTCCTCTGTGACGTGCCTTGAGACATTTATCCACATTAAAGACATGCTATATAAATGGAAGTGTTTGATATTTTTTAAACAATAAATACAAATTCGAATTGAAGACTAGGTCACTATGGAGCAAATTGTGATGTGTGCCTCAAAAGAATTACAATTACAAAAGCTTATTTCTTGCACTTTTATTGACAGTAATAAAACATTTTGATTACTGACCATATTTGAGATTCAGCAATGTTACTACAGCTCTTGTTAACATCAGAGGATGTGTTATTACTGAAACACATACTGTTACAATCACGTATTAACAAACTTTTACTGCAGATATCATCATGCTTTGCCAAAAGCTGGTGTTTGCCACATAGATCAAGAGTTCAAAGCATTTTTATAGACATGGGCCTAGACAAGACAACCAACATATAGTTACATACGTTTATCCTGAAGCCATGGTAATATGTTTGCCAAGACTTTTATAGAGTTAAATGACACAAAGTCATCCTGCTAGCCAGTAAAAATATTCCCTATCTGGCTATTAAACCTCAAGCAAGAGCACAAAGATAGGCCAGAATAATGTTCCTACTGATTCCTGGAAATGTTTCAAAACTATCTGGAGTTTGGTGACCTCTGCTAGTTTACAATAAAACCAGTATTTATCAAATAAGATTAAATGATACAAAGTAATTCTGTGAGCCAGCAAAAGTATTCTCTACCTACATATAGAACCTTATGCAAAGTGCACAAAGCTAGTCCGTGGTATTATATATTTCAGTTCTTCATCCTTGTATCAGAAATATCGCCGAGTAAATTAGCCTTTATCTTAGAATGCAACTGGTAATAGGTGTAAAGATGTCAGAGGTAAAAAGAGAGCAAATAAACTCATTCTGCCACAACAAAAACGCTGCTGCCAATTCTTAGATGAACCAAAATGAGCTTTCCACAAGGTGATTGTGGCATAGACACCAGGGAAAATGGAGTAACTAGTGGTTAAGTATAAGATTCATCAAAATGATTCAGTTGCAAGAAGATATTTTAAAAGCTCCAGCACGTGATCCATGAATTTTATATTTTTAATCTGACGAGGAATTATTCTATAAATTAGAGAGCAGTTTAGTGGATTAATTCAAAACATTGGTGCAAGCACAATCTAATAATTACTTGATCTTAACATCAACAAGTCTTGAGAAGGATTTGTAGCTATTAAGAAAATAATAAGTGAAGTTAGCTGGATAATGGCTGCTTGACAGAAATCAAATCAATAGTCAACCACCATTGCTTGCAAATTATTGTTGAAAATAATTTTCCCATTTTCCTCTCTTGAGCACCGAGGCTGGCGTAGGTACTGAAGAACTTCAGCCTTCAGATCCACAGGGGCAGTTTTCCCGAAATGGATTATATGTGTGAGGATATCCAATAGGAGCTCCCCATTTTCATTTCCTTCGATGAAACACTCTGTGATATCCAGGTCAGAGGAAAACTCATAGATCTGATAATTCAATCTCATTTCATCAAGTGTTTTGCAGACATCAGGGAAAAGAGAACTGCTAATAAAACGGGATCCAAATATTTGCCAAAGTGAATGACATCCACTGCCATCTGTTGGTAGTAATATTTGAAATATATTTGTAAATATTTATTTGATTCAAATGCTGATAGTGCCAAAATTAGTTATAAGTAGGATTCCTCTGTAAATTATTTCTTTATATCTTGATAGTATTTATGAATTATTTCTGCTCTCTGCAAATGATAATACCCTGCTGTAACATATGTACGCTATGCTACCCAAAGAGACTTTTTGCATATATACCTTTAATGGTGAGCAGACATTAGGAAAGGATTTGGCAATTGGTGTATCGATTAAATGGCCCGTAATTTGTGGTCAGCGGTGAAGCAAAGGCATTCATCGCTGTCCCCGAAGTAAGCTTCACACAAACACTTTGCGATCTCTCTGGCGAGAATTTTGGGTTTTCCAACGCATAATTTAAATCAACATAAGTTCATGGGGATTCCCAGCGAAAGAGCTGCTGTAATGTCAACAAGCTGTCTAAGCAGCAATCAAAATGCATAATTCTCACAGACAGTGAAACAGGAAGTGGGTCAGCTGCTTTGATTCTAGGGGGAGAAATTCACTATCGCCCCATTTGAGGCGTTAATTTTTAAAAGTTTGAAAAGTTAGCGCCAGGCGCTAACGATTTCAAACTTTTGAAAAATTCGGCGTTAGTGCTCCAAGAAGGAAGTGGAGCGCTAAATCAAGCACTCCGCTTCCTTCTTGACAGCAGGCGGGGCTGAGACTTCAGCAGCGTTGCACACTGGGCCATGCAGCGCTGTCATATTTAAAGTCTCCTTCCCTCCCTTAAAGGGAAGGGTCATCGCTGGAGGCTCTGCAATATAAAAGGTACCTACCTGGACCACCAAGCCAGCCGCGATCCCACGCGATCAGCCCGGCACTCAAGCAGAGGTGCAAAGGCACCCAATTTCGCTTCCTAATTTTGTAAAAGTGTTGAGAGAGCAAAACAAATATTGGGGCTCTCACATGGCAAAAGGCAAAACTGAAATAAACATAGAAATATAGAATATAGGAGCAGGAGTAGGCCATTCGGCCCCTCGAGCCTACTCCGCCATTCAATGAGATCATGGCTGATCATCCAAACTCAGTACCCTGTCCCTGCCTTCTCCCCATATCCCTTGATCCCCTTAGCCTTAAGAAATATATCTAACTCCTTCTTGAATATATTTAATGAATTGGCCTCAACTGCCTTCTGTGGTAGAGAATTCCACAGGTTCACCACTCTCTGGGTGAAGAAATTCCTCCTCATCTCTGTCCTAAATGGCTTACCCCTTATCATTTGACTGTGACCCCAGGTTCTGGACTCCCATCGGGAACATCCTTCCGGCATCTAGTCTGTCTAGTCCTGTTAGAATTTTATAAGTTTCAATGAGATCCCCTCTCATTCTTCTAAATTCCAGCGAGTGTAAGCCCAATCGAGCCAATCTCCCCTCATATGTCATTCCTGCCATCCCAGGTATCAGTCTGGTGAATCTTCGCTGCACTCCCTCCATGGCAAGAACATCCTTCATCAGATAAGCCAACCGAAACTGCACACAATTCTCAAGGTGTGGTCTCACCAAGGCCCTATACAACTGCAGCAAGACATCCTTGTTCCTGTACTCGAACCCTCTCGCTACGAAGGCCAACATACATTTGCCTTCTTAACCGCCTGCTGCACCTGCATGCTTACCTTCAGCATCTGGTGCACAAGGACACCCAGGTGTCATTGCATTTCCCTTCTCCCAATCTATTGCCGTTCAGATAATAATCTGCCTTCCTGTTTTTGCCATCAAAGTGGATAACCTCGCATTTATCCACATTATACTGCATCTGCCATGCATCTGCCCAATTACCCAACCTGTCCAAATCATACTGGAGTTTCTCGGCATCCTCCTCACAGCACACACGCCCACCCAGCTTTGTGTCGTCTGCAAACTTGGAGATATTACATCTAGTTCCCTCGTCTATATCATTAATATATATTGTGAATAGCTGGGGTCCTAGGACCGATCCCTGCGGTACCCCACTAGTCACTGCCTGCCAATTGGAAAAAGACCCATTTATTCCAACTCTTTGCTTCCTGTCTGCCAACGAGTTCTCTATCCAAGTCAGTATCTTGCCCCCAATCCCATGTGCCTTAATTTTACATGCTAATCTCTTATGCGGGACCTTAACGAAAGTCTTCTGAAAGTCCAAATACACCACATCCACTGGTTCTCCCTTATCTATTCTACCAGTTACATCCTCAAAAAATTCCAGTAGATTAGTCAAGCACGATTTACCTTTTGTAAATCCATGTTGACTTTGTCCGATCCTGTCACTGTTTTCCAAGTGCTCTGCTATTACGTCTTTTATAATGGACTCTAACATTTTCCCCACTACCGGTGTCAGGCTTACTGGTCTATAATTCCCCGTTTTCTTTCTACCACCTTTTTTGAATGGTGGGATAACATTAGCTACCCTCCAATCCATGGGAACTGTTCCAGAGTCTATAGAATTTGGAAGATGACCAGCAATGCATTTACTATTTCTAGTGCCACTTCCTTAAGTACCCTAGGATGTAGATTATCAGGCCCTGGGGATTTATCGGCCTTGAATCCTGTCAATTTCCCTAACACCATTTCCCTGCAAATACTGATTTCATTCAGTTCCTCCCTCTCATTAGACCCTATGTCCCCTAACATGTCTGGGAGGTTATTTGTGTCCTCCTTTGTGAAGATGAACAAACTTTTTAAAAAATAATAATTTTAAAGTTTCTTAAAAATGTTAATCTTTATAAAATGAATAAATTTGACACTTCACAAAATTAAAATTAGTTTTCCAGGGCCATAACATTTGTTTGGCAGTCAATATGCTTTTAAAACCCCAGTTACACCTAATCCAAAGGGTCTTACTGTTAATGGGATATTTAACAGCAGTATTACCGCGGAAGAGCCAAGTTTTTGTCAGTTTCCATGATTTTGTAGGAGTCTCTGCACTCCTAACAAAGAATCTATAACTTACTGGAAGTTAACAAACTGAATTTATTGTCTAAGAACTTTACAAAACAAGAAACTACAGGAGAAGCTCAAAACAGGTCTTTTCTCTTTCAATCCACACGAGGACTGGCTGGTCCCACCCTGTACCTCTGACGTCATGACGTTTCCCGCCGAAGGGGACGTCATGTGACCCACGTGATGATGTCATCGCATCAGATCGCGATGTTGTCGACCTAGCTCTGTTTAACCAGAGCCAACTTGAAAGGTAATAACATTGGTTACAGGCAATTAATGCTAGAGGTAATAACATTGGTTACAGACAATTATGTAAGTCACTTAGTGGTTTTGCCACATACGCCCCCTCAGAATTGTCTTTAATGAAAAGAGTCAATCGCTGAGGAGGTCGGACAAGTCTGTTGGACCGACTCCGAAATTCCCGGAAGCACCGATCGCCATCGCGGCAGCGGGGGAAGTACTGGGACCGGTGTGCATGACTCGCGGCAGTCTATTCGATGGTCTGGTAACGAAAGTGCACGGCGAGCGGCAGCAGCGGGCCTTCGGGCTGAAACGAGCGTGGTAGTAGCAGAAACCGGTCGTCGGAGGCGCCTTTGTCGGAGCCGGGGCCGGGCTCTTCGTGGCGGGGCATTGCGCGAGGGCGCAGTATTGTTGCCGGACCGCGTAACTCTTATCCGCCTCTTCGGCGAGCGCGACGCAGTCTGCGGTTTCTGCTCGGGCAAGGGACGCCTGTACTTGCTCAGGAAGTTGAGTAAGGAACAGTTCGCAAAACAGAAAGCACTGGGGCTCGGACCCCAGGAGAGTCAGCATATGACTCATCATTTCCGAGGGTTTGGAGTCTCCTAACCCTGGTAGAGTCAGTAAACGGCGAGCGCGCTCCGCTTTGGTGAGACCAAATACCTGCAGCAATCATGTCTTGATGGCGACATACTTGTCAGCAGTCGGAGGACTCTCCAGCAGGCTGATGATTCTCGACGCCGTCGAGCTCTCGAGGGCGGAGACCACGTGGAGATATCTGGTCTGATCCTGAACGATGTTGCGGAGCTCAAATTGCGTCTCGGCTTGCACAAACCAAGAGGCTGCCTGTTGTTCCCAGAATTGGGGGAGCTTCAAGGCCACTGCGTTGGCCTCCATCACTGGTCTGTGTTCGGCGTTCACCGCGAAAAACGATCGCAAGGAATCGGGGTCACCAATGTAGGAGTCTCTGCACTCCTAACAAAGAATCTATAACTTACTGGAAGTTAACAAACTGAATTTATTGTCTAAGAACTTTACAAAACAAGAAACTACAGGAGAAGCTCAAAACAGGTCTTTTCCCTTTCAATCCACACGAGGACTGGCTGGTCCCGCCCTCTACCTCTGACGTCATGACGTCATGACGTTTCCCGCCGAAGGGGACGTCACGTGACCCACGTGATGACGTCATCGCGTCAGATCGCGATGTTGTCGATCTAGCTCTGTTTAACCAGAGACAACTTGAAAGGTAATAACATTGGTTACAGACAATTAATGCTAGAGGTAATAACATTGGTTACAGACAATTATGTAAGTCACTTAGTGGTTTTGTCACAATTTGACAGATTACACAGATTGCTGGCTTGGGGTGCGGTGTGGGGAGGTACACAGTGCAGCCAGTGTTGGTGCAGTGACTGACAGACTGCAACTTCAGGATTTCCACTGGCAGTTCACCATCATCAGGACAGCAAATTCCGGGCCTATATCGTTCATTTTGATTTGCTGAGTTAAAAAGAAATGCACTGTTTCTCAGTTTCTCCAATTTCAAATAATAGAGAACCTTTGAAAGTTGCAGCACAGAAAAAAGGTCTTTCAACCCGTCAGGTGTTTCTCCCCGCAACTAATTCCATTCCGGCTCATTCCCTTTACACTTTAACATCCTCCTTTTTCAAGCATTTAATTCCCTTTTGGAAGTATTTATTGACTCTACTTCAACCATGCTTTGTAGCAGAGAATTTCACATTCTGTATGAAGCAATTTTTTCTAACCTTTAATTTTTTGTGATTATCTTAAATATGTGTCCTTTTTTGGTGTTGGACGCTTGCAAGGCCTCGAATGGTAAAGGAAGGTCTTTGAGAAGACAGAAAATGCTGCAAATACTCAGCAGGTCAGGCAACAACCATGGAGAGAGGGACAGAGTTCATGGCTCAGGTTGAGATGCTGCTTGACCAGCTGAGTATTTCCAGGGTTTTATGCTGTCATTTCAGATTTACAGCATCCGCTCGCAGAGGGAAGAGGAAGACATAGAAGAGGAAGAAGCCAAAGAGGAGGAAGCATGCTACCCAGACAGCCCCTTTCTGGCAGGATATCCGGGATGGAATGATTCACCTGCGGTACCAGTGACCTTAAATCCAATTCCACTTTTCACATTGTCCCACACCTTACCTTCCCTCTGTTACTGACCATCAAAGCATTCTCTTGGTCACAATGCTGAAATAAAAGCCACCACAAAGCAAACTTTCCAATCCAACATTATACATCTATCCATGAAATAGGACATCAAGAAATCAACTCATCACCCTTATGCATTCTCTTAGTGAATGTCTTGTGTGTATATTTGCCTATCCTACTGATGTCACGCAGTGCTACCCCAGTGGCTGCAACATGACTGGTGGAAGGCTGCTGACTTTCAGTGGGGGGGCGCTGCAAATGGCTTTGCAGGTCGACCCTGAGCTGGTGGCTGGGAGTCTCAAATCGAGTGATGGTGTTTCTTCTTCATCTTCACTCTCCTCTCCCTCTTCGTGATCAACCATTGGCTGGGCAGGCTGCATTTCTTGGGTGTGTGAAATGAGGAAGGCACAAGGGTGGAGTTGTGGTGAGGGGAGGGCGGGAAAGCAAGTGGTGCATGCCAGAAGGAGGATAATGTATGAGGATTCCAGCATCTTGTATACTTTCTGCTCCACCGCTGGCCAAGGGCTCAGCCATGACCCTGCCAAGAATGGCCTGCACTGTCTCCTCCAAGGGAATGAGGTGAAGCTAGGAATGGGAGATGTGCCTCGTGACTGGTGCAGATTGTTGGTAGGTGAGGGATTGGGGGTGGGGGTTGTGCATTGAGCAGTGTGTGAGGCTAGTGGTGCCATTGGTAGGAGACGGATTTTGAAGATGCACTAACTGACCTTGACAAGTGGTCTGAGGTCATGAAGCTTCTTTGGGCATTGGAACCAGGTGGCGGGGGCGACACTGCTGGCAGTGACAGCCTCAATGATGTAGTCCCACACCCTTATTTCTGGTGGGCATCCTGGCCCCTGTGGGTAGAGGACCTGTCTTGCAGTGTTGACTCCCTGCACCAGCTGGAATGTGGCATGCAAGACCCTGGGTGCCCCTTCCGTCACTTGCTGAGCCTTTTGTGTTAGTGCTGAAGCAGTTTTCACATTTTGAGGTTCGGAAAGGAATTCAGCTTTAAGAGCTGCATAATCACATTTAGTACATGTTTTTGACGTCAAAAATGCAGTAAGGGCTGAAAACTGAATTTTTCACTGCATTATATTTTGAATTAGTTCTGATTGCAGTGCCCCTTTAATTGAGAGCCATTTTAATTGCCCACAATCCTTTGCGAGCTCCACAGCCTCTCTCCCAGAGGCTCTGCGAAGCTCGAACGCCGCTTCGGGACAGGAACGTCACCTTGGAGGTCTCCACCAATGCCACCAGGAGGGCGTTGCATGGAAGGTTAGCACTGCGCCACCAATCCCCTGCCCCCGAGATGAATTTATTCTCGTTAGCGTTGCCGCCATTTTCAGCAGCCGTTAACTCCAGTTGCCGGTGACACTAGCAACTTTCGTGGCAAACACTAATTTCTAGACAAAGGTATTCTGACTGTGCTGTGGCAGTTCTTGTGGAGAGGAATGACCTGTTCCTCCACTCGAATGGTCAAAGGTGCTCTAACAAGCTGGGGAACATGCGTGGCAAGAGGTGGCAGGTCATTAAAAGGGACTTTCATGTAACCTTTGCTCCTGCCCCTCATACTCAATTAGTCACGTAATGTTACACTGACAGGACCATCTACAAGTGCAGCTCCTTTAGACTCAAGACCACTTACCATTATAATATATAATAGCTACATCAATGACCAGAGACTTGAGGGCCAATCTCTAGGAGGTTTCAGTGATCATAGCTGCTCACTTACAACTCTCAGCATTGACAGCTATCGTCTCTTTTCTATTATCTAGTCAATTCATTAAGTACTTTGCAATTTTTTACTTTGTTCCAGGAGCTGCTCCTATAATCTAACCTTTATTGTTTGTACACGCACCAGACTGTATGGTACTAAACATCAGGAGGAAGATGAAAATCGAAGATAAAAAATGTGATTATTTTTTCCCCGTAAAATTTCAGTTTGTACATCCTTAGTGCTAGCATATCAGAAACACTGGACAATCACCTACCTGAAACTGTTGTAATTAGAAGTTTGCCATTGGTTTCCAGAAGGCTGTGGAAGCACTTGATGGAATCATGCACACTTTCTACATAATACAACATCTAGACAAGAAAACACATTGAGAAATGCAAATATTCTCATATAAACTACATCCTTTTCTCAAAATTGAATTTAGTTTTGTGAATAAAGATGAATGACAGAAATTGTGGATTTTTTTTTACTGTGATATATACCTCTCAGTGTCTGAAGACACTGCCTTGAAATTCTGTTTGGGGCCAAGGTAGAATCCTGGCAGACTTCTGATCAAAGGGCCAGAAGATGGGGCAGAACCTACTTCTGCCAGGATTGCACTCTGTTTTTGCTGGTTTGCCATTTTCCAGTTATGGGGAAATGTGGATGAATTTGCTGCTGCCCCCCCTCCCCAACCCAACTATATCTGGGTGAGTTTGCCATATACTGGGAATTCCATCCAGTACACCCTTACCTGTCAACAACGTGAAACCTGTTGAGAATGTGCCAGAATAGAAAAAGGCTGGCAAAATAGCAGGTAACAAGCACTTAACAAGCAGTTAATTATCTTAAATGCCTCCCCCGCCGCTTGGTGTCGGGGCTGTTCTGAAAACGCAGACCCCACAGTTTGGAAACTCACATAGAGGTGGGTTCGTGGCAGATTCGCAACCCGCCATCAATCGTTCCAAATTTAACAGCTGACCCGCCTCCGAACCCGCCCTCTGAGCACCAGCAAAATTGCGGCCTTAGTGTGGGAAGGGAGAGATCCAGAACACATGCGCATTGTTCTCATCACAGTTACTTTGGCTTTGGATGAAAGGGGCCCTTCCGCCCATTTCAGATCATCCTTTCATGTTACCAACCATATTACAACATTCCATTACAAAAGAAGTCCTGTATCCTGCCATTAAATCACTTTTTCCTGCTCCACTCATTCCCTGATCTGAACTATGGTCAAATGGGAATGCTGTAGTGCATTCCTGCAACATGGAAGGAAAATGCCTCTTATAGCGCTCCTGTGAAGCACCTATAGCGTTAAAGGTGCTGTGTAAATACAAGTTGTTGTTGTTGTTGTTGCTGCTGAGTGGTCGCCAACACAACATGGCGATGCTCGGGGTATTGTCTGAAGTCTACAAACAGGCTAACCACACAGCCATTTGATTCCAGAGGTTTCAAGGGCAGGCAGACCAAAAATGGGGAATAATTTGCCTGAAAAAAGAGAGAAAGAATATTACTTCTAAAAATGTCTCTGGTACATGCAACCACCAATATTTTGGCACTAAGTGGCACAGTTAGACATTTGGGGGGAGAAATTCGGTATCGCCCCATTTGGGGAGTAATTATCGGCCGGGCGCAAAGATTAGCGCCTGACGCTAATTATCGCCTCTGACTGCAAACTTGGCTTTTATCGCCCCTGGAGGTGATTGGAGCGCTAAATCAGGCGCTTCACATCTGCCTTAAGGCGCAAAGGGCAAGGAGCGAGGCGCTAACTCACAGCGCTGGCGAAGCTCATGTGATGTCAGTCAGCAATGGAACACAGACACACTGGCACCGGCCAATTCTTAAAGGGGAGTTCTGATAAATGGTCATCGACCTGAAACGTTAACTCTGTTTCTCTCTTCACAGATGCTGCTTGACCTGCTGAGTTTCTCCAGCATTTTCTGTTTTTATCCTAAAGGGGAGGGTTTATCTTGGTCTCCATCTACATCCTGTTCATTGCAGCCTTGAGTCTCGGCCTGGAGAGACCTGTACATCAAATCTGCTAGAAAGAACAATGGAGAGACCCAGGGAAAGTGCTCAGAGTGCAGCCCCCACAGTCTCTTCTAAATAGATACAAGGAAGGGCAAATCAAAATGAACCTGCAAAGTGCTGCTCAGTATGCAAAACTCCTTCACACAGTGTAGTATCTCTCCAGAAGTCTCTCTCTCTCTCTCTCAGAATGCATGGTGCAAAAATGTCACCAACAAAAAAGGCAGGAAGCGGTCGCCTTTAAATAGCACTCCCCCAGTCCCATCCCGACTGCAGAACGCTCCCCTCAACCTGTCGTTGCTAGCGGCAGGTGTTAAGGCAGGGGGCGCCACTCAATTTCCAGTCCGGGGCGCTACCGGGGCGTTGCGCACTCGACTGACGTCACGATCTGCCGGCGCAGGAGATCGTGGCGATAGTGTTTAGCGCCGCCGCAAAATGTCCGGTCAATTTCGCGAGAGGAGCAGATCTCGCCGCGCCCGGGTGCTAGTTGGTTTGCGCCCCACTTAGCGCCCTCTTAAGGTGCTAACGGGTGGCGCTACCAACTGAATTTTTCCCCCTTGATGTCTAGAGCTGGTTACACATCCAGCCCAGACTGATGGGTTGAATGTCTCCCCTGTCTGCTGGTTGTAGGGTTATCTTTAGCTGCAGTTACCTCAACCATGTGAATGAAATCAAACTTTTTGCTTTCATTTCTTTCCTTGCCTCGCTTTTCATATTCTTCTGAGCTCATCTGGTTCCAAGTGAAGGAGATGTTAAGATCCTGACTCTTTTCTTTCACAAGTGCTGGAACACAGGTAGAATTAGAGGGAATTAAATAAAGTGAATGTAAACACTACTTTTGTTGCTATTTCATCAGATCCAGTTTCTAGGTGTTCACATATAGACACATTTCTTTACCTTCAGAATTTAAGTGAGGACATTGGTACGTTAGGTTTAGCTGAGAAAAAATAGCAGATATTTAAGGACTGAAGCAATTTGTTCACACCTCAACGTATCACACTTAGGCCTAGATTTTCAGTTGCTTGCGCCAGCAGTTAGCGCCTTAAGAGAAGTGATTTCCGGGCGCTATGCGTGTAGCGCCCGGGCGCAGCGCAGTTTGCGCCCCGCCCCAAATTAAGTTGCCCGTTAGCGCCGGCGCAAAGTTTAGCGCCCGCCCGGATGCGCGCGCAGAAAATGACGTCACATCCTCGTGCAACGCCCTTTGGCCGCCCCGATTGCAAACTTCAGTCGGACCGCCCCATTGTGCGGCGGGCGGCCGGAGCGTTTGGAAAAAGGAACGCAACACAACCAGCGCGGGCCCCGGGGGGCGCTAATTAAAGGGAACGTCCTCTCCAGTATAAAGGCCATCCTTTTTTCAGAAAACAGTCTTGTGCAACGCATTTCTGGAGACACAACAAGGAGGATAGCTAACTGGTTTCAAGCAGCAAGAGCCAGGTATTTTTGGACTCAGGCAACAGCGCTGCAAGTGGCCATTTGGAAATTAGAGTGTTTGCCAGGATTTGATGGGGGTTGCATGGGGTGCCAACGCGGAGCTGCAGCTCCATGTCCGTAGGGCTCGCAGACGCATTGTGAGAGGGGCAGCCCTGGCTAGAGGCAGAGGGGGCTACAGGCGTCGGCCACGTAGGCCTTACCCAGTCAGGCTATACCGCCAGCAGCGCTCCTACCTAAACATGAGTGCCGCGCGATGTGTTAAAAGGCTCCGATTCCGAAAGGGGGTGATTGCAGAGATCTGCCACCTGCTTCGCCGAGATCTGCGGCCAAAGCTCAGGTGCAGGACGTCTCTGTCGGTGGAAGTGAAGGTGACAGTGGCATTGAACTTCTATGCCACCGGCTCCTTCCAATACGCTGCTGGGGACATAGCAAACATCTCCCAGTACGGCGCGCATCGCTGCATCCGCCAGGTGACTGAAGCACTGTTCAGAAGGAGAAGCCAATTCATCTCCTTCCCCATGGCCCTGGAGAGCCAGCATCAGCGCGCATTGGGATTTTCCAGACTCGGGGAATTCCCCTTGGTGCAGGGCGCCATTGACTGTACGCATGTGGCTTTGCGGGCCCCTCTGGAGCATGGCGAGCAGTATCGCAACAGGAAGGGCTACCATTCTCTGAATGTGCAGCTGGTCTGTGACCACAAGCAGCGCATCATGGCAGTCAATGCCAGCTTCCCAGGCAGCAGCCACGATGCCTTTATCCTGTGGCAGAGTACTGTGCATGACATGTTCCAGGCACAGCCTCCCCCAAGAGGATGGCTACTCGGGGACAAAGGCTATCCTTTGTGCACCTGGCTCATGACCCCGCTCCGCGCGCCCAGGACCGCTGCTGAAGAGGCCTACAACGAGAGCCATCAAACCACCCGCAACATCATCGAGCTAACTATTGGGGTCCTCAAGCAGCGGTTCCGCTGCCTTGATCGCTCCGGAGGAGCTCTCCAGTATTCGCCGGACCGGGTCTCCCAATTTGTGGTGGTTTGCTGCATGCTACACAACCTGGCTATCCGCAGGACTCAGGCACTGCCACCTGACGTTGGACCAGCACCTCAGGAGGAGGAGCAGGAGGAGCATGAGGAGGAGGAGGAGGAGGAGGAGTACGTTCCCAGGAGGGAGCGACCAGGGCCAAGGGCCGCACGACGCCACCTTATTACACGGTACTTCTAAGCCCCCTGTCAGGGAATGGCCAGGGGCCATGAGGGAAGATGAATGCAGCCGCTCCGCAAGCCCTCAGCCGGCGAAGCCAACAAACACTAAGAAGAACAACCATGGAGACTGCATGAATAAAGATAATTTTTTATTACACAAAAATGAAAAGCCCTTCCCACATGAATCCCCAAAAACAATAAACGGGCCCCACAAAAAGCCCAACAAACGACTCACTCCCACAAACTGGGGAGGAGCCACTCCACCTTTATTGAAACCGGGCCTCAACGTCGGCCTAACGCAAAAAAAAAGCCCTCCAAAAGCACAACCATGGGCAAAATAAAGATGGCCACCGCCATATTAAAGGAAAGCTGGCCACACCCTCTACTGAGTGGCCCGCGAGGGCGAGACCTTGGCCAGCATTTTGCCTCCCCTGCCCTGCCTGCTGCTCCTTCGCAAGCTCTGCCCAGTGGCTGCTGCGAGGCTGGGGGAAGGCGCCTGAGGCTCAGATGCCCTTCCGCCAGATGCCGCTGGGGGGCGGCCTACACGGCGTTTGGGCCTCGAGGGGCCGTCTCCTGAGTGACGCACCTGAGCCTGGCCACCATCAGCTGCAGCCGCTTGCCCTTGACGCCCCAGAGGGGGAATGGCGGCGACGGATGGCGCAATGTGGGCCAGCTGGCGTCTGGGATGCGCTGGCTGGTGCTGTGGCGCGGTGGCACTCGGCCGGGCCCGCACTGCAGGATCCGCAGCAATCAGCCGACGGCCGGCTTGCTGGGATGGTCCAGCGCGGCGCCTGCCCTGGCGATGCCTGCCTGAGACAGCGCGTGTGGCAGCAGTGAGTGGCCCTGTGGTCCTGGTGTGCGCGCGCATCACATCCGCCAGGGTCTTGACGGCATCAGTTAGCATGCGGCCAGTCGCGGCAGTTGCTGCCCCGAACTCGCGCACACTGGTCGCCAGCGACTCGATGGCCTCAGGCATGCGCCCCACCACGCTCATGAGCTCCGTGTGGCGCCGGTCCGAGTCGTCGGCCATCTGATCGAGCTTCCGCACCTCCTCCGAAGTGAAGGTGTCCGGACTGGAGTCACGACTCTCCCGCTGGGGAGGAGGGGGCCGAACTAGGGGACCCTTGCCGCGTTGGTGACGGCGAGTGTGCCGAGCAGCAGCACTCCCCTCTGATCCTTCCCCCCTTTGGGGGGAAGGCCGCGGGCCACGCGCACGGCTGCTGGGTGGCTGGACGCCACTGGTCCCAGAAGCTGCATTGCCCTGCGACAGTTCCTCCAGGCACTCGTCCAGTGAGGAGGTGTCGAGCATTTCCTCCTCTCCTGCGGGACGTGACTGTTCCCCCGAAGGTCCGGCTTGCTCCTCCTCCTCCTCCTGGTTGGAGGTGCTGTCACTGGCAGCCTCAGGGTCCTGGTCGTCACCAGCTGAAAGCAGGAATGCACAAGAGTAGCTTCAGAGTGAGGAGACGGCGTCAGCGAGGGAGTTAGGACTGGTGGGATTCAGCGCATTGGTGGGACAGTGGCAAAGGAGGTAGCTCGGATGGGCCAGTGCGACGCGAGAGGGCCAAAAGGCGAGGTCCTTACCATTGCCGGGCAGTGGAGGGTCGGATACACCGCACGCTGTGGGGACAATCACACGGGCTCCCATGAGCACACACACGCGCTCCTCCAGCCGAGTGAGCTTCTGCAGCTTGGCGCGGCCACCCCTGGCACGGGCCTGGCGATTAAACGCTACTTTAGCCTGCAAGAGAAAGGACGGGCTGTAAGTGCGCAGTGAAGCCCTGATGTAGTGTGCACTGCCTCCCATGGTGGAATAGCTTGGACAGAGTGAAGCCCTGATGTACTGTCCACTGCCTCCCATGGTGGAATAGCTGGGCCAAAGTGTAGAGTGCCGAATGGCCATTTGATGCTCATGACTGTCCCAATGCTGCTGGCTGAGGGCTGGCCAAAAGGACTTTCAGGTCCCTTTGCCCATCATGTCAGGTGTACATGCAAGAATGAGGAGGAGACTGGAAAGGCTACTCACCCTCACAATCCTGGTCAGATCGTTGTATTTCTTACGGCATTGTGTGTGGGTCCTGGGGGCCTCGCCGGTGAACGTCACCCTCTGGGCGATCTGCTTCCAGGCTTTGGTGTAGTCGTGGTGGGTTGGATTCCTCCCACTCTCTGGAAACAAGATCTTGCGCCTCACCTCCAGAGCTGTGACCATTATGTCCAGATCACCCTCTGAGAAGCGCAGGGCACGCTGACGGGCCTTCTCTGGCGTTGCCATGACTCCCTGGGGCTGAGCAGTAGTGTTGAGGCCTCTTTGCAAGGCTGCAGTGTGCAGGGCGTGGCAGCAGACCAATTCGTCCCTTCCCCCTTTAAGAGCTGGTCGGCACCACGGGGTCTGCTGTCAGTGCAAAAATGACCGCACCCGTGCTGCGCCCCGCCTGGGCGCTATCCCTCTGGACCGCCGGCTTAGCGCCTAAAGAGAGTAGTGGAACGCCTCTTTTAGCGCTCCACCAACCTCTTAGGGCGAAGCCACTGAATTCCCGGCAACGGGGCGCTACTTTGGGGCGGGCGCTAACTTCGGGCGGGCGCTAAGGTTAGCGCCCCAAAACTGCCTATACTGAAAATCTAGCCCTTAATATTGAAAATTATTAATTGTTTTGACAAATTGTACACAACAATCAGAAAATCTAGTAGAAAGTGCTGGAATACCTCACTAATTACATAAATAGATTTAAAATAAACAGATACATTGAGCCAGGCAGGCAATTGAGTGCACAAGGTCCCCACCAGATTTTCCTCGCTAGTTGACCATTTTTCAGGTGACAACCAGGTGGCTGGCATTTGAATCGCCGCCCCCCTGACCCCCCCACAACCCCCCCACCCCCATTATTTTAGGCAACTAGTCTCACTCCCCTGCTATTTTTCGATAGCTCTACAATTTGTTTCCTTTTCAAGTATTTATCCAATTCCATTTTGAAAATTACTATTGAATCTGTTTCCACCACCCTTTCAGGCAGTGCATTCCAGATCATAACAACTCGCAGCTTAAAAAAAAATCTGTTACCAAATGGATGTGTGGGAAGCCTGTTCATAGGGGCATCAGACACTGCCCGAGTATCTGCCAGGAAATGTTAGAAACTACTCGGGCATGAATCTCCCTTGCAGTTTTCCTTCTCACCTCCAGTAACATGATAGAATTCTTCACTAAGATGGAGAGTGAAATAGTTGACTCAGAGACTAGGGTCCTGAATTTAAATGAAGGAAACTACGATGGTATGAGGCACGAGTTGGCTAGGATGGATTGGGGAACGTTACTTAAAGGGTTGGCGGTGGATAGACAATGGCAAACATTTAAAAATCGCATGGATGAACTACAGAATTTGTTCATCCCTGTTTGGTATAAAAATAAAACAAAAAAGGTGACTCAACCCTGCCTAACAAGGGAAATTAGGGATAGCATAAGATCCAAGGAGAGGATATATAATTTGGCCAGAAAAAGCAGCAAACCTGAGGATTGGGAGCAGTTTAGGATTCAGCAAAGGAGGACAAAGGGATTAATTAAGGGGGGGGAAATAGATTGTGAGAGTAAGCTTGCAGGGAACATAAAAACTGACTGTAAAAGCTTCTATAGACATGTGAAGAGAAAAAGATTGGTGAAGTCAAACGTAGGTCCCTTGCAGTCAGAATCAGAGGAATTTATAATGGGGAACAAAGAAATGGCGGACCAATTAAATACATGCTTTGGTTCTGTCTTCACAAAGGAGGACACAAATAACCACCCAGAGATGTCGGGGAACATAGGGTCTAATGAGAGGGAGGAATTGAATGAAATCAGTATTTGTAGGGAAATGGTGTTAGGGAAATTGACGGGATTGAAGGCCGATAACTCCCCAGGGACAGATAATCTACATCCTAGGGTGCTTAAGTAAGTGGCCCTAGAAATAGTAGATGCATTGATGGTCATCTTCTAAAATTCTATAGACTCTGGAACAGTTCCCATGGATTGGAGGATAGCTAATGTAACCCCACTATTTAAAAAGGCTGGTAGAGAAAAAATGGTGAATTATAGACCGGTAAGCCTGACATTGGTAGTGGGGAAAATGCTAGAGTCCATTATAAAAGATGTAATAGCAGAGCACTTGGAAAATAGTGACAGGATTGGACAAAGTCAACATGGATTTACAAAAGGTAAATCATGCTGACTAATCTACTCGAATTTTTTGAGCATGTAACTGGTAGAATAGATAAGGGAGAACCAGTGGATGTGGTGTATTTGGACTTTAAGAAGGCTTTCGAAAAGGTCCCGCATAAGAAATTAGCATGTAATGTTAAAGCACATGGGATTGGGGGTAAGGTACAATCTTGGATAGAGAACTGGTTGGCAGACAGGAAGCAAAGAGTTGGAATAAACGGGTCTTTTTCCAAGTGGCAGGCAGTGACTAGTGGGGTACCACAGGGATCTGTGCTAGGACCCCAGCTATTCACAATATATATTAATGATCTAGACAAGGGAACTAGATGTAATATATCCAAGTTTGCAGACGAAACAAAGCTGGGTGGGCGTGTGTGCTGTGAGGAGGATGCAGAGAAACTCCAGTACGATTTGGACAAGTTGGGTGATTGGGCAGATGCATGGCAAATGCAGTATAATGTGAATAAATGCGAGCTTATCCACTTTGGTGGCAAAAACAGGAAGACAGATTATTATCTGAACGGCAATAGATTGGGAAAAGGAGAAGTGCAATGGGACCTGGGTGTCCTTGTGCACAAGTCGCTGAAGGTAAGCATGCAGGTGCAGCAAGTGGTTAAGAAGGCAAATGGTATGTCTTGCTGCAGTTGTACAGGGCCTTGGTGAGACCACACCTTGAGTATTGTGTGCCGTTTTGGTCACCTTACCTGAGGAAGGATATTCTTGCCATGGAGAGAGTGCAGCGAAGATTAACCAGACTGATACGTGTGATGGCAGGAATGACGTATGAGGAGAGATTGGGTTGATTAGGCTTATATTCGTGAGCGTTTAGATGAATGAAAGGGGATCTCATTGAAACTTACAAAATTCTAACAGGACTAGACAGACTAGATGCAGGAAGGATGTTCCCGATGGCAGGGGAGTCCAGAACCAGGGGTCACAGTCTAAGGTTAAGGGGTAAGCCATTTAGGACTGAGATGAGGAGGAATTTCTTCACTCAGAGATTGCTGAACCTGTAGAATTCTCTGCCACACAGGGCAGTTGAGGCCAGTTCATTAAATATATTCAAGAAGGAGTTGGGTATTTTTCTTGAGTCTAAAGGGATCAAGCGATATGGGGAGAAAGCAGGGACAGGGTACTGAATTTGGATGTTCAGCCATGATCTCATTAAATCGCGGAGCGGGCTCGAGGGGCCGAATGGCCTACTCCTGCTCCTATCTGCTATGTTAAGACACTGCAGCAATGTTCCCTATAAGCTGTACAGCCGGCTTGCTGGCTTTTCAATTCAAGCACCGCGCATGCGCACTGAGGGAACATTGCACTGCAGCCTTCATATTTGACCATGTTCAGATCAGAAACAGGGATTGAACTTATTTTGATCCTTTATTTTCAGTTCAGAGTGTTAATGATCTTCACACAGCAACATTGTGCTCCTCCCATCTGTTTCTATTTCCGTTTTTTTGCAATTGGTTATACAAAGTCTCAATCTGATGGAGCACAAAATTCATCCAACAAAAACAATATTATACTAAAGTTCATGAACTTTTCTGACCATGGATGACAATATAATCATAGAAGATAATAATTCGTCAATGAGAAAGTTATCTTTGCAGTAAAATGGTTATCAGCATCTTTACATAGGTTAGTACCAGCTCCTGGTTCCATGCTGTTTTCAGCTGGAAACGCTTGGTGCATGTAAATATTTAAGTTTGCAAACATACCTTTATAGCTGGAGATTTGCTCAGGATTAGGCTCCACCACCTCATTATGAATTGAAAGGCCTGGATGTTTGGACTGAATTTTGCCAAGTATTTCAAAGTCTATTTTACCTGAATGGAAAAACAAAACACTTCTGAATGCTTCTTTCCATGAATTCCTTACAGTACATCTTCAATAGGAATAAGTGAGATGCATTCAAACTGCTAGGGGTTCACTTGTTCTTTTAAATCATGTATCTTTCATTGTAATTTTCCTTTACCTTTCAAATCAATTTTCACTGAACTGCAAGCACTGCTATTTTTGCAAAAGCAATACTACCTAATTGTATTTTCATTGAATTTTGCTATTGTTTAATATAAGGAAATAAAATGAATGCATTGAAATCAGACAACACACTGTAGAGTTTGCTAAAGTAGCACTTCAATTTATTGAAAATGGACATCAAACAATAAAAGGATGTTATTCTGAACAGTTTGCTCCTTCTCCAATTTGCAGTGAGGTTCTTGGACATGGGAACTGATGGGCAGATTTGCTACATTCCTTTCCCAAAGTCAAACATAATTTTGTCTTTATTCTTTGAATTTGCCATTGTTTATTTGCAGTCTACTCTCTTCCAGGAAAATGTTGTGCAACAATTTCTAAAACCTTATCCAAATTTAATTTGTCTTCTGGAATTATTCTAATCGAACCGGAGTTAATGAACAAGTTGTTGCTGATGACAGACAGTTCACCTGCTGTCCATATTAGAAAGTAGTCAGCAGTGAGTTTGGTCATTTACATCCCACATTTAATTATCCATTTGGACATAACACCATGGGGGAGGAATTCGGTTGGTTGCACCACCTATTAGCGCCTAAAGATGCCGAGAAGTGGGGCGCTAACCAACTAGCGCCTGGGCGCAGCGATCCTTGCGCCTCCTCCCATATTGAGCGGACATTTAGCGCTGGCGCAAAATTTTAGCGCCCGCTCACGGGCGCAGGCAGATCATGACGTAATTTCAGTGTGCAACACCTTTTGGGCGCCCCAGACCGGAAATTCAGTGGCGCCCCCATCCGTTCCGCCTGGCGCTAATAAGGGCAGCCTACCTGGAGCGTTCCCCAGCCGCTCTCGGGCTGGGGGTCGCTATTTAAAGGGGACTGCTGTGGTTTAAAAACGGCAGTCATTTCTGGAGCACAACTTCTTCCAGAGTTACAGAGAGTTGCTGAGCTGCACACTGAGAGCCCTTTCACCACTGAGCCAGTGCTGGCAGCAGAACTTCAGCCTTCTGACCATCTCCTTGCTGTTGGTGAGCTTTTCAAACGGGGAAACTTTCTGTGCGCACTTATTATGGGGGCTGCATTGGAGGCGAACGTCCTGCTGCTGAATCATCTGGAAAGGGCACAGAGACGCAGGGAGAGAGGGGCAGGCATGGCCAGATGGAGGAGGGACAACAGATGTCGCCACAGGAGACCGTACACTGCCAGGGTTTTCTGACAGCAGTTCTCATACATGAACATGTCAGAGGTGCAGTGTATCAGAAGGCTGCGCTTTGAAAGGAGGTGGTGACTGAGCTGTGCCACTTGCTTCAGCCAGATCTGCAACCTCAGCTAAGGTGCAGGACATTTCTGTCGGTGGCTGCGAAGATCACTGTTGCCCTTAACTTCTACGCAAGCAGCTCCTTTCAGGGCGCAACTGGGGACATAGCCAACATCTCGCAGTTTGCGGTGCATTGCTGCATCCGTCAAGTAACAGATGCCCTATTTAAAAGGAGGCGGCAGTACATCTCCTTCCCAATGACCCCGGACAAGCAGCGGGAGCGCGCAGAGGGCTTCGCAGCAATAGCGGACTTCCCCATGGTGCAGGGTGCCATTGACTGCACGCACGTGGCTTTGCGGGTGCCTGTAGAGAATGCGGAGGAGTTCCGCAACCACAAGGGGTTCCATTCCTTGAATGTCCAGCTGCTCTGTGACCACCGACAGCTGATCCTCGCAGTGAATGCTCAGTTTCCAGGAAGCAGCCACGACGCCTTCATCCTGCGCCAGACTTCTGTTGCAGACCTTTTCGAGGCCCCGGCTCACCCAGGAGGCTGGCTTCTCGGGGACAAGGGCTATCCTCTGTGCACCTGGCTGATGACCCCGCTCCGTTCGCCCAGCACCCCTGCTGAAGAACGCTACAATGCGAGCCATCAGGCGACGAGGAACATTGTGGAGCACACAATCGGCGTGCTAAAACAGCGGTTCCGCTGTCTGTACCATTCCGGAGGAGCCCTGCAGTACTCGCCTGAGCGAGTCTCCCACTTCGTGGTTGTGTGTTGCATGCTGCATAACCTCGCTATCCTACGTACCCAGCCAATGCCACCAGACATTGAAGCACCAGCAGAGGAGGAGGAGGAGGAGGACGAGGACGAGGACAAGGAGGAGGACGAGGTCCAAGATGGGAGGGAGGCACAAACTGGAAGGTCCGTCCGTCAGAGGCTGATCAGAAGTCGCTTCTAGGCCCCTCTAACGGAATGTGAAGGGCAAAATTCATGTAAATAGCAGACATGGCCATTGTAAATAAAGGAAGTTGTTTATTGTACAAAATGTGCTTCCTTCCAGCAAAAAAAAGCTATGGCAACAAAAAGAAAACATATCACACTGACACATAAGTGGCTCGCACACCCGGGAGATTGTCCAAAACATTACTTCCATCCAAAATAACAACAGAAAATGCTGGAAAAACTCAGCAAGTCAGGCAACATCCGTGGAGAGAAATTTGAGTTGACGTTTCGGGTTTGACCCTTCTTCAAAACTGGAGAGAAAAGGAACTAGATCGAAGGCAGGGCTGCGATCGGACAAAAGAATAAAAGAACCAAAAGAAGTAAAAGAGATTAGAAGCTAGACGAGATGGTAATAGGCTGTGATTAGGTGTAAAGTGTACTGGCAGGGCAAAAGATAGCTGCCAGGTGTGAGAGAGAAACAAAAGGAAAGGGGGGGGGAAAGGAAAGGAGTGGAAAAATATAAGTGAAAATGAAATAGGGGCCGAGGTTATGATCTGAAATTGTTGAACTCGATATTGAGACCGGAAGGCTGCAGACTGCCTAATCGGAAGATGAGGTGCTGTTCCTCGAGTTTACGTTGAGCTTCCGTGGAACAGTACAAGAGGCCAAGGACGGTGAGGTCCGAGTGGGAATGGAGCGGTGAATTGAAATGACAGGCGACCGGAAGCTCGGGGTCACCCTTACGGACTGAACGGAGGTGTTCCGCAAAGCGGTCACCCAATCTGCGTTTGGTCTCCCCAATGTAGAGGAGACCGCATCGTGAGCAGCGAATACAGTATACTAGATTGCGAGAAGTACAAGTAAATCGCTGTTTCACCTGGAAGGGGTGTTTGGGGCCCTGGACAGTGGGGAGGGGGGAGGTATAGGGGCAGGTGTTACATCTCCTCCGCTTGCACGGGAAGGTGCCAGGCGAAGGGGAAGGGCTGTTTGGGGTGATAGAGGAGTGGACTAGGGTGTCTCGGAGAGAGCGGTCCCTGCGGAATGCTGAAAGGGGAGGGGAGGGGAAGATACGTTTGGTGGTGGGATCACTTTGGAGGTAGCGGAAATGCCGGAGGATGATCCGTTGAATGTGGAGGCTGGTGGGGTGAAAGGTGAGGACAAGGGGAACCCTATCGTGGTTCCGGGAGGGAGGGGCAGGGGTGAGGGCAGAGGTGCGGGAGATAGAACTGACACGGTCGAGGGCAGTGTCAACCACGGTAGAGGGGAATCCTCGGTTGCGGAAAAAGGAAGACATGTTTGAAGCACTGGTGTGGAAGGTGGCATCGTCGGAGCAGATACAGCGGAGGCGGAGAAACTGGGAGAATGGAATAGAGTCCTTACAGGAAGCGGGGTGGGAGGAAGTGTAGTCCAGGTAGCTGTGGGAGTCAGTGGGCTTGTAGTAAATATTGGTCGATAACCTATCCCCAGAGATGGAGACGGAGAAGTCGAGGAAGGGAAGGGAAGAGTCAGAGATGGACCATGTGAAGGTGAGGGAAGGGTGGAAATTGGAGGCAAAGTGAATGAAATTGTCAAGTTCGGGGCGAGAGCAGGAAACTGCACCGATACAGTCATCAATGTATCGGAAAAAGAGGTGAGGGAGGGGACCTGAGTAGGACTGGAACAAAGATTGTTCCACATAGCCCACGAAAAGGCAGGCATAGCTAGGACCCATGCGGGTACCCATGGCAACACCTTTGATTTGGAGGAAATGAGTGGAGTTAAAGGAGAAGTTGTTCAATGTGAGAACAAGTTCAGCCAGGCGGAGGAGGGTCGTGGTGGATGGGGACTGGTCGGGCCTCTGTTCAAGGAAGAAGCGGAGTGCCCTCAGGCCATCCGGGTGGGGGATGGAGGTGTAGAGGGATTGTACGTCCATGGTGAAAAGGAAGCGGTTGGGGCCAGGAAACTGGAAACTGTTAAAGTGGCGGAGGGCGTCCGAAGAGTCGCAGATGTAGGTGGGAAGAGACTGGACAAGGGGAGAAAAGATAGAGTCAAGGTAGGAAGAGATAAGTTCCGTAGGGCAAGAACAGGCTGAAACGATGGGTCTACCAGGGCAGTCCTGTTTGTGGATCTTGGGAAGGAGGTAGAAGCGGGCTGTGCGGGGTTGGGGAACTATGAGGTTGGTGGCAGCGGGGGGAAGATCTCCAGAGGAGATGAGGTCAGTGACAGTCTTGGAAACGGTGGTTTGATGTTCGGTAGTGGGGTCATGGTCCAGGTGGAGGTAGGAGCAGGTGTCGGAGAGTTGGCGTTCAGCTTCCGCTAGGTAGAGGTCAGTACGCCAAACAACAACAGCACCACCCTTGTCAGCGGGTTTAATGACAATGTCAGGGTTGGATCTAAGAGAATGGAGTGCTGCAAGTTCAGAGGGAGGTAGGTTGGAGTGAGTGAGGGGAGCAGAGAAATGGAGACGGCCGATGTCACGGCGGCAGTTAGCGATGAAAAGATCTAGAGAGGGTAAGAGGCCAGGGGGAGGGGTCCAGGTAGAATGGGAATTCTGCAAGCGGGAGAAAGGGTCAGTTGTGCGGGGGGAGGACTCCTGGCCAAAGAAGTGGGCACGGAGACGAAGGCGGCGGAAAAAGAGCTCAGCATCGTGCCGAGCTCGAAATTCATTGAGGTGGGGGCGTAAGGGGATGAAGCTCAGGCCTTTGCTGAGGACTGATCGTTCAGGGTCAGAGAGTGGAAGGTCAGAGGGGATAGTGAACACACGGCAGGGGGTGAGATTGGGAGAAGGGGGGTCAGAGGAAAGTGAAGGGGAAGAAGGTTCCGGAGGGGCGTTGGTGTCCAAGAGTTGATGAAGCTTGCGATCCTTGACATCGGAAAGGAAGAAGAAAAGTTTTTTGTTGAAGCGTCGGATGAGTCGAAGGATGAAGTGGAACTGAGGACCCGGACAGCTTTGAGATAGAGTGCGCCGGTGTTGCTGAAGAGAGAAGTCGAGTGTGTTCATGTGGCGCCGCATGGCATTGAGCGTGGATCTCAGGATGCGGCGAGAGCAGTAGTTCGAGGAACGATGAATATCTTGGAGATATTTGTAATCCTGGGTGGATCCGAAGCACGAAGGGTGGAAGTTTAGTTGGAATCCACGTGGAGTAAGTCGGAACCGGAGACAGTTGCTGAGGAAAATGATGTGGCTGTGAAACCGAGTCTTGGCAGATACCTGATCAAACACGAGAAGGGAAACTGAAAGTAATGAAGATGAACAAGGTTGAAGAGCCAAACGGAGATCCCGTCGCAGAGAAGAGCAGAACTTCTTCAAGGTAGGCATTCCTAGAAGAGGTGTGGCAGTGAACCAAACACTAGTACGATAGCAAAATACTGCAGATGTTGGAAATCCGAAATAACAACAGAAAATGCTGGAAAAACTCAGCAAGTCAGGCAACATCCGTGGAGAGAAATTTGAGTTGACGTTTCGGGTTTGACCATTCTTCAAAACTGGAGAGAAAAGGAACTAGATCGAAGGCAGGGCTGCGATCGGACAAAAGAATAAAAGAACCAAAAGAAGTAAAAGAGATTAGAAGCTAGACGAGATGGTAATAGGCTGTGATTAGGTGTAAAGTGTACTGGCAGGGCAAAAGATAGCTGCCAGGTGTGAGAGAGAAACAAAAGGAAAGGGGGGGGGGGAAAGGAAAGGAGTGGAAAAATATAAGTGAAAATGAAATAGGGGCCGAGGTTATGATCTGAAATTGTTGAACTCGATATTGAGACCGGAAGGCTGCAGACTGCCTAATCGGAAGATGAGGTGCTGTTCCTCGAGTTTACGTTGAGCTTCCGTGGAACAGTACAAGAGGCCAAGGACGGTGAGGTCCGAGTGGGAATGGAGCGGTGAATTGAAATGACAGGCGACCGGAAGCTCGGGGTCACCCTTACGGACTGAACGGAGGTGTTCCGCAAAGCGGTCACCCAATCTGCGTTTGGTCTCCCCAATGTAGAGGAGACCGCATCGTGATTACTTCCATCCAGACCTGCATCACTCCACACCACCTGGGTTCTAGACACCAGACTTAGGTACAGGCGGCGATAGAGAAAATCGAGTAGACAAGTGGTTTGGTGCAAGAAAACCAAAATTTTATTAAAAAGGCTGAATAAAACACAATACAACTGAGAATTACTGGTATAGTTACAGGCATAAAACAATTAATACACTTATATCGAAATGGGGAACACACGGCACATTGAGGGAAACAAGTACATTAAAAATCCCCTTATCCTTAATCCCATCCCCTATACCTATCTAGATTAAGCTATGAGGGGCCAGGAATTCATGCTCACCAATTCAAAACCTGTCGCTTTAGATGGTGGGGCTTGAAGTCCGCTCTTGCTGTCCTTTGGGGTATCCCGTCGCCACGTGGTCACAGGGCGCAGCGCTGAAGTTGTTTGTGCAAAGGCACCATCCCTTTTTCTCCATTAACGTCTTCATCGAGTACTTCATCACGATGGGCCTTCTTTTCTTTTGGGCGGTCACAGACGGTATTGCTGTGGTCGGGGATCAGTTGGCGGTCTTTACCGTCTAATGATTTTCCTACCCAAGCTTCGAACACCAGCTTATTCTTCAACTGGGCTATTACTGTACATGTGACAAACGCCAGCTTATAACTAGGTCGTTTGTCTAGATTTTGCTACCCATTCTTCAAATACCAGCATATTCTTAAATTGGGGTTTTACTGTCCATGCATGTAACGCCAACTTGTTCACCAAACATCAGCTTATAACTAGGCGTTTGTTCCCCAACGCGTCTTTCCGCTGCCCTTCTCTGCCTTTATCGGTTTACTGTATTATTCGTCTCGTCTCGTCTCGTCTGCCCGTTTGTGGCCTTTGTGTCCTGTGTGGTTTTGAACTCGGGTCTCGTTCTCCTCCCGCCTTGGACCCTCGGTGTCTTAATAGGCGTCCTTGGTGTTGAGCGGTGCAGGGAGCGAGGAGACAGCCCGCCACGAGGCCAGGGCACGAGAACAAGAGACAGCAGGCCAAAAGCCAAACGATAAGAGGCCAGAGCAAGAGAGAGAGATCACTACCGATAGGCCTACAATTATACCCGATTCTTCATTCCTTATCTGCGTGCCAAATCCGGTCAGTCCTTTGTCTAACTTTTGGTGGGCTTGTTTAAACTGATTACAGCCATTTACTTTAACGACTCCTGAAATGGCTGTCTCTGTGTTTTAATGGTTTCGATGTCCTGGCTGTTGGTTATGTATCAAACTTAATCGGGTTTTCCTGACTTGATGGCTTCTGTGAGCTGTTACCGATTAAATATGCAGAAGCCTGATGGCCTTGATTGCGGCCCATTCTAACCTGATCTGTTTCAAGGTGAATGGAATGCCTATTCTGTGTTTGCACTGTCTGGCCCCACAGAGTCTATTCACAGGTCTATGCATTTTAAGTTTCATTCCAGGCTTGAAAAAAAAGGTGCCTGCCTGTTTGCAGAGCCTTGCTTTTAAAATCCTGTCCTTTTGGTCACGAGGTTACAGAAGCCATTTTGGGTACCCTGTCTTTTTCATAACTTGTCCATACAGGGTCCCTTTATCCATAACTTTGGGGAATGTGGGAATTTTGAGAACCCTACACTCCCCCCTGTTGATACTAAACTTGCTTTAAGTATCATCCTGATAAGGTGAGCAAAATTTCCTACCCTCCACAGTCAATCTTCTCCTGCAATTACCTATCTAAGATACCCACGACACATGCATTTCCCATTCTGTAAAATGTAGTGTACATAAGCATACATAGAATAATTACAGTCATTTACACACATCCAAGCCTGGAGGGGGTCCAACACCCCTGCACCACTTGGTACACATCATCTTTATTACAAACAAAAAAAGGACATAAAAAAACAACAATCTTTAATCAATAATACAAACAGCAAATTCAAACAGGTGTATCTCTCTCCACCTTAACATAATGTTCCTTCCAGGTCCTTTGGTTTCAGAATTCTAGTATTTGACCTGTTCACTTGCATTGAGTGCATACTAGGTACAATACTATCCCCAACTGGCAAACCACGAGAATGTGGGAAGCCAGTCTAATCCACGAAGGGACCTCTATATTATTGAAAATGTCCCACCAGGGTGGAACTACAATGTCCAATATCTTAGCCCCTATCTCTACTGTTTTCTGCTCCAGAGTGTAAAAATGTTTCTGTGAAACTATAACTTCTTTGAGTATTTTTGTAAGATGTTCCGTGAGAGGGGGAATTTCGTAGCTGAAATGTGCTACATACTTCTGTAAGATTGGTAAAATTCACTTTTACAGTGACGTGAACAGTGGAGGGTTCAGGAATGGGGACAATTCATTCCTGGGCCACTTGAACTTCTGCCTCGGGTTTAAAGCAGAAACTGCTGTCACTAACCGGACACCAGCTATGCTGTCCATGCTGGTAGTGGGGCGCGCCTGTGGTGACACAATATGTCCCACCTCCTATATATGCTACCTGCGGGGGAACATGGCCTTGTGCCATTGCCTCCATGGTGCAACTTATAAGTTTCGCACCAGCAGCTCTGAACCCGCACTGTGGTTTTGAATAGGCGTTCAAGTGCTGGGGACATAGGATTATGTGTGCTCCCCGGCTCCGGCACCCTGAGAGGTCAGTACCTGTCATAGTGTGCTCCCACTTTATGACGTAAGGTGGGACCGCTCTGAAACGGATGTGTGCACCCACTTGAATGACTCCAATGTTCTCTACCCTGTATACCGGCATGGGTCGTGCTGTCCCACCCATGACCGGCATCCTAACTATTATACCCATGATCGTATGGTTTGACCGTCCACAATCTACTGGGACTGGGTAGGCCTCAGAAGCTAGCCGGAGTTGGCACGGTCTTAATGCATTCTCAAATGGATGGAGGGCTGAATGGTGCTTGTTGCTGATCCAGGAGGGGACTAAACCCTGTTTTAAATCCTCCAGATTACTGCGGCCCTCGCATAGCAACCACGCCCCATACAGCACGCACACCTCATTCTGCGCAGCCTGATCTGAAGCATTTCTGTCCTCCCTTATGCGGGCATTTACGGTTTTTGCGTGCTTCTCCAGCTCGGCTATAATTTCTTCTAAATGGACTGTCATGGCCTGGTCCTCATGTAACTCTGAGCCCACTACCTTGTTTTCATCCATCAAGATTTTCTTTAACTGTTTTTAAACTGTTTTTCTGGGTCTGCAATTCTATGTCATCTAAACTGTTGATGACAGAGGACCCAGTGTAAAACACAGTAAAAACATCATTCCATGCTCCCCTTCTTTGCCTCCCTGCATTACCCAAAAACTCATAAAATTTTCTGAACATCTCCTTTAATAGGGCCTGGTATAACTGCTCTGTCACTTTCGGGCACCACTCCGGCAAATGTACCTCGGTGAGATTTAAAATCACGGAGGCTACCGCGTAGTGTACCCCCTGGTACAGCACCTGATCCATAGGCACTAGTACCAACCCATTCCCTGGTCCCTTGGTGGTGGCGGGGCACCCTTCACTGTGTGTCCTCGCTGCCTGCGTCGTGGGCAGGGGCTTTCGGGGGCGGGTCACAAGCTCAGTGGCATTGACTGGGATCGGGGAGTATGGGACCACGCACGCCTTCAGGCTGGTATCCCACTTCATCCCCTCCCCGGCGTCTTGCCACTGCCGGTGGAAAATGATGGATATGCCTGTGGGGCAGACCCTCTCTGACCCCCACATACAGACATAAATCCCTTGATCCGGTTCCCACCACTTGTCCTAGCACGCAGTTAATCCCCCGTGAGTCCCTGTAATTGTCCGGTGGGTGTTGTTCCCCAACCGTTCCCACTCGACTGCGGGGTTTCTCATATCTTTGCTCAGCTTTCTGAGCCACCATCACCTATCAAAAGGAATGTGTCCCTTGCATGTTAAACATACACATTTCCCTACGGTGACGCTAACCCTTATGGTGATGACCTATACCCTGGGGCACAGGAGGGAGGCCTCCCCGTACGTGAACCCGGTCTGGCTGGAGTACTGAGACGAATTGGACCCCAGCCACCCTGGCCACCTTCCCTCGTGGACGTAGACGGCAGTCTCCTCCACGTCCCGTTCGCCACTTCCATCGGTTACTATAGGTGCTCTTTCTCCTGAGCACCCATAGATGTGGGATTCCTCCACGTCACCTCGCTTTCCAATGCTCAGTCCTATCAGGGCGAGTAGGATTACGCCCCCCTTCATCCTGAAACTCTTTCTGCAAAAGATACAAGAGCATATAGCCCCAGGAGATTCTCTGGTTGGGTGAAGCATAGTTGGGTCTCGCAACCTCGACTCAAATACACACACTCTTAGCAGATTATCACTGAATTAAAACTACCCATCACCTTACTTAACTTAAGCTAAACACCCAAACTTAATAATACCTAAACTTAAATTACCTAAACTATATACATCTGCTGCCCGTCTCCGGGCGGCCAGCCTAATCCCTGTTTGGGCTGCGGCACACCGCTCCCTTTGGCGTGGCTGCACTGTCCTGCACCTCCGGTCCCTCGCAGCCTGTGGCTGCTGGCTGGGGACCTCTGTCTTTGGACTTACCCCTGACTCGGGAGGCTGCCCCTTTAAAATGGGGAGCCGATGACCATTGTTTCCTTGGCTGGGGCGTCCGTGGGGACCTTCTAGGGTCTTTGGCGGGTGGGGTTTTCTTGGCTGGTGGGCCTTTAACCCGAACCGCCGTCCCCTCCGGTGCGGTCTGTGGGCTTACCACTGCCACTGGCCGGGGATCTTCTCCCTCAGGCTTTACCTCTCCCGAACCTGGGCTCGGGGAGGTAACTCTTCGCAGCCTGTTGCTGCAGGCTGAGAGTCTCTGCCCCCAGGTTCCAAACCAGGGTCCGGGGCGGGGTCTTCGCCTTCGGGTCCCTCCTCCTCTAAACCTGGGTCAGGGGCGGGGTTTCCGCCCTCGGGTCCCTCCTCCTCTAGATCCCAGAAGAGTGGGGGAGTGTCCCAATCGGTGGGCGGGATGGCCCCTCCCCTTAATCAAGCCACAGCACCTGCCTGTGCAGTCTGTGAACTTGTTCCCGCTGCAGGCTGAGAATCTCTATCCTCAGACCTTACCCCAACTGACTGCTTTCTCGTCTCGGCTTTAACAGTTTACCCTGATTAATATGGAACCATTTGGTGCGCCGAGGCATCTTAATAGTGTATACCATGGGGCATGCCTTGTCTACAATGCTGTAGGGCCCCATGTATAGCGGTTCTAAACTTCCTACCTGAGCATAGTTCCTCACCATGACCTGGTCTCCTACCTCCCACTCGTGGTGTTTTCGGGGTTCGAGCAGCAATCGGTTGCTCCGATGCTGCTTTCCCATGTTCCCAGCCGCCTGCCCGTGGACCTGCTTAAGGTGCTCAAAGAGGTTTCAGGCGAACCTGTCCCGGTTTACCTCTCTGAGCTGACCTTCTGTGAGCACCGGGGCTAGTACATGGGTGGGGGTCCACATAACCCTGCCAGTCATCATCTCGTGCGGGGAGTACCCCGTGCTTTTCGACTGGCTGGCCAGGATCCCCATCAGGACCAGCGGTAGGACCTCTGCCCATTTTTGAGGCGAGTCCACCGTCTCCTTCCTTAACCTTTCTTTTAAGGTCCTATTCATTCAATACAATACAATACAATACAAATCGCTTTATTGGCATGATAAGGTACATCTTATGTTGCCAAAGCATCAAAATACATTTATGGTTGAACACATAAACGCGGTTCCATTCATACAGTGTATAAACAGGTATATCCCTGAGTTTATAAATATATTTTCGCCTTGTTTATATATACTCTTGTCTTAGTTTACTGGTTGTCCCTCCGTTCATGGCAAGCTGTAACATAGTGTGCCGCCAGTGTTACACAGCTTCTCTCCTCCCCCAGTAGGAATGGGAGTTTTTGGTTGTCAGTCAGATTTCTGAATTCAGGGCATATTTGGGAGAATTTTTGATAGAAATTCTCTCTGATGCCCTGATATTTTCCACAGGCTGTGAGGAAGTGCATCTCTGTCTCAACTACTCCCTGACTGCAGTGAGAGCATATCCTGTCTTCTCTTGGCAGCCTGGTCTGCCTGTGTCTGCCTTTTTCGATCGCTAGGCTATGTTCGCTAAGTCTGTACCTTGTCAAGGTTCTTCTCAGTTTGTTATCCTTTACCATGGTCAGGTAATCAGCTATGTTGTATTGTCTGTTTAGGGCCAAGTAGCAATTGAGTTTGCTTTGGGTTTTTGTTGTTTCTGCCCAATATGACAGATATTTTTCCTTTTGCTTAGCGACGATTGTGTTGGGTCGAATTCTTTGTGTTACCCTGTCACTGTCCTGGGGCTGGTTATTGTTAGTATTGTTATTAGTTACTTTATTGAGTCCCAGGACTAGTTGACTGAGGGTATTCTTCTTTATGGTCAGCTCTTGGCATTTCAGGGCGTCGTAGTGATAGCATTGGGGGTTGCTCATTTGTAGGTGATTCCAAAATTTGGTGGCTCTTTTTTGGATAGTGATTATTAATGGGTATTGGCCTAGTTCCGCCCTGCATGCGTTGTTTACTGTTTTCCTTTGAGTCCGGAGGATACTTTTACAGAATTCCGCATGTAGGATCTCAATTGGGTGTTTGTCCCATTTTGCAAAATCTTGTTGTGTTAGTGGTCCCCAGACCTCACTGCCATAGAGTGCAATTGGTTCAATTACTGATTTGAAAATTTTGAGCCAAATGCTAATTGGGATTTCTATTTGGATTGATTTTTTGATGGCATAGAAAGCCCTTCTTGCTTTCTCTTTCAGTTCATTCACAGCCAGTTTGAAGTTTCCCGTAGAACTGATTTTTAAGCCCAAGTATGTGTAGTGAGTGGTTTGTTCAATTTTGGTTGTTCCTACTGTGAAATTTATTGTGGGTCCATGTTGTTTGGATCTTTGCTGGAACACAAGGACTTTGGTTTTTTGGGGATTTATTGTCAGGGCCCAAGTCTGGCAGTACGACTCCAGCAGGTCCAGGTTCTGCTGTAGACCCTCCTTAGTTGGTGACAGCAGAACCAGGTCGTCGGCATAGAGGAGGAATTTAACCTTGGATTCATATAGGGTGAGGCCGGGTGCTGTAGATTGTTCAAGTAGTTTTGCCAATCCATTAATGTAAATATTAAAGAGTGTCGGTGAGATTGGCGAGCCCTGCGTCACCCCCCGCCCCTGTGGGAAGTATTTTGTTTGTTTGTCTCCAATTTTAACTGCACATTTATTGTTTGTATACATTGATTTAATTACATCATATGTTTTCCCTCCTACCCCGCTTTCGATAAGTTTCAGGAATAAACCGTCATGCCAGATGGAGTCGAAAGCCTTCTGGAAATCTACAAAGCATGCGTAGATTTTGCTTTTGTTATGGTGAACGTGTTTGTCAATTAGGGTCTGTAGGGTGAAGATATGATCGGATGTTCTATAGTTTGGCAGGAATCCAATTTGGCTTTTACTCAAGACATTGTGCTCTTCAAGGAAGTTTATAAGTCTTTTGTTTATGATGCTACAGAATACCTTCCCCAGGTTACTGTTTACACAGATGCCTCGATAGTTGTTTGGGTCGATTTTGTCCCCACTTTTGTATATTCTCTCCACAATCCCTGATGACTGCAGGTTGTGGGCAACGTGCCACTTCCCCTCGATGCCAAGCAGCATAAGGGTATTCTGCATTACCTGCCCGGTAAAGTGACTCCCTTGGTCGGACTCCACATACTGTGGTAGCCCCCATCGCGAGAACACTTCCCGGACCAGGATCCTGGCTGTACCCAGAGCTGTGGCTGTTTTGCGGGGAAGGCTTCTACCCATTTCGTGAACACATCCACCAGGACTAGACAGTACTTATAGGCTCCCTGGGCGGTGGGTAGGGGCCCGATGTAGTCGACCTGTATCGACTGCCATGGTCCCTCTACCCTCCTGATGTGTCCCATGGGTACCTTCCTTTTATGGGGGTCAGGGTTATTAGCAGCGCACACCAGACAACCGGTGCAGAACTCACGGACATCTTCCCTGAGTCTTGGCCACCATCTCGCCTGTTCCACCCACTGCCAGGTGGTCTCAGGCCCAGCATGACCTGCTCCTGGACTCTCATAGGCCAGTTGAAGGAATTCCCTCCGGTGCTGCTGCGGCACAACCCACTGTTCTCCCCTGAACAGCATGCCTTCTTTTACGGAGAGGGCTGCTGCGCCGTAAGGGCCCTCTACCTTTTTTCCCTCTACCACAGCGTTGAGGACGGCTTTGAGGACGGGGTCTTGGGCTTGGACCGTCTTAAGGTCCATGGCTAAAGCTACCCCTGCACTCCCTTGTGTCCCGTCACTACCTCTGACTGCTGCCATGGGTCTGGACCCATATGGGTCCCAGAAAGTGCCTGTGCGGGCACCCTCCTTAGCCAGCATGTCAGCCTGCTGGTTACCCTGGCTACGGGGTTCTGTGGAGGAATGGGCCTTCACCTTGTGAATGAAGACCTCCCCTTCCTCCCCCACTGCCACTAGGATTTTCTCCAGCAGGGGTTTTACTGTGAGGGGTCTCCCGTCGACGGAGGTGTATCTGCGGCGGGACCAGATGGCCAGGTACTCCGTACACAAATTGCACGTAAACATACTGTCCGAGCAAATTGTGTATGGGGTGGGGAAGATTTCGGGGTGTGTAATGACATACACTACCGCGGACAGTTCAGCCTGCTGGGTGCTCATGGTGTTGGGTGTAATGATATCAGCAAATAGTGATGGTATTTGCCTGTTTGATTATGATGCCTTACCAGCATAGTTGCCTGATTGATTACTTATGCCTGACCAGCAGAGGTCATGTGACAGAGACAAGCAGTTTAGTTTTAATTTCGCTTTTAGATGGATCACCAGCATGGTGTCTCCTGTAATGATGTTTAAAAGAGTTGAACATACTTTAGATTAAAAGACATTAATCAGTTTGGGGCGCCAAGCTCGCCTGGGCGCCGGAATTACCGCTGCACGCGGAGCCACTTGCGCCATCGGGATATTCAGTTTCTGCGCCCCAAATGGAAGCCGGCCGCTAAACGAGGCTTCCCGCGCCCCGCTTGGGGCGCTGAAACTGAATATCGGCGCGCAAAGTGCCGCAGCACCACCCGCTGCGGCACGGCACGCTGCGGTACTGCAGGCCTTCCTCCCACTGTTAAGGGGGAGGTGGCTGCAACAGCGCGATCCCCGCTCGCGAGTGCCGGCAAATGAGCCCGGCACCAAGGAGAAGTGTCGGGCTCTCGGGAAACAGCTGGCAATGCGGGGGCGGTGTGGGAGGCCGGGGACGGAGGTGCGGGCAGGCGGCCGCCGAAAAAGCGGCCGGCCGCACCTCCACCTTAACTCGCTCCACTACCGCCACAGGTTGGCCCCTGTGTACCGGTCGCTATTTGCGGCCGGCGCGGAAGAGGCGGGCGCAACCTAATATGGCATTCGGGGCGGTAGCGGGGCGCTGCGCACACCGATGACGTCATCAGTGGCGGCGCAGCGCTACAGGCTAACGCCGCCATTAGCGCTCCGCTAAATATCGCGGTGGTTGTGGCCAGTGGCGCTAAAGCCTCTGAGTGGCCTCTTTGGGCGCAAACTGGTGGCGCAAGCAACTGAATTTCTAGGCCATTCTCTTTCATAAATGTCTCGTCATTGAACCCACAAAGAAATCAATACACTGGGGAGCTTAATCGCCAGGGCAATGTTTGCCGCTGGGTCATAAACTCCACACTCAATGAGTCGCTCGCCAGCAGATACCGTGCTGGAGCCGTCTACATAGATCTCGCGGCCCGTGGGATGTATCCCGGCCTGTAAACCTATGTTCACTTCCCAAACCCCTTCTATGAAACACCGGTGGGCTGTTCCAGGATATATCAGGTTGGCTGCGAGCTTTGGCTTGCAGAGACCCTTCACTTTAAGATCCATCTGTGAGAGGAGCAGGGTCCAGCGGGCAATGCGGGCACTGCTCACTGTTCCATCCTTGATCCTCCCCTCCAGAAGCATCTGGGTGGGTGTGTGATGGGTGAGGAGGGCGATGGGAGAGGTGCCTGTGAAGATCAGCGATTTTTCACAGCCCAATGTGTGGCCAGGAGGTGCCGCTCACAGTTAAAGTAGCTCCTCTCCAGCTCCGTGAGTATCCTGGATGGATAGATCACCGGCCCTAGCCTGCCGTGCCGCTCTTGGAGCAGCACAGCACTCAGGCTATCCCCGCTGGCTGCTACCTCCAGGAAGAACTCTTTCCCCCCCATCTATGGCCCCTCGAGCTGGTGCGGTCTACAAGTCTTTCTTGAGCCTGACAAATGCCGCCTGGCAACCCTCATCCCAAACCCACTCCACTCCTTTGTGTAGGAGTCAGAGCTGAGGGGCTGCTGTGGCTGCATAGTCTTCAATGAAGTCCCTGCAGTACCCGGTTAGCCCTAAAAATGACCTCACACCCGTAACTGTGTTGGGGACGGGTAACTCCTGTACCGCCTCCCTCCTAGCCTTATCTATGGCCCTTTCCCCAGCGCGTACGGTGAGGCCTAGGAATTTCACCTCCTGCTGGCCGATCTGCACTTTCTTTGGGTTTACTTTAAAACCCTCCTGCCTGAGCAACTCCAGCAGTTCGGCCAGTAGTGGGCCATGCTCCTCTCTCGAATCCGTGAACAGGAGCAGGTCATCCATGTAATGTATGTACCTTTAAGGGGAGAACTACTTTTTACAGCTCCTGTATACTGTAGTACCGGCAGTGACCACACCTGTATATAAACCCTGAGTAGGGATCTGTACAGTTAGTTTTAGAGTAACCCTCATTCAGTAAACACCTGTTGATTGTTCCCTGCAGTCTCTTGTCTAATTATTGAAGGACACAACATCAAGATACACGGATCTAACATTGGCGACGAGAAGATTCAAACCTACCTGCAACTCTGCATCACCTCCCAGGGATTCGCTCCTGGAGAACAGTGAAAGAAGAAGGCCGAGTCCAGAAGCATGGGCGTCGACCACGGGAAACCCCCCAGTCATCCAGCAGAGATTTGAGCATCGCAGGGGAGGCTGTCGAGAGCCAGGCTTGGTTCTCCGGTCACGGTGGTCCAGCGAAACAGGCTGGCAACAGGTACTGCGCAGACCCTTGCCGGACAGCGGCGGCTAGAGCCGACCGACGGCACAGGAAAAGGCTGAGCAGCGTTGACGGGGGAAAGAGAGAGGGTAGAGCGCACAGGGTGCAGCCGGTGTTCAGGGCCGAGCGGTGTCAATGAGAGGGAGCAGAGCGCAGCCGGTGTTCAAGGGCCGAGCAGCGTCAACGGGAGAGAGAGGCGCGCAGGAAAATGCGCAGAGCGCAGCCGGTGTTCAAGGGCCGAGCAGGGTCAACAGGAGAGAGAGGCGCGCAGGAAAACGCGCAGAGAGCAGCCGGTGTTCAAGGGCCGAGCAGCGTCAGCGGGGAAGAAAGGAAAGCGCGGGAGATGCCATTTTAAGCCGCAGCGGGGAAGAAGGGAGAGTGCTGGAGACGCCATTTTGAGCCAGTCTAACCACACCCAGGGATGCTGAAGAGTGGCAGTGTCACAGCGTTCGACAATGAAGTCGAAGATTGGACGACATATGTTGAACACATAGAAGTGTACTGCAAGGCGAATGAAGTGCCAGACGACAGGAAAGCGCTGGTATTGTTGAATTTAATGGGTGCAAAAACGTATGGCTTACTGCGAAACCTAGTAACCCCAGAGAAGCCAGTGGAAAAGGATTTTGAAAAAGACGGAGAGTTAGGAGAGTAACTAAAAGGCTTTTATTAACAAAGAACAGAGCATGCCTCTCATGGTTGACTGGTTTCCAAGAAGGCAGGGGGCTGCAGAGCAGTCACCTTTATACCTGGGCGTGTGGGTGGAGCCAGGGGCGGAGCCAGCTGAGGCATGCATAGATACAACAGTGTGCAACAACAACAACAACGGTGAGCAACAATAACAGTGGTTTACCACAATTGTTGAATTCAATGGATGCAAAAACGTATGGCTTACTACGAAACCTAGTAACCCCAGAGAAGCCAGTAGAAAAGGATTTTGAAAACATAGTGTCAATCCTACAGGACCACTTAAACCCCACACCACTGCTGATAGCAGAAAGATTTAAGTTTCACAAGAGGAACCAGCATAAAGATGAAAGTAATGCTGAGTATTTAATGGAACTGCGCAAGCTATCGAAACACTGCCAGTTTGGAACGGGACTAGCAGATACTTTAAGGGACAAGTTTGTGTGTGGGCTTCAAAGTGAAGGAACCCAGAAACGGCTTCTATCAGAAAAGGATCTTACACTGGACAAGGATTTCAGCATGGCAGTATCACACGAAGCAGCAGCACGGGGCGCGGCACAGATACAACGGAGATCGCAAGAATATGGCACAAATGAAATGTCATATGGAACAGTGAAGTGCTATCGCTGTGGCAGAACAACACACGACCATAAGGATTGCTGGTTCAAGGACAAAGTGTGCAGACAGTGTGGAAAAGTAGGACACATAGCAAGAGTCTGCAGGTCGGGAAAGAAAACCAGCAGCAAGAAATCTCCACAGGAGAAGTACAAGAAGGTACATAAGGTGACGGAGATTAGTTCAGACGAACAGAAGAGTGATACAGACTCCGGAAGCAAGGAGCTGGGTTGTCTGAAACTACATAATGTAATCAAAACGGAGGATCACCAAACTATCTGGGTCATGCTCAAGATAGCCGGAGTCCAAGTGAAAATGGAATTGGACACAGGATCAGCCCTAACAGTCATAAACCGAAGGGACTACAAGCGGCTATTCTCACACATACACTTGAGAGATACAGAGATTGTTTTGAAGATGTACACGGGGCAAAAAGTCTACCCCAAAGGAAAAATAAGGGTGAACGTTATATAAAACGGCAAGGAAACACCAAAAATGGACCTATATGTATTGCCAGATGGAGGACCACCACTACTAGGACGTGAGTGGATCCGAAAGATACAGCTAGATTGGCATTCCATACAAGCACTGACTGTAGATGCCAAAAAGGATGACGATGTCACATCTGGATGACTGTCAAAAATGTTAACTGACGCAAAAGAAATGTTCCAGGAGGGACTCCGAACACTAAAAGGCATAACAGCAATGATCAAAATAGAGGAAAATGCAAGCCCAAAGTTTTTTAAGGCCAGACAGGTACCTTATGCGATCCGCCCAGCCGTCGAAGCAGAGCTGGAAGTTTAGAACGTTCAGGAGTACTGTCCAAAGTGGACTGGAGCGAGTGGGCTACACCCATCATTCCTGTAATGAAGAGGTCGTTGAGTAATATGCCTGGGGAACCAAAGAAGGTTCGCATGTGTGGGGACTTTAAGGTGACAGTGAACCCAGTCCTTCACAGTGTACAATATCCACTTCCGCGGATTGAAGATATTTTTGCCTCGCTATCTGGAGGGAAACGCTTCACTAAGATTGATCTGGCCCAGGCGTACCTGCAAATGGAGGTAGAAGAAGACTCGAAACAGTACCTCACGATCAACACTCATAAAGGTCTCTACCAATACAACCGGCTGGTGTTCGGGGTAGCATCAGCTCCGGCTATTTGGCAAAGGGCAATGCAACAAGTCCTGCAAGGGATTCCAGGGACCCAGTGTTATTTGGACGACATCCTGGTCACGGGCGAAAATGACAGTGATCACCTCGCCAACCTGGAACAGGTGCTCACTAGATTGAAGGAATATGGGCTCCGAGCTAATCGCCACAAATGCGAGTTTTTCCAGAAGCAGATCTCGTATTGTGGCCACGTTATTGATAAAGAGGGGTTACATAAGTCCCCTGAAAAGATTGAGGCAGTAGTCAAGGCTCCAGCACCGGAAAATGTGTCACAACTGAGGTCGTTCCTTGGGCTGGTGAACTACTACCATAAGTTCTTGCCGAATTTGTCTACAGTACTACACCCACTGAACACCCTACTGCAAACGGGGGTACCATGGAAGTGGAATGACGAATGTAAATGAGCTTTCCAGAAGTGCAAAGAATGGGTCAACATCAAAAGAGGTGTTGGCTCATTTCAACCCAGCACTAACAATTCGGTTGGCGTGTGATGCATCACCGTATGGCATTGGAGCGGTGCTGTCGCACAAATTCCCGGACAGCTCCGAGAGGCCAGTAGCCTTTGCGTCTCGGTCACTAACCTCAGCCGAGCGTAACTACGCCCAGATTGACAGGGAGGCCCTCAGCCTAGTGTGGGGAGTGAAAAAGTCCAACCACTATCTGCACGGGCAGTAGTTCACCTTGCTGACTGACCACCAACCACTTGTCTCCATCTTTAATCCAAAGAAGGGCGTTCCGGTGATGACTGCACAACGGCTACAAAGATGGTCCCTTTTTCTAGGAGCGCACCAATATGAAATCGAGTATAAGGGCACGAAACAGCATGGAAACGCTGATGGGCTATCACGCCTGCCACTGCCTACTGCGGAGGAAGCACCAGCAGTGGACCCTATCGAAATATTTCATTCAACTATAATTGAACGCTTGCCAGTAAATAACGCTGGTATAGAGAAGGAGGCCCGAAATGACCCGACGCTGTCTCGGGTATATGATTTGATGGTGAAGGGATGGCCAGCACATGGCGACTCACTGTTGCCAGCATTCTCATCCAGAAGAGAACAGCTGTCAGTATGCCAGGGGACCTTGATGTGTGGATCCCGAGTGGTAATTCCACGCAAGTTGAGGGATAGAGTGCTCAATGAGCTTCATGAGGGTCATCTGGGAGGGGTAAAAATGAAAAGCCTTGCTAGGGCTTATGTGTGGTGGCCGGGGATTGATCAGCAAATCGAGGACCTGACCAAGAGCTACTCAGGATGCCAGAGAGTCCAAAATGCACCACCACAGGCCCCTCTACACCCATGGGAGTGGCCCTCATCTCCATGGCAATGGGTGCATATTGATTTTGCTGGTCCATTCATGGACTCAATGTTTTTAATAGCCGTGGATGCTCACTCGAAATGGCCTGAGGTCATCAAAATGTCCTCCACCGCCATGGAGAAAACTATTGCAGTCCTACGGACCATTTTTGCCAGGAATGGCTTGCCAGAACAGATTTGCTCTGACAACGGACCACAGTTTGTGTCCGAAGAGTTCCGGAGGTTCTTGAAAAAGAATGGGGTAAGGCATTACACATCCGCCCCGTATCATCCAGCCACAAATGGATTGGCTGAGAGGTTCGTACAAACCTTTAAGAAGGCAATAAAGGCTATGTACAATGACAACATACCGCTGCAGCACAAGGTGGACAATTTCCTGTTCACCTACCGGAATGCGACACATGCAGTCACCAACCAGGCCCCAGCCATGATGTTCTTTAACCGAAGGTTAAGATCTCGCCTGGATTTGCTCAGACCAAACGTACGAAGAGATGTTGAGAGTAAGCAATTCCAGCACATCCATGAGAAGCCAACAAGGAGCTTCAATGTAGGGCAACCAGTCTTGGCCCGCGACTACCGAACAGAAAAATGGCAGCCAGGAACGATATGCACACGGCAGGGCCCACTTATGTACACAGTGGACGTTGGGGAGAGCATCGTGAGACGCCATGCTGACCAGATCCTAGAGTCACAGAAACAAGTCAACCCCATGCCTCGCCCATTCGTACCTGGTGATGAACCCGACGTACAGGTCGCATCTACCCCAGAAACAGTAGCATCGGAAGCTGATGAACCAACCGACGACAGGGGGCCAGAATCGCCTCCGCACCAAGAGCAAGACACTCGGGAAATGCGCTATCCAGAAAGGATCAGGAAGCCTCCCCAAAGACTGAATTTATAAATAGACTATTTTCAGCTAATGTTGCATGTTAAAAGTGTTAATTGTAATTAGTTTGATATTTAATTGTTAAATGAGTGTTATGGTACTGTTAATCTAAAAGGGGAGGAATTGTAATGTATGTACCTTTAAGGGGGGAACTACTTTGTACAGCTCATGTATACTGCAGTACCGGCAGTGACCACACCTGTATATAATGCTGAGTAGTAATCTGTACAGTTCAGTTGCAGTCTGAGCCACGTTGAGTAAACATCGTTTGTACCGTTCTCCGCAGTCTGTGTCTGATTATACACGGACGTAACACTATAGATTAGTGATAATGGGGGTTTTCAATTATCCTAATATAGTCTAGGACAGTAATAGTGTAAAGGGCAAAGAGGGGGAAGAATTTGTGAAGTGTGTTCAGGAGAACTTTCTTCATCAGTATGTTTCCAGCCCATCGAGAAAGGAGGCATTACTGGAGCTGGTTCTGGGGAATGAGGTGGGTCATGTAGGGTTCTCAAAATTCCCACATTCCCCAAAGTTCTGGATAAAGGGACCCTGTATGGACAAGTTATGAAAAAGACAGGGTACTCAAAATGGCTTCTGCAACCTCGTGACCAAAAGGACAGGATTTTAAAAGCAAAGCTCTGCAAACAGGCAGGCACCTTTTTTTTCAAGCCTGGAACGAAACTTAAAATGCATAGACCTGTGAATAGACTCTGTGGGGCCAGACAGTGCAAACACAGAATATGCACTCCATTCGCCTTGAAACAGATCAGGTTAGAATGGGCCGCAATCAAGGCCATCAGGTTTCTGCATATTTAATTGGTAACAGCTCACAGTAGCTATCAAGTCAGGAAAACCCGATTAAGTCTCATACATAACCAACAGCCAAAACATCGAAACCATTAAAGCACAGAGATAGCCATTTCAGCAGTCGTTAAAGTAAATGGCTGTATTCAATTTAAACGAGCCCGCCAAAAGTTAGACAAAGGACTGACCTGATTTGGCACGCAGATAAGGAATGAAGAATCGGGTATAATTGTAGGCCTATCGGTAGTGATCTCTCTCTCTTGCTCTGGCCTCTTATCGTTTGGCTTTTGGCCTGCTGCCTCTTGTTCTCATGCCCTGGCCTCATGGCGGGCTCTCTTCTCGCTCCCCGCGCCGCTCAACACCAAGGACACCCATTACTACACTGAGGGCCCAACGCAGGAGGAGAATGAGACCCGAGTTCGAAACCACACAGGACACACAGGCCACAAACGGGCAGACCAGACAAGACGAGACGAAGAATATGGTAAACCGATAAAGGCAGAGAAGGGCAGTGGAAAGATGCATTGGGGAACAAACGCCTAGTTATAAGCTGATGTTTGGTAAACAAGTTGGCATTACATGCATGGACAGTAAAACCCTGATTTAAGAATATGCTGGTATTTGAAGAATGGGTAGCAAAATCTAGACAAATGGCCTAGTTATAAGCTGGCGTTTGTCACATGGACAGTAATAGCCCAGTTGAAGAATAAGCTGATGTTCGAAGCTTGGGTAGGAAAATCATTAGACGGTAAAGACCGCCAACCGACCCCCCGACCACAGCAATACCGTCAGCGACCGCCCAAAGGAGAAGAAGGCCCATCGCGACGAAGTACTCAACGAAGACATTAACGGAGAAAAAGGGAGGGTGCCTTTGTACAAACAACTTCAGCACCGCGCCCTGTGACCACGTGGCGATGGGATACCCCAAAAGGACAGGAAGAGCGGACCTCAAACCCCACCATCTAAAGCGACAGGTTTTGAATTGGTGAGCATGAATTCCTGGCCCCTCATAGCTTAATCTAGTTAGGTATAGGGGATGGGATTAAGGATAAGGGGATTTTTAATGTACTTGTTTCCCTCGATGTGCCATGCATTCCCCATTCCCATATAAGTGTATTAACTGTTTTATGCCTGTAACTATACCAGTAATTCTCAGTTGTATTGTGTTTTATTCAGCCTTTTTAATAAAATTTTGGTTTTCTTGCACCAAACCACTTGTCTACTCGATTTTCTGTATCGCCGCCTGTACCTAAGTCTGGTGTCTAGAACCCAGGGGGTGTGGAGTGATTCGAGCTGCTCAGGGACAGTCAGGGGCAGAGCTGACTGGGCACACACGCCGAAAACCCCCTACAGAAATGGCGACCGTGGCAGGACTCCGGCAACAGGGGTGCGATACAGTAGACAATGGTTCAGATGAGCAAACCATGATGGAGGAAAGGATTTCTGATTATATGTTTAGCAAGGTGAATATCACAAAGAAGTGGATCACCAATCTGTTAAGGGCTGGGCGTCCGGTAGATGCCACAGCTAAGTGGACAGAAGGGAGGGAGCACAAGGAATCCCTAGAGAAGGCAGTCCTGCTGATGTGCTTTAAAAAGCAGGTCCAGCTTTTGGACAGGCTCGTTGCAGCACAGGCAGCCGAGTTAAAGGAGTCAGCCCTGGAGATCCAGGACAAGGCTGTAGCAGGGGAGAAGTTAATGGTAGCATTGCAGGCCCTGAATCAGGAAAGGGTACATTTAATGGGAGAACATAAGGCCAAGTTGGAATACCTACAGTGCCAAGTCACCGAAGCCAAAGGTAACGAGTTGAGGTTGCGGGAAAAGAACGCCCGCCTGGCAAGGCAAGTTAGGGAACAGGAGGAGAAAGTAAAAGAGGTAAAGGCAGCTTACAAGCTAGTGAGCGAACAGGGGTTTGAAGATGCAGATCATGGCCCCTGCAAGGAACAGATAGAAAATCTGAGCCTGGCCTGAGGAAGGCAAAAAGCATGGTGTGCCTCATAAGCCCGAAGGCAGGCCAGGCGGATTTTATAGGGAACGAGGGGAGAATGGTTCAAACATCATTGGTAGTGCCTAGGGACGACTCGGTTGAGGAACAGGAGGTCTCATGACTGCCCCCCGTAGTGCCAGGTTTTAGCGAGGTCTGGCAGCAAGGGGGGGCGGAGTCAGGGGTGGGAGCGGAGGTGGAACAGCCCCTGCCAGAGAGGCTGGAGCCGGGACCGATGTGCCCAGCCCGGCATCGGGGGTTCGGCCCACCCGTCAATGGCGACGATGAGGGACCCCTCCAAAACCAGTTCATATTACCCTATAGCACCCAACAGCTTAGGGCTATGGTGAGCCATATCCCAAAGCTCTCCGAAAAGGGAGACCCCTCGATCCACTTCAGGGAAGTAGAGCAGGCAGCCAGCGTCAATGACTGCGATGGCGCTGAGCAGGCCAAAATGCTACTATTTTTCCTGGAGAGTAGTCTCCTCCAATCCCGCTCTGACGAGTGTAAGAAGGGGCAGTGCGGGTATGAGGAGCTCAGGGATGAGGTTCTGGAGGCCATGGGGATGAATGAGGGAAGTCCTTTCTCCCGTGTGGAGAAGACCGTCCAGCTCACAGGGGAAACCCCGCAGGCTTTCGCGGACAGGTTATGGCCGGTTTAAAGGAGCGCCTGTCCTGGGGCACCTAATCGGGGGTTCCTGAACCAGGGTCAGCTGGCCCATTGGCTCCATTGCCTGGTGGCAAACAGCTTGCCACAGGTCCGAGCCAAGGCAGAATTCTGGTTTGACCCCAAGAATCCCCAGACCACCGAACTTACGGTGATCAGACAGTTGACCCTAGCCTATAAGAACGGTAGGGGAGCCGATGCACACGCACCTAAGGGGAAGGTGCATGAGGTAAAACCCGGGCAGGGTAGGAAGGAGTGGCATCAGGAAGGGAATAACCCTTCTAGCACTAAGATGAATTGCTACGGGTGTGGGAAGGAAGGCCACTGGAGGAAGGAGTGCAAAAACCCTTGGAAGAATAACAAGGGAAAGAATTCCACGGCCCCAGCCCAAAAGGCAAAGGCAGGAATCCCTCACGCCACGGTCGAGTCATTTTTGGACACCATGAGGTCCTTACTGACTGGCCACGGGAAAGTAGCAGCCGCTACCGGTGCTCTGACCCCATCAGCCCCATCCAACCCACAGCCATGACTAGAGCCAGCGCAGCCTGTAAACCTGTGTTCCCTTCGATACGATGAATGGAAGAGACCCCTCGTGGAGATGGAGGTGGAAAAGGTGAAGGGGACCTATCTGTTGGACATGGGGGCATCATACACCGTGGTCCATTCAGATAGCCCCACCACCTCGCCTCTATCTAACGGGGTCCCATACAGTCTGTCGGGGTTCACAGGCAAAGAACAGGCCGGCTCGTTTTCCATCCCGCTCACCATTCGTTTAGGACCACTCCGCTCCAAGTGGACCTGTGTCCTGATGAGATGGGAAGTGAAGGGTGGAAGAGGGGTCCTGGGAGCCGACTTTATTGTAGACTACGGGATCCTGGTAGATTTAAGGAATCATTGCCTATGGGGGGCAAGTACAGGAAAGGATGGCGAGGTAGTAGTCATCCCAGGTAAAGAAGGGAAGGGGACCCTGTGCACCATGAAGCCCAAAGAGGGTTATAACCTCGAGCTCATGGTCAGTAACACCCCGAAAGATTTCCAGGCATTTGTGCACGCCTACCTAGCCACATTTGCCACGCACAAACACGACTGCGGGAGGGTCAACAGGTTTGAGGTCAGCGTAGACGGGGACCCCATGGCCCGACCACAGAAACAGTATAACTTCCCCAGGGAAGCGGAGCCAGACATGGAAGCAGCCATGTCCTCCTTAGTGCAGCAGGGAGTCTTGAGACCGATAGCCACCTATGTAAACCCTCCACTGTGGCCGGTTAGAAAGCCGGACAATTCCTGGAGAGCCACGGTGGACTATCGGGTGCACAATAGCAACAGCCCAGCCTGTGCACCCACGGTAGCAGCAGTTGCCGACCTGATAGGAAGTATCCCAGCATCCACGACCATGTTCACGGTGCTGGATATTTCCAACGGGTTTTGGTCCATCCCTTTAAGGAGGGAGGATCAGTACAAGTTTGCCTTTACGTTTAAAGGGCAACAGTACACGTGGAACTGTTTGCCTCAGGGCTTCCACAACAGCCCCAGCATCTTCCATCAGTGCATGGCGAACAGCTTAAAGGGTTTCAGTCAGCCCAGACAGTTAGTACAGTATGTGGATTGTTGGATCCGTGTATCTTGATGTTGTGTCCTTCAATAATTAGACAAGAGACTGCAGGGAACAATCAACAGGTGTTTACTGAATGAGGGTTACTCTAAAACTAACTGTACATTTCCTTTTCGATACAAGTGTTAGTTACCGGTAGGTATTCAACTATAGTCGAATGGAATATTTCGACAGGATCCACTCACTCCAGTCTACCTTGGACAGCACACCTGAACGTTCCAGACTCTCCAGCTCTGCTTCGACGGCTGGGCGGATCGCATAAGGTACCGGTCTGGCCTTAAAAAATTTTGGCCTTGCGTTTTCTTCAATTTTAATCGTCGCTGTCATGCCTTTTAGTGTTCCGAGTCCTTGCTGGAACACTTCTTTCGCGTCAGTTAGGATCTTTGACAGTCGCCCAGGTGCGATGTCGTCATCCTTTTTTCAGCCACAGTCAGTGCCTGTATGGAATGCCAATCCAGTTGTATTTTCTGGATCCATTCACGTCCCAGTAATGGTGGTCCTCCATCTTGCAATACATACAGGTCTAGTTTTGGTGTTTCCTTACCGTTATATATAATGGTCACCCTTATTTTTCCTTTGGGGTAGACTTTTTGCCCCGTGTACATCTTCAAAATAATTTTTGTGTCTCTCAAGGGTATGTGTGAGAATAGCCGCTCGTAGTCCCGTCGGTTTATGACTGTTAGGGCTGATCCTGTGTCCAATTCCATCTTGTGGAACTAGTGGGCAAATATAGTAAGTTCATGCCGTTGGAGTCATTTCAAAGCTGAGTCTATCAGCGAGTACTGCAACAGTGCACCCTCTGGAGGAGCAGAGTATCTCTGACGGCAACTTCTGGATTTCCACGTTTTGCTGTCAGATCTACCCCATAATAATGGTGAGCGCTGATAGCCGCACCTTTATTTTTACAGCAAGATCTGGGCCATCATCCCTTTCCAGGGCTGTAACAGCATCTTTGATCAATACTGCCACACCCCATACTTTCTGTCCTGTCCTATTTCTCCTGATTACATTGTAGCCAGGAATATTAAGCTCCCATTCCTCCCCTCGTTTGAACCAGGTCTCTGTTATTGCCACTATATCATAATCCCATGTGGAAATTTGTGCCTGCGGCTCACCAACCTTATTTGCCACGCTCCGTGCATTTACGCACATGCACTTCAAACTCACCTTAGTCTGCTTTGTATTTCCCCCCTGCCTGATCCCTCCTATTTCTGAACTATTCTTTATTCTAATGCCGTGTCTCTCCCAGTCCACTGTGCACATTGTTTCTCCACTCTGATGCTTCATCCTGGTGCCCCTCCCCCTATTAGTATGTTTTAATGAAAGAAAGAGCCTGCCCTCAGGATGGACCAAAGTGCTTTGCATGCAATGAATTATGTCTGAAGTGCAGCCACTGCTGTCATGTAAGCAAACACAGCAACCATTATGTACACTACAAAATCCCAAAGAACAGCAAGGAGATGAATAACCAATTAATCAGAGAGTGTTGCCCCAGACACTGGGAAAACCCTCTGCTCTTTTTCAAAAAGTGCCATTTGGTTTTTAACATTCACCTGAACAGACAGAAAGGGCCATTGTTTAAAGTCTCATCTGACAAAGCAGCACTCCCTCAGCATCATACCGGAATGTTAGCGTATATTTTGTGCCCAAGCCCTGAAGTGAGACTTCAACCCACAACCTTTTAACTCGGAGTATGAGTGTTGCCAATATGTAAATAACATCTATGGCAACTGCAAAGTATTTTTAAGTAACTAAATATAAGCTCCTACCAGTGAAGTAACAGTGTTTGTGACTGGGTCATCTTTGCAGATTCAACGATCAGCCTTAACAATGGGGATAAACCCTAATCCTGATATTATACCTGGCTACTACAGCTGGCAGATTCTCATTGATGAATTTCTGCACGGTCTGGAGCTTGGTGGAGTGTTTGAGGAAGATATTGAAAGTCTACAAATAATAGTTGAAGTCTAAGTCAAAGTTAGTTGGAAGGGCTGTTGTTTAATGTCTTATCTTAAGGACAGCCCCTTTGACATTGCCACAATCCATCAGTTCTGCGCTATCATGTCAGTTTAGGCCATGTGCTGAAGCTCTTGGTATGAAACTTGAACCCACAATCTTCTGATCCAGAGGCAAACGTGCTATCAAATATGCACAGTTGATGCTGATGATTAAAAACAACAGCTTTAGTAAAATAGCTAACATTGACCGATGAGTGGATTTACCTCAGCTATTGAGATAGGTAAAAAGTGGAAAAGGCTAAATACAAAATATAAATGGCTCCTGGATTTAGACTCAAAATTTAGTTTTTATTACTTTATTACAAGAGGATTTGAGTATAAGAGTAAAGATGTCTTACTGCAATTATATAGGGCCCTGGTGAGACCACACCTGGAGTATTGTGTACAGTTTTGGACTCCTTACCTAAGGAAGGATATACTTGCCATAGAGGCAGTGCAACGAAGGTTCACCAGACTGATACCTGGGATGGGGAGATTGTCCTATGAGGAGAGATTGAGTAGACTAGGCCTATATTCAATCAAGTTTAAAAGAATGAGAGGTGATCTCATTGAAACCTACAAAATTCTTACAGAGCTTGACAGGGTAGATGCAGGGAGGATGTTTCCCCTGGCTGGGGAGTCTAGAACCAGGGGTTGCAGTCTCAGAATAAGGGGTTGGCCATTTAGGACTGAGATGAGGAGAAATTTCTTCACTCAGATGATGGTGAATCTTTGGAATTCTCTACCCCAGAGGGCTGTGGGGGCTCAGTCATTGAGTATATTCAAGACAGAGATCGATAGATTTTTGAATATTAAGGGACACAAGGGATATGGGGATAGTGCAGAAAAGTAGAGTTGAGGTAGAAGATCAGCTAATTCTCATTTCTATTACCTTAGGTGTGTATATCCTGGCAAAAGACTCTGGAATTACAGTGAGGGATACTTGTTTATGCATACTTAACATGCTGGTCTGGAATGCCTCTATCTGGAGATGTTAGCAGTGCTAAAATAATTAAGAGATGAATTTGTGCTAATTTCAGTGCAATATTGTGCCATTTTCAGTATTTGTGAGAATCCCCCTCATATTATTTTTGAATAAATCTCTCTTTTTCAACTGATGCAAAATTGCCTGGCAAACTCAATCGTCATAACAGAAAAACTGATGGCGGTAACATAAAGATTTAAAGAAAGAAAGAAAGACTTGCATTTATATAGGGCCTTTCATGACCACTGGATGTCTCAAAGCGCTTTAGAACATAAGTACATAAGAAACAGGAACAGGAGTCGGCCAGTCGGCCCCTCGAGCCTGCTCCGCCATTCAATAAGATCATGGCTGATCCAATCTTGTCCTCAACACCACTTTCCCGCTCTCTCCCCATACCCCTTGACTCCCCTGTAGCTCAAATGTCTGTCAATCTCCGCCTTGAATATATTCAAAGACTCCGCCTCCACAGCTCTCTGGGGCAGAGAATTCCAAAGATTCACGACCCTCTGAGAGACGAAATTCCTCCTCATCTCCGAATTAAATGGGTGACCCTTTATTCTGAAACTATGCCCCCTAGTTCTAGATACCCCCACTGGGGGAAACATCCTCTCAGCATCCACCCTGTCAATCCCCCTCAGAATCTTATATGTTTCAATAAGATCACCTCTTATTCTTCTAAACTCCAATGAGTATAGGCCCAATCTGCTCAACCTTTCTTCATATGTCAACCCTTTCATCCCAGGAATCAATCTAGTGAACCTTCTCTGCACTGCCTCCAATGCAAATATATCCTTCCTTAAATATGGAGACCAAAACTGTACGCAGTACTCCAGGTGTGGTTTCACCAACGCCCTGTAAAGTTGCATCAAAACTTCCCTACTTTTGTACTCCATACCCCTTGCAATAAAGGACAACATTCCATTAGCCTTCCTAATTACTTGCTGTACCTGCATGCTAACTTTTTGTGTTTCATGTACTAGGACCCCCAGATCCCTTTGTACCGCAGCATTTTGTAGTCTCACTCCAATTAAATAATAATTTGCTTTTTCATTCTTCCTTCCAAAGTGAATAACTTCACATTTTCCCACATTATACTCAATCTGCCAAATTTTTGCCCACCCACTTAACCTATTTATACCCTTTTGCAGATTCTTTGGGCTCAAATTTCATCGGGCCGTTGAGGCAGGATTGGAGGTGTGTGGGGGGTTAAAATCATGAAATCAGGGGGCACGAACCCATCCTGCCCCCAACCCGCCTCCATGCCCGTTTCACAGGAGGCGGGTATCCGACCTGTGCTGGGAGCCGCCTCCCCGAGGCGGGAATGGGATTAGTGCCAATTAACTGCCTGTTAACAGGTAGTTAACAGGCAGTTTTTAGCCTAATCCCTATTTTTATCCCTGAAGTGTGGGCTTCCCGACGGCTCCAAACCACGCCAAGTTAGCGAAGTGGACCGTCGGGCTGAAGGGCTTGGCGGGTTCGAGATGTCCGGTGTTCAGGTGAGTAATGGGTGCGTGAGTGCAGAGGTAAGTGTGTTTGGTGTGTGTAAAGTGTTTAAATAAGTTTTACTTACCTTTACTTAATAATGCAGCCTTCCTTCCTTCAGGTCTCGGGAGTCCCTCATCTCATCGGCACAGAAAGCAGAATGGCCGCGAGCTGTCAAAATCTGCAGCCTCTGCTTTCTGTTATGGAGAGATCTCTAAATCAGCCTGAGAGGAAGGAATTAACTTAGAGTACAGATTGTCAGTGTTTGACAGCTTCAATGAGCTGTCAAACATTGATATTTCATCTGTCAAAAGCTCCTGACAGATGAAATATCAATCTGTGACGTCACCTGTTGCCGGGTGGCCCTTAATTGGCCTGCTGAGCCCACTGGATGGGCTCAACAAAGTCAATCAGGGGAAAATCGAGTGGGTTGGCCTCAACTCGATGTAGGCGGGGCTGCAACCCAAGAAGTGGGAGTCCCGCCTCCTACACGCCTCCAGTATCAAAATCCAGCCCTTTGAGTCCTCCTCAAAACTTGCTAACCCACCTATCTTTGTATCATCAGCAAATTTGGCTACAGTACTCTCGGTCCCTTCATCCAAGTCATTAATATAGATTGTAAATAGTTGAGGCCCCAGCACTGATCCCTGTGGCACCCCACTGATTGCCAACCAGAAAATGACCCATTTATTCCGACTTTCTGTTTTCTGTGAGTTAGCCAATCCCCTACCCATGCAAATATATTACCACCAACCCCGTGCGCTCTTATCTTGTGCAGTAACCTTTTATGTGGCACCTTATCGAATGCCTTCTGGAAACCCAAATACACTTCATCTACTGGTTCCCCTTTATCCACCCTATTTGTTACATCAATTTTCCTTTCATAAAACCATGCTGACTCTGTTTGATTGTCTTATGATTTTCTAAATGTCCTGCTATCACCTCCTTAATAATGGATTCCAGCATTTTCCCAATGACAGATGTTAGGCTAACTGACCTATAGATTCCTGCTTTCTGTCTCCCTCCTTTCTTAAATAGTGGCGTTACATTTGCGGTTTTCCAATCTGCTGGGACCTCTCCAGAATCCAGGGAATTTTGGTAGATTACAACCAACGCATCCACTATCTCTGCAGCCACTACTTTTAAGACTCTAGGATACAGACCATCAGGTCCAGGGGACTTGACGGCCTTTAGCCCCATTAGTTTGCCTAGTTCTTTTTCTCTAGTGATAGAGATTGTTTTAAGTTCCTCCCTCCCTATAGCCCCTTGATTATCTATTATTATTGGGATGTTTTTAGTGTCTCCTATCGTGAAGACCAATCCAAAATAATTGTTTAGAGTCTCTGCCATTTCTCTATTTCCCATTATTAATTCCCCAGTCTCATCCTCTAAGGGACCAACACTTACTTTAGCTACTCTCTTCCTTTTTATATACCTGTAGAAGCTCTTACTCTCTGTTTTTATATTATCTGCTAGTTTACTCTCATACTCTATGTTCTCCCTCTTTATCATTTTTTTAGTCATCCTTTGCTGGTTTCTAATAACTTCCCAATCCTCTGGCCTACCACTAATCTTCGCAGCATTGTATGCCTTTTCTTTCAATTTGATACATCCTTAACTTCCTTAGTTAGCCACAGATGGTGCATCCTTCTTGTAGAGCCATTCTTTCTCACTGAAATATACCTTTGCTGAGATTTATGAAATATCTCCTTAAATGTCTGCCACTGCTGATCTACCATCTTACCCTTTAATATATTTTCCCAGTCCACTTTAGCCAACACTGTCCTCATACCCTTGTAGTTGCCTTTATTTAAGTTTAGGACACTAGTTTCAAACCCAAGTTTCTCACTCTCAAACTGAATTTGAAATTCTACCATGCTATGATCACTGTTTCCTAAGGGATCCTTTACTATGAGATCATTAATTAATTCTGTCTCATTACACATTACCAGATCTAAAATAGTCGGCTCCTTGGTTGGTTCCTCAACGTATTGCTCTAAGAAACCATCCCGAATACACTCTGTGAACTCGTCCTCAAGGCTACCCTTGGCAATTTGATTTGTCCAATCTATATGATGATTAAAATCACCCATGATTATTGCTGTACCTTTCTTACAAGCCCCCATTATTTCTTGATTTATACTCTGCCACTGTTAGGGGGCCTATATACTACCACCACCAGTGACTTCTTACCCTTACTATTTCTTATCTCCACCCAAACTGTTTCTACATCTTGAGCTTCTGAGCTAATATCATTCCTCACCATTGCAGTGATCTCATCCTTTATTAACAGCTACCCCACCTTCTTTTCCTTTCTGCCTACCCTTCCGAAATGTCAAATACCCCTGAATATTCAGTTTCCAGTCTTGGTCACCTTGCAACCACATCTCTGTAATGGCTATCAGATAAGAACATAAGAACATAAGAAATAGGAGCAGGAATAGGCCACTTGGCCCCTCGAGCCTGCTCCGCCATTCAATAAGATCATGGCTGATCTTGGGCTCAAAGCCACTTCCCAGCCCGCTCCCCATAACCCTTCACTCCCTTATCTTGCAAAAATCTGTCTATCTCCACTTTAAACGTATTTAATGACCCAGCCTCCACAGCTCTCTGGGGCAGAGAATTCCACAAATTTATGACCCTCTGAGAGAAAAAGTTCCTCCTCATCTCAGTTCTAAAATGGTGACCCTTTATTCTAAAACTGTGCCCCCAAGTTCTAGATTTCCCCATGAGGGGAAACATCTTCTCTGCATCTACCCTGTCGAGCCCCCTCAGTACCTTATATGTTTCGATAAGATCACCTCTCATTCTTCTAAATTTCAATGAGTGTAGGCCCAGCCTGCTCAACCTTTCCTCATAAGTCAAACCCCTCATCTCTGGAATTAACCTAGTGAATCATCTCTGAACTGCCTCCATTGCAAGTATATCCTTCCTTAAATAAGGAGACCAAAACTGCACGCAGTACTCAAGGTGTGGTCTCACCAATACCTTGTACAGGTGTAGCAGGACTTCCCTGCTTTTATACTCCAACACCCTTGAAATAAAGGCCAACATTCCATTTGCCTTTTTATTACTTGCTGTACCTGCATGCTAACTTTTTGTGTTCCATGCTCAAGGGCCCCCAGGTCCCTCTGAACTGTAGCATTTTGTAATCTCTCTCCATTTAAATAATAGTTTGCTTTTTTATTTTTCCTGCCAAAGTGGATAAACTCGCACTTTCCCACATTATACTCCATCTGCCAAATGTTTGCCCACTCACCTAGCCTGTCTATATCCCTTTGCAGATTCTTTGAGTCCTCTGCACAACTTGCTTTCCCACCCATCTTTGTATTATCCACAAACTTGGCTACATTACACTCGATCCCTTCATCCAAGTCATTAATGTAGATTGTAAATAGTTGGGGCCCCAGCACCGATCCTTGTGGCACCCCACTAGTTACCGTTTGACAACCAGAAAATTACCCATTTATCCCGACTCTCTGCTTTCTGTTAGTTAGCCAATTTTCTATCCATGCTAATATATTACCCCCAACTCCGTGAGCTCTTATCTTATGCAGTAACCTTTTATGTGGCACCTTATCGAATGCCTTCTGGAAATCCAAATATACCACATCCACTGGCTCATCCTTGTCCACCCTGCTTGTTATATCCTCAAAGAACTCCAGCAAATTTGTTAAACATGATTTCCCTTTCCTAAAACCATGCTGACTCTGTTTGACTGCAGTATGTTTTTCTAAATGCCCTGCTACTGCTTCCTTAATGAAGGACTCCAGCATTTTCCCAACGACAAATGTTAGGCTAACTGGTCTATAGTTTCCTGCTTTCTGTCTCCCTCCTTTCTTAAATAGGGGTGTTACATTAGCAGTTTTCCAATCCACTGGGACCTCTCCAGAGTCCAGGGAATTTTGGTATATTGCAACCAATGCATCCACTATCTCTGCAGCCACTTCTTTTAAGACCCTGGGATGCAGGCCATCTGGTCCAGGGGACTTGTCGTCTTTTCATCCCATTATTTTACTGAGTACTATTTCCTTAATGATAGTGATTGTCTTTAGTTCCCCACTCCCTGTGGCCCCTTTATTATCCATTATTGGGATGTTGTTAGTGTCTTCTACGTGAAGACAGATGCAAAATATTTTTTCAGAGTCTCTGCCATTTCCCCGTTCCCCATTATTAATTCCCCAATCTCATCCTCTAAGGGACCAATGTTTACTTTAGCTACCCTCTTCCTTTTTATATACGTGTAGAAGCTCTTACTATCTGTTTTAATGATCATTCCCATTTATTTATATTTGTACCGTCATCTCATCTATCTTGTTACGAATGCTGCGTGCATTCAGATAAAGAGCCTTTAATTTTATCTCTCAATTTTTCCTTGCTCTGACTCTATTTTCTGGTGCACTCTTATGCTTGTACGCTCTGCCCCTTCCTGATACATTCTGGTTATCGTTACCCCTGTCATTGCCCTGCACTATTGCCTTCTCCTTGCCTTCCTAAATACCCCTTCACCTGAACTCTATCTTCTATTTCCAACTTAGATTTTCTCCCTTCTGATTCTACCCTCAGATTCCCATCCCCCTGCCAAGCTAGTTCAAACCCTCCCCAACAGCACTAGCAAAACCCCCCGTGAGGATATTGGTCCCGTTCCCATTGAGGTGCCGCCCGACTGACTTGTAGAGGTCCCACCTCCCCTAGCAACAGTTCCAATTCCTCAGGAATCTAAAGCCCTCCCTCCTACATCATCTCTCCAGCTATGCATTCAACTGCTCTATCTTCCTATTTCTGTACTCACTAGCACGTGGCACTGATAGTAATCTGAAGATTACTACCTTTGAGGTCCTGCTTTTTAACCTCTTTCCTAGCTCCCTAAACTCTGCCTGCAGGACCTCATCACTCTTTCTGCCTGTGTCATTTGTACCGATATGGACCATGACCTCTGGCTGTACACTCTCCCCCCTCAGAATGTCCTGCAGCCGTTCAGTGACATCCTTGACCCTGGAACCAGGGAGGCAACATAACATCCTGGAGTAATGTCTGCGGCCGCAGAAACATCTGTCTGCTCCCCTAACTATTGAATCCCCTACCACTATTGCTCTCCCTCTCCTCTTCACCACCCCCCCAACCCTACCCCTGTGCAGCTGAACCATCCATGGTGCTGTGGACTTGGCTCTGGCTGCACTCTCCAGAGGAACCATCGTTCTCACCAGTACTCAGCACTGAATACTGGTGGTGAGCAAGATGTGCTCAGGGGACTCCTGCGCTACATGCCTGGTCCTCCTCTTCTGTCTGGTGGTCACCCATTCTCTCTCCGTCTGCACATTCTTAAGCTGCGGGGTGACTGACGTAATAAATCTCACTATGCACTTGGTTCAAGTATAAAGCAAGGCTTTAATCAGCTTGTTTCAAAACATGGAAGTCTAGTTGTACTTCACTAGTTCCTGTCTTACAAAATGTCCCTGGGCAAGCTGGGCCACGCCCGAGTATTTATACTCCTTGGACGGCGCCACCAGCTGGCCATCCAGTGTTATGTCATGAGTCGTTTCTTCATGATGATGAGATTTGTAACAGTGACCACCTCCCGAAACATGCTATCCATGTAACTCTCAGCCTCGCGGGTGCACAGCAGTGACTACAGCCACCGCTCAAGCTACGTACCCGGTGCTCGAGCTGCTGTAGCTGATGACACTTCCCGCACATGTGGTCGTCCAGACCACGGGAGGTGTTCAGGACTTCCCACATGGCACAGGATGTGCATTCCACGGGTGTGAGCTGCCCTGCCATACCTCTACTTACAGGCTATTTACTAACCTAGCTGGAATAAAATTAAAACTTTAAGAAAGCCAAGTATAAACACTTACCAGCTACTCACCAATCAGCTCCCTCCCCTTGTGCTGACATCACTTTTTGACTTCTGACATCACTCTTTCAAAATTCTGCCGGTGCTGAGTTGGTACCGCCACCGCCTCGCTACTCCTCCTAGGTCCGCTCTGCCGCCGCCGCTGCTGTGGGGCCTACCTGTGCCTCGGGCTCCCTTTATACACCACTGCCGCCTTGCTGCTCCTCCTAGGTCCGCTCTGCCACCGCCGCTTTACAGCCAATTAATTACTTTTGAAGTGGAGTCACTGTTGTAATGTGGGAAATGCGGCAGCCAATTTGTGCACAACAAGGTAAAGCAATGTGATAATAACCAGATAATCTGTTTTTGTTATGTTGGTTGAGGGATATGTAAGGAGATAAAGAGGGAGATTCGAAGAGGAATGATCAACAATTAAAAATGGAAGATGGTTGGTTTTATCTTATTGGTAGTGTAAGATCTTAATGATCTCTGAGTTCTTGGACAAGACACCAATAGGCAGCAGCCAGTATGTTTGAGCAATAGATCAAGATTTATTAAACTTAATTAATACTTAATAATAGGCGATAGTTTAACGAGTAGCTTGCAGCCCTTAGTCTCTGGAACCTCTCGGACACAGATGACGTTGTCTTCAGTCTGTTCCTTTGTTCTCGCAGTACATCTGTGAAAAGTTGTTCTTTGCGTATCGAGATTTTAACCCTTTTCTTATCAACAGTTTGTATGGCCAGTGTCCATATATGGTCTTTAACAAAACCATCTTTTTTTAATTGGTTCTAATGGTCAAAATACCATTGTCATTCAGGTTAAGGCTAGTAACCTGGCCACTCCTTTTCCAGTACATTTCCACTAACTCTGCTCCGCTGTCGTGTTATCTTGTTTATAGCTTTTCACCCCATTGGAATTTACCATATCTCTTTCATTTCATAGCCTCCCTGGTACAAGGCCTTTATACCAAGGGCCCATATCATCCTGCTGTTTCACTAGTCTTGAGGTATCCAGACTATCTCATTTTAATCTACCAGATAAATACCTTAACTTCCATGATCTCTCTCATTTTATGTTCTTATACTAATTATCCTTTAAATATTGTTGCAATTAGTTTTGTTAAGCGAATTCTAAGTTCTATTCAGCATTACAATATTTTTTTAGCAATTTAATCTTCACTCGCAGTCTGTGGCTGTTTGTTATCAAAACTTAGTCAAAGCTGAGTTTGACTGTCCCCGCAACTGCATTCTGAACAAGTCTCAGCTTTTTAGTTACCCAGGAGTAATTATGGGTAATATTATTTGGTCAATGGCTACACTTGAAGATATATGATTCTCGCCTACTAAATATCTTTAAATTCAGCCTTTCGTACAAGTCCCCACCTCGAGGATGAAATGTTTTAAACATTGATTCCTCGACTACTTCAATCTATTCTCTGGCAAGCGTTGCTGCAAATTGGAGTCCTCTAATTGAGGGGAACGGAGCGCTTCTCAAATGAGTTTTTATCCCTCTTTTCATTATAGGCCCGGGTGCTAACTGTGACACTCACAGGGGCCGACTGCCTGAGGGACACCCAGGGTCTCCTCAACCATCATGTCAGCCGTGCTGATATGTCTTGCCTTCTAGGGCGTCCCAGTCTATCATTTCTCCTCTGCCCTCTGCTCCTATTGCTGCATCATACGATCTGGCAGTAACGGCCCTGATCTGACCCCTTACTTAAATTCAATTCACTGTTCTGGTGTTCCAATTCTGCCCCGCCTGGGGTATCCTCTGTTTCTTCTATCTTTCCTGATGTTACCCCGCCTGGGGTCTCCTCTACGTTGCTTCGGATCTTCTCCTTCGGTGTGCTCAATTAATTTGTTAGTGCTGGTTAGTCATAGGCATGAGTATACAATTGGCTTATGTATCAAAGTCTTACTACATAGTGTTTACATATATCAAATACACTATCATTACAAGTTGGAGAACTACCAGAGCGTGTGAAATAATACAAACCTAAGGGTGTGCTGATGTATTAAGCCCAACATCCCACCAGTGTGAATCGTCCCTTATGCTGTCAATTTCAATATCTATTCTCGAGTTGCCTTGCTCCAAAACATAAAAGTGCTGTAGGGAGGAGTTCAGTTGCATCACGAGCTCACTGAAGCCCTTAGACAACAGGGGAATGTATTACCTGAATTGTGCCACATAATTGTACAGTTCATACTTAAGTATCTCATTTACTGTCGGTTTCACTTGAGCATGGGTTTTGATATGAGTAAAATGAGAGGGGATCTCATTGAAACTTATAAAATTCTAACAGGACTAGACAGACTAGATGCAGAAAGGATGTTCCCAATGGTCAGGGAGTCCAGAACCAGGGGTCACAGTCTAAAGATAAGGGGTAAGCCATTTAGGACAGATGAGAAGGAATTTCTTCACCCAGAGAGTGGTGAACCTGTGGAATTCTCTACCAAAGAAGGCAGTAGAGGCCAATTCATTAAATATATTCAAGAAGGAGTTGGATATATTTCTTAAGGCTAAAGGGATCAAGGGATATGGAGAGAAGGCAGGAACAGGGTACTGAATTTGGATTATCAGCCATGATCTCATTAAATGGCGGAGCAGGCTCGAGGGGCCAAATGGCATACTCCTGCTCCTATCTTCTATGTTTCTATGTTAGACCCGTAAAGCATGGTAGTTGCTGGATTTGTACTGGTTTTTCCCACGCTCTGTTAGCTACAAAACACAATTATTACAGTTACAAGTTATAATTCAGTCTCACAATCATTTCAAGTGACATTACAGTTTAACATCTAATCAACAAATCATGGACTTAAAAGATTCTCCAGATCTCTCTTTTACTCGTATCCATCTTGTGGATAATTCTTGTGGATAATTCTTACTAAACATGATTTCTCCTTGGCCCTCAATTGTCCCAATCCAAATTCCATGTAACTCTCCGTTTCAACTTCAATTTCAATCCCTCTAACAGGTACCAGCGTGTTTAACTTTATTCTGATTGTTTCATTAATTAGATACAGGAAACTTTGTTATATCCGGCACCGACGGGACCGAGCTGTTGCCGATCAATCAAAACTGCCGGACAAACCAGCATTAATGTTGAAGCATATGGAGATTTGCAGCTCCGTATCTGGCAACAAACACTGTTGCTTCGCAACAGCTTCTAAACAGTCGGCCGTACCTTAGAAGCGTCTCTGTAGCTTAGCAACAGCTTCAGAGAGACTTTGCAGAGCCCGACTGTTGAAAACAAAGCCACGAGAAGAAAAAAAACCTAACAAAACGGCTCCTGATTTCTGCCGGTAGATCGAGGTTTCCGGACATACAACCTCCGGATAAACCAAAGTTTCCTGTAGTTTCTCGATGGAGTATGAGTCAATGCTTTAAAAGTTGTCTCACTCTCCTGAGCCACATTAACTATTTCATGTCTTGCTGTTGTCAAGTAACTGAGCATGTCTGAGACATGTTCTTCAGTGCAAATTCAACATACATTCCCAGATGGTAATTGCTTCATATGTTACAAATCACATTTGCACACTCATATCTCCATATTATGCCACACGTGCCATCCGATACAAGCTTTCTCGGGCTTTCAGGTGATCTTATCAAAAGATTGTCTGGAGGTCTTTGTTCATCTTCCACCGCATGGTCTCAATGTCTTGGGTAGTGGCCAGGCTATCAAATTCAGTTTTCTTAAAATGTTCATTATAGGCAGGGACATAAATGTCTCCAAGAGAAAGCTATCAATTTACTATTCTTAACTACGCTTTCCTGACTTTCACAATAAAGTTTAGAAAATTCCCAATTGGTGGTGTAATTCTCCTGTTTCTATCTCACACCCTTAATCACTTCCTCTCTCCATTTTACACACCCCATTAATTACTATTCATATCTCATTCATGAGCCCTGGAGGAACTTTACTGTCCAGTACAATATTAAAGATAGAAAACATAGATCAAACATTCTCACTTGGTCAAGTTATAAACACTTTTTTATTTATCATTATTTTAGAGGATCTTTTATTTTCCTAAAAGTAACCCAATATATATTCAGCTTTCCAAATCTCTGTTTTTTTGCTTCCTTTGCTGAGTTTTTAGATTGGTTAGCCTGCAAATTGGATCTTTTTCCTTCTCTATCTCTCCCTTAACCACCTGGCTATGTTTCTCTCTTAACTTGCTGTGTTTTTTCTGATTCACACGTTCCAGAATAAAGTTCATCACTTCTTCTTGAGAAGGTGGTGGTGAGCCGCCTTCTAGAGCCGTTGCTGTCCGTGTGGTGAAGGTACTCCCATAGTGCTGTTAGGGAGGGAGTTCCAGGATTTTGACCCAGCTACGATGAAGAAATGCCGATATACTTCCAAGTCAGGATGGTGTGTGACTTGGAGGGGAAGGTGTTCCCATGCGCCTGCTGCCCTTGTCCATCTAGGTAGAAGAGGTCGCGGGTTTGGGAGGTGCTGCCGAAGAAGCCTAGGCGAGTTGCTGCAGTATATCTTGTAGGTGGTACACACTGCAGCCACGGTACGCCGGTGGTGGAGGGAGTGAATATTTAAGGTGGTGGATGGGGTGGCAATCAAGCGGGCTGCTTTGTCCTGGATGGTGTCGAGCTTTTTGAGTGTTGTTGGAGCTGCACTCATCCAGGCAAGTGGAGAGTATTCCATCACACTCCTTACTTGTGCCTTGTAGATGATGGAAAGGCTTTGGGGAGTCAGGAGGTGAGACACTCGCCGCAGAATAACTAGCCTCTGACCTGCTCTTGTTGCCACAGTATTTATGTGGCTGGTCCAGTTAAGTTTCTGGTCAATGGTGACCCCCCAGGATGTTGATGGTGAGGGATTCGGAAGTGGTAATGCCATTGAATGTCAAGGGGCGGTGATTATACTCTTGCTTGTTGGAGATAATCATGGCCTGGCACTTCTGTGGCGCAAATGTTACCTGCCACTTATTAGCCCAAGCCTGAATGTCGTCCATGTCTTGTTGCATGCGGGCATGGACTACTTCATTATCTGAGGAGTTGTGAATGACACTGAACACTATGCAGTCATCAGCGAACATCCCCATTTCTGACCTTATGTTGGAGGGAAGGTCATTGATGAAGCAGCTGAAGATAGTTGGGCCCAGGACACTGCCCTGAGGAATTCCTGCAGTGATGATTGACCTCCAACCACCACAACCATCCTCCTTTGCACTAGGTATGACTCCAGCCAATGGAGCGTTTTCCCCCGATTCCCATTGACTTCAGTTTAACTAGGGCTCCTTGCTGCCACACTCGGTCAAATGCTGCCTTGATGTCAAGGGCAGTTACTCTCACATCACCTCTGGAATTCAGCTCCTTTGTCCATGTTTGGACCAAGGCTGTAATGAGGTCAGGGGCCGAGTAGTCTTGGCGGAAACCAAACTGGGCATCAGTGAGCAGGTTATTGCTGAGTAAGTGCCGCTAAAATGTATGATTCTGTGAGTATGATATTGTCAGGCTGTTGCTTGACTAGTCTGTGGGACAGCTCTCCCAATTTTGGCACAATTCCCCAGATGTTAGTGAGGAGGTCTTTGCAGGGTCGACTGGGCTGGGTGTGCCATTGTTGTGTCCATAGCCGGTGCCAAGTTTGATGCCATGTGGTCCGTCCGGTTTTGTTCTTATTATTGTTTCTTGTAGCGGTTTGTTACAACTGAGTGGCTTGCTTGACCACTTCATAGGGCAGTTAAGAGTCAACCATATTACTGTGGTTCTAGAGTCACATATAAGCCAGACCAGGTCAGGACGGCAGATTTCCTTCCCTAAAGGACATTAGTGAACCAGATGGGTTTTTACAACAAATCCGATAGTTTCATGATTACCATTACTGATACTAGCTTTTTATTCCAGATTTATTTAATTAACTGAATTTAAATTCCCCTGCTGCCATGGTGGGATTTGAACTCACGTCTCTGGATCATTAATCCAGGCTTCCGGATTACTAGCCCAGTAACATTACCACTATGCTACCGTTCCCTACGCTTGGGCACTACGGATGCCAAATTGGGACCAAATTTCCGTCTGAGCAGCGTGCGCGCACTTCTGGTGCGGGGCCGCGCTGGATGCCATCTTGGTGAGTGTGGTAGAGTGGCCATTGGAATCGTGCGCTAGAAGTCAGGAAAGTAGGCAGACATTACATCAATCAGTATGCAACGCTGATTTGATGGCAGTGCTGCCATTTTCGTCGACATCGCTGGAGCTAACACCTTCTTTCAACCTTGCACAGCTGACCATACATTCAGCAGCTGAAAGGACCCCTCACCAGTGCTATTTAAAGGGATCATCACCAACTTTCAAGCAACTTGCTTTTTAATTTCTATTGGCTCTGTGTAAGTTTGTGGAAGTGTTTGGAGCTTTCTAGAGTTATTTGCAGTTGGTGAGGTGACAGGGAGTGGTGCTGCAAGTGGAGAAGGCCTTGCTTCTGACTCCAAAGTTTCTGCTCAGACCACTTGCTCCCAGTCATGGGTACTCTAGTTGTCATCCCCCTTGGTCTGCAGCATGGCAAGGAGATAGAGCAGAGGCAGCAAAGAAGAGGACAAGCTGCTTGCAGAGGGAGGAGGAGAAGGTTGAGAAGGGGTCTCAGCAGGAGGCCTTCCCCTCCTAGGGTCTTCCAAGAGGAATTCTCTTACCTCAACCTGAGCCAGGAGCAGTGTGTGAGGCATCTTTACTTTCCAAAGGAGCTGCTCACAGAACTCTGCCATCTCTTGCAACCAGACCTGCAGCCTCACATCAAGGCAAGGACAGCGCTGCCTGTGGCTGTGAAGGTTTCCGTGGCCCTGAATTTCTTTGTGTTGGGATCCTTCCAGGCTGGAGCAGGTCACATTTCTAACATCTCCCAGTTCGCCATCCGCTGCTGCATAAGAGAGGTAACAGATGCTCTTTATGCCAGGAGAGGAGACTTCATTGTTTTTTGTGCACCTGGCTTTGTCAGGATAGCCGACTCCCCCATGGTGCAGGGCGCAATCGACAGCACGCACGTGGCCTCGTGGGGACCGTATCTAAATGCTGAGATATACCGCAACCACAAAGGTTACCACTTGCTGCATGTGCAGGTGGTGTGCGACCATGCTCAGCACATCATGATGGTGAATGCCCAATATCCTGGCTGCAGTCATGATACTTTTATTCTGTGACAGTCCACTATTCCCCCAGTCCTTGAGCCACCCAGGCAAACCAGAGGATGGCTACTGAGCAACAAGGGCTATCCCTTGACCACCTGGCTCTTGACTCCGCTCTGCAACCCAAACACACGTGGCCAGCATGCGTACAACGAGAGCTATGCCACCACACAAAACATCATAGAGCAGACCATTGGCATTCTTAAACATCGCTTCTGTTGCCTGTACTGCTCTGGAAGAGCCCTACAGTACTCACCGCAGCATGTGTCCCGATTCATCATGGTCTGCTATATTTTCCACAACGTGGCCATCATAAGGCCGTAGCCCTTGCACCAGGGATATGACCACCAGCTCAGAAGGAGGAAGACGAGTAGCAGGAAGAGGAGGTGGAGGATGAGGAGGAGGTGGAAGAAGAGAAAGTGGAAGAGGATGAGGAGAAAGCGGAAAGAAGGAAGAAACTCCGACAGCCACTTTGCGGCCGGGATATCTGGGATCAAATCATCTGCCTGTGGTACAAGTGAACGCAACCCAAATTCCCCATTCAGCATTAGTCCCACACCTTACCTTCCCTCTGTTACTGACCATCACAGTGTCCTCTTAGCCACAATGCTGAAATAAAAGCCACCACAAAGCAAACATTCCAATCAAAGTTTATCCATCGATCCATTCAACATTACATCAAAAAAATCAACGAATTACACTTGTGCATTCCCTTAAGAACTGTCTTGTGTGTGCCTTTGCCTATCCTAGTTCTCCTACGCAGTGCGTCCCCAGTGTCTGTAGCATGGCTGGTGAAAGGCTGCTGATTTTCAGTAGGGGAGACTGCATATGGCCTTGTAGGATGACCTCAAGGAGCTCTGGGCCTAGTAGGCTGCGGTTCATTTCTGTGAAACAATGGTCACAAAATTCGTCTACTTATCACCTGTTGTTTTGGAGCTACAAGTGCCGTTTTGGATCCAAAATGGCATCCGTGGCATGCACGCACAATTCTGGTAGGAATCACGCTGGACGCCATCTTGATGAGGGTGTTAGCACGTGCAGTGAGTGTGTGCCGGAAGTATGCAAGTATAGGCAGATAATGATGTCTTTCAGCATGTAACGCTGATTTGACTCCAGCACTGCCATTTTGGAATTCAACGCTCCAGCTAACAGTCTCTCTTAAACACACACAGCTGAACACGTGTTCAGCAGCAGGAAAGACCCCTCACCAGCGCTATTTAAAGGAATCATCAACTACTTACAGGTTAGTTGCTGATTGATTTCTACTGGCTGTTGCTCAGTTGTAGAAGTATTTGGTGGTTTGTACAGTTACTTAAAGTTGCTAAAGTCTACACGGAGTGGTGTGGCAGGTGCTGAAGGTTTTTGTTCTGACTTCAAAGATTCTGCACAAACCACTTACTGCCAGGCATGGGTGCAGTGGTAGACAGTCCCCTTGGAATACAGCATGACAGGGGGAATGAGCAGAAGCGACATAGAGCAGGACAAGCTGATGGGAGAGGGAGGAGAAGGGCTCTCAGCAGGAGGCCATATCCGCCCAGAGTGTTTAGGGAGCAATAGTCCTACCTGAAGCTCAGCGAAGAACAATGTGTGTGACGTCTGTGCTTCAGTAAGGATGTCCTCACTGAAGTCTGCCACTTGCTGCAGTCACAACTGCACCCTCAGAGCAGGGCAAGGACCGCATTGCCAGTAGCTGTCAAGGTGAGCGTGGCCATCAACTTTCATGCGTCGGGTTCCTTCCCGGCTGGAGCAGGAGATATTTGCAACATCTCCCAGTTTTCCAACCGCTGTTGCAAAAGGGAGGTCATTGAGGCTCTGTATTCCAAGAGAGCTGAATACATTTCATTCTCTCTTGCCAGAGAGCAGCAGGCAGAGCGAGCAAGCGGCTTCGCTTGTGATCAAAGTGAGCATTAGAGAGAGTGCAGAGGAGATTCACCAGGATGTTACCTGGAGTGTTTCAGCTATGAAGAGAGACTGGACAGGCTGGGGTTGTTTTCCTTAGAGCAGAGAAGGCTGAGGGGGGACCTCATTGAGGTGTACAAAATTATGAGGGGCATAGATAGGGTAGATAGAAAGGAACTTTTCCCCTTAGTTGAGGGGTCAATAACCAGGGGGCGTAGTTTCAAGATAAGGGGCAGGAGATTTAGAGGGGATTTGAGGAAAAACTTTTTCACCCGGAGGGTGGTTGGAATCTGGAACTCACTGCCTGAAAGGGTGGTAGAGGCAGGAACCCTCACAATATTCAAGAAGCATTTAGATGAGCACTTGAAACGTCATAACATACAAGGCTACGGACCAAGTGCTGGAAAATGGGATTAGAATAGACAGGGCTTGATGGCCGGCGCGGACACAATTGGCCGAAGGGCCTCTTTCTGTGCTGTGTAACTCTATGGGCAGGATTTTCATTGGGCCGTGGAAGGGGGATTGGAGGCGTGCAAAAACTGGCAGCCGGGCCCAACCCCGCCTCCAGCCCGCCTCCAAGCAATTTTCATTAATTCATGTCTAATGGTCCTGTGTCCGTCTCGCCTCCAGGAGGCGGGATAGGCCGTTAAGGCCCTTAACAACCACAAAATTGCCTCTATAATGCCATTTTGAAATGCCTTTGCGATTTTAACCCTTTTCCCACATGAAACACGCCTGTTCTGAAACACGACGGGAGCACAAATGGATTGCTGACTATCAGCTGCAGCTCAACCATTAAATAGGAGATTTGATCAGCCATCATTTGCAGGTGGCAGGACTTTGTTGTCTCAGGTCTGGGGGAACTTTTAGAAGGCATAACCACAGCTGTGGACGTCTGGAACCTAACACCCATCTCCAGTGTGACCTCCTGGGAAACCCCTCTCGCCACCTTCACTGAGCGCTTCCTCAACTGAGGCATATACCAGAAGCATGGGAGCCATTATTTCCTTCCCTTCTGGACATTAGATGATGATGAAGACCAGCCGCGGCACCAGCAGAACCAGGAACAACAGCAGCACCAACAGCAGCAGCAACAACAGGAGCGCCAAGCTGCTGCTCACCCACCTGAAGCTGCACAGGCCAGAAGGGGCCAGCGCATGGAAGCCCGTCGGTGCAGGAGATACCCCCCAAACAGGGTCTACAGACACAGGGTCAGCTACCTCAACATGTCTGAGTAGCAGTCTCAAAGGCGGCTCCGACTTTCGCGAGAGATAGTGGGTGACATCTGCGCAATGCTGCAACAAGACCTGCAGCCCAGAGGACTGTGGTAAACCACTTTTATCGTTCACTATCGTTACACTATGGTTATCACTGTTTATATCGTTACACTATGGTTATCACTGTTTACACTGTTGTGTTACTACACAAGGTCACCTCTTGTCACGCTGTTATACCTGGGCTGACCACAGCTGACTCCGCCCATGGCTCCGCCTGCTTGCCCAGGTATAAAGGTGGTCGACTGGCTGGTATTCCTCCTTGTTGGACCCGATCGCCCACGAGGGTGGGCTCTGTTATTTAGCCAATAAAAACCTATAGTTACTATCTTAACTCGTCGCTTTTCATTGGATGAATTGATAGGTATATCAATTTTATTGGCTAAATTTTGAAATGAGTGGATCGGAGCAGCAAAACGACCAGCCAAACGGCCAGCTACAACAGCCACAGCAGCTGGCCTGGCTGCGAGCCCTCCGACCGCCATACCTGGATCTAAACCCACAGGCAGCGAACTCAGCCCTCGACTTCAAACACTGGCTGAGCTGTTTCGAATCCTACCTGGGAGAATCCGGCGTGCCTCCGGGATCCAAACTAAGAGTTCTGACCGCCCAAGTGAGCCCTAAAGTATTTGCATTCATCCAGGACCTTACTACATACGAGGACGCCCTCAACCTGCTGAAAGAGCAGTACCGGAGCCCGGTAAACTCTATGTATGCCAGACATCTCCTAAGATCCCGCTCGCAACAGCCAGGAGAGTCTGTAGATGAATTTTTACGGGCGCTACAAACACTCGGCAGGGACTGTGACTTTAAAGCTGTAACGGCTGCAGAAAATACTGAAGGGAATATCCGCGATGCCTTCGTGAAAGGCCTTCGGTCCGACTACTCACGGCAAAGACTGCTCGAATCAAAGGACCTCGACCTGAATACAACTGCAGCCCTCGCTCGCTCTCTGGAAGTGGCCCATCGGGACCTCGAGGCGTACTCCAGGTACTGTGCTGCGCGACCCTGGGACTCCGGCCCGACCCCGGCCGCAATACCCCTCGCACCGCCGCCTCTGGGACCTACCTCAGTGTCGGCGTCCCAGAACTGATCGGGACCGCCACCCCCGGTACCGGCTGCGACATCGGAGCCCCGCGATCGGGCCGCCGGCTGCTTCTTCTGTGGCCAGGCGAAACACCCGAGGACGCGCTGTCCTGCAAGAAACGCGACTTGCTCTGATTGCCACAAGAAAAGCCACTTCGCGAAGGCCTGCAGGGGGAGAGCCACAGACGCCAGCAGTGCGTCATGCGAGTTGTGGGGGCGGCCATCTTTCATCAAGGCCACAGATGCCAGTATCCCCTTGATGTCAGTGCCAAATGGGATGTGGAGGAAGAGATTGCTGAAGCTGAGTGCTGGTGAGGAAAGGCAATGAGGATCAGATTGAGGGTGATGGGAAATTCATACTCGCTTTTCCAGTGCGCAGAAGGTCATGAAATCTCTTCCTGCACTGAATCCAGGTTCTGCAGGTTACTGATAATGTGTTGACCTCCTCTGCCACCTGGACCCACACAGCCTTGGTCTGCTGGGGAGGCTTCTTCCTCCCTGTGGTAAACCACTGTATTGTATATTGCCACCTCTGGGTGGCGCTGTGTATGGAGGCATGCCTCAGCTGACTCCACCCACCACTGTGTGGGTTTCGTTCAGACTTGTTCAGTCACTCACGAAGAAGCATGGTCTCTTCTTAGCTAATAAAAGCCTTATTCATCTCTTCTTTCGACTCGTCATCTCTTCTTCGACTCATCACCTTTTATGAAGTAATTGATAAGCGTATCAATTTTATTAGCTAAAAGTTAAATGGCGACACCTGAGGAGCAACAACAGCAACGGATACAGCAGACATTGCTGAGAGCCCTCAGACCACCACGCCTGGACCTCGACCCTCAAGAGGTGGGTGCATCAGCCAAGTTTGAACACTGGCTGAGCTGCTTTGAATCCTTCCTCGCAATCTCACAGGTTACAGAGGAGGATCACAAACTGAAAATTTTGACCGCCCAGTGAGCCATCAAGTATATATGCTAATCCGGGACTCTAATACGTACGTGGCGGCCCTCGAGCTACTAAAAGGGCAATATACGCGCCCAGTGAACACAATTTACGCCCGACACCTCTTGGGATCCCGCAGGCAGCAACCGGGAGAATCGGTAGGGGCATTTGCACGGGCGCTACTGGCACTCTGCAGAGACTGCGATTGTAAAGCGGTAACGGCTGTGGAGCACGCGCAGGGACTCGCCTGTGATGCCTTCGTCAGGGGCCTCCAGTCAGACCACACCCGGCAGAGACTGCTAGAAAGCAAGGAACCCGACCTGAAGACGGCCATTGCCCTTGCGCTCTCGTTAGAGGAGGCCCACCGAAACCTCGAGGCATACCCCCGTAACGGCGCCGAGACATGGCAATCGAAACCGTGGGACACGGGACCGCCGCCCCCGGCACCAACCGCTGCAGCGACCCAACCGAGACAGCAGCCTCCGGTAAGAACTGCTTCGATGCCCAGTAACCAGGCCCAAAAATGCTATTTCTGTGGCCAGTTAAAACATCCCAGAGCGCACTGCCCAGCTAAGACAGCTACCTGCTCGGGCTGCGGGAAGAAAGGCCATTACGCTAACGCCTGCAAGGGGAAGCCAGCCAGCAGCGCAGCGTGCGGGCCGTGGGAGCAGCCATCTTATCCGCCATTTTGTGTACCCCCGGCCGCATGGCATCCGCCGCCATCGTATCCAACGCACTCAACCGCCATTTCGTCACCGGAACCGACCACCGTCTCGGCGGATGACTATAGTGACTCACTAAGCCACATACTGGCCTCCGTGACGCTGGATCAAGCCCTCCCTCACCATCTATCCAGCTCCATGATGGATATCGCGGTAAACGGCCGCGCCACCAGTTGCCTGATCGACAGCGGGAGCACAGAGAGTTTCGTCCACCCCGACACGGTACGTAGCCACTCCCTCACGATTCTGCCAACGCACCATCGCATTTCTATGGCGTCCAAGTCCCAGTCAATGGACATCAGCGGCTACTGTGTGGTGACCCTGTCAGTAGGGGGCACTGAATATAAAAAATTTAAACTGCTAGTCCTGCCCCGTCTTTGCGCTGCCGTCCTGCTAGGGTTGGATTTTCAGTGCCACCTTAAGAGTGTCACACTAGCATACGGTGGACCCCTCCCCCCACTCACAGTCTGCAACCAACAACTTTTAAATCGCCCGCTGCAAACCACCTGCAGCCTTTCCACATTAAAAGTCCCCCCCCCTCCCCTGTTCGCTAACCTCACCCGCGACTGTAAACCCATCGCTACCAAAAGCAGGCGGTACAGTGCCGGGGACAGAGCTTTTATCAGCTCTGAGGTGGAGCGGCTATTGAAGGAGGGCATTATCGAAGGTAGCACTAGCCCCTGGCGAGCCCAGGTTGTAGTCGTTAAAACCACTGCAAAACGCCGCATGGTAATCGACTACAGCCAAACCATAAACCGGTACACCCAGCTGGACGCGTACCCCCTCCCTCGCATATCTGATATGGTCAATCAGATTGCGCAATACAAAGTATTCTCCACCATCGACCTTAAGTCAGCGTACCACCAGCTGCCCATCCGCCATGAGGACCGCCAGTATACTGCCTTCGAGGCAAACGGCCGCCTCTACCACTTCCTTAGGGTCCCCTTCGGCGTCACCAATGGGGTTTCGGTCTTCCAAAGGGAGATGGACCGAATGGTTGACCAGAACGCGCTGCGGGCAACCTTCCCCTATTTGGATAACGTCACCATCTGCGGCCACGACCAGCAGGACCACGACGTTAATCTAGCAAATTTCCTCCGTACGGCCCAACGGCTGAACCTAACGTACAATAAGGAAAAATGTATGTTTCACACCAAGCGCCTGGCCATCCTCGGCTGCGTGGTGGAGAACGGAGTCATCGGGCCCGACCCCGACAGAATGCGCCCCCTAATGGAGCTACCCCTTCCCCACTGCCAAAAAGCACTGAAGAGATGCCTGGGGTTTTTCTCCTACTACGCCCAGTGGGTGCCCCTCTATGCAGACAAAGCCAGGCCCCTCATCAAAGCCACCTCCTTCCCCCTGACACCAGAGGCGTGTGCAGCCTTCACTCTTATCAAGAACGATATCGCGAAGGCCGCAATGCACGCGGTGGATGAGTCCATCCCCTTCCAAGTGGAGAGCGATGCCTCCGACTTCGCCCTAGCCGCGACCCTTAACCAGGCGGGCAGACCCGTGGCCTTTTTCTCAAGGACCCTCCAGGGCCCCGAGACGAGACACTCCTCCGTCGAAAAGGAGGCCCAGGCTATTGTAGAAGCGGTGCGTCACTGGAGGCATTACCTGGCCGGGAAACGATTTACCCTGCTCACTGACCAGCGTTCAGTAGCTTTTATGTTTAATAATAAGCAGAGGGGTAAAATCAAGAACGACAAGATCTTGAGGTGGAGAATCGAACTCTCCACCTACAATTATGATATCTTGTATCGGCCAGGGAAACTCAATGAGCCCCCAGATGCCCTATCACGTGGTACATGCGCCAACGCGCAGAGTGATAGGCTGCAGTCCCTCCACAATGACCTCTGCCACCCGGGGGTCACCAGGTTTTTCCATTTTATCAAATCCCGTAACCTGCCCTACTCCATCGAGGAGGTCAGGACCATGACCAAGAGCTGCCAAATCTGCGCCGAGTGCAAACCGCACTTCTATAGGCCGGACAGAGCAAGCCTGATCAAGGCCACCCGCCCCTTCGAACGCCTGAGCGTCGATTTTAAAGGGCCCCTCCCCTCCGCTGACCGCAATGTGTACTTCCTCAACATAGTTGATGAGTACTCCCGTTTCCCCTTTGCCATCCCTTGCCCAGACATGACCAGTACCACGGTCATCAAGTGTCTGAATGACATCTTCGCTCTGTTCGGGTTCCCCAGCTATATACATAGCGACAGGGGCTCATCGTTCATGAGCGACGAACTTCGGCAGTACCTGCTAACAAGAGGTATCGCCACGAGCAGGACCACCAGTTACAACCCCCGGGGGAACGGCCAGGTGGAAAGGGAGAACGCGACGGTTTGGAAGGCAGTCCTCTTAGCACTAAAATCTAAGGGCCTTCCGACCTCCCGCTGGCAGGAGGTCCTCCCTGCAGCGCTCCACTCCATTCGGTCACTGCTTTGTACTGCCACTAATGCGACCCCTCATGAGAAAATGTTCGTTTTCCCCCGGAAGTCTACATCGGGAACCTCGCTACCGGCATGGTTGACTTCTCCTGGGCCCGTCCTACTGCGGAGGCACGTGAGGACGCATAAAACGGACCCCCTGGTCGAGCGGGTGCACCTCCTACACGCCAACCCCCGGTATGCCTGGGTGACATACCCAGACGGGCGGGAGGACACGGTCTCCATACGAGATCTCGCACCCTCGGGTACCCCTGAATTACCACCGTTATCCCCCTTACCACCGTTATCCCCCTTACCACTGTTATCCCCCACCACCCCTCCCAACCCAACCCCTGCAGACGGCATGCCAAAGCCCCAGGAATCTTCGCCAACCACCCAGACACCAGACCCGACGTCGGATGCTGCAACACCACCGCCGCCACCACGACGATCAGGACGTCAGACAAGGCCTCCTGATAGACTTAACTTGTAGTACCCTTCACCCCGCCGGACTTCACATTAAACAAGGGGTGAATGTGGTAAACCACTGTATTGTATATTGCCACCTCTGGGTGGCGCTGTGTATGGAGGCATGCCTCAGCTGACTCCACCCACCACTGTGTGGGTTTCGTTCAGACTTGTTCAGTCACTCACGAAGAAGCATGGTCTCTTCTTAGCTAATAAAAGCCTTATTCATCTCTTCTTTCGACTCGTCATCTCTTCTTCGACTCATCACCTTTTATGAAGTAATTGATAAGCGTATCACTCCCTGAAGCAAGGAAGAGCACCTCTTTATGAGCTCTTGCTCCCTCAACTAAAGCCTGCAGGGCAACATCGTCAAACCTGGGAGCAGACCTAGGTCTTTCGCTGGCCATTCTGCCTCCAGGTCCCTCTAGCATGAAAGGACAAAAGGTTGGCAGTCTGCAAAAGAAGCAAGGCTTGTTGCAGAACTTAAATGCAGCAGCAATGATGATGTCATCGGAGGCAACTTTCAGACTGGAAAAACTCATTTGCCATGGGTTCCCACACGTTGAGGCTGAGCGCTACGTGGATAGCATGTTTCAAGAGGTGGTCAGCGTGCAGCTTAAGGGTGTGCAGGCAGAAAGGGAATGGGTGACCCCCAGAAAGAAAAGAAGGATCAGGCAGGTAGTGCAGGAGTTCCATGAGTGCATCTCACCCTAATACTGGTAAGGGCGATGGTTCCTTGTAATATTGATGAGCAAGTGAGCTGCAGGCACAAATAGCCACATGGGAATATGATGTCAAGACGATAATGGAGACGTGGCTCAAAAAAAGGAAGGATTAGGTACTAAATATTCCTGGATATAAGGAAAGATAGGGAAGGAAAGAAAGGAAGTGGGGTGGCAGTATTAATTAAGGAGAATATTACAGTGCTGGAGAGAGAGGACGTCCTGGAGGAGTCAAGGACAGAATCTATTTGGTTAGCTTTAAGAAACAATAGAGGTGCCATTACAATACTAGGTGTATTCTATAGGCCACCAACTAGTGGAAAGGATATAGAGGAGTAAATTTGCAGTGAAATTACAGAGAGGTGCAAGAACTATAGAGTAGTAATAATGGGGGATTTCAATTATCCTAATATAGACTAGGACAATAATAGTGTAAAGGGCAGAGAGGGGGAAGAATTTGTGAAGTGTGTTCAGGAGAACTTTCTTGATCAGTATGTTACCGGCCCATCGAGGAAGGAGGCATTGCTGGATCTGGTTCTGGGGAATGAGGTGGGTCAGGTGGATCGAGTTTCAGTAGGGAACATTTAGGGAACAGTGATCATAGTTTCATAAGGTTTAGGTTAGCTATGGAAAAGGAAAAAGAGCAATCTAGATTCAAAATACTTAACTGGAGGAGGGCCAATTTCAGTGAGTTGAAAATGGAGCTGGCCTGGGTAAACTGGAATCAAAGATTGGCAAGCAAAACTATAATCGAACAATGGGCTGCCTTTAAAGAGGAGGTGGTTTGGGTACAGTCGAGGTACATTCCCATGAGGGGGAAAAACAGGACAACCAAAGCCAAAGCTCCCGGGATGATGAAAGAGATAGAGAGTAAGATAAAGCAGAAGAAAAGGGGTGCACAACATATGCCAGTTTGAGAATTCAAGTGAGAACCAGGCTGAGTATAGAAAGTTCAGAGTGGAAGTGAAAAAGGAAATAAGAGGGGCAAAGAGGGAGTATGAGAATAGATTGGCAGCTAATATAAAAATAAATCCAAAAGTCTTCTATAGCAAACGGGTTGTAAGAGGACGGGTGGGGCCAGTTAGGGAACGAAAAGGAGACCTACACATGGAGGCAGAGGATATGGCTGAGGTACTAAATGAGTACTTAGCATCTGTCTTTACAAATGCCTTATTGAAAGAGGCGGTTATTGAGATATTGGATGGGATAAAAATTGATAAAGAGGAGGTACTAGAAAGGCTGGTCGTACTTAAAGTAGATAAGTCACCAGGACCAGATGGGATGCATCCTCGGATGCTGAGGGAAGTAAAGGTGGAAATTGTGGAGGTACTGACCATAATCTTCCATTCCTCCTTGGATACGGGGGTGGTGCCAGAAAACTGGAGAATTGCATACGTTACACCTTTGTTCAAAAAAGGGCCTATGGATAAACCCTGCAACTGCAGGCCAGTTAGCTTAACCTCCATGGTAGGGAAGCTTTTAGAAATGATAATCCAGGACAAAATTAACAGTCACTTGGACAAGTGTGGATTAATTAAGGGGAGCCAGCATGGATTTGTTAAAGACAAATCGTGTTTAACCAACTTGTCTGATTTCTTTGATGAGGTAACAGAGAAGGTTGATGAGGGCAATATGTTTGATGTGGTGTACATGGACTTCCAAAAGGCTTTTGATAAAGTGCCACAAAATAGGCTTGCCAGCAAAGTTGAAGCCCATGGAATATAAAGGACAGTGGCAGCATGGATACGAAATTGGCTAAGTGACAAGAAACAGAGGGGGTGATTTTCATTCAGAAGGCTGGAAGGAGACGGGACTACAACTTTCGGGGTTGTAGTCCCGCCTCCATCGAGATGCGGCCAATCCATGCGATTTTAACTTGATTCAACTTGTTGAGCCCACCCAGCGGGCTCAGCAGGCCAATTAAGGGCCACCCGGCAACAGGTGATGTCACAGACTGAAATTTCATTTGTCAAGACGTGTTGACAGATGAAATATCAGCGTTTCACAGCTGTTTGAAGCTGTCAAACACTGACAGTCTTACTTCTAACATGAGTCCTTCTACGCAGACTCAGTTAGAAATCTCAGCGGCACTGAATGCTGCAGGCTGTCACTTTTGACAGATCGCAGCCATTCTGCTTTCTGTGCTGGCTGAATGATGGACTCCTGAAACCTAGAGGAAGGAAGGCTGTAAAGGTAAGTACAGGTAATTTAAACTTCTTTACACACTTTAGACACACCAAACACACTTACCTTTGCACTCATGCACCCATCACTCACCTGAACACTGACATCTCGACCCCTCCAAGCCCTTCAACCCGACGGCTCGTCTCCTCTAACTTGGCGTGGTTTGGAGCCGTTGGTAATCCCACACGACAACCTTCAAAATAGGGATTAGGCTAAAAACTGCCTGTTAACTACCTGTTAACAGGCAGTTAATTGGCACTAATCCCTTCCCGCCTCGGGTCAGCGGGTCCCAGTATGGGGCGGGTACCCGCCTCCTTTGAAACGTACATGGAGGCGGGTTTTGGGCAGGATGATGTCGGGACCCCCGAATTCGGGAATTTAACCCCCCGCACGCCTCCAATCCTGACTCCACGGCACACTGAAAATCGACCCCAGAGAGTAGCGCTGAACGGTTGTTTTGGACAGGAGGAAGGCATATAGTGGTGTTCCCCAGTGATCGGTACTAGGACCATTGCTTTTCTTGATATATATTAATGATTTGGACTTAGGGGTACAGGGTACTATTACAAAATTTGCAGATGACACAAAACTTGGAAGTATAGTGAACAGTGAGGAGGATTGGGATAGGCTTCAAGAGGACACAGACAGGCTGCAGGAATGGGCGGACATATGGCAAATGAAGTTTAACTCAGAAAAGTGCGAAGTGATACATTTTGGAAGAATGAGGGGAGGATACAATTCTAAATGGGGTACAGGAACAGAGACCTGAGGGTATATGTGCACAAATCGTTGAAGGTAGCAGGACAGGTTAAGAAAGTGGTTAAAAAAGCATACAGGATCCTGGGCTTCATAAATAGAGGCATGGGATAAAAATTGGGTTGGTTATTGCCTCCCGTTAGCACCTCCGAGGGCGCTAATGGGGCACCAGCAACTTATTGCCCAAGTGAGGAGATTTTAGCGCCACTCAGAAAATTCACTTGCCGTTTTGCGGTGGGGCTAAACACCACCGCCACGATCTCCTGCGCCCGGAGATTGTGACGTCATCCAAGCGTGCAACGCCCGTGTAGCGCCCCGGACCGGAAGTTGATTATCGCCCCCTGCCTTAGCACCTGCCGCTAGGAACGACAGGTAGAGGGAGACGTTTTGAAGTCAGCATGGAGCTGGGAGAGCGCTATTTAAAGTCGTGCTTCCTGCTTTTTCTTGTCGGCAAAACTTTTGGCATACGCAGGTTGAGAGGGAGAGAAACGTCTGGAGATATATAATGCTGTCCTAAGGAGTTTTGGTCCTGAGCAACACTTTTCAGGTTCCTATTATTCTGAGCTTCATATTTACCAGATTTTGAAAGTTAAATGGGGGCTGTACTAACTCGGGGCGTCGTCCTCCATCTTCACCTTCGGAGGCAGCAGAGGCGCAGAAGAGTGGTAAAAGTGGCCAGAGGGAGGAGGGCTAACAGGCCGCTGCACAGGAGACCTTACCTTCCCAGGGTATTCCAGGAGCAATTCTCTTACATTCATTTGTCTGAGGAGCAGTGTATCAGAAGGCTGCGCTTTAGCAAGGAGGTGGTCACTGCGCTCTGCCACCTCCTGCAACAGATCTGCAGCCTCAGCTCAGGACCAGGACGTCTCTGTCGGTGGCAGTGAAGGTGATGGTGGCTCTGAATTTCTATGGCAGTAGCTCCGTCCAGGCTTCAACTGTGGACATAATGAATATTTCCCAGTTTGCTGTCCATTGCTGCATCCGGGAGATCACAAAAGCTCTGTACAAAAGAAGAAGGGAGTACATCTCTTTCCCCATGACCTGGGACAAAGAGCATGAACGCTAATGTGGTTTCGCTAGGACAGCGGGCATCCCCATGGTTCAGGGCACCATTGACTGCATGCACATGGCATTGCGGGCACCTCATGAAAATGCAGAGGTGTTCCAAAACCGCAAGGGCTTCTGTTAAGTCCGTGAATGATTGAGACACGGACCAGCAGGAGTGAAAACAAACAAGTCTTTACTGGTGGAAGTCAATAGTGAAAACTAACAAACAGAGGCTCTCTAGCGCCTTTTATACAGGGGTGGTCACTGCCGGTACATTTTTATTACCTCTGGCCACTTTGAATGTGCATCCACCGCAATTAAAAACATCGAGTCCATGAAGGGACCAGCAAAATCAATGTGCATGGAGATGAGGTCCACTCCCATGGATGCAGAGGAGCTTGTGGTGGGGCGTTTTGGACCTTCTGGCATCCTGCACAGCTCTTGGTCATCTCTTTGATTTCTCTATCGATTCCCGGCCACCACACAAACGCTCTGGCTAAGTTCTTCATTTTTACCCCACCCAGATGACCCTCATGAAGCTCATTGAGCACTCTATCCTTCAATTTGGGTGGAATTACTACTCTGGATCCACACATCAAGGTTCCTCTGCACACTGACAGCTGTTCTCTTCTCGGCGAGAATGCTGGCAGCAGTGGTTCACCATGTGCTGGCCATCCCTTCACCGTTAAATCATAGACCCAGGAGAGTGTCGGGTCATTTCGTGTTTCCTTTTCTATGTTTGCATTCGTCACAGGGAGACATTCGACTATGGTCGAGTGGAATAACTCCATTGGATCCACTGCAAGGTCTTCTTCTTCCACCGTCGGCAACGGTAGGCGTGACAATCCATCAGCATTTCCATGCTGTTTAGTTCCTTTGTACTCGATGTCATATTGGTGTGCCCCTAGGAAAAGGGACCATCTCTGCAGCCGTTGTGCCGTCATTATCAGTACGCCCTTCTGAGGGTTGAAAATGGAGACAAGAGGTTGATGATCGGTTAGTGGAGTAAATTTTTGACCGTGCAGATAGTGATTGAACTTCTTCACCCCCCACACTAGGCTGAGGGCCTCTCTGTCAATCTGGGCATAGTTACGCTCGGCTGAAGTTAACGAGCGTGACGCAAAAGCTATCGGACTCTCTAAACCATCAAGGAATTTATGTGACAGTACCGCCCCAATGCCGTAGGGAGACGCATCACACGCCAGCCTGATTGGCAGTGCTGGGTTGTAGTGAGCCAGTACTTCCCTTGAAGTGATTAAGTCCTTACTCTTCTGAAAAGCACGCTTACAATCATCGTTCCATTTCCATGCTACCCTCGTTCGTAGCAGGGCGTTCAGTGGGTGCAGAATTGTCGACAAATTCGGCAAAAGCTTATGATAGTAATTCACCAACCCGAGGAATGACCTCAGTTGCGACACATTTTCAGGCGCTGGGGCCTTAACAACCGCTTCAATTTTGTCAGGGGACTTATGTAACCCCTCTTCATCAATCACGTGGCCACAATACGATATCTGTTTCTTAAAAAATTCGCACTTGGGGCGGTTGTCTCGCAGCCCATGTTCCCGTAATCTAGTGAGCACCTGTTCTAGGTTGTTAAGGTGTTCACTGTCATCTTCACCTGTCACAAGGATGTCATCCAAGTAACACTGAGTCCCCGGAATCCCTTGCAGGACTTGTTCCATCGCTCTTTGCCATATCGCCGGAGCCGATGCTACTCCGAATACCAATCGATGATACTGGTAAAGACCTTTGTGAGTGTTTATCGTGAGATACTTCCTAGAGGACTCTTCAACCTCCATCTGCAAATATGCTTGTGCTAGGTCAATTTTTGTAAAACGCTTCCCTCCAGACAGTGAGGCGAAGATGTCTTCTATCCTTGGAAGAGGATATTGTACTGTGTGAAGGACAGGGTTCACCGTCATCTTGAAATCCGCACAGATGCGAATCTTCCTTGGCTCTCCGGACTTATTGCTTAACGTTTCCTTCATGACAGGAATGATGGGTGTCGCCCACTCGCTCCAGTCGACCTTAGACAACACGACTGCCTTCTCCAGATTCTCCAGCTCTGCCTCGACGGCTGGGCGAATTGCATATGGTACCGGTCTTGCTTTGAAAAACTTGGGAACTGCATTCTCTTCTATTTTTATCGAGGCGGTTACGCCTTTAAGCGTGCCCAGTTCTTGTTGAAATACCTCTTTGGTGTTAGCTAAGATTGTTGACAATCATCCAGGAGTGACGTCTTCATCTTTTTTACCGTCCACCGTCATTGCATGAATGGAATGCCAATCTAAGTTTATCTTCCTGATCCATTCCCGTCCCAATAATGGTGGTTCACCATTTGGCAGTATGTAGAGATACAACTTCCGTATTTTCTTGCCATTGTATTCGACAGGCACCCTTATTTTTCCTCTGGGGTATACTTTTTGCCCCGTATACGTCGTCAAGACGATGGATGTCTCTCTCAAGGGTATGTGTGAAAATAGCCGCTCGTATTCTCGTCGATTCATGACGGTTAGCGCTGATCCTGTATCCAATTCCATTTTAACTTGGGACACTGCTATCGTGAGGGTGACCCAAATGGTTCTGTGATCCTCTTTTGTGATTACATTGTGAAGTTTGAGACAGCTTAGTCTCCTGTTCTCGGATTCACTATCGCTCATCTGGTCTTCGGAACTACTGTCCGTCATCTTTTGTACTTTCTTGTACGGTTCCTTAGTAGCCTTTTTGTTGTCGCTGGTCTTCTTCCCAGACCTGCAAACTCGTGCAATGTGTCCAATCTTCCCGCATTGTCTGCATATTTTGTCTTTGGACCAGCAGTCCTTCTGGTCATGGTTAGTTCTGCCGCAGCGATAACATTTTGCAAATCCCCATGTCATTTCGTGGGTGCCGTATTCCTGTGGTTTTTGTTGAATTTCTGCAGCTCCCCTGGCTGCTGCTTCATACGATACTGCCACGCTGAAAGCCTTATCTAGCATCAGCTCTTTTTCTGAGAGTAACTTCTTCTGTGTTCCTTCACTCAGGAGTCCACAGACAAATTTGTCCCATAGGGTATCTGCCAGTCCTGCTCCGAACTGGCAGTGCTTTGATAGCTTGCGTAGTTCCGTAAGATACTCAGCATTGCTCTCATCTTTGTGCTGAGTTCTCCTGTGGAATTTAAATCTTTCTGCTATCAACATCGGTGCAGGGTTTATGTGTTCCTGTAGGACAGCAACAATTTCGTTAAAACTCTTCGCCTTCGATTTGGCTGGAGTAATCAGGTCCCGCAATAGGCCATACGTTCTAGCGCCCATTAAGTTTAGCAATATCGATGCCTTTTTCCCCTCCGCTATTTCGTTTGCCTCGAAATATACCTCGAATCTTTCCACATACGTGGTCCAGTCCTCTAATCTCTAATGTATTATCAAAAGCAGTGATACAGCCAGTCTTCAGCATCTTGCAAATCTAAAATGGCGTCTCCCGCGCTTGGCCTTCTTCCCCGATTTAACAAAATGGCGCCTCCCGCGCTTTGCCTTCTTCCCCGCTGTTGTTAGCGCTGCTTTCCATGGTTTCTTGCGCGTTAAATATTGATTCTTTTTCTTTTATTATTTTCCCGTCGTGGAGCGGACCCTCTGGGACACTTCCCTCCCTCTTCTTAGGTCCGAACGCTGCCCGGCTTCGAAGCACCGGCCATGCCCTGTGTGCTCCACCCTCTCTCTCTCTCTTTGCCTCCTGACTCACTGCCCGGCCCCGTTGAAAAGCCACCCAATCGAGCTTCAGCCCGCCGCAGCCCAGGAAGGATCAGAGCACTACCTGCCACCAGCCCGACTAGCTGGGAAACCACAGACTGGTGAAGCGAACCTGGCTCTTGACAGTCTCTCCTGCAAGTTTTCAAACCGATGATTGACGGTCGACGCCCGTTTCTCGAGTTTCTTTGGACTCAATTTTTTTTTTTCTTTCTTCTGGCTCCGACCTTCAACAACGTCGTCTGAGGTGCTGCCAAGTTGCAGGTAAGTTTGTTTCTTATTCGTCGCCAGTGTTAAGTCCGTGAATGATTGAGACACGGACCAGCAGGAGTGAAAACAAACAAGTCTTTACTGGTGGAAGTCAATAGTGAAAACAACAAACAGAGGCTCTCTAGCGCCTTTTATACAGGGGTGGTCACTGCCGGTACTGCAGCTAGAGACCAGTTATTCTCTTAAAGGTACATACACAACAGCTTCAACTCTCTCAACGTCCAGTTGGTTTGCGACCACAGACTGCGCATCCTCGCCGTCAATGCCCGCTATCCTGGCAGCAGCCACAATGCTTTCATCCTGTGCCAGACTGGTGTCCCAGACCTGTTCCAACCACTGCATCAACCTCGTGGCTGGCTCCTCGGGGACAAGGGTTATCCATTCTGCACCTGGCTGATGACACCGCTCCGTAAACCCAACACTCCTGCTGAGCTCGCATACAATGAGAACATAGCGCCACAAGGAACCTCATTGAACAGATGATTGGCGTGCTGAAGCAATGGTTCCAGTGTCTTGACCACCCTGGAGGAGCCCTGCAGAACTCTCCCGAGCGAGTCTCGATTTTCATTGTTGTGTGCTGCATGATTCACAACCTCGCAATTATGAGGACACAGCCATTGCCACCAGGGATTGGTGGACCACCTCAGGAGGAGGAAGAGGGAGAGGAGGAGAAGGAGGCAGAGGAGCAGGATGAAGAGGAGGATCAGCAGCACCAACATGGGAGGGAGGCGCACAATCTTGTCTCTGCAAGGGCCATCTGTGAATCTTCATAAGACACCGCTTCTGACGAATGAAGATATGGGATGAAGAAGCACATCATCACAAGCAGCCCGCAGCCCCTATTAATGGGCAAAGCTCCAATGAGACAAATGAGCAAAGTTGTAAAGTTCCAATAAAAATGTTTATTTATATGACAAACTGTGTCTTCTTTATTCAGGAGAAACAATTACAAACAAACACAACAATTCATAAATTAACAAAACTCGTTGTTACCACATCGAGATAAGCATCAACACAGTAAATAAATATATTAAGATGATCATCAAACTTTCCCACAAACTTTCCCCCTATTTATTGCATAATTTATACTTTCGACCTTCGATGGTGATCTCCATCCCCTGCGCACTTCCCCCCTTCCCACCCTACTGCTCCTCCGTAATGGGGCTCCAGTGGCTGCGGCAAGGTTGGCGGAAGGCTTCTGAATGCTGGATCCAGAGACTGCAGATGGCCTTGAAGGACGCCCTCAACCAGCTCTGGTCCTGGAGGGCCTGGCTGCAGACTGCATTAACTCTGCATGGGCGGCAGCAGTCTGGGCTGGCTGTGTTACAGGCTGTGGCAAGTGCAATGGCGAAGTGGCAGTGGTGGGAGCAGGAATGCTGTCATCCTGAGAGAGAACAGCAGCTTCCTGCTCGACTAACACACTGCCACTCTCCCAGGGCAATAGTTCAGCATCCGGAGCAATCTGCTCGAGCACAGATTGCTGGCCTGCTGTGGCATCGTGAGATACACGGTGTTATGTTCATAAATAAATAGACGTTTTCATTATGAACAGCTAGCTTGAGCTAGTCATTTATTCAGCCATGTGGACTAGTGTACAGGCATCCATCTTGACTACTGCCTTGTGGGAAGCCCACTACTAAACATACAGCTCCACCTAGTGTACCATTCTAGAATGACATGTTACTGAACATTACATCCCCCTTCCTTAGAGGTTAAACAAAATCAATATCAATCAATATAAATCAATCATAACGACATAAACATCTTCACAACAGTCAACACATTTTCAAAGCTTTACTTTATGAACTCTAAGCTTTTCATTCTTTTATTATAGTTATCTTTGTACTCAAAGATTAAGTCTATCAGGCTTTTTTGCTTCACGTGTGGATCTTCTCAGCACAGGTAAGTCTGATGTGTTTTCATGAGAGCCTGTATGTGTGTTTGTGTTAGATTGTTCCGGTGGTGAGTGACAAGATTCAGTTGCGGCATTGTCATCGATTTGCTCTTGGATAGTTTCTTGTGTTTTCAGGAGTGAATGGCGGTTCCTCCTGAGAATCTGTCCTTCCTCAGTTCTAACAGTGTATGACCTTGGTCCTACTTCGTCAAGAACTGCAGCTTTCCTGTTCCATGCATCTGGATCCTCAATCCTGAAAACATCATCGTTTGTCAATGGTTTCAGAGTTTTGGATGACTTGTCATGGTGTGATTTCTGTTTCAGCTTTAACAGTTGAAGTCTCTGTCTCAGTTCCTTACTCTGCTTTTCTTCTGCACAGCAGGGTAGCGTGGTGCGCAACTTGCGACCCATTAGGAGTTCAGCAGGTGAAGAACCAGAGTCTAAAGTGGAGGCTCGGTAGCTCAGCAGGGCGAGATAAGGATCAGACTTGTTTTCTGTTGCTTTCTTCAGTAGCTGTTTGAGAACTTGAACACCTTTCTCTGCCTTACCATTCAACTGAGAATACAGAGGACTGGATGTGATGTGTTGAAAGTCATAATGTGCTGCAAACTGTTGCCACTCCTTACAGTTGAAGCACAGACCATTGTCGCTAACGGCAATCCTGGGAATTCCATGTCTGGCGAAGATGGATTTAACATGCATTATGACACTGCTTGCTGATGTGCTTGAGAGCAGCGCCATCTCAGGATAGTTAGAATAGTAGTCAATCACTAATAGATAGTCTTTACCATTCAAATGAAAGAGGTCCATACCAACCTTTTGCCATGGTGCTGTTGGTAAGTCAGCTACTATCATTGGTTCCTTTGCTTGTTTGTTTTGGTGTTTCTGACATGTCTCACATATGCCTATCATGTTCTCAATGTCCTTATTTATGCCAGGCCAATAAACAGTGTCTCTTGCTCTCCTTTTGCATTTTTCAATTCCGAGGTGTCCCTCATGAATCCTTTTGAGCATGTCTCGAAGTAGAGCCTGTGGAATGACTATTCTGTTCTGTTTTAGTAATAGTCCACTTGCGGCACTCAACTCTGACCTTATGTGATAGTACTTTGGACAGGAACCTTTTGGCCAACCATGATGAATGTTCTCTATTACTGTTTGTAACACTGTATCTTTTACTGTTTCTTCTGCTATTTGCTTTGATTTTGTGTCTGACATGGGCAGTGCAGCAGTGACCATACTCACATGAACATCCACGTCTTCCTCAGTAGAGCTCACATGACTCATTGTGGGTGCTCGGGATAGTGCATCTGCTAACACTATGTGTTTGCGTGGTGTGTAGATCAGTTCAAAGTCATATCTTTGAAGCTTCATCATGAGTCGTTGAATCCTTGGAGACATCTCATTCAGATTTTTTTTTATGATGGCAACCAGTGGGCAGTGGTCTGTCTCAACTGTGAAGGTGGGAAGTCCATATATGTAGCCATGGAACTTTTCTAGTCTAACTACCAAGCCTAGACATTCCTTTTCAATCTGGGCGTATCGACACTCAGAGTCTGTCATAGACCTGGAGGCATAGGCAACAGGCTTCCAATCTTCACCCTCTGCTTGTAGCAAGACCGCGCCTAGGCCATCGTTTGATGCATCCATTGACACTTTGATTCTCTTTGTTGGGTCAAAGAAGGTGAGTACAGGTGTGGTTGTCAGCACTGTTTTGAGGTTCATCCACTCTTGTTCATGTCTTTCTGTCCATGCGAACTCATTTGTTTTATGTAGCAGGTCTCGCAGACAGGCTGTCCTGGCTGACAAGTTAGGAATGAACTTTCCAATGAAGTTTATCATCCCCATGATGCGTAGCACTCCTTTTTTGTCAGTGGGTCTGGGTATTTTGAGTATGGCGTTTACTTTTTCCATATCTGGCTCTATTCCTTTACCAGATAGGTTATCTCCTAGGAAAGTGACTTCCTGGACGCCAAACTGACACTTGGCTTTGTTGAGCATCAGTCCATTCCGGCATATGCTCTGTAGCACTTTAGTCAGTCTCTCATTGTGTTCTTTCAGTGTGGAGCCCCAGATGATGTCATCAACATAGACCCGAACTCCTTCCAGACCTTCAATTGTGTGTTCCATCGTTCTATGAAAGATTTCAGATGCAGATATTATCCCGAAAGGCATTCTGAGGAAACAATACCTGCCAAATGGTGTGTTGAAGGTACAGTATTTGGTGCTCTCTTCATCCAGTTTTAGTTGCCAAAATCCTTGTGAGGCATCGAGCTTTGTGAAGTATCTGGCACCTGACACTTCACTGGTGATTTCTTCTCGCTTGGGAATCTGGTAGTGTTCACATTTTATGTTTGCATTTAAGTCCTTTGGATCCATGCATACTCTTAGATCATTGTTCTTTTTCTTTACACATACCATGGAGTTAACCCAGTCTGTTGGCTCTTCGACTTTCCTGATGACTCCTAGTGTGGTCATTCTGTCCAGTTCTTTCTTGTGCCCGTCACACAGGGGTGCTGGAACTCTCCGTGGAGCATGTACCACTGGCTGAGCATCCTCCTTTAGCTGGATCTTGTAAGTGAATGGTGGAACTCCAAATCCTTTGAACACATCCTGGAAATTACTCACTACAGAATCCACCAAGTCATCTGGTCTGCTTATGGCACAGTTTATACGGTAGACTCTCTTGACCAGTTCTAAGTCCTCATAAGCTTTGTCACCTAGTGGTGAATCAAGTCCTTCAGCCACAACAGAAAACATGAGATGATGCACTTTGTCTTTGACTGCCACTTTAAGTCTGCATACACCTAAGCTATCTATTTTCTGTCCATTATAGTTCTTCAGTAGTACTGACTTTTTCTGTATTTTGGGCTTTTCTTTCATATTGTTAATGTCACTCATACTGATTAAGTTTGCTTTTGCCCCAGTGTCTAGTTTCAATGTAACTAATGCTCCATTTACCTGCAGTTGCATTATCCATTTGTCCTCTTTTACTGCATTAACTTTATGTTCAGCATTGTCCATTCCTGAGGGCTGCACATTTTCTGTATCCTTTTCTATATTGTCACATGACACCATTCCTACAAAAAATGTCTCACTTAAATCAGTGTCCTCAATCACATTGACTTGTTGCCCTTTCTTTGTTTTTACTTTTGAAAAGCATTGTTTGGCAAAGTGATTGTTTCCATGACATTTTTTGCACATATTTCCAAACGCAGGGCATTATCTTGACTGGTGCTGGTAACCACAGCATTTACAATTAAAAGTTCCATCCTCTGATTGCTTTGCATTTCTGTTCTGCCCATGTTTCTTCCCTTTGTAGGACACAGCACCGACAGCAGCACAGTCACTCATTACAATTGCATCATTATTAATTTCACTGAAAGTCTTCGTGTGCTTCTGAGCTAGCTCACTGGCATGGCATATTTTCACAGCATCCTCCAATGTTAGTTCGGTTTCTCTCAACAAACGTTCCCTGACTTTTTTATCATGAATACCAAACACAATCTGCTCGTGAATCATGGATGATTTCATTTCAGAGAAATTACATGTCTGTGCTTTCAGTTTCAGATCGGTCACAAAGCTATCAAAAGTCTCATTTTGCTGCTGTGTCCGTGAATGGAACACGTACCTCTCATAGGTCTCATTATTTTGGAGAGAACTATGAGTATCAAACTTCTTTAGCACATCGTCCATTTTTTCTCTGTCCTCCTCTTGATCAAATACAAAAGTATTAAATACCTCTATCACCTGCGGGCCTGTAATCATGAGCAGTAATGCTATTTTCCTTGCATCTGGCATCGTACCGAACCCGATGGCAGCAATGTAGAGTTCGAATTGTTGTTTGAAAGTCCACCAATTGCAGTCGACATTTCCCGTGAGTTTCAAACCCTCCGGTGGCTTCAAATTCTCCCTGTCGCATTTCACAATATTCAGCAGATATTACCAATCCTGGTACCATGTTATGTTCATAAATAAATAGATGTTTTCATTATGAAAAGCTAGCTTGAGCTAGTCATTTATTCAGCCATGTGGACTAGTGTACAGGCATCCATCTTGACTACTGCCTTGTGGGAAGCCCACTACTAAACATACTGCTCCACCTAATGTACCATTCTAGAATGACATGTTCCTGATCATTACACACGGTGGACTGTTTGTGACCCAGCGAGGATGACATCAATCTGAGACTGCATCAGAGCAGTCTGACATTGGATGGCACCAGCCAATGACTCAATTGTAGCACTAAGCCATTGCGTTGCATCGTCATGTGCTGCAATAGATCCTGCCACCTCATCCATTACCTGAGGATGGATGTTCTTGCCATGGAGGGAGTGCAGCGAAGATTTACCAGACTGATACCTGGGATGGCAGGAATGACGTGAGATCACATGGGTTTGGGTGGATGGAGAGTGATAGAAGATTTGAGGTTTGGATCAGATCAGCCATGATCTTATTGAATGGTGGAGCAGGCTCGAGGGGCTGATTGGCCTACTCCTGCTCTTATTTCTTATGTTCTTATGTTCTTATGAGAGATTGGGTTGATTGGGCTTATATTCGCTGGAGTTTAGAAGAATGAGAGGGGATCTCATTGAAACTTATAACATTCTAACAGCGTCGACGGGAATTTCAGCGGCAGCAGCGGGGCTATAAAAGTCCCAGAGACCAGGTAAGGCCTCAGTGCGTCGGCGGGAATTTCAGCGGCAGCAGCGGGGCTATAAAAGTCCCAGAGACCAGGTAAGGCCTCACAGCGTCGGCGGGAATTTCAGCGGCAGCAGCGGGGCTATAAAAGTCCCAGAGACCAGGTAAGGCCTCACAGCGTCGGCGGGAATTTCAGCGGCAGCAGCGGGGCTATAAAAGTCCCAGAGACCAGGTAAGGCCTCAGTGCGTCGGCGGGAATTTCAGCGGCAGCAGCGGGGCTATAAAAGTCCCAGAGACCAGGTAAGGCCTCAGTGTGTCGGCGGGTGTTTCAGCGGCAGCAGCGGGGCTATAAAAGTCCCAGAGCCCAGGTAAGGTTTACCAGTCTCCAGTCTGGGAACTCGGAGGGAAGGAGAGAGGTAAAAAGTAATCCAAGTGTGATGTCACCAGAAAGCGGGTAAGTGATTGGTTGGTGAGTATTTCTCCCTTTTGAAGCTTAAATCTCTTTGGTTTATAGTTTCTAAGGTGTGATATTCACCATCTAGAATCGGGGCAGAGGGTATTTAAGAATAATATTAATAAATTTAATTAATTACATAGAATGGGAGATCAGGTGATGTGTTGCTGCTGCAATATGTGGGAGCTGGTGGACACCATTGATGCTCACGGTGATCACATTTGCAGTAAGTGTTGGCTGCTCGAGGAATTCCGGCTCCATGTTGAAGAGCTGGAGTCCGAGCTTCAAACACTGAGACACATCAGGGAGGGGGAGAGTAACCTGGACTCTGTGTATCACGAGGTATTCACACCAATTAGATTAATTAATTCAGATGTAGCCCGTGGCCAGGGTCAGGATGATGTGACTAGAAGTGAGGCAGGTACTGGGATCCAGGAGGTAGTGTTGGAGGAGCCGCAGCCCTTGCACTTGTCCAATAGGTTTGAGGCTCTTACTCCCTGTGAGGTTGGGAACAGGGACTGCAGGGAGGATGAGCAACCTGGCCACAGCGCCGTGGAGCAGGGGGCCATTCAATTGGGGGGAGTTAAAAGAAATGTTGTAGTGGTAGGGGATAGTATCGTTAGGGGGATAGATAGAGTTCTTTGCAGTCGAGAGCGAGAGTTTCGAAGGCTGTGTTGCCTGCCCGGTGCCAGGGTTAAGGACATCTCCTCTGGACTGGAGAGAAACTTGGAGTGGGAGGGGGAGGATCCAGTTGTCGTGGTCCATGTTGGTACCAACGACATAGATAGGACAAGGAAGGAGGTTCTGCTGAGGGAGATTGAGCAGCTAGGGGCCAAATTAAAAAGCAGAACCACAAGGGTAATAATCTCTGGATTATTACCTGAGCCACGAGCGAATTTGGCTAGGACAAATAAAATTAGAGAGTTAAATGCGTGGCTCAAAGACTGGTGTGGGAGGAATGGGTTTTGCTTCCTGGGACACTGGCACCAGTACTGGGGCAGGAGGGAGCTGTTCCATTGGGACGGGCTTCACTTGGCCAGTGCTGGCACTAGAGTCCTGGCGGATCATATAACTAGGGCTGTAGAGAGGGCTTTAAACTAACTAGTGGGGGGGAGGTTCCTAGAGAGCAAATAATAAAAATGACAACAGAGAAGGTCATAGACTTAGGTAGCAGTGGGGAAATTAAAAACCAGAGCGTGTCAGGAAGGGGCAGATGGTATGGAGTAAAAGGTAAAGTAATTAAAAGGGCAAAAGCAGGAACTAAGTGTCACAAAACATCTTTGAAAGTTCTCTATCTGAATGCACGTAGCATTCGTAACAAAATAGACGAGTTAATGGCACAAATAACTACATATGGGTATGATCTTGTGGCCATTACAGAAACATGGCTACAGGGTGACAATGCCTGGGAATTAAACATACCAGGTTATTTAACGATCAGGAAGGACAGGCAGGAAGGAGGGGAGGTGGGGTGGCTATGTTAATAAAGGAAGGAATCACTGTAATACAGAGAAATGATATTGGGTCAAAAGATCAGGATAATGAAACAGTTTGGGTGGAGGTAAGGAATAATAAGGGGAAAAAAACACTAGTGGGCCTCCGAACAGTTGCAACTCTGTTGGACGGAGTATCAATCAGGAAATAGTTGAGGCTTGTAATAAGGGAACATCTATAATTATGGGGGATTTTAACTATCATATTAATTGGACAAATCAAATTGGGCAGGGCTGTCTTGAGGATGAGTTCATTGAGTGTATTAGGGATGGGTTTCTTGAGCAGTATGTAACTGAACCGACCAGGGGGCAAGCAACATTAGACCTGGTCCTGTGTAACGAGACAGGATTAATTAAAAATGTCCTAGTAAAGGATCCCCTTGGAATGAGTGACCATAACATGGTTGAATTCCATATTCAATTAGAGGGTGAGAAGGTTGGATCTCAAACAAGTGTGCTAAGCTTGAATAAAGGAGACTATGAAGGTATGAGAGCGGAATTGAGTAGAGTGGATTGGGAAAATAGATTAAAGGATAAGACGATACATGATCAGTGGTGTACATTTAAGGAGTTATTTTACAACTTCCAAAAAAGATATATTCCACTGAGAAGAAAAGGGTGTAAAAGAAAAGACAGCCATCTGTGGCTAAGTAAAGAAATTAAGGATAGTATTCGACTAAAAACAAGGGCATATAAGGTAGCCAAATCTAGTCGGAGGATAGAGGATTTGGAAAACTTTAAAAGACAGCAAAAAATAACAAAAAGATTGATTAAGAAAGGGAAGATAGATTATGAAAGTAAATTATCAAAAAATATAAAAACAGATAGTAAGAGTTTTTATAGTTATATAAAAAATAAAAAGGGTGGCTAAAGTAAATGTTGGTCCCTTAGAGGATGAGACCGGGAAATTAATGGTGGGAAATATGGAGATGGCAGAAACAATGAATGAATATTTTATATCAGTCTTTACAGTAGAAGACACTAAGAATATCCCAACACTGGAAAAACAGGGGGCTAAAGGGGGGGAGGAGCTAAACACGATCAAAATCACTAAGGAAGTGGTACTTGGTAAAATAATGGGACTCAAGGCGGATAAATCACCTGGACCTGATGACTTACATCCTAGGGTCTTGAGGGAAGTGGCGGTAGGGATTGTGGATGCATTGGTAATAATTTTCCAAAACTCCCTGGACTCGGCAAAGGTCCCGGCAGACTGGAAAACTGCTAATGTAACACCCTTATTTAAAAAGGGCAGTAGACAGAAGGCTGGAAACTATAGACCGGTTAGCCTAACATCTGTGGTAGGTAAAATTTTGGAGTCCATTATTAAGGAGGCAGTAACAGGACATTTGGATAATCATAATTTAATAGGACAAAGTCAGCATGGTTTTATGAAGGGGAAGTCATGTTTGACAAATTTGCTGGAGTTCTTTGAGGAAGTAACATATAGGGTGGATAAAGGGGAACCAGTGGACGTAATGTATTTAGACTTCCAAAAGGCATTTGACAAGGTGCCACACAGAAGATTATTGCTTAAGATAAAAAAATCACGGGATGGGGGTAATATTCTGGCATGGATAGAGGATTGGCTATCTAACAGAAGGCAGAGAGTTGGGATAAATGGTTCATTCTCAGACTGGCAATCAGTAACTAGTGGTGTTCCGCAGGGGTCAGTGCTGGGTCCCCAACTCTTTACAATCTATATTAATGATTTGGAGGAGGGGACCGAGTGTAACATATCAAAGTTTGCAGATGATACTAAGATGGGGGGGGAAAGCAGTGAGTGAGGAGGACATAAAAAACCTGCAAGGGGACATAGACAGGCTAAGTAAGTGGGCAGAGATTTGGCAGATGGAATACAGTACTGGAAAGTGTGAGGTTATGCACTTTGGCAGGAAAAATCGTAGAGCAAGTTATTATCTTAATGGCAAGTAACTGGAAAGTACTGAAGTACAAAGGGATCTGGGGGTCCTGGTGCACGAAACTCAAAAGGTTAGTATGCAGGTGCAGCAAGTGATTAAGAAGGCCAATGGAATGTTGGCTTTCATTGCTAGGGGGATAGAATATAAAAATAGGGAGGTATTGCTTCAGTTGTACAAGGTATTGGTGAGACTGCGCCTGGAATACTGCGTACAGTTTTGGTGTCCATACTTAAGAAAGGACATACTTGCTCTCGAGTCAGTACAAAGAAGGTTCACTCGGTTAATCCCGGGGATGAGGGGATGGACATATGAGGAGAGGTTGAGTAGATTGGGACACTACTCATTGGAGTTCAGAAGAATGAGAGGCGATCTTATTGAAACATATAAGATTGTGAAGGGGTTGGATCGGGTGGATGCGGGGAGGATGTTCCCGATGATGGGTGAAACTAGAACTAGGGGGCATAGTCTTAGAATAAGGGGCTGCTCTTTCAAAACTGAGATGAGGAGGAACTACTTCACTCAGAGGGTGGTAGGTCCATGGAATATGCTGCCCCAAAAAGCTGTAGAAGCTACATCATTACATAAATTTAAAACAGAAATAGACAGTTTCCTAGAAGTAAAGGGAATTAAGGGTTATGGGGAGCGGGCAGGAATTTGGACATGAGTCTAGGTTCGGATCGGTCATGGCCCTGTGGGTAGCAGAGCGGGCCCAGGGGCCATGTAGCCTGATCCTGCTCCTATTTCGTGTGTCTAATTCTGTTAGATTCAGGAGATGGTTCTGTGATAGTGGATTGGCGGTTAGGATCAGATCAGCCATGATCTTATTGAATGGCGGAGCAGGCTTGAGGGGCCGATTGGCCTACTCCTGCTCCTATTTCTTATGTTTCTTATGTTCTTATGACTAGACAGACTAGATGAAGGAAGGATGTTCCCGATGGCCGCGGAGTCCAGAACCAGGGGTCACAGTCTAAGGATAAGGGGTAAGCCATTTAGGACAGAGATGAGGAGGAATTTCTTCACCCAGAGAGTGGTGAACCTGTGGAATTCTCTACCACAGAAGGCAGTTGAGGCCAATTCATTAAATATATTCAAGAAGGAGTTAGATATATTTCTTAAGGCTAAAGGGATCAAAGGATATGGGGAGAAGGCAGGGACAGGGTACTGAATTTGGATGATCAGCCATGATCTCATTGAATGGCGGAGCAGGCTCGAGGGGCCGAGTGGTCTACTCCAGCTCCTATCTTCTGTGTTTCTATTACAGGCGGCATTGGCTCTGGTTCCCCACGGTCTCCCTACAATTCAACCTTCCTCTGCAACGAGGACAGCTGTGCTAGCAGCGGACTCCTCCACGCTCTTAGCCTGTGCATCCATGCTGTCAGGCACCTTTACCATTGCACCCATGAGCTCTGTATGCATACTCGCAGCCTGAGTATTCATGGCCGCAAAATTGAGGTCCTCATCCGAGTCTTGTGCAGCAGAACTCGTGTGCCTACTCACCCTCCGTGAGCTGGCCCCAAGCTTCCCTTCCCCCATGGTGATGCTGCAGCCCACTGGGTCCTGGAGCTTCAGCCACATCAGATGCAAACCCCCCTGCTCCACTCCAGGGAACGCGTAGCCCCCATGTCGGAAGTGTCACCCTCGGGAGAAGCAGGCAGTGAGGCTCCGGCTTCCTCTTCCTCCTCCTCCTCCTCTAGCGTGTCGCTGCCACTGGCAGGCTGAGGGATAGGCTGGTCAGCTGGTGGTTCACTATCTGAAAGCAGGAAGGTACAAGAGTGGCTTTAATGTGAGGGCAGGGGGGCAGGAAGGGAGCAAGGACTGGAGACAGTTAGTTAGATGGAAAGTGGGAAAGGCTGGTGTTGTGAGGGGGGAAGTGGTATGAGAGAGGAGAAAAAGCTGATGAACATACCGTTGCTGTCCCCAAGGGGGTCGACCTCTTCAACGGCCACAGCGCCTACTACCTGGCTCGCAATGAGTCTGTGGACTCTCTCCTCCAATTCTGTGAGGGGCTATAGCTCCGCCTGTCCTCCTCCCGTCCACTGGGTCTCTTGGCAGTTATGTGACAGCTTGGCCTGCAAGAAAAAGGACAGCGTGTGAGTGAGTGTGCAGCCATGTGTTTGGCAGATCTGCCTACCATAGTTGAATAGCCATTAATGTGTGCAAGGTGTGGGATGTGCATGTGAGTTTTATGAGAGGGCCCTAGTTGTTGGATGAGTGTTGGGCATTTGGGTATTTACACCGTCTGTGCACAGAGTGAGGTTGAGATGGTGGGATGTAGAGGTATAGAAAAGCAGGTACTCACTCTGACCACCTGAGTAAGGCTATTGAACTTTTTACGACACTGTGTATGTGTCCTTTGCACCAGGCTCCGCGATGAAGCATGCTGTGCTACCTCCCTGCAGACTCTTCTAAACTCGCGGGGCCTCCTGCCACTCTCTGGAAAGAGCACTGCCCGTCGCCGTTCAAGTGCGCCAAACAATGCCACCAATGCTTGGTCGCTAAAGCGCTGAGCTCTCTCCCTGGGTCTCTGAGTATCCATCGCAATTGTTTGAGCAATATCAATGAGTAGGTGTTTGCAGGCCGAGGTCAGATGCTGCAATGAGCAGGGTGTGGCTGTGCAGCAAGATGGCCCCTCCCCTTTAAGAACTGGATGGCGCCAGTCTGTCTGAGTTCCAGGGTAATTGACATCGCCTGAGCTTCAGTAGCGTTCTCAGGTAGCGCCTCACTCCCCAACGTTAGCGCCTTAAGAGAGGTGTGTAGTGCTTGATTTAGCGCTCAAATCACCTCCAGGGGTGATGGAGACTAATTTTGTGGTCGGCAGCAATAATTAACACCGGGCGCTAAACATTGCGCCCGGCCGATATTAGCGCCCCAAAATGGGCGATACCCAATTTTTCCCCCATAGGGTACAAAAGCAAAGAGTTATGATGAACCTTTATAAAACACTGCTTCTGCCACAACTGGAGTACTGTGTCCAATTTTGGGCACCGCACTTTAGGGAGGATGTGAAGGCTTTAGACAGGGTGCAGAAAAGATTTATAAGAACGGTTCCAGGTATGAGGGACTTCAATTACGTGGATGGACTGGAGAAACTGGTGTTGTTCTCCTTAGAGCAGAGAAGGTTGAGAGGAGATTTGATAGAGGTGTTCAAAATCATGAGGTGTCTAGACAGAGTAGATAGAGAGAAACTGTTCCATTGGTGGAAGGGTCGAGAACCAGAGGTCACAGATTTAAGGTGATTGACAGAAGGCCCAAAGTTGACATGAAGAAAAACTTTTTTATGCAGCGAGTGGTTAGGATCTGGAATGCACTGCCTGAAAGGGTGGTGGAGGCAGATTTAATTGTGGCTTACAAAAGGGAATTAGATAAGTACCTGAAAGAAAAAAAATTGCAGGGCTACGGAGAAAGGGCGGGGGAATCGGACTAGCTGATGTGCTCTTCCAGAGAGCTGGCACGGGCTCGACGGGCCGAATTGTCTCCTCATGTGCTGTAACCATTCTATGATTCTATTCTATGATTCTTCCAATTTTTGAATGGGCTGCTCCTCAATTTTTGGTTGCCCTTCAGTCCCACGCTCCAGATCCTTGGGCACCCGGTGCAGAGGGAAAAGGGTAGATCGGAGGACCTCCTTGTTGGACTGCTCCTGGGCCTGGCCAAAGTAAAAGCAGTTATCGAGATGTCAACACGGACTGATGTAGCAGGGATCCAGCAACTGCTTGGACTTGCTCCATAGCTGAGTATGTTTCTCCTGCATCTGCTAGACATAACAAAACTGCTGAAAGATATGACGTAGAAGGACGCAGAGTGGTTCTGGGAGAATCTCAAGGATTTGTTGCTATAGCAACTTAAAGTAGCAGCCACCAGCACACCAGTTCTTAGATATTATAATCTCAAGGAAGATGTCACTCTACAATGTGATGCATCTCAATCTGGACTTGGAGCAACAATGATGCAGAATGGACACCCACTCGCGTATGCATATTGACGTCACCCGAGATGATGGGCAGAATTTTCAGTGGGCCGTGGAGTCGGGATTGGAGGCATGGGGGGGTGGGGGGGTTAAAATCCCGAAATCAGGGGTCCCGACCCCATCCCGCACCAAACCCGCCTCCATGCCAGTTTCAAAGGAGGCGGGCACCCGCCCCGCACTCGGACCCGCCTACCCGAGGCGGGAAGGGATTAGTGCCAATTAACTGCCTGTTGACAGGTACAGGAAACTTTGGTATATCCGGAATACTCGATCTAACGGCAAAAATCAGGAGCCGTTTTCTATAAGTTTTTTTAGTTCTCGTTCTTTTTCTTTCCCAGTCAGGCACTGCAACGTCTGTAGCTATAGCAACAGCTTCAGCTAGAGATGCTTGCAGCTGCAGCCGACTCTTTAGAAGCTGTTGCTAAGCAACAGTGTTTGTTGTCAGATATGGAGATAAAAACCTCCGTATGCTTCAACATTAACTTTGTATGTCCGGCAGTTTTGATAGATCGGCAACACGCCGGTCCCGTCGGTGCCGGATATCACAAAGTTTCCTGTAGTTAACAGGCAGTTTTTAGCAAAATCCCTATTTTAAAGCTTGAAGTGTGGGATTCCTGATGGCTCCAAACCACGCCAAGTTAAAGGAGTCGGGCCGTCGGGTTGAAGGACTTGGAGGGGTCGAGATGTCGGTGTTCAGGTGAGTGATGGGTGCATGAGTGCAGAAGTAAGTGTGTTTGGTGTGTCTAAAGTGTGTAAAGAAGTTTAAATTACCTGTGCTTACCTTTACAGCCTTCCTTCCTCTAGGATTCAGCAGTCCATCATCGCACCGGCACAGAAAGCAGAATGGCTGCGATCTGTCAAAAGTGACAGCCTGCCGCTTTCTGTGCTGGTGAGATTTCTAACTGAGTCTGTGGAGAAGGACTCAGGTTAGAAGTAAGACTGTCAGTGTTTGACAGCTTCAAACAGCTGTCAAAACGTCTTGACAGATGAAATTTCAGTCTGTGATGTCACCTGTTGCTGGGTAGCCCTTAATTGGCCTGCTGAGCCCGCTGGGCAGGCTCAACAAGGTCAATCAAGTTAAAATCGTGTGGATTGGCTGCATCTCGATGGAGGCGGGACTATTCCTTCCCGACTTCTGAATGAAAATCCAGCCCGATATATGCACAGATCGAGAAAGAACTTGGAGCGATCGTGTTCTACTGTGATAAATTTGAAGCCTACATCTACGGCTAGAATGTGGTAACGATTGAAATGGATCCCCGTCCGTTAGAATCAATGGTTCTCAAGCCACTAAACAACACACCTAAGAGACTTCAAAGAATGCTGTTAAGACTTAAAAAATACTGTCAGAAAGTATCTAATAAGGGGAGAAGATAATCCTCACAGATACCCTGAGCAGAGCATACCTGCAAGAAGATCACGCCTATGATTTTACACATGAGCTGGAAGAAATTGATCACCGTGATTCACTTCCGGTTGAAGAGTCATGTTGGCAACAACTTAATCATGATGCAGTAGATGACCCAGTTCTGAAGCAACTGCGTGTTATTAGTCGGCAAGGCTGGCCTGGGATCAAATCAAAGGTACCTGAATGCCTCCACCCCTATTTTGACTTTCAAAACAAACTAACTCTCCAAGGGGAATTGATATTCAAGGGGCAGCAGCTCGTGGTACCAGCTGTATTGTGGAAAGAGATGATATCAGTAGCTCATTCAACACACGTCGGTATAAATTTCAGAGCTCCTCTATGTCTGTTTTTTTAACTCTGAATAGTTAGATAGTATGGGGGAAAAATTTGGTATTGCCCATTTTGGGGCGCTAATATCGGCCGGGCGCAAAGTTTAGCGCCCGGCACTAATTATCGCCTCCACCTGCAAAATTCGCCTTTATCCCCCCCTGGAGGTGATGTCAGCGCTAAATCAGGCGCTACACGTCTCTCTAAAGGCGCAAACATCAGGAAGCGAGGCACTACCTCAGAACGCTACTGAAGCTCAGGTGATGCCAATTACCGTGGAAGCCAGACAGACTGGCACCGTCCAGTTCTTAAAGGGGAGGGGCCATCTTGCTGGCCAGCCACACCCTGCTCATTGCAGCCTTGAATCTCAGCCTGGAGAGACCTCAAAAGCAATTGTGTTGGGAGCACTAATGGATAGGCACACGGAAAGAGCTCGGCACTTCAGAACCTCAAAAGTGGTGCTGAGGGCCAAAACTCCTTAGGACATCATTAAAACCAAAAATGTTGCCGACAAGAAAAGGCAGGTTTCTCCCGCCTTTAAATAGCGCTCCCCCAGCCCCTTCCCGACTTGAAAACGTTACCCTCTACCTGTCGTTCCTAGCGGCAGGCGCTAAGGCAAGGGGCGCGACTCAATATCCGATCTGGGGCGCTACCGAGGCATTGCACGCTTGACGTCACGATCTGCGGGCACAGGAGAGCGTGGCGGTAGTGTTTAGTGCCTCCGCAAAACGACTGGTCAATTTCGCGAGCGGTGCTAAAATCGCCACGCTCGGGCGCTAAGTTCCTTGAGGCGCTAACAGGAGGCACTAACCAACCAAATTTGTACCCCTATATCTTATACTTTTTTGAGGGGAAGATGTGACATGGGGAGCACATTTGCTGCATGTGAGTGCTGTTTGAGTAGGTGATGATGTGTCAGGTGATTGCTTTGTTTCTGTCTCTCTCTCTCACTCCTCTGGGTGTGGTCCGGTAAAGCAGCAGACTTCTGCAGCTCCCTTAACTACTGTAAGTTACCTTGATATTTTATATGCTTTATAAAATGTCGATACTCTTTATAACAATGCATGGCTACGCCTATTATTTAAAGATATATCGACAAAATTTCTTCCAAAAAATTGTGGGAACATTCAATGGTCCGGAACCTCTTGGATCACACTTGTTTAACTCCACCAGCTGTTCACTAAAATAATGCAGAAGAATGTACGATATTCCTTGCAAAGAAAAAGGACATTCAGTATATAGAATGATATGTTACATGATATTTGCACATTTAATGCGAATGCTGTTATCTAATTAAGCCCCGGTTTCACGATGTTTGGCTCCTCATGCTTTGGTGTTGGGAGAAATGTTTGATTAGGAAAAGGAATAAACCATCTTGCAAATGAGCCATTCCGCTCTGATAGACAGTTTTGGTTTCCTCAGGGGTTTTCCATTCGCAGTAGATTTCACACAGTAAGTATTGAACTCACCTAAGGGTTACTACACAACGTGAGATTGACTTCTGTGATCTTATATTGAAAGGATTTATTAAGCAGAACTTTTGATTGGAGCTTTCTAGAAACAAAATTGTTAGTAGTCATTCCTGTTTTTATTGAAAGTTCTACTGCAAATGTTAGTAGGTTCAAAGGTTTAGTTTTAATTAGGTTTTACTGAGCTTTCACAAGCCAGCATGCTGCTGGTTGGTACATACATTAAGATGGTTAAGGCTGCTTGTTAACAGGAGGCTAAAGTTGAGGAAGATCATTGAGTGGGGCATGCAGGTCGGAGTTAATGTGTGCTCGCTGCAGACGGTATTGGAGATTTTCCAAGTTTTACAATTAGAGTCCAGTCAGAGCAATAATTGTTCAAGGCATGATCCATATCCTGATTTCTACAGATAACAAAATTCAAAGTGAACTGAACTGTTACCCTTTCTTAACTGCAGGAAACCAGAGATGGAGACATCTATGAAATCCCTCAGCTCAGACGTCAGTTATTATTTGAAGACTTTTAACCTCTTCTTAGACCGCTCCAATCAACAACAGTGCATACAAAAATTCATTGATGAGAATCTGTCAGACAAAATAGCCAGGTACGGCATGTTTAGAGCCCTGTTGAAAATTGAAGAATCTGAAAAGACTATGGGCTAGATAGTCATTAGGTTAGCGCTTCCCGTTAACGCCTCCGGGGGGCAATAACGGGACGCTAATGACTTACCACCCAGGCGTGGCGATAGTACCACCGCCCGTGAAATTCAACTGGCTGTTTTTGGCGGTGGTAACCCCTACTGCCATGATCTCCTGCGCCCGGAGATCCTGATGGCATCCTGCTGCGCAGCACCCCGGTAGTGTCCTGGACCCGAAATTTGATTCTGCCCCCTGCAGCATCGCCGGGCGATAACACCGACAGCTGCAGGAGGCAATGTTCGGGAGACTGGGCACTTCGGAAGCGGTAATTAAAGGTAAGGCCGCTGGTCTGCGGAAAAAATTTGTTTCCATCCCTTAAGTTGCTGTTTGAAAATGTTTAACTGCCGTGAGTGCTTGTACTTAATCCTCGCAGATCCCGGCTGGCGTCGGCGAAGACGGACACCGTTGAAATGCAGAGCCTGCAGCAATGATGCCCTTTCCCTTTAAGGGAAGGAAGGAGTCTCGGATCCCGGCAGTGCTGTACGGGATTTAGCGCTCCACTTCCTCCCTGGAGCGCTAACACCCAATTTAGAGAAAGCTGAGAATCATTAGCACCTGGCGCTAAATTTTCCAGCTTTCAAAATTCAGCGCCCCAAAAGGGGCGATACCTGATGTCTCCCCCTATGACTTATGTAAGCTTTTACTTAATTGATAGAAACCTATGCTACTTTTAATTTTGTTTTACTTATAAATGAGAGAACCATTACCAATGTCATCTAACATGGAGCAAGGAAGGGAAGTTAAATGGTGAGCAGTTTGGTGGGAATAGGGACGAGGAAGCAGGAGGTGGGTCTCATGGACAAGATAAGCTTGGAGCGGGCATGAGGGGAGATAAGAGAGAAACTAGAGAAAGCTCAGGGCTGGGGGGGAAACTTAGAGGAAGTTCGGCCCAGTGGGCAAGGGGAAGGGAGGAAAGAGGCAGAGGCAGCTGAATGGATGGTCTCAATCTTAGTGACAAAGAAGTCCATGAGCTCCTCGCACTTGTTGTTGGAGGTGAGGGTGGAGGAGGCAGGGGAGAGGGCTTTAAGAAGATGGTTTGCAGTAGTGGTTTATTCATTTGGACCACCAATGTGCTGCTTTTACTATTTTTTGCTGTGTTGGCTGTTTGAGCTGAAATTAATCTTTCTAAAAATGATCTGGCTGAGTCGGTGCTGGAATTTTGACCAGGGTCTTCTGACAAACATCACAATGACATTTTGGGTTTGGTGATTGGTGTGCCATTGTGGCTAGAAGAGGAGGAGGAGCAGACAAAAGTCCAGAAACCTGCAGCTCTGAAGAGAAAGGGCAGAAGGAGTGATATTCGCAGAAGGCCTTAGCCCACTAGAGTGTCTAAGCCAAATTGTTACCTAAAAATTGGACAAAGCAAGTTTGTCATTGAATAGAAATTCTATATTTACTGTAGCTTCATTTGCCTATTTTCATTTATGTCATAGAGATTTTTCATCTCTGTCATAGGCCAGAATTTTCCCGTTGCCAAGCGTGCAGGTTTGGGGGGTGGGTCGGCAGTAAAAATCCCAGAAATTTCGAGTGCGTCGGGAAACCCTGACATCCCGTCGCCTCTTCTGCTGGTGTTAGTTGAGTGGAGACTGGAGGACCACCTCCGGTTCTCTGCCTCTCCTGCATGTTCTGGGCTCTTTTCTCCTGCAAGGACGGAAAGAAGAGAAGTTTGAGTGAGAGTGATTGAATGAGTGTAAAGAATGGATGAGTTACATCTGTAGAGGTTGACTATGAGGGAATGGGGTGGCAATGCCAAATGTCCTTCTGTGGTGTTACTATGATTGCATTAGGATGAGGGTAAGTGTCTGTGGTGATTAGTCAGATGGGGATGTGAGTATGTGCATAGAGAAAGGGATGGCTAGACGTGCAAGGTATGTTGGTGTGAGGAATGATGTGCAGGAGTAGGCTTGGTAAGGCAGAGTGATGGGGATGTGGTGATAGGCACATCAGGATGAAGGGAAGTGTGGCTTTACACCTTTCCTGACCTCACGAGATCATTGAATCGTTTCCTGCACCGTATCCAGGTTCCCCTCACCACATCCCTGCTGCTGACCTCCTCAGCTATATCCAGCCAGGCTCTTTTGGTCTCTTGTGGAGGTCTCCTTCGCCTATCAGCAGGGAACAGGACCTCCCTGTGTGCTCCGACTGCCTCCACTAGAGTATGCAGGGATGAGTCTGAAAAGCGTGGTGCAGCCCTCTGCCTTTGGCAATCCATCCTTGCTACTTTATAACAGTAGTCAGGCCTTTGTTTGTCAGGTTCCACTCTCCTCTAGAAACCTTCAAATGAGTTGAGTGCAAGGCTGCTTTAAATATTGGCACTTGCAATGTGTCATCGATGATGTCATCAGACCATACCATTTAATTGGACCGGGAAACACGCACGACTGCTTTAAGTGGGGCCATTAAGTTAAAGTCGCCCTGAAGAACGCGCTGAGCAGAACATCGCGTTTCCTGACCCATTACGTGGCCCGCACGCACCCGGCCCAGCTCCACGGTAATAATTCCGGCCTTGGTGTCCGTGACAGGAAAATAAAAAAGGAAATAATTTCTTCTTCATTATTAGGTAAAATAGTTCAGATGCTTTGGTAACATTTGCTTTGCAGATATACAAATTAAATGCTCGGCTTTTGCATTTAAAAAATAAGACATACATAGCTGTGGGTTAGTAAAGCAATTTGTTACTAATGTTATTGTAGGTTGGTTTATGTTGTTTCAAAATAAAACTTTTTTACTTTGCAGCATTGGGGAAAAAGGAAGCTCCAGTCTTAATGTCCTGGGAGTAGGAAGTGGTTCAGGTAGGTCCTGCAGTGTCCATTGTTCTATATCTAATGGCTAAGTATTGTATTCATGATAGATGTATTTTATCATCCTACACTGCGGATTTAATCAAATACACTTTTACTGCTACAAACTGAGAAATGGGATCAAGTATTGAATGTTGAAGGATCCTTTATATTTTATCCTGTAGCAAACACAAGAATAATGCACACTGGATTTCCAATGTCTCGTATTGTTAAAGGGGGATGAGCAGATAGCTACAAACGTAAATATGATTAGTTCTAGCATAGGATAAAGATTGTACTGGAAAAACTAGCACTGCTACCTATTGACTCCAGGCTCATAGCTAAATTTGGGGTTTTGTCTCTCTAATTACTAATTTGCATCTCATTTGCTAAAATATCCTGCAAATAAAGCCAAGACTTGTTATAAAATGTTAAAAGTTATCCATAGGTTTTATAAAGTTCTTAATGAATTGTATATATACATGGCAAAAAGAAGAAACTCAATTTTGAGCTATAAGCAGAAAATTTTGAAATTTTGCTATTATGCTTCGACTTTTGCACTTATGCAAAGCGTCTTTCAATGTGTAGTGGCAGAAAACTGACTCTCAGCATACTAAAGCCAAACCTGCTCTAGGAGGTAGATTCATATCACTTGGGCTTTGCACTGGAAGAAGTGTAACTGCAGTCTGGTGCAGAGCCATCTCTGGAGGTCCATGGAAGTGCCTACAATTTTTTCAAACATTACATTTGCACAGTCCTTCCTTGAGGACTGTTCTGTAAAGTAATGGCTGGAAGATACAAAGGGCCAGAATTTGCGATCCGAGGCTTCCCGCGGGCGGATACCTCCAATCATCAAATTTTCTAAGCATTTAACTGGTGGCCTGGGAGATACGGAGGCTTGCGATCCTGGGCCTCTCCTGGTAGAAGAGCGTAGAGGCGCACATATCCCAATGGCGCTTGCGCCCCAGCGATGTTAGCGCTCCAAAGGGGGCGCGACCCAATTTTGCCCCCTGTATGTTTTAACGGGGCTTAAAATAAACTTACCTTATTGGAGAGGGCTTTACACCTGCTTTTACCGGCGAAAGAATTCCACGGCCTTTCAGCAGGCGGAAGTTGGGCAAATAGCGCAAGTCTCCACCCGCAGAGGCCCTTTTCCTGGGGATGCGGAGGATCTGTCAAGAAGATTCTTGACAGATTGCAAGTGCCGGGTATTAGCGCAAGTGTTTCGCATGCCTAAACCTGGCACTTGCGCGTACCCTCCGATCATCAAATTTTTGTGTGTTGTACAGGAACTTGAGTGATAAAATATCAATCTGTCTTCTCCTAAATGTTTTAAATGAATTCAAATACTTATGAGACTGAGTGTAAAAGAAAAGGCATAGGGCAGGATTTTCATTGTGCCGTGGAGTCGGGATTGGAGGCATGTGGGGGTGTTAAAATCCCGAAATCAGGGGTCCCGACCCCTTCCCACACCCAAACCCGCCTACATGCCAGTTTCAAAGGAGGCGTGTACCTGCCCCACACTGGGACCTGCCTACCCGAGGCGGGAAGGGATTAGTGCCAATTAACTGCCTGTTAACAGGTAGTTAACAGGGAGTTTTTAGCCTAATCCCTATTTTTGATGTGGAAGTGAGGGATTCCTGATGGCTCCAAACCACGTCAAGTTAGAGGAGGCGGGCCGTCGGGTTGAAGGACTTGGGGGACGGTCGAGATGTCGGTGTTCAGGTGAGTGACGTGTGCATGAGTGCAAAGGTAAGTGTGTTTGGTGTGTCTAAAGTGATTAAATAAGTTTTACATACCTTTTCTTACCTTTTCAGCCTTCCTTCCTTTAGGTTCCGGGTGTCCCTCATCTCACCGGCACAGAAAGCAGAATGGCTGCGAACTGTCAAAAGTGACAGCCTGCAGCTTTCTGTGCAGGAGAGATTTCTAACTGAGTCTGTGGAGAAGGACTCAGGTTAAAAGTAAGACTGTCAGTATTTGACAGCTTCAAACAGCTGCAAAACACTGATCTTTCATCTGTCAAAAGCGCTTGACAGATGAAATTTCAGTTTGTGACATTACCTGTTGCCAGGTGGCCCTTACTTGGCCTGCTGAGCCCGCCCAGTGGGCTCAACAAGGTCAATCAAGTTGAAATCGCGTGGATTGGCCGCATCTCGATGGAGGTGGGACTACAACCCCGAAAGTTGTAGTCCCGCCTCCAACCCAACTCCTGAGTTAAATTCCTGCCCCATGGGGTCGATTTTCAGTGTGCTGTGGAGGCGGGATTGGAGGCGTGTAGCAGGTTAAATTCCCGAATTCGGGGGTCCCGACACCATCCCGCCCAAAACCTGCCTGCATGTAAGTTTCAAAGGAGGCGGGTACCCGCCCCGCGCTGGGACCCGCCGACCTGAGGCGGGAAGGGATTATTGCCAATTAACTGCCTGTTAACAGGTAGTTAACAGGCAGTTTTTAGCCTAATCTCTATTTTGAAGGTTGTCGTGTGGGATTCCCGACGGCTCTAAACCACGCCAAGTTAGAGGAGTCAGGCCGTCGGGTTGAAGGACTTGGAGGGGTCGAGATGTCAGTGTTCAGGTGAGTGATGGGTGCATGAGTGCAAAGGTAAGTGTGTTTGGTGTGTCTAAAGTGTGTAAAGAAGTTTAAATTACCTGTACTTACCTTTACAGCCTTCCCTCCTCTAGGTTTCGGGAGTCCATCATTCAGCCGGCACAGAAAGCAGAATGGCTGCGATCTGTCAAAAGTGACAGCCTGCAGCTTTCAGTGCCAGTGAGATTTCTAACTGAGTCTGCGTAGAAGGACTCAGGTTAGAAGTAAGACTGTCAGTGTTTGACAGCTTCAAACAGGTGTGAAACACTGATATTTCATCTGTCAACACGTCTTGACAGATGAAATTTCAGTCTGTGACGTCACCTGTTGCCTGGTGGCCCTTAATTGGCCTGCTGAGCCCGCTGGGTGGGCTCAACAAGGTCAATCAAGTTAAAATCGCGTGGATTGGCCGCATCTCGATGGAGGCGGGACTACAACCCGAAAGTTGTAGTCCCGCCTCCTTCCTGACTTCTGAATGAAAATCCAGCCCTATGTTTTTAATTAGTTGGCTACTTAATTGTTGCATACAGAGCTGTGCAGACTCTATGGTGTTATGTCTAAATGGATAATTTAAATGTGGGATGTAAATGATCAAACTCTCTGCTGAATGCTTTCTAATATGGACAGCAGGTGAACTGTATGTCATCAGCAACAACTTGTTCATTGACTCTGGTTCGATTAGAATAATTCCAGAAGACAAATTAAATTTGGATAAGGTTTTAGAAATTGTTTCACCACATTTTCCTGGACGAGAGTAGACTGCAAATAAACAATGGCAAATTCAACGAATAAAGACAAAATTATGCAAATCTGCCCATCAGTTCCCATGTCCAAGAACCTCACTGCAAATTGGAGAAGGAGCAAACTGTCCAGAATAAAATCCTTTTATTGTTTGATGTCCATTTTCCATAATTTGAAGTGCTACTTTAGCAAACTCTACAGTGTGTTGTCTGATTTCAATGTATTCATTTTATTTCCTTATATTAAACAAATAATAGACTTGTGAACTAATAGCAAAATTCAATGAAAATACAATTAGGTAGTATTGCTTTTGCAAAACTAGCAGTGCTTGCAATTCAGTGAACATTGATTTGAAAGGTAAAGGAAAATTACAATGAGAGGTACATGACTTAAAAGAACAAGTTAACCCCTAGCAGTTTGAATGCATCTCACTTATTCCAATTGAAGATGTACTGTAATGAATTCATGGAAAGAAGCATTCAGAAGTGTTTTGTTTTTCCATTCAGGTAAAATAGACTTTGAAATACTTGGCAAAATTCAGTCCAAACATCCAGGCCTTTCAATTCATAATGAGGTGGTGGAGCCTACTCCTGAGCAAATCTCCAGCTACAAAGGTATGTTTGCAAACTTAAATATTTATATGCACCATGTGTTTCCAGCTGAAAACAGCTATTTTATTTGAGGTGTTAAATCATCTTTGGAACAACTGGTCTGTTTCAGGTAGTGACCGTGTGTGTGTGAGACATCACTGTCCTTTTGATTGATCATTGAACCAATAGTTGGTACTAACCTATGTAAAGATGCTGATAACCATTTTACTACAAAGATAAATTTCTCGTTTATGAATTATTATCTTCTATGATTATGTTGTCATCCATGGTCAAAAAAGTTCATGATCTTTAGTATAATATTGGTTTTTTTTGGATGAATTTTGTGCTCCATCAGGGTGAGACTTTGTATAACCAATTGCAAAGAAATGGAAATAGAAACAGATGGGAGGAGCACAGCGTTGCTGCGTGAAGAGCATTAACACTCTGAACTGAAAATAAAGGATCAAAATAAGTTCAATCCCTGTTTCTGATCTGAACATGGTCAAATATGAAGGCTGCAGTGCAATGTTCCCTCAGTGCGCATGCGCGATGCTTGAATTGAAAAGCCAGCAAGCCGGCTGCGCAGCTTACAGGGAACATTGCTGCAGTGTCTTCCCAGAGGTGAGAAGGAAAACTGCAAGGGAGTCATGCCCGAGTAGTTTCCAACATTTCCTGGCAGATACTCAGGCAGTGCCTGATGCCCCTATGAACAGGCTTCCCACACATTCATTTGGTAGCAGATTTTTCTTTAAGCTGCGAGTTGTTATGATCTGGAATGCTCTGCCTGAAAGGGTGGTGGAAGCAGATTCAATAGTAATTTTCAAAATGGAATTGGATAAATATTTGAAAAGGAAACAAATTGTAGGGCTATGGAAAAAAAGCAGGGGAGTGAGACTAGTTGCCTAAAATAATGGGGGGCGGTGGGGGGGGGGGAGGCAGGGGGCAAATGCCAGCCGCCTGGTTGTCACCTGAAAAATGGTCAACTGGCCGAGGAAAATCTGGTGGGGACATTGTGCACTCAATTGCCTGCCTGGCTCAATTTTTCTGTTTATTTTAAATCTATTTGCAGGAAACTTTGTGCTATCCGGCACCGACGGGACTGAGCTGTTGCCGTTCCCTCAAAACTGCCGGACACTCCAGCTCTAATGTTGAAGCATACGGAGGTTTTCATCTCCGTATCTGACAGCAAACACTGTTGCTTAGCAACAGCTTCTAAACAGTCGGCTGCAGCTGCAATCATCTCTAGCTGAAGCTGTTGCTATAGCTACAGACCTTGCAGTGCCTGACTGGGGAAAAAAAAGCAACGAAAAGAAACGAAAAGAAAAAAAACGGCTCCTGATTTTTGCCGGTGGCTCGAGCTTGCTGGACATTTAGCCTCTGGATAACACAAAGTTTCCTGTATGTAATTAGTGAGGTATTCCAGCACTTTCTACTAGATTTTCTGATTGTTGTGTACAATTTGACAAAACAATTAATAATTTTCAAAATTAAGTGTGATACGTTGAGGTGTGAACAAATTGCTTCAGCCCTTAAATATCTGCTATTTTTTCTCGGCTAAATCTAACTTACCAATGTTCTCACTTAAATTCAGAAGGTAAAGAAATATGTCTATATGTGAACGCCTAGAAACTGGATCTGATGAAATAGCAACAAAAGTAGTGTTTACATTCACTTTATTTAATTCCCTCTAATTCTACCTGTGTTCCAGCACTTGTGAAAGAAAAGAGTCAGGATCTTAACATCTCCTTCGCTTGGAACCAGATGAGCTCAGAAGAATATGAAAAGCGAAGCAAGGAAAGAAATGAAAGCAAAAAGTTTGATTTAATTCACATGGTTGAGGTAACTGCAGCTTAAGATAACCTTACAACCAGCAGACAGGGGAGACATTCAATCCATCAGTCTGGGCTGGATGTGTAACCAGCTCTAGACATCAAGGGCAGGATTTTCATTGGGCCGTGGAGGCGGGATTGGAGGCATGTGGGGGGTTAAAATCTCGAAATCGGGGGTCGCGAAGCCATCCCGCCCCCAACCCGCCTCCATGCCAGTTTCAAAGGAGGCGGCTACCCGACCTGTGCTGGGACCCGCCTCCCCGAGGCGGGAAGGGGATTAGTGCCAATGAACTGCCTGTTAACAGGCAGCTTTTAGCCTAATCCCTATTATTCCTGAAGTATGGGATTCCCGATGGATCAAAACCACGCCAAGTTAGCGAGGCGGGCCGTCGGGCTGAAGGACTTGAAGGGTTCGAGATGTCCGGTGTTCAGGTGAGTGATGGGTGCATGAGTGAAGAGGTAAGTGTGTTTGGTGTGTGTAAAGTGTTTAAAGAAGTTTAATTACCTTTACTTACCTTTACAGCCTTCCTTCCTTCAGGTCTCGAGAGTCCCTCATCTCACCGGCACAGAAAGCAGAATGGCCGTGAGCTGTCAAAAGTTGCAGCATTCAGCTCTGTTCTGGAGAGATCTCTAAATCCGCCTGAGAGGAAGGAATTAACTTAGTGTACAGATTGTCAGTGTTTGACAGCTTCAAAAAGCTGTCAAGCGCTGATATTTCATCTGTCAAAAGCTCTTGACAGATGAAATGTCAATCTGTGACGTCACCTCTTGCCGGGTGGCCCTTAATTGGATGCTGAGCCCGCTGGGCGGGCTCAACAAGGTCAATCAAGTGAAAATCGCGTGGGTTGGCCACAACTCGATGGAGGCGGGACTACAACCCCGAAAGTTGCAGTCCCTCCTCCAACATGCCTCCAGAATCAAAATCCAGCCCCAAATGTCTAACTGTCCCACTTAGTGCCAAAATATTGGTGGTTGCATGTACCAGAGATATTTTTAGAAGTAATATTCTTTCTCTCTTTTTTCAGGCAAATTATTCCCCATCTTTGGTCTGCCTGCCCTTGAAACCTCTGGTATCAAATGGTTGTGTGGGTAGCCTGTTTGTAGACTTCAGACAATACCCCAAGCATCTGCCATGTTGTGTTGGTGACCACTCAGCAGCAACAACAACAACAACTTGTATTTATACAGCGCCTTTGACGCTATAGGCACTTCACAGGAGCGGTATAAGAGGCATTTTCCTTCCATGTTGCTGGAATGCACTACAGCATTCCCATTTGACCATAGTTCAGATCAGGCAATGAGTGGAGCAGGAAAAAGTGATTAATGGCAGGATACAGGATTTCTTTTATAATGGAATGTTGTAATATGGTTGGTAACATGAAAGGATGATCTGAAATGGGCGGAAGGGCCCCTTTCATCCAAAGCTATCTTGTGCTGTTCTGTGAAATATCTGTGATGAGAACAATGCGCATGTGTTCTGGATCTCTCCCTTCCCACACTAAGGCCGCAATTTTGATGGTGCTCAGAGGGCGGGTTCGGAGGCGGGTCAGCTGTTAAATTTGGAACGATTGATGGCGGGTTGCGAATCCGCCACGAACCCACCTCTATGTGAATTTCCAAACTGTGGGGTCTGCGTTTTCAGAACAGCCCCGACACCAAGCGGCAGGGGAGGCATTTAAGATAATTAACTGCTTGTTAAATGCTTGTTACCTGCTATTTTGCCAGCCTTTTTCTATTCTGGCACATTCTCAACAGGTTTCACGTCGTTGACAGATCAAGTCAGGTAAGGGTGTACTGGATGGAATTCCCAGTATATGGCAAACTCACCCAGATATAGTTGGGTTGGGGAGAGTGGCAGCTGCAAATTCATCCACATTTCCCCATAACTGGAAAATGGCAAACCAGCAAAAACAGAGTGCAATCCTGGCAGAAGTAGGTTCTGCCCCATCTTCTGGCCCTTTGATCAGAAGTCTGCCAGGATTCTACCTTGGCCCCAAACAGAATTTCAAGGCAGTGTCTTCAGACACTATGAGGTATATATTGCAGAGAAAAAAATCCTCAATTTCTGTCATTCATCTTTATTCACAAAACTAATGTCAATTTTGAGAAAAGGATGTAGTTTATATGCGAAATATTTGTATTTCTCACAATGTATTTTCTTTTCTAGATGTTGTATTATGTAGAAAGTGTGCATGATTCCATCAAGTACTTCCACAGCCTTCTGGAAACCAATGGCAAGCTTCTAATCATAATATTTTCAGGTAGGTGATTGTCCAGTGTTTCTGATGTGCTAGCACTAAGGATGCCTGTAAAAATTGAAATTTTACAGGGATAAAATAATCACATTTTTTATCTTCGATTTTCATCTTCCTCCTGATGTTTAGTTCCGTACAGCCTAGTATGTGTACAAACAATAAAGATTATGACTATAGGAGCATTGATGCGCCTCAATGACTTCAAGACTCAAAGTTAACTGAATAAAACAAGGCTTTTATTAGCAAAGAAAAGATGCCTGTGGCTTCACCTAGCATGCTGCTGTTCTGCTGCAAGACAAGCCTGGGCTTGTCTTAAGTAGGGCCAGGTATGGGCGGAGCCGACACACAAAGGGGGCGGTGCACTATACACAATACAAGGTAAAACACCGGAGCAGGCAATACAATATATGTAGTTAACTACAGAGTCTGATGAATGACATATTTCATCACAAGCAGCTCCTGGAAAAAAGTAAAATAATGAAAAGTACATAATGAATTGACTAGATAATAGAAAAGAGAGGATAGCTGTCAATGCTGAGAGTTGTAAGTGAGCAGCTCTGGTCACTGAAATCTCCTAGAGATTGGCCCTCATGCCTCTGGTCATTGATGTATATCTATTATATATTAAAACTAGCTGGAGTGCCCGGCAGTGCCGAGGGTTTTTTGAAGGCATGTTGTTATGAAAAAAGTAGAAATAATTTTTATATATATAAATGAGTTTGTCTGTCTGTCTGTCTGTGTGGGAAGGAGAGAGAGAGAGAGAGGGAAAGAGTGAGAGAGAGAGAGGGAAGAGGAGAGAGAGAGGGAAGCGGAGAGAGAGAGGGAAGGAGAGAGAGAGGGAAGGAGAGAGAGAGAGAGGGAAGGAGAGAGAGAGGGAAGGAGAGAGAGAGGGAAGGAGAGAGAGAGAGAGGGAAGGAGAGAGAGAGGGAAGGAGAGAGAGAGAGGGAAGGAGAGAGAGACAGAGAGAGAGAGGGAAGGAGAGAGAGAGGGAAGGAGACAGAGAGAGAGAGGGAAGGAGAGAGAGACAGAGAGGGAAGGAGAGAGAGAGAGAGAGAGGGAAGGAGAGAGTGAGGGAAGGAGATAGAGAAGAGAGGAAAGACACCCCAGAGAAGGGGCTGGACTCAGAGCCCGGCAGGTGAAGAAGGGCGGCCGCCATTTTGTGAGGTCAGCGGGAAGTTTGAATTGCGGCGGCCGAAGGAAGGAAGAAGGCGAGCTCTCCCTCCCTCTCCCACCCCTTCACTCTTTCCCTCCCTCACCCTCTCTCTCCCTCCCCCTCTCTCTCCCTGCCGCTCTCTCTCTCCCCTCTCTCTCTCCCCCTCTCTCTCCCTGCCCCTCTCTCTCCCTGCCCCTCTCTCTCTCCCTCCCTCACCCTCTCTCTCTCCCTCCCCCTCTCTCTCCCTGCCGCTCTCTCTCTCCCCTCTCTCTCTCCCCCTCTCTCTCCCTGCCCCTCTCTCTCCCTGCCCCTCACTCTCTCCCTCCCTCACCCTCTCTCTCTTCCTCCCCCTCTCTCTCCCTGCCGCTCTCTCTCTCCCCTCTCTCTCTCCCTCTCTCTCTCCCTGCCCCTCTCTCTCCCTACCCCTCTCTCTCTCCCTCCCTCCCCGCTCTCTCCCCCTCCCTCCCCGCTCTCTCTCTCTCCCCCTCTCTCCCCGCTCTCTCTACCTCCCTCTCTCTCCCTCCCTCCCCTCTCCCTCTCTCTCCCTCTCCCCCTCTCCGACTCACCTCGGTACCAGAACGGAGTATATCTGACACCGGGAGGCCGGGTGCCCATCGCTCAGAAGCGAGCCAGGGGTTCCTCATGTTTAATCAGGCAGGCCTTTGGACCCGGTTGGCCGGACGGCAGTGGAAGGCCTTTCGCTCCGGACTCCCGTGTCCGATTTAGGTCGGGGATGGCTCGTTGGAAAGCCCCGGTTTTCCCGGTCCCGCCCTAATGGCAAGAGAGAGAGGGGGAAGGAGAGAGAGAGAGAGAGGGAAGAGGAGAGAGAGAGAGAGAGGGAAGAGGAGAGAGAGAGAGAGAGAGAGGGGGGTGAAGGAGAGAGAGAGGGAGAGAGGGGGGGAAGGACTTAGAGGCAGGCCATGGTGACCGTGCGTGACCTAGCGCTTCAGGCCCGGCCAGGCTCTTGGGCTGCGACTCACCTCAGCTGAGCTCCCGCTTCGGGAGAGAGAGAGAGAGAGAGAGGGGGGGAAGGAGAGAGAGAGCGAGGGGGGGAAGGAGAGAGAGAGAGAGAGAGAGAAATTCCTGAATCAATACTAATGAATCAACAATTTCCTCACCTCCATTACCATTTTTTTAGCTTCAGGCCCGGCTGGTCTTTAATGGCCGCCACTCACCTCAGCTCAGCTCCTGCTCAGCAGTTTGAAGGATTAGGCCCCGCCCACAAACGCCATGAAACGCCCCCCCAATTGGTCAACCATCACGTCACTCAACGCTAATGAGCGGTAGGATTGGCCAACCGCTAATGAGCGGATTTTGTCCGTTTTTTGAACGTTTTTTGTATACTGTCCGAACAATTTTTGTCTGACCAAAAAGTAAATATGCCTATGAGACTCCCCTAATCATAAGCTTTCTTTTGATATAAAATATGTGTAGTTACGCTCTATAACTTTTGAGTGATGCCCCGGACAGACAGACAGACAGACAGACAGACACCATGATCCTTTTATATATATAGATGGTAAGTGGTCTTGAGTCTAAAGGAGCTGCACTTGTAGATGGTCCTGTCAGCGTAACATTACGTGACTAATTGAGTATGAGGGGCAGGAGCAAAGGTTACATGAAAGTCCCTTTTAATGACCTGCTACCTCTTGCCACGCATGTTCCCTAGCTTGTTAGAGCACCTTTGACCATTCGAGTGGAGGAACAGGTCATTCCTCTCCACAAGAACTGCCACAGCACAGTCAGAATACCTTTGTCTAGAAATTAGTGTTTGCCACGAAAGTTGCTGGTGTTGCCGGCAACTGGAGTTAACGGCTGTTGAAAATGGCGGCAATGCTAAGGAGAATAAATTTGTCTCGGGGGCAGGGGATTGGTGGCGCAGTGCTAACCTTCCATGCAACACCCTCCTGGTGGCATTGGTGGAGACCTCCAAGGTGACGTTCCTGTCTCGAAGCGGCATTTGAGCTTCGCACAGCCTCTGGGTGCGAGGCTGTGGAGCTCGCAAAGGATTGTGGGCAATTAAAAGGGCTCTGAATTAAAGGGGCACTGTACTCAGAACTAATACAAAATATAATGCAGTGAAAAATTCAGTTTTCAGCCCTTACTGCATTTTTGACATCAAAAACATGTACTAAATGTGATTATACAGCTCTTAAATCTGAATTCCCTTCCGAACCTCAAAATGTGAAAACTGCTTCAGCACTAACACAAAAGGCTCAGCAAGCCATGGAAGGGGCACCCAGGATCTTGAATGCCGCACTCCAGCTGGTGCAGGGAGTCAACACTACACGACAGGTCCTCTACCCACAGGGGCCAGGATGCCCACCAGAAATAAGGGTGTGGGATTACATCATTGAGGTTGTCACTGCCAGCAGTGTCGCCCCCGCCACCTGGTTCCAATGCCCAAAGAAGCTTCATGACCTCATACCACTTGTCAAGGTCAGTTAGTGCATCTTCAAAATCCGTCTCCTACCAACGGCACCACAAGCCTCACACACCGCTCAATGCATGACCCCCACCCCCAATCCCTCACCTACCAACAATCTGCACCAGTCACGAGGCACATCTCCCATTCCTAGCCTCACCTCATCCCCTTGGAGGAGACAGTGCAGGCCATTCTTGGCAGGGTCATGGCTGAGCCCTTGGCCAGCGGTGGAGCAGAAAGTGTATATGATGCTGGAATCCTCATACACTATCCTCCTTCTGGCATGCACCACTTGCTTTCCCGCCCTCCCCTCACCACAATTCCACCCTTGTGCCTTCCTCATTACACACACCCAAGAAATGCAGCCTGCCCAGCCAATGGTTGACCACAAAGAGGGAGAGGAAAGTGAAGATAAAGAAGAAACACCATCACTCGATTTGACACCCCCAGCCACCAGCTCCCAGCTCAGGATCGACCTGCAAGGCCATTTGCAGCGCCCCCCACTGAAAGTCAGCAGCCTTCCACCAGCCATGTTGCAGCCACTGGGGTAGCACTGCGTGACATCAGTAGGATAGGCAAATGCACACAAAAGACATTCACTAAGAGAATGCATAAGGGTGATGAGTTGATTTCTTGATGTCCTGTTTCATGGATAGATGTATAATGTTGGATTGGAAAGTTTGCTTTGTGGTGGCTTTTATTTCAGCATTGTGACCAAGAGAATGCTTTGATGGTCAGTAACAGAGGGAAGGTAAGGTGTGGGACAATGTGAAAAGTGGAATTGGATTTGTGGTCACTGGTACCGCAGTTGGATCATTCCATCCCGGATATCCTGCCAGAAAGGGGCTGTCTGGGTAGCATGCTTCCTCCTCTTTGGCTTCTTCCTCTTCTATGTCTTCCTCTTCCCTCTGCGAGCGGATGCTGTAAATCTGAAATAACAGCATAAAATCCTGGAAATACTCAGCTGGTCAACCAGCATCTCAACCTGAGCCGTGAACTCTGTCTCTCTCTCCACGGATGTTGCCTGACCTGCTGAGTATTTGCAGCATTTTCTGTCTTCTCAGAGACCTTCCTTTACCATTCGAGGCCTTGCAAATGTCCAACAGCACAAAAGGGCACATATTTAAGATAATCACAAAAAATTAAAGGTTAGAAAAAATTGCTTCATACAGAATGTGAAATTCACTGCTACAAAACATGGTTGAAGTAGAGTCAATAAATTCTTTCCAAAAGGGAATTAAATGCTTGAAAAAGGAGGATGTTAAAGTGTAAAGGGAATGAGCCGGAATGGAATTAGATGCGGGGAGAAACACCTAATGGGTTGAATGACCTTTTTTCTGTGCTGCAACTTTCAAAGATTCTCTAATATTTGAAATTGGAGAAACTGAGAAACAGTGCATTTCTTTTTAACTCAGCAAATCAAAATGAACGATATAGGCCCGGAATTTGCTGTCCTGATGACGGTGAACTGCCAGCGTTTGCTGTCATTTTGCTCTTGAAACCAAAATCAACTTCAGGATTTAGCGCATGTGCAACCTAACATGGAAATCCTGAAGTTGCAGTCTGTCAGTCACTGCTCCGACACTGGCTGCACTGTGCACCTCCCCCCACCCCACCCCAAGCCGGCAATCAGTGTAATCTGTCAAATCATGAAATCTGACAAGAACTTGGCTCTTCCGCGGTAAATCTGTTGTTAAATACCCCATTAAAAGTTAGACCCCTTGGATTAGGTGTAATTGGGGTTTTAAAAGCTTATTGACTGCCAAACAAATATTATGGCCCTGAAAAACTAATTTTAGCTTTGTGAAGTGTCAAATTTATCCATTTTATAAAAATTAACATTTTTAAGAAACTTAAAAATTATTATTTAAAAAAAAGTTTGTTCATCTTTATTTCAGTTTTGCCTTTTGCCATGTGAGAGCCCCAATTTTTGTTTGGCTCTCTCAACACTTTTACAAAGTTAGCGAGCGAAATTGGGTGCCTTTGCACCTCTGAGTGCCGGGCTGATTGCATGGGATCGCAGCTGGCTTGGTGGTCCAGGTAAGTACTTTTTAAATTGCAGAGCCTCCAGCATGACCCTTCCCTTTAAGGGAGGGAAGGAGACTTTGAACACGACAGCGCTACATGGCCCAGTGTGCAACGCTGCTGAAGTCTCCGCCCCGCCTGCTGTCCAGAAGGAAGTGGAGTGCTTGATTTAGCGCTCCACTTCCTTCTTGGAGCACTAACGGCGAATTTTTCAAAAGTTTTAAATCAGGCGCTAACGTTTCAAACTTTTAAAAATTAGCGCCTCAAATGGGGCGATAGTGAATTTCTCCCCCTAGAATCAGAGCAGCTGACCCACTTCCTGTTTCACTGTCTGTGAGAATTATGCATTTTGATTGCCGCTTAGACAGCTTGTTGACATTACAGCAGCTCTTTCGCTGGGAATCCCCATTAACTTACGTTGATTTAAATTATGCATTGGTAAACCCAAAATTCTCGCCACAGAGATCGCAAAGTGTTTGTGTGAAGCTTACTTCGGGGCCAGTGACGAACACCTTTGTTTCACCGCTGATCACAAATTACGGGCCATTTAATCGATACACCAATTGCCAAATCCTTTCCTAATGTCTGCTAACCATTAAAAGTATATATGCAAAAAGTCTCTTTGGGTAGCATAGCGTACATATGTTACAGCAGGGCATTTTCATTTGCAGAGAGCAGAAATAATTCATAAATACTATCAAGATATAAAGAAATAATTTACAGAGGAATCCTACTTATAACTATTTTTGGCACTATCAGCATTTGAATCAAATAAATATTTACAAATATATTTCAAATATTACTACCAAGCAGTGGATGTCATTCACTTTGGAAAACATTTGGATCCTGTTTTACTGACCGTTATCTTTTCCTTGATGTCTGCAAAATACTTGATGAAATGAGAATGAATTATCAGATCTATGAGTTTTCCTCTGACCTGGATATCACAGAGTGTTTCATCGAAGGAAATGAAAATGGGGAGCTCCTGTTGGATATCCTCACACATATAATCCATTTCAGGAAAACTGCCCCTTCGGATCTGAAGGCTGAAGTTCTGCAATACCTACGCCAGCCTCAGTGCTCAAGAGAGGAAAATGGGAAAATTCTTTTCAACAATAATTTGCAAGCAGTGGTGGTTGACTATTGATTTGATTTCTGTCAATCAGCCATTATCCAGCTAACTTCACTTATTATTTTCTTAATGGCTACAAATCCTTCTCAAGACTTGTTGATGTTAAGATCAAGTAATTATTAGATTGTGCTTGCATCAATGTTTTGAATTAATCCATTAAGCTGCTCTCTAATTTATAGAATAATTCCTCATCAGATTAAAAATATAAAATTCATGGATTACGTGCTGGAGCTTTTAAAATATCTTCTTGCAACTGAATCATTTTGATGAATCTTATACTTAACCACTAGTTACTCCATTTTCCCTGGTGTCTATGCCACAATCACCTTGTGGAAAGCTCATTTTGGTTCATCTAAGAATTGGCAGCAGGGTTTCTGTTGTGGCAGAATGAGTTTATTTGCTCTCTTTTTACCTCTGACATCTTTATACCTATTACCAGTTGCATTCTAAGATAAAGGCTAATTTACTCAGCGATATTTCTGATAGAAGGATGAAGAACTGAAATATATAATACCACGGACTAGCTTTGTGCACTTTGCATAAGGTTCTATATGTAGGTAGAGAATACTTTGCTGGCTAGCAGAATTACTTTGTATCATTTAATCTTATTTGATAAATACTGGTTTTATTGTCTGAGCATGCCCATGTAAAATAACAGAGGTCACCAAACTCCAGATAGTTTTGAAACATTTCCAGGAATCAGTAGGAACATTATTCTGGCCTATCTTTGTGCTCTTGTTTGAGGTTTAATAGCCAGATCGGGAATATTTTTACTGGCTAGCAGGATGACTTTGTGTCATTTAACTCTATAAAAGTCTTGGCAAACATATTACCATGGCTACAGGATAAACGTTTCAGAAGAATAGTGGAAGTTTATCTATATATATAAAGGAGTTGATCTGTCTGTCCTTCTGTCTGTCCTTCTGTCTGTCCTGTCTGTCCTCGGGTGTGCATCTGTCCGGCTATGCGCTCGAAAGTTATACGGCGTACCTACGCGCGCGTTACCTTCGAAGAAAGCTTACGCTTCCGGGACGCTCGTAAGCATATTTACTTTTCGGTCGGCCGAAAATTGTTTGCGCCTTATGCAAAAAACCTTCAAAATTAAACTCATTATCTGCTAGCATTGATTGACTGACGTCAAGGTTCGACCAATCCTGTGCCGTCACGATTGACCAATCCTACAGTACGGTCCCCTGATGGTTGGCCAATCGGTGTGTGTGTGTGTGGGCGGGACTAATCGTTTTCATCTCGGGGATGTGGCAGCCATTGTTTCACTGCCATGACTTCAGCTTCCAGCTCAAACTACTTTGAAAGTTAGTATCTCTTATAAAACGTTTTTGGTAAATCTTATGTTATTTTTAAAAGTACTTTCACTTTCATCTTTCAAGGTATTAAAAGGTAGAAATGTTGCCCGGCAGCAGATTCACAAAGGGACACAGACAGGGCCCAAAAGCCTGGGACTCGATTTAAAATGTTGCCCGGCAGCAGATTCACAGAGAGGCCCCAAAGCCTGGCACTCGATTTAAACCGCCCGGCCCAAAACAGCCCTGGCAAAGCCGGGCTTCCCCCCAGCTAGTATAACTATATATTGGTTGTCTTGTCTAGGCGTGCCCATGACTATAAAAATGCTTTGAACTCTTGATCTATGTGGCAAACACCAGCTTTTTGGCAAAGCATGATGATATCTGCAGTAAACGTTTGTTAATACGTGATTGTAACAGTATGTGTTTCAGTAATAACACATCCTCCGATGTTAACAAGAGCTGTTGTAACATTGCTGAATCTCAAATATGGTCAATAATCACAATGTTTTATTAATCAATAAAAGTGCAAGAAATAAGCATTTGTAATTGTAATTCTTTTGAGGCACACATCACAATTTGCTCCATAGTGACCTAGTCTTCAATTCGAATTTGTATTTATTGTTTAAAAAGTATCAAACACTTCATTTCTATAGCATGTCTTTAATGTGGATAAATGTCTCAAGGCACTTCACAGAGGAAGAAAAGGAGTGGATACAGAACCTTTGTGGGTTTGTTAGGAGAGGTTTCAAAAGACTGTCTCCTGCTTGTGTTCATTCCAACTCAAATACCCCTATTAGTGTAAATCTTTTGTATTGGCACCTCACTGATTTGCAAAATACTTCATTCATCCTGTAACTTGTATGTCACCATTTCCAAGTAGCCCCACTGCTCTATACAAGGTTTATCTGTGCTCTTCTGGTGCTGGAAATAAATTATTTTCCTAAAAGTACTGAAATAAATGATTATTCTCTCTTCCTTAAAGAGCTGGCTGAAGTTACATCAGCAAAATACCAAAGAGTATCTGATGGGTAACTGCATCTAATTTAATATTATTTCCTTTTTATATGAATGCGTTTAGTGATTAGTGATTTTTTAATAATCTAATAATCAAGACAGATGTTGCAGTTCACTTGGTATAGTTGGGGAAGATTGCCTTTGTAAATATTAGGCTAGAAATTCATTATAGCCAAGAAATGGGCAATGTTTAGACTAAAAATGGTTAAGTAACACCACCTGAAAATTGTCTAGAATGCATCCAAAATTCATGGTCGCTCCTCATTAAAATGATTGCAGTCATGATTCTAGCCTAAAAACGCATGCTCATTGGCATGACACTGAAAAGCTGGACCAATATCGGGGGCAGTCTAATTCCTAGACATGATTGCCACAGGGTTTTTCCACTGCTTAAAAGGGAGGTTAATTGATGCTGCAGCACCTCATTCTCAGGATTGTTGGCTGTGCAGCTGCCCCAATAGCAAACCAAACACTAGTTAGAAGACATCTGTAAGAACCATGGCAGACCTGAGATGGAGGGAGAGAGCCCGTAGGTTCTCGGTTGAAGCTTTTGAGGCATTGGTTTTCGCGGTGGACAGAAGGCAGATGGTCCTGTACCCTTCAAATAGCAGGAGGCCCTCTCCACAACTCTGCCTCACTATGCGGAGGGAGATAGCCAACCATGTCATGGGCAGCACTGTGGTCCCCAGGGCCCACACCCAATGCAAGAAGTAGTTTAACAACCTCATACGGATGGTCAGGGTGAGTGAAGGCTTCAACAAATGCTACATACCACCAACTGTACCACATGCTTCACACACTGCTCAAAGCACCACACCCCCAGCACTCACCCACCAACAATCTCTACCGAGCAACACTCACACCCACACCTCGCACACAATGACAGCTATTCAACTTTAGCAGGGACATCACACAAACACATTGCACTGTGAAGGAATAAGCCATATTTCAGAAAAAGCAGACCTTATTAAACCCACACTGTGGGAAGATATTCTCCGTTCGAGAATGGAGAAAAAGAATTGTCAGGTGATTCATGTAAATGGGCATACCACTGGAACAGTACACTCAAAAGGAAACAGCCTTGCAGACGAACAAGCGAAACGTTCAGTCTGCATCTGGAACGCGCTGCCTGAAAGGGCGGTGGAAACAGATTCAATAGTAACTTTCAAAAGGGGGACTTGGATAAATACTTGATGAAAAAATTGCAGGGCTATGGGGAAAGAGCGGGGGAGTGGGACTAACTGGATTGCTCTTCGAAAGAGCCGGCGCAGACTCGATGGGCCGAATGGCCTCCTTCAGCGCTGTATCGTTCTATTACTACTATTCTATGACACCCCCTCGAGAGGGGCCTGCCAATGTTAGTGTAATCACTAGGGCAGAACGGGCAGCTAATCAGGATGAGGAACTGATTCAGCTATTAGACCTGACAAAAGAGAATCCACCAGGATATCCACCAAAGTACTTTTACTCGGAAACCTCTATTGTACGAGTTAAGTTGCCCAAAGGAAACCGAGAGGTACCCCCGAGACACAAACGAGAACTGCTTCTAAAAAAAAAAGCTCACGAGGGCTAAGTCAAGCACATTGTGGTGCCAGAACAACATTCTGCAAATTGACCCCCTTATATTGGTGGCCAGGCATGCTTAAAGCCTGTAAAACATACGTGGCAAATTGTGAGCCATGCTATTTAACCAATAAGTCATCACTAATTAGTCCACTACCATTGGCTCCTGTGAAAGCTGATGAGCCAATGGGAAAATTCTTTATTGATTTTATCTGACCACTTCCCCCATCTTTGGGATATAGACATGTTCTCGTTTGTGTAGATGGATGCACTTCCTTCTTGCTGGCCGGTCCCCACAAAAACTTTCGGAAAATGCACTTGCCAGGGCTATTTCGGATATAATTACTGTAGCTGGTGCACCCAAAATCTTACACTCCAATAAAGGCGGAGCCTTTGTATCTAGGGTCTTCAAAGACTACTGCGAACAAAGGGGGGTTGGGTTAGAGCACAGCATGCCACGTCATCCGCAATCAGCGGGGCTGGTGGAACGTAAAAAACAGGAAGTAATAAAGCTATTGGACAAGCTGTTGAGAATCAGGGGGAATAAGTGGACCACCATCATTCCGGAGGTGCAGCTATCACTCAATAATGTGCCCACATCTGCATCAGGGACAGTGTCCCCATAAACTCCATATTTTCTGATGTATGGGGTTGCGATGCATATACCGCTTACCCATAGTTCTTTTATTGCCTCTACACACTCTGAGTCCTTGACCCGACAGTGACAGTTAGATTAAAAAAAAGAAGTAACAGAGGAGATTCATCGAATTGATCAGAGGATAAGGGAAGCAAATAGGCAGAAAAAATTGACAAATAAAGCATGGGAACCCATAGTAGGAGATTGGGTACAGGAAAAGAAGTTCAAGCAGAAACCTGGTTTAAGACTGAAGTGGAAAAAACCTGTTCAAATACATTTTGTTATTAACGAAAGAACAGTTCAAATACATATTAACCAGCCGAATGACAAGCATATTCTTAAAACTGTCTCCATAGACAATCTCAAAAGATGTCCTGCGGGATACCGAAATGCAGGAACAATACAAGGTGCACTGTCTTTCAAGACCCAGCTTGGAGCGCGACACAGGAAATGGATGCGATCGAATTACTGACGACGGTCAGTCAGACAGTGTCACCTGCTCTTCCACACATTGCTTGGCAACGCATCAGGAATTGGATTTGCGAAAAGCCACAACCGAAACAAGGAAAGATCAACGAGTTACTTCAGCGAAGGGGGAAGACATCACAGATAAAGAAGGAATCAACTGAGTGCCTGGCAAGGCCTTTACGACAATACGCATCTGTACACATGCCGGATCGAAGGAACAACATGTCAAGCTTCAACTAGTTTCAACTGACGTCTCCTTGACTCGTCCGAATAACTCACCTCTACGGAACGTACATCTGCCGATTGGACATTCTAAGCATATGGGCCTAGAAATTCGGTGGGGTTAGCGCCCAATTAGAGACGTTAGAGGGTCTTGCGCCGGAATTATAGCTGGTAACGAAATTGTGTTGGGCCCTACCATCGGCGTTAGCCGGTAGCGCTGCGCCGGCACCGATGACGTCATCGGTGTGCGCAGCGTCCCGGTTGCCGTGGTAACCCGGCCCCATGCCCAAATTCAGTTGCGGCCGCCTCGCCCGTGGCAGCCGCAACCAATGATTGTTGAAAGGGATGTTACACACCTTTGCGCCAGCGCATAAAGGTGGAGCGGCGGCCGGCCGCTTTCCCAGCGGCCGCCTGCCCGCACCTCCCTCCCCGGACTCCTCCACCACCCCCCCGCGGCACTGATGTGTGTGGCCCGCGAGCCCGGCTCTTCCCCGAGGTGCCGGGCTCATTTGTCGGGCGAATCGACCGGCCAGCGGTCGGCTGCAGGCAGCTCCTCCTTAACAGAAGGAGGAGGCCTGCAGTACCCCAGCCTGCCGCACCGCCTCGGGTGCCACAGCGGGGGATTAGCGCCTCAAAGCTGCACTGAACGCCCATAGTGAGGCGCAAAAACCCTCCATTAGCGCCCGCCGCCGTCTGGGCCCGGGGCAACCGAATTTTCGTCGGGCGCAGCGGCATTAACGCCGGCGCAAAATTTCGGGCGCTAAAGCCCTGGCGGACCCACAACCGAATTTCTAGGCCATGTTGTTTTGCTCATTGCATGACTATGTACTTATCATCCTTTTAAATTGTGTTCAATTTAAAATAAGACAAAATATTGTCCTAGGATGACTTAAAAGGAATTTTCATGTAGCACATGATTGTGCATCTCGTGAAATTAAGCTATTGTAACCTTATTAGTATAATTGACCAAACTCTGCCCTGATGTTATGAGCTCATCCTTTGGTCAAGAAGGGGGTGTGAAGGAATAAGCCATAATTCAGAAAAATACACCATCATATGAACAGAATTCTGATTTTATTAATACATGAGGGCAGCACGGTGGCATAGTGGTTAGCACTGTTGCCTCACAGCGCCAGGGACCTGGGTTCGAATCCGGCCTCGGGCGACTGTCTGTGTGGAGTTTGCACATTCTCCCCGTGTTTGCGTGGGTTTCCTCCGGGTGCTCCGGTTTCCTCCCACAGTCCAAAGATGTGCGGGTTAGGTTGATTGGCTATGATAAATTGACCCTTAGTGTTAGAGGGATTAAATACGTGGGGTTACGGGGATAGCGTGGGATATGTGTTGGTGTAGGGGTTACGGGGATCGGGTGGGATATGTGTCGGTGCAGGCTCGATGGGCCGAAATGGCCTCTATCTGCACTGTGGGGTTTCTGTGATTCTGTGATTCTGTGATGATATACTGGGTTTAAAAATCTAGGCCTAGAAATTCACTGGCCTTAGTGCCGCTTTTGAGGCGCTAGAGGGCCTAGCGCCGAAGTTATGGCCAGTTTAGAAATTGACAGGGGCCCTAAATCGGCGTTAGGCCGGTAGCGCTGCGCCGGCACCGATGACGTCATCGGTGTGCGCAGCGTCCCGGTTGCCATGGTAACCCGCCCGAACTCGGAAATTGAGTTGCGGCCACCTCGCCCGTGGCAGCCGCAAGCAACGTTCTGGCAGAGGTGCCTTACAGAACTTTGCGCCGGCGCATTAAAGGCCCCGCGGCGGCCGGCCGCTTTCCCGCCGGCCGCCTGGCCGCAGCTCCCTCCCCGGACTTCCCCCCCCCCGGAACAGAAGCAAGCCCGGCACTTGTCCGAGGTGCCGGGCTCATTTTTAAAAAGATTATCGCGGGCCGCGGCCGGGTGCAGGCAGCTCCTCCTTAACGGAAGGAGGAGGCCTGCACTTCCCGAGCCTGCCGCACCGCAGCGGGTGCCGCAGCACCGGAATAGCACCGCAATGTGGCGCGTGGCGCCAGTTTTGAGGCGCTGAGACCCCTCAGTAGCGCCGGCAGCCGTTTGGGCGCGGCGCTACAGAATTTTTGGCGCGCGCAGGGGGACTTAGCGCCGGCACTAACTTCCGGCGCTAAAGCCCTCGCTGCGCCAAAACCGAATTTCTAGGCCACAAGCTTTTGAAATGGGTATTGGTTGTAAATACTAAAACAATGGCCCTATTGAAATAGCAGTTTGGCGCTTCCAGAAGGTCTGGAGTTTGGGAGAAACACAATGGAATGACCCAAGTAAAGTGTTAAAAACTAACAATTCAAACAGGAACACAGAATATTAAAAAACCATGTGCCTTTGTAAAAGTAACATCAAATGAAACAGGAAACACGATTATAATATAACCAACTAAGATGGCTAGGAAAACAAACACCCTAGTTGAAGTGTCTTTAATTTACATGTTGTAAATATGATATCAACAGAACACTTTGAAGATATGACTTCAATAGATGCACCAAGCAATGACATGGTGTTTGTATTGAACATGGAACACCATGGAGACAGGAGTCTGTGGTTGTAACCAGTTAAGGTGGTTTAAGAATGGCATCAAATAAATACTACTATCATATTGTGTTTTATGATGTTTTTGAAACACCTAAACAACAGACAAAAGTCTGCAAGCTAACAGTTAAATTGGCAGTAAGTATAGAGAAAAGTCAACAGGAAGATGACTAGAGATAATTAGCTTACATCAGCAGAAAACTTCAAAGGATAAACCACTAAAAAAGGTATAAAAATAGAGCTTTTCAGATAGACAGTCAGAAGTTGCTGGAAAGGGGCAAAGCGATTCTCTAAACTTCAGAGGCACGCTCAGTAAGTTTTTAACTCTGAGTCTCGGGAATCAAAGTAATGCATAGGCTGCTCCGGGTCCTGCTATTCGGCCATGGTTGCCACCACCTTATTGGGCACCATTCATTAGGCCTCCCAATTGTGCAGGTGTGCACCTTATCATTAAGGAATTTAGTGGATTTGGAGTATTTGTTTGATTATCCCACTGGATATTCTGTATCCCCTGGTTCTGGGGATCAACATCAATTGTGCCATGAGTTCTAATGGCTCCATCAGCATCAAAGCCTTCTATTTCAAAAATTATCACTTGGTTTTGTGGAGGTACAGGGATTGGATTATTTCCCCTAATAAAGCAATCGTTTGAATTTCCTAATAAAAAGACTTGGCCAATTCCGAAAGGGTTTGCCATTTTGTCAGGATCTAACCTTGGTTAGGGTTGAATATGAACTTTATAAGAAATTTCTAGATCTCAATGATATATTGAGGGAGTTCTGATTTAAGTTCTACAAGGCCTGATCAGGGACTTGTCGTCTCTAGAGACTTAAATCTGGGTCTTAGTAACTCTGTCAGTAAAACACTCCTGCTATACTTAACAATCTACAAGATGGATATAGACATAAATATAAGTATAGGTTCTGGATCAACTTGTTAACAAACACATTGGGCGCCAACTGAAGGGATTATTACTACTCCTAGCCCCTTTAGGGCTACCCCAGATCAGGCGTATCCCCCAGACGTTCACTTTCAACTAACGTTTGAGGTACCTGAATCCTAAAGATGCTTAATTGGGTCTAAAGGTCTGAACTATCTCTCCCTAAAGGAAAGGAACAACCTGAAGATGTTACCACCCCCCAGATAGCACTTTTAATAAGTTTAGCTAGACTGTAACATTCCAGATATTATGAGGGTCCGGAAAACTCCCACAGAATTCTGCAACTCCTCACCAAAGAGCGTACAGAGATTGAGTTCACGAGTTTGATACAGAAGTACTATGTGAGACAATTCTAAAAATATATAGATTTATTAAAGAACCAACATGCAGTTACAGTAAGTGTTTCAATCGCAACATTAACAGTTCCAAATACAAAAAACTTACAATTATATTATCAGAGATCCTTATTCTCAAATCTTAACTTCGCTAGTTTTACAGTTCTTAGTTTATTCCAGAATATCCACCAAAATCAAATACAATACCTTGATCCCCGAGATACCAAGAGTTGAAGACTTGCAGAGCTAGCTCTGAAGCCAAGAATCGCTTTGCCCTTTTACAGCAAATCTATCATCCCATTTGAAAGTTCAATTTTTATACACTTTTGCAGTGGTATTTCCTTTGAAGTTTTCTGTTAGTGTAAGCTAATTATCTCTTGTCATTTTTCTGCTGACCCCTGCTATTTTTACAGTTAGATCAGCTGGTAGCATTAAGAATCGTGTCTCTACCTTTAGGTGTTTGAAACTTATCATAAAAATGGTGTGACAGCAGATGTTTCTATTTGATGTCATTTTTACCAAAGTCTTCTATTTGTGTCTTTTTATGATGTGTAAATTAAAAACACCTCAACTGGGTGCACCATTGTCTTTTTAGTTACCTCAGCTGGTTGTAACACAGACTCGTGTCTCCTGCATTTCATTTGATGTCATTTTCATGAAGGCATATGTTTCTTAATTTTCTGTGATTCTTTCCGAAGTGTAATTTAAAACACCTTAACAGGGATGCACCATTGTGTTCTTTCCAAAGCTTCAGACTTCAGGAACCTTTAACCTCCTGTTTCAACAAAGCTATTGATTCAGTGCCAACAACTTATCTTATCTCAATAGCCTGTATGCTGTTTACAGCATCGCCATTGTTGAGGCTTCCAGATTTTCAAGCCCAGTTTGTCATGTTACAGAGGCCAAGATTCTTTCATAGAATGGTGTATTTTTCTGAATATGGCTTATTCCTTCACAGAGTAAGATGTCCTTCCTCTGCACAAGAACTTCAACAGCAGTGTCAGAAAACCTGTGCCTTCAGCAGCACACGATTTCCTCATCAAACATCGCCCGACTAAATTTCCACTGGCTTACTGTTGGCACACAAAAGTTGGTTCACAGAGATAATGTAGAATTTGATCAAAAATCTTAATTAGGTCGCACTCGGGATATCTTGTGCAGTTTTGGAACATTCCGTTTTAAGAAGCGTATAATTTCAATGGAAAAGTTACAGCATAGATCCGTTTGGTTGCAGAAAAATGACTAGAGATAATTAGCTTACATCAGCATAAAACAAGGGTTATAGTTAAGAAGAAAGACTTCAGAAGTTGGAAGCTTTTTTCACTGGAGCCATACCTAAGCCTTAATGGCCAGTTTTCCAGTAATTATATTAATCATTTTTCATCCTGTCAATTAATTGAAAGAAAAATTGCCATTTGTATGTTTGTAATTCTATTGCTTCATGAGAGTGTTTGAGCCAAATAATACATTCAAATAATTACCAACCTACTAAAACCTTTTGGTTTCAGTTCCCAGTTATGGAAGGTGGAATTTGTCAAGTCCATTTCATCTGAAAAAAGTATTTTCATTGGGTCTGTTTGTCACGAGTGTATTAATTATAATTGCTTAAATACAATTTTGTTTAATTTTGTGGAAATACTGACTTAGTAATTCTCCAATTTATCAGCACTTACAATAAAGGAACTGATAGGAATTAGCATAGCTGCACTGCAACAAGGTTTCGATTTGTTTTCTTTACAATTGAAGCAACAGTAATGATGGACTCTTGCTCGTTCACTAGTTATAGCACTGAGACTTCCCAAACACTTGACTCTTTGTAACCATTAGAGAGAGAGAGCTTGCTTTCTTCCCAATCTCGACTAAATTCAAATCTAGGCCCGAGAGGTAAAAGGAGAACATGTTGACCAACTGTTTCACCCAGTCTCTTGCAGATATTTTTTGTCAGCTTGGCCCAATGGTAGCATTCTTGTCAGAGTTAAAGTTGTCGATTCAAACCCCCATGCCAGGAACTTCAGCACATAATCTAGGCTGGCGCAAGGCTGCAGTACTGAGTGAGTGGTGCATTGTTGGAGATGATGGGGAGAAATAGGTCCCCGTCATGCCTGATTTCTGGGCGACTAGTAAGAGTTGGGGAGGGGCAATTATCTGGGCATCATCTCCCGTGCCCAACCTTCACTGGAAATTGGTTGCCAGCGACTCCGAGTGCCCAGGTCGCTCGCCTAAAACAAGCGTTGGCCCCTTGAATATGCTAATCAGGTGCCTAACATCTGTTTTAAGGACCACAATGCCAAATTCAGTAAAAACTGGGTTGAGCATGTGCTGCGCATCTTCCGCTTAATGTTTCCGGGTCTACAGTGGCCTAACCAACGGTCCCTAAAAAGACTGCTGGAGGCTGCAGGAATCAGGAGGAGTAAGAGTGCCCCATATGGGTATTGCGTTCAATTCTGAGCACCGCACCTCAGGACAGATATATTGCCCTTCGAAGGGGCAGATTCACCAGAATGATACCAGGGCTTTAAGGGTTAAACTATGAGGACCAGTTGCATAAACTTGGGTTGTATTTCCTTGAGTTTAGAAGATTGAAGGGAGATCTAATTGAGGTCTTTAAAATTATAAAAGTAGAAACAGAGAAGCTATTTCCTCTGGTGGGGGAAGACAGAACAACGGGGCACAATCTTGAAATTAGAGTTAGGCCATTTAGGAGTGAAATCAGCACTTTTTCACACAAAGCATAGAGGAAATGCAGAATTCTCTCCTCCAAAAGGCTGTGGAAGCTGGGTCAAGTGAAATTTTCACGGTTGAGAGCGATAGGTTTTTATTAGATAAGGATATCAAGGGTTATGGATCAAAAGTGGGTGATCAGCCATGACCTAATTTAATGGCAGAACAGGTTTGAGGGGATTAATGGCTTACTCCTGTTCCTATGCTCCTCCTGGCTCCAAGGCAATACTGCGCTTGCCCCTCCCTAAGACTTACCTACAGGCCAGCTCCACGTTGGAGCCAGGTCACAACCGCGAGCTGAATCAGGACACCCGATCTGTGTCCACAGCTCACCAAATGTAAGTAGATGAGACCCGAGTACCTTTGTCTTCAGGTGTGTGTTGCAGGCATGCCACCCACTTCTTAATTTCTTGGCCAATCTTTGAAAGTTGATGCTGTACCAGTAGAGAATCTAACAATGTTCAATAATGCTAACTGTCGGTGTTTTCATGCTGATAGTGAGCCTTTTCGGGGCACGGTTAGTTCATTAGTGTTTGCTGACACAAATCAGCACAACTAGGCCCACTTCTGCCCCTTCCTTCAGCTCTTCCTGAGTCCAGTGGCTAATTCCCCTGAGAATCACCAGTCCTCCTCATAACGTGTTCCCACGGCCTGAATTGTCACCATTTGGAAACTGTAAGCAGGAACACCGATGAGAATCCAGCATATAGAGGTAACAATCGGAACCAGTAATGCTGGAAGTGCGCTGAAACAATGATACTTGCCCAGTGACAACCAGACCCAAGTAAGAGTGGGTAGGCGAGAGAATGCATTGCAAGGGTAAGTAACAAAATGTGTGGCAAGGGGGGAAATGGATAGCAAGTGGAGGGGAAATGGAGTTAGTGAAGGGGATGGCAGTGAAAGAGGGAGTGAATGGCAGTGAAGGAGAAGGGAAGGGGGAGCTGGATGGTCATGAATGGGTGAGAGAAGGTAGCAGAAAATGGGAGTCGTGTTTTGGGAAGGAAGAAAAGGGAAGCTGGAAGTCTCGTTTGGGGTGTAGAAGGAAGGAAAGTGCTAACATTGAGAGCAGGTGAGGAGGGAGAGAGCCAACATTACTGGGGGAGGTGGTGTGCAAAGAATGCCAGCAGAAACTCTGGGGAGGAGAGGGAGATTACTGGCTTGAATGGTGGAGAATGGAAGAAGAATATCAGCTTAACGAGGATAGAGTGAGAGAACTGCCAGGTTGAATTGAAGGTGAGCGTGAAAAGTACCAGCATGAGATGGGATGATTGGAGAACAGAATATCACTGTGAAAAGTTGAAGAACTGTGTCTCTGTGAACTGGGTGTTGTAAGTATATACAGACCCTTAATTCTTAAATTTGGTATATATTAAAATGCTTTGCCAGGCCAAAAGGTTTTTCGAAGTGAAATAAAGTTGGTGAATGTAACAGACTGTCTTTCACTGATAAATGGACATGGAATATATCTTGATGTGCTTTACTAAAAGGCAGAAAACATTTGTTGAGCAAATATGCTTTCAAAAGAAACTGTTGAATCTGCAAGCTGCTTTGTGATGGAGATATTTCAAGAGCTGTGTTTCAGATAGCAGATACTGGACAGAAGAAATGGTTGTGACTGTATGGGGTAGTCATAGACAACAGAGATAAGCAAAGCCCCTTAGATTTGCAGACTTCGAGCAGGATTTTCATTGAGCCATGAAGGTGGGATTGGAGGCATGTGGGGGGTTAAAATCGCAAAAACTGGCGTGCGTGACCCCCCCCGCCCCCGCACTTGGTTCCCGACTCCGAGCAATTGTAACTCAGTCGTGTCTGATGGTCCCGACTCCGTCCCACATCCAACAGGCGGGACTGGTCGTTAAGGCCCTTAACAAGCACTAAATGGCCTCTATAATCCTATTTTAAAAGGCCCTTGCGATTTTAACCTTTTTCCCATGTGAAACACGTCTGGTGGGAAACACCATGGTGAAACCTGGCAGGAGCACTATTGGATTGCTGACTATCAACTGCAGGTCAACCATTAAAGAGGAGATTTGATCAGCCATGATTTGCAGGTGGCAGGACTTAGTGGTCTCAGGTCTGGGGCAACTTTTACAAGGCTTAACCACACCTGTGGAAGGTTGGAGCCTGACACCCATCTCCAGTGTGACCTCCTGAGAAACCCCCTCTCGCCATTTTCAGTGCTACCTCAACTGAGGCAAATACCAGAAGCATGGGAGCCATTTATTTCCTTCCCATCTGGGCATTCACCAGCAGAACCAGGAACAACAGCAGCACCAACAACAGCAGCAGGAGCGCCAGGCTGCTGCTCACCCACCTGAAGCTGCACAGGCCAGAAGGGGCCAGCGCCTGGAAGCCTGTTGGCGCAGGAGATAGCCCCCAAACAGGGTCTACAGAAACAGGGTCAGCTACCTCAACATGTCTGAGCAGCAGTGCCAAAGGCGGCTCCGACTTTCACGAGAGGTAGTGACTGACATCTGCGCAATGCTACAGCAAGACCTGCTGCCCAGAGGACCAGGGGGACAAGCATTACCAGTGGCCGTCAAAGTCACCACCGCACTCAACTTTTTTGCCTGAGGCTCATTCCAGGGATCAGCAGCAGACATCAGCGGCATCTCCCAGGCGGCCACATATACTTGCATCTCGCAGGTAACCGATGCCCTCTTTGCCCTCATGCACAATCACATCCATTTCACCGAGGATCGAGCAAGCATCACAGCGCGAACGGTTGGATTAGCTCATCTGGCAGGCTTCCCAAGGGTGCAGGGCATGTGGCCCTTAAGGCACCCCATCGCAATCCAGGTATTTTTGCCAACCACAAGGGCTTCCACTCCCTCTGGTGTGTGACCACAAGAAAGAAATTTTGCATGTTTGTGCCAAGTGGCCTGGCAGTTGCCATGACTCCTTCATACTGTGCCAGTCTAGTGTGCCTCCGCTATTCAGTCCGCCAGACCAACTTAATGGATGGCTACTTGGAGACAAGGGCTATCCCCTGAGGATGTGGCTAATGACGCCATTGAGGAGACCATCCAACGAAGCTGAGGAGAGCTACAACTCCAGCCACATGTCCATCAGAGGCATAATCGAGCAAACCATCGGTTTGCTGAAGATGCGCTTCAGATGCCTGGATAGATCAGGTGGAGCCCTGCAGTACTCAGCAGCCAGGGTCTCCAGTATCATCATGGTTTGCTGTGCACTTCACAACACGGCACAGCATCGTGGCTTGCAGATTCCTGAGGGCCAAGTGGCTCATCACATATCCTCCTCAGATGAGAAGGAGGAGGAGGAGGAGGAGGAGGAGGAGTGCGAAAACGAACATCCTGCAGAGGCCCATCAACCAGCGGCAGCATTAGGCGAGAACATTGCTGCCCAGGATGCAAGGAATGCACTCATCCTGGCCAGATTTGCTTAGCCTAGTCAATCAAACACTTTTGCCTCGAGCTTCTTACCAGAGCATTGACAATGGCCAAGAACCAGAGGATCCCAAGCACTCTGACCACCATACTGACAGTTGCAAGTATTCCTAAGCCCTCAATGTGGAAGTCCCAATAGCGAAATGACAGACATGACAACTGCAACATTTGCCATCAGAATTTGTATGGGCAGTAACAAAGTGATGGCATTTTTACAGTAAACACAAAATTGCACCCAAGTGACTACCCTTGTGACTACTTGTGCAGAATTTTCCTCTTACGCATGCTCCTACATGGTGCCTCCCCTGTGGCTTCAGCAGATGTGGAGGCCCCTTGCTCATTTTGCTGCTGCTCCTGTCTCGACACCTTTGGTGGGCGTCCTCTGGGGTTGCGAGCCTGTGAGGGCTCGTCAACAGTCTGCTGCTCCTGCGGCTGTGCAGGGGTTGAGACGCCTATCTCACTTGGGTGAGGACTCTGGTGGGGCTCTGACCGAGGGCTCTGCAGTGGCATGGAAGTGTGAGCGCTTGGAGAGGAGCCCCCACTTCCTTGAGGTCCCCCTCAGTGCCTGCAAGTGGCTGGAGAGCACCTTGCTGCACATCAGGGGGGCTATGGGGACCCGTATCTGCAATGGCAGTCCTACTCAGAAGGAATTCCATGAAGGTCTGGTTTCTCTGTTCAATAGATGCCCATCGCTCCTCAAGGGATGTCATTCTATTCTGACCATGTTTTCCATACCCCGGCGACTAAGCTCCTCCATGGCCATAGCCATCCTCTCCTCTACGGTAGCCATCCTTTCCACAGAGGTAGCCATCCTTTCCGTGGTGATGCATTCATGCGCCAATGACTCCACAAAGGCTCTGGTCATGTTCGCTATGGACTCCTCCATTCGCTCCACACTCGCAGCGACACTAGAGACAAAACCTGCCAGAGACTCCTGCACCTGTGCCTGGAGTTCCATCACCGCTGATCTCATGGATGGACCCAGAGCAGAGGGTCGACATGCTGCTGAGCTGAGTTGGCAGAGTCCTGCGCCCTCTGACTAGGACTCTCCACTGCTGTCCCTGTCTCCACAATCTGCTGATGCTCACTTGTGAGCTGTGATACACCAGGTGACAACACCACTCTATGTCCCGAAGGTCCCACCGAGTTGTGAGTGTCTGCGCTGGTGCTGGGTGTGCAGATTTCTGGTGACACTGTGCCCTCAGAGGTTGCAGCTTCCTCTGAGGAGCCTGGCTGCTCAGCCTCTTCTTCCTGGCTAGGGGGGATGGATGCTTGTGATGGTCCTATGGGGGAGTAAAGGAAAGAGACAGAGATGTGATGCCAAGGCTACATGCACATTGCTTTTTGCAGATGCTCATAAGTCCATCTGTTAGAGCTTCACAATCATTATCAGCGACTCATGCAATGTCAAAGAGAGAGATGGGAAACTTTTCTGTCACCAGCTTGCTGTGTTGCACCCGTCTGTCCGTCCCCCACGTGCGCATCATCCACCATTCACACTATTTCCAGTACCGCCTCCTCCCAGGGGGTCAGGTGGGCTATTGAGGCTGTCCCTCCTCCTGTCCTCTCTCGCTCTCTTTTGTGGTGAGCTCTCTTTTCCTGCAATGAGGGAGACAAGTGGAGGTTGAGTGAGAATGAAGGAGTGGGTGTAGAGATTCCATAGCATAGATACTTAGAAGGAGACAAAGATGGAGTGAGGTTGCAAGACCAAGGGCCCTCCCTGTGTGTTGTCAGTTGTGTTCAAAACATCACAGTGATAGGGAGTGTGAGGGCTGCATGGTCGAATAGTTATGTGAATGTGAGCATAGAGAGAGAGGGAATGGGTAAGGGTGCATGGATGTCAGTGTCAAGTGGGATGTGGAGGAAGAGATTGCTGAAGCTGAGTGCTGGTGAGGACAGGCAATGGGGATCAGACTGAGGGTGATGGGAAATTCATACTCAATTTTCCAGTGCGCTGAGGGTCATGAAATCTTTTCCGGCACTGAATCCAGGTTCTTCGTGTGACTCCCAAGGAGTTGACCTCCTCAGCCACCTGCAACCACACTGCCTTAGTCTGCTTGGGAGGCCTCTTCCTCCCTGAGGAAGGGAAGAGCACCTCCCTGTTGGCCCTAGCCCCATCCACCAATGCCTGCAGGGCCACCTCGTCGAATCGAGGAGCTGATCTGGGCCTCCTGCTTGTCATCCTTCCTGCAGGTCTCTCACACCAAATGGAGAAAGCTTGGCAGCCTGCAGAAGAAGCAAAGCTTGCTGTAGACCTTAAATGCAGCAGCAATGAAGACATCATCGGAGGCGACTTTCAGTCAGGAAAAACCCATTTGCCAAGGGTTCCCACATGTTGGAAATCAATTGGACAATTAAGTTATAATTGCATCAATCTCCCACATCCATTTAGATTCGAGTGGATAACACAAAATGTGGATAACACGACACCATCCCACACCTGAGTTAAAATTCTGCCCTTCGTGTCTATAACAAACTGGTCATGGGGTTGTGGAATGACTTTTGGTAGCTAAAGGGAGGAGTCAAACCTTGGGAGTTCTGAAATACAGGATGCAACGTAACACGTGAAATGTGACCGAGTGATTTACTGCCACTTCTGTAAACTTTTACGAGTGAATGAACAATTTGGGCTTTGATAAAGGCAGCTAATGGGTAACTACGCAAGATGTGTAGGTGTGAAAATTTGACAGCTCAAACAACTCAGGTCGAACATTAAATGATCACCTCTTACAATCTCTGAATGATTGATTTACTGAGAAAGGCAAGGAAAACTGTACAAAAGACAGTGACTAAAAGATATCAGCACTGCAGTTGGAAGGAGGGGCCTGGCCGATCATCTCATCTTGAAGAGCTGCTGCAGTCGAAAGGAAGTGGCCTACAATCAATGGATACTGAACTGATCATCTGCGAGTGGTTGTACGCATGATTTCTTGTAACATAATTGGTGTACTGTTCAAATAGTGGTTGGGGTTTTGAATCTGTCGTAGGAACAATAAAAGGTTAAAGGCAGAACCTGTGTGTCTGGTATAATTTCTCATAAATCTCGTTAATGACTCAGATGAAGGGACTGAGTGCAATGATTCCAAATTTGCTGATGATACAAAGACAGGTGGGGAAGCAAGCTGTGAGGGGGACACAAAGAGCCTGCAAAGGAATTTAAATGGGTGGGCAATAAGGTGGCAGATGAAACATAGAAACATAGCAGATAGGAGCAGGAGTAGGCCATTTGGCCCCTCGAGCCTGTTCCGCCATTTAATGAGATCATGGCTGATCATCCAAATTCAGTACCCTGTCCCTGCTTTCTCCCCATATCCCTTGATCCCTTTAGCCTTAAGAAATATATCTAACTCCTTCTTGAATATATTTAATAAGTTGGCCTCAACTGCCTTCTATGGTAGAGAATTACACCACTCTCTGGGTGAAGAAATTCCTCCTCATTTCAGTCCTAAATGGCTTAAACCTTATCCTTAGACTATGACCCCTGGTTCTGGACTCCCCCGCCATCGGGAACATCCTTCCTGCATCAAGTCTGTCTAGTCCTGTTAGAATTTTATAAGTTTCAAGGAGATCCCCTCTCATTCTTCTAATCGACCCAATCTCTCTTCATATGTCATTCCTGCCATCCCAGTTATCAGTCTGGTGAATCTTCGCTGCACTCCCTCCATGGCAAGAACATCCTTCCTCAGATAAGGCGACCAAAACTGCACACAATACTCAAGGTGTAGTCTCACCAAGGCCCTGTACAACTGCAGCAAGACATCCTTGCTCCTGTACTCAAATCCTGTCGCTATGAAGGCCAACATACCATTTGCCTTCTTAACCGCCTGCTGCAGCTGCATGCTTACCTTCAGCGACTGGTGCACAAGGACACCCAGGTCTCATTGCACTTCCCCTTTTCCCAATCTATTGCCGTTCAGATAATAATCTGTCTTCCTGTTTTTGCCACCAAAGTGGATAACTTGGCATTTATCCACATTATACTGCATCTGCCATGCATCTGCCAATCCCCCAACCTGTCCAAATCATACTGGAGTTTCTCTGCATCCTCCTCACAGCACACATGCCCACCCAGCTTTGTGTCATCTGCAAACCTGGAGATATTACATCTAGGAGGAGAAATTCAGTTGTTAGTGCCACCCATTAGCGCCTTAAGAGGGCGATAAGTGGGGCGCTAACCAACTAGCACCCGGGCGCGGCGATACCTGCGCCTCTTGCGAAATTGAGCAGACATTTAGCGGCGGCGCTAAACCATACCACCCACTCTCCTGCGCTCGCAGATCTTGACGTCATTCGAGAGTGCAACGCCCTTGGGGCGCCCCGGACCAGAAATTCAGTGGTGCCCCCCTCCTTTCTGCCTGTCGCTACTAACGACAGATTGACTGGAATGCTTCCCAGTCGCTGTGGGGCTGGGGGGTGGGTGGGGGGGTGCTATTTAAAGGGGGCTCTTCCTGGCTTCTGTGTGGTAACCATTTTTGGACCACTCGTTCTGAGAGAGAGAGAGAGATTTGCAGAGAGACAAAGGGAGAAAGAGCGACTTCTGCATTGAGTCAACGCTGTCTGAGGTAGTTTTGGCTTCTGACCATAACTTTGTAGCTGCTTTGCTTTTTCACCGGCATAACTTTGAGTGGCCACATACTATGGGGGCTGCAATGGATGGGAACGTCGGGCTTCTCCATCACATTGAGAGGGCACAGAGACGCAGAGAGAGAGTGGCAATCATGGCCAGACGGAGGAGGGCCAACAGGCGTCGGCACACAAGACCTTACCCTCCCAGGGTTTTTTGCCAACAGTTCTCATACATCAATATGTCTGAGGAGCAGTGTTTGCGAAGGCTGCGATTCAGCAAGGAGGTGGTCACTGAGCTCTGCCACCTGCTTCAGCCAGATCTGCAGCCTCAACTGAGGAGCAGGACGTCTCTGTCGGTGGCAGTGAAGATAACAGTGGCTCTCAACTTTTATGCCACCGGCTCCTTTCAATCTGCTACTGGGGACATTGCCAATATCTCCCAGTTCGCGGTGCATTGCTGCATCCGTCAAGTCACAAATGCCCTCTTTAAAAGGAGACGAGAGTACATCTCTTTCCCCATGACCCCGGACAAGCAGCAAGAACACGCAGCGGACTTTGCAAGGATAGTGGGCTTCCCCATGGTGCAGGGTGCCATTGAGTGCACCCATGTGGCTTTGCGGGTGCCGCAAGAGAATGCCGAGGATTTCTGCAACCGAAAGGGCTTCCATTCCTTGAACGTCCAGTTGGTCTGTGACCACAGACAACTGATACTCGCTGTCAATGCCCACTTTCCAGGCAGCAGCCACGATGCCTTCATCCTGCGCCAGACTTCTGTGGCAGACCTTTTCGAGGCCCCGCTTCACCCAGGAGGCTGGCTTCTCGGGGACAAGGGCTATCCTCTGTGCACCTGGCTGATGACCCCAATCCATTCGCCCAGCACCCCTGCTGAAGAACGATACAACGAGAGCCATCAAGCTACCAGGAACATTGTTGAGCACACAATCGGCGTGCTCAAGCAACGGCTCCGCTGTCTGAACCACTCTGGAGGAGCCCTGCCGTACTCGCCTGAACGAGTCTCCCACTTCGTTGTTGTGTGCTGCATGCTGCATAACCTGGCAATCCTCAGGACCCAGCCAATGCCACCAGACATTGGAGCACCAGCAGAGGAAGAGGAGGAGGAGGAGGAGGAGGAGGAGCAGCAGCACCAAGACGGGAGGGAGGCACAAAGTGCAAGGGCCGCCCGTCAAAGGCTTATAGCAAGTCGCTTCTAGGCCCCCTCTGAGGAAATGGCTTCTGCCATTCAAAGAACCTGAATGGAACCATGTCGCAACCCCTAAGCCGGTCAAGGCAACAATGAGTGCAAAGAGCAAACATGCACATTTTGAATAAAGACACTTCTTTATTTAACAAACTGTGTATCCTTCCCGCATGACAAAGTAATAGAAAGAAACACAAAAAAAAAACAGTCAATCACATAACTGGCTCTCACAACCTGGAGACAATGTCCAAAACAGTAACAAAATTATGACCACGATCCTCGGCCTTCAATAAAACAATGTACAACATTTTGCCACACCTTCTAATTTTTGCCCTTCGAGGGTGATCTGCTTCCCTTGCAAAATTGCCCCCTTCCCACCCTGCAGCTCCTCCGTAATGGGACCCCAGTGGCTGCAGCAAGGCTGGGGGAAGGCTGCTGAGTGTCAGAAACTGAGACTGCAGATGCCCTTGAGGGACGGCCTGGACCAGCTCTGGGCCTGGAGGGCCTGGCTGCTGACTACTCCAACTCTACATGGGCAGCAGCAGTCTGTCCTACAGGTGGTGGCAACTGCAATGGAGAAGTGACAGTGCTGGCAGCAGGAATGCTGTCATCCTGAGAGAGGACAGCAACTCCCTGATCGACCGACACACTGGCACTCCCACGGGGCAGCACTTCAGCATGCAGAGCAATCTGCTTGAGCACAGATTGCTGGCCTGCTGCGGTGCAGTGAGGGCCCCAGGGAAACCTGCCCGATCCAGCGAGGGTGGCAGCAGTTAGTGCTCGCGTGGCCTCAATCTGCGTCTGCATGAAACCAGCCACTGACTGCATTGTAGCACTTAGCATTTGCGTGGCAGCCGCCTGTGCTGCACCAAAGTCCTGGACGCTCCTTGCCAGTGACTCAATGGATTTGGGCATTCTTGCCACTGCAGCCATGAGCTCAGTGTGCCTTTGCTCCACCTGGGCGCTCATTTCAGCGAGGACCCGCTCCTCGTCTGCGTTCAGTGCAGCAGGACTCGAGGCCAAACTCTCCATCCGGGGAGAAGGCCCCCGAGCTTCCCTAACCCCCTTGTGTTGCTGCAGCCCGCTGGATCCTGGAGCTTCACCCTCATCAGACCATTCCCCCCCCCGCTCCCCTCCAGGGAAGTCGTGTCCCCAGTATGGGCATGGTCTGCCTCGGCAGAGGGTTGTGCTGATGGTCCAGCTTCCTCTTCCTCCTCGCCTTCAGCTTCACTCCCAATGGCAGCTTGAGGGCCCATCTCCTCACCTGGTGAATCAGCATCTGAAAGCAGGGAGTCACAAGAGTGGCTTTAGCATGAGGACAGGGTGGCAGCGAGGGGGCATGAGTGCAGCGATGTACTGATTTGGATCGAAAGTGTCAAAGGATGCTGTTGTGAGGAACAAGTGGAAGGAGAGAGGTCAAAAAGGTGATGACCTTACCATTGCTGTCCTTAACGGGGTTGGTGTCTCCAGCGGCGACGGGGCCAAGCATCCGGCTTGCCACAATCTGGTGGACTCGCTGCTCCAGATCGGTCAGGGCTTGAAGGTGAGGCTGGCCTCCCCTGGTCCATTGCTGCTGTCTCCTATTATGTGCCAGCTTGCCCTGCAAGAAAAAGGACGGGGTCTGAGTAAAGATGCAGCCATGATCTTGGCTGAAATGCCTCCCATGGTCAAATAGCCCTTACTGTATGCAGCCATGATCTTGGCTGAAATGCATCCCATGGTCGAATAGCCCTTACTGTATGCAGCTATGATCTTGGCTGAAATGCCTCCCATGGTAGAATAGCCCTTACTGTATGCAGCCATGCTCTGCTGAAATGCCTCCCATGGTCGAGTAGCCCTTACTGTATGCAAAGTGTTGAATGTGCGTGTGAGTTTCCTGAAAGGCCCATAGGTTTTGGATGAGTGCTGTGCATTGGGGCTTTCAAGACCCTTTGGCCATAAAGTGAGGTCGAGATGGAGGGATGAAGAGGTTTCTGAAAAAGGCACTCACCCTGACGACCCGAGTGAGGTCGATGAACTTCTTCCTGCATTGCACAGGGGTCCTAGGCACCATGCTGCTGGAGGTCACTCTGTGAGCCACCTCCCTCCAAGCTTTTCGGTACTTGCTGGGCAGAGGCCTCCTGCCACTCTCCGGGTACAGGAGAGATCGCCTGCGCTCCACCGCGTCAACCACAGCCTCCAAGGCCCCCTCGCTGAAGCGCTGCGCTCGCTCCCTGGCCCTCTCCATGGTCCTTGGCTTCAGGATTTGGCAACAGGTCTGTCCAGGCCAAGATTCAGGGCTCCGATGCGCAGGGTGCAGCTGCAATTCAAGATCGACCCTCCCCTTTAAGAGCTGACCGGCGCCAGCGTGTCTGTGTGCAATCGCTAACTGGCCGCACCTGCGCTGTGCCCGCCCTCTGAGTTAGCGCCTCGCTCCTCGGGCTTAGCACCTTAAGAGAGTTGCGCAGCGCCTGATTTAGCGCTGCAATCACCTCCAGGGGCGAAAGAGACCAATTTAGCAGTAGGCGGCGATAATTTGCGCTGGGCGCTAAACTTTGCGCCCGGCCGATAATTGCGCCCCAAATGGGGTGATACCGAATTTCTCACACCTAGTTCCCTCGTCTAGGTCATTAATATATATATTGTGAATAGCTGGGGTCCTAGCACCGATCCCTGCTGTACCCCACTAGCCACTGCCTGCCATTCGGAAAAAGACCCGTTTATTCGGATGGAGTATAATGTGAGGAAATGTGAAGTTGTTCACTTTGGTAGGAAGAATAGAACAACAAAATATTTTTTAAATGGTGAGAAAGTATTAAATGGTGGTATTCAGAGAGATTTAGGTGTCCTCGTACAGGAAACACAGGGGCCTAGAAACTCAGTATAGCCACTTTTGGGGCGGTAAAGTCGGGCGGCCGCTAAAGTTTGCGCCCGGCGCAAAGTCGCGCCCCCTTCGCCGATATTCAGTCGCATCGCCCCAAGAGGTTGCTGCTGCGCTAAAACAGGCGATGCACGACTATCTTTAGGCGCTAAGCCGGCGGTGCTGAGCGATACCCCCGAGGCCGGGCGCAGCGCAGGTGCGGCGAGTTCTTGATTGACGGCAGACACTCTGGCGCCGGTCATCTCTTAAAGGGGGAGGGTGGATTTGTTTGCCTGCCACGCCCTGCAGACTGCAGCCCTCAACCTAGGCCTGACCACTTCAGCTTCACCTGTACAACGCCCAGGACTATGGAGAAGGCCAGGGAGAGAGCGCAGCGCTTCAGCGACGGAGACCTGAGGGTGCTGGTTGGCGGAGTGGAGCGCAGGCGCCATGTTTTGTTCCCAGAAGGTGGCAAGAGGCCGCTGCCCAGCGCCTACCGGAAAACCTGGAGGGAGGTGTCCAACAGGGTGTCTTCCAACAGCATGGTTGCCAGGACTCCTGTGCAATGCCGGAAGAAGTTCAACGACCTCACTCGGGTTGTCAGGGTGAGTACCCTTTCCAGTGTCCTCCTCATCCTTGCATGTGCACCTCACATTATGGGCAAAGGGACCTGAAAGCCCTAATGGCCAGCCCTCATCCAGCAGCTATGGGACTGGCATGAAAATCAATTGCACATTCAGCACTTTACACACTGTCCAAGCTATTCGACCATGGGAGGCATTGCAGACAAGATCAGGGCTACACACTGTCCAAGCTATTCGATCATGGGAGGCAGTGCAGACAAGATCAGGGCTACACACTGTACTTAGAGGCCGTCCTTTCTCTTGCAGGCCAAGGTTGCGCACAACTGGCGCAACCGAACTGACACCGGCGGAGGCCGTCCTGACCTCAAAGAGCTCTCCGACCTCGACCAGCGTGTGGAGCGCATTATGGGAGGCCGGCTGATTGGCCCCATCGCCAGCGGAGATGCCGACCCTGTTCTGGGCACCAATGGTAAGGGCATCACCTTTTGGACCTCTCTCGTTCCACTTGCGCATCAGATCAGCATCCTTTGCCACTGTCCGACCAATGCGATGAATGGCACCACTCATGCCTCCCTCGCTGCTGCCCTGTCCTCACTCTAAAGCTACTCTTGTGCCTTCCTGCTTTCAGATGGTGAATCGCCAGGTGAGGAGGCGGGCCCTCAAGCTGCCACTGTCAGCCCTTCGGAAGACGAGGAGGAGGAAGAGGAAGCCGGCCCATCAGTGCCACCCTCAGCCGCGCCAGCCCATGGCGATGTAGGGGACACGTCTTCCCTGGAGGGGAGCTGGGGGAAAGGGTCGGAGGAGAGTGAAGCTCCGGGGCCCAGCGGCCTGCAGCAACGTGGGAGGGGTGGGGAAGCTCGGCGGACTTCTCCCCAGAGGGTGAGTGCGGCCTCCAGTCCTGTGACGGTGAGCGCAGAGGAGGTGCGCCTCCTAGAGGAAATGGCCGTCCAGGCTGAGCGCAGGCACACTGAGCTCATGGCTGCAGTGGCAAGGATGCCTGACTCCATAGAGTCACTGGCAAGCAGTGTGCAGGAATTCGGGGCAGCACAGGCCAGGAGTCTGCAACAATTCAGTGCAGCACAGGCCAGGAGTCTGGAACTATTCAGTGCAGCACAGGCCAGGAGTCTGCAGGACATCGCGGCAGCACAGGCCAGGAGTCTGCAGGACTTCGCGGCAGCACAGTCGGCTTCTAGCCAAGTGCTCAGTCGTGCCATCCATTCACTGGCTGGTGTCATGCGGACACAGACCAGGGCCACACGGGCACTAACTGCTGCCACCCTCGCTGGATCAGCCAGGCATCGCCAGGGCACTCGCCGCGCAGCAGCAGCCCAGCAGTCTGTCCTTCAGCTGTTTGCTGCACATGCTGCAGTGCTGGCCCGTGCGAGTGCCAATGTGTCAGGTGACCAGCGAGCACCTGCGATCTGCCAGGTTGCCACCATTCCCGCAGCCGACACTGCCACTCCGCCATTGCAGCTGCCACGAGCTGCTGGACAGACTGCTGCCGCCCAGCCAGAGTTGGAGCAGTCAGCAGCCGGACACTCCAAGGCCAGAGCTGGTGCAGGCCGACCCCCAAGGGCATCTGCCGTCTCGCCATCTGCCCCTCAGCAGCCTTCCCCCAGCCTTGCTGCAGCCACTGGGCTCCCATTGAGGAGGAGCAGCAGGGCGGGCAGGGGCCAGGCAAGGATGCGCAAGGCATCGCCCTCGCAGGGCAAAAAGTAGAGGTATGCACAAATGCCTGGTGCTTGTTGTAAGGCCGACACTGGTGCAGTTGTTTTTGTGTAAGGCCGAGACTGGTGTCTTTCTTTATTTTTGTAAGGCCGAGACTGGTGTCTTTCTTTCTTTTTGTAAGGCCGAGACTGGTAGTTTTGTGTTTTTGGAGGGGGCTTCTCCACATGAGCATGTAATGTGGGAAGGGCAGAGGTTTTCAATAAATTATTGTTGTTAAATTGCAGTGTGCATGGTCTTTTGGTTAAGTCCTGGTTGCCCTGCTCGGCTGAGGGCTTGTGGAGCGGCTACATTCATTTGCTGACATTGGCACAAGCCAGTCCCTGAGAGGGGGCCTAGAACCGACGTTCAATAAGCCGGCGACGGGCGGCCCTTGCACTTTCTGCCTCCCTCCTGTGCTGGTCCTCCTCCTCCTCCTCCTCCTCCTCCTCCTCAGGTGGTCCTCCAATCTGTGGTGGCAGTGGCTGAGTCCTGCGGATAGCCAGGTTGTGCAGCATGCAGCAAACGACCACGAAATGGGAGACTCGCTCCGGCGAATACTGTAGGGCTCCACCGGAACGATCCAGACAGCGGAACCGTTGCTTCAGGACGCCGATTGTTTGTTCGATGATGTTCCTGGTCGCTTGATGGCTCTCGTTGTATCCCTCTTCAGCAGGGGTGCTGGGCGCACGGAGCGGGGTCATCAGCCAGGTACACAAAGGATAGCCTTTGTCCCCGATAAGCCATCCGCATGGGTGAGGCTGGGCCTGGAACATGTCTGCCACAGAAGTCTGTCGCAGGATGAAGGCATCGTGGCTGCTGCCTGGAAAGCGGGCATTGACAGCTAGGATGAGCTGCCCGTGGTCACACACCAGCTGGACATTCAGCGAATGGTAGCCCTTCCAGTTGCGGTAATCCTCGGCATTCTCCAGAGGTGCCCGCAAAGCCACATGCGTGCAGTCAATGGTGCCCTGCACCATGGGGAAGCCCGCGAATGCTGCAAAGCCCATTGCACGCTGTTGCTGCTTGGCAAGGGCCATGGAGAAGGCGATGAACTGACGTCTCCTTTTGAAAAGGGCATTGGTCACCTGGCGGATGCAGCAATGCACGGCGAACTGGGAGATGTTGGCAATGTCCCCAGTAGCGGATTGGAAGGAGCCGGTGGCATTGAAGTTGAGAGCCACCGTCACCTGCACTGCCACCGACAGAGACGTCCTGCTCCTCAGCTGTGGCTGCAGATCACCGCCAAGCAGCTGGCAGATCTCTGTGACCACGTCCCTTCTGAATCGCAGCCTCCGAACACACTGCTCCTCAGACATGTTGAGATAGGAGAACTGCTGGCGGTATACCCTGGGTGGGTATGGCCTCCTTTGCCGACGCCTGTTGCCCCCTCTCCATCTAGCCAGGGCTGCCACTCTCTCACGGCGTCTGTGAGCCCTTTGGATGTAATTGAGAAAGCCTGCGTTGACACCCATTGCAGCCCCCATAATATGCTGGCAAACAATGAGATGTCAATGAAGGCAAAGACTAGTGGAAATCTGTGGCCTGAAGCCAGAAGTACCTGTCCGAGTGTTGGGCCAAAGCAGAAAGCTATCTACCTTGGTCTCGCTCCAAAGATCCGTTTCGCAAGAGGGAGTGCTGCGAAATGGCAGCCTTTTATATTGCAGGAGGAGTGCCCTTTAATTTGCGCCCCCCGCGCCCCGCATCGGCTGAGCACCGTTCCACTTAACAGTCGCTAGGGGCGCCAGGCGCACAATGGGGCGTTGCCACTGAAGTTCTGGTTGGGGGCGCACAAAGGGCGTTGCACGAGGAAATGACGTCATGATCTGCGCGCGCAGCTGAGCGCGCGCAAAGACTTTGCGCCGCTGCTAAATCTCTAGTGAAGTTGGGGCGAGGCGCAGTTCTCGCTGCGCCCGGGCGCTACCCGCCTAGCGCCCGACATCTACTCCTCCTAAGGTGCTAACGGCTGGCGCAACCAACTGAATTTCTAGGCCAGGAAGTTTGCATGCAGGTACAGCAAGCAATTAGGAAGGCAAATGGCATGTTGACCTTTACAAGGAGGTTGGAGTACAGGAGTAAGAGTAAGACTGAGATGAGGAGGAATTTCTTTACTCCGAGGGTTGTGAATCTTTGGAATTCTCTACCCCAAAGGGCTGTGGATGCTGAGTAATTAAGTATATTCAAGGCTGAGATAGATAGATTTTTGGACTCTAGGGGAATCAAAGGATATGGGGATCGGGCGGGAAAGTGGAGTTGAGGTTGAAGATTAGCCATGATCTTATTGAATGGCTCGAGGGGCCATATGGCCCACTCCTGCTCCTAATTGTTATGTTCTTATGTAACTGTAAGCATTTAATGAAGTGATAAGTTACCACTCAAATCTTACTGCTTCTTCTTACTTAATGACATTCTAAAGCACAAATGTCTGATTTGTTTCTGTTGTCTGCAAGAATAAGTTTCTGAACTGAAATAAAAAACAGAAAGTACTGGAAATGGACAGTGGGTTGATCAGTATAGGAAAGAGAAAGTTATTCATCCATTTTACCAGCTAGCCCACAATAGCTGCCAGAAAATGTTTCTTCTCATCCAATACTGGATGTCGGGCAAGCATCATGACAAGTCAGTGGCAGTGGAGGGGTGCGTGAGAGGTGGTGGTGAGGTGGAGCAGGGTGTTGTCAGGCTTCATGTGGAATGAGAAAGCAATGTAACTGGCATTCCAAGGATGATGCCAGAAATGTAAGGGTATACCTATTAGGAAAGGATGAACAGGCTGGGTCTCTTTTCTCTTGAAAAGAGAAGGCTGAGGAGTGACCGAATAGAGGTCTTTAAAATTATGAAAGGTTTTGATAGAGTAGATACAGAGAGAGTGTTTCCACTTGCGGGGAAGAGCAAAGACAGAGGCCATTAATATAAGATAGTCACCAAGAAATCAAATAGGGAATTCAGAAGAAACTTCTTTACCCAGGGAGTGGTGAGAATGTGGAACTCACTACCACAGGGAGTGATTGAAGCAAAAAGTATAGTTGCATTTAAGGGGAGGCTGGACAAGCATATGAGGGAGAAGGGGAAAGAGGGTTATGCTGATAGAGTTAGATGAGGAAAGATGGGAGGAGACTCGAATGGAGCATAAACAGTGGCATGGACTGGTTGGGCCGAATGACTTGTTTCTGTGCCATATATCTTATGTAATCCCATGAGCAGCACCTTGGGATGTTTTTCTATGTTAAAGATTCAGGTTCAGCTTGCCTGAATTCAAAGCAAGGTCATCTGTGAGTCATTCCATTCCCAATCCCAAACCTATTGCAGGAATTAAGCATATAATCCAAATTAACACTCTTGTGTAGTAGGGTGAATGCTGCATTGTCAGAGGAACCATCTTTTTCATGAGACATTAAACCATATGCTTATTCCAATTGTTCAGGTGGAGGTTAAAGATCTCATGGCACTATTGAAAGAAGAGCAGGAAGTTCTCCTTGAGTCCTCGATGATATTCCTCCCTTAACTAACACCAGCAAAAATTTGATTAACTGGTAATTTATCTCATTGGTGTTTGTGGGAGCTTGCTGTGTTTTTTTAAATTCGTTTATGGGATGTGGGCGTCGCTGGCAAGGCCAGCATTTATTGCCCATCCCTAATTGCCCTTGAGAAGGTGGTGGTGAACCACCTTCTTGAACCGTTGCAGTCCATGTGGTGAAGGTACTCCCACAGTGCTGTTAGGGAGGGAGTTCCAGGGTTTTGACCCAGCAACGATAAAGGTGTTCAAAATGGCTGCCACATTTGCATACATTGCAAATCACTGTATTTCAAAGTTGTTTAATATAATCTTTCTGACATTCTAAGAGATGTGATAAGGCTATATAAATGCAAGTCTTTTTTATTTTTAATTTAAAATATATTTCTTGAATGGGGCTGATTCAGGCCAGCTCTGCAGAGCAGGATAATGATTAATATATGCACAAGGCAAGTACCAATGCTTTTTGTTATTAGATATCCTATTACTGATTTAATTTTAATAGAATATGCTTTACTAGCCTTTCCTCCACACCCGCTATCTAGACCATTTCATATCTGTGCATTGGCAGATTGAATAGTTGAGAAGTTTATGTGATATGTGTCTGTTCTTCTCATTATTTAAAGTTCAGGCAATTCGGTTTCCTAGTGCTTTTCTCCACTATAGAAAAAGTTTTCTCACAGGGCATATCATTTCAGATAATATGCCCTTTCCCCAAAGCTGAGAATCTAGTATTCTAAAGGCTGCAGTTGTGAACAAGTGTGTGTATATGTGTGTGAGGAGAGGAAGGGGAAAATAACTGATAATGTTCTGTTTGTAATCAGTTTTCTTTGAATATATTGATGCGTGCTTAGACACAGTAGGTTATCTTCCCTTATCCTGTTGAATCTACCTGTCTACAAATCAAAATCGCCACTCCACTGTACACCCTGTCCTAAGCACGCACAGCTGAACATAAGTTCAGCTACACGATGGACCCCCCACCAGTGCTGTTTAAAGGGTTGTTCTGGACCGATGGACATTTTTACATGCAGTAGCACCCTCTGGTGGTGGTTATTGTGTTAGCAGTGTGTTTGTATGAAGCAGAGGTCATTTGACCTTTGTTCCTTTCTTCCTGTGAGAGGTCATTTGACCTTTGTACCTTTCTTCCTGTGTAACACAGGAAGTAGAATTCCAGGAAGAACCTGGCAGTAATGGAGGATTCCATAAGGGTTTCACAATCCAATGTAATCTGATTTCATATGTTAGGCCAAGCGCAATATCTGTGAGTATCTTTGTTTCTTAGCATAATAGCAACGTTGTCAGAGTAGTATTTTGATAACACTATGTTTGTAAAACGTTAATGTTTGATAGTTACAGAAGTGAGTCCAAATGTTAGTTAGTTATACAATTAATCTATTCTACTGTTGTAAATATGTTATATCTTATATAATATCGAATGTATAGTACTGTAGCGGTTCGTGTAGATTGTACGTGACGTGACGTCAGTGCGCTAGGGCGCGTCTTAAAGGGGCAATGGCCCCAACAGGTAAGTTAAAAGGGCAACGGCCCCAAAAGGTAAGTTAAACATACAGTAAGGTAAGTTAAAGGGAATTATGTGTCTCAATGTAAGGGACAACCAGTGGTACCGCCACATAGGCCCCCCCAGAATTCGCTTTAATGAAAGTCCAAGGATGAGATGGTCTGACGAGCTGGTGGTCACGGCGGTCGTGCTGTCTCGACTTGGTAGGCGAGGTATGAAGATGCTGCTCGTGAGCGGATCCTTACGCGCGTCGTGGCGAATAAAACGTATCCGTCAGGCGAAGGACCGTGGAGACGTGCGAAACAGCAGGCCTTGTCAGAGTGACGGGCAGGTTGGGCGGACGCGGGCGATGTCTCCGTTGATGTTGAAACAAGTCCTTGTTCCGCCAAAATCTGCAGGAACGCCGAAGGGCGATCCAGGAGGTCTTGGCTGGTGAGGTCGGTGAACTCGCCGACAGGTGAGCGAAACCTTCGGGAGGCTGGAACGCATGGAACGGTGCATGCCATAGTGCTACGACGATAACACAACGGAGGGTGAAGAGTTGCTGCGTTGATCAGTGATCGGTGAGGCCAGCAACTTTCATGTGGCTGACCGCAGCCGCAGGATGCCCGTTGGACCCATCCTCGATGTGTGCAGCTTCAGTAGACATTTGCGTTTGGTAAATGGAAAACTGGATAAAGGGCAGCAACGGTCCAGGTTGTTGTTGCTTTCGGGCGGGGTAAACTCTGCCTGGAGGGCGTCAACACTTGTAACAGTCGTAGATTTAGGAGAAAACAGCCGGGAGGGCGGCACGCTTTTGTTCACGCCGAATCGTGTAGTAGGTAACACAACCAGCAGGCTGAAGGGCTGGTGCATCGTCGACGGAGAAGGGGTCGTCGTTTCGCATGAGGGATGGGTCGTCATGGTTCACGAGGGATGGGTCCTCGTGCGCGAGGAGTGCGTCCTCGTGTTTCGCAGGGGTGAGTCCTCGTGGTATCCCCGCAGGGCGCGCTCCGATCTTGTGGGCCCGAACATGCTGTACCCTGCGCTTGGAGAGATGTATACTTGCTGTTGCTTTGGACGTAGAGGCGGACGATCCGTGTGGCGGTAGAAGAGTCGAATACGGAGACCGTGAGCATGTGCGTGGTCTGTGCCGCATCGATGTTCTTGGCGAACAGGGCTTCTTCCTTCATAAAGCACGAGGGAGACCGCGACAGCAGAATGGCTGATGCTTCCATAGTGTGCTTCGTTTGTGAAAGGCATTCACAAACCCACCAATTGTAGCGCTGGTGGACGACGGTTGCCGTTGGTCGTGCTCTACTTCTGTGAAATTGTTCGTGAAAAACGGGCTCACCTCCAAGCTGCGCTTCCGTTGCGAAGACGTTCGCAAAGATGGGGTCGCTTTTGGTGGAATCGGTGTTAGGCGGTTGCTATTCCGTGGTTGTTCGTCAGTTGTGCGTTGGTCGTCTTGTGGGAAGACGAGGGTCAGGCTGCACGTTGCTACCGTGAAAATCGTTCACGGATACGGGTTCGCCAATTGTAGCGTAGGAATTGATGAGCTCCCGTACTCATGTCGTAGGGTCACCAATGTAGCGGTGTAGCGGTTCGTGTAGATCGCCACTAAATAAGAGAGTTTGACTTCGATGAACTATAATAAGTTGATTATTTACAGGAACAGGCTAATTACAGCAGGTAAGATAGCAGGTAAGATGGCTGACTGTAGGAGCACCGTGGTGTAGGTCTTGTCCCAGCGGGGACTCCATGAGGACTGAGTTCGCAGTCCTGTGGGGAGCGTGATGACGTCATCGCGTTTGTGTTGTGACATCATCAAGTTGCTCGCGTTTCCCGCGCTTAGGGCGTCACGTGATGCGCGTCATTGCGTCGCTGGCCGGGCTGTGCCGGTGCTTGCCGCGGGAGCGGAAGATCGCGTCGCTCCCGTTGGCTGGCCGTTGAGGCCGAAGACGCTAGGCCGGGCTGTGCCAGTGCTTGCCGCGGGAGCGGAAGATCGCGTTGCTCCCGTCGGCTGGCCATTGAGGCCAAAGACGCTAGGCCGGGCTGTGCCGGCGCACGCTCATCACGTTGTACGTGACGTGACGTCAGCGCGCTAGGGCACGTCTTAAAGGGGCAATGGCCCCAACAGGTAAGTTAAAAGGGCAACGGCCCTAACAGGTAAGTTAAACATACAGTAAGGTAAGTTAAAGGGAATTATGTGTCTCAATGTAAGGGACAACCAGTGGTACCGCCACAGTACTCAGTTTATGTACAAAACATACTTTATCTTTGTTTACAGTTTCACAAAATTGTTCAAGTAAAGGCTTGAAACAGCAAACGGCTTCACGAAGAATTATTTTGAATAAGTGTTTAACTTGCTGGATAACTAGATAGGAGCACGTCTAGTGCAGCCAGTACAGTGAAAAGATATCAGTGAAAAGATATCAGTGAAAAGATATCAGTGAAAAGATAGCAATACAGCTAGCTGTGAAGAGTGGAGCAGGAGGAACCCAGTGTAAGACTTAACCTCGTAGAGCACATCTACCTCACATCAACATGTCAGAAGATAATAACGAAAATGCTTTGCAGCGAGGAGAAGACCTTAAACAGGCAGACGAAACTGTAGAAGGTGACAATCGGTCTATAAACTCCGGTTACGGCAGATCGCAAGCTGGTTCACGGTCACCAGGTGGTTCTAGAATAAGCGTGACTATCGCCAGAGCACAGGCTAAGCTAGTGGCAGCTCAAGCCAGAGCTGCACATGTGAACAGTGAAATAGAAATAAAAGTAAGACAGGCCCGTCTCCAAGCTGAACACCAAGCAGAACAGGCCCGATTCCAAGCAGAACAGGCCCGATTCCAAGCAGAACAGACCCGACTCCAAGCGGAACAGGCCCGTCACCAAGTGGAACGCCAGGCTGAACAGGCCCGTCTCCAAGCCACATTAGACGCTCTGCAGCAACAAAAAGAGATAGATGCTGCATTAGCCGAGACACAAGTATTCGAGGCAATTTTGGAGGGAGCTGATCCCGAGACAGCTTACAAACCTTTAATTCCCGTTCCGTGGCAGAGTCCACGACAGCGCACCATAGATTACGTGAGCGACCATGCCAACATACAGTTTACAGGAGAAAGCGATGGAGGCCCGCACATCTCTACAGACGCAAGCACTTCGTATAACATGCCACAAGTTGCCAACCAAGATCAAAGCAGACGGCGTGCCTCAAGCTGCAGAGTCTCCCCCAGCAGAACGGAAGACACGGTGCAGAGGAATAGGACGCCGAATAGAGAAAGTCAGAGGCAAATCCCCTCTCGGTTCCTTGAGACCCCCAACAGAGCCCCTAGCCAAGGCAACCCTGGCACAGGTCCCAGCACCTACAACCTCGCAAAATACCTTGCACGCACCCAGCTGGTGACTTCGGGGTTAATTAAGTTTGATGACAGGCCGGAGAATTATCGGGCTTGGAAGTCCTGCTTCCACGATGCCATATCTGGCTTAGACCTGTCGGCAGGAGAAGAGCTCGGCCTCCTTATCAAATGGCTCGGCCCAGAGTCCGCCGGACAGGCCTGCAGGATAAAAGCGGCCAATGTGGGGCAGCTGCCAGAGGGGTTGAAGAAGGCTTGGGCGAGGCTGGAAGAAAGCTACGGCTCACCCGAAGCCATTGAAAGGGCTCTCTTTGACAGGTTGGAGAACTTTCCGAGGTTGACGAGTAAGGAACCCCAGAAGCTCCGCGACCTTGGAGATCTGCTGTCGGAACTCGAAGCCGCAAAGCAGGACGGCTACCTACCCGGTCTATCGTACTTAGACACTTCCAGAGGGGTAAGTCCCATCATTGAGAAGCTTCCATTTAACCTGCAGGAGAAGTGGATAACGTTTGGATCAAAGTTCAAGCTAAAGCACAACGTGGCGTTCCCACCATTCTCTGCGTTCGTTAAATTCATCCGTAAAGAAGCCAAAGCCAGGAATGACCCCAGCTTCAACTTCTTCTCCTCCCACCCAGCACTTGCCAGAAGAGACAAGTTCGACAGACATGGAAAGACACCAATATCTGTCCATAAAATGCAAGTGTCCTCAACTAAGCACACAAAGATTCAGAAGAAACCTGAGGATATGAGCAAACAATGCCCTATCCACAACAAGCCCCATCCTTTAAAGAAGTGCAGAGGCTTCAGGGAGATGTCCCTGGAAGATCGGAAACAATATCTTAAAGAGGACTCTATATGTTTCAAGTGCTGCTCTTCCACGAGCCATCTCGCCAAGAACTGCAAGGCAGATGCAAAATGCACAGAATGTGAAAGTGATCGGCACATTTCAGCACTACACCCAGGCCCAGCTCCTTGGAAGTCAGAGACGCCTCCTCCCGCTTCAGAGCACGGCGGGGAGAGAGAGGGAGCTGCCGGTCCGGAGATTACATCCAGGTGCACCGAGGTGTGTGGAGAAGGAGTGAGTGCAAGAGCATGCTCCAAGATATGCCTCGTTAATGTGTACCCTGCAGGATGTCGCCAGGAAGCTGAAAAGATGTATGCCATACTAGATGAACAAAGCAATCATTCTCTAGCAAGATCCGAGTTCTTCAACATCTTCAAAGTCAAAGGAAGTCCGTCGCCTTACACGCTGAAGACGTGTGCTGGACTTTCAGAGACAGCTGGCAGGAGGGCCTGCGGTTACGTTGTTGAGTCAGCTGACGGGAAGATTAGTCTCCCCCTTCCTACATTCATCGAATGTAATCAAGTCCCCGACAACCGTTCTGAGATTCCCACTCCAAATGCAGCTCGTCATCACCGTCATCTGAGACGCATTGCAGACGAGATCCCACCTCTTGATCCAGATGCAAACATACTTCTGTTGTTGGGAAGAGACATCCTGAGGGTACATAAGATAAGGGAACAGATCAACGGTCCACATGACGCCCCTTTCACCCAAAGGCTAGACCTCGGCTGGGTCGTTGTTGGAGACGTGTGCCTCAAGGGCGCTCACAAGCCATCTCAGGTGAGCACACTCAAGACTTCCATCTTGGAGAATGGTCGTCCAAGCTACCTTACCCCGTGCAGTAGTCAGATCCGAGTGACAGAGAAGTTCAGTCATACGGCTCAGCCTCAGAAAACCCCGGTGCTGATCTCCACAGACAGCACACAGATGATGCTCACTGGAGAGAACCCGGGTCAGTCAGTCTTCTGTCGCACTGCCAACGATCACAAACTTGCTCCATCGATCGACGATATGAGGTTCAGATTATGGACAATGAGGTCTCTCGTGACAGCTCTAACAGCTGGGTTGCACCCTAACCCTTCCGGAACCCCAGACGACGGCTGCTGAACAACAGGGGGTGTTGTGTATGTACCTTTAAGGGAATAACTGGTCTCAGACTGCAGTACCGGCAGTGACCACCCCTGTATAAAAGGCCCTAGCAGGCTTCTGTAGTTTCAGTTTCCAGGTTGTCTCCATTCAGTAAAGACTTGTTATAATCAACTCCTGCAGTCCGTGTCTCAATTATACACGGACATAATACTGGCGACGAGTAAGAAACGAACTTACCTGCAACTCGGCAGCACCTCAGACGACGTTATTGAAGGTCGAAGCCAGAAGAAAGAAAAAAAATAATAATCCAAAGGAACTCGAGAAACGGGCGTCGACCATGGGCAACCGCCCTCCAAATCATCGAATTGAAAAGTTGCAGGAGAGACTGTCGAGAGCCAGGCTTGGTTCTCCAGTCTGTGGTTTCCCAGCTAATCGGGCTGGTGGCAGGTAGTGCAATGATCCTTCCTGGGCTGCGGCGGGCTAGAGCTCGATCGGGTGGCTCTGCAACGGGGCCGGGCAGCGAGTCGGGAAGCAAAGAGAGAGAGAGAGGGTGGAGCACACAGGGCGCGGCCGGTGATTCGAAGCCGGGCAGCGTTCGGACCTATGAAGAGGGAGGGAAGTGTTCCAGAGGATCCGCTCCACGACGGGAACGGTTCTTCAATTAACGGAGCAAATATTGAAGCGCGATAGAAAAATAAAAATACCGTGGAGAGCGGCGTTGGCAGCAGCGATCGGGGAGGCGCGAAGACCATAGGGCGTCACCATTACAGGATAGTAAAATAAATATAATTGCCAGCAACAGCGTTGGCAGCTGCGGCAGCGGCGGGAAAGCGTGGGAGGCGCCATCTTAACTCGGCGGGGAAGAAGGAAAAGCGCGGGAGGCGCCATTTTGATCCATCGGGGACGAAGGAAAAGCGTGGGAGGCGCCATCTTAGATTTTCAAGATGCCAAAGACTGGCGATATCACTGCCTTCGATAATGCAAGAGAAGACTGGACCACGTATGTGGAAAGAGTCGAGGTATATTGCGAGGCAAACGAAATAGCTGATGAGAAAAAGGCATCGGTATTGCTAAATTTAATGGGCGCAAGACTGTACGGCCTATTGTGGGACCTGATTGCTCCAGCCAAACCGAAGGCGAAGAGTTTTAATGAAATTGTTGCTATCCTACAGGAAAACCTAAATCCTACACCGCTGCTGATAGCAGAAAAATTTTAATTCCACAGGAGAAATCAGCAATGCTGATTACCTTACGGAACTACGCATGCTATCAAAGCACTGCCAGTTCGGAGCAGGACTGGCAGATACCTTACGGGACAAATTTGTCTGTGGACTCCTGAGTGAAGGAACCCAGAAGAGGTTACTCTCAGAGAAAGAGCTGATGCTAGATAAGACTTTCAGCGTGGCAGTATCGTACGAAGCAGCAGCAAGGGGAGCTGCGGAAATACAACGAAAGCCACAGGAATACAGCACCCACGAAATGACACGGGGATTTGCAAAATGTTATCGCTGCGGCAGAACAAACCATGACCAGAAGGACTGCTGGTCCAAGGACAAAATATGCAGGCAATGAGGAAAGATGGGACACATTGCATGAGTTTGCAGGTCTGGGAAGAAGACCAATGACAACAAAAAGGCTACTAAGGAACCGTACAGGAAAGTACAAAAGATGACGGACAGTAGTTCCGAAGACCAGATGAGCGATAGTGAATCCGGGAACAAGAGGCTAAGCTGCCTCAAACTTCACAACATAATCGCAAAAGAGGATCACTGAACCATTTGGGTCACCATCACGATAGCAGGGTCCCAAGTCAAAATGGAATTGGATACAGGATCAGCTCTAACCGTCATGAATCGACGAGACTACGATCGGCTATTCTCACACATACACTTGAGAGAGACATCCATTGTCTTGAGGACGTATACGGGGCAAAAAGTATACCCCAGAGGAAAAATAAGGGTGCCTGTCGAATACAACGGCAAGAAAATACGGAAATTGTATCTCTACATTCTGCAAGATGGTGGACCACCGTTATTGGGACGTGAATGGATCAGAAAGATAAGTTTAGACTGGCACTCCATTCAGGCACTGACGGTGGCTGGTAAAAAGGATGATGACGTCACTCCTGGACGATTGTCAACAACCTTAGCTGACGCCAAAGAGGTATTTCAACAAGAACTGGGCACTCTTAAAGGCGTAACCGCCTCGATAAAAATAGAGGAGAATGCAATTCCCAAGTTTTTCAAAGCAAGACCGGTACCATATGCAATTCGCCCAGCCGTCGAGGCAGAGCTGGAGAATCTGGAGAATGCAGGCGTGTTATCTAAGGTAGACTGGAGCGAGTGGGCGACACCCACCGTTCCTGTCATGAAGAAAACGTTAAACAATAAGTCTGAGGAGCCAAGGAAGGTTCGCATCTGTGGGGACTTCAAGGTGACAGTGAACCCAGTCCTTCACACAGTACAATATCCTCTTCCAAGGATAGAAGATATCTTCACCTCACTATGTGGAGGGAAGCGTTTTACAAAAATTGACCTAGCTCAAGCATATTTGCAGATAGAGGTTGAAGAATTCTCTTGGAAGTATCTCACGATAAACACTCACAAAGGTCTTTACCAGTATAATCAACTGGTATTCGGAGTAGCATCAGCTCCGGCGATATGGCAAAGAGCGATGGAACAAGTCCTGCAAGGGATTCCGGGGACTCAGTGTTACTTGGACGACATCCTAGTGACAGGTGAAGATGACAGTGAACACCTTGCCAACCTAGAGCAGGTGCTCACTAGACTACGTGAACATGGGCTACGAGCCAATCGCCCCAAGTGCGAGTTTTTTATGAAACGGATATCGTATTGTGGCCACGTGATTGATGAAGAGGGGTTGCATAAGTCCCCTGACAAAATTGAAGCGGTAGTTAAGGCTCCAGCGCCTGAAAATGTGTCACAACTGAGGTCATTCCTCGGATTGGTGAATTACTACCATAATTTTTGCCGAATTTGTCCACAATTCTGCATCCACTGAACGCACTACTACGAACGGGAGTAGCATGTAAATGGAGCGATAAATGTAAGCGGCCCTTTCAGAAGAGTAAGGACCTAATCACTTCAAGAGAAGTATTGGCTCACTACAACCCATCACTACCGATAAGATTGGCGTGTGATGCGTCTCCCTACGGCATTGGGGCGGTACTGTCACATAAATTCCTTGATGTTTCAGAGAGGCCGATAGCTTTTGCGTCACGCTCGTTAACTTCAGCCGAGCGTAACTACGCCGAGATTGACAGAGAGGCCCTCAGCCTGGTGTGGGGGGGTGAAGAATTTCAATCACTACCTGCACGGTCAGAAATTTACTCTACTAACTGATCATCAACCTCTCGTCTCCATTTTCAACCCTCAGAAGGGCGTACCAATAATGACGGCACAACGGCTACAGAGGTGGTCCCTTTTCCTAGGGGCACACCAATATGACATCGAGTACAAAGGAACTAAACAGCATGGGAATGCTGATGGATTGTCGCGCCTACCGTTGCCGAAGGTGGAAGAAGAACTGGCAGTGGATCCAGTGGAGTTATTCCACTCGACTATAGTCGAATGTCTCCCTGTGACGAATGCAAACATAGAAAAGGAAACACAAAATGACCCGACACTCTCCTGGGTCTATGATTTAACGGTGAAGGGATGGCCTGCACATGGCGAACCACTGCTGCCAGCATTCTCGCCGAGAAGAGAACAGCTGTCAGTGTGTAGAGGAACCTTGATGTGTGGATCCAGAGTAGTAATTCCACCCAAATTGAAGGATAGAGTGCTCAATGAGCTTCATGAGGGTCATCTGGGAGGGGTAAAAATGAAGAACTTAGCCAGAGCGTTTGTGTGGTGGCCGGGAATCGATAGAGAAATCGAAGAGATGACCAAGAGCTGTACAGGATGCCAGAAGGTCCAAAACGCCCCACCACAAGCCCCTCTACATCCATGGGAGTGGCCCTCATCTCCATGGCAAAGGGTGCACATTGATTTTGCTGGTCCCTTTATGGACTCGATGTTTTTAATTGCGGTGGATGCACATTCAAAGTGGCCAGAGGTAATAAAAATGTCCTCAACTACCACAGAAAAAACTATCACAGTCTTACGAACCATATTCGCCAGGAATGGGCTGCCTGAACAGATTTGCTCTGACAATGGACCACAGTTTGTGTCTGAAGAGTTCCGGAGGTTCTTAAAGAACAATGGTGTTAAGCATTATACATCCGCCCCATATCATCCAGCCACTAATGGATTGGCCGAGAGGTTTGTTCAAACATTCAAGAAGGCTATCAAGGCAATGTGTAATGAAGATATACCCCTACAACACAAGGTGGATAACTTCTTGTTTGCCTACCGGAATGCGACACATGCGGTTACCAACCAAACTCCAGCCATGATGTTCTTCAATCGAAGACTACGATGCCGCTTGGATTTGGTTAAGCCAAACGTCAGAAGAGATGTGGAGAACAGGCAGTTTCTGAATATGAATGAAAGGCCGACCAGGAGTTTTAAGATAGGTCAACCAGTTTTGGCCTGGGACTATTGCACAGAGAAATGGCAGCCAGGAACGATCTGTACACGGCAAGGATCTCTAATGTATACCGTGGACGTTGGAGAGAGCATTGTAAGATGCCATGCTGACCAGATTCTAGAGTCACTGGAAAACGTCAACTCCACACCACGATCTGATACACCTGGCGATGAAACCGAAGTACCAATTGCATCTACCGCAGAATCGGTGATATTGGAAGCAGACGAACCAAACAACGACATTGATCCCGACTCAACCTTGCCAGAAGAACCTGATATCCCAAAGAGGCGTTATCCAGACAGAATCAGGAAGCCTCCTCAAAGACTGAACTTATAATTGCTTAACTTCAACCAATGTATCTAGCAACCGTAATTGTAATTGTAATTAGTTATTATTTAGTTGTTAAATGAATGTTATGTACTCTTTATCTAAAAGGGGAGGAATTGTTGTGTATGTACCTTTAAGGGAATAACTGGTCTCAGACTGCAGTACCGGCAGTGACCACCCCTGTATGAAAGGCCCTAGCAGGCTTCTGTAGTTTCAGTTTCCAGGTTGTCTCCATTCAGTAAAGACTTGTTATAATCAACTCCTGCAGTCTGTGTCTCAATTATACACGGACATAATAGGGGGTATGCCTATAATCGTCTTAACTCACTCCGTCGCACACTAGAGAAGAAGCCAGAGATGAAAGCACACTTCCTAGAATTTGTCAAGAAAATGCTTTTCAACGATCATGCAGAGATAGCTCCTCCACTCCAGGAAGGCCAAGAGTGTTGGTACCTCCCTTCCTTCGGAGCCTATCACCCCAAAAAGCCGGATCAGATCCGCGTGGTGTCTGACTCCAGTGCACCATATCAGGGAGTCTCTCTCAACGACGTACTCCTCACAGGGCCCGATCTTAACAACAGCCTCTTGGGCATGCTCATGAGATTCAGGAAAGAGCCCGTCGCCATCACTGCCGATATCCAGCACATGTTTCATTGCTTCGTGTTGAGAGAAGACCACAGAGACTTCCTCCGCTTCCTGTGGTATCGGGACAATGACCCCAATAGAGACATTGTGGACTACAGAATACGTGTCCATGTCTTTGGGAATAGCCCATCCCCTGCTGTCCCCATATACGGACTAAGGAGGGCTGCCAAGGAAGAAGACGACGACTTTGGCAGTGATGTGAGAGGGTACATCGAACGAGAGTTCTATGTCGATGACACACTGAAGTCATTCCCGACCGAAGCAGAGGCCATCAGTACCCTTGGACGAGCCCAGGAACTACTTGCACTATCCAAACTCAGGCTGCATAAATGCCGCTGAAAGGTATGATTCTGTGAGTATGATATTGTCAGGCTGTTGTTTGACTAGTCTGTGGGACAGCTCTCCCAATTTTGGCACAAGTCCCCAGATGTTAGTGAGGAGGGCTTTGCAGGGTCGACTGGGCTGGGTGTGCCACTGCCTTGTCCGTAGCCGGTGCCAAGTTCAATGCCATGTGTTCTGTCCAGCTTTATTCTTATTATTGTTTCTTGTAGCGGTTTGTTACAACTGAGTGGCTTGCTAGGCCATTTCATAGGGCAGTTAAGAGTCAACCATATTGCTGTGGGTCTACAGTCACATATAGGCCCGACCAGGTAAGGACGGCAGATTTCCTCCTCTAAAGGACATTAGTGAACCAGATGGGTTTTTACGACAATCCGATAGTTTCATGATTACCATTACTGATACTGTAGTGTATGTACCTTTAAGAGAGAACTACTTTTACAGCTCCTGTATACTGTAGTACTGGCACTGACCACACCTGTATATAAGCCTTGAGCATGCCTCTGTACTGTTAGTCTTTAGACTACCCTCCTCCAGTAAACACCTGTTGATTGTTAATTTACAATCTAGTTATTGTAAAACATCATACTTTAAGAATCACGGATTCAACAGTGGCGACGAGGTCGATTGGAATCTACCAGCAACTCTGCATTTCCTTTCAAGGATTCGCTCCGGGAGGACGGTGGAAGAAAGTCGAGGCCAGAAGCAAAAACCTGCTCACTGATGCCCAGTTTGGGTTCCGCCAAGACTACTCGGCCCCTGACCTCATTACAGCCTTGGTTCAAACATGGACAATGGAGCTGAATTCCAGAGGTGAAGTGAAAGTGACTGCCCTTGACATCAAGGCAGCATTTGACTGAGTGTGGCACCAAGGGGCCCTAGTAAAACTGAAGCCAATGGGAATCAGGGGGAAAACTCTCAACTGGCTGGAGTCATACCTAACACAAAGGAAGATGGTTGTGTTGGTTGGAGGTCAATCATCACAGCACCAGGACATTGTTGCAGGAGTTCCTCAGGGCAGTGTCCTGGGTCCAACCATCATCAGCTGCTTCATCAATGACCTTCCCTGCAACATAAGGTCAGAAATGGCAATGTTTGCTGATGACTGCACAGTATTCAGTGCCATTCACAACTCCTCAGATAATGAAGCCGTCCATGCGCACATGCAACAAGACCTGGATGGCATTCAGGCTTGGGCTGATAAGTGTAGGATTCTCAAAATTCCCACATTTCCCAAGTTATTAATTAAGGGACCCTGAAGGGCAAGTTATTCAACAAGGGACCTTGAAGGACAAGTTATTAAATAAGGGAACCCTGAAGGACAATGGCTTTTGGACTTTATGGCAAAGACTGCAAAGTTAAAGCAGGGCCCTGCGCAGCATGTCATGTTCAAAACTCAAACTTGACATGCCCGGGCCTGTGGGAGACAGCTTTTGATTTGTGATTTCAAACCAGGCAGCTGAAGGAGGTAGAACACGCATTCTTCCCTTTAAAACAAATCAACTCAGGAAGAGGCTTAATCTTGCACAAACTTAAAACCCTTCAAGACTATGCATATATAATCGCCTACAGTTCAAACTAGCTACCAAGCCAGGAAGACAATGATTTACATTATGCATAAACAAACACCAGGACATTAAAAACCATTTAACAACGGGACAACCGCCCAAAAACCAGTTAAGGTGAACGACTATAATCACCTTAACGAGCCCGCCAAAAATCACACAAAGAACTAGCCCTGATTTGGCACGCAGATAACAAACTCAAAAACAGTATAATTGTAGGCCCACCGGCAACCAAGGACAAGCAGGCACACGCTCGGAACCAAGGATACTCGAAACTCAAAGAAGCAGAGGGACACTCGCAGAAATCTTCAGGCCACAGGGGCATCCAACCGGAAGGCTCACGGAACATCACGGCGAGGAGGGACAGTGGGGCAGGCTCGACCAAAGGTGACTAGGCTGCAACCGCAGCCTTACACAGAGACCGACCATGAGCACCGCAGTAACAAAGGGCCGATGGACATTTTTACATGCAGTAGCACCCTCTGGTGGTGGTTATTGTGTTAGCAGTGTGTTTGTATGAAGCAGAGGTCATTTGACCTTTGTTCCTTTCTTCCTGTGAGAGGTCATTTGACCTTTGTACCTTTCTTCCTGTGAGAGGTCATTTGACCTTTGTACCTTTCTTCCTGTGTAACACAGGAAGTAGAATTCCAGGAAGAACCTGGCAGTAATGGAGGATTCCATAAGGGTTTCACAATCCAATGTAATCTGATTTCATATGTTAGGCCAAGCGCAATATCTGTGAGTATCTTTGTTTCTTAGCATAATAGCAACGTAGTCAGAGTAGTATTTTGATAACACTATGTTTATAAAAGGTTAATATTTGATAGTTACAGAAGTGAGTCCAAATCACAGAATCACAGAAACCCCACAGTGCAGATAGAGGCCATTTTGGCCCATCGAGCCTGCACCGACACATATCCCACCCGATCCCCGTAACCCCTGCACCAACACATATCCCACCCTATCCCTGTAACCCCACGTATTTAATCCCCCTAACACTAAGGGTCAATTTATCATAGCCAATCAACCTAACCTGCACATCTTTGGACTGTGGGAGGAAACCGGAGCACCCGGAGGAAACCCACGCAAACACGGGGAGAATGTGCAAACTCCACACAGACAGTCACCCAAGGCCGGACTCGAACCCGGGTCCCTGGCGCTGTGAGGCAACAGTGCTAACCACTATGCCACCATTTTATTTTAATTGATCAGCCATTGATAGGAGACTACAGAACTCGTGCTCGGCCTTGATAAAGGTGGCTGCAGCTTTACGAGGTCTGGTGTTGTGTTTGGATTGTTTTGGCCTGCCGAAATCCTACTTTTATTATACTTATTATACGATTTTAATTTTTAATTTTTAAAATTTTAGTTTTAAGTTTTTAACTTTTGATCTTGTGTAAGCACTTTGTTTTCCAGATTAATAGTTAATAAGTAGCATTGATTGATCACCAAGAATCAAGATGAGGACTTTATTACTGCTTCTGAGCGTTATCCTGCTCGCGGGCGGGGCGTTCAATCGACTGAAGAAATGTGCCGAAGAGATATTCTCCAGTGCAAAGACAAGAATCTTAAAGCTTTCGGATCCTGGAACGTGACTAAATGGGACTTCTGTAATGGACTATTAAAAAAGGAAATCATCAGAAGAAGAAATTGAATTACTAAGTATAGAGGGTGAAGCGAGTGAGATGTTAAAGGAGCAAGTTGAGAAGGAATTAATGGAGGAGGAGTATAATAGACTCAATAAAGTAGAGATGGACCAGTAGGATGAAGCCCAGAATCACTGGGTATCTTAGATGGTTATCATGGAATGATAAAAGGGGGGAATGAGAATATAGAATGCAAAAATAAGGTAACAACTCGCTCCGCATGGCCAAGGACCCTGCCAATCTAAAATGGAGGATCCTGTTAGCCTAAAATGGTGGTGCAATGTCGACATCGCTGAGTCACTTGCATATTGTAAGAGATGATCATGTTAACTCGGGAAGCTGTGAAGGCAGCAGGAAGAAGTAAAATAAAAGAAGCTAAACTGATCTGTGGCTAATATGGCTGGCCCCAACAATGTCACACCTTGCTGGTAGAAACAGTGTAGGGCGGAGTGCAGGTTAGTTATACAATTAATCTATTCTACTGTTGTAAATATGTTATATCTTATGTAATATCAAATGTATAGTACTCAGTTTATGTACAAAACATACTTTATCTTTGTTTACAGTTTCACAAAATTGCTCAAGTAAAGACTTCAAACAGCAAACGGCTTCACGAAGAATTATTTTGAATAAGTGTTTAACTTGCTGGATAACTAGATAGGAGCACGTCTAGTGCGGCCGGTACAAGGGTAATATACCTATCAATTCATCCAATGAAAAGCGACGAGTTAAGAAAGTAACTATAGGTTCTTATTGGCTAAATAACAGAGCCCACCCTCGTGGGTGATCGGATCCAACAAGGAGGAATACCAGCCAGTCGACCACCTTTATACCTGGGCAGGTAGGTGGAGCCATGGGCGGAGTCAGCAGTGGTCAGCCCAGGTATAACAGCGCGACAGGAGGCGACCTCGTGTAGTGATACAACAGTGTAAACAGTGATAACCATAGTGTAACGATATAACAGTGATAACCATAGTGTAACGATAGTGAACGATAAAAGTGGTTTACCACATTCACCCCTTGTTTAGATTTGAGTCCGGCGGGGTGAAGTGTACTACCAGTTCGGGTATGTCAGTCTGTCCGGAGGCCTCATAAGTCTTTCTGATCGGCGCAGCAGCGGCGGCGGTGTTGCAGTATCCGGTGTTAATGCTGGTGTCTGCGTGGTCGACGAAGGCTCGTGGGGTTCCGGCATGCCGTCTACCTGGGCTGGATTTGGGGGGGTGGTGGGGGGTAACGGTGGTGTCTCAGGGGTGCCCGAGGGTGCAAGGTCTCGTAAGGAGACTGTGTCCTCCCGCCCGTCTGGGTATGCCACATAGGCGTACTGGGGGTTGGCGTGCAGGAGGTCCACCCTCTCGACCAGGGGGTCCGTTTTATGGGCCCTCACATGCTTTCGCAGCAAGACGGGCCCCGGAGAAGTCAGCCAAGTTGGCAGCGTGGTTCCCGTAGTCGACTTCCTGGGGAAAACAAACATTCGTTCATGGGGGGTGGCGTTAATGGCAGTGCAAAGCAGTGACCGGATGGAATGCAGCGCCGCCGGGAGGACTTCCTGCCAGCGAGAGGTTGGGAGGCCCTTAGACTTTAAGGCTAAGAGAACGGCCTTCCAGACAGTCGCGTTTTCTCTTTCCACCTGGCCGTTCCCTCGGGGGTTGTAGCTGGTGGTCCTGCTTGCAGCGATACCTCTCGCTAATAGGAACTGGCGAAGTTCCTCGCTCATGAAGGAGGAGCCCCGGTCGCTATGTATATAGTTCGGGAACCCGAACAAGGCGAAGAGGTCATTCAGGCATTTGATGACCGTGGTGCTGGTCATGTCTGGGCAGGGGAAGGCAAAGGGGAAATGGGAGTACTCATCAATAATGTTGAGGAAGTACACAATGTGGTCAGAGGACGGGAGGGGCCCCTTAAAATCGATGCTCAAGCGCTCGAAGGGGCGGGTGGCCTTGATCAGGCTTGCTCTGTCCGGCCTAAAGAAATGCGGTTTGCATTCGGCACAGGTTTGGCAGTTCCTGGTCATGGTCCTGACCTCCTCGATGGAGTGTGATGAAATATTCCATTCATCACTGCCTGTGACTGTGGTCGGTTTCAGGTTTCTCCTCACCATTGTATTGTATATCAACCGCCGGAAAACCCGCCACCGCCGCGTGCGCGCCGTGGGAGCGGCCATCTTGGACGCCATCTTGCCCGACCTCGTGGGGTCCGCCATCTTATGAGCAGACAGCGTGGACGCCATCTTGTCTCGATCAGGGCCCTACAGTGGCATCGGTCACAGTGGACCAGACCAGGCCGCACCCGCTATCCAAATCAATGGTGGACATCGAGGTAAACGGGTGCAGGGTTAAATGTTTAATTGACAGTGGAAGCACGGAGAGTTTTATCCACCCTGAACTGGCACAACAACTCTCCCTAAAGGTGGTCCCTACTCAGGGTACCATCTCTATGGCTGATAAAACCCAAACATTGACCATTCTGGGTTACTGCACGGTACAATTGTCCGTTAACGGAACTGTTTCTGATAATTTATAAAGTATTAATCATGAAGAATCTATGTGCGAGCGTGATCTTGGGCCTGGATTTCCAGTGCAACCACCAAAGCATCACGCTCAAGTACGGTGGGTCCCAGCCGCCCCTCACAGTGTGCGGTCTGGCTACCCTGAAGGTAAAGCCGCCTTCGCTATTCGCGAACCTTACCCCTAACTGCCGGCCAATAGCGACCAAAAGCAGGAGGTACAGCTGGGAGGACAGGCGGTTTATCGCAACTGAGGTAGACAGGCTCCTGAAAGAGCGCATTATTGAACGCAGCAACAGCCCGTGGCGTGCCCAAGTGGTAGTGGTAAGGGGTAGCGAGAAGAAACGGATGGTGATCGACTATAGCCAAACGATCAACAGGTACACCCAACTAGACGCCTACCCGCTACCCCGCATATCAGAAATGGTGAACCAAATCGCCCAATACCGGGTGTTCTCCACCATCGACCTTAAGTCAGCGTACCACCAGCTCCCTATCAGGCCAGAGGACCGCCCGTACACCGCCTTCGAGGCAAACGGACGCCTCTACCAATTCCTCAGAGTCCCCTTTGGGGTGACGAATGGGGTCTCGGTCTTCCAGAGGGAGATGGACCGCATGGTCGATGACCACCACTTGCAGGCAACCTTCCCCTACCTCGACAACGTCACCATCTGTGGTCACAACCAGCAGGATCACGACTCGAACCTCGAGAGGTTCCTGGAAACCGCACAAAAACTCAACCTCACCTACAACGAGGACAAGTGCGTTTTCAACACCACGCGCCTCTGCATACTAGGCCGCGTGGTGGAGAATGGGGAAATCGGACCAGACCCCGACCGATTGCGCCCCCTACGGGAGCTGGCCCTGCCCAACACTCCCAAAGCCCTGAAAAGGTGCCTGGGGTTATTTTCTTATTATTCCCAATGGGTCCCCAACTACTCCGACAAAGCCCGCCCCCTCTTGAAAGCATCCTCTTTTCTGCTCTCTGCTGAGGCCCACGCCGCCTTCAAAAGCATTAAGCAGGATATTGAGCGGGCCACGCTACAGGCAGTGGACGAGAACACTCCATTTCAAGTGGAAAGTGATGCGTCTGACTTCGCCTTGGCGGCCACCCTCAACCAGGCGGGGCGGCCTGTAGCTTTCTTCTCGAGGACCCTCCAAGGGCCCGAGATCAGACACTCCTCCGTGGAAAAGGAGGCCCAAGCCATCATGGAGGCAGTGCACCACTGGCGCCACTACCTAGCTGGCAAACGCTTCACCCTACTTACCGACCAGCGGTCGGTAGCGTTTATGTTCAATAATAAACAGAGGGGGAAGATTAAAAATGATAAGATTCTTAGGTGGCGGATCGAGCTCTCCACCTTCGAGTATGACATCATTTACCGGCCAGGGGCCCTTAACGAATCCCCTGACGCCCTCTCATGAGGGATGTGTGCCAGCGCCACCGGGGATCGGCTACAGACCCTCCACAACGACCTCTGCCACCCAGGGGTCACGCGGCTGTTCCACTTCATAAAGTCCTGTAACTTACCCTACTCGATTGAGGAAGTTCGGTCTCTGACCAGGAACTGCCGCACTTGCGCTGAGTGCAAGCCTCGGTTCTACCGCCCAGATAGAGCCCACTTAATCAAAGCTACACGGCCCTTCGAGTGGCTCAGCTTAGATTTCAAGGGCCCCCTCCCGTCCGTCGACCGCAATGTTTACTTCCTGAACATTGTGGATGAATACTCCCGGTTCCCATTCGCCTTCCCCTGCCCAGACATGACCAGCGCCACGGTCATTAAATGCCTCAACAGCCTGTTCTGCCTGTTCGGTATGCCGAGCTACATCCATACGGATAGGGTGGCGTCCTTCATGAGTGAAGAGCTACGCCAGTACATGCTGTCCAGGGGGATCGCCACGAGCCGTACCACCAGCCACAACCCCCGGGGTAACGGCCAAGTGGAGCGAGAGAACGGGACAGTATGGAAAGCAGTCACTCTAGCTCTAAGGACCAAGGGCCTCCCTATCTCCCGCTGGCAGGAAGTCCTCTCGGATGTGCTCCATTCGATACGGTCGCTATTGTGTACTGCCACTAATGCCACGCCTCATGAACGAATGTTTGTCTTTCCCCGGAAATCCACCTCAGGCGTATCCATGCCGTCATGGCTCTCCACCCCAGGTCCGGTATTCGTGCGAAAGCATGTGAGGGGCCACAAGACGGACCCTCTCGTGGAGCCAGTGTACCTACTCCACGCCAACCCCCAATACGCATATGTCCGGCACGCCGACGGAAGGGAGGACACCGTGTCCATAAAAGACGTCGCCCCAGCCGGTAATGACAACAACCACGGCGATAGCAGCGACAACGATCGCAGCAACCCTTACCCACCCACTACTCTTTCATCACCCCCGGAAGAACATCGACCAACGGCACCCCCACCAACTACCCCTTCAACAACCCTGGCGGCACCCCCGGCAGAGACCCAGGAGGCCCCCGGGGACACCCAGCCGACACCCGCGACACCACATCAGCCACGTCGGTCGCAGAGGACTACCAAACCCCCGGACAGACTAAATCTATAGAAGGGGTGAATGTGATGAAATATTCCATTCATCACTGCCTGTGACTGTGGTCGGTTTCAGGTTTCTCCTCACCATTGTATTGTATATCACTGCCTGTGACTGTGGTTGGTTTCAGGTTTCTCCTCACCATTGTATTGTATATTGGAATGTATGGAATGCATTGTGTGTAGGGCTCCGCCCATACCTGGCCCCTATGTAAGCAAGCAGTCTGGCCTCATATCCACTACTGCAGATCTCCAGATGGAAGATACCTCTCTCCACTGCGTGTTATCTTCTAAGTTAATAAAAGCCTTGTTTTGCTTCGCTAACATCGAGTCTCGGAATTATTGAGGCACGTCATGGAGTAGGGCAGGTTGCGGGCCTTAATGAAGTGGTAAAGTCTGGTGACCCCGGGGTGGCAGAGGTCGTTGTGGAGGGTCTGCAGTCTATCAGTTTGCACGTTGGCGCATGTACTTCGTGATAGAGCATCTGGGGGTTCGTTCAGTTTACCAGGCCGGTACAAGATATCATAATCATAGGTGGAGAGCTCGATTCTCCACCTCAAGATCTTGTCGTTCTTGATTTTGCCCCTCAGTTTGTTATTAAACATAAAAGCGACCGAACGCTGGTCGGTGAGGAGGGTAAATCGTTTGCCTGCCAGGTAATGCCTCCAGCGTCGTACAGCCTCCACGATCGCCTGGGCCTCCTTCTCGACCGAAGAGTGTCGGATCTCAGGGCCCTGGAGGGTCCTTGAGAAGAAGGCCACTGGTCTCCCCTCCTGGTTGAGGGTTGCGGCTAGGGCGAAGTCGGATGCATCGCTCTCCACTTGGAAAGGGATAGACTCATCCACCGCGTGCATAGTGGCCTTAGCGATGTCTCCCTTAATGAGGGAGAAGGCTGCGCACGCTTCTGCCGTCAGGGGGAAGGAGGTGGACTTCATGAGGGGTCTGGCTTTGTCCGCATAATTTGGCACCCATTGGGCATAGTAGGCGAAGAGCCCCAGGGTTCTCTTCAGCGCCTTTGGACAGTGGGGGAGGGGAAGCTCCATGAGGGGGCGCATTCTTTCGGGGTCGGGGCCGATGACTCCGTTCTCTACTACGCAGCCGAGGATGGCAAGACGCGAGGTGTTAAACACACATTTCTCCTTATTGTAGGTGAGGTTCAGCCGTTGGGCCGTACGGAGGAATCTTTCCAGGTTAACATCGTGGTCCTGCCGGTCGCGGCCGCAGATGGTGATGTTATCTAGATAGGGGAACGTGGCGTGCAGCCCGTTCTGGTCAACCATCCGGTCCATCTCCCTTTGGAAGACCGAAACCCCGTTAGTGACGCCGAAGGGAACCCTAAGGAAGTGGTAGAGGCGGCCATTCGCCTCGAAGGCTGTATACTGGTGGTCCTCAGGGCGGATAGGGAGTTGGTGATAGGCCGACTTAAGGCCGATGGTGGAGAATACCCGGTACTGTGCAATCTGATTGACCATATCAGATATGCGGGGGAGGGGGTATGCGTCCAGCTGGGTGTACCGGTTTATGGTTTGGCTGTAGTCGATGACTAGGCAGTTTTTATCGCCGGTCTTAACGACTACGACCTGGGCACGCCAGGGGCTGTTGCTCCTCTCGATGATGCCCTCCTTCAGGAGACGCTGCACCTCAGAGCTAATAAAAGCTCTGTCCCCGGCGCTGTACCGCCTGCTCTTGGTGGCGACGGGTTTACAGTCGTGGGTGAGGTTAGCGAACAGGGAGGGGGGCGGGACCTTGAGGGTGGATAGGCCGCAGGTGGTATGCGGTGGGCGGTTTAAAGGCTGCTGGTTGTCGACTGTGAGTGGGGGGAGGGGTCCACCGTATGCCAAAGTGACACTTTGCAGGTGGGATTGGAAGTCCAACCCTAGTAGGACGGCAGCGCAGAGCTGGGGCAGGACGAGGAGTTTAAAATCTTTATACTCCGTGCCCCTAACCGACAGGGTCACAACACAGTAGCTGCTGATGTCTGTAGAATGGGACCTCGACGCCATCGAGATCCGGTTGCGCGTTGGCCGGACAGTAAGGGAGTAGTGGCTCACCGTGTCTGGATGTATGAAACTCTCCGTGCTTCCGCTGTCGAACAGGCAGGTCGTGGCGTGGCCGTTTACTTTGATGTCCATCGTGGACTTGGACAGGTGATGCGGGTGAGCTTGGTCCAGTGTGACGGAGGCTAGTGTATGGTTGAGCGAGCTGCTGTAGTCTGCGGGTGAGGCGGTGGTCGGGTCTGGCGACAAGGTGGCGGTCGAGTGTGGTGGACAAAATGGCGGCGCCCACGAGGTTGAATAAAATGGCGGAGAAGATGGCCGCCCCCACAACTCACATGAGGCACTGCTGGCGTCGGTGGCCTTGATCAAAGATGGCCGCCCCCACGACTCACACGAGGGGGTACTGGCATCTGTGGCCTTGATGAAAGATGGCCGCCCCCACAACTCGCATGAGGCACTGCTTGCGTCTGTGGCTCTCCCCCTGCAGGCCTTCGCGAAGTGGCCTTTCTTATGGCAGTCGGAGCAGGTCGCGTTTCTTGCAGGGCAGCGCGCCCTCGGGTGTTTCGCCTGGCCACAGAAAAAGCAGCCGGCGGCCCGATCGCGGGGCTCCGATGTCGCAGCCGGTACCGGGGGTGGCGGTCCCGATCGGGTCCTGGACGCCGACGCTGAGGTAGGTCCCAGAGGCGGCGGTGCGAGGGGTATTGCGGTCAGGGTCGGGCCCGAGTCCCAGGGTCGCGCCGTACAGTACCTGGAATACGCCTCGAGGTCCCGATGGGCCACTTCTAGAGAGCGAGCGAGGGCTGCAGCTGTGTTCAGGTCGAGGTCCTTTGATTCCAGCAGTCTTTGCCGTGAGTAGTCGGACCGAAGGCCTTTCACGAAGGCATCGCGGATATTCTCTTCAGTATTTTCTGCAGCCGTTACCGCTTTAAAGTCACAGTCCCTGCCGAGTGTTTGTAGCGCCCGTAAAAATTCATCTACAGACTCTCCTGGCTGTTGCGGGCGGGATCCTAGGAGATGTCTGGCATACATAGAATTTACCGGGCTCCGGTACTGCTCTTTCAGCAGGTTGATGGCGGCCTCGTATGTAGTAAGGTCCTGTATGATTGCGAATACTTTAGGGCTCACTTGGGCGGTCAGAACACTTAGTTTGGATCTCTGTGGCACGCCGGATTCTCCCAGGTAGGATTCAAAACAGCTCAGCCAGTGTTTGAAGTCGAGGGCTGAGTTTGCTGCCTGTGGGTTTAGATCCAGGTACGGCGGTCGGAGGGCTCGCAGCCAGGCCGGCTGCTGTGGCTGTTGTAGCTGGGCGTCTGGCTGGTCTGACCGGTCGTTAGACATTTTTAAAATTTAGCCAATAAAATTGATATACCTATCAATTCATCCAATGAAAAGTGACGAGTTAAGAAAGTAACTATAGGTTTTTATTGGCTAAATAACAGAGCCCACCCTCGTGGGTGATCGGATCCAACAAGGAGGAATACCAGCCAGTCGACCACCTTTATACCTGGGCAGGTAGGTGGAGCCATGGGCGGAGTCAGCAGTGGTCAGCCCAGGTATAACAGCGCGACAGGAGGCGACCTCGTGTAGTGATACAACAGTGTAAACAGTGATAACCATAGTGTAACGATATAACAGTGATAACCATAGTGTAACGATAGTGAACGATAAAAGTGGTTTACCACAAAGGGTCACAATGCAACTTTGAGATGTGTTGCTTTCTGCTTTTGTACTGGTTCCTGTACAGGTTATTTGAGCAGTGTCTTGGTGTAAGACATTTAAAAAGTTGAGAAAGAGTGTAGGAGTGCTACTGGACATTGGGAAGGCATTGGCTCTTAAAGGAAGACTGACTACATCACTTGTTCTCAGTCATAGGGGCTCTACTTGCAGTTCCCCTCATGCTGAGCATGACAGGGAGATGGAGCAGAGGCAGCAAAGACAAACTGCTCACAGAGGGAGGAGGAGGAGGTCTCTCACCAGCAGATCTTACCCACCTACGGTGCTCAGGGAATACTTCTCCTACCGGCAGCTAAGCCAGGAGCAGTATATTCTGAGGCTCTGCTTCACCAAGGAGGTGGTCACAGAACTCTGTCACCTCTTGGAACCCCTCAAGGCAGGGTGACAACAGCTCTGCCAGTGGCCTTCAAGGTCACCGTGGCCCTCAAGTTTTTTGCCGGCGGATCCTTCCAGGCTGGAGCAGGCGACATAGCTAACATCTCCCAGTTCGCCATCCATTGCTGCATCCAGGAGGTCACAGGGGCATTGTACTCCAGGAGAAGGGACTTCATTGCCTTCTCTCTGAACAGAGAGAAATAGGAGGAGTGCACATGTGGCTTTGCCAAGACATCGGGCATCCCCATGGTGCAGGGCGCCTTCGACAGCACACACTTGACATTGCGGGCACCGTGTATCTATCCTGAGATGTATCGTAACTGCAAAGGCTGCCACTCTCTTATTGTGCAGTTGGTGTGCGACCACACCCAGCATATCATGAGGGTGAATGCCGGGTATCCTGGCAGCAGTCATGATGGCTTCATCCTGCGCCAGTCCGCTGTGCCAGCAATCTTCCAGCCACCACATCGAACCCAAGGCTGGCTGCTCAGAGACAACGGATATCCGCTCTACACTTGGCTGATGACTCCCCTTCGGAACCCCACCACATGTGGCCAGCAGTCATATAATGACAGCCACACTGCCACGAGGAACCTCATCGAGCGAACCATTGGGGTTCTGAAGCAACGATTGCGCTGCCTTGACCGCTTAGGAGAAACTCTCCAGTACTCACTGGAGCAGGTGTCCCAATTCGTGATGGTCTACTGCATGCTTCACAACTTGGCCATCATGAGGGCACAGCTCTTGCCACAATAGGCTAAGAAAGATTAGGTATGAGCATACTGTCATCATCAATGGTTTCAGCCTTGCCTTGTGGCACAGCTTCTGTGATGGCCCCTTCAATTATCGCCAGCACAGTCTGCTCCAAGGGGGGTAGGTTGTGCAGACATGCTTGCCATTGCCCATTTGTTACTGCTCTCTCCGATTGTGAGTGACCTTGGCCAGCAAAAGAAAGGGAAGTGTATCGGTGAGTGTGGTGCAATGAGTTTGGCTGATGTGGCTGTCATGGTTTAATAGCTGGCATTGTGTGCAGGGTGTGAGATGTGGGTGTGAGGCTTGCAGCAGTGGTAAGTATGTGAGGGTGAGGTGAACTTTGATTGTGAGGTATGAGTTGTGATTGCTAGAGATTGTTGGTAGGTGAGGGATGGGGGTATGGTGCATTGAGCAGTGTGTGAGACTAGTGGTGCAGTTGGTGGGATATGGCATTTGAAGATGCAATCACTTACCTTGACTACTCGAGTGAGTTCATTTAACATCTTCCGGCACTGGATACAGGTGGTGGACACTGATGGCAACACTGGTGGCACTGACGGTTTCTGCTATTTATCCCACTACCTTCTTACAGTGTGCCTGGAAAGCCTCTTGCCCACCCCTGTTATTCATAAATAAATAGATGTTTCATTATGAACAGCTAGCTTGAGCTAGTCATTTATTCAGCCATGTGGACTAGTGTACAGGCATCCATCTTGACTACCGCGTTGTAGGTAGCCCACCACTAAGCATACAGCTCCACCTAGTGTACCATTCTAGAATGACATGTTACTGATCATTACATCCTCCTTCCTTAGAGGTTAAACAAAATCAATATCAATCAATATCAATCAATCATAATGACATAAACATCTTCACAACAGTCAACACATTTTCAAAGCTTTACTTTATGAACTCTAAGCTTTTCACTCTTTTATTATAGTTTTCTTTGTACTCAAAGATTAAGTCTATCAGGCTTTTTTACTTCACGTGTGGATCTTCTCAGCACAGGTAAGTCTGATGTGTTTGCGTGAGAGCCTGTATGTGTGTTTGTGTAAGATTGTTCTGGTGGTGAGTGACAAGATTCAGTTGCGGCATTGTCATCGATTTGCTCTTGAATAGTTTCTTGTGTTTTCAGGAGGGAACGGCGGTTCCTCCTGAGAATCTGTCCTTCCTCAGTTCTAAAAGTGTACGACCTTGGTCCTACTTCCTCAAGAACTGTAGCTTTCCTGTTCCATGCGTTTGGATCCTCAATCCTGACAACATCATCCCTTGTCAATGGTTTCATAGTTTTGGATGACTTGTCATAGTGTGATTGCTGTTTCAGCTTTAACAGTTGAAGTCTCTGTCTCAGTTCCTTACTCTGCTTTTCTTTCGCACAGCAGGGTAGCATGGTGAGCAACTTGCGACCCATTAGGAGTTCAGCAGGTGAAGAACCACAGTCTAAAGGGGAGGCTCGGTAGCTCAGCAGGGCGAGACAACTTGCTTCCTGTTGCTTTCTTCAGTAGCTGTTTGAGAACTTGAACACCTTTCCCTGCCTTACCATTTGACTGAGCATACAGCGGACTGGATGTGATGTGCTGAAAGTCATAATGTGCGGCAAACTGTTGCCACTCCTTACAGTTGAAGCACGGACCAATGTCACTAACGGCAATCCTGGGAATCCCATGTCTGGCGAAGATGGATTTAACATGCATTATGACACTGCTTGCTGATGTGCTTGAGAGCAGCGCCATCTCAGGATAGTCAGAATAGTAGTCAATCGCTAATAGATAGTCTTTACCATTCAAATGAAAAAGGTCCATACTAACCTTTTGCCATGGTGCTGTTGGTAAGTCAGCTACTATCATTGGTTCCTTTGCTTGTTTGTTTTGGTGTTTCTGACATGTCTCACATTTGCCTATCATGTTATCAATGTCCTTATTTATGCCAGGCCAATAAAGAGTGTCTCTTGCTCTCCTTTTGCATTTTTCAATTCTGAGGTGTCCCTCATGAATCCTTTTGAGCATGTCTCGACGTAGAGCCTGTGGAATGACTATTCTGTTCTGTCTTAGTAATAGTCCACTTGCGACACTCAACTCTGACCTGATGTGATAGTACTTTGGACAGGAACCTTTTGGCCAACCATGATGAATGTTCTCTATTACTGTTTGTAACACTGTATCTTTTACTGTTTCTTCTGCTATTTGCTTTGATTTTGTGTCTGACACGGGCAGCGCAGCAGTGACCATACTCACATGAACATCCACGTCTTCCTCAGTAGAGCTCACATGACTCATTGCGGGTGCTCGGGATAGTGCATCTGCTAACACTATGTGTTTGCCTGGTGTGTAGATCAGTTCAAAGTCATATCTTTGCAGCTTCATCATGAGTCGTTGAATCCTTGGAGACATCTCATTCAGGTTTTTTTTTTACGATGGCAACCAGTGGGCAGTGGTCTGTCTCAACTGTGAAGGTGGGAAGTCCATATATGTAGCCTTGGAACTTTTCTAGTCCAACTACCAAGCCCAGACATTCCTTTTCAATCTGGGCGTATCGACACTCAGAATCAGTCATAGACCTGGAGGCATAGGCAACAGGCTTCCAATCTTCACCCTCTGCTTGTAGCAAGACCGCGCCTAGGCCATCTTTTGATGCATCCGTTGACACTTTGATTCTCTTTGTTGGGTCAAAGAAGGTGAGTACAGGTGTGGTTGTCAGCACTGTTTTGAGGTTCATCCACTCTTGTTCCTGTCTTTCTGTCCATGCGAACTCATTTGTTTTATGTAACAGGTCTCGCAGACAGACTGTCTTGGCTGACAAGTTAGAAACGAACTTTCCAATGAAGTTTATCATCCCCATGATGCGTAGCACTCCTTTTTTGTCAGTGGGTCAGGGCATGTTGAGTATGGCGTTTACTTTTTCCATATCTGGCTCTATTCCTTTACCAGATAGATTATCTCCTAGGAAAGTAACTTCCTGGATGCCAAACTGACACTTGGCTTTGTTGAGCTTCAGTCCATTCTGGCGTATGCTCTGTAGCACTTTAGTCAGTCTCTCATTGTGTTCTTTCAGTGTGGAGCCCCAGATGATGTCATCAACATAGACCCGAACTCCTTCCAGACCTTCAATTATGTGTTCCATCGCTCTATGAAAGATTTCAGATGCAGATATTATCCCAAAAGGCATTCTAAGGAAACAATACCTGCCAAATGGTGTGTTGAAGGTACAGTATTTGGTGCTCTCTTCATCCAGTTTTAGTTGCCAAAATCCTTGTGAGGCATCGAGCTTTGTGAAGTATCTGGCACCTGACATTTCACTGGTGATTTCTTCTCGCTTGGGAATCTGGTAGTGTTCACATTTTATGTTTGCATTTAAGTCCTTTGGATCCATGCATACTCTTAGATCATTGTTCTTTTTCTTTACACATACCATGGAGTTAACCCAGTCTGTTGGCTCTTCGACTTTCCTGATGACTCCTAGTGTGGTCATTCTGTCCAGTCCTTTCTTGAGCCGGTCACGCAGGGGTGCTGGAACTCTCTGTGGAGCATGTACCACTAGCTGAGCATCCTCCTTTAGCTGGATCTTGTAAGTGAATGGTAGAACTCCAAATCCTTTGAACACACCCTGGGAATTACTCACTACAGAATCCACTGAGTCATCTGGTCTGCTTATGGCACAGTTTATACGGTAGACTCTCTTGACCAGTTCTAAGTCCTCACAAGCTTTGTCACCTAGTAGTGAATCAAGTCCTTCAACCACAACAGAAAACATGAGATGATGCACTTTGTCTTTGACTGTCACTTTAAGTCTGCATAAACCTAAGCTATCTATTTTCTGTCCATTATAGTTCTTCAGTAGTACTGACTTTTTCTGTATTTTGGGCTTTTCTTTCATATTTTTAATGTGACTCATACTGATTAAGTTTGCTTTTGCCCCAGTGTCTAGTTTCAATGTAACTAATGCTCCATTTACCTGCAGTGGCATTATCCATTTGTCCTCTTTTACTGCATTAACTTCACGTTCAGCATTGTCCATTCCTGAGGGCTGCATATTTTCTGTATCCTTTTCAATATTGTCATATGACACCATTCCTACAAAAAATGTCTCACTTAAATCAGTGTCCTCAATCACATTGACTTGTTGCCCTTTCTTTGTTTTTACTTTTGAAAAGCATTGTTTGGCAAAGTGATTCTTTCCATTACATTTTGCGTACATTTTCCCAAACACAGGGCATTATCTTGACTGGTGCTGGTAACCACAGCGTTTATAATTAAAAATTCCATCCTCCGATTGCTTTGCATTTCTGTTCTACCCACTTTTCTTCCCCTTGTAGAACACAGCACCGACAGCAGCACAGTCACTCATTACAGTCGTATCATTACTAATTTCACTGAAAGTCTTTGCGTGCTGTTGAGCTAGCTCACTGGCATGGCATATTTTCACAGCATTCTCCAATGTTAGTTCGGTTTCTCTCAACAGACGTTCCCTGACCTTTTTATCATGAATACCAAACACAATCTGGTCATGAATCATGGATGATTTCAGTTCAGAGAAATTACATGTCTATGCTTTCAGTTTCAGATTGGTCACAAAGCTATCAAAAGTCTCATTTTGCTGCTTCTTTTTGGGAGAACAATGTGTACCAAACTTCTTTAGCACATCGTCCATTTTTTCTCTGTCCTCCTCTTGATCAAATACAAATGTATTAAATACCTCTATCGCCTGTGGGCCTGCAACCGTGAGCATTAACGCTATTTTCCTTGCATCTGGCATCGTACCGAACCCGATGGCAGCAATATAGAGTTCGAATTGTTGTTTGAAAGTCCGCCAATTGCAGTCGACATTCCCCGTGAGTTTCAAACACTCCAGTGGCTTCAAATTCTCCATGTCGCGTTTCACAATATTCAGCAGATATTACCAATCCTGGTACCATGTTATGTTCATAAATAAATAGACGTTTTCATAATGAACAGCTACCTTGAGCTAGTCATTTATTCAGCCATGTGGACTAGTGTACAGGCATCCATCTTGACTACCGCCTTGTGGGTAGTGTTGAGTCTGTGTGTCCCAGTTATGCTTATTATAAATCACTGGACACAGACAACAAGAATAACTTTAACAGGTCTTTACTATTCGGAGGCCAGGGCTGAACTGCCCAGCAAATCACTACACAACGTTTATATACCGGTGTGGTCACCACCGGTATTACAGTATACAGCAGCCAAGAGAAAGTAGTACATCTCTTAAGGTAGTTCTCTTAAGGTGGAACAGGTTACATACACCACAATCCTCCCTTTTTAGCTTAACAGTGTATATCCCCATTTAACATAACATAATAACATATATATATATATACAACTTCATGCAAAACAGTTCAAAGATTCAGTCTCTGAGGAGGCCTCCTGATCCGAGTTGGATAACGCCTTTCAGGGGTCTCTGATTCTCATTGCTGGGGTGACTCATCTAGTTGATCTCTTATGGATTGGGCATCATCATCAGGTACATTCACTTCTGAGGTAGATGCTTCAGGTTCACTAACTTCTTCCACGGTTGTCTCTGCCGTAACCATGGGTTCGACCCTTGTTCTCGATTCTACCAGTTGGTCAGCATGACGTCGTATTACATTTTCACCAATATCTACCGTGTACATCAGGGGTCCTTGTCTGGCCCGAATTGTTCCAGATTGCCATTTCTCATTTTTATAGTCCCGGGCTAACACTGGTTGTCCTATTTCGAAACTCCGAGTGGTCTTGTTATTTATATGCTGGAACTGTTTGTTTTCGACTTCCCTCCGCACATTTGGTTTTAACAAGTCCAACCTGGACCGCAACCTCCTGTTATAGAACATCATGGCAGGACTTTGGTTTGTCACTGCATGAGTGGCGTTTTGATATGCCAGTAGGAAATTGTCCACCTTGTGTTGTAGTGGAATCTGATCTTCGCTCATGGCCTTTATTGCTTTTTTGAATGTTTGTACAAATCTCTCGGCCAACCCGTTTGTAGCCGGATGATATGCGGCAGAGGTATAATGTTTCACCCCATTCTTCTTCATGAATTTCTGGAATTCTTCTGACACGAACTGCGGTCCGTTGTCTGAACATATTTGTTCTGGCAATCCATTTCTTGCAAATATCGTTCTTAGCACCGCGATCGTCTTTTCCGAGGTAGTGGTAGTCATCTTAATCACTTCTGGCCATTTAGAATGTGCGTCCACCGCAATTAAAAACATGGAGTCCATGAATGGACCAGCAAAGTCAATATGTACACGTTGCCATGGGGTTGAAGGCCATTCCCATGGATGCAGCGGTGCAATCGGAGGTGCATTTTGAACTTTTTGGCACCCTGAGCAGCTTTTCGTCAGATCCTCTATCTGTTGGTCGATACCCGGCCACCACACATAAGCCCTAGCAAGGCTTTTCATCTTGACTCCCCCCAGATGACCTTCATGCAGTTCCTTTAGAACTCTCTCTCTTAACTTAGGAGGAATAATCACCCTTGTTCCATACATCAATGTTCCTTGACAGACGGACAGCTGTTCTCGTCTTGCTGAGAATGCCGGTAACAGTGGATCACCATGAGCTGGCCATCCCTTCACTGTCAATTCGTAGACCCGGGACATTGTCGGGTCGTTCCTGGTTTCTCTTTCAATACTTGCATTGGTGACTGGATGATGGTCGAGTGAAATAACTCAACAGGGTCAACCGTCGGTGCCTCCTCCGCTGTAGGTAGTGGCAGGCGCGACAGCCCATCAGCATTACCATGCTGCTTTGTACCTTTGAATTCAATCTGATATTGATGTGCCCCTAGGAAAAGGGACCATCTCTGGAGCCTCTGTGCTGTCATCACCGAAACACCCTTCTTAGGGTTAAAAATGGATACCAACGGCTGGTGGTCTGTCAGTAGCGTAAACTTTTGGCCCTGCAGGTAATGATTAAACTTCTTTACTCCCCACACAAGGCTGAGAGCCTCCCTATCTATCTGAGCATAGTTGCGCTCAGCGGAGGTCAATGATCTGGATGCGAACGCGACTGGCCTCTCCAAGCCATTTGGCAACTTGTGTGAGAGTACTGCCCCAATACCATATGGAGAAGCATCACAAGCCAAATGAATAGGCAGCGTTGGGTTGAAGTGAGCCAACACTTCCTCTGAGGTGATCAATGCCTTGCTTTTGCGAAAGGCCCTCTTACAGTCCTCACTCCACTTCCATGGTACTCCCTTCTGCAAAAGAGCGTTCAGCGGGTGCAGCACCGTGGATAAATTTGGCAGAAACTTATGGTAATAGTTAATCAACCCTAGGAACGACCTCAACTGGGATACATTATCCAGAGCGGGAGCCTTCACAACAGCTTCGATCTTGTCAGGAGACTTATGAAGCCCCTCCTGGTCAATGACATGACCACAGTACGAGATCCGCTTCTGAAAGAACTCACATTTCTGGCGATTAACTCGAAGTCCATATTCTTTCAATCTGGTGAGCACCAGTTCCAAATTTGCAAGGTGTTCCTCATCATCATCACCTGTAATCAGAATATCGTCCAGGTAACATTGTGTGCCTGGAATTCCCTGTAATACCTGCTCCATGGCCCTCTGTCAAATTGCTGGAGCCGATGCCACTCCAAAAACCAATCTATTATACCGATACAAGCCTCTATGCGTGTTGATCGTGAGATACTGGCGTGACTCTTCCTCAACTTCCATCTGTAAGTACGCCTGCGCCAGGTCTATCTTGGTGAAGTGTTTCCCGCCAGACAACGAAGCGAAGATATCCTCAATCCGCGGAAGCGGATATTGCACCGTGTGAAGCACCGGATTAACAGTGATCTTGAAATCTCCACAGATGCGAACCTTCCCCGGTTCCCCCGGCTTGTTGCTCGATGAACGCTTCATGACGGGAACAATGGGCGTGGCCCACTCACTCCAGTCCACCTTAGACAGTACTCCTGAACGTTCTAGCCCTTCCAGCTCAGCTTCCACAGCAGGTCGTATCGCATAAGGTACCGGTCTGGCTTTGAAAAATTTCGGGTTTGCATGTTCTTCAACCTTGATGTTTGCCGTAATTCCTCTCAGTGTTCGCAGTTCCTGTTGGAACACCTCTTTAGCATCGTCCAATATTCTGGACAATTGTTTAGGTTTGACATCTTTTTTACCGGAATCTACCGTTAGTGCTTTTAAGGAATGCCAGTCCATATTTATTCTCCTGATCCACTCCCGTCCCAGTAGTGGTGGACCTCCCTCAGGTAGCACATATAAGTCCATTCCTCGGCTTTCTTTGCCCTTGTGGACCACCTTTACCTTTATCTTTCCGATGGGGTATATTCTTTGCCCCGTGTATGTTTGCAATACAATCTCCGTATCCCGTAGGGGAATATGTGGGAATAACCTTTTGTAATCTTGCTTATTCATGACCGTCAATACCGATCCAGTGTCCAATTCCATCTTCACTTGGACTCCTGCTATCTGAAGTGTGACCCAGATAGTTTGGAGGTCTGCTTCATTACCCACATTGTGTACTCTTAGACAACCCAGTTCCTTACTGCTGGAGTCTGAATCTGACTTCTGTTCATCCGAACTGTTCTCTGTCACCTTGTGTACCTTTCTGCACTTTTCCTGCGGTGACTTTTTGTTGCTGGTCTTCTTTCCTGACCGGCATACTTTAGCTATGTGACCAAGCCTGCCACATTTTCTGCATTCCTGATTTTTGAACCAGCACTGGTTCTGATCGTGCGTTGTCTTTCCACAACGATAACACTTTACTGCACCCAAGGCCATTTGATTGGTGCTGAGTTCCGATGACCTTAGCTGCATTTCCGCAGTGCCTCTCGCTGCGGCTTCGTGCGATGCTGCAATAGTGACAGCTTTATCAAGCGTAAGATCATTCTCCTCTAGCAGTCGCTTTTGTGTTCCTTCTTTTAACAATCCACACACAAATTTATCTCTCAGCGCATCTGCTAGTCCTGTTCCAAACTGACAGTACTTTGATAGCTTACGCAGTTCAATTAAGAATTCAGCGTTGCTTTCTTCTTTCAGCTGCGTTCTTCTGTAAAATTTAAATCGTTCCGCTATCAGCAGCGGCGTGGGGTTTAAATGATTTTTCAGGACAGTAACAATATTCGCGAAAGTCTGATCCGTCGGTTTATCTGGTGATACAAGGTGCTTCAATAGCCCGTACGTCTTCGCACCCATTGAGTTTAATAAGGTTAGTGCTTTCTTATCATCTGGTACCTCATTTGCTTTACAATAAACTTCCATGCGTTCTACATACGTGGCCCAATCTTCGACATCGCTATCAAAAGCATTGATGTTACCATGTTTAGGCATCCTTGCAAGTTTCTTTAAATTTTCTTTTTCCCAAAATGGCGGCTTCCCGCGCTTGTCTTCTTCCTCCGCCTACTAAAATGGCGGCTTCCCGCGCTTGGCGGTTTTTCCCGCGCTCGTCTTCTTCCCCCGCCGACTACAATGGCGGCTTCCCGTGTTTGCCTTCTTCCCCTGCTGGCTGCAATGGCGATTGCCGTGCTGCTGCCGTTCTCGCCTCCCCAGCGGTTCTCAATTCCCCGACACTGCTTTTTGCTCCCCCGCGGTTCCCGTGGGCATTCACGCTTCCCCTGCTGTTGCGCCTCTCAGCCCCGCTTGCAGGCCGGTCCTTTACACCGGCTGCGGTTGAGTTCTCCGCGGTTCTCGTGGCCTTAACGCTGCCCCAGTCGCTGCGCCTCTCGGCCCCGATTGCAGCCCGGCCCTTTTCACCGGCCGCGGTCAAGTTCTCCGCCCTTTTTCCTCCGTTTTCCCTCCCCTACGCCACAGCCAACGCGGCCGACTTTCTGCTCATGTTGCTGACCGGCTTACCCACCACCGTGGTAGAAGGGATGATCACTGCCTGTCGCTGATGGAGGGCTTCGTGGTCAGAATTTTTCTTTTTAACCCGGGTTCTCGATGCCTCCCATGCGATGTGGTGCTCAGCAGGATGATGAGGGCAGATGCCTCTTCTCGACGCCCGTTTTGAGGATGAAGCTGCCTTGGATGTAAAACTGCCGCAGGGTAAGATCGGACTCGTCGCCACTGTTGAGTCTGTGTGTCCCAGTTATGCTTATTATAAATCACTGGACACAGACAACAGGAATAACTTTAACAGGTCTTTACTATTCGGAGGTCAGGGCTGAACTGCCCAGCAAATCACTACACAACGTTTATATACCGGTGTGGTCACCACCGGTATTACAGTATACAGCAGCCAAGAGAAAGTAGTACATCTCTTAAGGTAGTTCTCTTAAGGTGGAACAGGTTTCATACACCACAGGTAGCCCACCACTAAACATACAGCTCCACCTAGTGTACCATTCTAGAATGACATGTTACTACTGATCATTACAACCCCCACCCCCCGCACCCCCCCCCTGCTGTGTGTACAGGACCTGTCTCCTAGAGTACACCCTGTGCACCAAGACCTCCAATGCTGCATCAGAGAACTGAGATACACGCTCTCTTCCCTGTTGAGACATATTTTTGCTCTAGCTCCACCAAGAATGACTAACTCCACCAACAATGACTATCTCCACCAACAATGAGGTCCTTCTGATTCAGAGCACCTCCCCTTTAAGAAGTGCAGAACAGCCTGCGACTCTGCAGGCAACCTTTAAATGGAGAGCAGACTGCACAGGATACTGGGCCCCTTGTTGCCCGCTGACCAAACCAGTAATGCATTTAACGCTGAGCTCAGTGCATTAATCATTATAATTAGCAGGCAGCACAATTTTTTACAATCAGCAATGTCCTATGCTACCATTTTTTTAATGACCCTTTTACCTTTGCCACGCCACCTCTATTGCACAATGATGCTCAGCTCATCATATCTGTGAAATGCCCACGATATATTCCTATAACACTGTTAGAAACTGTCAGATATTCAAAGAAGCTGCATGGATGTGTTTGATTGTTACAGTATAGTGTTTGCTTACATAAGTGCTATAATCCAATAGGCTGGGGTCTAATAATATGGAAAATATCTGTGGTATTTAGCTGCAAGCCAACAATCAGTCAAACACCCTTTGGTGTCTCAGAGAAAAAAAACCTCAATAAATACAGTATTACAAAATGTTATGTTTAATTTGCTGAAATCTAATCCAGAAATCTAAAAGAACATCAGTTTCTATAAAAGCAATTCTCAGTTTTTCTAAAAATACCATAAATAATTAAGATGTTATTTCCTCAGACATCCTTTAGCATGGATGGGATCAGATGCAATAGCAAGAAATCTGAAAAATAGAGTGGGGGTTGAATTGGACAGGACCCAAAAACGGGCATGAAGATCGTGATGCACTATTAGCCCGCGCCCATTGAGTCCGATGCAGGCTGCATGCCAACCTTGAGCTGCCTGCTCATTTAAATGATTTTAGTGTGCATCCAGTGCTAACCACACTGTTGAGTGGGGCCAATATTGTGACAGGCTAGCACCAGTTAAAGCTAGCCTGCATTACTTAAAGCCAGCCTGCACCTTTTAATGAGCGGTGTATTGTGGCTGGAACAGGTGCTGGAAGTCGTGGAGGAAGACATTCTGACCAGGGAAACACTGAATAATTATGCAACATGGAAGAGAGCATGCACCAAGTTTCTCGGACGCTGCACTGGAGGTCTTGGTAGAGGAGGTGGCGAGGTGGAGAGATGTGCTCTATCCACAGGGGCCAGGAGGCTCTCCAGGCAAACTTTGCGATGGCAGTGGGACCAGAGAGCCATGGCGGTCAATGCCAGGAGTCAAGCCCTAAGGACTGGGATGCAGTGCCGCAAAAAGTTCAGTGACCTCACACGAGTGTCAAGGTCAGTGAATTCATCTTCAAATGCCATATCCCACCAACTGCACCACTAGCCTCACACACTGTTCAATGCACCACGCCCACATGACTCACCTGTCAACAATCTCTATCAATCATGACTCATACCGAACATTCATAGCTTTACCTCACCCTCACACACTTAGCACTGCTGCAAGCCTCACACCCACATCTCACAGCTAGCACACACTGCAAGCTGTTCAACCATGACAGCCACATCAACCAAACAAATTGCATCACACTCACTGACACACTTCCCTCTCTTTTGCAGAGCAAGGTGGCGCACAACCAGATGCTACAGGGGCAACCTGTAGGGAGACAGACACACCTGCATTCCTAACCCCCATGGAGGAGATTATTGGAATGGCAATTGCTGAGTCCATGGCCAGCGGTAGGGCTGAATTAATTGAAGGTGACCGTATCCTCACACCTAATCCTCCTTCTCACATCCCACTTCATCCTCATCCCACTTCCTCCTTATCCCACAATCTCTTCTGATTTACAAGCTACAGATGGTGTAAGCATGCACCTCTTACTTTCCTCCCCGCATCACAACCCTACACTTGTGCCTTTCTCCTTTCAGATACCCAAGAACTGCCAACTGGCCAGGCAGTGGCGGAAGAGCAACAGGTGGAACAGGAAGCAGGTAGTGATGATGAAGAAACACCGTCACTCGATTTCACACTCCCAGGCACTAGCTCAGATACTGACACTGCACATAAATTAGAGGATAGCTTAGAGGTGGGATCTACATGTAGTGAGACACTGGGCTCAAGTGGCCTGCATCAGGGCAGGGGCAAGGGTAGTGCAGGTGCCACCTCGCCCAAGGGCAAGGTTGGACACAAGATCTGCTGCAGAGGGCCCAGATGAGCATATTGATGGGGCGGGCTACAAAAGAAGGCTGATGGGTATGCAAAATGAAATGCTTGGTGCATTGGCAGGCCTGCCAGAAAGCCTGCATGCAATGTCAAGAAGCGTGGAGGATTCCGGCACCAACTTGGCACAAGGTTTTGCACAGAGCTTGGAGCCCATCCTTTCCAGTGTGGAAGTGGTGGCCAACTCCATTAGCACACTTGTGGACCCACCCATTGTTATGTTCATTAATAAATAGACATTCTTATTATGAACACAGCTAGCTTTTGCTAGACACTTTTATTGAGCACATGTGGACTAGGTACAGTATCTGTAGAGGCTTCCATCTTGACTGCTGCCTTGTGGGTAGCCAATGCCTCATGGGTAATGTAGTCTTAATATATATACAGCTGGGTAGTGTAGTCTTATACATACAGCTATATACAGCTCTACGCAGCTCTATGGCTCCACCTAGTGTCCACTATAGAATGACATGTTATTGATCACTACATCCCCCTTTCTTTGAGGTTTAACAAAATCAATATGAATCAACTTTCAAGAAAACAATAAAGATAATATCAGTAACACTTTTGTTAGTGCTCTATAAACATAAACATAAACATTTTCAAAACAGTCAACACATTTTCAAAGCTTTACATTGTACTCAAAGATTAAGTCCTTCAGGCTTTTTTACTTCACGTGTGGATCTTCTCAACACGGGTAAGTCTGATGTGTCTTCATGAGATTGTTCTGGCGGTGAATGACAAGATGCAGTTGCGGCATTGTCATCAATCTGCTCTTGTATAGATCGAGGTCTCCTTGCGATCTTTGCTTGGAGAGGGTTTCAGTGTTTCCTTCACTCTTCATGCCATAACTCTCAATGTAGTCAATGCACTCTCGAAAAACTGGATCCCATCATACAGCATAGTCCTCTCAGCAGCCTCGGCTAATGGAACACCAAAGATTGGCCTGAGGGAAGAAGGAGTATCCACCGGAACTGCTTCCTGCTCTGGTGCAGGCTTCTTCTTTTTCTTTTTCTCTTTCCACTGCTTAACAACATCTGCTGTGGTTATATCTTTGGACTTTTTCTCCTTGTGTTTTTTCTCTTTGTGCTTAAAGTCTTTTTCTTTCTTCTTGGAGAAACTAGGCTTTTTGAAGACATGGATACCCTTTGGCCTTTTCATCCTTGATGGGCTCTCTGCTTCATCACCTGAGTCATCTGGTCTGCTTATGGCACAGTTTATACGGTAGACACTCTTGACAAGTTCTAAGTCTTCACAAGCTTTGTGACCTAGTATCGAATCAAGTCTTTCAGCCACAACAGAAAACATGAGATGATGCACTTTGTCTTTGACTGTCACTTTAAGTCTGCATACACCTAAGCTATCTATTTTCTGTCGATTATAGTTCTTCAGTAGTACTGACTTTTTCTGTATTTTGGGCTTTTCTTTCATATTGTTAATGTCACTCATACTGATTAAGTTTGCTTTTGCCCCAGTGTCTAGTTTCAAGGTAACTAATGCTCCATTTACCTGCAGTGGGATCATCCATTTGTCCACTTTTACTGCATTGACTTTATGTTCAGCATTGTCCATTTCTGAGGCTGCACATTTTCTGTATCTTTTTTGATATCGTCACATGACACCATTCCGACAAAAAATGTCTCACTTAAATCAGTGTCCTCAATTACATTAACTCGTTGCCCTTTCTTAGTTTGTACTTTTGAAAAGCATTGTTTGGCAAAGTGATTCTTTCCATTACATTTTGTGCACATTTTTCCAAACGCTGGGCATTGTCTTAACTGGTGTTTGTAACCACAGCGTTTACAATTAAAAATTTCATCCTCCGGTTGCTTTTCATTTCTGTTCTGCCCACGTTTCTTCCCCTTGTAGGACACAGCACCGACAGCAGCATTATCACTCATTACAATCGCATCATTATTGATTTCACTGAAAGTCTTCGTGTGCTTTCGAGCTAGCTCGCTGGCTTGGCATATTTTCACCGCATTTTCCAAATTTAGTTCAGTTTCTCTCAACAGACGTTCCCTGACTTTTTTATCACGAATACCAAACACAATCTGGTCACGAATCATGGATGCTTTGAGCTCAGAGAAATTACATGTCTGTGCTTTCAGTTTCAGATCAGTTATAAAGCTATCAAAAGTCTCATTTTGTTGCTGTGTCCGAGAACGGAAGATGTATCTTTCATACGTCTCATTCTTTTTGGGAGAGCAATGTGCATCAAATTTTTTTAGCACATCTTCTAATTTTTCTCTGTTCTCCGCTGGATTAAATACAAATGTATTAACTACCTCTATCGCCTGTGGGCCTGCAACCGTAAGCAGCAACGCTATCTTCCTTGCGTCTGGCTTCGTACCGAATCCGATGGCTGTAATGTAGAGTTCGAATTGTTGTTTAAAAATCCGCCAATTGTAGTCGACATTTCCCTCGAGATTCAAACGCTCTGGTGGCTTCATATTCTCCATGTCGCTTTTCACAATTTTCAGCAGATCTTCACCACCCTGGTACCATGTTATGTTCATTAATAAATAGACATTCTTATTATGAACACAGCTAGCTTTTGCTAGACACTTTTATTGAGCACATGTGGACTAGGTACAGTATCTGTAGAGGCTTCTATTTTGACTGCTGCTTTGTGGGTAGCCTAGTGCCTCATGGGTAATGTAGTCTTACTATATATACAGCTGGGTAGTGTAGTCTTATACATACAGCTATATACAGCTCTACGCAGCTCTACGGCTCCACCTAGTGTCCACTATAGAATGACATGTTATTGATCACTACACCCATGATGCAACGTCTGATGGTCAATGTCTCAGCTTCCATTGCAGCACAAGCAGAAGCCACGCAACACCTGGGTGCTGCAGTGGAAGCTCAGACTTCTGTCATGCAAGGTCAGCTTGCTGCCATGCAAGCTCACATGGCTGCCATCATGGCTGTGGATACCAGTGTTCAAAGGGGCTTGCAGGGTGTCACAACAGATTACTAGGAATGCTGCGGCACCACCCCAGTGGAGTGGCAGTGGCTCCTTGGAGCACGAACCTGGATAGCAGCATTCATCCTCCCACCCCTGCCATCCTCCAGTGTCATTGCTGTTGCCTGTCAGCCAGCCAGCCCAGACTACTGCAGCCCATGCCGAGATGGTGCAGTCTGATGACAGGCCTTCTAGGCCCAGAGGCGCCCAAGAATGTCCTCCAAGGGCTTCTGCAATCTCCCCCACTGAAAGTCAGCAGACTTCCACCAGCCATGCTGCAGTCACTGGGGTAGCACTGTGTAAGAGCACCAGGACAGACAAAGGCACTGTGGAGATAGGCACTAAGGGAATGCACAAGGGTGATTAGTTGATGTTTGTATGCAATACAGCATGCTTTGATTTAAAAATTTGGTTTGGAATTTTTATTTTGAGTTGGCTTTTATTTTTGTATTGTGGCCAAGTGGATGCTATGAAGGCCTGGGGGATTGGGGAATTGAGGTTGTCTTTGCTGGTATCGCAGTCAGATGAGTCATTCACGGAGAGCCTGGCCAGAAAGGGGTTTTCTAGGTTGCCTCCTCCCTTCTTTTTCTTCCTCCTTCTCTTCCGTCTCCTCCTGCTCCTCAGCTGCTCACTGTATAGCTGGTGGCAAGGGCTGTGCCCTCATTATGCAGCATGCAGCAGATCACCACGAATCTTGACACCCGCTCTGCCGAGTACTGCAGGGCTCCTCCAGAGCGGTCCAGGCAGTGGAAGCATTGTTTCAGCACACCAATGGTCTGCTCTATGATATTTTGTGTGGCGGCATGGCTTTCATTGTATGCGTGCTGCCCACTTGTGTGTGGATTGCACACCGGCGTCATGAACCATGTCGCCAACGGATAGCCCTTGTCGCCCAGTAGCCACCCTTTGGTCTCTCATGGTGGCTCCAATGCTGATTGTACAGTGAACTGCCACTGAATGAAGGCATCATGACTGCTGCCAGGATACCACGTATTGACCTGTGTGATTTGCTGCGTATGGTCACACACCAGCTGGACGTTGAGGGAGTGGAATCCATTTCGGTTGCGATACACCTCAGAGTTGACATGCGACGCCCACAAAGTGATGTGCGTACTGTCAATGGCACACTGCACCATGGGTATGCCTGCAATCATAGAGTCATAGATTCATAGAGTTATATAGCACAGAAAGATGCCCTTCGGCCTATCGTGTCCGCGCCGGCCATCAAGCCCTGTCTATTCTAATCCCATTTTCCAGCACTTGGTCCGTAGCCTTGTATGCTATGGCATTTTCAAGTGCTCATCTAAATGTTTCTTGAATGTTGTGAGGGTTCCTGCCTCTACCACCCTTTCAGGCAGTGAGTTCCAGCTTCCAACCACCCTCTGGGTGAAAATGTTTTCCTCAAATCCCCTCTAAACCTCCTGCCCCTTATCGTGAAACTATGCCTCCTGGTTATTGATCCCTCAACTAAGGGGAAAAGTTCCTTTCTATCTACCCTATCTATGCCCCTCATAATTTTGTACATCTCAATCAGGTCCCCCCTCAGCCTTCTCTGCTCTAAGGAAAACAACCCCAGCCTGTCCAGTCTCTCTTCATAGCTGAAACACTCCAGGTAACATCCTGGTGAATCTCCTCTGCACCCTCTCTAATGCTCACATTGATCACAAGCGAAGCCGCTTGCTCGCTCTGCCTGCTGCTCTCTGGCAAGAGAGAATGAAATGTATTCAGCTCTCTTGGAATACAGAGCCTCAATGACCTCCCTTTTGCAACAGCGGTTGGAAAACTGGGAGATGTTGCAAATATCTCCTGCTCCAGCCTGGAAGGAACCCGACGCATGAAAGTTGATGGCCACGCTCACCTTGACAGCTGCTGGCAATGCGGTCCTTGCCCTGCTCTGAGGGTGCAGTTGTGACTGCAGCAGGTGGCAGACTTCAGTGAGGACATCCTTACTGAAGCACAGACGTCACACACATTGTTCTTCGCTGAGCTTCAGGTAGGACTATTGCTCCCTTAACACTCTGGGTGGATATGGCCTCCTGCTGATAGCCCTTCTCCTCCCTCTCCCATCAGCTTGCCCTGCTCTATGTCGCTTCTGCTCATTCCCCCTGTCATGCTGTATTCCAAGGGGACTGCCTACCACTGCACCCATGCCTGGCAGTAAGTGGTTTGCGGAGAATCTTTGAAGTCAGGACAAAGACCTTCAGCACCTGCCACACCACTCCCTGTAGACTTTAGCAACTTTAAGTAACTGTACAAACCACCAAATATTTATACAAACTCAGCAACAGCCAGTAGAAATCAATCAGCAACTAACCTGTAAGTAATTGATGATCCCTTTAAATAGCGCTGGTGGGGGGTCCTTCCTGCTGCTGAACACGTGTTCAGCTGTGTGTGTTTAAGAGAGGCTGTTAGCTGGAGCGTTAAGCTCCAAAATGGCAGTGCTGGAGTCAAATCAGTGTTACATGCTGAAAGACATCATTATCTGCCTATACTTGCATACTTCTGGTGCACGCTCACTGCACGTGCTAACACCCTCATCAAGATGGCGTCCGGCGCGACTCCCACCAAAAATGTGCGCGCATGCCACGGATGCCATTTTGGATCCAAAACAGCACTTGTAGCTCCAAAACAACAGTAGACAAATTTTGTGACCATTGTTTCACAGAACAGAACCACAGCCTACTAGGCCCAGAGCTCCTTGAGGTCATTCTACAAGGCCATATGTGTTATATCTGTGTATCTTAATGTTGTGTCCTTCAATAATCAGACAACAGACTGCAGGGAACGATTCAACAGGTGTTTACTGAATGAGGGTTACTCTAGAACTAACTGTACAGATCACTACTCAGGGTTTATATACAGGTGTGGTCACTGCTGGTACTACAGTGTACAGGAGCTGTAAAAAGTAGTTCTCTCCTGTAGTGTGTGTGCTTTAAGTCAGAACTACTTTTTACAGCTCCTGTATACTGTAGTACCGGCAGTAACCACACCGGTATATAAGCTGTGCGCATGCCTCTGTACCCCAGTCTAGAGATTGCCCTCCTCCAGTAAAGACCTGTTATTTGTTTATGTACAGCATCCGTGTAATTATTTATCCACTGAACCATGGATCTAACAGTGGCGACGAGTGTTGATGCGAATCTACCTGCAACATTAAACAAAAAAAAAATAAAACAATAGTCGAGTCCAGGAACACGGGTGTCGACCGCGAGCAACCGCCCAGCAGTCAGGCAGAGATCCAACTTCACTGGGGAGGCTGTGGAGAGCCGGGCTTGGTTCCCCAGCCACAACGAGCAGTAAGAGACCGACGACAGGTCCAGAGCAGACCCTTCCCGAGCAGCGGCGGCTGGAGCCGACCGACGGCAGAGAGAAAGAGCCGGGCAGCGTCGACGGGGTAAGAAAAAGGGTGAAGAGAGCAGGGCGCAGCCGGGGGTTGATCACCGAGCGGCGTCGAGGAAAAATACTCCAAAACCGGAGAGAGAGAGGGTAAGAAACATTCGGGTTCTAGACTGAGCGGCGTCGACAAATATCAAGAGAAGAACGCGCAGAGCACAGCCAGGGATCACGGGCTGATCAGGGTCCGCGGGGCGAAGCAAGGGGAGACGCCATTGAGCCACGGAGAAGAAGGAAGAGCGTGGGAGACGCCATTTTGCGAAGCTGCAGCGGAGAAGACGGGCGAGCGCGGGAAGGAAGGAAAGCGCGGGAGATGCCATTTTGTGCCAGCGGAGAAGAAGGGGAAGCACGGGAGGCGCCATTGGTGATAGTTAACGCACAACCAAGGATGCCGAAGAGTGGCAGTATCTCTACGTTCGACAATGAAGTCAAAGATTGGGCGACATATGTGGAACGTATTGAGGTGTACTGCAGGGCGAATGAAGTGCCAGATGCTAATAAAGCACTGGTTCTGTTAAATTCCATGGGTGCAAAAACTTATGGGTTACTATGAAATCTAATAACCTCAGAGAAGCCGGTAAACAAGAATTTTGAAAGCATAGTAGAAATCCTACAGGGCCACTTAAACCCCACACCGCTGCTGATAGCAGAACGATTTAAGTTCCATAAAAGGAACCAACACAAAGACGAAAGCAATGCTGAGTACCTAACGGAACTGCGCAAGCTATCGAAATACTGCCAGTTTGGAGCGGGACTAGCAGACACGTTAAGGGACAAGTTTGTGTGTGGGCTACAAAGTGAAGGAACCCAGAAACGGCTTCTATCAGAAAAGGACATAATGCTGGACAAAGCTTTCAGTATGGCAGTATCACACGAAGCAGCCGCAAGGGGCGCTGCAGAGATACAACGGAGACCGCAAGAATATGGCACCAACGAAATGACCTATGGAACAGGGAAGTGCTATCGCTGCGGCAGAACAACACATGACCAGAAAGATTGTTGGTTCAAGGACCAAGTGTGCAGACAGTGTGGGAAAGCAGGACACATAGCAAGAGTCTGCAGGTCTGGGAAGAAAACCAACAGTAAGAAATCTCCACAGGAGAAGTACAAAAAGGTACACCAGGTGATGGACAGTGGTTCAGACGAACAGAAAAGTGACACAGACTCCAGAAGCATGGAGCTGGGTTGTCTGAAACTACATAATGTAACCGAAATGGAGGATCACCAGACTATCTGGGTTACACTCAAGATAGACGGAGTCCAAGTGGAAATGGAATCGGACACAGGGTCAGCTCTAACAGTCATAAATCAAAGAGACTACAAGCGGCTATTTTCACACATACCCTTGAAAGCTACAGAGATTGTCTTGAAGACGTATACGGGGCAAAAAGTCTACCCCAAAGGAAAAATAAGGGTGAAAGTGACATATAAAGGTCAGGAAATACCTAAAATGGATATATATGTATTGCCAAATGGAGGACCACCACTGCTAGGACGTGAATGGATCCGGAAGATACATTTAGATTGGCATTCCATACAGGCACTGAAGGTGGAGGCCAAAAAGGATGACGACGTCACACCTGGACGACTGTCAAAAATGCTAACTGACGCAAAAGAAGTGTTCCAGGAGGGACTAGGAACACTAAAAGGAATAACAGCAACAAGTAAAATAGAGGATAATGCAAGCCCAAAGTTTCTGAAGGCCAGACCAGTGCCTTATGCGATCAGACCAGCGGTTGAAGCAGAGCTGGAAGGGTTGGAACATTCAGGAGTACTGTCCAAAGTGGACTGGAGTGAATGCGCTACACCCATCGTTCCTGTAATGACGAGGTCGTTGAGTAATACGCCTGGGGAAGCAAAGAAGGTCCGCATCTGTGGGGATTTTAAGGTGACAGTTAACCCAGTCCTTCACACGGTGCAATATCCGCTTCCACGAATTGAGGATATTTTCGCCTCACTATCTGGTGGTAAACGCTTCACAAAAATTGATCTAGCCCAGACGTACTTGCAAATGGAGGTAGAAGAAGCTTCAAAACATTACCTTACAATCAACACCCATAAAGGTCTCTATCAATACAACCGGCTGGTGTTTGGAGTAGCCTCGGCTCCGGCTATCTGGCAAAGGGCGATGGATCAGGTGCTGCAAGGGATTCCAGGGACCCAGTGTTATTTGGACGACATCTTGGTCATGGGCGAAAATGACGGTGATCACCTCGCTAACTTGGAGAAGGTGCTCGCCAGATTAAAGGAATATGGGCTACGAGCTAATCGCCACAAGTGCGAGTTTTTCCAGAAACAGATCTCGTATTGCGGCCACGTCATCGATGAAGAGGGGTTACATAAGTCCCCTGACAAGATAGAGGCAGCAGTCAAGGCTCCAGCACTGGAAAATGTGTCACAACTGAGGTCGTTCCTCGGGCTGGTAAACTATTACCACAAGTTCTTACCTAATTTGTCTACGGTATTACACCCGCTGAACACCTTACTGCAAACAGGGGTACCATGGAAGTGGGATGACGAACGTAGACGAGCTTTCCAGAAGTGTAAAGAATTGATCACATCAAAAGAGGTGTTGGCCCATTTCAACCCAGCACTACCAATTCGGTTGGCATGTGATGCATCACCCTACGACATTGGAGCGGTGCTGTCGCTCAAATTCCCGGACGGTTTGGAGAGGCCAGTAGCCTTTGCGTCTCGGTCACTAACCTCAACCGAGCGCAACTACGCCCAGATTGACAGGGAGGCCCACAGCCTAGTATGGGGAGTAAAAAAAATGCACCACCACATGCCCCTTTACCCCCATGGGAGTGGCCCTCCTCTCCATGGCAACGGGTGCACATTGATTTCGCTGGTCCATTCATGGACTCAATGTTCTTAATAGCAGTGGATGCTCATTCAAAGTGGCTTGAGGTGATAAAGATGTCTTCAACCACTACAGAGAAAACGATTACAGTCCTACGGACCATATTTGCCAGAAACGGGTTGCCAGAGCAGATCTGCTCTGATAATGGACCACAGTTTGTGTCCGATGAGTTCCAAAAATTCATGAAAAGGAATGGGGTGAGGCATTACACATCTGCCCCGTATCATCCAGCCACCAATGGATTGGCTGAGAGGCTCGTACAAACCTTTAAGAAGGCGATAAAGGCCATGTGCGACGAGGAAATTCCACTACAGCATAAGATGGACAATTTCTTATTAGCCTACCGAAACGCGACACATGCAGTTACCAACCAGACCCTGGCCATGATGCTCTTTAACCGAAGGTTGAGATCTCGTCTGGACTTGTTCAGACCAAATGTGCGAAGAAATGTTGAGGACAAACAATTCCAGCACATCAACGAGAAGCCGACAAGGAGCTTCAATGTATGGCAACCAGTCTTGGCCCGGGACTATCGAACAGAGAAGTGGCAACCCGGAACAATATGTACAAGGCAGGGGCCATTAATGTACACAGTGGATGTCGGGGAGAACATTGTGAGACGCCACGTCGATCAGATCTTAGCATCACAGGAATGCGTCAACCCCATGTCTCGAGTACCTGGGGATGAACCCGACATACTTCAGACCCAGTAGCAGTGGAACCTGATGAACTACCCGATGAAAGGGGGTCAGAATCGCCTCTGCACCAAGAACAAGAACCTCCGGAAAGGCGCTATCCCGAAAGGGTCAGGAAGCCGCCCCAAAGACTGAATCTATAAATGGACTTTTGTTATTGAATGTACATGTAAAAATGTAATTGTTATTTGAATATTAAGGGGGTATTATTAATCTGAAAAGGGAGGAATTGTAGTGTATGTGCTTTAAGTCAGAACTATTTTTTACAGCTCCTGTATACTGTAGTACCGGCAGTAACCACACCGGTATATAAGCTGTGCGCATGCCTCTTTACCCCAGTCTAAAGATTGCCCTCCTCCAGTAAAGACCTGTTATTTGTTTATGTACAGCATCCGTGTAATTATTTATCCACTGAACCACGGATCTAACATCTCCCTTAAGGTATATTATACATTACATACATTACAATTCCTCCCGTTTTAGATTAACAGTACCATAATAATAATTTAACAATTAACATTTTTAATATACAATGTTATATGAAAATAGTCCATTCATATATTCAGCCTCTGGGGAGGCTTCCTGATTCTATCTGGATAACGCCTTTCCCGAGTGTCTCACTCTTGGTGCGGAGGCGATTCTAGCATCCTGTCGTCAGTTGATTCATCAGCTTCCAATGCTATTGTTTCTGAGGTAGATGCGACCTGTACGTCGGGTTCCTCACCAGGTACGTATGGCCGAGACATGGGGTTGACTCATTCCTGTGACTCTAGGATCTGGTCAGCATGGCGTCTCACAATGTTCTCCCCAACATCCACTGTGTACATTAGTGGCCCCTGCCGTGTGCATATCGTTCCTGGTTGCCATTTCTCTGTTCGGTAGTCGCGGGCCAAGACTGGTTGCCCAACATTGAAGCTCCTTGTCGGCTTCTCATTGATGTGCTGGAATTGCTTACTCTCAACATCTCTTCGTACATTTGGCCTGAGCAAATCCAGACGAGATCTCAACCTTCGGTTAAAGAACATCATGGCCGGGGCCTGGTTGGTGACTGCATGTGTTGCATTTCTGTAGGCTAACAGGAAATTGTCCACCTTATGCCACAGTGGAATGTCGTCATCACACATGGCCTTTACTGCTTTTTTAAAGGTTTGTACAAACCTCTCAGCCAATCCATTTGTGGCTGGATGATACGGGGCGGATGTGTAATGCCTTACCCCATTCCTTTTCATAAATCTTCGAAACACTTCGGACACAAACTGTGGTCCGTTATCAGAGCAAATCTGCTCTGGCAAGCCGTTGCTTGCAAAAATGGTCCATAGGACTGCAATAGTTTTCTCCGTGGTGGTGGAGGACATTTTGATCACCTCAGGCCATTTTGAGTGCGCATCGACGGCTATTAAAAACATTGAGTCCATGAATGGACCAGCAAAATCAATATGCACCTGTTGCCATGGAGATGAGGGCCACTCCCATGGGTGTAGAGGGGCATGTGGTGGTGCATTTTGGACCTTCTGGCATCCTCAGCAGCTCTTTGTCAGGTCCTCGATTTGCTGGTCGATCCCCGGCCACCACACATAAGCCCTAGCAAGACATTTAATTTTCACCCCTCCCAGATGAACTTTGTGAAGCTCATTGAGCACTCTCTCCCTTAACTTGGGTGGAATTACCACTCGGGATCCACACATCAAGGTACCCTGGCATACTGACAGCTGTTCTCTTCTGGATGAGAATGCTGGCAACAGTGAGTCACCATGTGCTGGCCACCCCTTCACCGTCAAATCATATACCCGAGACAGTGTCGGTTCATTTCGGGTCTCCTTCTCTATACCAGCGTTAGTTACTGGCAAGCATTCAATTATAGTCGAAAGAAATATTTCGACAGGATCCACTGCTGGTGCTTCCTCCGCAGTAGGCAGTGGCAGACGTGATAGCCCATCAGCGTTTCCATGCTGTTTCGTGCCCTTATACTCAATTTCATATTGGTGCGCCCCTAGAAAAAGGGACCATCTTTGTAGCCGTTGCGCAGTCATCACCGGAACGCCCTTCTTTGGATTAAAGATGGAGACAAGTGGTTGGTGGTCAGTCAGCAAGGTGAACTTCTGCCCGTGCAGATAGTGGTTGAACTTTTTCACTCGCCACACTAGGCTGAGGTCCTCCCTGTCAATCTGGGCGTAGTTACGCTCAGCTGAGGTTAGTGACCGAGACGCAAAGGCTACTGGCCTCTCCGAGCCGTCCGGGAATTTGTGCGACAGCACCGCTCCAATGCCATAGGGTGATGCATCACATGCCAACCGAATTGTTAGTGCTGGGTTGAAATGAGCCAACACCTCTTTTGATGTGATCAATGCTTTGCTCTGCTGGAAAGCTCGTTTACATTCGTCACTCCACTTCCATGGTACCCCCGTTTGCAGTAGGGTGTTCAGTGGGTGTAGTACGGTAGACAAATTCGGCAAGAACTTATGGTAGTAGTTCACCAGCCCGAGGAACGACCTCAGTTGTGACACATTTTCCGGTGCTGGAGCCTTGACTACTGCCTTAATCTTTTCAGGGGAGTTATGCAACCCCTCTTCATCAATAACGTGGCCACAATACGAGATCTGCTTCTGGAAAAACTCGCATTTGTGGCGATTAGCTCGGAGCCCATATTCCTTCAATCTAGTGAGCACCTGCTCCAGGTTGGCGAGGTGATCACTGTCATTTTCGCCCGTGACCAGGATGTCGTCCAAATAACACTGGGTCCCTGGAATCCCTTGCAGGACTTGTTCCATTGCCCTTTGCCAAATAGCCGGAGCTGATGCTACCCCGAACACCAGCCGGTTGTATTGGTAGAGACCTTTATGAGTGTTGATCGTGAGGTACTGTTTCGAGGCTTCTTCTACTTCCATTTGCAGGTACGCCTGGGCCAGATCAATCTTAATGAAGCGTTTCCCTCCAGATAGCGAGGCGAAAATATCTTCAATCCGCGGAAGCGGATATTGTACAGTGTGAAGAACTGGGCTCACTGTCACCTTAAAGTCCCCACAGATGTGAATCTTCTTTGGTTCCCCAGGCGTATTACTCAACGACCTCTTCATTACAGGAACGATGGGTGTAGCCCACTCGCTCCAGCCCACTTTGGACAGTACTCCTGAACATTCCAACTCTTCCAGCTCTGCTTCGACGGCTGGGCGGATCGCATAAGGTACCGGTCTGGCCTTAAAAAACTTTGGGCTTGCATTTTCCTCTATTTTGATCGTCGCTGTTATGTCTTTTAGTGTTCCGAGTCCCTGCTGGAACACTTCTTGTGCATCAGTTAGCATTTTTGACAGTCGTCCAGGTGTGATGTCGTCATCTTTTTGGCATCTACAGTCAGTGCTTGTATGGAATGCCAATCTAGCTGTATCTTCCGGATCCATTCACGTCCTAGTAGTGGTGGTCCTCCATCTGGCAATACATATAGGTCCATTATTGGTGTTTCCTTGCCGTTATATATAACGTTCACCCTTATTTTTCCTTTGGGGTAGACATTTTGCCCCGTGTACGTCTTCAAGACAATCTTTGTATCTCTCAAGTGTATATGTGAGAATAGCCGCTTGTAGTCCCTTCGGTTTATGACTGTTAGGGCTGATCCTGTGTCCAATTCCATTTTCACTTGGACTCCGGCTATCTTGAGCATGACCCAGATAGTTTGGTGATCCTCCGTTTTGATCAAATTATGTAGTTTCAGACAACCCAGCTCCTTGCTTCCGGAGTCTGTATCACTCTTCTGTTCGTCTGAACTGCTCTCCGTCACCTTATGTACCTTCTTGTACTTCTCCTGTGGAGATTTCTTGCTGCTGGTTTTCTTTCCCGACCTGCAGACTCTTGCTATGTGTCCTACTTTTCCACACTGTCTGCACACTTTGTCCTTGAACCAGCAATCATTATGGTCGTGTGTTGTTCTGCCGCAGCGATAGCACTTCACTGTTCCGTATGACATTTCATTTGTGCCATATTCTTGCGGTCTCTGTTGTATCTCTGCAGCGCCCCATGCGGCTGCTTCGTGTGATACTGCAATGCTGAAAGCCTTGTCCAGCGTAAGATCCTTTTCTGATAGAAGCCGTTTCTGGGTTCCTTCACTTTGAAGCCCACACACAAACTTGTCCCTTAAAGTATCTGCTAGTCCCGTTCCAAACTGGCAGTTTTTCGATAGCTTGCGCAGTTCCGTTAAATACTCAGCATTACTTTCATCTTTATGCTGGTTCCTTTTATGAAGCTTAAATCTTTCTGCTATCAGCAGCGGTGTGGGGTTTAAGTGGTCCTGTAGGATTGACAGTATGTTTTCAAAATCCTTTTTTACTGGCTTCTCTGTGGTTACTAGGTTTCGTAGTAAGCCATACATTTTTGCACCCATTGAATTCAACAATACCAGCGCTTTCTTGTCATCTGGCACTTCATTCGCCTTGCAGTATGCTTCTATGCGTTCAACATATGTCGTCCAATCTTCGACTTCATTGTCGAACGCTGTGATACTGCCACTCTTCGGCATTTTTGGGTGTGGTTAGACTGGCTTAAAATGGCGTCTCCCGCGCTTTCCTTTCTTCCCCGCTGCGGCTTAAAATGGCGTCTCCCGCGCTGCTGCCAACGCCGCTCTCAGCGGTCCTCGTGGCAAATGGCGACACCCTGTGGGTTTCGCGCGCTGCTCCTGCGCTACTGCCAACGCCACTCTCTGCAGTCCTCGTGGCAATGGCAGCGCCTCGCATTTTCCTGCGCGCCTCTCTCCCCCATTGACAGTGCTCGGCCCTTGAACACCGGCTGCGCTCTGCTCTCTCTCGTCTCTCTCCCCCGTTGACGCCGCTCAGTCCTGAACACCGGCTGTGCCCTGTGCGCTCTGCCCTCTCTCTCTCCCCTGTCGACGCTGCTTGGCCTTTTTCTGTGCTGCTCGGTCGGGCTCTAGCCTGCCGCTGTCCGGGATGGGTCTGCACAGTACCTGTTGCCAGCCCGTTTCGCTGGACCACCGTGACTGGAAAGCCAAGCCTGGCTCTCGACAGCCTCCCCTGCGATGCTCAAATCTCCGCTGGATGACTGGGCGGTTGCCCGTGGTCGACGCCCATGCTTCTGGACTCGACCTTCTTCCACTGTTCTCCAGGAGCGAATCCCTGGGAGGTGATGCAGAGTTGCAGGTTGGTTCGAATCTGCCTCGTCGCCAATGTTATATCCGTGTATCTTAATGTTGTGTCCTTCAATAATCAGACAACAGACTGCAGGGAACGATTCAACAGGTGTTTACTGAATGAGGGTTACTCTAGAACTAACTGTACAGATCACTATTCAGGGTTTATATACAGGTGTGGTCACTGCCGGTACTACAGTATACAGGAGCTGTAAAAAGTAGTTCTCTCCCTTAAGGTATATATACATTACATACATTACAATTTGCAGTCTCCCCTACTGAAAATCAGCAGCTTTTCACCAGCCATGCCACAGACACTGGGGACGCACTGCGTAGGAGAACTAGGATAGGCAAAGGCACACACAAGACAGTCCTTAAGGGAACGCACAAGGGTAATTCGTTGATTTTTTTGATGTAATATTGAATGAATCGATGGATAAATTTTGATTGGAATGTTTGCTTTGTGGTGGCTTTTATTTCAGCATTGTGGTCAAAAGGACGCTGTGATGGTCAGTAACAGAGGGAAGCGAAGGTGTGGGACTAATGCTGAATGGGAAATTTGGGTTGCGTTCACTCGTATCACAGGCAGATGATTTGATCCCAGATATCCCGGTTGCAAACGGGCTGTCTGTGTTGCCTCCTTCCTTCTGCTTTCTCCTCTTCCACTTCCTCTTCTTCCACCTCCTCCTCTTCCTGCTACTCGTCTTCCACTTTCTGAGCTGGTGGTCATATCCCTAGTGCAAGGGCTAAGGCCTTATGATGGCCACAGCCACATTGTGGAAAATATAGCAGACCATGATGAATTGGGACACATGCTGCGGTGAGTACTTTAGGGCTCTTCCAGAGCAGTACAGGCAGCGGAAGCGCTGATTAAGAATGCCAATGGTCTGCTCTATGATGTTTCATGTGGCAGCATAGCTCTCATTGTACGCATGCTGGCCACGTGTGTTTGGGTTGCAGAGCGGATTCAAGAGCCAGGTGGTCAAGGGATAGCCCTTGCTGCTCAGTAGCCACCCTCTGGTTTGCCTTGGTGGTTCAAGGACTGAGGGAACAGTAGACTGGCACAGAATAAAAGCATCATGACTGCAACCAGGATTTTGGGCATTCACCATCATGATGTGCTGAGCATGGTCGCACACCAACTGCACATTCAGCAAGTGGTAACCTTTGTGGTTGCAGTACATCTCAGCATTTAGATGCGGTCCACGCAAGGCCACGTGCATGCTGTCAATGGTGCCCTGCGCCATGGGGAAGTCGGCTAGCCTGACAAAGCCAAGAGCACATTTCGTCTGCTTCTCTCTGGCCAGAGAGAAAACAATCAAGTCCCCTCTCCTAGCATAAAGAGCATCTGTTACCTCTCTTATGCAGCAGTGGATGACGAACTGGGAGATGTTAGAAATGTGACCTGCTCCAGCCTGGAAGGATCCCAACACAAAGAAATTCAGGGCCACGGTAACCTTCACAGCCACAGGCAGTGCTGTCCTTGCCTTGATGTAAGGTTGCAGGTCTGGTTGCAAGAGATGGCAGAGTTCTGTGAGCAGCTCCTTTGGAAAGTAAAGATGCCTCACACACTGCTCCTGGCTCAGGTTGAGGTAAGAGAATTCGTCTCGGAAGACCCTAGGAGGGGAAGGCCTCCTGCTGAGACCCCTTCTCAACCTTCTCCTCCTCCCTCTGCAAGCAGCTTGTCCTCTTCTTTGCTGCCTCTGCTCTATCTCCTTGCCATGCTGCAGACCAAGGGGGATGACAACTAGAGCACCCATGACTGGGAACAAGTGGTCTGAGTAGAAACTTTGGAGTCAGAAGCAAGGCCTTCTCCACTTGCAGCACCACTCCCTGTCACCTCACCAACTGCAAATAACTCTAGAAAGCTCCAAACACTTCCACAAACTTACACAGAGCCAATAGAAATGAAAAAGCAAGTTACCTGAAAGTTGGTGATGATCCCTTTAAATAGCACTGGTGAGGGGTCCTTTCAGCTGCTGAATGTTTGGTCAGCTGTGCAAGGTTGAGAGAAGGTGTTAGCTCCAGCGATGTCGACAAAAATGGAAGCACTGGCGTCAAGTCAGCGTTGCATACTGATTGATGTAATGTCTGCCTACTTTCCTGACTTCTAGCGCACGTTTCCAATGGCTGCTCTACAGCCCTCATCAATATTGTTGTCCGGCGTGGCCCCGCACCAGAAGTGCGCGCACGCTGCTCAGATGGAAATTTGGTCCCAATTTGGCACACGTAGCGCCAAAATGTAGGGAACGGTAGCATAGTGGTGATGTTAGTGGGCTAGTAATCCGGAGGCCTGGATTAATGATCCAGAGACATGAGTTCAAATCCCACCACGGCAGCTGGGGAATTTAAATTCAGTTAATTAAATAAATCTGGAATAAAAAGCTAGTATCAGCAATGGTAATCATGAAACTATCGGATTGTCGTAAAACCCATCTGGTTCACTAATGTCCTTTAGGGAAGGAAATCTGCCGTCCTTACCTGGTCTGGCCTATATGTGACTCCAGACCCACGGTAATATGGTTGACTCTTAACTGCCTTATGAAATGGCCTAGCAAGCCACTCAGTTGTAACAAACCGCTATAAGAAACAATAATAAGAATAAAACTGGACAGAACACATGGCATCGAACTTGGCACCGGCTACGGACAAGACAATGGCACACCCAGCCCAGTCGACCCTGCAAAGCCCTCCTCACTAGCATCTGGGGACTTGTGCCAAAATTGGGAGAGCTGTCCCACAGACTAGTCAAACAACAGCCTGACAATATCATACTCACAGAATCATACCTTTCAGCGGCATTTACTCAGCAAAAACCTGCTCATTGATGCCCAGTTTGGGTTCCGCCAAGACTACTCGGCCCCCGACCTCATTACAGCCTTGGTCCAAACATGGACAATGGAGCTGAATTCCAGAGGTGAAGTGAGAGTGACTGCCCTTGACATCAAGGCAGCATTTGACCGAGTCTGGCAACAAGCAGCCCGAGTAAAACTGAAGCCAATGGAAATCAGGGGGACAACTCTCCACTGGCTGGAGTCATACCTAACACAAAGGAAGATGGTTGTGGTGGTTGGAGGTCAATCATCACAGCACCAGGACATTGTTGCAGGAGTTCCTCAGGGCAGTGTCCTGGGTCCAACCATCTTCAGCTGCTTCATCAATGACCTTCCCTGCAACATAAGGTCAGAAATGGCAATGTTTGCTGATGACTGCACAGTATTCAGTGCCATTCACAACTCCTCAGATAATGAAGCCGTCCATGCGCACATGCAACAAGACCTGGATGGCATTCAGGCTTGGGCTGATAAGTGTAGGATTCTCAAAATTCCCACATTTCCCAAGTTATTAATTAAGGGACCCTGAAGGGCAAGTTATTCAACAAGGGACCCTGAAGGACAAGTTATTAAATAAGGGAACCCTGAAGGACAATGGCTTTTGGACTTTATGGCAAAGACTGCAAGGTTAAAGCAGGGCCCTGCGCAGCATGTCATGTTCAAAACTCAAACTTGACATGCCCGGGCCTGTGGGAGACAGCTTTTGATTTGTGATTTCAAACCAGGCAGCTGAAGGAGGCAGAACACGCATTCTTCCCTTTAAAACAAATCAACTCAGGAAGAGGCTTAATCTTGCACAAATTTAAAACCCTTCAAGACTATGCATATATAATCACCTACAGTTCAAACTAGCTACCAAGCCAGGAAGACACCGATTTACATTATGCATAAACAAACACCAAGACATTAAAAACCATTTAACAACAGGACAACCGCACAAAAACCAGTTAAGATGAACGACTATAACCACCTTAATGAGCCCGCCAAAAATCAGACAAAGAACTAACCCTGATTTGGCGCGCAGATAACAAACTCAAAAACAGTATAATTGTAGGCCCACTGGTAACCAAGGACAAGCAGGCACACGCTCGGAACCAAGGATACTCGAAACTCAAAGAAGCAGAGGGACACTCACAGAAACCTTCAGGCCACAGGGGCATCCAACCGGAAGGCTCACGGAACATCACGGCGAGGAGGCACGGTGGGGCAGGCTCGACCGAAGATGACTAGGCTGCAACCGCAGCCTTACACAGAGACCAACCACGAGCACTGCAGTAACAAAGGGCCGGGTAAACCATACCTTCAGATCATTACCACTGCACAGGTAATTGTAAAGTCCACGCCTCAATAATACACGGACTTCGGGAGAACAATAATAACAGGTATTTGCTGAACAGAGGGCAACTTAAGACTGAAATACAGAAGCCTGCTATGGCTTTATATACAGGGGTGGTCACTGCCGGTACTGCAGTATAGAATCAGTTCTTCTCTTAAAGGTACATACAAAACAATTCCTCCCCTTTTAGATAAACAGTACATAACATTCATTTAACAACTAAATAATAACTAATTACAATTATCTCGGTACTATATACATCAACTGAAATAATCATTTATAAGTTCAGTCTTTGAGGAGGTTTCCTAATCCTGACTGGATAGCGCCTTTCTCGAGTATCCTGTTCTTGCGGTGGAGTCGATTCTGGCTCATTGTCATTGGTTGGTTCGTCAGCTTCCAATACCACTGCTTCTGAGGTAGACGCAATCTGTACTTCGGGCTCATTACCAGGTGCATATGCTCGTGGTATGGGTTTGGCTTGTTCCTGTGACTCTAGAATCTGGTCAGCATGGCATCTCACGATGCTCTCTCCAACGTCCACTGTGTACATTAGTGGTCCCTGCTGTGTGCATATCGTTCCTGGCTGCCATTTTTCTGTTCGGTAGTCGCGGGCCAAGACTGGTTGTCCTATCTTGAAGCTCCTGGTTGGCTTCTCGTTGATGTGCTGGAATTGCTTATCCTCAACATCTCGTCTTATGTTTGGTTTGAGCAAATCCAGGCGACATCTTAGCCTTCGGTTGAAGAACATTATGGCTGGAGCTTGGTTGGTGACTGCATGTGTCGCATTCCGGTAAGCAAACAAGAAATTATCTACCTTGTGTTGTAGTGGTATGTCGTCGTTATACATTGCCTTTATTGCCTTTTTAAAGGTCTGAACAAACCTTTCAGCCAATCCATTTGTGGCTGGATGATATGGGGCAGATGTGTAATGTTTCACCCCATTATTCCTCAGAAACCTCCGGAAATCCTCGGACACAAACTGTGGCCCATTGTCGGAGCAAATCTGTTCTGGCAAGCCATTCCTGGCGAAGATGGTCCGTAGGACTGCAATAGTTTTCTCCGTGGTGGTGGAGGACATTTTGATGACCTTTGGCCATTTCGAATGGGCGTCCACGGCGATTAGAAACATTGAGTCCATAAATGGACCAGCAAAATCAATGTGTACCCGTTGCCATGGAGATGAGGGCCACTCCCATGGGTGTAGTGGGGCCTGTGGTGGTGCATTTTGGACTTTCTGGCATCCTGAGCAGCTCTTGGTCAGGTCCTCGATTTGTTTATCAATTCCCGGCCACCACACATAAGCCCTGGCTAGGCTTTTCATTTTTACCCCTCCCAGATGACGTTCATGAAGCTCATTGAGCACTCTGTCTCTCAACTTGGGTGGAATTACCACTCGGGATTCACACATCAAGGTCCCCCGGCACACTGACAGCTGTTCTCTCCTTGGCGAGAATGCTGGCAACAGTGAGTCGCCATGTGCTGGCCATCCCTTCACTGTCAAATCATAGACCCGAGAGAGTGTCGAGTCATTTCGGGTTTCCTTCTCTATACTTGAGTTTGTAACAGGCAGACATTCGACTATGGTCGCATGGAATATCTCAACAGGGTCCACTGCAGGTGCTTCCTCTACCGTAGGCAACGGTAGGCGCGACAGCCCATCAGCGTTTCCATGCTGCTTCATACCCTTGTATTCTATGTCGTACTGATGTGCCCCTAGAAAATGTGACCATCTTTGCAGCTGTTGCGCCGTCATCACCGGAACGCCCTTCTTTGGGTTAAAAATGAAGACCAGGGGCTGATGATCAGTCAGTAGGGTGAATTTCTGCCCGTGCAGATAGGGTTTGAACTTCTTCACCCCCCACACCAGGCTGAGGGCTTCCCTGTCAATCTGGGCGTAATTACGCTCGGCTGAGGTTAACGAGCGCGACGCAAAGTCTATTGGCCTCTCTGAACTGTCAAGGAATTTGTGTGACAGCACCGTTCCGATGCCGTAGGGAGACACATCACATGCCAACCGAATCGGTAGTGTTGGGTTGTAGTGGGCCAATACTTCTTTTGAAGTGATTAGGCATTTACATTTCTGAAAGGCACGCTTACACTCATCACTCCATTTCCATGTTACTCCAGTTTGCAGCAGGGCTTTCAGTGGGTGCAGAATTGTCGATAAATTCGGCAAGAAATTATGGTTGTAGTTCACCAGCCTGAGAAACGACCTCAGTTGCGACACATTTTCCGGTGCTGGAGCCTTCACTACAGCCTCAATCTTGTCTGGCGACTTATGCAACCCTTCCTCATCAATCATGTGGCCACAATATGAGATTTGTCTCCTGAAGAACTCGCATTTGGGGCGGTTGGCTCGTAGCCCATATTCCTGCAATCTAGTGAGCACCTGCTCCAGGTTGGCAAGGTGTTCACTGTCATTTTCGCCCGTCACCAGGATGTCATCCAAATAACACTGGGTCCCTGGGATCCCTTGCAGGACTTGTTCCATTGCCCTCTGCCAAATAGCCGGGGCTGATGCTACCCCGAATACCAGTCGATTATACTGGTAAAGGCCTTTGTGAGTGTTTATCGTGAGGTATTTCCTAGATGCTTCTTCCACCTCCATTTGTAGATACGCTTGGGCCAGATGAATCTTCGTAAAGCATTTCCCTCCAGATAGTGAGGCGAAAATATCTTCTATCCGTGGAAGTGGATATTGTACTGTGTGCAGGACTGGGTTCACAGTTACCTTGCATCCCCACAGATGCGAACCTTCTTCGGCTCCCCAGGCGTGCTGCTCAATGAGTTCTTCATTACAGGAACGATGGGTGTGGCCCACTCGCTCCAATCCACCTTGGACAGCACACCCGAATGCTCCGGACTCTCCAGTTCTGCTTCGACGGCTGGGTGGATCGCGTACGGCACCGGTCTGGCCTTAAAAAATTTTGGGTTTATCGTTGCCTTTACTCCTTTTAGAGTCCCAAGTTGGAACACCTCTTTTGCGTCAGTTAGAATTTGTGACAGATGTCCAGGTGCAACGTCATCATCCTTTTTGTCAGTCACAGTTAGCGCCTGAATGGAATGCCAATCCAATTGTCTTTTTTGGATCCATTCACGTCCCAATAATGGTGGTCCTCCATCTGGTAGTATATATAGATACAGTTTCTGTGTTTCCTTGCCGTTGTATTCAACTGGCACCCTTATTTTTCCTCTGGGGTAGACTTTTTTGCCCCGTGTATGTCTTCAATACAATGGACGTGTCCTTCAAGGGTATGTGTGGGAATAGCCGCTCATAGTCTCGTCGATTCATGACAGTTAGGGCTGATCCTGTGTCCAATTCCATCTTTACTGGGGACCCTGCTATCATGAGGGTGACCCAAATGGTTCGGTGATCTTCCTTTGTGATCACGTTGTGTAACTTTAGACAACTTAGTCTCCTGCTCCCGGAGTCCTTATCACTCTCCTGATCTTCCGAACTACTGTCTGTCAATTTCTTTACTTTCTTGTACTTTTCCTTAGTAGTTCTTGTAGTGTTGGTTTTCTTTCCTGACCTGCAGACTCTTGCTATTTGTCCCATTTTCCCACATTGCCTGCATACTTTGTCCTTAAACCAGCAGTCCTTCTGATCATGGGTTGTTCTGCCGCAGCGATAGCACTTTTCTGCTCCATACACCATTTCATTAGCGCTGTATTCTTGTGGTTTCTGTTGTATTTCCGCAGCTCCCCGTGCTGCTGCTTCGTAGGATACTGCCACGCTAAGCCTGTTCTAGCGTCAGGTCCTTTTCCGAAAGTAGTCGTTTCTGGGTTCATTCACTCTGGAGCCCGCAGACAACCTTATCCCATAAGGTGTCTGCCAGTCCTGCTCCGAACTGGCAGTACTTCGATAACTTGCGTAGTTCCGTAAGATAGTCAGCATTGCTCTCATCTTTGTGCTGGTTTCTTTTATGGAACTTGAATCTTTCTGCTATCAGCAGCGGTGTAGGGTTTAGGTGTTCCTGTAAGATATTAACAATCTCTTCAAAACTTTTCTCCATTGGTTTAGCTGGGGTAATTAAATTCCGCAATAGTCCGTACGTTCTCGCGCCCATCAAATTTAATAATACTGACGCCTTCTTTCCATCGGCCGCCTCATTTGCCTCGCAGTACACTTCAATTCTTTCCACATACGTGGTCCAGTCTTCTACCTCGTTGTCGAAAGCAGTGATACTGCCACTCTTCGGCATCTTGAGTGATTTAAAATGGCGCCACCCGCTCTTTTTCTTCTTCCCCAATGGAATAAAATGGCGCCTCCCACGCTTTTCCTTCTTCCCCTTGCTGCCACGCTGCTCCTAGCGTTCTACAGGGTAATGGCAGCAACCCGCGGCTTCGGCACGTATTACTTTTCCTTCCCCTCGTTCTATCCTCTCCACGCTGCTCGGTTCTTGAGCACCGACCGCGCCCTGTGCGCTCCACCCTCTCTCTCTCTCTTCCTCGTGACGACGCTGCACGGCCCCTTTGCAGAGCCGCTCGATCGAGCCCGAGCCCGCCGCAGTCCGGAAGGGTCAGCGCACTACCTGCTATCAGCACGACTTGCTGGAACACCTCGACTGGGAAGCCAGGCCCAGCTCTCCACAGCCTCCCCTGCAGCTCTCCGATGGATCCCTGGGCGGTTGCCCGCGGTCGACGCCCGCCGTTCTGACTTCGACCTCCAAGAAGCTTCTCTTCAGGGAAAAGATCCCCATGAGGTGATGCAGTACTGCAGGTGAGTTTGAACCTGCCCGCCACCAGTGTAGTGTCTGGGTATCAATAATACTCGGACTGCAGGAGAACAATTAAACAGGTATTTACTGAACAGAGGGGAACTCAAGACTGACGTACAGAAGCCTGCTATGGCTTTATATACAGGGGTGGTCACTGCCGGTACTGCAGTATAGAATCAGTTCTTCTCTTAAAGGTAAATACACAACACCACCCTTGGACAAATGCTGCCTCGATGTCAAGGCCATTCATTCTCACTTCACCTCTGGAATTCAGTTTTTTTTTCCATGTTTGGGCCAAGGTTGTAACGAGGTCTGGAGCAGAGTGGTCCTGGCAGAACCCAAACTGAGCATCGGTGAGCCGGTTATTGGTGAGTATGTGCCGCTTGCTAACACTGTTGATGACCCCTTCCATCACTTTGCTGATGATTGAGAGTAGACTGATGAGGTGGTAATTGGCCGGATTGGATTTGTCCTGCCTTTTGTGGACAGGACATACCTGGGCAGTTTTCCACATTGTCAGATAGATGCCAGTGTTGTAGCTGTACTGGAACAGCTTGGCTAGAGGTGCGGCTAGTTCTGGAGCACAAGTCTTCAGCACGACAGCTGGGATGTTGTTGGGGCCCATAGCCTTTGGCTTTATCCAGTGTGCTCAGCCGCTGCTTGATATCATGTGGAGTGAATCGAATTGGCTGAAGACTGGCTTCTGTGATGGTGGGGACTGTTAAGCAACGTCCTTTCTCCTCTGGTTCACAACCACACGTTTCGAGTAAGCACGAGACTTCGTAATGGAGTATACAGAACAGACTTTATTGATACACAGTAAAGGTGATTAGTCTTAACTGCATACAGAGAGTGGATATTCGGTTTCTGTATCTTTCGAGTACCCTCTGACAAACTGTTGAAAACCATGCTCCTTTATACACTCCAGCTGGAGGAATCACTGTTCAATGGGTTTGGTGTGCATCCTTTTGGTGGCCAGGAAAATGATGGAAAGGTACGCATATTTTAAGTTGAATTTCACTGTTCAACGTGAAGCTATTGAGGATTTCCTGGTACCTGCTCTGCAGATAGTGAAGGCTCAAACTTGCATTTGTCAGTTTCTCAAAACCATGAGTAACTGATGACAATCCTGCTTACGGGGATATAAGCATCTCTTGGAGTTAAGAAGGTGCTTACATGCCTGGCGATGGAAGACTGGAACTGAGTGAACCTTCTGGAGCAGGTCTGCCATATTCCAGGTACTGTTGATGGACTGGAATGGTACCAGCTCAATGATGTCATCTCAACTCCTTCATGTATAATCATTGAATATGTTTTATCCTAAGTAACTGATGCACTCACTGTTAATTTATGAATGGTTTTTCACCCACATTTAAAACAAAATGCAAATAAAATGTATTTCATTGAAAATTGCATTTAACAAATGGTTGATTCTAAATGTGTGTTTCAGTTGATATTTCAAATTAAAAACTACTTCTAATTTTTGTGAGTTGTACAGGAACTTGAGTGATAAAATATCAATCTGTCGTCTCCTAAATGTTTGAAATGAATTCAAACACTGTATGAGACTGAGTGCAAAAGAAAAGGCATAGCTCTGTAGTCAACAATTAATTAGCCAACTAATTAAGAACATGGTCTTATGTCCAAATGGATAATTAAATGTGGGATGTAAATGACCAAACTCACTGCTGACTGTTTTCTAATATGGACAGCAGGTGAACTGTATGTCATCAGCAACAACTTGTTCATTGACTCTGGTTCGATTAGAATAATTCCAGAAGACAAATTAAATTTGGATAAGGTTTTAGAAATTGTTACACAACATTTTCCTGGAAGAGAGTAGACTGCAAATAAACAATGGCAAATTCAAAGAATAATGACAAAATTATGTTTGACTTTGGGAAAGGAATGTAGCAAATCTGCCCATCAGTTCCCATGTCCAAGAACCTCACTGCAAATTGGAGAAGGAGCAAACTGTTCAGAACAAAATCCTTTTATTGTTTGATGTCCATTTTCCATAATTTGAAGTGCTACTTTAGCAAACTCTACAGTGTGTTGTCTGATTTCAATGTATTCATTTTATTTCCTTATATTAAACAAATAATAGACTTGTGAACTAATAGCAAAATTCAATGAAAATACAATTAGGTAGTATTGCTTTTGCAAAAATAGCAGTGCTTGCAGTTCAGTGAACATTGATTTGAAAGGTAAAGGAAAATTACAATGAGAGGTACATGATTTAAAAGAACAAGTGAACCCCTAGCAGTTTGAATGCATCTCACTTATTCCTATTGAAGATGTACTGTAATGAATTCATGGAAAGAAGCATTCAGAAGTGTTTTGTTTTCCATTCAGGTAAAGTAGGCTTTGACATACTTGGCAAAATTCAGTCCAAACATCCAGGCCTTTCAATTCATAATGAGGTGGTGGAGCCGAATCCTGAGCAAATCTCCAGCTACAAAGGTATGTTTGCAAACTTAAATACGTACTTCCAGGTGAAAACGACAGTTTTATTTGAGGTGTTAAATCATCTTTGGAACAACTGGTCTGTTTCAGGTAGTGAACGTGTGTGTGTGTGAGACATCACTGTCCTTTTGATTGATCATTGAACCAACAGTTGGTACTAACCATTTTGCTGATAACCATTTTACTGCAAAAATAAATTAGATAGTATTGCTTTTGCAAAAAGTAGAAACAGATGGGGGCAGCACAATGTTACTGAGTGAAGAGCATTAAGACTCTGAACTGAAAATGAAGGATCAAAATGATCATGCCTGGTTTTTGTAATGAAAAGCCGGCTGCGCGGGATCCCTGGCACACTCTGTGCAGCTTAAAGGGACCATTGCTGCAGTGTCTTCCTGGAGGTACAAAGGAAAGCTACAAGGGAGAGTCATGCCCGAGTAGTTTCCAACATTTCCTGGCAGATACTTGGGGGCAGTGTCTGATGTCCCCATGAGCAGGAATCCCTGCACATCCATTTGGTAACATTTTTTTACGCAGTGAGTTGTTATGAACTGGAATGCACTGCCTGAAAGGGTGGTGGAAGCAGATCCAATTGTAACTTTTAGAAGGAAATTGGATAAATACTTGAAAAGGAAACAATTTGCAGAGCAATGGAGAAATAGCAGGGGAGTGAGACTAATTGGTTGGCTCTTTCAAGGAACCGACACAGGCACGGTGGGCCGAATGGCCTCCTTTGTCTGTGCTGTATAATTCTATGATTCTCGGTGTCAAGGGAAAGCAGATTAAAGATTGGTAATAATTTAGCAGAAAAAAAAGTAGTTTGAAATAATATTACTTAATTGCTATGAACTACCAATTTTTTGGCCGATTGAGTGACACAGTCTGTTGGACACAGTTCTGGGACTTGGTTCAGATCCAACCGGTAACTAATGGGATGAAAGTCTCCTCTGTTCGTTGGCTGTAAGGGTTCTGTGTGAAATGTAATTGGGGACTCCTCTGAGATCGGGTGCATTTTGTTGGGGAAAAATACAGGGAGCTTTATTCTGCCTCTAACTATGCTTATGTGACCAGGACCTAACGAGGGGGTGGTAGATACTGACAGTGAGTGCCTAAAATAATGGGGGGGTTTTTCAACTGCCAGCGGCCTGGTTTTCACCTGAAAAACGGTCAACTGGCCGAGGAAATTCTGGTGGGGACCTTGTGCACTCAATTGCCTGCCTGATTCAATTTTTCTGTTTATTTTAAATCTATTTATGTAATTAGTGAGGGATTCCAGCACTTTCTACTAGATTTTCTGATTGTTGTGTACAATTTGACAAAACAATTAAAGATTTTCAATATTAAGTATGATGCATTGAGGTTTGAACAAATTGCTTCAGCCCTTAAATATCTATTTTGCCTCAGCTAAACCTAACGTACCAATGTCCTCACTTAAATTCAGAAGTTAATGAAATGTGTCTATATGTGAACGCCTAGAAACTGGATCTGATGAAATAGCAACAAAAGTAGTGTTTACATTCACTTTATTTAATTCCCTCTAATTCTACCTGTGTTCCAGCACTTGTGAAAGCAAAGATTCAGGATCTTAACATCTCCTTCACTTGAAACCAGATGAGCTCAGAAGAATATGAAAAGCGAGGCAAGGAAAGAAATGAAAGCAAAAAGTTTGATTTCATTCACATGGTCCAGGTAACTGCAGCTAAAGATAACCCTACAACCACTAGACAGGGGAGGCATTCAACCCATCAGTCTGGGCTAGATGGGAACCCAGTTCTAGACATCAACTTCCTAACTGCCAATTAATGCCCAAAATATTGGTGGCTGCATGTACCAGAGACATTTTTAGAAGTAATATTCTTTCCCACTTTTTTTTTTAATTCCCCACCTTTGATCTGCCTGCCCTTGACAACACTGGCACCAAGTGAGCATGTGCCACCTTGTGTTGGAGACCACTCGAGCATGACTCTCTCTTGTAATTTTCCTTCCATGTTGCAGGAATGCACTACAGCCTTGCCATTTGACTGTACAAAATGGGGTTCCCCAGGAGTCAGTACTAGGACCACTGCTTTTCTTGATATATATTAATGACTTAGACTTGGGTGTACAGGGCACAATTTCAAAATTTGTAGATGACAAAACAATTTGAAGTATAGTGAACAGTGAGGAGGAGATAGACTTCAAGAGCACATAGACAGGCTGGTGGAATGGGCGGAGATGAGGTCGATTAAATTTAACGCAGTAAAGTGTGAAGTGATACATTTTGGTAGGAAGAATGAGGAGCGGCAAGATAAACTAAATTGTACAATTCTAAAGGAGGTACATGAAAGAGAGACCTGGGGGTGTATGTGCACAAATCATTAAAGGTGGCAAGGCAGGTGCAGAAAGTGGCTAATAAAGCATAAGGGATCCTGGGCTTCATAAATAGAGGTATCGGGCAGGATTTTCATTGGGCCGTGGAGGCGGGATTGGAGGCGTGTGGGGAGTTAAAATCCCGAAATCAGGGGGCACGAACCCATCCTGTCTCCAACCCGCGTCCATGCCTGTTTCAAAGGAGGCGGGTACCCGACCTGCACTGGGACCCGCCTCCGAGGCGGGAAGGGGATTAGTGCCAATTAACTGCCTGTTAACAGGTAGTTAAAAGGCAGTTTTTAGCCTAATCCCTATTTTCATTGGTGAAATGTGGGATTCCCGACGGCTCCAAACCACACCAATTTAGCGAGGCAGGCCGTCGGGATGAAGGGCTTAGAGGGGTTGAGATGTCCGGTGTTCAGGTGAGTGTTGGGTGCACGAGTGCAGAGGTAAGTGTGTTTGGTGTGTGTAAAGTGTTTAAATAAGTTTTACTTACATGTGCTTAACTTTACAGCCTTCCTTCCTTCAGGTCTCGGGAATCCCTCATCTCACCGGCACAGAAAGCAGAATGGCTGCAAACTGTCAAAAGTTCCAGCATTCAGCTTTCTGTTCTGGGGAGATCTCTTAAACATCCTGAGAGGAAGGAATTAATCTGGAGTATAGATTTTCAGTGTTTGACAGCTTCAAACAGCTGTCAAACACTGATATTTCATCTGTCAAAAGGTCTTGACAGATGAAATATCAATCTGTGACATCACCTGTTTGCGGGTGGCCCTTAATTGGCCTGTTGAGAATGCTGGGTGGGCTCAACAAGGTCAATCAAGTCAAAATCGCGTGGGTTGGCTAGAACTCGAATGGAGGCGGGAATACAACTCTGAAAGTTATAGTCCCGCCTCCTACCCACCTCCTCAATGAAAATCCAGCCCATAGACTACAAAAGCAAGAAAGTTTTGATGAACATTTATAAATCACTGGTTCGGCCTCAACTAGAGTATTGTGTCCACTTCTGGGCACCGCACTTTAGAAAGGATGTGAAGGCCTTAGAGAGGGTGCAGAAAAGATTTACAAGAATGGTTCCAGGGATGAGGGACTTCAGTTACGTGGAGAGACTAGAGAAGCTGGGGTTGTTCTCCTTAGAGCAGAGAAGGTTGAGAGGAGATTTGATAGAGGTGTTCAAAATCATGAGGGGAGTAGATAGAGGGAAACTGGCGGAAGGGTCATGAACCAGAGGACACTGATTCAAGGTGATTGGCAAAAAAAACAAAGGCAACATGAGGAAAAACTTTTTTACACAGCAAGTGGTTAGGATCTGGAATACACTGCTTGAAAGGGTAGTGGAGGCAGATTCAATCATGACTTTCAAAAGGGAATTGGATAAATACCTGAAGGAAAAAGAAATTGCAGGGCTACGAAGAAAGGGCGGGGAGTGGGACTAGCTTAAGTGCTCTTACAGAGAGCCAGCACAGGCTTGACAGGCCGAATGGCCTCCTTCTGTGCTGTAACCAGTCTATGAATCTACAGCTCAGATCAGGAATTGAGTGGAGCAGGAAAAAGTGATTATTGGCAGGATACAGAACTTATTTTATAATGGGGAGCTAGAATAGGATTGGTAACCTGAAAGGATGATCTGAAATGGGCTGAAGGGCCCCTTTCATTCAAAGCTATCTTGTGCTGTTCTGTGATGTAACTGTGATGAGAACAATGCTCATGTGTTCTGGATCTCCTCCCTTCCCACACTAAGCTTTGCCAAATACCTTCTGATGAAAGTGGTACCTTTTAAAATATCACCTGCCAGTCCAGTTTAACTCTTGTATCCAAAGCATTAACAATGCCATATCTCAGTACCTGAGTTTTAGGAGAAAAGGAACTTGAAATTAATATAATAACCTCCTTGTATGTGGAACTGATGGCTCTTTCAAAGAGCTGGCACAGGCATGATGGGCCCAATGGCCTCCTTCTGTGCTGTATGATTCATGATTCTAGGTGTCAAGGGAAGACAGATTAAAGATGGGGAATAATTTAGCAGAAGAAAAAGAACGTTTGAATTAATTGCCATGAAGCATCAATTTTGGGGCGACTGAGTGGCACATTCTGTTAGACACACTTCTGGGACTTGGGGTCAGATCAACCCTGGACTAATGGGATGAGTCTTCTGTTTGTTGGCTATAAGGGTTTTGTGTGAAATGTATTTAGGGAGTCCCTTCAGAGTCCGGAGGCATTTTGTTGGGGCAAAATAAAGAGAGCCAAGAAGGCCCTCGGTATATGCTGAGTTTGCTGATATCAGCTAGAATAATACTATGGTCATTACAATTGGCCTAGCAGCCTTGGGCTATGGAGGGAAGGAAGAAATCAGTCAGGATTTCTGTTCCTGGTAACAATACAGTGACTCCTACTAGAAATTGCCTGTTTGTGGAAGATGGGTGAGGACAGAATCAGGTTTGGCTGTGATGGCATATGCTCAGTCAAATAACCTGTTGGCAGTCACTATTTATGCTCACACATTAATTATAGCTGTTTAGTTGAGGTAATTGTCAATTCCCATGAATCTACCCCAGCATAAATCAGTACTTTTAGAAGATGGGGGAGAAATTGGGAGGAAAATACATTACACTGTGTTACTAAATGTTTCATAAAATGAAATGGTCTTCTGTTGTAAACCAATTTCTTAAATTATATGTGCATTCTGTGGTTCCAGAAACTTGTGAGACAGCAAATAAAATAAGACTGATTTCATTGGACAGCATTTTCTATTAGTGTTGTTTCTTTCAGATTGTTCTCTTGTAATTCAATTTTTTAATTATGGGATGCATTTTTCGTACTTACACCAAGAGATTTCAAGCAGTCCTGAGGTGGAGAATGGAGGAAAATGGGATGGGGAGACCTTCCACCAAACCTCTGCCCCTAAAAACAGCTGCAGTTATTTTCCTCAGCCCCCAATGAGGCGAGTCTGCAGTGCACACTGCTGTCCCAACCCACCATCCGTAAAAGACAGTGGGAGGACAGGGCTTGCTGGAACATCCCATTTCACTCCTTAAATACCTGCTAAGAACACTGGGAGAGACTTTGGGGGAAAAGTTCAGTATCGCCCCCGTTTGGGGCATCATTATCGGCCGTGCGCAAAGTTTAGCGCCTGCCGCTAATTATCGCCTCCGACGGCAAACTTGGCTTTTATCGCCCCGCAGGTGATTGGAGCACTAAATCAGGCACTTCACACCTGTCTTAAGGCGCAAAGGCCGAGGAGCGAGGCGCTACCTCAGCACTGGCGAAGCAAGGAAGGGCAAATCAAAATGAACCTGCAAAGTGCTGCTCAGTACCCAAAACTCCTTCACACAGCATTGAATCTCTCCAGAAGTCTCTCTCTCTCTCTCTCAGAATGCGTGATGCAAAATTGTCACCAACAAAAAAAGGCAGGAAGCGGTTGCCTTTAAATAGCACTTCCCCCAGTCCCTTTCTGACTGCAAAACGCTCCCCTCAACCTGTCATTGCTAGCAGCAGGCGGTAAGGCAGGGGGTGCCACTCAATATCCAGTCCGGGGCGCTACCGGGGCATTGTGCACTCGACTGACGTTACGATCTGCTGGCGCAGGAGATCATGGCGGTAGTGTTTAGCGCCGCCGCAAAATGTCTCGTTAATTTTGCGAGCGGCGCAAACATTGCCACGCCTGGGCGCTAGTTGCTTTGTGCCCCATTAGTGCCCTCCTTAAGGCGCTAACGGGAGGCAAAATCAACGGAATATTTCCCCCTTTCAATTTGGCGCAAACAGGTGCAATATTGGTAATGCGCCCTTGGCACCCACCCAACGCAATTGCCTGAGATTGTTCTTAGCAATTCTGCCCAATGTGCCCTTTTATAAAGGATTCAGCGGGGCTCACGCCAGCTCTCTGATTTCCACAAAAGAAGGAAAATCCACAGAACTTATGAAGCCCAGAATAATCCCTCCCAACATTCTCTGTCTCCATTAGGATGGGTGCTATTGAAGCACCCTTACTGGAGTGGCGCATCTGCCCTGCATATTCAAATGGCACCATCACTATAATTTGGGATGGGGACTGGGCCTTTTCACTCGGGCGGACTTGGGGTGTGTAACGTCCGTGTGTAATTGAGACACGGACTGCAGGAGTTGGTTATAACAGGTGTTTACTGAATGGAGACAAAACTGGAACTACTATACAAAGTTACTACACAGGCTTATATACCGGGGTGGTCACTACTGGTACTGCAGTATACAGGGGCTGCAGAATATAGTTCCTTCTTCAAAGTACATACACTACAATTCCTCCCCTTTTAGCTAAACAGTACATAACATTCGATTAATAATTAAATAACATTTACAATTACAGTTGCTATAGACATTAGCTGAAGTTAAGCAATTATAAATTCAGTCTTTGAGGAGGCTTCCTGATTCTGTCCGGATAACGCCTCTTTGGGGTATAGAAACATAGAAGATAGGAGCAGGAGTAGGCCATTCGGCCCTGCTCCACCATTCAACGAGATCATGGCTGATCATCCAAACCCTAGCACCCGGTCCCTACACCGACAGCCATCCCACCCAAGCCCTATCCCTGTAACCCCACGTATTTAATCCCCCCTAACACTAAGGGCCAATTTTTATCATGGCCAATCAACCTAACCCGCACATCTTTGGACTGTGGGAGGAAACCGGAGCACCCGGAGGAAACCCACGCAAACACGGGGAGAACGTGCAAACTCACCCGCGGCCGGATTTGAACCCGGGTCCCTGGCGCTGTGAGGCAACAGTGCTAACCACTATGCCACAGTGCTGCCCCTCAGGTTCTTCTGGCAAAGTTGATTTGGGATCAACATTGTTGTTTGGTTCCTCTGCTTCCAATATCACCGATTCTGAGGTAGATGCAATTGGTACTTCGGTTTCATCACCAGGTGTATCGGATCATGGTATGGATTTGACGTTTTCCAGTGACTCTAGAATCTGGTCAGCATGGCGTCTTACAATGCTCTCTCCAACGTCCACGGTATACATTAGAGATCCTTGCCGTGTGCAGATCGTTCCTGGCTGCCATTTCTCTGTGCGGTAGTCCCGGGCCAAAACTGGTTGACCTATCTTGAAACTCCTGGTTGGCCTTTCATTCATATTCTGAAACTGCCTGTTCTCCACATCTCTTCTGATGTTTGGCTTAACCAAATCCAAGCGGCATCCTAGTCTTTGATTGAAGAACATCATGGCTGGAGTTTGGTTGGTAACCGCATGTGTCGCATTCCGGTAGGCAAACAAGAAGTTATCCACCTTGTGTTGTAGTGGTATGTCTTCATTACACATTGCCTTGATAGCCTTCACAGAATCACAGAATCACAGAAACCCCACAGTGCAGATAGAGGCCATTTCGGCCCATCGAGCCTGCACCGACACATATCCCACCCGATCCCCGTAACCCCACGTATTTAATCCCCCTAACACTAAGGGTCAATTTATCATAGCCAATCAACCTAACCCGCACATCTTTGGACTGTGGGAGGAAACCGGAGCACCCGGAGGAAACCCACGCAAACACGGGGAGAATGTGCAAACTCCACACAGACAGTTACCCGAGGCTGGATTCGAACCCGGGTCCCTGGCGCTGTGAGGCAACAGTGCTAACCACTATGCCACCGTGCTGCCCTTCTTGAATGTTTGAACGAACCTCTCAACCAATCCATTGGTGGCTGGATGATATGGGGCGGATGTGTAATGCTTAACACCATTGTTCTTTAAGAACCTCCGGAACTCTTCAGACACAAACTGTGGTCCATTGTCAGAGCAAATCTGTTCAGGCAGCCCATTTCTGGCGAATATGGTTCGTAAGACTGTGATAGTTTTTTCTGTGGTGGTTGAGGACATTTTTATTACCTCTGGCCACTTTGAATGTGCATCCACCACAATTAAAAACATCGAGTCCATAAATGGACCAGCAAAATCAATGTGTACCCTTTGCCATGGAGATAAGGGCCACTCCCATGGATGTAGAGGGGCTTGTGGTGGGGCGTTTTGGACCTTCTGGCATCCTGTACAGCTCTTGGTCATCTCTTCGATTTCTCTATCGATTCCCGGCCACCACACAAACGCTCTGGCTAAGTTCTTCATTTTTACCCCTCCCAGATGACCCTCATGAAGCTCATTGAGCACTCTATCCTTCAATTTGGGTGGAATTACTACTCTGGATCCACACATCAAGGTTCCTCGGCACACTGACAGCTGTTCTTTTCTTGGCGAGAATGCTGGCAGCAGTGGTTCGCCATGTGCTGGCCATCCCTTCACCGTTAAATCATAGACCCCGGAGAGTGTTGGGTCATTTCGTGTTTCCTTTTCTATGTTTGCATTCGTCACAGGTAGACATTCGACTATGGTCGAGTGGAATATCTCCACAGGATCCACTGCAGGTGCTTCTTCCACCGTCGGCAACGGTAGGCACGACAATCCATCAGCATTCCCATGCTGTTTAGTTCCTTTCTACTCGATGTCATATTGGTGTGCCCCTAGGAAAAGGGACCACCTCTGTAGCCGTTGTGCTGTCATTATCGGGACGCCCTTCTTAGGGTTGAAAATGGAGACAAGAGGTTGATGATCAGTTAGTAGAGTAAATTTCTGTCCGTGCAGGTAGTGATTGAACTTCTTCACCCCCCACACCAGGCTGAGGGCCTCTCTGTCAATCTGGGCGTAGTTATGCTCAGCTGCAGTTAACGAGCGTGACGCAAAAGCTATCAAGGGATTTATGTGACAGTACCGCACCAACGCCGTAGGGAGACGCATCACACGCCAGTCTTATCGGTAGTGATGGGTTGTAGTGAGCCAATACTTCTCTTGAAGTGATCAGGCCTTTACACTTCTGAAAGGCCCGCTTACATTCATCGCTCCATTTCCATGCTACTCCAGTTTGTAACAGGGCATTCAGTGGGTGCAGAATTGTGGACAAATTCGGCAAAAACTTATGGTAGTAATTCACCAATCCGAGGAATGACCTCAGTTGCGACACATTTTCAGGCGCTGTAGCCTTAACTACCGCTTCAATTTTGTCAGGGGACTTATGTAACCCCTCTTCATCAATCACGTGGCCACAATACGATATTTGTTTCTTAAAAAACTCGCACTTGGGGCGATTGGCTCGTAGCCCATGTTCTCTTAGTCTAGTGAGCACCTGCTCTAGGTTGGCAAGGTGTTCACTGTCATTTTCACCTGTCACAAGGATGTCGTCCAAGTAACACTGAGTCCCCGGAATCCCTTGCAGGACTTGTTCCATCGCTCTTTGCCATATAGCCGGAGCTGATGCAACTCCGAATACCAGTCGATTATACTGGAAAAGACCTTTGTGAGTGTTTATCGTGAGATATTTCCTAGAGGATTCTTCAACCTCCATCTGCAAATATGCTTGCGCTAGGTCAATTTTTGTAAAACGTTTCCCTCCAGATAGTGAGGCGAAAATATCTTCTATCCTCGGAAGAGGATACTGTACTGTGTGAAGGACTGGATTCACAGTCACCTTGAAGTCCCCACAGATGCGAACCTTCCTTGGCTCCTCAGACTTATTGTTTAACGTTTTCTTCATGACAGGAATGATGGGTGTCGCCCACTCGCTCCAGTCTACCTTAGTTAGCATGCCTGCATTCTCCAGCTCTGCTCGACAGCTGGGCGAATTGCATACGGTACCGGTCTTGCTTTGAAAAACTTGGGAATTGCATTCTCTTCTATTTTTATCGAGGCGGTTACGCCTTTAAGAGTTCCCAGTTCTTGTTGAAATACCTCTTTAGCGTTAGCCAAGATTGTTGACAATCGTCCAGGTGTGACGTTGTCATCCTTTTTACCAGCCACCGTCAGTGCCTGAATGGAGTGCCAGTCTAAACTTATCTTTCTGATCCATTCACGTCCCAATAACGGTGGTCCACCATCTTGCAGTATGTACAGATACAATTTCTGTATTTCCTTGCCGTTGTATTCGACAGCCACCCTTATTTTCCCTCTGGGGTATACTTTCTGCCCCGTATATGTCTTCAAGACAATGGATGTGTCTTTCAAGGGTATGTGTGAGAATAGCCGCTCGTAGTCTCGTCGATTCATGACGGTCAGGGCTGATCCTGTATCCAATTCCATTTTGACTTGGGACCCTGCTATCGTGAGGGTGACCCAAATGGTTCGGTGATCCTCTTTTGTGATTACGTTGTGTAGTTTGAGACAGCTTAGTCTCTTGTTCCCAGATTAAATATCACTCTTCTGGTCTTCGGAACTACTGTCCGTCATCTTTTGTACTTTCCTGTACTTTTCCTTAGTAGTCTTTTTGTTGTCGTTAGTCTTCTTCCCGGACCTGCAAACTCGTGCAATGTGTCCCATCTTTCCGCATTGCCTGCATGTTTTGTCTTGGACCAGCAGTCCTTCTGGTCATGGGTTGTTCTGCCGCAGCGATAACATTTTTCAAATCCCCGTGTCATTTCATGGGTGCCGTATTCCTGTGGCTTTTGCTGTATTTCCGCAGCTCCCCTTGCTGCTGCTTCATACGATACTGCCACGCTGAAAGCCTTATCTAGCGTCAGCTCTTTCTCTGAGAGTAACCTCTTCTGGGTTTCTTCACTCAGGAGTCCACAGACAAATTTGTCCCGTAGGGTATCTGCCAGTCCTGCTCTGAACTGGCAGTGCTTTGATAGCTTGCGTAGTTCCGTAAGGTAATCAGCATTGCTCTCATCTTTATGCTGATTTCTCTTGTGGAATTTAAATCTTTCTGCTATCAGCAGCGGTGTAGGATTTAGGTGTTCCTGTAGGATATCAACAATTTCGTTAAAACTCTTCGCCATCGGTTTGACTGGAGTGATCAGGTTCCGCAATAGGCCGTACGTTCTTGCGCCCATTAAGTTTAGTAGTACCGATGCCTTTTTCTCATCGGCTACTTCATTTGCCTTGCAATATACTTCGACTCTTTCCACATACGTGGTCCAGTCTTCTATTGCATTATCGAAGGCAGTGATATTGCCAGTCTTCGGCATCTTGGAGATCTAAGATGGCGCCTCCCGCGCTTTGCCTTCTTCCCCGCTGGATTAAGATGGCGCCTCCCGCACTTTCTGTCTTTTCCACTGCTGCTAGCGCTGTTGCTGGCGTTTTTATGCCTTGATGGTGACGCCCTATGGTCTTCGCGCACTTCCCCCCCGCGCTGCTGCCAACGCCGCTCTCCGCGGTCCCCGTGGCAAACTGCAGCTCCTCGCGGCTTTCTGCGCTTCTAATTTCTTTTATTTTAATTACTGTTCCCGTCGTCAGAGCAGACCCTATGGGACACTTTCCTCCCTCTTCTCGGGTCTGTACGCTGCCCGGCTTCGTAGCACCGGCCGCGCCCTGTGTGCTCCACCCTCTCTCTCTCTCTCTCTCCTCTTCCCGACAACGCTGCTCGGCCCCGTTGAAAAGCCACCCGATCGAGCTCTAGCCTGCCGCAGCCCAGGAAGGATCAGTGTACTACCTGCCACCAGCCCGATTAGCTGGAACACCATAGACTGGATAACCAAGCCCAGCTCTCGACAGCCTCTCCTGCAAATCTTCGAATTCGACGAATCAGAGGGCGGTTGCCCATGGTCGACGCTCGTTTCTCCTGTTTGTTTTTTTTTCTTTTTGGATTTCTTCCTTCTGGCCTCGACTTCTAACAACTTCGCTTCAGGGATGGATCCCCGTGAGGTGGTGCAGAACTGTAGGTAAGTTCGGATCTGTTCGTCGCCAGTGTAGCGTCCGTGTGTAATTGAGACACGGACTGCAGGAGTTGGTTATAACAGCTGTTTACTGAATGGAGACAAAACTGGAACTACTATACAAAGTTACTATACAGGCTTATATACCGGGGGGGTCACTACTGGTACTGCAGTATACAGGGGCTGCAGAATATAGTTCCTTCTTCAAAGTACATACACTACAGGGTGTGCTCCATTACTCTTGCACCTGAGTAGCATCCCTACAGGAAATTAGGGGCCAGAACATTTAGTAGCAGCATGAAGTCCAATTTCATAGAACAGAGTAGCTAAAACAGTGGCCCCTCATTGTCCCAGCAATTCCCACCCTGACAGAAGACTGGAATATCAGAGCATTGCTACGCTGCTCCAGTGACAGAAAGAAGGCCTGAAAGGAACCACTGGAGAAGAAAGCTATGACATTTTCAGTTCTTTCGAAAGCTTTGGAGCGGGTGTCGTAGGCAGTTGATTCCTTCTGGGAGCGCTTAAGATCTGGGCCTTTCCCAGAGTGGAATTCACCAGCTCTCTGGTGCGGCCTTATGAGGGTGTACTGGGTGGAATTCCCAGGGTATGCAAAACTCACCCAAGTGTATTTGTGGGGGTTGCGGGAGGCGGGGGAAGCAGCAAATTTTTCCACACCTCCCCATGACAGGAATAAGAAAAACCAGAAAAAAAGAGTGCAAACCTGGCAGAGGTAGGTTCTGCTCCATCTTCTGACCCTCCAATCAGAAGTCTGCCAGGATTCCACCTTGGCCCCAAACAGAATTTCAAGGCAGAGAGTGGCTTGATAGCACAACTACTGACCGAGCTGGCCGAGTCCTGAAGGACATAGCTGCCAGTCTGGGCCTTTGACAGGAGGTGAGAGAACCAACATGAGGGAAAAACCTACTTGACCTCGTCCTCACCAATCTACCTGTCGCAGATGCATCTCTCCATGACAGTAATGGTAGCAGTGACCACCACACAGTCATTATGGAGACGAAGTCCCGTCTTCACACTGAGGACACCCTCCATCGTGTTGTGTGGCACTACCACCGTGCTGAATGGGATAGATTCAGAACAGATTTAACAGCTCAAAATTGGGCATCCAGGAGGTTCTGTGGGCCATCAGCAGCAGCAGAATTTTATTCCACCACAATCTGTAACCTCATGGCCTGGCATATCCCTCACTCTACCATTACCATCAAGCCAGGGGACCAACCCTGGTTCAATAAGGAGTGTAGAAGAACCTGCCAGGAGCAGCACCAGGTGTACCTAAAAATGAGGTGCCAACCTGGGGAAGCTGCAACACAGGACTACATACATGCTGAACAGTGGAAGCAGCATGCCATAGACAGAGCTAATCGATCCCACAATCAACGGATCAGATCAAAGCTATGCAGTCCTGCCACATCCAGTCGTGAATGGTGGTGGACCATTAAACAACTAACGGGAGGAGGAGGAGGCTCCAAGAATATCGCCATCCTCAATGATGGTGGAGCCCAGCATGTCAGTGCAAAAGACAAGGCTGAAGCATTTGCAACCACCTTCAGCCAGAAGTGCTGAGTGGATGATCCATATCGGCCTATTCCTGAGGTTCCCACCATCACAGAAGCCAGTCTTCAGCCAATTCGATTCACTCCATGTGATATCAAGAAACGGCTGAGCACACTGGATACAGCAAAGGCTATGTGCCCTGACAACATTTCGGCTATCATGCTGAAGACTTATGCCCCAGAACTAGCCGCGATTCTAGCCAAGCTGTTCCAGTACAGCTACAACACTGGCATCTATCCGATAATGTGGAAAACTGCCCAGGTATGTCCTGTTCACAAAAAGCAGGACAAGTCCAATCCGACCAATTAATACCCCATCAGTCTACTCTCAATCATCAGCAAAGTGATGGAAGGTGTCATCGACAGTGCTATCAAGCGGCATTTACTCACCAATAACCTGCTCACTGATGCCCAGTTTGGGTTCCGCCAAGACCACTCAGCTCCTGACCTCAATACAGCCTTGGTCCAAACATGGACAAAGGAACTGAATTCCAGAGGTGAGGTGAGAGTGACTGCCCTTGACATCAAGGTAGCATTTGATCGAGTCTGGCAACAAGGAGCCCTAGTAAAACTAAAGTCAATGGGAATCAGGGGGAAAACTCTCCACTGGCTGGAGTCATACCTAGCACAAAGGAAGATGGTTGTGATGGTTGGAGTTCAATCATCACAGCCCCAGGACATCGCTGCAGGAGTTCCTCAGGGCAGTGTCCAAGGCCCAACCATCTTCAGCTGCTTCATCAATGACCTTCCCTCCAACATAAGGTCAGAAGTGGGGATGTTTACTGATGACTGCACAGTGTTCTGTGCCATTCGCAACTCCTCAGGTAATGAAGCAGTACATGCCCGCATGCAACAAGACCTGGACAACGTTCAGGCTTGGGCTGATAAGGGGCAGATAACATTCGCGCCACACAAGTGCCAGGCAATGACCATCTCCAAAAAGCGAGAGTCTAACCACCGCCCCTTGACATTCAACAACATTAACATCGCCGAGCCCCCCACCATCAACATCCTGGGGGTCACCCTTGACCAGAAACTTAACTGAACCAGCCACATAAATACTGTGGCAACAAGAGCAGGTCAGAGGCTAGGTATTCTGCAGCGAGTGTCTCACCTCCTGACTCCCCAAAGCCTTTCCACCATTTACAAGGCACAAGTAATGTGTGTGATGGAATACTCTCCACTTGCCTGGATGAGTGCAGCTCCAACAACACTCAAGAAGCTCGACACCATCCAGGACAAAGCAGCCCGCTTGGTTGGCACTCCATCTACCACCTTAAACATACACTTCCTCCACCACCAGCGTACTGTGGCTGTAGTGTGTACCATCTACAAGATGCACTGCAGCAACTTGCCAAGGCTTCTTTGGCAGCACCTTCCAAACCCACGACCTCTTCCACCTAGAAGGACAAGGGCATCAGGTGCATCGGAACACCACCAGCTCCAAGTCCCCTTCCAAATCACACACCATCCTGACTTAGAAGTACATCACCAATCCTTTATCGTCACTGGTCAAAATCCTGGAACTTTCTACCTAACAGCACTGTGGGAGTAGCTTCACCACACGGACTGCAGCAGTTCAAGAAAGCGGCTCACCACCACCTTCTCAAGAGCAATTAGGGATGGGCAATAAATACTGGCCTTGCCAGCGACATCGCATAAAACAAATTACATTTTTTTTAAATCGACAATTTCTGTCATTCGTAATTATTCACAAAACTAATATCAATTTTGAGAAAAGGATGTAGCTTATATGAGAATATATTTGTATTTCTCTCAATGTTTCTACTTGTCTAGATGTTGTATTATGTAGAAAGTTTGCATGATTCCATTAAGTACTTCCACAGCCTTCTGGAAACCAATGGCAAGCTTCTAATTCTAAATTGTTCAAGTAGGTGATTGTCCAATGTTTCTGATATGCTATCACTAAGGATGCCTGTAGAAACTGAAATTCTACAGGGAAAAAATAAATCAAATTTCTTATCTTTGCTATTCATCTTTCTCCTGATGTTTAGTTCCATACAGTCTGCTATGTGCACAAACAATAAAGATTATGACTATAGGAGCAGCTCATGGAACAAAGTAAAAGATTGCAAAGTACATAATGAATTTACTAGATAATAGTAAATGGAGGATAGTTGTCAATGCCGAGAGTTGTGAGTGAGCAGCTATGATCACTGAAATCTCCTAGAGATTGGCCCTCAAACCTCTGGTCATTGATATATCTATTATATATTAAAAATGGTAAGTGGTCTCGAGTCTAAAGGTACTGCACTTGTAGATGGTGCTGTGAGCAGAACATTCGTGACTAATTGAGTGTGAGGGGCAGCACCAAAGGTTACATGAAAGGCCCTTTTATATGATCTGCCACTCCTTGCCATGCACGTTCCCCAGCTTGCAACAGCATCCTCTGGCCATCCGAGTGGAGTAAGATTTTATAGATATGTGAAGAGAAAAAGATTGGTGAAGTCAAGCGTAGGTCCCTTGCAGTCAGAATCAGGGGAATTTATAATGGGGAACAAAGAAATGGTTGACCAATTAAATATATATTTTGGTTCTGTCTTCACAAAGGAGGACACAAATAACCTCCCAGAGATGTCGGGGAACATAGGGTCTGATGAAAGGGAGGAACTGAAAGAAATCAGTATTTGTAGGGAAATGGTGTTAGGGAAATTGATGGGATTGAAGGCCGATAAATCCCCAGGGCCTGATAATCTACATCCTAGGGTACTTAATGAAGTGGCCCTAGAAATAGTAGATGCATTGTTGGTCATCTTCCAACATTCGATGGAATCTGGAACAGTACCCATGGATTGGAGGGTAGCTAATGTTACCCCACTATTCAAAAAAGGTGGTAGAGAGAAAACGGGGAATTACAGACTGGTAAGCCTGACATCGGTAGTGGGGAAAATGCTAGAGTCCATTATAAAAGATGTAATAGCAGAGCACTTGGAAAACAGTGACAGGATCGGACAAAGTCAACATGGATTTACAAAAGGTAAATCCTGCTTGACTAATCTACTGGAATTTTTTGAGGATGTAACTGGTAAAATAGATAAGGGAGAACCAGTGGATGTGGTGTATTTGGACTTTCAGAAGGCTTTCGATAAGAGATTAGCGTGTAAAGTTAAGGCTCGTGGGATTGGGGGCAAGGTATTGACTTGGATAGAGAACTAGTTGGCAGAGAGAAAGCAAAGAGTTGGAATAAACAGGTCTTTTTCCGAGTGGCAGGCAGTGACTAGTGGGGTATCGCAGGGATCGGTCCTTGGACCCCAGCTATTCATAATATATATTAATGATCTAGACAAGGGAACTAGATGTAATATCTCCAAATTTGCAGACAACACAAAGCTGGGTGGGCTTGTGTGCTGTGAGGAGGATGCAGAGAAACTCCAGGATGATTTGGACAGGTTGGGTGATTGGGCAGAAGCATGGCAGATGCAATATAACGTGGATAAATGTGAGGTTATCCACTTTGGTGGCAAAAACAGGAAGGCAGATTATTATCTGAATGGCAATAGATTGGGAGAAGGGGAAGTGCAATGAGACCTGGGTGTCCTTGTGCACCAGTCGCTGAAGGTAAGCATGCAGGTGCAGCAGGCGGTTAAAAAGGCACTGGTATGTTGGACTTCGTAGCAAGAGGGTTTGAGTACAGGAACAAGGATGTCTTGCTGCAGTTGTACAGGGCCTTGGTTAGACCACTTCTTGAGTATTGTGTGCAGTTTTGGTCGCCTTATCTGAGGAAGGATGTTCTTGCCATGGAAGGAGTTCAGCAAAGATTCACCAGGCTGATACCTGGGATGGCAGGAATGACGTATGAGGCAAGATTGGGTCGATTGGGCTTGTACTCGCTGGAGTTTAGAAGAATGAGAGGGGATCTCATTGAAACTTATAAAATTCTGACAGGACTGGACAGACAAGATGCAGGAAGGATGTTCCCGATGGTCGGGGAGTCCAGAACCAGGGGTCACTGTCTAAGGATAAGGGGTAAACCATTTAGGACAGAAATGAGGAGGAATTTCTTCACCCAGAGAGTGGTGATCCTGTGGAATTCTCTACCACAGAAGGCAGTAGAGGCTAATTCATTAAATATATTCAAGAAGGAGTTGGATATATTTCTTAAGGCTAAATGGATCAAGGGGTATGGGGAGAAAGCAGGGACAGGGTACTGAATTTGGATGATCAGCCATGATCGCATTGAATGGCGGAGCAGTCTCGAGGGGCCGAATGGCCTACTCCTGCTCCTATCTTCTATGTTTCTATGTTTCTAAGATGTCCTTCCCCTCCACAAGAACTTCCACAGCAGTGTCAGAACACCTGTGCCTTCAGCAGCACACAATTTCCTCATCCAACATTGCCCAACTGACTTTCCACTGGTTTAATGTCGCCACACAAAAGTCGGTTCACAGAGATAATGTAGAACTTCAACAAAAATCTTAATTAGGTCGTACTCGGGATATCTTGTGCAGTTTTGGAACGCTCTGTTTTAGGAAGCGTATAATTTCAATGGAAAAGATACAGCATAGATTCGTAAGGGTGCTGGAAGTGATGAGGGGTTACAGTTAAGAAGAAAGGCTTCAGAAGTTAGAAGCTTTTTTCACTGGAGCTGAGAACAGGTGACCCGATAGAATAAATAGTGATAGAATGTTTTTGTGAGTCAGTGAGATGGTAACAAGAGTCAGAGGGAGATAGAAGAGCAAATATGTAAGCAAATTTCTGAGATGTGCAAAAATAGGGCAGTAATAGTAGGGGATTTCAACTTCCCTAATATTAACTTGGAAAAAATTAGTGTGAAAGGTATAGAGGGAGCAGAATTCTTAAAATGCATTCAGGGGAACATTTTTAGCCAGTACAAAGTGTTGAATCCGTGAATGTTAATGTATGGTATTCTTCAATAAATCGACAGAGACTGCAGAGGAACAATTAACAGGTGTTTGCTGGATGCAGGTTACTCAAAAACTAAAGTACAGATCCCTACTCAGGGTTTATATACCAGTGTGGTCACTGCCGGTACTACAGTATACAGGAGCTGTAAAAAGTAGTTCTCCCCTTAAAGGTACATACACTACAATTCCTCCCCTTTTAGATTAACAGTACCATAACATTCATTTAACAATTAACACTTTTAACATGCAACATTAACGGCAAATTTATAAATTCAGTCTTTGGGGCGGCTTCCTGATCCTTTCTGGATAGCGCCTTTCCTGAGTGTCTTGCTCTTGGTGCGGAGGCGATTCTGGCCCCCTGTCGTCGGTTGGTTCATCAGCTTCCAATGCTACTGTTTCTGGGGTAGATGCTACCGGTATGTCGGGTTCATCACCAGGTACGCGAGACCTGGGGTGGACTCTTTCCTGTGACTCTAGGATCTGGTCGACCTGGCGTCTCACAATGTTCTCCCCAACATCCACTGTGTACATTAGTGGCCCCTGCCGTGTGCATATCGTTCCTGGTTGCCATTTCTCTGTTCGGTAGTCGTGAGTCAAGACTGGTTGCCCTACATTGAAGCTCCTGTCGGCTTCTCATTGATGTGCTGGAATTGCTTATTCTCAACATCTCTTCGTACATTTGGTTTGAGCAAGTCCAGACGAGATCTCAACCTTCGGTTAAAGAACATCATGGCTGGGGTCTGGTTGGTGACTGTATGTGTCGCATTTCTGTAGGCTAACAGGAAATTGTCCAACTTATGCTGCAGTGCAATGTCGTCATCGCACATGGCCCTTACTGCTTTTTCAAAGGTTTGTACAAACCTCTCAGCCAATCCATTGGTGGCTGGATGATACGGAGCGGAGGTGTAATGTCTTCCCCATTCCTTTTCATAAATCTTCGAAACTCTTCGGACACAAACTGTGGTCCGTTATCAGAGCAAATCTGCTCTGGCAAGCCGTTCCTGGCAAAGATTGTCCATAGGACTGCAATAGTTTTCTTCGTGGTGGTGGAGGACATTTTGATCACTTCAGGCCATTTCGAGTGCGCATCCACAGCTATTAAAAACATTGAGTCCATGAATGGATCAGCAAAATCAATATGCACCCGTTGCCATGGAGATGAGGGCCACTCACATGGGTGTAGAGGGGCATGTGGTGGTGCATTTTGGACCTTCTGGCATCCTGAGCAGCTCTTTGTCAGGTCCTCGGTTTGCTGATCGATCCCCGGCCACCACACATAACCCTAGCAAGGCTTTTCATTTTCACCCCTCCCAGATGGCCTTCGTGAAGCTCATTGAGCACTCTCTCCCTTAACTTGGGTGGAATTACCACTCGGGATCCACACATCAAGGTCCCCTGGCATACTGACAGCTGCTCTCTTCTGGATGAGAATGCTGGCAACAGTGAGTCGCCATGTGCTGGCCATCCCTTCACCGTCAAATCATATACCCGAGACAGTGTCGGGTCATTTCGGGTCTCCTTCTCTATACCAGCGTTAGTTACTGGCAAGCATTCAATTATAGTTGAATGAAATATTTCGACAGGATCCACTGCTGGTACTTCCTCCGCAGTAGGTAGTGGCAGGCGTGATAGCCCATCAGCGTTTCCATGCTGTTTCGTACCCTTATACTCGATATCATATTGGTGCGCCCCTAGAAAAAGGGACCATCTTTGTAGCCGTTGCGCAGTCATCACCGGAACGCCCTTCCTTGGGTTAAAGATGGAGACAAGTGGTTGGTGGTCAGTCAGCAAGGTGAACTTCTGCCCGCGCAGATAGTGGTTGAACTTTTTCACTCCCCACACTAGGCTGAGGGCCTCCCTGTCAGTCTGGGCGTAGTTACGCTCGGCTGAGTTTAGTGACGGAGACGCAAAGGCTACTGGCCTCTCCGAGCCGTCCGGGAATTTGTGCGACAGCACCGCTCCAATGCCATAGGGTGATGCATCACACGCCAGCCGAATTGGTAGTGCCGGGTTGAAATGAGCCAACACCTCTTTTGATGTAATCAATTCTTTGCACTTCTGGAAAGCTCGTTTACATTCGTCATTCCACTTCCATGGTACCCCCGTTTGCAGTGGGGTGTTCAGTGGGTGTAGAACTGTAGACAAATTCGGCAACAACTTATGGTAGTAGTTCACCAACCCGAGGAACGACCTCAGTTGTGACACATTTTCTGGTGCTGGAGCCTTGACTACTGCCTCAATCTTTTCAGGGGACTTATGTAACCCCTCTTCATCAATAACGTGGCCACAATACGAGATCTGCTTCTGGAAAAACTCGCATTTGTGGCGATTAGCTCGGAGCCCATAATCCTTCAATCTAGTGAGCACCTGCTCCAAGTTGGCGAGGTGATCACTGTCATTTTCGCCCGTGACCAGGATGTCGTCCAAATAACACTGGGTCCCTGGAATCCCTTGCAGGACTTGATCCATTGCCCTTTGTCTAATAGCCGGAGCTGATGCTACCCCGAACACCAGCTGGTTGTATTGGTAGAGACCTTTATGAGTGTTGATCATGAAGTACTGTTTCGAGGCTTCTTCTACCTCCATTTGCAGGTACGCCTGGGCCAGATCAATCTTAGTGAAGCATTTCCCTCCAGATAGCGAGGCGAAAATATCTTCAATCTGCGGAAGCGGATATTGTACAGTGTGAAGGACTGGGTTCACTGTCACCTTAAAGTCCCCACAGATGCGAACCTTCTTTGGTTCCCCAGGCATATTACTCAACGACCTCTTCATTACAGGAACGATGGGTGTAGCCCACTCACTCCAGTCCACTTTGGATAGCACTCCTGAACGTTCCAAACCTTCCAGCTCTGCTTCGACGGCTGGGCGGATCTCATAAGGTACCGGTCTGGCCTTAAAAAACTTTGGGCTTGCATTTTCCTCTATTTTGATCATTGCTCTTATGCCTTTTAGTGTTCGGAGTCCCTCCTGGAACACTTCTTGTGCGTCAGTTAGCATTTTTGACAGTCGTCCCGGTGTGACGTCGTCATCCTTTTTGGCATCTACAGTCAGTGCTTGTATGGAATGCCAATCTAGCTGTATCTTCCGGATCCATTCACGCCCTAGTAGTGGCGGTCCTCCATCTGGCAATACATATATGTCCATTTTTGGTGTTTCCTTGCCGTTGTATATCACGTTCACCCTTATTTTTCCTTTGGGGTAGACTTTTTGCCCCGTGTACGTCTTCAAGACAATCTCTGTAGCTCTCAAGGGTATATGTGAGAATAGCCGCTTGTAGTCCCTTTGGTTTATGACTGTTAAGGCTGATCCTGTGTCCAATTCCATTTTCACTTGGACTCCATCTATCTTGAGCGTGACCCAGATAGTTTGGTGATCCTCCATTTTGATTACATGATGTAGTTTCAAACAACCCAGCTCCTTGCTTCCAGAGTCTGTATCACTTTTCTGTTCGTCTGAACTACTCCGTCACCTTATGTACCTTTTTGTACTTCTCCTGTGGAGATTTCTTGCTGCTGGTTTTCTTTCCCGACCTGCAGACTCTTGCTCTGTGTCCTACTTTTCCACACTGTCTGCACACTTGGTCCTTGAACCAACAGTCTTGTGATCGTGTGTTGTTTTGCCGCAGCGATAACACTTCACTGCTCCATACGACATTTCATTTGTGCCATATTCTTGTGATCTCCGTTGTATCTCTGCAGCGCCCCGTGCGGCTGCTTCATGTGATACTACCATGCTGAAAGCCTTGTCCAGCGTAAGATCCTTTTCTGATAGAAGCCATTTCTTGGTTCCTTCACTTTGAAGCCCACACACAAACCTGTCCCTTAAAGTATCTGCTAGTCCCGTTCCAAACTGGCAGTGTTTCGATAGTTTGCGCAGTTCCATTAAGTACTCAGCATTACTTTCGTCTTTATGCTGGTTCCTTTTGTGAAACTTAAATCTTTCGGCTATCAGCAGTGGTGTGGGGTTTAAGTGGTCCTGTAGGATTGCCACTATGCTTTCAAAATCCTTTTCCACTGGCTTCTCTGAGGTTATTAGGTTTCGCAGTAAGCCGTATGTTTTTGCACCCATGGAATTCAGCAATACTAGTGTTTTCCTGGCATCTGGCACTTCATTCGCCTTGCAGTACAATTCTACACGTTCTATATATGTTGCCCAATCTTCGACTTCATTGTCGAACGCTGTGACACTGCCACTCTTCTGCATCCTTGGGTGTGGTTAGACTGGCTAAAAATGGCATCTCCCGCGCTCTCCCTTCTTCTCCGCCGGCTCAAAATGGCGTCTCCCGCGCTTCTTTCCTCCCCCGCGGACGCTGCTCAGCCCTTGAAACCCCGGCCGCGCTCTGCGCGTTTTCCCTTCTCTCGTTGACGCCGCTCGGTCTTCAACCCCGGCTGAGCCCTGTGCGCTTCACCCTCTCTCTTACCCCGTCGACGCTGCTCGGCCTTTTTGTGTGCCGTCGATCAGCTCCAGCCGCTGCCGTCTGGGAAGGGTCTGCGCCGTACCTGCTGCCAGCCTGCTGTACTGGATCGTATCGACTGGGGAACGAAGCCCAGCTCTCCACAGCCTCCTCTGCGATGTTCAAGTCCTCTCCGGATGGTCGACGCCCGCACTGGTGGAATCGGCCTTCTTTTACAGAATCGCAGGTAGGTTCGAATCAACTCGTCGCCACTGTTGAATCTGTGAATGTCTTCAATAAATCGACAGAGACTGCAGAGGAACAATTAACAGGTGTTTACTGGATGCAGGTTACTCAAAAACTAAAGTACAGATCCCTACTCAGGGTTTATATACCGGTGTGGTCACTGCCGGTACTACAGTATACAGGAGCTGTAAAAAGTAGTTCTCCCCTTAAAGGTACATACACTACACAAAGCAAGCCGAACAAGAAAGGAGACAGTTCTGAATCTAGTTTTAGGGAATGAAGCTGGGCAAGTGGAAAGCGTATCAGTGGGAGAGCATATTGGTGGTAGTGATCATAATTCAGTTAGATTTAGCATAGTTATGGAAAAGGACAAGGATAGACCAGGAATAAAAGTTCTCAATTGGGGAAAAGCTAATTTTAGTAAACTGAGATGTGATTTAGCCAAAGTGGACTGAAGATAGAAACTTGAAGGTAAATCAATGTCCGAGCAATGGGAGGCATTCCAGGAGGAGATAGTGAGGGTTCAGAGCAAGTATATTCCCTTAAAGGAAAAGGGTGGGACTAACAAATCTAGAGCTCCCTGGATGTCAAGGGACATACAGGGAAGGATAAAGAAAAAAAGGGAAGCTTATGACAGATACCAAGGGCTCAATACTGCAGAAACCCGAGGAGTATAGAAAGTGCAGGGGTGAAATTAAAAAGAAAATTAGGAAAGCAAAGAGAAGGCATGAAAAAATATTGGTAATTAAAATCAAGGAAAACCCAAAGATGTTTTATAAATACATTAAGAGCAAGAGGATAACTAAAGTAAGAGTAGGGCCTATTAGGGACCATAAAGGTAACCAATATGTGGAGGCGGAAGACATGGGTATGGCTCTTAATGAATACTTTGCGTCTGTTTTCACAAAAGGGAGGGACAACGCAGAAATTGCAATCAGGGAGGAGGAGTGTGAAATATTAGATGAAATAAACATAGGGAAAGAGGAAGTATTAAGGGGTTTTGCATCTTTGAAAGTGGATAAATCCCCAGGCCCGGATTAAATGTATCCCAGACTGTTAAGAGAGGAAATATCAAAGGCTCTGACCATCATTTTCCAATCCTCTCTGGCTACAGGTGTGGTACTTGAGGACTGCTAAAGTGGTACCATTGTTTAATGAGGGAGAAAGGGATAGAACAGGTAATTACAGGCCAGTCAGCCTAACCTCGGTAGTGGGAAAATTATTGGAAAAAATTCTGAGGGACAGGTTAAATCTTCATTTAGAAAGACACGGAATAATCAGGGTTAGTCAGCATGGATTTGTTAAGGGAAGGTTGTGTCTGACTAACTTGATTGAATTTTTTGAGGAGATGTAAGAAGTTTCCTTTTGGGACATCAGAGGTTTAAGATTCTGACCCAAGGATTATAAGTGAGTAATTGACACAAACGCGGATTCCAAATTAATTCAACTTTATTGAGACGTCAGAGACAAAGGGCTCAAATTTCATCGGGCCGTTGAGGCGGGATTGGAGGCGTGTGGGAGGTTAAAATTGTGAAATCGGGGGGCACGAACCCATCCCACCCCCAACCCGCCTCCATGCCCAATTCCCAGGAGGCAGGTACCCGACCTGTGCTGGGAGCCGCCTCCCTGAGGCGGGAAGGGGATTAGTGCCAATTAACTGCCTGTTAACAGGTAGTTAACAGGCAGTTTTTAGCATAATGTCTATTTTTAGCCCTGAAGTGTGGGCTTCCCGATGGCTCCAAACCACGCTAAGTTAGCGAGGCAGACCGTCGGGCTGAAGGGCTTGGAGGGTTTGAGATGTCTGGTGTTCAGGTGAGTGATGGGTGCATGATTGCAGAGGTAATTGTGTAAAGTGTTTAAAGAAGTTTTACTTACCTTTACTTAATAATGCAGCCTTCCTTCCTTCAGGTCTCGGGAGTCCCTCATCTCACCGGCACAGAAAGCAGAATGGCTGCGAGCTGTCAAAATCTGCAGCCTCTGCTTTCTGTTCTGGAGAGATCTCTAAATCAGCCTGAGAGGAAGGAATTAACTTAGAGTACAGATTATCAGTGTTTGACAGCTTCAAAGAGCTGTCAAACGCTGATATTTCATCTGTCAAAAGCTCTTGACAGATGAAATGTCAATCTGTGACGTCATCTGTTGCCGGGTGTCCCTTAATTGGCCTGCTGAGCCCGCTGGGCAGGCTCAACAAGGTCAATCAAGGAAAAATTGAGTGGGTTGGCGACAACTCGATGGAGGCGGGACTACAACCACAAAAGTGGGAGTCACGCCTCCTACACGCCTCCATTGATAAAATCCAGGCCATAGGGTACAATATAATGTCAAAACTAAACTTCTTGCAATACAATACCCGTCACCACTAACGTTACAGATATGATATACATACGATCACTCATGGATGGTCAGTTCATGTTGATTGGAGGTTCTTTGGGCCGACCAACCAAGTCACACCCCTCTTCTGACTGCAGCCCTATCCTCATAGGCAAAATGACTGGCTAGACCACCTCTTCTGCAACAACTCTTGGACACCAATACCCCTCCGGAACCTTCTTCCCCTGCACTTTCCTCTGACCCCATCCCTTCTTCCAATCTCACCCCCTGCCGTGTTTTCACTATCCCCTCTGACCTTCCCCTCTCTGACCCCGAATGATCAGTCCTCAGCAAAGGCCTGAGCTTCATTCCCTTACGCCCTCATCTCAAAGAATTTCGAGCTCTTTTTCCCCTCGCCTTCATCTCCATGCCCACTTCATTGGCCGGGAGTCTTCCCCCGCATAGCTGACCCTTTCTCCCATTTTCAGAATTCTCGTTCTACCTAGACCACTCCCTCTGGCTTCTTAACCTCTCTAGACCTTTTCATTGCAAACTGCCGGTGTGACATCGGCCGTCTCAATTTCTCTGCTTCCCTCTCTCACTCCAACCTACCTCCCTCTGAACTTGCAGCACTCCATTCTCTCAGATTCAAACCCAACATTGTCATTAAACCAGCCGACAAGGGTGGTGCTGTTGTTGTTTGGCGAACCAACCTCTACCTAGCGGAGGCTGAATGCCAACTCTCTGACACCTCCGCCTACCTCCCCCTGGACCATGACCCAACTACCGAACATCAAGCCACCATTTCCAAGATTGTCACTGACCTCATCTCCTCTGGAGATCTTCCCTCCACGGCCACAACCTCAAATTTTGCCAAGCCCGCACAGCCCGCTTCTACCTCCTTCCCAAAATCCACAAACATGACTGCCCTGGTAGACCCATCGTTTCAGCCTGTTCTTGCCCCACGGAACTTATCTCTTCCTGTCACAACTCTATCTTTTCTCCCCTTGTCCAGTCTATTCCCACCTACATCCGCGACTCTTCTGACACCCTCCGCCACTTTAACAGTTTCCAGTTTCCTGACCCCAAACGCCTCCTCTTCAACATGAACGTAAAATCCCTCTACACCTCCATCCCCCACCAGGATGGCCTGAGGGCGCTCCGCTTCTTCCTTGAACAGAGGCCCAACCAGTCCCCATCCACCACCACCCTCCTCTGCCTGGCTGAACTTGTTCTCACATTGAACAACTTCTCCTTTGACTCCACTCATTTCCTCCAAATTAAAGTTGTTGCTATGGGTACCCGCATGGGTCCTAGCTATGCCTGCCTTTTCGTGGGATATGTGGAGCACTCTTTGTTCCAGTCCTACTCTGGTCCCCTCCCTCACCTCTTTTTCCGGTACACTGATGACTGTATTGGTGCCATTTCCTGCTCTCGCCCTGAACTAGACAATTTCATTCACTTTGCCTCCAATTTCCACCCTTCCCTCACCTTCACATGGTCCATGTCCGACTCTTCCCTTCCCTTCCTCGATTTCTCCATCTCCATCTCTGGTGAAAGGTTACTGACCAACATTCACTAGAAACATAGAAGATAGGAGTAGGAGTAGGCCATTCGGCCCCTCGAGCCTGCTCCGCCATTCAGTGAGATCATGGCTGATCATCCAAATTCAGTACCCTGTTCCTGCCTTCTCTCCATATCCCTTGATCCCTTTAGCCTTAAGAAATATATACAACTCCTTCTTGAATATATTTAATGAATTGCCCTCTACTGCCTTCTTTGGTAGAGAATTCCACAGGTTCACCACTCTCTGGGTGAAGAAATTCCTCCTCATCTCTCTCCTAAATGGCTTACCCCTTATCCTTAGACTGTGACCCCTGGTTCTGGACTCCCCAACCATCGGGAAAATCCTTCCAGCATCTAGTCTGTCTAGTCCTGTTAGAATTTTATAAGTTTCGATGAGATCCCCTCTCATTCTTCTAAACTCCAGCGAGTACAAGCCCAATCGACCCAATCTCTCCTCATACGTCATTCCTGCCATCCCAGGTATCAGCCTGGTGAATCTTCGCTGAACTCCTTCCATGGCAAGATCATCCTTCCTCAGATAAGGCGACCAAAACTGCACACAATACTCAAGATGTGGTCTCACCAAGGCCCTGTACAACTGCAGCAAGACATCCTTGTTCCTGTACTGAAACCCTCTCGCTATGAAGGCCAACATACCATTTGCCTTCTTAACCGCCTGCTGCACCTGCATGCTTACTTTCAGCGACTGGTGCACAAGGACGCCCAGGTCTCGTTGCACTTCCCCTTCCCCCAATCTATTGCCATTCAGATAATAATCTGCCTTCCTGTTTTTGACACCAAAGTGGATAACCTAGCATTTATCCACGTTATATTGCATCTGCCTTGCTTCTGCCCAATCACCCAACCTGTCCAAATCATTCTGGAGTTTCTCGGCATCCTCCTCACAGCACACACACACACCCAGCTTTGTGTCATTGTAGGATTCGCAAAATTGGACTTTATATTAATAAGGGTCAAATGGCAGAAGAGGTCATGATTTTAAAGACTGTTTTAAAAGAAGCCCAGAAAAAGGGGCATATAAAATGGTCGCCATACCATGTGACCAGCTTATTTGGGACACTTTAAAATGGTTCCTGCGCAACCTCAGACAGATTTGTGCATTCAACCCACAGTAAGTTCTGGAAGCCGTTCCTGAGAGAACGAAACCAGACCCACAGGTATGCATATGGATTAGATGCAGATCCAGTCAAGATCAGCCTGGAGACAGAGGCCATCAAAATGTTGCCCCAGGCAAAAGGGGACAATTTCATATTCATGAGAACAGCACCCAGGACTAGATAACGAGATCAGCAGGCCATTAAAAACAATGAAGGTAATTCCAGACCAGAGATGGGCCTGTTACCAGCCGTTTAAGACATTTTAAAATATAATGACTACCCCACTGTGCTCACAGCCCACCAAAAATAAAACAAAGACAAACCTGATTTTGGGCGGGAAGTGAAGCCTCTGGAAGAAAGGTATATCTGGAAGACTTTTTCGGCAGTTGGGGCAAGCTCTCAGGACAGGCAGGCCAGAGCGAGTTGGAACGCAGGCAGTTGCAATCCTGCAGCTTGAGCTCAGACACGCAGCTTTGAATCCGGACACCCAGAAGAAGGAGCAGTCAATCGCAGGAGGAAGAAGAAAGCCAACATCGAGAAGGCCATCTCGAAACCGGCGTTCCGCCCCGGGGAAGCACATCGGGAGATCATCGACCATCCCCGGGCCGTTGCCGGAACGAGAGGCCATCGACCCAACTTGGGAGAAGAAACAAAAAAATAAAGGTCCCAAGTGAAGAAACCTACCAGCCACCCCGGCTCAGGAGAAGAGAGAAAAGGAACCTGAAGAAGCGATGGGAGCCAGCCCAAGGCTCCTCTAACCAGGGTCGAGCCAACGATCCTCGACCCCGCCGACATCCAGGCCCGCCGGTATCCAGCCGTCCCCGACCCCCACCTCAGGAGAGAGGTGTGGTGCAGCTCGCAGGGGCTCCACGATCCACGTGGAGACGAAAAGCCTGAAAGGACCAAACACAGACTCAATTTCAAAACCTTGCACTTCCTAGTGGGATTGGTGAGTATGTTTCTGGCCCTTCACAATCTGATCTAGATAGGTTTAATAAGGGGGTGGATTTGAGGGTACAATTAACATGAGTTGTTGTCCCTCGATGTTCCGTGTGTTTCCTTATTTCATGATAATCTTTGTAGAGTATAAGATGCCTGTATTTGCTTTAGTTAGTACTGTGTCGTTATGATTTGTTTGTGTTTTTCCCTCCCATGTACTCCCTTATCTGCTTGCATTTGATTTGATATTTTTCCTTATGCAATAAAATTTCATTTTGTTTCATCAAACTTGGTCTACAAGAGTTTTCTCTACATTGTAGTTCCTGCGCCTAAGTCCAGAGTATAGAATCTAAGGGGCGAGTGGGTCGAACCACTCAAGGTTTTACTGTGCAAGAGAGAGAGGCCTCTAGAGAGAGAAACCTCAGGGAAACCTCTCGAGGAAAACCCCCTACATCGTCTGCAAACTTGGAGATATTACATCTAGTTCCCTCGTCCAGATCATTAATATATATTGTGAATAGCTGGGGTCCAAGGACCGATCCCTGCGATACCCCACTAGTCGCTGCCTGCCACTCGGAAAAAGAGCCGTTTATTCCAACTCTTTGCTTTCTATCTGCCAACCAGTTCTCTATTCAAATCAATACCTTGCCCCCAATCCCATGTGCCTTTCTTTACACGCTAATCTCTTATGCGAGACCTTATCGAAAGCCTTTAAAAAATCCAGATAGAAGCCCACTGACTCCCACAGCTACCTGGACTACACTTCCTCCCACCCCGCCTCCTGTAAGGACTCTATTCCATTCTCCCAGTTTCTCCATATCCACGCATCTGCTCCGACGATGCCACCTTCCACACTAGTGCTTCCGACATGTCTTCCCTTTTCCTCAACCGAGGATTCCCCTCTACCGAGGTTGACACGGCCCTCGGCCATGTCCATTCTATCTCCCACACTTCTGCCCCTCACCCCTGCCCCTCCCTCCTGGAACCACAATAGGGTTTCCCTTGTCCTCACCTTTCACCCCACCAGCTTTCACATTCAACGGATCATCCTCCGCCATTTCTGCCACCTCCAACGTGATCCCACCAGCAAACGCATCTTCCCCTCCCCTCCCCTTTCAGCATTCCATAGGGACCGCTCCCTCCAAGACACCCTAATCCACTCCTCTATCACCCCTTCCCCTTCACCCGTCACCTTCCCGTGCAAGCGCAGGAGATGCAACACCTGCACTTATACCTCCCCCCCTTCCCACTGTCCAGGGCCCCAAACACCCCTTCCACGTGAAACAGCGATTTACTTGTACTTCTTGCAATCTAGTATACTGTATTCGCTGCTCACGCTGTGGTCTCCTCTACATTGGGGAGACCAAACGCAGATTGGGTGACTGCTTTGCGGAACACCTCCATTCAGTCCGTAAGGGTGACCCCGAGCTTCCGGTCACCTGCCATTTCAATTCACTGCTCCATTCCCACTCGGACCTCACCGTCTGCAGCCTCTTGCATTGTTCCACGGAAGCTCAGCATAAGCTCGAGGAACAGCACCTCCTCTTCCGATTAGGCACTTTACAGCCTTCCGGACTCAATATCGAGTTCAACAATTTCAGATTATAACCTCGGCCCCCATCATATTTTTATATATTTTTTATCCACACTTTTGGTTTGTGCCTTTTCCTTCTTTTTTTTCTCTCCCACATGGCAGCTGCCTTTCCTTCCGCCAGCACATTTCACACTTCATCTAGAGCCATCCTTCGTTTCTTTACCTGTCCTATTACCATCTTGTCTCCCCTTGAATATCTCTTAATTTCTCTTCAGCTCTCACAGACCTTCCCTTTAGTTCTTTCATCCCCTCCCCCATTTCCGAGCCCCCAAACTGCTTTTTTAATCTGTTTCATTTCCTGCTTTTTTCTCAGTTCTGAATAAGGGTCTTTGACCTGAAACGTTAACTCTGTTTCTCTCTCCACGGATGTTGCCTGACCTGCTGAGTTTTTCCAGCATTTTCTGTTGTTATTTAGGTAGATAAGGTGGTTAAGAAGGCATATGGGATACTTGCCTTTATTAGCCAAGGCATAGAATATAAGAGCAGGGAAGTTATGCTTGAACTGTATAAATTACTAGTTAGGCTGCAGCAAAAATACTGCGTGCAGTTCTGGTCACCACATTACAGGAAGGATGTAATTGCACTGGAGAGGGTGCAGAGGAGATTTACGAGGATGTTACCTGGGCTGGGGAATTTTAGCTATGAGGAAAGATTGGATAGGCTGGGTTTGTTTTCTTTGGAACAGAGGAGGCTGAGGGGAGACCTATTTGAGTTGTATAAAATTATGAGGGGCCCAGATAGAATGGATAGGAAGGACCTATTTCCCTCAGCAGGTAACCAGGTTGCAAAGATAAAGTAATTGGTAGGAGATTGAGGGGATTTGAGGAGAAATGTTTTCACCCAGATGGTGGTGGGGGTCTGGAATGCACTGCCTGAAAGGGTGGTAGAGGCAGAAACCCTCATCACACTTAAAAAGTACTTGGATATGCACTTGAAGTGCTGTAACCTACGAGGATACGGACCAAGTGCTGGAAAGTGGGATTCGGCTGGATAGCTTTTTGTCGGCCGGCACAGCCAAGCTGGGCCGAATGGCCTCCTTCTGCGCTGTAAATTTCTATGATTCTAAGAAGGCACATATTTAGGATAATTACAAAAAATTAAAGGTTAGAAAAAAATGCTTTATACACAATGCGGAATTCTCTGCTACAAAACATGGTTGAAGCAGAGTCAATAAATACTTTTAAAATGGAATTAAATGCTTGAAAAAGGAGAATGTTAAAGGGTAAAAGGAATGAGCAGGAATGGTGTTAGATGTGGGGAGAAACACCTGATGGGTTGAATGATTTTTTTTCTGGGCTGCAACTTTCTATGATTCTCTAATATTTGAGATTGGAGAAACTGAGAAACAGTGTGTTCCTTTTTAACTCAGCAAATCAAAATTAATGATATAGGCCCGGAATTTGCAGTCCTGATGACAGCGAACTTTTAACAATTAGCACCCCAAACAGGGTGATAGTGAATTTCTCCCCCTTAGAATCAAAGCAGCTGACCCACTTCCTGGTTTGCTGTCTGAGAATTATGCATTTTGATTGCTGCTTAGACAGCTTGTTGACATCACAGCAACTCGTTTGCTGGGAATCCCCATAAACTTATGTTGATTTAGCTGGGTGGGAATGTAAGTTGTGAGGAGGATGCAAGGAACCTTCAAGGGGATATGGATAAGCTAAGTGAGTGGGCAAGAACATATCAAATGGAGTATCATGTTGAGAAATGTGAAGTTATCCACTTTGGCAGGAAAAATAGAAAAGCCGAGTATTTTTTGAATTGCTGAGAGATTGGGAAATGTTGGTGTTCTGAGGGACCTGGGTGTCACTGAAAGTTAACATGCATGTACAGCAAGCAATTAGGAAAGCAAATGGTATGTTGGCATTTAATATAAGAGGATTTGAGTATAAGAGTAAAGACATCTTACTGCAATTACATAGGGCCTTGGTGAGACCACACCTGGAGTATTGTGTACAGTTTTGGTCTCTTTACCTAAGGAAGGAAATACTTGCCATAGAGGGATTGCAACAAAGGTTCACCAGACTGGTTCCTGGGGATGGAGGGATTGTCCTATGAGGAGAGATTGCATAGACTAGGCTTATATTCTCTAGGATTTAGATGAATGAGAGGTGATCTCATTGAAACATACAAAATTCTTATAGGGCTTGACACGGTAGATGCAGGGGGATGTTTCTCCTGGCTGGGGAGTCGAGAACCAGGGGTCACAGTCTCAGAATAAGGGATTGGCCATTTAGGACTGAGATGAGAAGAAATTTCTTCACTCAGAGGGTGGTGAATCTTTGGCATTCTCTACCCCAGAGGGCTGTGGAGGCTCAATCGCTGAGTATATTCAAGAGAGATAGATAGATTTTTGAATATTAAGGGATTCAAGGGATAGTGCAGATGAGGTAGAAGATCAGCCATGATCTTATTGAATAGCAAAGCCTGCTCCTGCTCCTGCTCCTATTTCTTATGTTCTTAAATTATACATTGTGTAATCCACCACCACCTAGACCGAAGGGTGTGTTGATGTGGGGGGTGGAGGACACAAGCACAGTCACAAGATTGGTAAATGAAAAACAGCAGTTAGCTGTGTTTTATTTTTAGAAAACAGGGAAAAAAGGTTCACGTCTGGTAAAATCCAAAAACATATGATGTTCAACAAGAAAAATGAAGAACAAAAACTATCACCCGCCCCGGGTGGTTAGGAAGGCAGTCCTTAAATCAATTTTCTCCAAAAACAATAAGCCAGGGTTACTTTACCACTGGATCTTTTTCAGCCGGTCCAGGGATCATATCAGACTCTCAGAACTAAACAATATTCCACTCTGGTTCAATAGTAGACCTCTCTGTGGCAGCTGCAAACTGGTTTTCAACAGCAGTCTTGGCTTTCTCCTCAAGCACTGGCCCTGAAGGGATGCACTAGTTTGCCTTTTAAGCTCCTGAGCTAATAGGTAGATTTGCCTCAGGTGTGTTGGAGGTGGGTGTGGCCTTCGCCTGAATTGGAGTGAGAGGGGGACTTTGTCTCCATCTGGTGGCCACATCCACCACAAACCGCCCCCATAGCTCACAGTTGGAAAACCAGAAATTCTCGCCACAGAGATCACAAAATGTTTGTGTGATGTTTACTTCAGGGCTAGCGACGATCACCTTTGCTTCACCACTGGCCGCAAATTACAGGTCATTTAATCGATACACCAATTGTCAAATTCTTTCCTAATGACTGCTAACCATTAAAGGTATATATGCAAAAAATCTCTTTGGGTAGCATAGCATATATATGTTACAGCCGGGTATTATCATTTGCAGAGAGCGGAAATAATTCATAAATACTTTCAAGATATAAAGAAATAATTTACAGAGGAATCCTACTTATAACTAATTTTGGCACTATCAGCATTTGAATCAAATAAATGTTTACAAATATATTTCAAATATTACTATTAACAGATGGCAGTGGATGGCATTCACTTTGGAAAACATTTGGATCCTGCTTTACTAGCAGTTATCTTTTCCTTGCTGTCCGCAAAACACTCGATGAAATGAGATTGAATTATCAGATCTATGAGTTTTCCTCTGACCTGGATATCACAGAGTGTTTCATCGAAGGAAATGAAAATGGGGAGCTCCTGTTGGATATCCTCACACAAATAATCCATTTCAGGAAAACAGCCCCTGCGGATCTGAAGGCTGAAGTTCTTCAGTACCTATGCCAGCCTCGGTGCTCAAGAGAGGAAAATGGGAAAATTATTTTCAACATTGATGTGTAAGCAATTGTGGTTGACTATTGATTTGATTTCTGTCAAGCAGCCATTATCCAGCTAACTTCACTTGTAATTTTCTTAATAGCTACAAATCCTTCTCAAGACTTGTTGATGTTAAGAACAAGTAATTATTAGATTGTGCTTGCACCAATGTTTTGAATGAATTCACTAAGCTGCTCTCTAATTTATAGAATAATTCCTCATATGATTAAAAATATAAAATCCATGGATTAAGTGCTGGAGCTTTTAAAATATCTTCTTGTAACTGAATTATTTTGATGAATCTTACACTTGACCATTCGTTACTCCATTTTCCCTGGTGTCTATGCCACAATCACCTTGTGGAAAGCTCATTTTGGTTCATCTAAGAATTGGCAGCAGCGTTTCTGTTGCGACAGAATGAGTTTATTTGCTCTCTTTTTACCTCTGACATCTTTACACCTATTACCAGTTGCATTCTAAGATAAAGGCTAATTTACTCAGCGATATTTCTGCTGCAAGGTTCAAGAACTGAAATATACTTTACTACGGACTAGCTTTGTGCACTTTGCACTAAATGTAGGTAGAGAATATTTTTGCTGGCTAGCAGAATTACTTTATCATTTAATTCTACTTGATAAATACTGGATTTATTGTCTGAGCATGTCCATGTAAAGTAACAGAGATCACAAACTCCAGATAGATTAGAAACATTTCCAGGAATCAGTAAGAACATTATTGCGGCCTATCTTTGTGCTCTTGCTTGAGGTTTAATAGTCAGATAGCGAATATTTATGCTGGCTAGCAGGATGACTGTCTCATTTAACTCTAAAAGTCTTGGCAAACATGTTACCATGCTTACAGGATAAATATTTCAGAAAAGTAGTAGCAGTTTATTAACTATATATATTGGTTGTCTTGTCTAGGCATGCCCATGTCTATAAAAATGCTTTGAACTCTTGATCTATGTGGCAAACACCAGCTTTTTGGCAAAGCATGATGATATCTGCAGTAAACATTTGTTAATACAGGTAGACTATCCTTTATCCGAAAACCTCGGGACCAGCCGTGTTTCGGTTTTTGGAAAATTTCGGATTTCAGAAGGTATTTTATAAGACTGGGAAATTTGTTGGGGGTGGGGGTCGGCGGGGGGTCGGGGTTGGCGGGGGTTCGGGGGTGGGGGTTGGCGGGGGTGGGGGTCGGCGGGGGGGTCGGGGTCAGCGGGGGTCGGGGTCAGCGGGGGGGTCGGGGGTGGGGGTCGGCAGGGGTCGGGGTCGTGCGCACGACTTACGCTGAACGAAAAAACTTTCGGTTTTCAGAGGATTTCGGTATTCGGAAGTGCGGATAAAGGATACACTATCCCTTATCCGAAAGGGTGGGGGTCGGGGGGGGAGAAAAGAATATCGGACAGGCCGCTGCAGCTATCAGACGGGCCACTGTATTGTTGGGTTCACTCTCCCGGTATACCTCCTTCACACTGCCCAGCTCGGCCTGCAATCTCCTACCCAGGAGGGAACTCAGTGACCCTCTGCCCTGCTCAGCGTAAGTCATGCGCCACTCTGGCCATGTCGTGCGCACGACTTACGCTGAACGAAAAAACTTTCGGTTTTTAGAGGGTTTCGGTTTTCGGAAGTTCGGATAAAGGATAGTCTACCTGTATGTGATTGTAACAGTATGTGTTTCAGTAATAACACATCCTCCGATGTTAACAAGAGCTGTAGTAACATTGCTGAATCTCAAATATGGTCAATAATCACAATGTTTTATTATTGTCAATAAAAGTGCAAGAAATAAGCCTTTGTAATTGTAATTCTTTTGAGGCACACATCACAATTTGCTCCATAGTGACCTAATCTTCAATTCAAATTTGTATTTATTGTTTAAAAATATCAAACACTTCCATTTATATAGCATGTCTTTAATGTGGATAAATGTCTCAAGGCACTTCACAGAGGAAGAAAAGGAGTGGATACAGAACCTTTGTGGGTTTGTTAGGAGAGGTTTCAAAAGATTGTCTCCTGCTTGTGTTCATTCCAGCTCAAATACCCCTATTAGTGTAAACCTTTTGTATTGGCACCTCACTGATTTGCAAAATACTTCATTCATCCTGTAACATGTATGTCACCATTTCCAAGTAGCACCACTGCTCTATACAAGGTTTATCGGTGCTCTTCTGGTGCTGGAAATAAATTATTTCATAAAAGTACCGAAATAAATGATTACTCTCTCTTCCTTATAGAGGTGGCTGATGTCACATCAGCAAAATACCAAAGAGTATCTGATGGATAGCTGCATCTAATTGAATATTATTTTATTTATATGTTAATGTGTTTAAATATTCTTTACTAATCAAGTCAGGTGTAGCAGTTCACTTGGTATAGTTGGAGAAGAGTTCCTCTGTAAATACATTCTGGATAAATCAATTTAGGATTTTTTTACCTGCAGACCGCAATAAAAATCTTCACCACCTCCCCCCCCCACAACGCCCACCGCCCCCAACGCCCACCGCCCCCATCCCCCCCAGCCACCACGCCTCCCACCCCCAACGCCCACCCTCTTTTTTGGGGGATTTCTTTCTTTTATTATTGAAGTTTCTGGTTTTTGCCTCATTCTTATTTTGTTTTCTGCTCTTCAGTTAAATTCCCATCTTACGGACTCCCACCAGCACCAGATATTTTGGGCACGTTCTTGCTGGAAATGTAATGGCGTGTTAACAACACGCACCATTATTAATGTGCTAATCGGTCAACAAATTCAGGGGATTAAGAGGTACGCCATGAGTTGTGAATCTCCAGAACTTGCTGGTTGATTTACGCCGCTCCATCGTTTGCTTCGCACAAACGGCATTGCGGCCCTGTGCCTCCCCGATGTTTTTAATAAATTGCTGGATTTGCACATTAATTGCCCATTAAATTCGCCAAAGAAAGTTAAGTCTGGTAATTAATAGTGTAAACACACTTTTAATAACGTGATGAATTGTTAATCCAGGCCAATAGCCCAGATATTTCAACATTTTAAATTACAATTTTTTCTTACTTTTCCTTTCTATCTCCTTTTTGTTCTCATTCTCTTAATCCAATCTTTCTTTCCCTCTCTGTAATTGATTTGACTCTAATTCACCCCATTTCCTTCTGCATTATTCCTCTGTTTCTTTCTCAATCCTTAAATCTCATTGGTTAAGGAGATACACCGTTGGTCCCGCCATTCACTAAGCTCTCTGATGTCCTGTTGCCCTCGCCATGCCGTTATCAGCTCGCACTTCCAGCAACTTACTACGCAACAAATTTTTGAGCTGATGGGTGCAGTAAAAAGCCTAAGTAATGGCGAGTGCCTTGAGATGCTCCACTCCAGCAAGATCCGGCCCACTGTTTTCCAGCTGCAACAGGAAAAATAACCTTGTCGTTGGGAATCTGCCAATGCTATTCTTAAGGTGGCCACTAGGAGTATACAATAGCAATCTGTCCGTATATTCTTAGGGGGGAGAAATTGGGCAACTTAGCACCTCCTGTTAGCGCCTCCGGGGGATGCTAACGGGGCACTACCAGCTTTGCGACTGGGCGCGGTGATAGTACTGACACCCGTGCAATTGAAGTGGAGGTTTGTGGTGGCGGTAACCACTAGTGCCACGCTCTCCTGCAGCTGGAGATCGTGACATCATCTGGGTGTGCAGCGCGCCAGCTCTGAAATTCACTCTCGCTCCCTGCCTGAGCTCCTGCCGTTAGCAATAACTGGTAGAGGAGGCGGAATGCAGTCGGATGAGCGCTGGGGGAGCGCTATATAAAGGCATCAACTTCCGATTTTTTTTGTCGGCAATGAATACTACCTTGTCGATTTGACAAAAGCAAATAGGGGGGGTTTGAGTGATTTGAGCATTCTCAACTTGAAGGAGCATTCTGGCTGAGAAAAATTTATCACTATCATTTGGGTTACATTTGATAGTGCAACATTTCCATCAATCTCACTGAGGAACAGTGTCTTAGAAGGCCTTGCTTCACCAAGGACATGGTCACAGAGCTCTGCCTCCTCCTTAGGCCAGACCTCGAGCCTCACATCAGGAGCACCACCTCTCTCTCAGTGGCAATCAAGGTCACCATTGCCCTCAATTTCTATGCTAGCGGATCCTCCCAGTGTGCAACTGTAGGGGGTGGCGTGTGCCCAGTCAGCTCTGCCCCTGACTGTCTCTGAGCGGTTCGAATCGCTCTCACACCCCTGGGTTCTAGACACCAGACTTAGGTACAGGCGGCGATACAGAAAATAGAGTAGACAAGTGGTTTGGTGCAAGAAAACCGTAATTTTATTAAAAGGCACAATAAAACACAATACTGAGAATTACTGGAATAATTACAGGCATATAAAGTTACACTTATTTGGGAATGGGGAACACACGACACATCGAGGGAAACAAACACGTTAAAATCCCCTTACCATTATCCCACCCCCAATACCTAACTAGATTAAGCTACGAGGGGCCAGGAATTCATGCTCACCAATGGGGTTTTTTTACGGTTCGAAACCTGTCGATTAAACCGATTGTGGTTTTCGGGTTCGCTCTTGTTGTCTTTTGGGGCCTGCCGTCGTCACGTGGTCACAGGGCGCGGCGATGGAGTTGTCTGTGCGAAGTACCCTCCTTTTCCTTCGTTAGAGTAAAGTCTTTTGTTGGGTATTTCACCTTGCAGGAATGGTTGTTCTTCTGGTGGTGGTTTGGTCGCCGACGGTTTTGTTGCAGTTGGGGCTCGGTTGGCGGTTTATACTGACACTTTGCAGGTTGGTGAAATTCTCTTTTACAGTGAGGTGAACAGTGGAGGGTTCAGGAATGAGGACAATTCGTTCCTGGGCCACTTGAACTTCTGCCTTAAAGCAGAAACTGCTGTCACTTACCAGACACCAGATATGCTGTCCATGCTGGTAGTGGGGCGCACCTGTGGTGACACAATATGTCCCAACTCCTATATATGTTACCTGTGGGGGAACATGGTCTTGTGCCATTACCTCCATGGTACAGTTTATAGGTTTTGCGCCAGCAGCTTTAAACCCGCACTATAGTTTCGAATAGGCATTCAAATGCTGGGGACACAGTATTATGTGTGCTCCCCGGCTCCAGCACCCCAAGAGGTCAGTACCTGTCATAGCATGCTCCCACTTTATGACATAAGGTGGGACCGCTGTGAAACGGATGTGTGCACCCCCTTGAATGACTCCAAAGTTCTCTACGCTGTATACCGGTGCGGGTCGGGCTGTCCCACCCATGGCCGGCATCCTCACTACTATCCCCATGATAGTGTGGTTTGAACGTCCACAATCTACTGGGACTGGGTAGGCCTCAGAAGCTAGCCGGAGTTGACACGGGCTTAATGCATTCTCAAATGGATGGAGGGCTGCGAGGTGTTTGTTGCTGATCCAGGAGGGGACTAAATCCTGTTTTAAATCCTCCAGATTACTGCGGCCCTCGCCCAGCAACCATGCCCCGTATAGTACGCACACCTCGTCCTGTGCAGCCTGGTCAGAAGCATTTCTGTCCTCTCTTATGAGGGCATTTACAGTCTTTGTGTGCTTCTCCAGCTCAGCTACTATTTCTTTTTAATGGACCGTCATGGCCTGGTCCTCAGGTAACTCTGAGCCTACTACCTTATTTTCATCCATCAAGATTTTCCTCAATTGTGTTTTTAGACCATTTATCTGTGTCTGCAATTCTATGTCATCCAGGCTGTTGATGACAGACTGTGTTAAACGCTGTAAAAACATCATTCCAGGCTCCCCTTCTTTGTCTCCCCGCATTACCAAAATACTCATGGCGTGTGGTGTACAGTTCGGTTTTGTCTACGTTGGCAAAATCGAACTCGTAGAATTTCCTAAACATGTCTTTCAACAGAGCCTGGTACAGCTGCTCTGTCTCTTTGGGGCACCACTCAGGTAAGTGTACCTCGGTGAGGTTTAGGATCACGGAAGCTACCGCGTAGTGCACCCCCTGGTATAGCACCTGTTCTGTCGGCACTAGTACCAGCCCATTCCCTGGTCCCTTGGTGGTGGCAGGGCACCCCTCTCTGTGTGTCCTTGCTGCCTGAGTCATGGGCAGGGGCTTCCGGGCGTGTGCCACTAGCTCAGTGGCTTTAACTGGGGCTGGGTAACATGGGACTATGCAGGTGTGTAGGTGGGAATCCCATTCCACCCCCTTCCCCTTATCCTGCCATGACACGGAGAAGATGATGGATATGCCTGTGGGGCAGGTCTTTTGTGACCCCCACATGCAGACATAAATTCCCTGTTCCGATTCCCACCACTTATCCCAGCATACGCTAATCCCTCCTTGGGTCCCTGTGGCCGTCCGGTGGGTGTCGTTCTCCATTCGTTCCCAGTCAGCTGTATGGTCACCCATGTCTGTGCTCAGCTTCCTGAGCCACCACCACCTTCCCAGGGGAATCTGTCCTCCACAAGTCAGGCACACGCGTTTCCCCTCAGTGACCCCAACCCGTAAGGCCATAACCTGTACGCTGGAGCAGGGGAGGGAGGCCTCCCCGTAGGTGAACCCGGTCTGGCTGGAGTAGCAGGTGGATTTGGATCCCAACCACCCGGGCCATCTTCCCTCATGGGAATAGATGGCGGGCTCCTCCGTGCCTTGTTCGCTGCTCCCAGCACCCATAGATGTGTGAGTCCTCCACGTCACCTCGCTTTCCAATGCTCATCCCTATCAGGGTGAGTAGGAGTACGCCCCCCTTCATCCTGAAATCCTTTCCTGCAAAGAGACACAAGAGCATATATCCAGGGCCCCACGAGATTCTCTGGCTTAGGTGAAGCATTGTCGAGTCTTGTGACCTCGACTTAATACAAACACTCTTAACAATACTACTACTATTTAAACTACACATCAACTCGTTTAAACTTAAACTAAACACCCAAACTTATATAACAGAAGCTATGTACATCCGCCGCCTGTCTCTGGGTGGCCAGGCTAATCCCTGTTTGGGCTGCGGCACACAGCATCCTTCGGTGTGGCCGCACTCTCCTGTACTTTCAGTCCCTCGCAGCCTGTGGCTACTGGCTGGGGACCTCTGTCCTTAGATTTTCACCTGACTCGGGAGGCTGTCCCTTTAAAATGGGGAGCTGGTGACCACGGTTTCCTTGGCTGGGGCGTCCGTGGGGACCTTCTGAGGACTTTGGCGGGTGGGGTTTTTTTTTGTTGGTCGTTCTTTAACCCGAGCCATTGCCCCCTCCGGTGCAGCCTGTGGGCTTACCACTACCGCTGGCTGGGGATCTTCATCCTCAGGCTTTACCTCTCCTGAACCTGGGCTAGGGGCAGGTAACTCTTCGCAGCCTGGTGCTGCAGGCTGGGGGTCCATGCCCTCTGGTCCCAAATCTGGGTCCGGGACGAGGTCTTCGCCCTCGGGTCCCTCCTCCTCTAAACCTGGGTTAGGGGCGGGGTCTTTGCCCTCGGGTCCCTCCTCATCTATATCCCAGAAGAGTGGGGGAGTGTCCCAAGCGGTGGGCGGGATGGCCCCGCCCCTTAAGCAAGCCACAGCGCCTGCCTGTGCAGTCTGTGAACTTGCTCCCGCTGCAGGCTGAGGATTTCTATCCTCAGACCTTGCCCCAACTGGCTGTTTTCTCTTCTCGGGCTTAAACAGTTTACACTGATTAATATGGAACCATTTGGTGCGCCGAGGCATCTTAATGGCGTATACCATGGGGCTGGCCTTGTCTACAATGCTGTAGGGCCCCATGTATAATGGTTCCAGACTTCCTATCCGAGCAAAATTCCTCACCATGACCTGATCCCTTATTTCCCACTCGTGGTGTTTTGGGGATTCTAACAGCAATCGGTTACTCCGATGCTGCTTTCCCATGTTCCCAGCCATCTGCTCATGGACCTGTTTAAGGTGCTCGAAGAGGTTTCGGGCGAACCTGTCCCGGTTTACCTCCCTGAGCTGACCTTCTGTGAGCACCGGGGCTAGTACATGGGTGGGGGTCCGCATAACCCTGCCAGTCATCAGCTCGTGTGGGGAGTACCCCGTGCTTTTTGACTGGCTGGCCCAGATCCCCATCAGGACCAATGGTAGGACCTCGGCCCATTTTCTAGGTGAGTCCACCGTCTCTTTCCTCAGCCTTTCCTTCAAGGCCCTGTTCATTCTCTCCACAATCCCTGAGGACTGTGGGTTGTGTGCAAAGTGCCACTTCCCCTCGATGCCGAGCAGCATAAGGGTATTCTGCATTACCTACCCGGTAAAGTGACTCCCTTGGTCGGACGCCACATACTGTGGTAGCCCCCATAGCGAGAACACCTCCCGGACCAGGATCCTGGCTGTAGCCAGAGCTGTGGCTGTTCTGCAGGGGAAGGCTTCTACCCATTTCGTGAACACATCTACCAGGACTAGGCAGTACTTATAGCCTCCCTGGGCGGTGGGCAGGGGCCCGATGTAGTCGACCTGTATCGACTGCCATGGTCCCTCTACCCCCCTGATGTGTCCCGCAGGTAACTTCCTTTTGTGGGGGTCAGGGTTGTTAGCAGCACACACCAGACAGCCGGTGCAGAACTCGCGGACATCTTCCCTGAGTCCTGGCAACCATCCCGCCTGTTCCACCCACTGCCAGGTGGTCTCAGGCCCGGGATGCCCCGCTCCTGGACCCTCATGGGCCAATTGAAGGAATTCCCTCCGGTACTGCTGTGGCATCACCCATTGTTCTCCCCTAAACAGCATGCCTTCTTCACAGACAGGGCTGCTGTGCCGTAAGGGCCCTCTAACCTTTTCCCCTCCGTCACTGCACTGAGGACTGCCTTGAGGATGGGGTGTTGAGTTTGGACTGTCTTGAGGTCCGGGGCTAAAGCTACCCCTGCACTCCCTTGTGTCCCATCCTTACCCCTGACTGCTGCTATGGGTCTGGACTCTGGACCCATATGGGTCCCAGAAAGTGCCTGTGCGGGCACCCTCCTTAGCTAGCATGTCAGCCTGCTGGTTGCCTTGACTACGGGGTTCTGTGGAGGAATGGGCTTTCACCTTATGGATGAAAACCTCCCCTTCCTCCCCCACTGCTGCTAAGATTTTCTCCAGCAGGGGTTTTACTGTGAGGGGTCTCCCGTTGGCGGAGGTGTATCCACGGCGGGACCAGATGGCCAGGTACTCCGTACACGAATTGCACGTGAACATACTGTCCGAGCAAATCGTGTACAGGGTGGGGAAGATTTCGGGGTGAGTAACAACGTACACTACCGCGGACAGTTCAGCCTGCTGGGTGCTCATGGTGCTGGGGAGCTTAATTGCCAGGGCAATGTTTGCCGCTGGGTCATAAACTCCACACCCTGTGAGTCGCTCGCCAGCAGATACCGTGCTGGAGCCATCCACATAGATCTCGCGGACCGTGGGGTGTATCCCGGCCCGTAAACCTATGTGCACTTCCCAAACCCATTGTATGGAACACCGTTGGGTTGTTCCAGGATATACCAGGTTGGCTGCGAGCTTTGACTCGCAGAGAACCTTCACCTTTAGGTCCATCTGTGAGACGAGCAGGCTCCAGCGAGCAATGCGGGCACTGCCCACCGTCCCATCCTCGATCCTCCCATCCAGGAGCATCTGGGTGGGTGTGTGATGGGTGAGGAGGGTGATGGGGGAGGTGCCTGTGAAGATCAGCAATCTTTTCACAGCGCAATGTGTGGCCAAGAGGTGCCTCTCACAATTGGAGTAGCTCTTCTCCTCATCCGTGAGTATCCTGGAGGAGTAGACCACCGGCCTCAGCCTGCCATGCCGCTCTTGGAGCAGCACAGCACTCAGGCTGTCCCCGCTGGCTGCTGCCTCCAGGAAAAACTCTTTTCCCCCATCTATGGCCCCTAGAGCTGGTGCGGTCTGCAGGTCTTTCTTGAGCCTGACAAATGCTGCCTGGCAACCCTCATCCCAAGCCCACTCCACTCCCTTGTGTAGGAGTCAAAGCAGAGGGGCTGCTGTGGCTGCATAGTCCTCAATAAAGTCTCTGCAGTACCCGGTTAGCCCTAGACATGACCTCACACCCGTGACTGTGTTGGGGACTGGTAACTCCTGTACCGCTTCCCTTCTAGCCTTGTCTATGGCCCTTTCCCCAGCGTGTATGGTCAGGCCCAGGAATTTCACCTCCTGCTGGCCGATCTGCACTTTCTTTGGGTTTACTTTAAAACCCTTTTGCCTGAGCAGCTCCAGCAGTTCAGCCAGTAGTGGGCCATGCTCCTCTCTTGAATCAGTGAATAGGAGCAGGTCATCCACATATTGTACCAACTGCCTGGGCTGGCTGAAATCCTTTAAACTGTTTGCCGTGCACTGATGGAAAATGCTGGGGCTGTTGTGGAAGCCCTGAGGCAAACAGTTCCAGGTGTACTGTTGCCCTTTAAAAGTAAAGGCAAACTTGTACTGATCCTCCCTCCTTAAAGGGATGGACCAAAACCCGTTGGAAATATCCAGCACCGTGAAAGTGGTCGCGGATGCTGGGAAACTTCCTATCAGGTCGGCAACTGCTGCTACCGTGGGTGCGCAGGCTGGGATGTTACTGTTGAGCACCCGATAGTCCACCGTGGCCCTCCAGGAGTTGTCCGACTTTCTAACCAGCCACAGTGGAGAGTTTACGTGGTTGGCTATCGGTCTCAGGACCCCCTGCTGTACTAAGGAGGACATGGCTGCTTCCATGTCTGGCTCCGCTTCCCTGGGGAAGTTGTACTGTTTTTGTGGTCGGGCCATGGGGTCCCCGCCTACGCTGACCTCAAACCCGTTGACCCTCCCGCAGTCATGTTTGTGTGTGGCAAATGTGGCTAGGTGGGCCTGCACAAATGCCTGGAACTCCTTTGGGGTATTACTGACCATGAGCTCGAGGTTATAACCCTCTTTAGGCTTCATAAGAACATAAGAACATAAGAAATAGGAGCAGGAGTAGGCCAATCAGACCCTCGAGCCTGCTCCGCCATTCAATAAGATCATGGCTGATCTGATCCTAACCGCCAATCTACTATCACAGAACCATCTCCTGAATCTAACAGAATTAGACACACGAAATAGGAGAAGGATCAGGCTACACGGCCCCTGGGCCCGCTCCGCTACCCACAGGGCCATGACCGATCCGAACCTAGACTCATGTCCAAATTCCTGCCCACTCCCCGTAACCCTTAATTCCCTTTACTTCTAGGAAACTGTCTATTTCTGTTTTAAATTTATGTAATGATGTAGCTTCTACAGCTTTTTGGGGCAGCATATTCCATGGACGTACCACCCTCTGAGTGAAGTAGTTCTTCCTCATCTCAGTTTTGAAAGAGCAGCCCCTTATTCTAAGACTATGCCCCCTAGTTCTAGTTTCACCCATCATCGGGAACATTCTCCCCGCATCCACCCGATCCAACCCCTTCACAATCTTATATGTTTCAATAAGATCGCCTCTCATTCTTCTGAACTCCAATGAGTAGAGTCCCAATCTACTCAACCTCTCCTCATATGTCCATCCCCTCATCCCCGGGATTAACCGAGTGAACCTTCTTTGTACTGACTCGAGAGCAAGTATGTCTTTTCATAAGTATGGACACCAAAACTGTATGCAGTATTCCAGGTGCGGTCTCACCAATACCTTGTACAACTGAAGCAATACCTCCCTATTTTTATATTCTATCCCCCTAGCACTAACCTTTTGAGTTTCGTGCACCAGGACCCCCAGATCCCTTTGTACTTCAGTTTTTTCCAGTTTCTTGCCATTAAGATAAAAACTTGCTCTATGATTTTTCCTGCCAAAGTGCATAACCTCACACTTTCCAGTATTGTATTCCATCTGCCAAATCTCTGCCCACTTACTTAGCCTGTCTATGTCCCCTTGCAGGTTTTTTATGTCCTCCTCACTCACTACTTTCCCCCCCATCTTAGTATCATCTGCAAACTTTGATATGTTACACTCGGTCCCCTCCTCCAAATCGTTAATATAGATTGTAAAGAGTTGGGGACCCAGCACCGACCCCTGCGGAACACCACTAGTTACTGATTGCCAGTCTGAGAATAAGCCATTTATCCCAACTCTCTGCCTTCTGTTAGATAGCCAATCCTCTATCCATGCCAGAATATTACCCCAAATCCCGTGATTTTTTATCTTAAGCAATAATCTTTTGTGTGGCACCTTGTCAAATGCCTTTTGGAAGTCTAAATACACTACGACCACTGGTTCCCCTTTATCCACCCTATATGTTACTTCCTCAAAGAACTCCAGCAAATTTGTCAAACATGACTTCCCCTTCATAAAACCATGCTGACTTTGTCCTATTAAATTATGATTATCCAAATGTCCTCTTACTGTCTCCTTAATAATGGACTCCAAAATTTTACCTACCACAGATGTTAGGCTAACCGGTCTATAGTTTCCAGCCTTCTGTCTACTGCCCTTTTTAAATAAGGGTGTTACATTAGCAGTTTTCCAGTCTGCCGGGACCTTTGCCGAGTGCAGGGAGTTTTGGAAAATTATTACCAATGCATCCACAATCCCTACCGCCACTTCCCTCAAGACCCTAGGATGCAAGCCATCCGGTCCAGGTGATTGATCCGCCTTGAGTCCCATTATTTTACCGAGTACCACTTCCTTAGTGATTTTGATTGTGTTTAGCTCCTCCCCCCCTATAGCCCCCTGTTTGTCCAGTGTTGGGATATTCTTAGTGTCCTCTACTGTAAAGACTGATACAAAATATTCATTCAGTGTTTTTGCCATCTCCATATTTCCCACCATTAATTTCCCGGTCTCATCCTCTAAGGGACCAACATTTACTTTAGCCACCCTTTTTCTTTTTATATAACTATAAAAACTCTTACTATCTGTTTTTATATTTTTTGCTAATTTACTTTCATAATCTATCTTCCCTTTCTTAATTAATCTTTTTGTTATTTTTTTGCTGTCTTTTAAAGTTTTCCCAATCCTCTATCCTCCCACTAGATTTGGCTACCTTATATGCCCTTGTTTTTAGTCGAATACTACCCTTAATTTCTTTACTTAGCCACGGATGGCTGTCTTTTCTTTTACACCCTTTTCTTCTCAGTGGAATATATATTTTTTGGAAGTTGTAAAATAACTCCTTAAACGTACACCGCTGATCATGTATCGTCTTACCCTTTAATCTATTTTCCCAATCCACTCTACTCAATTCCGCTCTCATACCTTCATAGTCTCCTTTATTCAAGTTTAGCACGCTTGTTTGAGATCCAACCTTCTCACCCTCTAATTGAATATGGAATTCAACCATGTTATGGTCACTCATTCCAAGGGGATCCTTTACTAGGACATTTTTAATTAATCCTGTCTCGTTACACAGGACCAGATCTAAGGTTGCTTGCCCCCTGGTCGGTTCAGTTACATACTGCTCAAGAAACCCATCCCTAATACACTCAATGAACTCATCCTCAAGGCAGCCCTGCCCAATTTGATTTGTCCAATTAATATGATAGTTAAAATCCCCCATAATTATAGATGTTCCCTTATTACAAGCCTCAACTATTTCCTGATTGATGCTCCGTCCAACAGAGTTGCAACTGTTCGGAGACCTATAGACTACGCCCACTAGTGTTTTTTTCCCCTTATTATTCCTTATCTCCACCCAAACTATTTCATTATCCTGATCTTTTGACCCAATATAATTTCTCTGTATTACAGTGATTCCTTCCTTTATTAACATAGCCACCCCACCTCCCCTTCCTTCCTGCCTGTCCTTCCTGATCGTTAAATAACCTGCTATGTTTAATTCCCAGGCATTGTCACCCTGCAGCCATGTTTCTGTAATGGCCACAAGATCATACCCATATGTAGTTATTTGTCCCAAGTGAAGCCTGTCCCAACGGAACAGCTCCCTCCTGCCCCAGTACTGGTGCCAGTGTCCCAGGAAGCAAAACCCATTTCTCCCACACCAGTCTTTGAGCCACGCATTTAACTCTCTAATTTTATTTGTCCTAGCCAAATTCGCTCGTGGCTCAGGTAATAATCCAGAGATTATTACCCTTGAGGTTCTGTCTTTTAATTTGACCCCTAGCTGCTCATACTCCTTTAACAGAACTGGCTTCCTAGTCCTATCTATGTCGTTTGTACCAACATGGACCATGACAACTGGATCCACCCCCTCCCACTGCAAGTTTCTTTCCAGCCCAGAGGAGATGTCCTTAACCCTGGCACCAGGTAGGCAACACAGCCTACAGGACTCTCGCTCTCGGCTGCAGAGAACTCTATCTATCCCCCTAATAATACTATCCCCTACCACTACAACATTTCTATTTACTCCCCCCTCTTGAATGGCCCCGCACTCCACGGCGCTGTGGCCAGGTTGCTCATCCTCCCTGCAGTCCCTGCTCCTGTCCCCACAGGGAGTAAGAACCTCGAACCTGTTGGACAAGAGCAAGGGCTGCGGCTCCTCCAACACTACCTCCTGGATCCCCATACCTGCCTCACTCGTAGTCACACCGTCCTGTCCCTGACCATGGGCTACATCTGAATTAATTAACTTCATAGGTGTGACCATCTCCTGAAACACAGAGTCCAGGAACTTCTCCCCCTCCCTGATGTGTCGCAGTGTCTGAAGCTCAGACTCCAGCTCATCAACACGGAGCTGGAGTTCCTGTAGCAGCAGACACTTGTCACAGACGTAATCACCGTGAGCCTCAATGGGGTTCACCGGCTCCCACATCTCGCAACAGTAACACATCACCTGCTCCATTCTATGTAATTACTTAAATTTTTTATTGTTAGTTATGGACACCCTCTACCCGATTATAGATGCTAGTGTCCCCTTTAATTTATTGGATTTAAATTAAATCAATCCCTCTAATTACACCAGTTAAATGATTTACCAACAGTCACTCTCCACCAGAAAGGCCTTATTAACTACAACCCACAGAGTTAAAGTTTGAAAAGAGCACCTAACACCCGACTTACCCGAACTCACACTTACCCAAACTCACAGCACTCTCTGCTGACCTCGCACTCAGTGCTTGCTCGCACTAGCAATGGTCTTTTTATACTGTTTGTTTGTTTACAGCCAAATGAGTCACCCCTGCTGATTGGTTAGAAAACTGGTTTTCACTGCCTGCTGTGCCAATTTACTCCTACTGCAGTGTAACCTTGTTTTACTCTTCTTAAACCAACAGAATCCCAAATACTTAACTTTTCCCCTTTACTTAAACTGCTTAAGTAATCTTATCAAGAATGATTTAAAGAGAAATAACAATTATTTCATGGTGCACAGGGTCCCCTTCCCTTCTTTCCCTGGGATAACTACTACTCCGCCTTCCTTTCCTGTACTTGCCTCCCATAGGCAATGGTTCCTTAAATCCACCAAGATCCCGTGGCCTACAATAAAGTCGGCTCCCAGGATCCCTTTTCCACCCTCCTGTTCCCACTTCATTAGGATACAGGTCCACTTAGAGTGGAGCGTACCTAAACGAATGGCGAGCGGGATGGAAAATGAGCCAGCCTGTTCTCTACCTGTGAATCCCAACAGGCTGTATGGGACCCCGCTAGATAGAGGTGAGGTGGTGGGGTTAGCTGAATGGATCACGGTGCATGATGCCCCCGTGTCCAACAGATAGGTCCCCTTTACCTTTTCTATCTCCATCTCCACGAGGGGTCTCTTCCATACATCATACTGAAGGGAACACAGGCAAACAGGCTGCACTGACTCTAGTCAGGGCTGTGGGTTGGATGGGGCTGATGGGGTCAGAGCACCTGTCGTGGCTGCTACTCTCCCCTGGCCAGTCAATAGGGACCTCATGGCGTCCAAAAATAACAACCGTGGCGGGAGGGATTCCTGTCTCTGCCTTTTGGGCTGGGGCTGTGGAATTCTTTCCCTTGTTATTCTTCCAAGGGTTTTTGCACTCCTTCCTCCAGTGGCCATCCTTCCCACACCCATAACAATTGAGCTTTGTGCTAGAAGGGTTATTCCCTCCATGATGCCACACCTTCCTACCCTGTCCGGGTTTTACCTCATGCACCTTCCCCTTAGGTGGGTGTGCATTGGTTCCCCTACCGTTCTTATAGGCTAGGGTCAACTGTCTGATCACCGTAAGTTTGGTGGTCTGGGGATTCCTAGGGTCGAACCAGACTTCCGCCTTGGCCCGGACCTGTGGCAAGCTGTTTGCCACCAGGCAACGGAGCAAGTGGGCCAGCTGATCCCGGTCCAGGAACGCCTGGTTAGGTGCCCCTGTACAGGCACTCCTATACACCGGCCACAACCTGTCCGCGAAAGCCTGCGGGGTTTCCCCTGCGAGCTGCACTGTCTTCTCCACACGGGAGAAAGGACTTCCCTGATTCATCCCCATGGCCTCAAGAACTACTTCCTTAAGTTCCCCATACTCGCACTGTCCCTTCTTACACTGGTCAGAGAGGGACTGGAGGAGCTTACTCTCCAGGGAAAATAGCAGCATTTTGGCCTGTTCAGCATTATCGCACTCGTTGATGCTGGCTGCCTGCTCCACTTCCCTGAAGTGGACCGAGGGGCCCCCATTCTCTGCGAGCTTCGATATATGGCTTACCATAGCCCTAAGCTGTTGGGTGGCGTAGGGAATTATGAACTGGTTTTGGAGGGGTCCCTCCTCTCCGTTCTCAGCGGGTGGGCCAAACCTTCGCTGCCGGGCCGGGCACATTGGCTCCGGTCCCGGCCTCTTTTGCGGGGTTTTTTCCACCTCAGCTTCTACCTCTAGCTCCACCCGGCCCCTGCTGCCAGACCTCGCTGAAACCTGGTGCTATGAGTGGTGGTCGTGGGACCTCATGCTCCTCAACCGGGTCGTCCCTTGGCACTACCAGTGGTGTTTGAACCGTTCTCCCCAGGTTCCCTGTAAAATCCACCTGGGCTGCCTTCGGGCTTATGAGGCACACCATGCCCTTTGCCTTCCTTAGGGCCAGGCTCAGATTCTCTATCTGTTCCTGGCAGGGGCCATGATCTGCATCTTCAAACCCCTGTTCGCTCGCTAACTTATAGGCTGCCTTTATGTCTTTTACTTTCTCCTCCTGCTCTCTTACTTGTCTCGCTAGGCAGGCATTCTTTTCCCGCAACCTCAGCTCATTGTTCTTGGCCTCGGTGACTTGACACCGAAAGTATTCCTGTTTGTTCCTATGTTTCTCTACTATCTGTAGTCTTTCCTGATTTTGGGTGTTTAATTCCTCCAATAATCGTTCCCCTGCTAGAGCCCTTGCTTGAGACAGTTTGTCTGCCTCCTGCAGCTCTTCTGTTAACATTTTAATGTGCTGATCTAAAAGCTGGATCTGTCGCAGGGCACAGACCAACCAGCTGGCCTTCTCCACTGACTTCTTATGATCCTTGCTCTCAGTCCATTTGGCTGCGGTGTCCATGGGACGCTCAGCGCTCAACAGACTGGTCACCCATTTCTTGGTGATATTCACCTTCTCAAAAACGTAAGAGGAAATCCTCTCTTCCATCTTCATTCTGTCCTCAAAAATAGTGTCTACTGCATTACATCCCTTTTGCCAAGCTCGTGCCACGGTCGCCATTCTGTAAGGGGTGGTGTGTGTGTCAGCTTCACCTCTGACTCCTTTGAGCGGTTCGAATCGCTCCCAATCCCTTGGTTCTAGACCTGGACTTATTTGGGGGTTGTAATGAAATTGCAACAGACAACTGAGTTGGTGAAAAGAACTTGGATTTTATTTGAGACAAGAAAATATACACAACACAATAAATCTTATCACTCTAAAAGGGGAACACTTTGGAATATGCGAGGGAGAATGACAATAGACAAAATTACCTTACCCCTCCCAATCCCACTATCCTAACAAGGTTGAATTCCAGAGGACCAGGAAATGCTCACCAAACGCAGCAATAGTTTGTAGAGTGGGAAAAACTTGCAGATCTTTGGTTTCTTCCAGGTTGGTTTCTTGTTGGTCGCAGTGGCCCAATATTACCTAGTTGTTGGTAATATTGTTGGTTGTTTGTTTTGTGGGGCCCTTGGTTGCTGCGATTCCTTCCGTTCTCCTTCTGTTGTCCCGAGGCTGATGTCTTTCGAATGAGTTGTGCCTTTTTCTGTGTCTGTCCGAACTGTACTGCTGACTTCAATTCTTTGTCCTGAACTGTACTGATCGAACTCATCGAACGAACTGCCTTCTTCTGGAGACAGGTCTTTAGTTTATACTAAAACGAAACCTTCTAATCTTGTTAGATTTTTGGCTGGCTCTTTAAGGGCCACTTGATTGGTCCCATTTAGTTAACTGGTTTCAGGATAGCTTCCTGAGTAGTTGAAGAAGGTGTGAAATGGTTTTGAATGTCTCAAACAGTCTATTAATCTTAGATTTCCTGTAAGGCCTTCAAATTCTGTGCAGGTTCTTTTATGCACGGGTTTTAATGGGCTTTGGGCTTTAGGTGAGGCTGGGGTTTTCATTGATTTATTGATTGAATGCAAATTCCCAGTTAGGTGCTGAGTTTCGTTTATTGTTCCTCCCAGACAGTCTGGCTACTTTCGAATACACAAACTGTTCCTCTGCAGAGGTCAATCCCACATTCCTGTCGCAGCCTTTTTCCTACAAGTCTGAACATGTCTTTTTAAACTAGCCAAATCTTCCTGGGATTTTGATTTAAATCCTTTTTGCCCAATAACTCAGAAACCAGTCCAACAATCTCTTCCTTAAATTAAACTCTTTGAAATCCTTCTGTTTGGCCCAACCACACTGTTGTCCTTTTTACAGATTTCTTCTGTGATGTTCAAAAATCACTTTAAAATGACTTTCCTTGTCATAGAGTCATAGAGTTTTACAGCACAGAAAGAGGCCCTTCGGCCCATCGTGTCTGCGCCGCCCATCCATCCCTGTCCAGTCTAATCCCATTTTCCAGCATTTGGTCCATAGCCTTGTATGCATTGGCATTCCAAGTGCTCATCCAAATGCTTCTTGAATGTTGTGAGGGTTCCTGCCTCTACCACCCTTTTGGGCATTGAGTTCCACATTCCAACCACCCTCCGGGTGAAAAAGTTCCTCCTCAAATCCCCTCTAAATCTCCTGCCCCTTACCCTGAATCTATGCCCCCTTGTTATTGACCCCCCTACTAAGGGGAAAAGTTCCTCTTTGTCTACCCTATCTATGCCCCTCATCATTTTGTATACCTCAATCAGGTCCCCCCTCAGCCTTCTTTGCTCCAAGGAAAACAACCCCAGCCTGTTTAGTCTTTCTTCATAGCTGAGGCACTCCATCCCAGGTAACATCCTGGTGAATCTTCTCTGCACCCTCTCCAAAGCAATCACATCCTTCCTATAGTGAGGCGACCAGAACTGCACACAGTACTCCAGCTGTGGCCTCACCAGCGTTTTGTACAGCTCCATCATAACCTCCCTGCTCTTATATTCTGTGCCTCGGCTAATGAAGGCAAGTATCCCATATGCCTTTTTAACCACCTTATCTACCTGTTCCGCTGCCTTCAGGGATCTATGTACATGTACACCAAGGTCCCTCTGACCCTCTGTACTTCCTAGGGTCCTACCACTCATTGTGTATTCCCTTGCCTTATTTGTCCGTCCAAAATGCATCACCTCGCACTTTTCAGGGTTAAATTCCATTTGCCACTTTTCCGCCCATCTGACCAACCCGTTTATATCGTCCTGTAGCCTGAGGCTTTCCTCCTCGCAATTGACCACCCCACCAATTTTCGTGTCATCTGCGAACTTGCTGATCATACCTTTTACATTCTCATCCAAATCATTTATGTAGATCACAAACAACAAGGGACCCAGCACCGATCCCTAAGGTACCCCACTGGACACAGGCTTCCAGTCACAAAAGCAACCTTCGACCATCACAGGTTTGGCTTGTTCCTGTGACTCTAGAATCTGGTCAGCATGGCGTCTCACGATACTCTCTCCAACGTCCACTGTATACATTAGTGGTCCCTGCTGTGTGAATATCGTGCCTGGCTGCCATTTTTCTGTTCGGTAGTCATGGGCCAAGACTGGTTGCCCTATCTTGAAGCTCCTGGTTGGCTTCTCATTTATGTGCTGGAACTGATTATCCTCAACATCTCGTCTTATGTTTGGTTTGAGCAAATCCAAGCGACATCTTAGTCTCCGGTTGAAAAACAGTACGGCTGGAGTTTGGTTGGTTACTGCATGTGTCGCATTCCGGTAAGCAAACAGGAAGTTATCCACCTTGTGTTGCAGTGGTATGTCGTCATTATACATTGCCTTTATGGCCTTTTTAAAGGTCTGAACAAACCTCTCAGCCAATCCATTTGTGGCTGGATGATATGGGGCAGATGTGTAATGTTTCACCCCATTATTCTTCAGGAACCTCCGGAAATCCTCAGACACAAACTGTGGGCCATTGTCGGAACAGATCTGTTCTGGCAATCCATTCCTGGCGAAGATGGTCCTTAAGACTGCAATAGTTTTCTCCGTGGTGGTGGAGGACATTTTAATGACCTCTGGCCATTTCGAATGGGCGTCCACAGCGATTAGAAACATTGAGTCCATAAATGGACCAGCGAAATCAATGTGTACCCGTTGCCATGGAGATGAGGGCCACTCCCATGGATGTAGCGGGGCCTGTGGTGGAGCGTTTTGGGCCTTCTGGCATCCTGTGCATCTCTTGGTCATATCCTCGATTTCTTTATCGATTCCCGGCCACCACACAAACGCCCTGGCTAGGCTCTTCATTTTTACCCCTCCCAGATGACCCTCGTGAAGCTCATTGAGTACTCTATCTCTCAACTTAGGTGGAATTACCACTCGGGATCCACACATCAAGGTTCCCCGGCACACTGACAGCTGTTCCCTCCTTGGCGAGAATGCTGGCAACAGTGAGTCGCCATATGCTGGCCATCCCTTCACCGTCAAATCATAGACCCGAGAGAGTGTTGGGTCATTTCGGGTTTCCTTCTCAATACTTGCGTTTGGAGCAGGTAAACATTCGACTATGGTCGCATGGAATATCTCCACCGGGTCCACTGCAGGTGCTTCTTCTGCCGTAGGCAACGGTAGGCGTGACAGCCCATCAGCGTTTCCATGTTGTTTCGTACCTTTGTACTCTATGTCATACTGATGTGCCCCTAGAAAAAGTGACCATCTTTGCAGCCGTTGCGCCGTCATCACCGGAACGCCCTTCTTTGGGTTAAAAATTGAGACCAGGGGTTGATGATCAGTCAGTAGGGTGAATTTCTGCCCGTGCAGATAGTGATTGAACTTCTTCACCCCCCACACCAGGCTGAGGGCCTCCCTGTCAATCTGGGCGTAGTTACGCTCGGCTGAGGTTAGCGAGCGCGATGCAGAGGCTATTGGCCTCTCTGAACCGTCACGGAATTTGTGTGACAGCACCGCTCCAATGCCGTAAGGTGACGCATCACATGCCAACCGAAACGGTAGTGTTGGGTTGTAGTGGGCCAATAATTCTTTTGAAGTGATTTGGCATTTACATTCCTGAAAGGCACGCTTACACTCATCACTCCATTTCCATGTTACACCAGTTTGAAGGAGGGCATTCAGTGGGTGCAGAATTGTAGATAAATTCGGCAAGAACTTATGGTAGTTGTTAAGTCTGTGTGTTATAGTGATAATTACTACACAGACTACAAGAGTAAATTCAACAGGTCTTTACTGGTTGGAGGTCGGGACTATATTGAATACAATATTACTACACAGTGCTTATATACCGGTGTGGTCACCACCGGTATTACGTATACAGCAGCCAGAGAAAGTAGTACATCTCTTAAGGTGGAACAGGCTTAAGTTCTCTTAAGGTGGAACAGGTTACATACACCACAATCCTCCCTTTTTAGCTTAACAGTCATATCCCCATTTAACATAACATAATAACATATATACATATATAACTTCAGGTATAACAGTTCAAAGGTTCAGTCTCTCAGGAGGCTTTCTGATGCGGCTTGGATAACGCCTCTCAGTAGTCTCTGATTCTTGTTGTTGAGGTGCCTCCTCTATTTGGTTTCCAATGTATTGGGTGTCATCATCATCAAGTACATTCCCTGCCGAGGTAGATGCTTCAGGTTCATTAACGTCTTCCACAGTTGTCTCTGTCACAACCATGGGTTCGACCCTTGCTCTCGACTCTACCAGTTGATCCGCATGACGCCTTATCACATTATGACCAATATCTACTGTGTACATCAGAGGTCCTTGTCTGTCCCGAATTGTTCCGGACTGCCATTTTTCATTTCCATAGCCCCTTGCCAACACTGGTTGTCCTACGTCGAAAGTTCGAGTGGTCTTGTTGTTAATATGCCGAAACTGTTTGTTTTCCACTTCCCTCCGCACGTTTGGTTTTAACAAGTCCAACTTGGACCGCAACCTCCTGTTATAAAACATCATGGCAGGACTTTGGTTAGTCACTGCATGATCGGCGTTTCGATATGACATCAGGAACTTGTCGACCTTGTGTTGCAGCGGAATCTGATCATCGTTCATGGCCTTAATTGCCTTTTTGAATGTCTGGACAAATCTTTCAGCCAACCCGTTTGTCGCCGGATGATATGGGGCAGAGGTATAATGTTTTACTCCATTCTTCTTTAAGAATTGTCGGAATTCTTCCGATACAAACTGTGGTCCGTTGTCCGAACAGATCTGTTCTGGCAATCCGTTCCTTGCGAATATTGTTCTTAACACCGCAATTGTCTTTTCTGAAGTAGTGGTATTCATCTTGATGACTTCTGGCCATTTGGAATGTGCGTCCACCGCGATTAGGAACATGGAGTCCATGAATGGACCAGCAAAGTCAATGTGTATGCGTTGCCATGGGGCTGAAGGCCATTCCCATGGGTGTAGCGGTGCTATCGAAGGTGCATTTTGCACTTTTTGGCACCCAGCGCAGCTTTTCGTTAACTCCTCAATCTGTTGGTCAATACCCGGCCACCATACATAAGCCCTAGCAAGACTTTTCATTTTAACTCCCCCCAGATGACCTTCATGCAGTTCGTTTAAAACTCTTTCCCTTAACTTGGGAGGAATAATCACTCTTGTCCCGTACATCAAGGTACCATGGCAGACGGACAGCTGGTCTCGCCTTGCCGAAAATGCCGGTAACAGAGGATCACCCCGTGTTGGCCATCCTTTCACTGTCACCTCGTAGACTCTAGACAGTGTTGGGTCGTTCCTGGTTTTTCTTTCAATACTTGCATTGGTGACTGGTAAACACTCGATGATGGTCGAATGAAATAACTCAACAGGGTCAACTTTCGTCGTGTCTTCTTCTTCAGGTAGTGGCAGGCGCGACAGCCCATCAGCATTGCCATGCTGTTTCGTACCTTTGAATTCTATTTGATATTGATGTGCCCCTAGGAAAAGAGACCATCTCTGGAGACGCTGCGCTGTCATCACCGAAACACCCTTCTTAGGGTTAAAAATGGATACCAACGGTTGATGGTCTGTCAGAAGTGTGAATTTTTGGCCCTGCAGGTAATGATTAAACTTCTTCACTCCCCATACAAGGCTAAGAGCCTCCCTATCGATCTGCGCATAGTTGCGCTCAGCGGAGGTCAATGATCTGGATGCAAACGCGACTGGCCTTTCCGTGCCATTTGGCAACTTGTGTGAGAGTACTGCCCCAATACCATATGGAGAAGCATCACAAGCCAACCGAATAGGCAGTGTCGGGTTGAAGTGAGCCAACACTTCCTCTGAGGTGATCAATTCTTTGCTTTTGTGAAATGCCTTCTTACAGTTTTTGCCCCATTCCCATGGTACCCCTTTCTGTAAAAGAGCGTTTAACGGGTGCAGTACCGTGGATAGATTTGGCAGAAATTTATGGTAATAGTTAATTAATCCTAGAAACGACCTCAACTGAGAGACATTCTCCGGAGCGGGAGCCTTTACAACTGCCTCAATCTTGTCAGGAGACTTATGAAGCCCCTCCCGGTCAATGACATGGCCACAGTACGAGATCCGCTTCTGGAAGAACTCACATTTCTGCCGATTTACTCTAAGTCCATACTCTTTCAGTCTGTTGAGCACCAGTTCCAAGTTTGCGAGATGTTGTTCATCACCATCACCTGTGATCAGAATATCGTCCAGGTAACATTGTGTGCCTGTAATTCCCTGTAATACCTGCTCCATGGCCCTCTGCCAAATTGCTGGAGCCGATGCCACTCCAAAAACCAGCCTATTGTACCGGTACAACCCTCGATGCGTGTTGATCGTGAGGTATTGGCGTGACTCTTCCTCAACCTCCATCTGCAAGTACGCCTGCGCCAGGTCTATCTTGGGGAAGTGTTTCCCACCAGACAATGAAGCGAAAATATCCTCAATCCGTGGAAGCGGATACTGCACCATGTGAAGCACCGGATTAACGGTGATTTTGAAATCTCCACAGATGCGAACCTTCCCTGGATCTCCTGGCTTGTTGCTCGCAGGACGTTTCATAACGGGAACAATGGGCGTAGCCCACTCACTCCAATCTACCTTAGACAGTACACCTGAACGTTCTAGCGCTTCCAGTTCCGCTTCAACAGTAGGTCGTATTGCATAGGGTACCGGTCTGGCTTTAAAAAATTTTGGTTGTGCATGTTCATCAATCTTGATGTTTGCCGTAATTCCTCTCAGTGTTCCCAGTCCCTGCTGGAACACCTCTTTAGCATCATCCAATATTCTGGACAATCGTTTAGGTTTGACATCTGTTTCCCCGGAATCTACCGCTAGTGCCTTCAAGGAGTGCCAGTCCATATTCATTTTCCTAATCCACTCCCATCCTAGTAGTGGTGGACCTCCTTCAGGTAGCACATATAAGTCCGTTACTTGGCTTTCTTCGCCCTTGTGGACCACTTCTACCTCTATTTTTCCGATGGGGTACACTCTTTGCCCCGTGTATGTTTTCAATATAATCTCCGTATCCTGTAGGGGAATATGTTGGAATAACCTTCTGTAATCTTTCTTATTCATGACCGTCAATGCCGATCCAGTGTCCAATTCCATTTTTACTTGGACTCCTGCTATCTGAAGAGTGACCCAAATTGTCTGGAGATCTGCATCCTTACCAACGTTGTGTACTCTTAAGCTATCCAGTTCATTACTGCTAGCGTCTGAATCTGACTTCTGTTCGGTCAAACTGTTCTTTGTCACCTTGTGTACCTTTGCGTATTTTCCTTGCGGTGACTTTTTGTTGCTGGTCTTCTTTCCTGACCGGCATACTTTAGCTAGGTGGCCAAGCCTGCCACACGTTCTGCATTCTTGGTTTTTAAACCAACACTGGTTCTGATCGTGCGTTGTCTTTCCACAACGATAACATTTGACAGAACTCAAACCCAATTTGTTTGTACCGAGTTCCGGTGACCGTAGCTGCATTACTGCCGTGCCTCTCGCTGCGGCTTCGTGTGCTGCTGCCATAGTGACCGCCTTCTCAAGCGTCAGCTCATTCTCCTCGAGCAGTCGCTTTTGTGTATCCTGTTTAAATAAACCACACACAAATTTATCTCGTAGTGCCACTGTCAGTCCCGTTCCAAACTGACAATATTTTGCTAGCTTACGTAATTCCATCAAATATTCAGCATTGCTTTCATTCTGCAGCTGCCTTCTGTCATAAAATTTAAATCGTTCCGCTAGCATCAGCGGCGTGGGGTTTAGATGATTTTTCAGGACAGTAACAATCTCATCGAATGTCTTATCCGCCGGTTCATCTGGTGATAACAGGTGTTTCAATTGCCCGTATGTCTTCGCACCCATTAAATTTAATAATGTTAGTGCTTTATCTGCATCAGGAATTTTATTTGCCTTACAATAATTTTGTATGCGTTCTACATACATGGCCAAATCTTCGATGTCACTATCAAAGGTATTAATGTTCCCATGTTTAGGCATCGTTGCAATTTATTGTATTTTTATGTTATCCAAGATGGCGGCTTCCCGCTCTTGTCGTCGTCCTCCGCCCACAAAATGGCGGTTTTCCCACGCTTGGCGGTCTTCAACCATCCCCCGGCGCTGTCTCCGCTTCACCGCGGCTCTCGCGCCTTCAGTTTCCCCAGACGCTGCGCCTTTTAGCCCGAATGTGGCCCTTATCTCCGGTCGCGATCGATGTCCCCGCGCTGCGCCTCTCGCTCGAAAGCGGCCCGGCCCTTATCTCCGGTCGCGATCGATCTCACCGCCCTTATTCCTCCGTCTTCCCAGCCCCGTCTGTACAGCCAACGTGGTTGACTTTCTGTCGCGTCGCTGCCCGGCTTACCCACCACCAAGGTAGAAAGAAGAAAGCTGACAGTCGCTGATGGAGGCTTCGAGGTCAGGATGTCTTCTGCACTCCGGTTTCTCGATGCCTGCCGCTCAACGTGTCTTCCAGTAGGGTGATGAGGGTGGAAACCTCTCTTCGACGTCCTGTCTGTGGACGAAGCCGCCGTGGAAATAACTGCCGCAGGGTAAGAATCGGACTCGTCGCCACTGTTAAGTCTGTGTGTTATAGTGATAATTACTACACAGACTACAAGAGTAAATTCAACAGGTCTTTACTAGTTGGAGGTCGGGACTATATTGAATACAATATTACTACACAGTGCTTATATACCGGTGTGGTCACCACCGGTATTACGTATACAGCAGCCAGAGAAAGTAGTACATCTCTTAAGGTGGAACAGGCTTAAGTTCTCTTAAGGTGGAACAGGTTACATACACCACAGTAGTAGTTCACCAACCCGAGGAACGACCTCAGTTGCGACACATTTTCTGGTGCTGGAGCCTTGACTACAGACTCAATCTTGTCCGGCGACTTATGCAACCCTTCCTCATCAATCATGTGGCCACAATACGAGATTTGTCTCCTGAAGAACTCGCATTTGGGACGGTTGGCTCGTAGCCCATATTCCTGCAATCTCGTGAGCACCTGTTCCAGGTTGGCAAGGTGTTCATTGTCATTTTCGCCCGTAACCAGGATGTCGTCCAAATAACACTGTGTCCCCGGGATCCCTTGCAGGACTTGTTCCATTGCCCTCTGCCACATAGCCGGGGCCGATGCTACCCCAAATACCAGTCGATTGTACTGGTAAAGGCTTTCATGAGTGTTTATCGTGAGGTATTTCCTAGATGCTTCTTCCACCTCCATTTGTAGATAAGCTTGAGCCAGGTCAATCTTTGTAAAACGTTTCCCTCCAGATAGTGAGGCGAAAATATCTTCTATCTATGGAAGCGGATACTGTACTGTGTGCAGGACTGGGTTCACAGTCACCTTGAAGTCCCCACAGATGCGAACCTTCCTTGGCTCCCCAGGCGTGCTGCTCAATGCTTTCTTCATTCCAGGAACGATGGGTGTGGCCCACTCGCTCCAGTCCACCTTAGACAGCACCCCCGAACGCTCCAGACTCTCCAGTTCAGCTTCCACAGCTGGGCGTATCGTGTATGGCACCGGTCTGGCCTTGAAAAATTTTGGGGTTTCGTTATCCTCAATCTTTATGGTTGCCTTTACTCCTTTTAGAGTCCCAAGTCCTTGTTGGAACACCTCTTCCGCGTCAGATAGAATTTGTGACAGACGTCCAGGTGCGACGTCATCATCTTTTTTGTCAGTCACAGTTAGTGCCAGAATGGAATGCCAATCCAATTGTAGTCTTCGGATCCATTCACGTCCCAATAATGGTGGTCCTCCATCTCGTAGTATATACATGTATAGTTTCTGTGTTTCCTTTCCGTTATATTCAACTGGCACCCTTATTTTTCCTCTGGGGTAGACCTTTTGCCCTGTGTATGTCTTGAATACAATGGACATGTCCTTTAAGGGTATGTGTGAGAATAGCCGCTCATAGTCTCGTCGATTCATGACAGTTAGGGCTGATCCTGTGTCCAATTCCATCTTCACTGGGGACCCTGCTATCATGAGGGTGACCCAAATGGTTCGGTGCTCTTCTTTTGCGATCACGTTGTGTAACTTTAAACAACTTAGTTGCCTGCTCCCAGAGTCCTTATCACTCTCCTGATCTTCTGAACTACTATCTGTCAGTTTCTTTACTTTCCTGTACTGTTCCTTAGTAGTTCTTGTCGTGTTGGTCTTCTTTCCCGACCTGCAGACTCTTGCTATATGTCCCATTTTCCCGCATTGCCTGCATATTTTGTCTTTAAACCAGCAGTCCTTCTGCTCATGGGTTGTTCTGCCGCAGCAATAGCACTTTTCGGCTCCATACGCCATTTCGTTAGCGCTGTATTCTTGTGGTTTCTGTTGTATTTCCGCAGCTCCCCGTGCTGCTGCTTCGTAGGATACTGCCACGCTGAAAGCCTGTTCTAGCGTCAGGTCCTTTTTTGAAAGTAGTCGTTTCTGGGTTCCTTCACTCTGGAGCCGCAGACAAACTTATCCCATAAGGTGTCTGCCAGTCCTGCTCCGAACTGGCAGTGCTTCGATAACTTGCGTAGTTCCGTAAGATAGTCAGCATTGCTCTCATCTTTGTGCTGGTTTCTTTTATGGAACTTGAATCTTTCTGCTATCAGCAGTGGTGTAGGGCTTGAATGTTCCTGTAAGATATGAACAATCTCCTCAAAACTTTTCTCCATTGGTTTAGCTGGGGTAATTAAATTCCGCAATAAGCGTACGTACTCGCACCCATCAGATTTAATAATACCGACGCCCTCTTTCCATCAGCCACCTCATTTGCCTTGCAGTACACTTCAATTCTTTCCACATACGTGGTACAGTGTTCTACCTCGTTGTCGAAAGCAGTGATATTGCCACTTTCGGCATCTTGGGCGATTTAAAATGGCACCTCCCGTGCTTTTGCTTCTTCCCCAATGGAATAAAATGGCGCCACCCGCGCTTTTGCTTCTTCCCCAACAGGATAAAATGGCGCCGCCCGCGCTTTTGCTCCTTCCCCTTACTGCCACGCTGCTCCTAGCGTTCTACGGGGTAATGGCGGCGACCCGCAGCTTCGGCACGTCTCGCTTTCCTTCCCCCCCATTTAGTTTCTCTCCGCTGTCCTGTTCTCAAGCACCGACCACGCCCTGTGCGCTCCACCCTCTCTCTCTTGTTTTCTTTTCCCGGCGACGCTGCGCGGCCCGATTTGTAGAGCCGCTCGATCGAGCTTGAGCCCGCCGCAGTCCGGAAGGGTCAGCGCACTACCTGCTACCAGCACGATTCGCTGGAACCACAGTCTCTCCCGCAATTCTCCAAACACCGATGGATTCTTTGGGCGGTTGCCCTCGGTCGACGCCCGTTGCTCAGACTACGACCTTCCAGGACCTTCCTTTCAGGCGAGATCCCCATGAGATGATGCCACACTGCAGGTGAGTTCGAACTTACTCGTCGCCACTGTAAAGTCCGCGCCTCAATAATACACGGACTTCGGGAGAACAATTAACAGGTACTTTACTGAACAAGAGGCAGCTTGAAACTGAAACTACAGAAGCCTGCTAGGGCCTTTTATACAGGGGTGGTCACTGCCAGTACTGCAGTCTAAGACCAGTTATTCCCTTAAAGGTACATACACAACAGTCCCCAGTGCCTCACCCTGTGCAGACCCCTCTAATAAATGTGCCTCTAAAGATCGCGTAGTGCCTGTATCTGAGGTGGTGCCTGCGGGTGAGAGATGCAGTGACGTGGTGCTTTGCTCCTCCTCCTCTTCTCCTTCCTCGCTCTCAGTGGGAGGCTCAGGGACAGGCTGGTCATCTGGTTACTGATTCTCTGAAAGCTTAAAGGCACAAGACTCATGTTAAGGTGAGGGAAGGGGGGCAGGAAGGGAGCAAGGAATGCAGAGCAGGAGCTGGAAATTGGAAAAGGCTTGTGGTGTGAGGGGGAAGTGGGATGAGAGGAGAGGGGCTGAACATACCGTTGTTGCACCCAAGGGGATCGACGTTGCTGACGGCCACGCCGCCCACCACCTGCTGCCCAATGAGCCGCAGCACTCGCTCCTCCAGGTCTGAGAGCTGCTGGAGCTGTGCATCACCCCTGCCTGTTCTCTGCTGATCCCTCCTATTGTGGGCCTTCTTAGCCTGCAAGAGGAACGAATGTGTGTGAGTCAGAGTCCAGCTATGTGTTTAGGAGATATGCCTGCTGTAGTTGAATAGCTGTGACTGTAGGCAAGGCGTGCGATGTGGATGTGAATTTGAGTAGGTGCAGATACTTGGTGGTTGAGTGGTGGGGTTACATAGAAAACATAGAAGACAGTAACAGGAGTAGGCCATTCGGCCCCTCGAGCCTGCTCTGCCATTTAATGAGATCATGGCTGATCATCCAAATTCAGTACCCTGTCCCTGCTTTCTCCCCATATCCCTTGATCCCTTTAGCCTTAAGAAATATATCTAACTCCTTTTTGAATATATTTAATGAATTGGCCTCAACTGCCTTGTGTGGTAGAGAATTCCACAGGTTCACCACTCTCTGGGTGAAGAAATGCCTCCTCATCTCAGTCCTAAATGGCTTACTCCTTATCCTTAGACTGTGGCCCCTGGTTCTGGACTCCCCTGCCATCGGGAACAGACTTCCTGCATCTAGTCTGTCTAGTCCTGTTAGAATTTTATAAGTTTCAATGAGATCCTCTCTCATTCTTCTGAACTCGAGTGAATATAAGCCTAATCGACCCAATCTCTCCTCATACGTCATTCCTGCCATCCCAGGTGGTTTGTGCTATGTGTACAGACTGAGGTTCAGATGCTGGTATGTAGGACCTGTTGAAGCATGTCCTCACCATGACCACCCGAGTGAGGTCGTTGAATTTCTTCCGGCACTGTGTCAGGCTGTGTACGACCACAATACTGGCCGATCCACTTGGGCCATTTCCCTCCACATTGCCCTGAACACCTGGGGCAATGGCCTCCTTCCAGTCTCCGGGAACAGCACTGCCCTCCTTCGCTCCACTCCCACGACCAATGCCTCCAATGCCCTGTCCGTGAAACAACGAGCTCTCTCCCTGGGAGTGGGATCAGCCATCACGATCAGGGGATTGAGTTTCTTGCAGCTCACCTTCACAGCCAGCAGTGCTGATAATGAGGACCTGCCCAATGCTGCAACCTTCCCTTTAAGAGCTGGAAGGGGCCAGTGTGAAGGATCATTCCCGATTGCACAGCACCTGAAATTCATTATCGCTCTGCTGGTAGCACCCCTGTAGTGCCCTGCTTAGGTCATTAATGCTTGATTTAGCGCTTCAGCTCTTTCTAGAGGCATGAAAAGCCAATTTAGGGAAATCTCAGATTCATTCGCACTGGCGCTAATTTTTCACGATTTCAAAATTTACACCCAAATGGGGTGATACTGAATTTCTCCCCCTTAATGTCCCTGTGAGGGAGCAGCTCACTTCCACTCTATCCCTGTTAAAGATAACTTGGTGGAATAGAACCTGGTGGGGATTTGTCTATGATCTATCAATCTGACACACTATTGGATTGCAGCAACCGTCACTATATACCTCTAATACTTTTAGGGGGAGAAATTCATTAGAGCCCCATCTGAGGCACTAAAACTTCGAAAGCTGAAAAATTAGCACCAGGCGTTAATGATGATAGGCTCCCACAAAATTCAGTTGTAGCACTCCAAGAGGGAAGGGGAGCACTAAATCAAGCGCTAAACACTTCTCTTAGGGTGCTAAAGTCGGAGAGCGGGGTGGTACCGGCAGAGTACGAGACAATTTGCAGCACATTCCAGACGGCACTCTTCAATCACAGAGGCTGCTTCCCTCACTTAAAGGGAAGGGACAATACTGCACCAGCAGCTACTTGTCGGCACTGCAGTCTTGCAAGGCGACTGCCAATACAGCCCCAAACACTGTCACGAAGTGGAGGGCTTGGACATCCTGCAACAGTGAAAGAGTGAAAACTTTGTGCAGGCACCAGACTGCTGCAAATAATAACGGTTATTATCTGAAAAGCATTCCCTTTAATTACCGCTCCCGAAACGGCCATCCAACTTCAGAACTCCTCCTCTTGCTGGTGTTGTCAGCGCGAGGCGATAATACAGGGGGCGAAAGTCAATTTCACATCGGGGCATTAACGGGGCAGTGCACTCTTGATGATGTCATGATCTACAAGGCGCTAGAGGCCCACGTGGTAAGAGTTCGTGCCAGTGCTAAACCGGCACTGAAGTTCGTGGGCATCGCTGCATTTGCAGCGCCCAGCCGTTAATCCCTTAGCGCCCCGTTAATGCACCCGACAGGTGCTAACGGGAGGCACAAACAATCCAAATTTTGCGGCCTTAGCCTATAGCGTTTCACCTGTTATGCTAGCTTGCTAGCTTCTGCATCTGATGATTCGCCATTTAGTAAATATTCTGTGTATCTGCCCCTATACTGCCTTTTCAATAATGCTCCTCGGCCTTGAGTCTGTTCCGCCATTCAGTGAGATTATGGCTGATCTGCGACCTAACTCCATATACACGCCCTTGGCCCATACCCCTTAATACCTTTGGTTAACAAAAAGCTATCAATGTCCGATTTAAAATTAACAATTTATCTTGCATCAATTGCTGTTTGTGGAACAGAGTTCCAAACTTCTACCAACCTTTGTGTGTAGAAGTGTTTCCTAATTTCACTCCTGAAAGGTCTGGCTCTAATTTTTAGACTATACCCCCTAGTCCTAGAAACCCCAACCAGCAGAAATAGTTTCTCTCTAACTACCCTATCTGTTCTCCTTACTATCTTGAAAACTTTGATCAGAACACCCCTTCTAAATTCTAGGGAATACAACCCTAATTTGTCAAATCTTAAAGAAACATAGAAACATAGAAGGTAGGAGCAGGAGTAGGCCAGTCGGCCCCTCGAGCCTGCTCTGCCATTTAATGAGATTATGGCTGATCATCCAAATTCAGTACCCTGTCCCTGCTTTCTCCCCATATCCCTTGATCCCTTTAGCCTTAAGAAATATATCTAACTCCTGCTTGAATATATTTAATGAATTGGCCTCAACTGCCATTTGTGGTAGAGAATTCCACAGGTTCACCACTCTCTGGGTGAAGAAATTCCTCCTCATCTCTGTCATAAATGGCTTACCCCTTATGTTTAGACTGTGACCCCTGGTTCTGGACTCCCCCGCCATCGGGAACATCCTTCCTTCATCTAGTCTGTCTAATCCTGTTAGAATTTTATAAGTTTTAATGAGATCCCCTCTCATTCTTCTAAACTCCAGCGAATATAAGCCTAATCGACCCAATCTCTCCCCATACGTCATTCCTGCCATCCCAGGTATCAGTCTGGTGAATCTTCGCTGCACTCCCTCCATGGCAAGAACATCCTTCCTCAGATAAGGTGATCAAAGCTGCACACAATACTCAAGGTGTGGTCTCACCAAGGCCCTGTACAACTACAGCAAGACATCCTTGCTCCTGTACTCGAATCCTCTCACTATGAAGGCCAACATACCATTTGCCTTCTTAACCGCCTGCTGCATCTGTATGCTTACCTTCAGCGACTGGTGCACAAGGACACCCAGGTCTCGTTGCACTTCCCCTTCTCCCAATCTATTGCCGTTCAAATAATAATCTGCCTTCCTGTTTTTGCCACCAAAGTGGGTAACCTCGCATTTATCCACATTATAGTGCATTTGCCATGCATCTGCCCAATCACCCAACCTGTCCAAATCATACTGGAGTTTCTCTGCATCCTCCTCACAGCACATACGCCCACCCAGCTTTGTGTCATCTGCAAACTTGGAGATATTACATCTAGTTCCCTCGTCTAGATCATTAATATATATTGTGAATAGCTGGGGACCTAGCACCGATCCCTGTGGCACCCCACTAGTCACTGCCTGCCACTCGGAAAAAGACCCATTTATTCCAACTCTGTGCTTCCTGTCTGCCAACCAGTTCTCTATCCAAGTCAGTATCTTACCCCCAATCCCATGTGCTTTAACTTTACACACTAATCTCTTATGCGGGACCTTATCGAAAGCCTTCTGAAAGTCCAAATGCACCAGGTCCGGGTATCATTCTGATAAACCTACGCTGCACTCCCTCCAAGGCCAATATATCCTTCCTAAGGTGTGGTGCCCAAAATTGCTCACAGTACTCCAGGTGTGGTCTAACCAGGGTTTTGTACAACTGCAGCATAACTTCTACTCCCTTGTATTCTAGTCCTCTAGATATAAAGGCCAGCATTCCATTAGCCTTTTTGATTACTTTCTGTACCTGTTCATGACGTTTTAATGATCGATGTACCTGAATGTCCAAGTCTCTTTGGACATCCACTGCTTTTAGATTTTCACCATTTAGCAAGTACTGTTAGAAACTAAAGATGCCTAAAAATGTATATGGTATGCGATTAAAACTTGCGAAAAATGCTGTGTTTAAATGATTATGTTCAAATTGCAGACGTAAAGTCTCCTTGGGACAGATAAATGCTTAGAAGTGTTAATGTTGTGGCTTCTTATGGAGGTACAATCTCCCTGTTGCTAAGCGATTATCTGTTGTTATTAAATTGAGACTTGAACTTTGTTTATGTATTTTATGTATAATGCTAAGGTAGGATTGAAGTTGGCTTAACAGTACTGCTTGCGAAGATAATGGAAGGAAGTTTGGGGAAGTTAACGTAAACATTTGCTATGTCCTAAAGGAGGTAACACTCTGAAGCGAACAGGTTTCTAGTTGGGCCTCTTGAGATCAAAGAAGGATACGGACGAAAGAGATAAGACACAAATTCCACAGGAAGGAAACCCTGGGAAAATATAAACAGAGAAATACATGTGGCCAAAATATTTTACAACTTTAGGGCGGGCTTTGACACAAGAATCGAGACAGAGAACTAGACATCCCATTGGATAGTAAGGTTTTTGGGGAACTTCTCTAGGTCAAAAGGTCTTGTCACTATCCAGGTTCAGGCCCACCTCTAAAAGTAGAATAAAGTGACCTTCCAAAAGCTTGTATTCACAGACGGAAGAGAAAGAGAGAGAGAGCTTGTAAGAAGAGAATTGCTCATGTGTGTCAACCGTCTGTCCGATCAGATCGGTATCAGCTTCTTGTAACGGTTGTATGTTTTTTGCAATATAACTAATGTGTTATATTCCGGCTGAAACTCTGATTAAACACAATATACCCCCCATATTGGTTTGCACTCGAACCTGATTATTTAAAGTGACCAGAGATAGCCGTAACTTGGCTATTTTTAACAGTACCCTGTTCTATCTTTTTAGTTCCAAAGTGGATGACCTCACATTTGCTTACATTGAAATCCATTTATCGCTTTGTAATTTTATGCTTTTATCTGCACTGTCTACGATGCCGCTTATCTTTGTTTCATCGGCAAATTTGGATATATGACTTTCTATGCCATCATCTAAGTTGTTAATAGTTGAGGCCCCAACACAGATCCTTGCGGGACACCACTCGTCACATCCTGCCAATTTGAGTATTTACCCGTTATCCCTACTACCGCTCAGCCAATTTCCTAACCAGATAAATAATTTGACCTCAATTCCATGGGATTCTACCTTATATAACAGTCTCTTATGTGGGACTTTATCAAATGCCTTCTGGAAGTCCATATAAATAACATCCATAGACATTCACCTGTCCACTATTTTAGTCACCTCTTCAAAAAACTCAGTCAGGTTTGTCAGGCATGACCTACATTTCATAGAAACATAGAAACAGAAGATGGGAGCAGGAGTAGGCCATTCGGCCCCTCGAGCCTGCTCCGCCATTCAATGCGATCATGGCTGGTCATCCAAGTTCAGTACCCGGTCCCTGCTTTCTCCCCATAAACCTTGATCCCTTTAGCCTTAAGAAATATATCCAACTCCTTCTTGAATATATTTAATGTATTGGCCTCTACTGCCTTCGGTGGTAGAAAATTCCACAGGTTCACCACTCTCTGGGTGAAGAAATTCCTCCTCATTTCTGTCCTAAAAGGCCTACCCCTTATCCTTAGACTGTGACCCCTGGTTCTGGACTCCCCGACCATTGGGAACATCCTCCCTGCATCTAGTCTGTCCAGTCCTGCCAGAATTTTATAAGTTTCAATGAGATCCCCTCTCATTCTTCTAAACTCCAGTGAGTACAAGCCCAATCATCCAAATCTCACATCATACGTCATTCCTGCCATCCCAGGTATCAGTCTGGTGAATCTTCGCTGCACTCCTTCCATGGCAAGAATATCCTTCCTCAGATAAGGCGACCAAAACTGCACACAATACTCAAGATGTGGTCTCACCAAGGCCCTGTACAACTGCAGCAAGACATCCTTGTTCCTGTACTCAAACCCTCTCGCTACGAAGGCCAAAATGCCATTTGCCTTCTTAACCACCTGCTGCACCTGCATGCTTACCTTCAGCGACTGGTGCACAAGGACACCCAGGTCTCATTGCACTTCCCCTTCTCCCAATCTATTGCCATTCAGATAATAATCTGCCTTCCTGTTTTTGCCACCAAAGTGGATAACCTCACATTTATCCACGTTATATTGCATCTGCCATGCTTCTGCCCAATCACCCAACCTGTCCAAATCATCCTGTAGTTTCTCGGCATCCTCCTCACAGCACACACGCCCACCCAGCTTTGTGTCGTCTGCAAATTTGGCGATATTACATCTAGTTCCCTTGTCTAGATCATTAATATATATTGTGAATAGCTGGGGTCAAAGGACCGATCCCTGCGGTACCCCACTAGTCACTGCCTGCCACTCGGAAAAAGACCCGTTTATTCCAACACTTTGCTTTCTATCTGCCAACCAGTTCTCTATCCAAATCAATACCTTGCTCCCAATCCCATGTGCCTTAACTTTACACGCTAATCTCTTATGTGGGACCTTATTGAAAGCCTTCTGAAAGTCCAAATACACCACATCAACTGGTTCTCCCTTATCTATTTTACTAGTTACATCATCAAAAAATTCTAGTAGATTAGTCAAGCATGATTTACCTTTTGTAAATCTATGTTGACTTTGTCCGATCCTGTCACTGTTTTCCAAGTGCTTTGCTATTACATCTTTTATAATGGACTCTAGCATTTTGCCCACTACCGATGTCAGGCTTACCGGTGTGTAAATCTCCGTTTACCATCTACCACCTTTTATGAATAGTGTGGTAACATTAGCTACCCTCCAATCCATGGGTATTGTTCCAGATTCCATCGAATGTTGGAAGATGATCAGCAATGCATCTACTATTTCTAGGGCCACTTCCTTAAGTACCCTAGGATGTAGATTATCAGGCCCTGGGGATTTATCGGCCTTCAAACCCACCAATTTCCCTAACACCATTTCCCTACAAATACAGATTTCTTTCAGTTCCTCCCTTTCATCAGACCCTATGTTCCCTGACATCTCTGGGAGGTTATTTGTGTCCTCCTTTGTGAAGACAGAACCAAAATATGTATTTAATTGGTCTGCCATTTCTTTGTTCCCCATTATAAATTCCCCTGATTCTGACTGCAAAGGACCTACGCTTGACTTCACCAATCTTTTTCTCTTCACATATCTATAAAAGCTTTTATAGTCAGTTTTTATGTTCCCTGAAAGCTTACTCTCATATTCTATTTTCCCTTTCTTAATTAATCCCTTTGACTTCCTTTGTTGAAATCCTAAACTGCTCCCAATCCTCTGGATTACTGCTTTTTTTGGCCAATTTATATTTCACAAATCAATGCGGGCTCTCTCTGATCAACTAAAATTTTTTGAAGTGTTCAGTCACCCTATCGTTAATTATAGACTCTAGCAATTTCCTGACACCAAATGTTAGGCTGACTGGTGTATAATTCCCTGGTTTCCCTTTCTCGCCATTCTTAAAAAGCAGAGTGAAATGCGCAATTTTCCAATCTAAAACGACGTTTCCTGAATCTAGAGAACTTTGCAGATGCCCTAACGATAATCTCCATGTGCTCACCTACTTCCTTTAAAACCCTGGAATAGAAACCATCTGGTCCAGGGGATTTGTCACTCTTTAGTGCCATTATTTTCTTCATTACTGTTATTTTACTTACATTAATTTTATTGAGTCCCTGTCCCTGATTCAATATTAGCTTCTTTGGGATTTCCAGCATGCTATCCTCTTCTTCTACTGTAAATACTGATGCAAAGTAATTATTTGACATGTCCGCCTGAACGGATAATTACTAGTCCTAGCCCCTTTCGGGCTACCCCGGATCAGGCATATTCCCCAGACGTTCACCTTCAACTAAAGTTAGAGGTAACTGAATCCTAAAGACACTTAATTGGGTCTAAAGGTCCAGACTATCTTGCCCTAAAGGAAAGGAACAACCTGAAGATGTTACCGTCCTCCAGATAGCACTATTAATAAGTTTAGCTAGACTGTAACCTTCCGGATATTATGAGGGTCCGGAAAACTCCCCCAAAATTCTGCAACTCCTCACCAAAGAGTGTACAGAGATTGAGTTCGTGAGTTTGATACAGAAGTACTATGTTAGACAATTCTAAAAATATATAGGTTTATTTAAAGAACCGACATGTAACTTACAGCTGGTGATTCAGTCACAACATTAACAGTTCCAAATACAAAAGCTTACAAATCTTATCATCAGAGATCCTTATTCTCAAATCTTAACTTCGTTACATTTTTACATTTCTTAGTCTATTCCAGGATATCCACCAAAATCAAATATAAGTACCTTGACCTGAGATACAAAGACAGGATCGGACAAAGTCAACATGGATTTACAAAAGGTAAATCGTGCTTGACTAATCTACTGGAATTTTTTGAGGATGTAACTAGTAAAATAGATGAGGGAGAACCAGTGGATGTGGTGTATTTGGACTTTCAGAAGACTTTCGATAAGGTCCCACATAAGAGATTAGCATGTAAAGTTAAGGCACATGGGATTGGGAGCAAGGTATTGACTTGGATAAAGAACTGGTTGGCAGACAGAAAGCAAAGAGTTGGAATAAACAGGTCTTTTTCCAAATGGCAGGCAGTGGCTAGTGGGGTACTGCAGGGATCGGTCCATGGACCCCAGCTATTCACAATATATATTAATGATCTAGACAAGGGAACTAGATGTAATATCTCCAAATTTGCAGATGAAACAAAGCTGGGTGGGCATGTGTGCTGTGAGGAGGATGCCGAGAAACTACAGTATGATTTGGACAGGTTGGGTGATTGGGCAGAAGCATGGCAGATGCAATATAATGTGGATAAATGTGAGGGTATCCACTTTGGTGGCATAAACAAGAAGGCAGATTATTATCTGAATGGCAATAGATTGGGAGAAGGGGCAGTGCAATGAGACCTGGGTGTCCTTGTGCACCAGTCGCTGAAGGTAAGCATGCAGGTGCAGCAGGCGGTTAAGAAGGCAAATGGTATGTTGGCCTTCGTAGCAAGAGGGTTTGCGTATAGGAACAAGGATGTCTTGCTGCAGTTGTACAGGGCCTTGGTGAGACCACATCTTGAGTATTGTGTGCAGTTTTGGTCGCCTTATCTGAGGAAGGATGTTCTTACCATGGAAGGAGTTCAGCGAAGATTCACCAGGCTGATACCTGGGATGGCAGGAATGACGTATGAGGAGAGATTGGGATGATTGGGCTTGTACTCGCTGGAGTTTAGAAGAATGAGAGGGGATCTCATTGAAACTTATAAAATTCTGACAGGACTGGACAGACTAGATGCAGGAAGGATGTTCCCGATGGTTGGGGAATCCAGAACCATTGGTCACAGTCTAAGGATAAGGGGTAGGCCATTTAGGACAGAAATGAGGAGGAATTTCTTCACCCAGAGAGTGGTGAACCTGTGGAATTCTCTACCACCGAAGGCAGTAGAGGCGAATACATTAAATATATTCAAGAAGGAGTTGGGTATATTTCTTAAGGCTAAAGGGATCAAGGGGTACTGGAAGAAAGCAGGGATCGGGTACTGAACTTCGATGACCAGCCATGATCGCATTGAATGGCGTAGCAGACTCGAGGGGCCGAATGGCCTACTCCTGCTCCTATCTTCTATGTTTCTATGACTTGCAGAGCTTGCCTCTGAAGCCTGAGAATCACTTTACCCCTTCAAGCGAATCTGCCTTCCCATTTGAAAATCCAATTTTTATACCCTTTCTCAGTGGTATATTCTTTGAAGTTTTCTGCTGATGTAAGCTAATTATCTCTAGTCATTTTTCTGTTTACTTCTTCTATTCTTACTGTTGATCAGCTTGTAGCATTAAGAATTATGCCTCCTCCTTTAGGTGTTCGAAGCTTATCATAAAAACAATGTGACAGCAGTGGTTCTATTTGATGTCATTTTTATCAAAGTCTCCTGTTTGTATCTTTTGCATTTAGAACACCTCAGCTGGTTGCAACACAGACTTCTTGTCTTCTAAGTGTTCCAAGTTCAACACAAAAACAACGTGATGGCTGGTCCCTCCTGTGTTTCATTTAATGTTATTTTTACAAAGACACATAGGCCTAGAAATTCAGTAAGGCGCTGCCAGCTTTGTGGCCAGTTACCGCCCAAAGAGGGCTTCTGTGCCAATAGAGGAGTTTGCGCTGATATTCAGCGCAGCGGTAATGGTGGCGGTAGCCGTTAGCGCTGCGCCGGCACCGATGACGTCATCGGTGTGCGCAGTGCCCCGCTACCGCCCCGCTACCGGCCCGACCCCCACATTGAGTTGCGGCCGCCTGTTCCGCAGCGGCCGCAAACAGCAATCAGAAAACGGGGCCGTACTGTAGCCTTAGTGGGGCGCTTTAAGGTGGAGGTGCGGCCGGCCGCTTTTTCGGCGGCTGCCTGCCCGCACCTCCTTCCCCGGCCTCCTCCACCCCCCCCCCGCGGCATTGCCGGCTGCTTTCCGTGAACCCGGCACTTCTCCGTGGTGCCGGGCTCATTTGCCGGCACTATCCAGCGGCGATCTCCCCGTTGCAGGCACCTCCCCCTTAAGAGAAGGAGGAGGTCTGCAGTACCGCAGCCTGCCGCTCCGCAGCGGAAGGCGCAGCGGCGCCTAGAGCGCTGAAATTCAGTTTCAGCACCCCAAGCGGGGGCGGGCACACCCTGGTTCCGACTTGGGGCGCAAAAACTGAATATCTGACGGTCGCAACTGGCTCCGCGCTCAGCGCTAACTTTTGGGCGCACGCCAGCTGGCGGGCCCAAAGTGAATTTCTAGGCCATATTTCTTTAATTTTATGTGATCCTTTCTCGAAGTGTTGGTTTAAAACAATTTAACTGGGTGTATCATTGTCTTTTTTCCAATGCTGCAGACTTAGAGGAACCTTCAACCTGCTGCTTCAATAGGGCTATTGTTTCAGCGTCAACAAGTTATCTTACCTCAAATGCCTGTATGTTGTTTCCAGCTCTTGATTGTTAAGGCTTCCAGACTTCCAGACCCAGTATGTCATGTTTTAATAAAGTCAAAATTCTGTTCATATGATGGTGTATTTTTCTGAATATGGCTATTCCTTCACACACCATTTACCCATTATCATTGGCAATATCACCACTTTCAGTATTTAAGATACCAACATTGCTCCTGACCACCCTCTTTTTCCTAATGTAACTGTAAAAATTCTTCATATTGATTTTGATATACCTTGCAAGTTTCTTTTCATATTCTCTTACGATCTGTTTTGTGACCCTATAATGTTCTTTGTATCTTTCCGATTCGCCAGGATCTGTGCTATTTTTTGTATTTTTGTATGCACTTTCATTTAGTTTTATGCTGTCCCTCACCTCTTCAGTTGTCCATGGCTGTTTTTTTTTGGCAAGTAGTGTGCTTGCCCCTCAGGGCTATAAACTGGTTCTGTATTACATTAAGTTATTTTTTAAACATCTCCCATTGGTCTTCTGTCGTTTTACCCATTAACAGATTTGCCCAGTTTACTGTGGACAGTCTCTGCCTCATCCCATTGAACTCGGCCTTAACTAAATCTAGAATCTTACTAGCTGTTTCATGTTTCTCTCTTTCAAACATTATGTTGAACTCGAACATGTTATGATCGCTATTGCATAAATGTTCAGGCACAGTTAGGCTGTGAACTAAATCTGGCTCATTACTCATTATTAAATCTAATATGACATGCCCCCTTGTTGCCTCTAGGTCATATTGTTGTAGAAAACTATCCCAGACAGACTCAATAAATTCACTACATTTCTGACAGGTGCCAGTCTGCTTTTCCCAATCTATATGAAAGTTAAAATCCCCCATTAAAACCACACTGCCTTTACTACTCGCTTGTATAATCTCTGCATTTATATAATCTAGCACTTCAGAGCTGCTACCAAGGGGCCTATATACAGTGTGGGAGAAATTAATGGGACTGAAAGCTGATTAATCCCCAAGGCCTGATAATCTGCATCCCGGAGTACTAAAAGAGGTAGCTATGGAAATAATGGATGCATTAGTTGTCATCTTCCAAAATTCTATATATTATGGAACAGCTCCTGCAGATTGGAGGGTGGCAAATGTAATTCCACTATTTAAAAAAGGAGGGAGAGAGAAAACCGGGAACTAGAGACTGGTTAGCCTAACATCATTAGTAGGGAAAATGCTAGAGTCTATTATGAAGGATGTGATAACAGGACACTTAGAAAATATCAACGGGATTAGACAAAGTCAACATGGATTTATGAAAGGGAAGTAATGTTTGACAAACCTACTGGAGTTTTTTGAGGATGTAACTGATAGAATAGGTAAGGGAGAACCAGTGGATGTGGTGTATTTGGACTTTCAGAAGGCCTTTGATAAAGTCCCACATAAGAGGTTAGTGTGCAAAATTAAAGCGCATGGGATTGGGGGTAATATACTGGCATGGATTGAAAATTGGTTAACAGACAGGAAACAGAGAGTAGGAATAAATGGGTCTTTTTCGGGTGGCAGGTGGTGACTAGTGGGGTACCGCAGGGATCAATGCTTGGGCCCCAGTTATTTGCAATATATATCAATGATTTGAATGAGGGAACCAAATGTAATATTCCCAAGTTTGCTGATGACATGAAACTAGGTGGGATTGTGAGTTGTGAGGAGGATGCAAAGAGGCTTCAAGGCGATTTAGACAAGTTGAGTGTGTGGATAAATACATGGCAGATGCAGTATAACGTGGATAAATGTGAAGTTATCCACTTTGGTAGAAAAAAACAGAAAGGCAGAGAATTATTTAAATGGGAATAGATTGGAAAATGTTGATGTACAGAGGGACCTGGGTGTCCTTGTACACCAGTCACTGAAAGCAAACATGCAGGTACAGCAAGCAGTTAGGAAGGCAAATGGTATGTTGGCCTTCATTGCAAGAGGATTTGAGTTCAGGAGCAAGGATGTCTTATTGCAGTTATACAGGGCCTTGGTGAGACCACACCTGGAGTACTGTGTACAATTTTGGTCTCCTTACCTAAGGAAGGTTATACTTGCCATAGAGGGAGTGCAACGAAGGTTCACGAGATTGATTCCTGGGATGGCAGGACTGTCATATTGAGATTGAGTAAACTAGGCCTGTATTCTCTTGAATTCAGAAGAATGAGAGGGGATCTCATTGAAGCATACAACATTATTACAGAGTTTGATAGAGTGGATGCTGGTGAGAATGTTTCCCTTGGCTGGGGAGTCTAGAACCAGGGGCCAGAGCCTCAGGATAAAGGGTAGGCCATTTAGGACTGAGATGAGAAGAAATTTCTTCACACAGAGGGTGGTGAATCTTTGGAATTCTCTACCCCAGAGGGCTATGGAGGCTCAGTCATTCGGTATAGTCAAAACAGATGTCGATAGATTTCTGACTAGTAAGGGCATCAAGGGATATGGCGATAGGGCCAGTTAATGGAATTGAGGCAGAAGATCAGCCATGATCTCATTGAATGGTGGAGCAGACTCGAAGGGCTGAATGGCCTACTCCTGCTCCTATTTCTTATGTTCTTATGTTCTTAAGGTAAGTGTGATGTGATACTCTGTTTTGATGTTCGGACAAGATCACTGAAGCGTTTGCGGCACTGGAGCCAGGTGCGTCTACTCAGCGACCTTGCGCTGACCTCCTCAGCTATAAGAACATAATAAGAACATAAGAAATAGGAGCAGGAGTAGACCATTTGGCCCATCGATCCTGCTCCGCCATTCAATAAGATCATGACTGATCTGATCTTGGCCTCAACTCCACTATCCTGCAGCTCCCCATAACCCTTGACTCCCCTATAGTTGAAAAATCAGTCTATCTCCACCTTAAATATATTCAATGACCCAGCCTCCACAGCTCTCTGGGGTAGAGAAATCCAAAGATTCATGACCCTCTGAGAGAAGAAATTCCTCCTCATCTCCATTTTAAATGGGCGACCCCTTATTCTGAAACTATGCCCCTAGTTCCAGATTCCCCCACAAGTGGCAACATCCTCTCTGCATCTACTCGGTCAAGCCCCCTCAGATTGTGAGTTGTGAGGAAGATGCAAAGAGGCAGCGGAGGTTCACCAGACTGATTCCTGGGATGGCAGGACTGTCGTATGAGGAGAGATTAGGCCTGTATTCACTAGAGTTTAGAAGAATGAGAGGGGATCTGATTGAAACGTATAAAATTCTGACAGGGCTAGACAGACTGGATGCAGGGAGGATGTTTCCCCTGGCTGGGAGGTCTAGAACGAGGGGTCACATTCTCAGGATACGGGGTAGGACATTTTGGACTGAGATGAGGAGAAATTTCTTCACTCAGAGGGTGGTGAATATTAAATCCGTGAATCTTAAGGTATGGTGTTCTTCAATAAATAGACGGAGACTGCAGATCAACAATCAACAGGTGTTTACTGGATGAGGGTAGTCTAAAAACTAACAGTACAGATGCATGCTCAGGGCTTATATACAGGTGTGGTCACTGCCGGTACTACAGTATACAGGAGCTGTAAAAGTAGTTCTCTCTTAAAGGTACATACACTACAATTCCTCCCCTTTTAGATTAACAGTACCATAACATTCAAATAACAGTTAACACTTTTAACATGCACATTAACTGAAATAGTCCATTCATGGATTCAGTCTTTGGGGCGGCTTCCTGATCCTTTCTGGATAGCGCCTTTCCTGAGTGTCTTCCTCTTGGTGCGGAGGCGATTCTGGCCCCTTGTCGTCGGTTGGTTCATCAACTTCCGATGCTATTGTTTCTGGGGTAGATGCTACCTGTAAGTCGGGTTCATCACCAGGTATGCGAGATATGGGGTTGACTCGTTCCTGTGACGCTAGGATCTGGTCGACATGGCGTCTCACAATGTTCTCCCCGACATCCACTGTGTACATTAGTGGCCCCTGCCGTGTGCATATCGTTCCGGGTTGCCATTTCTCTGTTCGGTAGTCGCGGGCCAAGACTGGTTGCCCTACATTGAAGCTCCTTGTCGGCTTCTCATTGATGTGCTGGAATTGCTTATTCTCACCATCTCTTCGTACATTTGGTCTGAGCAAATCCAGACGAGATCTCAACCTTTGGTTAAAGAACATCATGGCCGGGGTCTGGTTGGTAACTGCATGTGTCGCATTTCTGTAGGCTAACAGGAAATTGTCCACCTTATGCTGCAGTGGAATGTCGTCATTGCACATGGCCCTTACTGCCTTTTTAAAGGTTTGTACGAACCTCTCAGCCAATCCATTTGTGGCTGGATGATACGGGACAGATGTGTAATGCCTTACCCAATTCCTTTTCATAAATTTCCGAAACTCTTCGGACACAAACTGTGGTCCGTTATCAGAGCAAATCTGCTCTGGCAAGCCGTTCCTGGCAAATATGGTCCGTAGGACTGCAATCGTTTTCTCCGTAGTGGTGGAGGACATTTTGATCACCTCAGGCCATTTCGATGTGTGCATCCACTGCGATTAAGAACATTGAGTCCATGAATGGACCAGCAAAATCAATATGCACCCGTTGCCATGGAGAGGAGGGCCACTCCCATGGGTGTAGAGGGGCATGTGGTGGTGCATTTTGGACCTTCTGGCATCCTGAGCAGCTCTTTGTTAGGTCCTCAATTTGTTGATCGATTCCCGGCCACCACACGTAATCCCTAGCAAGGCTTTTCATTTTCACCCCTCCCAGATGGCCTTCATGAAGCTCATTGAGCACTCTCTCCCTTAACTTGGGTGGAATTACCACTCGGAATCCACACATCACTGTCCCCTGGCATACAGACAGCTGTTCTCTTCTGGATGAGAATGCTGGCAACAGTGAGTCGCCATGTGTTGGCCATCCCTTCACCGTCAAATCATATACCCGAGACAGTGTCGGATCATTTCGGGTCTCCTTCTCTATATCCGCGTTAGTTACTGGCAAGCGTTCAATTATCGACGAATAAAATACTTTGACAGGGTCCACTGCTGGTGCTTCCTCCGCAGTAGGCAGTGGCAGGCGTGATAGCCCATCAGCGTTGCCATGCTGTTTCGTGCCCTTATACTCTATTTCATATTGGTTCGCCCCTAGAAAAAGGGACCATCTTTGTAGCCATTGCGCAGTCATCACCGGAACGCCCTTCTTTGGATTAAAGATGGAGACAAGTGGTTGGTGGTCAGTCAGCAAGGTGAACTTCTGCCTGTGCCGATAGTGGTTGAACTTTTTTACTCCCCCACTTGGCTGAGGGCCTCCCTGTCAATCTGGGCGTAGTTGCGCTCGGCTGAGGTTAGTGACCGAGACGCAAAGGCTACTGGCCTCTCCAACCCGTCTGGGAATTTGTGCGACAGCACCGCTCCAATACCATAGGGTGATGCACCACACGCCAACCGAATTGGTAGTGCTGGGTTGAAATGGGCAAACACCTCTTTTGATGCGATCAATTCTTTGCACTTCTGGAAAGCTCGTTTACATTCGTCATTCCACTTCCATGGTACCCCCGTCTGCAGTAGGGTGTTCAGTGGGTGTAATACTGTAGACAAATTTGGTAAGAACTTATGGTAGTAGTTCACCAGCCCAAGGAACGACCTCAGTTGTGACACATTTTCCAGTGCTGGAGCCTTGACTACTGCCTCAATCTTCTCAGGGGACTTATGTAACCCCTCTTCATCAATAACGTGGCCACAATACGAGATCTGCTTCTGGAAAAACTCGCATTTGTGGCGATTAGCTTGTAGCCCATATTCCTTCAATCTAGTGAGCACCTGCTCCAGGTTGGCGAGGTGATCACTGTCATTTTTGCCCGTGACCAGGATGTCGTCCAAATAACACTGGGTCCCTGGAATCCCTTGCAGGACTTGATCCATTGCCCTTTGCCAAATAGCCGGAGCCGAAGCTACCCCGAACACCAGCCGATTGTATTGGTAGAGACCTTTTTGAGTGTTGATCGTGAGGTATTGTTTCGAGGCTTCTTCTACCTCCATTTGCAGGTACGCCTGGGCCAGATCAATCTTAGTGAAGCGTTTTCCTCCAGATAGCGAGGCAAAAATATCTTCAATCCGCGGAAGCGGATATTGTACCGTGTGAAGGACTGGGTTCACTGTCACCTTAAAGTCCCCACAGATGCGAACCTTCTTTGGTTCCCCAGGCGTATTACTCAACGACCTCTTCATTACAGGAACGATGGGTGTAGCCCACTCGCTCCAGTCCACTTTGGACAGTACTCCTGAATGTTCCAAACCTTCCAGCTCTGCTTCGACGGCTGGGCGGATCGCATAAGGCACCGGTCTGGCCTTAAAAAACTTTGGGCTTGCATTTTCCTCTATTTTAATCGTCGCTGTTGTGCCTTTTAGTGTTCCGAGTCCCTTCTGGAACACTTCTTGTGCGTCAGTTAGCATTTTTGACAGTCGTCCAGGTGTGGCGTCATCATCCTTTTTGGCCTCTACCGTCAGTGCCTGTATGGAATGCCAATCTAATTGTATCTTCCAGATCCATTCATGTCCTAGTAGTGGTGTTACTCCATCTGGCAATACATATAGGTCCATGTAGTGTATGTAACCGTTCCACCTTTAAGAGAACTATTTTAAGGGTTGCACTACTTTATCTTGGCTGCTGTATACTGTAATACCGGTGGTGACCACACCAGTATATAAGTGCTGTGTAATGATTTATTGGGCAGTTCCGCCCTGACCTTCGACTAGTACAGACCTGTTAAATTTTACTCTTGTGGTCTGTGTAGTAATTCTCAATATAACACACAGACTTAACAGTGGCGACGAGTACGATCTTACCCTGCTGCAGAGATACATCCAAGGCAGTTTAACGGGCGTCGAGAGGAGGCATCCGCCCTCATCATTCTGCTGAGAGAAGACTCGGGTCTGCAGAGCAAAGAAAGAATTCTGACACGAAGCCTTCCATCAGCAACAGGCAGTGATCATCCCTTCTATCACGGTGGTGGGTAAGCCGATCAGCGACGAGCAGCAATTCGGCCACGTTGGCTGTGAAATAGGGGAGGGAAGATTGGAGGATATAAGGGCGGAGAACTCGACCACGGCCGGGGAAAAGAGCCGGACAGAAGTCGGGGCCAGAGGCGCTGAGACTGGGGCAGCGTAAGGCACGGAAGCCGCGGTGAATGCAAACGCAGCCGGTGTGAGAGACCGGGCTGCAAGCGGGCTAGGAGACGCAACAGCGTCGAGAGCAAGCTCGACCGCGACCGGTGAAAAAGGCCGGGCAGCTACCGAGGCCGCGAGGCGCAGCGACCGGGACAGCGAAAGGCGCGGGAGAAAACTTTTTAAAAAACCGCGGAGAACTCAGCCGCAGCCGGGGGGGGAAAGGACCGGACTGCAAGAGGGGCTGGGAGGCACGATTCGAGAACCGCTGGGGAGGGCGAACACAGCAATACGGCAATCGCCATTACAGCCAGTGGGGGAGAAAGGCAAACGCAGGAAGCCGCCATTTTCGTGGGCGGGGAAGAAGACAAGTGCGGGAAACCGCCATTTTGAAAAAAAAAGTTAAAGAAAAATTTCTTTTTGTTTCTCAAGAAGATTGCGAGGATGCCTAAGCGTGGTAACATCAACGATTTCGATCCCGATGTTGAAGATTGGGCCACGTATGTAGAACGCATAGAGATATATTGTAAGGCAAATAAAATATCAAATGAAGATAAAGCACTAACCTTACTAAACTCAATGGGTGCAAAGACATACGGGCTATTGAAGCATCTTCTATCACCAGCTAAACCGGCGGATCAGACTTTCGCTAATATTGTTGCTGTCCTGAAGGATCATTTGAACCCCACACCGCTGATGTTAGCGGAACGATTTAAATTTTATGCGAGAACGCAACTGAAAGAGGAAAGCAACGCGGAGTACTTAATTGAACTGCGTAAGCTAGCGAAATACTGTCAGTTTCGGGAAAGTCTGACAGAGGCACTGAGAGACAAATTCGTGTGCGGCTTGTCGAAAGAAGGAACACAAAAGCGGCTGCTTGAAGAGAATGATCTTACACTTGATAAGGCTGTCTCTATTTCAGCATCGCACAAAGCCGCAGCGAGAGGCACTGCGGAAATGCAGCTGAAGGCAGCGGTACTCAGCGTAGATCAAATGGCTTTGGGTACAACAAAATGTTATCGTGGTGGGAAGACAAAACACGATCAGAACCAATGCTGGTTTAAAAACCAGGAATGTAGAAAATGTGGCAAGCTTGGTCACATAGCTAAAGTATGCCGGTCAGGAAAGAAGACCAGCAACAAAAAGTCACCGCAGGAAAAGTGCAGAAAGGTACATAAGGTGGCTGAGAAGAGTTCGGATGAACAGAATTCGGATTCAGACTCCAACAGCAAGGAACTGGGTAGTCTAAGAATTCACAATGTGAGTAAGGAAGCTGACCGACAAACTATCTGGGTCACACTGCAGATAGCAGGAGTCCATGTGAAGATGGAATTGGACACCGGATCGGCATTGACGGTCATGAATAAGCAAGATTACAAAAGGTTATTCACACATATTCCCCTACGGGATACGGAGATAGTATTGCAGACATACACGGGGCAAAAAGTATACCCCATCGGAAAGATAAAAGTCAAGGTGATACACAAGGGCAAAGAACACCAAGGAATGGACATATATGTACTACCTGAGGGAGGTCCACCACTTCTGGGACGGGAGTGGATCAGGAAAATAAATATGGACTGGCACTCCCTAAAAGCAATAACGGTAGATTCCGGAAAGAAAGATGTCAAACCTGAACGATTGTCCAGAATATTGGATGAGGCTAAAGTGGTGTTCCAACAGGGACTGGGAACACTGAGAGGAATTAAGGCAAAAATCAAGATTGCAGAACATGCAAACCCAAAATTTTTCAAAGCCAGACCGGTACCTTATGCGATACGACCTGCTGTGGAAGCTGAACTGGAAGGGCTTGAACGTTCAGGAGTACTGTCTAAGGTGGACTGGAGTGAGTGGGCCACGCCCATTGTTCCCGTCATGAAGCGTTCATCGAGTAACAAGCCAGGGGAACCGGGGAAGGTCCGCATCTGTGGAGACTTCAAGATCACAGTTAATCCGGTGCTTCACACGGTGCAATATCCGCTTCCGCGGATTGAGGATATCTTTGCTTCATTGTCTGGCGGGAAACACTTCACCAAGATAGACCTGGCGCAAGCGTACTTACAGATGGAAGTTGAGGAAGAGTCGCGCCAGTATCTCACAATCAACACGCACAGAGGCTTGTATCGATATAATAGACTGGTTTTTGGAGTGGCTTCGGCTCCAGCAATTTGGCAGAGGGCCATGGAGCAGGTATTACAGGGAATTCCAAGCACTCAATGTTACTTGGACGATATCCTGATTACAGGAGAGGACGATGAGGAACACCTCGCAAATTTGAAACTGGTGCTCACCAGGTTGAAGGAATATGGCCTTCGAGTTAATCGCCAGAAATGTGAGTTCTTTCAGAAACGGATCTCGTACTGTGGTCATGTCATTGACCAGGAGGGGCTGCACAAGTCACCTGACAAGATCGAAGCTGTTGTGAAGGCTCCCGCTCCGGAAAATGTATCCCAGTTGAGGTCGTTCCTAGGGTTGATTAACTATTACCATAAGTTTCTGCCAAATCTATCCACGGTGCTGCACCCGCTGAATGCTCTGTTGCAGAAAGAAGTACCATGGAAGTGGAGCGAGGACTGTAAGAAGGCCTTTCGCAAAAGCAAGGCATTGATCACCTCAGAGGAAGTGTTGGCTCACTTCAACCCAACGCTACCTATTCGTCTAGCTTGTGATGCTTACCCTTATGGTATTGGAGCAGTACTCTCACACAAGTTGCCAAATGGCTCGGAAAGGCCAGTCGCATTTGCATCCAGATCATTGACCTCCGCTGAGCGCAACTATGCTCAGATAGATAGGGAGGCTCTCAGCCTTGTGTGGGGAGTAAAGAAGTTCAATCATTACCTGCAGGGCAAGAAGTTTACACTGCTGACAGACCACCAGCCATTGGTATCCATATTCAACCCTAAAAAGGGCGTTTCCATTATGACAGCGCAAAGGCTACAGAGGTGGTCCCTTTTCCTAGGGGCACACCAATATGACATAGAATACAAAGGATCAAAACAGCATGGGAATGCTGACGGTTTATCGCGCCTACCGTTGCCAACGGTAGAAGAGGCGCCTACAGTGGACCCAGTGGAGATGTTCCATTCAACCATAGTGGAATGTCTACCAGTAACAAATTCTACCATTGAAAAGGAAACGAGAAATGACTCGACTCTCTCACGAGTCTACGATCTAACGGTGAAGGGATGTCCAGCACATGGCGAGCCACTGTTGCCAGCATTCTCGCAAAGAAGAGAACAGCTGTCAGTGTGCCGAGGAACCTTGATGTGTGGATCCAGAGTGGTGATTCCACCCAAACTTCAGCATAAAGTGCTAAAGGAGCTTCACGAGGGACATCTGGGTGGAGTGAAAATGAAGAACCTAGCCAGAGCGTTTGTGTGGTGGCCAGGTATCGATGGAGACATCGAAGAAATGACCAAGAGCTGTCTAGGATGCCAGAAGGTCCAAAACGCCCCACCACAAGCCCCTCTACATCCATGGGAGTGGCCCTCATCTCCATGGCAAAGGGTACATATCGACTTTGCTGGTCCATTTATGGACTCAATGTTCTTAATCGCGGTGGATGCACACTCCAAGTGGCCGGAGGTAATAAAGATGTCCTCCACCACCACGAAAAAAACCATCACAGTATTAAGGACCATATTTGCCAGGAATGGGCTGCCGGAACAGATCTGTTCTGATAATGGACCGCAATTTGTGTCCGAAGAATTCAGGAAGTTCTTAAAAAACAATGGGGTTAAACACTACACGTCCGCCCCATACCATCCCGCCACCAATGGATTAGCTGAAAGGTTTGTCCAGACCTTCAAGAAGGCCATAAAGGCCATGGGTAATGAAGACATAAGTCTACAACATAAGGTAGATAACTTCTTGTTGGCGTACAGGAATGCAACACATGCGGTCACAAACCAAACTCCCGCCATGATGTTTTTCAATAGAAGACTAAGATGCCGGCTGGATTTGATCAAGCCAAACATCAGAAGGGGCGTAGAGAACCGGTAATTTCAAGGCATGAATGAAAGGCCAACTAGAACCTTCCAGATAGGTCAACAAGTTTTGGCCCGGGACTACCGTACCGAGAAATGGCAGCCTGGAACTATTTGCACACGACTAGGACCGCTGATGTATACCGTGGACATTGGTGAAAGCATAATAAGGCGCCATGTTGACCAGATCATAGAGTCATCCGAAAAGGGCCAACCTACTCCACAACTCTATACGCCTAATGATGAAGCAGAGATACCCATAGTATCTACCTCCGATCCGGTAATACTGGAATCAGATGAACCCGACACTGGCATTCAAGCCGAATCGACCTTGCCAAAAGAACCTACTACACCACCGAAAACTACTACACCACCGAGGCGTTATCCGGACCGAGTCAGGAAGCCTCCAGAGAGACTGAATCTGTGAACTGTGTTTACATGAAGTTGTGTATATATGTTATGATGTTATGTTTAATGAGGAATATATACTGTTAAGCTAAAAAGGGAGGATTGTAGTGTATGTAACCGTTCCACCTTTAAGAGAACTATTTTAAGGGTTGCACTACTTTATCTTGGCTGCTGTATACTGTAATACCGGTGGTGACCACACCAGTATATAAGTGCTGTGTAATGATTTATTGGGCAGTTCCGCCCTGACCTTCGACTAGTAAAGACCTGTTAAATTTTACTCTTGTGGTCTGTGTAGTAATTCTCAATATAACACACAGACTTAACAGTCCATTTTTGGTATTTCCTGGCCGTTGTATATCACGTTCACCCTTATTTTTCCTTTGGGGTAGACTTTTTGCCCCGTGTACGTCTTTAAGACAATCTCTGTAGCTCTCAAGGGTATATGTGAGAATAGTCGCTTGTAGTCCATTCGGTTTATGACTGTTAGGGCTGATCCTGTGTCCAATTCCATTTTCACTTGGACTCCATCTATCTTGAGCGTGACCCAGATAGTCTGGTGATCCTCCATTTTGATTACATTATGTAGTTTCAGACAACCCAGCTCCTTGCTTTCGGAGTCTGTATCACTTTTCTGTTCGTCTGAACTACTCTCCGTCACCTTATGTACCTTTTTGTACTTCTCTTGTGGAGATTTCTTGCTGCTGGCTTTCTTCCCCGACCTGCAGACTCTTGCTATGTGTCCTGCTTTTCCACACTGTCTGCACACTTGGTCCTTGAACCAACAACCCTTCTGGTCGTGTGTTGTTCTGCCACAGCGATAACACTTCCCTGCTCCATATGACATTTCATTGGTGCCATATTTTTGCGGTTTCCGTTGTATCTCTGCAGTGCCCCGTGCGGCTGCTTCATGTGATACTACCATGCTGAAAGCCTTGTCCAGCGTAAGATCCTTTTCTGATAGAAGCCGTTTCTGGGTTCCTTCACTTTGAAGCCCACACACAAACTTGTCCCTTAACGTATCTGCTAGTCCCATTCCAAACTGGCAGTGTTTCGATAGCTTGTGCAGTTCTGTTAAATACTCAGCATTACTTTCGTCTTTATGCTGGTTCCTTTTGTGAAACTTAAGTCGTTCTGCTATCAGCAGCGGTGTGGGGTTTAAGTGGTCCTGTAGGATTTCCACTATGTTTTCGAAATCCTTATCCACTGGCTTCTCTGGGGTTATTAGGTTTCGCAGTAAGCCATACGTTTTTGCACCCATGGAATTCAACAAAACCAGTCCTTTCCTGGCATCTGGCACTTCATTCACCTTGCAGTACACCTCAATGCGTTCCACATATGTCGCCCAATCTTCGACTTCATTGTCGAATGCTGTGACACTGCCACTCTTCGGCATCCCTGGGTGTGGTTAGACTGGCTAAAATGGCATCTCCCGTGCTCTCCCTTCTTCTCTGCTGGTTCAAAATGGTGTCTCCCGCGCTTCCCTTTCTTCCCGCGCTCGCCCTTCTTCTCCGCTGCGGCTTCAAAAATGGCATCTCCCGCGCTCTCCCTTCTTCTCCGCGGCTCAAATGGCATCTCCCGCGCTTCCTTTCTTCCCCTGCGAACGCTGCTCAGCCCTTGAGCCCTGGTTTGCACTCTCTGCATTTTCCTGTGCGCCTCTCTCGTTGCCGCCGCTCAGTCCTGAACCCCGGCTGTGCTTTACCCTCTCTCTCTTTGTTTTCCGTCGACACCGCTCAGTCTTCCACCCCCAGCTGCGCCCTGTGCGCTTTACCCTCTCTCTTACCCCGTTGACGCTGCTCGGCCTTTTCTGTGCCGTCGGTCGGCTCCAGCCGCCGCTGTCCGGGAAGGGTCTGCGCTGTACCTGTTGCCAGCCTGTTGCTGGATCGTCGTGGCTGGAGAACCAAGCCCAGCTCTCAACAGCCTCCCCTGCGATGCTCACTCTCTGCCGGATGACTGGGCGGTTGCTCGTGGTCGACGCCCGTGCTTCTGGCCTCGACTTTCTTCCACTGTCCTCCAGGAGCGAATCCTTGGGAGGAAATGCAGAGTTGCAGGTAGGTTCGGATCGACCTCGTCGCCACTATTAAATCCGTGAATCTTAAGGTATGGTGTTCTTCAATAAATAGACGGAGACTGCAGATCAACAATCAACAGGTATTTACTGGATGAGGGTAGTCTATAAACTAACAGTACAGATGCCTGCTCAGGGCTTATATACAGGTGTGGTCACTGCCGGTACTACAGTATACAGGAGCTGTAAAAGTAGTTCTCTCTTAAAGGTACATACACTACAGTGAACTTGTGGAATTCTCTACCACAGACGGCTGTGGAGGCCAAGTCACTGAATATATTTAAGAAGGAGATAGATAGATTTCTAGATGCAAATGGCATCAAGGGGTACGGGGAGAGAGTGGGAATCTGGTATTGAGATAGAGGATCAGCCATGATCATATTGAATGGCGGAGCAGGCTCGAAGGGCCGAATGGCCGACTCCTGCTCCTATTTTGCTATGTTTCTATGTGCAACTCCCACTACAGTCTTAGATCCTTTCCTATTTTTAATTCAACCGATAAGTTCTCCACTGGCTGGTTACCTCTCTTTAAATCCTCTCTTATCATAGAAGTGATTTCATCCCCAATCACTAAGGCTACTCCTCCCCCTTTGTCATTTTCCCTTTCTTTCCTGTAGACCTTAAAACCTGGTATATGTAGTTCCCAGCCCTGGCTGTCTTGCAGCTATGTCTCAGTAATGGCTACCATGTCATACCCACCAATTTGAATTTGTGCCTGCAGTTCAATCAATTTATTCATTACACTCTGCGTGTTTGTATAAAGAACGTTTATTTGGGCCATACACCCTAGCCTGACTTCAGCTCTAATGTTTTACTCATATGTTTCTTATTTCTCTCTCCTTGTTTAATCACTTTACATCTTTTAGTTTTCCCTTTAACAGTAGTGCCTAAAGCACAATTTCTGACTGTTACTCTACTCTTTGCCCTTTTGTTTGTTTTTGAACTACTGGTTGTACTATTTGTACTGCAATTTCCCCGAGCCCTCACCCCACAATTTTTTTTAAATTCATTCATGGGATGTGGGCGTCACTGGCAAGGCCAGCATTTATTGCCCATTCCTAATTGCCCTTGAGAAGGTGGTGGTGAGCCGTCTTCTTGAACTGCCGCAGTCCGTGAGGTAAAGGTACGCCCACAGTGCTGTTAGGGAGGGAGTTCCAGGATTTTGACCCAGCGACAGTGAAGGAACAGCAATATACTTCCAAGTCAGGATGGTGTGTAACTTGGAGAGGAGCATGCAGGTGTTGGTGTTCCCATGTGCCTGCTGCCCTTGTTCTTCTAGGTGTTAGAAGTCATGGGTTTGGGAGGTACTTTCGAAGAAGCCTTGGCGAGTTGCTGTAGGGCATCTTGTAGATGGTATACACTGCAGCCACGGTATGCCGGCGGTGGAGGGAGTGAATGTTTAAGGTTGTGGATGAGGTGCCAATCAAGCGGGCTGCTTTGTCCTGGATGGTGTCGAGCTTCTTGAGTGTTGTTAAGCTGCACTCATCCAGGCATGCGGAGAATATTCCATCACACTCCTGACTTGTGCCTTGTAGGTGGCAGAAAGGCTTTGGGGAGTCACGAGGTGAGACACTCGCCGCAGAATACCCAGCCTCTGACCTGCTCTTGCTGCCACAGTATTTATGTGGCTTGTCCAGTTATTTTTCTGGTGAATGGTGACCCCCCAGGGTGTTGATGGTGGCAGATTCGGCAATGGTCACACCTATGAATGTCAAGGGGCAGTGGTTAGACTCTCTCTTGTTGGAGATAGTCATTGCCTGGCACTTGTGTGGCATGAATGTTACTTGCCACTTACCAGCCCAAGCCTGAATGTCCTCCAAGTCTTGCTGCATGCGGGCATGGACTGCTTCATTATCTGAGGAGTTGTGAATACAACTGAACACTGTGCTGTCATCAGCGAACTTCCTCACTTCTGACCTTACGATGGAGGGAAGGTCATTGATGAAGCAGCTGAAGTTGGTTGGGCCTAGGACACTGCCCTGAGGAACTCCTGCAGTGATGTCCTGGAGCTGAGATGATTGACTTCCAACTACCACTACCATCTTCCTTTGTGCAAGATATGGCTTTAGCCAGTGGTGATTTTCCCCCTATTCCCATTGACTTCAATTTTACTCGGGCTCCTTAATGCCACACTCGATCAAATGCTGCCTTGATGTCACGGGTAGTCACTCACACCTCACCTCTGGAATTCAGCTCTTTTGTCCATGTTTCGACCGAGGCTGCAATGAGGTCTGGAGCCAAGTGGTCCTGGCAGAACCCGAACTGAGCATCGCTGAGCAGGTTATTGGTGAGTAAGTGCCGCTTAATAACATTGTCGACGACACCTTCCATCACTTTCTGGTGATTGAGAGTAGGCTGATGGGGCAGTAATTGGCCGGACTGGATTTCTCCTTTTTTTGTGGACAGGACATACCTGGGCAGTTTTCCACATTGTCGGGTAGATGCCAGTGTTATAACTGTGCTGGAACAGTTTGGCTAGAGACGCAGCTTGTTCTGGAGCACAAGTCTTCAGCACGATAGCCGGGATGTTGTCGGGGCCCATAGCCTTTGCTATATTCAATGCGCTCAGCCGTTTCTTGATATCATGTGTAGTGATGGTCTGTGATGGTGGAGACCTCAGGAGGAGGCCGATATGGATCATCCACTCGGCACTTCTGGCTGAAAATGGTTGCAAACGCTTCAGCCTTGTCTTTTGCACTCGCGTGCTGGGCTCCGCCTCCATTGAGGATGAGGATATTCATGGAGCCTTCTCCTCCCGTTAGCTGTTTAATGGTCCACCACCATTCATGACTGGATGGGGCAGGACTGAAGAGCTTTTATCTGATCCATTGATTGTGGGATCGCTTAGCTCTGTCTATAGCATGTTGCTTCCACTGTCTAGCATGCATGTAGTCCTGTGTTGCAGCTTCCCCAGGTTGGCACCTCATTTTTAGGTATGCCTGGTGCTGCTCCTGGCATGCTCTTCTGCATTCCTCATTGAATCAGGGTTGGTCCCCTGGCTTGATGGTAATGGTAGAGTGAGGGATATGCCGGGCCATGAGATTACAGATTGTGGTGGAATACAAATCTGCTGCTAATGGCCCACAGCACCTCGTGGATGCCCAGTTTTGAGCTGCTAGATCTGTTCTGAATCTATCCCATTTAGCATAGTGGTAGTGCCACACACGATGAAGGGTGCTCGCAGTTTGAAAATGGGACTTTGTCTCCACAAGGACTGTGCATCTTGTACAGGTAGATTGGTGAGGATGAGGTCAAGTATGTTTTTCTTTCGTGTTGGTTGTCTCACCAGCTGTCGCTGGCCCAGTCTGGTAGTTATATCCTTCAGGACTCGACCAACTCGGTCAGTAGTGGTGCTACCGGGCCACTCTTGGTGATGAACATTGGAGTCCCCCACCCAGAGTACATTCGGTGTCCTTGCTACTCTCAGTGCTTCCTCCAAGTGGTGGTCAACATGGAGGAGTACTGATTTATCAGCTGAGGGAGGGTGGTAGGTGGTAATCAGCAGGAGGTTTCCTTGCCGATGCTTGACCTGAAACCATGAGACTTCATGGGGTCCCGAGTCAATGTTGAGGACTCCCAGGGCCACTCCTTCCTGACTGTATACCACTGTGCCGCCACCTCTGGGACAGGACATACCCAGGGATGGTGATGGAGGAGTCTGGGACATTGGCTGAAAGGTATGATTCTGTGAGTATGACTAGGTCAGGCTGTTGCTTGACTAGTCTGTGGGACAGCTCTCCCAATTTTGACACAAGTCCCCAGATGTTAATTAGGAGGACTTTGCAGGGTCGACTGGGCTGGGTGTGCCATTGTCATGTCCAAAGCCGGTGCCGAGTGGTCCGTCCGGTTTTATTCTTATTATTGTTATTTAATGGCCCAGAAGTTCGGGTCTCCACGGGTGAGTACGCATGGGGTACTCACCCGTAAGCCCAATGGAAGTGCCGGTTTCGTGCATGCACTGCGCATGCGTGGGAAACCGGCACTTCCGTTTCCCTGAAAGAAGGGGTTAAGAGGTGGAACGCGTGCGCAGGAGAGGCTGCGCGTGTGCACAGGAGAGGCAGTGTGTGCGCATCGAACTCACGTTTTTTTTGCAGGTTTTCCTGGGAGGGTAAGTCTCCAGAAGTTAGACATGTAAAAAGCAATCGCAAGGCCGGCTTTTTATAAGGTAAGTGGTGAATTAATTAAAATTTAAACATTTTTTCCACAGGTTTATTATTTTTAAATACTTTAAAGAAAGGTAAGTTTATTTTAGCCCCGTTAGAAAATAAAATTATTTTTTTCAAAATTTAAATGATTTTTTAAAATAGTTATTTCATGTAATTTATAGTTTATTTTAAAAATGTGATGTTTTTAAAAAATTTATTTGAAGATTTAGTGATGTTTTGGGGCTTATAGTATTTATAGGTTTGACAGGTCTTCCTGTCAAACTTATGAATGAAGCATTCCCTGCTACCATTGGCTCTCCTTGGCCCATGCGATCCCAGGGGACGCATCGAACGCAAGCACTGCGCGCCGGCAGTTGGAGGAGGCCCAGGATTACAATTCCACGGGGGCCCACAGCTCAACGGCCGGTGCGGTAGGTAAGTGCAGGTCGGGGGCTTGCACCCGCGGGAAGCCCCCGACCCGAATTTCTGGGCCATTGTTTTTCATAGCAGTTTGTTACAACTGAGTGGCTTGCTGGGCCATTTCAGAGGGCAGTTAAGAGTCAACTACATTGCTGTGGGTCTGGAGTCATATATAGGTCAGAACGGCAGATTTCCTTCCCTAAAGGACATTAATGAACCAGATGAGTTTTTACAACAATCTGATAGTTTCATGGCCACCATTACTGATACTAGCTTTTTATTCCAGATTTATTAATTAACTGAATTTAAATTCCCCAGCTGCTATGGAGGGCTTTGAACTCACATCTCTAGATCATTAATCCAGGCCTCTAGATTACTCATCCAGTAACATAACCACTATGCTACTGTTCCCATAGCTTCAGATTCCAAATCCTCTCTAGCACAAAGACTGCCTACTTCCACCTCCTTCACCTCCAGACTCAACTATTCCAATGCTCTCCTGGCCAGCATCCCATCCTCCAATCTCCATAAACTTCAGACCATCCCAAACACTGGATCTAAAACTAAATCGCACTGGTGACCCTTCACCTTTATGCTTACTGACCTACATTAGCTTCCAGTCCCCAAATATCTCCAATTTAATATTCTCATCAACATGTTCAAGTCCCATCATGGCCTCATCCCTTCCTATCTCTGTAACCTCATTCAGCTCTACAGCCCTCTGAGAACTTTGCGTTCCTCCAATACTAGCCTCTTGTGCATCGCTGTCCCCATCACCTCACCGTGGCCTTCAGCCATCTAGGCTCTAAGCTCCTGAAATCCCTCTGTGTCAGCTAATGGCTCAGTTGATAGAAACCTTGCCACTGAGTCATGGAGGATTGTGGGTTCATAATCCCACTCCAGAGACGTGAGTACAAAAATCTAGACTGACACTCCATTGCAGTACTGAGGAAGTGCTGCACTGTCAGAGGTGCTGACTTTCAGATGAGACATTAAACCAAGGCACTGTCTACTTACTCAGCTGGTCGTAAAAGATCCCATGGCACTATTTCGATAGAAGAGCAGGGGAGTTATCCCCAGTGTCCTGGCCAATATTCATCCCTCAATCAGCATCACTAAAAAACAGATTATCTGGTCATTATTATGTTGTTGTCTGTGGGAGTTTGCTGTGTGCAGATTGGCTGCCATGTTTCCTACACTACAACAGTGACTACACTTCAAAAAGCACTTAATTGGCTGTAAAGCACTTTGGGACTTCCAGTGTTCCTGAAAAGTGCTATAAAAGGCAAGTCTTTCTTTCTCTCTTGAAAAGATCTCCGCCTCTAACTCCTCCTTTAAAACCTTCCATAAAACCTACTTCTTTCACTAAGTTTTTAGTCACTTCTCGTAATGTCTCCTTATTTGGCTCAGTGTCAATTTTTGTCTGATTACACATCTGTGAAGCTCCTTGAGATGTTTTTCTGTTAAGGTTTCAAGTTGTTGTAAAGCAGGCATTGTGTGTCAGCTTGCCTCAATTCAAGGAAAGTCATCTGTGAGTCAGCAGGTTGAGAGTTTAAAAACCATTCCAGGAATTAAGCATAGAATCTAAGTGAACACTCTTGTGTAGTAGGGTGAATGCTGCATTGTCAGAGGAAACATCTTTCTCATGATACATTAAACCATCTCCTTATTCCAGTTGTTCAGGTGGAGGTTAAAGATCTCATGGCACTATTCAAAGAAGAGCAGGAAGTTCTCCTCGAGTCCTCGATGGCATCCCTCCCTTAACTAACACCAGCAAAAATTGGATTAACTGGTAATTTATCTCATTGTTGTTTCTGGGAGCTTGCTGTGTGCAAAATGGCTGCTGCATTTGCCTACAATGGAACAGTCACTGCATTTCAAAGTTGTTTATTATAATCTTTCTGACAGTCTAAGAGATGTGATAAGGCGCTATATAAATGCAACTTAAATTTTTTTTTAATTTAAAATCTATTTCTTGAATGGAGCTTCTTCAGGCCAACTCTGCAGAGCAGGATAACAAATAATATATGCACAAACTAAGTGCTAATGCTTTTTGTTATTAGATATCCTATTACTGATCATATCTGTGCATTGGCAGATTACATAGTTGAGATGTTTATGTGATATGTGTCCATTCTTCTCATTATTTCAGGTTCAGGCACGTTGGTTTCCTAGTGTTAGATAATGCCCAACCACTTGCTCTTCTCCAGTATAGAAAATGTATTCGCACAGGGCATATAATTTCAGATAATATGTCCTTTCCCCAAAGCTGAGAATCTAGTATTCTAAAGACTGCAGTTGTGAGGAAGTGTGTGTATATGTGTGTGAGGAGAGGACGGGGAAAATGACTGAAAATGTTCTGTTTGTACTCAGTGTTCTTTGAACGTATTGAAGCGTACTTACACACAGCAGGTTACTGTTGGCATATGGAACTTGGGTAATTCAGCTTCTGAAAGGTGTTCATGTTTAGTTCGTTCAATATAGGGGGAAAAAGGTGGTAGGGATCATTAGAGAGAGAGAGAGAGAGATTTCACTTAGCAACAGGCAGTCTTCGCAACCAACTGGCCTTGGATATATCCGAAATAGAATGTTTAGATTAGAAATAAGAATGACTAAAGACTAGAAGGGTTATGCTTAAGACAGCAAGGCCATGGCATTTTATGTGCATCTAACGTTGTTAATGTCTGATGAAGAAAATGTAGAATTGTGTCTCTGGATTATGCAGTTGCCAGAGACTACCATATTAGGTAATGCCAGTTCCAGTTAGATATGAAAACAGTGTATAAATATAAGTTTTTTCCTTTGATCAAGCAGCACGAGAAGGAACTCTTGCCTAAGTCTGCGTGCTATATCTGTAACTATACTTCGCTTGTAAATTGCTTTTTGTGCTGAAGTTAAAGAATAAAATGATTATAAGTATAAGACTGAATTTGTTACTACTCAGGTGAACATAACAACATAAGAAATAAGAGCAGGAGTAGGCCATATGGTCCCTCGAGCCTGCTCCGCCCTTCAATAAGATCATGGTTGCTCATCGACCTCAACTCCACTTTCCCGCCCAATCTCCTTATCCCTTGATTTCCCTAGAGTCCAAAAATCAATCTATCTCAGCCTTGAATATATTCAAAGACTCAGCATTCACAGCCCTCTGGGGAAGATAATTCCAAAGATTCACAACCCTCTGAGTGAAGAAATTCCTCCTCATCTCAGTCTTAAATGGCCTACCCCTTATCCTGAGACTATGCCCCCTAGTTCTAGACACTCCAGCCAGGGGAAACAACCTCTCAGCATCTACCCTGTCAATCCCCTTCAGAATCTTATATGTTTCAATGAGATCACCTCTCATTCTTCTAAACTCCAGAGAGTATAGGCCCATTCTACACAATCTCTCCTCATAGGACAGCCCTCTCATCCCAGGAATCAATCTAGTGAACCTTCGGTGCACCGCCTCCAAGGCAAGTATATCCTTCCTTAGATAAGGAGGCCAACAGAAGGTTGTTTTAAAACAGTTATCTTCCTTTATCCTGTTGAATGTATCTATTTACAATTCAAAATCTACAGTGAGGAGGCTGTATATTTCCATGCAACTTTCAACAACTAATTTTCTTAATGATTCACTATCTTTTGTTTGCATTCATTGATTCTTTGGTCTTCAGATTCTGAACAAACACTTTGGCCCAGAAATTCGGGTTGGGGGCTTCCCGCGGGCGCAAGCCCCCGACCTGCACTTACCTTGCGCGCCGGCCGTTGAGCTGTGGGCCCGCGTGGAATTCCGATCCGGGGCCTGGTCCAGCTGCCGGCGCGCAGTGCTTGCGTATCCCAGGGGTGCAGTTAGTTCGATGCGTCCCCTGGGATCACGTGGGCCATGGGCAGCCAATCGGAGCAGGGAATGCTCCATTCATAAGTCTGACAGGAAGTGCTGTCAAACTTAGAAATACTACGGGCCCTTTCTTCTTATAAAACATCACTAAATCTTCAAATAATTTTTTTTTTAAATCACATTTTTAAATAAACTATAAATTAAATGAAATAACTATTTTAAACAATAATTTAAATTTTTGAAAAAAATAGTTTTATTTTTTAATGGGGCTAAAAATAAACTTACCTTGCTTTAAAGTATTTAAAAATAATAAACCTGTGGAAAAAATGTTTTAATTTTAATTAATTCACCACTTACTTTGTAAAAAGCAGGCCTTACGCCTGCTTTTTACATTTCTAAATTCTGCAGGTTTACGTTCCCGGGAAAACCTGTAAAAAAGACCGAAGTTCGATGCGCACGCGCTGCCTCTACTGCGGACACGTTCGACCTCTGCACCCCTTCGTTCAGAGGAATGGACGTGCCGGTTTCCCACGCATGCGCAGTGCATGCAGGAAACCGGCACTTCCATTGGGCCTACGGGTGAGTTCCCCGTGCGTACTCACCCGTGGAGACCCGAATTTCTGGGCCATTGTGCAATCACCAATCTCATGTCCTATGCTGCTACTTTTTTAATGCAATTTATACCTTTACCATGTCACCTCTATTGCACAACAATGTAGCTCAGCATATCTGTGAAGTGCCCACAATATACAGTAATGCCAACTCTCGCGAATTTATCGCGAGACATGCGATTTTTAATGAAACTGTAATCCAATTCGCGATCTCGCAATGGAACAGCGAAATCTCACGTTTTTTTATCTCGGGGAATGACACAATAAGGCTGGGCAGGAGTTGAACAGTATGCCAGTACTCTGATTGGTCAGTGCACGCCAGCGCCGCACAGCATTGGCCACATAGATTGGAATGTTTCCGGGATTGGATCCTTCGGTAATGGTTGTTCACCATCACCACCTATAAATACTTTTCTACGGGGCGGAGAGGTTAGTTAAGAGGAGATTGCAGTTCTCTGTTCCATGTGATTTAACCGCTGATGGTTGGCAGGACAGTTCAGTGACTGGGCTGGCAATCCGAGCACAGACTCATGATATCTCCAAGGGGACAGTGGTTAATACTGCCTAATAGCTGTAGCTAGATTCCTGCATCAGCGCATTCTTCAAGAACCCTATGGAGTGCGATGATTTATCCGCAGCCTGCAACGCCCAGTAGTTCCGAAGAGATTTCCAAGTAGGGGAGACAATTGTTTAAAATTGCATTAAATCTGAAGTGGATTCGATAGCTGTGGGGGGAGATTCTTTGTTCATTTTTAAGCCAGTGTTAATAAGCAAGTGATTTCCCCTTCCCACCACCACCCCCCACCCCATGACATTCATTTAATGTCGGAACTGTCACTGCTTCCTGAGCTTAGAGTCAGCCGATTTCCATCCCTTCTATCATTTCTCCAATCACAAGAGACAAATCCACCAATCCACAAATCTCAAAGGTGGGGGTGGAAGTGGCGGGTGAGAGGGGGTTTGCCAATTGTCCAATGATCAATGTCAGGTTCTCCTGAGTCCTCACCGAGCTTTATCTCCAACCAGCTTTACACCCTCACTCTTGAGCAAACTGTAAATCTGCAGCCATCTGAGAAGGAACTCCATTCCTAGCCAACAAAAGGTGTTCCATTCCTGTGCCGCGTGCCCCCAGCGCTCTCTTCGCATGCACCCTGACTTGTGGCTCGCGTTGCTGGGGACGTGGTCAGACGCAGAGTGGAGGTGAATGGCTCACGGGCCGCCCTTTCTCTTCTCCCCCACCCCCACCTTCTCCACCCCCACCCCACCCCCCACGAGCTCTCCCTTGGCCTGCCTGAGCTTGCTAATAAAGCCAGTAATGACGTTTATAAACCACTGTCAATCTATATTGGTGTATGTTTGAAAAAAAATAGCAGCTCATGATTCCTTACCCAACCTCATGATTTTTAAGAGTTTTTCTCATGATTTATAAAATGGTGGATTTGCATTTTTGAATATATTCCTTATAGACACTGTTTGAAACTGTCAGATATTCATAGATGCTGTATAGATGTGTTTGATCGTTACACTATATATAAATAGTGTGTGCTTACATAAGTGCTATAATCCAGCAGTGTCAGTGATTTTCTCCGATATTGATTCCCCGTTACACACAGTTCTTGGATGTCAGGATTTATAAGAACAAAATACACATGGCACAGGGTTTTGGCTCAACCTTTGATTCGTTCATTTATTGAACACACACACAATTACCTCCCCAGTATAAATCCCTACGATTTATATCAGGCTAACAACCCCAAAATACAAACCCCTACGCAAGAGTCATTTGCATCGACACAATATGACACAGTTAAACCCATCTGCAATTTGACTGTTACATATAAAGTTACCCAGACTCAATCACAAAACCCTTATTGTGATCTGACTGCAACTTACAAACTTACTCAGACTCAATCACAAAAGCCCCCTCTATGATTTGACTCAAACATACAATCACCACTCCTGATTGGCTGTCTCCTGGAGTTGATTGTCGGCCCGAATCTTTCTGCTTGCTGTTCTTGCGTTAGCTCCCCACACTGGCTTTCTTCGAAGTGCCTTACTTTAAACCAAAAACCAACTTGCAATATCTTGAAACACATTTCCTGCCCCCCTCCTGTGTACACGATGGCCATATCAAAATGTGTGAATGTCTCTAGCAGAGAACTCTTGATGGCTAATTGTCCCTCGTATTGTCCACTGATTACTTGGGCACCGACTGTCTGTATTGAGGTCCTTTCTGACAATGCAACCTTTCCAAGGTGACTGCATATGCTGATTGTTGGTTTCTGTTAGCATTTGTATTCAAATGGTTCAGCACCCGGCCCATTGTCTAGGCCTGCACTGATACCAGCTCTTCTGGAGCCATGGTCCAAGATGAACAATGTAACACCTTAAGGTAAATGAATATGCGTAAATGTTCCTTTTCAGAAGCTTTTGTATTTTAGATTGTCTGTGAAAATTGATAGCCAGACTCTTGATGGTTCGCAGCTTCGGCTGCAATGTTTGAATTAACCCTTTATTGCCGAGCCCTTTTTGCGAGCTGTGCAGTTCTGGGTTTTTATATTTCATAGTCCAATTTTTACCATTGGGGGGAGGAACGGATCCTACATCTCCCCCCTTTAGTAGCTCTTGCATTAGAGATATTACTCCCGTCCATTCTTCTGCCATGGAGAGTGCATTGTCGGTCCCAACCAAATCTCATATTCCTTTTTTTTACACATTCTATACATTTGATTCTATAATCCCAAATCCCCTTTATACAGTCTTTCCTGTTTTTCCCTTTTTACCCTTCGTTTTGTTTTACGCGATAACCCGAACAGATACAATACCATAATTAAATGCACAATTATCAATACATGTGAGGCAATTCGGATCCAGGGAGGAATTTCAATATTAAACCCAATGTCCCACCAAGGTGGGGTGGTCATTTCCCTGATCTCCTCTCGCATTTCTCTGTTTGCCTGCTGGAGAGTGTAGTAATGTTTTTGGGAAAGCTCCACATTCTTTACCAGTTTTGTCAAATGCTCAGGGAATGGCAGGATATAATACCCAAAATGTGATATATAATCTTGGAGGTTTGGTAAAATACCGCTCACTGTGAGATTTACTGAAGTGTGATCTGAACCTCTATCAGGGGTTTAAAACAAACGGTCGAGTCATAAATTGGACACCAGGTATCATTGGTTACCCTATACTGAGTCGTACTGGTGGTGACACAGTATGTTCTGTTCCCCTCATAAGCAACCTGGGGCGGGACATGTCTCTGAGCCATCACCTCCATGGTACAGTTGATCGGTTGTGCGTTTTCCGATTCAAAACCACATACCGGTCAGTCAAACACATTCAGGTGATGTGGGAAAGTCATCGCAAGAATCCTCCTCAATTGCCTTCTCCCAGTAGCCGAACAGCTCATCCCAGAGTCACAATGCGCATTCCGCCCACTAAGGGGCACAATGGACATGATCTTCACCGCACGTCAATTACAAGAGAAATGCAGGGAACAGCACCAACCGCTGTACATGGCCTTCTTTGATCTTTCACATCATTCACACCTTTGACTGCTGTGATTATCTCTCTGCCTAGGTGCGATAAATGGCAGTTGGAAAGATTACCTGTAAACATCTGACATTATTCTCTGACTATATAAGCTGTGTCTTTGTGCATTTCTCCACTTCACCTGATGAAGGAGGAGCGCTCCGAAAGCTTGTGATTTCAAATAAAGCTGTTGGACTATAACCTGGTGTTGTGTGATATCTTACATTCTTTGATCTCACAAAGGCCTTCAACACTCTCAACCGTGAGAGATTATGGAGTGTCCTCCTCAAATTCGGCTGCCCTCAAAAGTTTGTCATCATCCTCCGCCTGCTTCACGACGACATGCAAGCCGTGATCCTGACCAACGGCTCCACCACAGAACCAATTCACATACGAGCCGGGGTCAATCAAGGCTGTGTCATCGCACCAACGCTCTTCTCAATTTTCCTTGCTGCAATGCTCCATCTCACCCTCAGTAAGCTCCCCACTGGAGTGGAGCTCATTTACAGAACAAACGGGAAACTGTTCAACCTCCGTCGCCTCCAGTCCAGATCCAAGGTCGTCCCATCCTCTGTCGTTGAATTACAGTATGCAGACGATGCTTGCGTCTGCGCTCACTCGGAGGTCGAACTCCAAACCATCGTCAACACCTTCACCGAAGCGTACGAGAGCATGCGCCTTACACTAAACATCCGTAAGACAAAGGTCCTCTACCAACCTGCCCCTGCCACACAGTACTGCCCCCCAATTATCAAAATCTACGACAAGGCCTTGGACAACGTGGACCACTTTCCATACCTCGGGAGCCTACTGTCAACAAGGGCAGACGTCGACGACGAAGCCCAACACCGCCTTCAGTGTGCCAGTGTAGCCTTCGGTCACCTGAGGAAGAGAGTGTTTGAAGACCAGGACCTCAAACCCGGCACTAAGCTCATGGTCTGCAGAACAGCAGTGATACCTGCCCTGCTGTATGCCTCAGAGACATGAACCATGTACAGCAGGCGCCTCAAAGCACTGGAGAGGTACCACCAACGCTGCCTCCGCACAATCCTGCAAATCCATTGGCAGGATAGGCGCACCAACATCAGTGTTCTCGCTCAGGCCAACATCCCCAGCATCGAAGCTTTGACCACGCTCAATCAGATCCGATGGACGTTTCACATTGTCCGCATGCCTGATATGAGACTCCCAAAACAAGCGCGCTATTCGGAGCTCCGGCATGGCAAGAGAGCCCCAGGTGGGTAGAGGAAACACTTCAAGGACACCCTCAAAGCCTCCTTGAAAAAGTGTAACATCCCCATCAACACCTGGGAATCCCTGGCCCAAGACCGCACAAAGTGGAGGAGAAGCATCCGGGAAGGTGCTGAACACCTCGAGTTTCTTCGCCGGGAGCAAGCGGAAGCCAAGCGCAGGCAGCGCAAGGAGCGCACGTCAATCCAAGCACCCCACCCACCCGCCCCTTCAACCACCGTCTGCCCCACCTGTGACAGAGACTGTAGGTCCCGCATTGGACTCATCAGTCACCTGCGAACTCATTTTTAAGTCATCCTGGGTTCCGAGGGACTGCCTAAGAAGAAGGATGTGAGCACAACATTACATGTGCACCCCTTTCCTGACATCCCTTCAGATCTGTGCCAGTCATGGAGATCCCCCACTTAACTACATACGGAGGTGCCCCATGATGCCACACATATACCCCTTGTTCCTCCTCCCAGCACTTGTCCCAACATAATTTCACACCCCCTTTGTCCCCACAATCGATCTGTACGAGTTGTTCCCCAATCTTTCCCAATCTGTGGGTTCATTACTCTTTGCCTTGTCTGTTTTCTGTAGCTACCACCACCATCCCACGGAGATACTTCCCCAGCATTCTAAGCATACTTGCCTTCCCTCGTTCACCAGTACACTTTTGGTGGTGGTATTTAATTTGGGGCAGGGCACTGATGCTTCAACGAATTCATAACCAGTGTAATTGGAATATTTCGTGGAATTTGACCCCAACCAACCCAGCGATTTTCCCTCATGGAAGCATGTAGCTATCCCGTCAGTGCCCGTGCTCTACCTCTCTGTTTTACGATGGGCCCAGCTCCTCCCATACACTCATAAGTAAATGACATCTCGATGTCGCCTCGCTCCATCTGTCCTGATCTGATCAGGATTACGAACAGGCCCAGCCGCAGAGTGCATTCCAGCCTGCGTCTTCCATTTGACTCGCCTCTGCAAATAAAAGAAAAGAAAAATAGCACTGCTCTGTTAGAGGTCTTCCCTCCACAGGCCAAACTTAAGTTATATACACATTATACATGCTGTGATTGCTGCAATCACCGCGTCCCTTTTTCCTTACTGTCTGGTTGGGACCTCTTGCGGCTCGGGGTCGGTGTGTGAGGAGGCGTCCAAGGCACCCTAGGTCGGGGTGTTCAACTGCTCCTTCTCACCGCTCCACTCTCTGGGTTTTTGTCATCATCTCACAACATGGGAGGAAAACTTACATTGGTCAAATTCATGATTGTTCCCTGGGCTCTGGTTCGTTTTATTCCCCTCTTTCCGGGGTCATAGAGTTTAGATTGACTGATGTGGAACCACTTTGTCCGTTTTGGCAGCTGCACTACGTAAACTATAGGGCTTGCCTTGTCCACTATACAGTACGGCCCCATGTACAGTGGCTCGAAAGCCCCTACCCGGGCATAATTTCTCACCATAACCTGGTCCCCTACCTTCCACTCCTGTACTTTCTGTGGCTCTAACAGCATTCTATTCTTCTGGTGCTGTCTTCTCATGTTATTTACGGCTTCGCATTGTACTTTCCTCAAGGACTCATACAGGTCCTTTACGAACCTGTCCTGGTTGACCTCCCTCGTTTGAGCTTCGGTCAGGACCGGTACCAACACATGAGTCGTGGTCCTCATCGCCCTACTGGTCATCAGCTCATACGGAGAGTGTCCTGTGCTTTTGGAGAGGCTGGCCCTGATATTCATGAGAACTAGAGGCAGGACCTCGTCCCATTTCTTTGGGTACCTCCCTATCTCCTTCCTAAGCCTTTCCTTTAAGGTCCGGTTCATCCTTTCCACTATTCCTGATGATTGGGGGTTGTGGGCCACATGCTTTTTTCCCTGTATCCCTAAAAGTTTCGGGGTGGTCTGCATGACTTGTCCTGTGAAATGGCTCCCCTGATCTGATTTCACTACCTGGGGCAATCCCCATCAGGAGAACACATCCCTTACTGGGATCTTAGCCGTGTTTAATGCTGTGGCTGTTCGACAAGGGAACGTCCCAATCCACTTAAAGAAAACATCCACCAACACCAGACAATACTTGTTGCTTGCTTTTGTGGTGGTCAGGGGCCCAATGAAGTTTATTTGTCTAGAATGCCATGGCCCCTCTACCCTACTAACGTGTCCCAGCGGTGCCTTTCTATGGTGGGGGTGTGGATTATTCGCAGAGCACACTAGGCACTCCCTGTTATATTCCTTCACCTCTTCCCTGAGATGAGGCCACCAACCCACCTCCTCCACTTTCTTCCAGGTAGTTTCCGGCCTCCTGGATGTTCAGCTCCCAGACCCCCGTGAGCTAGCTGCATAAATTCCTCCCAGTACTGTGTGGGCACGATCCACCTTTCCCCTTTAAACACCATCCCTCTTTGACCACTATATCTGCTGCTCCAAAAGGACCCTCAATTCTACCCTTTTCTTAATCACGGTTTTTAAAACCGCATCTTGTGCTTGAACCTGGGTTAGGTCTGGGGGCAACTTCACCTCTTGTGGGCCCTCCATATCCCTTATGGCCGCGATCTGTTCAGATCGGTACGGGTCCCAAAGTATTCCCTCCCTGGCCCCCTTTTTTGCCAATTCGCCGGCCTTCTGGTTACCTTTCCATTTAGGCTCGGTTTTTGAGTGTGCCTTTACTTTCTGAGTGTAATACTCCCCTTTATTGCCCGTAACGCCCAGGATCGTGTTCAGCAGTGGGGCGATTATTAACGGTTTCCCATCGGCGGACTTGAATCCTCGTCTAGCCCATATTGCCAGATATTCAGTGCATGAATTGCACGTGAACATCGAGTCTGAGCATATTGTATAGGGGGTTGGGAATTCCTCGGGATGCGTGACCACATAAGCTACAGCCGCCAGCTCAGCCTGCTGTGCGCTCAGTGTGCTGGGGAGTTTGATGGCTTTCTCTATTCCAGCCCCTGGGTCATAAATCCCACACCCTGTTCTACGCTCTCCATTTGTCACCGAGCTGGACCCATCCACATATATATCTCTTCCTGTCGGATGTTGCCCGGCCTGGAATCCCATGTCTACATCCCGTACCCCTTCTACCATGCACACGTGATTCGTCCCTGGATAAATCATGTTCAAGGCCAGCTTAGGTTTCGCCAATCTTTTCACCCTCAGATTCATCTGGGAGAGTAGCAATGTCCAGCGAGCAATATGATTGCTACTCACTGTCCCATCTTTTATTCTCTCGTCCAATAGCATCTGTGTCGGGGTATGACATGTCAGTAAGGTTATTAAAGATGACCCCGTAAATAATTGGAAACGTTTGGCAGCCCAATATCTCGGCAAAAGATGTCTTTCGCAGTTCGAGTAACCCCTCTCTACATCTGTCAGGACTCGGGAGGCATAAGCCACTGGCCTCAAATTGTTATGCCGTTCTTGGAGCAACACTGCACTCGAACTATCCCCAGTAGCTGCTGCCTCCAGATAAACAACGTTGTTCCCGTTTATTGCTCCGAGTGCGGGTGCAATTTGTAAATTTTCCTTTAGGCGAGTAAATGCCTCCTTACAACTCTCATCCCAATCCCATCCTACTCCTTTCCTAAGGAGCCTAAGCAAAGGGGCTGCCGCGGCTGCACAGCCTTCAATAAAATCCCTGCAATACCCTGTCATACCAAGAAAAGATCTCACCCCAGTTACACTCTTTGGAGCGGGTAGTTCCTGTACTGCCCTCCTCTTTGCCTCATCTATAGCCCTTTCCCCTGCCCTAATCATCAATCCTAAGAATTTCACCTCCTCCTGTCCTATTTGGGCTTTCTTGGGGTTTGCCTTAAACCCTGCCTTCCCCAACAGCTTTAGTAGCTCGTCCAGTAGTGGCCCGTGGTCCTCTGCACTTTCTGAGAATAATAATAGGTCATCCACGTACTTGATCAACTGGCTAGGCTGGCTGAAATTCTTTACAGCATTAGCCATTACACTGATGGAAAATCACTGAGGGACTGTTATGAAACCCTTGCGGGAGGCACATCCATGTATACTATTGCCCTTTGAATGTAAAGGCAAATTTATACTGATTGTCCCGCCTTACTGGGATAGACCAGAACCCGTTAGCTATGTCCAATACAGTGAACATTGTTGCCTCCGCAGGGATATTCCCTATTAGATCGGCTACTGCTGCTACCGTGGGCGCGCATGCTGGAATACCTTTATTAAGAACCCGGTAGTCTACTGTGGCTCTCCATGAGTGATCGGGCTTCTTAACTGGCCATAGGGGTGAATTTACGTGGGTCGCTATCGGTCTCAGTACCTCTTGTTCCACGAGGGAGCTCAGTGCAGTTTCCATGTCCTTCTCTGCCTCCCGGGGAAAACTATACTGTTTCTGAGGTCACGACATTGGGCCCCCATGTACCTTCACCTCTACCCCCGTTACCCTACCACAGTTATGTCAGTGAGTGGCGAACACTGCGAGATTATTTTTCACATACCCCTGATACCTTTCCGGGGTGCTATGGACCAATTGTTCCAAGTCATAGCTTCCCTTCGGTTTCATAGTACAGGCGCTACCTTGCACTTTCTCCACCTTGGTAATAACTAGAACTTCCTCAGGTTTATCTGAACCAACCGCCCCCCATAGACAGTGGTTTCTCATATATCCACAATCACATAGTGGACCAGCATAAAATCAGCTCCGAGGACCCCCGCGCTGGGCTGATCCAATTGCATCAGTACGCATTCCCACTTAGTGACAAGGGGTCCTAACCCTATAGACAAAGGTTTCGATACCGCCCCAGTCTGCTCGTTCCCTGTGAAACCCACTAACTTAAACGGGACCCTGCTCGACCATGGAGAAGTGGTCGGGTTTGGTGAGTGAACTACCGTACTGGAAGCTCCGTTGTCCACTAGATACTTTCCCCGAACGGCCTCTACCTTGATCTCTACAGAAGGTCTGCCCCACTCATCGTAGGTAAGTGGGCACAGGTACTCAGGCTGGGCATGTTCTAGTCATGGTGGAAGTGGGGCACGCTGGGCTTTTCACTGCATACGGCAGCGTCCAGCTTTCCCTGGTCTTTGCCCATAACCTGCCATAACACGGTCACTAGAAGTTCCATCGGGTCTACTACCCTTTCCTTCTCCGCCTCTACTACCCACGGTTTTGACTCTGAGGGACCCCCGTATCCTGGATTTTCCCTTTTTGGGAACTTGCATTTCCGGTTCCAGTGTTCCATTCTCCCACAGTTAAAGCATGCCTGGGATCTGTCCACCTTACCCCCCTCCTGCTTCCATCCTTTTCTACCATCCACGCTTCCCTTCAGCTCATGCAAGTTTCCCTTTTGTTTATTCTCCTCCCCTCAGTCGGATTTAAAAGACAGAGTCAGTTTCCTTAACACGCCTGGCTCTGTATTATTAACATCCTCGGAGTCGAACCATGATTCCGCCCTAGTCTTGATCCGTGGCAGGCTGTTAGCCACTAGGGTCCTCAACCAATGATTCCTGGGAGCCCCTAACAGTATTCGAAAGTAGCCAGACTGTCTGGGAGGAACAGTAAACGAAACTCAGCCCCTATCTGGGAATTTGCATTCAATCAATAAATCAATGAAAACCCCAGCCTCACCTAAAGCCCAAAGCCCATTAAAGCCCATGCATAAAAGAACCTGCACAGAATTTGAAGGCCTTGTAGGAAATATAAGATTAAAAGACTGTGAGACATTGAAAACCACTGCACACCTTCTTCAACTACTCAGGAAGCTATCCCGAAACCAGTTAACTAAATGGGACCAATCAAGTGGCCCTTAACGAGCCAGCCAAAAATCTAACAAGATTAGCAGGTTTCGTTTAGTATAAGCTAAAGACCTGTCTCCACAAAAAATCAGTTCGTTCGATGGGTTCGATCAGTTCGATCAGTACAGAGACAGTCGTTCAGAGAATTGAAACAGCAGTCAGACAAAAGGGGACAATTTCATATTCATGAGAACAGCACCCAAGACTAGATAACGAGATCAGCAGGACATTAAAAACAATGGAGGTTATTCCAGACCAGAGATGGGCCTTTACCGGCCATCGAAAACATTTTAAAATATAATAACTACCCCGCTGTGCTCCCAGCCCGCCAAAAGTTAAACAAAGACTAACCTGATTTTGGGCGGGAGACGGAAGCTTCTGGAGGAAAGGTATATCTGGAAGACTTTTCGGCAGTTGGGGAGAGAAGCTTGAATCCGGACACTCAGAAGAAGAAGCAGGCACTCGGAGGAGGAAGAAGAAAGCCAACATCAAGAAGGCCGTCTCGAAGCCGGCGTCCCACCCCGGGGAAACACATCGGGAGATCATTGACCATCCCCGGGCCGTTGCCGGAACGAGAGGCCATCGACCCAACTCGGGAGAAGAAACAAAAAAATAAAAACCCCAAGAGAAGAAACCTTCCAGCCACCCCGGTTGGAAGGAGAAGAAATAAAAACAAACTGAAGAAGCGATGGGAGCCAGCCCAAGGCTCCTCTGACCAGGGTCGAGCCGACGATCCTCGACCCCGCTGACATCCACGCCCACTGGTGTCCAGCTGCCCCGACCCCCACCTCAGGAGAGAGGTGTGACGCAGCTCGCAGGGGTTCCACGATCCACAAGGAGATGGAGCGCCAGAAGGGATCGAAACACAGACTCGATTTCAAAACCTTGCACTTCCTAGTGGGATTGGTGAGCATGTTTCTGGCCCTTCACAATCAGATCTAGATAGGTTTAATAAGGGGGTGGATTTAATGGTACAATTAACATGAGTTGCTGTCCCTCGATGTTCCGTGTGTTTCCTTATTTCATGATGATCTTTGTAGAGTATAAGATGCCTGTATTTGCCTTAGTTAGTACTGTGTCGTTATGATGTGTTTGTGTTTTTCCCTCCCATGTACTCTCTTATCTGCTTGCATTTGATTTGATATTTTTCCTTATGCAATAAAATTTCATTTTGTTTCATCAAACTTGGTCTACAAGAGTTTTCTCTACGTTGTAGTTCCTGCGCCTAAGGCCAGAGTATAGAATCTAAGGGGCGAGTGGGTCGAACCACTCAAGGTTTTACTGTGCAAGAGAGAGAGGCCTCTAGAGAGAGAAACCTCAGGGACATCTCTCTCAGGAAAACCCCTTACAACAGTAAAAGGCACAGCTCATTCGAAAGACATCAGCCTCGGGAGAACGGAAGGAATCGCAGCAACCAAGGGCCCCACGAAACAAACAACCAACAATATTACCAACAACTAGGTAATATTGGGCCACCGTGACAAACAAGAAACCAACCTGGAAGAAACCGAAGATCTGCAAGTTTTTCCCACTCTACAAACTATTCCTGCGTTTGGTGAGCATTTCCTTGTCCTCTGGAATTCAACCTAGTTAGTGTAGTGGGATTGGGAGGGGTAAGGTAATTTTGTCTATTGTCATTCTCCCTCGCATATTCCGAAGTGCTCCCCCTTTTAGAGTGATAAGATTTATTGTGTTGTGTATATTTTCTTGTCTCAAATAAAATCCAAGTTCTTTTCACCAACTCAGTTGTCTGTTGCAATTTCATTACAACCCCCAAATAAGTCCAGGTCTAGAACCAAGGGAGTGGGAGCGATTCGAACTGCTCAAAGGAGTCAGAGGTGAAGCTGACACACACATCACCCCCTACACTGGGGACATCAGCAATATCTCCCAGTTCGCGGTCCATTGCTGTATCCGGGAGGTCACAAATGCCTTCTATAAAAGGAGATGTCAGTACATCTCTTTCCCGATGACCCGGGCCAAACAGCATGAATGCACATTGGGCTTTGCGAGGATAGCGGGCTACCCCATGGTGCAGGGCGCCTTTGACTGCATGCATGTGGCATTGCGAGCACCGCATGAGAATGCAGAGGTTTTCTGAAACCACAAGGGGTTCCACTCCTTAAATGTTCAGTTGGTGTGTGACCACAGACAGCTGATACTTGCTGTCAATGCCTGCTATCCTGGCAGCAGCCATGATGCTTTCATCCTGCGCCAGACTCGTGTGCCAGAGCTTTTCCAGGCAGCGTATCAGCCAAGTGGTTGCCTCGGGGACAAGGGGTATCCACTCTGCACCTGGCTGATGACACCGCTCCATAACCCCAACACCCCTGCTGAGCTGCGGTACAATGAGAGCCATATTGCCACCAGGAACATCATTGAGCAGACGATCAGCGTCCTCAAACAACGGTTCTGCGGTCTGGACCATGCAAGAGGAGCCCTGCAGTACTCTCCTGAGCGAGTCTCTCTCTTCATAGTTGTTTGCTGCATTCTTCATAACCTTGCAATCTTCAGGACCCAGCCAATGGCACCAAGCATTGGTGCACCACCGGAGGAGGAGGAGGAGGAAGAGGAGGAGGATGATCAGCCGCAGCACCAAGGCGGGAGGGAGGCCCACAATGTTGAAACTGCAAGAGCTGCCCATCAACGGCTGATAACAAGCCGATTCTAGGCCCCTACTCAGAATATGGCTTCTGGCATGGAGAACAACATGATGGAAAGCAACCCGCAACCCCTATAGCCGGCCAAGGCATCAATGATTCCAAAGGCCAAACATATACATTTTGAAAACAACAATTTTTTTATTTTACAATCTCTGTGTGTGTCATTTATTCATGACAAACTAATAGAAACAAACACAACAAATCATAAATTAACATAAATGGTTCTCACAACCTGGAGATAATGTCGAAAACAGTAAACAAAAGTTATCAGACGTACCTCGCCCTTTAATAAAGACAATCCCAACATTTCTGGAGACCGCCTACTTTTTGCCCTTCCAGGGTGATCTCCATCCCTTGCATATTTCCACCCTTCCCACCCTACTGCTCCTCAGTAATGGGGCCCCAGTGGCTGCAGCAAGGCTGGTGGAAGGCTGCTGAATGTCAGATGCTGAGACTACAGATGCCCTTGAAGGATGCCGTTGACCATCTCTGGGCCTGGAGGCCCCGGCTGCAGACTGCTCCAACTCTGGGCGGCAGCAGTCTGGGCTGGCTGTGTTGCAGGCGGTGGCAAGTGCAATGGGGAAGTGCCAGTGGTGGGAGCAGGAATGCTGTCATCCTGAGAGAGGACAGCACCTCCCTGCTCGATCGACACACTGGCACTCCCACAGGGCAGCACCTCAGCATTTGGAGCAATCTGCTCGAGCACAGATTGCTGGCCTGCTGCGGCACTGTGAGAGCCCCGGGTAATGTGGCCGAACCAGCGACGATGGCAGCAGTCAGTGCATGGTTTCTCTCAATCTGAGACTGCATGAGAGCAGTCTGAGATTGGATCACGGCAGCCAGTGACTCAATTGCAGCACTAAGCAGTTGTGTTGTGTCTGCCTGTGCTGCAGCGGAGTGCTTCACACTCCTTGCCAGTCCATCAATGCTTTCGGGCACCCTTCCCATTGCACCGGTGAGCTGAGTGTACGTGTCCACCACCTGGGTGTTCATTTCAGCGATGAGCCGCTCCTCCTCTGCGTCCAGTGCAGCAGGACTCGCTGGCCTGCTCTCCCTCCGGAGCGAAGACCCCCGAGCTTCCCTACCCACATTGTGTTGCTGCAGCCCGCTGGGTCCCGGAGCTTCACCCTCATCAGACCCTTCCCCCTGCTCCCCTCCAGGGAAGACGTATTCCCAGTGTGGGCATGGGCTCCCTCGGGAGACACTGGCGCTTAGGCTCCGGCTTCCTCTTCCTCCTCGCCTGCAGCTTTGCTCCCACTGGCTGCTTGAGGGCCCATCTCCTCAGCTGGCGAATCACCATCTGAAAGCAGTGACGTACAAGAATGGCTTTAGCGTCAGGACAGGGGGGCAGTAAGGGAGCAAGGACTGGAGCGATTTAGTAAGTTGCATTGAAAGTGTAAAAGGCTGGTGTTGTGAGGGACAAGTGGAATGAGAGAGGACAGAAAGCTGATGACCTTACCATTGCTGTCCCGAACGGGGTCAACCTCTCCAGCGACGACGGGACCAATCATCTGGATGCGCGCCTCCAGGTCGCTGAGGGGTTGCGGCTGAGGCGGCCCTCCACTCGTCCGTTGCTACTGTCTCCTGTTGTGAGATAGCTTGGCCTGCAAGAAAAAGGATGGCGTGTGAGTAAATATCCAGCCATGGGCTTGCTTGATGTGCCTTCCATAGTTGAATAGCCCTTCATGTATGCAAGGTGTGGAATTATGAGATGGCCATGGGTCTTGGATGAGTGTTGGGCATTGGGGTTTTAACACCATCTGGCCATAGAGTGAGGTTGAGGTGGAGGGATGTAGAGGTACTGAAAAACAGCCACTCACCCTGATGACCCGAGTGAGGTCATTGAACTTTTTCCGGCATTGCGTATGGGTCCTGGTCACCATGCTCCTGGAGGAGACGTGATGAGCCACCTCCCTCCACACTCTTCTGTAGCTGCGTGGCAATGGCCTCCTGCCACTCTCTGGGTACAGTATTGTTCTTTGGCGCTCCACTGCGCCAACCAGAGCCACCAAGGCCCGGTTGCTGAAGCACTGAGCTCATTCCCTGGCCCTCTCCATAGTCCTTTCCAGCAGAATTGATGTACAGGCCTGTCCAGGCCGAGATTCAAGGCTGCAATGAGCAGGGTGTGGATGGAGAGCAAGATCGACTCTCCGCTTTAAGAATTGGCCAGCGCCAGTGAGTCTGTGTTCCATTGCTAACTGACATCACCTGAGCTTCACCAGTGCTCTGAGGTAGCGCCTCGCTCCTCGGCATTAGCGCCTTAAGAGAGGTGTGTAGCGCCTGATTTAGTGCTCCAATCACCTCCAGGGGTGATAGAAGCCAAGTTTGCAGTCGGAGGCGACAGTTTGCACCAAATTTCTCCCCCATAGACTCATACAGCCCAGAAGGAGGCCATTCAGCCCATCTTTTCCATGCCAGATCTTTGAAAGAGCCATCAGATCCACACTTAAGGGTGTTATTATATTAATTTTCTCCTAAAACTCAGGTACAGCTGACTGAGATATGGTATTGTCAATGCTTTGGATACAAGAGTCAAACTGGACAAGCAGGTGACACTTTAAAAGGCACCACTTTCATCAGAGGGCATTTGGCAAACCTTAGTGTGGGAAGGGAGGAGATCCAGAACACATGAGTATTGTTCTCATCACAGCTACATCACAGAACAGCACAAGATAGCTTTGGATGAAAGGAGCCCTTCAGCCTATTCAGATCATCCTTTCAGGTTACCAACAGCTTCCCATTAGAAAAGAAGTCCTGATTCCTGGCATTAATCACGTTTTCCTGCTCCAGTCAATTCCTGATCTGAACTATGGTCAAATGAGAAGGCTGTAGTGCATTCCTGCAACATGGAAGGAAAATTACAAGAGAGAGTCATGCCCAAGTGGTCTTCAAAAAAAGGTAGCAGATGCTTGGGTTATTGTCTGAAGTCTACAAACAAGCTACCCACACATCCGTTTGGTAGCAGAGAGGTCAAGGGCAGGCAAATCAAAGATGGGGAATGTTGGATCTGTGGTTCAGTGGATAAATAATTACACGGATGCTGTACATAAACAAATAACAGGTCTTTACTGGAGGAGGGCAATCTCTAGACTGGAGTACAGAGGCATGCGCACAGCTTATATACCGGTGTGGTTACTGCCGGTACTACAGTATACAGGAGCTGTAAAAAGTAGTTCTGACTTAAAGCACATACACTACAATTCCTCCCTTTTTAGATTAATAATACCTCCTCAATATTCAAATAACAATTACATTTTTACATGTACATTCAATAACAAAAGTCCATTTATAGATTCAGTCTTTGGGGCGGCTTCCTGACCCTTTCGGGATAGCGCCTTTCCGGAGGTTCTTGTTCTTGGTGCAGAGGCGATTCTGACCCCCTTTCATCGGGTAGTTCATCGGGTTCCACTGCTACTGGGTCTGAAGTAGATACTACCGGTATGTCGGGTTCATCCCCAGGTACTCGAGACATGGGGTTGACGCATTCCTGTGATGCTAAGACCTGATCGACGTGGCGTCTCACAATGTTCTCCCCGACATCCACTGCGTACATTAATGGCCCCTGCCTTGTACATATTGTTCCGGGTTGCCACTTCTCTGTTCGATAGTCCCGGGCCAAGACTGGTTGCCCTACATTGAAGCTCCTTGTCGGCTTCTCGTTGATGTGCTGGAATTGTTTGTCCTCAACATTTCTTCGCACATTTGGTCTGAGCAAGTCCAGACGAGATTTCAACCTTCGGTTAAAGAACATCATGGCCGGGGTCTGGTTGGTAACTGCATGTGTTGCGTTTCGGTCGGCTAATAAGAAATTGTCCATCTTATGCTGTAGTGGAATTTCCTCGTCGCACATGGCCTTTATCGCCTTCTTAAAGGTTTGTACGAACCTCTCAGCCAATCCATTGGTGGCTGGATGATACGGGGCGGATGTGTAATGCCTTACCCCATTCCTTTTCATGAATTTTTGGAACTCATCGGACACAAACTGTGGTCCATTATCAGAGCAGATCTGCTCTGGCAACCCGTTTCTTGCAAATATGGTCCGTAGGACTGCAATCGTTCTCTCTGTAGTGGTTGAAGACATCTTTATCACCTCAGGCCACTTTGAATGAGCATCCACTGCTATTAAGAACATTGAGTCCATGAATGGACCAGCGAAATCAATGTGCACCCGTTGCCATGGAGAGGAGGGCCACTCCCATGGGTGTAGAGGGGCATGTGGTGGTGCATGTGGTGTATGTGCCTTTAAGAGCCCCCTGTGTACTGTAATGCCGGTAATGGCCACTCGGGCTATATAAGCCTGTATATTGTCTTGTATCTGTTAGTTCACCTCCAGACTTTGTTCAGTAAACACCTGTGAAACCTACTCCTGCCTTCCGTGTCTCTATTAACACATGGATACAACAGTGGCGACGAAGTGGAAACGGACTTACCTGCAATTCGGCAGCACCTCAAGAAGATCGATTCCTCAGACGAAAGTCAAAGAAAAGCAAGAAAAAAAAAAGAAAAAAAAAAGACTGTGGTTTCACCAGCTAGCCGAGCTGGTGGCAGGTACTGCAATAATCCTTCCTGGGCGGCGAGCTGGGGCTCCATCGGCTGGCTCTGCAGCGGGGCCGAGCATCAAAGGCGGAGGCAAACACAGACAGAGGGGGGGAGCACTCGGGAGACGGCCGGCGCTGCAAAGCAGGTCGGCGTTCGGACAAGCAGTGGGAGGGAAAAGTCCCAGAGAGTCCGGCGGGAACGAGTCTCCACCTGTAAATAAAAACCGCGGAAAACAGCGTTGTCAGCAGCAGCAGTGGCAGGAAAGCGCGGGAGGCGCCATTTTTTTTCCAAGATGCCTAAGGCTGGCAATATTAATGCTTTCGATAACGATATAGAGAATTGGACCACATATGTGGAAAGAGTGGAGATATATTGCACAGCGAATGAAATAAAAGATGATAAAAAGGCATCGGTACTTCTAAATCTAATGGGTGCAAGGACATACGGGCTGTTACGAAACTTAATCACTCCAGCCAAACCGATGGACAAGAATTTTAAGGAGATTGTTGATACCCTACACTGCCAATTCGGGACAGGAGTGGCAGATTCTCTACGAGACAAATTCGTCTGCGGTCTCCTAAGTGAAGGAACACAAAAAAAGCTACTTTCTGAGAAAGATTTGACACTGGACAAGGCTTTCAGTGTGGCTGTATCATACGAAGCAGCAGCAAGAGCAGCTGCAAAGATACAGCAAAAGCCACAGGACTTCAGCACCCATGAAATGACATGGGGTTTCGAGAGATGTTATCACTGCGGCAGATCCACCCATGACCAGAGGGACTGCTGGTTCAAGGACAAAGCATGCAGGCAATGCGGTGAGATGGGACACATTACACGTGTATGCCAATCTGGAAACAAAAAATCCACTGACAGAAAAAAAATCAATAAAGAAAAGTACAGAAAGGTACAAATGATGACGGACAGTAGCTCTGAAGACCAGAAGAGCGATAGCGACTCCAGACACAAGAGACTAAGCTCTCTCAAATTACATAATGTAATTGCCAAAGAAGATTACCAGACCATTTGGGTTACCCTCATGATAGCGGGGTCCCCAGTTAAAACGGAGCTAGATACAGGATCAGCTCTGACCGTCATAAGTAGACGGGATTACGAGCGGCTATTTCCGCATATACTTTTGAAAGACACATCCATTATCTTGAAAACATATACGGGGCAGAAAGTATACCCCAAAGGGAAAATAAAGGTGCCTGTTGTACACAGCGGCAAGGAAATACAGAAGTTGTATTTATACGTTCTGCAAGATGGTGGTCCACCGCTGTTGGTACGTGAATGGATCAGGAAGATACGTTTGGACTGGCACTCCATTCAGGCACTGACGGTGACCAGTAAGAAAAAAAATGATGATGACATCATACCTGAATGATTAAAAGACATCTTGGCCAACGCCAAAGAAGTGTTCCAACAGGAACTAGGAACCTTGAAAGGCGTCACCGCCTCAATAAAGGTGGAAGATGCGGCAATTCCCAAGTTTTTTAAGGCAAGGCCGGTGCCATACGCAATTCGTCCAGCAGTTGAGGCAGAGCTGGAGAATTTGGAAAAGACAGGCGTGTTATCCAAGATAGATTGGAGCGAGTGGGCAACACCCATCGTCCCGGTCATGAAGAAAACGTTAAATAATGATAAATCTGAAGAACAGAGAAAAATTCGCATTTGTGGGGACTTCAAGGTGACTGTAAACCCAGTCATTCACACGGTACAGTATCCTCTTCCGAGGATAGAAGATATTTTTGCCTCACTATCCGGAGGGAAACGTTTCACAAAAATTGACTTGGCACAGGCATATCTACAGATGGAGGTTGAGGAGGCCTCTAAAAAGTATCTCACAATAAACACACACAAAGGCCTGTACCAGTACAATCGACTGGTTTTCAGAATAGCATCAGCTCCAGCTATCTGGCAAAGAGCTATGGAACAAGTCCTGCAAGGGATTCCTGGGACTCAATGCTACCTAGACGACATCCTTGTAACAGGAGAAAACGACAACGAACACCTTGCCTATTTGGAGAAGGTACTCGCTAGGCTGAGAGAACGGGGCCTACGAGCAAACTGCCCCAAGTGCGAATTTTTCCAGAAACAATTATCATATTGTGGCCACATAATTAATGAAGAAGGGTTGCATAAGTCCCCTGAGAAAATTGAAGCGGTCATAAAAGCACAAGCAACTGAAAATGTCTCACAATTAAGGTCGTTCCTGGGATTGATAAATTACTACCATAAATTTTTACCGAACTTGTCAACTGTTCTGCACCCTCTTAAGGAACTGCTACAAACGGGAGTAATTTGGGAATGGAGCGAGGACTGTAAACATGCCTTCCATAAATGTAAAGGCTTGATCACGTCCAAGGAAGTTTTGGCTCATTACAACCCATCACTGCCAATCAGACTGGCGTGCGATGCATCCCCTTACGACGTAGGAGCGGTATTATCACATAGATTCCCTGATGGCTCAGAACGGCCGATAGCTTTTGCGTCACGCTCATTGAACTCAGCTGAGCGTAACTATGCCCAGATCGACAGGGAAGCACTCAGCCTGGTATGGGGAGTGAAGAAATTCAACCATTACCTACACGGACAAAAATTTACCTTGTTGACTGACCATCAACCCCTCGCCTCCATATTCAGCCCTAAAAAGGGTGTTCCCATTATGACAGCACAAAGGCTACAGAGGTGGTTCCTTTTCCTAGGGGCACACCAATATGACATAGAATACAAAGGATCAAAACAGCATGGGAATGCTGACGGTTTATCGCGCCTACCGTTGCCAACGGTAGAAAAGGCACCTACAGTAGACCCAGTGGAGATGTTCCATTCAACCATAGTGGAATGTCTACCAGTAACAAATTCTGCCATTGAAAAGGAAACGAGAAATGACCCGACTCTCTCACAAGTCTACGATTTAATGGTGAAGGGATGGCCAGCACATGGCGAACCACTGTTGCCAGCATTCTCGCAAAGAAAAGAACAGCGGTCAGTGTGCCGAGGAACCTTGATGTGTGGATCCAGAGTGGTGATTCCACCCAAACTCCAGGATAAAGTGCTAAAGGAGCTTCACGAGGGGCATCTGGGTGGAGTGAAAAAAAAAGAACCTAGCCAGAGCGTTTGTGTGGTGGCCAGGTATCGATGGAGACATTGAAGAAATGACCAAGAGCTGCCTAGGATGCCACAAGGTCCAAAACGCCCCACCACAAGCCCCTCTACATCCATGGGAGTGGCCCTCGTCTCCATGGCAAAGGGTACACATCGACTTTGCTGGTCCATTTATGGACTCAATGTTCTTAATCGCAGTTGATGCACACTCCAAGTGGCCGGAGGTAATAAAGATGTCCTCCACCACCACGGAAAAAACCATCACAGTATTAAGGACCATATTTGCCAGGAATGGGCTGCCTGAACAGATCTGTTCTGATAATGGACCGCAATTTGTGTCCGAAGAATTCAGGAAGTTCTTAAAAAACAATGGGGTTAAACACTACACATCCGCCCCATACCATCCCACCACCAATGGATTGGCTGAAAGGTTTGTCCAGACCTTCAAGAAGGCCATAAAGGCCATGGGTAATGAAGACATAAAACTTCAGCATAAGGTAGATAACTTCTTGTTTGCATACAGGAATGCAACACATGTGGTTACAAACCAAACTTCCGCCATGATGTTCTTCAATAGAAGCCTAAGATGCCGGCTGGATTTGATCAAGCCAAATATCAGAAGGGACGTGGAGAACCGGCAATTTCAAGGCATGAATGAAAGGCCAACTAGAACCTTCCAGATAGGTCAACAAGTTTTGGCCCGGGACTACAGTACCGAGAAATGGCAGCCTGGAACTATTTGCACACGACTAGGACCGCTGATGTATACCGTGGACATTGGAGAAAGCATAATAAGGCGCCATGCTGACCAGATCATAGAGTCATCTGAAAAGGGACAACCTACACCACAACTCTATACACCTAATGATGAAGTAGAGATACCCATAGTATCTACCTCCGATCCGGTGATACTGGAACCAGATGAACCCGACACTGGCATTCAAGCCGAATCAGCCTTGCCAAAAGAACCTACTACACCACCAGAAACTACGCCACCACCGAGGCATTATCCGGACCGAGTCGGGAAGCCTCCAGAAAGACTGACTTATAATTGATTAACTGCAGCAATGTGTAGATTATTGTTCTTGTAACATGTTAATTAATGATTACTTAAAATATTATGTACTGGTTGTCTAAAAGGGGAGGAATTGTGGTGTATGTGCCTTTAAGAGCCCCCTGTCTACTGTAATGCCGGTAATGGCCACTCGGGCTATATAAGCCTGTACATTGTCTTGTATCTGTTAGTTCACCTCCAGACTTTGTTCAGTAAATACCTGTGAAACCTACTCCTGCCTTCCGTGTCTCTATTAACACACAGATACAACATTGCATTTTGGACCTTCTGGCATCCTAAGCAGCTCTTAGTTAGGTCTTCGATTTGTTGATCGATTCCCGGCCACCACACATAAGCCCTAGCTAGGCTTTTCATTTTCACTCCACCCAGATGTCCTTCATGTAGCTCATTTAGCACTCTCTCCCTTAACTTGGGTGGAATCACCACTCTGGATCCACACATCACTGTCCCCTGGCATACTGACAGCTGTTCTCTTCTGGATGAGAATGCTGGCAACAGTGAGTCGCCATGTGTTGGCCATCCCCTCACCGTCAATTCATATACCCGTGACAGCGTCGGATCATTGCGGGTCTCCTTCTCTATATCCGCGTTTGTTACTGGCAATCGTTCAATTATCAATGAATAAAATATCTCGATAGGGTCCACTGCTGGTGCTTCCTCCTCAGTAGGCAGTGGCAGGCGCGATAGCCCATCAGCGTTCCCATGCTGTCTCATGCCTTTATATTCTATTTCATATTGATTCGCCCCTAGAAACAGGGACCATCTTTGTAACCGCTGTGCAGTCATTACTGGCACGCCCTTCTTAGGATTAAAGATGGAGGCAAGTGGTTGGTGGTCAGTCAGCAAGGTGAACTTCTGTCCATGCAGATAGTGGTTGAATTTTTTTACTCCCCATACTAGGCTGAGGGCCTCCCTGTCAATCTGGGCGTAGTTGCGCTCGGCTGAGGTTAGTGACCGAGACGCAAAGGCTACTGGCCTCTCCAAACCGTCCGGGAATTTGTGCGACAGCACCGCTCGAATGCCGTAGGGTGATGTATCACATGCCAAACGAATTGGTAGTGCTGGGTTGAAATGGGCCAACACCTCTTTTGATGTGATCAATTCTTTACACTTCTGGAAAGCTCGTCTACGTTCATCATCCCACTTCCATGGTACCCCTGTTTGCAGTAGGGTGTTCAGCGGGTGTAATACCATAGACAAATTTGGTAAGAACTTGTGGTAATAGTTTACCAGCCCGAGGAACGACCTCAGTTGTGACACATTTTCCGGCGCTGGAGCCTTGACTACTGCCTCTGTCTTGTCAGGGGACTTATGTAACCCCTCTTTATCGATGACGTGGCCGCAATACGAGATCTGTTTCTGGAAAAACTCGCACTTGTATCGATTAGCTCGTAGCCCATAATCCTTTAATCTGGCGAGCACCATCTCCAAGTTAGCGAGGTGATCACCGTCATTTTCGCCCGTGACCAAGATGTCGTCCAAATAACACTGGGTCCCTGGAATTCCTTGCAGGACCTGATCCATCGCCCTTTGCCAGATAGCCGGAGCTGAGGCTACTCCAAACACCAGCTGGTTGTATTGATAGAGACCTTTATGGGTGTTGATCGTAAGGTAATGTCTCAAAGCTTCTTCTACCTTCATTTGTAAGTACGCCTGGGCTAGATCAATTTTTGTGAAGCGTTTACCACCAGATAGCGAAGTGAAAATATCCTCAATTCGTGGAAGCGGATATTGCACCGTGTGAAGGACTGGGTTTACTGTCACCTTAAAATCCCCACAGATGCGGACCTTCTTTGGTTCCCCAGGCATATTACTCAACGACCTCTTCATTACAGGAACGATGGGTGTAGCCCACTCGCTCCAGTCCACTTTGAACAGTACTCCTGAACGTTCCAGCCCTTCCAGCTCTGCTTCAACCGCTGGTCTGATCGCATAAGGCACTGGTCTGGCCTTCAGAAACTTTGGGCTTGCATTATCCTCTATTTTAATTGTTGCTGTTATTCCTTTTAGTGTTCCTAGTCCCTCCTGGAACACTTCTTTTGCGTCAGTTAGCATTTTTGACAGTCGTCCAGGTGTGACGTCGTCATCCTTTTTGGCCTCCACCTTCAGTGCCTGTATGGAATGCCAATCTAAATGTATCTTCCAGATCCATTCACGTCCTAGCAGTGGTGGTCCTCCATTTGGCAATACATATATATCCATTTTAGGTATTTCCTGACCTTTATATGTCACTTTCACCCTTATTTTTCCTTTGGGGTAGACTTTTTGCCCCGTATACGTCTTCAAGACAATCTCTGTAGCTTTCAAGGGTATGTGTGAAAATAGCCGCTTGTAGTCTCTTTGATTTATGACTGTTAGAGCTGACCCTGTGTCCAATTCCATTTCCACTTGGACTCCGTCTATCTTGAGTGTAACCCAGATAATCTGGTGATCCTCCATTTCGGTTATATTATGTAGTTTCAGACAACCCAGCTCCTTGCTTCCGGAGTCTGTGTCACTTTTCTGTTTGTCTGAACCACTGTCCATCACCTGGTGTACCTTTTTGTACTTCTCCTGTGGAGATTTCTTACTGTTGGTTTTCTTCCCAGACCTGCAGACTCTTGCTATGTGTCCTGCTTTCCCACACTGTCTGCACGCTTGGTCCTTGAACCAACAATCTTTCTGGTCATGTGTTGTTCTGCCGCAGCGATAGCACTTCCCTGTTCCATAGGTCATTTCGTTGGTGCCATATTCTTGCGGTCTCCGTTGTATCTCTGCAGCGCCCCTTGCGGCTGCTTCATGTGATACTGCCATACTGAAAGCTTTGTCCAGCGTAAGGTCCTTTTCTGATAGAAGCCATTTCTGGGTTCCTTCACTTTGTAGCCCACACACAAACTTGTCCCTTAACGTGTCTGCTAGTCCCGCTCCAAACTGGCAGTATTTCGATAGCTTGCGCAGTTCCATTAGGTACTCAGCATTGCTTTAGTCTTTGTGTTGGTTCCTTTTATGGAACTTAAATCGTTCTGCTATCAGCAGCGGTGTGGGGCTTAAGTGGTCCTGTAGGATTTCTACTATGCTTCCAAAATCCTTGTTTCCCAGCTTCTCTGGGGTTATTAGATTTCGCAGTAACCCATAAGTTTTTGCACCCATGGAATTTAACAGAACCAGTGCTTTATTAGCATCTGGCACTTCATTCCCCCTGCAGTACACCTCAATACGTTCCACATATGTCGCCCAATCTTTGACTTCATTGTCGAACGTAGAGATACTGCCACTCTTTGGCATCCTTGGTTGTGCGTTAACTATCACCAATGGCGCCTCCCGCGCTCTTCCTTCTTCTCTGCGGCTCAATGGCACCTCCCGCGCTCTCCCTGCTTCTCCGCGGCTCAATGGCGTCTCCACTTGCTTTGCCCCATGGACCCTGATCAGCCCGTGATCCCTGGCTGTGCTCTGCGCGTTCTTCTCTTGATATTTGTCGACGCCGCTCAGTCTCGAACCCGGCTGTTTCTTACCCTCTCTCTCTCCAGTTTTGCAGTATTTTTCCTTGATGCCGCTCGGTGATCAACCCCCGGCTGCGCCCTGCTCTCTTCACCCTTTTTCTTACCCCGTCGACGCTGCCCGGCTCTCTCTCTCTGCCGTCGGTCGGCTGCAGCCGCCGCTGCTCGGGAAGGGTCTGCTCTGGACCTGTCGTCCGTCTCTTACTGCTCGTTGTGGCTGGGGAACCAAGCCCAGTTCTCCACAGCCTCCCCAATGAAGTTGGATCTCTGCCTGACTGCTGGGCGGTTGCTCGCGGTCAACGCCCGTGTTCCTGGACTCGACTATTTTTAATTATTTTTTTGTTTAATGTTGCAGCTAGATTCGCATCAACACTCGTCGCCACTGTTGGATCTGTGGTTCAGTGGATAAATAATTACACGGATGCTGTACATAAACAAATAACAGGTCTTTACTGGAGGAGGGCAATCTCTAGACTGGAGTACAGAGGCATGCGCACGGCTTATATACCTGTGTGGTTACTGCCGGTACTACAGTATACAGGAGCTGTAAAAAGTAGTTCTGACTTAAAGCACATACACTACAGGGAATAATTTACCTGAAGAAAAAAAGTCGTAAAGAATATTACTTCTAAAAATGTTCCTGGTACATGCAACCACCAATATTTTGGCACTGAAAGAAAGACTTGCATTTCTATAGCGCCTTTCACGACCAGCGGACGTCTCAACGCGCTTTACAGCCAATTAAGTACTTTTGAAGTGGAGTCACTGTTGTAATGTGGGAAACACAGCAGCCAATTTGCGCACAGCAAGGTCCCACAAACAGCAATGTGATAATGACCAGATAATCTGTTTCTGTGATGTTGATTGAGGGATAAATATTGGCCAGGACACTGGGGGTAACTCTGCTGCTCTTTTTCGAAATAGTGCCATGGGATCTTTTATGCCCACAGTTAGGAAGTTGATGTCTAGAACTGGCTTCCCATCCAGCCCAAACTGATGGGTAGAATGCCTCCCCTGTCTACTGGTTGTAGGGTTATCTTTAGCTGCATTTACCTGGATCATGTGAATGAAATCAAACTTTTTGCTTTCATTTCTTTCCTTGCCTCGCTTTTCATATTCTTCTGAGCTCATCTGGTTCCAAGTGAAGGAGATGTTAAGATCCTGACTCTTTTCTTTCACAAGTGCTGGAACACAGGTAGAATTAGAGGGAATTCAATAAAGTGAATGTAAACACTACTTTTGTTGCTATTTCATCAGATCTAGTTTCTAGACGTTCACATATAGACACATTTCATTACCTTCTGAATTTAAGTGAGAACATTGGTACGTTAGGTTTAGCCGAGGAAAAATAGCAGATATTTAAGCACTGAAGCAATTTGTTCACACCTCAAAGCATCGCACTTAATATTGAAAATCTTTAATTGTTTTGGCAAATGGTACACAACAATCAGAAAATCTAGTAGAAAGTGCTGGAATCCCTCACTAATTACATAAATAGATTTAAAATAAACAGAAAAATTGAATCAGGCAGGCAATTGAGTGCACAAGGTCCCCACCAGATTTTCCTTGGCCAGTTGACCGTTTTTCAGGTGAAAACCAGGCCGTTGGCAGTTGAAACCCCCCCATTATTTTAGCCACTCACTCTCAGTATCTACCACCCCCTCGTTATGAATAGCTGTACTACAAACCAGGATACATGTAACAAAATTAGAGGCAGAATAAAACTCCGTATATTTTTCCCCCACAATGTGCTTCTGGCATCAGTAGAGACTCCTCAAATACATTTCATACAGAATCCTTATAGCCAACAAACAGAGAAGGCTTTCATCGCATTAGACCCGGATGGATCTGAACCGAAGTCCCAGAAGTGTGTCCAACAGACTGTGTCACTCAGTCACCCAAAAAATCAGTGCTTCATAGTAATTTTAAAGTTGTATAATTTCCAACTACTTTTTTTTCTTCTGTTAAATTTATCCCCATCTTTAATCCGCCTTTCCTTGATATGTAGAATCAAAAAATCATGCAGCACAGGAGGAGGTCATTCGGCCCACTGTGCCTGTGCTGGCTCCTTGAAAAAGCCATCCAAAGAGTTTCACTCCCCTGCTGTGTCTCCATAGCCCTACATTTTTTTCCTTTTCAAGTATTTGTCCAAATCCCTTTTGAAAGTTATTATTGAATCTGCTTTCATCAACCTTTCAGGCAGTGCATTCCAGATCATAACAACTCACTGCATTAAAAATAATCTCTATTACCAAATGGATGTGTGGGGAGCCTGTTCCTAGGGACATCAGACACTGCCCCTGAATATCTGCCAGGGTATGTTGGAAACTCTTGGGCATGACTCTCCCTTGCAATTTTCCTTCTCTTCTCTGGGAAGACACCGCCGCCTTCTGATTTAACCATGTTTCAAATCAGAAAAAAACGATTGAACTTACTTTGATCCTTCATTTTCAGTTCAGAGTGTTAATGCTCTTCACTCAGCAACATTGTGCTCCCCCCATCTGTTTCATAGAAACATAGAAACATAGAAGATAGGAGCAGGTGTAGGCCATTTGGCCCCTCGAGCCTGTTCCGCCATTTAATGAGATCATGGCTGATCATCCAAATTCAGTACCCTGTCCCTGCTTTCTCCCCATATCCCTTGATCCCTTTAACCTTAAGAAATATATCTATCTCCTTCTTGAATATATTTAATGAATTGGCCTCAACTGTCTTGTGTGGTAGAGAATTCCACAGGTTCACCACTCTCTGGGTGAAGAAATTCCTCCTCATCCCAGTCCTAAATGGCTTACCCCTTATCCTTAGACTGTGACCCCTGGTTCTGGACTCCCCCGCCATCAGGAACATCCTTCCTGCATCTAGTCTGTCTAGTCCTGTTAGAGTTTTATAAGTTTCAATGAGATCCCCTCTCATTCTTCTAAACGCTAGTGAATATAAGCCTAATCGACCCAATCTCTCCTCATACGTCATTCCTGCCATCCCAGGTATCAGTCTGGTGAATCTTCACTGCACTCTCTCCATGGCAAGAACATCCTTTCTCAGGTAAGGTGACCAAAACTGCACACAATACTCAAGCTGTGGTCTCACCAAGGCCCTGTACAACTGCAGCAAGACATCCTTGCTCCTGTACTCGAATCCTGTCGCTATGAAGGCCAACATACCATTTGCCTTTTTAACCGCCTGCTGCACCTGCATGCTTACCTTCAGCGACTGGTGCACAAGGACACCCAGGTCTCGTTGCACTTCCGCTTTTCCCAATCGATTACCATTCAGATAATAATCTGTCTTCCTGTTTGACATAAATCAGTCATTCATAAAAGAAAGACTTATGAAATAATACTGAGCGGCCTATGGGTGGCGCTGTCCAGGGAGAGTATAAATACTCGGGCATGGGCCCAGCTTGCGCAGGACAGTCTTAACAGGAACTAGTGAAGGACACAACTAGACCTCCATGTTGTAAAACAGTTGATTAAAGCTTTGCTTAAAGCTTAGATCAAGTGCCTAGAAGTTTTCTTACATCACTGTTTTTGCCACCGAAGTGGATAACCTCCACATTACTCCATTTGCCATGCATCTGCCCAATCACCCAACCTGTCTAAATCATACTGGAGTTTCTCTGCATCCTCCTCACAACACACATGCTCACGCAGCTTTGTGTCATCTGCAAACTTGGAGATATTACATCTAGTTCCCTCGTCTAGATCATTAATATATATTGTCAATAGTTGGGGTCCTAGCACCGATCCCTGTGGTACCCCACTAGTCACTAACTGCCACTCGGAAAAAGACCCGTTTATTCCAACTCTTTGCTTCCTGTCTGCCAACCAGTTCTCTACCCCCAATCCTGTGTGCTTTAACTTTGCACGCTAATCTCTTATGCGGGACCTTATCGAAAGCCTTCTGAAAGTCCAAATACACCACATCCACTGGTTCTCCCTTATGTATTCGACCAGTTGCATCCTCAAAAAATTCCAGTAGATTAGTCAAGCATGACTTACCTTTTGTAAATCCATGTTGACGTTGTCCGATCCTGTCACTGTTTTCCAAGTGCTCTGCTATTACATCTTTTACAATGGACTCTAGCATTTTCCCCACTACTGACGTCAGACTTATCGGTCTTTAATTCCCCATTTTCTCTCTACCGCCCTTTTTAAATAGTGGGGTTACATTAGCTATCCTCCAATCCATGGGAACTGTTCCAGAGTCTAGAATTTTGGAAGATGACCAGCAATGCGTCTACTATTTCTAGGGCCACTTCCTTAAGTACCCTAGGATGTAGATTATCAGGCACTGGGGATTTATTGGCCTTCAATCCCATCAATTTCCCTAACACCATTTCCCTACAAATACTGATTTCATTCAATTCCTCCCTCTCATTAGACCCTATGTTCCCCGACATCTCTGGAGGTTATTTGTGTCCTTCTTTGTGAAGACAGAACCAAAGTAGGTATTTAATTGATCTGCCATTTCTTTGTTCCCCATTATAAATTCCGCTGATTCTGACTGCAAGGGACCTATGCTTGACTTTACCAATCTTTTTCTCTTCACATATCTATAGAATCTTTTACAGTCAGTTTTTATTTTCCCTGAAAGCTTACTCTCATACTCTATTTTCCCCCTCTTAATTACTCATTTTGTCCTCCTTTGCTGAATCCTAAACTGCTCCCAATCCTCAAGTTTTCTGCTTTTTCTGGCCAAATTATATGTCCTCTCCTTGGATCTTATGCTATCCCTAATTTCCCTTGTTAGCCACGGTTGAGTCACCTTTTTTGTTTTATTTTTATGCCAAACTGGGATGAACAAATTCTGTAGTTCATCCATGCCATCTTTAAATGTTTGCCATTGCCTATCCACCATCAACCCTTTAAGTAACATTCCCCAATCCATCCCAGCCAACTCGTGCCTCCTACCATTGTAGTTTCCTTTATTTAAATTCAGGACCCTAATCTATGAGTCAACTACTTCACTCTCCATTTTAATGAAGAATTCTATCATATTATGATCACTCCTCCCCAAGGGGCCTTGCACAACAAGATTGCTAATTAATCCTTTCTCATTACATAATACCCAATCTAAGATGGCCTGACCTCTCGTTGGTTCCTCGACATATTGATCCAGGAAGCCATCCCGTATACACTCTACTAATTCCTCCTCCAGTATTGTTACTAATTTGGTTATCCCAACCTATATGTAGATTAAAGTCACCCATGATAACTGCTGTGCCCTTATTGCACACATCTCTAATTTCCCATTTAATGCCATCCCCAACCTCAGCATTACTGTTTGGAGGTCTGTATACAACTCCCGCTAAAATGTTCTGCCCCTTACTCTGCCCATACAGATTCCACATCATCAGAGCTTATGGCCCAGTAATTCCTCTCCCAATGCGTGAGTACGGACGGGGTACTCACGCGTGTGCCCGGAGGAATTGCCGGTTTTCAGCATGCACAGCGCATGCGGGGAAAACCGGCATTTCCTCTCCTCTGACCCAAGGGGTTAAGACGCTGAACGTATGTGCGCAGGAGTCTGCGCGTGCGACTTGGATTTCCTTTATTTTTAAGAGAGTTGCGCATGTGTAAAGGCCTCCGGTTTTTACGCATTGAAAAACCACACGTAAATACTTAGTTTTACAGGTAAGTGGTCTATTAATACAATTTATACATTTTTTTCCCACAGGTTTATTATTTTAAAAGAATTTACAGTAAGGTAAGTTTAGTTATAGCCCCAATTTTTTATATAATAATTTTTTTCAAATTTTAAAATTATTGTTTAAAATAGTTTTTTACAGTTATTTATGGTTCATTTAAGTAGCTCAATGTTTTTTTTTAATTTTCTTTCACGTTTAAGTAGTGTTTTGGGGCCAGGAGTTTTCATGAGTTTGACAGCTCTTACTGTCAAACTCATGAATGAACTTTTGCAACCTCCCATTGGTTGCCCTGTGCTCACGTGATCCCAGCCGGCTCATCGCACTAAGTACGCCGCTGGGTCATGCACGCAGGACCTCAAGCGGGCCAGTGAGAGGAAATGCAATGCGGGCCACGATTCAAATGTCAGTGCGCCGGGTAAGTGCACATCGGAGGGCTTGCACGCGCGGCAAGCTCCCGATCCTAATTTCAGGACCAATATCCTTCCTTACTATTGTGTTAATCTCCTCTTTAATGAGCAATACTACCCCACCTGATTTTCCTTTTTTCCTGTCCTTCCTGAATATTGAATACCCCTGGATGTTGAATTCTCAGACTTGGTCATCCTGGATCCACCCAGGATTACAAAAATAGTAACTGTCTCTGGTTCCAAGTTATTCCACGTGGATTCAAATTGAACTTCCACCCTTCATGTTTTGGATCCACCCAGGATTACAAAAATAAGGATCGCAAGCTTCATCAACTCTTGGCACCAATGCTCCTCCGGAACCGTCTTCCCCGTCACTTTCCTCTGATCCCATCCCTTCTTCCAATCTCACCCCCTGCCGCATTTTCACTATCCCCTCTGACCTTCCCCTCTCTTGACCCCGAACGATCAGTTCTCAGCAAAGGCCTGAGCTTCATCCCCTTATGCCCCCATCTCAATGAATTTTGAGCTCGGCACGATGCTGAGCTCTTTTTCCGCTGCCTTCATCTCCGTGCCCACTTCATTGCCCAGGAGTCTTCCCCCGCACAGCTGACCCTTTCTCCCGCTTTCAGAATTCTCATTCTACCTGGACCCCTCCCTCTGGCCTCTTACCCTCTCTAGATCTTTTCATTGCTAACTGCCGATGTGACATCGGCCGTCTCAATTTCTCTGCTCCCCTCTCTCACTCCAACCTAACTCCCTCTGAACTTGCAGCACTCCATTCTCTCCGATCCAACCCTAACATTAACATTAAACCTGCTGATAAGGGTGGTGCTGTTGTTGTTTGGCGAACTGACCTCTACCTTGCGGAAGCTGAACGCCAACTCTCCAACACCTCCTCCTACCTCCACCTGGACCATGACCTCATGACCGAACATCAAGCCACTGTTTCCAAGACTGTCACTGACCTCATCTTCTCTGGAGATCTTCCCTCCATGGCCACCAACCTCATAGTCCTCCAACCCCGCACAGCCCGCTTCTACCTCCTTCCCAAGGTCCACAAACAGGACTGCCCTGGTAGACCCATCGTTTCAGCCTGTTATTGCCCCACGGAACTTATCTCTTCCTATCTCGACTCTATCTTTTCTCCCCTTGTCCAGTCTCTTCCCACCTACATTCGCGACACTTCTGATGCCCTCCGTCACTTTAACAGTTTTCAGTTTCCTGGCCCAAACCGTCTCCTTTTCACTATGGACATACAATCCCTCTACACCTCTATCCCCCACCAGGATGGCCTGAGGTCACTCCGTTTCTTCCTTGAACAGAGGCCCAACCAGTCCCCTTCCACCACCACACTCCTCTGCCTGGCTGAACTTGTTCTCACATTGAACAACTTCTCCTTTGACTCCACTCACTTCCTCCAAATTAAAGGTGTTGCTATGGGAACCTGCATGGGCCTTAGCTATGCCTGCCTGTTCATGGGATATGTGGAACATTCTTTGTTCCAGTCCTACTCAGGTCCCCTCCCTCACCTCTTTTTCTGGTACATCGATGACTGTATCGGTGCCGTTTCCTGCTCTCACCCTGAATTGATAAGTTCATTCACTTTACTTCCAATTTCCACCCTTCCCTCACCTCCACATGGTCCACCTCCGACTCTTCCCTTCCCTTCCTTGACTTTTCCATCTCCATTTCTGGCGATCGGCTTTCAACAAATATCCACGACAAGCCCACTGACTCCCACAGCTACCTGGACTACATTTCCTCCCACCCCGCTTCCTGTGAGGACTCTATTCCATTCTCCCAGTTTCTCCGTCTCCGCCGCGTCTGTTCTGACGATGCCGCCTTCCATACCAGTGCTTCCGACAAGTCTTCCTTTTTACCCAACTGAGGATACCCCTCTACTGTGGTTGACACGGCCCTTGACCATGTCCGTTCCATTTCCCGCACTTCTGCTCTCACCCGTTCCCCTCCCTCCCAGAACCACGATAGGGTTCCCCTTGTCCTCACCTTTCACCCCACCAGCCTCCCCATTCAACGGATCATCCTCCGCCATTTCCGCCACCTCCAACGTGATCCCACCACCAAACACATTTTCCCCTCACCTCCCCTTTCAGCATTCCGAAGGGACCGCTCCCTCCGCGACACCCTGGTCCACTCCTCAGTCACGCCTTACAGCCCTTCTCCTTTGCCTGGCACCTTCCCATGCAAGCACAGGAGAAGCAACACACGCCCTTTTACCTCCTCCCTTCCCACTATCCAGGGCCCCAAACACCCCTTCCAGGTGAAACAGTGATTTACTTGTACATCTTGCAATTCAATATACTGTATTCGCTACTCACGATGTGGTCTCCTCTACATTGGGGAGACCAAACGCAGATTGGGCGACTGCTTTGCGGAACACTTCCGTTCAGTCCGTAAGGGTGACCCTGAGCTTCTGGTCGCCTGTCACTTTAATTCTCCGCTTCACTCTCACTCTGATCTCTCTGTCCTCGGCCTATTACATTGTTCCAATGAAGCTCAACGTAAGCTCGAGGAACAGCACCTCATCTTTCGATTAGGCACTTTACAGCCTTCCAGGCTCAACATAGAGATCAACAATTTCAGACAATAACCCCTGCCCCCATTTTTCATGCTGTATTATTTTGCCATTCCCATTTGCAACATTTTATCTTTCCTGCCTCTTACATAAGCACTGCCTGTTCTTTCAATTCCTTCCTCCCCTCCTAACCCACCCCCCACCCCCCGCCATCTCTGCACCTGCTTAATATCTGTTACATCTCCAGCATTGCGGTGCAGGAGCTGCGATTGGATACATACTGGACCATTCGCGATGCTGAGGATGTCGTGGATATCACGTTTAAGCAGTTGGTCACACCGCAGGCAAAAGTTGGACAGGCAGAAAGGGAAGGGGTGAACGACAGACAGAGTAATAGGGGCAGGCAGGTAGTGCAGGAGTCCCCTGTGGACATCCCCCTCTCAAACAGATATATCACTTTGAATACTGTTGAGGGGATGGCTTATCAGAGGAAGGCAGCAGCAGCCAACTTCCTGGCACCAGGGGTGGCTCTGCTGCACAGGACGGGAGGAAAAAGAGGGGGAGAGCTATAGTAGTAGGGGATTCTATTGTAAGGGGAATAGATAGGTGTCTCTGCGGCCGCAAACGAGACTCCAGGATGGTGTGTTGCCTCCCTGGTGCAAGGGTCAAGGATGTCTCAGAGCGGCTGCAGAACATTTTGGAAGGGGAGGGTGACCAGCCAGTTGTCGTAGTGCATATAGGTACCAACGATATAGGTAAAAAACGGGATGAGGTCCTAAAAGCTGAATATGGGGAGTTAGGAAGTAAATTAAAAAATAGGACCTCAAAGGTAGTAATCTCAGGATTGCTACCAGTGCCACGTGCTAGTCAGAGTAGAAATAGAAGGATATTTCAGATGAATACGTGGCTAGAGGAATGGTGCAAGGGGGAGGGATTCAAATTCCTGGGATATTGGGACCAGTTCTGGGAGAGATGGGAGCAGTACAAACCGGACGGTTTGTACCTGGGCAGGGCCGGGACCGATGTCCAAGGGGAAGTGTTTGCTAGTGCTCTGGGGGAGGGTTTAAACTAAAATGGCAGGGGGTTGGGAACCTGAGCAGGGAGACAGAGAAAAGGGAAACAAGGATAAAAGCAAAAGATAGGAAGGAGAAAAACAAAAGTGGCAGCCAGAGAAATCAACGGTTTAAATCAAACTTGGCCACAGTAAATAATAATTCTAATAGGTCTAAGAGCATTAAAAAAACAAGCCTGAAGGCTTTGGCCTAGAAATTCGGTGGCAGCCCAAACGGGGCATCAAGCTCGCCTGGGCGCCGGAATTACTGCTGCGAACGGAGCCGTTGCGCCCGCCGGAAATTCAGTTTGAGTGCCCCAAGAGGGACACGGGGCGCTGCTTGAGGCGCCCCGCGTCCCTCTTGGTCGCTGAAACTGAATATCACAGCGCAACGTGCCGCAGTGCCACACACTGCGGCATGGCGCACTGCGGTGCTGCAGGCCTTCCTCCACTTCTTAAGGGGGAGGGGCCTGCACCAGCGTGATGACCGATCGCGAGTGCCGGCAAAAGAGCCCGGCACAGAGGAGAAGTGTCGGGCTCTCGGGACACAGCCGGCACTGCCTGGGGGAGGATCAGGAGGCCGGGGATGGAGGTGCTGGCAGGCGGCCACTGAAAAAAATGGCCGCCCCGCACCTCCACCTTAATTTGCACCACTACCGCCACAGGTAGGCCCCGTGAACCGGGCGCGATTTGCGACCGGCGTAACCGGGGTGAGCGCGACTAAATATCGCGATCGGGGCGGTAGCGGGGCGCTGCACACACCGATGACATCATCGGTGCCGGCGCAGTGCTACAGGCTAAAGCTGCCATTAGCGCCCCGCTAAATATCGCGGGAGGCATGGCCAGTGGCACTAAAGCCACTGAGTGCCCTCTTTAGGCGCTAACTGGTGGCGCAGCCCACCGAATTTCTAGGCCTTTGTGTCTTAATGCGAGGAGCATTCGTAATAAGGTGGATGAATTAGCTGCACAAATAGAGGTAAACGAATATGATTTGATTGGAAACATGGCTCCAGTGTGGCCAAGGCTGGGAAATCAAAATCCAGGGGTATTTAATATTCAGGAAAGATAAGCAAAAAGGAAAGGGAGGTGGGGTAGCATTGCTGGTTAAAGAAGGGATTAACACAAATGTAAGGAAGGAAATTAGCTCTGATGATGTGGAATCTGTATGGGTAGAACTGAGAAAAACCAAGGGGCAGAAAACATTAGTGGGAGTGGTATATAGACCTCCAAACAGTAATGCGGAGGTTGGCGATGGCATTAAAAGGGAAATTAGAGAAGTGTGCAATAAGGGCACAGCAGTCATCATGGGTGACTTTAATCTACATATAGATTGGGCTAACCAAATTAGTAACAATACTGTGGAGGAGGAATTCCTGGAGTGTTTACGGGATGATTTCCTGGACCACTATGTCGAGGAACCAACCAGAGATCAGGCCATCTTAGATTGGGTATTATGTAATGAGAAAGGTTTAATTAGCAATCTTTTTGTACGAGGCCCCTTGGGTCGGAGCGATCATGATATGATAGAATTCTTCATTAAGATGGAGAATGAAATAGTTGACTCAGAGACTAGGGTCCTGAATTTAAATAAAGGAAACTACGATGGTATGAGGCGCGAGTTGGGTAGGATTGATTGGGGAATGTCACTCAAAGGCTTGACGGTGGATAGGCAATGGCAAACATTCAAAGACCGCATGGATGAACTGCAGAATTTGTTCATCCCAGTTTGGCATAAAAATAAAACAAAAAAGGTGACTCAACCATGGCTAACAAGGGAAATTAGGGATAGCACAAGATCCAAGGAGAGGTCATATAAATTGGCCAGAAAAAGCAGTAAACCTGAGGACTGGGAGCAGTTTAGGATTCAACAAAGGAGGACAAAGGGTTTAATTAAGAAGGAGAAAATAGAATATGAGAGTAAGCTTTCAGGGAACATAAAAACTGACTGTAAAAGCTTTTATAGATATGTGAAGAGAAAAAGATTGGTGAAGTCAAGCGTAGGTCCCTTGCAGTCAGAATCAGGGGAATTTATAATGGGGAACAAAGAAATGGCAGACCAATTAAATACATATTTTGGTTCTGTCTTCAAAAAGGAGGACACAAATAACCTCCCAAAGATGTCGGGGAACATAGGGTCTGATGAAAGGGAGGAACTGAAAGAAATCGATAGCAAAATACTGCAGATGTAGGAAATCCGAAATAACAACAGAAAATGCTGGAAAAACTCAGCAGGTCAGGCAACATCCGTGGAGAGAAATTTGAGTTGACGTTTCGGGTTGGACCCTTCTTCAAAACTGAAAAGAAAAGAAACTAGATCGGAGGCAGGGCTGCGATCGGACAAAAGAATAAAAGAAACAAAAGAAGTAAAAGAGATTAGAAGCTAGACGAGATAGTAATAGGCTGGGATTAGGTGTAAAGTGTACTGGCAGGGCAAAAGATAGCTGCCAGGTGTGAGAGAGAAACAAAAGGAAAGGGGGGGGGGGAAAGGAGTGGAACAATTACAAGAGAAAATGAAATGGGGGCCGAGCTTATGATCTGAAATTGTTGAACTCGATATTGAGTCCGGAAGGCTGCAGACTGCCGAATCGGAAGATGAGGTTCATCCGACGCTTCAACAAAAAACTTTTCTTCTTCCTTTCCGATGTCAAGGATCGCAAGCTTCATCAACTCTTGGACACCAACGCCCCTCCGGAACCTTCTTCCCCTTCACTTTCCTCTGACCCCCCCTTCTCCCAATCCCACCCCCTGCCACGTTTTCACTATCCCCTCTGACCTTCCACTCTCTGACCCTGAACGATCAGTCCTCAGCAAAGGCCTGAGCTTCATCCCCTTACGCCCCCACCTCAATGAATTTCGAGCTCGGCACGATGTTGAGCTCTTTTTCCGCCGCCTTCGTCTCCGTGCCCACTTCACTGGCCAGGAGTCTTCCCCCCGCACAACTGACCCTTTCTCCCGCTTGCAGAATTCCCGTTCTACCTGGACCCCTCCCCCTGGCCTCTTACCCTCTCTAGGTCTTTTCATCGCTAACTGCCGCCGTGACATCGGCCATCTCCATTTCTCTGCTCCCCTCACCCACTCCAACCTACCTCCCTCTGAACTTGCAGCACTCCATTCTCTTAGATCCAACCCTGACATTGTCATTAAACCCGCTGACAAGGGTGGTGCTGTTGTTGTTTGGCGTACTGACCTCTACCTAGCGGAAGCTGAACGCCAACTCTCCGACACCTCCTCCTACCTCCACCTGGACCATGACCCCACTACCGAACATCAAACCACCGTTTCCAAGACTGTCACCGACCTCATCTCCTCTGGAGATCTTCCCCCTGCTGCCACCAACCTCATAGTTCCCCAACCCCGCACAGCCCGCTTCTACCTCCTTCCCAAGATCCACAAACAGGACTGCCCTGGTAGACCCATCGTTTCAGCCTGTTCTTGCCCTACAGAGCTTATCTCTTCCTATCTTGACTCTATCTTTTCTCCCCTTGTCCAGTCTCTTCCCACCTACATCTGCGACTCTTCGGACGCCCTCCGCCACTTTAACAGTTTCCAGTTTCCTGGCCCCAACCGCTTCCTTTTCACCATGGACGTACAATCCCTCTACACCTCCATCCCCCACCCAGATGGCCTGAGGGCGCTCCGCTTCTTCCTTGAACAGAGGCCCGACCAGTCCCCATCCACCACGACCCTCCTCCGCCTGGCTGAACTTGTTCTCACATTGAACAACTTCTCCTTTAACTCCACTCATTTCCTCCAAATCAAAGGTGTTGCCATGGGTACCCGCATGGGTCCTAGCTATGCCTGCCTTTTCGTGGGCTATGTGGAACAATCTTTGTTCCAGTCCTACTCGGGTCCCCTCCCTCACCTCTTTTTCCGATACATTGATGACTGTATCGGTGCCGTTTCCTGCTCTCGCCCCGAACTTGACAATTTCATTCACTTTGCCTCCAATTTCCACCCTTCCCTCACCTTCACATGGTCCATCTCGGACTCTTCCCTTCCCTTCCTCGACTTCTCCGTCTCCATCTCTGGGGATAGGTTATCGACCAATATTTACTACAAGCCCACTGACTCCCACAGCTACCTGGACTACACTTCCTCCCACCCGCTTCCTGTAAGGACTCTATTCCATTCTCCCAGTTTCTCCGCCTCCGCCGTATCTGCTCCGACGACGCAACCTTCCACACCAGTGCTTCAGACATGTCTTCCTTTTTCCGCAACCGAGGATTCCCCTCTACTGTGGTTGACACTGCCCTCGACCGTGTCAGTTCTATCTCCCGCACTTCTGCCCTCACCCCTGCCCCTCCCTCCCGGAACCACGATAGGGTTCCCCTTGTCCTCACCTTTCACCCCACCAGCCTCCACATTCAACGGATCATCCTCCGGCATTTCCGCTACCTCCAAAGTGATCCCACCACCAAACGTATCTTCCCCTCCCCTCCCCTTTCAGCATTCCGCAGGGACCGCTCCCTCCGAGACACCCTAGTCCACTCCTCTATCACCCCAAACAGCCCTTCCTCTTCGCCTGGCACCTTCCCGTGCAAGCAGAGGAGATGTAACACCTGCCCCTATACCTCCCCCCTTCCCACTGTCCAGGGCCCCAAACACCCCTTCCAGGTGAAACAGCGATTTACTTGTACTTCTCACAATCTAGTATACTGTATTCGCTGCTCACGATGCGGTCTCCTCTACATTGGGGAGACCAAACGCAGATTGGGTGACCGCTTTGCGGAACACCTCCGTTCAGTCCGTAAGGGTGACCCCGAGCTTCCGGTCGCCTGTCATTTTAATTCACCGCTCCATTCCCACTCGGACCTCACCGTCCTTGGCCTCTTGTATTGTTCCACGGAAGCTCAACGTAAACTCGAGGAACAGCACCTCATCTTCCGATTAGGCAGTCTGCAGCCTTCCGGACTCAATATCGAGTTCAACAATTTCAGATCATAAGCTCGGCCCCCATTTCATTTTCTCTTGTAATTGTTCCACTCCTTTCCCCCCCCGCCTTTCCTTTTGTTTCTCTCTCACACCTGGCAGCTATCTTTTGCCCTGCCAGTACACTTTACACCTAATCCCAGCCTATTACTATCTCGTCTAGCTTCTAATCTCTTTTACTTCTTTTGTTTCTTTTATTCTTTTGTCCGATCGTAGCCCTGCCTCCGATCTAGTTTCTTTTCTTTCCAGTTTTGAAGAAGGGTCCAACCCGAAACATCAACTCAAATTTCTCTCCACGGATGTTGCCTGACCTGCTGAGTTTTTCCAGCATTTTCTGTTGTTATAACTGAAAGAAATCAGTATTTCTAAGGTAATGGTGTTAGGGAAATTGATGGGATTGAAGGCCGATAAATCCCCAGGGCCTGATAATCTACATCCTAGGGTACTTAAGGAAGTGGCCCTAGTAATAGTAGATGCATTGCTGATCATCTTCCAACATTCGATGGAATCTGGAACTGTACCCATGGATTGGAGGGTAGCTAATGGTACCCCACTATTCAAAAAAGTTGGTAGAGAGAAAACGGGGAATTACAGACCGGTAAGTCTGACATTGGTAGTGGGGAAAATGCTAGAGTCCATTATGAAAGATGTAATAGCAGAGCACTTGGAAAACAGTGACAGGATCGGACAAAGTCAACATGGATTTACAAATGGTAAATTGTGCTTGACTAATCTACTGGAATTTTTTGAGGATGTAACTGGTAAAATAGATAAGGGAGAACCAGTGGATGTGGTGTATTTGGACTTTCAGAAGGCTTTCGATAAGGTCCCGCATAAGAGATTAGCGTGTAAAGTTAAGGCACATGGGATTGGGGGCAAGGTCATAGAGTCATAGAGTTTTACAGCACAGAAAGAGGCCCTTCGGCCCATCGTGTCTGCGCCGCGATGTTGTTGTGTCTGTGTATAATAAGACACAGACTGCAGGAGAACGGTACAACAGGTGTTTACTCAACGTGGCTCACACGGGAACTGATCTGTACAGATTACTACTCAGTGCTATATACAGGTGTGGTCACTGCCGGTACTGCAGTATACATGAGCTGTAAAAGATAGTTCCCCCCTTAAAGGTATATACATTACAATTCCTCCCCTTTTAGATTAACAGTTCCATAACACTCATTTAACAATTAAATATCAAACTAAGTACAATTAACACTTTTAACATGCAACATTAGCTGAAAATAGTCTATTTATATATTCAGTCTTTGGGGAGGCTTCCTGATCCTTTCTGGATAGCGCCTTTCCCGAGTGTCTTGCGCTTGGTGCGGAGGCGATTCTGGCCACCTGTCGCCGGTTGGTTCATCAGCTTCCGATGCTACTGTTTCTGGGGTAGATGCGACCTGTACGTTGTGTTCATCACCAGGTACGTATGGGCGAGGCATGGGGTTGACTTGTTCCTGTGACTCTAGGATCTGGTCAGCATGGCGTCTCACGATGCTCTCCCCAACGTCCACTGTGTACATTAGTGGGCCCTGCCGTGTGCATATCGTTCCTGGCTGCCATTTTTCTGTTCGGTAGTCGCGGACCAAGACTGGTTGCCCTACATTGAAGATCCTTGTTGGCTTCTCATGGATGTGCTGGAATTGCTTACTCTCAACATCTCTTCGTACGTTTGGTCTGAGCAAATCCAGGCGAGATCTTAACCTTCGGTTAAAGAACATCATGGCTGGGGCCTGGTTGGTGACTGCATGTGTCGCATTCCGGTAGGCGAACAGGAAATTGTCCAGCTTGTGCTGCAGCGGAATGTTGTCATTGTACATAGCCTTTATTGCCTTCTTAAAGGTTTGTACGAACCTCTCAGCCAATCCATTTGTGGCTGGACGATACGGGGCGGATGTGTAATGCCTTACCCCATTCTTTTTCAAGAACCTCCGGAAATCTTCGGACACAAACTGTGGTCCGTTGTCGGAGCAAATCTGTTCTGGCAAGCCATTCCTGGCAAAAATGGTCCGTAGGACAGCAATAGTTTTCTCCGTGGCGGTGGAGGACATTTTGATGACCTCAGGCCATTTCAAGTGCGCATCCACGGCTATTAAAAACATTGAGTCCATGAATGGACCAGCAAAATCAATATGCACCCGTTGCCATGGAGATGAGGGCCACTCCCATGGGTGTAGAGGGGCCTGTGGTGGTGCATTTTGGACTTTCTGGCATCCTGAGCAGCTCTTGGTCAGGTCCTCAATTTGTTTGTCGATTCCCGGCCACCACACATAAGCCCTGGCTAGGCTTTTCATTTTTACCCCTCCCAGATGACCCTCATGAAGCTCATTGAGCACTCTATCCCTTAACTTGGGTGGAATTACCACTCGGGATCCACACATCAAGGTCCCCCGACAGACTGACAGCTGTTCTCTCCTTGTCGAGAATGCTGGCAACAGTGAGTTGCCATGTGCTGGCCATCGCTTCACCGTCAAATCATATACCCGAGACAGTGTCGGGTCATTTCGGGTTTCCTTTTCGATACAAGCGTTAGTTACCAGTAGGTATTCAACTATAGTCGAATGGAATATTTTGACAGGATCCACTGCTGGTTCTTCCTTCGCAGTAGGCAGTGGCAGGCGTGATAGCCCATCAGCATTTCCATGCTGTTTCGTGCCCTTATATTCAATCTCATAGTAGTGCGCCCCTAGAAAAAGTGACCATCTTTGTAGTCGTTGCGCAGTCATCACCGGAACGCCCTTCTTCGGATTAAAAATGGAGACAAGAGGCTGGTGATCAGTCAGCAATGTGAATTTCTGTCCGTGCAGATAGTGATTGAACTTTTTCACTCCCCACACTAGGCTGAGGGCCTCCCTGTCAACCTGGGCGTAGTTACGCTCGGCTGAGGTTAGTGATCGTGACGCAAAGGCCGTCCAAGAATTTGTGCGACAGCACCACTCCAATGCCATAGGGTGACGCATCACATGCCAACCGAATTGGTAATGCTGGGTTGTAATGGGCCAATACCTCTTTTGATGTGATTAGTGTTTTGCTCTTCTGGAAAGCTCATCTACATTCGTCACTCCACTTCCATGGCACCCCAGTTTGCAGTAGGGAGTTCAGTGGGTGTAGTATTGTAGACAAATTTGGCAAGAACTTATGGTAATAGTTTACCAGCCCGAGGAACGACCTCAGTTGTGACACATTTTCCGGTGCTGTAGCCTTGACTACTGCCTCAATCTTCTCTGGGGACTTATGTAACCCCTCTTTATCGATAACATGGCCACAATACGAGATCTGTTTTCTAAAAAACTCGCACTTGTTTAGCTCGGAGCCCATATTCCTGCAATCTAGTGAGCACCTGCTCCAGGTTGGCAAGGTGATCACTGTCATTTTCGCCCGTGACCAGGATGTCGTCTAAATAACACTGGGTCCCTGGGATCCCTTGCAGGACTTGTTCCATTGCCTTCTGCCAAATAGCCGGAGCTGAAGCTACCCCGAATACCAGCCGGTTGTATTGGTAGAGACCTTTATGGGTGTTGATTGTGAGGTATTTTTTTGATGCTTCTTCTACCTCCATTTGCAGATACGCCTGGGCCAGATCAATCTTAGTGAAGCATTTCCCTCCAGATAGCGAGGCGAAAATATCTTCAATCCGCGGAAGTGGATATTGTACGGTGTGAAGGACCGGGTTCACTGTTACCTTAAAGTCCCCACAGATGCGAACCTTCCTTGGATCCCCAGGCGTGCTGCTCAACGACTTCTTCATCACAGGGACGATGGGTGTAGCCCACTCGCTCCAGTCTACCTTGGACAGTACACCTGAACGTTCCAGACTCTCCAGCTCTGCTTCGACGGCTGGGCGGATCGCATAAGGTGCCGGTCTGGCCGTAAAAAATTTTGGGCTTGCGTTTTCTTCAATTTTAATCGTCGCTGTCATGCCTTTTAGTGTTCCGAGTCCTTGCTGGAACACTTCTTTCGCATCAGTTAAGATCTTTGACAGTTGCCCAGGTGTGACGTCATCATCCTTTTTGTCAGCCACAGTCAGTGCCTGTATGGAATGCCAATCCAGTTGTATTTTCCAGATCCATTCACATCCCAGTAATGGTGGTCCTCCATCTTGCAATACATACATGTCTAGTTTTGGTGTTTCCTTACCGTTATATATAACGGCCACCCTTATTTTTCCTTTGGGGTAGACTTTTTGCCCTGTGTACGTCTTCAAAATAATTTTTGTGTCTCTCAAGGGTAAGTTTGAGAATAGCCGCTCATAGTCCCATCGGTTTATGACTGTTAGGGCTGATCCTGTGTCCAATTCCATCTTTACCTGGACTCCTGCTATCTTGAGAGTGACCCAAATGGTTCGGTGATCCTCCGTTGTGATCATGTTATGTAGTTTCAGACAACTCAGTTCCCTGCTTTCGGAGTCGTTATCACTCTTTTGTTCATCTGAACTATTCTCCGTCATCTTATGTCTTATGTACCTTCTTGTACTTTTCTTTGGTAGGTTTCTTATTGCTGGTTTTCTTTCCCGACCTGCAGACTCGTGCTATGTGTCATACTTTTCCACACTGTCTGCACACTTTGTCTTTGAACCAGCAATCATTCTGGTCGTGTGTTGTTCTGCCGCAGCGATAGCACTTCACTGTTCTATATGACATTTCGTTTGTGCCATATTCTTGTGGTCTCTGTTGTATCTCTGCAGCACCCCGTGCTGCTGCTTCATGTGATACCGCAATGTTGAAAGCCTTTTCCAGCGTAAGGTCCTTTTCAGATAAAAGCCGTTTCTGGGTTCCTTCACTTTGAAGCCCACACACAAACTTGTCCCTTAAGGTATCTGCCAGTCCCGCTCCAAACTGGCAGTGTTTTGATAGTTTGCGCAGTTCTGTTAAATAATCAGCATTGCTTTCATCCTTATGCTGGTTCCGTTTATGAAACTTGAATCTTTCTGCTATCAGCAGCGGTGTAGGGTTTAAATGTTCCTGTAGTATCGTTACTATGTCTTCAAAACTCTTTTCCATTGGCTTTGTTGGGGTTACTAGATTTCGTAATAAACCATACGTCTTTGCACCCATTAAATTTAACAATACCGACGCTTTCTTGTCATGTGACACCTCATTTGCCTTGCAGTATAGCTCTATTCATTCGACATATGTAGTCCAATCTTCGACTTCATTGTCAAATGCGGTGATACTGCCACTCTTCGGCATTTTGGGTGTGGTTTAAAATGGCGTCTCGCAATTACTTAAAATGGCGTATCCCGCGCTTTCCTTCCTCCCCCGCTGCTGCCAACGCCGCTCCCGGTGGTTCTCGTGGCAATGGCGGCACCCTGTAGGTTTCATGCACTTCTCCTGCGCTGCTGCCAAAGCCGCTCTCGGCGGTCCTCGTGGCAATGGCGGCGCCTCGCGGGTTTCTGCGCGTCTCTCTCTCCCTCTCTTCGACGCTGCTTGGCCCCTGAACACCGGCTACGCCCTGTGCGCTCTGCCCTCTCTCTCTCTCCCCCGTCGATGCTGCTCGGCCCTTTGCTGTGCCGCTCAGTCGGGCTCTAGCCCACCGCTGTCCGGGAAGGGTTTGCACACTACCTGTTGCCAGCCCGTTTCGCTGGACCACCTCGACTGGAAAGCCATGCCTGGCTCTCGACAGCCTCCCCCAAAATTCTCAAGTCTCTGCTGGATGACTGGGCAGTTGCCCGTGGTCGACGCCTGAGTCTCTGGCCTTGACCTCCAATCCACTGATCTCCAGGAACGAATCCCCGGGAGGTGATGCAGAGTTGCAGGTAGGTTCGAACTTGCCTTGTCGCCAATGTTGTGTCTGTGTATAATAAGACACAGACTGCAGGAGAATGGTACAACAGGTGTTTACTCAATGTGGCTCACACGGGAACTGATCTGTACAGATTACTACTCAGTGCTATATACAGGTGTGGTCACTGCCGGTACTGCAGTATACATGAGCTGTAAAAGATAGTTCCCCCCTTAAAGGTATATACATTACAGTATTGACTTGGATAGAGAACTGGTTGGCAGACAGAAAGCAAAGAGTTGGAATAAACGGGTCTTTTTCCGAGTGGCAGGCAGTGACTAGTGGGGTACCGCAGGGGTCGATCCTTGGACCCCAGCTATTCACAATATATATTAATGATCTAGACAAGGGAACTAGATGTAATATCTCCAAGCTTGCAGATGACACAAAGCTGGGTGGGCGTGTGTGCTGTGAGGAGGATGCCGAGAAACTCCAGGATGATTTGGACAGGTTGGGTGATTGGGCAGAAGCATGGCAGATGCAATATAACGTGGATAAATGCTAGTTTATCCACTTTGGTAGCAAAAACAGGAAGGCAGATTATTATCTGAATGGCAATAGATTGGGAGAAGGGGAGGTGCAACAAGACCTGGGTGTCCTTGTGCACCAGTCACTGAAGGTAAGCATGCAGGTGCAGCAGGCGGTTAAGAAGGCAAATGGTATGTTGGCCTTCGTAGCGAAAGGGTTTGAGTACAGGAACAAGGATGTCTTGCTGCAGTTGTACAGGGCCTTGGTGAGACCACATCTTGAGTGTTGTGTGCAGTTTTGGTCGCCTTATCTGAGGAAGGATGTTCTTGCCATGGAAGGAGTTCAGTGAAGATTCACCAGGCTGATACCTGGGATGTCAGGAATGACGTATGAGGAGAGATTGGGTTGATTAGGCTTATACTCGCTGGAGTTTAGAAGAATGAGAGGGGATCTCATTGAAACTTATAAAATTCTGACAGGACTGGACAGACTAGATGCTGGAAGGATGTTCCCGATGGTCGGGGGAGTCCAGAACCAGGGGTCACAGTCTAAGGATAAGGGGTAAGCCATTTAGGACAGAAATGAGGAATTTCTTCACCCAGAGAGTGGTGAACCTGTGGAATTCTCTACCACAGAAGGCAGTAGAGGCCAATTCATTAAATATATTCAAGATGGATTTGGATATATTTCTTAAGGCCAAAGGGATCAAGGGGTATGGGGAGAAAGCTTAATTTGGATGATCAGCCATGATCACATTGAATGGCGGAGCAGGCTGGACGGGCCGAATGGCCTACTCCTGCTCCTATCTTCTATGTTTCTATGTTTTCGAGTTCTGATGAAGGGTCCCAGACCTGAAACGTTAACTCTGTTTCTCTCTCCACGGATGCTGCCTGGCCTGCTGAGTATTTCCAGCATTTTCTGTTGTTATTTCAGATTTCCAGCATCTGCAGTATTTTGCTATTGTTTTTGGTCATCCTAGAGCCATGTCTCCGTAATCCCAATTATATCATATCCGTTTACATCTATTTGCGCAGCTAATTCATCCACCGTATTATGAATGCATTTCTATTTTCATTCCTTTGCAATTGATTTTACACAGTCTCACCCCAATGGAGCATAAAATTCGTCAAAAAAAACCAAATAAAGATCATGAACTTTTTTGAGCATGGATGACAATATAATCATAGAAGATAATAATTAATAAATGAGAATTTTTTTTGCATTAAAATGGTTATCAGCATCTTTACATAGGTTATTACCAACTACTGGTTCCATGATCAATAAAAAGGACTAATATTAACTGTGATAAAATTAGTGTGAAAGGTTTAGAGGGAGCAGAATTATTAAAGTGCATTCAGGAGAACTTTTTTAGCCAGTACGTAGCAAGCCCAACAAGAGAGGGGGGCGGTTCTGGACCTAGTTTTAGGAAACAAAGCTGGGCAGGTGGAAACGGTATCAGTGGGAGAGCATATTGGTGGTAGTGATCATAATTCAGTTTGATTTAGTGTTGTTATGGAAAAGGACAAGGATAGACCAGGAATAAAAGTTCTCAATTGGGGAAAAGCTAATTTTACTAAGCTGAGATGTAATTTAGCCAAAGTGGACTGGAGACAGAAACTTGAAGGTAAATCATTGTCAGAGCAGTGGGAGACATTCAAGGAGGAGATCGTGAGGGTTCAGAGCAAGTATGTTCCCTTGAAGAACAAGGGTGGGACTAACAAATCTAGAGCTCCCTGGATGTGAAGAGGCATACAGAGTAGGATAAAGAAAAAAAGGGAAGTTTATGACAGATATTGAGAGCTCAATACTGCAGAAATCCTGGAGGAGGGGTGAAATTAAAAAGGAAATTAGGAAAGCAAAGAGAAGGAATGAAAAAATATTGGCAAGTAAAATCAAGGAAAACCCAAAGATGTTTTATAAATACATTAAGAGCAAGAGGATAACTAAAGTAAGAGTAGGGCCTATTAGGGACCATAAAGGTAACCTGTGTGTGGAAGCGGAAGACATGGATATGGCTCTTAATGAATACTTTGCGTCTGTTTTCACAAAAGAGAGGGACGATGCAGAAATTGCAATCAGGGAGGAGGAGTGTGAAATATTAGATGAAATAAACATAGTGAAAGAGGAAGTATTAAGGGGTTTAGCATCTTTGAAAGCGGATAAATCCCCAGGCCCGGATGAAATATATCCCAGACTGTTAAGAAAAGTAAGAGAGGAAATAGCAGAGGCTCTGACCATCATTTTCCAATCCTCTCTGGCTACAGGTGTGGTGGCGGAGGACTGAGGGACTGCTAATGTGGTACCATTGTTTAAAAAGGGAGAAAGTGATAGACTGAGTAATTACAGGCCAGTGAGCCTAACCTCAGTGGTGGGAAAATTATTGGAAAAAAATTCTGAGGGACAGAATAAATCTTCATTTAGAAAGACACGGATTAATCAGGAAAAGTCAGCATGGATTTGTTAAGGGAAGGTCGTGTCTGACTAACTTGATAGAATTTTTGAGGAGGTAACAAGGAGGTTCGATGAGGGTAGTGCATTTGATGTAGTCTATATGGATTTTAGCAAGGCTTTTTATAAGGTCCCACATAGCAGACTGATCTTGAAAGTAAAAGCCCATGGGATCCAAGGCAAAGTGGCAAGTTGGATCCAAAATTGGCTCAGAGGCAGGAAACAAACGGTAATGGCTGAAGGGTGTTTTTGTGACTAGAAGGCTGTTTCCAGTGGGGCTCCACAGTGCTCAGTACTGGGTCCTTTGCTTTTTGTGGTATATATCAATGGTTTGGACTTGAATGTAGGAAGTATGATTAAGAAGTTTGTAGATGATACAAAAATTGGCCGTGTGGTTGATAATGAAGAAAAAGCTGCAGAATGCAGGAAGATATCAATGGACTGGTCAGGTGGGCAGAACAGTGGGAAATGGAAGTCAATCCAGAGAAGTGTGATGTAATGCATTTGGGGAGGGCTAATAAGGCAAGGGAATACACAATAAATGGTAGGACACTGAGAAATGCAGAGGATCAGAGGGACCTTGGAGTGCATGTCCACAGATCCCTGAAGGTAGCAGGACAGGTGGATAAGATGGTTAAGAAGGCATACGGGATACTTTCCTTTATTAGCCAGGGCATAGAATATAAGAGCAGGGAGGTTATGCTTGAACTGTATTAAACGCTAGTTAGGCCGCAGCTAGAGTACCGCATACAGTTCTGGTCACCACACTACAGGAAGGATGTGATTGCACTGGAAAGGGTGCAGAGGAGATTTATGAGGATGTTACCTTGGCTGGGGAATTTTAGCTATCAGGAAAGATTGGATAGGCTGGGGTTGTTTTCGTTGGAACAGAGGAGGCTGAGGGGAGACCTAATTGAGGTGTATAAAATTATGAGAGGCCTAGATAGAGTGGATAGCAAGGACCTATTTCCCTCAGCAGAGGGGTCGATAACCAGGGGGCACAGATTTCAAGTAATTGGTAGGAGGTTTAGAGGGGATTTGAGGAGAAATTTCTTCACCCAGAGGGTGCTGGGGGTTTGGAACTCACTGCCTGAAAGGGTGGTAGAGGCAGAGACCCTCACCACATTCAAAAAGTACTTGGATATGCACTTGAGGTGCCGTAACCTACAAGGCTACAGACCAATTGCTGGAAAGTGGGATTAAGGTGGATAGCTCTTTGTCGGCCGGCACAGACAAAATGGATCGAATGACCTCCTTCTGTGCTGTAAATTTCTATGATTCCATGACTCTATGACAGTGATGTCTCACACACACACGGTCACTACCTGAAACAGACCAGTTGTTCCAAAGATGATTTAACACCTCAAATAAAACTGTCGTTTTCATCTGGAAACATGTGGTGCATATAAATATTTAAGTTTGTAAACATACCTTTGTAGCTGGAGATTTGCTCAGGATTCGGCTCCACCACCTCATTATGAATTGAAAGGCCTGGATGTTTGGACTGAATTTTGTCAAGTATGTCAAAGTCTATTTTACCTGAATGGAAAACAAAATACTTCTGAAAGCTTCTTTCCATGAATTCATTACAGTACATCTTGAATAGGAATAAGTGAGATGCATTCAAACTGCTAGGGGTTCACTTGTTCTTTGAAATCATGTACCTTTCATTGTAATTTTCCTTTACCTTTCAAATCAATTTTCACTGAACTGCAAGCAATGCTATTTTTGCAAAAGCAATACTACCTAATTGTATTTTCATTGAATTTTGCTATTAGTTCACAACTCTATTATTTGTTTAATATAAGGAAATAAAATGAATACATTGAAATCAGACAACACACTGTAGAGTTTGCTAAAGTAGCACTTCAAATTATGGAAAATGGACATCAAACAATAAAAGGATTTTGTTCTGAACAGTTTGCACCTTCTCAAATTTGCAGCGAGGTTCTTGGACATGGGAACTGATGGGCAGATATGCCACATTCCTTACATAATTTGTCCTCTGGAATTATTCTAATCAAACCGGAGTTAATGAACAAGTTGTTGCTGATGACATACAGTTCACCTGCTGTCCATATTGGAAAGCATTCAGCAGTGAGTTTGATCATTTACATCCCACATTTAATTATCCATTTGGACATAACACCATGTTCTTAATTAGTTGGCTAATTAATTGTTTACTGCAGAGCTGTGCAGACTCTCTGCCTTGTCTTTTACACTGAGTCTCATGCAGTGTTTGAATTCATTTCAAATATTTAGGAGAAGAGAGATTGATATTTTATCACACAAGTTTCTGTATAACACACAAAAATTAAAAGCAGTTTTTAATTTGAAATATCAACTGAAACACATATTTAGAAACAACCATTTGTTTCATACAATTTTCAAGGAAATACTTTTTTATTTGCATTTTGTTTTAAATGTGAGTTAAAGACATTCATAAATTAACAGTGCATCAGTTACTTAGGATAAAATGTATTCAATGGTTATACATGAAGGAGTTGAGATGACATCATTGAGCTGGTACCATTCCAGTCCATCAACAGTACCTGGAATATGGCAGACCTGCTGCAGAGGGTTCACTCAGTTCCTGTCTTCCATCGCCAGGCATGTAAGCACCTTCTTAACTCCAAGAGATGCTTATATCCCCGCAAGTAGGATCGTCATCAGTTACTCGTGGTTTAGAGAAACTGACAAGTGCAAGTTTGAGCCCTCACTATCTGCAGAGCAGGTACCAGGAAATCCTCAATAGCTTCACGTTGAATAGTGGAACTCAACTTAAATGTGCGTACCTCTCCATCGTTTTCCTGGCCACCACAAGGATGCTCAGCAAACCCATTGAACAGTGATTCCTCCAGCTGCAGATGCAGATTTTCTACAGTAATTACTTGCCACTGCAACCCAATCGTGGTCAGCACCGAACCAGAATATATGGTCAGGAATTCCCTCACAGGTGCTGCCGCTCTGCTGCTGTAACTTCGCTGCACATGTGCAAACTGTGTTTCTGCCGCACTTCCTGCAAAGTTACAACGGGAGACCAGAAGCAGCACCAAGGAAGTTGCTGGCCTATGACTTTGTTATAAAATGACAAAACAGACCAAAATTCCCTTTTCCTTTTGTCAACATGCTTCTGAAAATATATGTTCAAACTGCTAGGAGTTCACTTGTTCTTTGAAATCATGTACCTTTCATTGTAATTTTCCTTTACCTTTCAAATCAATGTTCACTGAATTGCAAGCAATGCTATTTTTGCAAAAGCAATACTATGTAGCGGTTCGTGTAGATCGCCACTAAATAACAGAGTTTGACTTCGACGAACTATAAATACGTTGTTTATTTACAGGAACAGGCTAATTACAGCAGGTAAGATAGCAGGTAAGATGGCTGACTGTAGGAGCACCCTGGTGCAGGTCTGGTCCCAGCGGGGACTCCACGAGGACTGAGTTCGCAGTCCTGTGGGGAGCGTGATGACGCCATCACGTTTGTGTTGTGATGTCATCACGGTGTTCGCGTTTCCCGTGCTTAGGGCATCACGTGATGCGCGTCGTTGCGTCGCTGGCCGTTGAGGCCGAGGTCGCGAGGCCAGGCTGTGCCGGTGCTTGCCGCGGGAGCGGAAGATCACGTCGCTCCCGTCGGCTGGCCGTTGAGGCCGAAGACGCTAGGCCGGGCTGTGCCGGCGCACGCACATCACGTTGTACGTGACGTGACGTCAGCGCGCTAGGGCACGTCTTAAAGGGGCAATGGCCCCAACAGGTAAGTTAAAAGGGCAACGGCCCCAAAAGGTAAGTTAAACATACAGTAAGGGAAGTTAAAGGGAATTATGTGTCTCAATGTAAGGGACAACCAGTGGTACAGCCACACAGGCCCCCCCAGAATTTGCTTTAACGAAAGCCCAAGGATGAGATGGTCTGACGAGCTGGTGGTCACGGCGGTCGTGCTGTCTCGACTTGGTAGGCGAGGTATGAAGATGCTGCTTGTGAGCGGATCCTTACGCGCGTCGTGGCGAATAAAACGTATCCGTCAGGCGAAGGACCGTGGAGACGTGCGAAACAGCAGGCCTTGTCAGAGTGACAGGCAGGTTGGGCGGATGTGGGCGATGTCTCCGTTGATGTTGAAACAAGTCCTTGTTCTGACGAACTCTGCAGGAACGCCAATGGGTGATCCAGGAGGACTTGACTGGTGAGGTCGGTGAACTCGCCGACAGATGAGCGAAACCTTCGGGAGGCTGGAACGCACGGAATGGTGCGTGCCATAGTGCTACGACGATAACACAACGGAGGGTGAAGAGTTGCTGCGTTGATCAGTGATCGGTGAGGCTAGCAACTTTCACGTGGCTGATCGCGGCCGGAGGAAGCCCGTTGGACCCGTCCTCGATGTGTGCAGCTTCAGTAGACGTTTGCATTTGCTAAAGGGAAAACTGGAGAAAGGGCGGCAACGGTCCAGGTTGTTGTTGCTTTCAGGAGGGGTAACTCTGCCTGGAGGGCGTCAACACTTGTAACAGTTGTAGATTTAGGAGAAAACAGCCGGGAGGGCGGCACACTTTTTGTTCATGCCGAATCGTGTAGTAGGTAACACAACCAGCAGGCTGAAGGGCTGGTACGTCGTCGGCGGGGAAGGAGTCGTCGGTGTTCACGAGGGATGTGTCCTCGTGCGCGAGGAGTGTGTCCTCGTGTTTTGCGGGGGTGAGTCCTCGTGGTATCCCCGCGGGGCGCGCTCCGATCTTGTGGGCCCGAACATGCTGTGCCCCGCGCTTGGAGAGATGTACACTTTGGACGTAGAGGCGGACGATCCGTGTGGCGGTAGAAGATTCGAATATGGAGACCGTGAGCACGTGCGTGGTCTGTGCCGCATCGATGTTCTCGGCGAACAGGGCTTCTACCTGCATAAGGCATGAGGGAGACCGTGGCTCCCTGGATTGCGGTAGCGACAGCAGAACGGCTGATGCTTCCATAGCGTGCTTCGTTTGTGAAAGACGTTCACAAACCCACCAATTGTAGCGCAGGTGGATGACGGTTGCCGTTGGTCGTGCTCTACCTCTGTGAAATCATTCGTGAAAAACGGGCTCACCTCCAAGCTGCGCTTCCATTGCGAAGACGTTCGCAAAGACGGGGTCGCTTGTGGTGGAATCGGTGTTAGGCGGTTGCTGTTCCATGGTTGTTCATCGGTTGTGCGTTGGTCGTCTTGTGGGAAGACGAGGGTCAGGCTGCGCGTTGCTACCGTGAAAATCATTCACGGATACGGGTTCACCAATTGTAGCGTTGGAATTGATGAGCTCCCGTACTCACGTCGTAGGGTCACCAATGTAGCGGTTCGTGTAGATCGCCACTAAATAAGAGAGTTTGACTTCGACGAACTATAAATAAGTTGTTTATTTACAGGAACAGGCTAATTACAGCAGGTAAGATAGCAGGTAAGATGGCTGACTGTAGGAGAACCGTGGTGTAGGTCTGGTCCCAGCGGGGACTCCACGAGGACTGAGTTCGCAGTCCTGTGGGGAGCGTGATGACGTCATCGCGTTTGTGTTGTGATGTCATCACGGTGTTCGCGTTTCCCACGCTTAGGGCGTCACGTGATGCGCGTCGTTGCGTCACTGGCCGTTGAGGCCAAGGTCGCGAGGCCGGGTTGTGCCGGTGCTTGCCGCGGGAGCGGAAGATCGCGTCACTCCCGTCGGCTGGCTGTTGAGGCCGAAGACGCTAGGCTGGGCTGTGCCGGCGCACGCACATCACGTTGTACGTGATGTGACGTCAGCGCGCTAGGGCACGTCTTAAAGGGACAATGGCCCCTACAGGTAAGTTAAAAGGGCAACGGCCCCAAAAGGTAAGTTAAACATACAGTAAGGTAAGTTAAAGGGAATTATGTGTCTCAATGTAAGGGACAACCAGTGGTACCGCCACAACTACCTAATTGTATTTTCATTGAATTTTGCTATTAGTTCACAAGTCTATTATTTGTTTTAATATAAGGAAATAAAATGAATACATTGAAATCAGGCAACACACTGTAGAGTTTGCTAAAGTAGCACTTCAAATTATGGAAAATGGGCATCAAACAATAAAAGGATTTTGTTCTGAACAGTTTGCTCCTTCTCCAATTTGCAGTGAGGTTCTTGGACATGGGAACTGATGAGTAGATTTGCTACATTCCTTTCCTGAAGTAAAACATAATGGCCCAGAAATTCGGGTCGGAGGCTTCCCGCGGGTGCAAGCCTCCGAACTGCACTTAGCTTGCGCGCCCGCCGTTGTACTGTGGGCCCGCGTGGGATTCCGATCCTGGGCCTCCTCCAACTGCTGGCGTGCAGTGCTTGCATATCCCAGGGGCGCAGTTAGTTCGAAGCATCCCCTGGGATCACGTGGGCCATGGAGAGCCAATGGTAGCAGGGAAATGCCCATTCATAAAATTGACAGGAAGTGCTGTCAAAACTATAAATTCTCTAAGCCCCAAAACATAACTAAAACTTCAAATAAATTAAAAAAACATCACATTTTTAAAATAACTATAAATTACATAAATTAACTATTTTAAACAATAATTTAAATTTTTGAAAAAATTAATTACATTTTCTAACGGTGCTAAAAATAAACTTAACTTTCTTTAAATTATTTAAAAATAATAAACCTGTGGAAAAAATGTTTAAATTTTAATTAATTCACCACTTACCTTGTTAAAAGCAGGCCATGCGCCTGCTTTTTAAAAGTGTAACTGCTGGAGACTTACCCTCTCAGAGAAACCTGGAAAAAAACGTAAGTTCCAGGCGCACACGCTGCCTCTCCGGCGTACATGTTCGACCTCTGAACCCCTTCCTTTAAGGGAATGGAAGTTCCAGTTTCCCGCGCATGCGCAGTGCATGCACGAAACCGGCACTTTCGTTGGGCCTATGGGTGAGTACCCAGCGAGTACTCACCCGTGGAGACCCGAATTTCTGGACCATTTTTGTCATTATTCTTTGAATTTGCCATTGTTTATTTGCAGTCTACTCTCTTCCAGGAAAATGTTGTGAAGCAATTTCTAAAACCTTATCCAAATTTAATTTGTCTTCTGGAATTATTCTAATCGAACCGGAGTCAATGAATAAGTTGTTGCTGATGACATACACTTCACCTGCTGTCCATATTAGAAAGCATTCAGCAGTGAGTTTAATCATTTACGTCCCACATTTAATTATCCATTTGGACATAACACCATAAAAAAGAAAGACTTGCATTGATATAGCCCCTTTCACGACCACCGGACATCTCAAAGCGCTTTTTTTGAAGTGGAGTCATTGTTGTAATGTGGGAAACACAGCAGTCAATTTGTGCACAGCAAGCCCCCACAAACAGCAATGTGATAATGACCAGATAATCTGTTTTTGTTATGTTTGTTGAGGGATAAATATTGGCCAGGACACCGGGAATAACTCCCCTGCTCCTCATGCCATGGGATCTTTTACGTCCACCTGAGAGCGTAGACGGCCTTGGTTGAACATCTCACCCAAAAGATGGCACCTCTGACAGTGCAGCACGCCCTCAGCCCTGCACTGGAGTGTCAGCCTAACTTTATGTGCTCAAGTCCTTGGAGTGGGACTATGAACCAACAACCTTCTGACCCAGAGGCAAGTGTGTCTTTTACACTCAGTCTCATGCAGTGTTTGAATGCATTTCAAACATTTAGGAGCAGACAGATTGATATTTTATCACACAGGTTTCTCTATAACATAAAAATTAGTTGTTTTGAAGCCTTGGCGAGTTACTGCAGTGCATCTTATAATTCTAAGGTTAACTGAAGATTGATTTCTACTGCCTCTGTGTAACTTTGTGGAAGTGTTTGGAGCTTTCTAGAGTTGATTAAAGTTGGTTAGGTGACAGGGAGTGGTGTGCTAGTGGAGAAAGCCTTGGTTCTGACTTCAAGGTTTCCCATGGTGCAGGGCGCCATCGACTGCATGCAAGTGGCTTTGCGGGCACCGCATCTAAATGCTGAGATGTACCACAACAGCAAAGGTTTCTACTCGCTAAATGTGCAGTTGGTGTGCGACCATGCTCAGCACATCATGATGGTGAATGCCCGGTATCCTGGCAGCAGTCATGATGCTTTTATTGTGCGTCAGTCCGCTGTTTCCTTAGTCTGTGAGCTGCCACACCAAGCCAGAGGCTGGCTGCTGGGCATCAAGGATTATCCCTTAAGCTCCTGGCTCAAGACTCCGATCCGCAACCCAACCACACATGGCCAGCATGCATAGTGTGAGGGCATGCTACCACACAAAACATCATAGAGGAGACCACTGGGGTGCTGAAGCAACCGTTCCGCTGCCTGGACCGCTCTGGAGGAGCCCTGCAGTACTCACCAGAGCGCGTCTTAAGATTCATCATGGTCTGCTGCTTGCTCTACAACCTCGCCATCATGAGGACTTGGCCTTTGCCACCAGACATACGGCGGCCAGCTGATGTGGAGGAGGAGGAGGAAGGGGAGGAAGAGAAAGCGAAAGAGGAGGAAGTAACCTAGACAGCCCCTTTTTGCACGGGCTGTCCATGATCAACTCATCCAAATGCAATTCCAGTGAACACAACCCCAATTCCAAATTCAGCAATAGTCCAACACCTTACCTTCCCTCTGATACAAACCATCACAGCGTCGTCTTGGCCACAATGCTGAAATGAAGCTCACCACAAAACAAACATTCCAATTCAACTTTATATATCAATCCATCCAACATTTCATAAAAAAGTCACCTAATCACCCTTGTGCATTCTCTTAGTGCCTGTCTTCCATGTGCCTTTGCCTGTCCTAGTGCTCCTACGAAGTGCTAGCCCACTAGTGATTGCACCATGGCTGATTGAAGGCTGCTGACTTTCCGTGGGGGAGATTGCAGATGGCCTTGCAGGATGACCTCAAGCAGCTTTGGGCCTAAAAGGCCCGGCTATAGACTGCACCACCTCAGCATGGGCGGGCTGGCTCACAGGCAACGGGCACTGGTGGAGTGACAGTGATGGGAGCACGAATGCTGTCATCCTTAGAGAGGGCAGCAAGTTCGTGCTCCACAGTGCCACTGCCACTTTGCTGGGGCAGCACCTCAGCAATTCTAGTAATCTATTGGCGGACAGATTGCTGGACAGCTGTGACACCCTCCAAGCCCCTTTCCACACTGGAAAATGCAGCCACTATGGCAGCAGTCTGAGCTTGCGTGGCAGCAAGCTGAGCCTGCATGAGAGCAGTCTGAGCTTGCGTGGCAGCAAGCTGAGCCTGCATGAGAGCAGTCTGAGCTTGCGTGGCAGCAAGCTGAGCCTGCATGAGAGCAGTCTGAGCTTGCGTGGCAGCAAGCTGAGCCTGCATGAGAGCAGTCTGAGCTTGCGTGGCAGCAAGCTGAGCCTGCATGAGAGCAGTCTGAGCTTGCGTGGCAGCAAGCTGAGCCTGCATGAGAGCAGTCTGCGCTTTCATGGCAGCAAGCTGAGCCTGCATGAGAGCAGTCTGAGCTTGCATTACAGAAGTTTGAGCTTCCATTGCAGCACTCAGACATTGGGTGGCTTCTGCTTGTGCTGCAATGGAAGCTGAGAATTCGGCCATCAGACGCTGCATCATGGTTTGGTCGACAAGTGCAGTAATGGAGTTGGCCATCAAGTCCATGCTGGAAATCATGGGCTCCAAGCTCCGCGCAAAGCCTGTGCAACGTTGGTCCCGGACTCTTCCATACTCCTTGGCATTGCACTTAGGCTTTCAGGCAGGCCTGCCAATGCATCAAGCATTTCAGTGTGCATACCCATCAGCCTTCTTCTGTAGGCCACCCCATCCAAGTCCTCATCTGGGTCCTATGCAACAGAACTCATGTGCAACCTGGCACCAGCGCTACCCTTTCCCCCTGCCCTGGCTACAGGCCACTCATGCCCAGAGTCTCATCATGTGCAGATCCCGCATCTAACCTATCCTCTAGAGTACGGGGAGTGTCAGTATCTGAGCTGGTGGCTGGGAGTGTGAAATTGAGTGACGCTGTGTCACCATGATCACTGTCTTCCTGCCCCTCTTCCACTGCCTCAACAGATGGCAGTTCTTGGGTGTCTGAATGGAGAAAGACATATGGGTAAGGTTGTGATGAAGGAAGGGGGGGGGGGGAAAGCAAGAGCTGCATGCGTACACCATCTGCAGCTTGTAAGCCAGAAGGGATAGTGGGATGAGGGGGAAGTGGGATGTGAGAAGGTGGATTAGGTATGAGGATACCGTACTCACAGGTTACTTCAGTCCCATCGCTGGCCATGGCCTCAGCGATTGTGTTCCCAAGAATGGCCAGCACGATCTGCTCCAGGGGTGTGAGCTTATGCAGGTGCGCCTGTGCCCCTTTGGGTAGCCCCTGCTGGCTCCGATTGTGAGCCACCTTGATCTGCAAGAGAAGGGGGAAGTGTGTCAGTAAGTGTGGGGCAATATGCTTAGGTGATGTGTCTATCATGGTTGAATAGCTGGCAGTTTGTGCAAGCTGTGAGACGTGTGTGTGAGTCTTGCAGCAGTGGTAAGTGTGTGAGGGTGAGGTGAAGCTATGAATGTGAGATACGAGTCATGTTTGTTAGAGATTGTTGGTAGGTGATTGATGGGGGTGTGATGCATTGAGCAGTGTGTGAGGCTAAAGGTGCAGATGGTGGGATATGCCATTTGAAGATTAATTCACTTAACTTGACCACTCATGTGACATCATTTAACATCTTCCTGCACTGCAGCCAGGTCCTTGGGGCGACACTGCTGACATTGACAGCTATGGCGATCTGCTCCCATTGGAGTTTTCAATTTTGCTGGGAGGGCTTCCTGGCCCCCTGTGCAAATAGGACCTCTCTCCTCCTTTCCACCTTCTGCACCAAGGCCTCCAGTGCTGCATCAGTGAACCTTGGTGCATGCTCTCTCCCCTGTTGTGACATTTGTACTGTCTCCCCCAGACAGCTGCATGAGCTGCTGCAGGCAGAATGCACTTCCACTTTAAGAGAAGCAGACTACCTTTAAGAAATGGCGTCTATCTTGCATTAGTGCTAGCCTCTCACGATCTTGGGCTCAATGCTGGGCATTCAGCCACTCAGAAGTGTATTCAGCGCTGGGCTGAATGCTACAAACAATGGGCCGGATATTCCGATCCCTACGAGTGGGTACGCACTGGGTACCCACCCGTAGGGACATTGGAAATGCCGGTTTCAGGCATGTACTGCGCATGCGCTGGAAACCGGCATTTCCGACCTGTCAAGAAAGCTCTTGACAGATCCTCCGGCTGCCCGGGAGAAGGGCCTCTGCGGGCGGAGAGTTCCGCTTTTTGGAGATCCTCCGCCTGCAGAAAACCCTTACAATTCTTACGCCTGAGTAGAAAAAAGTTTTTTAAAAATGTTTCCACTGATTTACCATTTAAAAATACTGTAAAGAAAGGTAAGTGTATTTTTAGCCCTGTTAAAATCTTTAATTATTTTTTTCAAAAATTTAAATTTTTGTTTAAAATAGTTAATTTATGTAATTTCAAGTCATTTTAAAAATGTGATTTTTAAAAATTTATTTGAAGTTTTATTATATTTTGGGGGTGATCTCTTCATATATTTGACAGATCTTCCTGTCAAATGTATGAAGGGAGATTCCCTTCTCTGATTGGCTCCCCATGGCCCACGTGATCCCAGGGACGCTGCGAACTGCCTGCGCCTCTGGGATACGTGGGCCCTGTGCGCTTGGAGTTTGGAGAGGCCCTGTATTGGAACACTGTGCCTCCCGAGAGCCCTCCGGCCTTGGCGCAGATTTTTCCAGATCGCAGCCCTCCGCCTGCGGGAGGACTGAATCGGAATATCTGGGCCAATATAATTAGCAGGCAGCACGAAGGTTGTGTGCTGCCTGCAGTCCTTTTAATAGGCACGGGGCGATTGCGCATTGCGATCCCCGCACCTGTTTTTGGGGGCAATTCAATTTTTAGCCCAACGTATTTCCAATTGTAGTTTTCTACTCATTAACAATACGAGACATTGGAAATCCAGTGTGCATTAATCTTGTATTTGCTACAGGATAAAATATAGAGGATCTTTCAACTTTCAATACTTGATCCCATTTCTCAGTTTGTAATAGTAAGTGTATTTGATTAAATCCGCAGTGTAGGATAATAAAATACATCTATCATGAATACAACACTTAGTCATTAGATACAGAACAGTGGACACTGCAAGACCTACCTGAACCATTTCCTACTCCTAGGACATTAAGACTGGAGCTTCCTTTTTTCCCAATGCTGCAAAGTTAAAAAAAAAGTATTTTTAAGTGATATGAACCAACCTACAATGACATTTGTAACAAATTGCTTTACTAACCCACAGCTATGTATGTCTTATTTTTAATATACAAAAGCCTAGCAGTTAATTTGTATATCTGCAAAGCAAATGTTATCAAAGCATTTGAACTATTTTACCTAATAATGAAGAAATTGTTTCCCTTTCTTATTTTCCTGTCACAAACACTATGAAATCTCTGTATGTAATTAATGGAAATAGGTTAATGAAGCTAGAGTAAATGTAGAATTTCTATTCAATGAAAAACTTGCTTTGTCCAATTTTGAGTAACAGTTTGGCTCAGACACTCTAGTGGGCTAAGGCCTTCTGTGAGCTTCCCTCCTTCTGCCCTTCCTCTCCAGAGCTGCAGGTTTCTGGACTTTTGTCTGCACCTCCTTCTCTTCTCGCCACAATGCCATACTAATCACCAAACCCAAAATGTCATTGTGATGTTTGCCAGAAGCCCCTGGTCAAAATTCCAGCAACGACTCAGCCAGATAATGTTTTGGAAAGATTAATTTCAGCCCAAACTGCCAACACAGCAAAAATAGTAAAAGCAGCAGGCTGGCGGTCAAAATGAATAAACCAGTGATTTACTTGAGAGCAGATGATGGTCCTTTAAAATAACACTGGAAATGGCGTCCTCCCAACTATTCCCACCCACCAATTGTGAGTCTATTGTAGAACTGACGAATAGCATGCTAAAGTTGTTGAAAATGGTCTTAGACAAGTACAGGACCCTCATTTGCATATATTAAATAGGCACCCACTGATTTCAGGCAGGTGCTTTGGACACCTATGAGGCGGCTCGACCCAAAATGGTGCCAAGCGCACTTCAGCGCAGAATGGACGGGTGAGACCGCATCCAGATGTTCAGGGTTAAACAGGTTAAACCCACTGAAAATCGCCCCTTTGTGTTTAAGACCAATGATTCAAACACTGAGCAGGGTTTAATGGACACAACAATGATAAATGTATAACTTATTAATTTGGTTGTTAACTGAGTTCTTGTAAAAACACCATGGAAATCATACTGATTACTTAGACTATATTTTAAATATTAAAGTGCATTTTAGCCCTAACTACAAGATAAGTGATAGTTTAAACTGCCCACTGCCTATCATCCGACCATGCCTGCTCTTTGTTTACCTCAGTGAGCATTGGGTCTTTTTAGTCATGGCTCAGTTGGTAGCACTCTCGCCTCTGAGTCAAAAGGTTGTGGGTTCAGATTTTTTGACTATGAACATCTGCCATCACAGCCAAACCTGCTTCCATCCTCACCCATCTTATACAAAGAGGCAATTTCCAGTAGGAGTCATTGGCCTAGAAATTCAGTATAGCCACGTTTGGGGCGCTACAGCCGGGCGGCCGCTAAAGTTTGCGCCCAGCGCAACTTCGCGCCACCTTCGCCGATATTCAGTGGCATCGCCCCAAGAGGTTGCAGCTGCGCTAAAACAGGCGATGCACGACTATCATTAGGCGCTAAGCCGGCGGCCCGGGGCGAAACCCCCGAGGGCGGGCGCAGCGCAGGTGCGGCGAGTTGCTGATTGACGGCAGACACTCTGGCGCCGGTGAGCTCTTAAAGGGGGAGGGTGTATTTGTGTTTTTTGAAAGGCCGAGACTGCTCGATTTGTGTTTTTTGTGGGGGCTTCTCTCCATTAGTTTGTTATGTGGGAAGGGCACAGAGGTATCAAAGTAATAAATGTTCTTAAATCGCACTGTCCATGCTTTCTTTTGGAAGTCCTGGTTGCCCTGCTCGGCTGAGGGCTTGTGGAGCGGCTACATTCATCTTGTGCCATTAAGCCATTCCCTGAGAGGGGGCCTAGAACCGACGTTCAATAAGCCGCCGACGGGCGGCCCTTGCACTTTCTGCCTCCCTCCTGTGCTGGTCCTCTTCCTCCTCCTCCTCCTCCTCCTCCTCTGGTGGTCCTCCAATGTCTGGTGGCAGTGGCTGAGTCCTGCGGATAGCCAGGTTGTGCAGCATGCAGCACACGACCACGAAATGGGAGACTCGCTCAGGCGAGTACTGTAGGGCTCCTCCGGAACGATCCAGACAGCAGAACCGTTGCTTCAGGACGCCGATTGTTTGCTCAATGATGGTCCTGGTTGCTTGATGGCTGTCATTGTATCCCTCTTCAGCAGGGGTGCTGGGCGCACGGAGCGGGGTCATCAGCCAGGTGCACAAAGGACAGCCTTTGTCCCCGAGAAGCCATCCTCGTGGGTGAGGCTGGGCTGGAACATGTCTGCCACAGAAGTCTGGTGCAGGATGAAGGCATCGTGGCTGCTGCCTGGAAAGTGGGCATTGACAGCTAGGATGATCTGCCTGTGGTCACACACCAACTGCACGTTGAGCAAATGGTAGCCCTTCCGGTTGCGGTAATCCTCGGCATGCTCTAGAGGTGCCCGCAAAGCCACATGCATGCAGTCAATGGCGCCCTGCACCATGGGGAAGCCCGCTAATGCTGCAAAGCCCATTGCACGCTGTTGCTGCTTGACAAGGGCCATGGAGAAGGAGATGAACTGACGTCTCCTTCTGAAAAGGGCATTGGTCACCTGGCGGATGCAGCAATGTACGGCAAACTGGGAGATGTTGGAAATGTCCCCAGCAGCGGATTGGAAGGAGCCGGTGGCATAGAAGTTGAGAGACACCGTCACCTTCACTGCCACCGACAGAGACGTCCTGTTCCTCAGCTGTGGCTGCAGATCTCCGCGAAGCAGGTGGCAGATCTCAGTGACCACCGCCCTTCGGAATCGCAGCCTCTGAACACACTGCTCGTCAGACATGTTCAGATATGAGAACTGCTGGTGGTATACCCTGGGTGGGTAAGGCCTCCTTAGCCGACACCTGTTGCCCCTTCTCCCTCTGGCCATGACTGCCACTCTCTCACGGCGTCTCTGAGCCCTTTGAATGCAATGGAGAAGGTCAACGTTTGCACCCATTGCAGCCCCCATTATATGTTTCCAATCAATGCTATGGCTCTGAAGTTAAAGACAAGTGCAAAGCTGTGGCCTGAAGCCACAAGTACCTGTGCGAGTGTTGAGCCAAACCAGAAAGCTCTCTACCTTTGTCTCTTTGCAAAGATCCGTCTCTCACAAAGAAGGAGTGTTGCAAAATGGCTGCCATTTCTACTGCAGGAGGAGTGCCCTTTAATTAGTGCCCCCCGCACCCCGCAGCGACTGGGAACCGTTCCCCTCTACCAGTCGCTAGGGGCGCCAGGCGCGCAATAGGCCGGCGCCACTGAATTTCCGGTTTGGGGCGCACAAAGGGCGTTGCATGATGAAATGACGTCAGGATCTGCGCGTGCAGCTGAGCGCGCGCAAAGGCTTTGCGCCGCCGCTAAATCTTTACTGAAGTTGGGGAGAGGCGCAGATCGCGCAGCGCCCGGCCGCTAGCCACCTAGCGCCCCACATCTCCTCCTCCTATGGCGCTAGCGGCTGGCGCAAACAACTGAATTTCTAGGCCATTGTATTGTTACCAGGAACAGAAATCCTGACTGATTTCTTCCTTCCCTCCATACTGTTAAGGCCAACTGTAATGACCCTAGTATTGTCAGCTGTGGCTCAGTTGGTAGCACACTCGCCTCTGAGTCAGAAATTTGTGGTTTCCAAGTCCCACTCCAGAGATTTGAGCGCAAGCATTGCTGTTTGTGGGAGCTTGCTGTGGGCAAATTTGCTGCTGCATTTCCTACATTACAACAGTGGTTACACTTCAATATTCTTCATTGGCTGTAATGTGCTTTGGGACATCCTGAGGTTGTGAAAGGTGCTATATAAATGCAAGACTTTCCTTTGACTTCCAAATTCCTGGACTTCTCTGGACATCAAGACTATACTTCTGCACTGCACTACACCACAAGACTCGGCTGCTGTGTCACTTAAAATTTAAAGTAACTTTGTCTAGTTTACAACCCATCCCCCACTGCTGCTGTTACCTGCTGAGCCTGTGACTGTCCTACTGGTCCTACTGATTTTTCAGCTTCAGCTACAGTCTGGTTCCTGGCTAGGGATCTACTCTCCTGGACCAAAGTACATTTCTCTGCCACTTCTGGATTTTATGGTGACATAAAAATTTGGCAGTTTTTCTGCCCTGCAACCAATTCTGTACACCTTCTAGATCTTCATTCCCACGGAAATACCTCCTGCAGTCTGTCCTACGATATTCTACCCTTCAAATAGCTTCTGGACTCACTCCCCTGCCACACCTGTCAGTTCGTCGATGCTCCATGCTAACTCCACCCTACTTATGTCAACTTTATTCCACCACAGGACCTCTGACTTTAACTCAGAACGCTCTCCTATTTTCTCCTCTCTATTCCCTATTTATTACCAGGATATATGTTTCCTAATCTTACTAAATAACCAGGCCTATGCAACTTGAGTTTTCCCTGTGTCCATTCGCGCGTGCTTTTTTGCTGCTGCTCCGGACCCGAGCCCATTACTTCTATTTCCAATTTTTTCTCCATTTTTTTGGCTGCTTTTCTCCTTATTGCTCCAGTCATCATGCCTCCTTTCATTGCTCCCCTCTCGGGTACTCTGCCCTCCAAAATCTCTACCCCCAACCCTTCTGCACTCCTCGACCTTCCTATTCTCCTGCTGCTGTCCCATGCTTGACTCTCTCTTAGATAAGCCTACAGCTTCCCTCTGTGCCTCTCTTGGCATCCTTTGAAGGGCCCATCGAGGCACTCGTCACTGCCTCTTTACGAGCAGCAATCCCAACTGCCCCATCCTACTCTCTCGACGACCTTCGCACACAGCCCGCCCGCAGGGGGATAATCTTTCATACCTCCTTCCCTTCCCGATCAACCCACCCACTGCTGACCCTGCGCACTCTGCCACTGAATCAACTATCACTGCCTCTCTCTGCATCTCTCTCCAGAATAGCCTTTCACTCGTGAACAAGTCCCTCTTGCACATCCTTGACTTATTGTGGATGATTGCATCGACATTATGGCTGTAGGGGGTTTCTCTTGCTCGTTCTGGTCTCCTACCAGGCTTCGTGCAATAATTACCCTTGAGTGGTTCGACCCACTCTTCCCTACGGTTCTAGACCTTGGACTTAGGTGCAGGGAACTGTAGTGCAGAGAAAAACTCAATAGACCAGGTTGAATAGCACGAAATGGATGCTTTTATTATTAAACAGTTTGCAGCATTATAAAATACATGTCATAAGCACAGATTAAAGTAACTACAAGCATGCACATATCTATAAACTTAACTCTATGGAAATGGGAAACACACGGCACATATCGTAAAAGGGGAAACACATTACGATTACCCTTAACCCCCTCCCCTAGACCTAAACTAAGTTTCGACTTGAGGAACTCGGGGTCATGCTCACCACTTTCAGATTCGCGAAAAGGGGGTTCGCAGCCTTTTTGGCACAGCTTTCCGTCGTCACGTGGATTTGGAAACTTCTGGCGCAGCTTGTTTTCCTCTTGGTTCTCCCGCGATGAGGTTGCCGATACAGCCTTGGTGAGCGCTCGCCACGGATGAATCCGTTACCGACGTGACTTTAAGAACTGGATGCACATGGGTGAATCCATTACCGGTGTGATGTTGAGACGCTGGAGTGCCGGGCCCTGAGTGTCCTCTTATACAGTCATAATGATTGTCCTTCTGAGGGTGTCTTCTTCTTCGGCCTGGGTCGTCGATGATCTCCCGACAAAAGTACCCGGGCCACCCTCGTCGTCTTCCCGTCGTGGCTGAGCCTTGCCTGGCCGAACACCGACCACGTTCCGAAACCGAAGTGCTGCCTTAACCGAAGAGTCGTAGAAGTTCCGAAGCGAAGCGTGAAGTGAAGCGTATCGCCTAACCGTTGAAGAAATGCAAACCGAAGTCCAGCCCGAAGCGAAGCGTGAAGTGAAGCGTATCGCCTAACTGTTGAAGAAATGCAAACCGAAGTCCAGCCCGAAGCGAAGCGTAGTTTTTGATGGACTTTTCAATCCACAGTTATACCCTTTTGGGACAGTCTTATCTCCCGCCAAATCATAGTCCAGTCTTTGTAATATTTTTGACGGGCAGAAATCTCTGCAGGGGCGCTTTGTCTTTGTAACGGGAGTTGGTGATAGCTTAACTGGCCTTCCTGGGCCGATAATGTCTTTGCTTTGTCACCGTAACTCGGTTCGTATATTGATCGGTCTGGAGATTGCCCTTGATGGCTGTTAAACGGTTTTCCTTTGTACAGTAAATGGGTTTAAGTGTTCATTCAATTGTCCGCCCATTTCTTGATGGGCCTCATCCTGTTAACCAAAACTGTCCTGTACTTAGAATCTAATTAATATGTATGCTCAGTTCCATGAGTTTCGGTTTCCCGATACTGGCTTTCGCGGGCTTACTGTCCTCAATCCACAAGCCTGTCTGGCTTGCAGTAACAGAAATCAAATGGTCCCAGAAACTGATCACGAGGTCCGGCGGCCATTTTGTATGCCCTTTTATCAAAGGTTTTTCTGTACAAGCTTCTTTTGGTCAATAAACTGTCTTATTAACCCTATTTTCTTGCGTGATTAATTACTGAAAATTTCGAATCTTACAGGCCTTGACAGAAACCTGGCTGAGGGATGATGTCACCTTCCCCCTAAGTGAAGCCTCTTCACTTGGCTATACCTTCCACCACTTACCCTGCCCAAACCGCCGTTATGGCAGTGTGGCTCTTATCAGCAAATCCCACCTTGGCCTATCTCCCTACTCCTCTGAAAGCTTCTCTTCCTTTGAGCATCTCACCTTCTTCCACCTCTCTCGCCTCTCATTTGAAATCCTCGTTCTCTACTGCCCACCCAAGTACCATGAGAATTTTCTGACCGAGATGTCTTCACTGCTTATCTCCCTCAGCCTCTGCACCGAGCGACTTCTCATCCTCGCTGATTTCAACCTCCATCTCAACTCATCATGCTCTCTCTCCTCTGTGTTCACTGCCCTCCTATCCTCTCCTAATCTCTCCCTCCATATTCATGGCCACCCTCTGTAATGATAGCAGCAAATACTGATGGTATTTGCTTGTTTGATTATGATGCCTTACCAGCATATTTGCCTGTTTGATTATTTATGCCTGACCAGCAGAGGTCATGTGAGACAAGCAGTTTAGTTTTAGTTTTGTTTTGTATGGATCTCTAAGATGGTGTCTCCTGTAATGCTGTTAACTTAGATGAACAAACTTTAGATTAAAAGACATTCTCTTTCATCAATGTGTCGTCATTGAACCCACATAGAAAACAATACATGGTGTCAGACGAAGTGATTGAAAGAGATGAAGAGGAAAAATCTGAAGTTAAATCAGCTCTCCACATATTAGCAAGCCAAAAGAGAACATCGTTACTTACCATTGGAGAATAGCTAACGAAGTGAAAAAATGGTAGGATTACACCCACCGGCGAAGCTTCAGTTGACAGGTAATGTCGCTGAAAATTGGAGGAGGTTCAAACAACGTTTGGAGTTGTATTTAGCGGCAATCGGAGCTGACGAGAAAAGTGATAAAATGAAAGCGTCAGTGTTCTTACATGTCGTGGGTGATGAAGCGCTAGAGGTGTATAATAACTTCACATTCGCTGCTGATGGAGACAAAATGAAGTTGGATAAAATAATGGAACAGTTTGAGGCCTACTGCATAACTAAACATAACGTGACATTTGAGAGGCACAGATTTTTCACATGTGTACAGAAAACATAGAAATATAGAAGATAGGAGCAGGAGTAGGCCATTCGGCCCTTCGAGCCTGCTCCGCCATTTAACGAGATCATGGCTGATCATCCAAACCCTAGCACCTGGTCCCTACACCAACAGCCATCCCACCCAAGCCCTATCCCCGTAACCCCGTAACCCCATGTATTTAATCCCCCCTAACACTAAGGGCCAATTTTTATCATGGCCAATCAACCTAACCCACACATCTTTGGACTGTTGGACCCTACAACTACGATATCTTATACCGGCCCGGGAAACTTAATGAGCCCCCAGACGCCCTATCCCATGGGACATGTGCCAACGCACAAATCGATAGGCTATGGACCCTCCACAATGATCTCTGCCACCCGGGGGTCATCAGGTTCTTCCATTTTATTAAAGCTCGCAACCTGCCTTACTCCATCGAGGAGGTCAGGACCATGACCAGGAACTGCCAGGTCTGGGAGAGACTATTGATCAGTATGTGACTGAACTGAGAAACCGAAGCAAAACATGTGAATTTGGGGGACTGACAGACTCGCTGATAAAAGACAGACTGGTGTGTTGTATTCCAGATAATGGTCTAAGGGAAAGACTGCTAAGAGAGCAAAATCTAGACCTGGGAAAAGCCATAGCACTGTGTAGGGCTACAGAGACTGTGAAGTCGCAGGCAAAGGAGCTGTTCAGTGACAGTAGCTGCAACGTGGATGCAGTGAGAAAGAACGGACACAAACCGTTTAACAAAAAGAACGCCAATGTGAAAAAAGAGGCGTGGCCAGCGAACAAGAATAAAAGGGGCAATCGAAAGTCATGTAGTCGATGCGGTACACAGCATCCACCAAGAAAGTGTCCAGCATATGGTAAAACATGCAATAGTTGCAACAAAAACAACCATTATGCCCGTTGCTGTAAGAACCAAGCGCAACAAAGCAAGGTCCATGCAGTAGATGAAAGTGGGATAGAGGAGTTCTATGTGGATGTTGTGTCTGAAAACAAAAAAGAAAAAAGAGACTGGATGTTGACACTAAAAGTGAATGACATACATATTCCATTTAAATTGGATACTGGAGCACAAGTTAATGTGATATCAGAGACTGATTTTAAGAAAATTAGACCCAGAACAAAGATACATGGAATAAAAGTGAAAGTGACAGGATACTCAGGTACTAATATACCAGTGAAAGGAAGATGCATTGTCAAAGTGACACACAAAGACAGAGAGCACACGCTAGCATTAATTGTGGTGCCAAAGGATGTACAAGCCATACTAGGTTTAATAGCCTGTGAGAGACTGAACCTGGTAAAGAGAGTCCTCGTTGTGGAAAGTGAAGGAGAGACAGTCTATGATGAACTCATGAAAGAGTACAATGACCTATTTCAGGGTCTAGGCTGCCTTCGAGGAGAACACACGATCAGAGTAGATAAAAGTATGCCAATGGTCATACATCCATGCAGAAAAGTTCCGTTTGCTCTTCAAAAGCAACTGAAGGCAGAGTTGGACAGGATGGAAAGCCTGAACGTGATTCAGAAGATAGATGAGCCAACTAAGTGGGTGAGTTCCCTTGTCGTTGTGGACAAAAAGAATGGAAAGCTCAGAATTTGCCTGGATCCAAGAGATCTAAACAGAGCAATAAAGAGAGAGCACTTCAAGCTTCCTACACGTGAGGAAATCATGTCACAGTTTGCAAATGCAAAGTGTTTCAGCAAGTTAGATGCATCATCAGGATTTTGGCAGGTGAAACTGGACGAGGCAAGTTCAAGACTGTGCACGTTCAACAGTCCATTTGGCAGATACAGATTCCTAAGGTTACCATTTGGCATTGCCTCAGCTCCTGAAGTGTATCACAAAACTATCCATATGATCTATGAGCACCTGGAGGGAGTTGATACATCAATGGATGACATCATAGTATAGGGAACCACGAGAACTGAGCATGACGAGAGACTGAAAAAAGTGCTGGAAGCAACAAGGAAAACAAACCTGAAGCTGAATAGAGAGAAATGCCAGCTCGGGGTGACAGAACTGACATTCGTGGGAGATATCCTTAGCAGTGAGGGCATCAGACCAGATCCCAGAAAGGTGTCCGCTTAGAATACAAAGAATGATGATCAGGCTGCAACGCTATACACTGAATGTTGCGTACACACCGGGTAAGCTGATGTATACAGCAGACACGTTGTCCAGAGCTGTTGACCCAAGAGAGCCCGCAAACACCAAAATGGATGAAAAAGTGAACGCCTACGTGGACATGATCACAAGTGCACTGCCCATAGCAGATGCAAAAATTAAGCTCACAAAGACTGAGACAAACAAAGATGAAACACTGAGACGACTGAGGAAAAGCATCTTGGATGGATGGCCCAACATGAAGCAAGACTGCTCACCTGACATGGCAGAGTACTGGAACTGCAGGGCGGAAATATCACTGGTCGAAGACATCATCTACAAAGGAAGTAAAATAGTTATCCCAAACAGTCTGGGAAAAGAGATGCTAAAAAGGATCCATGGAGGACATCTGGGAATCGAAAAGTGTAAGAAAAGAGCACGAGAGGTGATGTACTGGCCACGAATCAACCAAGATGTGACAAATGAGGTGTCAAACTGCACAATATGCCTGAAATATTGAGCAAGCAATCTGTTAGAACCACTAAAGCCACACCCAGCGCCAGACAGACCTTACCAGAAGGTAGGCACTGACCTATTCGTATGTCAAGGGAAGGACTATCTTGTAGTCACAGACTATTACTCCCTGTATCCAGAGGTTTGTAGACTGTACACCACCACTGCAGATGCTGTGATAACATGTATGAAAGCCATATTCTCCAGACATGGCGTGACAAGCGAGGTCTTCACAGACAACGGACCCCAGTTTTACAATGCAAGTTTCCGACACTTTGCCAAAGTGTGGGACTTTGTCCACACAACATCAAGTCCTCACTTTCCACAGTCCAATGGACTAGTGGAAAAATTGGTCCAGACAGTGAAAAGACTGATGTACAAGGCAAAAGACAGTGGAACTGACTTCTACCAGAGCATGCTTGTATACCGCACAATGCCGCTCGAGTGTGGTATGTCACCAGCCCAACTCCTTATGGGACATCTGGTAAGGTCAAACCTACCCATCCCGGAGAACCTCCTGAAAACAAAAGAGGGGGAGAAAGTGAGGAAGTTCAAAGAACAACAGAAAGAAAAGCAAAAGTACTACTATGACAGAGGAACACAAAACCTACCTGAACTCCACACTGGTGACCAAGTAAGGTTCAAAGACAAAACAAACATATGGACTCAGAAGGGAACTGTCCTGAGTGAAGTTCAACCAAGATCATACGCCATTCAGACAGATGAGGGTGCTGTTCTGCGAAGAAATCGTCGGGATCTTCTCATGAGACCAGCCACAGCAGGTCAAAAGAATGATACTGTTGAACAACCTGATCACACAGCAGGTCAAAAGACTGATACTGTTGAACAACCTGATCACACAGCTGAGAAATCATCATCTGAGGCAACAACTCAGATTCAAGGACAATCAATCAGAAAATCCTCAAAACACTTGAAGCCTCCTGAGAGACTCATTGAGCAAGTTTAAGGACTATTGTTATAGAAGGAAGTAATGTTATCTTATTCTTTCTTCAAGTTTTAGTGTATTTACATATTTCATGTGAACACACAAAACAAGGTTAAAAAACCTTGATAATGATAATGATAATGTAAGTTCATTAAGGTTACAGTTAAAATGCAGAGTAATACAAAGAAAACATGTTGTTAGATAAAAGTAAAATACTTTTGTTTTAAGAAAGGGAGATGTAATGATATCAGCAAATAGTGATGGTATTTGCCTGTTTGATTATGATGCCTTACCAGCATATTTGCCTGTTTGATTATTTATGCCTGACCAGCAGAGGGCATGTGAGACAAGCAGTTTAGTTTTAGTTTCATTTTGTATGGATCTCTAAGATGGTGTCTCCTGTAATGCTGTTAACTTAGATGAACAAACTTTAGATTAAAAGACATTCTCTTTCATCAATGTGTCATCACTGAACCCACATAGAAAACAATACACCCTCTTGACCTTGTCATCTCACGTGGCCTCCTTACACCCATCGTGTCAATCACAGATAAGTCCATTTCTGATCACTTCGTTGTATCACTCTCCACCCACATACCCTTTCCCTCTCCCAACCCTACTTCCTTCTGTGTCCACCCCTGAAAAATCTCTCTCCCAATTCACTTACAACTGCACTTTCAAAATCCCAACCGTCTAGCCTTTGGCCCTCCATTCACCACTCCATTTTTGCGGCTACCGATCTGCTCAACCACACCCTCACCTCCAACTTTGATGCCCTAGTCCCCATTAAAACTATTACTCTCTCTCACCCTGGTCGTTCCCCCTGGTACGGCCCTCATCTGCGCTCCCTTAAGTCCAAGGGACACAGACTTGAACGTATATGGCAGACAACTTGTTTAGCCATTCATCGCCAGATCTGGCTGGACCATATAAAGTACTATCAGGCCCTGCTCTTCTCTGCCAAAAGTGCTCACTATTCCAGGATCATGCTGAAATGCAAAGATAATCCCCAGCTTCTTTTCTGTACTGCAAACCATCTTCTTAAAGCCCTCTCCCCTGCCTCCTCCACCTACACCTCCAACAACAAGTGCGAGGAGCTTATGGACTTCTTTGTTACTAAGATTGAGACCATCCATTCAGCTGCCTCTGCCGGTTCCATCCCTTCCCCTAGCCCACCGGGCCAAACTTCCTTTAAGCCTTAGCCCTGAACTCATGTTCTTTTCTAGTTTCTCTGCTATCTCCCCTCTTGCCCTCTCTGGGCTCATCTTGTCCATGAGACCTACCTCGTGCTCCCTTGACCCTAAAACCACTAAACTACTGACCACCCAACTTCCCTTCCTGGCTCCCATGTTAGCTGATATTGCTAATGGTTCTCTCTCTTCAGTTACTGTCCCCCCACTTCTTCAAATCTGGCATCACCAGCGCTCTCCTCAAAAAACAACCCTTGACCCCTCCATCCTTGCAAACTATCGCCCCATCGCAACCTCCCATTCCTCTCCAAAGTCCTTTAACCTGCTGTTGCCTCTCAAATCCATGCTCATCTTTCCCAGAACTCCATGTTTGAAGCCCTACAATCAGGTTTCCATCCCTGTCACAGTACCGAAACACCTTTCATCAAAGTCACAAATTACATCCTATGCGACTGTGACAGTCATAAACTATCCCTCCTCATCCTTCTCGACCTGTCTGCAGCCTTTGACATGGTTGACCACACCATCCTCCTCCAACGCCTCCCCACCATCATCCAGCTGGGTGGGACTGCATCCGCTTGGTTCAATTCTTATCTTTCCAGTCGTAGCCAGAGAATCACCTGCAAGGGCTTCTCTTGCCATTCCCACACCATTACCTCTGGCGTCCCCCAAGGAACTATCCTTGGCCCCCTCCTATTTCTCATCTACATGCTGCCCCTTGCCGACATTATCTGAAAACATAACACCAGCTTCCACATGTACGCTGATGACAGTCCTTCTCTGTTAAGAGAGGCAAGGGAGGAAATATCAGAGGCTCTGACCATCATTTTCCAATTCTCTCTGGCTACAGGTGTGTGGCGGAGGACTGGAGGGCTGCTAACGTTCTACCCTTGTTTTAAAAGGGAGAAAGGGATAGACCGAGTAATTACAAGCCAGTCAGCCTAACCTCGGTAGTGGGGAAATTATTGGAAAACATTCTGAGGAACAGTATTAATCGTCATTTAGAAAGGCACAAATTAATCAAGGACAATCAGCATGGATTTTTTAAGGGAAGGTAGTGTCTGACTAATTTGATTAAATTTTTTGAGGAAGTAACAAGGAAGGTTGATGAGGATTGCACGTTTGATGTAGTCTACATGGGTTTTAGCAAGGCTTTTGACAAGGTTCCCACATGGCAGACTGGTCAGAAAAGTAAAAACCCACGGGATCCAAGGAAAAGTGGCAAGTTGGATCCAAAATTGGCTCAGTGGCAGGAAACAAAGGGTAATAGGCGACAAATGTTTTCATGACTGGAAGACTGTTTCCAGTGGGTTTCTGCAGGGCTCAGTACTAGGTCCCTTGCTTTTTGTGGTATATATTAATGATTTAGAAGTGCTGTAACCTATAAGGTTACGGATCAAGAGCTGGAAAGTTGGATTTGGCTGGATAGCTCTTTTTCGTCCAGCACAAAAACAATGGGCCAATTGCCCTTCTGTGCCATAAATTTCTATGATTCTATGACACCCAGCTCTACCTCAGCACCACTTCTCTCAACCCTTCACCATCTCTAAATTGTCAGACTGGTTGTCCGACATCCAGTACTCAAGAGCAGAGATTTCCTCCAACTAGATATTGGGAAGACCGAAGCTATTGCCTTCGGTCCCCGCCACAAACTCCGTTCCCTAACCACCAACTCCATCCCTCTCCCTGTCTGAGGCTGAACCAGATTGTATGTAACGTTGGTGTCATATTTGACCCTGAGATGAGCTTCCGACCATATATCATGCCATCACTAAGATTGTCTATTTCCACCTCTGCAACACTGCCTGACTCCGTTCCTGCCTCAGCTCATCTGCTGCTGAAACCCTCATCCATGCCTTTGATACCTCTAGAGTTGTCTATTGCAACACACACCTGTCCTGGCTGGCCTCCCGTCTTCCGCCCTCCATAAACTTAAGGTCATCCAAAACTATGCTGCCATTGTCTTAACTTGCAACAAGTCCCGTTCACTGATCACCCCTGTGCGCACTGGCTTACATTCATTCTCGGTTAAGCAACGCCTTAATTTTAAAATTCTCATCCTTGTTTTCAAATCCCTACATGGCCTTGCCCCTCCCATCTCTGTAACCTCCTCCAGCCCTACAAACCTCCGCGATATCTGCGCTGCTCCAATTTTGGCCTCTTGCACATCCCCGATTTTAATCGCTCCACCATTGGCAGTCATGCCTTCAGCTGCCAAGGACCTGAGCTCTAGAATTCCCTGCCTAAACCTCTCCACCTCTCTTTCCTCCTTTAAGACGCTCCTTAAAACCTATCTCTCTGCCCTGATATCTCCTTATGTGGCTCGGTGTTAAATTATTTTGATAACGCTCCTGTGAAGCACCTTTGGACGTTTTACAATGTTAAAGGCGCTATATAAATGCAAGTTCTTGTTCTTTTCACAGTACTGAAGGAGTGCTGCACTGTTTGGGGTACTGATGTTAAACTGAGGCCCTGTTTGCCTTCTCAGGAGGACGTAAAAAATCTCACTGCACTATTAAAAAAAGAGCAGGGGACTTCACTCAGTGTTCTGGCCAATATTTAGCCCTCAACAAACATCACCAAAAACATATCAGTGTAGAAATTGGTATGCATTGCGCCTGTTTTTCTGGTATAAATCAAGGATTAAGCATACCAATTTAGCAATGGAACTGCCTGCACCCAAATGCGCAGGTGTTGATCCCACCGTTAAATTCGTAGGACTTACTTTTTTGGGCATCCCAATCAGACATCTATTGGGGCCGCACACCTATTGAAGGAACCCTTCGGGCCGGCCCTGTTCAGAATTCTTCAGCAGCCCATGTCATGGTCAATGAAAGGTAACTTGTAAAAAAAATCTATGAAGAAACATCACCCTGTGTAGCCAGGAGGGCCAGGACAGTTATGCATCCAATTTCTTCTGTTCACAATTTTATATTCGCTGTATTTTCTGTGCTGGAGTCAAAGGCCCAGCATTTTTTCTGTTGTGTTCTGGGCATATCAATGAAGGAAATTCAGGAACACACCTGCCAACCCAGAAAACTAGCAGACACTGACCAACAGTGTCATAACAGCTGGCACAGTGCCCAAAAACCTGGCAACTCAACAGTGACGCTAATAACAAGTCAATGACATGCAAAACAAATAATTACACAAGATTTGTAACTTAAGTTGTAGATTTACTCATTATTGTTAGGAGGGGGAAAAGTACTTAAAAGCTTTGAGAGTGAACTGCCAATGTTGAAGGCAGAAGCTGGTACATTTCTAAGGGGAACAGAGAGTGTTCTTAGAGATTTTACATTTAAATTGAAATATCCTGGTTAATTTTATGCCATTTTAGACTTCCCAATTGATTGATTTTTAAAATTAAAGAAAAGGAAAAACAAAATGAAAATGGGATTTTCAGCAGCCAATAAGACCCTCAGTTCCCCAAGCGTTGCTTCAATAGTCACTCTCCCACATTGAACTTCCCACTGCTATTCACCTCAGAATTTCACTAAGGGAAAGCACTGGAGCAGGAGTGAAAAATGACTTGGAATTTACAGGCATAGACTGTGATACATCTGGGAAACAAGAATAGCAAAAGGAAATATGTCTTAAATGGTAACAATGGACTAGAGAAGCAGAGGGACCATTTTCTGCATAGGTACAGGTAAATAATGTTAAACTCATACAAGACTTTAATTAGGCCACAGCGGAATTATTGCATTAAGTTTTGCGTATTTCATTATAAGAATGATGTAAAAGTCTCACTACAATTAAGGGAGAGCTTTCAAACATCTCTCTGTAAGCTGAGAATGTGCAGTTTTCAGAATTGCCCAGCATGCATTCTGTGCAACAACAGGGGTCGAGAAGGTACTAAGGTCGGACGCCACTCCTGCCAACAAACCGGAAGCGTTCTGCGCATGCGCACTTCCGGCTCATTATGGGAGCGGGCTCGTTAAAAAAAAATTAAAAGCCGGGAAGGGAGCAAGCTTGTGAGAAAAAGCGGGGAAGGGAGCGGGATCATTAGAAAAAGCCAGGAAGGGAGCGAGGTCGAGAAAAAACCACGAAGGGAGCGAGGTCGAGAAAAAGCCGGAAAGGGAGCGAGCTCGAGAAAATGCCGGGAAGTGAGCGAGCTCGTTCGAAAAAGCCGGGAAGGGAGCGAGCTCGAGAAAAAGGGGGAAGGGAGCGAGCTCGTTGGAAAAAGCCGGGAAGGGAGCGAGCTCGAGAAAAAGACAGGAAGGGAGCGAGCTCAAGAAAAAGCCGGAAAGGGAGCAAGCTCGTTAGAAAAAGCCGGGAAGGGAGCGAGCTCGAGAAAAAGCCGGAAAGGGAGTGAGCTCGAGAAAAAGACAGGAAGGGAGCGAGCTCGAGAAAAAGCCGGGAAGGGAGTGAGCTCGAGAAAAAGACAGGAAGGGAGCGAGCTCGAGAACAAGCCGGGAAGGGAGCGAGCTCAAGAAAAAGACAGGTAGGGAGCGAGCTCGTTAGAAAAAGCCAGGAAGGGAGCGAGCTCGAGAAAAAGCCAGAAAGGGAGCGAGCTCGAGAAAAAGCCGGAAAGAGAGCGAGCTCGAGAAAAAGCCAGGAAGGGAGCGAGCTCGAGAAAAAGCCGGAAAGGGAGCGAGCTCGAGAAAAAGCCGGGAAGGGAGTGAGCTCGTTGGAAAAAGCCGGGAAGGGAGCGAGCTCAAGAAAAAGCCGGGAAGGGACCGAGCTCGAGAAAAAGCCGGGAAGGGAGCGAGCTTGTTAGAAAAAGCCAGGAAGGGAGCGAGCTCGAGAAAAAGATGGGAACGGAGCGAGCTCGTTAGAAAAAGTTGGAAAGGGAGTGAGCTCGTTGGAAAAAGCCGGGAAGGGAGCGAGCTCGTTAGAAAAAGCCGGTAAGGGAGCGAGCTCAATAAAAAGCCAGGAAGGGAGCGAGCTCGTTGGAAAAAGCCGTGAAGTTAGCGAGCTCGAGAAAAAGCCGGGAAGGGAGCGAGCTCGAGAAAAAGCCGGGAAGGGAGCGAGCTCGAGAAAAAGCCGGGAAAGGAGCGAGCTCGAGAAAAAGCCGGAAAGGGAGCGAGCTCGTTGGAAAAAGCCGAGAAGGGAGCGAGCTCGAGAAAAAGCCGGGAAGGGAGCGAGCTCGAGAAAAAGCCGGGAAGGGAGCGAGCTCATTAGAAAAAGCCGGGAAGGGAGCGAGCTCGTTGGAAAAAGCCGGGAAGGGAGCGAGCTCGTTAGAAAAAGCTGGGAAGGGAGCGAGCTCGTTGGAAAAAGCCGGGAAGGGAGCGAGCTCGTTGGAGAAAGCCGGAAAGGGAGCGAGCTCGTTGGAAAAAGCCGGGAAGGGAGCGAGCTTGAGAAAAAGCCGGGAAGGGAGCGAGCTCGTTGGAAAAAGCCGGGAAGGGAGCGAGCTCGAGAAAAAGCCGGGAAGGGAGCTAGCTCGTTGGAAAAAGCCGAGAAGGGAGCAAGCTCGTTGGAAAAAGCCGGAAAGGAATCGAGCTCGAGAAAAAGCCGGGAAAGGAGCGAGCTCATTAGAAAAAGCCGGAAAGGGAGCGAGCTCGTTGGAAAAAGCCGGGAAGGGAGTGAGCTCGTTGGAAAAAGTCGGGAAGGGAGCGAGCTCATTAGAAAAAGCCGGGAAGGGAGCGAGCTCGAGAAAGAGCCGGGAAGGGAGCGAGCTCATTAGAAAAAGCCGGGAAGGGAGCGAGCTCGTTGGAAAAAGCCGGGAAGGGAGCGAGCTCGTTAGAAAAAGCTGGGAAGGGAGCGAGCTCGTTGGAAAAAGCCGGGAAGGGAGCGAGCTCGTTGGAGAAAGCCGGAAAGGGAGCGAGCTCAAGAAAAAGCGGGGAAGGGAGCGAGCTCGAGAAAAAGCGGGGAAGGGAGCGAGCTCGTTAGAAAAAGCCAGGAAGGGAGCGAGCTCGTTGGAAAAAGCCGGGAAGGGAGCGAGCTCTTTAGAAAAAGCTGGGAAGGGAGCGAGCTTTTTGGAAAAAGCCGGGAAGGGAGCGAGCTCGTTGGAAAAAGCCGGAAAGGGAGCGAGCTCGTTGGAAAAAGCTGGGAAGGGAGCGAGGTCGTTGGAAAAAGCCGGAAAGGGAGCGAGCTCGAGAAAAAGCCGGGAAGGGTGCGAGCTCGAGAAAAAGCTGGGAAGGGAGCGAGCTCGAGAAAAAGCCGGGAATGTAGCGAGCTCGAGAAAAAGCCGGAAAGGGAGCGAGATCGTTAGAAAAAGCCGGGAAGGGAGCGAGCTCGTTGGAAAAAGCCGGGAAGGGAGCGAGCTCGAGAAAAAGCCGGGAAGGGAGCGAGCTCGAGAAAAAGCCGGGAAGGGAGCGAGCTCGAGAAAGAGCCGGAAAGGGAGCGAGCTTGTTGGAAAAAGCCGTGAAGGGAGTGAGCTTGAGAAAAAGCCGGGAAGGGAGCGAACTCGTTAGAAAAAGCTGGGAAGGGAGTGAGCTCGTTGGAAAAAGCCGGGAAGGGAGCGAGCTCGTTGGAAAAAGCCAGGAAGGGAGCGAGCTCGAGAAAGAGCCGGGAAGGGAGCGAGCTCGTTAGAAAAAGCCGGGAAGGGAGCGAGCTCGTTGGAAAAAGCTGGGAAGGAAGCGAGCTCGTTGGAAAAAGCCGGAAAGGGAGCAAGCTCGAGAAAAAGCCGGGAAGGGGGCGAGCTCGAGAAAAAGCCGGAAAGGGAGCGAGCTCGAGAAAAAGCCGGGAAGGGAGCGAGCTCGAGAAAAAGCCGGGAATGGAGCGAGCTCGTTAGAAAAAGCCGGGAAGGGAGCGAGCTGATTGGAAAAAGCCGGGAAGGGAGCGAGCTCGTTAGAAAAAGCCGGGAAGGGAGCGAGCTCGAGAAAAAGCCGGAAAGGGAGCGAGCTCGTTGGAAAAAGCCGGGAAGGGAGCGAGCTCGAGAAAAAGCCGGGAAGGGAGCGAGCTCGAGAAAAAGCCGGGAAGGGAGCGAGCTCGTTGGAAAAAGCCGGGAAGGGAGTGAGCTCGAGAAAAAGCCAGGAAGGGAGCGAGCTCGAGAAAAAGCCGGGAAGGGAGCGAGCTCGAGAAAAAGCCGGGAAGGGAGCGAGCTCGTTGGAAAAAGCCGGGAAGGGAGCGAGCTCGTTAGAAAAAGCCGGGAAGGGAGCGAGCTCATTGGAAAAAGCCGGGAAAGGAGCGAGCTCGAGAAAAAGCCGGAAAGGGAGCGAGCTCATTGGAAAAAGCCAGGAAGTGAGCGAGCTCGAGAAAAAGCCGGGAAGGGAGCGAGCTCGAGAAAAAGCCGGGAAGGGAGCGAGCTCGTTGGAAAAAGCCGGGAAGGGAGTGAGCTCGTTGGAAAAAGCCGGGAAGGGAGCGAGCTCGTTAGAAAAAGCCGGGAAGGGAGTGAGCTCGTTAGAAAAAGCCGGGAAGGGAGCGAGCTCGTTGGAAAAAGCCGGGAAGGGAGCAAGCTCGAGAAAAAGCCGGGAAGGGAGCGAGCTCGAGAAAATGCCGGAAAGGGAGCGAGCTCGAGAAAAAGCCGGAAAGGGAGCGAGCTTGTTGGAAAAAGCCGGGAAGGGAGCGAGCTCGAGAAAGAGCCGGGAAGGGAGCGAGCTCGTCAGAAAAAGCCGGGAAGGGAGCGAGCTCGAGAAAAAGCCGGGAAGGGAGCGCGCTCGTTGGAAAAAGCTGGGAAGGGAGCGAGCTCGTTGGAAAAAGCCGGAAAGGGAGCGAGCTCGAGAAAAAGCCGGGAAGGGGGTGAGCTCGAGAAAAAGCCGGGAAGGGAGCGAGCTCGAGAAAAAGCTGGGAAGGGAGCGAGCTCGTTAGAAAAAGCCGGGAAGGGAGCGAGCTCGAGAAAAAGCCGGGAAGGGAGCGAGCTCGAGAAAAAGCCGGGAAGGGAGCGAGCTCGAGAAAAAGCCGGGAAGGGAGCGAGCTCGTTAGAATAAGCCGGGAAGGGAGCGAGCTCATTGGAAAAAGCCGGGAAGGGAGCGAGCTAGTTAGAAAAAGCCGGGAAGGGAGCGAGCTCGAGAAAAAGCCGGAAAGGGAGCGAGCTCGTTGGAAAAAGCCGGGAAGTGAGCGAGCTCGAGAAAAAGCCGGGAAGGGAGCGAGCTCGAGAAAAAGCCGGGAAGGGAGCGAGCTCGTTGGAAAAAGCCGGGAAGGCAGCGAGCTCGAGAAAAAGCCGGGAAGGGAGCGAGCTCGAGAAAAAGCCGGGAAGGCAGCGAGCTCGAGAAAAAGCCGGGAAGGGAGCGAGCTCGAGAAAAAGCCGGGAAGGGAGCGAGCTCGAGAAAAAGCCGGGAAGGGAGCGAGCTCGTTAGAAAAAGCCGGGAAGGGAGCGAGCTCGTTGGTAAAAGCCGGGAAGGGAGCGAGCTCTTTAGAAAAAGCTGGGAAGGGAGCGAGCTTTTTGGAAAAAGCCGGGAAGGGAGCGAGCTCGTTGGAAAAAGCCGGAAAGGGAGCAAGCTCTTTGGAAAAAGCCGGGAAGGGAGCGAGCACGAGAAAAAGCCGGGAAGGGAGCGAGCTCGTTGGAAAAAGCTGGGAAGGGAGCGAGCTCGTTGGAAAAAGCCGGAAAGGGAGCGAGCTCGAGAAAAAGCTGGGAAGGGTGCGAGCTCGAGAAAAAGCTGGGAAGGGAACGAGCTCGAGAAAAATCCGGGAATGTAGCGAGCTCGAGATAAAGCTGGAAAGGGAGCGAGCTCGTTGGAAAAAGCCGGGAAGGGAGCGAGCTAGTTAGAAAAAGCCGGGAAGGGAGCGAGCTCGTTGGAAAAAGCCGGGAAGGGAGCGAGCTCGAGAAAAAGCCGGGAAGGGAGCGAGCTCGAGAAAAAGCCGGAAAGGGAGCGAGCTTGTTGGAAAAAGCCGGGAAGGGAGTGAGCTTGAGAAAAAGCCGGGAAGGGAGCGAGCTCGTTAGAAAAAGCTGGGAAGGGAGTGAGCTCGTTGGAAAAAGCCGGGAAGGGAGCGAGCTCGTTGGAAAAAGCCAGGAAGGGAGCGAGCTCGAGAAAGAGCCGGGAAGGGAGCGAGCTCGTTAGAAAAAGCCGGGAAGGGAGCGAGCTCGTTGGAAAAAGCTGGGAAGGAAGCGAGCTCGTTGGAAAAAGCCGGAAAGGGAGCAAGCTCGAGAAAAAGCCGGGAAGGGGGCGAGCTCGAGAATAAGCCGGGAAGGGAGCGAGCTCGAGAAAAATCCGGGAAGGGAGCGAGCTCGAGAAAAAGCCGGGAAGGGAGCGAGCTCGTTAGAAAAAGCCGGGAAGGGAGCGAGCTCATTGGAAAAAGCCGGGAAGGGAGCGAGCTCGTTAGAAACAGCCGGGAAGGGAGCGAGCTCGAGAAAAAGCCGGAAAGGGAGTGAGCTCGTTGGAAAAAGCCGGGAAGTGAGCGAGCTCGAGAAAAAGCCGGGAAGGGAGCGAGCTTGAGAAAAAGCCGGGAAGGGAGCGAGATCGTTGGAAAAAGCCGGGAAGGGAATGAGCTCGAGAAAAAGCCAGGAAGGGAGCGAGCTCGAGAAAAAGCCGGGAAGGGAGCGAGCTCGAGAAAAAGCCGGGAAGGGAGCGAGTTCGTTGGAAAAAGCCGGGAAGGGAGCAAGCTCGTTAGAAAAAGCTGGGAAGGGAGCGAGCTCATTGGAAAAAGCCGGGAAAGGAGCGAGCTCGAGAAAAAGCCGGAAAGGGAGCGAGCTCGTTGGAAAAAGCCGGGAACGGAGCAAGCTCGAGAAAAAGCCGGGAAGGGAGCGAGCTCGAGAAAATGCCGGAAAGGGAGCGAGCTCGAGAAAAAGCCGGAAAGGGAGCGAGCTTGTTGGAAAAAGCAGGGAAGGGAGTGAGCTTGAGAAAAAGCCAGGAAGGGAGCGAGTTCATTAGAAAAAGCCGGGAAGGGAGCGAGCTCGTTGGCAAAAGCCGGGAAGGGAGCGAGCTCGAGAAAAAGCCGGGAAGGGAGCTAGCTCGTTGGAAAAAGCCGAGAAGGGAGCGAGCTCATTAGAAAAAGCCGGAAAGGGAGCGAGCTCGAGAAAAAGCCGGAAAGGGAGCGAGCTCGTTGGAAAAAGTCGGGAAGGGAGCGAGCTCGTTGGAAAAAGCCGGGAAGGGAGCGAGCTCGAGAAAGAGCCGGGAAGGGAGCGAGCTCGTCAGAAAAAGCCGGAAAGGGAGCGAGCTCGAGAAAAAGCCGGGAAGGGAGTGCGCTCGTTGGAAAAAGCTGGGAAGGGAGCGAGCTCGTTGGAAAAAGCCAGAAAGGGAGCGAGCTCGAGAAAAAGCCGGGAAGGGGGTGAGCTCGAGAAAAAGCCGGGAAGGGAGCGAGCTCGAGAAAAAGCTGGGAAGGGAGCGAGCTCGTTAGAAAAAGCCGGGAAGGGAGCGAGCTCGAGAAAAAGCCGGGAAGGGAGCGAGCTCGAGAAAAAGCCGGGAAGGGAGCGAGCTCGAGAAAAAGCCGGGAAGGGAGCGAGCTCGTTAGAATAAGCCGGGAAGGGAGCGAGCTCATTGGAAAAAGCCGGGAAGGGAGCGAGCTCGTTAGAAAAAGCCGGGAAGGGAGCGAGCTCGAGAAAAAGCCGGAAAGGGAGCGAGCTCGTTGGAAAAAGCCGGGAAGTGAGCGAGCTCGAGAAAAAGCCGGGAAGGGAGCGAGCTCGAGAAAAAGCCGGGAAGGGAGCGAGCTCGTTGGAAAAAGCCGGGAAGGCAGCGAGCTCGAGAAAAAGCCGGGAAGGGAGCGAGCTCGAGAAAAAGCCGGGAAGGCAGCGAGCTCGAGAAAAAGCCGGGAAGGGAGCGAGCTCGAGAAAAAGCCGGGAAGGGAGCGAGCTCGAGAAAAAGCCGGGAAGGGAGCGAGCTCGTTAGAAAAAGCCGGGAAGGGAGCGAGCTCGTTGGTAAAAGCCGGGAAGGGAGCGAGCTCTTTAGAAAAAGCTGGGAAGGGAGCGAGCTTTTTGGAAAAAGCCGGGAAGGGAGCGAGCTCGTTGGAAAAAGCCGGAAAGGGAGCAAGCTCTTTGGAAAAAGCCGGGAAGGGAGCGAGCACGAGAAAAAGCCGGGAAGGGAGCGAGCTCGTTGGAAAAAGCTGGGAAGGGAGCGAGCTCGTTGGAAAAAGCCGGAAAGGGAGCGAGCTCGAGAAAAAGCTGGGAAGGGTGCGAGCTCGAGAAAAAGCTGGGAAGGGAACGAGCTCGAGAAAAATCCGGGAATGTAGCGAGCTCGAGATAAAGCTGGAAAGGGAGCGAGCTCGTTGGAAAAAGCCGGGAAGGGAGCGAGCTAGTTAGAAAAAGCCGGGAAGGGAGCGAGCTCGTTGGAAAAAGCCGGGAAGGGAGCGAGCTCGAGAAAAAGCCGGGAAGGGAGCGAGCTCGAGAAAAAGCCGGAAAGGGAGCGAGCTTGTTGGAAAAAGCCGGGAAGGGAGTGAGCTTGAGAAAAAGCCGGGAAGGGAGCGAGCTCGTTAGAAAAAGCTGGGAAGGGAGTGAGCTCGTTGGAAAAAGCCGGGAAGGGAGCGAGCTCGTTGGAAAAAGCCAGGAAGGGAGCGAGCTCGAGAAAGAGCCGGGAAGGGAGCGAGCTCGTTAGAAAAAGCCGGGAAGGGAGCGAGCTCGTTGGAAAAAGCTGGGAAGGAAGCGAGCTCGTTGGAAAAAGCCGGAAAGGGAGCAAGCTCGAGAAAAAGCCGGGAAGGGGGCGAGCTCGAGAATAAGCCGGGAAGGGAGCGAGCTCGAGAAAAATCCGGGAAGGGAGCGAGCTCGAGAAAAAGCCGGGAAGGGAGCGAGCTCGTTAGAAAAAGCCGGGAAGGGAGCGAGCTCATTGGAAAAAGCCGGGAAGGGAGCGAGCTCGTTAGAAACAGCCGGGAAGGGAGCGAGCTCGAGAAAAAGCCGGAAAGGGAGTGAGCTCGTTGGAAAAAGCCGGGAAGTGAGCGAGCTCGAGAAAAAGCCGGGAAGGGAGCGAGCTCGAGAAAAAGCCGGGAAGGGAGCGAGATCGTTGGAAAAAGCCGGGAAGGGAATGAGCTCGAGAAAAAGCCAGGAAGGGAGCGAGCTCGAGAAAAAGCCGGGAAGGGAGCGAGCTCGAGAAAAAGCCGGGAAGGGAGCGAGTTCGTTGGAAAAAGCCGGGAAGGGAGCAAGCTCGTTAGAAAAAGCTGGGAAGGGAGCGAGCTCATTGGAAAAAGCCGGGAAAGGAGCGAGCTCGAGAAAAAGCCGGAAAGGGAGCGAGCTCGTTGGAAAAAGCCGGGAACGGAGCAAGCTCGAGAAAAAGCCGGGAAGGGAGCGAGCTCGAGAAAATGCCGGAAAGGGAGCGAGCTCGAGAAAAAGCCGGAAAGGGAGCGAGCTTGTTGGAAAAAGCAGGGAAGGGAGTGAGCTTGAGAAAAAGCCAGGAAGGGAGCGAGTTCATTAGAAAAAGCCGGGAAGGGAGCGAGCTCGTTGGCAAAAGCCGGGAAGGGAGCGAGCTCGAGAAAAAGCCGGGAAGGGAGCTAGCTCGTTGGAAAAAGCCGAGAAGGGAGCGAGCTCATTAGAAAAAGCCGGAAAGGGAGCGAGCTCGAGAAAAAGCCGGAAAGGGAGCGAGCTCGTTGGAAAAAGTCGGGAAGGGAGCGAGCTCGTTGGAAAAAGCCGGGAAGGGAGCGAGCTCGAGAAAGAGCCGGGAAGGGAGCGAGCTCGTCAGAAAAAGCCGGAAAGGGAGCGAGCTCGAGAAAAAGCCGGGAAGGGAGTGCGCTCGTTGGAAAAAGCTGGGAAGGGAGCGAGCTCGTTGGAAAAAGCCAGAAAGGGAGCGAGCTCGAGAAAAAGCCGGGAAGGGGGTGAGCTCGAGAAAAAGCCGGGAAGGGAGCGAGCTCGAGAAAAAGCTGGGAAGGGAGCGAGCTCGTTAGAAAAAGCCGGGAAGGGAGCGAGCTCGAGAAAAAGCCGGGAAGGGAGCGAGCTCGAGAAAAAGCCGGGAAGGGAGCGAGCTCGAGAAAAAGCCGGGAAGGGAGCGAGCTCGTTAGAATAAGCCGGGAAGGGAGCGAGCTCATTGGAAAAAGCCGGGAAGGGAGCGAGCTCGTTAGAAAAAGCCGGGAAGGGAGCGAGCTCGAGAAAAAGCCGGAAAGGGAGCGAGCTCGTTGGAAAAAGCCGGGAAGTGAGCGAGCTCGAGAAAAAGCCGGGAAGGGAGCGAGCTCGAGAAAAAGCCGGGAAGGGAGCGAGCTCGTTGGAAAAAGCCGGGAAGGGAGCGAGCTCGAGAAAAAGCCGGGAAGGGAGCGAGCTCGAGAAAAAGCCGGGAAGGGAGCGAGCTCGTTAGAAAAAGCCGGGAAGGGAGCGAGCTCGTTGGAAAAAGCCGGGAAGGGAGCGAGCTCTTTAGAAAAAGCTGGGAAGGGAGCGAGCTTTTTGGAAAAAGCCGGGAAGGGAGCGAGCTCGTTGGAAAAAGCCGGAAAGGGAGCGAGCTCGTTGGAAAAAGCCGGGAAGGGAGCGAGCTCGAGAAAAAGCCGGGAAGGGAGCGAGCTCGTTGGAAAAAGCTGGGAAGGGAGCGAGCTCGTTGGAAAAAGCCGGAAAGGGAGCGAGCTCGAGAAAAAGCCGGGAAGGGTGCGAGCTCGAGAAAAAGCTGGGAAGGGAACGAGCTCGAGAAAAATCCGGGAATGTAGCGAGCTCGAGAAAAAGCTGGAAAGGGAGCGAGCTCGTTGGAAAAAGCCGGGAAGGGAGCGAGCTCGTTAGAAAAAGCCGGGAAGGGAGCGAGCTCGTTGCAAAAAGCCGGGAAGGGAGCGAGCTCGAGAAAAAGCCGGGAAGGGAGCGAGCTCGAGAAAAAGCCGGAAAGGGAGCGAGCTTGTTGGAAAAAGTCGGGAAGGGAGTGAGCTTGAGAAAAAGCTGGGAAGGGAGCGAGCTCGTTAGAAAAAGCTGGGAAGGGAGTGAGCTCGTTGGAAAAAGCCGGGAAGGGAGCGAGCTCGTTGGAAAAAGCCAGGAAGGGAGCGAGCTCGAGAAAGAGCCGGGAAGGGAGCGAGCTCGTTAGAAAAAGCCGGGAAGGGAGCGAGCTCGTTGGAAAAAGCTGGGAAGGAAGCGAGCTCGTTGGAAAAAGCCGGAAAGGGAGCAAGCTCGAGAAAAAGCCGGGAAGGGGGCGAGCTCGAGAAAAAGCCGGGAAGGGAGCGAGCTCGAGAAAAATCCGGGAAGGGAGCGAGCTCGAGAAAAAGCCGGGAAGGGAGCGAGCTCGTTAGAAAAAGCCGGGAAGGGAGCGAGCTCATTGGAAAAAGCCAGGAAGGGAGCGAGCTCGTTAGAAAAAGCCGGGAAGGGAGCGAGCTCGAGAAAAAGCCGGAAAGGGAGTGAGCTCGTTGGAAAAAGCCGGGAAGTGAGCGAGCTCGAGAAAAAGCCGGGAAGGGAGCGAGCTCGAGAAAAAGCCGGGAAGGGAGCGAGATCGTTGGAAAAAGCCGGGAAGGGAATGAGCTCGAGAAAAAGCCAGGAAGGGAGCGAGCTCGAGAAAAAGCCGGGAAGGGAGCGAGCTCGAGAAAAAGCCGGGAAGGAAGCGAGTTCGTTGGAAAAAGCCGGGAAGGGAGCGAGCTCGTTAGAAAAAGCCGGGAAGGGAGCGAGCTCATTGGAAAAAGCCGGGAAAGGAGCGAGCTCGGGAAAAAGCCGGAAAGGGAGCGAGGTCGTTGGAAAAAGCCAGGAAGTTAGCGAGCTCGAGAAAAAGCCGGGAAGGGAGCGAGCTCGTTGGAAAAAGCCGGGAAGGGAGTGAGCTCGTTGGAAAAAGCCGGGAAGGGAGCGAGCTCGTTAGAAAAAGTCGGGAAGGGAGTGAGCTCGTTAGAAAAAGCCGGGAAGGGAGCGAGCTCGTTGGAAAAAGCCGGGAAGGGAGCAAGCTCGAGAAAAAGCCGGGAAGGGAGCGAGCTCGAGAAAATGCCGGAAAGGGAGCGAGCTCGAGAAAAAGCCGAAAAGGGAGCGAGCTTGTTGGAAAAAGCCGGGAAGGGAGTGAGCTTGAGAAAAAGCCAGGAAGGGAGCGAGTTCATTAGAAAAAGCCGGGAAGGGAGCGAGCTCGTTGGCAAAAGCCGGGAAGGGAGCGAGCTCGAGAAAAAGCCGGGAAGGGAGCTAGCTCGTTGGAAAAAGCCGAGAAGGGAGCGAGCTCATTAGAAAAAGCCGGAAAGGGAGCGAGCTAGAGAAAAAGCCGGAAAGGGAGCGAGCTCGTTGGAAAAAGTCGGGAAGGGAGCGAGCTCGTTGGAAAAAGCCGGGAAGGGAGCGAGCTCGAGAAAGAGCTGGGAAGGGAGCGAGCTCGTTAGAAAAAGCCGGGAAGGGAGCGAGCTCGAGAAAAAGCCGGGAAGGGAGTGCGCTCGTTGGAAAAAGCTGGGAAGGGAGCGAGCTCGTTGGAAAAAGCCGGAAAGGGAGCGAGCTGGAGAAAAAGCCGGGAAGGGGGTGAGCTCGAGAAAAAGCCGGGAAGGGAGCGAGCTCGAGAAAAAGCTGGGAAGGGAGCGAGCTCGTTAGAAAAAGCCGGGAAGGGAGCGAGCTCGAGAAAAAGCCGGGAAGGGAGCGAGCTCGAGAAAAAGCCGGGATGGGAGCGAGCTCGAGAAAAAGCCGGGAAGGGAGCGAGCTCGTTAGAATAAGCCGGGAAGGGAGCGAGCTCATTGGAAAAAGCCGGGAAGGGAGCGAGCTCGTTAGAAAAAGCCGGGAAAGGAGCGAGCTCGAGAAAAAGCCGGAAAGGGAGCGAGCTCGTTGGAGAAAGCCGGGAAGTGAGCGAGCTGGAGAAAAAGCCGGGAAGGGAGCGAGCTCGAGAAAAAGCCGGGAAGGGAGCGAGCTCGTTGGAAAAAGCCGGGAAGGGAGTGAGATCGAGAAAAAGCCGGGAAGGGAGCGAGCTCGAGAAAAAGCCGGAAAGGGAGCGAGCTCGTTGGAAAAAGCCGGGAAGGGAGCGAGCTCGAGAAAAAGCTGGGAAGGGAGCGAGCTCGAGAAAAAGCCGGGAAGGGAGCGAGCTCGTTAGAAAAAGCCGGGAAGGGAGCGAGCTCGTTGGAAAAAGCCGGGAAGGGAGCGAGCTCTTTAGAAAAAGCTGGGAAGGGAGCGAGCTTTTTGGAAAAAGCCGGGAAGGGAGCCAGCTCGTTGGAAAAAGCCGGAAAGGGAGCGAGCTCGTTGGAAAAAGCCGGGAAGGGAGCGAGCTCGAGAAAAAGCCGGGAAGGGAGCGAGCTCGTTGGAAAAAGCTGGGAAGGGAGCGAGCTCGTTGGAAAAAGCCGGAAAGGGAGCGAGCTCGAGAAAAAGCCGGGGAGGGTGCGAGCTCGAGAAAAAGCTGGGAAGGGAACGAGCTCGAGAAAAATCCGGGAATGTAGCGAGCTCGAGAAAAAGCTGGAAAGGGAGCGAGCTCGTTGGAAAAAGCCGGGAAGGGAGCGAGCTCGTTAGAAAAAGCCGGGAAGGGAGCGAGCTCGTTGGAAAAAGCCGGGAAGGGAGCGAGCTCGAGAAAAAGCCGGGAAGGGAGCGAGCTCGAGAAAAAGCCGGAAAGGGAGCGAGCTTGTTGGAAAAAGCCGGGAAGGGAGTGAGCTTGAGAAAAAGCCGGGAAGGGAGCGAGCTCGTTAGAAAAAGCTGGGAAGGGAGTGAGCTCGTTGGAAAAAGCCGGGAAGGGAGCGAGCTCGTTGGAAAAAGCCAGGAAGGGAGCGAGCTCGAGAAAGAGCCGGGAAGGGAGCGAGCTCGTTAGAAAAAGCCGGGAAGGGAGCGAGCTCGTTGGAAAAAGCTGGGAAGGAAGCGATCTCGTTGGAAAAAGCCGGAACGGGAGCAAGCTCGAGAAAAAGCCGGGAAGGGAGCGAGCTCGTTGGAAAAAGCCGGGAAGGGAGCGAGCTCGAGAAAAAACCGGGAAGGGAGCGAGCTCGAGAAAAAGCCGGGAAGGGAGCGAGCTCGTTAGAAAAAGCCGGGAAGGGAGCGAGCTCGTTGGAAAAAGCCGGGAAGGGAGCGAGCTCTTTAGAAAAAGCTGGGAAGGGAGCGAGCTTTTTGGAAAAAGCCGGGAAGGGAGCCAGCTCGTTGGAAAAAGCCGGAAAGGGAGCGAGCTCGTTGGAAAAAGCCGGGAAGGGAGCGAGCTCGAGAAAAAGCCGGGAAGGGAGCGAGCTCGTTGGAAAAAGCTGGGAAGGGAGCGAGCTCGTTGGAAAAAGCCGGAAAGGGAGCGAGCTCGAGAAAAAGCCGGGGAGGGTGCGAGCTCGAGAAAAAGCTGGGAAGGGAACGAGCTCGAGAAAAATCCGGGAATGTAGCGAGCTCGAGAAAAAGCTGGAAAGGGAGCGAGCTCGTTGGAAAAAGCCGGGAAGGGAGCGAGCTCGTTAGAAAAAGCCGGGAAGGGAGCGAGCTCGTTGGAAAAAGCCGGGAAGGGAGCGAGCTCGAGAAAAAGCCGGGAAGGGAGTGAGCTTGAGAAAAAGCCGGGAAGGGAGCGAGCTCGTTAGAAAAAGCTGGGAAGGGAGTGAGCTCGTTGGAAAAAGCCGGGAAGGGAGCGAGCTCGTTGGAAAAAGCCAGGAAGGGAGTGAGCTCGAGAAAAAGCCGGGAAGGGAGCGAGCTCGAGAAAAAGCCGGAAAGGGAGCGAGCTCATTGGAAAAAGCCGGGAAGGGAGCGAGCTCGAGAAAGAGCCGGGAAGGGAGCGAGCTCGTTAGAAAAAGCCGGGAAGGGAGCGAGCTCGAGAAAAAGCCGGGAAGGGAGTGCGCTCGTTGGAAAAAGCCGGAAAGGGAGCGAGCTTGAGAAAAAGCCGGGAAGGGGGTGAGCTCGAGAAAAAGCCGGGAAGGGAGCGAGCTCGAGAAAAAGCTGGGAAGGGAGCGAGCTCGTTAGAAAAAGCCGGGAAGGGAGCGAGCTCGAGAAAAAGCCGGGAAGGGAGCGAGCTCGAGAAAAAGCCGGGATGGGAGCGAGCTCGAGAAAAAGCCGGGAAGGGAGCGAGCTCGTTAGAATAAGCCGGGAAGGGAGCGAGCTCATTGGAAAAAGCCGGGAAGGGAGCGAGCTCGTTAGAAAAAGCCGGGAAGGGAGCGAGCTCGAGAAAAAGCCGGAAAGGGAGCGAGCTCGTTGGAGAAAGCCGGGAAGTGAGCGAGCTCGAGAAAAAGCCGGGAAGGGAGCGAGCTCGAGAAAAAGCCGGAAAGGGAGCGAGCTCGTTGGAAAAAGCCGGGAAGGGAGTGAGCTCGAGAAAAAGCCGGGAAGGGAGCGAGCTCGAGAAAAAGCCGGAAAGGGAGCGAGCTCGTTGGAAAAAGCCGGGAAGGGAGCGAGCTCGAGAAAAAGCCGGGAAGGGAGCGAGCTCGAGAAAAAGCCGGGAAGGGAGCGAGCTCGTTAGAAAAAGCCGGGAAGGGAGCGAGCTCGTTGGAAAAAGCCGGGAAGGGAGCGACCTCTTTAGAAAAAGCTGGGAAGGGAGCGAGCTTTTTGGAAAAAGCCGGGAAGGGAGCCAGCTTGTTGGAAAAAGCCGGAAAGGGAGCGAGCTCATTGGAAAAAGCCGGGAAGGGAGCGAGCTCGAGAAAAAGCCGGGAAGGGAACGAGCTCATTGGAAAAAGCTGGGAAGGGAGCGAGCTCGTTGGAAAAAGCCGGAAAGGGAGCGAGCTCGAGAAAAAGCCGGGGAGGGTGCGAGCTCGAGAAAAAGCTGGGAAGGGAACGAGCTCGAGAAAAATCCGGGAATGTAGCGAGCTCGAGAAAAAGCTGGAAAGGGAGCGAGCTCGTTAGAAAAAGCCGGGAAGGGAGCGAGCTCGTTGGAAAAAGCCGGGAAGGGAGCGAGCTCTTTAGAAAAAGCTGGGAAGGGAGCGAGCTTTTTGGAAAAAGCCGGGAAGGGAGCCAGCTCGTTGGAAAAAGCCGGAAAGGGAGCGAGCTCGTTGGAAAAAGCCGGGAAGGGAGCGAGCTCGAGAAAAAGCCGGGAAGGGAGCGAGCTCATTGGAAAAAGCTGGGAAGGGAGCGAGCTCGTTGGAAAAAGCCGGAAAGGGAGCGAGCTCGAGAAAAAGCCGGGGAGGGTGCGAGCTCGAGAAAAAGCTGGGAAGGGAACGAGCTCGAGAAAAATCGGGGAATGTAGCGAGCTCGAGAAAAAGCTGGAAAGGGAGCGAGCTCGTTGGAAAAAGCCGGGAAGGGAGCGAGCTCGTTAGAAAAAGCCGGGAAGGGAGCGAGCTCGTTGGAAAAAGCCGGGAAGGGAGCGAGCTCGAGAAAAAGCCGGGAAGGGAGTGAGCTTGAGAAAAAGCCGGGAAGGGAGCGAGCTCGTTAGAAAAAGCTGGGAAGGGAGTGAGCTCGTTGGAAAAAGCCGGGAAGGGAGCGAGCTCGTTGGAAAAAGCCAGGAAGGGAGCGAGCTCGAGAAAGAGCCGGGAAGGGAGCGAGCTCGTTAGAAAAAGCCGGGAAGGGAGCGAGCTCGTTGGAAAAAGCTGGGAAGGAAGCGATCTCGTTGGAAAAAGCCGGAACGGGAGCAAGCTCGAGAAAAAGCCGGGAAGGGGGCGAGCTCGAGAAAAATCCGGGAAGGGAGCGAGCTCGAGAAAAAGCCGGGAAGGGAGCGAGCTCGTTAGAAAAAGCCGGGAAGGGAGCTAGCTCATTGGAAAAAGCCGGGAAGGGAGCGAGCTCGTTAGAAAAAGCCGGGAAGGGAGTGAGCTCGAGAAAAAGCCGGAAAGGGAGTGAGCTCGTTGGAAAAAGCCGGGAAGTGAGCGAGCTCGAGAAAAAGCCGGGAAGGGAGCGAGCTCGAGAAAAAGCCGGGAAGGGAGCGAGATCGTTGGAAAAAGCCGGGAAGCGAATGAGCTCGAGAAAAAGCCAGGAAGGGAGCGAGCTCGAGAAAAAGCCGGGAAGGGAGCGAGCTCGAGAAAAAGCCGGGAAGGGAGCGAGTTCGTTGGAAAAAGCCGGGAAGGGAGCGAGTTCGTTAGAAAAAGCCGGGAAGGGAGCGAGCTCATTGGAAAAAGCCGGGAAAGGAGCGAGCTCGAGAAAAAGCCGGAAAGGGAGCGAGCTCGTTGGAAAAAGCCAGGAAGTGAGCGAGCTCGAGAAAAAGCCGGGAAGGGAGCGAGCTCGAGAAAAAGCCGGGAAGGGAGCGAGCTCGTTGGAAAAAGCCGGGAAGGGAGTGAGCTCGTTGGAAAATGCCGGGAAGGGAGCGAGCTCGTTAGAAAAAGTCGGGAAGGGAGCGAGCTCGTTAGAAAAAGCCGGGAAGGGAGCGAGCTCGTTGGAAAAAGCCGGGAAGGGAGCGAGCTCGAGAAAAAGCCGGGAAGGGAGCGAGCTCGAGAAAAAGCCGGGAAGGGAGCGAGCTCGAGAAAAAGCCGGAAAGGGAGCGAGCTTGTTGGAAAAAGCCGGGAAGGGAGTGAGCTTGAGAAAAAGCCAGGAAGGGAGCGAGTTCATTAGAAAAAGCCGGGAAGGGAGCGAGCTCGTTGGCAAAAGCCGGGAAGGGAGTGAGCTCGTTGGAAAAAGCCGGGAAGGGAGCGAGCTCGTTGGAAAAAGCCAGGAAGGGAGCGAGCTCATTGGAAAAAGCCGGGAAGGGAGCGAGCTCGAGAAAAAGCCAGAAAGGGAGCGAGCTCGAGAAAGAGCCGGGAAGGGAGCGAGCTCGTTGGAAAAAGCTGGGAAGGAAGCGAGCTCGTTGGAAAAAGCCGGAAAGGGAGCGAGCTTGAGAAAAAGCCGGGAAGGGGGTGAGCTCGAGAAAAAGCCGGGAAGGGAGCGAGCTCGAGAAAAAGCTGGGAAGGGAGCGAGCTCGTTAGAAAAAGCCGGGAAGGGAGCGAGCTCGAGAAAAAGCCGGGAAGGGAGCGAGCTCGAGAAAAAGCCGGGATGGGAGCGAGCTCGAGAAAAAGCCGGGAAGGGAGCGAGCTCGTTAGAATAAGCCGGGAAGGGAGCGAGCTCATTGGAAAAAGCCGGGAAGGGAGCGAGCTCGTTAGAAAAAGCCGGGAAGGGAGCGAGCTCGAGAAAAAGCCGGAAAGGGAGCGAGCTCGTTGGAGAAAGCCGGGAAGTGAGCGAGCTCGAGAAAAAGCCGGGAAGGGAGCGAGCTCGAGAAAAAGCCGGAAAGGGAGCGAGCTCGTTGGAAAAAGCCGGGAAGGGAGTGAGCTCGAGAAAAAGCCGGGAAGGGAGCGAGCTCGAGAAAAAGCCGGAAAGGGAGCGAGCTCGTTGGAAAAAGCCGGGAAGGGAGCGAGCTCGAGAAAAAGCCGGGAAGGGAGCGAGCTCGAGAAAAAGCCGGGAAGGGAGCGAGCTCGTTAGAAAAAGCCGGGAAGGGAGCGAGCTCGTTGGAAAAAGCCGGGAAGGGAGCGACCTCTTTAGAAAAAGCTGGGAAGGGAGCGAGCTTTTTGGAAAAAGCCGGGAAGGGAGCCAGCTTGTTGGAAAAAGCCGGAAAGGGAGCGAGCTCATTGGAAAAAGCCGGGAAGGGAGCGAGCTCGAGAAAAAGCCGGGAAGGGAACGAGCTCATTGGAAAAAGCTGGGAAGGGAGCGAGCTCGTTGGAAAAAGCCGGAAAGGGAGCGAGCTCGAGAAAAAGCCGGGGAGGGTGCGAGCTCGAGAAAAAGCTGGGAAGGGAACGAGCTCGAGAAAAATCCGGGAATGTAGCGAGCTCGAGAAAAAGCTGGAAAGGGAGCGAGCTCGTTAGAAAAAGCCGGGAAGGGAGCGAGCTCGTTGGAAAAAGCCGGGAAGGGAGCGAGCTCTTTAGAAAAAGCTGGGAAGGGAGCGAGCTTTTTGGAAAAAGCCGGGAAGGGAGCCAGCTCGTTGGAAAAAGCCGGAAAGGGAGCGAGCTCGTTGGAAAAAGCCGGGAAGGGAGCGAGCTCGAGAAAAAGCCGGGAAGGGAGCGAGCTCATTGGAAAAAGCTGGGAAGGGAGCGAGCTCGTTGGAAAAAGCCGGAAAGGGAGCGAGCTCGAGAAAAAGCCGGGGAGGGTGCGAGCTCGAGAAAAAGCTGGGAAGGGAACGAGCTCGAGAAAAATCGGGGAATGTAGCGAGCTCGAGAAAAAGCTGGAAAGGGAGCGAGCTCGTTGGAAAAAGCCGGGAAGGGAGCGAGCTCGTTAGAAAAAGCCGGGAAGGGAGCGAGCTCGTTGGAAAAAGCCGGGAAGGGAGCGAGCTCGAGAAAAAGCCGGGAAGGGAGTGAGCTTGAGAAAAAGCCGGGAAGGGAGCGAGCTCGTTAGAAAAAGCTGGGAAGGGAGTGAGCTCGTTGGAAAAAGCCGGGAAGGGAGCGAGCTCGTTGGAAAAAGCCAGGAAGGGAGCGAGCTCGAGAAAGAGCCGGGAAGGGAGCGAGCTCGTTAGAAAAAGCCGGGAAGGGAGCGAGCTCGTTGGAAAAAGCTGGGAAGGAAGCGATCTCGTTGGAAAAAGCCGGAACGGGAGCAAGCTCGAGAAAAAGCCGGGAAGGGGGCGAGCTCGAGAAAAATCCGGGAAGGGAGCGAGCTCGAGAAAAAGCCGGGAAGGGAGCGAGCTCGTTAGAAAAAGCCGGGAAGGGAGCTAGCTCATTGGAAAAAGCCGGGAAGGGAGCGAGCTCGTTAGAAAAAGCCGGGAAGGGAGTGAGCTCGAGAAAAAGCCGGAAAGGGAGTGAGCTCGTTGGAAAAAGCCGGGAAGTGAGCGAGCTCGAGAAAAAGCCGGGAAGGGAGCGAGCTCGAGAAAAAGCCGGGAAGGGAGCGAGATCGTTGGAAAAAGCCGGGAAGCGAATGAGCTCGAGAAAAAGCCAGGAAGGGAGCGAGCTCGAGAAAAAGCCGGGAAGGGAGCGAGCTCGAGAAAAAGCCGGGAAGGGAGCGAGTTCGTTGGAAAAAGCCGGGAAGGGAGCGAGTTCGTTAGAAAAAGCCGGGAAGGGAGCGAGCTCATTGGAAAAAGCCGGGAAAGGAGCGAGCTCGAGAAAAAGCCGGAAAGGGAGCGAGCTCGTTGGAAAAAGCCAGGAAGTGAGCGAGCTCGAGAAAAAGCCGGGAAGGGAGCGAGCTCGAGAAAAAGCCGGGAAGGGAGCGAGCTCGTTGGAAAAAGCCGGGAAGGGAGTGAGCTCGTTGGAAAATGCCGGGAAGGGAGCGAGCTCGTTAGAAAAAGTCGGGAAGGGAGCGAGCTCGTTAGAAAAAGCCGGGAAGGGAGCGAGCTCGTTGGAAAAAGCCGGGAAGGGAGCGAGCTCGAGAAAAAGCCGGGAAGGGAGCGAGCTCGAGAAAAAGCCGGGAAGGGAGCGAGCTCGAGAAAAAGCCGGAAAGGGAGCGAGCTTGTTGGAAAAAGCCGGGAAGGGAGTGAGCTTGAGAAAAAGCCAGGAAGGGAGCGAGTTCATTAGAAAAAGCCGGGAAGGGAGCGAGCTCGTTGGCAAAAGCCGGGAAGGGAGTGAGCTCGTTGGAAAAAGCCGGGAAGGGAGCGAGCTCGTTGGAAAAAGCCAGGAAGGGAGCGAGCTCATTGGAAAAAGCCGGGAAGGGAGCGAGCTCGAGAAAAAGCCAGAAAGGGAGCGAGCTCGAGAAAGAGCCGGGAAGGGAGCGAGCTCGTTGGAAAAAGCTGGGAAGGAAGCGAGCTCGTTGGAAAAAGCCGGGAAGGGAGCGAGCTCGCTGGAAAAAGCTGGGAAGGAAGCGAGGTCGTTGGAAAAAGCCGGAAAGGGAGCAAGCTCGAGAAAAAGCCGGGAAGGGGGCGAGCTCGAGAAAAAGCCGGGAAGGGAGCGAGCTCGAGAAAAAGCCGGGAAGGGAGCGAGCTCGTTAGAAAAAGCCGGGAAGGGAGCGAGCTCATTGGAAAAAGCCGGGAAGGGAGCGAGCTCGAGAAAAAGCCGGAAAGGGAGCGAGCTCGTTGGAAAAAGCCGGGAAGTGAGCGAGCTCGAGAAAAAGCCGGGAAGGGAGCGACCTCGAGAAAAAGCCGGGAAGGGAGCGAGCTCGTTAGAAAAAGCCGGGAAGGGAGCGAGCTCGTTGGAAAAAGCCGGGAAATGAGCGAGCTCTTTAGAAAAAGCTGGGAAGGGAGAGAGCTCGTTGGAAAAAGCCCGGAAGGGAGCGAGCTCGTTGTAAAAAGCCGGAAAGGGAGCGAGCTCTTTGGAAAAAGCCGGGAAGGGAGCGAGCTCGAGAAAAAGCCGGGAAGGGAGCGAGCTCGTTGGAAAAAGCTGGGAAGGGAGCGAGCTCGTTGGAAAAAGCCGGAAAGGGAGCGAGCTCGAGAAAAAGCCGGGAAGGGAGCGAGCTCGAGAAAAAGCTGGGAAGGGAGCGAGCTCGAGAAAAAGCCGGGAAGGGAGCGAGCTCGAGAAAAAGCCGGGAAGGGAGCGAGCTCGTTTGAAAAAGCCGGGAAGGGAGCGAGCTCGTTGGAAAAAGCCGGGAAGTGAGCGAGCTCGAGAAAAAGCCGGGAAGGGAGCGAGCTCGAGAAAAAGCCGGGAAGGGAGCGAGCTCGAGAAAAAGCCAGAAAGGGAGCAAGCTCGAGAAAAAGCCGGGAAGGGAGCGAGCTCGTTAGAAAAAGCCGGGAACGGAGCGAGCTCGTTGGAAAAAGCCGGGAAGGGAGCGAGCTCGTTAGAAAAAGCTGGGAGGGAGCGAGCTCATTGGAAAAAGCCGGGAAGGGAGCGAGCTCGAGAAAAAGCCGGGAAGGGAGTGAGCTCGTTGGAAAAAGCTGGGAAGGGAGCAAGCTCGAGAGAAAGCCAGAAAGGGAGCGAGCTTGTTGGAAAAAGCCGGGAAGGGAGCGAGCTCGTTGGAAAAAGCTGGGTTGGGAGCGAGCTCGAGAAAAAGCCGGGAAGGGAGCGAGCTCGTTGGAAAAAGCCGGGAAGGGAGCGAGCTCGTTGGAATAAGCCGGAAAGGGAGCGAGCTCGAGAAAAAGCCGGTAAGGGAGCGAGCTCGTTAGAAAAAGCCGGAAAGGGAGCGAGATTGAGAAAAAGCCGGAAAGGGAGCGAGCTCGTTGGAAAAAGCCGGGAAGGGAGCGAGCTCATTGGAAAAAGCCGGGAAGGGAGCGAGCGCGAGAAAAAGCCAGGAAGGGAGCGAGCTCGTGAAAATGCCGGGAAGGGAGTGAGCTCGTTAGAAAAAGCCGGAAAGGGAGCGAGCTCGAGAAAAAGCCTGAAAGGGAGCGAGCTCGTTGGAAAAAGCCGGGAAGGGAGCGAGCTCGTTGGAAAAAGCCGGGAAGGGAGCGAGCTCGAGAAAAAGCCGGGAAGGGAGCGAGCTCGTTGGAAAAAGCCGGGAAGGGAGCGAGCTCATTAGAAAAAGCCGGGAAGGGAGCGAGCTCGAGAAAAAGCCGGGAAGGGAGCGAGCTCGTTAGAAAAAGCCGGGAAGGGAGCGAGCTCGTTGGAAAAAGCCGGGAAGGGAGCGAGCTCGTTGGAAAAAGCCGGGAAGGGAGCGAGCTCGAGATAAAGCTGGGAAGAGAGCAAGCTCATTAGAAAAAGCCGGGAAGGGAGCAAGCTCGTTAGAAAAAGCCGGGAAGGGAGCGAGCTTGTTAGAAAAAGCCGGGAAGTGAGCGAGCTCATTAGAAAAAGCCGGGAAGGGAGCGAGCTCGTTAGAAAAAGCCGGGAAGGGAGCGAGCTCAGTATAACAGGCGGGAAGGGAGCGAGCTCGTTAGCATGTTTGTTTTTAGAAAAGCAGAAACATCATGCTTCCAGTTGTTGGAGTGCGCAGTGCGCTTCCGCACAGCTTCCGGTCATTGGTTGCAGTCACTCCGATTATGGTATTACCGCTGTCCTTTCCAAACATGGCCTATATAATCAGAGGGGGAAGGACAGGGGGAGGGAAATCCCACGTTGGGAATTTCCTCAGTCGCGGCCTCTTTGACACTGAAAAAACCAGCATACAGGTTTGCTCAGCAGCAGAAGTAGGGCCCACATGGACTCCCAATCAAACTGCCCATTTGTTATAATTCGGTTCCACAGGAAAAACCTCCCTGGCTGGTGAGCAACTTTCCAGTACCAGTTTTCCCACTTCCCTCCTTTGGCATTCTTGGTGCCTGCCACATCTATGTAAATGAGATAACCTCCCCTTGACCCCAATACACAAAAGAGGGGTCCGGAGTAGATGTCATTGAAACCTGCTCTGCTGCCGCTGGTAAGTTTGAAGAAATGACGAGTGCCCTGAAAATTGATTCATTAATTACAAATAGCGGTCATTTACTGCAATGGGTTTCTGCCAACATTTATAAAATAAATAGAAAGAATGGTTATTTAATGGAACTATATTGATAATGTTTTTGTTCAATTAAATAAAAAGTGGTAATTTGATGCAGTGTGCATGTGCAAATTTATTAATTAAATTAAAGGAAGAAATGAAATATGGGTGCTTCAAAATTTATATTAATTTCCTCCGCATTTATTCTTCCTTCAGAAGTTTAATAGCAGTAAAATGTTAAATGCTCATAAAATATTAGCTAGCTAACAGCTATACTTGGTGGTGCTATACTTTTTTTTATTCATTCACGGGGTGTGGGCATGACTGGCAAGGCCAGCATTTATTAGCCATCCCTAATTGCCCTTGAGAAGGTGGTGGTGAGCTGTCTTCTTGAACCGCTGCAGTCCGTGTGGTGAAGCTACTCCACAGTGTTGTTAGGGAGGGAGTTCCAGGATTTTGCCCCAACGACGATGAAGGAATGGCAATATATTTCCAAGTCAGGATGGTGTGTAACTTGGAGGTGATGGTGTTTCCACATGCCTGCTGCCCTTGTCCTTCAAGGTGGTAGAGGTCGTCGGTTTGGGAGGTGCTGTCGAAGAAGCCTTGGTGAGTTGCTGCAATGCATCTTGTAGATGGTACACATTGCAGACATGGTGCGCTGGTGGTGGAGGGAGTGAATGTTTAAGGTGGTGGATGGGGTGCCAATCAAGCAGGCTGCTATCTTTTGGTTGGTGTCGAGCTTCTTGAGTGTTGTTGGAGCTGCACTCATCCAGGCAAGTGGAGAGTATTCCATCACACTCCTTACTTGTGCCTTGTAGATGGTGGAAAGGCTTTGGGGAGTTAGGAGCAGAGTCACTCGCCACAGAATACCTAGCCTCTGACCTGCTCTTATAGCTACAGTATTTATGTGGCTTGTCCAGTTAAGTTTCTGGTCAGTGGTGACCTCGAGGATGTTGGTGGTGGGGGATTCGGCAATGGTAATCCCGTTGAATGTCAAGGGGCGGTGGTTAGACTCTGTCATGTTGGAGATGGTCATTGCCTGGAACTTGTGTGTCACGAATCTAACTTGCCACTTATCAGCCCAAGCCAGAATAGGTCTTGCTGCATGCAGTCATGGACTGCTTTATCGTCTGAGGAGTTGTAAATGGAACTAAACACTGTGATCATCAGCAAAAATCCCCACTTCTGACCTTATGATGGAGGGAAGGTCATTGATGAAGCAGCAGATGATGATTGGGGCTAGGACACTGCTCTGAGGAACTCCTGCAGCGATGTCCTGGGGCTGAGATGATTGGCCTCCAGCAACCACAACCATCTTCCTTTGTGCTAGGTATGACTCCAGCCAGTGGAGAGTTACCCCCCACCCCATGATTCCCATTGACTACAATTTTACTAGGGCTCCTTGATGCCACACATGGTCAAATGCTGCTTTGATGTTGAGGGCAATCATTCTCCTCTCAACTCTGGAAATCAGCTCTTTCGTCCATGTTTGGACCAAGGCTGTAATGTGGTCAGGAGCCGAGTGGTCCTGGTGGAACCCAAACTGAGCATCATTGAACAGATTATTGGTGAGTAAGTGCCGCTTGATAGCACTGTCGATGACACTTTCCATCACTTTGCTGATGATTGAGAACAGACTGATGGGGCGGGAATTGGCCGGGTTGGATTTGTCCTGCTTTTTGCAGAAATCTTTTAACTCAGAACAAGTGTGTTTCCAACTATCGCAAGCCGATGTGTAAATAACAACAGGAAAACATTTATAAATAACTAAACATAGATTTCTACCAATTAAGTAAGAGCTTACGTAGCCCATAGTCTTTTCAGATTCTTCAGTTTTGAACAGGACTCTAAACATGCCTTACCTGGCTACTATGTCTGACAGATTCTCATCAATGAATTTTTGTATGCACAGATGTTCAGTGGAGCAGCCTAAGAAGAGGTTAAAAGTCTTCAAATAATAACTGAAGACTGAGCTGAGGGATTTCATAGATGACTCCATCTCTGCTTTCCTGCAGTTAAGAAAGGGTAAAAGTTCAGTTCACTCTGAATTTTGTTATTTGTAGAAAGCAGAATGTGGACTTTATCTTGAACAAATATTGCTCAGGCTGGACTTTAATCGTAAAACTTTGAAACACGCCAGTACCATCCGCAGCGAGCACACATTAACTCCCACCTGCCTGCCCTGCTCAATTATATTCCTCAACCTTAGCCTCCTGTTAACCAGCAGCCTTAACCGTCTTAATATATGTACCTCCCAGCACCAGGCTAGCTTGTGAAACCTCAGTAAAACCTAATTAAAACAAAACCTTTGAACCTACTAACATTTGCAGTAAAACTCTGAATAAAAACAGGAATGATTACTAACAATTTAGTTTCTAGAAAGCTCCAATTAAAAGTTCTACTTAATAAATCTTTTCAATATAAGATCACAGAAGTCAATCTCATGTTGTGTAGTAACCCTTAGGTGAGTTCAATACTTACTGTGTGAAATCTACTGCGAATGGAAAACTCCTGAGGAAACCAAAACTGTCTGTCAGAGCGGAATGGCTCATATTTGCAAGATCGTTTATTCCTTTTCCTAATCAAACATTTCTCCCAACACCAAAACATGAGCAGCCAAACATCGTGAAACAGGGGCTTAATTAGATAACAGCATGAGCATTAAACGTGCAAATATCATGCTGTAGCGGTACCACCGGGTGTCCCTTACTTACCGTACATAATTCCCTTTAACATAACGATGTAGCTGGTGCGGGGCTTTCCTCCTTTGGGAGCGCGGGCGAACGCGATGACGCGGGTTAACGCGATGACGTCATGTCACACATCACGTGACCGTCCCAAGCGCGGGCAAACGCGATGACGTCATCACGCAAGTCACGTGACCACCCAAGCGCGGGAAGAACGCGATGACGTCATCGCGCAACCCACGGGACTGCCTACTCAGTCCTCATGGCGTCTCCGTCTGGTGAAGACCTATATTATGGCTCTCCTGTACCGAGCTCAGCAACCTGTTTGAATTCCTCTGTTCCTGCATTAGAAACCTTTTTGATTGTTCTCCTGGAGTCGAACTCGATTATTAAGTAGGAATTCGCCCAATACCTACATAGGTGAACCCGAATAGCTAAAATGTAACATATAATTCTTTATACTGAATGTCCTTTTTTTTTTGCAAGGTATGGTACATTCCGCTGCATTATTTTAGTGGACAGCAGGTGGAGTGCGATCCATTGAATGTCTCCACATTTTTTGGAAGAAATATAGGACGGTCCTGTGCATTATTTTAGTGAACAGGTAGTGGAACTAAACAAGTCTTCCAGCTTGAGAACTACTGCAATCCTGTGGGACAGAGCAAATCAATGGATCGACTGTTGTTGGATCTCCACCAAGATATCAGCCCAAATATTAAGTAAAGTAACCTGAAATACTCTTAATACATAAGTCAACTCAGATTTGGAAATATCAGGTTATTATTCACTAAAAAATGAAAACAAACATGATTACTCTGGCATTTGCAAGTATGAAATATCTTCAAAAATATTTGCTTTCAACCAGCTACCGTTTTTGAGATAAATCAGGACCATTTAAACGGACATTATCTTCAATGTTAAACGTCTTGAAATCCAGAAATTCCAGAATGTAACAAATAAGTATATAAAGCTAACTACCATAAGTCATTTTATATGTGATCAGAACAGCCTGAAAATGTTACACATTTAGGGTAACTTGTTTCCATTATGAAGTACATTGAGAAGAACAGGTCATACCGAAGCACTGAGCAAAGAGTAAAATCCTTACAATGAGGGAGAGAGGGAGGCCAAACTTCATACACACCACCTAGTGACTGGTTATAATGGCCCAGAAATTCAGGGTCCCCACGCGTGAGTATGCACTGGGTACTCACGCGTAGGCCCAACGAAAGTGCCGGTTTTGTGCATGCACTGCGCATGCGTGGGAAACCGGAACTTCCGTTCCCTTGAAAGAAGGGGTTGACAGGTGGAACGTGTGCGCCAGAGAGGCAGCGCGTGTGCATCGAACTTACGATTTTTTTGCAGGGTTCTCCGGGAGGGTAAGTCTCCAGCAGTTACACATTTAAAAAGCAGGCGCAAGGCCTGCTTTTAACAAGGTAAGTGGTGAATTAATTAAAATTAAAACATTTTTTCCACAGGTTTATTATTTTAAAATACTTTAAAGAAAGGTAAGTTTATTTTTAGACCCGTTAGAAAATGTAATTAATTTTTTCAAAAATGTAAATTATTGTTTAAAATAGTTATTTCATGTAATTTATAGTTAATTTAAAATGTGATTAAAAAAAAAATTATTTGAAGTTTTAGTGATGTTTTGGGGCTTATAGTATTTATAGGTTTGCCAGCTCTTCCTGTCAAATTTATGAATGAAGCATTCCCTGCTACCATTGGCTCTCCATGGCCCACGTGATCCCAGGGGACGCTTCGAACTAACTACGCCCCTGGGATACACAAGCACTGTGCACTGGCAGTTGGAGGAGGCCCAGGATCGGAATACCACGTGGTCCCACAGCTCAACGGCCGTCGCGCAAGGTAAGTGCAGGTCGGAGGCTTGCACCCGCGGGAAGCCCCCGACCCAAATTTCTGGGCCATTGTCACACTGGCAGATAGCTTGCTGCCTTTCAGCTCAGAAAGGTGCCTGGGAAGGGGAGTCTCCAGTAAGAGGAAAGCGGGAAAATATCAATTAACATTAGAAAATATAATATATTCAGGAAGGTTCAGTGGTCAGGCCAGGTTTATACTGAAACAACATTTGTATTATCATTGAAGGTTGTGGGTTCAAGTCTCACGCCAGGGACTTGAGCACAAAATCTAGGCTGACACTCCAGTGCAGTATAGAGGGAATGCTGCGTTATCGGAGGTGCCGTCTTTTGGATGAGACGTTAAACCATTTACCCTCAGCTGAACGTAAAATATCCCATGGCAGTATTCGAAGAAGAGCAGGGAAATTCATCTCGGTGTCCTGGTCAATATTTATCCTTCGACCAACAGCTAAAACCAGATTATCTGATCATTATCACATTGCTGTTTGTGGGACCTTGTTGTGCGCAAATTGGCTGCCACACTTCCTGCATTAAAACAATGACAACACTTCAAAAGTACCTCATTGGCTGTAAAGCACTTTGGGACATCCTGCTATACAAATGCAAGTCTTTCTTTTTTCTTTATGATACAAGAAAGAAAGACAAAGTCACAGAAGAACCTTAGTTGATTGGCTAAAGTAAGATAGTGAATTACAAAAAAGGAAAGCAGTACAGAACATCCTGTAGGTAACAGGGACAGCTGTAAAGAAAGTCACCCAAAGAGAAATTGAGGACTTTTTTCAAATTTGTTCACAGGATGTGGGTGAACCTGGCAAGACTAAGCATTGCCCACCCTAACTTGCCCTGAGAAGGTGGTGGTGAGCCTTCTTCTTAAACCACTGCAGTCCTTGTGATGACGGTGCTCTCATGCTGGTGGTTGTGCAGGATGCATTTTAACCTGGAGCAGTGCGTGGGTTTAGGTGTGGGTGTGGGGAGGGGGGCTGGTTAAAGCGGGTGAAATTGCATCCGTGTCCGGAAGCCAGCTCCAACGTGCTGGTTCCCGGGATTAACTTGGGTATGCTCGGCTGGTTGTGCATAACCCCCTCTGGAGAGGCGGGTTAACAATTTAAATATGTTAACCGCTCAATTGTAGCGATATTTCACCTACATTCAAATTCAACGGCACATCCGTTGCTTTCCTGGGCTTCCTGAAATTCACCATTGAAACCAAGGCGAGAACACAACAGTAATTCATGGGGCTCATTAAAAGTCAGGCAAATACTCCAATAAATACTCAGTGCTCACAACTGCTTTCTTACCTACCACTGGGACAGGATTTGTTCATAGTACATGTGGTGAGCTGTTATTTTCTGCACTTTGGAGGTATTGAGACTCCGATCAGGATGGGTGACGCCTTGGCTGCCTTAGATTGGACCTTGGATGAGGAACAAGGTGACCATCAGCAGCAACAACAGATGGCTGTGCAGAGACCTACATGTGTTGATCAAAGAGGGGAGTGGCAGAGATGTTGAGCTCACGGGAAGCACTACCCACATAACAGAGTGTACAGGCAGAGGCTCAGCTTCCTTGACCTCTCAGAAAAGCAGTGCTTTGAGAGGCTGAGTTTGTCACATCAGGTGTTGGCAGACATCTGCAGCCTCCTAGAAGAAGACCTGCTCCCTGCTAGACCTGGTTGCCATGCATTACCAGTTGCTGTGAAAGTGACCATTGCCCTCAACTTCTTTACCTCTGGGTCCTTTCAGGGCGCTACCAGAGACACATCCAGGATCCCCCAGTCTTCTGCTCACAAATGCATAAGGCAGGGCACTGATGTGTTGTTTGCCAGGTCCGACAATTATGTCAACTTCGCCTGTGATGACGCTAGTCAGAATGAGCAGCCGCTCAGGTTTGCACCTCTAGCTGACTTCTCACTGGTGCAGGGCATCATTGACTGCACACATGTGGCAATCCACGCATCCCTGGATCAACCAGGAGTATTCATAAACCGCAAGGGTTTCCACTCCATCAGTGTGTAGCTGGTGTGCAACCACAAGAAAAGGTTTCTACAGGTGTGCACTAGATTCCCGGGGAGCTGGCATGATGCTTTCATCCTGTGGCAGTCCAAGCTCCCAGACCTCTTTGGACATGCAAGTAGGCTTCAGGGGTTGCTGCTAGGAGACAATGGATACCCCCTTCAAAATTGGTTGATGACACCCATGAGAAACCCAAGCAATGAAGCTCAAGAACAGTACAACAAAAACCATATGACAGCCAGATGTGTTATTGAGCAAGCGATCGGTATGCTCAAGATGTGCTTCAGGTGCCTGGACAGATCTGGAAGCACTCTTCAGTACTTACCAGGCAGGGTATCCAGAATGATTGTGGTTTTGCACAACACTGCACAACAGTGAAGGTTGGCGCTGTATGAGGAACAAGGCACTGATCATACATCGTCTGTGGACGAATCCAAGGAGGAGGGTGAAGAGAAGAAAGATGGCAACCCCAACACACCACCAGCCACTCACATTCCTGCCCAGATGCCAGGGATTCACTAATACCCGTAAGGTTCAGTTAGTTGTCACCACTGGACCCATGTAACAACCACATCCCACCACCACTCTCATCATCCTCCATGACCATCCCCATCCACCAATCCCACTGAAGCAAACCAACTAAACACATCCTACCATTGGTCCCTGTCAATTCATGTCTTCCCATTCATCAGCAAGAAACTGAGAAGGCAATTTGCCACTTAGCAACCAAGAATAGGCAACACGGGAAAGTGGTGCAAAGTAATAAATGCTATATGATTCTGTTAAAGAACGGAAATGTAACAACTTTTTCTCAAACACCTATGTGCATATGCTTGTACAACTTCAAAGCTTTACTCTTCTTTTTCCTACCGCTCCTACGTGGTGCAACCCCTGTGGCTTCAGCTGTGTTAGAGGCAGGCCGCTTAGATCCTGCTCTGACTGCTGAGATCCACTTGGCTGACGACCTCTGGGTCTTGGAGCCCATGAGGGCCCCACCAAAGATTGCTCTACCTGCACCTGTGCAGCGGCAGACTAGGCCATCGGGACATGAGGCAGCATGTTGGGTACTGACTGAGGGTGGGGGGTGGTGACAATGGGTGAGAAATGGGAGCACTTTGAGTGTAGTCCCCACTTCCATGTCTCCTTTTGCCATAATACCTCACATGCACCAGTTGCACTTCACTGCTATCAGAGAGCAGCTTAGTGCCGATAAGTGATGCGCTGTAAGGCCAAGGCTAAGGTGTCTGTTATCCTATGTAAGGCGCCAGACATGTTGACATCCAGAGTCTGCACCGCTGTGGTCAAGGCATGCATGGACTCATTTTGTTGCCACGATTGATGTTCCACAGTGTTGGCCACTCTATGGAAAATGATATCCTCGCAATGCCCTGTGACATCAACCCACTAATGCTTGATGTGGACTCTTCCATTCTCCTTGTAATTGTGGACAGTGTGCGTGGGAGGCCTGCCAGTACAGTGCATATTTTCTGCTGCTCCTCAATGATTATCCTTTTTATTGATGGCCCCTGTGGTACAGCATCTATGTCCAGCTGAGCAGAGCTTGGAGAGTGCTGCGCCCTCCGATCCAGCACTGCTCCCTTCCTCGTTGGGTTGGAAACTGATCAAGAATGCTTTCTTTTACACATTTCAGGAATTCCTCCCCCTCTTTACCCTTTACACTGTTTTTTCCCAGTCTGTATTTGGATAATTGAAGTCCCTCCTTATCATTACTCTATAATGGTTTCTACAGCTTTCTGAAATTTGTCTGCAAATTTTCTCCTCCATTTCTATCCCACTATTTGGTGGCCTACAGTACACACCCAGCAGGGGATATGGGGAGAAGGCGGGGACAGGGTACTGAATTTGGATGATCAGCCATGATCTCATTAAATGGCGGAACAGGCTCGAGGGGCCGAATGGTCTACTCCTGCTCCTATATTCTATGTATCTAAGCAGCATAATGACTCCACTTCTGCTCCTTAACTCTAGCCAAATAGATTCTATCTTTGAACCCTCAAACACATTGGCCCAGATTTTGCGGTCATCGGTGAAGGAACGGCGCCCGCCATTCACCTCGCTGACATCTGCCTATAAAGTTTTGACCAGCTTCAGAGCACAGGCTTCTCTAATCCAGTGTCTGTTCAAGTGCGGCGCACTCTACAGGGCATTTGTGGCATCAGTGAGCAGAACAAGAAACAGCGAGGCTCTTCAACCAATCAGATCAAAGAATCCTCACTGAGACATGCAGAGTCCAAACCAGAATTTCTAAAGCAGGAAATATAAATTAGATTTAACAACAACAAGAACAAATGGTATTTATATAGCACCGTTAATGTAGTAAAACATCCCAAGGCACTTCATAGGAGTATTATAAGACAAAAATGTGACACCGAGCCACATAAGAAGAAATTAGGGCAGATGACCAAAAGCTTGATCAAAGAGGTAGTTTTTAAGGAGCATCTTAAAGGAGGAAAGAGAGGTAGCGAGGCAGAGAGGTTTAGGGAGGGAATTCCAGAGCTTAGGGTCTAGGCAGCTGAAGGCACGGCCACCGATGGTTGAGTGATTATAATCAGGGATGCTCAAGAGGGCAGAATTTGAGGAGCGCAGATATCTCAGGGGGGTTCTGGGGCTGAAGGAGATTACAGAGATAGGGAGGGGCGAGGCCATGGAGTGATTTGTAAACACGGATGAGAATTTTGAAATCAAGGCGTTGCCAATGTAGGTCAGCGAGCTCAGGGGTGATGGCTGAACGAGACTTGGTGCAAGTTAGGACACGGGCAGCCGAGTTTTGGATCATCTCAAGCTTACGTAGGGTAGAATGTGGGAGGCCAGCCAGGAGTGCATTGGAATAGTCAAGTTTAGAGGTAACAAAGGCATGGATGAGGGTTTCAGCAGCGGATGAGCTGAGGCAAGGCCGGAGATGGGCAATGTTACAGAGGTGGAAGTAAACGGTCTTAGTTATGCCGCAGATATGTGGTCGAAAGCTCATTTCAGCGTCAAATATGACATCAAGGTTACGAACAGTCTGGTTCAGCCTCAGGGAGAGGGATGGAGTCAGTGACTAGGGAACGGAGTTTGTGACGGGGATCAAAGACAATGGCTTCGGTCTTCCCAATATTTAATTGGAGAAAATTTCTGCTCAACCAGCACTGGATGTCGGACGAGCAGTCTGACAATTTAGAGACCGTGGAGGGGTCAAGAGAAGTGGTGGTGAGGTAGAGCTGGGTGTCGTCAGCGTACACGTGGAAACTGATGCCATGTTTTGGAATGATGTCATCAAGGAGCAGCATATAGATGAGAAATAGGAAGGTGCCAAGGATAGATCCTTGGGGGACACCAGAGGTAATGATGCAGGAATGGGAAGAGAAGCCATTGCAGGTGATTTTCTGGCTACGATTAGATAGATAAGAATGGAACCAGGCGAGTGCAGTCCCACCCAGCTGGACAATGGTGGTGAGGATTTGGAGGAGGATGGAGTGGTCAACCGTGTCAAAGGCTGCAGACAGGTCGAGAAGGACGAGGAGGGATAATTTACCTTTGTCACTGTCACAAAGGATGTAATTTGTGACTTTGATGAGAGCCGTTTTGGTACTGTGGTGGGGCAAAAACCTGATTGGAGGGATTCAAACATGTAATTCCGGGAAAGATGGGTTTGGATTTGGGAGGCGACAACACACTCAAGGGCTTTGGAGAGGAAAGGGAGGTTGGAAGTGGGGCGATAGTTTGCAAGTGGGGTCAATGGTTGTTTTTTGGCGGAGGTGATGATAGCAGATTTGAAGGATAGGGGGACAGTACCTGAGGAGAGCGAACTGTTAACAATGTCAGCTAACATGGGAGCCAGAAAAAGAAGTGTGATGGTCAGCAGTTTAATGGGAATAGGGTCGAGGGAGCAGGATGTGGGTCTCATGGACAAGATGAGCATGGAGAGGTCAAGAGGGGAGATCGGAGAGAAACTGGAGAAATATGTGAGTTCAGGGCTAGGGCAGGGGGGGAACCTTAGAGGATGTTTGGCCCGGTGGGCTAGGGGAAGGAAGGGAAGTGGCAGGGGCAGCTGATCGGATTTTCACAATCTTAGAGACAAAGAAGTCTATGAGCTCCTCGCACTTGTTGTTGGAGTTGGTTGTGGAGGAGACAGGGGAGAGGGGTTTAAGAAGATGGTTAACAGTAGAGAATACCGAAGGTTACCTTTGCATTCCAGAATGATCCTGGAATAGTGAGCAGTTTTGGCAGAGAAGAGCAGGACCCGATAATGCTTTATGTAGTTCAGCCAGATCTGGCAGTGAATGGCTAAACCAGTTGTCCGCCATATCCGTTCAAGTATGCATCCCTTGGACTTGAGGGAGCAAAAATGAGGGCTGTACCAGGGGGAATTGCCAGGATGAGAGAGAGTAATTGTGTTAATAAGGACTAGGGCATCAAAGGTGGTTGTGAGGGTGTGGTTGAGCAGATCGGTAGCTGCAGAAATGTCGTGGTGAATGGAAGACCAAAGGCTAGACAGTTGGGATTTTGTAAATGCAGTTGTAAGAGAGTTGGGAAGAGTGTATTTTACAGGGGCGGACACAGAAGGAAGTAGGGTTGGGTGGGGGAAGGGGGATATGGGTGGACAGTGATGCAAGGATGTGGTCAGAGATGGCCTTTTCTGCGATTGGCATGGTGGGAATAGCGAGGCCACGAGAGATGGCAAGATCAAGGGGGTGGTCGTAAATTTGGGTTCGGGAGTTCACATGGAGGGAGAGATTAAGGGAGGATAGGAGGGTAGTGAGAGAGAGTATGCTGAATTAAGATGGAGGTTGAAATCACCAAGGATGAGAAGGCGCTCAGTGCAGAGGCTGAGGGAGGAAAGCAGTGAAGATATCTCGGTGATAACATTTTTATGGTACTTGGGTGGGCGGTAGAGAACAAGAATTTTAAACGAGAGGTGAGAGGGGTGGAAAAAGGTGAGAGGCTCAAAGGAGGAGAAAGTGCCAGAGGAATAGGGGGACAGACCAAGGTGTGATTTGGTGATGAGAGCCACGCCGCCACCACTGCGGTCTGAGCGGGGCAAGTGGTGGAAGGTATAGCCAGGCAGGGAGGCTTCATTTAAGGGTAGGGTATCATCAGCCCTCAGCCAAGTTTCTGACAGGGCCATGATGTCGATGCAATCATCCATGATAAGCTCATGGATGGCAAGGGCCTTGTTCGCAAGTGAATGGACATTCTGCAGGGAGATGCGAAGAGGGTCGGTGATGGCTGATCCACTGCCAGCATCCACAGGGTCAGCTCTTGGAGGGGTGAGTTGGATGGGGAGGAGATTGGTAAGATTAGCCCCCTGCGGGTGCGCTGTTGGGGGAAGGTCAGTGAGAGAGTAGAATGGGACAGTTGGGGTTGCTGCCCATGAGGAGGCAGCGACCAGTGCCTCGATGGGCCCTTCAGAGGATGCCAAGAGAGACACAGAAGGAAGCTGTAGGCTTATCTAAGAGGGAGTCGAGCCTCGGACGGCGGCAGGAGAGTAGGAAGGTCGAAGAGTAATGAAGGATTGGGGTAGGGATTTGGGAGGGCAGAGTATCCAAGAGAGGAGCGATGAAAGTCAGCATGACGACAGGAGAGAGCGGTCAGGGAGAGATAAAGAAAAAAGTAAAAGGGAGAGAAAGAAGTGGAAATAGAAATGAACGGCTCGGATCTGGAGCGGCAGCCAAAATGCGCACGCAAATGGACACAGGGAAAAACTCAAGTTACATAGGCCTGGTTGTAGGGGGGCATCTTTTAACTGGTTTATGGTAATTTACCTGGCCAGCAGCCTTTGCCTACGCACTGACCAATTCAAACCTTTTACCTGGTTTACGTAATTCACCTGGTCAGGCAGCCTTTTGCTGCTACACTGTAAACCAATTTAAACAGCGGTTATAGAGCGTACCTACACATATGTTATATCAAAAGAAAGCTCATCATTAGGGAACTCTTGTAGGCATATTTACTTTTTGGTCGGACAAAAATTGTGCCGACGGTATCCAAAATACTTTCAAATTTCCGCTCATTATCCGCTCATTAGCATCGAGTGGGGGCGGGTTCATTGTGTGTGCGGGCGGGCCATCCTAGAGTTGAGTGATGCGATGATTGACCAATCTTACACTTCAGTGACCTGACGGTAGACCAATCGGTGCGTGTGTAGGCGGGCCTTATCATTCTGAACTGAGGTGAGTGTCAGCCATCTTGATTCGTAAGTTTATTTTTTTTCCCCACATTCTGCGTGTTTCTATTCAAATCTAGATTTCCAGCAAAAAAAAAGTTGCTTTTAAAACACAAATTGTTTTTAAAAAAAGTTAATTAATTTGTAAATCTTTTCTCTAACCTCTATAATTTTCCTAGCTTTCACCGTTTTTGCAGGCCTGGAAGCCTGGGCCTCTGTTGCCCAGCCACGCCCGAGCTAGGCATCGCCCCTCCCTCTGGGCCTGCCCCGTGATCGCTGCCATCTTTGTAAAGGCTGGCGGCGCGGGACTGGGCCGAGCGTAGCCATCGCCGCCATTTTGGTAAAGGCTGGCGGGGCGGGAGGGAGCCTAGTGGGAGGTGAGTTGCGGTCACCGCGGGGCTAGGGCTCAGCTGATCGGGCGCTCATCAGGGGTCGGCCCGCAACACATCGACCGGAGGAGTGGCGGCTCTCTCTCTCCATCCCCACCGCGGCTCGGGCGGGGGGCCGGGGCTCGGGAGGGCGGGGCTCGGGAGGGCGGGGCTCGGGAGGCCGGTGCTCGGGAGAGCGGGAAGGGTTACCCCGACAACGGGGCCCGGCCCTCTCTCACAGCCTCAAGCTGGCTCACGCCCGTTCCCGGGGCTTGGCTCCAGCGCAGGCCCAGCCGCAATTGGCGATCATGAAGCCGGGGCTCGGGAGGGCGTGGGGCAGGGCTCGGGAGGGCGGGGGGCAGGGCTTGGGAGGGCGGGGGGCGGGGCTCGGGCTGACCGGGGCGCTGTGCTCGGCTGGGCCATGTCAGTGTGTGGGGCGGCACGGAGCTCTGCGGAGCCATCGCCGGCAGAGGGGAGAGGGTCTGCTGGCTCCCCCCCTCCCTTTCTCCCCCTCCCTTTCTCCCCTCCCCCTCCACCCCCCCACCCCCCCTCCACCCCACCTCCCCCTCCACCCCCCCATCCCCTCCACCCAACCTCCCCCTCCCCCTCCCCCTCCACCCCCCTCCCCCTCCACCCCTTCCCCTCCCCATCCCCCCCCTCCCCCTCCCCTCCCCCCTCCCCTTCCCCCTCCCCCTCCCCCTACCCCCTCCCCCTCTCCCCCTACCCCCTTCCCCTCTCCCCCTCCCCCTATCCCCCTTCCCCTACCCCCCTTCCCCCCACCCCCTTCCCCCCAGTCGCTCTCTCTCTTCCCCCCAGTTGCTCTCTCTCTTCCCCCCAGTCGCTCTCTCTCTTCCCCCCAGTCGCTCTCTCTCTTCCCCCCAGTCGCTCTCTCTCTTCCCCCAGTCGATCTCTCTCTTCCCCCCAGTTGCTCTCTCTCTTCCCCCCAGTCGCTCTCTCTCTTCCCCCCAGTCTCTCTCTCTCTTCCCCCCAGTTGCTCTCTCTCTTCCACCCAGTCGCTCTCTCTTCTCCCCAGTCGCTCTCTCTCTCTCTTCCAACAACAACATGCCCTCAAAAAACCCTCGGCACCACCGGGCACTTCAGCTAGTTGTGAATAACTGGGGTCCTAGCACCGATCCTTGCGGTACCAAACTAGTCACTGCCTACCACTCGGGAAAAGACCCGTTGATTCCAACTCTTTGCTTCCTGTCTGCCAACCAGTTCTCTATTCAAGTCAGTACCTTACCCCCAATCCCATGTGCTTTAACTTTGCACGCTAATCTCTTATGCGGGACCTTATCGAAAGCCTTCTGAAAGTCCAAATACACCACATCCACTGGTTCTCCCTTATCTAATCTACCAGTGAAGAAGAAGAAGAAAAGGAAGAAGAACAAGAACAAGAAGAAGAACAAGAAGAAGAAGAGGAGGTGGCTCCATGAATATCCCCATCCTCAATGACGGTGGAGCCCAGCATGTGAGTGCAAAAGGCAAGGCTGAAGCATTTGCAACCATCTTCAGCCAGAAGTGCCTAGTGGATGATCCCGGCTATCGTGCTGAAGACTTGTGCTCCAGAACTAGCCGCGCATCCAGCCAAGCTGTTCCAGTATAGCTACAACACTGGCATCTATCCAACAATGTGGAAAACTGCCCAGGTATGTCCTGTCCACAAAAAGCAGGACAAATCCAATCTGGCCAATCACCGTCTACTCTAAATCATCAGCAAAGTGATGGAAGGTGGCATCAACAGTGCTATCAAGCGGCATTTACTCACCAATAACCTGCTCACCAATGCGCAGCCTGGGTTCCGCCAAGACCACTCGGCTCCCGACCTCATTACAGCCTTGGTCCAAACATGGACAAAGGAGCTGAATTCCAGAGGTGAGGTAAGAGCGACTGCCCTTGACATCAAGGCAGCATTTAACTGAGTGTGGCATCAAGGAGCCCTAGTAAAACTGAAGTCAATGTGAATCAGGGGGATAACTCTCCATTGGCTGGAGATATACTAGCACAAAGGAAGATGGTTGTGATGGTTGAAGGTCAATCATCACAGCCCAGGACATCGCTGCAGGAATTTCTCAGGGCAGTGTCCTAGGCTCAACCATCTTCAGCTGCTTTATCAATGACCTTCCCTTCAACATAAGTTCAGAAATGGGGATGTTCGCTGATGATTGCACAGTGTTCAGTGCCATTCACAACTCCTCAGATAATGAAGCAGTCCATGCCCGCATGCAACAAGACCTGGACGATGTTCAGGCTTGGGCTGATAAGTGGCAGATAACATTCATGTCACACACGTGCCAGGCAATGACAAGCTCCAACAAGCGAGAGTCTAACCAGCGCCCCTTGAAATTCAACGGCATTACCATTGCCGAATCCCCCACCATCAACATCCTGGGGGTCACCATTGACCAGAAACTTAACTAGACCAGCCACATAAATACTTTGGCAACAAGAGCAGGTCAGAGGCTGGGCATTCTATGGCGGGTGTCTCACCTTCCGACTCCCCAAAGCCTTTCCACCATCTACAAGGCACAAGTGATGAGTGTGATGGAATACTCTCCACTTGCCTGGATGAGTGCAGCTCCAACAACACTCAAGAAGTTCAACACAATCCAGGACAAAGCATCTGTTTGATTGGCACCCCATCCACCACTTTAAACATTCACTCCCTCCACCACCAGCGTACCGTGGCTGCAATGTGTGCTATCTACAAGATGTACTGCAGCAACTCACCAAGGCTTCTTTGGCAGCACCTCCCAAACCCGTGACCTCTTCCTTCTAGAAGGACAAGGGTAGCAGGCGCATGGGAACACCACCACCTCCAAGTTCCCCTCCAAGTCACACACCATCCTGACTTAGAAGTATATCGCCGATCTTCCATCGTCGCTGGGTCAAAATCCTGGAACTCCCTCCCTAACAGCACTGTGGGAGTACATTCACCACACGGGCTGCAGCAGTTCAAGAAGGCGGCTCACCACCACCTTCTCAAGGGCAATTAGGGATGGGCAATAAATGCCGGCCTTGCCAGCGATGCCCACATCCCATAAACAAATTTTAAAAAACAACAGCTTCCAGCGACACTATTTAAAGGGATCATCACCAATCACTCGGACCGGACAGTTTTTTTTGAAGTTTGAGTGGCTGTTGTGCTACTTTCTGCTACTGGAAGAGTTTTCTTTATTCATTTCAAGGTTCTTTGGTATCAGGGAGTATTGTGGCAAATACCAAACTACATAATTATTTAAGAACATAAGAACATAGGAGCAGGAGTAGGCCATTTGGCCCTTTGAGCCTGCTCCGCCATTCAATAATATCATGGCTGATCTTCTACCTCATCTCCACTTTCCTGCACTATCCCCATATCCCTTGATTCCCTTAATATTCAAAAATCTATCAATCTCTGTCTTGAATATACTCAATGACTGAGCCTCCACAGCCCTCCGGGGTAGAGAATTCCAAAGATTCACCACCCTCTGAGTGAAGACATTTCTCCTCATCTCAGTTCTAAATGGTTGACCCCTTATTCTGAGACTGTGACCCCTGGTTCTAGACTCCACAGCCAGGGGAAACATTCTCCCTGCATCTACCCTGCCAAGTCCTGTAAGAATTTTGTATGTTTGAGATCACCTCTCATTCTTCTAAACTCTAGAGAATATAGGCCTAGTCTACTGAATCTGTCCTCATTGGACAATCCCCCCATCCCAGGCTGGTGAACCTTTGTTGTACCCCCTCTATGGCAAGTATATCCTTCCTTAGGTAAGGAAACCAAAACTGTACACAATACTCCAGGTGTGGCCTCACCAGGGCCATATATAATTGCAGTAAGATGTCTTTACTCTTATACTCAGATCCTCTTATAATAAAGGCCAACATACCATCTGCATTCCTAATAGCTTGCTGTACCTGCATGTTAACTTTCAGCGATTTGTGTACAAGGACACCCAAGTCCCTCTGAACACCAACATTTCCCAGTCTCTCACCATTTAAAAAATACTGTGCTTTTCTGTTTTTCCTACTAAAGTGGATAACTTCACATTTCTCCATGTTATATTCCATTTGCCATGTTCTTGCCCACTCACTTAGCCTGTCTATATCCCCTTGAAGCCTCCTTGCATCATCCTCACAACTTATATTCCCACCCACCTTTATATCATCAGCAAACCTGGATATATTACATTTGGTCCCCTCATCCAAATTATTGATGTAGATTATGAATAGCTGAGGTCCAAGCACTGATACTTGCAGTACCCCACTAGATACAGCCTGCCAACCCGAAAAAGTCCCGTTTATTCCTACTCTCTGTTTTCTGTCCATTAACTAATCCTCAATCCATGTTAGTATATTACCCCCAATCCCATGAGCCCTAATTTTGTTTAATAACCTCTTGTGTGGCACCTTATCAAATGCCTTCTGTAAATCCAAATACACCACATCCACTGATTCCCCCTTATCTATTCTGCACAATTATTTCTGAAAAGCTTCAGCCTACAATACTTGCTAAAAGTCATGGGGGCCGTACTGTCAGTGGACCTCGCCCTCCAGGATCTACGGCAGAGGGAGCCCAAGCAGTGAGAGAATCAGCCTCCTGGATCGGCAGTCCATAACTGGCTCATCAGACACTGATTTGCATGAATGAAACCCGAAACCCCATAGCTCACCACATCCCCATCATACAATCCCTGTCTTACGCCCTATCACAGAATCCTTCGCCAAAGGTGAAATGAGAGAGACCACAAAATATTCCAAACAGAATTAATAACTTTACCTATAAAAATATCATACATATCACATGAATTCTAATGACCCTTGTGCCTGCCATAGTTGAATAGCTGTCATTGTGGGCAAGGTATGAGATGTGGGTGTGATTGTTGCTAGGTAGAGATTGTTGGTGGGTGAGTGCTGGAGATGTGATGCATTTAGCTGTGTGTGAAGCTTGTGATACAGATGGTGGTATGTCACATTTGTTGAAGCCTTCACTCACCCTGACCACCCGTGTAAGGTCATTAAACTTCTTCCTGCACTGGGTGTGGGTGCTGGGGATCACAGTGCTGCCATGATGTGCTGTGTCACCTCCCTCCAAGTAGTCTTGCTGACTTGTGGCGAGGGCCTCCTGCCAGTTGTCGGGTACTGGACCACCCGCCTTGTCTCCACTGCTAAAACCAATGCTGCCAAAGCTTCATTGGAAAACCTCTGGGCTCTCTCCCTGGGCGGCGATCTGCCATCAGGATTTATAATTAAGTGCTAATTCTCCTTGTCCTTCTTCTTATGGTTGTTGAAGCAGCAGCACCCTAACAATGCTGAGAATGAGGTGCTGCAACATCAATGAACGTCCCCTTTATCAGTGAACAAAGCCTGTGACAATCATTACTTGTGTTTAAACTGCCCCGATATTGGCCCATCTGAGCTTGGGTTTTTAGATGAGAATCATGACTGCAATCATTTTTATTGAGGAGTGTGGACGAATTTTGCGTGCAGCCTAGATGATTTTCAGGTGGCTCTACTTAACCATTTTTAATCTAAACACTACCGATTTCTTGGCTATAACAAATTACTAGCCCAGTATTTTTTAAATAGTGAGAAACGATTAAATGTTGGTGTTCAGAGAGATTTAGGTGTCCTCGTACAGGAAACACAGAAAGTTAGCATGCAGATATAGCAAGCAATTAGGAAGACAATTGGCATGTTGGCCTTTATTGCAAGGGGGTTGGAGTACAAGTGTAAGGAAGTCTTACAATTGTACAGGGCTCTGGTGAGACCACACCTGGAGCACATGTGAACAATTTTGGTCTCCTTATCTGTGGGAAGGAGATACTTGCCTGAGAGGCGGTGCAACGAAGATTCACTAGATTGATTCCTGGGATGAGAGGGTTGTCCTATGAGGAGAGATTGAGTAGATTGGGTCAATACTCTTTGGAGTTTAGAAGAATGAGGTGATCTCATTGAAACATACAAGATACTGAGGGGTGTTGACAGGTTAGATGCTGAGACGTTGCTTCCCCTGGCTGGAGAGTCTAGAACTAGTGGGCATAGACTCAGGATAAGTGGTCAGCCATTTAAGATTTGTTGTGGTCTGCTGCATGCTGCATATCCTCGCCATCATGAGGGCACTGCCCTTGCACGAGCTATACAGCAAGCAGCTGAGGAGCAGAAGGAGGAGCTGGAGTAGGAGCAAGAGGAAGAGGAAGGGAGGAGTCAACCTAGACAGCCCCTTTCTGGCAGGGCTATTCATGAATGATTCATTCAGCTTCAATACCAGTAAACGCAACCTCAATTCCCCATTCACCAATAGTTCCACACTTTACCTTCCCTTTGTTACTGACCATCATAGTGTCCACTTGGCCACAATGCAAAATAAAAGCCAACACAAAATAAACATCCAAACCAAATTTTTAAATCAAAGCATTCCATATTGCATACAAATGCCAACTGATCGCCTTTGTGCATTCCCTTAGTGCCTGTCTTCCGTGTGCCTTTGCCTGTACTAGTGCTCCTATGCAGTGCTACCCCAGTGGCTGCAACATGGCTGGTGCAGATGGCCTTGGAGGACGACCTCGAGCACCTCTGGACCGAGAAGGCCCGGCTTCGGACTGCACCAGCTCGCCATGGGCGGCAGCCATCTGGGCTGGCTCGCTGGCTGGTTGACAGGCAACAGCAAGGGCACTATCGGAGTGGCAGTGGTGGGAGGACGAATGCTGCAGAGAGTAGGGAAAATGGGTAGGTACTCAAACTGGCAGGATGTGAATACTGGTGTCCCATAGGGGTCTGTGTTGGGGCCTCAACTATTTACATTGTTTATTAACAACTTAGATGATGGCTTAGAAAGTCATATATCCAAGTTTGCCGATGGCATAAAGATAGGCGACATTGAAGGCGGTGTAGATGAAAGCATAAAATTACGAAGAGATATTGATAGGTTAAGTGAATGGGCAAAACTGTGGCAAATTGATTTCAATGTAAGCAAATGTGAGGTCATCCACTTTGGACCTAAAAAGGATCAAACAGGGTACTTTCTAAATGGTGAAAAGCTAAAAACAGTGGAGGTTCAAAGGGACTTGGCGGGTCCAGGTACATCGATCATTAAAATGTCATGAACAGATACAGAAAATAATCAAAAAGGCTAATGGAATGCTGGCCTTTATATCTAAAGGACTAGAATACAAGGGGGTAGAAGTTATGTTGCAGCTATACAAAGCCCTGGTTAGACCACACCTGGAGCACTGGGAGCAGTTCTGGGCACCACACCTTAGGAAGGATATATTGGCCTTGGAGACAGTGCAGCGTAGGTTCACTAGAATGATACCCGGACTTCAAGGGTTATGTTCCGAGGAGGGATTACACAAATTAGGGTTGTATTCCCTAGAATTTAGAAGGTTAAGGGGTGATCTGATCGAAGTTTTCAAGATATTAAGGGGAACAGATAGGGTAGATAGAGAGAAACTATTTCCGCTGGTTGAGGATTCTAGGACTAGGGGGCATAGTCTAAAAATTAGAGCCAGACCTTCCAGGAGTGAAATTCGGAAACACTTCTACACACAAAGGGTGGTAGAAGTTTGGAACTCTCTTCCACAAATGGCAATTGATGCTCGATCAATTGTTAATTTTAAATCTGAGATTAATAGCTTTTTGTTAACCAAAGGTATTAAGGGATACGGGCCAAAGGCGATATTGAGTTAGGTCGAAGATCAGCCATGATCTCATTGAATGATGAAACAGGCTCGAGGGGCTGAATGGCCTACTCCTCTTCCTATGTTCCTATGTCATCCTGAGAGAGGTCAGCAGGTTCATGATCCACATAGCCACCACCACAACTCTGGGGTGCCTTCTCAGCAATCCTAGTAATCTGTTGGAGGACAGATTTCTGGACTGCTGTGGCACCCTGCAAGCCCTTTTGAACACTGGTATCCACAGCCGTGATGGCAGCAAGCTGAGCTTGCATGACAGAAGTCTGAGCTATCACTGCGGCACCCAGACGATGGATAGCTTCTGCTTGTGCTGCAATAGAAGCTGAGACATCGACCATCAGACGCTGCATCATGGTTGGCTCCACAAGTGTGCTAATGGAGTTGGTGAGGATGGGCTCCAAGTTCTGCCCAAAGTCCTGTGCCAAGTTGGTGCCGGATTCCTCCATGCTCCTGGACATTGCATGCCTAACAATGCACCAAGCATTTCATTGTGCATAACCATCAACCATCTTCTGTGGGCTGCCTCATTGAAGTGCTCAACTAAGTCGTCTGGAGCAGAACTTGTATGCAACTTTGCCCTCCGGCGAGCTGGCACCTGCACAACCTTGCCCCCTGCCCTCACTGCAAGCCAATTGTGCCCGTGTCTCACCACGAGCAGACCCCATCTCTAAGCTATCCTCTAAATTATGCGCAGTGTCGGTGATGTAAGAAAAAGGAGACTTACCATCAAGTAACTTTAAAGTAAGCTTTAAGTAACTTATAAACACACTATATACACAAGAGAGGTCTTTACCATGCCTCTGGTAGAAGCCTCTTACAATACTGAACAGACCAGTATTTATACCAGTCCAACAGGAAGTGACATATGACAGGAAGTGAGGTATGTACACAGTTCATAGTTCATAGTTCATAGTTCACAGGAAGTGATGACATAACTTCCCGGAAGTTATCATTTTTATCACATTCTTCCCTCCTGCAGGATTAGGAGGCTGTGGTCTACCTTTTGGTCCGCAGCCGCCGAACAAGGAAGAGTTGCACCCGTTTGGATTCCCGTCGTAGAGGGTCGCTGGTCCGCTTACATGCGGTTGGCCATTGGTCAGAGTCTGTGTGGCCTGGATTGCCCTGTGAAGGGTCGGGGAGATCATGGCTTCGAGTACGAGCCCCAATAGGTTCAAAGTCGGACTGCCTCTGTTCAGAGGGAGGTGCAGAGCTGGTCTGTGGCGGATCAGTACTTTCATGCGCGGTACTGGGAGGGTCGCAACCTTGAGCACGGGGTTCTACCGGCACCAAGCTAGTTGGTGTCCGATCAGGATCCTGGAGAGGGGTACCCGATAGGTCCCAAGAGTTTCCTGGTGAAATGCCATCACCCGATGTCCCACTAGGTCCTGGTGGGCAGGGAGCCAGATCCCGTAATGATACGGTAGATTCTCGGCCGTCGGAATATCGTATGTTTGCATAGGTGGGGTTGGCATCGGTTAGTTCGACCTCGTCTACAAGAGGGTCATTTTTAGACGTCCGAACGTATCTTCGGAGTAATACAGGTCCAGGAGTAGTTAGCCATGATGGGAGTGATGTCCCATGAGATGAGCGACGCTGGAATCCAAAGAACCGCTCATGAGGTGTAGTATTTGTGGCTGTAGAAAGCAGGGACCGTATAGAGTGCAATGCATCCGGAAGCACTGTTTCCCATTGCTGGTCTGGTAGGCCCCGAGATCTTAAAGCGAGACGTACGGAATTCCAGATGATACCGTTATACCTCTCTACCTGCCCATTTCCGATGGGATGGTATGGTGTTGTTTTGCTTGTAGCAATTCCCCGTTCTGAGAGGTAGTCCTTGAGTTCCCTTGACATAAAGGATGGACCCCGATCTGAGTGAATATAAGCCGGCATGCCACAGAGAGAAAATACCTGCTCAAGGCAGCAGATTACTGTGGACGCCAGCATATTGGAGCAGGGGAAGGCAAATGGAAAACGTGAATATTCGTCGAACATGGTGAGCAAATATGTGTTCCGAGTTGAAGAGGGCACTGGGCCCTTAAAATCGATGCTAAGTCGTTGCATCGGTTGGGTTGCATGTATGAGTATACCATCTGAGGGGCGGAAGAACTGAGGTTTTAATTCCACACAAAGCCGGCATTCTGAGCATATTTTCTTTACATCTCCAGTGGAAAAAGGGAGATTCCGTGATCGTACGAAATGTAGCATGCGCGTAACGCCAGGATGACACAAACCATTGTGGACATCCATGAGAGTGGAGGATGACATAGTGGAGCAGAATGCCCGTGTGAGGGTGTCCGGGGCCACATTCTCCTTGCCAGGCCGATAGAGAATGGTATAACCAAAAGAGGCCAGTTCCATCCTCCAAAGTTGTATTTTATTATTCTTAATTTTGGTTCGTTTTCGATTATCGAGCATGAAGGCGACTGATCGTTGGTCCGTGATCAATGTAAAGTGCTGGTGAGCTAGAAAATGGTTCCACTTCCGTACTGCCTCTATGATGGCTGTGGCTTCTTTCTCAACCGGAGGATAATGTAGCTCGGCACCTTGTAAGGTCCTGGACATAAATGCTACAGGACGACCTTCCTGATTCAGAGTAGCCGAGATCGCCACCTCCGAGGCATCACATTCAACCACGAAAGGGAGATTCTCATCAATGGAGTGAAGAGCCGCTTTCTCCAACTGTTTTTTGAGAAGGTTAAAGGCTGCAACAGCCGCTGTTCCCAGTGGAAATGATCTAGCATGCAGCAAGGGTTGGATTTTGTCCGAAAAATGAGGAATCCATTTAGCGTAGTATGCAAACAGACCGAGAGCCCGACGTAAAGAAGCCGGATTCTTAGGTGACGGGAGCTCTTGGAGCGGGCGAAGTCTTTCTGGGTCTGGCTTAATGATACCATTGCCTACGCAGTAGCCAAGGATGTTGATGGTCGGTTGCGACTCAACAGATTTGGATTCATTCAGGGTCAAATTACGGCGATGGAGGGCATCCCGAAATTTTTGGAGGTTGGAGTCGTGTTCCTGTTGATCGTGACCTGCAATGGTAATGTTATCAAGATAGGGAAAAGTGTCCCTTAGGTTTTCCTGCTTAACCAGGCCATCCATTGCCCGTTGAAAGACAGCCACTCCATTAGTAACCCCGAATGGGAGGCGACGAAATTGGTACAGCCGTCCATTAGCCTCAAAGGCTGTGTACTGCTTATCTGAGACCTTCAAGGGTAACTGATGATAGGCACTTTTTAAATCATAAGTTGAGAACACTTTGTATTCGGCCAGTTTATTAACCATATCATCAATGCGTGGCAATGGGTAGGCGTCCAAGTCGGTATATTGATTGATGGTTTGCGAATAATCGATGCATAGTCGCTGTTTGTGAGGTTTTAGAGGGTTCTTGACAATGACGATTTGAGCCCGCCAGGGCGACGAACATGGTTCAATGATATCCTCTGCTAGAAGTCGAGAGATTTCAGCCGCAATAAAAGATTGTCTTCCTGATTAAAACGCCGCGATTTCGTTATTATCGGTTGGCATTGAGGCGGAATACTGGCAAATAATGAGGGTTCATCAAGTGAAGCTGCTGATAATGCACAAAATGGTAATTTAGACGATATATTAGAAATAGTAAGTCCGGGTTTGGATCCACCAAACTCAATGGTGAGTTTCTTATGCTGTTTTTGGAAGTCCAGCCCTAAGAGGAGATCACTACATAAGTCCTTGAGCACCGAAAGTCAGGTGGAGGGATACATACGACCATGAAGTGTCATATCAACAACACAAAAGCCGGAGATTCTGGTATTAAGTGATGACTGAGCCATCGCAATTGCCTGGTCCGATGGGAAGACATGTAGTTTCAATTTCGCAACAATCTGTTCCTTAATGAAACTATCAGTACTTCCTGAGTCAATTAAGGCATCTAAGGTATGCCCTTTAATTGAAATTTTTGTGGCTGCATGAGACAGGTTCTGTGGGCAAGCAGCTGTAATTGGTGTCGTTGCACAGAGAGTGGCTAAAACTCTCGGTGTGCTTCTTCGGGAGAGAGCTCGAGAGGAAGCTTGATAGGTCCTAGCTGGAGCATCTTGATAGGCCCTAATTGGGGCAGTTCGGTAGGCCTTAGCTGGATTGGCCCTCATAGAGGCCCTTGATAGGCAAACTTTAGCAAAGTGTCCTTTTTTCCCGCAATAACTGCAGATTGCATTGCGAGCAGGGCAGGTTTTCCTAGGGTGAAAAGCATCTCCACAAAAGAAGCATTCCTTCCTAGATTGCCAAGAGGCTGCTAAAGTGGGGTCGTCCTCCTCTTCTTCATCAGAATTATCAGAATTAGATTCCCCCATGATAGGGTTCACCTGAGACCGCTTGAATTGTCTGGTTGCAGCTACAGCAGCAGATCGAGATCTGGGCAGCTGATAGAGGTCTGCATTTCTCTTTGCCAAATCCAGTGAACAAGCTAGGTCAAAAGCTTTTTGTAGCTCAAGTGTTTTCCTTTCTAGTAGACGCTGGCGTATAAATGGAGAGGCAATCCCGCAGATGAAAGCATCACGAATCATTTCTTGGCGGTACAGCTCAGCTGAGGCTGCCTGAAAGTTACAATCTACGCTGAGCCTGCGAAGTTCTTGCAGGAATTCGTCAATTGATTCCCCTGGCCCTTGTCGGGCTGTGGCCAGTAGATGTCTAGCATAGACCTCATTTGGGGTCTTCGCATACAGTTTCTTAAGTGCCCGAATCACCTCTTCGTAATTATCCCAGTCATCAACATATTCGAACACTTTTGGGGTCACATAATTGACAAGTATCTTCAATTTAGCAGGAGCATCCGCTTTACATTCATCCAGAAAATTCTCAAAAGTACGATACCAATGCTTCCATACCCTGCCAGCTGCTGGTGTATTCGGGTCCAAGTCCAGACGAATAGGTCTAAGGATTTTCTCCATGATGGGTGGTTCCCTGGATCCTTAACTTCCGAGTTTGTCTGAAGGTCTAGTATTTGTCAGTGTAAATATTAAGTTACTTAAATTGATGTAAGAAAAAGGAGACTTACCATCAAGTAACTTTAAAGTAAGCTTTAAGTAACTTATAAACACACTATATACACAAGAGAGGTCTTTACCATGCCTCTGGTAGAAGCCTCTTACAATACTGAACAGACCAGTATTTATACCAGTCCAACAGGAAGTGACATATGACAGGAAGTGAGGTATGTACACAGTTCAAAGTTCATAGTTCATAGTTCACAGGAAGTGATGACATAACTTCCCGGAAGTTATCATTTTTATCACAGTCGGTATCTGAGCTAGTGACTGTGAGTGTGAAATCGAGTGACAGTGTTTCTTTATCATCACTGTCTTCTTTCTTTTCCACCACTGCCTGGTCAGTTGGCAGTTTTGGGGTATCTGAAAGGAGAAAGAAACAAGGTTAGAGTTGCGGTGCAGGGAGGGTGGGAAATTAAGAGATACATGCTTACACCATCTGTAGCTTGAAAATCAGAAGAGATTGTGGGATGAGCGGGAAATGGGAATGTGAGAAGAAGGATTAGGTATGAGGATACCTTCATCTTCAATTAATTCAGCCTCGCCACTGGCCACGGCCTCAGCAATGACTGCTTCAAAGATGGCGAGCACTGTCTCCTCCATGGAGGTAAGGACATGTAGCCATATCTGACCCCGGCTGGTTAGCTCCTGCTGTCTATGGTTGTGCACCAGCTTGTCCTGCAAGAGAGAGGGAAGTGTGTCAGTGAGTGTAGTGCAATCTATTTGGGTGATGTGGCTGGCATGGTTGAATAGCTGGCAGTGTGTGCAAGCTATGAGATGTGTGTGTGAAGCTTGCAGCAGTGCTAAGTGTGTGGGGGTGAAGTGAAGCTATAAATGTTAGATACAAGTCCTGATTGATAGATATTGTTGATAGGTGAGTGATGGGAGTGTGATGCATTGAGCAGTTGCTGAAACTAGTGATGCAGTTGGTGGGATATTGCATTTGAAGATACATTCACTGACCTTGACCATTCCTGTGAGGTCATTGAACTTTTTGCGGCACTGCATCCAGGTCCTGGGGACTTGACTCCTGACATTGACCGCCATGACTAACTAGTCCCACTGCCTTCTGAGAGATTGTCTGGAGGGCCACCACTCCACCTCCTACATCAAAGCCTCCAGTGCAGCGTTGGATAATCTTGGAGCCCATTCTCTGCCATGTTGTGCTATTAGTCAGTCTTTCTCCATGTCAGAATGAATTCCACAATGACTTCCAGTGCTTGCTCTAGCCACAATGCACCTCCCCTTTAAGAGGTGCAGGCTGGCTTTAATTAGTGCAGGCTAGCTTTAAGTGGCGCACAATTTTGGGCCCCTGCTGAGGCATCCAGTCACTCAACAGTACGCTTAGTGTTGGCTGCATGCTGCAATCATGTTAATTAGCAGGCAGCATGAAGTTGGCATGCTGCCTGCATCGGAAGAAATGGGCACGGTTTAATCCCGCATCATGATCCCTGCGCACGTTTTCAGGCCCTGTCCAATTTAGCCTCCTATGTTTCTTGTTTGAATATAATGTGCAACCACGAGAGGGAGCTACACCATTACTGTGTAAGCTGCATGCTACTCAACACTTCACCACACCATGAGGGGTCTGGACAGAGTAGGTAGAGAGAAACTGTTCCCATTGGCAGAAGGTTCGAGAACCAGAGGACACAGATTTAAGGTGGTTGGCAAAATAACCAAAGGCGACATGAGGAAAAACATTTTTATGCAGCGAGTGTTTAGGATCTGGAATTCACTGCCTGAAAGGGTGGTGGAGGCAGACTCAATCATGGCTTTCAAAAGGGAATTAGATAAGCACCTGAAAGAAAAACATTTGCAGGGCTACAGGGAAAGGGCGGGGGAGTGAGACTAGCTGAAGTGCTCTTGCAGAGAGCCGGCACGGGCTCGAAGGGCCGAATGGCCTCCTTCTGTGCTGTAACCATTCTATGATTCTATGATTTAATGATTCTTTAATAATCAAGCCAGGTGTAGGAGTTCACTTGGTATAGTTGGGGAAGATTTTCTCTGTAAATATATTCTGGATAAATCAATTTAAGATTTTGTTACATGCAGAGCACAGACAAAATCCTAACCCCCCATCCCCTGCCCCCTTTTTGGGGGGAATTCTTTCCCTCTTATTATTTAAGTTTCTATTTTTGCCTCATTCTTATTTTGTCTTCTACTCGTTAGATAAACTCCCATCTTACTGGCTTCCACCATCCCACCATATTGGGCTGGTTCTTTCTGGAAAAATAATGGCGTGTTGTAGGGGGGTGGTGGTGGGGTTGGCGCGTGCGCCCAGTCAGTTATGCCCCTGACTGTTTGTGAGCAGTTCGAATCTCTCCCACGCCCCTGGGTTCTAGACACCGGACTTAGGTACAGGCGGCGATACAGAAAAGACTCGAGTAGACAGGTGGTTTGGATGTAAGCAAAACCAAGATTTTATTGAAATGGAAAATTAACACAATCTTATGAAAAGTTACTAGTATAAAATTATTACAGGCAAATACAAAATAACTATACTTATACAGGGAATGGGGAACACATGGCAACTCGAGGGAAAACAACTATCTTAACAATCCCCTTATCCTTATCCCACCCCTTATACCTAACTAGATTAAGCTATGAGGGGCCAGAATTCATGCTCACCAATCCAAAGATAAAAGCCAACTGTTAACGATTGCGAGTTTTGAAGTCTGGTTTCTGGTCCTTCTAGGTACCCCGTCGCCACGTGGTCTTCAGGGGCGCGGTGCTGGGTCTGCTACTGCGACACACCTTCTCCCCTCCGCTGCCGTCATCGTCTCGTCACGATGGGTTCTCCTCTTCTTCTCCCTCGGGCGGTCGTCGGCGGTAACATTATATTTCTCGGACAGTCACCAGTCATTACCGTTTAGATTTTACTAGCCATGCATCAAATGCCTGTATATTCATTGTGGCGCAGACACCCGTGCCATTGCACTGCTCAACAAGGTGTTTGTCCTCACCGTCCTCAAGGACTTTCTTCCCCAAGCGTCAGCCCACAGCTAGGCGCCCGGCTTACTTATCGATATGTTTTCTTCGCTGCCCTGCTCTGCCCTTATCGAGTTATTATCGTCTTCTTCGTCTCCACTCGACTCGTCTCGTTGGACTACTATACGAGTCCTGGGCTACCTGCTCAACTTTGTCTCGCCCCTTTCTGCGGCCTGGGCATCCTGGATGGCTATGGACTTGGGTCTCGTTCCCCTTCCTAGCAGTTGGTATGGTATCCTTAGCTGCTGAAAATCTGCTCCAGGGAGAGAACGCTCCACGAGGCCAGGGCACAAGTACTAGCGGCAGCCCAAGAGGCCGGAGCCACGAGAGCAGAGAGAGCAGAGTCAAGGGCAAGAGCAAGAGACAAGAGAGAGATTGCTACCCGGGGCCTTCAGTTATACTCTTCACGATAACCCTTATCTGCGCACCAAATCAGGTTAGTTCTTTTGTTCAAATCTTGGCGGGCTAGTTTAAATAATGGTAGCAATCTAAACTAACTGTTTTTAGATGGCCGGTAATCGCACCTACTGGCCCGATTTCTGAGTTGTTTTGTTATTAATACATCTTAATCGGCCTGACCAGCCTTAATGGCTTCCCTAAGCTGCTTCCGATTATTTATGCAAACAACTTGATGGCCTTAAGTATAGGCCTAACTGGTTTTGATCCATCTCCGATTTGACTTAATGCATATTCAAAGTCCTGCTGCTTTTCAAAATACAAAAGTCTCTCTTCATAGAAACTGCAGCTTTGGTTTCGATTTCCCAAAAGCTGCTTGTGCCACAGAGTCCAAGCTTTTTAAAAAAATCTTGCAGGCTTTTGGCCACAAGGTGCGGACGCCATCTTTGGGTACCCTTTTTAAAATGTCCATCCATGCAGGGTCTCTTTTATTAATCATAACCTTTGGGGAAATGTAGAAATTTTGCGAATCCTACAGTGTTAACACCAAGCACCGTTATTAATGTGCAATCAGCCAGCAAATTCAGGGAGTTGCGAATCTCCAGAACTTGCTGGTTGATTTTCTCCCATCCACCATCTGCTTTCCACAAACAGCATTGTGCCCCTGTGCCTCCCTGTTATTTTTAAGAATTTGCTGGATTTGCACGTTAATTGCCCATTAAACGCGCCGCAGAAAGTTAAGTCTGATAATTAATAGCGCAAGTACCATTTTAACAACATGATCATTGTTAATCTATGCCAATCAACCTCTCTGGCCCAGGTATTCCTTCAGGAAGTGAATTGTTCTTAGAGATATTTAAAATTTTAAATTATATTTTTTTCTTACTTTTCCTTTCTGTCTCCTTTTTTCTCTCTCTCTTAATCCAAACTTTCTTTCCCTCTCTGTATCTGAGTTAACTCTAATTCACCCCATTTCCTTCTCCATTATTCCTCTGTTTCTTTCTCAATCCTTAAATCTCATTGGTTAAGGAGATACACCGTTGGTCCCGCCGTTCACTAAACTCTCTGATGTCCTGTTGCCCTCGCCATGCCATTATCAGCTCGCACTTCCAGCAACTTACTACGCAAAAATTTTCGAGCTGATGGGTGCGGGAAAAAGTCTAACTAATGGCGAGCGCCTTGAGGTGCCCCACTCCAACAAGATCCGGCCCACTGTTTCCCAGCTGCAACAGGAAAAATAACCTTGTCGTTTGGAATCTGCCAATGCTATTGTTAAGGTGGCCACTAGGAGTATACAATAGCAATCTGTCCATATATTCTTAACCTCCCTGTGAGGGAGAAGCTAGCTTCCACTCTATCCCTGTTCAAGATTACTTGGCGGAATAGAGCCTGGTGGGGATTTGTCTATGAGCTACCAATCTGGCACACTATTAGGTTGCAGCAGCCATCACTATGTACCTCTAATACTTTTCGTCCGTAGCCTTTCACCTGTTATGCTAGCTTCTGCATCGGGTGATCCATCATTTAACAAATATGCTGTGTATCTGCCCCTATACTGCCTTTTCAATAATGCTTCTCACCCATCCTTGTCAAAATTTTTGTTTCACAATTATTTCCCACTGTTCTTACTGTGAGTCTTGTGTAAAGCTGTTGCCTTAACTAATTTCAGACTTTGCCATCAATTTTACTTTCCAAACAAACTTACACTGTCATCTATTAATTTTACCTTTTGGAAAAAGATAGTTCTACTTAATTGACATATTGCTTGACCAGGTCAGTTTTTCAAACTCAAAGCTTAACTAATAGAAGTAGTCAACGTTCTCTGTAAAATAAAAACAGAAAATACTGGAAATACTCAGCAGGTCAGGCAACATCTGTGTAGAGAGAAATGTTTCAAGTCGATGGCCTTTCGTCAGATACTGCCTGACCTGCTGAGTATTTCCAGCACTTTCTGTTTTGATTTCAGACTTCCAGCATCTGCAGTATTTTGCTTTTGTTTCAATGTTCTATATTTCCCAACTTAAATTTCATAATTTTTCCCCAATCTGTACGTAATATAATATGTGAGTGAACTAGATTATCTACTCACAACAGTTTACTGGTAGTTTCCTGCCTATCCTTGTTCTTTACTCTAACTTATAAATTTCTTTGTAATAAGCAGGGAAAACAAATGTTTTCTTCAGTAACGGTGCATAGGTGCATCCGCTCATTGCTAATATTGGTGTGGTATTCTAAAAACTGATGACATCAATCAATTGCAATATAAATCATCACTTAGTACTGCTGCTGTTTTTCAGACCAATGTCTTCACTACACATATTTCCCATTAACCATAATCTATTTGTAATTGAAATGCATGATAATTTTTTGTCTTTTATTACTATCATGACTACATGGCTTACTGAACCTTGTCTGCGTAACAAAAAATCCTTGCAGAGAACTATCCTATTAAAACTGACAGAACATTTGTCATTCTGATAATAAAGCTCACTGCGGCCTATGGAATGTGGTAAATAACTTAATATTTATTGTCTGCTCATTCAGAATGGCTGAAGTTAATGCAAAAAAATTGCCCTGTTACACAACTTTAACCTGTATCCCTTTATCTCAACTCAGTTTTTATATCTTTTGCAATTTGTGACATCAAAATAAATCTATTTAAAATTTGAAGATGATGCACTTTGATGTGCAAAAGCTTCTTGCATTTTTTTGAAATTTGACAGTGGTTTATCATTAACTAACACTTGTATTTAACCATATACAAACACATTCATATATTTTTGCCATACGTAGGAGTACATTTTAAATCTTAAGGAATAAAATATAACTTTATTCAGGCTCTAAATATTATTGCCTTGTTACAGTAAACGTACTTTATTATTTCTATCCTTTATGAAACAGTTATGGAGAAGCATTGTGTTACTGTATTGGATCTATAGTGATAGATGATCATTAAGAGGACCTCTAAGCCATGTAGGATATAAAATTAGTTTCATTACCATGCAGTTGAATAGTAATATCAGAAACTATAGTTAAAAGTTTCAAAATACTGCCAATGCTGGAAATGTGAAGTGCAAACAGAAAATACTGAAAACAATCAGCAGGTCAGGCAGCATTCGGGGGGAATTTTGTCAGCCCTGGGGAGGCGGGGCTACCGGGAAAATGGCAGAAACCGGGAGCGGTTACCGAACCCACTCCCAACCCGCCTCCGTGCCATCTTCCCGGGTCGTGCAGGGACCCATCTCCTCGAGGTGGGAAGGGGATTACAGCCACTTAACTGCCTGCTAACAGGTAGTTAACAGGCAGTTAAGAGGCTTATCCCCATTTTACCCCTGCAAGTGCAGGCTTCCCGATGGCTGCGAACCTCACCAGGGTCAGTGAGGCGAGCAATGGGTCTGCAGGGGTGAGAGGGGTCGAAAAGTGCGCTGATGGGTACAAGTGTGGAGAGGTAAGTATGAGAGATGAGTGCAAAGTGTTAGAAAAAGTTTACTTACCTTTGCTTCTTCCTGCAGGCTTCAACTCTTGGGGATCCAGAGGTTCCTCATCTCAACGGCAGAGATGACAGAATGGCTGCTGCATTCTCCGATGCAACAGCCATCTGCTTTCTGCTGAAGAAAGAGGTTTGGTGAGTTTTCAGTACAAGGGCTCACCCTAAAAAAGAGATTGTCAGTGTTTGACTGCTTCTCAAAGCTGTCAAACACTGACAATTCATTTCTCAAAATTTTTGACAAATGAAATGTCATACGCTGATGTCCTCGGTCACCAGCTTTCCCTTAATTAGCTGGTTAAGCCCGCTGGGCGGGCTTAACAAGGTCAATCAAAGGAAAGTAGCGTGGGTTGGCCAGACGTTGTTGGGGGGCAGGACTGAAACCCGACATCCAGCAGTCCCGCCCCCAACGCGCCCCCATTGAGAAAATCCAGGCCCCTTGTGTTCATAAGACCTGAAACGTTAACCATAGCTTCCTCTCTCTGTTGATGTTGCGTGATCTGTCAAGTGTTGCCAGCATTTTCTAGTTTTAGTTAAAATCCCATTCTGATATCCTTCAGATCTTGCTATCTCAGTTGACTGAGTTTTGTTAGTTCCTGGCCAAATCACTTCAAGTGCATTTTAAAGGATCAAGGTTACATCTTAGCATGGAAAAATATGACTCATCCTGTTTGAATGAGACCATCTGGTGTCTGATCTCAGAAGGATTGATTACAATGGATTGAGAAATCCACAGCTAATATTGTTCCATATTCCTGGGTAGGAGAGTACCTGTGAGGAAAACAGCCTGCAAAGGGGGAAAATTAGAATTCAATCCAAAATCGAAAAACACATTGTAAAGAAACTGCCCTATGCTAACTCTGCAACTGACAAATGTTTCTACTTTCTCCAACCAGTGTTAGCATCTAGCACTCCAACATCAGATATAACACATCCAGCATTATACTTTAATTGCAACTTTCAAAGTCTATCTATTCTCTTATACTATTTCTAAACTTAGCTATCCATACTGGCTTTAGTGCAAGCTAGTCCCATTTTATCCATTATGAATTTATTCTGATCAAACTTATTTCACAGCAGACTTTAGAAGCTGTTAAAGAAAAGTGTCTATCAGTCTAGGCTTGAATTAAACCTGGAAGCTATAAGTAAACATCTGATGATCTAACCTACTGCATTTTTTATATAAAAATTGTTCTTATTTGCTGAAGGAACACCATTTTAACCATAGAGACATAGGGGGAAATTTTCCCAGCCCTGCGGAGGCGGGACTGACGGGCAAATGGCAGAAACTGGGAGCGGGTACCGACCCCGCTCCCAACCCGGTTCCGTGCCATCTTCCCAGGAGGTGAGTCCCCGAGTCGCGCAGGGATCCGTCTCCTCGAGGCGGGAATGGGATTAGAGCCAATTAATTTCCTGTTAACAAGTACTTTTGAGGCTTTTCCCCATTTTACGCCTGCAATTGTGGGCTTCCCGACGGCTGCGAACCTCGCCAGGATCAGTGAGGCAAGCAGTGGGTCTGCAGGGGTGAGTGGGGTCGAAATGTCAGCTGTAGAGGTGAGTGATGGGTGCAAGTGTGGACAGGTAAGTATGAGAGGTGAGTGTAAAGTGTTGGAAAAGGTTTCCTTACCTTTGCTTCTTTCTGCAGGCTTCAACCTTTGAGGATCCGGAGGTACCTCATCTCAATGGCAGAGATGACAGAATGGCTGCTGCATTCTCAGATGCAGCAGCCATCTGAGGAGAGAGGTCTTGGTGAGCCTGTGTGCAAGGGCTCACCTTAGAACAGTGTTTGACAACTTCTCAAGGGAAAATAGCGTTGGTTGGTCAGACGTTGCTGGGGGCAGGACTGAAACTCAGAAACCAGAAGACCCGCGTCCAGCACGTCTCCATTGAGAAAATCAAGCCCCTAGAGTGATTATGGCACAGAAGGAGGCCATTCGGCCCAACGAGTCCATGCTGGCTCTCTGTAGAGCAATCCAGTCAGTTAAAAACCATTAAAAAAATTCATTCAAAGAGTTCCTGCTGAATCATCCACCTTCACAACAAGCAATTATCTACCAGAAGAAGATGATTAAGGAATCCGATTGTATAGCACCACAAACAATCACAGTTAAGTATAAGATAAGTTGTAAATTAGATCCCCAATTTCCTATAAAGATTTCTGAAGACAATCTCAGGTGACAAAATGGGCAGAAAATTAGATGGAGTAGGTTATACACAATAAATAAACCAAGATTTATAGGAAAAGAGTTGGATGTATTGTATGAGGAGGTGATACTCAGAACAGCAACAATATTAGGGATCAACAACAACAACAACTTGTATTTATATAGCACTTTTAACATAGTAAAATGTCCCACGGCGAACACAGGAGCATTATAAAATAAAATTTGATACCGAGCCACGTAATGAGATATTAGGGCAGATGACCAAACGCTTGGTAAAAGAGGTAGGTTTTAAGAAAATATTCACTTAATTCTAAGTGTAGAGATAAGGCATTTGGGGACAATTACTTGGTGGATATATTTATCATAGAAGAATATATTTGTAGAATGCTCAATCATTTTCAGGAACACCGACATCTCGATCCCTCCAAGTCCTTCAACCCGACGGCCTGACTCCTCTAACCTGGTGTGGTTTGGAGCCGTTGGGAATCTCTCACGACACCCTTCAAAATAGGGATTAGGCTTAAAACTGCCTGTTAACTACCTGTTAACAGGCAGTTCATTGGCACGAATCCCTTCCCGCCTCAGGTCGGCGGGTCCCAGTGCGGGGCGGGTACCCACCTCCTTTGAAACTTACATGGAGGCGGGTTTTGGGTGGGATGGTGTCGGGACCCCCGAATTCGGGATTTTAGCCCTCCACACGCCTAAAAGCTCACCTCACGGCACACTGAAAATCAACCCCAATGTGTTTCACTGTAAGGATGTGGAAGTTGTAAAATGAGGCAAAATGACTTCATTGTTTTTTTTCTCTATGCAGATACAATAGGATTTTCTGGTGTCAGCCAGTGGCTCAGTGGGTAGCACTCTCTAGGTGGGAGGGGCTAGGAGTGAGCCAGGTGTTGCTGGTTGCCTGATTGCAGCTGGGAGTTGGAGAGAGTTTTGTAAAAAGTTGGTGGTGGGTTTTGTTTTCAGGTTTAAGGGCCTTTTTGGCCCGCCAAAAACAGCCAGATGGCTGCTGAGGGGCCCGGAGTGCCGGGCCCCTCAGAGGACAATGTTCCCGAGAGGAATTTAATTAGGGAAGAAACTGTGGTGGGAAAGGGAAAAAAAAGGCCCAAAAATTTGAGCCGGGACCCCAGGAGGTTTGGTAAAGAAAACACGGTGGTGGTGCAATGTGAGGATAAGAAGATTCGAGCTTGGGATATTATCCAGGCAGTTCATGAGGACTGTGGTGAGGGAAGCTGCTTTGCCTGCCAACCAAAGCCGAATGTGGGATTCGAGGTTACGGTCAGTGGCCGTGAGGAGGTGGAAAGACTGTTACTCAGTCTGAAAGTTGGTGAGAAATTCTTGGAGGTGATTCTGCTATATTCAGAGGAGGTGGTGGTTTTATTTTTAAACTTGCCAGTTTACATTGAGGACGAAGTGCTAAGCAAAATGTTGGAGTCGTGGGACATTAAAATATGTTCTGCAATAAAGAGGAGGTACTGTCCATGAACACGGGTAGCAGACGGAACCCAGTATATAAATGTGTGGTTCCCAGAGGGGGTGAGGTCATTGCCGTACAGTATGAAGTGCGAGACACTGGAAGGAGTGCAGTACTTTCGTGTGCTGCATGATAACCAAGTAAAGGTGTGCTATTATTGTCTTGGACATGATCATCTCATAAGAAACTGTCCAGACCTGTATTGTTACAATTGCGGTGAGTCGGGACACATCACTCGGAGCTGCAAGGTGGAGAGCTGTGGGTTGTGTCACAAAGGCCCCAGCCGCTGTGAGTGTGTGGCAGAAGGGAGCGATATGAGTGATGAGGAGATGGGAGAAGGAGCAGGAGATGAGAGTGGAACGGCTGGAGGAGCGGTGCAGTCAGAGGTCACAGCCGGTAGAATGAAGGAGAAAGGAGCACAGGAAGAGGCAGAGGATGGCGGAGTGGAGAACGGGGTGGAGATGGCGGAAAACACGCCGAGTGCTGTGGAGGGGAACAAAGACAGCAGCGGGCAGTGAGGGTCGAATGCAGACTCGAGCCTTAGTGCGGTTCGGCTCCCCCTGGGGAGTCTGGTGTCTGCGGGAGTGGGGTGTGTGGTGGATGTGGGTGCTCCGGGGAGAGGCGGGGAGTCAGATATCTTGGTGAGTGGGAGGGGGCAGGACGGGGAGAGGGTGCAAGAGGCAGGAGCCTTAAAGGGACAGCAGGATGGGATCGGCGAGATAGAGACATCAGAAGGGAACAATTTAGGTGCGCCATTGTCCCATGGAGAGAGGGAACAGGGTGCAAGGGTCAGAGGTGGAGATGTGGTCGAAGAGAGCGGCACAGTGGGAGAAACTGCGACAGCAGGAAGACTCTTTATGGGAGATGAAGTATCTGACGGGGAGCAGGATTATGTATCTGACGGGGAGCAGGCACAGGGGGTTGCAGAAGAGCTTGAGTGTGAGGAATTAGAGGGGGACAGAGACATGGAAGTCGGGGGTGGGGTGGCATCATGTGGAAAGGGAAAGGTTAGTGAGGGGCAGAAGGAGGGAGAAAGGGCAGCTCCTGGGCCCAAACTTAATGCAAGGAAGAAGCTGAAACAACAGGGAGGGTTCAAACAGGAGGTGAAAAAGAGCCGGAGGCTGCAGGAAAAAGCAACAGCTGCCCAAAAGGTTGAGAAGGAGCATGAGAGGAGGGAAGAGCCAGAGATTAAATGATGGGGAGATTATCAGGCATACTTCCCTTCTTTGGAGCCATGATTATATTGGTCTCGATTAATGTGAACGGACTGAAAGGGTGAGAAGAAATTGCAGCAGTTGTTGCAGGGTTTTAAAGGTTCGGACTTATGTCTGCAAGAAACCTTTTGGGATGAGGATATCCCAGAAAGAGTTCAGAAGGTTTGGAAGGGAGAGGTGTTTGCAAGTTGTGCAAACAATAACCGTAGAGGGGTGGCTGTTTTGGTGAGTCTGTCCATAAAAGAGAACGTTGCCTTGGTGGACAAGGACACTGAGGGGAGATTTTTACGGCTAAGGGTAAAAATGGAGGGATTTAATTGTGAACTCTTTAATATCTATGCACCGAATGACCATTGCAAGCGTTGCGAGTTTTTTCGGGACTTATTCACTGAAGCGGCAGAGGTGGAAAATCCTTGTATAGTGGGGGATTTTAATGTATTTTTATCTTGGATGGACATTTCAGTCCAGATGACCTTTAAGGATGATAACTCCAGAGGGATGATTGTAAAAATGATGGCAAATTTAAATTTGAGAGACTTATGGAGGGACCGGAACCCCATAAAAAGGGAGTTCTCCAGAGCAGGTTGGGTGGGTGATGTTTTAAAACAGAGCCGAATAGATTTTGTGTTAATGCGGGAAGGGTTAAGTTCAGAGGTGATGGAGATTTATTATAAAAAAGTATTTTTTAGTGATCACTCGGCTTTGGTTCTTAGAATTAGGATCAGCAGAGTTACGATCGGTTCAGGGGTGTGATTTTAAACAATCAATACCTGAAAGAAATTGTTTATAAAGAAGGGATTATATAAATATAATAAAGAATGCTCGGGAGGAACCTTTGTTCTTGAAAGAAAGAAGAGTTTGGTGGGACAATTTCAAATATGAGGTAAAAGTTTTTTCGGTACGTTATGGGAAAAAGAGGGCGGCAGCTAACCGGCATCGAGAAGAGAATATAAACACAAGGATTACGGATGTCTGTAAAGCAGTTGACGGAGGGGATAAGGGAGCTGAGACTAAGTTCCGGGTGCTAAAGGAAGGGTGGGAATTATTGCAAGCTGAAAAATGCAAGGGGGCCATTCTCCATGCAAAGGCTAGAGATGCATTGGAGGGCGAAAGATGCACTAGATATTTTCTAGAGCAAGAGAAGCTGTGACAGAGATTATCGTTAATTGAAGAGTTGAAGGTATGGGGAGAAGATCATTCATGAAAGTGGGGAGATTTTAGAGGCGGCTAGCAGCTTTTATCAAGAGTTATATACAAAAGAAGACATTTCCAATTTGGCGATGGAGAAGGTTACTGCTTTTATTGAAGAGGGTTTAAAGGAGGATGAGAGAAGCATGTGTGACAAAGAAGTAGGATTAGCGGAAATAAAAGTAGCAATAAGTGGAATGAAGGGGGGGAAAAGCCCAGGGTCCGATGGACTAAGTGCAGAATTTTATAAAGAATGTTTTGAGATTTCAAGTCCATTGCTCTTAGAAGTTTTTAAGGAAATTAAAATTGAGGGAAGCCTGGCTCCATCTATGAGGAGAGGTATCATAAGCTTAGCTTATATAAAAATAAAGGGGATAGACGGGATCTGAAGAATTGGAGGCCCATCACATTATTAAATGTGGATTATAAGATCTTGGCGAGGGTTATGGCAAATCGTTTGAAGGAGGTGTTACTGGAGATAGTTTGGCCCTCTCAGTCCTATGGAGTCATAGGCCGGGACATCGCAGACTCTGTGGTCTCAATCCGAGATGCGATAGAGCTCATGGAAGAGAGTGGGAGGGAGGCTTATGTATTAAAGATAGATCAAGAGAAAGCCTTTGATAGGGCCTCGCATGAGTTTTTATTGAAAGTTTTGGAAGCATTTGGTTTCAAGGAAAATTTCATTCAGTGGATAAGGATTTCAAACATATTTAGCTGTGTTAAATGTAATGGTTTTTATCCAAGTATTTTCTGATACAGAGATCAGTGAGGCAGGGTTGTCCCCTGTCCCCATTGTTGTACACATTGGTAGCAGAACCATTAGGTTACATGATGTGAAAGAAACAAGGTGTAGTTGGGATTGTGGTCCCCAGTTCTGGGCTGGTGTCGGTGATACACCAATATGCAGATGACACAACCTTAACATTGAGAAATGGGGAGTCAGTGAGGAAAGCTATGGATGTAGTGGAGGAATATTGTAGAACTTCAGGAGCCAGAGTGAATTATAGTAAGTCCCAATGCCTGGTTGCAGGGAGGGGTAGGGGAAATGGTTGGGGGAATGTCCCTTTAAGGTGGTGGAGGTTTTGGAAGTTCTTGGGGTGCATATGGGGTGCAAGAAAGACAGGGATGAAGTGGATCGATTAAATTGGGAACCAAAGGTTATGAAAATTAAAAAGATTTTGGGAAGATGGGAAAGAAGGTGGATGAAAGTGCAAGGAAGAGCGACAGTGGTGTCTGCTCTCCTGCTATCTAAGCTATGGTACTTATTGACGGTGGAGGATATTCCTGAGTGGGCGGAAAAGTCCATCCGAGAGGCTTGTGTGAGGTTTTTATGGGAAGGGAAACCAGCCTTGGTGGCTTACAATACCATCATTGGATGGAGAAATCAGGGAGGACTCAATTTCCCAGATATTGATTTGAAGAAGAAATCCTTTAGAATCAAATAGTTGAAGAGATTTCTTCAGAAGTCAAATACAAGTTTTTGGAAGAGTTGTTTTGAGCATTTTTTAAAATGAAGTGGGATACGAGGGCTGGGGATATTGTATATGGAATACAGTAATATGTTTTTGAAATCGATTAAACTTCTCCCTAGGTTTTATAAGGGGGCTGTAGAGACTTGGGCCCAATTTTTAAAGAGTGTGCAGTTTATGCTCAAGGGGGCTGAGGAATTTTTAGAACAGCCCTTATTTTTGAACAGGTGGGTTAACATCGAAGGAGAGGTTTTATTTAATCAAGCTTTTATAAAAGCTGGGATTATATCTGTGAAAGATGTATTATACGAGGTAATTCCAGGTTGGTTGCCGGAAGCGATAGTGAGGGACATGGTGTGGGAGGAGGATCAGGCGGTAGAGGGAAAAGCAATAGGAATCATTTATGAGAAGATTGTGAGGGCAATGCCACAGGATTGGATGGAAGAAATAAATGCGGAAATCTCCAAAGGAAGTAAAATGCGTCCTGCTTTTCCAAGCTTTGTGCTGGAGAAAGGGGGAGAGTTGGTCCAATTTGACAACTGTAATGCTCGAGATTTCTATGAGGTATTTAGAGAATGGAGATTCAAGACACCTGCTGGTCAGGAGTTTTGGCAGAGTATATACCCACAGCTGGACTGCAACAGGATTTGAAAGGGAGTGTGGGCGAGTTATAAATGCCCAGAATGGATTGAACTGGATTTCAAATTGGCTCATAACCGGATTTTTACCATGGCGGTCTTGTGCAAGATTGGACGAGTGGAGGTGGCAACTTGCCCAATGTGTGGGACACAGGATGAGACTCTGTCCCATTTACTGGTGTTATGTCTGCAGTTAAATGACTTTAAGTACTATGTTCGACAGTTGTGTGAAGCTTTTTTGCTGGGTGGGGACCGAAGAGCCAGAATGGGAATCCCGTTGGACTCAATTTTGAGATGGGGATTGCAGGAGAGTCTGCCCGAGTCTAGCGGAGCGGCAATTAATTTAATGTTCAGTTTGGCTAGATTCGTGATTGTGCGAAGAAGGAATGCTCTGTTTTTTAAGGGGAGGAGAATCAATCTAAAAGAGTATTTAAATATAAGCTAAAAGATCATTATAAGGCTCTGTGGATGTTTTATTCAGAAAGGAATTTAAGGACAGTATTTTACAACCAATTTTTACAGTACAATCGATTAATATATGTTACAGGAGACAAATTAAACTTCAGGTTTTGATGTTAAAATGTGGTAGCAGAATGGCTGTGTGGAGCGGCAAAATTGATTTGTATCATACAATGAAATGATCACGATGTTGTAAATGTTCTTAATGTTCAATAAAGTAATAAAAAACATTTTTTTAAGTGGGTAACACTCTCGCTCTTTCAGTCAGAAGGTTGTGGGTTCATGTCCCACTCCAGGGACTTGCAGTATAAAAATCTAGGCAGACACTACAGTGCAGTGCTGAGGGAGTGCTGCACTGTCGGAGGTGCTGTCTTTCGGATGAGACATTAAACTTTTTCAAGTGGAAGTAAAAGATCCCATGACACTATTTCAAAGAAGAGCAGGGGAGTTATCCCCGGTGTCCAGACTAATATTTATCCTTCAATCAACATAACAAAGACAGATTATCTGGTCATTATCACATTGCTGTCTAGGGAACTTGCTGTGCGCAAATTGGCTGCCGTGTTTCCTACATTACAACAGTGACTATACTCCAAACGTATTTCATTGGCTGTAAAGCATTTTGAGATGTCCAGTGGTCATGAAAGGCACTATATAAATCCAAGTTTTTCTTTCCATGTCATCTGTGCTTCCAGCAGTATGTGCAGTGTTCACAACTTAAGTTTCAATCACCAGGCAGCTACCAGTTCACCTTCATCACAAACAATGGTTAGGCTAGATTAGAATCCTACAGGTATTAAAATTGCCAATTGAAAAAGGCAGATTGTACAGACACAGGTGTCACAAATAACTGCATGAGCAGGAGAATGTGAGTATGGCTGTTGCTAGGTGAGTCTTCAAAACAAGGGTGTTGATGCAGCACCAGACTAATAACCAGGGAATTGAGCATTTCGACTATGTCCACATCTGAAAGAATTGAGTCTCAGATTTTTTGCATCACCTTGCTCAATCTGATCCTTAGTCATTCATCCTTTGTCCTATAAATCTGCCTACTGGTAGAGATTAAATAGAATTTACCACACATTTGTGCAGGGAGATCTAATGGTGGTCTGGGGGGGTCCCGATTGTAGGGGGTGGGGGGGTCCTTTCTGGGCCTAGAGGAAAATTTCCTGCTCCTCCCAGCCCACAAGCAGTCCTGTAAAGGCACTTGTGGATTCAGCCCTTCTCGCCTACTTTAAGCTGCCGGGTCTCTCGAGGCCTGTGAAACGCGGCCACCTGTGGTTAAAAACAGAGACCTAGAAATTCGAACCTTTAGCACCGTCCGCTACGGCTGGTTTTGAAGATGAAATGGTGGCTGCCTTGCTTCCGGTGCGGAATGCAGAAGCCGCCATATTGGGCAGATCGACTGCACTGCCGATGCTTGCGCTCGCCGGAAGTATTTTAATTACCAGGAACGTGATGTCAATCGGCATGCAGCGCCAAATTGACGCACGCTCAGCGATTTTGGACAAAGCTGCTCCTCTTACCACCCTCTGCAAAGCACACCCGTGCGTGCAGCCATTGACAGCGCGTAGAGCCGGGAGAAAGCAATGGTGAGCTATCAACTTAGTTAGAAACATTCTGTACAATTCACATTTACCGTGCTACTTTTAAATAAGTTACACCCAAATAACTGACTACAATTGTCTTTCAGTTTATTGCAAAAATTCATTAATATGATCCAGATTGAGCTGGCTTTTTTTTCATTGTTGCTTAATTTAATTTTTTTTGATCTTTTCATCAAGATCCAGTTTATATTAATAAAATGCTGATGAACCCACTAAAAAAAGAAATATTAAGATTTATAGAGGGTTTTTTTGTTCTTAAATGTATACATAGGTGCCTATATAATATACATTTCCTATACAACCATAATCCTAAAATAAGCTTGGAAGAACAGTTTGAAATTTCCAAATCTCTTTGGAATGTCTTGTGATTATTCCCCTATTTTAACAAATCTAGCCAATAGCCACTGGTATCTCTTGCTCCCTTGCCACTTTAGCAAAATCTCTCTTCTATATAATAAGAACATAAGAAATAAGAGCTGGAGTAGGCCATTTGGCCATTCAAGCCTCCTCTGGCATTCAACAAGATCATGGCTGATCTTCTACCTCAACTCAACCATCCCATATTATCCCCATATCCCTTGATTCCCTTTGTTCCCAAAAAATTATCGCCCTCTGTCTTGACTATACTCAACGAGTGAGCATCCACAGCTCTCTGGGGTAGAGAATTCCAAAAATTCACAACCCTTTGAGTGAAGAAATTTCTCCTCATCTCAGTCCTAAATGGCCGACCCCTTATTCTGAGACTGTGACCCCGTGTTCTAAACTCCCCAGCCAGGGGAAACATTTTCCCAGCATTAACCCTGTCAAGCCCCTTAAGAATTTTATATGTTTCAATTATGTCACCTCTCATTCTTCTAAACTCTAAGCAATATAATCCTAGTCTACTCAATCTCTTCTTATAGGGCAATCCCTTCATCCCAGCACCCAGTCTTCTTTTTTATTTATTTATGGGTTGTGGGCATCACTGGCAAGGCCAGCATTTATTGCCCACCCCTAATTGCCCTTGAGAAGGTGGTGGTGAGCTGCCTTCTTGAACCGTTGCAGTCCGTGTGGCGAAGGTACTCCCACAATGCTGTTAGGGAGGGAGTTCCAGGATTTTGACCCAGCGACGATGAAGGATCGGCGATATACATCTAAATTAGGATGGTGTGTGACTTGGAGGGGAACTTGGAGGCGATGGTGTTCCCATGCGCCTGCTGCCCTTATCCTTCTAGGTGGAAGAGGTTGCGGGTTTGGGAGGTGCTGCCGAAGAAGCCTTGGTGAGTTCCTGTGGTGCATCTTATAGATGGTACACACTGCAGCCACGGTATGCTGGTGGTGGAGGGAGTGAATGTTTAAGGTGGTGGATGGGGTGCCAATCAAGTGAGCTGTTTTGCCCTGGATGGTGTCGAGCTTCTTGAGTGTTGTTGGAGCTGCGCTCATCCAGGCAAGTGGAGGGTTTTCCATCACATTCCTGATTTGTACCTTTTAGATGGTGGAAAGGCTTTGGGGAGTCAGGAGGTGAGATACTTGCCAAAGAATACCTAGCCTCTGACCTGCTCTTGTTGTCATAGTATTTATGTGGCTGGTCCAGTTAAGTTTCTGGTCAATGGTGACCCCCAGGATGTTGATAGTGGGGGATTCGGCAATGGTAATGCCATTGAATGTCAAGGGGCGGTGGTTAGACTCTCGCTTGTTGGAGATAGTTATTGCCTGGTGAATCTTTGCTGCACTCCCTCTAAGGCAAGGAGACCAGAACAGTACTCCAGATGTGGCCTCACCAATGCCCTCTATAATTGTCGTAAGACTTCTTTACTCTTATACTCTAATCCCTTTGTAACAAAAGCTAACATACCACTTGCTTTCCTAATTTGCTTGCTGTACCTGCTTGTTACCTTTTTGCGATTCATGTACAAGGACACCCAGGTCTCCCTGAGTGCAAACATTTCCCAGTCTCTCACCATTCAAAAAATATTCTGCTATTTTGTTTTCCTACCAAAGTGGATAACTTCACACTTCCCCACATTGTATTCCATTTGCCATGTTTTTGCACACTCAATCAACCTGTCTATATCTCTCTGCAGCCTCCTTGTGTCCACCTCACAGCTTACTTTCCCACCTAACTTTGTATCATCAGCAAACTTGGATACATTACACACAGACCCTTCATCTAAGTCATTAATATAGATTGTAAATAGCTGAGGCCCAAGCAATGATCCTTGCGGTACCCCGCTAGTTACAGCCTGCCAACCTGAAAAAGTCCCATTTATTCCTACTCTCTGTCTTCTGTCCATTAACCTATCCTCAATCCATGCTAATATATTACCCCCAATCCCATGAGTCTTAATTTTGTATAATCACCTCTTGTGTGGCACCTTATCGAATGCTTTTTGAAAATCCAAATACACTTAGCAGGTTCCTCTAATGAGGCCATATGGGTAGAACTTAAAAACAAAAAGGGGGCAAGCACTTTGCTGGGAGTGTACTATAGGCCCCCAAACAGTCAGGGGGAGATAGAGGAACAGATATTTAGGCAAATCTCAGTGAAGTGCAGAAATAATAGGGTAATAATAGTAGGGGATTTCAACTTCCCCAATATTAACTGGGATAGTCAGAGTGTGAAAGGCTTAGAGGGTGCGGAATTCTTAAAGTGCATCCAGGAGAGCTTTTTGAGCCAGCATGTAGAAAGTCCTACAAGAGAGGGGGCGGTACTGGACCTAATTCTAGGGAATGTAGCCGGGCAAGTGGTAGAAGTGTCAGTCGGAGAGCATTTTGGTGACAGTGGCCATAATTTGGTGAGATTTAAGGTAGTCATGGAAAAGGACAAAGATGGACCAGAAATAAAGGTTCTAAATTGGGGGAAGGCTGATTTTAATATGATAAGGCAGGATCTGGCCAAAATGGACTGGGATCAGCTACTTGTAGGAAAATCCACATCAGAGCAATGGGAGTCTTTCAGAAAGGAAATAGAGAGAGTACAACACCAACATGTTCCCGTAAAGGTCAAGGGTGGGACCAACAAGCCCAGGGAACCCTGGATGTCAAGGGATATACAAGAATGGATTCGGAAAAAAAGGGAGGCTTTTGGCAGATAAAAAGAACTAAAAACAGTTGGAAGCCTTAGAGGAGTATAGAAAGTGCAGGGGGTACTTAAAAAAGAAATTAGGAGAGCGAAGAGGGGGCATGAAAAAACACTGGTAGGCAAAATAAAGGAAAATCCCAAGGTGTTTTAGAAGTATATTAAGGGCAAGAGGATAACCAGGGAAAAAGTAGGGCCCATTAGGGACCAAAGTGGCAATCTGTTTGTAGAGCCGGAAGATGTAGGTGAGGTTTTAAATGAATATTTTGCATCTGTGTTCACTATGGAGAAGGGTGATGTAGGCATAGAAATCAGGCAGGGGGATTGTGATATACTTGAACAAATTAAAATTGAGAGGGGGGTGGTACTAGCGATTTTAGCAGGCTTCAAAGTGGATAAATCCCCAGGCCCTGAAGGGATGTATCCCAGGCTGCTGTGTGAGGCAAGGGAGGAGATTGCAGAGGCTCTGACACAAATTTTCAGAACCTCTCTGGCCACAGGGGAGGTGCCAGAGGACTGGAGAACAGCTAACACAGTACCATTGTTCAAGAAGTGTAGTAGGGATAAACCAGGAAATTACAGGCCTGTGAGCCTAACATCAGTGGTAGGAAAATTATTGGAAAAAATTCTGAGGGACAGAATTAGTCTCCACTTGGAGAGGCAGGGATTAATCAGGGATAGTCAGCATGGCTTTGTCAGGGGGAGATCATGACTGACCAATTTGATTGAATTTTTCGAGGGGGTGACTAGGTGTGGATGAGGGTAGTGCAGTTGATGTAGTTTACATGGACTTCAGTAAGGCTTTTGACAAAGTCCCACATGGGAGACTGGTCAAGAAGGTAAGAGCCCATGGCATCTGTTACAGGTGTGGTAGTGGACCCAAATGCAGTCAGACAGCCAGGGACCTGAGATGGAGTAAAACTCAAAAGATGCTTTAGTAGAAGGCTCTTCAAATGCAGGACGTACAGCGAATTCTTCAAACAAAAGACCAAAGTAACAATTCAAAGAAACGAAAGCGAGTATACAAAATGCAGGGCAAGGACAAGAAACTAACCTGTGACTTGCAGGCATGAGAACTCAAGACTGAGCGCCTGGGGCTGGAAATAGTCCGCTTAAATAACAGGCCTGATTACTCTGATGAGACAATTACTCTAATGAGACACAGGTGAGGAGAGAGGTACAGAGACATGGCAGCAGTGTACTGAGGCCTCCTAAACCGCCCTCTGGCGGCCAGCAGAAGAACGTGTAGCTGGGACCCTGACAGTACCCCCCCCCCAGGGACGGCACCTGACGTACCCACAGTAGCCTCTGGCTGGCGCCGGTGGAACTGCCGGATAAGCCCAGGATCCTGGATCCTCATGGATCGAGGCAACAGGAGATGGTAGATAACTGGGTTTATCTTCCGGAGTATCTTGAATGGACTTCATTACACCCAAGGTGATTCATTATGCCCAGGTGATTCAATATGCCCAGGTGATTCAATATGCCCAGGAGATTCAATATGCCCAGGTGATTCAATATTCCCAGGAGATTCAATATGCCCAGGTGATTCAATATGCCCAGGTGATTCAATATGCCCAGGAGATTCAATATGCCCAGGTGATTCAATATGCCCAGGAGATTCAATATGCCCAGGTGATTCAATATGCCCAGGTGATTCAATATGCCCAGGTGATTCCATATGCCCAGGTGATTCAATATGCCCAGGTGATTCATTACACCCAGTTGATTCAAAATGCCATGGAGTACGGAATTCTATGACGTAGTCCGATACACTATGATTCCCCTGATGGAGACAGAGCAGTCTATACGCCGCCTCTCGCCCGCTAACTGAATGGTCGAAGACTCGCCTCATCTCCTCGGTGAACATCCGACAGTTGGAGCAGGCAGGGGTTTGTTGCTCCCACATGGCCGTGGCCCAAGCGAGGGCTCTCCCGGTGAGCAGGGAGATGATGTAGGTGACCCTAGAGTGATCGGAGGGGAATCTGGAAGGCTGGAGCTCGAATGCCAGGGAACATTGTATGAGGAAGCCGCGACACTTGCCCGGGTGACCATCGTATCGTTCGGGAGCTGGAAGGTCTGGATCCTTGTCTTGTCGAGGATTAGATGCGGAAGGTTGTGCGGAAACCGACTGCTGGCCGTGCCCGACCGCCTCGGTTAGGGAATGCAGGCTATCATGAATCTCCCGCAGTAGTCGGTCATGCCTCCCGACCGTGGCTCCCAGGCTCATTAGGGCAGAGCGCAGTAGATTAATCTCCTCCCTTGGTTGACTGCTTTCTGCTGGGTCCATGTTGATGGCTCAGTCTTGCTGTTACGGGTGTGGTAGTGGACCGAAATGCAGTACGACAGCCAGGGACCTGAGATGGAGTAAAACTAAAAAGATGCTTTAGTAGAAGGCTCTTCAAATGCAGGACGTACAGAGAATTCTTCAAACAAAAGACCAAAGTAACAATTCAAAGAAACGAAAGCGAGTATACAAAATGCAGGGCAAGGACAAGAAACTAACCTGTGACTTGCAGGCATGATAACTCAAGACTGAGCGCCTGGGGCTGGAAATAGTCCGCTTAAATAACAGGCCTGATTATTCTGATGAGACAATTACTCTAATGAGACACAGGTGAGGAGAGAGGTACAGAGACATGGCAGCAGTGTACTGAGGCCTCCTAAACCGCCCTCTGGCGGCCAGCAGAAGAACGTGTAGCTGGGACCCTGACAGCATCCAGGGCAATTTGGCACATTGGATCCAAAACTGGCTTAGTGGCAGGAGGCAGAGGGTGATGGTCGAAGGTTGTTTTTGTGCCTGGAAGCCTGTGCCCAGTGGTGTACTGCAGGGATCGGTGCTGGATCATTTGCTGTTTGTAGTGTACATTAATGATTTAGATATGAATGTAGGAGGTATGATCAGTAAGTTCGCAGATGACACGAAAATTGGTGGAGTGGTAAATTGCGAGGAGGGAAGCCTCAGGCTACAGGACGATATAGACGGGATGGTTAGATGGGCAGAACAGTGGCAAATGGAATTTAACCCTGAAAAGTGGGAGGTGATGCATTTTGGGAGGACAAACAAGGCAAGGGAATACACAATGAATGGTAGGATCCTAGGAAGGACAGAGGATCAGAGGGCCCTTGGTGTGCATGTACATAGATCCCTGAAGGCAGCAGGACAGGTAGCTAAGCTGGTTTAAAAGGCATATGGGATACTTGCCTTCATTAGCCGAGGCATAGAATATAAGGGCAGGGAGGTTATGATGGAGCTGTACAAAACGTTAGTTAGGCCACAGCTGGAATACTGTGTGCAGTTCTGGTCAACACACTATAGGAGTGATGTGATTGCATTGGAGAAGGTGCAGAGGAAATTCACCAGGGTGTTATCTGGGCTGGAGCACTTCAGCTATGAAGAGAGACTGGACAGGCTGGGGTTGTTTTCCTTAGAGCAGAGAAGGGTGAGGGGGGACCTGATTGAGGTGTACAAAATTATGAGGGGCATAGATAGGGTAGATAGAAAGGAACTTTTCCCCTTAGTAGAAGGGTCAATAACCAGGGGGGGCACAGTTTCAAGGTAAGGGGCAAGAGGTTTAGTGGGGATTTGAGGAAAAACCTTTTCACCGAGAGGGTGGTTGAAATCTGGAACTCACTGCTTGAAAGGGTGGTAGAGGCAGGAACCCTCACAACATTCAAGAAGCATTTAGATGAGCACTTGAAATGCCATAGCATACAAGGCTACGGACCAAGTGCTGGAAAATGGGATTAGAATAGACAGGGCTTGATGGCCGGCGTGGACACGATGGGCTGAAGGGCCTTTTTCTATGCTGTATAACTCTACATCCACTGGTTCCCCCTTATCCATCCTATTAGTTACATCTTCAAAAAACTCTAACAGATTTTTCAAACCCGATATCCCTTTCTTAAAACCATGTTGACTCTGCCTAATCATATTATGATTTTCTAAGTCCGCTGTTACCACATCCCTAATAATAGATTCTAGCATTTTGCCCACTACTGATGTCAGGCTAACTGGCCTATAGTGCCCCGTTTTTTCTTTTCTTCCTTTCTTAAAAACAGGAGTATGTTTGCTACCTTCCAATCCTTGGGGACTTTTCTAGAATCTAGGGAATTCTGGAAGATTAGTACCAGTGCATCCACTATCTCTGCAGCTAGCTCTTTTAAAACCCTAGGATGCAGGTCATCAGGTCCAGAGGATGTGTTGGCACTTAGTCCTATTAATTTCTCCAGCACTATGTCTTTACTTATACTGATTTCTTTCAGTTCCTCATTCTCTCTAGACCCTTGGTTTCCCATTATTTCCGGAATTTTTTTGTGTCTTGTACTGCGAAGACAGATACAACGGGTTGAATTTTCCGATTGGAGGCGGGTTGGCATTGGGAATGTTAAGTCGGCAGGTTCCGGTCCCAGCTCCAGCCGGTCTGCTGACACAATTTTATGTTGATTGGGCTCATTAAGCCCGCTGTGCACTGTGGAAGTACCTTTACCACACAGACTGCAGCAGTTCAAGAAGGCGGCTCACCACCACCTTCTCAAGGGCAATTAGGGATGGGCAATAAATGCTGGCCTTGTCAGCAATGCCCACATCCCATAAACAAATAAAAAAAAACCGGCGTCATCACAAGGTGCGGGTCTGCCGAGCTGCTCTGATGACGAGTTTGCAGCCGATGTATTTAGGGGGACCATGTCCCCATTTGCTCTCACTATTTTTCTGATGCTCCTGAATGCTGGTGGTGTCAAAGATGTCTGCGGAGAGACCAAAGGCTGCTCCCCACTTCAACGATGATTCCCTCCATGTTCTTGTGGAGGGAGTCAGAGGACGTAGGGAAGTATTATTCCCGGGGGCTAGAAAAAGGAAAACTCCACAGTAGACAAACGCAGCTTGGCTGCAAATCGCTAAGGAGGTAACTGCAAGGTGTCTGTTCAGTCGTAGGAAGAGGTTCAATGATCTCCTGCGTTCTGGAAGAGTGAGTATAAAAACAAGTTTACCTTAATTCTGCTGTGCCTGTCATCACATTCCCATCACTCTGCATTGCCAACCCTCCTCCTGCACATCCTAACTCACCCCAACATCCCTTGCACCATCACCCATCCCTCTCTCCCTATGTACAGAATCACTTCCCCATCTAACTATGCACCCGTCACACCCACCCTCAATGTTATGCAATGACAAGAACGAACAACTCCAAAGGAGGAAACTTAGTAATGGGAACTCCATCATAGTCTCCCTCTAAACAGCTATCCTATACATTCATTACACTCATTCCATCACTCTCACTGAAACTCCACTTCTTTCCCTCATCGCAGGAAAAGAGAACCCCCTCCCTACTGTCCAGGAAGAAGAGCAGGCGGACTCCTCAGAAGATGCAGAGGACCCGCCTCTGAACCTGCCGTCTGAGCACCGGCAAAATCGCGGCCAAAGTATTTGTTTAATGTCACTGCCATTTCCTTATTAACCATTGTAATTTCTCCTGTCTCTGCCTCTAATGGGCCCATGTTTACTTTCACTAATCTCTTCCTATTTACATACCTAGGATACCATACGTTTACAGTCTGTTTTTATGTCTCTTGCTAATTTACTCTCATTCCTTTTTCTCTTTCCTTATCAATTTCTTGGTCCTCCCTTACTGAATTCTAAAATTCTCCCACACCTGATGCTTCCCACTCTTTTTTGCAACATTATAAGCCTCTTCCTTTGATTGAATACTATCTTTAACTTCTCTTGTTAGCCACGGTTGGACCACTTTTCCTGTGAGGTGTTTGTGCCTTAAAGGAATGTATATTTGTTGTAAATTATGTATTAATTCTTTAAATGCTAACCATTGCTTGTCTACCGTCATACCTTTTAATGTAGTTTCCCATCCTACCTTAGCCAACTCGCCACTCATACCTATATAGTTTGCTTTGTTTAGATTTAAGACCCTAGTTTTGGATTTAACTAAATCACTTTCAAACTCAATATAAAATTCTATCATATTATGGTCATTCTTCCCTAAAGGCCCCTATACTACAAGGTTATTAATTAACCCTTTCTCATTGCACAATACTAGATCTAAAATAGCCTGGTTCCTAGTTGGTCCCTCAACATACTGATCTAGAAAACTATCTTGTATACATTCTATGAATTCGTCCTCCACACTATAATATATTTAGAAAAGAGGGGCAAAGGGGAGGTGGAGTAGCTGTACTTATTAGGGATAACATAATGGCAGTAGAAAAAATTGACGCAGCTATCAGCAAGGCAAAAATAGAACCCATATGGATAGAGATAAAAGATAATAAAGGATCAATCACACTAATAGGTGTAGTCTACAGACCACCTAAACATGGAAGGGAGGTGGAGGAAGAAATATGCAGACAAATTAGGGAAATGAGTAAAAAACATGGAATAATAATCATGGGGGATTTCAATGACCCCAATATTAATTGGAGAGAAGGGGTAGATAAAGGGGATAAGGGAATGTAGTTCCTACAATATGTACAGGACTCCCTTCTAACCCAATATGTAAAAAGCCCAACAAGGGAGGATTCACTATTGGATCTAGTAATGGGGAATGAACCAGAGCAGATAAGAGATATAAAAGTAGGGGAACATCTAGTGACCATAATATAATAGGCTTTAAGATGATAATTGAGAAGGATATAAGTATGCTGAAAACGAAGTTAATAGATTGGAAAAAAGCTGATTTTCAGGGGCTGAGAATAGAACTTAGGAAAATAAAATGGGCAACAATATTGGCAAACAACGATGTAGAACAACAATGGGAAACATTTAAAAAGCTGTTCAACAGAGTGCAGGAAAAATATATTCCGCTAAAAGGAAAGAACAAACGAAACACTAATGAGACTCCATGGATGAATAAAGCCATAAGGGAACAATTGAAGGTAAGGAAAGAGGCATACATTAAGTACATGGACAGTAGGGGAGTGCATGATAAGGGAGAATATGAAGAGATTCGAAGAGAAGTCAAAAAAACAATCAGGAAGGCAAAGAGGAACTATAAAATTAAATTATCAAGAAACATAAGACAAAATAGTAAAACATTTTACAGGCACATCAATAAAAAAGGAAGGTTGGGATAGGAATAGGGCCATTAAGGGATAGACAGGAGTGAGCTTGCAAGGAACATAAAAACTGACTGTAAAAGCTTTTATAGATATGTGAAGAGAAAAAGATTGGTGAAGTCAAGCGTAGGTCCCTTGCAGTCAGAATCAGGGGAATTTATAATGGGGAACAAAGAAATGGCGGACCAACTAAATACATATTTTGGTTCTGTCTTCACAAAGGAGGACACAAATAACCTCCCAGAGATGCCGGGGAACATAGGGTCTGATGAAAGGGAGGAACTGAAAGAAATCAGTATTTGTAGGGAAATGGTGTTAGGGAAATTGATGGGATTGAAGGCCGATAAATCCCCAGGGCCTGATAATCGACATCCTAGGGTACTTAAGGAAGTGGCCCTAGAAATAGTAGATGCATTGCTGATCATCTTCCAACATTTGATGGAATCTGGAACAGTACCCATGGATTGGAGTTTGCTAATGTTACCCCACTATTCAAAAAAGGTGGTAGAGAGAAAATGGGGAATTACAGATCAGTAAGCCTGACATCGGTAGTGGGGAAAATGCTAGTGTCCATTATAAAAGATGGAATAACAGAGCACTTGGATAACAGTGACAGGATCGGACAAAGTCAACATGGATTCACAAAAGGTAAATCGTGCTTGACTAATCTACTGGAATTTTTTGAGGATGTAATTGGTCAAATAGATAAGGGAGAACCAGTGGATGTGGTGTATCTGGACTTTCAGAAGGTCTTCGATGAGGACCCACATAAGAGATCAGCGTGTAAAGTTAAGGCACATGGGATTGGGGGCAAGGTATTGACTTGGATAGAGAACTGGTTGGCAGACAGAAAGCAAAGAGTTGGAATAAACGGGTCTTTTTCCAAATGGCAGGCAGTGACTAGTGGGGTACTGCAAGGATCGGTCCTTGGGCCCCAGCTATTCACAATATATATAAATGATCTGGACAAGGGAACTAGATGTATCTCCAAATTTGCAGATGATACAAAGCTGGGTGGGTGTGTGTGCTGTGAGGAGGATGTCGAGAAACTCCAGGATGATTTGGACATGTTGGGTGATTGGGCAGAAACATGGCAGATGCAATATAACGTGGATAAATGTGAGGTTATCCACTTTGGTGGCAAAAACAGGAAGGCAGATTATTATCTGAATGGCAATAGATTGGGAGAAGGGGAAGTGCAACGAGACCTGTGTGTCCTTGTACACCAGTCGCTGAAGGTAAGCATGCGAAGATTCACCAGGCTGATGCCTGGGATGGCAGGAATGACGTATGAGGAGAGATTGGGTCGATTGGACTTGTACTCGCTGGAGTTTAGAAGAATGAGAGGTGATCTCATTGAAACTTATAAAATTCTAACAGGACTGGACAGACTAGATGCAGGAAGGATGTTCCCGATGGTCAGGGAGTCCAGAACCAGGGGACACAGTCTAAGGATAAAGGGTAGGCCAATTAGGACAGAAATGAGGAGGAATTTCTTCACCCAGAGAGTGGTGAACCTGTGGAACTCTCTACCACAGAAGGCGGTGGAGGCCAGTTCATTAAATATATTCAAGAAGGAGCTGGATATATTTCTTAAGGCTAAAGGGATCAAGGGGTATGGGGAGAAAGCAGGGACCGCGTACTGAATTTGGATGATCAGCCATGATCGCATTGAATGGCGGAGCAGGCTCGAGGGGCCGAATGGCCTACTCCTGCTCCTATCTTCTATGTTTCTATAATGCCACAGTTAATGATAGCGAGGTGGCAGAAATATTAAATAATTATTTTGCTTCAGTATTTACCATGGAGATAGAACAGGTGAACATGACATTGGATGATGAGATTAGTAATGAGATAAGTGTATTTAAAATGAAAAGAGGTGATAAATTAAATAAACTAATCAAACTCAAAGAGGATAAAACCCCTGGTCCGGATAGATTGTATCCCCGCATTTTAAAAGAATCTAAGGAAGAGATCGCACAGGCATTACCAAAACAGCCCTGGCAAAGCCGGGCTCCCCCCAGCTAGTATTTAATAATTCATTAGATAAAGGTATGGTGCCAGAAGGCTGGCGGATAGCTAATGTAATACCTATATTCAAGAAAGGGGATAGAACATGTCCAGGGAATAACAGACCAGTCAGCTTAACATCGGTGGTAGGAAAAATAATGGAATCCCTACAAAAGGAGAAAATAGAAGAACCTCTAGAAACCAAAAATATAATAAGGAATTGTCAGCATGGATTTCAAAAGGGAAAGTCTTGCTTGAGTAACCTCATTGAATTTTTTGAAGGAGTAACAGAGAGAGTAGACAATGGTAATGCAGTAGATGTAATTTATCTAGATTTTCAAAAGGCCTTTGATAAGGTACCACATAATAGACTGATAAACAAGGTCAGAGAACGCAGAGTCAGGGGACAAGTAGCAGAATGGCTAGCTAGCTGGCTTCAAGACAGAAAGCAGAGAGTAGGGGTAAAAGCTAGCTATTCACAGTGGCAGAAGGTGAGTAGTTGTGTTTCACAAGGATCAGTGCTGGGACCACTGTTGTTCACAATTTATATTGGCCCAGAAATTCGGGTCCCAACGCATGAGTACGCACGGGGTACTCACGCGTAGGCCCAACGAAAGTGCCGGTTTCATGCATGCACTGCGCATGCGCGGGAAACCGGCACTTCCGTTCCCCTGAAAGAAAGGGTTCAGAAGTCGAACGCGTGCGCTGGAGAGGCAGCGCGTGTGCATTGAACTTATGTTTTTTTTTGCAGGTTTCTCCAGGAGGGTAAGTCTCCAGCAGTTACACTTTTAAAAAGCAGGCCCAAGGCCTGCTTTTAACAAGGTAAGTGGTGAATTAATTAAAATTAAAACATTTTTTCCACAGGTTTATTACTTTTAAATACTTTAAAGAAAGGTAAGTTTATTTTTAGCCCCGTTAGAAAATGTGATTAATTTTTTCAAAAATTTAAATTATTGTTTAAAATAGTTATTTCATGTAATTTATAGTTTATTTTAAAAATGTGATTTAAAAAAAAAAATTATTTGAGGTTTTAGTGATGTTTTGCGGCTTATAGTATTTTTGGTTTGACAGCTCTTCCTGTCAAACTTATGAATAAAGCATTCCCTGCTACCATTGGCTCTCCATGGCCCACGTGATCCCAGGGAATGCATCGAACTAACTGCGCCCCTGGGATACACAAGCACTGCATGCTGGCAATTGGAGGAGGCCCAGGATCGGAATCCCACACGGGCCCACAGCTCAACGGCCGGCACGCTAGGTAAGTGCAGGTCGGGGGCTTGCACCCGCGGGAAGCTCCCAACCCGAATTTCTGGGCCATTAATGATTTAGATTTTGGAATCAAAAACACAATTTCTAAATTTGCAGATGATACCAAATGAAGGGGGGTGGGGCGGGATAATCAATACTGAGGAGGACTGCAACAAATTACAGGAGGACATTAATAAACTTGCAAAATGGGCATATAATTGGCAAATAAAGTTCAACACAGATAAATGTGAGGTGTTACATTTTGCTAGGAAGAATAGGGAGGTCACTTATTACTTGGAGGGTACGAGTCTGGATGAAGTAGAGGAACAAAGGGATCTCGGAGTAAAAATACACAAATCACTAAAGGTTGTGACACAGGTTAGCAAGGCCATAAAAAAGCAAACCAAATACTAGAGTTTATTTCTAGAGGGATAGAATTGAAAAGTAGGGAGGTTATGCTAAACCTGTATCGAACTTTGGTTAGACCACACTTAGAGTACTGCGAACAGTTCTGGTCGCCATTTTATAAGAAGGATATAGAGGCACTGGAGAAGGTGCAGAGAAGATTTACAAGAATGATACCAGAAATGTGAGGGTATACATATCAGGAAAAGATGAACAGGCTGGGCCTCTTTCCTCTTGAAAAAAGAAGGCTGAGGGGTGACCTAATAGAGGTCTTTAAAATTACGAAAGGTTTTGATAGAGTGGATACAGAGAGAATGTTTCCACTTGTGGAGAAGAGCATAACTAGAGGCCAACAATATAAGATAGTCACCAAGAAATCCAATAGGGAATTCAGAAGAAACTTCTTTACCCAGAGAGTGGGGAGAATGTGGAACTTGCTACCACAGGGAGTGGTTAAAGCGAAGTGTATAGTTGCATTTAAGGGGCGGTTAGATAAGCATATGAGGGAGAAGGCAATAGAGGGTTATGCTGATAGAGTTAGATGAGGAAAGACGGGAGGAGACTCGAGTGGAGCATAAATGCTGGCATGGACTGGTTGGGCCGAATGGCCTGTTTCTGTGCTGTATATCCTATGTAATCCTATATACACTATTACTGCAAATTTGGTTTGCCCAGTCTATATGTAGATTAAAGTCTCCCATGGTTACTGTATTACCCTTGTTACATGCGCCTCTAATTTCCTGATTTATACTCTGCCCTACATTACAACTATTGTTTTGGGCCTATAAACAACTCCCACCAATGTTTTCTGCCCCTTGCCGTTTCTACTGTCGCTACTTCCTTTATATTGCACTCAGTCCATTAAATTCTCTGTGTTTGGCTTATATTTTGGACATAATCTCAAGATTTCTCATGCAACGGTTTAAGGACATCTATGCCACAGTCGTTCACTTGGAAATTTACCGTTACTAAGGTGACTGCCCGAGAGCGCCGCACCAATCCTTTAGACCTGACCTTAGGCCTCCTGCTGATGTTAGCGCCAGAAAGAGCACATTACACGGGAGCTTCAGTGCTGCGCTCATTTAAATCAGCAAGCAGCACTAAACTACCCATGTACTGTCTAACATTTGGATAATGTTTACCACCACGGCCATCATCTCATCATATGTCAGATAATATCACGGTCCCTGATTATTAGTGATCTCATTGGAAAGCATGTCCAAAATGCTGCCTGCACTCTTTCTGCGGGCAGCCGTTAACCTTGGCCCGCGGTGGCACCGCCCGTTTTCAGGTTTAATCGAATTCCTAGGCCAGAATGACTGTTAAAATGAAGGCAGGCAGCTTTATTATTATAATAATATTTAAATGACCAACCCGCTTCCTGCGAGCAGATTCTCTAACGAGAACTTGCATTTCTTGTATTGCATGTATTCAAAAGTGCTAATTATGTAACCCCCTAACCAAATACTCTGTTTTTGTTCAATATCTAAATTTATGCAACTTTTCAGCATGTCTCTGTTGCTTAACTATATCACTTTCTTGATACAATGATAATTTGCAATTATCAATATATCATAAACTTCTATAGCCTTGGGTCCCTTCTCAATAATGCACTTTATAAATACCTCCATTTATCGGAAGATATCAAAGGGGAATTTGTACATGTGTAAATCAAAGAATGCCTGTTTTTTAACATTCCATGCAGTGGAGCTTATAATAAGATTTCTAAAATTGTAACTGTTATCTTTGGAGATCATTACTGAAGCATGACCCAAGACTATGCACTTCATTGGCGTTAAGCCCCATCCAACATAATTGAGTTCATTTTGTCTCTTACATGGACACTAACATATAATAAAGCTTGGGGTAATTTTGACTTAGTGTGATAGTGTACAACGTGTGAAGTCAATGGAAATTAAAATGGGGTGAGATGTAAAACAGGCTGCCGACTCGCTATCACCCTTTTTACACTATCGCACAATGTCAAAATTACACACACGCCCCCCCCAATCCACCCCACCCCACTCCCTCCGGTGTACTCAATTTGTGATTTTGGACATGCTTGCCAATGAGATCACTAATAATCAGGGACCGTGATATTATCTGACATATGATGAGATGATGGCCGTGGTGGTAAACATTATCCAAATGTTAGACAGTGCATGGGTAGTACTTGGTTCTGGGGTACTGCGTCTAAGAATAGCATAATGGTAAACACAAACCACAGCAGCACTCTCACATTTCAGATTTTCTGTAAGCCAACATGATTGGAAAAAATACTCATGCATTTTCTGGACACTGCAGTGTTTGAATACAATACAGCCGCAGAATCCCTGCCATACTGCTGCTTAATATCAAGGTCCCTGAGTGCAGAGCAGTACATGTATCTCTAGAGATCAGTCTGCACTGTAAACTACATTTTTTAATTAAGGAGATGCTTGCTTCAGAATACATTACAATGAAGCTTTTTGATCTTTACCCTCAGTGGAGGGGGGGCGGGGGAGCTTTCATTGAAATCAAAAGCTTTTGGGGAAAACAATAATGCTTGAGAGGGCAAGATGTTAGTAAATTGTAGTTTATAAGCCAATTAACCTGTTTATTAAAATATTAGTCTCTCTCTCTCTGGAAATATACATATAACAAGTTAGTAAAATTAACACTATGTGGACATATCTCAATTTATATATACCAGATGTAGGTGCCATTTATTCCTATTGCTGGTACTGAGCTAAGGGCTTTGCTGTAAGATTTCTTATGATTTTTAAAAAAATAGTACTTAGTACAAAAAACATATTGGTCAAGATTCCTTTTCATATTTTACTTGGATTAGAAATGCAATGATTTGTTTTCATTTTCTTGAGACTTTTGTCTAACGCACGTTCAACAGTGTACATAAAATACAGAAATCAAGTATTTTTGAATAAGCTGATATCTCCTAAACAAAGAATAAAACTTTACCAATAACAAAGGGGATTGTGTCATTGGAAATAAAATGACACCAAAGAGAAAGAGGACCAGTATTTGCAATTACTGTTAGTTTATAAGTCTTCCTTTTATTCAGATAATCAATAAATATAGTTTCTGGATAATCTCACAACAGAGAGGGAATGTGTTCTATTCAGGTACTGGATGCATCCTCATCACTCATCATGATCAGATCAATGGCTTTTTGACTTCAGCAGGTTTTCAATTTGAAAGCCTAAATTTTCCACTAAGACGAGCTGGTTGAAGTCTCACAATAGTTCCTATGAAGGTTGATTCAAATATCATTTTAGCAAGACCTGACCCAAAGTGCTTGTGAATGCAGTGTCCATTTCAGCTGAAGAATCTGTTTTTCAGGGAACAATATAGAACACAGAAATTGAATCTGCAATCAAATTGCAAACATGTTTAAAAAAGAATCAATGTATTTCATTTCATGAAAGCTAACTATTTCTTGTGACAAACAAACAAGTCTATTTGTCAACAGATCACATTTAGCACTTGTCAGCATGAGTGGAACCTGCAGAGAGGAGACGATCTGCTACATTAATTCGGATTTTTGTTATGCGACGAGCTACCTGCTTTGCCTTACTGCACATGCATGATGAATATCTGCGCTATTGCCCTGGCTATCTCCTCATCGCTCAATGTCCCACTGCTGCACTCAATCACAGATTCTTCCATCAGCTACCTTGTCACTTCAGAGTGGCAAACAGTGGCTCATCAGAACACAATACATCAGAAAATGTATCCTATGTAATGTGATAGCTGGCTACAGAATAGACCATAGTATGGCCTTGAATTGAGGCCATGGAATGAGACCAGTGACTAACTCACTCAGTAGTTCAGACTACAGCAATATTTCACCATAAGAAATCATAGACAGAATTTTATAATCAGCAACATCGATACCAGCATGATGTTTGATGTGATTCATTGTGACAGAGCTGAAAATGTTATTTAATTTCATGATGCAGTCTGCTAGGCTTTGTTACCATTTCAATATTTAACAAGAATCTGTATGAACTTCTTGTAGCCACACAAGTTTATCTGATGATTGTTACTGAGCTCTGGAGAGGAATGTCACTTACAATGATGGTAACTAAATACATCCAATCAAATTAACACAAAAAATAGTACAGATGACTTTAATTATCTTTGCCTCGTTGGAGTCTTTTCCTACCCAAAGTTACCTTATATGAGATCTTGGGCATTGAGAGTTGGTGTATCACGCTTTCACTATGCCATCAACCAGATAGCTCTGTCACTAGAATTGCTGGGAAAAAGCCATTGCAGTGGTGATTTTGTGATAAAGCTGGAAGCAGAAAAATATTTTATTCTAATCTCCCAAGTGATGAATACAAAACAGAGTGACATCAATTTTCACTGCCTTCGCCTGGTATTAACGGGGTGGTAACAGCCTCAAAATGGGGTCGGTATGCTTACTGCCCCAGTGACACCGGCAATGCAGCCGGCTCCATTTTGAAAGGGGCCTACTGCCAGGTGACCAGAGCTTCCGCCTGTTTCAGGTGATAAGCCCTTTACAATTCTCTTTTTACTGATATACTTGTAAAATACTTTACTGTTCTTTTTGATGTTGCTTCCTTATCCCACTCTTATCCTTTTTCTTATTTTCTCATTCTCCTTTAAAAAGAAATTGAGAAATTTACCAGGCTTTGGGGAAAGCGGAGGGGAGTAGGACTAATTGGATAGCAACTTTCAAAGAGCAGTAAAATAATTGCTTCCAGTGCTCCCAGTTTATTTTGCACATTCTGCACATTGTAAAAAATGTGTTCTAACATTTTATTTTGCTTTTTTTAAATTCTAATCTAATGATGACTGGTTGCTAAATTGTTTCTTCCTTCACTTTTAACTGATCTCAGTTGGTTTTATTTTCCCAGCCCACTTGTCTCCACTCCTTTCTAGTTTGTCACTTCCATACGGTAGCATAGTGGTTATGTTAAAGGACTTGTAATCCAGAGGCCTGGACTAATGATCCGGAGACGTGAGCTGGGGAATTTAAATTCAGTTAATTAAATAAATCTGGAATAAAACGCTAGTGCCAGTAATGGTGACCATAAAGCTACTGGATTGTCACAAAATCCCATCTGGTTCACTAATGTCCTTTAGGGAAGGAAATCTACCATCTTTACCCAGTCTGGCCTATATGTGACTCCAGACCCACAGCAATGTGGTTGACTCTTAACTGCCCTCTGTGATTCAAGAAGGCGGCTCACCACCACCTTCTGAAGGGCAATTTGGAATGAGGCAATAAATGCTGGAAGTTTCCTCCTAAACTTGCTTCCTCATCTCCTAAATTCATCCTTCAGGCTTTTCTTCACCTACATCATTGGCTCCCACAGGGACAATGATGACTGGTTGCTCTCCCTCCCATTTCAATTTTCATCCAGTCTATGTGGCACATTCCTTACCCTGGCACTTGCTACTCGAGCAACAAAGCATCCAGGACAACAGAAAATGCTGGAAAAACTCAGCAGGCCAGGCAGCATCCATGGAGAGAGAAACAGAGTTAACGTTTCAAGTCAAAGATCTTTCGTCAGCATCCAGGACAATCTGTCTAGAGTGCAATGTATCAGCCCTCTAACTATTGGATCCCCTATCACTACTGCATTTCTAGCTACACTGCAATTCTCCCCCACCCCCTTGAGCCATCTTTTGTTTGTTGGTGCCCTTCATATTTACTTGCTGACCCTGCCCAGAGTCCTTATTTTCCCCAGAAGAAGGCTCAGTTTCAAATCTGTTTGAGAGGATAAAGTGCCCTGGGCTCTCCTATTCTTACCCTTACTTCCTACCTTTCCCCATCACTTGGACAATCATCCATCTTTCCTCCTCCACTGCCTGCTCCCTGTCTCTCAACTGTGTGACTGCCCTCTCAAACTCTCGCTCCAAAAACTGCCTCTCCCTGATGTGTCGGATTGTCTCCATGTCTTGCTCAAGTGATGAGATTTTGAGCGCAAACAACGTGCGGTGGTGAAACTTCCCCCAGACGTATTTTCCCCAGTCAACACCTGGTGCTCAAAACATCTTGCAGTCATGGCGAATCACTGTCCCTTCCTGTGCTGACATATTAAGATTTTATTAGTTTTTTCTACTTTAAAGAACAATAACAACAACTTGCATTTATATAGCACCATTTGACGATGTGAAACATAGAAACATAGAAGATAGGAGCAGGAGAAGGCCATTCGGCCCTTTGAGCCTGCTCTGCCATTCAATGCAATCATGGCTGATCATCCAAATTCAGTACCCCGTTCCTGCCTTCTCCCCATATCTCTTGATCCCTTTAGCCTTAAGAAATATATCTAACTCCCAGGGTGCTTCACTGGAGCATTATCGACCAAAAAGTGACACCGAGCCACACAAGGAGATATTAGGACAGGTGAGAGGTAGGTTGTAAGGAGCATCTTAAAGGAGGAGAGAGAGGCGGAGAGGTTTAGGGCTGGAATGCCAGAGAATGGGCCTAGGCAGCTGAAGGCACGGCTGCCATAATATGATATAAAGGTTATATTACTTATATGTAATTTCAGACAGTCTAATTAGCACCTCCTTCCCCCTCTGCACCGAATTCCCACTCTCACCAAATTTCCATTTTATAAGTCGTTACTGTCACTTCAATCCCACCTCACTGCTATCTGCTACCACACATTGTGTGTTCTGGATAATTTTCTACCCAGAAAGAGATAGAATTGCTCTCTGCCTCCTGGTGCCTGCAGCAGCATTTCTTTGCTCGCCTCATCAAACGGCCGTGTCCTTTGGCATCACCCTCTTGTTGCTGCCATTCTATCCTGCCAGAGAAGCAGAAAAACACGATCAAAGGATGGGATTTTAAAACCAACAAAGAACAATAACTATCAAAGACAGATTTCAGTAATGAATAATTTTAACGCATTTTTATCAAAAGCTTCGGAAACCTTTAATTTTGAACAGTTTAAAATTATCAGCAACAGCCAAAGCACTCACTTACCTTCTTCTAGAAACTTCGGGGCCAGTATACTGATTCTGCAGCAACTTCATTTTTAATTTTCCTCCTGTTGCTCCCTGCCATTTAATCAACCTCAGGCCTTTAAGGCTCAGTGTGCACCCGATATTCCTTTCAGATGAGAGATCTACATCAATTATACATTTTCATATGCACCTAAGGTCTATCCTCATTATGCTGATGAAAGATCAACAACAACAACAACTTGTATTTCTATAGCACCTTTAACGTAGTGAAATGTCCCAAGGCGCTTCACAGGAGCGTTATAAGACAAAAAATTGACACCGAGCCACATAACTAATTAGGGCAGATGAATAAAAGCTTGGTCAAAGAGGTAGTTTTAAGGAGCATCTTAAAGGAGGAAAGAGAGGCACAGAAGTTTAGGGAGAGAGTTCCAGAGCTTAGGGCCTAGGCAAAATAAGGCATGGCCACTGATGATTGAGCAATTATAATCAGGGATGCTCAAGAGGGCAGAATTTGAGGAGTGCAGATATCTCGGGGGGTGGGGGGGATGGTTTCTGGGGCTGAAGGAGATTACAGAGATAGGGAGGGGCAAGGCAATGATGGGACTTGAAAACAAGGATGAGAATTTTGAAATTGAGGTGTTGCTTAACCAGGAGCCAATATAAATCAGCGAGCACTGGGGTGATGGATGATGGGTGAAAGGGACTTGGTGCGAGTTAGGACACGGGCAGCCGAATTTTGGATGATCTTAAGTTTACGCAGGGTAGAATGTGGGAGGCCAGCCAGGAGTGTGTTGGAATAGTCAAGTCTAGAGGTAACAAAGGCATGGATGAGGGTTTCAGCAGTGGATGGGCTGAGGCAAGAGCAGAGATGGGCGATGTTACGGAGGTGGAAATAGGCGGTCTTAGTTATGCCATGGATATGTGGTTGGAAGCTCATTTCAGGGTCAAATATGACACCAAGGTTGTGAACAGTGTGGTTGCGCCTCAGACAGATGCTCAGGACAGGGATGGAGTCAGTGGGTAGAGAACAGGAGGGATTCAAACATGGAGTTTGAATTTGGAGACCCTGGCACCCCTTGACGTTCAACAGCACCATCGCTGAATCCCCCACCATCAGCATCCTGGGAGCCACCATTGACCAGAAACATAACTGGACTAGCCACATAAGTAGTGTGGCTACAAGAGCAGGTCAGAGGCTGGGTATTTGTGGCGAGTGTCTCACCTCCTGACTCCTCAAAGCCTTTCCACCATCTACAAGGCACAAGTCAGGAGTGTGATGGAATACACTCCATTTGCCTGGATGAGTGCAGCTCCAACAACACTCAAGAAGCTCAACACCATCCAGGACAAAGCAGCCCGTTTGATTGACACCCCATCACCATCTTAAACATTCACTCCCTCCGCCACCAGCGCACTGTGGCTGCAGTGTGTACCATCTACAGTGTGTACCAAGGCTTCTTTGACAGCACCTCCCAAACCCACGATCTCTACCACCTAGAAAGACAAGGGCAGCAAGTGCATGGGAAGACCATCACCTGCCAGTTCCCCTCCAAGTCACACACAATCCTGACTTGGAATTATATCGCCATTCTTTCATCGTCGCTGGGTCAAAATCCTGGAACTCCCTCCCTAACAGCACTGTGGAAGTACCTTCACTACATGGACTGCAGCGGTTCAAGAAGACGGCTCACCGCCACCCTCTCAAGGGCAACTAGGGATGGGCAATAAATGCTGGCCTTGCCAGCGATCCTCACAACCCAGGAACGAATAAAAAAAAACACCATTACTTCCTCGCTGGAGTGGAAATCTTCCAGTGCACAGCACTCACATTGCCTTGAAAATTGCCCACCTATATTGCTTTATATGATTAGGTAGTGACAATATCAACAATCACTCCTATCATTTTGAAAATACGTGAGAGTTGTGTTTTTTGAGTTCTGCTTGATGCACAGTCTTGAATATATATTTGTGTACTCATCAGAGTGTAGGATTACAGTGCTGTAAAATGAATACCTTTCCATTTTCCACACAAATCAAGCATTTCAGATTAGATATGGCATGGATCAGATCGAAAACTCAGCTCTCAAACTGATAATAATCCTGAACCGTCTGTTGAACAGATGACTGCACCAATATAGCATTTCAGTTCTCTAGCCTTCAATGTTCCAAAGTCTTTCTGTTGAATTACTAATATTTATTGTCTAATTTTTTTTATAGGGTGTTGAATTCTCATCAATGGAAATCTCTCAAGGGGGTTTTGTATTGTTTGTCCTGCGGCAGGTCCTGATAGTATGTTTGTCTGCATCTGTGACAGTGATGTAGTATTTTCAGAGGTTTTTGTGTTAGGTTTTCTTTTAACACTTACCTGGGAACTATTACTTTTTAAATTTTTAAATAAATGTGTTTCCAGGTGAAAATCAGGCGACTAATTCAATCTTACAAAAAATGATGTGAAACCTTTTGCTCATTTGCAGCCACTGAGAAATGGATTAAGACTGTCCAAGCTAATAGCACTTAGGATCACCGATACCTTCATGAGTTTATTTAGTCTGAATTTGAAATGAGCATTTAAATGAAGATGGTATTCTGACACATTGTGCTCTTCAATTCCCAAGCCTCCAGGTTTTTCACTTTCCAATTTATTTGCCACAGATTCTAAAACAGTCAATGTCACAGGCCAAAGGTCCTTCAAGTAAAAATTTGACTTGCGTGGTAGTGCAAAATCAGCAATAGCCAATTGGCAGCCTGTTTTACACTCCGCATATTTTCTTTTCTATTTTTACCTTCCAAGCCGAATTTCTACCCACTTGTGTCCAGCAGGTGGCGATCATTCAATTGCCAATACCCACATTTTGCACTTAGCTATCGGTGGACCAAGCTACATATTCCTTCTGGCAATCATGGGTCTGAATTTTAAAATATTTATGTTGTTATTACATATTTCCTTTTTAACAGAGGTGCAAGTAGGTTGTATTTTTAGTCCAAAAGATGAGATAACATAACCATTATTTGTTACATTTCCAGAGGTCTTTCTGGCAAAATGGAAAAGGAGGAGGGGTAGCCCTGATAATAAAGGATGGGATAAAGACAGCAGAGAGAAAGAAACTTAGCTCCGAAAATCAAGAAGTAGAATCAGTTTGGCTGGAGCTAAGAAATAGCAAAGGGCAGGAAACATTTATAGGCCCCCAAACAGTAGTTGTAATGTAGGGCAGAGTATAAATCAGGAAATTAGAGGCGCATGTAACAAGGGTAATACAGTGATCATGGGGGACTTTAATCTACATATAGACTGGGCAAATCAAATTTTCAGCAATAGTGTGGAGGACAAATTCATGGAATGTATGCAAGATAGTTTTCTAGATCAGTATGTTGAGGAACCAACTAAGGAACAGGCTATTTTAGATCTAGTATTGTGCAATGAGAAAGGGTTAATTAATAGCCTTGTAGTAAAGGGGCCCTTGGGGAAGAGTGACCATAATATGACAGAATTTTGTATTGAGTTTGAATGTGATTTAGTTAAACCTGAAACTAGGGTCTTAAATCTAAATAAAACAAAGTAGGTATGAGGGGCGAGTTGGCTAAGGTAGATTGGAAAACTAAATTAAAAGGTATGACAGTAGAGAAGGAATGGATAGCATTTAAAGAATTAGGTGGAAAATTTGGTTGCTTTGCGCCTCCCGTTAGCACCCCGAGGAGGCGCTGATGGGCGGAACCGCTAACGCCTCCCGCGAATTTCAGCGGGAGGTTAGCGGTGGTGGTAACCGGTAGCGCGCCGTGCCTCTGCGCCTCCAGCGATGACATCATCGCCGTACGCAGCGCCCCACTCGCACCCCAGCCACAAACTTGGCTCGCGCCCCCTGACCTACCACCAGACGCTATACCCGACAGGGTCAGGGTGGCGTGTTTGCAGCTGGGGCAGCGCAAATTAAAGGGCCGGTGCCAGGCGGCCATTTTTTTTGGGCCGCCTTCCAGCTCCTGCCCCTTCTTGCCTCCTCCTGAGGGGTGCTGACCGCGATCAGTCAGCCCAGCACTCCTCTTGAGTGCTGGGCTCTTTTGCCGGTGCCCCACTCCCCGGTGGTCCAGCAGGGCCCCAAGCAGCCTGGGCTAGGCCCCTCCCCTTTAATCAGGGGAGGGAGGCCTGCAGTACTGCGGCGCTACGTGCCGATGCACGTGGTTCTGCTGCACATAGCACCGCAATATTGAATGGGAGCACCCCAAGAGGATGCTACCATTCAAATTCAGGCACGGGGGAGCTAACTTTTTTGGGGCGCTAAAAGTAGCGCCCTGGCGAAGTTGGTGGCCCAAAGGGAATGCGAGCCAAGTTTTCCCCCTTAATACATAATTTACCACAAATATACATTCCTTTAAGGCACAAAAACCCCACAGGAAACATGGTCCAACTGCGGCTAACAAGAAAAGTTAACAATAGTATTAGATCAAACGTAAAGGCTTATAATGTTGTCAAAAAGAGCAGTAAGCCTGAGGATTGGGAGGATTTTAGAATTCAGCAAAGGAGGACCACGAAATTGATAAAGAAAGGGAAAATAGAATGAGAGTAAACTAGTGAGAGACATAAAAACAGACTGTAAAAGCTTCTATAGGTATGTAAAAAGGAAAAGAATAGCGAATGTAAATGTGGGTCCCCTACAGGCTGAGACAGGAGAAATTAAAATGTGGAATAAGGAAATGGCAGAGAAATTAAACAAATACAGGAAACTCTCGTTTAAACGGCACCTAAATATCTGGAATTTTCTATTAACCGGCAAAATTCATACTCCGAAAACAACCCCTCAATAACCGGAAATGTTGCCGAGTCCGAGCCTCCCGCGGTGGCCGAGTTAGTCAGTGGGGGTAGTTCTCCAAACTGCCACTATTCGGCTTCTTGGCGCTGTTGGAAGTCCGAACACCTCAATAACAGGAGTCTGACTCTCCCGCGCTGCTGGTAGTCTCTTTAACACAACATTCTGTAGGTGAGTACCCAATTATACTGCACATTTCTTGAATTTTTTATTTTTGTTTGTTAAAAATAGCCTCGATAGATAACCCTTTCCGTCATCTGGAATTTTTAATCAACCGGCACCATCCCGATCCCGTCGGTGCCAGATACCAAAGAGTTTCCTGTACTTTGGGCTGGATTTTACCAGCCCTGAGGAGGCAGGTTTGGAGGCGGGACTGCTGGGAAAGTCAAAAAGAATGGGAGTGGGGACCCGCTCCTAACCCGCCTCCAACCAATTTTCCTGGGAGTTGGAACCCCGATTTGCGCAGGGACTCGATTCCTAGCGGCGGGAAGAAGATTATAGCCACTTGACTGCCTGTTAACAGGTAGTTAGCAGGCAGTTAAGAGGCTTTTTCCAATTTTTAGACTTCTGCTGCGGGCTTCCCGACATCAGGGAACCCCACCAGGGTAAGTGAGGCGTGCTGAGGGTCTGTTCACAGAAACCACAGAAACCCCACAGTGCAGATAGAGGCCATTTCGGCCCATCGAGCCTGCACTGACACATATCCCACCCGATCCCCGTAACCCCTACACCAACACATATCCCACCGTATCCTTGTAACCCCACGTATTTAATCCCCCTAACACTAAGGGTCAATTTATCATAGCCAATCAACCTAACCCGCACATCTTTGGACTGTGGGAGGAAACCGGAGCACCCGGAGAAAACCCACGCAAACACGGGGAGAATGTGCAAACTCCACACAGACAGTCGCCCGAGGCTGGATTTGAACCCGGGTCCCTGGCGCTGTGAGGCAACAGTGCTAACCACTATGCCACCGTGTTGTACTGTTGGTGTACAGATAACAGTTGCAGAAGTGGTGTGAAGGATGCAATGGGACACGGGTGAGTATCAGAAGTAAGGAAATGTTGGGAAAGTCATTTATGTGTTTAGATTTTTCTGTAGGTGACAAGCTTTGAAGTGTTTGTGTGGCCTCACCTCAATGGGAGAATTGATAGATGACTTCTGTACCTTCACCTGCAGCTGCCGTCTGTTTCTTCCTAAGGAGAGAGTCATTGGTGAGCCTTGGTGCAAGGGCTCACCTTTGTACAGTGATTGTCGGTGTTTGACAGCACCTCAATGCTGTCAAACACTGTCAAATCATCTGTCAAAAATTTATGGTTCATGTGCCTTTAAGAAAACCAGCAGATGAAGCGTAATCAACTGACATCATCTGACACCGGCTTTCCCTTAATTGGCCGACAAGCCCTCAGGGTGGGCTTAACAAGGCCAATCAGGGGAAAATAGTGCCTGTGCATCGGACGTCGCCAGGGGTGGGACCGTAGCCCGGAAGGCAGCAGTCCCGCCCCCAACTTGTCTCAGTAAGTAAAATCCAGCCCTTTGTGTGTCTGTCTTCATGGAAGAAGATGCAAAAAACCTCCTGGAAATAGTGGAAAACCAAGAGTCTAGCAAGAATGAGGAACTGAAAGAAATTAATATTAGTAAAAAAATAGTACTGGAGAAATGAATGGGACTGAAAGCCAATAAATCCTTTGGACCTGATGGCCTACATCCTAGGGTTTTGAAAGAGGTGGCTACAGAGATAGTGGATGCATTGGTTGTGATCTTCCAAAATTCCATTGATTCTAGAATGGTTCCTACAGATTGGAAGCTAGCAAATGTAACCCTAATATTTAAGAAAGGAGGGAGAGAGAAAACAGAGAACTACAGACCAGTTAGCCTGACATCAATAGTAGGGAAAATGCTAGAATCTATTATTAAGGATGTGGAAACAGGACACTTAGAAAATAATAATAGGATTGGGCAGAGTCAACATGGATTTATGAAAGGGAAGTCATGTTTGACAAATCTGTTAGAGTTTTTTGAGGTTGTAACTAACCAAATAGATAAGGGGGAACCAGTGGATGTGTTGTATTTAGATTTTCAGAAGGCATTTCATAAGGTGCCACACAAGAGGTTATTAAACAAAATTAGGACTCAAGGGATTGGGGGTAATATACTAGCATGGATTCAGGATTGGTTGATGGACAGAAAACAGAGAGTAGGAATAAACGGGTCATTTTCGGGTTGGCAGGCTGTAACTAGTGGGGCACTGCAAGGATTAGTGCTTGGGCCTCAGCTATTCACAATCTACATCAATGATTTGGATGAGGGGACCAAATGTAGTATATCCAAATTTGCTGACAATACAAAGCTGGGTGGGAATGTAAGTTGTGAGGAGGATGCAAGGAGGCTTTGGGAGGAAAAATAGAAAAGCAGAGTATTTTATAAATGGTGAGAGATTTGGGAAATATTGGTGTTCAGAGGGACCTGGGTGGCCTTGTACATGAATCACTAAAAGTTGACATGCAGGTACAGCAAGCAATTAGCAAAGCAAATGATATGTTGGCCTTTATTACAAGAGGATTTGAGTATACGTGTAAAGATATCTTACTGCCATTATATAGGGCCCTGGTGAGACCACACCTGGAGTATTGTGTACAGTTTTGGTCTCCTTACCTGAAGAAGGATATACTTGCCATAGAGGGAGTGCAACGAAGGTTCACCAGACTGGTTCTGGGATGGGGGGATTGTCCTCTGAGGACAGATTGAGTAGACTAGTCCTATATTCTCTGGAGTTTAGAAGAATGAGAGCTGATCTCATTGAAACATGCAAAATTCTTACAGGGCTTGACAGGGTAGATGTAGGGAGGATGTTTCCACTGGCTGTGGACTCTAGAACCAGGGGTCACAGTCTCAGAATAAAGGGTCAGCCATTTGGGACTGAGATGAGGAGAAATTCCTTCACTCAGAGGGTGGTGAATCTTTGGAATTCTCTACCCCAGAGGGCTGTGGATGCTCAGTCGTTGAGTATATTCAAGACAGAAATCGATAGATTTTTGGATATTAAGGGAATCAAGGGATATGGGGATAGTGCAGGAAAGTGGAGGAGGTAGAAGATCAGCCATAATCTTATTGAATGGCGGAGCAGACTCGAGGGGCTGAATGGCCTACTCCTGTTCCTATTTCTTTTGTTCTTATGTTCTTATGAACTTGGGTCTGTCCTACCAAACGTACCATTTTCATACAAATTTTCTCCCACAAATCACGAAGGCAGACCACAGTGGCTACTGCCTGTTTTTTAAAAGTTCTGAAAAAATTGTGATAGAAGCCCCATGAACATAGATCTTCCTGGCCCACTTATCATTCTTCAGCTGAGGGTGGGCAGGTGACTTGCTCCCAGTTCTCTGCCAATACTGCACAATAACCGGGAGTGAAATTCGTCGACTGGTCGCGCAAAATGAGCGATAGCGAATTGGTAGCCCGTTTTATTTTCTGCCAGATTTCCTTTTCCATTGGAACAGAAATTCAGGCAGAGTGTAAAGTGACCTGCCGATGCGCTATCACCCATTTTGCTCAAGACGAATTTCACCCCTATTAAGCCTGAGAGCAATCTGGCGTGAATCTCCTGCCCAATGTGCCTCCGTTCCTGTGCTGGAAGTGTTTGTGCTTGCAGCATATTCTATGTAGCTCTTATCAAGGGTAGCCAAGTAAAAAAACGAGCTTGCATTTACATAGTGCCTCATCGCATCTCTCAGAAAGATGCCAAAACAAAGCATTTCTCATGCAATGAGTTCCTTTGAAAATGCAGTCAGTATGATATAGGTGCATCATGTTATGAAATACTGACTGTCTGTGGGAGGTCCTGCTCGTGTTCCTGCTAGTTCAGTGGCTGCATTGCAGGACTCTAGGAGTTCTTCACTTACAGATTTTTTGAAAAATGTGGTGATTTTTCTGATTTCACTCTTTGTTTTAAAAAAAGTAATCCACATAAAGATAAGATGAAAATAATATACGTGCCAGTTGAAAAATTGGGCATAATTCAACATTAATAACTGCACGTCAACATTTGTACACACACTTTAGTGTAATTAGCCAAGGAATTTGGCTGCATAGCACCCGTTTTATGGCCGCTGAACAGTCTTCTATGCCTCCAATATGGTGGGCAGGAAGCGCATGCTCATTACAAGCTGGAAGTGCGCCGCCCGCCATATTGGTAAAGGCCAAATAATCGGCGTGCAGTGCCCACACCTGAAACAGGTGTGAGGTCCTTTGCATATGCAAATAAGGGGCCTAATGTCAGTTTAAAGCCCCCTCTGCAAGACTGGTTTGCCCTGAGGCAACCAGCGCTGTGTGTCTGAATTCGTGGAAAATTGCCCTGGTGATTAAATTGATCTGAAGGCGTGGCCAGTTTTGTGAACAGGACCGGTATCCAACACAATATTTTTAAACCAGCGCAAAATATCGTGGAAACTCGATTTGTGCTTGAAATTCCTTGATCTTTTGCGCTGGTTTGGTCGACTTAAACTCTAGGCTGTGCTGTTCTCTATCACATAAGTAGTTGTCCTATAGGATTATTTTTTTCATCTGTTAAGCTTCCTGGGACACTGGCACCAGTACTGGGGCAGGAGGGAGCTGTTCCGTTGGGACGGGCTTCACTTGGCCAGTGCTGGGACTAGAGTCCTGGCGGGTCATATAACTAGGGCTGTAGAGAGGGCTTTAAACTAACTAGTGGGGGGGAGGTTCCTGGAGAGCAAATAATAAAAATGACAACAGACAAGGTCATAGACTTAGGTAGCAGTGGGGAAATTAAAAACCAGAGCATGTCAGGAAGGGGCAGAAGGTATGGAGTAAAAGGTAAAGTAATAAAATGGGCAAAAGCAGGAACTAAGTGTCACAAAACATATTTGAAAGTTCTCTATCTGAATGCACGTAGCATTCGTAACAAAATAGATGAGTTAATGGCACAAATAACTACATATGGGTATGATCTTGTGGCCATTACAGAAACATGGCTGCAGGGTGACAATGCCTGGGAATTAAACATACCAGGATATTTAACGATCAGGAAGGACAGGCAGGAAGGAAGGGGAGGTGGGGTGGCTATGTTAATAAAGGAAGGAATCACTGTAATACAGAGAAATGATATTGGGTCAAAAGATCAGAATAATGAAACAGTTTGGGTGGAGGTAAGGAATAATAAGGGGAAGAAAACACTAGTGGGCATAGTCTATAGGCCTCTGAACAGTTGCAACTCTGTTGGACGGAGTATCAATCAGGAAATAGTTGAGGCTTGTAATAAGAGAACATCTATAATTATGGGGGATTTTAACTATCATATTAATTGGACAAATCAAATTGGGCAGGGCTGCCTTGAGGATGAGTTCATTGAGTGTATTAGGGATGGGTTTCTTGAGCAGTATGTAACTGAACCGACCAGGGGGCAAGCAACCTTAGATCTGGTCCTGTGTAACGAGACAGGATTAATTAAAAATGTCCTAGTAAAGGATCCCCTTGGAATGAGTGACCATAACATGGTTGAATTCCATATTCAATTAGAGGGTGAGAAGGTTGGATCTCAAACAAGTGTGCTAAGCTTGAATAAAGGAGACTATGAAGGTATGAGAGCGGAATTGAGTAGAGTGGATTGGGAAAATAGATTAAAGGGTAAGACGATACATGATCAGTGGCGTACATTTAAGGAGTTATTTTACAACTTCCAAAAAATATATATTCCACTGAGAAGAAAAGGGTGTAAAAGAAAAGACAGCCATCCGTGGCTAAGTAAAGAAATTAAGGATAGTATTCAACTAAAAACAAGGGCATATAAGGTAGCCAAATCTAGTGGGAGGATAGAGGATTGGGAAAACTTTAAAAGACAGCAAAAAATAACAAAAAGATTGATTAAGAAAGGGAAGATAGATTATGAAAGTAAATTAGCAAAAAATATAAAAACAGATAGTAAGAGTTTTTATAGTTAGATAAAAAGAAAAAGGGTGGCTAAAGTAAATGTTGGTCCCTTAGAGGATGAGACCAGGAAATTAATGGTGGGAAATATGGAGATGGCAAAAACACTGAATGAATATTTTGTATCAGTCTTTACAGTAGAGGACACTAAGAATATCCCAACACTGGACAAAGAGGGGCTATGGGGGGGAGGAGCTAAACATGATCAAAATCACTAACGAAGTGGTACTCAGTAAAATAATGGGACTCAAGGCGGATAAATCACCTGGACCTGATGGCTTACATCCTAGGGTCTTGAGGGAAGTGGCGGTAGGGATTGTGGATGCATTGGTAATAATTTTCCAAAACTCCCTGGACTCAGCAAAGGTCCCGGCAGTCTGGAAAACTGCTAATGTAACACTCTTATTTAAAAAGGGCAGTAGACAGAAGGCTGGAAACTATAGACCGGTTAGCCTAACATCTGTGGTCGGTAAAATTTTGGAGTCCATTATTAAGGAGACAGTAACAGGAGATTTGGATAATCATAATTTAATAGGACAAAGTCAGCATGGTTTTATGAAGGGAAAGTCATGTTTGACAAATTTGCTGGAGTTCTTTGAGGAAGTAACATATAGGGTGGATAAAGGGGAACCAGTGGATGTAGTCTATTTTGACTTCCAATAGGCATTTGACAAGGTGCCACACAAAAGATTATTGCTTAAGATAAAAAATCACGGGATTGGGGGTAATATTCTGGCATGGATAGAGGATTGGCTATCTAACAGAAGGCAGAGAGTTGGGATAAATGGTTCATTCTCAGACTGGCCATCAGTAACTAGTGGTGTTCTGTAGGGGTCAGTGCTGGGTCCCCAACTCTTTACAAGCTATATTAACGATTTGGAGGAGGGGACCGAGTGTAACATATCAAAGTTTGCAGATGATACTAAGATGGGAGGGAAAGTAATGAGTGAGGAGGACATAAAAAACCTGCAAGGGGACATAGACAGGCTAAGTAAGTGGGCAGAGATTTGGCAGATGGAATACAATACTGGAAAGTGTGAGGTTATGCACTTTGGCAGGAAAAATCGTAGAGCAAGTTATTATCTTAATGGCAAGAAACTGGAAAGTACTGAAGTACAAAGGGATCTGGGGGTCCTGGTGCACGAAACTCAAAAGGTTAGTATGCAGGTGCAGCAAGTGATTAAGAAGGCCAATGAAATGTTGGCTTTCATTGCTAGGGGGATAGAATATAAAAATAAGGAGGTATTGCTTCAGTTGTACAAGGTATTGGTGAGACTGCACCTGGAATACTGCATACAGTTTTGGTGTCCATACTTAAGAAAAGACATACTTGCTCTCGAGTCAGTACAAAGAAGGTTCACTCGGTTAATCCGGGGGATGAGGGGATGGACATATGAGGAGAGGTTGAGTAGATTGGGACTCTACTCATTGGAGTTCAGAAGAATGAGAGGTGATCTTATTGAAACATATAAGATTGTGAAGGGGTTGGATTGGGTGGATGCGGGGAGGATGTTCCCGATGATGGGTGAAACTAGAACTAGGGGGCATAGTCTTAGAATAAGGGGCTGCTCTTTCAAAACTGAGATGAGGAGGAACTACTTCACTCAGAGGGTGGTAGGTCCATGGAATATGCTGCCCTAAAAAGCTGTAGAAGTTACATCATTACATAAATTTATAACAGAAATAGACAGTTTCCTAGAAGTAAAGGGAATTAAGGGTTACGGGGAGCGGGCAGGAATTTGGACATGAATCTAGGTTCGGATCGGACATGGCCCTGTGGGTAGTGGAGCGGGCCCAGGGGCCGTGTAGCCTGATCCTGCTCCTATTTCGTGTGTCTAATTCTGTTAGATTCAGGAGATGGTTCTGTGATAGTAGATTGGCGGTTAGGATCAGATCAGCCATGATCTTATTGAATGGCGGAGCAGGCTCGAGGGGCCGATTGGCCTACTCCTGCTCCTATTTTTTATGTTCTTATTTTTTTATGTTATCTACTAAATGCTAAAAACTGGCTCGTGTCAGATTTTCTCTTCTTGGATCTGCTCACTTCCTTATCACTCGGTGAAAGCACATAATGAAGTGTAGATCAATAAGCAGTTTCGCATTTTTATTCCTGATGTAATATCCCAAACCACAAGTTAATACAAGACAATCCTCCGTATTGCAGAAAACATGCAAAGTAAACACACTTCACATCCTAAATTGTTTTCCCACCCCCCGTATTGATCACTAGCTGAAATGTTTCCAAAATACTAGTGCATCTCCCATGGCCTTGCTCACAGTCCTTTAAGGATATGCTGCTCATTAAGGAGAAAAGTGTTATACCAAGTAAGGCATTATATATCAATCTGCTATTTAAGGGAAATTTTGTGTATCCTGACCTGTCCTTTTAAAACCGCAAGAACTAGTAACTATGACATCCTGAGATAAACTAGAGATTAATTGGTCTTGCACCATCTAGGGGAAAAAGGTTGTTTTACTAATTTGATTAAATATTTTGAAGAAATGACTAGTTTGGTGGATAAGGGTAACCTGGTAAACATTGTTCACTTGGATTTTCAGATAAGGTACCTCACAGTAGGTTTCTCTACAAGATAGAATCTTGAATAAAAAGCAAAATATTATTTAAAATGGAGAAAGACTACAGAATGTTGCAGTCCAGAGGGATCTGGGTGTCCTCATACATGAAACACAAAAAGTTAGCATGCAGGTACAGCAAATAATTAGGAAGGCAAATGGAATGTTGGCCTTTATTGCAAGGGGGATGGAGTATAAAAGTAGGGAAGTCTTGCTACAACTGTACACGGCATTGGTGAAACCACACCTGGAGTACTGCATACAGTTTTGGTCTCTGTTATATCCGTGTATCTTAATGTTGTGTCCTTCAATAATCAGACAACAGACTGCAGGGAACGATTCAACAGGTGTTTATTGAATGAGGGTTACTCAAGAACTAACTATACAAATCACTACTCAGGGTTTATATACAGGTGTGGTCACTGCCGGTACAACAGTATGCAGGAGCTGTAAAAAGTAGTTCTCTCCCTTAAGGTATATATACATTACATACATTACAATTCCTCCCCTTTTAGATTAACAGTACCATAATACTCATTTAACAATTAACATTTTTAATATACAATGTTAGATGAAAATAGTCCATTCATATATTCAGTCTCTGGGGAGGCTTCCTGATTCTTTCTGGATAACGCCTTTCCCGAGTGTCTCGCTGTTGGTGCGGAGGCGATTCTAGCACCCTGTCGTCAGTTGATACATCAGCTTCCAATGCTATTGTTTCTGAGGTAGATGCGACCTGTACGTCGGGTTCCTCACCAGGTACGTATGGCCGAGACATGGGGTTGACTCGTTCCTGTGACTCTAGGATCTGGTCAGCATGGCGTCTCACAATGTTCTCCCCAACATCCACTGTGTACATTAGTGGCCCCTGCTGTGTGCATACCGTTCCTGGTTGCTATTTCTCTGTTCGGTAGTCACAGGCCAAGACTGGTTGCCCTACATTGAAGCTCCTTGTCGGCTTCTCATTGATGTGCTGGAATAGCTTACTCTCAACATCTCTTCGTACATTTGGTCTGAGCAAATCCAGACGAGATCTCAACCTTCGGTTAAAGAACATCATGGCCGGGGCCTGGTTGGTGACTGCATGTGTCGCATTTCTGTAGGCTAACAGGAAATTGTCCACCTTATGCTGCAGTGGAATGTCGTCATCGCACATGGCCTTTACTGCTTTTTTAAAGGTTTGTATGAACCTCTCAGGCAATCCATTTGTGGCTGGATGATACGGGGCGGATGTGTAATGCCTTACCCCATTCCTTTTCATAAATCTTCGAAACTCTTCAGACACAAACTGTGGTCCGTTATCAGAGCAAATATGCTCTGGCAAGCCGTTCCTGGCAAAAATGGTCTGCAGGACTGCAATAGTTTTCTCCATGGTGGTGGAGGACATTTTGATCACCTCAGGCCATTTCGAGTGCGCATCCACGGCTATTAAAAACATTGAGTCCATGAATGGACCAGCAAAATCAATATGCACCCGTTGCCATGGAGATGAGGGCCACTCACATGGGTGTAGAGGGGCATGTGGTGGTGCATTTTGGACCTTCTGGCATCCTGAGCAGCTCTTTGTCAGGTCCTCGATTTGCTGATCGATCCCCGGCCACCACACATAAGCCCTAGCAAGGCTTTTCATTTTCACCCCTCCCAGATGACCTTCGTGAAGCTCATTGAGCACTCTCTCCCTTAACTTGGGTGGAATTACCACTCGGGATCCACACATCAAAGTCCCCTGGCATACTGACAGCTGTTCTCTTCTGGATGAGAATGCTGGCAACAGTGAGTCACCATGTGCTGGCCATCCCTTCACCGTCAAATCATATACCCGAGACAGTGTCGGGTCATTTCGGGTCTCCTTCTCTATACCAGCGTTAGTTACTGGCAAGCATTCAATTATAGTCGAATGAAATATTTCAACAGGATTCACTGCTGGTGCTTCCTCTGCAGTAGGCAGTGGCAGGCGTGATAGCCCATCAGCGTTTCCATGCTGTTTCATGCCCTTTTACTCGATTTCATATTGGTGCGCCCCTAGAAAAAGGGACCATCTTTGTAGCCGTTACGCAGTCATCACCGGAACGCCCTTCTTTGGATTAAAGATGGAGACAAGTGGTTGGTGGTCAGTCAGCAAGGTGAACTTCTGCCCGTGCAGATAGTGATTGAACTTTTTCACTCCCCACACTAGGCTGAGGGCCTCCCTGTCAATCTGGGCATAGTTACGCTCGGCTGAGTTTAGTGAACGAGACGCAAAGGCTACTGGCCTCTCCGAGCTGCCTGGGAATTTGTGCGACAGCACCGCTCCAATGCCATAGGGTGATGCATCACACGCCAACCGAATTGGTAGTGCTGGGTTGAAATGAGCCAACACCTCTTTTGATGTGATCAATGCTTTGCTCTTCTGGAAAGCTCGTTTACATTCGTCACTCCACTTCCATGGTACCCCCGTTTGCAGTATGGTGTTCAGTGGGTGTAGTACGGGAGACAAATTCGGCAAGAACTTATGGTAGTAGTTCACCAGCCCGAGGAACGACCTCAGTTGTGACACATTTTCCGGTGCTGGAGCCTTGACTACTGCCTCAATCTTTTCAGGGGACTTATGTAACCCCTCTTTATCAATAACGTGGCCACAATACGAGATCTGCTTCTGGAAAAACTCGCATTTGTGGCGATTAGCTCGGAGTCCATATTCCTTCAATCTAGTGAGCACCTGCTCCAGGTTGGCGAGGTGATCACTGTCATTTCCGCCCGCGACCAGGATTCCGTCCAAATAACACTGGGTCCCTGGAATCCCTTGCAGGACTTGTTCCATTACCCTTTGCCAAATAGCCGGAGCTGATGCTACCCCGAACACCAGCCGGTTGTATTGGTAGAGACCTTTATGAGTGTTGATCGTGAGGTACTGTTTTGAGGCTTCTTCTACCTCCATTTGCAGGTACGCCTGAGCCAGATCAATCTTAGTGAAGCGTTTCCCTGCAGATAGCGAGGCGAAAATATCTTCAATCCGCGGAAGTGGATATTGTACAGTGTGAAGGACTGGGTTCACTGTCACCTTAAAGTCTCCACAGATGCGAACCTTCTTTGGTTCCCCAGGCGTATTACTCAACGACCTCTTCATTACAGGAACGATGGGTGTAGCCCACTCACTCCAGTCCACTTTGGACAGTACTCCTGAACGTTCCAAACCTTCCAGCTCTGCTTCGACGGCTGGGCGGATCGCATAAGGTACCGGTCTGGCCTTAAAAAACTTTGGGGTTGCCTTTTACTCTATTTTAATCGTCGCTGTTATGTATTTTAGTGTTCCGAGTCCCTGCTGGAATACTTCTTGTGCGTCAGTTAGCATTTTTGACAGTCGTCCAGGTGTGACATCATCATCTTTTTTGGCATCTACAGTCAGTGCTTGTATGGAATGCCAATTTAGCTGTATCTTCTGGATCCATTCACGTCCTAGTAGTGGTGGTCCTCCATCTGGCAATACATATAGGTCCATTATTGGTGTTTCCTTGCTGTTATATATAACGTTCACCCTTATTTTTCCTTTGGGGTAGTCTTTTTGCCCCGTGTACGTCTTCAAGACAATCTTTGTATCTCTCAAGGGTATATGTGAGATAGCCGCTTGTTGTTCCTTCGGTTTATGACTGTTAGGGCTGATCCTGTGTCCAATTCCATTTTCACTTGGGCTCCTGCTATCTTGAGTGTGACCCAGATAGTTTGGTGATCCTCCATTTTGATCACATTATGTCGTTTCAGACAACACAGCTCCTAGCTTCCGGAGTCTGCATCACTCTTCTGTTCGTCTGAACTACTCTCCGTCACCTTATGTACCTTCTTGTACTTCTCCTGTGGAGATTTCTTGCTGCTGGTTTTCTTTCCCGACCTGCAGACTCTTGCTATGTGTCCTACTTTTCCACACTGTCTGCACACTTTGTCCTTGAACCAGCAATCATTATGGTCGTGTGTTGTTCTGCCGCAGCAATAGCACTTCACTGTTCCGTATGACATTTCATTTGTGCCATATTCTTGCGGTCTCCATTGTATCTCTGCAGTGTCCCATGCTGCTGCTTCGTGTGATACTGCAATGCTGAAAGCCTTGTCCAGCGTAAGATCCTTTTCTGATAGAAGCTGTTTCTGGGTTCCTTCACTTTGAAGCCCACACACAAACTTGTCCCTTAAAGTATCTGCTAGTCCAGTTCCAAACTGGCAGCGTTTCGATAGCTTGCGCAGTTCCGTTAAATACTCAGCATTACTTTCATCTTTATGCTGGTTCCTTTTGTGAAACTTAAATCTTTCTGCTATCAGCAGCGGTGTGGGATTTAATTGGTCCTGTAGGATTGACACTATGTTTTCAAAATCCTTTTTTACTGGCTTCTCTGGGGTTACTAGGTTTCGTAGTAAGCCATACGTTTTTGCACCCATTGAATTCAACAATACCAGCGCTTTCTTGTCATCTGGCACTTCATTCGCCTTGCAGTATACTTCTATGCGTTCGACATATGTCGTCCAATCTTCAACTTCATTGTCGAACGCTGTGATACTGCCACTCTTCGGCATTTTTGGGTGTGGTTAGACTGGCTTAAAATGGCATCTCCCGCGCTTTCCTTTCTTCCCCGCTGCGGCTTAAAATGGCGTCTCCCACGCTGCTGCCAATGCCGCTCTCGGCGGTCCTCGTGGCAAATGGTGACGCCCTGTGGGTTTCGTGCGCTGCTCCTGCGCTGCTGCCAACGCCACTCTCTGCGGTCCTCATGGCAATGGCAGTGCCTCGCATTTTCCTGCGTGCCTCTCTCCCCCGTTGACGCTGCTCAGCCCTTCAACACCGGCTGCGCTCTGCTCTCTCTCATCTCTCTCCCCCATTAACACCGCTCGGTCCTGAACACCGGCTGCGCCCTGTGCGCTCTGCCCTCTCTCTCTCCCCACGTCGATGCTGCTCGGCCTTATTCTGTGCTGCTCGGTCAGGCTCTAGCTCGCCACTGTCCGGGAAGGGTCTGCACCTGTTGCCAGCCCGTTTCGCTGGACCACCGTGACTGGAAAGCCAAGCCTGGCTCTCAACAGCCTCCCCTGCAATGCTCAAATCTCCGCTGGATGACTGGGCGGTTGCCTGTGGTCGACGCCCGTGCTTCTGGACTCGACCTTGTTCCACTGTTCTCCAGGAGCGAATCCCTGGGAGGTGATGCAGAGTTGCAGGTAGGTTCGAATTTGCCTCATCGCCAATGTTATATCCGTGTATCTTAATGTTGTGTCCTTCAATAATCAGACAACAGACTGCAGGGAACGATTCAACAGGTGTTTACTGAATGAGGGTTATTCTAGAACTAACTGTACAGATCACTACTCAGGGTTTATATGCAGGTGTGGTCACTGCCGGTACTGCAGTATACAGGAGCTGTAAAAAGTAGTTCTCTCCCTTAAGGTATATATACATGACATACATTACAGTCTCCTTATTTAAGAAGGATATACTTGCATTGGAGGCAGTTCAGAGAAGGTTCACTCAGTTGATTCCTGAGTTGAAGGGGTTGTCTTATGAGGAAAGGTTGAGCAGGTTGGGCCTATACTCATTGGAATTTAGAAAAATGAGAGGTGATCTTATTGAAACATATAAAATTCTGAGGGGGCTTGACAGGATAGATGCTGAGGGGATGTTTCCCCTCATGGGGGAATCTAGAACTAGGGGGCATAGTTTCAGAATAAGGGGTCGCCCATTTAAAACAGAGTTGAGGAGGAATTTCTTCTCTCAGGGGGTCGTGAACCTTTGGAATTCTCTATCCCCAGAGAGCTGTGGAGGCTGAGTCATTGAACATATTCAAGGCGGAGATAGATAGATTTTTGAAAAACAGGAGAGTCAAGGGTTATGGGGAATGGGCAGGAAAGTGGAGTTGAGACCAAGATCAGATCAGCCATGATCTTATTGAATGGCGGAGCAGGCTCGAGGGGCCAAATGGCCTACTCCTGCTCCTATTTCTTATGTTCTTGTGGAATTGATGGGAAGTTGCTACAATGGATTAAGAATTGGTTGAATTCCTGTAGGCAGAGGGCAATTATTAATGGTTGTATATATATATATATATATAAAACCATAAGAGCAAAAATCAGGCACTTCACAGACATTAGGGGTGAAGCAACAATCGAGGATCAAAATTAGCACAAAGCTAAAGCACAATGGAAACCGAGGACGCAAGTGGCCTTTAACCAAAAGATATATATATATTATGTAGTTTGTTACAGTTACACAGTACTGTAATAGAGAGAATCTATTCAGTACTAACTAAAGAAAGTTCAATCCTCACTTTTGATGAATGATTAGTGAACAATAACTTTGTTCTAACAAATTTAGCTTCTGCCATTACTGTATGATGTACTGTCAAAAATGATGTACTGCAGTAGTCTTAGAGACACTGTATTCTGATAAAAAAGTAAGATGGAACGGTAAGCATTTTAAGGAATCAAAGTTGCTTTGGTAATTTTGAATCCTTGTGTTATGATGTAGGGGTTGAAACTTAAATATATATTTTACTCATCAATATTTTGTCATTCAGTTCTGTGAAAGAATAACTCATGGGCTGATGGGTAAATGACCTTGATAAAAAAGAAAAATATCTATCATAAAATGGAATTGCTAGGATGTTGGGAACTGCTTGAACCACTGCAAAAAATAGTAACTTACAGTGTTAACATAAAGCAGCAGATGAGTACAAATTGAAACATTGGAGCTAAGCAAATGTCTTACTTAATTTTTTTGTTTTTTTATCGTAGTTACACAGTTGCTGAGAAGCTTTTAAAAATATATTTCAAAGTAACATTCCGTCAGAGTAGATAAATCAATAATTGCATTGTATTTCATTATTAAAACACTTCCAGCTTATAGCTTCAAAATTGAATCATTTTTCTTTGGTTCTAAAACCATAAGGGCAAAAATCAGGCACTTCACAGACATTAGGGGTGAAGCAACAATCGAGGATCAAAATTAGCACAAAGCTAAAGCACAATGGAAACCGAGGACGCAAGTGGCCTTTAACCAAAAGATAGAGGCATCAAGCTTAACCACTGAAAATAGAAATGCCATGGAAACAAGAAGAACCAGAGACACGAGGTAGAAACAAGAGCCAGGGACCTGAGAGGCATAAATGGGATCAGTGGTAAGTTCATTTTACCAAACAAGGTGGAGAAAACAAAGGTATGTTTTGAAGATCCTTTAACTGTCATGCATGTTCCATGTGGGTCTTTTGCATGATGCAAACTAATTCATTGCCATCTTGGGTATGTCCTGTCCCACTGGCAGGACAAATCCACCAGAGGTGGGGGCACAGTGGTATACTGTTGGGGGTGTGCAGCCCTGGGAATCCTCAACATTGACTCCGGACCCCATGAAGTCTCCTGGCTTCAGGTTAAACATGAGAAAGGAAACCTCCTGCTGATTACCACCTACAGCCCTCCCTCACCTAATGAATGCATACTCCTTCATGTTGAACAATACTTGGAGGAAGCACTGCGGGTAGCAATGGCACAGTATGTACTCTGGATGAGGGACGTCAATGTCCATTGCCAAGAGTGGCTCGGTAGTACCACCACTGATTCAGCTAGAAAAGTTCTAAAGGACATAGATGCCAGACTGGGCCTGCAGCAGGTGGTGAAAGAACCAACACGAGGGAATAAGCTACTTGACCTCGTCCTCACAAATCTACCTATCTCAGATGCATCTGTCCATGACAGCATTGGTAGAAGTGACCACTGCACAGTACTTGTGGAGAACAAGTCCCATCTTAACATTCTGAACATCCTCTATCGTGACATGTAGGACTACCACCGTGCTAAGTAGGGTAAGTCAAGAACAGATCTAGCAGCTCAAAACTGGGCATCCATGGGGTGCTGTGGGCCATCAGCAGCAGCAGAATTGTGTGCTATTATGATCTGTAGCCTTGTGGCCTAGTATACTTCTCACTCCTCTATCAACTTCAAGCCAAATGAACAACCTTGGTTCAACAATGAATGTGGAAGAGCATGCCAGGAGCAGCACCAGGCATACCTGAAAATGAGGTGCCAACCTGGTAAAGCTACAACACAGGACTACATGCATGCTAAACGGCAGAAGCACCATACTATAGATAGAGCTAAGTGATCCCACAGCCAATGGGTCAAAGCTCTGAAGTCCTGCCACATCCAGTTACGAGTGATGGTAGACAACTAACAGGAGGAGGAGGCTCTGTGAACAACCCCATCCCCAATAATGGTGGAGTCTAGCACATGAGTGCAAAAGACAAGGCTGAAGTGTTCATAATTATCTTCAGCCAGAAGTGCCGGCTGGATGATCCTTCTCCTCAGGTCCCCACCATCACAGATGCTAGTATTCAGTTAAATCAATTCACTCGACTTGATCAAGAAATGGCTGAGTGCACTGGACACAGCAAAGGCTATGGGCCCAGATAATATCCCGGCTGTCGATCTGAAGACCTGTGCTCCAGAGCTAGCCACACCATTAGTTATGCTTTCCAGTACAGCTACAGCACAGGCATCTACCCAGCAATGTGGAAAATTGCCCAGATATGTCATGTTCACAAAAAGCAGGGCAAAGCCAACCAGGCCAATTACCGTGCTATTAGCCTACTCTCAATCATCAGCAAAATGATGGAAGGAGTCATCAACAGTGCTATCAACCGCCACTTGTTTACCAATAACATGCTCACTGATGCGCAGTTTGGGTTTCGCCAGAACCACTCAGCTCAAAATCTCATTATAGCTGTGGTCCAGACATGGACATGAGCTGAATTTCAGAGGTGAAGTTAGGATACTGCCCTTGACATCAAGGCAGCATTTGACCAAGTGTGGCACCAAGGAGCCCTAGTAAAACTGCTGTTAATGGGGATCAGGGTGAAAATGCTCTAGGGGCTAGAGTCATACCTGGCACAAAAGAAGATGGTTGTGATCATTGGAGGCCAATGATTTCAGCTCCAGAATATCACTGCAGGAGTTCCTCCAGGCAGTGTCCTCGGTCCAACTATCTTCAGCTGCTTCACCTTCCTTCCATCATAAAGTTAGAAGTGGGGCCATTCGCTGATGATTTCAGTGTTCAACTCCATTTGCAATTCCTCAGATAATGAAGCAGCCCGTGCTTGCATGCAGCAAGATCTGAATAACATCCAGATTGGGCTGATAAGTGGCAAATAAAATTTGTACCACACAAGTGTCAGGCAATGACCATCTCAAACAAGAAAGAACATAACCACCTCCCCTTCACATTAAATAGCATTACCGTTGCTGAGTCCCCAACCATCAACATGCTGGGGGTCCCCATTGAGTAGAAACTGAACTGGACCAGCCACATAAATGCTGTGGCACTAGAGCTGGTCAGATGCTGGGTATTCTGTAGTGAGTGGCTCATCTCCTGACTCCCAAAAATCTATCATCTACATGGCATAAGTCAGGAGTGTGATAGAATACTCTCCACTTCCCTGGATGAGTGGAGCTCCAACAACACTCAAAAGCTTGACATTATCCAGGACAAAGCAATCCGCTTGATCAGCAGCCCCTGTCTCCACATTCAGCATACCATGGCTGCAGTGTGCACTATCTACAGGATGCACTCCAGTATCTTGTTAAGGTTTCTTCGGCAGCACCTACCAAACCCATAGCCTCCACCACCTAGAAAGACAAGGGCAGCAGGTGCATGGGAACATCATCACCTCCAAGTTCCCCTCCAATCACACATCATCCTGACTTAGATATAAAGGCCGCACTTTCATTGTCGCTGGGTCAAAATCCCGGAACTCCTGGAGCATTTTCATCACACAGACTGCAGTGGTTCAAGAAGAAGGCCCACAACCACCTTCTTAAGGGATGGGCAAGAAATGCTAACCTTACCAGTATTGCCCACATCCCGAGAATGAATTTTTAAATATCACTTCTATGGTCAAAATTCAAATCTATTGCATTTAAAGACTCCAAATTTAACGAATTTAGTTATGTCATGATCACCACTTTAATTAAAATAGTTAAATCCAGTGACATAAAACAAAGTTGAGAATTAACAGGATCCAATAAAATGAGAAACCTGCCAAATCCAATACCAGGAAACCTCTTGAAACCTAAATCCAAAACAAGTGCCGCACAACATCTACAGATGAGAATTGAACTACACCTTGAAAAGTGAGAAAATTACATGGAAAGTAAAGTGATAGAAGCATGCTGTAGAATTCATAAACTCACTCAAACAGTAATGTATAAGGCAAATTAATGAAGTGACCCAATGGGATAGAGTAACCTGATCCTTTGATAGCACATGTTCTGGACTTATGGACTTTTTACATGCAGATAGCACCCTCTGGTGGTGGTTATTGTGTTAGCAGTGTTTGTAGACAGCAGAGGTCAGTTGACCTTTCTTCCTGTTTGACCCCGGAAGCAGTTTCCCAGAAAGAACCTGGCAGTAATGGAGGATCTTCCATGAGGGATTCCATTCTCAATCCAATTGCATCTTATCTCATATGTTAGGCCAGACGCAATATCTTTTCACAAATTTGTTCAAGTAAAGCTTCAAAACAGCAAACGGCTTCACGAGGAATTATTTGAATAAGTGTTTAACTTGCTGGATAACTAGATAGGAGCACGTCTAGCGAGGCCAGTACAGTGAAAAGATAGCAATACGGCTAGCTGTGAAGAGTGGAGCAGCAGGAACTCAGAGTAAGCCTTCACCTTGTACACCACACCTACCTCACATCAATATGTCAGAAGATAATAACGAAAATGCTTTGCAGCGAGGAGAAGACCTTAAACAGGCAGACGAAACTGTAGAATGTGACAATCGGTCTATACGCTCCGGTTACTACAGATCGCAAGCTGGTTCACGGTCATCAGGTGGTTCTAGAGTAAGCGTGGCCATCGCCAAAGCACGGGGTAAGCTAGTAGCAGCTCAAGCCAGAGCTGCACATGCAAACAGAGAAATAGAAATAAAAGTAGAACAGGCCCGTCTCCAAGCTCAACTCCAAGCTGACCAGGCCCGTCGCCAAGCTGAACTCCAAACTGACCAGGCCCATCACCAGGTTGCATACCAGGCCGAACAGGCCCATCTCCAAGCCACATTAGACGCTATGCAGCAACAAAAGGAGATAGATGCTGCATTAGCTGAGACACAAGTATTCGAGGCAATTTTGGAGGGAGCTGATCCCAAGACATCTTACAAACCTTTAATTCCCATTCCGTGGCAGAGTCGACGACAGCGCACCAGAGATTACGTGAGCGACCATGCCAACATACAGTTTACGAGAGAGAGGGATGAAGGCCCGCACATCTCTACAGACGCAAGCACTTCATATAGCATGCCCCAAGTTGCCAACCAAGGTTAAAGTAGACAGCGTGCCTCAAGCCGCAGAGTCTCCCCCAGCAGAACGGAAGACACGGTGCAGAGGAATAGAACGCTGAATAGAGAAAGTCAGCAGCAAACCCCCTTTCGTTTCCTTGAGACCCCCAGCAGAGCCCCTACTCAAGGCAACCCTGGCACAGGTCCCAGCACCTACGACCTTGCCAAATACCTTGCACGCAGCCAGCTGGTGACGACAGGGTTAACCAAGTTCGATGACAGGCCGGAGAATTATCGGGCTTGGAAGTCCTGCTTCCACGATGCCATATCGGGCTTAGACCTGTCGGCAGGAGAAGAGCTCGGCCTCCTTATCAAATGGCTCGGCCCAGAGTCCGCCGGACAGGCATGCAGGATAAAAGTGGTCAATGTGGGACAACCGCCAGCGGGGTTGAAGATGGCTTGGGCGAGGCTGGAAGAAAGCTACGGCTCGCCTGAAGCCATTGAAAGGGCTCTCTTTGACAGGTTGGAGAACTTTCCGAAGTTGACGAATAAGGAACCCCAGAAGCTCCGCGACCTCAGAGATCTGCTGTCGGAATTCGAAGCCGCAAAGCAGGACGGCTACCTACCCGGCCTATCGTACTTAGACACTTCCAGAGGGGTAAGTCCCATCATTGAGAAGCTTCCATTTAACCTGCAGGAGAAGTGGATAACGTTTGGATCAAAGTTCAAGCTAAAGCACAACGTGGCCTTCCCACCATATTCTGCGTTTGCCAAATTCATCCGTAAAGAAACCAAAGCCAGGAACGACCCCAGCTTCAACCTCTTCTCCTCCCACCCAGCACTTGCCAGAAGAGACAAGTTTGACAGACATGGAAAGACACAAATATCTGTCCACAGAATGCAAGTGTCTTCAACTCAGAACACAAAGGTTCAGAACAAACCTGAGGATATGAGCAAACAATGCCCTATCCACAACAAGCCCCATCCATTAAAGAAGTGCAGAGGCTTTAGAGAGATGCCCCTGGAAGATCGGAAACAATGGCCCAGAAATTCGTGTCGGGGGCTTCCCGCGGGTGCAAGCCCCTGACCTACACTTACCTAGCACGCTGACAGTTGAAGCCTGGGCCTGCGTGGATTTCCTGTCTGTGGCCTGGTTCAGCTCCCGGCGCGCTGTGCTTGCGTGACCCAGTGGCGTATTTAGTGCGATGCGTCGGCTGGGATCACGTGAGCACTGGGCAACCAATCGGAGGATGCAAAAGTTCATTCATGAGCTTGACAGTAAGAACTGTCAAACTCATGAAAACTCCGGGCGCCCAAAGCAGTACTTAAAATTGAAATAAAATTAAAAAAAACATCACACTATGTAAATGAACTATAAATAACTTTAAATAACTGTTTTAAACAATAATTTAAATTAAAAAAAAAAAAACATTTATAAAAAATCGGGGCTAAAAATACACTTACCTTACTGTAAAGTCTTTAAAAATAATAAACCTGTGGAAAAAAAATTCTAATTCTAATTATTAGACCACTTACCTTTTAAAATTAAGTCCTTACGTCTGCTTTTTTCAAGTGTAAAAAGTGGAGGCCTTCACGCACGGGCAAACCTGGAAAAAAAAGGAAGTTCAACGCGCAGACTCCTGCGCGCACGCGTTCGACCTCTGAGCCCCTTGGTTCAGAGGATCGGAAATGCCGGTTTCCCACGCATACGTAGTGCATGCAAGATTCCGGCACTTCCATCGGGTCCACGCGTGAGTACTCCGTCCTTACTCACGCGTTGGGACCCGAATTTCTGGGCCAATATCTCAAAGAGAACTCTATGGCCTAGAAATTCAGTATAGCCACGTTTGGGGCGCTACAGCCGGGCGGCCGCTAAAGTTTGCGCCCGGCGCAACTTCGCGCCACCTTCACCGATATTCAGTGGCATTGCCCCAAGAGGTTGCTGCTGCGCTAAAACAGGCGACGCATGACTATCATTAGGCGCTAAGCCGGCGGCCCGGGGCGAAACCCCCGAGGGCGGGCGCAGCGCAGGTGCGGCGAGCTGCTGATTGACGGCAGACACTCTGGCGCCGGTGAGCTCTTAAAGGGGGAGGGTGGATTTGTTTTTTTGAAAGGCCGAGACTGGTGTATTTGTGTTTTTTGAAAGGCCGAGACTGCTCAATTTGTGTTTTTGACGGGGGCTTCTCTCCATTAGTTTGTTATGTGGGAAGGGCACAGAGGTATCAAAGTAATAAATGTTCTTAAATCGCACTGTCCATGCTTTCTTTTGGAAGTCCTGGTTGCCCTGCTCGGCTGAGGGCTTGTGGAGCGGCTACATTCATCTTGTGCCAAGCCATTCCCTGAGAGGGGGCCTAGAACCGACGTTCAATAAGCCGCCGACGGGCGGCCCTTGCACTTTCTGCCTCCCTCCTCTGCTGGTCCTCCTCCTCCTCCTCCTCTGGTGGTCCTCCAATGTCTGGTGGCAGTGGCTGAGTCCTGCGGATAGCCAGGTTGTGCAGCATGCAGCACACGACCACGAAATGGGAGACTCGCTCAGGCGAGTACTGTAGGGCTCCTCCGGAACGATCCAGACAGCAGAACCATTGCTTCAGGACGCCGATTGTTTGCTCAATGAGGTTCCTGGTTGCTTGATGGCTGTCATTGTATCCCTCTTCAGCAGGGGTGCTGGGCGCACGGAGCGGGGTCATCAGCCAGGTGCAGAAAGGATAGCCTTTGTCCCCGAGAAGCCATCCTCGTGGGTGAGGCTGGGCTGGAACATGTCTGCCACAGAAGTCTGGCGCAGGATGAAGGCATCGTGGCTGCTGCCTGGAAAGCGGGCATTGACAGCTAGGATGATCTGCCTGTGGTCACACACCAACTGCACGTTGAGCGAATGGTAGCCCTTCCGGTTGCGGTAATCCTCGGCATGCTCTAGAGGTGCCCGCAAAGCCACATGCGTGCAGTCAATGGCGCCCTGCACCATGGGGAAGCCCGCTAATGCTGCAAAGCCCATTGCACGCTGTTGCTGCTTGACAAGGGCCATGGAGAAGGAGATGAACTGACGTCTCCTTCTGAAAAGGGCATTGGTCACCTGGCGGATGCAGCAATGTACGGCAAACTGGGAGATGTTGGAAATGTCCCCAGCAGCGGATTGGAAGGAGCCGGTGGCATAGAAGTTGAGAGAAACCGTCACCTTCACTGCCACCGACAGAGACGTCCTGCTCCTCAGCTGTGGCTGCAGATCTCCGCGAAGCAGGTGGCAGATCTCAGTGACCACCGCCCTTCGGAATTGCAGCCTCCGAACACACTGCTTGTCAGACATGTTCAGATATGAGAACTGCTGGCGGTATACCCTGGGTGGGTAAAGCCTCCTTAGCCGACGCCTGTTGCCCCTTCTCCCTCTGGCCATGACTGCCACTCTCTCACGGCGTCTCTGAGCCCTTTGAATGCAATGGAGAAGGCCAACGTTTGCACCCATTGCAGCCCCCATTATATGTTTCCAATCAATGCTATGGCTCTGAAGTTAAAGACAAGTGCAAAGCTGTGGCCTGAAGCCACAAGTACCTGTGCGAGTGTTGAGCCAAACCAGAAAGCTCTCTACTTTTGTCTCTCTGCAAAGATCCGTCTCTCACAAAGAAGGAGTGTTGCAAAATGGCTGCCATTTCTACTGCAGGAGGAGTGCCCTTTAATTACCGCCCCCCGCAGTGACTGGGAACCATTCCCCTCTACCAGTCGCTAGGGGCGCCAGGCGCGCAATAGGCCGGCGCCACTGAATTTCCGGTTTGGGGCGCACAAAGGGCATTGCACGATGAAATGACGTCAGGATCTGCGCGCGCAGCTGAGCGCGCGCAAAGGCTTTGCGCCGCCGCTAAATCTTTACTGAAGTTGGGGAGAGGCGCAGATCGCGCAGCACCCGGCCGCTAGCTGCCTAGCGTCCCACATCTCCTCCTCCTAAGGCGCTAGCGGCTGGCGCAAACAACTGAATTTCTAGGCCTATATGTTTCAAGTGCTGCTCTTCCACGAACCATCTCGCCGAGAACTGCAAGGTAGATGCAAAATGCACAGAATGTGAAAGTGATCGGCACATTTCAGCACTCCACCCAGGCCCAGCTCCTTGGAAATCAGAGTCGCCTCCTCCCGCCTCAGAGCACGGCGGGGAGAGAGAGGGAGCTGCCGGTCCGGAGATTACATCCAAGTGCACCGAGGTGTGTGGAGAAGGAGTGAGCGCAAGAGCATGCTCCAAGATATGCCTCGTTAATGTGTACCCTGTAGGACGTCGCCAGGAATCTGAAAAGATGTATGCCATACTGGATGAACAAAGCAATCGTTCTCTAGCAAGATCCGAGTTCTTCAACATCTTCAAGGTCAAAGGAAGTCCGTCGCCTTACACGCTGAAGACGTGTGCTGGACTTTCAGAGACAGCCGGCAGGAGGGCCTGCGGTTATGTTGTTGAGTCAGCCGATGGGAAGATTAGCCTCCCCCTTCCTACCCTCATCGAATGTAATCAAGTCCCCGACAACCGTTCTGAGATTCCTACTCCGAATGCAGCTCATCATCACCGTCATCTGCAATGCATTGCAGACGAGATCCCACCTCTTGATCCAGATGCAGGCATACTTCTGTTGTTGGGAAGGGACATCCTGAGGGTACACAAGATAAGGAAACAGATCAACGGTCCACATGACGCCCCTTTCGCCCAAAGGCTAGACCTCGGCTGGGTTGTTGTTGGAGACGTGTGCCTCAAGGGCGCTCACAAGCCATCTCAGGTGAGCACACTCAAGACTTCCATCTTGGAGAATGGTCGTCCAAGCTACCTTACCCCATGTAGTAGTGAGATCCGAGTGACAGAGAAGTTCAGCCATATGGCTCAGCCTCAGAAAACCCCAGCGCTGATCTCCACAGACAGCACACAGATGATGATCACTGGAGAGAACCCGGGTCAGTCAGTCTTCTGTCGCACCGCCAATGACCACAAACTTGCTCAATCGATCGATGACATGAGATTCCTCCAGATTATGGACAATGAGGTCTCTCGTGACAGCTCTAACAGCTGGGTTGCACCCTTACCCTTCCAGAACCCCAGACGATGGCTGCCGAACAACAGGGAGTATGCCTATAATTGTCTTAACTCACTCCGTCGCACACTAGGGAAGAAGCCAAAGATGAAAGCACACTTCCTAGAATTTGTCAAGAAAATGCTTGTCAACGATCATGCAGAGATAGCTCCTCCACTCCAGGAAGGCCAAGAGTGTTGGTACCTCCCTTCCTTCGGAGCCTATCACCCCAAAAAGCCGGAACAGATCCGCGTGGTGTTTGACTCCAGTGCACCATATCAGGGAGTCTCTCTCAACGACGTACTCCTCACAGGGCTCGATCTCAACAACAGCCTCTTGGGGGTACTCATGAGATTCAGGAAAGAGCCCTTCGCCATCACTGCCGATATCCAGCACATGTTTCATTGCTTTGTGGTGAGAGAAGACCACAGATACTTCCTCCGCTTCCTGTGGTATCGGGACAACGACCCCAATAGAGACATTGTGGACTACAGAATGCGCGTCCATGTCTTCGGGAATAGCCCGTCCCATGCTGTCGCCATATACGGACTGAGGAGGGCTACCAAGGAAGAAGACGACGACTTTGGCAGTGATGTGAGAGGGTTCATCGAACGAGAGTTCTATGTCGACGACGCACTGAAGTCATTTCCGACTGAAGCAGAGGCCATCAGTACCCTCGGACGAGCTCAGGAACTACTTGCACTATCCAACCTCAGGCTACACAAGATAGCCTCTAACAGACCAGCAGTGATGGAGGCATTCCCCCCTGAAGATCATGCTAAGGACGTCAAGGATCTAGACCTCTTCACTGATGACCTCCCCCTACAGTGTAGCCCAGGGTGTCTTGGAACATTGCAACAGACACGTTCACGTTCCAAGTCTTAGATGCCAAGAAACCCTTCACACGTAGAGGAGTGCTCTCTACAGTCAACAGCCTATACGACCCTCTCGGCTTCTTAGCCCCTGTCACCATACAAGGCAGGCTGCTCCTCAGGGAACTCTCCACACTCGGTGAAGAGTGGGATTCACCTCTCCCTGAAGAGATGGAAGCAGAGTGGGACAGATGGAGAGACTCACCCCAAGACTTACAGGAGATCCGAATACCTCACTCCTATATGTCTTTCTCTCCCTTAAATGCCCAATTCAAAGAGCTTTGTGTCTTTGCAGACGCATCCGTTAAGGCCATTGCAAGTGTGGCTTATCTGAAGGTCACCACTCAAGATGGACAAAGCAAAATCGGCTTCGTCTTTGGTAAGGCCAAGTTGGCACCCCAGCCAGACCGCACCATACCCAGATTGGAACTGTGCGCAGCAGTATTAGCAGTTGAGATTGCAGAGTTCATAGAAGAGGCGATTGATCTGAAGTTCGACAGCATCACATATTATATAGACAGCAAAGTGGTGCTAGGATACATCCATAACCAAAGTAGACGGTTCTACGTATACGTGAACAACAGGGTCCAACGTATTCGACAGTCCACATCCTCCGACCAGTGGAGGTACGTCCCTACAGACCTGAACCCAGCTGACCATGGGTCTAGATCTGTAACAGCATGACTTGGCTGTCAGGACCTGCTTTTCTTCAGGATCCGTCCCCACACTTCTCCGAAATCAACGAGTCATTCGACCTCCTCAACCCTGTTTCTGACTCCGAGATATGCCCACAAGTCACAGCGAACGTTACTCAAATCTCTAGGGACCTGATGAGCACCAAACGCTTCGAGCGTTTCTCCAAATGGAACATTCTCATAAAGATGGTAGCATGCCTAACCCACATAGCTCATACCTTCTCCCAGTCTACACAAGAGAGTAGCTGCCATGGGTGGCACATCTGTCGTAAGAGTCCCTCTGAAGAGGAGCTCGAGAGAGCCACAATCCTTGTGATAAAGAGTGTCCAACATGAGTGTTACTCAGAAGAGTTGAAGTGCATAGCAGCAGAACGCAACCTACCCCCTCACAGCAGTCTATGGAAACTGCATCCTATCGTCGACACCGACGGGCTTCTCAGAGTTGGGGGACGCATATCGCAGCCTCAACTAGGAATGAATGCAACCAACCCCATCCTCATTCCAGGTCGTCATCACCTGGCCACTCTGCTTGTGCATCATCATCATGAGGCTGTGAAGCACCAGGGCAGACATTTCACCGAAGGTGCCATCAGAGCAGACGGCCTCTGGTTGGTTGGAGCTAAGAGATGTATCAGCGGCACGCTTTTCAAATGTGTCACCTGCAAGAAACTCCGTGGGAAGACGGAGCACCAACAGATGGCAGATCTGCCAGCCAAGCGGCTACAATTAGCACCACCTTTCACCTACGTAGGCGTAGACATCTTCGGACCATGGGACGTGGTCTCACGCCGCACCAGAGGAGGACACGCCAATAGCAAAAGGTGGGCGGTGATGTTCTCATGTATGTCCACAAGAGCTGTACACATCGAAGTTATAGAAACAATGAGCGCCTCCAGCTTCATAAACGCTCTGAGAAGGTTTTTCTCAATTAGAGGCCCGGCAAAGCAAATACGCTCGGATTGCGGCACAAACTTTGTTGGCGCTTGCAGAGAGCTGAAAATGGATGGATCCAGTTCCAGCTCAGAGAGTGTGGAGAAGTATCTCCAAGAGCAGAAATGTACCTGTGCATTCAACCCACCTCACTCATCCCACATGGGTGGCGCATGGGAGCGTATGATCGGCATTGCCCGCCGTATCCTCGACTGCATGCTTCTCCAAGGTAGATCGTCGTGCCTCACACATGAGGTCTTGACCACACTGATGGCTGAGGTCACCGCCGTGATGAATGCAAGGCCCCTCATTCCCGTATCTTCAGACCCAGAATCGCCCCTCATCCTCACTCCGGCCATGCTTTTGACCCAGAAGACAGGTGTTCCCCCTTGTCCTCCAGGAGAGTTTGGGGAAAGAGAACTCTTCAAGGAAGAATGGAAACAGGTCCAGAGTCTGGCAGACACGTTTTGGGGCAGGTGGCAACGGGAGTACCTCAACGCACTACAGAGCCGACGCAAGTGGCAGGACAAGAGGCCAGATCTTAAAGAAGGAGATGTTGTCTTAATGAGGGACAATCAGGTAAAAAGGAATGAGTGGCCTATGGCTATCAGCGTGAAGTCCCATCCCAGCCAGGACGGGAGAGTGAGTAAGGTGGACTTGAGAGTCATCAAAGAAGGAACAGCAAAGGTCTTCTCTCGGCCCGACTCTGAGGTGGTTCTTCTCTTGTCGCCAGAGGACTCCAGTGACAAGTAGAGTTCGGACTATGTGGAGTCGTTAACGACCCCAGACGGGGAGTGTTCTGGATTTATGGACATTTTACATGCAGATAGCACCCTCTGGTAGTGGTTATTGTGTTAGCAGTGTTTGTATACAGCAGAGGTCAGTTGACCTATCTTCCTGGTTGACCCCAGAAGCAATTTCCCAGAAAGAACCTGGCAGTAATGGAGGATCTTCCATGAGGGATTCCATTCTCAATCCAATTACATCTTATCTCATATGTTAGGCCAGACGCAATATCTTTTCACAAATTTGTTCAAGTAAAGCTTCAAAACAGCAAACGGCTTCACGAGGAATTATTTGAATAAGTGTTTAACTTGCTGGATAACTAGATAGGAGCATGACTAGCGAGGCCAGTACAGCACAAGTCAAGTGATTAAGTCGAAATGGTAACAAAAATCAGGCGAGAATAAGAAAAATAGGGGGTGAAATTGGATTGGGCCCGAAAACGGGCGTGGGGAGCACAAAGCGCGATGTGCCCTCACCCGTTGAAAGTGGCGCAAGCAGCATGCACAATTTGTGCTGCCTGCTCATTATAATGATTGCAGCACTGAGCTCAGCTCTAAACGTGCTGCTGGTTGGCTCAGCACTCAATAAGGGGACCAATAACGGGTGCACTCTACTGGCCAATAACATTTTGCTGAGGCGCTCTGCACTTTGTTGCAGAAGCACCTCATTGTCACTCTGGATGCAGCCATGTCACAACAGGGAAGAGAAAGGGAAAGGCGCTTCTCAGATGCAGCACTGGAGGCCTTGGTCCTGGGGGTACACAGAAGAACACAGGTGTTCTCCCCACAGGGGAGCAGGTTGCCTTCCAGACAGAATACTAGAAGGCAGTGGGAGGAGATAGCGGGAGCCGTCAGTGCCACGTGTTGCCCCCAGGACCTGGATGCAGTGCCGCAGAAGTTTAATGACCTCACATGAGTGGTCATGGTCAGTGAATGAATCTGCAAATGCCATATCCCACCAACTGCACCACTAGCCTCACACACTGCTCAATGCACCATACCCCCATCACTTATCCACCAATGATCTCTACCTATCAACACTCATAGCTTCACCTCACACTCACAGACTTACCACTTCTGCAAGCCTCACATCCACACTTCACAGCTTGCACACACTGCAAGCTATTCAACAATGACAGGCACATTACCCAAACACATTGCACCATACTCACTGACACACTTCCTTTTTTCCTGCAGGCCAAGGTTGCTCCCAACTGCCGTGAGCAGAAGCAGACAGGCGGACGGGAAGCTCATCTTCAAAAGGTTACTGTGCTGGTGAAGACGGCACTGAAGATAATTGAAGGGGCAGTCACTGAGGCTGTGGCCAGCGGCGAGGTTGAAAGCATTGTTGATGATGATGGTATGCTCATACCTAATCCTTCTTCTCACATCCCACTTCCCCCTCATCCCACAATCTCTGCTCACTTACAAGCTGCTGATGGTGTAAGTATGCACATCTTGCTTTCCCCCTCCCCTCATCATAACCCAGCCCCTTGTGCCTTTCTCCTTTTGGATGCCCAAGAACTGCTAGCAGCCCAGCCTGTCCCCGGCCTAGTAGAGGTGGAGAGTGATGGAGAAGAAGAGGCACCATCACTCGATCTGACACTCCCAGGCACCAGCTCAGAAATGGTACTGTGCAAACCTTAAAGGGTAGTATAGAGGCGGGATCTGCACATGATGAGTCACCGGGCACAAGTGAGCTGCGGGGGAAAAGGTTAGTTTGGGTGCCAGCTCCTCTGAGGGCGAGTTTGCACAAGAGTTCTGCTGCACAGGGTTCAGATGATGACTTCGATGGGTCGGCCTTCAGAAGAATGGTGATGGGCATGCTCACAGAAATGCTTGGTGCACTGGCAGGCCTGCCAGAGAGCCTCTTATCAGTGTCAAGGAGCATGGAGTTGTTCGGCTCCAACCTTGCACGAGGCTTTGTGCGGAGCTTGGGGCCCATGATTTCCAGGATGGAAGTGATGGGCAACTCCATCAGAAAACTTGTGAACCCAACCAGGATGCTGGGTGTGATGGGCGATGTCACAGCTTCCATTGCAGCACAGGTCGTCGTCGTACACGTCTTCACACTGTTCCCTTTGGGGAACTGTATGAAGTGGTGGAAGGATTTCTGGCCGCAATTAACGCTCCTTCCGTGACCGTAACCATCTTCGTACCAGCCATTAGGGTGGTTAGTCCTATGGCAGGAGGGTTTTACGGGCTCCCACAACCCATACGAGGGGGGGGCCACCCACACCCACGGACGCAAGTATCCCACTGGATGTCAACCCAGAATTTAGAGCCAGAGCTCCGACTCCACTTGCCGGGACTGTCTGGAGCGGGGTTCGAAACCCTACGCCTTTTGGCCCAGCGGCGGGGATGCTGCCGCTATGCCAAAGGCCCACTCCGCAGCACAGGTGGAAGCTACCCAATGTCTGAGTGCTGCACAGGAAGATCAAACTGCTCTCATGCAGGCTCAGCTTGCTGCCACACAAGCTCAGACCGATGTCATCGTGGCTGGGTTTACATGTATGGAAAGGGACTTGCAGGGTCTCACAACAGTCGAGCAGTCTATGCTCCAACAAATGGCTAGTAATGCTGAGGCGCTGCCCCGGGGGAGTAGCAGTGGCTCCGTGGAGCAAGAACCCGCTGTCCTCTCTCAGGATGACAGCATTCGCTCTCCCACCCCGGCCACTCCGCCAGTGCCCTGGCTCCTGCCTGTCAGCCAGCCAGCCCAGGCTGCTGCCGCCCATGCCGAGGTGGTGCAGTCTACAACCGGGCCTTCCAGGCCCAAAGCTACTCGAGGTCATCCCGCAAGGCCATCTGCAATGTCCCCCACAGAAAGTCAGCGGCCTTCCACCAGACGTGCTGCAGTCACTGGGGAAGCACTGTGTAGGAGCATTAGAATAGGCAAAGGAACACGAAAGACAGACACTCAGGGAATGCACAAGGGTGATTAGTTGACGTTGTTATGTAGTTTCGGATTGATTTGTTTATAAATTATGTTTGGAATGTTTGTTTTGTGGTGGTCCTCATTTCAGCTTTGTGCCTAAGAGGACACACTGATGTTCTGTGACAGGGGGATGGCAAGGTGCGGAATTGGTGAGCAAAAGGTTTCATTAAGGGGAACCGGATTCTGATGAGGTGCTCTCGGACAGCCTGCCCAGAACGGGGATCTGTTGCCTGCCTTCTCCCTTCCTCCTCCTCCTCTTCCTCTTCCTGAGTTGGTCCCAGAACCGTGGTGGCAAGGGCCTTCATGATGGAGAAGTTGTGGAGGATTCAGCAGGCCACCATGAAATGGGACACCCGCTCCAGTGGGTACTGCAGGGCTCCTCACTGAGCAGTCAAGGCAGCGAAACCATTGCTTTTGCACCCCGATAGTCTGTTCGATGAGGTTCCTCATGGCTGCATGGTTCTCATCATATGATTGATGGCCACGAGTGGTGGGGTTGTGGAGGGGAGTCATCAGCCAGTTGCAGAGCGGATAGTCCTTGTCTCTGAGCAACCACCCCCGGGTTCGATGTGTAAGATTCGAAATTTTCAGTAATTAATCACGCAAGAAAATAGGGTTAATGAGACAGTTTATTGACCAAAAGAAGCTTGTACAGAAAAAACCTTTGATAAAAGGGCATACAAAATGGCCGCCGGACCTCGTGATCAGTTTCTGGGACCATTTGATTTCTGTTACTGCAAGCCAGACAGGCTTGTGGATTGAGGACAGTAAGCCCGCGAAAGCCAGTATCGAGAAACCGAAACTCATGGAACTGAGCATACATACTAATTAGATTCTAAGTACAGGACAGTTTTGGGTAACAGGATGAGGCCCATCAAGAAATGGGCGGACATTTGAATGAACACTTAAACCCATTTACTGTACAAAGGAAAACCGTTTAACAGCCATCAAGGGCAATCTCCAGGCTGATCAATATACGAACCGAGTTACGGTGACAAAGAAAAAGACATTATCGGCCCAGGAAGGCCAGTTAAGCTATCACCAGCTCCCGTTACAAAGACAAAGCGCCCCTGCAGAGATTTCTGCCCGCCAAAAATATTACAAAGACTGGACTATGATTTGGCGGGAGATAAGACTGTCCCAAAAAGGTATAACTGTGGATTGAAAGGTCCATCAGGCGCTTCGCTTCAGATTCACGCTTCGGGAACACGATTCAGTAGTTACGATTTGATTCAGGACGTCTCTTCTTTTGAGAACGCTTCGGGACGGACTCTTCGGCCAAACAAGGCTCGGCCACGACGGGAAGACGAAGGAGGGTGGCCCGGGTACCTTTGTCGGGAGATCATCGACGACCCAGGTCGAAGAAGAAGACGCCCTCAGAAGGACATTATGACTGCATAAAGAAAGCTTTTTGGGACCAGCGTCCCGCCCCGAGGAAGACCATCGGGAGATCGACGACCCAGGCCGGAGAAGAAGACACTCAGGGCCTAGCACTCTCGTGCCTCAACATCTCATTCGGTAACGGACCTTCCATGTGCATCCATTTCTACAACATCACATCGGTAGCAGAGTCTCCAAGGTGCATCCAGTTCTTCGGCAGCCTTTCAGTAAAGGTAACACAGGTTTAACGGATTCATCCATGACGAGCGCTCATCAAGGCTGTAACTGCTGCTTCATCGCGTAAGAAAAACAAACTGCGCCAGAAGTTTCCAAATCCACATGACGACGGAAAGCTGTGCCAAAAGGCTGCGAACCCCCTTTTCGCGAATCTGAAAGTGGTGAGCATGATCCCGAGTTCCTCAAGTCGAAACTTAGTTTAGGTCTAGGGGAGGGGGTTAAGGGTAATCGTAATGTGTTTCCCCTTTTACGATGTGCCGTGTGTTTCCCATTTCCATAGAGTTAAGTTTATAGATATGTGTATGCTTGTAGTTACTTTAATCTATGCTTATGACATGTATTTTATAATGCTGCAAACTGTTTAATAATAAAAGCATCCATTTTGTGCTATTCAACCTGGTCTATTGAGTTTTTCTCTGCACTACAGTTCCCTGCACCTAAGTCCAAGGTCTAGAACCGTAGGGAAGAGTGGGTCGAACCACTCAAGGGTAATTATTGCACAAAGCCTGGTAGGAGACCAGAACGAGCAAGAGAAACCCCCTACAGATGTGGTGCCTGGCACACCGGACTAACGCATGATGAAGGCATCATGACTGCTGCCAGGATACTGGGCATTCACCATCATGATGTGCTGGGCATGTTCGCACACCAACTGCACATTAAGTGAGTGGTAGCCTTTGCGGTTGCGGTACATCTCAGGATTGATATGCAGTGCCTGCAAAGCCACTTGTGTGCAGCCAATGGCGCCCTGCACCATGCAGAAGCCTGATATCCTGGAAAAGCCACATGCGTGCTCCTCCTGCTTCTCTCTGCTCAGAGGGAAGAGAATGAAAACCCTTCTCCTGGAGTACAGCGCCTCTGTGACCTACCAGATGCAGCGATGGAGGGCGAATTGGGAGGTGCTAGCTATGTCTCCTGCGCCAGACTGGAAGGATCTGGTGGCGAAAAAAATTCAGGCTCACGGTGACCTTGAGGGCCATTGGCAGCGCTGTCATCACCCTGCTCTGAGGCTGCAGGTCTGGTTCCAGAAGGTGGCAGAGCTCTGTGGCCACCTCCTTGGTGAAGCGGAGCCTCCAAATACACTGCTCCTGGCTTGTGCAGGTAGGAGGAGCTATCGGAAGACCCTAGGTGGGTAAGGCTTCCTGCTGAGAACCCTCCTGCCCCTCCTCTTTCTGCAAGCAGCTTGTTCTCTATTTTGCTGCCTCTGCTCCGTCTCCCAGTCATGTTCCAGCATGAGGGGCTCTGCAAGTAGAGCCTTCATAACTGGGAGCAAGTGGTCTTACCAGAACCCTTGAAATCAAAAGCAAGGCCTTCTCCACTTGCAGCCACTCCCTGTCAGCTCACCAACTTTAAATAATTATAGAAAGCTCCAAACAGTTGCACAAACTTGCACAGAGCCAGTACAAATCAAAAAGCAAGTCAGCTGCCAGTTGTTGATGATCCTTTTAAATAGCGCTGGTGGGAGGGGGGGTTCCTCATGCAGCTGAGCACATGTTCTGCTGTGCCTGATTTGGAGAGGGCATGCAGTCGAGTGGCGATGCCCAAAATAGCAGGTCGATTGTCAAATCAGTGTTGAACGCTGATTAACGTTGCTATCTGACTGATTAGCATTCTTCTGGTGAATGCAAGCAATGGCCGTGCTACCGACCTGCTCAAAATGGCAGCCACTGCGGCCCACACCAGAAGCGGGTGGAAGCGAGGCAGCTGCCTTTTTTTGCCGAAACTGGCCATAACAGCCGGAGCTAAGGTGCCGAATTTCACGGCCACTATTTATTTGACCTAAAGAATTGCCAACTTATGTGAAAATATGAATGTGTATGTACAGATCGAGGATTTGAATGAAGAACAGTCTTGACCGAAAGCCAGTTCTCTGCAATAGAATCTAATGTCATCATTATACCTAACCCAGCAGCATGTGTCCTAACTCTTGAGGGGCATTATATATCAACAGTTGGGTACACTGCCTTCTTCCAAAAGGCAGAGACAATAAAAAACATGCGTCATGCCTACATCTGTGTAATACTCTCTGAGGAGTCGAAGCAACCAGTGTAACCTTCAGTTTTTGAAGCTGGCTATTTTTGACTGCCAGCAATGGGGTCTAATAGAAAACTCCCTAATAAGGAACAATACAACTTTAAGTTTAAGTTAGGAAAATCCTTTGTTGTAAGTAATAAGACATTTAACTGATTACATTTTGAATAAAATTTACAATTAGACAGTGTTATTAATAAAAGATCAACAAAGCTTGGGTACAACTTTGCACTTTGTTTATGGCACATATGATGTCACATAAATTATTTTTCACATTTTAAAATTCATTTTATACCCTCTGGGGAATTCTAAACATGTTTTTTTTCATTGATTGCAATACAAATGAAAATAATAATGACTTCAGCAATAATTTGGTCATGGTGTAATAAAGTGGTGACAAAATAAATGGTCTAAGTTGAAAATTAGTCAAATAGCGCTGTTGAGGCTTGAAGTGCTCAGTTTAAGTATAGCAAATCTGGGTCTCACAAACAATTTATTATAGGAGTATGTTTAATTATTTAGTCATTCATCCCTTATTGGTAAGAAAAACATGGTTGTAGAGGGGGGCCTCAAACGGTCGTGTTTACTTCCAACATCAGATTTCTGATTGGTCCCCTTAAAAGGACAAGACACACCCAAAAGTTTGTCTGGAATGTGTAATTTGATCCTGCCTGCTGTAGACAACCCTGCAATGTGTAATTTGATCCAGTCTTTAGTCGTACAGACTACAGAATGTGGAAGTCTAGTTAGCTTTGTGAAGATCCTCTGTTAATAATATTCTGCACTTGTAATTATAGTTGTCCTTGGCTGTTAAAATAAAAGAGATTTTACTCTAATTAGTGGGTTAGTTAATTCTTTGGGGTTTTATGGGGTTTTTTTCCTTCTGGGAGTGATAAAAATTCTTTAATTCTGTTGGGTTTGTGTGTGCGGTGTACGGGTGTTTTGCTCAGAAGTGCTGTTCCTAAGTTTTCCCTGGAGAACCTTCAGTACAAAGAAGGTTCACTCGGTTAATCCCGGGGATGAGGGGGTGGTCATATGAGGAGCGGTTGAGTAGATTGGGACTCTACTCATTGGAGTTCAGAAGAATGAGAGGCGATCTTATTGAAACATATAAGATTGTGAAGGGGCTTGATCGGGTGGATGCGGTGAGGATGTTCCCAATGATGGGTGAAACTAGAACTAGGGGGCATAATCTTAGAATAAGGGGCTGCTCTTTCAAAACTGAGATGAGGAGAAACTTCTTCACTCAGAGGGTGGTAGGTTTGTGGAATTTGCTGCCCCAGAAAGCTGTGGAAGCTACATCATTAAATATATTTAAAACAGAAATAGATAGTTTCCTAGAAGTAAAGGGAATTAAGGGTTACGGGGAGCGGGCAGGAAATTGGACATGAGTCTAGGTTTGGAATGGTCATGGTCCTGTGGGTAGTGGAGTGGGCCCAGGGGCTGTGTAGCCTGGTCTTGCTCTTACTTCTTGTGTTCTAATTCTGTGTTAGATTTCAGGAGATGGTTTTATTCCTGTTCCTGGCTGGGGTGGAGATCGCCTTTACAGAAGGTAAGTACTGTAGAAAATATAGGGACAGAGTGATCTCCTGGACGAGTTTCGATTGCCTAGATGGGTCGGAGAGGAATTTCCCAGATTTTTCCTCCCAAATTGGCCATTGGGTTTTTTATCTGGTTTTTCGCCTCTCCCGGGAGATCACATGGGTTCGGGTGGATGGAGAGGGGTGGAAGATTTGAGGTTAGGATCAGATCAGCCATGATCTTATTGAATGGTGGAGCAGGCTCGAGGGGCCGATTGGCCTACTCCTGCTCCTATTTCTTATGTTCTTATGTTCTTATGAGTCTGCAGCTCTGGTTCGTTGCAGATTGGACTGCAGGTTCAGGCCGGAAACTTGTGTGTGGGCGCAGCGCAGCACGGCGCGGCCAGAGCGCTGAGTGGGTGTGCTTGTGAACACGTGGTTGGTAATGGCGGCACCCAGGAGCTGTGCGTGAACCCTGTGCTGGGCCAGAGAGCACGAGAGGCAGCAAAGCAAGCAAGGCCCCGAGCCTCGACATCACCAAACCCTGGAGGATTCACACACGGCTCCTGGGTGCCTGCAGAGTGTGTGAGGATCCCGGGTTTTGGTGGTGTCAGGGTTTTAGTGTCCTTCTGCATATGCGCCATTCTAGTGGGGGGGGGCCCGTTGTTTAGGCCCCATCTCCATACGCGCAGAAGACCGTGCAAACAATCACCGGCGTTAGGCAAACGCAAAGGGCTAAAAATTGAGTAGCGCCTCAATGGAGGCGCTAACTTCACTGGGGCGCTAAAAGTAGCGCCCCAGAAAAATTAGCACCCCGTGCCAGAAATTGAGTGGTTGCGCCCCAAGAGGGAAGCAGGATGCTACTGGAAACGTCCAGCCTGCCTCTTGGGCCCCCGGGGATCGGGAGTGCAGGCAAAAGAGCCTGGCACCCAAGAGAAGTGCCGCGCTCTTGGAGCGCAGCCAGCACTCTGCCGGGGTGGGGGGGTTCAGGGGGCCGGGGACGGGAGCACAGGCAGGTGCTGGCAAGCGGCCAGCAACAAAAATGGCCGCCCCGCACCTCGCCTATAAATTGCGCCTCCCTGGCCGCAGGTACGCCCCCCTGACCCTGTCGGACATAGCGTCCGGTGGTAAATCAGGGGATGCTACCGAAGATCGTGGCCTGGCCATGAGCGGGGTGCTGCGCACACCATTGACGTCATCGCCAGCGGCGCAGTGCCGCAGGGCGCTATCGGTTAGCGCCACCACTAACCTCCCGCTGAATTTTGCGGGAGGCGTGGGCAGTGCCGTGCCCGGGCGCTAGTTGGTTTGCGCCCCACTTAGCACCCTCTTAAGGCGCTAATGGGTGCCGCTACCAACTGAATTTTCCCCCCAAAGAGTCTAATGCCTGTTTCAGTAATGAGTAAAGAACGCATATTTTTTTGTCCTGACCCAAAATGGCGAACGGCATACTTTCAGATGGAAATGCGCACATGCTTCCCGCTCACCATATTGGGGCTTTAATAGTCCGAGTAGCGCCCGAAAAACAACAAATTTCTAGGCCAAGAACTTTTATTAATAAGAGCTGAACTCCTTGATAGCCTTTATTGGTAGTTTGGGTCTGGAACATGGGCCGGGATTTCCAAACTGGGGAGGAGGATTTCTGGAAGTCCGGATTTCCCTGAAGGCTTTGGAGTTTAGTCCCCACAGAGTGCGTGTTTTTTGAAACAGGGTCCCCGTCCGGAAGCCAGACTGATTGACAGGCTTGGCTCCCGGTCGGGCAGGGAACGCTGCAGCCGAGAAGCTGGTAGGTTTGTGCTGCTGGAGTACAGATCGCGAGGGGCGGGGGGTTGTTTACAGAGTGGCATTAACGGGTCGGAGACAGATCAGGGACAGAGATGGGGGATCTGTGATTGCGAGAAGGGTCCGATTGCAGAGTGGTTGGTGATATAGTGGGAGCGGGCTGATCGTTGAGGGGTTACAATCGTGGAGGGGTGTCCGATTGTGGGGAGGGAAGCAGGTTAGCTTGGGGGCCAGGGGGACGCACTCCTGCTCCTTTTGACCCACAAGCCATGCTGGAAAGGCACCTGCCTCTTCCACGCAGAAGTCCACGCCTCCCTTTAACTACCAGGTTTCCCGAGGCCCAGGACAAAGGCCAGGGATAAAATCTGAGGCACGCAGCCTCTGTAACATATTTAAATGAGCGACCTGCCTCCTGGGAGCTGGTTGGTCGCTCACACTAACCCTATTCCACCTCCATTAAATCCGGAAGTGGGTGGATTCGAGGCAGGTCGGGTTCAGGTTTGAACTTTTTAAAATTTTTACATTTCAGCGGACCCAAACCCACCCATTTTGGGGGTTAAAATTCCCCTCATGGTTTCCGACATTTAGCATGATCTTATTCGAAAACACACCTACTTGATAGTCATAATGTTCTTACAAAGAGAGCTTCCTATTGCTGCACAATAGGTGTCATAAAGTATATGCACAGTAATCTTAAAAAGAATGTTTGTAACATTAGTCAACATGCTCCTTCTAGTGAACACATCTTAGCTTATTTTGGCATTGTCATTGTTGGACAGAAATATTCATCAGTTGGGTAACAGAATAGACGTGCTGTCTCTTATCATACTTTCAGTTTGCATTAGCTGATACTTTCTTCAACTTATCAGTTAATTTGGAGGTTGGTTGGCCGGAGCAAATGTCACACATTGGCAAACAGGAAAAAAAAGAGAAATAAATCCAGCACCGCAGAATGATCAGATTGGTTTTTCCAAATAAAGTCTGAAAACTGAGATTCAGTAAAGAATGGCATACTAAGGTGACTGCTGATAACCAGGTGATATTGAGCGGTCGACATTTCTGCTTGTTAAATGGATTGCCTCCACATTGCTCTGCTGAACAATAGTCAGATTATCACTTGCATGATTCACTTCAAGGACTGTTCATCAATATAAGTCATATAATTTAACTGGCTTCTGCTTTCGCAGAAGATCTATGTAAAAGTTCAAGATCAAAATCTAAACTGTTGGCTGTGAGTTCAAGCCAAGGAAATTGCATTTAATATCAATAAACTGAAGCCTAAAATATCACAATGTTTCCCTGCTTATAAAATAATATGTGAATGGTTTTACTGCCAAGCCAATAAAAACAAGATTGAAAAAAAAATTTGATTGAAGTAAGTGTGAACCAGCCTGTTGAGTGGTTTGCTTAGTGAGTTCTAGATATCCTGAATGCAGGAAATACAAACTTGGGCAACTCGGTGGTGAGAGAGATAGTTGTGGTTGAAGATCACAAGGGGACAGAGTTTGAGGAATATAGGAAGCATATGAAATCTGTACACAGAACAAATAGTTTGCTTGCTTTATTATCCTTTGATAGAAGGCACATGTGCCTATATTTAAAAAAGGATGACAAATCTGACTAGGGCAACTGCAGGCCTAAATAATAGAATCTGTGCTAAGGGGTAGAACAGAGGAGTACCTATGTAGCAATAACTTAAGGAACAGCCAGATTTAGCAGGACAAAATTGTGGTGCTTTGCATGTGATGGCTGTCCACTAGACACAGACTCCTGGGGGTCAATTTTAACTCAGGTGCGGGGAATTGTCGGGTTCCCCGAATTTAGTGTTTCCCACACAAATCTAAATGGGTCTCTGAGATTGATGCAATTTTAACTCAATTGGCCAATTGATTTCCGACGTGTGGGAACCCTTGGCAATTGAGTATTTCCAGTCAGAAAGTCGCAGAATATGATGTCATCATTGCTGCTGCTTTTAAGGTCCACAGCAAGCCTTGCATCTTCTGCAGGCTTCCAAACTTTACCATTAAGATGGCACGGGAGCCTGCAGGAGCAACGGCCAGCGGGAGGGCAAGAGCTGCCCCAAAATTTGATGAGGCTTCACTCCAGGCATTGCTGGATGGTGCTAGGGCCCACAGGGAGGTCCTGTTCCCTTCTTCAGGGAGGAAGAGACCTCCCAGTCAGACCAAGGCTGTGTGGCTACAGGTGGCTGGGGATGTCAACTCCTTGGGGCTCACACGGTGCACCTGGATGCAGTGCAGGAAAAGATTCCATGACCTTCATCGCACTGGAAAAGTAAGTATGAAGTTTCCATCACCCTCAATCTGATCCCCATTGCCTTTCCTCACCAGCACTCAGCTTTAGCAATCTCTTCCTCCACATCCCACTTGACACTCACATCCATGCACCCTTACCCATTCCCTCTCTCTCTATGCTCACATTCACCTAACTATTCGACCATGCAACCCTCACACTCCCTCTCACTCTGATACTTTGAACATAACTGACAGCACACAGGGAGGGCCCTTGGTCTTGCAACCTCACTCCATCTTTGTCTCCTTCTAAGTATCTATGCTATGCAATCTCTGCACTCACTCCTTCATTCTCACTCAAACTTCCACTTGTCTCCCTCATTGCAGGAAAAGAGAGCTCACAACAGGAGAGTGCGAGCCAGGACAGGAGGAGGGCCACCCTCATTAGCCCAGCTCACCCCCTGGGAGGAAGCCATCCTGGAGATTGTCGGGGCTGACAGAGATGCAGAAGTTGGGGAAGGACAGACAGGTGCATCCCCGCAAGCTGGTGGCAGAATAGTTTTCCATCTCTCTCATTGGCATTGCATGAGTCGCTGATAAAGAGTCTGAAGCTACATCATATGGACTTATGATCATCTGCAAAATGCAATGTGCATATAACCTTGGCATCACATCTCTAACTTTTTCCTTGACTCCCCCACAGGACCATCGAGAGCCCTCGTCCCCAGTGTGCAGGAGGAAGAGCCTGAGATGCCAGACTCCTCAGAGGAATCTGCAACCTCTGAGGGCGCAGCATCAGCAGAAATAAGCGCACACAGCACCAGCGCAGACACTCACACCTTGGTGGGACCTTCGGGACATAGAGTAGAGTTGTCACCTGGTGTATCACAGCTCACAAGTGAGCATTAGCAGATTGTGGAGACAGGGACAGCAGTGGAGAGTCCTAGTCGGAGGGCGCAGGACTCTGCCAGCTCGGCTCAGCTGCATGTCGACCCTCTGCCTCTGGGTCCATCCATAAGATCAGAGGTGATGGAACTCCATGCACAGATGCAGGAGTCTCTGGCAGGTTTTGTCTCCAGGGTCGCTGCGAGTTTGGAGCGAATGGAGGAGTCCATAGCGAACATGAGCAGAGCCTTTGTGGAGTCAGTGGCGCATGAACGCATCAACACGGAAATGATGGCTACCTACGTGGAAATGATTGCTGCCTCCGTGGTAAGGCTGGCTACCATAGAGGAGAGGATGGCTACGGTAGAGGAGAGGAGGGCTACAATAGAGGAGAGGAGGGCTACGACCATGGAGGAGCTTAGTCGCCAGGGTATGGAAAACATGGTGAGTGTTCAGAATAGAATGACATCTCTTGAGGAGCAATGGGCATCTATTGAACAGAGAAACCAGACCTTCATGGAAGTCCTTCTGAGTAGGACTGCCATTGCAGATACGGGTCCCCATGGCCCCCCTGATGTGCAGCAAGGTGCTCTCAAGCCACTTGCAGGCACTGAGGGGGACCTGACCCATGAGAGGGAGGTTGGTGGCAGACCTCAAGGAAGTGGGGGCTCCTCTCCAAGTGCTCACACTTCCATGCCACTGCAGAGCCCTCCGTCAAAGCCCCGCTGGAGTCCACACCCAACTGAGATAGACGTCTCAACTCTTGCACAGCCGCAGGAGCAGCAGACTGCTGACAAGCCCTCACAGGCTCGCCACCCCAGAGGACGCCCGCCAAAGGTGTCAAGACAGGAGCAGCAGGAAAGTGAGCAAGGGGCTTCCACATCTGCTGACGCCACAGGGGAACCACTACATAGGAGCACGCGTAAGAGGAAAATAAAGCACAAATAGTCACAAGGGTAGTCACTTGGGTGAAATGTGTATTTTGTAAAAATGCCAGCAGTTGTTTGTTTTGCATAATAATTCTGATGGCAACTGCTGCAGTTCTGGCGTGTGTCATTTCGCGAATGGGGCTTTCACATTGAGGGCTTAGGATTACTTGCAGTTGTCAGGATGCTGGTCAAATAGCTCGGAATCCGCAGGGTTTGGCCATTGTCGATGCTCAGGTAAGAAGCTACGAGGCAAAAGAGCTTGATTTACTAGGCTAAGCAAATCTGGCCAGGATGAGTGCGTTCCTTGCATCCTGGGCAGCAATGTTCTCGCGTAATGCTGCCGCTGGTTGATGGGACTCTGCAGGATGCTCGTTTTTGCCGTCCTCCTCCTCCTCATCATCATTATCTGAGGAGGGTATTTGAGGTGCCACTTGGTCCTCAGGAATATGCAAGCCACGAAGCTGTGCCATGTTGTGGAGTGCACAGCAAACCACAATGATTCTGGAGACCCTGGCTGCTGAGTACTGTAGGGCTCCACCTGATCTATCCAGGCATCTGAAGCGCATCTTCAGCAAGCCAATGGTTTGGTCGATTATGGATCTGGTGGAAATGTGGCTGGAGTTGTAGCACTCTTCAGCTTCGTTGGCTGGCCTCCTCAGTGGCGTCATTAGCCAAGTCCTCAGGGGATAGCCCTTGTCTCCAAGTAGCCATCCGTGAAGTTAGTCTGGTGGCCTGAATAGCGGAGGCACACTAGACTGGCGCAGTATGAAGGAGTCATGGCAACTGCCAGGGTACTTGGCACAAACATGCAAAATCTCCTTCTTGTGGTCACACACCAGCTGAACGTTAAGGGGTTGGAAGCCCTTGCGGTTGACAAAAATACCTGTATTGCGATGGGGTGCCCTAAGGGCCACATGTGTGCAGTCAATGACGCCCTGCACCCTTGGAAAGTCTGCCAGATTAGCTAATCCAACCGCTCGCGCCGTCACATTTGCACGATCCCTGGTGAAATGGATGTGATTATGCGCGAGGGCAAAGAGGGCATTGGTTACCTGCATGATGCAAGTGTGTGCGGCCGACTGGGAGATGCCGCTGATGTCTGCTGATGATCCCTGGAATGAGCCTGAGGCAAAAAAGTTGAGTGTGGTGGTGACTTTGATGGCCACTGGTAAGGAGTGTCCACCTGGTCCTCTGGGCAGCAGGTCTTGCTGTATCATTGCGCAGATGTCAGTCACTACCTGTCGCAAAAGTCGGAGCCGCCTTTGGCACTGCTGCTCAGTCATGTTGAGGTAGCTGACCCTGTGTCTGTAGACCCTGTTTGGGGGGGTATCTCCTGCGCCGACGGGCTTCCATGCGGTGGCCCCTTATGGCCTGTGCTGCCTCAGGTGAGTGAGCAGCAGCCTGGCGCTCCTGGTGCTGTTGCTGGTGCTGCTGTTGTTCCTGGTTCTGCTGCTGCCGCGCCTGGTGCTGGAGGCCCTCTAATGCCAAGAAGGGAAGGAAAAAAAGGCCTCCCATGCTTCTGCTAGATGCCTCCATTGAGGAAGCGCTGAGTGAGGGTGGCGAGAGGGGTTTCGCAGGAGGTCACACTGGAGAAGTGTGCAAGGCTCCAACCTTCCACAGGTGTGGTTAAGCCTGGTAAAAGTTGTCCCAGGCCTGAGACAACAAAGTCCTGCCACCTGCAAATGATGACCGATCAAATCTCTTTAATGGTTGACCTGCAGTTGAAAGTCACCAATGCAATAGTGCTCCCGCCAGGTTTCACATTCGTGATCCCCACCAGGCGTGTTTTACGTGGGAAAAGGGTTAAACAGGCAAGGGCCTGTTAAAATGGGATTGTAAAGGCCAATTAGTGCTATTTAAGGGCCCTAAAGACCAGTCCCGCCTGTTGCAGGCGGGACTGATTCGGGACCATCAGACATGCCTGGGTTAAAATGGCTAGGTGTTGGGAACCAGGCGGGGGGGGGGTCCTGACCCCCAGGTTTTGTGATTTTAACCCCCCACACGCCTCAAAGCCCGCCTGACGTCTGAGTTAAAATTGAACCCCTGGAATTTCCGCTAAGGGTTTCCCAATCTCTCACTGTAAACTTCGGCAAGAGATCAACAGAAACCATTGGAGAAACAAAAGAAAAGGCCATTTGCATAATTCCTGCAGGGTTTCCACTGATCCCATTGAGGCCTCCAATTGTTCCTTCAACAATTCCAGAGTTTTCGCCTCCACTACTCTGTCTGTAAACCCTTTCCAAGTGGTGATCAGCTTTTGCGTGATGAACTTCCTAACATAAATCCTAAACTTACCTTTTACCAGTTTGAACCTATGTTCCGTCATTATCTTGTGATCTGGTGAATATGAGTATGCAGGTAACAAAAGTACCAGTGTATTACGAAGCACAATTTAAAGTCATATTCCAGATTAAACATTTCCATCCCCTTAACTATCCTAAAAATCTCTATAAGAACTTCAATTGCTATGAAGCAAAAAGATCCACCCCCACCTTCTCGGGGCAACTACAAATCTCTAGTCACTAGATTTCTACCTTGATACAGATACCTGCAGATGCTGTCCTGGCAGCACGAGAAAGACATTTTAAAAATGAAAGCCTGCAATGTGCCATTTAATCTTTCACAACGCACAATGTTACTATTATGCTTGTGTTGTTTGAATTTCTGATGTGTTGTTTTGGTTACTGAGGTGTCATCTTCTCACCAGCCAGTTAAAGGACAGCAAATGTCCACTGAGGGGTTTTGATAAAAGGAAAACTAATTATATTTACAACAAGCATATGAGTGCAAATTGGTGTGTGGTCACACCACAAGAATAAATCTATGTTTATTTTATTCTTACTTACAATATGGTGCATGTACGATAAAAATCAACTTCCAAGCGGTAAGTGACACAAGAGGAAAGTAACTCCAAAAATGTCTTAAATTAGATAAAAATCTGCAAAATCATGTAAATGATTTCTAGTCATAAAACAGACAAGAACTTTAAGCTTAATACAACTAAATTGCACAGATCTTTGCAGTGACTGCTCACACGATTGCAAAAAGAGGCTGAGCACATATTGGCCCAGAAATTGGTGCTGGGGGCTTCCCGCGGGTGCAAGCCCCCGACCTACACTTACATAGTGCGCCGAAAGTTGAAGCCTGGCCCTGCGTGGATTTCCTGTCAGTGGACCGGTTCAGCTCCCGGCGCGCTGTGCTTGCGTGATCCAGCGGCGTAATTAGTTCGATGAGTCGGCTAGGAGCACGTGAGCACTGGGCAACCAATCAGAGGTTGCAAAAGTTCATTCATGAGTTTGATAGTAAGAACTGTCAAACTCATGAAAACTCCGGGTGCCGAAAACATTACTTAAACTTCAAATAAAAGTTAAAAAAAATCTCACTAATTAAATGAACTATTAATAACTGTAAAAAAACTATTTTAAACAATTATTCAAATTTCTGAAAAAAATTTTTTTTTAAGAATTCGGGTCTAAAAATACACTTACCTTACTGTAAAGTCTTTAAAAATAATAAACGTGTGGAAAAAAATTTCTAACTTTAATTATTAGACCACTTACCTTTTAAAACTAAGTCCTTACGTCTGCTTTTTTCATTCGTAAAAAGTTGAGGCCTTCACGCATGGGCAAACCTTTTAAAAAAAAAAGGAATTTCAGCACGCACGCGCAGACTCCTGCGCGCACGCGTTTGACCTCTGAACCCCTTGGTTCAGAGGAAAGGAAATGCCGGTTTTCCGCGCATACGCTGTGCATGCTGAAAACCGGCACTTCCATCGGGCTCACGCGTGAGTACCCCGTCCGTACTCATGCGTTGGGACCCAAATTACTGGGCCATTATCACCTTTGTGCTGGGCTGCTTGTAAGCTTTAAATTGCCACAGACAGATCCTCATGTTCATGCAACGCACTGAAAGAAAACCTACAAATTAACTGGACAGTCTTCCTTGATAGTGCTTAATGGTTTAAAACTCATTGACACTTGTTAAATCAGTACAGAAAACCAGTTTCTCAGCAGGTGAAGGAAGTCCATAACTAAATAAAAAATAGCCATTGAATGATTGAAAACCCACTGAACAAAGCATAAAACCAGACAGCAACATGACAGAACTGTCATAGAAAAGGATAGGCACTAAACACGATCAAGGATCACACAGATCAAAGGGTCATTTAATGTTTTTGAACCTCAGTGGAACTGATCATAATTTAAGTGTCAAGTTAAAACGCGAAAAGGCATACTCAATTAGTTCCAAAATGTGAATGCACCTCATGAGCTATGAGTAATGTAGTTTCCTGAGCATTAACGGGCTGTATCAAATAATGAGAGGTTGTAATAAACCTTTCTAGTTTTCATGGTTAAATTCAAGAATGTTTCTTATTTTACAGGTGCTGAACAAATTTTACTTCCTTAAATCATTCTGTTAAATTGTTAAATTTGTGAAGGGGACACTCAACACTACAAAAATGTGGTTAAGCATTGAAAAGATCAATTAGCTGATAGAATAAAATAACCTAAAGAAAGAATCAATTGTGTTCTCCACAACAGCACCATCTTTTTCCATTATTTATAGAAACCATGGCCTGGAGGTTGCCTTCAGTTTTTTTCAGCGCAATTTATCTGAAATCGACCAAACCAGCGCAAAAGATCGAGGAATTTCAAGCAAAAATTACATTCAGCGCAAGTCGAGTTTCCACGATCTTTTGCGCTAGCTTAAAAAACATCGCGCTGGAAGCTGGTCCCGTCCACAAAACTGGCCATGCCCCTGGATCAAATTAATCACCATTGCGTGTTTCCGCTAATTGTGCCAATTTGAGGGCCTTCGAGGAGGCTCTTAAAATTAAGCTGATGTAGGAATTCGGGTTGACCTCATCAGATATTGAACGAATGCCTACTAAATAATCGAGTTCGACTTCAGGAGAACAATAAATAAGTTCTTTAATGCAGGAAGCAGACGAAATACAGCAGGTAAGTGAGATGGTTGCAGGAGAGCCGTACAGTAGGTCTTTCCCCAGCGGGGACGCCACGAGGGCTGAGTCCGCAGTCCTGTGGAGAGTGTGATGACGTCATCACGCTCGGCTGTGTTTTCCCGCGCTTCGGGTGTCACGTGACCGCGTCAATACGTCGGCGCGTTTACCCGGCACTGAGGCTGGCCGTTGAGGCCGAAGTCGCGAGTGCGGGAGCGGGAGCTGGAGGCCGAGCTGGGCTGGCGCTTGCCGTGGGAGCGAGAGATTGCATCGCTCACGTCGGCTGGCCAATGTGGCTGAAGTCGCGGTAGGCCGGGCTGTGCCGGCGGCCGCCATGGAAGGCCGAGCCGGGCCCGTGGCCGGCGCGCGTGCGTCATGTGATGCGTGACGTCAGCGCATTAGGTCGCCTCTTAAAGGGGCAACGGCCCAACAGGTAAGTTACATACAAACTAGTTAGGTTAAAGTGAATTATGTACATAGTTAGTAAGGGACAACCGGTGGTAGCGCCACATGCGCCCCCCCAGAATTCGCTTTAACGAAAGTCCAAAGATGAGATGGTCTGACGAGCTGGTGGTCTCAGCGGGGGTGCTGTGTCGACTTGGCGGGCGAAGTCTAAAGATGCTGGTCATGAGCGGATCCTTATGCATGTCGTGGTGAATAAAATGTATCCGTCAGGTGAAGGACTGTGGAGACATGCGAAACAGCAGGCCTTGTCAGAGTGACGGGCAGGTTGGGCGGACGCGGGCGATGTCTCCGTTGATGTTGAAACAAGTCCTTGTTCTGACGAATGCTGCAGGAACGCCAAACGAGTGATCCAGAAGGACTTGACAGGCGAGGTCGGTGAACTCGCCGACAGGTGAGCGAAACCTTCGGGAGGCTGGAACGCACAGAACGGTGCGTGCCATTGTGCTACGATGATAACACAACGGAGGGTGAAAAGTTGCTGCGTTGATCACTGACCGGTGAGGACAGCAACTTTCACGTGGCTGATCGTGGCCGTGAGATGCCCGTTGGACCCGTCCTCGATGTTTGCAGCATCAGTAGATGTTTGCGTTTGTTAAGGAGAAAACTGGAGAAAGGGCGGCAACGGTCTGGGTTGATGTTGATTGCGGTAGGGGTAAACTCTGCCCGGAGGGCGGCAACGCTTCTTGTCTCGCCGAAAAGTGTGGTGGGTAACACAACCAGCAGGCTGACGGGCTGGTGCGTTGTCGGCGGGGCATGAGTCTTCGTGTTTCACGAGGGATGGGTCCTCATGGTTCGCAAGGGATGGGTCCTCGTGGTGCGCGAGGAGTGCGTCCTCGTGGTTCGTGAGGAGCGAGTCCTCGTGGGTCGCGGGGGTGAGTCCTCGTGGTATCCCCGCAGGGCGCGCGCCGATCTTGTGGGCCTGAACATGCTGTACCCCGCGCTTGGAGAGATTTATACTTGCTGTTGCGTTGGACGTAGAGGCGGACGACCCGCGTGGCGGTAGAAAAGTCAAATACGGAGACCGTAAGCAAGTGCGTGGTCTGCGATGCATCGATGTTCTCGGCGAACAGGGCTTCTACCTTTACAAAGCACGAGGGCGGTTGTTTCTCCCTGAATTGCGGTAGCGACAGCGGAACGGCTGGTGCTTCCATGGCGTGCTTCTTTTGTGAAAATTGTTCACAAAAATCGGGGTCCGCCTGCGTTTTGTCCGTGAAAAACGGGATCACCTCCAGGCTGCGCTTCCTTTGCGAATACGTTCGCAAAGACGGGGTCGCCAATGTAGGAATTGGTGTTCGTCGGCTGTTCATCGGTCGTCTTCTGTGAAGACGAGGTTCAGGCTGCGCGATGCTTCCGTGAAAATCGTTCACAGATACGGGGTCACCAATTGTAGTGTAGGAATTGATGAGCTCCCATACTCACGTCGTTGGGTCACCAATTGTAGGAATTCGGGTTGACCTCATCAGATATTGAACGAATGCCTACTAAATAATCGAGTTCGACTTCAGGAGAACAATAAATAAGTTCTTTAATGCAGGAAGCAGACAAAATACAGCAGGTATGTGAGATGGTTGCAGGAGAACCGTACAGTAGATCTTTCCCCAGCGGGGACGCCACGGGAACTGAGTCCGCAGTCCTGTGGAGAGCGTGATGATGTCATCACGCTCGGCTGTGTTTTCCCGCGCTTCGGGTGTCACGTGACCGCGTCGATACGTCGGCGCGTTTACCCGGCACTGAGGCTGGCTGTTGAGGCCGAAGTCGTGAGCGCGGGAGCGGGAGCTGGAGGCCGAGCTGGGCCGGCGCTTGCCGCGGGAGCGGGAGATCGCGTCGCTCACATCGGCTGGCCGATGCGGCCGAAGTCGCGGTAGGCCGGGCTGTGCCGGCGGCCGCCATGGAAGGCCGAGCCAGGCCTGTGGCCGGCGTGTGTGCGTCATGTGATGCGTGAGGTCAGCACATTAGGTCGCCTCTTAAAGGGGCAATGGCCCAACAGGTAAGTTAAAGGGGCAACAGCCCAAACAGGTAAGTTACATACAAACTAGTTAGGTTAAAGTGAATTATGTACATAGTTAGTAAGGGACAACCGGTGGTACCGCCACACTGATTTCTTTAGGCGCAAGGACACTAAAAGGCACCTTGTAAAAGCTTTTATATATATATTTTTAATTTACACTAAGAAACTAACTACAGGAAACTTTTGATTTACCGGCACCTAAATAACCGGAAATCTCGGTTAACCGGCAAAATTCAGGAGTAGGTTCAGGTAAGTTTTACTTCATATTGTACTTGCCTTCCTCGAGCTGTTGCTGTGCAAGGGTGTGGCTGCAGCTGTTGCTAAGCTACAGGGACGCTTGGAACTTGTGGCCATTGTTCTGAACCTGTTGCTATGCAACAGAGTTTGTTGCTTTATACGGAGCTCTCATCTCTCCGTATCTTTTACGATAGCTTTCGGTTATCCGGAATTTTTGATGAACCAGCACCACACCGGTCCCGTCGGTGCGGATAAAAAAAAGTTTCCTGTACTGTATACCAATGTAACTAGTAAATGGTTCTGTATAGCTTTTTAAAGTCATTTTCAGCTCTTTAGAATCAGATTACTCACCGGTGGTAGACTGGACACTCTGATTAAAAATGCTTATTCTTTGTGATAAATCCATTTTCAGCTGTATTAATAAAAGTGCACCAGGTTACCACTCTTACATATATTAAGGAATATTTTTTAATGCAAATTTTTTTTTTAAATGACATTCTAAAACGTTGCCCGATTGTGCTGGTTTATGCAAGATTTTACGTCCGCCGATATGCAACTGAGTTTGAGCAGAAACTTGAACCAAAAAAAAGCACTTCTTAAAACTAGCACAATTCTAAGTGCAATTTGCGCCCAGATCACAGATTTCACCCAAAGCAGAAACTCTTGGCCCACATGTTTTGTGTCAGGGCAAATCATTCCTAATTCTCCCACAGAAATTACATCTACTATAATTGACACTAAACACATATTTCATGGACAAATACTATACAATTATAGTTATGTAGTACTACAGGGCATAATTCTTTGAAAAAAGGATTTTAATGTAAAATTTGAAGACATGTGTACAACTAATACTTGATAATCAAGCTGAATATTAAAATTACATGAATATATTTAAAACAAGCATGTTCTTAAAATTTTCTTAAAACTGTAATTGGAGGTGTTGAGAACATCACCACTGGAACTTTTCAGTTAAAATGAATTATCATAGGCAAGTTTAAACTTTTACATCGGTTTTATAAAAGAGATGATTTTTTTAAAATTATGTTCTTTCATGGAAATACTTAGAGCTTCTTAAACCATGCATAGAAGTATATAGAAGTTACATAGCCTCACAACTCTCTGTGTAAAGAAGTTTCTCCTGCCCTTGAACTAAGGGGGTGATTTTGCCAATGGGGACATGATGGAGGCAGGACTGCAGCTTGTCAGGTTTTAGTCCCGCCTCCATCGACATCCGGCCAATCCACGCTATTTTCCCTTGATTGACCTTGTTAAGCCTACCCAGCGGGCTTAGCAGGCCAATTAAGGGAAAGCCAGTTACAGGTGACGTCAGTGAGTGCCGTTTCATCTGTCAAGAGCTTTTGACAGATGAATTGTCATCGTTTGACAGCTCTGTGAAGCTGTCAAACACTGACAATCTGTCTTCTAAGTTGAGTCTTTACTCAAGACTCAATTAGAAAGCCTTCCTGACCAGGAAGCAGAAGGCTGATGCATTTGAGAATGCAGTGGTCATTCTGCTTCCTCTGCCAGTGAGCTGAGGGACTCCTGAGACCTGAAGGGATGAAGCCTGGAGGAAGAAGCAAAGGTAAGTAAAGCTTTTAAAATACTCAACACTCACCTCACACACTTACCTCTGCACACATGCACCCATCACTCCTCTGCACACTGTACATCTCGGCCCCTCTGACCCCTGCAGACCCACGGCTCGCCTCGCTGACCCTGGCGAGGTTCGGAGCCATCGCAAAGCCCACACTTTAGGTGGCAAAATAGGGATTATCCAAAAAACTGCCTGTTAACTACCTGTTAACAGGCAGTTAATTGGCACTAATCACCTTCCTGCCTCGAGGAGATGGGACCCAGCATGGGTCGGGTACCCACCTCCTGGGAAGATGGCATGGAGGTGGGTTGGGGGCGGGATGGGTAACCGCTCCCAGATTCTGCCATTTTCCCGGCAGTCCCGCCTCCATACCCACCTCTCCAGGGCTGGCAAAATCGCCCCCTAAATCTCTTACATTTAATGTTGTATCATTTTTGACCACCTCAAATACTGCTTTTATATACCCTGCCTTATCCATTCATAATTTTAAACACTTCTATTATATTGCCCTGTAATCTGCATTGTTCCAATGAAGAAACACCCCATTTTTCAAGTCTTTCTTCATATTTGTATTTCCTCATATCAGGCAGCAACCTAGTGAATCTGCCATGTACAATCTCTGAAACTTCAATATCCTTCCTATAGTGTGGAGGCCCAATACAGCACACAGTACTCTAACTGAGGTCATATTAAGGTTTTATGTAGGTTCATCATTACCTCTTGACTTTTATGTTCTATACGTCTTATATTAAAAAGTAGAATCCCATTAGTTTTTTTTATAGTCTTAATTTTTACAGTCTGAGGTGATGCCTTTAATGTCCAATCTGTAGAAATAAATTTCACTGCACTGCCACAGAAACTGAACATACTTCTGTTTAGAGCATAATTACTGTTGTTTTTTAAACCTCACACATACTAACATTGAATTCCATCTGCCACTATTAGATAAAGGATGGTGTCAGTGATTGCTTAAAGCATTGGTCTCCACAAATCCAGTTGAAATCTTCCTCAAAGGCAGCTGATAAATTTTACTTATATTGAGGCTTGTTCAAATTGGAATGATTTAAAGGTTGAAGGTTATCAAATAAACCCATTTTGATTGTTACTCTACAATGTTTAATCTGCTGTACAAAGATTATTCTCTGTCGTATCACATCATTGAAAAAGGTAGGAGTTAATGGAATCAGAGTTCAAGGATAATGATTTAATCTAGCGACAAAGAATTAGGAATTTATTTTGGCAAGAGGTTAATGTTGCAGGTGATATACAACTTCACAACACCCATTTTAAGGTTTTATAGAATTAATTTTACAGGGTTAACAGCCTCCTGCAAATCTCTGAAATATCTGGAAAGTAAATTTGCCTTAGTTCATATTCTTTGAACTGGAGATATGATTTTTAGGTATTTCAAGAGCAGTTTTTATGACATACTCCACCCAAACTTTCTGAATAAAGCTTGAGAAAAGACACATTTCTATAAGTTCCTGGGTCTAAGTAACTGCTTTCCTGGATACTACTTGCAAGACATTGGGTACCTGATACATATTAGTATGGTGGAATAAGATTTTTTAATGCGAAAGGACAATTATCTGAGGATGATTATTGCACTAACTAATATCCCCTCCCTACTCACACCAACATTAGATACTGGTGTTAACTGTTTGTCTGCATTCTATGATTATTACTGTATTGTATTGTGTGCTTTACATCAGTGCATGATGATAAAACAAATTATTTAATAAATAATCAATTGCAATAAATGTGTTCAGTTCTTTAATGCAACAGTTAGTTCTGAATCATGATGTTTTATTTTCTTCTTATACTTGGGTCCATGTCTGGCAATCATTTTCGCTATCACTCATGTTTAACTGCCATAAATCAGGTACTGTTACATTTTTAGGATTTATTCGGATATTTCTCTGATGTTCTGCACCTTAGGCCATTCCTATAAGTAAGTCCTTGCTCCCTACAAACCCGAGTGTGAGTTCATATGCATAATATCTGGTAATGCAGCATTGCCCAAAGGTCGAACAGAAACACTTAATACTGGAAAAAGTGATCGCCTAGAATTCAGAAAGTGGAATGATAAATACTTAATCAGGATGGTTTAGATTGTAAACTACAGAAGAGGTTAAGTAAAGCTAATAGTTCAGTGGTAATAAGAGGTAATACAGTAACTCAGACTATTTTTACAAAAACTTTCAACTTGCACTCATCTTAGATGTGAATATAATAAGGGAAAACACTTCACAAACTGTTTATAATAGTAAGCCTGGATTAGCATCTTATACCTAGATATTTGTACTGGCCTACTGAATTCCATTAGCAAAACTGTGGTGTATGTGCCTTTAAGAGCAATTGTGGTGTATGTGCCTTTAAGAGCCCCAGGTGTGAGTAATGCCGGTAATTGCCACTTGGGCTATATAAGCCTGTGTATTGTGTATATCCTTTAGAACCCCCCCCCCCAGACTTGCTTAGTAAATACCTATGAACCAACTCCTGTCTTCAGTGTCTTTATCTACACACGGACACTACAGTGGCGACGAAGTGGAAACGGACTTACCTGCAATTCGGCAGCACCTCAAGGACATCGATTCCTCCAGCGTCCAGAAGACTCAAGGAAGTAATAGAAACTGTGGTTTCACCAGCTGGCCAAGCTGGTGGCAGGTACTGCGCTAATCCTTCCTGGGCGTCAGGCTGGGGCTCTAGCGGCGAGCTCTGCAGCTGAGACAGGCAGCGAAATCGGAGGCAAGCAATAACAGACTGGGAGGGTGCACTCGGGAGACGGCCGGCGCGGCAAGCAGGTCAGCGTTTAGACCTCCGTCGGGAACGAGTCTCCAACAGTGAATAAACGGAAACCACAGTAAAACAGCGTTGTTATCGGTAGCAGCAGCGGGAAAGCGCAGGAAGCGCCATATCGTTGCTACAGAGAGAAAAAAAAAAAGAGCGGGAAGCGCCATATCTTTTTTTTTGAAATGCCTAAGTCTGGCAATATTGATGCTTTTGATAATGAAACAGAGCCTAACTTTGGCAATATTGATGTTTTTGATAACAACATAGAGGATTGGACCACATATGTAGAAAGAGTGGAGGTGTTTTGCACCGCAAATGGAATAGAAGATGAAAAAAAAGCTTCAGTTCTTCTGGATCTAATGGGCGCAGAAACATACAAGCTGTTACGCAACTTAATCACTCCAGCCGAACCGATGGACAAGAATTTTGAAGAGATTGTTGATACCCTACACTGCCAATTCGAGGCAGGACTGGCAGATTCTCTGCAAGACAAATTCATCTGCAATCCCCTAAGTGTAGAAACACAAAAAAAGGTATCTTCTGGAAAAGATTTAACACTGGACAAGGCTTTCAGTGCAATAGGAGCGGCAAAGATACAGCAAAGGCCACAGGACTTCGGCACCCATGAAATGACACGGGGTTTCGAGAGATGTTATCGCTGCGGCAGATCCAACCATGACCAGAGGGATTGCTGGTTCAAAGAAAAAGCATGCAGGCGATGCGGAAAGATGGGACACATTCCACGTGTATGCCGATCTGAAAATAAAAAATCCACTAACGGGAAAAGAATCAATAAGGAAAAGCACAGAAAGGTACAAATGATGACGGACAGTAGCTCCAAAGACCAGAAGAGCGATAGCGACTCCGGGAACAAGAGACTAAGCTCTCTCAAATTACATAATGTAATTGCCAATGAAGATTACCAGACCATTTGGGTTACCCTCATAATAGCAGGGTCCCCAGTTAAAATGGAGCTAGATACAGGATCAGCTCTAACCGTAATAAATCGACGAGATTACGAGAGGCTATTTTCGCATATACCTCTAAAAGACACATCCATTATCTTAAAAACATATACGGGGCAGAAAGTATACCCCAAAGGAAAAATAAAGGTGCCTGTGGTATACAACGGCAAAGAAATACAAAAGTCGTATTTATACATTCTACAAGATGGTGGTCCACCGTTGTTGGGACGTGAATGGATAAGGAAGATACGTTTAGACTGGCACTCCATTCAGGCACTGACGGTGACCAAGAAGGAAAAAAACAATGATGACATCATACCTGAACGATTAAAAGACATCTTGGCCAACGCCAAAGAAGTGTTTCAAGAGAAACTAGGAACCTTGAAAGGCATCACCGCCTCAATAAAAGTGGACGATACAGCAATTCCCAAATTTTTTAAGGCAAGACCGGTGCCATACGCAATACGTCCGGCAGTCGAGGCAGAGCTGGAGAATTTGGAAAAGTCAGGCGTATTATCCAAAATAGATTGGAGCGAATGGGCAACACCCATCGTTCCAGTCATGAAAAAAGCATTGAAAAATAACTCTGAGGAACAGAGAAAAATTCGCATCTGTGGGGACTTTAAGGTGACTGTAAACCCGGTCCTTCACACGGTACAGTATCCTCTTCCGAGGATAGAAGATATTTTCGCCTCACTATCCGGAGGGAAACGTTTCACAAAAATTGACTTGGCACAGGCATATCTACAGATGGAGGTTGAGGAGACCTCTAAAAAGTATCTCACAATAAACACACACAAAGGCCTGTACCAGTACAATCGACTGGTTTTCGGAATAGCATCAGCTCCAGCTATCTGGCAAAGAGCTATGGAGCAAGTCCTGCAAGGGATTCCGGGGACTCAGTGTTACCTAGACGACATCCTTATAACAGGAGAAAACGACAACGAGCACCTTGCCAATTTGGAGCAGGTGCTCACTAGGCTGAAAGAATGGGGCCTACGAGCAAATCGCCCCAAGTGCGAATTTTTCCAAAATCAGATATCATATTGTGGCCACATAATTAATAAGGAAGGGTTGCATAAGTCACCTGAAAAAATTGAAGCAGTTATAAAAGCCCCAGCACCTGAAAATGTTTCACAATTAAGGTCATTCCTGGGATTAATAAATTACTATCATAAATTTTTACCGAACTTATCAACTATTCTACACCCTCTTAATGATCTTCTACAGACAGGAGTGATTTGGAAATGGAACGAAGACTGTAAACGTGCCTTCCATAAATGTAAAGACTTAATCACATCCGAGAAAGTTTTGGCTCATTACAACCCATCACTACCAATCAGACTGGCGTGCGATGCATCCCCTTACGGCATAGGAGCAGTATTATCCCATAAATTCCCTGATGGCTCAGAACGGCCGATAGCTTTTGCGTCACGCTCATTAAACTCAGCTGAGCGTAACTATGCCCAAATAGACAGAGAAGCACTCAGCCTGGTATGGGGAGTGAAGAAATTCAACCATTACCTACACGGACAAAAATTTACCTTGCTGACTGACCATCAACCCCTCATCTCCATATTCAACCCTAAAAAAGGTGTTCCCGTTATGACAGCACAAAGATTACAGAGGTGGTCCCTTTTTCTAGGGGCACACCAATACAACATTGAATACAAAGGGTCAAAACAGCATGGGAATGCTGACGGTTTATCGCGCCTACCATTGCCAACGATAGAAGAGGCACCTACAGTAGACCCAGTGGAGATATTCCACTCTACCATAGTGGAATGTCTACCGGTGACAAATTCTGCCATTGAAAGGGAGACAAGAAATGACCCTACTCTCTCACGGGTCTACGATTTAACAGTGAAGGGATGGCCAGCACATGGCGAGCCACTATTGCCAGCATTCTCGCAAAGAAGAGAACAACTGTCAGTGTGCCGAGGAACCTTGATGTGTGGATCCAGAGTGGTGATTCCACCCAAACTCCAGGATAAAGTACTAAAGGAGCTTCACGAGGGGCATCTGGGTGGAGTGAAAATGAAGAACCTAGCTAGAGCGTTTGTATGGTGGCCAGGTATCGATGGAGACATCGAAGACATGACCAAGAGCTGCCTAGGATGCCAGAAGGTCCAAAATGCTCCGCCACAGGCCCCTCTACATCCATGGGAGTGGCCCTCATCTCCCTGGCAAAGGGTGCACATCGACTTTGCTGGTCCATTTATGGACTCAATGTTCTTAATCGCAGTTGATGCACACTCCAAGTGGCCGGAGGTAATAAAGATGTCCTCCATCACCACGGAAAAAACCATCACAGTATTAAGGACCATATTTGCCAGGAATGGGCTGCCGGAACAGATATGTTCTGATAATGGACCGCAATTTGTGTCCGAAGAATTCAGAAAGTTCTTAAAGAACAATGGGGTAAAGCACTACACGTCCGCCCCATACCATCCCGCCACCAATGGATTGGCTGAAAGGTTTGTCCAGACCTTCAAGAAGGCCATAAAGGCCATGGGTAATGAAGACATAAAACTTCAGCACAAGGTGGATAAGATACAGTGCGATTTGGACAGGTTGGGGGAATGGGCGGATACGTGGCAGATGCACTATAATGTGGATAAATGCGAGGTTATCCACTTTGGGGGTAAAAACAGGAGGGTAGATTATTATCTAAATGGCAATAGATTGGGAGATGGGGAAGTGCAGAGGGACCTGGGTGTTCTTGTGCACCAGTCACTGAAGGAGAGCATGCAGGTGCAACAGGCGATTAAGAAGGCAAATGGTATGTTGGCCTTCATATCAAGGGGGTTCGAGTATAGGAATAGGGATACCTTACTACAGCTGTACAAGGTGCTGGTGAGACCGCATCTGGAGTATTGTGTACAGTTTTGGTCGCCCCATCTGCGGAAGGATGTTCTTGCCATGGAAAGAGTGCAGCGGCGATTCACCAGGCTGATACCTGGAATGGCGGGAATGACCTACGAGGAGAGATTGAATAGTTTGGGCTTGTACTCACTGGAGTTTAGAAGATTGAGAGGGGATCTCATCGAAACATATAAAATTATGGCAGGCCTGGACAGGCTGAATTCAGAGAGAATGTTTCCAATGGCAGGGGAGCACAGAACCAGGGGCCACAGTCTAAAAATAGCGGGCAAATCATTTAAAACAGAGATGAGGAAGAATTTCTTCACTCAAAGAGTGGTGAGCCTGTGGAATTCCCTGCCACAGAGGGCTGTGAAGGCTAATTCAATAAATATTTTCAAGAGAGAATTGGATATATTTCTGAAGGCTAAGGGGATTAAGGGTTACGGAGAAAAGGCGGGGACGGGGTACTGAACTGGTAAGATCAGCTAAGATCTCAGACGAAGATCAGCCATGATCTCATTGAATGGCGGAGCAGGCTCGAAGGGCCGAATGGCCTACTCCTGTTCCTATCTCTATGTTTCTATGTTTCTATAACTTCTTATTTGCATATAGGAATGCAACACACATGGTTACCAACCAAACTCCCGCCATGATGTTCTACAATAGAAACCTAAGATGCCGGCTGGATTTGGTCAAGCCCAACATCCGAAGGGACGTGGAGAACCGGCAGTTTCAGGGCATGAATGAAAGGCCAACTAGGGCCTTCCAGATAGGCCAACCGGTTTTGGCCCGGGACTACCGTACCGAGAAATGGCAGCCTGGAACTATCTGCACACGACTAGGACCACTGATGTATACCGTGGACATCGGAGAAAGCATAATAAGGCGCCATGCTGACCAAATCATCAAGTCATCCGAAAAGGGACAACCTACACCACCACTCTATACATCTAACGATGAAGTAGAGATACCCATATCTACCTCCGATCCGGTGATACTGGAACCCGATGAACCCGACACTGGCATTCAAGCCGAATCAGCCTTGCCAGAAGAACCTACTACACCACCAGAAACTACTACACCCCCGAGGCGTTATCCAGACCGAGTCAGGAAGCCTCCTGAGAGACTAACTTATAATTAATTAATACAGCAATGTATATTATTTTGCATATAACATGTAATTAATAATTACTTAAAAATATGATGTACTGGTTAACTAAAAGGGGAGGAGTTGTGGTGTATGTGCCTTTAAGTGCAATTGTGGTGTATGTGCCTTTAAGAGCCCCAGGTGTGAGTAATGCCGGTAATTGCCACTTGGGCTATATAAGCCTGTGTATTGTGTATATCCTTTAGAACCCCCCCCCCCCAGACTTGCTTAGTAAATACCTATGAACCAACTCCTGTCTTCAGTGTCTTTATCTACACACGGACACTACAAAAACCTCCACAGAGGTTGCTGTAGGTTGACAGAGAACAGAACTGGTGAGCTGAGGGAGAGCACCCCAGATATACCTCTAATTGTGCATTGAGTTGTCATCAACGCCCCTGCCTCAGAGGCGCCCTTAATGTGACAACAAGAGCAGGTCAAAGGCTGAGTATTCTGTGGCGAGTGTCTCACCTCCTGACTCCCCAAAGCCTTTCCACCATCTACAAGGCACAAGTCAGGAGTGTGATGGAATACACTCCACTTGCCTGGATGAGTATATCTCCAACAAGCTCGATATCATCCAAGACAAAGCAGCCCACTTGATTGGCACCCCATCCATCACCTTAAGCATTCACTCCCTCCACCACTGGCGTACCATGGCTGCAGTGTGTACCATCTACAAGATGCACTGCAGCAACTTACCAAGGCTTCTTCGGCAGCACCTCTGAAACCCACGACCACTACCACCTAGAAGGACAAGGGCAGCAGGCACAGGGAACACCACCACCTCCAAGTCACACAACATCCTGACTTAGAAATATATCGCCATTCCTTCATCGTCGCTGGGTCATAATGCTGGAACTTCCTCCCTAACAGCACTGTGGGAGTATCTTCACCACACGGACTGCAGTGGTTCAAGAAGGCAGCTCACCACCACCTTCTCAAGGCCAACTAAGCATGGGCAATAAATGCTGGCCTTGCCAGCGACGCCCACATCCCATGAACGAATAAAAAAAACACACTGCAAGACAGGTCCTCTACCCACAGGTACCAGGAGGCCCTCCAGAAAGAATGATGTGGGACCACATCACCGAGCCCGTCGCTACTACCAGTGTCAACCCCACCACCTTGCTCCAGTGCCCAAAGAAGCTTCATGAACTCAGACCACTGATCAAAGTCATTTTCAAAAGCCATCTCCTACCAACTGCATCACTAGCCTCACACACTTTGCAATGCACAACTCCCCCCCAATCACTCACCTACCAACAATCTGTACCAATCATGAAGCACATCTTCCAATCCTAGCCTCACCTCACCCACTTGGAGGAGAAGGTGCAGGCCATTCTTGGCAGGGTCATGGCTGAGCCCTTGGTCAGGGGTGGGGCTGAAAGGATACAAAATGCTGGTATCCTCATACGTTATCCTCCTCACATACACCTCTTAATTCCCACCCTCCCCACACCACAGCTCCAAGTCTGCAGCCAGGCCTTCTAGACTCGGAGGTGTTCAAGGTCATCCTGCAGGGCATCTGCAGTTGCCCCCACTGAAAGTCAGCAGCCTTCCACCAGCCATAATGCACAAGGGTTATTAGTTGACGTTGTTACATTATATTGCTGAATTGTAGTATAAAGTTGGATTGGAAAGTTTCTTCTGTAGTGGCTTTTATTTCAGCATTGTGGCCAAGAAGAAACTGTGATGGTCAGTAACAGAGGGAAAGTAAGGTGTTGGACTATTGTTGAGTGGCAAATTGGGGTTGCGTTCACTTGTACCGCAGTCGGATGAATTGATCATGGACAGCCCAGTCAGAAAGGGTCTGTCTGGGTCACCTCCTGTCTTGCGCTTCATCCTCCTCCTCTTCTGCTTCCTCCTCCTTCTCCTCCTCTTCCTCCTCCTCAGCTGGTCGCTGTATGTCTGGTGGCAAGGGCTGGGCCCTCATGATAGTGAGGTTGTGGAGCAAGCAGCAGACCATGACAAATCTTGAGACACGCTTTGGTAAACATAGAAACATAGAAGATAGGAGCAGGAGTAGGCCATTCGGCCCCTCGAGCCTGTTCCATCATTCAATGCGATCATGGCTGATCATCCAAATTCAGTACCCTGTCCCTGCTTTCTCCCCATAGCCCTTGATCCCCTTAGCCTTAAGAAATATATCTAACTCCTTCTTGAATATATTTAATGAATTGGCCTCAACTGTCTTCTGTGGTAGAGAATTCCACAGGTTCACCACTCCCTGGGTGAAGAAATTCCTCCTCATCTCTGTCCTAAATGGTTTACCCCTTATCCTTAGACTGTGACCCCTGGTTCTGGACTCCCCTGCCATTGGGAACAGCCTTCCTGTATCTAGTCTGTCTAGTCCTGTTAGAATTTTATAAGTTTCAATGAGATCCCCTCTCATTCTTCTAAACTCTAGTGAATATAAGCCTAATTGACCCAATCTCTCTTCATATGTCATTCCTGCTATCCCAGATATCAGTCTGCTGAATCTTCGCTGCACTCCCTCCATGGCAAGAACATCCTTCCTCAGATAAGGCGACCAAAACTGCACACAATACTCAAGGTGTGGTCTCAGCAAGGCACTGTACAACTGCAGCAAGACATCCTTGCTCCTGTACTTGACTCCTCTCGCTATAAAGGCCAGGATACCATTTGCCTTCTTAACCGCCTGCTGCACCTGCATGCTTACCTTCAGTGACTGGTGCACAAGGCCACCCAGGTTTCGTTGCACGTCCCCTTTTCCCAATCTATTGCCGTTCAGATAATAATCTGCCTTCCTGTTTTTGCCACCAAAGTGGATAACCTCGCATTTATCCACATTATACTGCACCTGCCAAGCATCTGCCCAATCGCCCAACCTGTCCAAATCGTACTGGAGTTTCTCTGCATCCTCCTCACATCACACATGCCCACCCAGCTTTGTGTCGTCTGCAAACTTGGAGATATTACATCTAGTTCCCTCGTCTAGATCATTAATATATATTGTGAATAACTGTGGTCCGAGCACCAATCCCTGCGGTACCCCACTAGTCACTGCCTTCCACTCAGAAAAAGACCGGTTTATTCCAACTCTTTGCTTCCTGTCTGCCAACCAGTTTTCTATCCAATTCAGTACCTTACCCCCAATCCCATGTGCTTTAACTTTGCACGCTAGTCTCTTTTGCGGGACCTTATCGAAAGCCTTCTGAAAGTCCAAATACACCACATCCACTGGTTCTCCCTTATCTATTCTACCAGTTACATCCTCAAAAAATTCCAGTGGATTAGTCAAGCAGGATTTACCTTTTGTTGACTTTGTCCGATCCTGTCACTGTTTTCCAAGTGCTCTGCTATTACATCTTTTATAATGGACGCTAGCATTTTCCCCACTACTGATGTCAAGCTTACCGGTCTATAATTCCCCATTTTTTCTCAACCACCTTTTTTAAATGGTGGGGTTACATTAGCTACCCTCCAATCCATGGGAACTGTTCCAGAGTCTATAGAATTTTGGAATGTAAGGCTCGCAAAATTCTACAAATTCCCCCAAAGCAAGAAAAGAAGAGATATTAGACTGTTTGAATGAATATTGGGCCAAAGGGGACCTAAAATCAAAACCCCAGGAAGATTTGGCTAGTTTTAAAAGGCATGTTCAGGCCTATGGAAAACTGTGACAAAGGGGAGGTAGGATGGGCCCCCGAAACACAGACAGTTTGAGTATTGGATCATCTGGGAATGTTCTGGGCCACCCCAACCTTTCTACATATAGACAATAAAACCTGTTCCCGCCGAAACTCACAGAGTCTCCAAGAACATGAATAAAACAACACATGCCAACAGTCAACAAAAGGAAACATGGCCCCAGCAGGAAAAGACAATCAAACATCAGTTTAAAAACCAATCAGAAAGATTTCCAAAACACTGGACACATTTTAAACTGGTTTCAAGGCAACCCCGAAACCAGTTAAAGGTCAATTAAAGATAGATGGACCATCCCCGAAGCTCGTTAAAGATAGATGGGCCATCCCCGAAGCTCGTTAAAGATTTAAACATATTAAATATAACGAGCCCGCCAAAACTTAACAAAAGAACCAGAGACTTGGCGGTCAGATAAGCCAGGCCTCAAAACAGTATAATTGAGGCCTGCTTGTTCAGTGAAACAGTGGAGATCGCAGTACAGTTTGACAAAGGCAAGTCAGCACATTGAGTTCAGTACAGGAGAGAAAGTACGGTTCAGAAAAAGATATCATCATCACCGTACTTAGTCGGAGAATTGGAGACTTGAAGAAAGAAGAACGAAACAGAAGGAAAAGGAAATCGCGGCAACCAAAGGTTTCAAGAAACCAACAACTACCAATATTACCATCAACCAGGTAATATTGGGCCACCGCGACCAACAAGAAAACCAACCACCGAGAATTCGAAAGTCACAAACTTGTTTCCACTCTACAGGCGAGTCTGACTTACCCCTGGGTAAGATTTGACACAAAAGACCCTAAAACTTTACCTAACCAAAGAAAATTGGGTACTTACCCAATAAATCCAACTACGCAACTAACCGCATCAGCAGACAAACCAAGATGGAAGACCCAATGCAGGTGCAGTCTTCCACCACGTCTGGGGTACGGCAGGCCCCAACCGCCACAACTAGAAAGAACCCCGAAATCGCGAACCTCTACAATCTGTCAAGAAAGTCGTTTGGTGAGCATTTCCTGGTCCGCTGGAATTCAACCTAGTTAGGATAGTGGGGTTGGGAAGGCAAGGGATTTTGTCTATTGTAATTCTCCCTCGCATATTCCAAGTGTTCCCCCTTTTAGAGTATAAGATTTATTGTATTGTATATTTTCCTGTCTCAAAGTAAAAATCTCAATTCTTTTGACCAACCCAGGTGTCTGTTGCACTTTCATTACAACCCCCAAATAAGTCCAATGTCTAGAACCAAGGGAATGGGAGCGATTCAAACCACTCAGAGAGTCAGAGGTGAAGCTGACCACACACACCGCCCCTTACAGGAAGATGACCAGCAATGCATCTACTATTTCTAGGGCCACTTCCTTAAGTACCCTAGGATGTAGATTATCAGGCCCTGGGGATTTATCGGCCTTCAATCCCGTCAATTTCCCTAACACCATTTCCCTACAAATACTGATTTATTTCAGTTCCTCCCTCTCATTAGACCCAATGTTCCCCGACATCTCTGGGAGTTTATTTGTGCCCTCCTTTGTGAAGACAGAACCAAAGTATGTATTTAATTGGTCTGCCATGTCTTTGTTCGCCATTATAAATTCCCCTGATTCTGACTGCAAGGGACCTACGCTTGACTTTACCAATCTTTTTCTCTTCACATATCTATAGAAGCTTTTACAGTCAGTTTTTATGTTCCCTGCAAGCTTACTCTCAGTACTACAGGGCTCCTCCAGAATGGTCCAGGCAGCAGAGGCATTGTTTGAGAATGCCAATGGTCTGCTCTATCAGATTCTGTGTGGCAGCATGGCTCTCATTGTACGCATGCTGGCCACATGTGGTTGGGTTGCGGAGCGGAGTTATGAGCCAGGTGGTCAGCGGATAGCCCTTGTCGCCCAGTAGCCACCTTCTGGTTTGTCTTGATGGCTCAAAGACTGAGAAAACAGCAGACTGGCACAGAATGAAAACATCATGACTGCTGCCAGGATACCGGGCTTCATCATCCTAATATGCTGAGCATGGTTGCACACCAACTGCACATTCAGAGAGTGATAACCTTTGCGGTTGCAGTACATCTCAGCATTTAGATACGGTGCACGCAAATCCACGTGCGTGCAATCGATTGCGCCCTGCACCTTGGGGAAGCCCGCTATCCTGGCAAAGCCACGTGCACACTCCGCCTGCTTCTCTCTGGTCAGAGAGAAGATAATAAATCTCCCTCTCCTAGCATAAAGAGTGTGTGTCACTCACTTATGCAGCATTGGACGGTGAACTGGGAGATGTTACAGATATCGCCTGCTCCAGCCTAGAAGGATCCCTACGTGAAGAAATTCAAGGCCACGGTCCCCTTCACAGTCACTGGCAGCATTGTCCTTGCCTTGATGTGAGGCTGCAGGTCTGGTTGCAAGAGGTGGCAGGATTCTGTGAGCAGCTCCTTCGTAAAGCACAGACGCCTCACACACTGCTCCTTGCTCAGGTTGAGGTAAGAGAATTGCTCTCGGATGACCCTAGTTGGTAAGGCCTCCTGCTGTGAGCCCTTCTCCCCCTCCTCCTCCTGCCTCTATGAGGAGCTTGTCTTCCTCTTTGCTGCCTCTGCTCCATCTCCCTGTCATGCTGCAGGCCAGGGGGGATGACAACTAGAGCGCCCATGACTGGGAGCAAGTGGTCTGACCGGAACTCTTGAAGTCAGAAGCAAGGCCTTCTCCACTTGCACCACCACTCCCTGTCACCTGACCAACTTTAAACAACTCTAGAACGCTCCAAACACTTCCACAAACTTACACAGAGCCAGTAGCAATGAACCAGCAACTCATCTGAGAATGGTTGATAATCCCTTTAAATATTACTGGTAGGGTCCCTTGCAGCTTCTGAATGCATGTTCAGCTGTGTGAGGTTACTCCCAGCGCTTAGAACAAAAATGGCAGCACTGGCGTCAAATCAGCATTGCACGCTGATTGGCGTCACGATCTTCCTACTCTACATACTTCTGGCGCACGCCCCCAGTGCCAACACTAACGCCCTCACCAAGATGCTGCCCAGCGCGGCCCACACCAGAATTGTGCAGCATGGCTCGGACGACATTTTGAATTAAAATGGCAGCCGTAGCGCCCAAACAACGGGTGCTACACAACCGAATTTTTAGCCCATTGAGCTCTGTCAAAATAAAATAAGATACTAATCTGTGTCTGATTGAGGAGAGTGCAATAACAAATTAAGCATTTTAGAATTGTTTTATTTCCTGCCTCCTATAATTCCAACATGATGTCTGAGTTCCAACAGTTTTAGGTAGGAGGCCATTTGAAAATTAATAAATGTTACTCCAAAGATAGAAAAGTGTGACATGATTGAAATTCACCCATGAAATCGAGAGGTCTTGATTAAATCAGGACACTTGAAAGGCATGTTATCACCTGTGCTAAGCAGAATGTACGAGAGTCACTGTCATATTGACTTGAGATCTCCTTGAGTAGGGAACATGAGTCTGACAGGTAATAAGACACGGGTGGAACTAGTGAGATAAGACTGAAGGGAAAGTCACAGGCTGTGGTGACAAAGATGTCTGAAAGTCATGATACAGGTCTGGAACAAGCTTGATAATCTAAGGATGAAACTCATTGGTTAGAGCTGTTGACAAGTGCCAGAACCAAAAATTACAAGCTTGGGACAAAGGGAAAGCTAAGACAGCTCCTTTGGTACTTGTTCAGAAGGTTTCTGCTGTCGCAGTGTGTCTGGAACAAAACAGAGAGCAATAGATTTCAGTTATAATTCAATCCTCGCTTTTGAAACTGAAATGTTTGGATAATCAACTTTGTGAATAATATGCCTAACGCATGCATTTAGTAGCCTGGAGCAATAATTTATTTTTGTAATTTTCAGTTGCTGCTGTTTCTGTGCATTTTTTCAGTAAAAATACTATATCTTAAAGATATCAGAGGAAACTGACTTGGAGGAAATTCTGAGTTGAACTCCATTGAAGCTGAATTAACAGATATAATTAAACCATCAATATTACAAATACTGTAACAGTTCCTCTTTACACATCATAGATTACAACATAAACTTGCTTTTATATATTGCCAAAAGCTTGGTCAAAGAGGTGGGTTTTAAGGAGGATCAAAGGAGAAGAGGGATGTGGAGAAGTGGAAGGATTTAGGGAGGAAATTTGAGATTTGGCAGCCTAAATGGCTGAAAGCATGGCCAGCAATGGTGGGGTGAAGGAAGGGGTGGGTGCATAAGAGGCCAGTTAGAGGAATGGATGGTTCTGGAGGAGTTGTATGGCTGCAGGAGGTTAGAGATAAGGAGGGACAAGGTCATGAAGGGATGTAAACACGAGGATGAGAATTTTGAATTGGAGACCTTTGGTGACTAGGAGCCAATGTAGACCAGCAAACACAGGGATGATGGGTGAACGGGACTTGGTGCGAGATAGAACATGGGCAGCAGGGATTTAGATGAGCTGAAGTTTATCAAGAAAGATGGGAGGATAGCCGGGAAAGTACTGGAATAGTTGGAGGTGACAAAGACATGGATGAGAGTTTCAGGAGGAGATGGACTGAGGCATGGGCAGAGGTGGATGATGTTGAAGAAGTGGAAGTAGGTGGTCTTTGCAATGGAAAAAATATGGGCCTTTAAATTCGGCCATGCAGCTTCCCGGTGTCCTACCACGGTTGTTCTGGTATCATCCACTCCGCCTGCAGCCACCCTAGCTCACGCTGTGACACTGGCCTAGTAAGCCTCTAATATGATGGGCAGGTCGTGCAGGCATATTTCTGGGCAGAGGTGTGCCACCCGTCTTATTGGGAAAAGAAAATTAGTAAAATATTCAAATGAGGAGCCTAATGCTTGTTTGAGGCCCCCACTTCAAGATTGGTTTGCCCTGAGGTAGCCTGCGCCAGCTTCTACTTAACCAACATCTGCCACCATTCAGTAACCAAGGAAATAAAGCACGCTCAATGATCACAAAGCACTTACACACTTTGCTTTTCATCTCAACATTTTACCAACAAATGCACAAAAAGATTAAGGTACATATGCATACACCCTGCGAATATGAATATTGAAATTACATAAGTGTCTATTACTCATTCTTTATTTACTAATCAGAAATGTAATCAGCCACATCTGGATTCCCAATTAGCCACATGTGGCAAATGTCATGGGCAACACTGTTCTAAGTCACCATTGGGTACATTGCAGGTGCAGACATATTTACAGTTCCACACAACAGGTACAAAATACTCCTTCCCTGATACAAATTGGGCTGAAGATTCCTCCCAGTATCCTCTTATTTAAATTGTATGGGGCTGTATTGCAGAAATGCTTCGTGTTATTGTCCTCAGACTGCTCATAAAGAGCTTGTGCTCTGCCTCGGTTGGCTATCTTGTTACTGACCTTGTTTAAAATACTTTAATTAAAAAGAAACTTTAAAAAATGCTTCATCATGCAAAACAAACTTCTTGTAGCTGGAAACTGGTTGTAATGATTTATAACAGGATTCTGGTACAGACTTATTTATGCAGATTTCATCAGTTGTAGATAAAGTGAGCAAACAGCTACCACCTAAGCAATTTGTTATTGCTGTGGAAGAATGCAAGTATTACCTATAAATATGCAAATTTTTTCAACTGCCTTAGTGTGTCATGTCAAGAAATATATGTACCATATTTTTATTGCTGGAAAAGGCATAATTGTAGAAGAAATCAAATTATAATTCTTTACAGAGTTAAAGCTGTTCTGTCCCATGAACACATTTATTCCTTATAGAAGGGTGAGATTCAAATAGTTGACCGAGTAAAGATCACATCTGAGTGCAGTTCATTTTGAAGATTTCCTCTTATACCAGATTGTTATTGTTCTCATGCACTTTTATTTATAAATGCAACTATAATCTTGCAATGCAACTCAACAGTTTGATTCAGTGATTTCGGATGAACTGGAATCATAAGGTTATGGTTATTTAGATTTGACGGTAAAGCAATATGAGAGGAATTTTAATTAGGGTGGTAAAATGCAAATATCTTCATGAAAATGATGGATAGATGCAAATTTAGTGAGTGAGCTCCAGTACTTGATTCATGATCCTTCAAAATGGAAAAACATAGGGCTGGATTTTCAGGGGGGTCAGCGAGCGCGATTGGTGGTAGGTCGGGTGGGAAAATGATTTTTTTCCCCAACAGGTCGGGGCCTCGCTGTGAACCCGCCGCCACACGCCATTCCCCGTTGTCGGGTCTGTCAGCGCTGAGCTGGGGAACCCAATTCAGGTCATTATGACCTTATTTAGAGATGATTAAGAACACATTTGAGCTGACCTTTTGATTTCATATGCTCGCCCATAGAATCCTCGCTGCTTGGGGATCACGTCTGTTAAGCTGAGGCAGGAGGTTACTAGCCATTGAATCAGCTGTTAAGTTGACAGCTTCAAATGTAAAGTGAAAGCTCACACCTTACAGAGATATCTTTCCTCAGCCACAAGCTCTTCCTCACTGCATTTCCACAACAGATTCACCATGATGCAAGTCTTTACACAAGTCTCCATCCAGTCTGACCTCATTACCTCTCTCACCATTGACAGATCGCTTCTGTCATCTCTACTTCATCTGCCATCTATTCCATCAGCATGGGTGCCCTTTATACTGCCTCACCTTGTGTGATGAAATATATGCCTTCATCAGCCCCTGTGTTTTACCTGCTTTGTATTGTGTGTACCGCCCCCTTTTTCCTATTGTGTGTATTGGTTACGCCCCTGTCTTTTGTCATATAAAGGTCTCAAGAGCTGTATGAGTCATTCTATCAGACGAACCCGATGTGGAAAGACCTGCAATGTTCTTAGTGATTAAAAGCTTTCAGTTGAATCCTTTAAACTCCTTGTCTTTGAGTTATTGATGGCACATCACCTTGGTCCTCAGAATCCCACCACGATCAGCCCCAACACCAGCGGCAGCATGCACACCAGCAGCACCAACAACAACACCAAGCTTCTCCATAATCAACTGATGCTGCACAGTGTTGTGTATGTACCTTTAAGAGAATAACTGGTCTCAGACTGCAATACCGGCAGTGACCACCCCTGTATAAAAGGCGCTAGATAGCCTCTGTTGGTTAGTTTCGTTTATGCCTTTCACCAGTAAAGACTTGTTTGTTTCTCTCCTGCTAGTCCGTGTCTCAATCATTCACGGACTTAACACACAGGACACAGGGCATCAGCACCCGAGCACATTGCTGCCCAGGAGGCCAGATTTACTTCACTTGATGCTGCACACCCTGGCTGCCACATGATGTGCCAGGTTGACACCACCCCACACCAACACCATAAAGCATCCCTACAATGCCCAAGCCATTCCTTTCACATATTTATTTCTTAGCCTTGGTATCATCCTAGCAATCTTCACATGCTTCTGGGCATTAAGCCTATTACAACCACAGCAACTACCCAGTGACTGAAACTCGTTGTTAAAAAATCTTGATAAGCATCTGCTTGCCTTTTACATGCAAAACATGTACATCCACCTATTCACATGAATTAATTTAACAATGACTGCTGTTTCCCTGTATAATTTATATTGTGAAGTTTGACTTGTGGCTGAGATGTTTCATGATTTATGTAGATACTGAAAAATGAGACTGAGAAACTGCATAATGCCTCGCATCATCCCTGAATGAAGAAATCTTTCAAATTATTTATTTTTGCTTGATGATTAAGGCAGAAATAATATTGACATTTTGCAAAACATCCTAATGGCCAGATTTGCCAGACTTGACAATAAACCAGAGCACAAATTAAGGCTCTGTCAGTGCAAAAATCAGTAGACAGCTGCGTAACCAATTCTGCACGTGTTATAACTAAGTTAGCTAATCTGGCATGCGCATCATTCTGAATATTTACTGGAAGATTCTGGTGCAAATGTAGTGAGTACGAGCTGCTGCTCAGGTTTCCAGGGTACAAAGTTGGTTTTACAGAGGCTAAAGAGGAGGGAGGCTAGCAATACAAGTGCCTTGGCAATTGTTGCAGGGATGCATATTACATAATCAAGTAAAGTTTGTTGCAATAATAACCAGAGCTGGGAGAAACACCAACAGAAGTTTGAGAATCACAGTAAGAGCCACAGTCACCTGTCAGATGTTAATGTTTAAAGGGCCACTAAGGTAGAGATTCCCTCCATAAAGCCCATTTTTTAAATCACACTCAACAGAAAACCAATACAAATACATTCAGTCATACTCTTTCTTTTAAAAGTGCCAGAATGTGGAGCTTCTCAATGATTTAAGCATACTACACTGACAGGTGGGGTATTGCATGTCTGAAATATTGAGGGGAAATTTAACCCCAAAGAATGGGTGGGTTGGGGGGCAGGGTGGGAAGTAAAAAAAATTTAAGTCTCAAACCTGACCTCAACCCGCCCACATCCGGTTTTAATGGAGTCAGGTTGGGGGCAGGCAACCAATCCACTCTCAGGACACGGGTCAGTCAGTCACAGCTTTTAATAAGGCTGCGTACCTCCATTTTAACAGGATTTTTATTTTTAACCTATGGGGGCTGAGTTTCCAGGGGCTGGGGAATTCTAGGGGCTGGGGAATCCCAGCAGGTAAAAGGAGGCGGGAAGGGTCTGATCTATGAAGTAAGTGCATTTACAACACTGCTTGTGGGCAAGGAGGAGCTGGAGTGTTTCCCCCCGCTCCAACAAGCAAATCTCCTTACCAGACCCCAAGGTCTCCGACTGCCCCCAGCCGATCTCCAACTCCCTCCACCTGATCTCCAACTCCCTCTCCACCCCCCGATCTCCGACTCCCCCCTACTTGTTCTCCCTGCGATCTTCTACTCACCCCACCCCCGTGATCTCCGAGCTCCCCACCCCCTGCGATCTCTTACTCCCCCCACACCCCGCGATCTCTGACTAGCCCAACCGTCGTGATCCCCAACTCCCCCACTCCGTGATCTCCCACCTCTCTGTGATCTCCCACCCCTCCGCGATCACCCACCCCTCATGATCTCTCAGCCCTCCGCGATCCCCCCGCCATGATCACCGACTCCCCCAGCCCCCAACCCATGCGATCTCTTACTCCCCCCATACCCTGCGATCTGTAACTCCCCCACTCCTCCGTGATCCCCCACCTCTCTGCGATCTCCCACCCCTCCTTGATCACCCACCCCTCGTGATCTCTCACCACTCCGCGATCTCTCCTCCATGATCACCGACTCCCCCAGCCCCCAACCCATGCGATCTCTTACACCCTCCATACCCTGCGATCTGTAACTACCCCAACCTCCGTGATCTCCAACTCCCCCACTCCTCCATGAGTTCCCACCCCTCCGCGATCTCCCACCCCTCCGCGATCTACCCCCCACCCCACACTCACCGACTCCCCCACACCCCAACCCACGCTGTAGTGTCCGAGTATAAATAATACATGGACTGCAGGAGAACAATAATAACAGGTATTTACTGAACAGAGGGTAACTTAAGACTGAAATACAGAAGCCTGCTATGGCTTTATATACAGGGGTGGTCACTGCCGGTACTGCAGTATAGAATCAGTTCTTCTCTTAAAGGTACATACACAACAATTCCTCCCCTTTTAGATAAACAGTACATAACATTCATTGAACAACTAAATAATAACTAATTACAATTACAATTTTCTCTGTGCTATATACATCAACTGAAATAATCATTTATAAGTTCAGTCTTTGAGGAGGCTTCCTGATCCTGACTGGATAGCGCCTTTTTCGAGTATCCTGTTCTTGCGGCGGAGTTGATTCTGGCTCATTGTCATTGGTTGGTTCGTCAGCTTCCAATACCACTGCTTCTGAGGTAGACGCAATCTGTACTTCGGGTTGATTACCAGGTGCACCTGCTCGTGGTATGGGTTTAGCTTGTTCCTGTGACTCTAGAATCTGGTCAGCATGGCGTCTCACGATGCTCTCTCCAGTGTCCACTGTGTACATTAGTGGTCCCTACTGTGTGCATATCGTTCCTGGCTGCCATTTTTCTGTTCGGTAGTCGTGGGCCAAGACTGGTTGCCCTATCTTGAAGCTCTTGGTTGGCTTCTCATTTATGTGCTGGAATTGCTTATCCTCAACATCTCGTCTTATGTTTGGTTTGAGCAAATCCAGGCGACATCTTAGCCTTCGGTTGAAGAACATTATGGCTGGAGCTTGGTTGGTGACTGCATGTGTCGCATTCCGGTAAGCAAACAAGAAATTATCCACCTTGTGTTGTAGTGGTATGTCGTCATTATGCATTGCCTTTATTGCCTTTTTAAAGGTCTGAACAAACCTCTCAGCCAATCCATTTGTGGCTGGATGATATGGGGCAGATGTGTAATGCTTCACCCCATTATTCCTCAGAAACCTCCGGAAATCCTCTGACACAAACTGTGGCCCATTGTCGGAGCAAATCTGTTCTGGCAAGCCATTCCTGGCGAAGATGGTCCGTAGGACTGCAATAGTTTTCTCTGTGGTGGTGGAGGACATTTTGATGACCTCTGGCCATTTAGAATGGGCGTCCACAGCGATTAGGAACATTGAGTCCATAAATGGACCAGCAAAATCAATGTGTACCCGTTGCCATGGAGATGAGGGCCACTCCCATGGATGTAGTGGGGCCTGTGGTGGAGCGTTTTGGACCTTCTGGCATCCTGTGCATCTCTTGGTCATATCCTCGATTTCTTTATCGATTCCTGGCCACCACACAAATGCCCTGGCTAGGCTCTTCATTTTTACCCCTCCCAGATGACCCTCATGAAGCTCATTGAGCACTCTATCTCTCAACTTGGGTGGAATTACCACTCGGGATCCACACATCAAGGTCCCCCGGCACACTGACAGCTGTTCTCTCCTTGGCGAGAATGCTGGCAACAGTGAGTCGCCATGTGCTGGCCATCCCTTCACCGTCAAGTCATAGGCCTGAGAGAGTGTCGGGTCATTTTGGGTTTCCTTCTCTATACTTGAGTTTGTAACAGGTAGACATTCGACTATGGTCACATGGAATATCTCAACAGGGTCCACTGCAGGTGCTTCCTCTACCGTAGGCAATGGTAGGCCAGACAGCCCATCAGCGTTTCCATGCTTTTTCGTACCCTTGTACTCTATGTCGTACTGATGTGCCCCTAGAAAAAGTGACCATCTTAGCAGCCGTTGCGCCGTCATCACTGGAACGCCCTTCTTTGGGTTAAAAATTGAGACCAGGGGCTGGTGATCAGTCAGTAGGGTGAATTTCTGCCCGTGCAGGTAGTGATTGAACTTCTTCACCCCCCACACCAGGCTGAGGGCCTCCCTGTCAACCTGGGCGTAGTTACGCTCGGCTGAGATTAACGAGCGCGATGCAAAGGCTATTGGCCTCTCTGAACTGTCAAGGAATTTGTGTGACAGCACCGCTCCAATGCCGTAGGGAGATGCATCACATGCTAACCGAATCGGTAGTGTTGGATTGTAGTGGGCCAATACTTCTTTTGAAGTGATTAGGCATTTACATTTCTGAAAGGCACGCTTACACTCATCACTCCATTTCCATGTTACTCCAGTTTGCAGTAGGGCGTTCAGTGGGTGCAGAATTGTAGATAAATTCGGCAAGAACTTTTGCTAGTAGTTCACCAACCCGAGGAACGACCTCAGTTGCGACACATTTTCCGATGCTGGAGCCTTGACTACAGCCTCAATCTTGTCCGGCGGCTTATGCAACCCTTCCTCATCAATCATGTGGCCACAATACGAGATTTGTCTCCTGAAGAACTCGCATTTGGGGCGGTTGGCTCGTAGCCCATATTCCTGTAATCTAGTGAGCACCTGCTCCAGGTTGGCAAGGTGTTTACTGTCATTTTCGCCCGTAACCAGGATGTCGTCCAAATAACACTGGGTCCCCGGGATCCCTTGCAGGACTTGTTCCATCGCCCTCTGCCAAATAGCCGGGGCTGATGCTACCCCGAATACCAGTCGATTGTACTGGTAAAGGCCTTTCTGAGTGTTTATCGTGAGGTATTTCCTAGATGCTTCTTCCACCTCCATTTGTAGATACGCTTGGGCCAGATCAATCTTTGTAAAGCGTTTCCCTCCAGATAGTGAGGTGAAAATATCTTCTATCCGCGGAAGTGGATATTGTACTGTGTGCAGGACTGGGTTCACAGTCACCTTGAAGTCCCCACAGATGCGGACCTTCTTCGGTTACCCAGGCGTGCTGCTCAATGATTTCTTCATTACAGGAACGATGGGTGTGGCCCACTCGCTCCAGTCCACCTTGGACAGCACACCCGAACACTCCAGACTCTCCAGCTCTGCTTCAACGGCTGGGCGGATCGCGTAAGGTACCGGTCTGGCCTTAAAAAAATTTGGGTTTGCGTTATCTTCGATTTTTATCGTTGCCGTTACTCCTTTTAGAGTCCCACGTCCTTGTTGGAACACTTATTTCGCGTCAGTTAGAATTTTTGACAGTCGTCCAGGTGTGACGTCATCATCCTTTTTATCAGTCACAGTTAGCGCCTGAATGGAATGCCAATCCAATTGTATTTTTCGGATCCATTCACATCCCAATAATGGTGGTCCTCCATCTGGTAGCATATATAGATACAGTTTCTGTGTTTCCTTGCCGTTGTATTCAACTGGCACCCTTATTTTTCCTCTGGGGTAGACTTTTTGCCCCGTGTATGTCTTCAATACAATGGACGTGTCCTTCAAGTGTATGTGTGAGAATAGCCGCTCATAGTCTCGTTGATTCATGACAGTTAGGGCTGATCCTGTATCCAATTCCATCTTTACTGGGGACCCTGCTATCATGAGGGTGACCCAAATGGTTCGGTGATCCTCCTTTGCAATCACGTTGTGTAACTTTAGACAACTTAGTCTCCTGCTCCCGGAGTCCTTATCACTCTCCTGATCTTCCGAACTACTGTCTGTCAATTTCTTTACTTTCTTGTACTTTTCCTTAGTAGTTCTTGTAGTGTTGGTTTTCTTTCCCGACCTGCAGACTCTTGCTATGTGTCCCATTTTCCCACATTGCCTGCATACTTTGTCCTTAAACCAGCAGTCCTTCTGATCATGGGTTGTTCTGCCGCAGCGATAGCACTTTTCTGCTCCGTACGCCATTTTGTTAGCGCTGTATTCTTGTGGTTTCTGTTGTATTTCCGCAGCTCCCCGTGCTGCTGCTTCGTAGGATACTGCCACGCTGAAAGCCTGTTCTAGCGTCAGGTCCTTTTCCGAAAGTAGTCGTTTCTGGGTTCCTTCACTCTGGAGCCCGCAGACAAACTTATCCCGTAAGGTGTCTGCCAGTCGTGCTCAGAACTGGCAGTGCTTTGATAACTTGCGTAGTTCCGTAAGATAGTCAGCATTGCTCTCATCTTTGTGCTGGTTTCTTTTATGGAACTTGAATCTTTCTGCTATCAGCAGTGGTGTAGGGTTTAGGTGTTCCTGTAAGATATGAACAATCTCTTCAAAACTTTTCTCCATTGGTTTAGCTGGGGTAATTAAATTCCGCAATAGGCCGTACGTTCTCGCGCCCATCAAATTTAATAATACCGATGCCTTCTTTCCATCGGCCACCTCATTTGCCTTGCAGTACACTTCAATTCTTTCCACATACGTGGTCCAGTCTTCTACTTCGTTGTCGAAAGCAGTGATACTGCCACTTTTCGGCATCTTCGGTGATTTAAAATGGCGCCTCCCGCGCTTTTTCTTCTTCACCAATGGATTAAAATGGCGCCTCCCGCGCTTTTCCTTCTTCCCCAATGGAATAAAATGGCGCCTCCTGTGCTTTTCCTTCTTCCACTTGCTGCCACGCTGCTCCTAGCGTTCTGCAGGGTAATGGCGGTGACCCGTGGCTTCGGCGCGTCTCACTTTTCCTTCCCCTTGTTTTATTTTCGCTACGCTGCCCGGTTCTTGAGCACCGACCGTGCCCTGTACGCTCCACCCTCTCTCTCTCTCTTTTACTCCCGACGACGCTGCACGGCCCCTTTGCAGAGCCGCTCGATCGAGCTCGAGCCCGCCGCAGTACGGAAGGATCAGCGCACTACCTGCTACCAGCACGATTTGCTGGAACACCTTGACTGGGGAGCCAAACCTAGCTCTCCACAGCCTCTGCTGCAACTCTCTGAACTCTGATTAATCCTTGGGCGGTTGCCTGCGGTCGACGCCCGTTGTTCTGACTTCGACCTCCGAGAAGCTTCTTCTCAGGGAAAGATCCCCGTGAGGTGATGCAGTACTGCAGGTGAGTTCAAACCTGTTCGTCGCCAATGTAGTGTCCGAGTATAAATAATACACGGACTGCAGGAGAACAATAATAACAGGTATTTACTGAACAGAGGGTAACTTAAGACTGAAATACAGAAGCCTGCTATGGCTTTATATACAGGGGTGGTCACTGCCAGTACTGCAGTATAGAATCAGTTCTTCTCTTAAAGGTACATACACAACACACGCGATCTCCTATTTCCCTGGCACCTGCTCCCCAGCCTATCAATCTGGCTGGCTGTCGGGCGGGAAGCCTGCTGAAAACATTAAAAAAAATATCCTGAGGTTAATTTCAGCAGGAAGTCTGGGAAACCTGCTCAGATCTATCCTTTTTTTGATCCACAATAGATGACTTCACACTTAACCTGTGTTGAAATCCATCTGCCACAGTTTTGCCCACTCACTTAATCTATCAATGTCTCTTTGTAATTTTATGCTCTCGTCTAGACTACTTACTATGGCACCAATCTTTGTGTCATTGGCAAACTTGGATATATGGCTCTCTATTATGCTATTTAAGTCATTAATAAATATAGTAAATAGTTGAGGCCCCAACACAGATCCTTGTGGGACACCACCAGTTACTTCCTTCCAATTTGAATACATGCCCATTGTCCCTACTCTCTGTCTTCTACCGCTTAATCAATCTCCTAACCTGGTCAATAATTTACCTTCAATTCCATGAGCTTTAATTTTAGCTAACCATCTCTTATGTGGAACCTTACCGAATGCCTTCTGGAAGTCCATATAAACTGCATCCATAGACATTCCCCTGTCTATTACTTTAGTTACTTCCTCAAAAAATTCAGTTATGTTCGTTAGACATGACTTACCCATTACAAACCCATGTCAAGTAAGTGATGTCACCAGTTTTATAGTCCCAAGAAACTGAGAACAAGGAAGCTAATCATTTGGTGTAACCTTTGTCCCTTGAACCTATTCCCTCCCTTCCTTGGCTGCCAGAGTGGCATGTACTCGATTTATACTTTTACAATTGATAACCTGGGAAAGGAATCAGACCACATGATTTAAAGAAAGAGAGAAAGACCTTGCATTTATATTGCACCTTTGACTACCTCAGGATGTCCAAAATCACTTTACAATCAATTAAGTGCTTTTTTTTTAAAAGTCTAGTCATTGTTGTAATGTAGGGCTTGGTGTCTACCCTGGGATGCTAAGTGCAAGAGTTTTAACTAATATGCCATATGTTTTCACGTGTAACATGCAACACTTTACATTGAAAATGGGCAGACAGACCAGGTGCATGTTACATGTGAATAACAAAAGCAGATCTCACAGATTGTCACATATAAAATGCAGAGGCTGAAAATCTGTGGTGACCACATCCTCATGTAAGTGCTGCCAGCATCCTCCACTGCTGACCCCAGCAGACTTCCGAGGGTTAGAGGGAGGTTCCTGGCAATGGTGGATGACTGTGCCATGAGGGATGCATCTGGTGTGCCCACCTGCTGAAAAAGGCTACAAACTGTGGTGCTGATTGAAAGGTCTGCGGGGGGGGGAGGGTGGCAAGTTTGCCCCCGGAAAGAGGAGAGGGAAGAGGTGACCCATCAGATCCCTTTGTCAGGGCTTGAAATGTCTTGTAAAAACTTAGCTCCGCTTTAGAGTTCCAGCCAGGACCCAAGCTTGGAGTCTAAGTGGGCCCCACTTCTGCCATTCAGCAGGGTCAACTGGTCTCACCTGGCATTGTGGTTGCCTATGATCCACCCCAATGCTGAGAGCCCTGATGCAGAAACTCCAGGAAAGGGAGCACCTGCCCCTGGCCTTGTCCCCTGCTATTCCCCTGGCCTTTCCCCCTGCTATTCCCCTGGCCTTGTCCCCTGCTATGTCCCTGGCCTTGTCCCCTGCTATTCCCCTGGCCTTGTCCCCTGCTATTCCCCTGGCCTTGTCCCCTGCTATTCCCCTGGTCTTGTCCCCTGCTATGTCCCTGGTCTTGTCCCCTGCTATGTCCCTGGTCTTGTCCCCTGCTATTCCCCTGGCCTTGTCCCCTGCTATTCCCCTGGCCTTATCCCCTGCTATTCCCCTGGCCTTGTCCCCTGCTATTCCCCTGGTCTTGTCCCCTGCTATTCCCCTGGCCTTGTCCCCTGCTATTCCCCTGGCCTTGTCCCTTGCTATCCCCCTGGCCTTGTCCCCTGCTATTCCCCTGGCCTTGTCCCCTGCTATTCCCCTGGCCTTGTCCCCTGCTATTCCCCTGGCCTTGTCCCCTGCTATTTCCCTGGCCTTGTTCCCTGCTATTCCCCTGGCCTTGTTCCCTGCTATACCCCTGGCCTTGTCCCCTGCTATGCCCCTGGCCTTGTCCCCTGCTATTCCCCTGGCCTTGTCCCCTGCTATTCCCCTGGCCTTGTTCCCTGCTATTCCCCTGGCCTTGTCCCCTGCTATTCCCCTGGCCTTGTCCCCTGCTATTCCCCTGGCCTTGTCCCCTGCTATTCCCCTGGCCTTGTCCCCTGCTATTCCCCTGGCCTTGTCCCCTGCTAGTCCCCTGGCCTTGTCCCCTGCAATTCCCCTGGCCTTGTCCCCTGCTATTCCCCTGGCCTTGTCCCCTGCTATGCCCCTGGCCTTGTCCCCTGCTATTCCCCTGGCCTTGTCCCTGATGCGCCATCAATTACTCAAAAGACTGAGGTTGAGCGAGTAACAATCAGGCTTTTATTAACTAAAGAATGAAGGTCTTGCCTCGAGTGGTCGACCCGTCCAGAATACTAAGGGACTGGGAGGTAGTCACTTATATACCTGGAATAGTGGGAGGAGTCAGCCGAGGCATGTCCAGACCTGTACCTAGTGGAATACACATACAGACACAGACAGGTTATAACAGTGGTTTACCACAGTCCCCTGCTATTCCCCTGGCCTTGTCCCCTGCTATTCCCCTGGCCTTGTCCCCTGCTATTCCCCTGGCCTTGTCCCCTGCTATTCCCCTGGCCTTGTCCCCTGCTATTCCCCTGGCCTTGTCCCCTGCTATTCCCCTGGCCTTCTCCCCTGCTATCCCCTGGCCTTGTCGCCTGCTATTCCCCTGGCCTTGTCCCCTGCTATGCCCATGGCCTTGTCCCCTGCTATTCCCTTGACCTTGTCCCCTGCTGTTCCCCTGGCCTTGTCCCCTGCTATTCCCCTGCCCTTGTCCCCTGCTATTCCCCTGGCCTTGTCCCCTGCTATTCCCCTGGCCTTGTCCCCTGCTATTCGCCTGGCCTTGTCCCCTGCTATTCCCCTGGCCTTGTCCCCTGCTATGTCCCTGGCTTTGTCCCCTGCTTTGACCCTGGCCTTGTCGCCTGCTATTCCCCTGGCCTTGTCCCCTGCTATTCCCCTGGTCTTGTCCCCTGCTATGCCCATGGCCTTGTCCCCTGCTATTCCCCTGGCCTGTTCCCCTGCTATTCCCCTGGCCTTATTCCCTGCAATTCCCCTGGCCTTGTCCCCTGCTATCCCCTGGCCTTGTCGCCTGCTATTCCCCTGGCCTTGTCCCCTGCTATGCCCATGGCCTTGTCCCCTGCTATTCCCTTGACCTTGTCCCCTGCTATTCCCCTGGCCTTGTCCCCTGCTATTCCCCTGACCTTGTCCCCTGCTATCCCCCTGGCCTTGTTCCCTGCTATTCCCCGGGCCTTGTTCCCTGCTATTCCCCTGGCCTTGTTCCCTGCTATTCCCCTGGCCTTGTCCCCTGCTATCCCCCTGGCCTTGTCCCCTGCTATTCCCCTGGCCTTGTCCCCTGCTATTCCCCTGACCTTGTCCCCTGCTATCCCCCTGGCCTTGTTCCCTGCTATTCCCCGGGCCTTGTTCCCTGCTATTCCCCTGGCCTTGTCCCCTGCTATTCCCCTGGCCTTGTCCCCTGCTATCCTCCTGGCCTTGTCCCCTGCTATTCCCCTGGCCTTGTCCCCTGCTATTCCCCTGGCCTGTTCCCCTGCTATTCCCCTGGCCTTATTCCCTGCAATTCCCCTGGCCTGTTCCCCTGCTATTCCCCTGGCCTTATTCCCTGCAATTCCCCTGGCCTTGTCCCCTGCTATCCCCTGGCCTTGTCGCCTGCTATTCCCCTGGCCTTGTCCCCTGCTATGCCCATGGCCTTGTCCCCTGCTATTCCCTAAACCTTGTCCCCTGCTATTCCCCTGGCCTTGTCCCCTGCTATTCCCCTGACCTTGTCCCCTGCTATCCCCCTGGCCTTGTTCCCTGCTATTCCCCGGGCCTTGTTCCCTGCTATTCCCCTGGCCTTGTTCCCTGCTATTCCCCTGGCCTTGTCCCCTGCTATTCCCCTGGCCTTGTCCCCTGCTATTCCCTTGACCTTGTCCCCTGCTATTCCCCTGGCCTTGTCCCCTGCTATTCCCCTGACCTTGTCCCCTGCTATCCCCCTGGCCTTGTTCCCTGCTATTCCCCGGGCCTTGTTCCCTGCTATTCCCCGGGCCTTGTCCCCTGCTATTCCCCTGGTCTTGTTCCCTGGTATCCCCCTGGCCTTGTCCCCTGCTATTCCCCTGGCCTTTTCTCCTGCTATTCCCCTGGCCTTGTCCCCTGCTATTCCCCTGGCCTTGTCCCCTGCTATCCCCCTGGCCTTGTCCCCTGCTATCCCCCTGGCCTTGTCCCCTGCTACTCCCCTGGCCTTGTCCCCTGCTATTGCCCTGGCCTTGTCCCCTGCTATCCCCCTGGCCTTGTCTCCTGCTATTCCCCTGGCCTTTTCCCCTGCTTTTCCCCTGGCCTTGTTCCCTGCTATTCCCCTGGCCTTGTCCCCTGCTATTCCCCTGGCCTTGTACCCTGCTATTCCCCTGGCCTTTTCCCCTGCTATTCACCTGACCTTGTTCCCTGCTATCCCCCTGGCCTTGTCCCCTGCTATTCCCCATGACCTTGTCCCCTGCTATTCCCCTGGCCTCGTCCCCTGCTATTCCCCTGGCCTTGTCCCCTGCTATTCCCCTGGCCTTGTCCCCTGCTATTCCCCTGGCCTTGTCCCCTGCTATTCCCCTGGCCTTGTTCCCTGCTATTCCCCTGGTCTTGTCCCCTGCTATTCCCCTGGCCTTGTCCCCTGCTATTCCCCTGGCCTTGTCCCCTGCTATTCCCCTGGCCTTGTCCCCTGCTATTCCCCTGGTCTTGTCCCCTGCTATTCCACTGGCCTTGTCCCCTGCTATTCCCCTGGCCTTGTCCCCTGCTATTCCCCTGGCCTTGTCCCCTGCTATTCCCCTGGCCTTGTCCCCTGCTATTCCCCTGCCCTTGTTCCCTGCTATTCCCCTGGCCTTGTCCCCTGCTATTCCCCTGGACTTGTCCCCTGATATTCCCCTGGCCTTGTCCCCTGCTATTCCCCTGGTCTTGTCCCCTGCTATTCCACTGGCCTTGTCCCCTGCTATTCCCCTGGCCTTGTCCCCTGCTATTCCCCTGGCCTTGTCCCCTGCTATTCCCCTGGCCTTGTCCCCTGCTATTCCCCTGCCCTTGTTCCCTGCTATTCCCCTGGCGTTGTCCCCTGCTATTCCCCTGGACTTGTCCCCTGCTATTCCCCTGGCCTTGTCCCCTGCTATTCCCCTGGCCTTGTCCCCTGCTATTCCCCTGGCCTTGTCCCCTGCTATTCCCCTGCCCTTGTTCCCTGCTATTCCCCTGGCCTTGTCCCCTGCTGTTCCCCTGGCCTTGCCCCCTGCTATTGCCCTGGCCTTGTCCCTTGCTATTCCCCTGGCCTTGTCCCCTGCTATTCCCCTGGCCTTGTCCCCTGCTATGACAGCGGCCTTGTTTGGGGTGAGAAAAGGCTTTGGCCCAAAGAAGGTCCAACATAAGGCTGAAACCAATGTGGCTGCAGTTCGCAGTGTTGAAAGGGGTTGCAGGGTGTCAGAGCTGTCCAGCTATCTGTCCTCCAACAGGTTACTTGGATTGCTGAGACGCCACCCCCGGGGAGTGGCAGTGGCTCCGTGGAGCCCCAATCTGCTGTCCTGTCTCAGAATGAGAGCATTTGTCTTCCCATCCCTGACACTCTGCCAGTGTCCTTGCTTTTGTCTGACAGCCAGCCAGCCCGGATTGCTGTTGCTCATGCTGAGGTGGTGCAGTCCGAAGCCGGGCCTTCTAGGCTCAGAGCTGCTCAAGGTCATCCTGCAAGGCCATCTGCAGTCTCCCTCACTGAAAGTAAGCAGCCTTCCACCAGCCATGCTGCAGTCACTGGGGTAGCACTGCTTAGGAACACTCGGACAGGCAATGGCACACAGAAGACAGGCACTAAGGGAATGCACAAGGGTTATTAGTTGACTTTGGCATGTAATATTAGATTGTTTGATTTATAAATTTGGTTTGGAATGTTTGTTTTGTGGTGGCTTTTATTGTAGCATTGTGGCCAAGAAGATGCTGCGATGGTCAGTAACAGAGGGAAGGTAAGGTGTGGGACTATTGGTGAATGGGGAATTGGGGCTGGGGTCACTGGTACCGCAGTCGGATGAGTCGATCACGGACAGCCTGGCCAGAAAGAGGCTGTGTTTATTGCCTCCTCCACTCCTCCTCCTTCTCCTCCTCAGCCTCTTCCTCCTCCTTCTCAGCTCTTCGCCGTATACGTGGTGGCAAGGGCTATGCCCTCATGATGGCAAGGCTGTGCAGCATGCAGCAGACCATGCCAAATTTGAGACACACTCTGGCTCGTACTGCCAGGCTCCTCCAGAGCGGTCCAGGCAGCGGAAGCGTTGTTTAAACACCCCAATGGTCTGCTCGATCCTATTCTGTGTGGCAGCATGACATTCGTTATATGCTTGCTGAACACGTGTGCTTGGGTTGCCAGGTAGTCATGAGCCAGGTGGTCAGCGGATATCCCTTGTCACAACGTAGCCACCCTCTGGTTTGGAGTGGTGGCTCAAATGCAGATGGTACCGTGGACTGCCGCAGAATGAAGGCATCATTATGCTGCCAGGATAGCGAGCGTTGGTCTGCATGCTTTGCTGCATATGGTCATGCATCAACTGAACCTTTTGGTTGCGGTGCATCTCTGATATCTGCAAAGCGACGTGTGTGTAGTCAATGGCACCCTGCACCATAGGTAAATCTGCTATCCTGGCGAAGCCATGCGCTCACTCCGCCTGCTTCTCTGGGCGAGGGAGAATGAAATGTATTCACCTCTCTTTGTCTACATAGCCTCAGTGACCTTCCTTATGCAACAGTGCACGGTAAACTGGGAGCTGTTGGAAATATCGCCTGCTCCAGCCTGGAAGGAGCCCGATGCATAAAAATTCATGGCCGTGCTCACCTTCACAGCCACTGTCAATGCCGTCCTCACCCTGCTCTGAGGCTGCAGTTCTGCCTGCACCAGGTGGCAGATTTCAGTGGGCACCTCCTTAGTGAAGTGGTGACGTCACATACACTGTCCCTTGCTGAGGTTGAGCAGGAGAATTACTCGCTGAAGACCCTGGGTGGATATGGCTTCCTGCTGAGAGCCCTCCTCCTCCTCCTCCCCCTCCTCCTTCCTCTTTGAGCAGCTTTTCCTCCTCTGTGTCGTCTCGGCTCATTCTTCCCATCATGCTGGAGGCCAAGGGAGAAAGAAACTGCAGCAACCATGTCTGGGAGCAACTGGTCTGAGCAGAAGCCTTGAAGTAACCTGCCTTACCAGTCACTGGAGACTTCAGCAACTTCAAATAAGATAACAAACCATCAAATAATTCTACAAACTCACCAAGAGCTAGTAGCAATCAATCCGCAACTAACCTGAAAGCAGTTATGATCCCTTTAAATAGCGCTGGTGGGGGGTACTTCCTGCTGCTGAATGCATGTGCAGCTGTGCATGTTTAAGAGAGAGTGTTAGCTGGAGCACTGAGGTCAAAAATGGCAACGCTGGCATCAAATCAGCGTTACTTGCTGACTGACGGCACAATCTGCGTACTTTGCGTACTTCCAGCACATGTTCCCAGCGCCCACGTGAATGGCCTCACCAAAATGGCGGCCCACACCGGAAGTGAGCACGCGTGGCGCAGACACCATTTTGGACCTAAAACGGCACCCGTAGCACTGAAAAACCGTGCGTTAAGGAGTCGGATTTTACGGACTTAGGGGGAAAAATTCGGTTGCGCCCCCTTTGGGGCGCTAACTTCACTGGGGCGCTACTTTTAGCACCATGAAAAAGTTAACACCCCTGCTCCATAAATTGAGTGGTAGCGCCCCAAGCAGGAGGCGTTCCTCCGCCTTCCATTCAATATCTCACCTCCTGACTCCCCAAAGCCTTTCCGCCATCTACAAAGCACAAGTAAGGAGTATGATGGAATACTCGCCACTTGCCTGGATGAGTGCAGCTCCAACAACACTCAAGGAGCTCGACACCATCCAGGTGATTGGCTTGATTGGCACCCCATCCACCACCTTAAACATTCACTCCCTCCACCACCGACGTACTGTGACTGCAGTGTATACCATCTACAAGATGCACTGCAGCAACTCGCCAAGGCTTCTTCAGCAGTACCTCCCAAACCCACGGCCTCTTCCACCTAGAAGGGCAGCAGGCGCCTGGCAACACCACCACCTCCAAGTTCCCCTCCAAGTCACACATCATCCTGACTTAGAAGTATATCGCCGATCCTTCATCATTGCTAGATCAAAATCCTGGAACTCCCTACCTAACAGCACTGTGGGAGTACCATCACCACACGGACTGCAATGGTTCAAGGAGGCAGCTCATCACCAACTTCTCAAGGACAACTAGGGATGGGCAATAAATTCTGGCCTTGCCAGCGACGCCCAGATCCCATAAACGAACAAAAAAATGTTTTAAATCGCGGTGCTACACGCAACAGCACCACGCGCATCGGCACAAAGCGCCACAGTATTACAGGCCTCCCTCCCCTGATTAAAGGGGTGAGGCCTAGCGCTGCGTGCACCGGGGTTCTGCTGGGCCAACGGGGAGCGGGGTGCCGGGAAAACAGCCCGCCACTCAAGAGGCGTGCCAGACTGCTCGATTGCGGCCGGCACCCCACATGAAGAAGCGGAAGGGGGCAGGTGCTGGCAGGTGGCCCAAAAAAAATGGCCGCCCAGCACCTGCCCTTTAATTTGCGCCGCCGCAGCCGCAAAAGCACTACCCTGACCCTGTCAGACGCATCGTCCAGCGGTAGGTCAGCGGGCGCGACCCAAGTTTGCAGCCAGAGCGCGAACGGGGCGCTGCGCACGGCGATAACATCATCACTGGAGATGCAGCGCTGCAGGGCACTACCGGCCACCGCTGTCGCTAACCTCCCGCTGAATTTCAGGGGAGGCATTAGCAGCGCGGCGCCCAGCTGCTAGGGGCTTTGCGCCCCTCGGAGGCACTAATGGGAGGCACAAACCAACCCAATTTTTCCCCCTTAACCTTTTATTCCATCTGAAAAATAATGTTTGGTGTTGCAAAATGCACAAATCAGGTTGAGTTAACTCACAGCCAATCAATAATTTTACCCAATAGCTTTGTAGCATCCTGATCTCATCTGGGTCAAAGCTGAACACCATGGATACAAGTAAGACCAGGCCAGCCTGTAAGGCAATATCACAGAACTTATTTCTGAGTTTTCATTGTACTTTTTTCCATATTTTTTACATAGCATTGCATGCCATCTGCTTTACGAAACATTTAACTGTATTTTAATTGGAAGATGTTATTGCTTTTGTTTGGAATCTTCTGAGTTGTAAATGATATACTGAAATACTCATGCTGAATGTTTTAATAGCTGAATTCAGCTAAATTGCGAACAGGGATGTGAGAGGAATAATGAGCCTATTATGTTCAGCACCAAAATGTGAAATATACCATGGAAAATTGTTCACGCAAAAATTGAAATCACAAGATTTACATAAGAATTATGAAATTTTTGCACTTTCAACATTCTGAAGGTAATTCTTTACATGTAGCTGCACCATAACTAAAGCTTTGCCTCAATGGCAGAGCTGAAACGGCAAATGTGTATCACTAAACGTATACATATAGCTAGCACTAAAATGTTATTTCCATTTGCTTTGAATGCAGATGAGAACTAGACAGGAGCTGACAATCTGGGATAATGGCTTTTGGTTTACCAGCAGACTGAATTACCTCAGGAGGCAGACAAGTCAGACGTGAAAATATTACCTATGTTTATCCAGAGATGAAATTTAAGACAACCTGTAGTCAGTCAAGACTAAAGTGAAAATGACATGATCAAAATCTGGACTGTCTGGAGAAACAGAAGGAAGAAATAGAGAAGACAAAGGAAAGCAGGCAGCACATGACAAGGGGGCGCACTGGAAATCCAGCCAAAGGTCACCCTTAGATCCTTTAGATAATCCTTTGGATTATTTATGTATTCAGATCCACAGCGTTTTCTGTTAGTTTTGGATTCAAATCCATTGTCTCATTTTCAATTTGAAGTAATCCTTTATGGAACCTGAAATCAGTTGGACAGAAGCACAGCTGTTAGTGGGTTTGTATTTTACAAAGATTTCAAACAAAACACACTCACTGATAACACTGGTTATGAATAATTTGTATTTAAGTGGTAATGCAATAATAATCTGATTTATCAAAATGTCTGGGTTAGGAAATGGTTGATTTGATAAGTAGCTTACATTCATTGTCATGGTAATCTAATATTGCTTGAGATTTACTCACGGCCTAGCCATGATTTTTGCTTTTAGAACTACCTTAACCCCTTTTGTTTTGCTGCACAAAATATTAAAAAGTACGGTTGGATAAGAATTAATTGGATTCCTACTCTTTAATGCTGAAAATATTAAATTAGAAGCACGTAGGTGTACCAATCTTCCACAAGATTATAAAAAATAAATTTTTAGAAGAAAAACACAATGTGCTTTGACACTGCATCTTAACTCCCTAGGAAGTAGTTTCACACTAATTCCTGTTTATGGCTCATAACCATTTTGCTGACCTCCTCAAAACACATTCCCCGCATGGACCAGTGGTAAATTGTGCATATTAAATGACTTTCAACTTAATGTTCTATTAAAACAGTATGGTCCCAGGAGCAGTCTTTGTACTTAATAACATCTAATCATGTTCTCTCAGTTCAGTTTTCACTTAGCCTGCCCGGTGCGGGGCAATGAATCCCTTGTAATGAAGCATCCCTTAAATTGTGAAATGACCTCAGTTCGGAACCATAAAACTGATCTAACATCACTTTAGGACCCCCCTCCAGATACAAAACCTAATAAAGTGAATGCTTAAGATGTACCACATAACCTACTTGGGGTTTGACATTTTCCATCTAATTTGCAGAACACAGACATTTGCCAGTGGGCACTGACTGGCAATCTAATGAGGATTACAGCATTTTTCACAACAGTGCTACAAGATAACACCATCAATGTCATTTTACTATGCCAGCTCAATACACAGACATAAGTGATACAGTTTAATATGTTCATACAAACTGCCATTGTGATGTCATCTGCTAAAGCCTGCATACATTCTACAGAACTGCAGTAATGATACTGTCTTTCTGGCCCTTGTAGCTATATTTAGAAAAAGTAAAATAATATCATTCTACTCGAGTAACTTGTGAAACTTCTGTTACAATTTTGTTATTTCTAGGTTGGAGTGATATACAGAATTTTAGTAGCTGGCATAATAAATCACAAGGAAAAATTATGTTGCACACAATGGCTCACTAGTGTTTTCTATACTATGTAGAGGTAGTGCTATTTTTGTCTATATAAGAAGCTACAATAAGACAGGCTTCCAAATGCAACTGGGTAAATATTTGAAAAAGAAAAATTTTAAATGGGTATGGGGAAAGGGAACTGGCACGAGCACAATGGGCTCAGCAGCCTCCTTCTGTGCTGTGAAATTCTATGATTCTATGGAAGTCTAGTACAGCTGTGGAGACATCATTGCCTGCACTTATCTTCTGCAATGGTCTATAGTCACTGACAGTGTACTTACATGACAGAATCAGGGGTACATCAGCTATACCAAAAAAATCTTACGTCTCGTGATGGGATGCTACAGGCTGCGGCCTCCTGCGGCCAAATTACTTTTTCGTCCCCCTGCGCACCCACCCCCACAGCCAGCTAGTGAACCTGGCTGGCTGCCAGGCGGAAGCCTGCAAAGTTTTATTCTAATGAGGTCCTGCCGTTAAGGTCGGCAAGGCCTCCACGTCCTTGACGTGACCGGGTGTGCCGCCTGATACTGGGGTCACATGCACCATTCACGCCCCCTCTTCACACCCCCTGTAAAAGTTGAGGTCAATGTTTCAGGTCGATGACCTTTCATCAGAACTGGAAGATGTTAGAGATGAACAGCTTTTAAGTGAGTATAGAAAAAATCAGGTAAGGGTAAATTTATAAATCCAAAGAGAAAAGTCAAGGCTGTAGAGCAGAGTAGAGATTTGGTTAAAATCAAGCAGTGTGTGTCAGGAAGGGACAGAGGCCTAGAAATTGGGTTTTGGCGCAGCCAGGGCTTTAGCGCCGGAAGTTAGTGCCGACGCTAAGTCCCCCTGTGCGCGCCAAAAATTCAGTAGCGCCGCGCCCAAACGGCTGCCGGCGCTACTGGAGGGTTTCAGCGCCTCCCAATGGGCGCTACCTGCCCCATTGCGGCGCTGTTCCGGCGCTGCGGCGCCCGATGCGGTGCGGCAGGCTGGGGAAGTGCAGGCCTCCTCCTTCCGTTAAGGAGGAGCTGCCTGCACCCGACCGCTGGCCGTTGACGGCTGAATAAAAATGAGCCCGGCACCTCGGAGAAGTGCCGGGCTCGCGGCCCACACGCATCTGTGCTGCGGGGGGATCTTGGAGGAGTCCGGGGAGGGAGGTGCGGGCAGGCGGCCGCCGGGGAAGCGGCCGGCCGCCGCGCGACCTTAATGCGCCGGCGCTAACTTCAGCAAGGCACCTTTTACAGAACGTTGCTTGCGGCTGCCACGGGCGAGGCGGCCGCAACTCAATTTCGGAGTTCGGGCGGGTTACCACGGCAACCGGGACGCTGCGCACACCGATGACGTCATCGGTGCCGGCGCAGCGCTACCGGTGCAACGCCGCTTTAGGGCCCCACTCAATTTTTCAAATGGCCATAACTCTGGCGCTAGTCCCTCTAGCGCCTCAAAAGCGGCGCTAAGGCTAGTGAATTTCTAGGCCAGAGAGTTTAACAAAGGCAATAGGGCATTAGTGACTAAGGCCTACAACCTAGGGTTTTAAAAGAGGTAGCTACAGAGATAGTGGATGCAGTGGTTTTGATCTTCCAGATTCTAGAATGGTCCCCGCGGATTGGAAGGTAGCAAATGTAACCCCGCTATTCAAGAATCCCTGATTGGACTGCAGCTCGCCGCTCCCTGTGGCGGTGCTGCAGTGACCTGTGGCTTGGGTTCCCCGCAGCCTTTTGCTGTTAATCTGGGACTGCGTTTTGTCAAGGATTTCTCAAGTCGGCGTTTACTGGGAACGGAGGACTCGGGCCAAGGTTTTACTGGCTGAGGCGTTCGAGTCGACCTGCGAAAAGGTACTTTGGGCGTGGCTCCCTTAGCGAGTGGACCTTCGGGTGGGACCTTAGCTCTCACAGCCCGTGGCTCTTCCACGACTGTGGGCTTCGGCTCCCTCCCCTCAGGCTCCGCCCCTTTGGGATTCGGGCAGGCTCCCTTGGCGAGTGGACCTTCGGGTGGGACTTTAGCTCTCACAGCCCGTGGCTCTTCCACGACTGTGGGCTTCGGCTCCCTCCCCTCAGGCTCCGCCCCTTTGGGATTTGGGTCTGTGGCAGACGACTCCTCCTCACCTGTCCCTACAGGTGGAGGATCTCCGCCCCCAATTTCTACCTCCCCCACACTCGAGTCGAGGGCAGGACCTCCGTCCTCCGACTCCACCTCCTCCAGAATCATGTCGAGGGCGGGCCCTTGTTGTTCGGGCCCCTCCTCGTCCGAGTCCCAGGCCATAGGGGAAGCCTACCCCCAGGTGGGCGGGACAGCTTCTCCTTCCAAGCAGGCTGCTGTTCCAGCTTGTGTGGTCTGTGACTCATCGCACGCCTCAGGCTGAGGATCTTTACCCTCAGACCTGGCTTCGGTTGCTGGTACTCTTGCACCCACCTTAAACAGTTTGCACTGATTGATGTGAAACCATTTACAAGCCCTTAGCTGACCCTCTAAACTGCCAGCCCTCGCTGTTAACCTAGTGTTCTCCTCCCTTAAAGCCTGCCCAACTAACTTAGCCTCCCCAACCTGGCACCGCAGGTATTCCTCCATTTTACAGGAGGTCTCTTCCTGTGCGTGTCTTTCTGGGGGACACAGGTCGACAGGCTGCACTGGCTCTAGTCGTTTGGGCACAACGGTTGGGGTTTCGGGCACGATAAGACCGGTGGTGACAGCTATTTTCCCCTGTGAAATCATCAGAGACCGCATTGTCTCTATGATTGATTCAATCACAGCAGGATCTATAACTGCACCAGCTCCTTGTGCTGGGGCAAGAGCTATGGCTTGGGTTTGGGCTGGTGCTGGGGCGGCAGTCTGGGCTTGGGCTTGGGCTGCGGGAAATTTCCCTTTATTATCCTTCCACGGATTTCTACAGTCCTTGCGCCAATGTCCATCCTTCCCACACCCGTAACAATTGAGCTTGGCTTGGACAGGGTGATTCCCCTCCTGTCGCCACTCCTTCTTGCTTGGGGCTGCGGGTTTTGCCTCATGCACCTTTCCCTTCTGGGGAGTTGTTTCCTGACCTCTACAATTCTTGTACGCAACATTAAGCTGACGGAGCACCATCTCCTCCGTGACACCGGGACCTTGGGGATCAAACCACGACCTGGCTAGGGCCCATATCTCTGGCAAGCTGTTGGTAACCAAGCAATGGAGCCAATGAACCCGCTGTTCGTCGCTCATTGCAGCCCATTCAGGCATACCCGGACAGCTGCGTTGATACACTGGCCACAGCCTTTCTGCAAAAACCCGTGGGGGTTCTCCAGCTGCACGGTCCCTTCTACATGGTCGAACGGACTACCGTCATCCACTCCTATCACTTCTAAAACTTCCTCCCTGAGATCTGCATACCCTTTCCGTCCCCTCTTACTTTCATTTGAGAGGCACTGAAGGACTGTGCAATCCAGGGAGAAAAGCAACAGTTTCACCTGTTCCTGTTCATCACAGTCATTAATGGCTGCTGTTTCCTCTATCTCCCTGAAATGAATCGAGGGATCTCCCTTTACCATGAGTCGTGTGAGGTGGCTCACCATGGACCTTAATTGTGGGGCAGCGTAGGGCACCACAAATTGGTTCTGGTGGGGTCCATCATCGCCATTGGTGGCGTTGGGACCGAACCTCTGGTGCCGAGCGAGACACATTGGTGCCGGTCCCGGCTTTGCTTCCAGTGGTTGTTCTTTCTCACATTCCACCTCTGCTACCTCCTCTTTTACCACCCCTGTTTTTCCGGCCAAGTCTCACTATAGCTCGGCGGTGCTGAGGGCTCGGTGGCTGGTACCACAACTACCTCAGCTGGAATCGGCTGTTTTGATTCCTTCAAAAAGTCCATGTGACTGGCTTTCGGGCTGACGAGACACACCATGCCTTTTGCCTTAACCAGGGCCGTTCTTAGGTCCTCTATGGTCTTTTGGCAGGGGCCGTGGTCTGTGCTCTCAAACCCGTGCTCGAGGGCTAGCTTGTAAGCTGCCTTAACCTCCACTACTCTCTCCTCCTGCGCTCTTAGCTTTTGAGCGAGGCGGGCGTTTTTCTCCCGGATCCTCGTTTCATTGATCTTTGCCTCAGTAACCTGACACTCCAGGTACTCTATCCTAGCCTGATGTTGACTAGCTACCACTTGGCGTTCCTGATTTAGCGCTTGCAGCGCTGTGATGAGTTTTTCCCCACCCATGGCCTTTTCCTCTATCTCTGCTGCCTGGGTTGTGATCCTGGCTGCCTGTGCTGCAACGACCCGGTCCAAGATCTGGACCTGCTTCTTGTAACACATCAGCCACACTGCCTTCTCCACTGACTTCTTATGCTCTTTGCTCTCTGTCCACCTGATGGCTGCGTCCACCGGACGCCCATCCAGTAAGAGAGCGGAAATCCACTGCTTAGTGAGATTTACCTTGCCAAAGACATAACCCGCTATCCTCTCATCCATTGCATTTCGACCATTCAAACTCGGATCTACTACATTGCAATTCTGCTGCCAGAGTCCTGCCGTGGTCACCATTTTCTGTAAGGGGTTTTAGATCGCAGAGGTTTCTCTCTCTAGAGGCCTCTCTCTCTTGCACAGTAAAACCTTGAGTGGTTCGACCCACTTGCCCCTTAGATTCTATACTCTGGACTTTGGGGCAGGAACTACAATGTAGAGAAAACTCTTGTAGACCAAGTTTGATGAAAACTAAATGAAATTTTATTGCATAAGGAAAAATAAATCAAATGCAAACAGATAAGAGAGTACATGGGAGGGAAAAACACAAACAAATCATAACGACACAATACTAACTAAGGCAAATACAGGCATCTTATACTCTACAAAAATCATCATGAAATAAGGAAACACTCGGAACATCAAGGGACAACAGCTCATGTTAATTGTACCCTTAAATCCACCCCCTTAAACCTATCTAGATCTGATTGTGAAGGGCCAGAAACATGCTCACCAATCCAACTAGGAAGTGCAAGGTTTTGAACCAGTCTACGTTTGATCCTTTCAGGCGTTCCGTCTCCACGTGGATCGTGGAGCCCCAGCGAGCTGCGCCACACCTCTCTCCTGAGGTGGGGGTCGGGGGCGGCTGGACACCGGCTGGTCTGGATGTCAGCGGGGTCGGGGATCGTCGGCTTGACCCTGGTCAGAGGAGCCTTGGGCTAGCCCCCATCGTTTCTTCAGTTTATTTTTGTCTCTTCTCCCGAGTTGGGAGAAGGCCTCTCGTTTTCGTCAACGGCCCGGGGTTGGTCGATGATCTCCCGATGTTTGACCCCGGGGCGGGACGCTGGCTCGAACGGTCTTCTTGATGGCGGTTTGGTCTTCTTCTCCTTCCTCTCCGTCGATGGAGAGGAGTCCCGCTGATCTTCTCCCGAAGCGACTCCTCTTCACCCAGCTCAAAAGCTGGGCAGGCCTGCAAGCTGGAAAGCCAACCAACTGACTGAATTCCTCTCCGAGTTCAACTGTTTGACAACTGCAACTGTGACTCCTAGCTGTAACTGTCTCCGTAACTGTAACTGCTCAACGCCAACTCCTCCAAATATACTTTTCCTCCAGAAGCTTCCACTTCCTGCCCAAAATCAGGTTAGTCTTTGTTTAACTTTTGGCAGGCTGGGAGCACTGCGGGCTAGTTATTATATTTTAAAATATTTTAGATAGCCGGTAAAGGCCCATCTCTGGACTGGAATGACCTTCATTGTTTTTAATGTCCTGCTGATCTCGTTATCTAGTCCTTGGTGCTGTTCTCATGAATATGAAATTGTCCCCTTTTGTCTGGGTCAACATTTAGATGGCCTCTGTCTCCAGGCCGATCTTGACTGGATCTGCATCTAATCCATATGTATATGTGTGGGTCTGGTTTCGTTCTCTCAGAAACGGCTTCCAGAACTTACTGTGGGTTGAATCCACAAAGCTGTCTGAGGATTTGCAGGAACCATTTTAAAATGTCCCAATAAGCCGGTCACGTGGTATGGCGGCCATTTTGTATGCCCCTTTTTCTGGGCTTCTTTTAAAACAGTCTTTAAAAATCATGGCCTCTTCTGTCATTTGACCCTTTATAATATAAAGTCCAATTTTGCGAATCCTACAGGTGTCATCAGTTTCACTTCTGTAAAATGAGAAGTGAGTCAAACTACTGGTGGCAGTCTCGTTAATTCTGATGTCAGAGTTGCTTCTAAGGACTTCTTACAGTAACAGAAAACCCAATATCAGTTACCATCTCTATAACAATCACAACAGAAAATGGTGTAAAATGATTTAAGGGGGCAAAAGTTTGGCAAAGGGCAATGCCTTTTTATTGAAAATCAAACAAACTAGTATTTTTAGATCTCATTAGGTTGCACATTCTAGCAGTCAGATAACAACAACTTGTATTTATATAGCACCTTTAACATAGTATCACGTCCCAAGGCGCTTCACAGGAGCATTATAAGACAAAAAAATTAGGATACCATTCACAAGCATCCGTTTGGAATAGATATTTCAGCACTGCATTCACCAATTCTCACCCTTTACATTCAGCCATAGCTGGAGCATGCCCAAGTTTCTCAATCGTCAACTCACGTAGCTCAGCATTTTTTGTCCACTTGACAAAGTGACTGTTCCCAGACTAAAATAATTGCATTTTAACTAACCATGAAATCCAGTTTACTGGCAGGGAGAGTAGGCTGGGGGTTGGGGGACAGAAGGCAACACTGTCAGGCAAGATGAGCATATAAATCTTGTGGTGTACTCAGAAAACCATTTATCATTGTTTAACAGGCAATCCAGTGAGGGTAGTTAAAATTTTCCTACAAAAAAAAAACCTCCTCCTGTGCTGTAATTTTTATGATTCTATAAAGGCAAGGAAATGGGTTTGGGGTAGATTGATTCAATTGAAGAGTTAACACTGGAATAGATATGATCAGCCGAACAGCTGCTTCCTGAGCTGCAACTTCTATGATTCTATTGTACTGCCTAATATTTTTCCAGACTAAGAAACAGTCAGCTGTTTTCCAAGGGTACCAGCCTGCCCAGTAAAATCAGCCTTTAATTTATTTTCTTCATGTTTTGGAGAAGTGAGCAAGGAAGGAATTAATTTGTGGGAATGGTTGTACTGCTAGAATGCAAATTATTGATGCTGAATCTTCAGCCATTGCCAAACTGACCATTTTGTTTGTTGATTTGATTTTTTTTTAAATAACGATTAAAATACAAAGTAACCATTGGAAACTGGGTAAGTATAATGGGATGCCACAACATACTGGGCTGGATTTTCAACTTGCCACCCAGCATAAAACTGGCATTGCGGACGGAAATGAAAGTCGTGCGGTTTCCATAACGGGTCGCCAAACGCAATGCCAGTTTTATGCCAGTTGAAAGGGCAGCAAGTTAAAAATCTACTTCATTGCATCTGTTCAAGGTTTGACCCATTCAATCAGTCTTTTTTTTTTCTTTTTTGTGTCTATGGAATCAAATCTATAAGAATATAAAAGGATATTGGCTAAAAGGGATTAGAGTAGGTTCTGATCAAGGGTCTACTTCTGGAATGTTAACTCATCTGTTCCCTCCACTGTTGCTGATTGTCCTGCTGAGTATTTCCAGCATGTTCTATTTTTTTCTTTCAGGTTTCCAGCATCTGTATTTTCTTGCTTTCTGTTTGTATTGCAGTAGGTAAGTCCAGTTGAAGGGGCCAAATGACCTCCCTCTGTGCTGTAATTTCTGTGCTTCTGTGCAATTCCATGTAGTTGTGCAACCTGTGGTGTATATAATGGGTCACATTCCACCTACTGTTGGTTGATATGACACTGATAGTGTACATAAGCACTCTGTATGGATTGGGTTTGAATGAATATACAATTAATAAGACCTGGAAGATCAAGTAGCCATAAAATTGATGGCTTCTATGACTAACATTAGCAGAACTGAGGAACCTCCAATACTACCAGCCAGGATTTCACATATCTTAGTAATTAAATCTCTGGAGAGTCTAAGCCTCCAAATGCATTTGCCTTCAGATAAGGGATGTGTTTTATTTTAGACATGTATAGCCGTTCACAAGGAGATGACCTTCTCTGTGCTGTCCTTTTCCAGTCTTCCATTCCATTCTTCTTATATCTCTTATTCCTCCAATACCGTTATGATGGCCACTATAGTTAGTGTAAAAGATGCACAGTTTATAATAATAATTTATATTTGTCTGTGGTGTTGAAAGCTGTCCTAACTGATTCATTGTGTTACTGTTGTGCACCTTATAAATATTACTAAATGTCTGCTATATTTATAATAGTCAGATAATTCAGCTCATAATTGCTTCAATTGGTATTTTTAGTTCACTGGTGGTTTACCACTATGTTCTATTTGTATCAGAATATGCAGAATGGCGTGAATAGTGCTCAAAGTAACCTTAACTATACTGCAATATTTCATCTGGTGGAAATTGGACAATAAAATTACCAACAATCTTAACATTGACCTCTTAATTCTTTGAGATTCTTCATTACTTATGCTTTACTGGCCTCCAAGTATGTTAAATATTCCCATCCTAATTTGTCTGGATCTCAAATTTGTTCACACTCTATTTATCAAGACTGATATGAAGAATGTCATTTTCTGTTATCCCATATAATAATCCAATGCGTTTTTCTTAAATGCTAGGGTGGGAATACTTCCAATACCTGTATTTATGCCGAAAAGCCCAAAAATCTCCTGAAACAGAGCATCAAACTTGTGTTAACTATTTGGCTGTTCCATAATACCAGTATTGTCCAATACATTAGCCAATAACCACATGTGACACATTGGGAATCCAGATGTGGCTAATTGCTTTTTGATCAGTAGTAAAAAATGAGTACGAGACAGTGTTGTTGGGCATGTGATCTCAATACTTATATTGGCATGGCAAATGCATGTGTACTTTAACCTTTCACACCTTTGTTGGTAAAATGGTAAAATGAGAAGCAGACATGCGAGAGTTTTTTTATTGTTGTGTGTGTTTTACTTCCTTGGTTACTGCTTAGTGGTGATCTGCTAAAATGGTGTTTAATACAGGTGAAAATGCCAGACACAGCACCATGGAAACATTGTATGGTGGTGGGAGCAGTCATCGTGGTCAGCAGAAGAAAGCAAGCCGAACCATTAACAAGCAGCTCCAACAGGGCACGTCATGGCAAAGGGCAAGCAGCATCCATCTGTGTTCTGGATGGAGATCAGGGGCGGGTCTGGCATGTCTCATTGTGCAAGTCAGCATTCTCACCAATCACTCTGATGAAGCCAAATTACCGCTCGCAACCGCTGAACAAAAACCTAGAAGCTACACTAAGATGTCAGAATTCCAAACCTTGGTGAAAGAGAAAGACTTAAACGTTATTTACCTGTATTGTGTGTATTCTTTTGATGCATACTTAAAACAAATAAGCTGTAACTAATATAACTTCAAATAAAACTTAACAAATTTAATTAAAATTTGGTTCCCGGTGGTGATAATGCACTCCAGTCCCCACGGCGCCCACCGGTCGCGGAATGCCTCAAGCGTGCCGGCGGACTCCGCGTGCTCCATCTCCAGGGCCCTGTATTGTGTGTAAGGTGTTTGCTACTAAAATTAGTGCATGTGGCTAAAACGGTGTTGCTGTAGCCACATCTGTGGCTAGTCCATGATTTCTATTGGACAATACTGGATTATCCACTCAGGTAGGTAGTTGATTGTAATTCACTATCACCCATAATATTGCAAATCAGAAGAAAAGTGGTCATAATCCAATATCTAATTTGCAGATTACTCTAAGAGGAGGTAAATTAGTAGTTGTAATATTTCTGGATGCTTTAGACACTTCTGGCTGACTGGCGCTCATAGCAATTTAAATGCACATCCCATGTGGACTCTTGTGGGAATTGCACTGTTAAGTTGCAACCTTTAGAATTAAGTGTTAATAAGGTCTTTCACTGACCTACTGGATGATAAATACACTGTAGTGCTAATTGCTAATAGCCAAACCTGCACAGGCTCAGTAGTTTTCTGAGCAATCAGTCAAACTAATGTATCACATGGTGCACATGTGGGGGAATGTTGGAAACCTGATACAGCTTCTTAATCTCCTGATTTAATTTACCCTTATAGAAATCAGACTTTTAAAAATTGCACATCATTACAGGTGTGGATAAAGAGATTTGGATTCTAAGCCAGAAAACTCCTGTGAACTGCCAGCAGGAACATAAAATAATTCAGAAGCTATTTGTACCCAATCTCTTGCTGAGAGAGGTACTGGTGAAAAAATATGGGGGGAAAATTGAGTCACGCTGCGGTACTGCAGGCCTTCCTCCCCTTCTTAAATGGGAGGGGCCTAGCGCAGCGCGACCCGTGGCCCAGCCGGGCCAACAGGGATCGGAGTGCCGGCAAAAGAGCCCGGCACTCAAGAGAAGTGCCGGGCTCACGGAGCGCAGTCGGCACTCCGTGGGGGACTGCTCAGGAGGCTGGAGACAACAACGGGGGCAGGTGCTGGCAGGCGGCCAGCAACAAAAATGGCCGCTCGACACCTCGCCTTTAATTAGCGCCGCCCTGGCCGCAGGTAGGCCCCCCTGACCCTATCTGACATAACGTCCGGCAGTAAGTCAGATGGCGCTACCAAAGATCACAGCCGAGGCGCAAGCGGGGTGCTGCGCACGGCGATGACATCATCACCAGTGGCGCAGTGCTGCTAACCTCGCACTGAATTTTGTGGGAGGTGTCGGCAGTGCCGCACCTGGGCACTAGTTGCTTTGCACCCTGTTAGCGCCCTCTTAGGGCGCTAACGTGAGGTGCAAAGCAACCAAATTTTTCCTCCATGGTTTCTTTTTGGCCAATCCGATATAAGTTCTAGATCGAGAAAGTTATCTGAGATCAGGTACACACCGTGCTTGCCACCACTCTCTGGTGCTATGGGCTGGATTTTGCGCCCGGAGGCGGGTTGGTGTCGGGTCCACTGTTTGGCGGGTTCCGGTCCCGCTGCCAGTTGCAGCAGCCCGGCAATAATGATTTTTCCCAGGTTGGCCTTATTAAGGGCAGCGTGCGCGCTACCCGGCCCAATCGGTGGGTGTGGGTCGGGTGATCGTGCTTGATGATGCGCTGGGGGCCTTTATATTTAAGGGGGCCATGTCCCCTTTGAATAGTACTTTCTTTTTTCTGTACCCGAGTGCTGGTTGCTGCACGCAACGAACCAAGGCTGCTCCCCGGTTTGATGATACCTCCCTCCGTGCTCTTGTGGAGGGAGTAAGAGGATGCAAGGAGGTCCTCTTCCCTTCAGATGGAAGTAGGAAGCCTCCTCAGCACACAAAGGCAGCCTGGCTGCAAATTGCTGAGGAGGTCAGTGCAAGGTCGGTCTGTACACGCACCTGGGTGCAGTGTAGAAAGAGGTTTAATGATCTGCTGCGCTCAGCAAAAGTGAGTGTAACATCACACTTACCTTCAATCTGCTTCCCATCTCTTTTCATCCCCATCACTCTGCATTGGCTACCTACTCCTGCACATCCCAACTTACCCCAACATCCCTTGCACCCTCACCCATCCCTCTCTATGTACAGAATCACTTCACCATCCTACTATGCACCCCTCACACTCGCTCTCACTCTTTTGCAATGAAAACAACTAACAACGCACAGGGAGGGACCTTGGTATTGGCACCTCGCTCCATCATTGTCGCCCCCTAAGCATCTATGTTATCCATTCTTTACACTGACTCCATCAATCTCTCTGAAACTCCACTTGTGTCCCTCATTGCAGGACAAGAGAGCCCACAATAAGAGGGTGAGGGGGAGGGCAGGAGGAGGCCCACCATCCATGGTGTTGTGTATGTACCTTTAAGGGAATAACTGGTTTTAGACTGCAGTACCGGCAGTGACCACCCCTGTATAAAAGGCCCTAGCAGGCTTCTGTATTTCAGTCTGACGCTGCCTCCTGTTCAGTAAAGTACCTGTTAAACTGTTCTCCCGAAGTCCGTGTATTATTGAGGCGCGGACTTTACAGTGGCGACGAGTAAGTTCGAACTCACCTGCAGTGTGGCATCATCTCACGGGGATCTCGCCCTGAGAGGAGGGTTCTTGGAGGTCGTAGTCTGAGCAACAGGCGTCGACCGCGGGCAACCGCCCAAAGAATTCATCGGTGTTCGGAGAATTGCGGGAGAGACTGTGGAGAGCTGTGCTTGGCTCCCTGGTTAAGATGTTCCAGCAAATCGTGCTGGTAGCAGGTAGCACGCTGACCATTCCGGACTGCGGCGGGCTCAAGCTCGATCGAGCGGCTCTAAAAAACAGGCCGCACAGCGTCGCCGGGAAAAGAAAACAAGAGAGAGAGAGGGTGGAGTGCTCAAGAACAGGGCAGCGGAGAGAAAATAAACGGGAGGAAGGAAAGCGAGACGCGCCGAAGCCGCGGGTCGCTGCCATTACCCTGTAGAACGCTAGGAGCAGCGTGGCAGCAAGGGGAAGAAGCAAAAGCGCGGGAGGCGCCATTTTATCCCATTGGGGAAGAAGCAAAAGCGCAGGAGGCGCCATTTTATTCCATTGGGGAAGAAGCAAAAGGAAAGAATTGAAGTGTACTGCAAGGCAAATGAGGTGGCCGATGGAAAGAGGGCGTCGGTATTATTAAATCTGATGGGCGCGAGTACGTCCGGCCTATTGCGGAATTTAATTACTCCAGCTAAACCAATGGAGAAAAATTTTGAGGAGATTGTTCATATCTTACAGGAACACCTAAGCCCTACACCACTGCTGATCGCAGAAAGATTCAAGTTCCATAAAAGAAACCAGCACAAAGATGAGAGAGCAATGCTGACTATCTTACGGAACTACGCAAGTTATCGAAGCACTGCCAGTTCGGAGCAGGACTGGCAGACACCTTACGGGATAAGTTTGTCTGCGGGCTCCAGAGTGAAGGAACCCAGAAACGACTACTTTCGAAAAAGGACCTGACGCTAGAACAGGCTTTCAGCGTGGCAGTATCCTACGAAGCAGCAGCACGGGGAGCTGCGGAAATACAACAGAAACCACAAGAATACAGCGCTAACAAAATGGCGTATGCAGCAAAAAAGTGCTATCGCTGCGGCAGAACAACCCATGATCAGAAGGACTGCTGGTTTAAGGACAAACTATGCAGGCAATGCGGAAAAATGGGACATATAGCAAGAGTCTGCAGGTCGGGAAAGAAAACCAACACCACAAGAACTACTAAAGAACAGTACAGGAAAGTAAAGAAACTGACAGACAGTAGTTCTGAAGATCAGGAGAGTGATAAGGACTCCGGGAGCAGGAGACTAAGTTGTCTAAAGTTACACAACGTGATCGCAAAGGAGGATCACCGAACCATTTGTGTCACCCTCACGATAGCAGGGTCCCCAGTAAAGATGGAATTGGACACAGGATCAGCCCTAACTGTCATGAATCGACGAGACTATGAGCGGCTATTCTCACACATACCCTTAAAGGACACGTCCATTGTATTGAAGACATACACGGGGCAAAAGGTTTGCCCCAGAGGAAAAATAAGGGTGCCAGTTAAATATAACGGCAAGGAAACGCAGAAACTATATATGTATATACTACAAGATGGAGGACCACCATTATTGGGGCATTAATGGATCCGAAAAATACTATTGGATTGACATTCCATTCAGGCGCTAACTGTGACTGACAAAAAGGATGATGACGTCGCACCTGGACGTCTGTCACAAATTCTATCTGACGTGGAAGAGGTGTTCCAACAAGGACTTGGGACTCTAAAAGGAGTAAAGGCAACCATAAAGATTGAAGATAACGCAAACCCAAAATTTTTAAGGCCAGACCGGTGCCATACGCGATCCGCCCAGCCGTTGAAGCTGAACTGGAGAGTCTGGAACGTTCAGGTCTGCTGTCCAAGGTGGACTGGAGCGAGTGGGCCACACCCATCGTTCCTGTAATGAAGAAAGCATTGAGCAGCCCGCCTGGGGAGCCGAAGAAAGTTCGCATCTGTGGGGACTTCAAGGTGACTGTGAACCCAGTCCTGCACACAGTATAATATCCACTTCCGCGGATAGAAGATATTTTCGCCTCACTATCTGGAGGGAAACGTTTTACAAAGATTGATCTGGCCCAAGCGTATCTACAAATGGAGGTGGAAGAAGCATCTAGCAAATACCTCACGATAAACACTCACAAAGGCCTTTACCAGTACAATCGACTGGTATTCGGGGTAGCATCAGCCCCGGCTATTTGGCAGAGGGCGATGGAACAAGTCCTGCAAGGGATTCCGGGGACCCAGTGTTATTTAGACGACATCCTAGTTGCGGGCAAAAATGACAGTGAACACCTTGCCAACCTGGAGCAGGTGCTCACGAGATTACAGGAATATGAGCTACGAGCCAACCGCCCCAAATGCGAGTTCTTCAGGAGACAAATCTCGTATTGTGGCCACATGATTGATGAGGAAGGGTTGTATAAGTCGCCGGACAAGATTGAGGCTGTAGTCAAGGCTCCAGCACCGGAAAATGTGTCGCAACTAAGGTCGTTCCTCGGGTTGGTGAACTACTACCATAAGTTCTTGCCGAATTTATCTACAATTCTGCACCCACTGAACGCCCTGCTACAAACTGGAGTAACATGGAAATGGAGCGATGAGTGTAAGCGTGCCTTTCAGGAATGTAAATGTCTAATCACTTCAAAAGAAGTATTGGCCCACCACAACCCAACACTACTGATTCGGTTGGCATGTGATGCGTCACCTTACGGCATTGGAGCGGTGCTATCACACAAATTCCATGATGGTTCAGAGAGGCCAATAGCCTTTGCATCGTGCTCACTAACCTCAGCCAAGCGTAACTATGCCCAGATTGACAGGGAGGCCCTCAGCCTGGTGTGGGGGGTGAAGAAGTTCAATCACTATCTGCACGGTCAGAAATTCACCCTACTGACTGATCATCAGCCCCTGGTCTCAATTTTTAACCCAAAGAAGGGCGTTCCGGTGATGACGGCGCAACGGCTGCAAAGATGGTCACTTTTTCTAGGGGCACATCAGTACGACATAGAGTAAAAGGGTACGAAACAGCATGGTAATGCTGATGGGCTGTCGCGCCTACCGTTGCCTACGGTGGAAGAAGCACCTGCAGTGGACCCTGTAGAGATATTCCATGCGACCATAGTCGAATGTTTGCCTGTTACAAACGCAAGTATTGAGAAGGAAACTCGATATGACCCGACACTCTCTCGGGTCTATGATTTGACGGTGAAGGGATGGCCAGCATATGGCGACTCACTGTTGCCAGCATTCTCGCCAAGGAGAGAACAACTTTCAGTGTGCCGGGGGACCTTGATGTGTGGATCCCGAGTGGTAATCCCACCCAAGTTGATAGATAGAGTGCTCAATGAGCTTCATGAGGGTCATCTGGGAGGGGTAAAAATGAAGAGCCTAGCCAGGGCGTTTGTGTGGTGGCCAGGAATCGATAAAGAAATCGAGGATATGACCAAGAGATGCACAGGATGCCAGAAGGTCCAAAACGCTCCACCACAGGCCCCGCTACATCCATGGGAGTGGCCCTCATCTCCATGGCAATGGGTACACATTGATTTTGCTGGTCTATTTATGGACTCAATGTTTCTAATCACTGTGGACGCCCATTCGAAATGGCCAGAGGTCATTAAAATGTCCTCCACCACCACGGAGAGAACCATTGCAGTCCTAAGGACCATCTTCGCCAGGAATGGGTTGCCAGAACAGATTTGCTCCGACAATGGGCCACAGTTTGTGTCTGAGGATTTCCGGAGGTTCCTGAAGAATAATGGGGTGATACATTACACACCTGCCCCATATCATCCAGCCACAAATGGATTGGCTGAGAGGTTTATTCAGACCTTTAAAAAGGCCATAAAGGCAATGTATAATGACAACATACCACTACAACACAAGGTGGATAATTTCTTGTTTGCTTACCGGAATGCGACACATGCAGTAACCAACCAAACTCCAGCCGTACTGTTTTTCAACCGAAGGCTAAGATGTCGCTTGGATTTGCTCAAACCAAACATAAGACGAGATGTTGAGGATAAGCAGTTCCAGCACATAAATGAGAAGCCAACCAGGAGCTTCAAGATAGGGCAACCAGTCTTGGCTCGCGACTACCGAACAAAAAAATGGCAGCCAGGAACGATATGTACACAGCAGGGACCACTAATGTACACAGTGGACGTTGGAGAGAGCATCATGAGACGCCATGCTGACCAGATTCTAGAGTCACAGGAACAAGCCAAACCTATACCACAAGCATGTGCACCTGGTAATGAGCCCGAAGTACAGATTGCGTCTACCTCAGAAGCAGTGGTATTGGAAGCTGACGAACCAACCAATGACAATGAGCCAGAATCGACTCCTTCGCAAGAACAGGATACTCGAGAAAGGCGCTATCCAGTCAGGATCAGGAAGCCTCCTCAAAGACTGAACTTATAAATGATTATTTCAGTTGATGTATATAGTACCGAGAAAATTGTAATTGTACTTAGTTATTATTTAGTTGTTAAATGAATGTTATGTACTGTTTATCTAAAAGGGGAGGAATTGTTGTGTATGTACCTTTAAGGGAATAACTGCTTTTAGACTGCAGTACCGGCAGTTACCACCCCTGTATAAAAGGCCCTAGCAGGCTTCTGTATTTCAGTCTGACGCTGCCTCCTGTTCAGTAAAGTACCTGTTAAACTGTTCTCCCGAAGTCCGTGTATTATTGAGGTGCGGACTTTACACATGGCCCATCTAACGAACGCTGAGGAGGCAGCTCTGGAGATCGGTGGAGGTGCAAAGGAGCTGGAAATGGGGGATGGAGAGACAGGTGCAGTAGAGCAAGCTGATGACAGGATTGATTTCCAACCCTCTGATTTTGCATTCATGAGTGACTCATACGGGATCTGATGTTCATAGAAATTGAGTTCTGATCATCTGCATAATGGGATGTGTCTGCAACCTACATATCACATGTCTAACTCATGCCTTTACTCCCCCACAGGACCATTGAGAGCCCCCCTCCCCACTGTCTAGGAGGAAGAGCAGGAGGACTCCTCAGAGGAACCTCCAGCCTCTGAGCGAGCAGGGTCAGCAGAAATGAGCGCAGCCAGCACCAGCGCAGAGATGCACGCCTCAGTGGGTTATTTGTGAGATAGAGTAGTGTTGTCACCTGGTGTATCACAGCTCACAAGTGAGCAGGAGCAGATGGTGGAGACAGGGACAGCAGTGGAGAGTCCTCGTCGGAGGCCACGGGGCACTCCTAGCTCTGCTCAGCTGCAGGTAGACGCTGTGCCTCTGGGGCCACCCAGAAAGAGAGCAGTGTTGGAGCTTCAGGAACAAGTGCAGGAGGCTCTAACTGGATTTGCAACCACGGTGGCTGCGAGTGGGCAGAGAATGGAGGAATCCATGTCAAACATGAGCAATGCCGTGGTGCACGCAATGGTGAATGTAAGTGCTGCCATGGAAAGGAGTGCAACCTCCATGGAGGACATAAATCGCCAGACACAAACCAACATGGTGACTCTCCTAGATAGATGGTCAGCTAGGGAGGATAGATGGGCATCTATCGTGGAGAGAAACCAGAGGCACATGGATATCCCCATTATGAGGACTGTCAGTACAGCGATGGGTCCACATGGCTCCACTGATGTGCAGAAAGGTGCTCTCCAACTACTTGCTAGCAATGAAGTGCAGGTGACCCATGAGAGGGATGGTGGTGGTTGAGAACAGGGAAGTGGGGGCTCCTCTCCAAGGGCTCACACTCCCATGCCACTACCGAGCCCTCAGTCAGAGCCCCAGATGCATCACCCAACAGAGATGGCCGTCTCTGCCCCTGCGCAGCCGCAGGAGGAGCAGACTTTGGCAGAACCCTCCAGGGCTCCCAAACCCAGAGGACGACTGCCAAAGGTGTCTAAGCAGGCACAGCAGGGAAGTGAGCAAGCTACCTCTACCTCTGCTGAAGCCACAGGGGAAGCACCACGTAGAAACACGCATGTAAGAGAAAATTAAAACACAAATAATCACAAGGGTAGTCCCTTGGGTGTTTTCATATAATCCAAAGTTTTGTTTGTGATCTTTATTTCTATTGTATTAAAGTAATGCGATGTCATTGATTCAATGCGTTGCCCTATGTGTGCTCAGAATTGGAAGTGGCACAGTGAGGGGTGAGAGCGCCTTTCATCTGCAGTGATGGTGGGGAGAGTGATAGGAATGTGTAGTTCATTGTACAGATGCTGTATGGTGTGGAATGGAGGTCCTGCCAACCCACATGTGCGTATGCCAGTCACATGTCTGTGCTGCGTAAAGTTACGCAAATCTGGCACAGATTAGTCCATCACTTACCTGACAGCCAGCAATGAGCTTGCATGCTGGTAGCACCTGGACAGCCGCTTCCACGAAGTGTTCCTCATCTGCAGCCTCATTCGGCTCTTCCTCCTGCTCGGAGGAGGAGGCTGTGCGCTCTGCCACTTGTTCCTCAGGCAGCAGTAAGCCACACTGCTGTGCGATGTTGTGCAGTACCACAATGATTCTGGACAACCTGGCTGGTGCATACTGTAGGGCTCCACCAGATCTGTCCAGGCATTTGAAGCACATTTTGAGCAAGCCTATGGTTCGTTCTATGAAGCTTCTGGTGGAAATGTGGCTCTCATTGTAATGCTCTTCAGCTTCGTTTGATGGCCTCCTCATCGGTGTCATTAGCCACGTCTTCAGAGGATAGCCCTTGTCTCCAAGTAGTCATCCAGAAAGTTGGGTTGGCGGATTGAAGAGCTGAGGCACAGTGGACTGCCGCAGGATGTACGAGTCATGGCAGCTGCCAGGGAACTTTGCGCACACATGCATAATGTTCTTCCTTTGGTTGCACACCAGCTGCACGTTAAGAGAGTGGAAGCCCTTGTGGTTTACAAATACTGCTGGGTTGTGATGGGGAGCCCTGATGACCACACATGTGCAGTCGATGACGCCCTGCACCCTTGGGAAGCCAGCCATATTGACAAACCCAACCACCCGCGCGGTAACACTTGTTTCATCCGTTGAGAAGTCGATGTAATTGTGCGCCTTTGCAAAAAGGGCATCAGTGACCTGCATGATGCAGGTGTGTGCGGCCGACTGGGAGATGCCGCTGATGTTTGCAGCTGATCCCTGGAAGGACCCTGCCGCAAAGAAGTTGAGGGCGGTAGTGACTTTGACAGCCACTGGTAAGGAGTGTCCACCCGCTCCTCTGGGCTGCAGGTCTTGGTCCAGCGTTGTGCAGGTGTCTGCGACTACCTCTCACGAAAGTCTCAGCCTCCTTTGGCACTGCTGCTCAGTCATGTTGAGGAAGCTCATCCTCTGTCTGTAAACCCTATGTTAGGGGTATTTCCTGTGGCGCAGTGCAGCCCTGTGCTGACAGCCTCTGCCCTGTGCAGCATCAAGTGGCTGAGGAGAAGGTTGGCCCTCTTGTTGATGTTGCTGCTGGTGTGTCTGGTTCTGTTGCTCGTCCTCCGAATCGGAGGACCAGGCTGAGAGAATATACAAGGTTTCTATTCTGCTGGTATATATGTCACTTGAAGATGAGATGTTATAAGCGCTCAGTCAATGTGGAGAGAGGTTATTCCAAGGAGGTCACAGTGCATATAGATCTCACAACACACACTTACAACCTCAATACACCTGAAATATGTCTTCCAAATCCTGAAATCAGAAAATTCTGGCATTTGAAATTTAACTGATGTGGCAGGTTAGCTTTTATGCTGCAGTTGCAACTGTGAACACCCGACACAATCAGCTGGCATGTTTGTCAAACGCCATGGAACACGATGAAAATGTGGCAAAATTGAAAAACCCTGTCAAAATAGCATTTACCAGGTAGCTAACAAGCTGTTAACTACCTTAAGTGCCTCTCCTGCCACTTGGTGTCGGATCTGATCTGGAGTCAGACACCCGACACTTTGGAAAGTCACGTGGAGGCAGGTTCGTGCCAGGTTCGCAACCTGCCGTCAATCATTTTGGATTTAACTCCTAACCCGCCTCCAAACCCGCCCTCTGAGCGCTGGCAAAATCACGGCCTCTGTGTTCGTGCACTCATGCGCACCAGGGCCATCGGTGAGTCAGTGAATTCCATACTTTATCAGAATGATCCTTAGAAGGTGACTGCAATGCAATACTTGGTGTAGAATGTTCTGCACTACAGAGTACTAAGACATGAGTTTGCACCAATGACTCCCCCCTATTGGGGTTCTTGGTTTTGGGGTTACCCCACGTTGATCCCACATATCTCGTGGCTAGCTGAACTGCAAGATTTGGTAATTGTTTAAAAGATAGAAAAATAAATAAAAAATCATTAAAGTTAATCTTTCACAAGTTTATAGGCATTATAGTACAGTTAACAACCCTGAAATTCCTGGGGCTAGTGAGAGAGTAAATGATAGTTTAGCCCAAGGGATGGGACTCAGATTTTGGGCCAGATGCTGGCTTTGCCAGGATCCTGAGACATTTCAACTTGCCCTTGAAATTCCAGTTGTGGGGGGATGGGGAGGAATAGAGGGAGGCCATGAGCAAATCTTCCATCCACCCCCTTTCCATGAGAGTTTCCAACCTTCCCCAGAAAATTCCTGCCTTTACACCCTTGAAAGACCTCAGTGGAACTCATGCCAGTCCTTTTTTGTGGCCTGCTAAAGGCCCTGAATCTTCCGTAAAGGAGGGTATTTATTACCTTCTCTTGTTGGAATGGCTCTAATGGTGGCTGAGGAATTCTAAAAAAAAGTTTTATATTAGGCACATTTTCCTCCAGAGGACGGTTGCTGGGCTCACTGCTGTCATGCACTTGGAGGTCTGCCCCAGCTCTGCAGATGACACGATCGACAGAATTTGGGGCAAGGTCTCTGGCCTTGGGCGTGGGTTCCGCGTTGCTGCAATTATGTGGCGGAGCGGAGTTCCAGGGATTTCCATGCCAACATTTTCAATCTTCGGTGTTGGAAAACAAGCCTTATAGTTAATACAGTTTTGATATATCTACTCAAATTGAGATTCAGAATGTGTTGTAGCTCTGCCGAGGTAATGCAATTAATCACTGAACAGCATTTATAGTAATTGCTGAAATGACAAGTACCATAAAATACACTGGAGAGAAGGATGCACTTTCCTTGTTAGCACATAATAAATGGCCACTTACGTCACCTACGCTGGCTGCACACCTATAGTATGACCTCTGCGCTTTCCAGCTAGAGAACAAAATAAAGCTATAAAAGCAGCACTTGTCAGGGTACATTGATAAATAGATCCCCAGGAAAAATGTGTTGTCTGTCACAAGTGGGGCTGGTAAATTTTAATTAAAGGAACTACACTATAAGTATATTCATGGTTGACCTGAGAAATGATCTTTTTTTATCTCTAGATTTTGCTTGTATCCACATGAGCAATGCTATTGACATTGTAAATTTAATAAAGGTCGCCTTTATTATTATTTTGCCGACTAAGATGCCTTCGCTGTGGTTTTATTTTTGAGCTGTGCTGGTGCACTTGATCAAGCTCATTCCGTGAGTAGGGACATTCTGTTACGATTTTTTTTTGCTGCAGTAGAATTGAACAGCAATCTATGCAGGAAATATATTCCTGTCACAAAAAAAAATGGAAATGCACGACAGGTCTGTCAGTATTTGGAAAGAGAATAGATTGGCCAAAGCTTTGTGTGGAGACATTTTGTTGGCCCAAGTTTTTTGTGTTCCTTTTCTGTGTTCAGAATCTGTGCTGTGCATTTTCAATATTTTCTGTTTTTATTTCAAATTCCCAGCACTTGATATGTTTGAAGCCCTTGTCCAAGGGGAGGAGAGCAGCATATTTACCATCTATCTATCCATCTATCTATCTATCTATCTATGTATCTATGTATCTATCTATCTATCTATCTATCTATCTATCTATCTATCTATCTATTTTTTACTCTGCTAAATGAAATTATGTAATGTTCCCATGATGATTCTGGATTTCTTCTTTACTCAGTAGTGCAGCTTCTACACCAAGCTAGAGCTGAATTTAATGACAAGATTGAGTACCTTGTCAAAACAGTCACTTGGAAAATTTCCTAAACAATTGTGTTATTTGTTCTTAAAAAGCAGAGCTCTCTGCAAAATTGATTTGGGCAAAATAATTTTTCAAAAATATCAAAACTTAAATGAAAGCCTAGTGCCTCAAATTGTCAGTTATCCATGGTATGCTGTGACATTGTTGAAATGACCTAAACTATATTCAATACAGTATCCAGATCAAATCAAATGTATATATCTGCGTGGATTATATTTGCTGCATGGTAAACATTGGTTTTAAATGTAATCTTTTCCTGGGCTTCAGGCTTAGGTGTCAACCTTGGCCCAGTGGTAGCATTGCCTGAGTCATGAAGGTCATAAATTCAAGCCAATTACAGAGAATAAGAAAAACTGTAGGCTCACACTCCAGTGCAGTTCTGAGGGTGTGCTGCACCTTGTTTGAATGAGCCATTGAACCGAGGCCCTGTCTGCTCTGTCAGGTGGACATAAAAGATTCCACGGCACATTTTGAAGAAGAACATGCGAGTCCTCCTGGTGTCCTGGCCAACAGTTATCCCTCAATCAACAAACACATACTGGCTTACAGTAAGCCAGAGGTTTCAAAAGAACAGAGGTGTTATGCCAAGTAGTAATATTAAGGATACTGATTTACAAGCATTAGGGATACTATTGGGATCATGAAGCACTGGGAATGGAGCCTTGAGTCTGGTAGTACTAGGAGGGGAATCTCCTGGGGTCTGAGAGCAGTAAAGGTGGAGTCCCAGGTCTAGGAGGGGTACTGAGAACATTGGGGCAGATTCTGCCATTTGGACGTATAAGGAGAGAGGCGTAGGAGCATTGTGGAGGGAATTCCCTGGGTTGGGAGGATTAGGAAGGTGGTCAAGGGTGTATATGAACATTAGGAGGTGGGGGGGCGCAGGGTGCAGAGGGGCAAAGTCTGTCAGTATTAGGGGGAGTGGTACCCAAGCTGTCCTTGGCTCTTTTTGGACTATTGAGCACCCTGTCACCATGTGCCTGGCTGTCAGGCTCTCCTCCAGCCCATCCATAATCCTCTTCTCAGTCGTCAGACAACCCTCATCACCCAGTTCCTACTGTAAAGCACTGAGTGCACTATTAGTGAGTTTGCTGACTTACACAGTCTTTAATAAACATAGCTTTCCATAATCAAACAAATAAATGCATAAAATGCACAAACGTTCACTGTTTATACAGTTTCCAAGATTTTACAGAAAAATTGCACTTAAGCCTCCAAAATGGTGCACTGTCTTTCTGAGAAGAGAAAGATATTTTGATGAATTTGGAGCCAAAAGGAAGAGAGGAGAGGCTTGCCATGAATGACATGGACAACAACCAATCTGGAGGAATCTAATAATTCAAATTTATCTTCCAACGTGGTTTAAATCACTTGGAAAAACAAATCAAATTCCTATTCATCTTTTCCACTAAAAGAAATACATGCTTGATAACCAATTTTTGTTTTGCTTTCTAAGTGTCTATATGGAAAGTGATTGTTAATTTGTAACTAAGACAAATTGGCCATCTGTGTAAGCATAAATTGTTAGCTACAGTAATGCAGTGCGTATCTGGTTTATCTCATCACACTATTGTATGCTTTAAAGCATGAAATATTACGTAGCTTAAAATCACTTGTTTGCATTTTATAATGAAAGGAGCTGCATGTTATAAATAAACTCAGTAATTTGATGTCCAGACTCTGCTTGAACACCAAGTCCCCGTTAAATGTGATTTGTGTTTTATTTACAATAGGGGCTGGATTACAGCTGCAAAGAGGTAAATGCAGACATCCACTACAGTAACAGAAGAGGGGTGAGTTGCAGATAAAGGGGCAGAAAGTCCCAGTGGATTATTTTTTAAAGTTTGGTCAATGCTCTCTGGGAACCATGGGACCTCTGAAAAGAGATAGAGATGTGTTAAGAGCCATAGAGGAGCCCATTACTGGACTCTCTCTCGCCAGTACGCCGATCAGGATTGCTGCCACTTTCCCAGGACCTACCACAACCCTCCTCTTAGTTGTCGCTGGTGGTGGCATGGGCTAAAGGCTGGGAAATTGAGTAGGTTGCCAGGCTTCACCTGCACACCATCATTTATTGACTACTCACAACCTTGATGTCCTATATAACCCTGAGCTGAGCTTCTGACCACAAATCTTCTCCATCACAAATACCACCTACCGTAACATCGTCTGCCTCGGCCCATTTGCTGCTGAGATCCACATACATGCATTTGTCACCTCCAGACTTAACTATTCCGATGCCCTCCTGGCTAGTCTCCCATCTTCACCTACCATAAACTTCAGCTCATTCAAAACATTTGTTGCCCATATCCTATCCTGCACCAAGTTTTGCTTACCATCACTCTTATCCTTGCTGACCTATATTGGCTCCCCAAATTCCATCAGTTTAAAATTCTCATCCATGTGTTTAAATTGCTTCATAGTCTTGCCCCACCCTATTACTGTAACCTCCTCTAGCCCTACAACCAGACAATGTTTCTAGGTTTTTTTCTGACTCAGCCTTATGCGTCCCCCCTTCACTCCATCATTGGTGGCCGTGCTTTCAGCCACTTAGGCCCATGCTCCGGAATTTCCTCCCTAAACCCCTTCATCTCTCCACCTCCCTCTCTTTCTTTAAGACCCGACTTAAAACTCATGGCTTTGCCCTCCTAATAGCTCTTTCTTTGGCTCAGCATCTATTCTTTTGTTTGCACCTCTGTGAGATGGTTTGGGATGTTTCTCTATGTCAAAGGCACTATAAATACAAACTGTTGTTGTCTTATAGAGGAAGAAAATTCAGCCCTAGTTCTTTCTAAACATGGTTTTCATCATCCAAGTTTATAACCTTATCAGAACAGTCATTTGACTCACAATAACTAAGGGCTAAAATTATGGTAAAATTGCACAATCTGAGCCCATGGTTTTCCATTCATTAATTTTAAAGGTTGGAAAACCACAGACTGCAATTGTGTAGTTTTGTAATATGTGCTCCCAGCAGGTACCAGGAACACATGAAGGGATAATTACTAGTCCTAACCCTTTTCGGGCTACCCCAGACCAGGCGTATTCCCCAGACGTTCACCTTCAACTAAAGTTAGAGATAGCTGAATTCTATAAGACACTTAATTGGGTCTAAAGGTCCAGGCTATCTCCCTCTAAAGGAAAGGAATGGCATGAAGATGTTACCGTCTTCCAGATAGCACTTTTAATAAGTTTAACTAGACTGTAACTTTCTGGATATTATGAAGGTCCGGAAAAGCCCCCCAGAATTCTGCAACTCCTTACAAAAGAGTGTACAGAAATTGAGTTCGCGAGTTTGATACAGAAATACTATTTGAGACAATTATAAAAATATATAGATTTATTTAAGAGCCGACATACAGTTAACAGTTGATAAGTCAATCATGACTTTAACAGTTCAAAATACAAATAGCTTACATTTCTTATTCTCAGAGATCCTTATTCTCAAATCTTAACTTCGTACATTTTTACATTTCTTATTATTTTAATCCAGAATATCCACCAAAATCAAATAGGAGTACCTCTTGATCCCCGAGACTCAAAGAGTTAAAAACTTACAGAGCCTGACTCTGAAGTTGAGAATCGCTTGCCGTTTCCAGCGATTTCTGACTTTCCATCTGAAAAGCTCTATTTTTATACCTTTTTTTAGTGGTTTAGCCTTTGACGTTTTCTGCTGATGTAAGCTAATTATCTCTAGTCGTTCTCTATTGAATTCTTTTCTATTCTTACTGTCAATTTAGCTGTTAACTTTCAGAATCCTGGCTGCTATGTAGGTATTCAAAACTTATCATAAAATATGGTTATTACAGATTTATCTCATTGATGCCATTCTTATGAAGTGCTTTCATTCAATTCTTAATATTGGCTTAACTGGTTATAATCAGACGTCATGTCTCCTAACTATTCCATTTTCAATACAAACACAATGTGATTGCTTGGTGTCATCTATTGATATCATATCTTCAAAGTGTTCTGTAGGTATCTTTTACAGCATGTAAATTAAAAACACTTCAACCAGGGTGTTTGTTGCATTTCTTAGCTACTTCAATTGATTGTATATATAATCGTGTTTCCTGTTTTTCATTTGATGTTACTTTTATCAAAGGCACATGGTTTTTTAATGTTCTATATTTCTGTTCGAAGTGTTCGTTTTTAACACTTTACTTGGGCATTGCTATTGTGTTGGTTCCAAATTGCAGACTCCTTGGAAGCAAGCCTTTGCTTCTTCAATGGGGCCTTTGTCTCAGTATTAACAATCAATTCACATTTCAAAAGCTTGTGTGGTGTTTACAACTTTAGTGTTAACACTTCATCTTATCTCAGAAGCCTGTATTTCTGTTTACAGCTTGTGTCGTTGAGGCTTTTAGATTTTTAACCCCAGTTTATCATGTTTTAATATAGTCAGAATTCTGTTCATAGGATGGTGTATTTTTTCTGAATTACGGCTTTTCCTTTACACACAGAAGCAGAATTCTTACCGTTAAGTTATCACATCATCCATTTACTACAACACCACAGTAAAGCTTCTGAAGAAAATCAGTCCAGCTGTGGGGAAATTCAGTTTGGGGCCTAGGGGGGATGAAGCGAAGGCTTTTGCTGGGGACAAGTCATTCAGGGTCAGAAAGTCAGAAGGGATGATGAAAACAACAACAACAACTTCCATTTATATAGTGCCTTTAATGTAGTAAAAAGTCCCAAGGCACTTCAGAGGAGCGTTATCAAACAAAATTTGACATGAGCAATGTAAGGAGATATTAGCACAGGTGACCAAAAGCTTGGTTAAAGTGGTAGGTTTTAAGAAGCGTCTTAAAGGAGAGAGAGGTAGAAATGAGGAGAGGTTTGGAGAAGTAGGAAATTAAAAGGGGAGGGAGCTGGGGATGCGCTGACGGATTAGGTGACTGTTTCACTGAATATCTCTTTTCTGCCACTAAGGGTGACCCTGACTTCTCTGTGGCATGCCACTTTAACTCTTCCTCCCCTTTCCCGCTTTGACCTCTGTCTTTGTTTTTCTAGTTTTCAGGTCATTCACTCCCTCTCTGTAATTGGCATATCTGTCCGTCTCACTCTCCCTCTCACCACCAACCCCCTTTTCTCATTCAATATTTTCCAAACTTACTAAAAATGACTCATCCTCAAGGGTTGTCCCGATTGGCTACTGTAATTTCAGTGGAAGATCGGCAGAAACCCCAGATATGTTGCGTAAACGGGATTTCTGTTGAAGTTATGGCAGTCGATCGAGAGAACCCTCCGAGGAAATTCACAGAATTTGTCTTTCAGTCTAAGTACTAGGCACAGGCAGGTAGTGCAGGGGTCCCCTGTGGCCATCCCCCTCTCAAACAGATACACCACTTTGAGTACTGTTGAGGGGGATGGCTTACCAGAGGAAGGCAGCAGCAGCCAACTTCCTGGCACCAGGGGTGGCTCTGCTGCACAGGACGGGAGGAAAAAGAGGGGTAGAGCTATAGTAATAGGGGATTCTATTGTAGGGGAATAGACAGGCATTTCTGCGGCCACAAATGAGACTCCAGGATGGTGTGTTGCCTCCCTGGTGCAAGGGTCAAGGATGTCTCAGAGCGGCTGCAGAACATCTTGGAAGGGGAGGGTGAACAGCCAGTTGTCGGGGTGCATATAGGTACCAACGATATAGGTAAAAAGCGGGATGAGGTCCTAAAAGCGGAATATAGGGAGTTAGGAGGTAAATTAAAAAATAGGACCTCAAAGGTAGTAATCTTAGGATTGCTACCAGTGCCACGTGCTAGTCAGTGTAGAAATAGAAGGATATTTCAGATGAATACATGGCTAGAGGAATGGTGCAAGGGGGAGGGATTCAAATTCCTGGGACATTGGAACTGGTTCTGGGGGAGGTGAGACCAGTTCAAACCGGACGGTTTGCACCTGGGCAGGGCCGGGACCGATGTTCTAGGGGGAGTGTTTGCTAGTGCTCTGGGGGAGGGTTTAAACTAAGATGGCAGGGGGTTGGGAAACTGAGCAAGGGGACAGAGGAAAGGGAAACAAGGATAAAAGCAAAAGATAGGAATGAGAAAAACAAAAGTGGCAGTCAGAGAAATCAACGGTTTAAATCAAACATGGCCACAGTAAATAATAATTCTAATAGGTGTAAGAGCGTTAAAAAAAGAAGCCTGAAGGCTTTGTGTCTTAATGCGAGGAGCATTCGTAATAAGGAGGATGAATTAGCTGTTCAAATAGCGGTAAACAAATATGATTTGATTGGGATTACGGAAACATGGCTCCAGGGTGGCCAAGGCTGGGAACTCAACATCCAGGGGTATTCAATATTCAGGAAAGATAGGAAAAAAGGAAAGGGAAGTGGGGTAGCATTGCTGGTTAAAGAAGGGATTAACACAATTGTAAGGAAGGATATTAGCTCTGATGATGTGGAATCTGTATGGGTGGAACTGAGAAATGCCAAGGGGCAGAACACGTTAGTGGGAGTGGTATATAGACCTCCAAACAGTAATACAGAGGTTGGGGATGGCATTAAAAGGGAAATTAAAGAAGCGTGCAATAAGGGCACAGCAGCCATCATGGGTGACTTTAATCTACATATAGATTGGGCTAACCAAATTAGTAACAATACTGTGGAGGAGGAATTCCTGGAGTGTTTAAGGGGTGGTTTCCTGGACCAATATGTTGAGGAACCAACCAGAGATCAGGCCATCTTAGACTGGGTATTACGTAACGAGAAAGGATTAATTAGCAATCTTGTTGTACGAGGCCCCTTGGGTCGGAGCAATCATAATATGATCGAATTCTTCATTAAGATGGAGAATGAAGTAGTCGACTCAGAGACTAGGGTCCTAAATTTAAATAAAGGAAACTATGATGGTCTGAGGCGTGAGTTGGGTAGGATTGATTGGGGAATGTCACTCAAAGGGTTGATGGTGGATAGACAATGGCAAACATTCAAAGACCGCATGGATGAACTACAGAATTTGTTCATCCCAGTTTGGCATAAAAATAAAACTAAAAAGGTAACTCAACCGTGGCTAACAAGGGAAATTAGGGATAGCATAAGATCCAAGGAGAGGATATATAAATTGGCCAGAAAAAGCAGTAAACCTGAGGATTGGGAGCAGTTTAGGATTCAACAAAGGAGGACAAAGGGATTAATTAAGAAAGGGAAAATTGAATATGAGAGTAAGCTTTCAGGGAACATAAAAACTGATTGTAAACGCTTTTATAGATATGTGAAGAGAAAAAGATTGGTGATGTGAAGCATAGGTCTCTTGCAGTCAGAATCAGGGGAATTTATAATGGGGAACAAAGAAATGGCAGACCAATTAAATACATATTTTGGTTCTGTCTTCACAAAGGAGGATACAAATAACCTCCCAGAGATGTTGGGGAACATAGGTCTGATGAAAGGGAGGAACTGAAAGAAATCAGTATTTGTAGGGAAATGGTGTTAGGGAAATTGATGGGATTGAAGGCTGATAAATCCCCAGGACCTGATAATCTACATCCTAGGTACTTAAGGAAGTGGCCCTAGAAATAGTTGATGCTTTGCTGATCACCTTCCAGCATTCGATGGAACCTGAAACAGTACCCATGGATTGGAGGGTAGCTAATGTTACCCTACTATTCAAAAAAGGTGGTAGAGAGAAAACGGGGAATTACAGACCGGTAAGCCTGACATCAGTAGTAGGGAAAATGCTAGAGTCCATTATAAAAGATGTAATAGCAGAGCACTTGAAAAACAGTGACGGGATCGGACAAAGTCAACATGGATTTACAAAAGGTAAATCGTGCTTGACTAATCCCTGGAATTTTTTGAGGATGTAACTGGTAAAATAGATAAGGGAGAACCAGTGGATGTGGTGTATTTGGACTTTCAGAAGGCTTTCGATAAGGTCCCGCATAAGAGATTAGCGTGTAAAGTTAAGGCACATGGGATTGGGGGCAAGGCATTGACTTGAATAGAGAACTGATTGGCAGACAGAAAGCAAAGAGTTGGAATAAACAGGTCATTTTCCGAGTGGCTGGCAGTGACTAGTGGGGTACCGCAGGGATCGGTCCTTGGGCCCCAGCTATTCACAATATATATTAATGATCTAGGCAAGGAAACTAGATGTAATACCTCCAAATTTGCAGACGACACAAAGCTGGGTGGGCGTGTGTGCTGTGAGGAGGATGCCGAGAAACTCCAGGATGATTTGGACAGGTTGGGTGATTGGGCAAAAGCATGGCAGATGCAATATAACGTGGATAAATGCGAGGTTATCCACTTTGGTGGCAAAAACAGGAAGGCAGATTATTATCTGAATGGCAATAGATTGGGAGAAGGGGAAGTGCAACGAGACCTGGGTGTCCTTGTGCACCAGTCGCTGAAGGTAAACATGCAGGTGCAGCAGGCGGTTAAGTAGGCAAATGGCATGTTGGCCTTCGTAGCGAGAGGGTTTGAGTACAGGAACAAGGATGTCTTGCTGCAGTTATACAGGGCCTTGGTGAGACCACATCTTGAGTATTGTGTGCAGTTTTGGTCGCCTTATCTGAGGAAGGATGTTCTTGCCATGGAAGGAATTCAACGAAGATTCACCACGCTGATACCTGGGATGGCAGGAATGACGTATGAGGAGAGATTGGGTCGATTGGGCTTGTAATCGCTGGAGTTTAGAAGAATGAGAGGGGATCTCATCGAAACTTATAAAATTCTGACAGGACTGGACAGACTCGATGCAGGAAGGATGTTCCCGATGGTCGGGGAGTCCAGAACCAGGGGTCACAGTCTAAGGATAAGGGGTAGGCCATTTAGGACAGAAATGAGAAGGAATTTCTTCACCCAGAGAGTGGTGAACCTGTGGAATTCTCTACCACAGAAGGCAGTTGAGGCCAATTCATTAAATATATTCAGGAAGGAGTTGGATATATTTCTTAAGGCTAAAGGGATCAAGGGGTATGGGAAGAAAGCAGGGACCGGGTACTGAATTTGGATGATCAGCCATGATCGCATTGAATGGTGGAGCAGGCTCGAGGGGCTGAATGGCCTACTCCTGCTCCTATCTTCTATGTTTCTATGTTTCTATGAAAGGGTGCAAACCCAAAACGTTAGAACCTGTCTTTTCTCTTTATAAATGCAGACTGATCTGCCATGAATATCCAGCATTTTCCGTTTTACTAATTATGCATTAGTAGGGAGATATATTAAACCGAAATCATGACTATTAGTTCTAAAATATACTAAAACTTGTGCAAATATTGAAACTGTTGCTAGTGCAAGTGTGGTTTAAAAAAATCATGGTGTAACTAAATAACTCCTTTCAGCTTGTATCCTTGGTGATGGCATCAACAGGGTTAAAAATGTTCAGATTAACAGAGTGAATGAGAAACACGCTGCATCTATTTTTTATAAAGAGGATCCTTCTGGCGAAATGAAATTTCACAGTTTCTTTTTTTTAGGAATTGTTAAGTCTGTGTGTTCCAGTTGTATTAAGATTAATTACTGACACAGACTACAAGAATAAAGTTCAACAGGTCTTTACTAGTTGGAGGTCAGGACTATACTAAATACAATATCACTACACAGTACTTATATACCGGTGGTCACCACCGGTATTACGTACACAGCAGCCAGAGAAAGTAGTACATCTCTTAAGGTGGAACAGGCTTAAGTTCTCTTAAGGTGGAACAGGTTACATACACCACAATCCTCCCTTTTTAGCTTAAAAGTCATATCCCCATTTAACATAACATCATAACATATATACATATATAACTTCAGGTATAAACAGTTCAAAGGTTCAGTCTCTCAGGAGGCCTTCTGATTCGGTTTGGATAACGCCTTTCAGTGGTCTCTGATTCTTGTTGCTGAGGTGACTCTTCTTGTTGGTTTCCTATGTATTGGACGTCATCATCAGGTACAGTCCCTGCCGAGGTAGATGCTTCAGGTTCATTAACGTCTTCCACAGTTGTCTCTGTCGCAACCATGGGTTCGACCCTTGCTCTTGATTCTACCAGTTGATCCGCATGACGCCTTATCACATTGTTACCAATATCTACTGTGTACATCAGAGGTCCTTGTCTGGCCCGAATTGTTCCGGACTGCCATTTTTCGTTTCCATAGCCCCTTGCCAACACTGGTTGTCCTACGTCGAAACTTCGAGTGGACTTGTTATTAATATGCCGGAACTGTTTGTTTTCCACTTCCCTCCGCACATTTGGTTTTGACAAGTCCAACCTGGACCGCAACCTCCTGTTATAAAACATCATGGCAGGACTTTGGTTAGTCACTGCATGAGTGGCGTTTCGATATGCCATTAGGAAATTGTCCACCTTGTGTTGTAACGGAATCTGATCATCGTTCATGGCCTTTATTGCCTTTTTGAATGTTTGGACAAATCTCTCGGCCAACCCGTTTGTCGCCGGATGATATGGGGCAGAGGTATAATGTTTCACCCCATTCTTCTTTAAGAATTTTTGGAATTCTTCCGACACGAACTGTGGTCCGTTGTCCGAACATATCTGTTCTGGCAATCCGTTCCTTGCGAATATTGTTCTTAACACTGCAATTGTCTTTTCTGAAGTAGTGGTATTCATCTTGATCACTTCTGGCCATTTGGAATGTGCGTCCACCGCAATTAGGAACATGAAGTCCATGAATGGACCAGCAAAGTCAATATGTACGCGTTGCCATGGGGCTGAAGGCCATTCCCATGGGTGTAGCGGTGCGATCGGAGGTGCATTTTGCACTTTTTGGCACCCAGCGCAGCTTTTTGTCAACTCCTCTATCTGTTGGTCAATGCCCGGCCACCATACATAAGCCCTAGCAAGACTTTTCATCTTAACTCCCCCCAGATGACCTTCATGCAGTTCCTTTAGAACTCTTTCCCGTAACTTGGGAGGAATAATCACTCTTGTCCCGTACATCAAAGTACCATGGCAGACGGACAGCTGGTCTCGCCTTGCCGAGAATGCCGGTAACAGAGGATCACCATGTGTTGGCCATCCCTTCACTTTCACCTCGTAAACTCGGGACAGTGTCGGGTCGTTCCTGGTTTCTCTTTCAATACTTGCATTGGTGACTGGTAAACACTCAATGATGGTCGAATGAAATAACTCAACAGGGTCAACTTTCGTCGTCTCTTCTGCTTCAGGTAGCGGCAGGCGCGACAGCCCATCAGCATTGCCATGCTGCTTTGTACCTTTGAATTCTATTTGATATTGATGTGCCCCTAGGAAAAGGGACCATCTCTGGAGTCGCTGTGCTGTCATCACCGAAACACCCTTCTTAGGGTTAAAAATGCATACCAACGGCTGATGGTCTGTCAGAAGTGTGAATTTTTGGCCCTGCAGGTAATGATTAAACTTCTTCACTCCCCATACAAGGCTGAGAGCCTCCCTATCGATCTGCGCATAGTTGCGCTCAGCGGAGGTCAATGATCTGGATGCAAACGCGACTGGCCTTTCCGTGCCATTTGGCAACTTGTGTGAGAGTACTGCCCCAATACCATATGGAGAAGCATCACAAGCCAACCGAATAGGCAGTGTCGGGTTGAAGTGAGCCAACACTTCCTCTGAGGTGATCAATTCTTTGCTTTTGCGAAATGCCTTCTTACAGTTTTCGCTCCATTCCCATGGTACCCCCTTCTGTAAAAGAGCGTTCAGCGGGTGCAGTACCGTGGATAGATTCGGTAGAAACTTATGGTAATAGTTAATCAATCCCAGAAACGACCTCAACTGAGAGACATTATCCCTAGCAGGAGCCTTTACAACTGCCTCTATCTTGTCAGGAGACTTATGAAGCCCCTCCCGGTCAATGACATGACCACAGTACGAGATCCGCTTCTGAAAGAACTCACATTTCTGCCGATTAACTCTAAGTCCATACTCTTTCAGTCTGTTGAGCACCAGTTCCAAGTTTGCGAGGTGTTCTTCATCACCATCACCTGTAATCAGAATATCATCCAGGTAACATTGTGTGCCTGGAATTCCCTGTAATACCTGCTCCATGGCCCTCTGCCAAATTGCCGGAGCCGATGCCACTCCAAAAACCAGCCTATTATACCGGTACAAACCTCTATGCGTGTTGATCGTGAGGTACTGGCGTGACTCTTCATCAACCTCCATCTGCAAGTACGCCTGCGCCAGGTCTATCTTGGTGAAGTGTTTCCCGCCAGACAACGAAGCAAAAATATCCTCAATCTGCGGAAGCGGATACTGCACCGTGTGAAGCACCGGATTAACGGTGATCTTGAAATCTCCACAGATGCGAACCTTCCCTGGTTCTCCTGGCTTGTTGCTCGAAGGACGTTTCATAACGGGAACAATGGACGTAGCCCACTCACTCCAATCTACCTTAGACAGTACACCTGAACGTTCTAGCGCTTCCAGTTCCACTTCTACAGTAAGTCGTATTGCATAGGGTACCGGTCTGGCTTTGAAAAATTTTGGTTGTGCATGTTCATCAATCTTGATGTTTGCCGTAATTCCTTTCAGTGTTCCCAGTCCTTGCTGGAACACCTCTTTAGCATCATCCAATATTTTGGACAATCGTTTAGGTTTGACATCTGTTTCCCCGGAATCTACCGTTAGTGCTTTTAAGGAGTGCCAGTCCATATTCATTTTCCTAATCCACTCCCGTCCCAGTAGTGGTGGACCTCCTTCAGGTAGCACATATAAGTCCATTACTTGGCTTTCTTCGCCCTTGTGGACCACTTTTACCTCTATCTTTCTGATGGGGTACACTCTTTGCCCCGTGTATGTTTTCAATATAATCTCCATATCCCGTAGGGGAATATGTTGGAATAACCTTTTGTAATCTTTCTTATTCATGACTGTCAATGCCGATCCAGTGTCCAATTCCATCTTTACTTGGACTCCTGCTATCTGAAGAGTGACCCAAATTGTCTGGAGATCTGCATCCTTACCAACGTTGTGTACTCTTAAGCTACCCAGTTCATTACTGCTAGCGTCTGAATCTGACTTCTGTTCGTTCGAACTGGTCTTTGTCACCTTGTGCACCTTTATGTATTTTCCTTGCGGTGACTTTTTGTTGCTGGTCTTCTTTCCTGACTGGCATACTTTAGCTATGTGGCCAAGCCTGCCACACGTTCTGCATTCTTGGTTTTTAAACCAACACTGGTTCTGATCGTGTGTTGTCTTTCCACAACGATAACATTTTACAGTACTCAAACCCAATTTATTTGTACTGTGTTCCGGTGACCGTAGCTGCATTACTGCCATGCCTCTCGCTGCGGCCTCGTGTGCTGCTGCCATAGTGACCGCTTTCTCAAGCGTCAGCTCATTCTCCTCAAGCAGTCGCTTTTTGTGTATCTTCTTTTAATAATCCACACACAAATCTATCTCTTAGCGCGTCTGTCAGTCCCATTCCAAACTGACAGCACCTTGCTAGCTTACGCAATTCCATTAAATATTCAGCATTGCTTTCATCCTTCAGCTGCCTTCTGCTGTAAAATTTAAATCGTTCCGCTAGCATCAGCGGCGTGGGGTTTAGATGATTTTTCAGGACAGTAACAATCTCCTCGAACGTCTTATCCGCCGGTTCATCTGGTGATAAAAGGTGTTTCAATTGCCCGTATGTCTTCGCACCCATTAAGTTCAATAACGTTAGTGCTTTCTCTGCATCTGGGATTTTATTTGCTTTTCAATAATTTTGTATGCGTTCTACATACATGGCCCAATCTTCGATGTCACCATCAAAGGTATCAATGTTCCCATGTTTAGGCATCGTTGCAATTTATTTTATCCCAAGATGGCGGCTTCCCGCTCTTGTCTTCGACCTCCGCCTACAAAATGGCGGTTTTCCCGCGCTTGGCGGTCTTCACCCACTGGCTGCAATGGCGTTTGGCGTGCCGCTGCTGCTCCCCTTTCCCAGCGGTTAGTAACTCCCCCGACGCTGTCTCCGCTTCACCGCGGCTCCCTCGGGCATTCGCGCTTCCCCGATGTCGCGCCTCGCAGCCCTTCTTGCAGCCCGGTTATTAGCACCGGCTGCGTTCGCCTTCACTGCGGCTCTCACGCCTTCAGTCGCCCCAGACGCTGCGCCTTTTTGGCCCGAAAGCGGCCCGGCCCTTATCACCAGCCTCGATCGATGTCCCCACGCTACGCCTTTCGGCCCGAATGCGGCCCGGCCCTTATCTCCGGTCGCGATCGATCTCACCGCCCTTATTCCTCCGTCTTCCTCCCCCCGTCTGTACAGCCAACGCGGCCGACTTTCTGCTCGCGTCGCTGACCGGCTTACCCACCACCGAGGTAGAAAGAAGATAGCTGACTGCCGCTGATGGAGGCTTCGAGTTCAGGATGTCTTCTGTACTCCGGGTTCTCGATGCCTGCCGCGCGACGTGTCTTCCAGCAGGGTGATGAGGGTGGATGCCTCTCTTCGACGCCCGTTCTGTGGACGAAGCCGCCGTGGATATAAACTGCCGCAGGGTAAGAATCGGACTCATCGCCACTGTTAAGTCTGTGTGTTCCAGTTGTATTAAGATTAATTACTGACACAGACTACAAGAATAAAGTTCAACAGGTCTTTACTAGTTGGAGGTCAGGACTATACTAAATACAATATCACTACACAGTACTTATATACCGGTGGTCATCACCGGTATTACGTATACAGCAGCCAGAGAAAGTAGTACATCTCTTAAGGTGGAACAGGCTTAAGTTCTCTTAAGGTGGAACAGGTTACATACACCACAGGAATGTTAATTAGATTTTATTAATGGAATTATGTTATAATGTGACATTTTGAAATAGATACATAAAAAAACACAACAACAAATAAATACTCAAAATCAGAGCATTGTGTTGCAACAGGGTAATTAACTGTAATAAGCTGAGACAAAGAAGGATCATTTTTACAGAGACAGTGACGGAGAGATCAAAAGAAATTGCATTAACAGTGTCTTCCCTTATTAACTTTCCAGTTTAATTTCTCAGATTGCATACAGTGCAACCTGTTAAAAATAATATTAGATCTAATTTCTGTAATCACATTCAAGTAACTTATACCTCCGGGTTCTGTGATAAATACAGCTGACCCATGTTAAGTGGGACATTCTTGTGAAAACATATCATTGCCGTTGTATGATATCCCATCCAGCAAACGTCAATATAACTGATTTAGGTATATTGAACTCTGTTGGTGCCTGAGAAAAGCCCTACATAAGATTACCTTCACACTATTATAACTTCGGGAGATCATGTTTAATATATTAAAGCATGCAAAGACAATGTAAGCACATAATCTACATGTTAACAGCTGTGACAGATCATGGAGAGGTCTTTCATCAATATTTCTGGCACCTATTTTTGTTACAAAATGAAATTATTTGAAAACAATACTTTCAGCCTTTAAATCCCTTGTTAATTTCTTCTAATAAAATATTTTATTATAATATAGATAAGCTGTACTGTTCTATTCACACAGTACTGCAGAAGATGACTGTGGCACATTTAGTTATTAATAATGGTTGTGTACACTTTGGGAAATATGCATTGTTTGGGGGTAGGGATAATTTGACAAGTTTTGGGATTTAGCTGGGTCAAGGGTACTACCTACATTCAGACTAGGGTCATTGCCCTTTGTGGGTGCTGGGAGGGTGGTTGTTAGTTTGTGGTCACATTCTGATCTTGAGAGATGGTTTGGGTGTATATGATAGGAACCTGAGTCTTCTGGATTGCCAAGAAAGGATTGATACCTCTGGTACTGTAAGATTCGAAATTTTCAGTAATTAATTACGCAAGAAAATAGGATTAATAAGACAGTTTATTGACCAAAAGAAGCTTGTACAGAAAAACCTTTGATAAAAGGGCATACAAAATGGCCGCCGGACCTCGTGATCAGTTTCTGGGACCATTTGATTTCTGTTACTGCAAGCCAGACAGGCTTGTGGATTGAGGACAGTAAGCCCACGAAAGCCAGTATCGGGAAACCGAAACTCATGGAACTGAGCATACATATTAATTAGATTCTAAGTACAGGACAGTTTTGGGTAACAGGATGAGGCCCATCAAGAAATGGGCGGACAATTGAACGAACACTTAAACCCATTTACTGTACAAAGGAAAACCGTTTAACAGCCATCGAGGGAAATCTCCAGACCGATCAATATACGAACCGAGTTACGGTGACAAAGTAGAAGACATTATCGGCCCAGGAAGGCCAGTTAAGCTATCACCGGCTCCCGTTACAAAGACAAAGCGCCCCTGCAGAGATTTCTGCCCGCCAAAAATATTACAAAGACTGGACTATGATTTGGCGGGAGATAAGAATGTTCCAAAAGGGTATAACTGTGGATTGAAAAAGTCCATCAGTACGTTATGCGCTACGCTTCACTTCACGCTTCGCTTCGGAACTTCTACGACTCTTTGGTTAAGGCAGCACTTCGGTTTCGGAACGTGGTCGGTGTTCAGCCAGGCAAGGCTCAGCCACGACGGGAAGACGACGAGGGTGGCCCGGGTACTTTTGTCGGGAGATCATCGACGACCCAGGCCGAAGAAGAAGACACCCTCAGAAGGACATTATGACTGTATAAAGAAAGCTTTTTGGGACCAGCGTCCCGCCCCGAGGAAGACCATCGGGAGATCGACGACCCAGGCCGGAGAAGAAGACACTCCGGGCCTAGCACTCCAGTGCCTCAACATCCCATTCGGTAACGGACCTTCCATGTGCATTTCTACAACATCACATCGGTAGCAGAGTCTCCAAGGTGCATCCAGTTCTTCGGCAGCCTTTCAGAAAAGGTAACACAGGTCTAACGGATTCATCCATGACAAGCGCTCATCAAGGCTGTATCGGCAGCTGCATCGCGTAAGAAAAACAAGCTGCGCCAGAAGTTTCCAAATCCGCGTGACGACGGAAAGCTGTGCCAAAAAGGCTGCGAACCCCCTTTTCGCGAATCTGAAAGTGGTGAGCATGATCCCGAGTTCCTCAAGTCGAAACTTAGTTTAGGTCTAGGGGAGGGGGTTAAGGGTAATCGTAATGTGTTTCCCCTTTTACGATGTGCCGTGTGTTTCCCATTTCCATAGAGTTAAGTTTATAGATATGTGCATGCTTGTAGTTACTTTAATCTGTGCTTATGACATGTATTTTATAATGCTGCAAACTGTTTAATAATAAAAGCATCCATTTCGTGCTATTCAACCTGGTCTATTGAGTTTTTCTCTGCACTACAGTTCCCTGCACCTAAGTCCAAGGTCTAGAACCGTAGGGAAGAGTGGGTCGAACCACTTGATACGCTTATCAATTACTTCATAAAAGGTGATGAGTCGAAGAAGAGATGATGAGTCGAAAGAAGAGATGAATAAGGCTTTTATTAGCTAAGAAGAGACCATGCTTCTTCGTGAGTGACTGAACAAGTCTGAACGAAACCCACACAGTGGTGGGTGGAGTCAGCTGAGGCATGCCTCCATACACAGCGCCACCCAGAGGTGGCAATATACAATACAGTGGTTTACCACATTCACCCCTTGTTTAATGTGAAGTCCGGCGGGGTGAAGGGTACTACAAGTTAAGTCTATCAGGAGGCCTTGTCTGACGTCCTGATCGTCGTGGTGGCGGCGGTGGTGTTGCAGCATCCGACGTCGGGTCTGGTGTCTGGGTGGTTGGCGAAGATTCCTGGGGCTTTGGCATGCCGTCTGCAGGGGTTGGGTTGGGAGGGGTGGTGGGGGATAACAGTGGTAAGGGGGATAACGGTGGTAAGGGGGATAACGGTGGTAATTCAGGGGTACCCGAGGGTGCGAGATCTCGTATGGAGACCGTGTCCTCCCGCCCGTCTGGGTATGTCACCCAGGCATACTGGGGGTTGGCGTGTAGGAGGTGCACCCGCTCGACCAGGGGGTCCGTTTTATGCGTCCTCACGTGCCTCCGCAGTAGGACGGGCCCAGGAGAAGTCAACCATGCCGGTAGCGAGGTTCCCGATGTAGACTTCCGGGGGAAAACGAACATTTTCTCATGAGGGGTCGCATTAGTGGCAGTACAAAGCAGTGACCGAATGGAGTGAAGCGCTGCAGGGAGGACCTCCTGCCAGCGGGAGGTCGGAAGGCCCTTAGATTTTAGTGCTAAGAGGACTGCCTTCCAAACCGTCGCGTTCTCCCTTTCCACCTGGCCGTTCCCCCGGGGGTTGTAACTGGTGGTCCTGCTCGTGGCGATACCTCTTGTTAGCAGGTACTGCCGAAGTTCGTCGCTCATGAACGATGAGCCCCTGTCGCTATGTATATAGCTGGGGAACCCGAACAGAGCGAAGATGTCATTCAGACACTTGATGACCGTGGTACTGGTCATGTCTGGGCAAGGGATGGCAAAAGGGAAACGGGAGTACTCATCAACTATGTTGAGGAAGTACACATTGCGGTCAGCGGAGGGGAGGGGCCCTTTAAAATCGACGCTCAGGCGTTCGAAGGGGCGGGTGGCCTTGATCAGGCTTGCTCTGTCCGGCCTATAGAAGTGCGGTTTGCACTCGGCGCAGATTTGGCAGCTCTTGGTCATGGTCCTGACCTCCTCGATGGAGTAGGGCAGGTTACGGGATTTGATAAAATGGAAAAACCTGGTGACCCCCGGGTGGCAGAGGTCATTGTGGAGGGACTGCAGCCTATCACTCTGCGCGTTGGCACATGTACCACGTGATAGGGCATCTGGGGGCTCATTGAGTTTCCCTGGCCGATACAAGATATCATAATTGTAGGTGGAGAGTTCGATTCTCCACCTCAAGATCTTGTCGTTCTTGATTTTACCCCTCTGCTTATTATTAAACATAAAAGCTACTGAACGCTGGTCAGTGAGCAGGGTAAATCGTTTCCCGGCCAGGTAATGCCTCCAGTGACGCACCGCTTCTACAATAGCCTGGGCCTCCTTTTCGACGGAGGAGTGTCTCGTCTCGGGGCCCTGGAGGGTCCTTGAGAAAAAGGCCACGGGTCTGCCCGCCTGGTTAAGGGTCGCGGCTAGGGCGAAGTCGGAGGCATCGCTCTCCACTTGGAAGGGGATGGACTCATCCACCGCGTGCATTGCGGCCTTCGCGATATCGTTCTTGATAAGAGTGAAGGCTGCACACGCCTCTGGTGTCAGGGGGAAGGAGGTGGCTTTGATGAGGGGCCTGGCTTTGTCTGCATAGAGGGGCACCCACTGGGCGTAGTAGGAGAAAAACCCCAGGCATCTCTTCAGTGCTTTTTGGCAGTGGGGAAGGGGTAGCTCCATTAGGGGGCGCATTCTGTCGGGGTCGGGCCCGATGACTCCGTTCTCCACCACGCAGCCGAGGATGGCCAGGCGCTTGGTGTGAAACATACATTTTTCCTTATTGTACGTTAGGTTCAGCCGTTGGGCCGTACGGAGGAAATTTGCTAGATTAACGTCGTGGTCCTGCTGGTCGTGGCCGCAGATGGTGACGTTATCCAAATAGGGGAAGGTTGCCCGCAGCGCGTTCTGGTCAACCATTCGGTCCATCTCCCTTTGGAAGACCGAAACCCCGTTGGTGACGCCGAAGGGGACCCTAAGGAAGTGGTAGAGGCGGCCGTTTGCCTCGAAGGCAGTATACTGGCGGTCCTCATGGCGGATGGGCAGCTGGTGGTACGCTGACTTAAGGTCGATGGTGGAGAATACTTTGTATTGTGCAATCTGATTGACCATATCAGATATGCGAGGGAGGGGGTACGCGTCCAGCTGGGTGTACCGGTTTATGGTTTGGCTGTAGTCGATTACCATGCGGCGTTTTGCAGTGGTTTTAACGACTACAACCTGGGCTCGCCAGGGGCTAGTGCTACCTTCGATAATGCCCTCCTTCAAGAGCCGCTCCACCTCAGAGCTGATAAAAGCTCTGTCCCCGGCACTGTACCGCCTGCTTTTGGTAGCGATGGGTTTACAGTCGCGGGTGAGGTTAGCGAACAGGGGAGGGGGGGGGACTTTTAATGTGGAAAGGCTGCAGGTGGTTTGCAGCGGGCGATTTAAAAGTTGTTGGTTGCAGACTGTGAGTGGGGGGAGGGGTCCACCGTATGCTAGTGTGACACTCTTAAGGTGGCACTGAAAATCCAACCCTAGCAGGACGGCAGCGCAAAGACGGGGCAGGACTAGCAGTTTAAATTTTTGATATTCAGTGCCCCCTACTGACAGGGTCACCACACAGTAGCCGCTGATGTCCATTGACTGGGACTTGGACGCCATAGAAATGCGATGGTGCGTTGGCAGAATCGTGAGGGAGTGGCTACGTACCGTGTCGGGGTGGACGAAACTCTCTGTGCTCCCGCTGTCGATCAGGCAACTGGTGGCGCGGCCGTTTACCGCGATATCCATCATGGAGCTGGATAGATGGTGAGGGTGGCCTTGATCCAGCGTCACGGAGGCCAGTATGTGGCTTAGTGAGTCACTATAGTCATCCGCCGAGACGGTGGTCGGTTCCGGTGACGAAATGGCGGTTGAGTGCGTTGGATACGATGGCGGCGGATGCCATGCGGCCGGGAGTACACAAAATGGCGGATAAGATGGCTGCTCCCACGGCCCGCACGCTGCGCTGCTGGCTGGCTTCCCCTTGCAGGCGTTAGCGTAATGGCCTTTCTTCCCGCAGCCCGAGCAGGTAGCTGTCTTAGCTGGGCAGTGCGCTCTGGGATGTTTTAACTGGCCACAGAAATAGCATTTTTGGGCCTGGTTACTGGGCATCGAAGCAGTTCTTACCGGAGGCTGCTGTCTCGGTTGGGTCGCTGCAGCGGTTGGTGCCGGGGGCGGCGGTCCCGTGTCCCACGGTTTCGATTGCCATGTCTCGGCGCCGTTACGGGGGTATGCCTCGAGGTTTCGGTGGGCCTCCTCTAACGAGAGCGCAAGGGCAATGGCCGTCTTCAGGTCGGGTTCCTTGCTTTCTAGCAGTCTCTGCCGGGTGTGGTCTGACTGGAGGCCCCTGACGAAGGCATCACAGGCGAGTCCCTGCGCGTGCTCCACAGCCGTTACCGCTTTACAATCGCAGTCTCTGCAGAGTGCCAGTAGCGCCCGTGCAAATGCCCCTACCGATTCTCCCGGTTGCTGCCTGCGGGATCCCAAGAGGTGTCGGGCGTAAATTGTGTTCACTGGGCGCGTATATTGCCCTTTTAGTAGCTCGAGGGCCGCCACGTACGTATTAGAGTCCCGGATTAGCATATATACTTGATGGCTCACCTGGGCGGTCAAAATTTTCAGTTTGTGATCCTCCTCTGTAACCTGTGAGATTGCGAGGAAGGATTCAAAGCAGCTCAGCCAGTGTTCAAACTTGGCTGATGCACCCACATCTTGAGGGTCGAGGTCCAGGCGTGGTGGTCTGAGGGCTCTCAGCAATGTCTGCTGTATCCGTTGCTGTTGTTGCTCCTCAGGTGTCGCCATTTAACTTTTAGCTAATAAAATTGATACGCTTATCAATTACTTCATAAAAGGTGATGAGTCGAAGAAGAGATGATGAGTCGAAAGAAGAGATGAATAAGGCTTTTATTAGCTAAGAAGAGACCATGCTTCTTCGTGAGTGACTGAACAAGTCTGAACGAAACCCACACAGTGGTGGGTGGAGTCAGCTGAGGCATGCCTCCATACACAGCGCCACCCAGAGGTGGCAATATACAATACAGTGGTTTACCACACCACTCAAGGGTAATTATTGCACGAAGCCTGGTAGGAGACCAGAACGAGCAAGAGAAACCCCCTACAGTACTCATAAGTTGCAGGTAGACACCATGGTCAGGATTTTGCTCACCTCAGCGGGTCGGGGCGGGTGATGTCGGTGGCGGATTGCGACCCCGCTGCTGGCTCCATCACGCTGCCTAAAATCAATTTATGTTAGTAGGGCTTGTTAAGCCCGCCCAGTGCGTTTTCCAGTCCAATTAGAGGAAGTGGGTCTGGTGACATCATTCATGACACGTCATCAGCCGGTTTCCTTAAAGGCAGCACGGCCACCTTACTTTTGACGTTTGTGCTGTCAGTGTTCTGCAGCATTGAGGTGCTGCAAACACTGACAAGCACTGCACAGAGGTACAGGGCTGCACCCAGGTTCTCCCATGACTCCCTCCATATACTTATGGGGGGAGTCACAGTACGCACGGAGGTCCTCTTGCCTTCCCATGGGCGGAAGAGACATCCCCAGGAGACCAAAACATTGCAGAGGATGTCACAAGCAGGGGTGTGGTCAGGAGGACCTGGGTGCAGTGCCACAAACGCTTCAATGATCTCATTAGATCACTAAATGTTTGTACAAAGTCACACTCACCTTCATCCTCCTGTGCCTCTCATCACATCCCCACCACTCTGCCTTCCCTACCTTACTCCTGCACATCCTTACTCGCACAAACTTACCTTGCACCTCCATCCATCCCTCTCTATCTACATTATCACAGCCCCATCTCACTAACCACCCATCACGCGCACCCTCATCCTAGTCCAATCATACCAACTAACAACACACAAGGGTAGCCACTTGAGTATTTAATACAATGTTCATGTAAAGTTCCTATCAATGTGCTGCCAAACATTGAAACCTTTATGTTCAACACTTTGCGTTCTTGGACAGATTTGTGTGCACCTTTGGAAGTGGCTTAGTGAGTTGCAGTGAATGGTGAGACATAACGGTAGCCCCCGCAATGGTGATGAGTGTGAAAGGAATGGCTTGGGCATTGTAGGGATGCTTTATGGTGTTGGTGTAGGGTAGTGCCAAGGGGTACAGAGTCAAGTGAAGTTAATCTGGCCATGGTGAGGCCATCCCTGGCCTTCCGGGCAGAAATGTGCTCAGGTGCTGATGCCCTCTGTCCTGTGCAGCATCAGGTGATTGCAGAGAAGTTTGGTGTTGTTGTTGGTGCTGCTCTTGTGCCTGTTGCTGCTGGTGTTGCGGCTGATCGTGGTCGGATTCTGAGGACCAAGGTGAGACAGTATAAAGGGCACCCATGTTGATGAAATAGATGGCAGGTGAAGTAGAGATGACAGAAGCATTCTGTCAATGGTGAGAGAGTTTTTCCAATCAGCTGAGAATGGATGGAGAGTGTAAAGTGGAAAGCCTGAAGAATCTCTGCTGAAAATGGACTGAGAAACAGCTTGTGGCTGAGGAAAGTGATGATCTGTCTGGTGGGAGCTTTTACTGTACATTTGATGCTGTCAAGGAATCAGCTGGAGCAATGGCCACTGCCTCAGGTTGACAGGTGTGCTCCCCGAACAGCGTGGTTCCCATGGCCATGGAGTTAAAGTTAAAAAGTAAGTTAAAAAAGCCTGTTAAGGGCCTGCTAATTACATTATAATTGGTTTAATTGGGTCGCCTGCCGCTGCCTGTCGGGTATGCTCTGCACTGACAGACCCGACATTGGGAAAGGCGCGCTGTGGCGGGTTGACAGCGGGTTCTCGATCTGCTGTCAAAAAAAACACTTTCTCACCCGACCCGCCACCAATCCCGCCCGCTGACATCCGGCCCATGCATTACCAAGTTCAATTGGCATATGTCTCCCAGATCTTTAACCCGCATGTTTGCTTTTGGGAGAGTTGTGCTTCACCACAGTTGGCTCGGTGGTGGGGGGGACAGCATCTCCATGCAACTAGAAATGACAGATGTGCCTGTGTGTTGCAGGAGGGACTTGCTCTACAGTAGTAGACAGGCCCAGCAGATAATAGGCCTGGACCTGTAGAGATTGTGAGGCCTATCAGCTCTCTGTGGCTGCTTCCCAGAATGATTCAATGTGATGCCATGGCCAGAATATGTGCAATAATGTGCCCTCCTGCTGACAGTCCCTTCAGCAGTCATCCCTAAATGAAGGATGAAATCTGTGAAGCATCTGCCATGTGTGATATGCTCAGTATTAATGAAGTGACCCTCATAAATTCTGCTGCAGGTGATGGTTGTGAGTATCTGCTTCTATACCTCTCTCCATTTCTCATCTAGCATCCGATGTCCTGTTCCCAAGATTTCTGTGTTGTCTGTGACTGCAAGGCAAACATGGTGTAGAGCATGGAAGTGTGTTTGTAGAGTGGAGGTAAGTTCCAGAGTGTTTGCTCATGTTGGGGTTTTTGGAATGTGGTCTGGAGGTTTTGTGGCTGAAGAGTTTGTATTGGATGAGATGGAATTTGTCTGCTGCTTGTTTGAAGGGCATAATCTAACCTTTTTTTTGAGGAGTTGACCCAGCCTGGGGATGCCTCTCTTGTGCCAGGTTTGGAAGCCATCTGTGATGAATGCCACTAGAAGTTCCTCATTAAACCATAATGAGGAAAGAGTCAATAACCCTGAGGAATTTTTAAGAAGGTGCAGGCCTGTTTCTAGGCTGGCACTAATATAATTTCTCAGGATCTATTAAGGGATCTATCTAGCTGCGTTTAGATTGGCTGAAAGGCCCTAGTCATCATCTAGCCATGTGTGGTGAGGACAGGCCTTTATTCCAAGCCATGATTTCCCCAAAGTTGAGCTGACTGATAGTCATGACTCAGTTTGGGAAGGGTGACCCTTCTTTCAAGTTTAAGGAGCTAAAGGTATTTGAAAAGTCTTTGCATAGAGGATGTACCTGTCAAGGTCTCGGAATTGACTTTAGCATATGAAACTGGTAGAGGAGGTGGGGAGCAAGTTTATTCTCGTGATTTCCATGCCCCTAGAGTAATAGGGACAGGTTGTTTCATTTGTCTATGTCAGCCTGTATGTTCACCAGGTTAGGAAGAAGGGAGTTTATTTTGTAAAGGTCAGTAAATTTGGAGGTTACAAAGTATTAGATGCCTGCCTCTGACTATGCAAAGTGGTAGGACTCAGATGTGTGTGTGTGTGGACATCCTGTGGGAGGGACACACCCTCTATTCTGGAGTAGTTAAGCTTGTATGCTGAGACTTTTCTGTACTCGTTAACCTTTTAGAAGATGTTGGAGTGTGATGTGGTGGGGTTAGTTACAAAGAAAAGGATTTTTTTTACAATAGGATACTCACTTCCATAAGGGTGTGTCCTTATATTTAGTAGCTGTTTTTGAACGAATTGTCACATTCTACATCAAACATGATATTCGGTTGACGGGATGGGGCCATAAACCTGTGAAAGCTGCAGCCTGGTGTATGTGATGGGATGCACTCACTGGGAACCTCTGCCACTGTCCCTGTGCACTTTCCAGGGTCAGGGGTAAGCTTCCCTCCTTTGCATGCTCATTGCAGGTGCCCCTGAATTAGAGGTGCATCTGGGGCACCCACGTACCCACTGGAGGCTACAAACAGTGGTGCTGGTTTCCAGGTCTGATAGCTACTACTAGCACTTGGGAAGGGGGCTGAAATTTTCTGGAAAAATGCGGCTCCTCTTAAGAGATCTAGGCCATGATCCAGGCCTTGACCCCACAGTGGGCCCAATTTCCACCATTCATTGGGGCGGTACACTGGGTCTCACTAAACATACCAGCCGTTGATGATCCGCCTGGCTACTGTGTGGCCAGAGATGCGGGGACTCCCAACGTTGGGATCCCTGTCCTCGTACCACATCCTCCTATGCTGCTGGTTTTATTTGGGGATTCCACAGGGTCTCTTACACCTCTTCCTGCCTCAAACAAGACCACCAGCATAGGAGAATGTGGTACTAGGACAGGGGTCCCAACATTAGGAGTCCTCGCATCCCTGAGGTCTATTCTTCTATTACTCAGATGAATTAAACCGGCCTACAATCATGTGGATGTAAATTGCCCTACAGCACTATTTGAAGAAGAGCAAGGGGGTTCTTCCAGTGTCCTGGCCAACACTTATCTCTCAACTAACACCTTCAAAACAGATTACCTCGCCAGTTCTGATGGAAGGTCATCGACCTGAAATGTTAACTCTGTTTCGCTCTCCACAAATGCTGCCTGACCTGCTGAGCATTTCCAGAATTTTCTGTTTTCATTACCTGGTCATTATTATTGTGGGACCTTGCTGCCACATATGCTTACATAACAACAAGTCAAAAAGTAATTAATTGGCTGCGAAGTGCTTTGGGAGAACTTGAGAACATAAAGGGCGCTATATAAATGTGAGCTTTCTTCTACTGATGATGGATTTGCTAAAGATTGTAAATATACCTGCTTTCCGCAGAGAATCTTACCATTTATTATATCTTCCTAATTAATCCTCCTTTTTCCCTTATGCATCACATTTATCCATTTACATAATGGGTAGAAAAACGACTGGTACTTGTGAATCTGTTAGGAATGCTGCTCCTATCTAATTCTGCAGCTGAACAGATCATTCTAAAGCAAACATTTATTTGGTTGACATGAAGAGTTCTTCAGAGTGCAACAGTCACGATTCATATGGGAAAAGAATTCCATCTTATAAATAATATTTAACAATCATGCTTAATGAAGCCTTTCAAATCAACCAAATTAATATATTTTTTAAAAGGAATGGTGCAATAAATTAAAAAGGACTACCATCAAGCTTTAATGTAAAATAATATTCACTAGTATTCTAGATCTTTGAAAACATGTTTGTTCAAGACACATTTCTCAGTAAGAATAAGCAAGTTAACAAAGACTGGCTTACTTATACCTGCTCCATTTTATCTCATGAAGGGATGATAAAGCTAAAGAATGAACACTGCATCAATGCCACACCTTCAGGTGCTGCCACAGGAAATTATTTTCCATTTAGATGCTAGGGAAGATTTACATGGATAAAAAGTCTGGAATATTTTTATTTTGTGTATATTTGACAGCATGTGGTTGTAGTGTATTCATTCAAGCACTATAGGGGAACTAGAACTTTTTTATTTGAACAAAGACCGTTCAAAGCCAAAGATATACTACGGTGGCAAGGATGGTTCCGGAATATTTTTGGAAGTTTTGTGGATGATTTAGAAAGAATTAAGGATGAATTCAGGAGGTAGGATGTGATTAATTAACTCCTGTATGTTACGCAGGCTTTACTTACTGTAGACCTGTGTACATTTGGAATGAGTCAATAACTGTTGGGTGAAAATAAATTCACATCTAATCTGTGGTAAAGTAAAAGGTGCAGTTTATTGAAAACAGAGCTCTGGGAGAAGCGTCTCAGACCCCGCGGTCTGTGCGAGCACCTTCTCTCCGATCAACAAAATTCACAAGCTTATATACAGTACAAGACTGGAGCACACCGATAGCCGTTATTACATTACTTATTCCTTGGCCAATCCGGCCCAATTATATTCCTTCAAAAGCAACCTAATTATAACTTTACATCGTTAGCTAAGCCCCTTCTTTCAGTTCTGTCTTTTATCTAAGTTTGTCCAGTTATCTGGATCGCAGGGTCCATTCTTGCTTCATCGTGGCGTCGGCCGATCTGAGTCAGTGACTCGTGATTGGACATGGCTTAAAGGTTAATCAAATATACCTTACATACATCTGTGTGACAGTTGTTACTTCATAATCCGATTGTTCTGCAAATGTTAACCTTGTTATTGCAGCTTCTCATATCTCCACATGCTTAATCACTTTTGTAGTTCAGTTTCTGACCATCTGTTCCATTTGTGGTTTCAACTAGTTTCAACCGAAACTAGGTTGTCATGCTGTGTCGTTTGACTGCAACATTCAACTGGCTCAAATCCCAACCCTTCAATCCCTCCTGTTGGTCCCGGTACAAATTTAGATTTTGCCCCGGGATACCAACTTCCAATGCCGTTTCTTGCCATCCACCGGGTAGTCACCCTGTATTGAGGGTTGGGCTCAATTGTCCTGAGCTCGTCCTTTGTTGATCATCATGTGACTCTTTACATGTGAGACTCGTCGTCCTCGTCATCTTCTCCTGTTGCTTGTAGTTCATCTGTCATTGATAGCAGGGGTTTTATCGCATCTCCAGATGTTACTGGAATGCCAGCGAGTGCCAATTTACAACATACTTTCAAAATTGTTATCATAACACAACATATTGTCATCACTACAACAACAATTATAAATCCATGTATCAAATACGATCCCCATGATCCTCCGAAGAGCCAGTCCAACCAACCTTCCCCTGAGGTTTGGTGTAATTTCTTTACCTCCTTTTTTATATGTTCAGCCAAATTGGTTATATTCTCTGAGCTATCTGGTATGTAGGTGCAGCACTCAGCGCCTATCATTGCGCAGTGCCACCTTCTTTAGCTAGGAGATAATCAAGGGCCATTCTATTCTGGAGAGCTATTGTTCTCATAGCCCCCATTTCTGCACTTATTTCAGACAGGGCTTCAGCTGTGTCATTAGCTACTTTCTCTAATACCGATGCTACGAGTCGAATTTCCTTTATTGCCCTAGCCGTCCCATACCTGGGGAATAAAATAGCGAAGAACCGCTCTGTTTCTGTAATTGCACTTTTGGATCGATAATGGTGATGATCTGCTAGGGAGGGCAAGTGATGGATGTATGGCACCACATATCCCAAATAGCAGGACCCAGTCCAATTTCGTGGAAGCCATGGGTATGCCTTATGCCCACAAATAAAATAGGTCCCGTTATAGGGAGTTAGGTTCATATTCGTTGCGACTGCGGAAAAGCCGGACTCGCCGTTACTCCCTGTGATTCCGTTCCATTTCCCCCCCACTAGTGAGGTTTGTTAAACCAGTTGTGTTAAACCACCAAACTTCTAAGGGTGAACCTTGTTCGAGTGCTGTCCAATTATGTTTACAACTACTGTTTCCTGCTTCCAGATTCCCCTCTTCCCCTCTGCTTACATTCCTTATCCAACATATCGCCCCAACGGGTCTCCCTACCCCAGTAGTGTTTGTGAGGTTAAGGTACGGTGGCTTTTTGCTTATATTATACACGGGTTTGTACCATCCTTCAAACATGTTTAAGGGATATCCTGCACTCCTGAACTGTACTCTTTGTTCCTCCCATTTTCTGCTCTGGCTGTCGTTACCATTAGTACTACTGCTCGTATTGTTTCTACTAACTAACCATTCTGCCATTTGAATTACGTTCAATGGTATTGGTCTAAGAGAGATTCCCCCGTTGGAGTGGATTGGGATATGGCTACATACCCAACACGCACTTTCTCCCTTGTCCCTTACATACACATAACTCATATACAAAAACGTATTAACATGTAACTCTCGCTTTTCCCGTGCCGGGTGGCATGTCACTCCGGTCAACGCCACACATATTCCACAAAACAATACTATAGGCAAGTACATTTTAAAGACGTATTAACAATTTTCCAAAGGGTTATTGAGATTGATTGCAGGTATCACCTGTTAAATATACAAATATGCATTTTAGTCTTTGTAGACCTTCAGTTGAGTCCAGTGTTTCCACCACCCCATCCCCTTTATATCTATATATATACATGCGCAAGTATCTCCACTAATAAGGACTTCAGTTAAAGCAGCTGCATGTCCATGCTCATCTTCCGAGGCGATTAACAGGTCATCCACGTATTGCAACACAGTGCTGCGATACGGATTGATGTTCTCTGTTTCTAACAGTGAACTCATTACCCGGTGGAATACCGCCGGGTTGTTGTGGAACCCCTGAGGTAGCCTAGTCCATGTATACTGTCTTTCCCCGACTGTAAAGGCAAACTTATTCTGGGATTCCTGGTTTAAAGGTAAAGACCAGAATCCATTAGCTATGTCCAAAACTGTAAAAATCTTGTGCTCCGAGTTCAGGGCATTTAAGATTGTGGATGGGCTGGCCACTATTGGGTGCAATTTGGGCGTTACCTTGTTTAATAGTCAGTCGGAATGATTTATCCGGTTTGGTGACTGGCCATACGGGCGAGTTGGTCGTGCTTTCGGTAATCCTAATTATGCCCCTTTTCTTCCAGATCACGCACTATTTCTTGTACCGCTTCCCGTGCTTCTGGTTTAATAGGGTATTGCTTATGGGGCTTGTGTTCCGGACCTGGAACCGTGATTGGCTCTGTTTTTACCTGTCCGGTGTCCTGTTTAGTCTTAGCCCAAACCCCTTTCATAATTTTGCATATGGTCCCGTATGGTTTTCGTTCTAGTTCCCAATCCCTGCTCAAAGATGCTGCACTCCCTACCCTAACCAAATTGGTGCATGGTTTATCTATACTGACCTTGGACCCATCTCCTTTGGACCAAACAATTTTATTTTGCGCGGAGTCCACCAATATATTAAATTCTTTTAGCATGTCTATTCCTAATACGGTACGTTCATTATTTGGACACACATAAAATTGGGCGGGGAGGAGTTTTCCTGTTATCTCTAAAACTTGTACTTCACTTTTATAAGCCTTAATTTTTATACCCCCTAATCCTACTATATATATACACTCCTTGGTTGTCGGAAGGGGCAAATCAGCCAAGGATACTGATGCTCCTGTGTCAACTAACATTTCACATGGTTGGCCCCCTAATAATGCTGCTATCCTTTCCTGTTTAATTTTTTACACCTCCCTTTTCGGTGTGTTCAGATTCCTTTGCATCTATCTGACATGCCCATTGAACTGCGAGATCATACGTAGGGGCGGCTACTACCCCCATTTTTAGGATGGCTTGGTGTGCCGATGAGAGTCCATCCTTAAACATCTGGATGAAGGGCTGGTCTGTTCGTTGTGGGTTTGCTTGCCCTGACAATTTGCAATAGGTGTCAAACAATCATTCTCCATAATTACTACTAGATTCTCCCTTTCTTTGCTTTACTGATTGGATTTTTCCCCAGTTTATAGTAGGGGCCCCAAGTGCCGTTTCTACTGCGATCTTAAAGGGCCCGTATGTTGCCCGCTGTGCCGCCAGTGCGGCACTCGCAGGTACTGCATCTGCCCACGCTCCATCTTGTATGCCTGCAGCAGGGTTGACATTTCTCCATTTGTCGGCTGGGCATTTCGCCCTAACTAACTGGTGGATGTCTCGAGGGTGTAAATCATGGATTTCCCACATTTCCTCTAAATTCCTCCAGAACTCTGAATTCTGACTACGGGGTTTAAGGGTTCCTCAATCTTTAAGAATGGCTTGTTTTTCAAGAGGTGAGAAAGCCCGATATCGATTTTGAGCTGGCACTGGGTGTCGTATTACGGGTGCCATCGGCACTACCAGAATATCACTTTCGTCTCCAGGTGGAGCCGAGGCATACAGCGGGGGGTTTTCTTTATCCTATTCGTCTCTTTTTCTCTTGCCTGTCAATTCCATCCTTTCTACTAAAGTTTCTAATTCTGCTATTCTCATTTCTGGTTCTTCTATCTTACTGGTTTGTGTCTTAACCCTTTTTGTTAACATTACTAACTGATGTATTAAAATTACTCCTGCTTTCTTAGTTTTCTTTTGTTTCTGCTTTTCCCACCACTCCCGTTGTGTTATTGGTTTTTCTAGTGGATCCCACCCATCTTTCTTCATTTTATTGATCAAACCCTTTTGGTCGTCAGCATAGAGCCGACTCATCGATCCTGGCGGACCCCAGTCTGGGCCTCCGCCTTCCGCCATAATGTATTAATTCTTGTTACTAATTTACCACGTCCCGGTCCCCCGTAATAACTCGTTCTCAGAGGTCTACCTATCGTCCACCACTGGTGATGGCGGTCCTGACTTGTAACTATCTCGCTGTCAGAGGTGATTATTTCACTTGCAGCCGTTAATACATTAATACAATACGTCACGTAATGCAATACAACAGATCCTGCAACGCAACACAGCAGAGAGACTTTTAGTCTGTCACGGATTCCCAACTAACTCTGGCTTTCACGTGGGGCCCAGTTGCCCTCTTAATTCCGGCTCAGTATGGGTCCTCGAGACATTTACATTCCGAAATAACACATCAGGTTTCAATCAACTTAACCACCATTTAAACTGCATCTCTCACCCGTCACGGGTACCAGATTCTTTCCATACTGCGTCACTATCACACCGCCCTTCCGAGTGATCCAATTTCTGGATGGTCAAAGGTCTGACTACTCGCCCTGCTCACTGGTGCAGGCAGTCTTCCAGCTCCGCAGTACCCTGCTTGCAGCGCCAATTTGTTGGGTGAAAATAAATTCACGTCTAATCTGTGGTAAAGTAAAAGGTGCAGTTTATTGAAAACAGAGCTCTGGGAGAAGTGTCTCAGACCCCGCGGTCTGTGCGAGCACCTTCTCTCCGATCAACAAAATTCACAAGCTTATATACAGTACAAGACTGGAGCACACCGATAGCCGTTATTACATTACTTATTCCTTGGCCAATCCGGCCCAATTATAATCCTTCAAAAAGAACCTAATTATAACTTTACATCATTAGTGTTGAATCCGTGAATGTTAATGTATGGTATTCTTCAATAAATCGACAGAGACTGCAGAGAAACAATTAACAGGTGTTTACTGGATGCAGGTTACTCAAAAACTAAAGTACAGATCCCTACTCAGGGTTTATATACCGGTGTGGTCACTACCGGTACTACAGTATACAGGAGCTGTAAAAAGTAGTTCTCCCCTTAAAGGTACATACACTACAATTCCTCCCCTTTTAGATTAACAGTACCATAACATTCATTTAACAATTAACACTTTTAACATGTAACATTAACGGCAAATAGTCCATTTATAAATTCAGTCTTTGGGGCGGCTTCCTGATCCTTTCTGGATAGCGCCTTTCCTGAGTGTCTTGCTCTTGGTGCAGAGGCGATTCTGGCCCCCTGTCGTCGGTTGGTTCATCAGCTTCCGATGCTACAGTTTCTGGGGTAGATGCTACCGGTATGTCGGGTTCATCACCAGGTACGCGAGACCTGGGATGGACTCTTTCCTGTGACTCTAGGATCTGGTCGACATGGCGTCTCACGATGTTCTCCCCAACATCCACGGTGTACATTAATGGCCCCTGCCGTGTGCATATCATTCCTGGTTGCCATTTCTCTGTTCGGTAGTCGCGAGCCAAGACTGGTTGTCCTACATTGAAGCTCCTTGTCGGCTTCTCATTGATGTGCTGGAATTGCTTATTCTCAACATCTCTTCGTACATTTGGTTTGAGCAAATCCAGACGAGATCTCAACCTTCGGTTAAAGAACATCATGGCCGGGGTCTGGTTGGTGATTGTATGGGACAACAGGGAGCTGGCTACCAAAGCCTTGCCACCCCCGGACGACCAGGTGCTCACTCTGTCGACCTCCGACATAAGAGGTGTTCTACGCGGAGTGAACACACGAAAGGCTGCTGGACCGGATAGCATCCCTGGACGGGTACTCAAGGAATGTGCTGATCAGCTGGCTGATGTCTTCACCGCCATCTTCAATCTGTCATTGGCCCAGGCAGTAGTCCCTACATGTTTCAAGACCGCTACCATTATTCCTGTGCCAAAACAAATGGCTGTGACGTGCCTGAACGACTATCGACCTGTCGCACTCACACCCATCATAATGAAGTGTTTCGAGAGACTGGTCTTAGTCCACATCAAAGCCAGTGTTCCTGCCTCTCTTGGCCAACACCAGTTTGCCTATCATGCAAACAGATCAACGGATGATGCAATCACAACTGCTGTACACTCGGCACTGAATCACCTCGATGGTAAGGAGACCTATATCAGAATGCTGTTCATAGACTACAGCTCAGCATTCAACACTATCGTCCCCAACAAGGTGGCCACCAAACTCCAAACTCTTGGCCTGAACACTTCCCTCTGCAACTGGACCCTTGACTTCCGAACAAACCGACCTCAGTCTGTCAAATTAGGTAACCACACCTCACCCCCCCCTGACCCTGAACACGGGGGCCCCACAAGGATGTGTGCTGAGCCCCCTCCTCTACTCCCTCTTCACCCACGACTGTGTGGCTGTTAATGGTTCCAACACCATCATCAAGTTTGCGGATGACACCACGGTAGTAGGCCAGATCACCAACAACGATGAGTCAGCCTACAGGGAGGAGGTCCAGCATCTCGTGAAGTGGTGCACCGATAACAACCTGGCCCTTAACATCAAGAAAACCAAAGAAATCATTGTGGACTTCAGGAAGTCCAAAGGCGGAAGTCACACCCCCATCCACGCCAATGGGGCTGTGGTGGAAAGGGTGGACAGCTTTAAGTTCCTCGGAGTCCACATCATGGAAGACCTCTCCTGGTCCCTCAACACCTCCTCTCTGGTGAAGAAGGCCCAGCAGCACCTATATTTCCTAAGGAGGCTGAAGGGATGTAACCTGTCACCCCCGATCCTCTCTAACTTTTACCGCTGCACTATAGAGAGCATCCTGACAAACTGTATCACGGTATGGTATGGCAGCTGTAGCTACTATGACCGGAAAGCCCTGCAGCGGGTAGTCAAAACTGCCCAACGCATTACCGGCACCCGGCTACCGACCATAGAGCACTTATACCAGAAACGCTGTCTACGGAGATCACGGTCCATCATCAAAGACCCTACCCACCCCAGCCACAGTCTGTTCGCCCTCCTGCCATCTGGGAGACGCTACAGATGCATTCGCACCCGTACGACCAGATTTAGGAACAGCTTCTTTCCCAGGGCTGTCATCCTACTAAACTCCACAAATAAACTCTAAAGCCTGCACATCTGCCAATGCACTTTATTATGGTTATGTTTATGTTAATATACTACAAGCCAAATGTATGTTGAATGTTTAAATGTCTTAATCCAAATGTACACTCTCGGGAGCCGCAAGCCTACATTTCGTTGTACTGCACTTGTGCACTAACAATGACAATAAAAGTTGATTTGATTTTGATTTGATTTTTGTATGTGTCGCATTTCTGTCGGCTAACAGGAAATTGTCCACCTTATGCTGCAGTGGAATGTCGTCATCGCACATGGCCCTTACTGCTTTTTTAAAGGTTTGTACAAACCTCTCATCCAATCCATTGGTGGCTGGATGATATGGAGCGGAGGTGTAATGCCTTACCCCATTCCCTTTCATAAATCTTCGAAACTCTTCGGACACAAACTGTGGTCCGTTATCAGAGCAAATCTGCTCTGGCAAGCCGTTCCTGGCAAAGATGGTCCGTAGGACTGCAATAGTTTTCTCCGTGGTGGCGGAGGACATTTTGATCACCTCAGGCCATTTCGAGTGCGCATCCACAGCTATTAAAAACATTGAGTCCATGAATGGACCAGCAAAATCAATATGCACCCGTTGCCATGGAGATGAGGGCCACTCCCATGGGTGTAGAGGGGCATGTGGTGGTGCATTTTGGACCTTCTGGCATCCTGAGTAGCTCTTTGTCAGGTCCTCGATTTGCTGATTGATCCCCGGCCACCACACATAAGCCCCAGCAAGGCTTTTCATTTTCACCCCTCCCAGATGGCCTTCGTGAAGCACATTGAGCACTCTCTCCCTTAACTTGGGTGGAATTACCACTCGGGATCCACACATCAAGGTCCCCTGGCATACTGACAGCTGTTCTCTTCTGGTTGAGAATGCTGGCAACAGTGAGTCGCCATGTGCTGGCCATCCCTTCACCGTCAAATCATATACCCGAGACAGTGTCGGGTCATTTCAGGTCTCCTTCTCTATACCAGCGTTAGTTACTGGCAAGCATTCAATTATAGTCGAATGAAATATTTCGACAGGATCCACTGCTGGTGCTTCCTCCGCAGTAGGTAGTGGCAGGCGTGATAGCCCATCAGCGTTTCCATGCTGTTTCGTACCCTTATACTCAATATCATATTGGTGCGCCCCCAGAAAAAGGGACCATCTTTGTAGCCATTGCGCAGTCATCACCGGAACGCCCTTCTTTGGGTTAAAGATGGAGACAAGTGGTTGGTGGTCAGTCAGCAAGGTGAACTTCTGCCCGTGCAGATAGTGGTTGAACTTTTTCACTCCCCACACTAGGCTGAGGGCCTCCCTGTCAATCTGGGCGTAGTTACGCTCGGCTGAGGTTAGTGACCGAGACGCAAAGGCTACTGGCCTCTCCGAGCCGTCCGGGAATTTGTGCAACAGCACCGCTCCAATGCCATAGGGTGATGCATCACACGCCAGCTGAATTGGTAGAGCCGGGTTGAAATGAGCCAACACCTCTTTTGATGTGATCAATTCTTTGCACTCTGGAAAGCTCATTTACATTAGTCATTCCACTTCCATGCTACCCCCGTTTGCAGTAGGGTGTTCAGTGGGTGTAGAACTGTCGACAAATTCGGCAAGAACTTATGGTAGTAGTTCACCAACCCGAGGAACGACCTCAGTTGTGACACATTTTCCGGTGCTGGAGCCTTGACTACTGCCTCAATCTTTTCAGGGGACTTATGTAACCCCTCTTCATCAATAACGCGGCCACAATACGAGATCTGCTTCTGGAAAAACTCGCATTTGTGGCGATTAGCTCGGAGCCCATAATCCTTCAATCTAGTGAGCACCTGCTCCAGGTTGGCGAGGTGATCACTGTCATTTTCGCCCGTGACCAGGATGTCGTCCAAATAACACTGGGTCCCTGGAATCCCTTGCAGGACTTGATCCATTGCCCTTTGCCAAATAGCCGGAGCTGATGCTACCCCGAACACCAGCCGGTTGTATTGGTAGAGACCTTTATGAGTGTTGATCGTGAAGTACTGTTTCAAGGCTTCTTCTACCTCCATTTGCAGGTACGCCTGGGCCAGATCAAGCTTAGTGAAGCGTTTCCCTCCAGATAGCGAGGCGAAAATATCTTCAATCCGCGGAAGCGGATATTGTACAGTGTGAAGGACTGGGTTCACTATCACCTTAAAGTCCCCACAGATGCGAACCTTCTTTGGTTCCCCAGGCATATTACTCAATGACCTCTTCATTACAGGAACGATGGGTGTGGCCCACTCACTCCAGTCCACTTTGGATAGCACTCCTGAACGTTCCAAACCTTCCAGCTCTGCTTCGACGGCTGGGCGGATCACATAAGGTACCGGTCTGGCCTTAAAAATCTTTGGGCTTGCATTTTCCTCTATTTTGTTCATTGCTGTTATGCCTTTTAGTGTTCCGAGTCCCTCCTGGAACACTTCTTGTGCGTCAGTTAGCATTTTTGACAGTCGTCCCGGTGTGACGTCGTCATCCTTTTTGGCATCTACAGTCAGTGCTTGTATGGAATGCCAATCTAGCTGTATCTTCCGGATCCATTCACGCCCTAGTAGTGGCGGTCCTCCATCTGGCAATACATATATGTCCATTTTTGGTGTTTCCTTGCCGTTGTATATCACGTTCACCCTTATTTTTCCTTTGGGGTAGACTTTTTGCCCCGTGTACGTCTTCAAGACAATCTCTGTATCTCTCAAGGGTATATGTGAGAATAGCCGCTTGTAGTCCCTTTGGTTTATGACTGTTAGGGCTGATCCTGTGTCCAATTCCATTTTCACTTGGACTCCGTCTATCTTGATCGTGACCCAGATAGTTTGGTGATCCTCCATTTTGATTACATGATGTAGTTTCAGACAACCCAGCTCCTTGCTTCCGGAGTCTGTATCACTTTTCTGTTCGTCTGAACTACTCTCCGTCACCTTATGTACCTTGTTGTACTTCTCCTGTGGAGATTTCTTGCTGCTGGTTTTCTTTCCCGACCAGCAGACACTTGCTCTGTGTCCTACTTTTCCACACTGTCTGCACACTTGGTCCTTGAACCAACAGTCCTTGTGGTCGTGTGTTGTTTTGCCGCAGCGATAACACTTCACTGTTCCATGTGACATTTCATTTGTGCCATATTCTTGCGATCTCCGTTGTATCTCTGCAGCGCCCCGTGCGGCTGCTTCATGTGATACTGCCATGCTGTAAGCCTTCTCCAGCGTAAGATCCTTTTGTGATAGAAGCCGTTTCTGGGTTCCTTCACTTTGAAGCCCACACACAAACTTGTCCCTTAAAGTATCTGCTAGTCCCGTTCCAAACTGGCAGTGTTTCGATAGTTTGCGCAGTTCCGTTAAATACTCAGCATTATTTTCATCTTTATTGCTGGTTCCTTTTGTGAAACTTAAATCTTTCAGCTATCAGCAGTGATGTGGGGTTTAAGTGGTCCTGTAGGATTGCCACTATGCTTTCAAAATCATTTTCCACTGGCTTCTCTGGGGCTATTAGGTTTCGCAGTAAGCTGTACGTTTTTGCACCCATGGAATTCAACAATACCAGTGCTTTCCTGGCATCTGGCACTTCATTCGCCTTGCAGTGCTCTTCTACACGTTCTATATATGTTGCCCAATCTTCGACTTCATTGTCGAACGCTGTGACACTGCCACTCTTCTGCATCCTTGGGTGTGGTTAGACTGGCTAAAAATGGCGTCTCCCGCGCTCTCCCTTCTTCTCCGCTGGCTCAAAATGGCGTCTCCCGCGCTTCTTTCCTCTCCCGCGGACGCTGCTCAGCCCTTGAAACCCCGGCCGCGATCTGTGCGTTTTCCCTTCTCTCGTTGACGCCGCTCGGTCTTCAACCCCGGCTGCGCCCTGTGCGCTTCACCCTCTCTCTTACCTCGTCGACGCTGCTCGGCCTTTTTGTGTGCCGTCGATCAGCTCCAGCCGCTGCCGTCCTGGAAGGGTCTGCGCCGTACCTGCTGCCAGCCTGCTGTACTGGATCGTCTCAACTGGGGAACCAAGCCCAGCTCTCCACAGCCTCCTCTGCGATGTTCAAGTCCTCTCCGGATGGTCGACGCCCGCACTGGTGGAATCGGCCTTCTTTTACAGAATTGCAGGTAGGTTTGAATCAACTCGTCGCCACTGTTCAATCCGTGAATGTTAATGTATGGTATTCTTCAATAAATCGACAGAGACTGCAGAGGAACAATTAACAGGTGTTTACTGGATGCAGGTTACTCAAAAACTAAAGTACAGATCCCTACTCAGGGTTTATCTACCGGTGTGGTCACTACCAGAACTACAGTATACAGGAGCTGTAAAAAGTAGTTCTCCCCTTAAAGGTACATACACTACAGTTAGCTAAGCCCCTTCTTTCAGTTCTGTCTTTTATCTAAGTTTGTCCAGTTATCTGGATCGCAGGGTCCATTCTTGCTTCATCGTGGCGTTGGCCGATCTGAGTCAGTGACTCGTGATTGGACATGGCTTAAAGGTTAATCAAATATACCTTACATACATCTGCGTGACAGTTGTTACTTCGTAATCCGATTGTTCTGCAAATGTTAACCTTGTTATTGCAGCTTCTCATTTCTCCACATGCTTAATCACTTTTGTAGTTCAGTTTCTGACCATCTGTTCCATTTGTGGTTTCAACTACTTTCAACCGAAACTAGGTTGTCATGCTGTGTCGTTTGACTGCAACATTCAACTGGCTCAAATCCCAACCCTTCAATAACCACTGATTGATGTATCCATATACTAGCGTCCATCTAAGCAACAATTCTACTTGTAAAATGGCTATGGGATTGTCTTGTATAACTCTATTCAATTTGATACAATCAACATTGGTCCCTTCAAGGTAAGGGTAAGAGAAATGGGCGAACCAGTCCAAGTGGGCCTTGGCAGTTTTTGATACCACCAATAATACATGAAAGAGCTTTGTCTGTGCATTATAAGGAAGAATGTTCATAAGAAATATTCAACGTGCTGCCTGAATCTGGAGGTGATGCAGACTAGGACGAGACTAAGAAAGCCCTAGCTGATTATTTCAGTCCCAGGTAAAATACGATATATGAATTAATCATATTTCAACAGCTGGGCAACACATAAATGAACAGTAGACATTTTTGCACAAACTAATGCCAACAAGCAACATGCAATTTCACTGCTGCATCTTGAAATCAAAAGTATAGGAAGGGGTGGGTGTTTACCTGACGTGTTGTGCCACCAAGTCTTGGAGAAAGAGCACACCTTTGGATGAGCCACTGTATTATCTCCATGACAAGAATCTCTCTGCTGGTTACATATGTAATTACCTAATACTATAAAACACTGCAGTGGGGTCTGTTGTGTATGTACCTTTAAAAGAACTGATTCTATACTGCAGTACCGGCAGTGACCACCCCTGTATATAAAGCCATAGCAGGCTTCTGTACTTCAGTCTTAAGTTACCCTCTGTTCAGTTTGCACAGCATTGCTGGCTGTGCAGCTGCAAGCACGAGCAGAGGGAGCAGCCAGGCTTTGGAGAGTGGATTAAAGTGGTGGTCCCCTGACCAGGAAGAGGAGGAGAACGTTGGACCACCACCATCACCAACTCCACCATCATTACATCAACTGAGGTGCCTGGAGAGAGAGGACAGAGGAGGAGAAGGAGAAAGGACGCCTACATCAACATCAACCAGGGGAGAGGCCTTTTCTATCACTGCCTCCCCAAATTGGCCTCCACTTCAGGAGAGGAAGAGAGGGGAGAGAAACCAACTGCTTGAAAGGAGGGAAGAAAACTTCATCCGGAACATCTACAGGTGGGTGTTATTTGGGGCACTCTCCCAAGACTTTGTATTTTAGGTGGGGGGAGAGAAGAAGAAGCAAGGCCGGATCATCAAGGGGTGTAGTGTGTGTGTGTGTGGCTCTTGTTAAAAGCTAGGCCACACACACCACTAATTAGCATCCCTTCTATTGCCTGCCCTGGGAGAGCTTGGAGCTGCCCAAGGTGAAGTCCTTAATTTAATTTAATTACATCGTTAAGACCTGTTGCAGGACTGAGCCTGGGCTTCTCCAGCTTTTCCAGGTGAAGACGTCTTCTCCCCCTGCCAGAAGACCACCACCACCAAAGACTTTTTCCATCGGAGAGTGCAACCCTGCCAACACCCACCCACCATCCTGAGTGGCAACACTGCCCTTTGCGGCCTCCCTCCTTCCCACCCCCCCACCTCTCTCTCTCTCTTTGTCTCTCTCTGCCTGTCTTTCTAAGGCACCTTAGTTTCATCTATTTTATTAATTGCCAATTGAGCAGAGGGGAGAGGGCCCCTCTCCCAATTTAAATCAATAAGGAGAGAGGTGTGTCCTCATTTTAATCAGCTCCCTCTGCTCAATAGAGGACAAAAAAATATATATATACACCGAGGCCATTAACACCTTCAGGCCTGTGACTTGGGGTGAGTGTAGCCCTTAAAAAAAGCACCCCAGAATGGCGACTGCGTCTTCGCCGGTGGCGGGGCCAGCCGGGACCTATGCGAGAGTGGTAGCCACAGCCACAGCTGCTCCCGCTGTTCCTGCTGCCCCATCACCTTTTCGTTTAGTAACAAAAAAGCTTGGGGTGAAGAGCTACACTCACCCCACTATGACCATCGAGGCCTGCGCCAAGGCCATGGCTGGGGTTGTCGGCCCCTCAGTCATCGTCGCGGCCTCGAAAATGTATGGGAAGGCTGTGTTCTTCCTGGTGTCGGAGCGGGCGGTGTCCCTGGCTGTCGCCAAGGGGCTCACCGTGGGCAGGACCTTCCTGCCGGTGGATCCTCTCGAGGCCACCGCGCAGAGGATCATTATTTCCAACGTCCCGCCCTATGTTCCTGGTGAGCTCCTCCTTCCCCATTTGCGACAACTTGGGGAGGTGAGGTCGGGGATCACACCCATCCCGCTCGGCTTCCGGGAGGCCAGCCTTCGCCACGTCTTCTCCTTCCGGCGCCAGCTGTTTATCCAGCTGGCGCGGGAGGAGGACACTGACGGGGCGTTCGTCGTCCTCCACGAGGGGACCGCCTACCGCGCCTTTTGGACGTCGGACGGTGTGAGGTGCCATGCCTGCAAGGAGGTGGGGCACATCAGGAGGAACTGCCCTGCCTCCAAGGCCGCCGGATCATCTCGTGCGGCCGAGGCTGGCGCCGCCGCCGCCGCCCTTCCCCCCCGGATCTGCCGGCGCGTCAAGTACGTTTGATGCGCGGTTGACGTCGGGGGCGGATGCCACCAAGGCCTCCGGCGGGGGGGAGGGAGCGTGTCCGGCTGGAAAGAAGGCGCGGGGAAAAATGAAGCACCTTAGGGCGGGTCCCCCCGTGGATGGCGAGCCCTTGCCCCTTGAGCCCCTTACACCCGCGCTCCTCGCGGAGTTGATCAGGGCAGATGTGAGCGGGAGGGGCCTCGTGCCTGAGCCTGTGGCAGCAACCGCCGCAGCGGTAATGCCAATACCTGCGGCCGGGCTCGGGCCCGAGGAACCCGACAAACCTGCTCCGCCGGAGGGAGTCGAGGAGGAGGCCTTTGCAGACATGGAGGTCTCCCTCGCTCCCTCCGTGCTAAAAAGAAGGCGCGACCCCCTGGATGAGGAGGAGGACCGGGAGGAGGAAGGTCCCTCCGAGCAGGGGGAGTCGTCGCCCGCCGCGGGTACTGCGCGCCCCCCCCCCCCAGCGCTGTCGTCATCACCAGCGATCGGCAGGGGTCGCCTTTCCCTCGGGAGGCTGAGGCAGATGTGTCTGTCCAGCACGTGCCTCCCGGGGATGGGGATGAGACCCTGCCCGTGGGGGGGGTTGCGGAACAACCCGCGGCAGTAATTGAAATTGACCTTTTATCGGTGCCGTTACCCCTCGCCGGGTCGGGCAGCCTGGGGGCTGGGTCGGGTGAGCTCGAGGATAATGAGCTCGCCCAATGCGACCCGGACGTCTCCCAGGGGATGCTCGACCTGGTAGAGCTTTTAATTCAAAACCCCCCGTCCGCTGGGTCGGAGGTTGGTGGCGGGGAGGAGGATGGCCCCCTGGCTGCGTCTCTGGTCCCGGACGTACTGGAGGAGCTGGAAATTGTTCTCTCCCCGGTTTCTCCGGTCGTTCCGGCGTCTGAGGCGGAGGGGAGCTCTGAACCGCCGCCGTCTTCTGGCCCGGCACCCCTAGAGGAGCCCAGGGAGAAATCCTCTGCCGCCGATCCTGGGGGTGGGATCCGGGCGGAGGCGGGGCTGGCTGGCGCGGCCGAGTCGTTTGCTTCGCACTGCGTGGCGGACGGGTCGGCCGCTGGTGACGACCCCCTGGAGGAGGATGGGGACTCGGTGATGGGCACGGAGGACGATTCGGACTCCAGCGCCGACGTGGCGATGGATGACCTCGTGCCCCTTGCCGAGTCTCCCCTCATTTCCGTAAGGGAACTCCGGGATTTTATGGCCACGTGCCTGGGTCAGCGCAATAAGGTCCGGCTGGCCCTCGACAGGTGGTCGGAGCTGGCGCTGCTCATCGATTCCGTCCGCGCCGCCGTTAAGATCATGGGCGCGGATGAGGGTGTGAACCCACTCGAGCTGCGTCGGCTCACAACGTTTCTCACTGGGCTGCTGAGGAAGTGGCGGCTGACCAGCGGCTGCGCTTCCTCCCCCCGTTAGGTGTAGGTAGAGGTTGCACTATGCTTCTGACATGAAGATAACCATAGCCAGCCTCAACATCAACGGCAGCAGGGAGGCGCGCCGCAGATTCAATAACTTCTCGGTCCTTCGGGACGGGAAGTATGCGGTGTGCTTCCTGCAAGAAACCCACACCGTTCCGGGAGACGAAGCCACGTGGCTCCTGGAGTGGCAAGGAGGGGTCAGCATGAGTCACCTCTCCAACAATTCCAGCGGGGTGGCTATCTTGCTGGCCCCGCATTTTCAGCCGGAGATCTTGGGGGTCAAGGAGCACGTGCCGGGCCACTTGCTCCAGGTCACTGTTCGCCTGGGGGGCGTGCCGCTCCATCTAGTGAACGTGTACGCCCCTCAGACCAGTGCGCAGCAAGTGCGCTTCTTCGAAGAAGTGTCCGCTCTCTTGGGCTCCATCGACGTGGGCGAGTGCGTCATCCTCGGGGGGGATTTTAACTGCACCCTCGAGGCGAGGGACCGTTCGGGTCCCCCGCGAAGCCCGGCGGCGATGGAGAAGTTGAGGGACCTGGTTGGGTCCTTCGACTTGGTGGACGTCTGGCGAAATCTCCACCCCGACTCCAGCGCCTTCACTAGCGTGAGGTCTGGGGGAGGAAGGTCCAGAATCGACCGCCTCTACATTTCCCGGGCGTACGTCTCCTGTGTTCCGGCAGCTTCCATGCGGCCGGTGCCGTGCACGGACCACCACCTGGTGTGGGCGGAGCTCGCTCCGCTGCGCGCGCGGTGGGGGTCCGTGTACTGGCATTTTAACAACCTGCTGCTGGAGGACGCATGGTTCCGGGATTCGTTTCGTCGATTCTGGGCCGACTGGAGAAGGAAGCAGGGGGGCTTCCCCTCCTTGAGGCTATGGTGGGATGTGGGCAAGGCTCACATCCGTCTCTTCTGTCAGGAGTACGCGAAGGGGTCGACCAAGAGGCGGGAGGCCCGGGTCGGGCGGTTGGAGAAGGAGGTGCTCAACCTGGAGTCCCGTCTCGGTCAGGTCGTCGAGGACCCGGCCCTGCGGAAGGTGTACGGAGAAGAAGGGCGCGCTGAAGGACCTGCAGCTCGTCGGGCCCCGAGGCGCGTACGTGAGGTCGCGGATCCAGCTCCTGCGGGACCTGGACCGCGGCTCCCCCTTCTTCTACTCGCTGGAAAAAAGACGGGGGGTCCGTAAGCAGCTCTTGGGGCTGCTGGCCGACGACGGATCTCTGGTCTCGGATCCGGAGGGAATCAGCGCGGAGACCCGCGCCTATTACGGGGCTCTGTTCTCTCCGGATCCGTCCAGCGAGGATGCGCGCAGAGTTTTGTGGGAGGACCTGACGAAGGTTGGCCCGGAGGGCGCCGAAAAATTGGATGCTCCGCTAAGTCTAGCGGAGCTGACCGGCGCCCTCCGCCAGCTCTCTAGGGGAAAGTCCCCGGGGCTGGACGGGCTGACTGTGGAGTTCCACAGGGCGTTCTGGGACGTCTTGGGGGGCGACTACGCGCGGGTCCTGGGGGAAAGTTTGGCGACCGGGGAGATGCCCCTCTCTTGGCGCAGGGCGGTCATTGTCCTGCTGCCTAAGAAGGGTGATCTCTGCCTCCTTAAGAACTGGCGCCCCGTCTCCCTCCTCAGCACGGACTATAAAATCTTTGCCAGGGCCATGTCTGCTCGCCTTGGCACCGTGCTGGCCCACATGATCCACCCCGACCAGTCCTACACGGTCCCGGGCCGGACCATCCACGATAACATCCATCTGGTCTGGGACCTGGTCCACCACTCCCAGAGGGCTGGTCTGTCGGTCGCCTTCCTTTCCCTGGATCAGGAGAAGGCATTCGACAGGGTGGATCTCGAGTATCTCTTCGGGACTCTGCGCGCATTCGGGTTCGGGACGCATTTCGTCGCCCGGATCCGACTTCTGTACGCCGCCGCGGAGTGTCTGATTAAAGTTAACGGGTCCTTGACGGCGCCCCTTCGCTTCGGGAGGGGGGTGCGTCAGGGATGCCCCATGTCCGGTCAGTTATATGCCATTTGCGTGGAGCCTTTCCTGCGCCTCTTGCGGAAGAGGTTGACGGGACTGGCTCTGCAAGGGCCGGGCGTGGAGGTGGTCCTCTCGGCTTATGCCGATGACGTGCTCCTCATGGTCACGGATCCCGCTGACTTGCGGAGGATGCGGGAATGCCAGCAGATTTACTCGGACGCATCCTCCGCCAAGATCAACTGGGAGAAATGTTCCGGACTCCTGATGGGTCAGTGGCGGGTGGACTCCCTGCCGGAGGAGTTCAGGCCTTTCGCCTGGAGCACCACGCACCTCCTCTATTTGGGAGTCTACCTTAGCCCTGCCGAGGACGCTTGGCCGGCGAACTGGCAAGAGCTGGAGGCCAAAGTCACCGCTCGCCTAGGACGCTGGACAGGACTGCTCCGAGTGTTGTCCTACAGGGGTCGAGCGCTGGTCATAAACCAGCTGGTGGCCGCCATGTTGTGGTACCGGTTGGTCACTTTGATCCCTCCCCCTGCGTTTGTCGCCAAGATTCAGAAGAAGCTCATCGACTTCTTCTGGGACAAAAGGAAGCATTGGGTCTCTGCCGCGGTTCTGTGTCTCCCGCTTAGGGAGGGCGTTCAGGCGCTGGTGTGCCTTCGCACCCAGGCTGCGACTTTCCGTCTTCAGACGCTGCAGAGATACCTGTACGTCGAGAATCCTCCGAGATGGTGTGCGCTGGCGACGTTTTTCTTCCGCCAGCTGCATGGCCTCAATTACGACACGCAGCTCCTGTTTGCGAAAGTGGGCAGCAGACGTGCCGGCCTGCGGGAGCTGCCTGTCATCTACCAGGAACTACTATGGGTTTGGAACTACGTCGCTTCCAGGCGGAGCTCTCCCCCGTCAGGAGCGGCGGCTCTCCTTCGGGAGCCGCTGCTCAGGAATCCGCACCTCCACGAACACGGGTTCGGGCGGCTGGCGGAGGGTAGGGCTGTGGCTGGCAAGGTGACCAGAGTCGGGGACCTGCTCGATGGCGGAGGAGCGGGCTGGATGGCGCCGGAGGAGCTGGCGCGGCGCCTGTCCTGGGCCAACGTCCGGCTCGCGGTCGAAACCATCGAATCGGTAAAAGCGGCACTGGGCCCTGACTCCACTAGGTGTATCGAGGCGGCTCAAGCACGTGGGGCGATCCCGTCCGAGCTTACCCCCGTTCGGACGGAATTCCTCATCGGCGCCCGGCCCCGAAACTCCCCTCGGGAACCGGCGCCTCACAACTTGAGCCGTCTCGAGGAAATACCCTCCGTGCCTTTTCATTCCGCGCGGAGGGGTTTCCTGTACGGGCTGCTCCTGCACACTCTCCACTTTGCCATCTTCGTCTACCGTCCGGACACGCCTTGGCGTGGCGTTTTGCCGACCAGCGGTAGCGGAGGTCCCCAATGGAGGGCTCTCTATGCGGGAGTCCTCCCTTGTTCCATCGGGGACTTGGCCTGGAGGGTGTTGCACGGAGCGGTCCCGTGCAATAAGGTTTTAAGTAGGTTCACGGACTCCCAGGCCGCCTGCATTTTTTGCGGCCTGGAGGAGTCCGTGTTTCACGTTTATATGGATTGTGAGAGGTTGCAGCCCCTCTTTCACTACTTGTAGGGGCTGCTCCTCGATTTTTGGTTGCACTTCAGTCCCACGCTCTTGATCTACGGTCACCCGGTGCGGAGGGGAGCGGACAGGTTGGAGGACCTCCTTGTGGGCCTGCTCCTGGGCCTGGCTAAAAGAGCCATCAATTGGTCCAGGCAGCGGGCGGTCGAGGGGGTCGTCCAGCCGGATTGCCTGCATCTCTTCCGCAGCCATGTTCGCGCCCGGGTGGCCCTGGAGATGGAGCACGCGGTGTCCGCTGGTGCGCTTGAGTATTTCCACGACTGATGGGCGCCGCGGGGACTGGAGTGCATCATCAACACAGAAAACCAAATTTTAATTTGATTTGTTAAGCTTTAGTTGAACTTTTGTTTATTTACAGTTGAATTGGGTTTTTTTTTTTGGGTCCAAATAAAAGAGTACCCTCTGCTCAGTAAATACCTGTTATTATTTTTCTCCTGCAGTCCGTGTATTATTGATACTCGGACACTACACTGGCGACGAACAGGTTCGAACTCACCTGCAGTACTGCATCACCTCATGGGGATCTTTCCCTGAGAAGAAGCTTCTTGGAGGTCGAAGTCAAAGCAACGGGCGTCGACCGCGGGCAACCGCCCAAGGATCCATCGGAGTTCGGAGAGTTGCAGGAGAGGCTATGGAGAGCTGGGCTTGGATCCCCAGTCAAGGTGTTCCAGCAAATCGTGCTGGTAGCAGGTAGCGCGCTGACCCTTCCGGACTGCGGCGGGCTCGAGCTCGATCGAGCGGTTCTGCAAAGGGGCCGTGCAGCGCCGTCGGGAGGAAAAGAGCGAGAGAGAGGGTGGAGCGCACAGGGCGCGGTCGGTGCTCAAGAACCGGGCAGCGTAGCGAAAATAAAACAAGGGGAAGGAAAAGTGAGACGCGCCGATGCCGCGGGTCACCGCCATTACCCTGCAGAACGCTAGGAGCAGCGTGGCAGCAAGGGGAAGAAGGAAAAGCGCAGGAGGCGCCATTTTATTCCATTGGGGAAGAAGGAAAAGCGCGGGTGGCGCCATTTAAAATCACCCAAGATGCCTAAAAGTGGCGGTATCACTGCTTTCGACAACGAGGTAGAAGACTGGACCACGTATGTGGAAAGAATTTAAGTGTACTGCACGGCAAATGAGGTGGCCGATGGAAAGAAGGCGTCGGTATTATTAAATTTGATGGGCGCGAGAATGTACGGCCTATTGCGGAATTTAATTACCCCAGCTAAACCAATGGAGAAAAGTTTTGAAGAGATTGTTAATATCTTACAGGAACACCTAAACCCTACACCGCTGCTGATAGCAGAAAGATTCAAGTTCCATAAAAGAAACCAGCACAAAGATGAGAGCAATGCTGACTATCTTACGGAACTATGCAAGTTATCGAAGCACTGCCAGTTCGGAGCAGGACTGGCAAACACCTTACGGGATAAGTTTGTCTGCGGGCTCCAGAGTGAAGGAACCCAAAAACGACTACTTTTGGAAAAGGACCTGACGCTAGAACAGGCTTTCAGCGTGGCAGTATCCTACGAAGCAGCAGCACGGGGAGCTGCGGAAATACAACAGAAACCACAAGAATACAGCGCTAATGAAATGGCGTATGGAGCAGAAAAGTGCTATCGCTGTGGCAGAACAACCCATGAGCAGAAGGACTGCTGGTTTAAGGACAAAGTATGCAGGCAATGTGGGAAAATGGGACACATAGCAAGAGTCTGCAGGTCAGGAAAGAAAACCAACACTACAAGAACTACTGAGGAAAAGTACAAGAAAGTAAAGAAATTGACAGACAGTAGTTCAGTAGATCAGGAGAGTGATAAGGACTCAGGGAGCAGGAGACTAAGTTGCCTAAAGTTACACAACGTGTAGTGGTGCTTCTTAGTTTCCAAACAGGCAGCCACTGAGCTGTGGGGCTTTTAACAATGAGTAGACGCATGTCGAAATAAAACGTTCCCAAACGTAGCTTTGTCTTTTAAACTGTTTACTATAACACTTTACGAACAGAATTACAAAGCAAACACGTATAAACGAACACGGTCAAAAACTGTATTGCTCCAAACCTCACAACTTCTGCCTCCTTCAGCCACGTGGAGTTTAAACTGTAAAATGGCTGCATACCATGTGTGGCTTAGGGACTGTACCATTGTGGCAAGAATGAAGGGGGTGTCTCGGACTATACTACTGGAGCAAGAAAATAGGGGGTTTCTTAATACAATAAGTCAATCAGGTAAATTAACTGTATTATGCTATTTAACCAATATTTTAAAGTATTTTCTTAAGCTTTTATGGCTCTTACACAACGTGATCGTAAAGGAGGATCACCGAACCATTTGGGTCACCCTCATGATAGCAGGGTCCCCAGTAAAGATGGAATTGGACACAGGATCAGCCCTAACTGTCATGAATCGACGAGACTATGAGCGGCTATTCTCACACACACCCTTGTTGGACACGTCCATTGTATTGAAGACATACACGGGGCAAAAAGTCTACCCCAGAGGAAAAATAAGGGTGCCAGTTGAATACAACGGCAAGGAAACACAGAAACTGTATCTATATATACTACAAGATGGAGGGCCACCATTATTGGGACGTGAATGGATCCGAAAAATACAATTGGATTGGCATTCCATTCAGGCGCTAACTGTGACTGACAAAAAAGATGAGGACGTCACACCTGGACGACTGTCAAAAAATTCTAACTGACGCGAAAGAGGTGTTCCAACAAGGACTTGGGACTCTAAAAGGAGTAACGGCAATGATAAAAATCAAAGATAACGCAAACCCAACATTTTTTAAGGCCAGCCGTCGAAGCAGAGCTGGAGAGTCTGGAGCGTTCGGGTGTGCTGTCCAAGGTGGACTGAAGCGAGTGGGCCACACCCATCATTCCTGTAAGGAAGAAATCATTGAGCAGCACGCCTGGGGAGCCGAAGAAGGTTTGCATCTGTGGGGACTTCAAGGTAACTGTGAACCCAGTCCTGCACACAGTACAATATCCACTTCCACGGATAGAAGATATTTTCGCCTCACTATCTGGAGGTAAATGCTTTACAAAGATTGATCTGGCCCAAGCGTATCTACAAATGGAGGTGGAAGAAGCATCTAGGAAATACCTCACGATAAACACTCACAAAGGCCTTTACCAGTACAATCGACTGGTATTCGGGGTAGCATCAGCCCCAGCTATTTGGCAGAGGGCGATGGAACAAGTCTTGCAAGGGATCCCGGGGACCCAGTGTTGTTTGGACGACATCCTGGTTACAGGTGAAAATGAGAGTGAACACCTTGCCAACCTGGAGCAGGTGCTCACTAGATTACAGGAATATGGGCTATGAGCCAACCGCCCCAAATGCGAGTTCTTCAGGAGACAAATCTCGTATTGTGGCCACATGATTGATGAGGAAGGGTTGCATAAGTCGCCGGACAAGATTGAGGCTGTAGTCAAGATTCCAGCACCGGAAAATGTGTCGCAACTGAGGTTGTTCCTCGGGTTGGTGAACTACTACCATAAGTGCTTGCCGAATTTATCTACAATTCTGCACCCACTGAACGCCCTGCTGCAAACTGGAGTAACATGGAAATGGAGTGATGAGTGTAAGCGTGCCTTTCAGAAATGTAAATGCCTAATCACTTCAAAAGAAGTATTGGCCCACTACAATCCAACACTATCGATTCGGTTAGCATGTGATGCGTCTCCCTACAGCATCGGAGCGATGCTGTCACACAAATTTCTTGACGGTTCAGAGAGGCCAATAGCCTTTGCGTCGCGCTCGTTAACCTCAGCCGAGCGTAACTACGCCCAGATTGACAGGGAGGCCCTCAGCCTGGTATGGGGGGTGAAGAAGTTCAATCACTATCTGCACGGGCAGAAATTCACCCTACTGACTGATCATCAGCCCCTGGTCTCAATTTTTAACCCAATGAAGGGTGTTCCGGTGATGACGGCGCAACGGCTGCAAAGATGGTCACTTTTTCTAGGGGCACATCAGTACGACATAGAGTACAAGGGTACGAAACAGCATGGAAATGCTGATGGGCTGTCGCGCCTACCGTTGCCTATGGTAGAGGAAGCACCTGCAGTGGACCCTGTTGAGATATTCCATGCGACCATAGTCGAATGTCTACCTGTTACAAACTCAAGTATAGAGAAGGAAACCCGAAATGACCCGACACTCTCTCGGGTCTATGATTTGACGGTGAAGGGATGGCCAGCACATGGCGACTCACTGTTGCCAGCATTCTCGCCAAGGAGAGAACAGCTGTCAGTGTGCCGGGGGACCTTGATGTGTGGATCCCGAGTGGTTATTCCACCCAAGTTGAGAGATAGAATGCTCAATGAGCTTCATGAGGGTCATCTGGGAGGGGTAAAAATGAAGAGCCTAGCCAGGGCGTTTGTGTGGTGGCCGGGAATCGATAAAGAAATCGAGGATATGACCAAGAGATGCACAGGATGCCAGAAGGTCCAAGACGCTCCACCACAGGCCCCCTTTACATCCATGGGAGTGGCCCTCATCTCCATGGCAATGGGTACACATTGATTTCGCTGGTCCATTTATGGACTCAATGTTCCTAATCGCTGTGGACACCCATTCGAAATGGCCAGAGGTCATCAAAATGTCCTCCACCACCACGGAGAAATCTATTGCAGCCCTATGGACCATCTTCGCCAGGAATGGCTTGCCAGAACAGATTTGCTCCGACAATGGGCCACAGTTTGTGTCCGAGGATTTCCGGAGGTTTCTGAGGAATAATGGGGTGAAACATTACACATCTGCCCCATATCATCCAGCCACAAATGGATTGGCTGAGAGGTTTGTTCAGACCTTTAAAAAGGCAATAAAGGCAATGTATAATGACGACATACCACTACAACACAAGGTGGATAATTTCTTGTTTGCTTACCGGAATGCGACACATGCAGTCACCAACCAAGCTCCAGCCATAATGTTCTTCAACCGAAGGCTAAGATGTCGCCTGGAATTGCTCAAACCAAACATAAGACGAGATGTTGAGGATAAGCAATTCCAGCACATAAATGAGAAGCCAACCAGGAGCTTCAAGATAGGGCAACCAGTCTTGGCCCGCGACTACCAAACAGAAAAATGGCAGCCAGGAACGATATGCACACAGCAGGGACCACTAATGTACACAGTGGACATTGGAGAGAGCATCGTGAGACGCCATGCTGACCAGATTCTAGAGTCACAGGAACAAGCCAAACCCATACCACGAGCAGGTGCACCTGGTAATCAACCCGAAGTACAGATTGCGTCTACCTCAGAAGCAGTGGTATTGGAAGCTGACGAACCAACCAATGACAATGAGCCAGAATCAACTCCGCCGCAAGAACAGGATACTCGAGAAAGGCGCTATTCAGTCAGGATCAGGAAGCCTCCTCAAAGACTGAACTTATAAATGATTATTTCAGTTGATGTGTATAGTACAGAGAAAATTGTAATTGTAATTAGTTATTATTTAGTTGTTAAATGAATGTTATGTGCTGCTTATCTAAAAGGGGAGGAATTGTTGTGTATGTACCTTTAAGAGAAGAACTGATTCTATACTGCAGTATTGGCAGTGACCACCCCTGTATATAAAGCCATAGCAGGCTTCTGTACTTCAGTCTTAAGTTACCCTCTGTTCAGTAAATACCTGTTATTATTGTTCTCCTGCAGTCCGTGTATTATTGATACTCGGACACTACAGGGTCAATGGTTGAAAAGCCAGTTGTAACTCGTCTATTAGGTGGGCAGTAAAACTTTTAATTGCTCCTAAATGTTCACCACTTAGCAGTTTTAAGCAGTGTTGTTGACATAGGCAACAATATGTCAAAGATAAAATTACTTTCCATGCGACCCTTTGTGAATGCAACTTTGGCTTCCATCAATGAGACTACTATGCCTGTTAAATGAAGTGCTTTGTGCTGTAAATTCATGCGTATTTTAAATGACCATGACTGAATTTATTTTAACACTTAGCAGCTATTAAGACATTGCAAGCAGTGTTTTCTACTCGCACGTGTCACCTTGATTCTTTTATCCCTCTTATCCTGCAGTCTGGGTTTGTTTCCAGAGATCCTGTCAGAGAGTCCCTGGCATCTTTGGAATCCCGACCCAATTTCTGCTCCCGCCCGCTGGCCCTAACATCATTCCCACTGGTTTTGGTCTGGAGACTGTGCTGCTTTATTTAAATGAGGCCCGAGAGTTAAAATGGCCCGGGCCTCACACTGAACTCTCTGTCGGGTTTGCCTCTCACCCCGCACCCTGTTCACCCCGAATATGCCTCGAGTTAAAATTGACCTCTAAGTGTATTCTCCAGATAGAATCTTTCAACTGACTGACTGAGCTCAGTCCCTGGTATAGTGGAAGCATGGCACATTACTACTGTTCACAGTTTCTGTGAATATTTGGGTCTCTATCTTTTTTTTCTGGCTCTATAAAAGTTTTAATGGCAATTGTCAGGGTCACAGTTAGAGAAAATCAGCCTCTCCTTTACTCTTGACATAATCAAGTACTTGGCACTCCATCACATGTTACAGCATCTCAGCAACATATCCTCAGCGGGGCCTGGCTGCCCTTGGTTTAGTCTGCACGTACAGTATTTCACCATACACATCAACCATCGATGTTTTTCACCAACAGTCAGCACTTCTACAGCGTTGTATGTGCGTCAGCTTTTTCTAATGAAAGTTTGTATTTTTGTTGCTTTGAGTTAAGCGTCGCCCCAGAATGCCAGAAATAATTTTGGGCAGATTTGGAGTGCTCCAAGTGCTGATGGCCAGAAGTTCTGAGTTCTGTGCTGGCTCTTCAGGCAAAGTGCTAAAATTGATCAAAGTATTGGGAGCTGCTGGCAGGTACTGAGTATTAAATTGACACTACTGTCATTTCAATAGCCAGTTTGTAAAGGAATACCATTCATATTTTCAGTATGCCCGTGTTCTCCCCATACATCTGCCTGATATTTATTGAAATTTGTCCTCTCAGCCACTTGTCGGGGGTTTTTGCACAGGCGTGTTCGGGTCAGTCAGCTTTACCTCTGACTACCTTCCTTGAGCGGTTCGAATCGCTCGCCCCCTGGGATCTAGACACCGGAGTTAAATACAGGCAGCGATACAGAGAAGAGTTGAGCAGACAGGTGGTTGGATGCAACAAAACCAAGATTTTTATTGAAGAGGAAAACTTAATACAATCCTATGGAAAATCACTAGTGTACACTTCTACACGCAAAAATTACACGAGAGTCATAATAATGTTATATACAGGGAAATGGGGAACACATGGCACATCGAGGGAAAACAATTATCTTAACAATCCCCTTATCCTTATCCCACCCCCTATACCTAACTAGGATAAGCTATGAGGGTCAGAATTCATGCTCACCAATCAAAAGGGTTTGTTTAGACTCAAAATAGCGGTTGGGTTCAGGGTTCACTCTTGGTGCTCTCTGGAGCCTGCCGTCGTCATGTGGGCTCCGGGTGCTGCAAGGGCGTTGTCCTGGTTCGAGTACCCCAAAGTTAAAGTCTCTTCTTGGGTACTTTGCCTTGCAGGGATGGTCCTTTGTCGACAGCTTGAATTTGCATGAAGGTAGTCGCAGGTCAGCTAGGACTGAAGGCCCGCTGATTCGAAGCCTACCCTCAGTTGGCCTTCCCTCCGGTGGTCTTCCCTTCTCCTCCCCCCATCGCGTCCCGCTTCGCCTGGCCTGAATTGCCCGTGTTCGCCCAACCCGGTGTCGGGGCGAGTCCAGATGGAGTGTGAGAGGGCATGGGCAAAGGCCAGGGGGTAAGCGCGGGACAGGGGAAGAGCGGCAGCCACGAGGGTGAGGGGCTGAAGAGCCAGGGAGCGGCAGCACCAGCACAGCAGTGAAGCAGCAGGAGAGCAGAGCAGGAGTTTACCGATTGCTACCTGGGGGCCATCAATTATACCTTTGTCGAAAAACCCTTATCTGCGCACCAAATCAGGTTAGTTCTTTGTTTTAATTTTGGCGGGCTAGTTAAAATAATGGTAGCAATCTATACTGACGGTTTTTAGATGGCCGGTAATTGCATCTACCGGCCCGATAATTGACTCGTATTGTCCTGAAAGTCCTTGATGGGCTTGTCCAGCCTCGATGGATGTGCTTAATCTGTTTCCGATTATGCATGCAGACTGTTTGATGGCTTTAACTGTAGGCCTCATTGAATCTAGATCTGTCTCCAATTTGGTCTAATACATAATTCACAGTTTTGTCTGAGTCCCAAAACACAAAGTTCTTCTCACAGAAAGCCTGCAGGCTTAGTTTCGATTTCCCCCAAGCTGTTTGCGCTGCTGAATCCATTTTGAAGACCTGTAAGCTTTCTGCCACGAGGCACGGATGTCATCTTGGGTACCCTTTTTAATTCAAAAATGTCCATGCAGGGTCCCTTTTATCGATAATAACCTTCAGGGAGATGCACAAATTTTGCAAATCTTACATTCCGCCCTGTGATACTAAAACTTGCTTGAAGTATCATTACTTTTTAAGGAGAGCAAAATTTTTCTGACCCCCCATAGTCAGCCTTCCCCTGTAATTATCTATCTAACATACCCATGACACATGCACTTCCCATTCTGCAAAAATGTAGTGTACATCAGCATACAAGAGTAGAATTACAGGCTTTACACACACATCCAAGCATGGAGGGGTCCTACACCTCTGCACCACTTGGTACACATATCTTTATTAAACCGCATCGCAAAAGAAAACTACAAAAGAAAAACCTTTAATTAAAAATAACGAACACAAAGAAACAACAATTCTTTAATCGAAAATAGGGAAAAACTTAAACCGGCATATCTTCCTCCACCTTTACATAATGTTCTTTCCAAAAAGCTCTGGTTTCAGAATTCTGACCACCGACCTTTTCCCTTACACTGAATGCAAACTAAATACAGCACTATTCCTAGCTGGCAAACCACAAGAATGTGAGAAGCCAGTCTGACCCACGAAGGGACTTCTATATTATTGAAAAGGTTCCACCAGGGTGGAGTCACAATATCCAATGTCTTAGTCCCTATCTCTACTGTTTTCAGTTCGAGAGTGCAGAAATGTTTCTGTGAAACTATAACGGCTTTTAGAATTTTGGTCAAATGTTCAGGGAGAGGGGGAATTTCATAGCCAAAGTGCGCTATGTACTTCTGCAAGTTTGTAAAATTCTCCTTAAGAGTGAGGTGAACAGTGGAGGGTTCAGGGATGGGGACAATTCGCTCCTGGGCCACTCGAACTTCTGCCTTGGGTTTAAAACAGAAACTGCTGTCACTAACCGGGCACCAGCTGTGCTGTCCGTGCTGGTAGTGGGATGCGCCGGTGGTGACACAATATGTCCCACCCCCTATAATATGCTACCTGCGGGGGAACATTGCCTTGTGCCATTGCCTGCATGGTGCAATTTATAGGCTTTGCGTCAGCAGCTCTGAACCCACACTGCGGTCTTGAGAAGGCATTCAAATGCTGGGGGCACAGGATTATGTGTGCTCCCCGGCTCCGGCACCCTGAGAGGTCAGTACCTGTCATAGCGTGCTCCCACTTAATGATGTAAGGCGGGACCGCTGTGAACCGAATGTGTGCACCCCCCTGAATGACACCAATGTTCTCAACCCTGTATACCGGGGCGGGTCAGGCTGTCCTACCCATGACCAGCATCCTAACTACTACTCCCATGATTGTGTGGTTGGACCGCCCACAATCCACAGGGACTGGATAGGCTTCGGAGGCTAGCCAGAGTTGGCACGGGCTCAATGTGTTTCAAAAGGGTGGAGGGCTGCGAGGTGCTTGTTGCTAATCCAGGAGGGGATCAAACCTTGGTTTAAATCCTCCAGTTTACTGTGGCCCTCACCCAGTAGCCACGCCCCGTATAACACGCACACCTCATTCTGCGCAGCTTGGTCAGAAGCATTTCTGTCCTCCCTTATGAGAGCATTTACCGTCTTTGCGTGCTTTTCCAACTCGGCTATGATCTCTTTTAAATGGACCGTCATGGCCTGGTCCTCATGCAGCTCCGAGCCCACTACCTTGTTCTCATCCAGTAATATCCTTTTTAACTGTGTTTTTAAACCATTTATCTGGGTCTGCAGCTCTATGTCATCCAAGCTGTTGATGACAGAGGACCCAGTATTAAACGCAGTAAAAGCATAATTCCATACACCCCTTCTTTGTCTCCCTGAGTGAACCAAAAAATACCGACGTGTGGTGTAGAGTTTGGTCTTAACCACGTGGGCAAAATCGAACTCGTAAAATTTCTTGAACATGTCTTTGAATAGGGCCTGGTATAACTGCTCTGTTTCTTTGGGGCACCACTCCGTTAAATGTACCTCCGTGAGATTTAAAATCACGGAGGCTACCACGTAGTGTACCCCCTGGTACAGCATCTGATCGGTGGGAACTAATACCAATCCATTCCCTGGTCCCTTGGTGGTGGTGGGGCAATCTTCCCTGGATAACCTCACCACCTGCGCCATGGGCAGGGGCTTATGGGGGCGGGTTACCAACTCAGTGGCATTGACCGGGATCGGGGAGAATGGGACTGCGCACACCTCCAGGCTGGTATTCCACCTTATCCCCTCCCCGGCATCTTGCCACTGCCGGTGGAAAACAACGGATATGCCTGCGGGGCAGACCTTCTCCGACCCCCACATACAGATATAAATCCCTTGGTCCGGTTGCTACCACTTGTCTCAGCATACACTCAGTCCTCCATGAGTCCCGGTAATTGTCCGATGGGTGTTGTTACCCAGGTGCTCCCATTCGACTTCGGGTTCCTCATCTCCTTGCTCAACTTTCTGAGCCACCACCATCTGTCCAGTGGAATGTGTCCTTTGCATGTTAAACATATTCGCTTTCCAATGGTGACGCTGACCCTCGTGGAAACGACTCGCACCCGGGGGCACAGGAGGGAGGCTTCCCCGTACATGAATCCGGTCTGGCTGGAGTAATGAGATGAATTGGACCCAACCATCCTGGCCACCTTCCCTCGTGGAAGTCGACAGCGGTCTCCTCCGCATCCCGTTCACCGCTCCCATCGACCGCCAGGGGCGCCTTGTCTCCCGAACACCCATAGATGTGGGAGTATGGGACATCGCCCCTCCTCTCCTTGCTCATCCTGATTAGGGCGAATTGGACCACGATCCATTCCATCTCTAACATCTCTCTGCAAAGATGTAAAAAAACATGCAGCGAGGTCCCCAAGAGATTCTCTGGCTTGGTGAGGCATGGTCTGGTCTCACGACCTCGACCCAAAGATACACTCTTAACAGACTGCTTAACTTAAAACAACCCATCACCCTATTTAACTTAAATTACAAACGCCCAAACTTAAGCTAAATAATTACACCTTGCATAAATTTAAACCAACTATATACATCCGCCGCCTGTCTCCGGGTGGCCAGGCTAATCCCTGGTTGGACTGCGGCTCGCCGCTACCCCCGGCGTGACCGCGCCATCTTTCATGGTTGGTCCCTCGCAGCCCGAGGCTGCTGGCTGAGGACCTCTGTCCTTGGACCTCTCCCTGGCTCGATGGGCCGCCCTTGGTAACTGGAGGGCTGGTGACCATGGCTTTCTCGGCTGGGATGTCCGTGGGGACCTTCTAGGGACTTTGGCGGGTGGGGCTTTTCTGGCCGATGGGCCTTTTACCCGATCTGCTGCTCCCTCAGGCTTGACCTCTCCCGAACCTGGGCTAGGGGCAGGTAACTCCTCGCAGCCTGCTGCTGCGAGCTGAGAGTCTCCGCCCCCAGGTCCCATGGCTGTGTCCAGGGCGGGGATTTCGACCTCAGGTCCCTCCCTCTCTACACCTGGGTTAGGGGAGGGGTTTTCGCCCTCAAGTCCCTCCCTCTCGTCTGGATCCCAGAAGAGTGGGGGCGTGTCCCAATCGATGGGCTGGGTGGCCGCTCCCTTCAGGCAAGCCACAGCGCCTGCTTGTGTGGTCTGTGAACTCACTCGTGCTGCAGGCTGCGGATCTTTCTCCTCAGACTTTAGCCCAACTGGCTGTTTTCCCCTTTCAGGCTGAAACAGTTTGCACTGGTTGATGTAACCAGCGGCCTGTTTTAAAACCTGTGTTGAAGGCTCACCCGCTGCCCCGAGCAGACCTTCTAGGGGCTGTCTTTTCTCACCGGGACGGTCGTACAGACGGTATCTTGGGCCTGGACCTGCTTTAGGTCCGGGGCCAAAGCTACCCCCTGTGTGCCTCCCTTGTCCCGGATTGCGGCTATCGGGCCTGCTCTACAGGGATCCCAGAACTCTCCTTCCCTGGCTGCCTGTTCGGCTTCCTCATTGGTCCTTTGGTTACCCTCCCCCATGGTAGGGACGGATCCCAAAAGCTTGGCCAAATGTTTGACCATTTCCCCAGCCTGCTCGTTTCCTGCGGCTCCCATGGGGCTAAGTGGGGCCTCGTTAGACCTGGGTGGATTGGTCAGGCATTCCGAATGGACCACCATGCTGGAAGCTCCAGTGTCCACCGAATATCTCCCCTGCACCACCATCTCCACCCGTGTCTTAACACAGGGCCTGCTCCCCTCTTCGTTTTCAAGGGGATACAAGTCGACAGGCTGCGCTGGTTCTAGTCAGGACTGTGGGTTGGGTGGGGCTGACGGGGTGAGAGCACCGGTGGCGGCTGCTACTCTCCCTTGGCCAGTCAGTATGGACCTCATGGCGTCCAAAAATGACTCGACCTCTGCGGGAGGGAGTCCTGCCCCCGCCTTTTGGGCTGGGGCTGTGGAATGCTTTCCCTTGTTATCCTTCCAAGGGTTCTTACACTCCTTCCGCCAGTGACCATCCTTCCCACACCCGTAACAATTGGTCTTTGTCCTGGGGGGTTCTCCCTTCCTGGTGCCACTCTTTCCTACCCGGTCCGGGTTTTACCACATGCAGCTTACCCTTGGGTGGGTGTGTATCGGCTCCCCTACCATTTTTATAGGCCAGAGTGAGCTGTCTAATTACCGTGATCTCTGTGGTCTGGGGATCTTTGGGGTCAAACCAGGCTTCTGCCTTGGCCCGGATCTGTGGCAAGCTGTTCGCCACTAGACAACGGAGCCAATGCGTCAGAGAATCCCCATTCAGGAATCCCCGGTCCCACGTCCCCGGGCCAGCTTTCTGGTATACCGGCCACAACCGGTCCGCAAAAGCCTGCGGGGTCTCCCCTGAGAGCTGTACCATCTTCTCCACGCGGGAGAAAGGACTTCCCTCATCTATCCCCATGGCCTCCAGAACCGTGTCTCTAAGCTCCTCGTACCAGCTCGGTCCCCTCTTACACTCTTCAGAGAGGGATTGGAGGAGATTACTCTCCAGGGAGAATAGCAGCATCTTGGCCTTTTCAGCGTCATCGCAGTCGTTGACGCTGGCAGCAAGCTCTATTTCCCTGAAATGGATCGAGGGATCTCCCTTGGTGGAGAGCTTCAGGACATGGTTGACCATAACCCTAAGCTGTTGGGTGTTAAAGGGTAATATGAACTGGTTTTGGAGGGGTCCCTCATCTTCGCCATTGGCGGGTGGGCCAAACCTCCGATGCCGTGCTGGGCACATCGGCTCCGGTTCCGGCTTTTCCGGCGGGGGTTGCTTTACCTCCGCCTCCACCTCTGGCTCATCTCTGGGCTCCACCCCTCCTTGCTGCCAAACCTCGCTGAAATTTGGCGCTATGGGTGGTGGTCGTGAGGTCTCCTCTCACTCAACCGGGCCGTCCCTAGGCACTACCGGTGACACTGGAACTGTTCTCCCCTCGTTCCCCATAAAATCTGCCTGACCTGCCTTTGGGCTTATGAGGCATACCATGCCTTTTGCCCTCCGGAGGGCCCGGCTCAGATTTTCTATCCTCTCTTGGCAGGGGCCATGGTCTGCCTCCTCAAAACCCTGTTCATTAGTTAGCTTGTAAGCGGCTTTTACCTCCTGCACTTTCTCTTCCTGTTCCCTAACCTGCCTTGCCATGCAGGCGTTTTTCTCCCGCATCCTTGACTCATTTCCCTTGGCCTCGGTGACTTGACACCATAGGTATTCCAACTGGGCCTTGTGTTCTCTTACTAGATGTACTCTATCTTGGTTCAAAGCCTGCAGAGCCACTAACAACTTTTCCCCCGCGAGAGCCTTATCCTGGATCTCCAGGGCTGACTCGCTTAACTTGATTGCCTGTGCAGCAACGAGCCCGTCGAGAAGCTGGATCTGCTTTTTAAAGCACATCAGCCAAACTGCTTTCTCTAAGGACTTCTTGTGCTCCTTTCCCTCTGTCCACTTGGCTGCTGCATCTACCGGACGCCCTGCCTTTAACAGAGTGGTGATCCACTTCTTAGTGATATTCACCTTGCTAAAAACATAATCAGAAATCCTTTCCTCCATCACGGTTCGCTCATCCGGACCACTGTCTACCGTATCGCAACCTTGTTGCCGGTGTCCTGCCGTGGTCGCCATTTCTGTAGGGGGTTTTTGCACAGACATGTTCGGGTCAGTCAGCTTTACCTCTGACTACCTTCCTTGAGCGGTTTGAATTGCTCGCCCCCTGGGTTCTAGACACCGGACTTAGATATAGGCAGCGATACAGAGAAGACTCGAGTAGACAGGTGGTTGGATGCAACAAAACCAAGATTTTTATTGAAGAGGAAAACTTAATACAATCCTATGGAAAATCACTAGTATACACTTCTACAGGCAAAAGTTACAAGAGCGTCATAATAATGTTATATACAGGGAAATGGGGAACACATTACACATCGAGGGAAAACAATTATCTTAACAATCCCCTTATCCTTATCCCACCCCCATACCTAACTAGGATAAGCTATGAGGGTCAGAATTCATGCTCACCAATCAAAAGGGTTTGTTTAGACTCAAAATAGCGGTTGGGTTCGGGGATTGCTCTTGGTGCTCTCTGGAGCCTACCATCATCACGTGGGCTCCGGGTGCTGCAAGGGCGTTGTCCAGGTTCGAGTACCCCAAAGTTAAAGTCTCTGCTTGGGTACTTTGCCTTGCAGGGATGGTCCTTTGTTGACACCTTGAGTTTGCATGAAGGTAGTCGCAGGTCAGCTGGGGCTGAAGGCCCGCTGATTGGAAGCCTACCCTCAGTTGGCCTTCCCTCCAGTGGTCTTCCCTCCTCCTCCCCTCATCGCGTCCCGCTTTGCCTGGCCTGAATTGCCCGTGTTCACCTGACCCGGTGTCGGGGCGAGTCTAGATGGAGTGTGAGAGGGCATGGGCAAAGGCCAGGGGGTAAGCGCGGGACGGGGGAAAAGCGGCAGCCACGAGGGCGAGGGGCCGAAGAGCCAGGGAGCGGCAGCACCAGCACAGCAGCAAAGCAGCAGGAGAGCAGAGCAGGAGTTCACCGATTGCTACCTGGGGGCCGTCAATTATACCTTCGTCGAAAAACCCTTATCTGCGCGCCAAATCAGGTTAGTTCTTTGTTTTAATTTTGGCGGGCTAGTTAAAACAATGGTAGCAATCTATACTGACAGTTTTTAGATGGCCAGTTATTGCATCTACCGGCCCGATAATTGACTCGTATTGTCCTGAAAGTCCTTGATGGGCTTGTCCAGCCTCGATGGATGTGCTTAATCTGTTTCCGATTATGTATGCAGACTGTTTGATGGCTTTAACTGTAGGCTTCATTGAATCTAGATCTGTCTCCAATTTGGTCTAATACATAATTCACAGTTTTGTCTGAGTCCCAAAACACAAAGTTCTTTTCACAGAAAGCCTGCAGGCTTAGTTTCGATTTCCCCCAAGCTGTTTGCGCTGCTGAATCCATTTTGGAGACCCGTAAGCTTTCTGCCACGAGGCACGGACGCCATCTTGGGTACCCTTTTTAATTCAAAAATGTCCATGCAGGGTCCCTTTTATCGATAATAACCTTCGGGGAGATGCACAAATTTTGGAAATCTTACATTCCCCCCTGTGATACTAAAACTTGCTTGAAGTATCATTACTTTTTAAGGAGACCAACATTTTTCTGATCCTCCATAGTCAGCCTTCCCCTGTAATTATCTATCTAACATACCCACGACACATGCACTTCCCATTCTGCGAAAATGTAGTGTACATCAGCATACAAGAGTAGAATTACAGGCTTTACACACACATCCAAGCATGGAGGGGTCCTGCACCCCTGCACCACTTGGTACACATATCTTTATTAAACCGCATCGCAAAAGAAAACAACAAAAGAAAAACCTTTCATTAAAAATAACAAACACAAAGAAACAACAATTCTTTAATCAAAAATAGGGAAAAACTTAAACCGGCATATCTTCCTCCACCTTTACATAATGTTCTTTCCAAAAAGCTCTGGTTTCAGAATTCTGACCACCGACCTTTTCCCTTACACTGAATGCAAACTAAATACAGCACTATTCCTAGCTGGCAAACCACAAGAATGTGAGAAGCCAGTCTGACCCACGAAGGGACTTGTATATTATTGAAAAGGTTCCACCAGGGTGGAGTGACAATATCAAATATCTTAGTCCCTACCTCAACTGTTTTCAGTTCGAGAGTGCAGAAATGTTTTTGTGAAACTATAACGGCTTTTAGAATTTTGGTCAAATGTTCAGGGAGAGGGGGAATTTCATAGCCAAAGTGCATTACGTACTTCTGCAAGTTCGTAAAATTCTCCTTCAGAGTGAGGTGAACAATGGAGGGTTCAGGGATGGGGACAATTCGCTCCTGGGCCACTCGAACTTCTGCCTTGGGTTTAAAACAGAAACTGCTGTCACTAACCGGGCACCAGCTGTTCTGTCCATGCTGGTAGTGGGATGCGCCGGTGGTGACACAATATGTCCCACCCCCTATATATGCTACCTGCGGGGGAACATGGCCTTGTGCCATTGCCTCCATGGTGCAATTTATAGGCTTCACTTCAGCAGCTCTGAACCCACACTGCGGTCTTGAGAAGACATTCAAATGCTGGGGGCACAGGATTATGTGTGCTCCCTGGCTCCGGCACCCTGAGAGGTCAGTACCTGTCATAGTGTGCTCCCACTTAATGACGTAAGGCGGGACCGCTGTGAAACGAATGTGTGCGCCTCCCTGAATGACTCCAATGTTCTCAACCCTGTATACCGGGGTGGGTCGGGCTGTCCTACCCATGACCAGCATCCTAACTGCTACTCCCATGATTGTGTGGTTGGACCGCCCACAATCCACAGGGACTGGATAGGCTTCGGAGGCTAGCCGGAGTTGGCACGGGCTCAATGTGTTCTCAAAAGGGTGGAGGGCTGCGAGGTGCTTGTTGCTAATCCAGGAGGGGACTGATGTAAGCCCCCAAAGTGTGGACTGAGTGATATACACAGTCGACAACACTGGCTTGTTGTAAGAAAGACAGACCCAATAATTGAAGTAAAAACGGTTTATTCAGGCCTGGGGAGCCATGGCTCTTGCGTCCCAACACAAGGCTCCAACTCCACCGAATCTCTTGAGGTTCACACAGTTATACAAAAATTAAGGCCCTGCCCTAAAGGCGGGGATAAGCTTATTAACATATACAGAATTATAGTTAAATTGTAATTATAAAACCATGACATTCCATTCTTCTAGTCGCTTACAAATCTCACATTTCGTTATCAGTTGGTCTTGTTACTTTCTCATGACCCGGGCCTCAATTTTATTACTTTACGATCGTCCATTTGCTGTTGTCAGATGGCTTGGTCTTTCTAAGTATTTCTCTAAGATAGTAGATCTTTCCAAAGCGGGCACTCCGCAGACTTTCTGTCTCTCTCTCTTGTATTATTTCTACAGAGCAAAAACACTTTAGTTAGTTAAAAGAATAGAACCCTATTGAGCTTCACACTTAACAAACCCTTAAGTGCAAGGGTGTCGACTCGCATGGCCGAACCCATATATCTCTCCCTCTTTCTAAGGGGTTGTTTTGACAGTTTTAATCTCTCCGCAGTTAACCCATAGTCCTGTTTAAACCTTATCTGGGTTTATACAATTTTTACAGACTTCTATTGTTCAACTCAGAGCACAAATTAACCTATTCCCTCCATTTTATATATTGGTGTTATAGATGAATCCTGGTTTGTTTTTCCTTATTAAATCCAATTTTTAATATCTTACTTCAGTCCCCCCTTTTGACCTTTGGACAATTGCTCCAAACAGGTCAACGTGTATTTCCACTTCCTGGTGTCTGCCAGAGCGTGCACTCCCTGGCCTTCTACCAGTTTAGGTTATACATGTATATATATATCTTATCAATTTGGAGGCCGACTTCCCCCTCTGTGGTATGGTGGTCTTTCCTTTACGGTGGTCTTTCCTTTAGGGTGGGCTTTCCTTTATGCACTCCGTCCGGTGTAACCATTCCCGGGGCCCCTTAGACCCTGCACTAATGGTTGAGGCTTTTCTGCTCAAGCCTGTCCCTCATTCCCACGTGGGGTGTGTGACGTGCCAATTCGAGACTGTCATCACACACCAATCCTCATTCACCACCCTCCTTCTGCCACCCTCCTTCTGCCACCTCCATCTTACGGTTGGCCGGCCCGGTCTTTAATTACCATGCCCAATTAATCCCACATAATTTCAGGGCTTCCTATCGCGTCTCACACCATTTGCCTTGGAGAGGCAGGGGAGTTGTCCATTCTTAACATCGCTACCTGCCCCTCCTCAGGCTCTACTTCCTTCACCGCACCAATTTCGGCCTTACTCATTCTGGCACAAAGGCACTGGAGAAATAAAAATACACAATATATCAGAATAACAATCAAGAGGAATATCATTATGCCTTGTACCACCGAGGCGCCCAAAGTCCCCGACCATCCTGATCCCCAATTGTCAAAATATGAGGAAGTGGGTGAGTTTCCTCTAATGTTGTACTAATGTCTTTTTGTTGTTTCTTTAAGCCTTCTTCTATTTTATGATAGTACTTTAAAATTTCCTTTGTTTCCTGCCGTAACTTCTGCCAAGCTTCCTCTAACTTAGGAATTGCCTTGGGCTCTGGTATGACATAAGTTTCAACCCTTTTTAGTAAGTCTCATATTATCAAATGACCAGGTTCTCCTATCTGTATAGGTATCTTTAGACCAATACAACGGTTTGGTTGGGGAATGGTATAAGCCATATCTTGATATTCATATTTCTGTTCAATTGTGGTGACACAACAGGTCCCATTGTTCCTTGATGCTACCCAGGTCCAGTGTATCCCCTTGGGTGAACCTCGAGGGTGCAATTGGTAATTTTCGCAAATCCGCACTCGGATGTGTCTCCCTCGGTGGGGGGGTGTGTGCACACCCATGTCCTTCCCTTGTGGTGGCACCCGTCCACTACCACCCCCCTTTAGGTTTTATTCTTCTGTTTATTATCTTCATCCCTTTCCCAAAGTGTCTTGGTAGGGACATCATGATTTTTAACCCACTTTCCCTTTGTACTTCTCCTATATTAATCACGTCGTATCGGAGTTGTCCCCCTTCTGGGAATTGTGGGATGGCCAGTACAAAGCCAATCATCTTAGTCCATGGGGTCAGACAATTGCCTGCCCAGTGTACTTGTCCCATTTTACATTCCTTACATAGGCTTTTATTTGTGTCAATCCAAGGTTCCAGATCCTTATTAGTAATCCAATCAGGGATCTGTTCATTATTTATTTGCCTCATGTTATGCTGAGCATTCAACAATAGCCATGAGCCCTACGTGGCACATATTAGTTCCTTATCGGTTTGGCGAGAAGCATTATTAAGTCTATCAATAATTGTATTGATTGTTTCTGCATGGGGGGCTACTATCTCTTCCACCCCCGACAATTGCATTATTGTTTGGTTTCCCTGCCAGTGTCAATTGCTGGCTATTTCCAGTAGCTTGTTTTAGTAACTTCTCTATTTTTGCTTGTAATTCTTCTACTCCTTCGTTTACTCCTTCTATGTCCAAGCTATTAACTGTTGCTAACCCGGCCGCATACCCTGCTCCGGTCGTTTCCAATACTCCCCGTTTCTTACATCTTTGTAAGATAGATTTTTTCCTCCTGTGGATCCTCTAATTGTTTTACCCACAGGGAGTTCCAGGTTTGTTTTGTATCTCAAAAGTACTCATATTAATGGCAAGCTTAGTAACTCTATGTGCTACACTAGAATACACCTCATCCTGTGTTCTCCTTATTACTAATCCCCCTCGATAATGGCAATACTTATATTTATCCCTAGAATCAAGGCGAGGACGCTCCATCTCATTCCGGACGTCCAATGTTCCTGTAATTACAAAAAGGGGGCTGGTCGTCACCAGCCAGTTAGAATTATTCTGCTCTTATCCATTTTATCAGTTCAAAATGCTGTACATCTGGTTCATTTCTTGTTCTGTGGCTCTGTCCCCAGACATACCTGAAGATGCAAACTATGGCATATAATATCATCATACACAGCCTATTATCATCATACACAGCCCTATCATTGATATATGTAGTAACTCCCCTTCCCATTCTTTATATCTTCTAGTATACTCCTCACTCTGTCAAAAAGGGCACCATCTCTGGTTTACTCATTGTCTTTCTTATATATTTTTAACTGGGTCCAGTGTTTCCACCTTCCTTTACCCGTTCCAGACCCATCTACATGAGCACGTGTCATTATTCATTAATACTTCATAAGGTCCTGACCATCTGGGTGCTAGCCCTGGTTTGGCTGGTATTATTTCTGCTATCACTTTGCTATCTATTGCTAAGACCTCCTTCTGGTCGTCCCGTGTATCCTGTTCTCGATCCTGTATAACCTGTTGGTCTTTGGCCTCATGTCTCTAACTATCTGTCCAGTTTTATCTTTGGGTAACCGGACAGCCTCCCCAGCAGTCTCCCGACCGTTTGAGACGGTGCTGCAATTAGTTTATAAGATAACTTCCATTTATCAAATCCTAATTTTCCTTCTATCACTGTGGGGAAATATCAGCTTAACATTAAGATACTTAAATTTAATAATGTCCAATATCTTTAAATTCTATTCAGTAATACTGAAGTTGTTGCTTGGTGAACTCAAACAGCTGTCAGTGGAAAGGGTTAACTCCTTCGCAGGCTTTTGAAGGTGGAGCTAAACATTATTGCGTCACTTCACGCAACCCAAAAAACATCCCTGACTGAACGACAGTTGTGGTTTCACACTTTGATTCAACATGAACATTTGGGCTTCATTGGTCAGATTCCCTCTCTCAATTGCTCGTTTAGCTGCCCATCCTCTTGTGTGCTTTAATTTATTATTATGCACTCTTTGGGTAGGAGAGAGATTCCTACTCATTCCTTGATTATATTCTTGTCTCTGGTGTCATATATCCCTGCCTACTCCCGCTATCATGTAATCAGACACCACCCCAAAGGCATTCCGACTATCTATATAGGTTTACACATTTTCCTTTGGCTACCCCCCTTTGATCAAATCCTGTATAGGCTGGGCCATTTCTACTTTGTTTCCCGGGCCTGCCTGTTTGTTTGACTTATAATCTGGGGGCCAGTACACTTCATTCGCTTTAGGGTCGACTAAAGCTCCTACTTCTCGCAGTATATCTATCCCTAGGATTGTTCCTTCGGTGTTCTCGCATACCCACAACTGTGTAGGTATTATTATACATCCAATTTCTAGTAAGACTGTTTCGCCCTTATAAGCCCTGATTCTTCGTCCACCGATTCCTGCTATACTAACTGAAAGTTTCGTTCGGGGCAAGGGTAAGTCTGTCAATGAGATTGTGGCTCCTGTGTCTATTAACATTTTGCACTGTCGGCCCCCTACCAATGCATCAACAAACATCCTCGGATCCCCCTCCCCTCTCTGGCGCGGTCCCTTCCTGCTGCCATCCCTAGAAACTTGCGAGCAATCAAAGCACGCAGCCAGTCCTAATGCCCCTCCCATCTGTTTTTGGGCATTTGTCTCTTCCCTTGCGTCACTATGTATCCTAGGTAGACTACTTCATCCTTCCCTACCTATACCTTTCTAAGGTTTAACTCTAGTCCCGCCTTCTATAAGGCTTCCAGTACCATAGTCAATTAAATATTATAGAGGGACCTGCCACTATCAGATATTCTTGCGGAGTGGAGTTATCTTATTCAATTCGGACTACACCAATTTACATCAACCAGAATTTCACTGTGGCCACAATGAAAGTCTGGTTTTAATAGGTTAATTTACCTCATAACTTCAAGGTTAGATCTTAGACTGAAACTTAATCTTTCATTAAACAAACTTTTTGTTGCTCTTCTCAGTTTTTACACTCCAGCTTAACTTAAATTGTAATAGGTTTTTTTCATTCTGAGGGCACAATCTTATTTGCACATTCTTAAACTTCCAAACTCCCCGACAAGACAAAGGGGTTAAATGCTTTTACTTTAACACAGAGAAGTGGGTGGAGCTACAACACACAGCAGACATTTCTTTTTCTTAACGGACAGATTTTCAGACAAAGGAATATTGAATCCTCTTAAACATTCCTAATCAGGAAAACATCCACACTCACACATTTTTATACAAATTGTAATTTCAGCATATGTCTAAGGTTCCTTTCACTCAGCAAATCTCGTGTTTTACTTGTCTTGGTACAGATGCTAATAACTTCCATGTTGGTAAAGCTTTAAGTTTATCTTTTCCTTCCTTTTTAAATCTGACTCAACATCTTTCCCTAGTTTCCAAATCCCTCTTTGTTTTTTGTTTTTTTGCTGGGGTTTCAAATTGGTTCGCCTGCAAATTAGATCTTTTTCCTTCTTTATCTCTCCCTTCTGTTTCAATTCCTTACATTATCTGTTGCCTCTTTATCTTTAGCTCCTCCCCACCAAGCCTTTGGCTCTCTGCACTGTTTCTTTTTATTTTCCAGGAGTCGGGTTATAGAATCCAGGTCCCTTGAGGATTCTTCTTCCACCCTCTTAGTCATAACTAACTGCTATGTTTCACGCATAATTCACGATGTTGAGGAATTAGGTTTGTATGCTACGTTGTTCGCCCCATAGCGTCACCTTCATTAGTTTCTTGCTTTCTATTAGTCACTTCGTTTCGTTAGACACACACCAACCCTTTAGTCCCGAGGTTTTGGTACTGTGGGGTCTGTAGCTCCCGGCGTCCTACTTGATCCTGGCCGTCACGTGGGACTACTGTCCTCTTAATTCAGGCTCAGGCTAGGTGCTGGGGACAGACCTCACCCTTGTCCGTTCTCACCTCCTTATGACCGCAGGGTTTTATCTCATTCACTCACCACGGTGCACCCATTCATTCAATTGTTGAGATTTCGCCGTCTCACGGATAAAGAGGATTTCCCGCCTCCCCGGGGTAGGGGTCTTTCTGCCCCTGTCGGTTCGCCTACCTACGGCTAAATGAGGACTTCTCTGCCTCCCGGGGTTTTTCCGCCCCGTCGGTTCGCCTACCTACGGCTAAATGAGGACTTCTCTGCCTCCCGGGGTTTTCCCGCCCCGTCGGTTCGCCTACCTACGGCTAAATGAGGACTTCTCTGCCTCCCGGGGTTTTCCGCCCCGTCGGTTCGCCACTATACGGCTTAGGGAACACCTTATCCCTATCTTTTTAACCGCCTTCAATTAAGGGTGTCTTTCTTTTTATAGTTCTTTTATACGTCGATTCTGACTCACCGTCTCGCCAGCGATTAACCCCTAATTTTACAGGTGGTAATTAAAACATACTCACCCGTCTTAGGTTAACGCTGTCCGAGAGTCTGGTTCAGAACGCATATCCCATCCTCGTCGCCAATTGATGTAAGCCCCCAAAGTGTGGACTGAGTGATATACACAGTCGACAACACTGGCTTGTTGTAAGAAAGACAGACCCAATAATTGAAGTAAAAACGGTTTATTCAGGCCTGGGGAGCCATGGCTCTTGCGTCCCAACACAAGGCTCCAACTCCACCGAATCTCTTGAGGTTCACACAGTTATACAAAAATTAAGGCCCTGCCCTAAAGGCGGGGATAAGCTTATTAACATATACAGAATTATAGTTAAATTGTAATTATAAAACCATGACATTCCATTCTTCTAGTCGCTTACAAATCTCACATTTCGTTATCAGTTGGTCTTGTTACTTTCTCATGACTCGGGCCTCAATTTTATTACTTTACGATCGTCCATTTGCTGTTGTCAGATGGCTTGGTCTTTCTAAGTATTTCTCTAAGATAGTAGATCTTTCCAAAGCGGGCACTCCGCAGACTTTCTGTCTCTCTCTCTTGTATTATTTCTACAGAGCAAAAACACTTTAGTTAGTTAAAAGAATAGAACCCTATTGAGCTTCACACTTAACAAACCCTTAAGTGCAAGGGTGTCGACTCGCGTGGCCGAACCCATATATCTCTCCCTCTTTCTAAGGGGTTGTTTTGACAGTTTTAATCTCTCCGCAGTTAACCCATAGTCCTGTTTAAACCTTATCTGGGTTTATACAATTTTTACAGACTTCTATTGTTCAACTCAGAGCACAAATTAACCTATTCCCTCCATTTTATATATTGGTGTTATAGATGAATCCTGGTTTGTTTTTCCTTATTAAATCCAATTTTTAATATCTTACTTCAGGGACCAAACCTTGTTTTAAATCCTCCAGGTTACTGCGGCCCTCGCCCAGTAGCCACGCCCCGTATAACACTCACACCTCATTCTTCGCAGCTTGGTCAGAAGCATTTCTGTCCTCCCTTATGAGAGCATTTACCGTCTTTGCGTGCTTTTCCAACTCGGCTATGATCTCTTTTAAATGGACCGTCATGGCCTGGTCCTCATGCAGCTCTGAGCCCACTAACTTGTTCTCATCCAGTAATATCCTTTTTAACTGTGTTTTTAAACCGTTTATCTGGGTCTGCAGCTCTATGTCATCCAAGCTGTTGATGACAGAGGACCCAGTATTAAACACAGTAAAAACATCATTCCATACACCCCTTCTTTGCCTCCCTGAGTTACCCAAAAATTCCCGGCGTGTGGTGTAGAGTTCGGTCTTAACCACGTGGGCAAAATCGAACTCGTAAAATTTCTTGAACATGTCTTTTAATAGGGCCTGGTATAACTGCTCTGTTTCTTTGGGGCACCACTCCGGTAAATGTACCTCCGTGAGATTTAAAATCACGGAGGCTACCGCGTTGTGTACCCCCTGGTACAGCATCTGATCGGTGGGAACTAGTATCAATCCATTCCCTGGTCCCTTGGTGGTGGTGGGGCAATCTTCCCTGGATAACCTCGCCGCCTGCGCCATGGGCAGGGGCTTACGGGGGCGGGTTACCAACTCAGTGGCATTGACCGGGATCGGGGAGAATGGGACTGCGCACACCTCCAGGCTGGTATTCCACCTTATCCCCTCCCCGGCATCTTGCCACTGCCGGTGGAAAACAATGGATATGCCTGCGGGGCAGACCTTCTCTGACCCCTACATACAGATATAAATTCCTTGGTCCGATTCCCACCACTTGTCTCAGCATACACTCAGTCCTCCATGAGTCCCGGTAATTGTCCGATGGGTGTTGTTACCCAGGCGCTCCCATTCGACTTCGGGGTTCCTCATGTCCTTGCTCAACTTTCTGAGCCACCACCATCTGTCCAGTGGAATGTGTCCTTTGCATGTTAAACATATTCGCTTTCCAACGGTGACGCTGACCCTCGTGGAAACGACTCGCACCCGGGGGCACAGGAGGGAGGCTTCCCCGTACGTGAATCCGGTCTGGTTGGAGTACTGAGACGAATTGGACCCAACCATCCTGGCCACCTTCCCTCGTGGAAGTAGACAGCGGTCTCCTCCGCATCCCATTCACCGCTCCCATCGACCGCCAGGGGCGCCTTGTCTCCTGAACACACATAGATGTGGGTGTCTCGGACATCGCCCCTCCTCTCCTTGCTCATCCCGATTAGGGCGAATTGGACCACGATCCATTCCATCCCTAACATCTCTCTGCAAAAGATGTAAAAAAACATGCAGCCAGGTCCCCAAGAGATTCTCTGGCTTGGTGAGGCATGGTCTGGTCTCGCGACCTCGACCCAAAGATACACTCTTAACAGACTGCTTAACTTAAAACAACCCATCACCCTATTTAACATAAATTACAAACGCCCAAACTTAAGCTAAATAATTATACCTTGCATAAATTTAAACCAACTATATACATCCGCCGTAAGTCTCCGGGCGGCCAGGCTAATCCCTGGTCGGACTGCGGATCGCCGCTACCCCTGGCGTGACCGCGCCATCCTTCACGGTTGGTCCCTCGCAGCCCGAGGCTGCTGGCTGAGGACCTCTGTCCTTGGACCTCTCCCTGGCTCGAGGGGCCGTCCTTGGTAACTGGAGGGCTGGTGACCATGGCGTTCTCAGTTGGGATGTCCGTGGGGACCTTCTAGGGACTTTGGCGGGTGGGGCTTTTCTGGCCGCTGGGCCTTTTACCCGATCTGCTGCTCCCTCAGGCTTGACCTCTCCCGAACCTGGGCTAGGGGCAGGTAACTCCTCGCAGCCTGCTGCTGCGAGCTGAGAGTCTCCGCCACCAGGTCCCATGGCTGGGTCCGGGGCGGGGATTTCGACCTCAGGTCCCTCCCTCTCTACACCTGGGTTACGGGAGGGGTTTTCGCCCTCAAGTCCCTCCCTCTCATCTGGATCCCAGTAGAGTGGGGGCGTGTCCCAATCGATGGGCTGGGCGGCCGCTCCCTTCAGGCAAGCCACAGCGCCTGCTTGTGTGGTCTGTGAACTCACTCGTGCTGCAGGCTGAGGATCTTTATCCTCAGACCTTACCCCAACTGGCTGTTTTCCCCTTTCAGGCTGAAACAGTTTGCACTGGTTGATGTAACCAGCGGCCTGTTTTAAAACCTGTGTTGAGGGCTCGCCCGCTGCCCCGAGCGGACCTTCTCGGGGCTGTCTTTTCTCTTTTCTCACCGGGACAGTCTTACAGACGGGATCTTGGGCCCGGACCCGCTTTAGGTCTGGGGCCAAAGCTACCCCCTGTGTGCCTCCCTTGTCCCGGATTTCGGCTACTGGGCCTGCTCTACAGGGATCCCAGAACTCTCCTTCCCTGGCTCCCTGTTCGGCTACCTCGTTGGTCCTTTGTTTACCCTCCCACATGGTAGGGAGGGATCCCAAAAGTTTGGCCAAATGTTTGACCATTTCCCCAGCCTGCTCGTTCCCTGCGGCTCCCATGGGGCTAAGTGGGGCCTCGTTAGACCTGGGTGGATTGGTCGGGCCTTCCGAATGTACCACCGTGCTGGAAGCTCCAGTGTCCACTGAATATCTCCCCTGCACCACCATCTCCACCCATGTCTTAACACAGGGCCTGCTCCCCTCTTCGTTTTCAAGGGGATACAGGTCGACAGGCTGCGCTGGTTCTAGTCAGGACTGTGGGTTGGGTGGGGCTGACGGGGTGAGAGCACCGGTGGCGGCTGCTACTCTCCCTTGGCCAGTCAATATGGACCTCATGGCGTCCAAAAATGACTCGACCTCTGCGGGAGGGAGTCCTGCCCCCGCCATTTGGGCTGGGGCTGTGGGATGCTTTCCCTTGTTATCCTTCCAAGGGTTCTTACACTCCTTCCGCCAGTGACCATCCTTCCCACACCCGTAACAATTGGTCTTTGTCCTGGGGGGGTTACTCCCTTCCTGGTGCCACTCTTTCCTACCCGGTCCGGGTTTTACCACATGCAGCTTACCCTTGGGTGGGTGTGTATCGGCTCCCCTATCGTTTTTATAGGCCAGAGTGAGCTGTCTAATTACCGTGATCTCTGTGGTCTGGGGATCTTTGGGGTCAAACCAAGCTTCTGCCTTGGCCCGGATCTGTGGCAAGCTGTTCGCCACCAGGCAACGGAGCCAATGCATCAGAGAATCCCCATTCAGGAATCCCCGGTCCCACGTCCCCGGGCCAGCTTTCCGGTATACCGGCCACAACCGGTCCGCAAAAGCCTGCGGGGTCTCCCCTGAGAGCTGTACCGTCTTCACGCGGGAGAAAGGACTTCCCTCATCTATCCCCATGGCCTCCAGAACTGCGTCTCTAAGCTCCTCGTACCAGCTCGGTCCCCTCTTACACTCTTCAGAGAGGGATTGGAGGAGATTACTCTCCAGGGAGAATAGCAGCATCTTGGCCTTTTCAGCGTCATCGCAGTCGTTGACGCTGGCGGCAAGCTCTGTTTCCCTGAAGTGGATCGAGGGATCTCCCTTGGTGGAGAGCTTCGGGACATGGTTGACCATAACCCTAAGCTGTTGGGTGTTAAAGGGTAATATGAACTGGTTTTGGAGGGGTCCCTCATCTTCGCCATTGGCTGGTGGGCCGAACCTCCGATGCCGTGCTGGGCACATCGGCTCCGGTTCCGGCTTTTCGGGCGGGGGTTGCTTTACATCCACCTCCACCTCTGGCACATCTCTGGGCTCCACCCCCCCTTGCTGCCAAACCTCGCTGAAACTTGGCGCTATGGGTGGTGGTCGTGAGGTCTCCTCTCTCTCAACCGAGTCGTTCCTAGGCACTACCGGTGACACTGGAACTGTTCTCCCCTCGTTCCCCATAAAATCTGCCTGACCTGCCTTTGGGCTTATGAGGCATGCCATGCCTTTTGCCCTCCGGAGGGCCCGGCTCAGATTTTCTATCCTCTCTTGGCAGGGGCCATGGTCTGCCTCCTCAAAACCCTGTTCATTAGTTAGCTTGTAAGCGGCTTTTACCTCCTGCACTTTCTCTTCCTGTTCCCTAACCTGCCTTGCCATGTGGGCGTTTTTCTCCCGCAACCTTGACTCATTTCCCTTGGCCTCGGTGACTTGACACCGTCGGTATTCCAACTGGGCCTTGTGGTCTCTTACTAGATGTACTCTTTCTTGGTTCAAAGCCTGCAGAGCTACTAACAACTTTTCCCCCGCGAGAGCCTTATCTTGGCTCTCCAGGGCTGACTCCCTTAACTCAATTGCCTGTGTGGCAATGAGCCCGTCGAGAAGCTGGATCTGCTTTTTAAAGCACATCAACCAAACTGCTTTCTCTAAGGACTTCTTGTGCTCCTTTCCCTCTGTCCACTTGGCTGGATGGATGTGCTTAATCTGTTTCCGATTATGTATGCAGACTGTTTGATGGCTTTAACTGTAGGCCTCATTGAATCTAGATCTGTCTCCAATTTGGTCTAATACATAATTCACAGTTTTTTCTGAGTCCCAAAACACAAAGTTCTTTTCACAGAAAGCCTGCAGGCTTAGTTTCAATTTCCCCCAAGCTGTTTGCGCTGCAGAATCCATTTTGGAGACCATTAAGCTTTCTGCCATGAGGCACGGACACCATCTTGGGTACCCTTTTTAATTCAAAACTGTCCACGCAGGGTCCCTTTTATCGATAATAACCTTCGGGGAGATGCACGAATTTTGCAAATCTTACACACTCGAGGTGAAAAGCTCAAATATTGCTGCTCTTCTCTATCCTGGGAACAGCTGCAAGTTTCCTTCCTTGACAGGTACAGACATAAACCAAATTGCACAAAAATAAGGGTGTCCTGGGAGAAATAGTTTTATTGCCAAAAATGGAAATAGTTAAGTTCTGTATATGCCTGTCGCCATTTCTTGCACTGTGTTTGTGTGTCAACATTTGCTGACAAAAAGCAACGTGGGCCATATTGCCAAGCCACTGCCCTGAGTTTGTCCTAAAATGTTGCAGGAATATCAACTGCAAGTGCAGAACCGAAGGGATGTGATAGCTTGTGTTAAACCCGTGCATGGCAAACCTAATCAGGTGCCCTCCACATTGGCTTGCACTGCAAGAAATTCATCACATAACCTGGACTTGAGAGACTAGGTGAGTGAAAATGTACCGAGGGGAGATATCCAACATAGATTGATGTAATACGTACCGAGGGGAGATATCCAACGTAGATTGATGTAATACGTACCGAGGGGAGATATCCAACGTAGATTGATGTAATACGTACCGAGGGGAGATATCCAACATAGATTGATGTAATACGTACCGAGGGGAGATATCCAACGTAGATTGATGTAATACGTACCGAGGGGAGATATCCAACGTAGATTGATGTAATACTTACCGAGGTGTAGGGTTCTCAAAATTCCCACTTCCCCAAAAGTTATGGATAAAGGGACCCTGTATGGACAAGTTATTAAAAAGGGTACAGGATTTTAAAAGCAAGGCCCTGCAAAAAGGCAGGCACTTTTCAAAACCTGAAACGAAACCTAAAATGCATGAATCTGTGAAAGACTTTGTGAAGCCAGACAGCTAGGTAAACACAGAATATGCATTCATTCACCTTGGAACAGATCAAGTCAGAATGGGCCTAATCGAGGCCATTAAGTTTCTGCATATATAATTGGTAACAGCTCACAGTAGCCATCAAGCCAGGATGAGGACAATTAAATTTCATAAATAACAAACAGCCAGGACATTGAAGCCATTAACCACGGAGACAACCACCCCAGAAGTCATTAAAGTAAATGACTGTAATCATTCTGGACAAGCCCGCCAAAAGTTAGACAAAGGACTGACCTGATTTGGCGCGCAGATAAGGGATGAAGAACCGGGTATAATTGTAGGCCCACCGGTAGCCAAGCTCTCTCTCTCTCTTGCCCCTCTGGCTTGCTTCTCGACTCTCGTGCCCTGGCCTCGTGGCGGGCTCTCTTCTCACTCCCTGCGCCGCTCAACACCAAGGACGCTCATTACTGCACCGAGAGCCGAATGCGGGAGGAGAATGAGACCCGATTCAAAAAGACACAGGACATACGGGCCACAAACGGGCAGACGAGATGAGACAAGACGAAGAAAACGGTAAACCGGTAAAGGCAGAGAAGGGCAGCGGAAAGACGCGTTGGGGGACAAACGGCCTAGTTATAAGCTAGCGTTTGATGAATAGGTTGGCATTGGAAGCATGGATAGCAGCATCCATGAAGAATAAGTTGGTGTTCGAAGCATGGGTAGTAAAAGCATATTGACAATATAAACCGCCAACCGAGCCCCAACCGTCATAAAAACCATCGGCGACCAAACCACCCGAGGAAGAAGAAGAAGACCCATCGCGAATCAACGAAGACGTTAACGGAGGAAAAGGAGGGTGCTTCGCACAAACGACGCCATCGCCGCGTCCTGTGAACATGTGGCAATGGCGTACCCCAAAGGACAGCAAGAGTGGACCCCAAAACTCACAACCGTTAAAAGGTCAACAGGTTTCAAATTGGTGAGCATGAATCCTTGGCACCTCATAGCTTAATCTAGTTAGGTATAGCGGGTGGGATAAGGATAAGGGGATTTTAATGTGTTTCTTCCCTCGATGTGCCGTGTGTTCCCCATTCCCAAATAAGTGTATTATTTTTATATGCCTGTAATTATCTTAGTAATTCTCAGTATTGTAATCTTGTTTTGCCTTTAATAATTATGGTTTTCTTGCACCAACCACTTGTCTACTCATTTTTCTGTATTGCCGCCTGTATCTAAGTCCGGTGTCTAGAACCCAGGGGGTGTGGGAGTGATTCGAACCGCTCAGAGACAGTCAGGGGTGTACAAATCCACATGGCTGAATAAAGTGACTAGCTCAAGTTAGCTGTTCATAATAAGAATGTCTGTTTATTTATGAACATAACATGCTACCAGGATTGGTAAAATCTGCTGAATATTGTGAAACGCGACATGGAGAATTTGAAGCCACCGGAGGGTTTGAAACTCACGGGGAATGTTGACTGCAATTGGCGGACTTTCAAACAACAATTCAAACTCTACATTGCTGCCATTGGGTTCGGTACGATGCCAGATGCAAGGGAAATAGTGTTGCTGCTTACGGTTGCAGGCCCGCAGGCGATAGAGGTATTTAATACGTTTGTATTTGATCAAGAGGAGGACAGAGAAAAGATGGACGATGTGCTAAAGAAATTTGATACACATTGTTCTCCCAAAAAGAATGAGACCGATGAGAGATATGTGTTCCGTTCACAGACACAGCAGCAAAATGAGACTTTTGATAGCTTTGTGACCGATCTGAAACTGAAAGCACAGTCATGTAATTTCTCTGAACTGAAATCATCCATGATTCGTGCCCAGATTGTGTTTGGTATTCATAATAAAAAGGTCAGGGAACGTCTATTGAGAGAAACCGAACTAACATTGGAGAATGCTGTGAAAATATGCCAAGCCAGTGAGCTAGCTCAAAAGCACGCAAAGACTTTCAGTGAAATTAATAATAATGCGACTGTAGTGAATGACTGTGCTGCTGTCGGTGCTGTGTCCTACAAGGGGAAGAAACAGGGGCAGAACAGAAATGCAAAGCAATCGGAGGATGGGCCTTTTAATTGTAATCGCTGTGGTTACAAACACCAGTCATGACAATGCCCAGCGTTTGGGAAAATGTGCACAAAATGTAATGGAAAGAATCACTTTGCCAAACAATGCTTTTCAAAAGTAAAAACAAAGAAAGGGCAACAAGTCAATGTGATTGAGGACACTGATTTAAGTGAGACATTTTTTGTAGGAATGGTGTCATGTGACAATATCGAAAAGGATACAGAAAATGTGCAGCCCTCAGGAATGGACAATGCTGAACATAAAGTTAATGCAGTAAAAGAGGACAAATGGATAATGTCACTGCAGGTAAATGGAGCATTAGTTACATTGAAACTAGACACTGGGGCAAAAGCAAACTTAATCAGTATGAGTGACATTAACAATATGAAAGAAAAGCCCAAAATACAGAAAAAGTCAGTACTAATGAAGAACTATAATGGACAGAAAATAGATAGCTTAGGTGTATGCAGACTTAAAGTGACAGTCAAAGACAAAGTGCATCATCTCATGTTTTCTGTTGTGGCTGAAGGACTTGATTCACTAATAGGTGACAAAGCTTGTGAGGACTTAGAACTGGTCAAGAGAGTCTACCGTATAAACTGTGCCATAAGCAGACCAGATGACTCGGTGGATTCTGCAGTGAGTAATTTCCAGGATGTGTTCAAAGGATTTGGAGTTCTACCATTCACTTACAAGATCCAGCTAAAGGAGGATGCTCAGCCAGTGGTACATGCTCCACGGAGAGTTCCAGGACCCCTGCGTGACCGGTTCAAGAAAGAACTGGACAGAATGACCACACTAGGAGTCATCAGGAAAGTCGAAGAGCCAACAGACTGGGTTAACTCCATGGTATGTGTAAAGGAAAAAGAACAATGATCTACGAGTATGCATGGATCCAAAGGAGTTAAATGCAAACATAAAACGTGAACACTACCAGATTCCCAAGCGAGAAGAAATCACCAGTGAAATGTTAGGTGCCAGATACTTCACAAAGCTTGATGCCTCACAAGGATTTTGGCAACTAAAACTGGATGAAGAAAGCACCAAATACTGTACCTTCAACACACCATTTGGCAGGTATTGTTTCCTCAGAATGCCTTTCGGGATAATATCTGCATCTGAAATCTTTCATAGAGCGATGGAACACATAATTGAAGGTCTGGAAGGAGTTCGGGTCTATGTTGATGACATCATCATCTGGGGCTCCACACTGAAAGAACACAACGAGAGACTGACTAAAGTGCTACAGAGCATACACCAGAATGGAATGAAGCTCAACAAAGCCAAGTGTCAGTTTGGCATCCAGGAAGTCACTCTCCTAGGAGATAATCTATCTGGTAAAGGAATAGAGCCAGATATGGAAAAAGTAAATGCCATACTCAACATGCCCCGACCCACTGACAAAAAAGGAGTGCTACGCATCATGGGGATGATAAACTTCATTGGAAAGTTCATTCCTAATTTGTCAGCCAAGACAGCCTGTCTGCGAGACCTGCTACATAAAACAAATGAGTTTGCATGGACAGAAAAAGATATGAACAAGAGTGGATGAACCTCAAAACAGTGCTGACAACCACACCTGTACTCACCTTCTTTGACCCAACAAAGAGAATCAAAGTGTCAACAGATGCATCAAAAGATGGCCTAGGTGCGGTCTTGCTACAAGCAGAGGGTGAAGATTGGAAGCCTGTTGCCTATGCCTCCAGGTCTATGACTGATTCTGAGTGTCGATGTGCCCAGATTGAAAAGGAATGTCTAGGCTTGGTAGTTGGACTAGAAAAGTTCCATGGCTACATATATGGACTTCCCACCTTCACAGTTGGGACAGACCACAGCCCACTGGTTGCCATCATAAAAAAGAACCTGAATGAGATGTCTCCAAGGATTCAATGACTCATGATGAAGTTGCAAAGATATGACTTTGAACTGATCTACACACCAGGCAAACACATAGTGTTAGCAGATGCACTATCCCGAGCACCCACTGTAAGAGCCATAAAAGCTTAAGAAAATACTTTAAAATAGTGGTTAAATGGCATAATACAGTTAATTTACCTGACCGACTTATTGTATTAAGAAACCCCCTATGTTCTTGCTCCAGTAGTATAGTCCGAGACACCCCCTTCATTCTTGCCACAATGGAACAGTCCCTAAGCCACACATGGGTGCAGCCATTTTACAGTTTAAACTGCACGTGGTTGAAGGAGGCAGAAGCTGTGAGGTTTGGAGCAGTACAGTTTTTGACCGTGTTCGTTTATACGTGTTTGCTTTGTAATTCCGTTTGTTAAGTGTTATAGTAAACAGTTTAAAAGACAAAGCTACATCTGGGAACATTTTATTTTGACACGCGTCTACTCGTTGTTAAAAACCCCACAGCTCAGTGGCTGCCTGTTTGGAAACTAAGAAGCGCCACTACACCCACAATGAGTCATGTGAGCTCTACTGAGGAAGACGTGGATGTTCATGTGAGTATGATCACTGCTGCTCTGCCCATGTCAGACACAAAATCAAAGCAAATAGCAGAAGAAACAGTAAAAGATACAGTGTTACAAACAGTAATAGGGAACATTCATCATGGTTGGCCAAAAGGTTCCTGTCCAAAGTACTTTCACATAAGGTCAGAGTTGAGTGTCGCAAGTGGACTACTACTAAAACAGAACAGAACAGTCATTCCACAGGCTCTACGTCAAGACATGCTCAAAAGGATTCATGAGGGACACCTCGGAATTGAAAAATGCAAAAGGAGAGCAAGAGACACTGTTTATTGGCCTGGCATAAATAAGGACATTGAGAACATGATTGGCGAATGTGAGACATGTCAGAAACACCAAAACAAACAAGCAAAGGAACCAATGATAGTAGCTGACTTACCAACAGCACCATGGCAAAAGGTTGGTATGGACCTTTTTCATTTGAATGGTAAAGACTATCTATTAGTGATTGACTACTATTCTAACTATCCTGAGATGGCGCTGCTCTCAAGCACCACAGCAAGCAGTGTCATAATGCATGTGAAATCCGTCTTCGCCAGACATGGAATTCCCAGGATTGCCGTTAGCGACAATGGTCCGTGCTTCAACTGTAAGGAGTGCCAACAGTTTGCAGCACATTATGACTTTCAACACATCATATCCAGTCCTCTGTATGCTCAATTGAATGGTAAGGCAGAGAAAGGTGTTCAAGTTCTCAAACAGCTACTGAAGAAAGCAACAGAAAGCAAGTCTGATCCTTATCTCACCCTGCTGAGCTACCGAGCCTCACCTTTAGACTTTGGTTCTTCACCTGCTGAACTCCTAATGGGTCGCAAGCTGCATACCACGCTACCCTGCTGTGCAAAAGATAAGAAGAGTAAGGAACTGAGACAGAGACTTCAACTGTTAATGCTGAAAAAGAAATCATACTATGACAAGTCATCCAAAACTCTGAAACAATTGACAAGGGATGATGTTGTCAGGATTGAGGATCCAGGTGCATGGAACAGGAAAGCTACAGTTCTTGAGGAAGTAGGACCAAGGTCATACACTGTTAGAACTGAGGAAGGACAGATTCTCAGGAGGAACCGCCGTTTCCTCCTGAAAACACAAGAAACCATCCAAGAGCAAATCAATGACAATGCCGCAACTGAATCTTGTCACTCACCACCAGAACAATCTAACACAAACACACATACAAGCTCTCATGAAAACACATCAGACTTACCTGTGCTGAGAAGATCCACACGTGAAGTAAAAAAGCCTGATAGACTTAATCTTTGAGTATAAAGTAAAGCTTTGAAAATGTGTTGACTGTTGTGAAAATGTTTATGTTTATAGAGCACTAACAAAAGTGTTACTGATATCATCTTTATCGTGTTTCTTGAAAGTTGATTGATATTGATTTTGTTTAACCTCAAAGAAAGAGGGATGTAATGATCAGTAACATGTCATTCTAGAATGGTACACAAGGTGGAGCTGTATGTATATAAGAGTGGGGCAACCCACGATGCACTAGGCTACCCACAAAGCAGTAGTCAAGATGGATGCTGTACAAGTCCACATGGCTGAATAAAGTGACTAGCTCAAGCTAGCTGTTCATAATAAGAATGTCTATTTATTTATGAACATAACAAGGGGCAGAGCTGACTGGGCACACGCCAAACCCCCTACAGAGGGGAGATATCCAATGTAGATTGATGTAATACTTACCGAGGGGAGGTATCCGATATAGATTGACGTAATACGTACTGAGGGGAGATAGCCGACGTAGATTGATGTAATACGTACTGGAACTAGTGATGTAAAATGAAACCAGCAATTTTGGACTGCTAATCTAAACGAGAGTGAGGGAGGGAGGATTGGCAATGATGGGCTCCTCCATGCCATTTTCTGACATTCGGTGTGCGGGATGTAATTTGCAAAGGATACCCATGTGAAATGGACGCCCATCGTTGCTAAGGAATCAGTTGTGGCTGTAGCAGATTTACAGGTTTAAAAGCAGGAAAATAGAACCTGCAATAGTTTGTTCAACCCTTGATCATTTTGATGTTTCTTGATTTTTTTTCTGCTGGTCTTAGGTTCTCATGGATCTTTAAGCCAATTGTTATCATTTTCTTTTTCCCCAGCACCATTACTGACCCGTTGAGGAAACCCCTTATTTGAGGTGTTTGGAAGAAAAAGAAGAGGACCTACAGAGGAATGCCAGGTAGGTCAGGTTGCATAAGGGATGTTCTGTGCCCACCAGTCGGTACCCTCATACCCGCATCTACAGATAAAGTTGACGAGACCTTGCTTTTCACTCTGAAATAAAACTGGGGTGGCAGAAGTAGTAGCTTCACGAAACTAAGTGAATACCTAACTAACCATGATGTTGAATGCTTCTGAGTAACATTGTGTAATCCTATCAATGGCACTGCATGAAAGAAGGCATGTCAGGGTAATCAACAGCCAGCATACCAGGCTGCACCTATCAAGATACCACCAACCATATCTGCAGACCCTGGTATCTCAAGTTGACAATGGCCATGGGGAACTGTCGTTTCAGGGTCCACATCAACAGACAGCCAGATGCAAAGCTGTGCCATCTGCTGCATGAACACACACCACTATCATGCAGCATAGGTGACAGCACACCCAGTGACAGTGACAGTAACAGTCAGCTATGGCCTGAATCATAACTCCACCTCTTCACAAGCATGCTTCAATATTGACCTATGTGGATGGTGTAGAGTGACTCGGAAGGCAATCCTTCTCACAGGCTTCTCACACATCATCTATCAAATGGGGTTGGACTGCTTCATTATTTACCTACAGATGCATGCCTGCACCTTTGCTTTCTTTTTGCCAGTCATTTAGTCCTCTATCCTTTTAGCCTTGGCAAAAGCTGCCAATCGGATGAGCTTCCTTTTATGCCCATTGTAAAGTCTTTCAGAATTTTTGTCCCCTATTTAACAATCCCCTTTATTTACCTCTTTCCTTCCCACAACTAGTGTGATCCCTGCACCCATCCAAATCTGGGCCTGAAGCTAAACGTATGAGCTAAGCTCGGAGAATTGGGTACAAACAGCATACTTCCATTGCCGTCTCTTCAAAACCTACAATTCATCATTTGGGCCTAAACTGTGCCTATAGTGGAAAATCGAGGTTAAAGTGCAGAGAATGGGAGTGCCAATCCAAAAATGTATCATAATGCAGATAGAAAGCACAATAATGCATAGAATTGTGGCTTGCATGTGCATCACTGGAAATAAAGATTTTGACATTTAGCTGGAAGGTAGTATATCTTCAGACAGTATAAAAAACAGTTTATCAGGATCCACTGCCGATGGTTTAACCTTTCTACAGACAGGGAAACAAGCCATGAGTATTTGACGTAGTTCTACATGCAGCTCTTAGCCGAGAAGAAGAATTATTCATTGTGGCGAGCATTTTATCAATCAGTGCATCCTCAAGTAAGTAAAATGTCCACCGAGTTGGAGTTGTTTGTTGTGTGCTGTACAAAGGTGTCTTTAGAAATAATCATGTTTATTTGATTGAGCCTGTGAAGCTATGGGGCAAGGCATGTCACTGCAAACGGAAAAGCTTCAGGTAGTCGAATGTGTTCAGTTTTGTGTGCTCAAAGGAGTTCTCAAATCATATTCATATAAAAAATCATAGTGAAAAATGACTATTTTTGTAGACTTGTACATGTGTGATTTAAAACTAGAAATCATGGCATCGATTTTACCATGTGCAGCAGTGATCGGTAAGATTTAATATTAGCTGAAGAAGGTTCCTGTGGTAACTATTGATAATGGAATTGTTAAAACTTTCATCTTGTCATTGTTTGTTTTCTAGTCACCATTAATGATAATAGTTAATGCCAATCCTTAAAGTGTTACTTTCTTCCAGTCATTATTCATGGTGAAGGAGTTGGTACAAATATTAAACTGAGGAACCAATTTATATTGACATCAAGGGGGGAATTTTAAGCCCCCCATGGCAGGTGGAGAGGTTAAATCGGCAAATTTGCAAAACCCTACCTCAACCTGCCATGAAAGCGCCAGCTTCTGTTTTAACCGCGGCAGGTTTAGGGGCATCAGAGTAACCCGCTCTGGAGAGGCGGGTCTGTAATTATAATATGGAAATGAGGTGCGTTGCTGATTTTTTGCCAGCGATTTGCACTTAACGCCTCCTGCACAGATTTCCCAGGGCTCGGGAAATCTGGCAACTAAAGGCAGGCAGGAGCAACCGGACTCAGCAGGTAATTGCTTTTTATAGCACTGCTTGTGGGCCAGGAGGAGCAGGAATGCTTCCCCTTCCCCCCGGCCCCTCAAGCAAATCCTCTGCCATGACCGGCAGCTGCCCACAAACCCGTTATTTCTCCCAATTGCTGGGCCAATGCCCCCAACAACGTGATCTCTCTTGGCCCTCCCACCCGAGTGCCAGTCCGACACACCCCACCAACCCCGCAAACTTTACCGATTGCCAGGGACCGTCCCCAACGATCCCCGGCTGTGGCCTTTTACGACTGCCTTTCCCGCCCGGCAGCAGGCCAGCCTGTTAATCTGATTGGCTGCCGAGCGGGAAACGGAGTAAAAAAAATTATGACTTCCTCCTGTTAAATTCGGCAGGATCTCCGCGTTCCTAGGATTCGTCCAGGTTCTCCCCCACCCCCTGCAAACACGCTTCCCTGCTTCCTCCCCACCTCCCCGTGAATATCGGGGCCCAACTCTTGTTCATATTAGCAATATACACAGAAGAGTCAGTTGATCCTAGATTGTGATGAAGTGATAGGAAAATTGTCTAGTTACAATTTTGGATTCCAGAATTAAGCACTGGGAGTGCTTAAGCCAACTTCAGGTAGGACTTAAATCTATAAAAATACCCATAGAAACATCCTTCCATTGAAACAGCAGGAAGCATGATCAGAATAAGGCACTTGCATTCACAGAACTGCAAACTTTCACTTCCTTTGCAGTAGGAGTCAGTGTTAGATTTTTTGGCGTATTTTTCCAGAATAAAATACACACATTTATATTCACTTTGATAGCTTTGCAATCTTTTTAAATTGTTTTCTCAAAAAGCCTCACTAGGCACTAATCTAATCTTCGTAAAAACATTCAAGGACCCTCAAAGTGAATGCCTTGACTTTAACTGGCAGGAAATGCCTGAGAATATTTTAAGCTTAGGAAACAACTCCTAAATGAAATATGTTCCAAACTCCTGTGTGAATATAGCCTACCATTCCTTTCTGGGGCAGTGATTCCTTTTTATTACAAAGAACAACCACATTCTCCAATCCCATCAAAAATGGGTGTCAACAAATAGTATTGCAACCTATATATATTTTGTGAAAAGCTAATGGTAAGGTGAGTAATTTTATATGTATTACCTTGCCACAAGAACAAAGAATGAAGCAGCACTTCAGCCACTATAGATCTGAAACTGCCCCAACAATTTCTGTTTAGTCAGCCTATCAGAGGCATCAGGACCAGTCTTACTGGAAACATCCTTGAGCTGTGCAGAGGAGATTGGATGGGGCAGATTCATCGCATCAGCAGTCTTACGAGAGAAATAAACTATCCCAGTCAGCAAGGATGCAGGTTTTGCGTGGTCATTTCCTTCACTGTCGCTCCTGCAGTTCCCTACAAAACAAACACTGTGGGAGTCCCTTCACCACACGGACTGCAGGGGTTCAAGAAGAAGGCCCACCGCCAACTTCTCAGGGCAAATAGAAATGGGCAATAAATGCTGGCCTTGCCAGCAATGTCCACATCCCATGAATGAATTAAAAAATCATCCCTAATTACAAATCCTGTGTTAATGTGTCAGAAAATTATAAATATGGCCACCACTGACTATGGTGACTGTTATATCCTTCTTTCTCTTTCAGATGGAAACATAAAGATCCACTTCCAGTTTCATGCGTCCCATGTGGCAGTGAATCCAGTCTTTACTCAGATTTTTCCCCATCTTTTAGCACCTGGTGGAGAGGGTATCTTAAGCTGGCACATAAATGTTGGTTAATGGCTTTGCCAACGTGCTTTCCTTCTCTCACCAGACACCACTATGATCGTTTTTTTCTGGTTGGCTCCACTTGTTAGTGTGCAAGTGACACCTGATGCTCAAGAATGCATCATACTCATACACAGCAGATGAGAGTATGTTTTTTTATTCATTCACGAGATGTGGACACTGCCGGCAAGGCCAGGATTTATTGCCCATCTCTAATTGCCCTCAAGAAGGTGGTGATGAGCTGCCTTCTTGAATAAATGGCTTGCTAGGCCATTTCAGAGGGCAGTTAAGAGTCAACCACATTGCTGTGGGTCTGGAGTCACATATAGGCCAGACCAGGTAAGGACAGCAGATTTCCTTCCCTAAAGGACATTGGTGAACCAGATGGGTTTTTACAACAATCCAATAGTTTCATGATCACCATTACTGATACTAGCTTTTTATTCCAGATTTATTTAATTAACTGAATTTAAATTCCCCAGCTGCCGTGGTGGGATTTGAACTCACGTCTCGTGGATCATTAGTCCAGGCCTCTAGATTACTCGCCCAATAACATAACCACTATGCTACCGCACCACTTGCAATCTTAATAATCCCCTTACAGCTGAAAAAAATCTTGCTTTCCTACTGTGCATGATCTTTTTGCTCTTGGCAGCATTAAGTTGCTGTTTACGGTGTTCTCCATAGTTTTAAGTCTGGGAGATTGGGTTTACATACAACCCTATGTCAGTGTTACAGCTTGCTTTTCTGAGCAAAACATAGCCAAACACTGAAAACATGTTTAACAAGAAGCTGCTCTAAAGCCTTGTTTGTATTGTTCTCCCACTTTGCCCAGCCATAACCATCTGCAAAGACTCATTAATAAAGGTCAAGTGACTAATTAATGGTTAATTACACTGTTAATCAGTAAAGCACCTGTCAAAATCTGGCCATATAACTATTTTAGGTAAGGTTACGAGACTTTGACTGAATTCAAACTCCACAGTCCCCCAAATTCAAGCATAGTTTTGCTCATCTACTGGGGTGGCAGAGAGAAGTGAAATGCCATTAGAATGGCAGTGGAAATCAGTTTTCCATTAGACTCTGTGAATACCTATGGACCCACAAAGAGAATTCAGAGTCAAATGTTGAACAACATTACATTCTCACATCTGTAAGTTTATAAAATTAACACAGTTTGCCAGAAGGGGAGGTTGTGCTCTCGTTATATTTCCCTTTAATCAAAAGCAGTGCACTAAACTGCATCAACAGTAATACAGGAGCGCACTCAGTTATGACGTTTATGATCTGTGCAGATCTTTAAATTATTTTCATCATCCTAAGAAAGGGCAGCGACCCTATCATCATCATAAGCCTCTCAATTCCAAGACTGTTATTGTCTCCCTCGTTCGCATTTATTTTCATTACAAAAAAGCAAATGATAAAGTTCACAAATGGGGCCATTAAACTTTAATAGGAAATCAGTTTCTGGCTGTGAATATGAACCTGTATTTTACCAAAATCAGTTGTATTCCGTCCACAGCTGCAGAAATCTGGTATTTTTTGTTGTCATATCTGGCAAAGTTTGTTTAGTGCTTATACTTAGGGGGAATTTTCCGGGGGGTCAGCAGGTGAGATCGGTGGCGGGTCGGGTGGGAAATTTGATTTTTTTTGTCAGCGGGTCAGGACTCTGATGCCAACCCGCCGCAACGTGCCTTTCCCATAGGCGAGTGTGTGATCTTCAATCCGACCCGTAGAGGCGGGCGACCCAATTAAACCAATTATTGGGTTGTTGACAAACCCTTAATAATGCTTTTAACTTTACCTTTTCACTTTAACTACTCGCCCACGGGGTCCACGCTGCTCGGGGACCATGTCTGTGAACCTGAGGCGGGAGGTGAATGGCCATTTGTCCAGCTGATTACTTGACAGCTTCAAATGTACAGTAAAAGCTCCCACCTGACAGATCATCATGTTCCTCAGCCACAGGCTGTTTCTCAAACCATCTCCAGCACAGATTCTGCAGGCTTTCCACTTTCCACTCTCCATCCACCCTTACCTTATTGGAAGAACTCTCTCAATCATCTGTACTTTACCTGCCATGTATTCCATCAACATGGGTGCCCTTTATACTGTCTCACCTTGGTCCTCAGAATCCGACCACGATCAGCCCCAACACCAGCAGCACCAGGCACACCAACAGCACCAACAACAACACCAACCTTCTCCGCAATCAACTGATGCTGCACAGGACACAGGGCATCAGCACCCAACCACATTGCTGCCCGGGAGGCCAGGAATGGCCTCACCCCGGCCAGATTTAACTCACTTGACGCTGTACACCCTGGCTGCCACATGAAGCGCCAGGTTGGCACCACCCCACACCAATACCATAAAGCATCCCTACAATGCCCAAGCCATTCCTTTCACACTCATCACCATTGCAGGGGTTACTGTTATGTCTCGCCATTCACTGCAACTCACTAAGCCATTTCCAAAGTTGCACACAAATCTGTCCAAGAACACAAAGGGCTGGATTTTATGAATGGAGATGTGTTGGAGGCGGGACTGCTGCTTGTCTGATTTCAGTCCCGCCTCCAACAGCCTCTGGCCAACCAGTGTGTTCTTCCCCTGATTGACCTTGTTAAGCCCGCCCGGCGGGCTGAGCAGGCCAATTATGACGTGTCATCTGTCAAGAATTTTTGAATGAAGAAATGTCATCGTTTGACAGCTCTGTGAAGCTGTCAAACACTGACATTCTGTGTAGTTTGACGAGTCCTTATGTTCAGGACTCATCAAACAGTGGCAAATGGAATTTAACCCTGAAAAGTATGAGGTGATGCATTTTGGAGGGACTAACAAGGCAAGAGAATACACAATGAATGGTAGGACCCTAGGAAAGACAGAGGATCAGAGGGACCTTGGTGTGCATGTACATAGATCCCTGAAGGCAGCAGAACAGGTGGATAAGGTGGTTAAAAAGGCATATTGGATACTTGCCTTCATTAGCCGAGGCATAGAATATAAGAGCAGGGAGGTTATGATGGAGCTGTACAAAACGCTGGTTAGGCCACAGCTGGAATACTGTGTGCAGTTCTGGTCGCCACACTATAGGAAGGATGTGATTGCTTTGGAGAGGGTGCAGAGGAGATTCACCAGGATGTTACCTGGGCTGGAGCGCTTCAGCTATAAAGAAAGACTGGACAGGCTGGGGTTGTTTTCCTTGGAGCAGAGAAGGCTGAGGGGGGACCTGATTGAGGTGTACAAAATTATGAGGGGCATAGATAGGGTAGATAGAAAGGAACTTTTTCCCTTAGTAGAGGGGTCAATAACAAGGGGGCATCGATTCAAGGTAAGGCGCAGGAGGTTTAGAGGGGATTTGAGGAAGAACTTTTTCACCCAGAGGGTGGTTGGAATCTGGAACTCACTGCCTGAAAGGGTGGTAGAGGCAGGAACCCTCACAACATTCAAGAAGCATTTGGATGAGCACTTGAAATGCCATAGCATACAAGGCTACGGACCAAATGCTGGAAAATGGGATTAGATTAGACAGGGCTTGATGGCCGGTGTGGACGCGATGTGCCGAAGGGCCTCTTTCTGTGCTGTATAACTCTATGACTCTATGACTCTATAAACCTTTCTACTTTGTAGAAATCAGATGACTGTTGCACCAGAGGATCCAACAGCCAGTCTATGATCTCTACAATGGAGATTTCGGGACTCCAGCTCCATAGTGGCTGAAGGCTGTAGGCAGAAACAAAGGTAAGTTAACATTTTCTAACACTTTACACTCACCTCACATACTTACCACTCCACACTTGCATCCATTACTCACCTCTATATTGCAGTTTCAGACCCCTCCGACCCCCGCAGATCTCCTACTCGGCTCCTACACACTGGCGGGATTCCCCCAGGTTGGGAAGGCCGCATTTTGGAATGAAAAATGGGGATAATCCTATTTTCTGCCTGTTAACTACCTGTTAACAGGCAGTTAATAGGCTTTAATCCCTTTCCACCTACAAGGAGACAGGACCCAGGGCAGGACGGCTTCCCGCCTCCTGGCAAAGGGCACAGAGGCGAGTTGGGGGCGGGTTTGCCACCCGCCCCCAAATTCTGCAACTTTCCCAGCAGTCCCGCCTCCATACCTGCCTCCTCGGGGCTGAGAAAATCCAGCCCAATGTGTTGAAAATAAAGGTTTCAATGTTTGACACCACATTAACAGAAACTTTACTTGAACATTGCATAAAACACACAAGTACCTACCCTTGTGTGTTGTTAGTTCATATGCTTGCACTAGGATGAGGGTGAGTGTCAGGGGTTGCTAGTGAGATGGGAATGTGATAATATAGATAGAGAGAGAGGGTTGGATGGAGGTTCAAGATAAGTTGGTGTGAGTAAGGATGTGCAGGAGTCGGGTAGGGAAGGCAGAGTGATGGGGAAGTGATGAGAAGCACAGGAGGATGAAGGTGAGTGTGGCTTTGTACTAATATTTTGTGATCTAATGAGATCATTGAAAGGTTTGTGCCATTGCACCCAGTTCTTCCTGACCACACCCCTGCTTGTGACCTCCTCTGCAATGTGCAACCAGGCTGTGTTGGTCCATAACCAAATGGAGGGAGTCATGGGAGAACCTCGGAGCTTTGACTTGACATTTGAAGCTGTCAACTCATCAGCTGATTCAATGGCCACTGACCTCCCACCTCAGCATCACAGACGAGGTCTAGGCGCAGCAGGAAACTGGTGGACGACCTGTCAAAACCAAAAAGCTTGGAAAAACCATTGATAAGTGGCTGTAAACAATACACTAATGATTTTAATTGCCTCCCCCACCGCTGCGTGTCGGGTCTGCTCAGTGCTGATAGACCCGACATTTGGTAAAGGCGCATGGCAGTGGGTTAACAGCGAGTCCCGACCTGCTGGGGAGAAAAAACACTTTCCCACCTGACCCGCCACCAATCGCGCCCGCTGACCCCCTGCAAAACCCAGCCCTCAGTGTTTGCAGCACTTCAATGCTGTAGAACACTGACAGATCAAATGTCAAAACAAAGTTGGCCATGGTCCCTTTAAGGAAACCGGCTGATGACGTGTCATGAATGATGTCACCAGATCCGCTTCCTCTAATTGGACCGGGAAACACGCTGGGCGGGCTTAACAAGCCCCAGAAACATAAGTTCCTTTTAGGCAGCAGGATGGAGCCAGCAGCGGGGTCGCGACCTGCCAGCGACATTGCCCGCCCCGGACCCGCCGAAGTAAGGAAAATCCCAGCCATCGTGTTAGTGGTAGTGCTTCACTCCAGATTAAATTCATGTAATGACATAACAAATGTAATCTTTCAGCGTGAAATATCACACATCACGTGTTAACCAACACACTTAGCACACAGCACATACAATAGTACACTTAGAATATATATATATCACACTTGTATCACATGCAAGGTACATATCAAGTGCAAGGGGTGTCATATACTGTACATTTAATATTGTACACCTTCTGTTGATATTGTTGCTGTGCATACCTGAGATATTGGTTAAAGGAATGCTGGGTGCTCCTTCACCAACACAAATATGTTGTGCTCTCAAAAATGACCTCCTCAGCTATTGTGTGTGTCTGAAATTTACCCAGAGCGTACATGTATAGAAACTGGAACTGAGATACACATGAAACAGCATTTCACTGTTACAGTCGCGTAGTGGTTATGGTACTAAACTAGCAACCCAGAAGTCATGAGATCAAATTCCATTGTGGTAAGTTGTGACACTGAATAAATAAATGTGGTCATTTGTGGGTGGACACCAAAAAGTAATGACCATGAAAACTGCTGGATTGTTGTAAAAGCCCAATTGGTCCACTGAAGTCCTACGTAGTTGACGCTTGATGCCCTCTGAAGTGACCTGGCAAGCCACTCAGTTGTGAAAATAATGAATACTCAAGAAGTCACACCACCACCTCAGGGAAACTAGAGATCATATAATCCTAGAATCTTACAGCACGGAAGGAGGTCATTCGGTCCATCGTGCCTGTGTCGGCTCTTTGAAAGAGCTATCCAATTAGACCCATTCGCCTGCACTGTCCCCATAGCCCTGCAATTTTTTTCCTTTTCAAGTATATATCCAATTTTGAAAGTTACAGTTGAATCTGCTTCCACCACCCTTTCAAGCAGTACATTCCAGATCATAACCGCATGCTGTGTAAAAAAATGTCACCACATCTCCCCTCTGGTTCTTTTGCAATTATCTTAAATCTGTGTCCTCTGGTTACCGACCCCCCCGCCAGTGGAAGCTGTTGTGTAATAAATGGACCATGTCAGTGTCACCCACATCTCATGAACAAGTTAATTAAAAATATTCTCTTCTACTATGTGTTTCTCTTAAAAGAAGGGTAGAAAAAATTGAACAAATTTAGGTAAGACACTTAAGAAGAGTGCACTGTTTAGACCTCCAATAATGAGAAATTGGCTAAGTAACAGAAAACAGAGAGTAGTGGTGAACGCTTGTTTTTCGGACTGGAGGAATGTATACAGTGGGGTTCCCCAGGGGTCGGTTCTAGGACCACTGCTTTTCTCGATATATATTAATGACTTGGATGTGGGTGTACAGGGCACAATTTCAAAATTTGCAGATGATACAAAACTTGCAAGTATAGTAAACAGTGAGGAGGATAGTGATAGACTTCAAGAGGGCATAGACAGGGCGGGCACGTGGCAGTTGAAATTTAACGCAGAAAAGTACTAAGTAATACATTTTGGTAGAAAGAATGAGGAGAGGAAATATAAACTAAAGTGTACAATCCTGAAGTGGGTGCATGAACAGAGAGACCTAGGGGTATATGTGCACAAATCGTTGAAGGTGGCAAGGCAGGTTGAGAAAGCAGTTAAAAAAGCTTACGAGATTCTGGACTTCATGAATAAAGGTATAGAGTACAAAAGCATGGAAATTATGATGAACCTGTATAAAACATTGGTTTGGCCCCAACTGGAGTATTGTGTCTAATTCTGGGCACTGCACTTTAGGAAGGGTGTGAAGGCCTTAGAGAGGGTGCAGAAAAGATTTACAAGAATGATTCCAGGAATGAGGGACTTCAGTTACGTGGATAGACTGGAGAAGCTGGGGTTGTTCTCCTTAGAGCAGAGAAGCTTGCGAGGTGATTTGATAGAGGTGTTCAAAATCATGAGGGGTCTGGACAGAGTAGATAGAGAGAAACTGTTCCCATTGGCAGAAGGGTCGAGAACCAGAGGACACAGATTTAAGGTGATTGGCAATAGAACCAAAGGCAACATAAGAAAAAAAAAATTTACGCAGCGAGTGGTTAAGATCTGGAATGCACTGACTGAAAGGGTGGTGGAGGCAGATTCAATCTTATCTTTCAAAAGGGAGTTGGATAAGTACCTGAAGGAAAAAAATTTGCAGGGCTACAGGGAAAGGGCAGGGGAGTGGGACTAAATGAAGTGCTCTTGCAGAGAGCTGGCACGGATTCGACGGGCCGAATGGCCTTCTTCCGTGCTGAAACTATTTTATGATTCTATGGGGGCGATTTTGTCAATGGGGGGGTGTTGGAGGCGGGACTGCTGCTTGTCGGGTTTTAGTCCCGCCTCCATCGACTTGTGGCCAACTCACGCTATTTTCCCTTGATTAACCTTGTTAAGCCCGCCCAGTGGGCTTAGCAGGCCAATTAAGGGGAGGCCGGTTACAGAGAATGTCAGCGTATGACGTTTCATCTGTCAAATTTTTGACAGATGAATTGTCATCGTTTGACAGCTCTGTGGAGTGGCTGTAATCCCCTTCCCGCCTCCAGGAGACAGGACTCGGTCGGCTACCCGCCTCCTGGGAAGATGGCACAGAGGCGGGTTGGGGGCGGGATGGGTACCCGCCCCCAGATTCTGCCATTTTCCCGGCAGTCCCGCCTCCAAACCCACCTCCCCAGGGCTGGCAAGATCACGCCCTATGATTCTATGAGAAGGCTTAATAACTCATGAACCTGGAACAGAAAAATAGCCTCTACTGATCTTCAATTTAAAGTATCTGTTTTCAATTATAGTATTTTTAAATATCTTAAACTATATGACTTTTATCACTGCGTAACTCATTTTTGCAAGGGAATCTGTTTACAATTTATCAGTTAACCATGAATATTTTTATCTTACAGCTAAGATAGGGTGTGTTTGAACTGTAATCTAATTCAAACTGCTTCCCCGTAGTATTTTCAGATGTAAATCAGTCAGCCCACGCCATAGCCTTGGGCAGCACATAGAATTCTAGAAATGAATAATCTAGGGTTCATAAACTTTTGCTGAAAAATGCCTTTAGCAGTCTTTACAGATATAATGCAAAATGTCACAATTTCCATTTCTCCAATCAAATATATTTTATTTAACATTGAAACACTATTTAATAGCATGGGTAGAGGAAGGTTATTTGTAACTACAGCTGATTAAATAATACGGTTCTCTCCATGGACAGCCTTTGAAATATGTGAAGCATCCCGAGTCCCTGAAACACAAATTGCACAAAAAAGATCAATCTTACCTTTCCCAAACAAGAAGTACTGTGAAGGTTATTGAGGAAACAGTCTTCAACACTTGGCATTAGGCCCCATGTACAGACCATACTATTATCTCAACTGATACTTTTACTATAGAACCATTATCTGGAACATTTTCTTTCATATCAGAACACTCCACAACTAAATACAACTACGTATAAATTACTATTAAACCTGCACATCATTAAGTAGGCCAGCTATTCCCAAGATTACACTGTAAAACAACTACATTTCACCTTGTAGGAATGGCTAGATTCCTAACTAAAGGACTGAGGTCGAGTCAGTCTATCAAACAAACGATGTTTAATACCAATCAACAGAGTTCAAAACGAAAACACAGGAGAACTACATTACAGGTCTGTACTCTTTGCTGGCTCCACGAGGACTGGCTAGGGCGGCTCCCCAGCCTGACGTCATGACGTCATCACGTTTTCCCGCCACTGGAGGATCACGTGATCAACGTGATGACGTCATTGCGTTTGGTCTCATTCTTAAAGGGACCGCGCTATGTACATGCAATGACATGAACAAAGATACAGATTCATTCTGTAGCTAATAATTTGTTAAAGATAATTATGTAAATTAGATCAGAGTCCCCCTGGTGGCTCTGCCACATGCGCCCCCCCAGAATTGTCTTTAACAGTAAAAGTCAATCGGCTAGGAGGTCTGACAAGCCTGTCAGAGCGACTCCTGTATTCTTGGAGTGGACGTTGTTGAACAGCGGGCGGGCTGGCGGATGGAAGCCTTCGGTCTGGCGTGGATGCAGCGGGAGGTCGACCACGTCGTGGTGGCTGTGCAGTCTCTACTGGCCGGTCAATGTCCAGGTGTGCCGGTTTGAGACGGTCAATGGATATGTGGTCGGGTTTACCACTGATGTCCACAGAGAAACTCTTGTCTCCTGTCTCCAGTACGCGAAAAGGGCCTGTGTAAGGGGCCTTGAGCTGATCCCTATGGGCATCATGACGAATGAATACAAATTCAGCATTCTTTAGCTCCGCTGGTACGTGTGAAGATGGAAGGCCGTGATGCAAAGTTGGGATAGGCGCAGAAGCCCTGGCTGTGTCCCGGTGGCTGCTGAGTTGTTCAGCTGCGGACCACGGCTCAGTTGGAAGCGGCAGGAAATCTCCCGGTACGCGGAGTGGCTGGCCGTACACGAGCTCCACGGCGGACAATTGCAGGTCCTCTTCGGGTGCCGTGCAGAGACCCAACATGACCCACGGAAGCTTATCCACCCATCCGGCGCCGTGGAGGCTGGCCCTCAGCGATGCCTTTAACGATCTGTGGAAACGTTCGCACAAACCATTTGCTTGCGGGTGATAGGCCATGGTGCGGTGAAGCTTGGTGCCGAGACCCTGGGCCACAGCGTTCCAGAGCTTGGAAGAGAACTGTGGACCGTGGTCTGAAGAAATGTCCGCCGGAATGCCGAAACGTGCGACCCACGAGGAGAGGAATGCTCTGGCGACATCAGCGGACGTAGTAGACACCAGAGGAACTGCCTCTGGCCATCTAGTAGTACGATCGACCATGGTGAGGATGTGTGTGAACCCCTGCGACGGTGGAAGCGGCCTGATGAGGTCCACGTTGACATGGTCGAATCGACGTTCTGGTACTGCAAACGTGGCCAATGGGGCCTTAACGTGACGTTGCACCTTAGACGTTTGACAGACGACGCAGGTGTTAGCCCAGTCACGGATATCCTTACGCATTCCTCTCCAGACGAACTTAGCCGACATTAATTTTTGAGATGCCTTCACGCCAGGATGCGAAAGCCCATGTATGGCGTCGAAAACTTTGCGGCGCCAGGCGACTGGAACGATCGGGCGGGGATCTCCCATGGAGACATCGCAGAGTAACGAGGTGCCTACAGCGTGGAATTGCACATCGCTCAGTTGGAGGCTAGAGGTGTCGGTGCGATACGCCTGTGTTTCAGGGTCGGATGCCTGATCAGTAGCCATAAGGGCATAATCGACGCCCAGCAGGACTGCCCGTACGGTCGCGCGAGAAAGGCAATCAGCTACCAAGTTGTCCTTGCCAGCTACGTGCTGAACGTCTGTCGTGAATTCTGAAATGAAAATTAGCTGTCGCTGCTGTCGAGCCGACCACGGTTCGGCGGTCTTGGCCATGACGAAGGTCAGTGGTTTGTGATCTACAAACGCAGTGAAGGGACGTCCTTCTAACAAAAAACGGAAATGGCGGATAGCCAGGAACAGCGCCAGCAACTCCCGGTCGAAAGTGCTGTATTTGCGTTCGTTGCGCCAGAGTTGGCGGCTGAAAAATGCCAGTGGTTGCCACGTCCCATTGACCCACTGTTCCTGCACAGCCTATGGCATAGTTGGAAGCGTCGGTGGTAAGGGCGATGGTGGCACCTGGCAGAGGGTGCGCCAACATAGTTGCATTGGCTGGAGCGGTTTTTGTGTTGTCGAAAGCATTGTCCATTTCGACCGTCCAGGCTATTGTATCCTTTCCGGCCTTGCTTTTGAGGGCCTCATAGAGGGGCTGCATGAGTCGTGCTGCCTTGGGCACAAAGCGGTGGTAGAAATTCACCATGCCCAGGAATTCTTGAAGAGCCTTGGTGGACTGCAGCCTTGGGAATGCCGTAATTGCTTCGACCTTTGACTGCAGCGGAATTGCGCCCTCCGAAGCAATGCGGTGGCCCAAGAAGTCAATCTGTTGTAGGCCAAACTGACACTTGGCCGGGTTGATTATGAGGTCATGTTGGCTGAGGCGCCGAAAGAGGGTGCGGAGATGGCAGACGTGTTCCTCTTTGGTAGAGCTGGCTATCAGGATGTCGTCAAGGTAGACAAATAAAAAGGGAAGATCCCGCAGGACTGAGTCCATTAGTCGTTGAAAAGCCTGTGCGGCGTTCTTGAGCCCAAATGGCATCCGTAGAAACTCGAACAGTCCAAAGGGAGTGATGACAGCCGTTTTCTGGACATCCTGCAGGTGTACGGGAACTCGGTGGTAGCCACGGACGAGGTCGACCTTGGAGAAGATTGAGTTTCCCGCCAAATGGGCGGAGAAATCCTGTATATGCGGGATCAGGTACCGATCGGGAGTAGTGGCGTCATTAAGGCGTCGGTAGTCCCCTCATGGCCGCCATCCACCGCCGGGCTTCGGGATGATGTGGAGAGGCGAGGACCAGGGACTATTCGACTGGCGAATAATCCCCAGCCGTTCCATCGTGGCAAACTCTGCCTTCGCAGCCACGAGCTTGCCGGGTTCCAGGCGCCGAACTCGCGCATAAACCGGAGAGCCAGTCGTAGTAATGTGGTGTTCGACACCATGTTTAGTGGCCGAGGAGGAGAAAGTGGGCTTGGTCAGCTCCGGGAATTCACCTAATAGGCGAGTGAACTTGTCCGGCGAGGACAACGCGCAGGAGACAGTGTGCGACGTTGCGGAACTGCGGAAGCAAGGGATGAAGTGGAAGGTGGCCGCGTTGACCAATCGACGATTTCTTACATCCACCAAGAAGCTGTTGGCGCATAAGAAATCCACGCCGAGGATGGCTTGCGAAACCTTGGCTGTAATAAATTCCCACTGAAACCGTTGCCCGCCGAAGCACACCTGGACCCGCCATTTGCCAAAGGAACGAATGGCCCCGCCATTAGCTGCCATGAGGGAGAGGCCATGCATCCCAGACTGAATATCGAGTGCTGAGGCAGGAAGGATGCTACACTGCGCCTCGGTGTCGCATAAACAGCGCCGGCCTGAGAGGGAATCTGTAATGTAGAGGAGCTTCCCGGAATTTCCAATCGCCATCACGGCCGCGGAATGTCCCTCAGACTCGGTCCTCCTTTTCTGGAGTTGCTGCTGGTGTTGATGTCGTTTTCTTTTTAGGCGCAAAACTGCAGGGAGGGCGGCAGCCTTTGGCTTTCGTGCCGAAACGGGCATGGTAAAAACACAAGCCAGGGGATGGAGGCGTCGGGGTGGCGTTCACGGGGGAAGGGTGCCTCGTGGCGATGCAGGATTGCTGCGTGACCGCATAAATCGTATCTGCTTCTGCAGCAAGTGCTGCGCAATCTGTGGCTTCCGATCTGGAGAGGGCAGCCTGAACCTGCTCGGGTAGTTGACTCAGGAATAACTCCCGAAAGAGGAAACATTGTGGTTCTGAGCTAATGAGCGTGAGCATCTGGCTCATTAACTCAGATGGCTTGGAATCGCCAAGCTCAGGCAAAGTGATTAGCCGGCGGGCACGCTCCGCCTTCGTGAGCCCGAAGACCTGTATTAACCGCGCTTTAAGAGTATTATACTTGCTGTCAACCGGGGGGTTTTCGAGCAGGCTGATGATCCGTGAGGCCGTGGAGCTGTCGAGTGCGGAGACCACGTAAAGGTCTGATCCGCAACGATGTTTCGGAGATCGAATTGTGCTTCTGCTTGGACGAACCAGGAGGCCGCCTGTTGTTCCCAGAACTGTGGGAGCTTCAAAGCCACGGAGTTCGCTTCCATGTTTCGTCGCGCTTCGCTTCTTCCGCGAAAATTGTGCACGAAAATTCGGGGTCACCACTGTAGGAATGGCTAGATTCCTAACTAAAGGACTGAGGTCGAGTCAGTCTATCAAACAAACAATGTTTAATACTAATCAACAGAGTTTAAAATGAAAACACAGGAGAACTACATTACAGGTCTGTACTCTTTGCTGGCTCCACGAGGATTGGCTAGGGCGGCTCCCCAGCCTGACGTCATCACGTCATCACGTTTTCCCGCCGCTGGAGGATCACGTGATCAACGTGATGACGTCATCGCGTTTGGTCTCATTCTTAAAGGGACCGCGCTATGTACATGCAATGATATGAACAAAGATACAGATTCATTCTGTAGCTAATAATTTGTTAAAGATAATTATGTACATTAGATCAGAGTCCCCTGGTGGCTCCGCCACAGCCTAACTAATAGCATTAAAAATGCATCTATCCAGAGATTTCTGGTATTTCTGGTAGCTGCAGTATAACTATCACTAAGGCTGCAGCTACCAGTCTTAGATCAGTATCTGAAGTGTGGGTGGCGATTTTCCCAGCCCCCAGGAGGTGGGTTTGGAGGCGGGACAGTTGGCAAAATGGCAAAAACTGAGTGCGGGTTCAGAACCCGCCTCCAACCCGCCTCCGCACAATTTTGCCGGAGGCGGTTTTGATGGGTGCGATTCGATCCCGCCTCCAGCAGTCCAGAGAGGTAGTTAAGACCCTTAAATAGTAGTTAAAGGCCTCTATAATCCTATTTTGATAGACCCTCGTTATTTTACCACATTTTCAATGTGTTCCACGACCCTCCTAAACCACGCCAGCTAAACCTGGCGGGTTAACAAGTGGGTGGCCTCCTCACAGCTGCAGCTCCACCATTAAAATGGAGCGTTCATCAGGGATCAGTTGCAGGTGGCAGAACTTTTGTTCCACAGGTCTTTCAGCACTTTTAGCAGGCCTACCGAAGTCGGAGGTGCTGCAGCTTCTATCTCTCAACTGTGGGACCTCCTTGGAAAACCCTCTCCCCACTTGGACTGAGCACTTCCACAACGGAGTTATCTGCCAGCAGCATGGGAACCATTTATTTCCTTTCACCATGGAGCTCAGATTCGGATGAGGAGCAGCCATGGCAGCAGCAGAACCAGGCAGCTCAGCAGCAACAGCAGCAGGACCCCCAACCTCCTGCTCACCCACCTGATGCTGCACAGGGCAGAAGGCACCAGCGCATCGAAGCACTTTGCCGCAGGAGATACCCCTCTCTCAGGGTTTACAGACAGAGGATGACCTACCTCAACATGAGTGAGCAGCAGTGCCAAAGGAGGCTGAGACTTTCGCAAGAGGTTGTCGGTGACATCTGCGCACTGCTGCACCAACACCTGGAGCCCAGAGGAACGGGTGGACACCCTTTACCAGTGGCTGTCAAAGTCACAACCACACTCAACTTTTTTGCCTTAGGCTCCTTAGCCTTCTTACAGGGATCATCAGCAGACATCAGTGGCATCTCCCAGTCAGCCGCCCACAGTTGCATCACACAGGTTACCGATGCTGTTTTCGCAAAGGCCCACAATTACATCCACTTCTCAAGGGATCAAGCAAGTGTAACCGCGCATTCAGTTGGCTTTGCAAATATGGCAGGCTTGCCAATGGTGCAGGGCATCATAGACTGCACACATGTGGCACTTAGGGCACCCCATCACAACCCAGCTATCTTTGTCAACCGCAAGGCTTCCACTCCCTCAACATACTGTAAGATTTGCTAAATTTCTACATTTCCCCAAAGGTTATTATTAATAAAAGGGACCCTGCGTGGACATTTTAAATCAAAAAGGGTATCCAAGATGGCATCCGCGCCTCATGGCAGAAAGCCTGTGAGATTTTAAAACTTGGACTCTGCGACACAGGCAGCTTGTGGAGAAATCGAAACCAAAGCTGCAGTTTCTGTGAAGAGAGACTATGCATTTTGAAAACCAGACAGGACTTTGAATTATGTATTAGATCAAATTGGAGACAAATCAAAACCCAGTTAGGCCTATAGTTAAGGCCATCAAGCAGTTTGCATAAATAATCAGGAACAGATTAAGGAAGCCATTGAGGCTGGACAGGCCCATCAAGGTGTATTCATAACAAAACAAGTCAATTATTGGGCCGGTAGATACGATTACTGGCCATCTAAAAACAGTTAGTATAGATTGCTACTACTATTTAAAATAGCCCGCCAAGATTAAGACAAAGAACTAACCTGATTTGGCGCACAGATAAGGGCCATCCTCTCTTCTCTCTGGCCTCTCCTTGCTCCTCGCCCTCGTGGCTGCTGCTCTTTCCCCGTCCCGCGCTTATCCCCTGGCCTCTGCCCGTGCCTTTCCCCACTCCATCTGGAATCGCCCGGGCACTGCATCGGGCGGACACGGACAATCCAGGCCAGGCGAGGCGGAACGCGATGAGACGAGGAGGCAAGACGAATTGAGGCAAGACGAATTGAGGCAAGACGAATTGAGGCAAGATGAATTGAGGCAGCGAATTGAGGAGGCGAATTGAGGAGGCGAATTGAGGAGGTGAATGAAGACAAGCTTCGAATGATCGGGCCTTCAGTCTCAGCTAACCTGCGACTATCTTTATGCAAACTTCAACTGCCGACCGAGGAAAAGGAGCCATCAGCCCTGCAAGGTAAAGTACCCAAGCAGAGACTTTAACTTTGGGGTACTCGTACCTGGACAATGCCCTTGCAGCACCCAGAGACCACGTGACGACGGCAGACTCCAGAGAGCACAAAGAACGAACCCCGAACCCCAACGCTGTTTTGAGTTCAGCAGATCTTTGATTGGTGAGCATAAATTCTGGCCCCTCATAGTTTAATCTAGTTAGGTATAGGGGGTGGGATAAGGATAAGGGGATTGTTAAGATAGTTGTTTTCCCTCGATGTGCCGTGTGTTCCCCATTCCCTGTATAAGTAGATATTTTGTATTCACCTGTAATTTTACACTAGTAATTTCTCAGAAGACTGTTATTTTTTCTGTTTAATAAAATCTTGAGTTTTGCTTACATCAAAACTACCTGTCTACTCGAGTATTTTCTGTATCGCCGCCTGTACCTAAGTCTGGTGTCTAGAACCCAGGGGTGTGGGAGCGATTCGAACCACTCATAAACAGTCAGAGGCATAACTGACTGGGCGTATGTGCCAAACACCACCACACGCCACCGCCTACAGAAATGGCGACCACGGCAGGACACCGGCAGCAGGGTTGCGATACAGTAGACAATGGTTCGGATGAGCAAACCATGATGGAGGAAAGGATTTCTGATTATGTGTTTAGCAAGGTGAATATCACTAAGAAGTGGATCACCACTCTGTTAAAGGCTGGGCATCTGGTAGATGCAGCTAAGTGGACATAGGGAAAGGAACACAAGAAGTCCTTAGAGAAGGCAGTTTGGCTGATGTGTTTTAAAAACTAGGTCCAGCTTTTGGACAGGCTCGTTGCAGCATAGGCAGTCGAGTTAAGGGAGTCAGCCCTGGAAATCCAGGATAAGGCACTCGCAGGGGAGAAGTTATTAGTAGCTTTGCAGGCTTTGAACCAGGAAAGAGTGCATTTAGTGGGAGAACACAAGGCCCAGTTGGAATACCTATGGTGCCAAGTCACCGAGGCCAAGGGAAATGAGTTAAGGTTGCGGGAGAAAAATGCCCGCTTGGCAAGGCAGATTAGGGAACAGGAAGAGAAAGTGCAGGAGGTAAAAGCCGCTTACAAGCTAACGAGTGAACATGGGTTTGAGGAGGCAGACCACGGCCCCTGTAGAGAGAGGATAGAAAATTTGAGCCGGGCCCTCCGGAAGGCAATAGGCATGGTATGCCTCATAAGCCCAAAGGCAGGCCAGGCAGATTTTATGGGGAATGAGGGGAGGACAGTTCCAACATCACCGGTAGTGCTTAGGGATGACCCGGTTGAGAGAAAGGAGACCTCACGGCCACCACCTGTAGCGCCAAGTTTCAGCGAGGTTTGGCAGCGAGGGGGGGGTGGAACCCAGAGTGGAGCCAGAGGTGGAGGCAGAGGTAGAGCAACCCCCGCCCGAGAGATCAGAGCCGGGACCAATGTGCCCAGCACGGCATCGGAGGTTCGGCCCACCCGCCAATGGCGACAATGAGGGACCCCTCCAAAACCAATTCGTATTACCCTTTAACACCCAACAGCTCAGGGTTATGGGCAACCATATCCCGAAGCTCTCCGAAAAGGGAGATCTCTCGATCCACTTCAGGGAAATAGAGCAGACCGCCAGCGTCAATGACTGCGATGACGCTGAGAAGGCCGAGATGCTGCTATTCTCCCTGGAGAGTAGTCTCCTCCAATCCCTCTCTGATGAGTGTGCAAGGGGGCAGATTGGGTACGAGGAGCTCAGAGATGCGGTTCTGGAGGCCATGGGAATGGATGAGGGAAGTCCTTTCTCCTGCGTGGAGAAGACGATCCTGCTCCCAGGGGAAACCCCACAGGCTTTTGCGGACCGGCTGTGGCCGGCGTACCGGAAGGCTTGCCCGGGGATGCTGGACCAAGCGTTCCTGAACAGGGATTCCCTGGCCCATTGGCTCCGTTGCCTGGTGGCGAACAGCTTGCCACAGGTCCGGGCCAAGGCAGAAGCCTGGTTCGACCCCAAAGATCCCCAGACCACAGAACTCACAGTAATTAGGCAGCTCACTCTGGCTGACAAAAACAGTAGGGGAACCGATGCACACCCACCCAAGGGGAAGGTGCATGAGGTAAAACCCGGACCCGGTAGGAAAGAGTGGCACCAGGAAGGGAGTAACCCCCCCAACACCAAGACCAATTGTTACGGGTGTGGGAAGGATGATCACTGGCGGAAGGAGTGCAAAAACCCTTGGAAAGATAACAAGGGAGAGCATCCCACAGCCCCAGCCCAAAAGGCGGGGGCAGGGACCCCTTCCACAGAGGTCGAGCCACTTTTGGACGCCATGTGGTCCTTACTGACTGGCCAGGGGAGAGTAGCAGCCACCACCGGTGCTCTCACCCCGTCAGCCCCATCCAACCCACAGCCATGACTAGAGTCAACGCAGCCTGTTTATCTGTGTTCTCTCTGGTATGATGAGTGGAAAAGACCCCTTTTGGAGATGGAGGTGGAGAAGGTGATGAGGACCTATCGTTAGACATGGGGGCATCATGCACCGTGGTCTTCTCAGCTAACCCCATCACCTCACCTCTCTCCAGCGAGGTCCCATACAGTCTATCGGGGTTCACGGGTAGGGAACAGGCTGGCTCGTTTTCCATCCCGCTCGCCATTCGGTTAGGACCGTTCCGCTCCAAGTGGACGTGTGTCCTGATGAAATGGGACGTGGAGGGTGGAAGAGTGGTCCCGGGAGCCGACTTTATCGTAGGTCACGGGATCCTAGTGGATTTGAGGAATCACTGCCTTTGGGGGGCAGGTAGAGTAAAAAACGGAGAAGTCGTAGTAATCCCGGGAAAGGAAGGGAAGGGGACCCTCTGCACCATGAAGCCCAAAGAGGATTATAACCTCGGGCTCATGGCCAGCAACACCCCACCGGAGTTCCAGGCATTTGTGCAGGCCCACCTGGCCACATTTGCCACTCACAAGCATGACTGCGGGAGGGTCACAGGGTTTGATGTCAGCGTATTCGGGGATCCCATGGCCCGACCACAGAAACAGTATAACTTCCCCAGGGAAGCAGAGCCGGACAGGGAAGCAGCCATGTCCTCGTTAGTGCAGCAGGGAGTTCTGAGACCGATAGCTACCCACGTGAATTCTCCGTTATGGCCGGTCAGATAGCCAGACAATTCCTGGAGGGCCACGGTGGACTATCGGGTGCTCAATAGTAACATCCCGGCTTGCGCACCCACAGTAGCAGCAGTTGCCGACCTCATCAGGAGTATTCCAGCATCCGCGACCACGTTCACGGTGCTGGATATTTCAAATGGGTTTTGGTCCATCCCTGTAAGGAGGGAGGATCAGTACAAGTTTGCCTTTACGTTTAAAGGGCAACAGTACACGTGGAACTGTTTGCCGCAGGGCTTCCACAACAGCCCCAGCATTTTCCATCAGTGCATGGCCAACAGTTTGAAGGATTTTAGCCAGCCCAGACAGTTGGTTCAATATGTGGATGACCTGCTCCTGTTCACTGATTCGAAAGAGGAGCTTGGCCCACTATTGGCCGAACTGCTGGAGCTGTTAGGGCAGAAGGGTTTCAAGGTAAATCCCAGGAAAGCGCAGATCGGCCAGCAGGAGGTGAAATTCCACGGTCTGACCGTGCGTGCTGGAGAAAGGGCCATAGACAAGGCTAGGAGGGAGGTGGTACAAGAACTACCGGTCCCTTACACAGTAACGGGTGTGAGGTCATTTCTAGGGCTAACCGGGTACTGTAGAGACTTTATTGAGGACTATGCAGCCACCGCAGCCCCTCTGCTCCGACTCCTACACAAGGGAGTGGAGTGGCTTTGGGATGAGGGTTGCCAGGCCGCATTTGTCAGGCTCAAGATAGACTTGCAGACCGCGCCAGCTTTAGGGGCCATAGATGGGGGGAAAGAGTTTTGCCTGGAGGTAGCAGCCAGCGGGGACAGCCTGAGTGCTGTGCTACTCCAAGAGCGGCACGGCCGGCTGCGGCCTGTGGTCTGCTCCTCCAGGATACTCACAGATGTGGAAAGGAGCTATTCCAACTGTGAATGGCATCTTTTGACCACACATTGGGCTGTGAAAAGATCACTGATCTTCACAGGCACCTCTCCCATCACCCTCCTCACCCATCACACACCCACCGAGATGCTTCTGGACGGGAAGATCAAGGATGGAACAGTGAGCAGTGCCCGCATTGGCCGCTGGACCTTGCTCCTCTCACAGATGGATCTGAAGGTGAAGGGTCTCTGTGAGCCAAAGCTCGCAACCAACATGGTATATCCTGGAACAGCCCACCGGTGTTCCATAGAAGGGGTTTGGGAAGTAAACATAGGTTTACGGGCTGGGATACATCCCACAGGCCGCGAAATCTATGTAGATGGTTCCAGCATGGTATCTGCTGGCGAGCATCTCACGGGGTGTGGAGTTTACGACCCAGCGGTAAACATTGCCCTGGCGATTAAGCTCCACAGCACCATGAGCGCTCAGCAGGCTGAACTGTCCGCGGTGGTGTACGTCGTTACACACCCCGAAATCTTCCCCACCCCCTACACGATTTGCTCGGACAGCATGTTCACGTACAATTCGTGTACAGAGTACCTAGCCATCTGGTCCTGCCACGGATACACCTCCGCTGACAGGAGGCCGCTCACAGTATAACCCCTGCTGGAAAAGATCCTGGCAGCAGTGGGGGAGGAAGGGGAGGTATTCATCCACAAGGTGAAGGCCCATTCCTCCACAGAACCCCGCGGCCAAGGCAACCAGCAGGCTGACTTGCTCGCCAAGGAGGGTGCCCGCACAGGCACTTTCTGGGACCCATTTGGGTCCAGACCCATGGCGGCAGTCAGAGGTAGGGACAGGACCCAAGGGAGTGTAGGGGTAGCGTTAGCCCCAGACCTAAAGATGGTCCAAGCCCAAGACCCCGTCCTGAAAGCAGTCCTCAGCGCTGTAGCTGAGGGAAAAGGAGTAGAAGGTCCATACGGCACAGCGACCCTCTCCGTTTTAGAGGGCATGCTGTTATGGGGGGAACAATGGGTTGTGCCGCAGCAGCACTGGAGGGAATTCCTTCAACCGGCCCATGAGAGTCCCCGTGGATTGTGGGCGGTCCAACCACACCATCATGGGAGTAGTACTTAGGATGCCGGTCATGGGTAGGACAGCCCGACCCACGCCGGTATACAGGGTCGAGAACATTGGAGTCATTCAAGGGGGTGCACACATTTGTTTCACAGCGGTCCCACCTGACGTCATTAAGTGGGAGCACACTTTGACAGGTACTGACCTCTCAGGGTGCCGCAGCCAGGGAGCACACATAATCCTGTGTCCCCAGCACTTGAATGCCTATTCAAAACCGCAGTGTGGGTTCAGAGCTGCTGGCGCGAAGCCTATAAATTGTACCATGGAGGCAATGGCACAAGGCCATGTTCCCCCGCAGATAGCATATATAGGATTTGGGACATATTGTGTCACCACCGGCACATCCCACTACCAGCATGGACAGCATAGCTGGTGTCCAGTTAGTGACAGCAGTTTCTGTTTTAAACCCGAGGCAGAAGTTCAAGTGGCCCAGGAGCAAATTGTCCCCATTCCTGAACCCTCCACTGTTCACCTCACTGTGAAAGAGAATTTTACGAATTTGCAAAAGTACATAGCGCACTTTGGCAATGAAATTTCCCCTCTCCCTGAACACCTTACCAAAACACTCAAAGCCGTTGTAGTTTCGCAGAAGCATTTTTACACTCTCGAGCAGAAAACAGTAGAGATAGGGAGTAAGATATTGGATATTGTGATTCCACCCTGGTGGGGCATTTTCAATAACATAGAGGTCCCTTCGTGGATCAGACTGGCTTCCCACATTCTCGTGGTTTGTCAGTTAGGGATAGTGTTGTACTTAGTTTGCATTCAATGTAAGGGAAAAGGTCAGTGGTCAGAATTCCAAAAACCAGAGGATCTGGAAGGAACATTATGTAAAGGTGGAGGGAGATACACCTGTTTAAGTCCTTTTTCCCTGTATTTTTGATTAAAGGTTGTTTTTTTGTGTTCGTTATTTTTAATAAAGGTTTTTCTGGTTTTTTTTGCGACGCGTTTAATAAAGATGTGTGTGTACCAAGTGGTGCAGGGGTGTCGGTCCCCCTCCGTGCTTGGATGTGTGTAAAGTCTGTAATTTTTTCCTAGGTATGCTTATGTACACTACATTTTCGCGGAATGGGAAGTGCATGTGTCGTGGGTATATCAGATAGGTAATTACAGGGGAAGGTTGACTATGGAGGGTCAGAAAAATTTTGCTCACCCTAAAAGTATGATACTTCAAGCAAGTTTTAGTATCACAAGGGGTAGTGTAAGATTTGCAAAATTTCTACATTTCCCCAAAGGTTATCTATCTATATATATAAATAAAGGAGTCGATCTGTCTGTCCTTCTGTCTGTCCTTCTGTCTGTCTGTCCTCGGGTGTGCGTCTGTCCGGCTATGCGCTCGAAAGTTATACTGCATACCTACACGCGCGTTACCTCTGAAGAAAGCTTACGCTTCCGGGACGCTGGTAAGCATATTTACTTTTCGGTCGGACGAAAATTGTTCGCGCCTTATGCGAAAAACCTTCAAAATTAAACTCATTATCTGCTAGCATTGATTGACTGACGTCAAGGTTCGACCAATCCTGTGCCGTCACGATTGACCAATCCTACAGTACGGTCCCCTGATGGTTGGCCAATCAGTGTGTGTGTGTGTGGGCGGGACTAATCGTTTTCATCTCGGAGATCTGGCAGCCATTGTTTCAGTGCCATGACTTCAGCTTCCACCTCAAACTACTTTGAAAGTTAGTATCTCTTTTAAAAATAACATAAGATTTACCAAGAACGTTTTATAAGTACTTTCACTTTCATCTTTCAAGGTATTAAGTGTGTGTGTGGGCGGGACTAATCGTTTTCATCTCAGGGATCTGCCAGCCATTGTTTCACTGCTTGCAGCTCAAACTACTCTCCTTATCCAGCTTTGAAAAAGTTAGTTTCTCTTTTAAAAATAACATAAGATTTACCAAAAACGTTTTATAAGTACTTTCACTTTCATCTTTCAAGGTACAAAGGGACACAGACAGGGCCCAAAAGCCTGGCACTCGATTTAAAATGTTACCCAGCACCAGATTCACAAAGGGACACAGACAGGGCCCCAAAGCCTGGCACTCGATTTAAACCACCCGCCCCAAAACAGCCCTGGCAAAGCCAGGCTCCCCCAGCTAGTTATTAATAAAAGGGACCCTGTGTGGACATTTAAATCAAAAAGGGTACCCAAGATGGCGTCCGCGCCTCGTGGCAGAAAGCCTGTGAGATTTTGAAACTTGGACTCTGCGACGCAGGCAGCTTGTGGAGAAATCGAAACCAAAGCTGCAGTTTCTGTGAAGAGAGACTTTGCATTTTGAAAACCAGACAGGACTTTGAATTATGTATTAGATCAAATTGGAGACAAATCAAAACCCAGTTAGGCCTATGGTTAAGGTCATCAAGCAGTTTGCATAAATAATCGGGAACAGATTAAGGAAGCCATCGAGGCTGGACAGGCCCATCAAGGTGTATTCATAACAAAACAAGTCAATTATCGGGCCAGTAGATATGATTACCAGCCATCTAAAAACAGTTAGTATAGATTGCTACTATTATTTAAAATAGCCCGCCAAGATTAAGACAAAGAACTAACCTGATTTGGCGCACAGATAAGGGCCATCCTCTCTTCTCTCTGGCCTCTCCTTGCTCCTCGCCCTCGTGGCTGCTGCTCTTCCCCCATCCCACGCTTACCCCCTGGCCTCTGCCCGTGCCTTTCCCCACGCCATCTGGAATCGCCCAGGCACTGCATCGGGCAGACACGGACAATCCAGGCCAAGCGAGGTGGGATGCGATGAGGCGAGGAGGCAAGATGAATTGAGGCAAGACGAATTGAGGAGACGAATTGAGGAGATGAACTGCGAAGACGATTGAAGACAAGCTTCGAATGATCGGGCCTTCAGTCTCAGCTAACTTGCAACTATCTTTATGCAAACTTCAACTGCCGACCGAGGAAGAGGAGCCATCAGCCCTGCAAGGTAAAGTACCCAAGCAGAGACTTTAACTTTGGGGTACTCGTACCTGGACAACGCCCTTGCAGCACCTGGAGACCACGTGACAACGGCAGACTCCAGAGAGCACAAAGAGCGAACCCCGAACCCCACCGCTGTTTTGAGTTCAACAGATCTTTGATTGGTGAGCATAAATTCTGGTCCCTCATAGTTTAATCTAGTTAGGTATAGGGGGTGTGATAAGGATAAGGGGATTGTTAAGATAGTTGTTTTCCCTCGATGTGCCGTGTGTTCCCCATTCCCTGTATAAGTAGATATTTTGTATTCACCTGTAATTTTACACCAGTAATTTCTCATAAGACTGTTATTTTTTCTGTTTAATAAAATCTTGAGTTTTGCTTACATCCAAACCACCTGTCTACTCGAGTCTTTTCTGTATCGCTGCCTGTACCTAAGTCCGGTGTCTAGAACCCAGGGGCGTGGGAGCGATTTGAACCGCTCATAAACAGTCAGAGGCATAACTGACTGGGCGTACGCGCCAAACACCACCACACGCCACCCCCTACAGTACAGCTGGTGTGTAACCACAAGAAGGAGTTCTTGTATGTTTGCGCCAGGTTCTGTTGTAGTTGCCGTGACTCTTTCATCCTGCAGAACTCTAGTGTTCCTTCGCTCTTCAATCCGCCAAACCAACTTAATGGATGGCTCCTTGGTGACAAGGGCTACCCCCTGAAGAGGTAGCTAATGACACTGATCAGGAGGCCAGCTAACAAGGCTGAAGAGCAATACAACGCCAGCCACACTTCGACTAGGTCCATCATCGAGCAAACCACTGGCTTGTTGAAGATGCAATTCCGATGCCTTGACAGATCAGGTGGTGCCCTGTAGTATTCAGCAGCCAGGGTCTCCAGAATGATCGTGGTCTGCTGTGCACTGCACAACATGGCACAGCATCCTGGTTTGCAGCTTCCTGATGAGCAAGTGGCTCAGTTCATAGCCTCCTCAGATGAGAATGAGTAGGAGGAGGAGAAGGAGGAAGAGCAGGAAGAGCAGGAGGAGGAGCAGGAGGAGGACCGAGTGCCGGCCTATTGACCAGCAGCAGTGGCAGCACGTGAGCACATGGATGCCCGTGATGCAAGACATACACTTATCCTGGCCAGATTTGCATAGGTTGCCCGTGTTGGCACATGTCCTTGGCTCCATCTTAAGACATGATAGACAATGGACAAGACTCTCTGGCCTCCTTTCACTCTGGCCACCAACCTGACCAAGCAAGTGTCACGGAGCCCGCAATGTGGAGCTTCCTAAGGTGAAATAACAGATGCCATCACGCCAACAGCTTGCCATCAAATCATTTTTATACTTTCAAACACGGATGGCATTTCATCAATACACATTCACCCAAGTGGCTACCCCTGTGACTAATGATGCTTTATTTTCTCTTGCGCATGCTCCTGCATGGTGCTCCCCCTGTGGCTTTGTGAAGGAATAAGCAATATAGCCATATTCAGAAAAATACACCATTCTATGAAATATTCTGGCTTTAAAACATGACAAACTGGGTTTGGAAGTCTGGAAGCCTTAACAATCAAAAGCTGTAAACAGTATACAGGTTTTTGAGATAAGGTAGGTTGTTGACACTGAGACAATAGCCTTATTGAAGCAACAGGTTGGAGGTTCCTCTAAGTCTGCAGCATTGGAAAAAAACACAATAATACACCCAGTTAAATTGTCTTAATCCTACACTTCAGAAAGAAACACAGAAAGATCAAAGAAACATGTGCCTTTGTAAAAATGACATCAAGCAAAAGAAACACCTAGCATCAAATGAAGCACGGGAGGCACCAGCCATCACATTGCTTTGTGTTGAACTTGGAACACCTAGGAGACACGAAGTCTGTGTTGCAACCAGTTGAGGTGTTCTAAATGCTAAAGATACAAACAGGAGACTTTGATAAAAATGACATGAAATAGAACCACTGCTGTCACATTGTTTTTATGATAAGCTTTGAACACCTAAAGGAGGAGACATAATTCTTAATGCTACAGCTGAGCTGACTGTAAGAATAGCAGGAGTCAACAGAAAAATGACTAGAGATAATTAGCTTACATCAGCAGAAAACTTCAAAGGATATACCACTGAAAAAAGGGTATAAATATAGAACTTTCAAATGGGAAGATAGATTCGCTGTAAAGGGGCAAAGCGATTCTCAGGCTTCAGAGGCAAGCTCTGTAAGTTTTCAACTCTTTGAGTCTCGGGTATCAAAGGTATTTGATTTTGGTGGATATCCTGGAATAGACTAAGAAATGTAAAAAATGTAATGAAGTTAAGATTTGAGAATAAGGATCTCTGAGTATAAGATTTGTAAGCTTTTGCATTTGGAACTGTTAATGTTGCGACTGAATCACCAGCTGTAAGTTACATGTCGGTTCTTTAATAAATATATATTTTTTTAGAATTGTCTCACATAGTACTTCTGTATCAAACTCGCAAACTCAATCTCTGTACACTCTTTCGTGAGGACTTGCAGAATTCTGGGGGAGTTTTCCGGACCCTCATAATATCTGGAAGGTTACAGTCTAGTTAAACTTATTAAAAGTGCTATCTGGAAGATGGTAACATCTTCAGGTCATTCCTTTCCTTTAGGGAGAGATAGGTTGGACCTTTAGACCCAATTAAGCATCTTTAGGATTCGGCTACCTCTAACTTTAGTTGAAGATGAACGTCTGGGGAATACGCCTGATCTGGGGTAGCCCTACAGGGGCTAGGACTAGTAATAATCCCTTTCAGCTTCAGCAGAAGTGGAGGCCCCTTGCTCACTTTGATGCTGCTCCTGCTTCAGCACCTTTGGCGGGCATCCTCTGGGTATACAAGTCTGTGAGGGCTCACCAAATGTCTGCTCCTCCTGCGGCAGTGCAGGGGCTGAGACGCCCATCTCAGTTGGGTGCGGACTCTGGTGGGGCTCTGACTGAGGGCTACGCAGTGGCATTGAAGTGTGAGCGCTTGGAGAGGAACCCCCACTTCCTTGTTGTCTGCCACCAACTTCCCTCTCATGGGTCAGGTCCACCTCAGCACTTATAAGTGGCTTGAGAGCAACTTGCTGCACATCAGGGGGGCCATGGGGACCCGTCTCTGCACTGGCAGTCCTACTCAAAAGGACTTCCATGAAGCTCTGGTTTCTCTGTTCAATAGCTGGCCATCGCTCCTCCAGAGATGTCACTCTATTCTGAACAATCACCATGTTTTCTCACTCCGGTGACTTATTGCCTCCATGGCCATAGCCAGCCTTTCCACAGAGGTTGCCATCCTTTTGTGGTGCTGCGTATATGCACCATTGCCTCCCCAATGGCACTGCTCAGCTTAGAGTTGGACTCCTCCATCCTCTTCACATTCGCAGTGACCCTTGAGGCAAGACCTGTCAGAGACTCCTGCACCTGCTCCTGGAGTTCCAGCACCACTCTATTTCTGGATGGACCCAGAGGCACAAGGTCCACATGCAGTGGAGCAGAGCTAGGAGAATCCTGTGCCCTCCGCCGAGCACTCTCCACTGCTGTACCTGTCTCCACTGTAAGGTTCGCAAGAATTTCGGAAAATTTCTACAGCTCCCGAAGATTATTTTTGATTAAAGTAAACCTGGGTGGAATATACCTTAAAAACCCAGGGCATCAAAATGGCTGTCAGACCTCATGGCAGAAGACAAAAGACAGCCTGGCTGTATACCTTCAATCACGGGCTGACAAAGAACACCAGCCTGCGCGAATGTTGAAGTACTTGAAACTGTCAATCAACTGCAGTTTAGGAAGTTTCACCCACAGGACAAAGGATGTTTGTTTACAGAACTTTCTACAATGTTGACTCAAAGGCTTAAGTACTTAAAGCTGTCAATCAGTTGCAGTTGGGCGGTGACCGCAGGACAATGCTTTGTTTACAAACCACTTGAGTGCTGTTGACTGAACACTTAAGGATGCCTGAGACATTTTTGTATTAAGCACAAACCAGCTAAAATGAATGGGTAATACATTCAATCCCATTACAGTCAATGGGGACAGATCGATCCCTTTTGTATAGCCCAGATACATCCAGATTTGGGCGCGAAGACAACGGCTCCCAATGGGGTATAAAGATAACCTCTTGGGAAGCCATTCTCTCTCTCTCTCTGCCGCCTTGCCTCCGTGCCCTGCCTACAGAGGAACAGCTCAACAGCCCGCCCAAAGAAGTGGAATACCAGCAGTTACTTTTGAATTACTGGGGTATCTCTACTTCGGGGTGGTGAAGAATCTAAGACAGACCGCAGGGGCACAGAGCCGGCATTTACTGGTGAGCATAACATTTTCTGGCCCATTACAAGGCAACCTAGATAGGTATTAGGGGTGGGAATTAAAGGGGAATTTTGTCAAATTGTAATTTTAGTCAATTTTCCCTCGATGTGGCTGTTTCTCCTCCCCTATTAATTAAAAGTGCTGGATTAAGTAAAGGTGTCCTGTATTAAGCAAAAGTGCTGTATTAAGCAAAGGTGTGCTGTATTAAGCAAAGGTGTGCTGTATTAAGCAAAGGTGTGCTGTATTAAGCAAAAGTGTGCTGTATTAAGCAAAGGTGTGCTGTATTAAGCAAAAGTGTGCTGTATTAAGCAAAGGTGTGCTGTATTAAGCAAAGGTGTGCTGTATTAAGTAAAAGAATGCTGTATTTTCATTATTTTCAATTTATTCTTATTTTCAATAAATACTGGTCTTCTTTGCACCCAACCACGAGTCTCGTTTTGTCTACATCGCTACTGAAATAAGTCCGGCAGTCAGAACCAGAAAAGGGGAGTGATTCAAAACTGCACGGGGCTCTGGAGCAGCTCAGATACTTCTGACTGGCCAGAGACAATAACCCCAGTATAATCCCCCTCTGTTTCTACACCAGCACCTGCTGATGCTCACCTGTGAGATGTGATACGCACGGTGACAACACTAATCTATGTCCCGAAGGTCCCACCGAGATGTGCATCTCTGCGCTGGTGCTGGGTGCACTTAATTCTGCTGATGCTGCATCCTCAGAGGTTGCAGGTTCCCCTGAGAAGTCTTGCTGCTCAGCCTCTTCCTCCTGGACAGTGAGGGGGGAGGGGGCGCGGGGGTGGGGGGTGGCTCTGTGGATGGTCCTGTGGGGGAGTAAAGGCATGGGTTAGACATTTGACGGAAGTGTGGCATGCAGATGCCATAGTGCAGATGCTCAAGTGGCATTCTAATCATGTACACCAGCAGCCATTTCAGTCACTCAAGCAGTGTAAATGAGAGAGAGGCAAAACTATTCTGTCACCAGATTGCTCTGCCTCACCCGTCTGTCCATCCCCCACTTCCACCTCCACCTCTGCGCTGGCGATGTCCAGGGCCGCCTCTTCAGCCTGGGTGAGAATGGCTAGGGAAGGTGGCCCTCCTCCTATCTTTGCCCTTTCCCGTCTATTGTGGGCTTTCTTTTCCTGCAGTGAGGGAGACAAGTGGAGTTGGAGTGAGAATGAGGGAGTGAATGTAGTGAGTCCAGAGCATAGATGCTTAGAAGGAGACAAAGATGGAGTGAGGATCCATGTCCAAGGGCCCTCCCTGTGCGTCATTAGTTGTTGTCATTGCATAACATTGAAAGGGAGTGTGAGGGCAGCATAGTCGAATAGTCAAGTGATTGGGTTCATAGAGTGAGAGGGATGGTGAAGGGTGCAAGGGTTGTAAGGGTAAAGTGGGATGTGTAGGAGGAGGTTGACAATGCAGAGTGCTGGTGATGAGAGGAGAAGGGGAGCGGAAGGAGGGTCAAGGCGAAGGTATACTCACTTTGCCTGATCTTACAAGGTCATTGAACCTTTTACAGCACTGCATCCATGTTATGCTGCACACCGATCTGGAGGATGATCTCCCTTGCCAGCTGTACCCAGACAGCCTTGGTTTCTTTGGGAGGCCTCTTCCTCCCAGATGAGGGGAAAAGCACCTCCCTGCTGGCACTCACCCCCTCAACCAACATTTCCAGCACTTTATCTGAGAAATTCGGGGAGGCCTTTGCCTTGGAGTTAGCCATTGTTGAAGCTGCAAAAATGTTGGAGGTGGTGCAGCATCGACCAAAATCCAGTGGAATGAGCCAAGGCAGCAAGCAGCCCTTAAATGAAGCTGGATAAGTGACATCATCACAGGCGAGTTTCAGTCCCAAAACACTAATTGGCCAAGGGCGACACACGCCTCTGACATCAACTGGTCAATTAGGGGAAAATCGCAATTTTTTCCCACCTCTCAGTGGAGGCGAGTTTGGAACCCACCCAAACCGAAACCCGCCTCCAAACCACCTCCATTGGGAAAATCACCACGCCCCCCTCCATGATGTGCAGTCAGCAGACTGGCATTATACTGTCCACTGTGCCTCACTGCACTAAAATGTAACCTACAAAGCGCTGCCCTTGTGCTTGGATTTATGCAGAGGGCTATGCTCCTCCAGGTGACTAATTTTCTAATGTTAAGAAAGAGAATGTGGGAGTATCTACACTTGGCTTGCACTGAACACCTTGAAAAGTGACATTATAGAGTGCCCAAGAAGTCCAACCCTTAGTTATTTTAAAATGCAGCTATGCACTGGACTGCAGTTATACAGCACCCAGTGTGAACTTGAAGTACTGTGAAAGGGGTTCCTGGAGGGCTTTAGTGTGCCCAGAAATCAGATTGGGACCTGTCGCCAGGGTAATACAAACACTTTTAGGCTGATACACACCCAAAACCACTTTGTAGTGACACAAAGTGGCAGTATAGCTGCATTGTGCCTGATCTTACATTATTGCCTGAACAATGTTGTACTATTTCCCAAGGGTGCAGATTATTATGTTAAATCAATACCGTGATGCTGACCTAACATATCTTTAAAAAAATTATTCCTTAATATAAAGTATGTCAAAATATATAAAATTATGAGAAGTTCCTAATCATTTCTTCCTTTTACATTCTGACATAAGCATTGAATAGGAAGCTGAAGTTACACATTTCACAATTACAATTTGATGTTAAAAACATTGTGTGAACATTATCACAGCTGTGTGGGATTTGCTTATGTTGTTTCATGTGCATTAATTGTGTCTAGATTGTCACTGATGCATTTAAAAGGTGCTGAAGGGAGCATAAAAGACGACTCTAAAGCAGAAGATGTATTCTTTCCACTATTTATAGAGAAATTGCAAGCATGTTCTTGATGAATATTTAAGCTTTCACTATAAAGAGTGCACAGTTGAAGTCTTCCCCAAAGAAGATGAATGTCATGCTATATGCAGCTCGCCCACTGTTAAGCTGAAACAAACACTTAAATGTCAGGAACATGAGCTACCAAATTATTAATTAGAAAAATCAAATTCTGGTTGGCAGACAGGAAGCAAAGAGTTGGAATAAATGGGTCTTTTTCCGAGTGGCAGGCAGTGACTAGTGGGGTACCGCAGGGATCGGTGCTAGGACCCCAGCTATTCACAATATATATTAATGATCAAGACGAGGGAACTAGATGTAATATCTCCAAGTTTGCAGATGACACAAAGCTGGGTGGGCGTGTGTGCTGTGAGGAGGATGCAGAGAAACTCCAGTATGATTTGGACAGGTTGGGTGATTGGGCAGATGCATGGCAGATGCAGTATAATGTGGATAAATGCGAGGTTATTCACTTTGGTGGCAAAAACAGGAAGGCAGATTATTATCTGAACGGTAATAGATTGGGAGAAGGGGAAGTGCAACGAGACCTAGGTGTCCTAGTGCACCAGTCGCTGAAGGTAAGCATACAGGTGCAGCAGGCGGTTAAGAAGGCAAATGGTATGTTGACCTTCGTAGCAAGAGGATTCGAGTACAGGAGCAAGGATGTCTTGCTACAGTTGTGCAGGGCCTTGGTGAGACCACACCTTGAGTATTGTGTGCAGTTTTGGTCGCCTTATCTGAGGAAGGATGTTCTTGCCATGGAGGGAGTGCAGCGAAGATTCACCAGACTGATACCTGGGATGGCAGGAATGACGTATGAGGAGAGATTGGGTAGATTGGGCTTATATTTGCTGGAGTTTAGAAGAATGAGAGGGGATCTCATTGAAACTTATAAAATTCTAACAGGACTAGACAGACTAGATGCAGGAAGGATGTTCCCGATGGTTGGGGAGTCCAGAATCAGAGGTCACAGTCTAAGGATAAGGGGTAAGCCATTTAGGACTGTGATGAGGAGGAATTTCTTCACCCAGAGAGTGGTGAACCTGTGGAATTCTCTACCACACAAGGCAGTTGAGGCCAATTCATTAAATATATTCAAGAAGGAGTTAGATATATTTCTTAAGACTAAAGGGATCAAGGGATATGGGGAGAAAGCAGGGACAGGGTACTGAATTTGGATGATCAGCCATGATCTCATTAAATGGCGGAGCAGGCTCGAGGGGCCGAATGGCCTACTCCTGCTCCTATCTTCTATGTTTCTATGTTTCTAAGCATTCCACTTCTCATCTCCCTTTTTTTAAATCTAATTTTCCTTTCCCTATTTGATTAAGGCTGATTTTCCTAACCACCTGCACCACCCCCCCACCCGACCACCCCCCACCACCAACACCCATTTCCCTAGGCAGAAAAGTCTGAAAAATGGGGTGGAAATCTGTTACACCAAGCCAGAGCTGAACCTGCAACTGCAATAAACACAGGTCCATCAATTTCATGAAAAGCCCCCTCCTGCCTCAATATCTGATTTGTACGACAATGAGAAATTCCAGAAAGCTGGTGTTGGGCTTCTCCGGAGCATCTGAGAGGGTGCAGCAAGAAGCCAAAGAGGAGCCCAAGATTTAAGTAAAAAAATTGTCTTGCTTATCAAGCAGATCTTCCTGTTTTCTGGCATTAAGTCCTGCTGTGGGCGGGCCTGCACTGGGAGTGCACCCCGCGCCGTGTTAAGGGCCCCGGATATGAAAGTCCAACTGTCTGGATCTGCACAGGTCATGCTCACTTTGGCTGCACTGCTCTTTTCCAGTGCCAGGACAGAAAGGGACGGGGAAAATCGGTCCCATTGGGGGAAAAATTCAGTATCGCCCCTTTTGGGGTGCCATTAGCGGCCGTGTGCAAAGTTTAGCGCCTGGCGCTAATTATCGCCTCCGATGGCAAACTTGGCTTTTATCGCCCCTGGAGGTGATTGGAGCGCTAAAGCAAACGCTTCACACCTGTCTTAAGGCGCAAAGGCCGAGGAGCGAGGCGCTGCCTCAGAGCGCTGGCAAAGCTCATATGATGTCAGTCGGCAATGGAACACAGACACACTGGCGCCGGCCAGTTCTTAAAGGGGAGTTCTGACGAAAGGTCATCGACCTGTAACGTTAACTCTGTTTCTCTCTTCACAGATGCTGCTTGATCTGCTGAGTTTCTCCAGCATTTTTTGTTATTATCTTAAAGGGGAGGGTTGATTTTGCACTCCATCCACATCCTGCTCATTGCAGCCTTGAATCTCGGCCTGGAGAGACCTGTACATCAAATCTGCTGGAAAGAACAATGGAGAGACCCAGGGAAAGTGCTCAGAGTGCAGCCTCCACAGTCTCTTCTAAATAGATACAAGGAAGGGCAAATCAAAATGAACCTGCAAAGTGCTGCTCAGTATGCAAAACTCCTTCACACAGTGTTAAATCTCTCCAGAAGTCTCTCTCTCTCTTTCTCAGAATGCGTGGTGCAAAAATGTCACCAACAAAAAAAGGCAGGAAGCAGTCGCCTTTAAATAGCGCTCCCCCAGTCCCTTCCTGACTGCAAAACGCTCCCCTCAACCTGTCATTGCTAGCGGCAGGCGGTAAGGCAGGGGGCGCCACTCAATATCCAACAACTAAATTTTTCCCCCATTATGTTTAAGGGCAAGGAAAGTGTAATGGGTTACTTGTTGCTTAAAGTACTCCCCCCTTTGCTATATTATTAAATGTCACTCACGTTACTTTTATTATTTTGAAATCATTAATTAGTTGCAGGCTCTCAAGTAAGGTTGGTCTCTCTCTCTCTATCTGATAGGTTACTCTTATGCATCAATTATGGTGCGCATCTCTAAGCATCCTATGGAGCAGCTCCATTGCAAACAGCAAGGGCAACTGCTTCAGACCAGCCTGAGGGCTGCAGAACCAAGGGAAATGTTTGGCATGGGTAGGGAATTGGTTAGGAGATAGGAGACAGAAATTGGGGTAATGGGTGTGCACTCCATTGGCAGGATGTGTCTAGTGGGCAATGTTCCCTTTAAGTCATGCAGCCAGTGAGCCAGCTTTTAAATAGAAAGACTACGCATGTGCAGAATTTTGAATGTACTGCACAGCCCCTTAAAGGGGCCGCAGGCCCAAAATTAAATTACAGGAAACATTGCTAGTGGGGCCTCAGATTTTCACCATATTTATCAATGACTTAGATGAAGGAATTGAGAGCCGTACATCCAAGTTTGGTGATGATACTAAGTTAGGTGGCACAGCAAGTAGTGTAGATGGGAGCAGAAAGTTGCAAAGGGGCATCGATAAATTAAGTGAGTGGGCAAAACTGTGGCAGATGGAGTTCAATATGGGGAAATGTGAGGTCATCCACTTTGGACCTAAGAAAGATAGATCAGAGTATTTTCTAAATGGTAAGAAGCTAGAAACTGTGGAAAAGTAGAGAGATTCAAAGGTCCATAAACAGACATCACTAAAAGCTAATGGATAGTTACAAAAATAATTTTAAAATGCTAATGGAATGTTGCCTTTATTTCAAGAGGGATGGAATACAAAGGGATGGAAGTTGTGCTACAATTGTATACAGCTCTAGTTAGACCCCATCTGGAGTAGAGGGTTCAGTTCTGGGCATCGCACCTCAGGAAGGATATATTAGCCTTGGAGGAGGTGCAACACAGATTCATCAGAATCATACTGGGGGTAAAAGGATTAAATTATGAGGATAGGTTACATAGACTCGCCTTGTATTCCTTTGAGTATAGAAGATTAAGGGGTGATCTAATTGAGTCGTTTAAGATGATTAAAAGATTTGGTAGGGTAGATGAAGAGAAACTATTCCCACTGGTGGACGAGTCCAGAACAATGGGGCATAACCTTAAAATTAGAGCTAGGCCCTACAGAGGTGATGTCAGGAAGCATTTCTTCACAATAGCAAAATACTGCAGATGCTGGAAATCCGAAATAACAACAGAAAATGCTGGAAAAACTCAGCAGGCCAGGCAACATCCGTGGAGAGAATATAGAGTCGACGTTTCGGGTCTAACCCTTTTTCAAAAAGGGTTTGGCCCGAGACGTCGACAGCATTTCTTCACAATGGGTAGTGGAAATCTGGATCTCTTTCCCTCAAAAAGCTACAGGAAACTTTCGATTTACCGGCATCTAAATAACCGGAAATCTCGGTTAACTGGCAAAATTCAGGAGTAGGTTCAGGTAAGTTTTATTACTTGCCTTCCTTGATCTGTTGCTGTGCAAGGGTGTGGCTGCAGCTGTTGCTAAGCTACAGAGATGCTTGGAACTTGTGGCCATTGTTCTGAACCTGTTGCTAAGCAACAGGGTTTGTTGCTTTATTTGGAGCTCTCAGCTCCGTATCTTTTACTATAGCTTTCGGTTATCCGGAATTTTTGATGAACCGGCACCACGTCGGTCCCGTCGGTGCCGGATAAAAAAAAGTTTCCTGCATTGAGGATTTTATTTTAATTTTAATTTTTACATTTATTTCTTACTTTTTCTTTCTATTCTCTTCACTCTCTCAATCCAATTTTTATTTCACTCTTTATTTCTCTTTCTGTACCTGACTTGATGACATCAATTCACCCCCTTTAATTCACCCCCCTTCTCAATTCTTCCTGTGTTCGTTTCCCAATCCTTAAATTTCATTGGTTAAGGATTTCGCTTTCCCTGCTCACTCAGGTCCCAGATGTCCTGTTTCCCTTGCTGTGCCATTATCAGCTCGCACTTTCAGCAACATTGTGGGCAAAAGTATTTTGAGTTGAAGGATGCTGGGGCAAGTCTAACTAATGGCAGAGACCATTAGATGCCCTGCTATAGCAAATTCTGGCCCAAACAGCTCACAGTTATGTAACACCTTCAGCAAACAAAGTCCTAAAGCGGTTCACAGAGGCGTAAGGAAAAATAGATGATGTCCAACTGTGGTGTGTGGAGTATTTGTGTGAAATGGCTGAACTGTAATTGAGAAAAAATTATATTGTACCATTGTTTACACATTTTGGCTAATATTAGCAATCAGAAGAAAATATGGCTCCTAATGTATGCATGAAACTGGAAAACATATTGACTACTATCTGCTGGAAACAAAATCTACCGATTAATTTAGCAACCAGTTTTCATAATTTTCTCACCACAAATGCAGAGGGTTTCCTGGGAGGGATGAAGGTGTCTGGGGCAGGGGAGGCCGCAACTTTCCTTGTGTGGCGCAGAGGTATGCTTTGCTTATACTTACCTTGGACGACCTATTCTGTCTGCAGTCTGCTTCAGCCTGGAGGGAAAGCCATGATGGATTCCCCGCTCAGGTCCCACTTAAAATGCAGTCAGGGTCCTATTGATGTAATGACCCCAATTTGCAAAAATTCCTGCGACCCCCGCCTGCTTCAGGTGAGGCTTCACCTTCAGATTAAAATTGGAAATGGCGGGAAAGGCTTGGTTTCCGCCGGATGGGTAGGGTTAAAATCGACCCAATTACTTACAAAATAAATCCCATTTCTGGTTTATAAAAGTCACAGTCACAAACAGAGTTCAAAGTAGCTGAGTTCTGGTGTCATCTGCAGACCTGTTGGGGTGAAGCAAAATTTGCATATGTGGTTCTCATTCCATGTTAGATTTTAAAAAAGGAAAGACGCATGCCTGACTAGCGTCACAGAATGTGTAAAGGTGATAATGAAGTTCAAATTAGTGCTTGCACTCACCCGTAGAACAAGGTATCACCTTTGCTCAGTTAATTAATGGCACGGTTCCTTGGGGCACTTGCATCAGCATCATCTCTGAAGTCACAAGAGGCATGTTTTATCATTCTTGAGCGAGTTTAAGCCTCTTCCTCAGGGGTTCCACTTGCTCCTTGCCATAATCAGCAGACACCCACCTCCAGGCCAGTAATCTGGATATAGCACTGTAATCTCATAAGAGTACTTTGCCCTGTTTGATTCTCACTGCCTCCTGTGGTTTTCATATGCTGCAACACTGACAAAAAAAAACCAAGCTCTCATGATTTATTAAGCTGGAGAGAAACTGCTGGTGGTCGAAGCAAACATATTTTTATTCGAAATTAAAGGGACAGTTTTCAGCTGACTTCTTTCGGCTACAGCTTTCACTCACTCCTAGTGCTCTAATGCCCAGCGCAGATTCATCAGAACGATATCGGGGCTGTAAGGCTCGCAAAATTACATAATTTCCCCCAAAGTAAGAAAGAAGGGATATTGGACTGTTTGAAGGAAATATTGGGCCAAAGGGGTTTAAAAATCAAAACCCCAGGAAGATTTGGCTGGTTTAAAAGGCATGTTCAGACCTGTGAAAAACTGTGGCAAAGGAAGATGGGATGGGCCCCCGAGTTTGGATATTGGGCCATCTGGGAATGTCCTGGGCCACCCCAACCTTTACATAAAGACAATAGAGCCTGTTCCCGCTGAAACTCACAGAGCCAAAGTACATGAATAAAACAGTACATGCCCACAGCAACACAAAAGAAAGAACATGGCCCAACAGGAAACAACAATCAAACAGCAGTCCAAACCCAATCAGAGAGATTTCCAAAACGTTTTACATTTGTAAACTGGTTTCAAGGCAATCCTGAAACCAGTTAAAGGCCAATTAAGAATAGATGGACCATCCCCGAAGCTCGTTAAAGTTAGATGGGCCATCCCCAAAGCTCGTTAAAGTTTTAAAACATATTAAAAATAACGAGCCCGCCAAATTTAACAAAGAAACCAGAGATTTGGCAGTCATATAAGCCAGGCCTCAAACCAGTATAATTGAGGCCTGCTTTTTCAGTGAAACAGCACAGTTCAACGGATCATCATCAGAAGCCAGCACGTTCACGCTCACAGTACAGTTCATCACCAGAGAAGAAGAAAAGGAGATCGCGGCAACCGAAGGCCTCAAGAAACCAACAACTACCAATATTACCACCAACCAGGTAATACTGGGCCACCGCAACCAACAAGAAATCAACCACCGAAAATTCAAAAATTAAAGACTTGTTTCCACTCTACAGTGGGTAAGATTTTGATACAAAAGACCCTAAAACTTAGCCTAACCAAAGAAAATTGGGTACTTACCCGATACATCCAAACTACGCAGCTAACCGCATCAGCGGACAAACCCAAACTGAAGACCCAACGCAGGTGCAGTCTTCTACCATGTCCGAGGTACGGCAGGCCCCAACTGCCACAACTAAGGAGAACCCCAAAATTGAGAACCTCTACAATCTGTCAAGAAAGTCGTTTGGTGAGCATTTCCTGGTCCTCTGGATTTCAACCTAGTTAGGATAGTGGGGTTGGGAGGGTAAGGGATTTTTGTCTATTGTAATTCTCCCTCACATATTCCAAGTGTTCCCCACCCTTTTAGAGCATAAGTTTTATTGTATTGTATACTTTTCTGTCTCAAAATAAAGATCTCAATTCTTTTGATCAACCCAGGTGTCTGTTGCAAGTTCATTACAACCCCCAAATAAGTCCAAAGTCTAGAACAAAAAGGGAGCGGGAGCGATTCGAACCGCTCAAGGGAGTCAGAGGTGAAGCTGACCAAACCCCCACACGCCACCCCTTACAGGCTGAAAGGGTTAAATTATGAGGACAGGTTGCATAAATTTGGTTTGCATTCCCTGGAGTTCAGAGGCTTGAGGGGTGATTGAATCAAGATGTTTAAAAAGAAAAAGGGATTTGATAGGGTAGATACAGAGGGGGTCATTTTAACCTAACCCGCCCCGGGGGAAACTTACCCGATCAGATCGGTTGCCCGTTATACACCCCGAAGTAAAATCCGGCAGCGTGTAAAACAGGCACCTATTTGATCACCAATCTCGTCGGGCACATTCATTTAAAATGACCCCCGGTGAAACTATTTCCTCAGGTGGGAGAATCCAAAAAAAGGGGCATAATCCTAAAACTACAAGTAGGGTGATCTGATCGAGGCATTTAAATTTTAAAAGGATTCTATTTCCTCTGATGGGGGAATCAAGAACGAGAGGGCATTATCTTAAAATTAGAGCTGGGCATTTTCACACAAAGGGTATTAGAAATCTGGAACTCTGTCCCCCAAAAGGCTGTGGATGCTGATATTGAAATTTTCAAGACTGGGGTTGATAGCTTTTTGTTATGTAAGGATAAAAAAGAAAGACTTGCATTTATTTAGCACTTTTCATGACTGCCAGAAGTCCCAAAGCGCTTTACAGCCAATGATGTACTTTTGAAGTGTAGTCACTGTCGAAACGTGGCAGCCAATTTGCGCACAGCAAGCTCCCACAAAGAGCAACGTGATAATGATCAGAGAATCTGTTTTAGTGATGTTAGTTGAGAGATAAATATCGGCCAGGACACCGGGGATAACTCCCCTGCTCGTCTTTGAAATAGTGCCATGGGACCTTTTACATCAACCTGAGAGAACAGACTTGGTTTAGCGTCTCATCTGAAATCAGCTTTTTCACTGGAATTGGAGATTATCGGTATCAACCAATCAGATAATTTGGAAGGTAGAACTGCAGTATGTCAGAATCAGATAGGTTGGACCTTAAAATTGGAACCGATCAGTCGTTGCTTTTTCTCCACTGTTTGTTGCACACAAACTTCAAGCAAAAAAGTTGAAAATGAACTGTTGGTTTTCAAGAGTCCCAGTTACAGCAGCATTTATTTAGTGTTTGTCCCCAAATAAATTATGGCTAACAAATAAGCTGCTAAAGAGCAATTTCTAAAAATGTTTTATTTTCTTAAAAAGGAACTTGGCGGGGAATGCCTGACTAATGCCTTATGTGAAGATTTCTGTCTTTGATACTGGTTGCAGCTGCTTTTTTGAGATAAGATGGATGTTCCCTGATATAAATATATTAACTGGATTTATTTGACAATTTCTGTCACTATGCTTGTGGAATTGCCATGGTTTGGAAATAAAATAGGAAGTGGGATTGGAGTAGGATGTGGTTTACTTAATTTAAAAAAAAATCTAAGGTGGATTCACACTCAGAATCACAGAAGGCTCCAAAATGCCAGTAAATGTATTAAAAATGCCCCCATAGAAAATAATTCTCAGCACTCACATCCCTCTACATAAGCTCTACATTACCACTGCTGCTAACTGTACTTTTGTGTCCTACAATATGTGTGCTGGAATGTTGGTATAAACCTGTAGCATAGGCCATGACAAGCCTATGTCCTACTGCACTCTCAGTCCAGCTCCTTGTTTTTACATGTCAGACATCTGTATTCAGAGGTACTTTTGAGCATTTTGGGGGGGGGGGGGCGGGGTGCGGATGAGATCAGTGGGCTGTGTTGGTTGAGAGAAGCCTAGGTCATTGCATGCTCCTCTTTTTTGGATAGTGCCATGGCATCTTTTACATTCACCTGACCAGACAGACAGCACCTCCAACAATGCAATACTTCCTCAGCATTGCGCTGAAGTGTCAGCCTGGATAGGGGCTTGATCTCGAAAGCTTCAGATTCAGAGGTGAGATTGCTACCACTAAGTCAAGGCAAATGGAATGTTGGCCTTTATTGCAAGGGAGTTGGGGGGATCAATTCAGTTGTTTGCGCCTCCCGTTAGCGCCTTAAGAGGGCGCTAATTGGGGCACAAAGCAACTAGCGCCCAATGTTTGCGCCGCTCGCGAAATTAACTAGACATTTTGCAGCGGCGCAAAACACTACCGCCACGCTCTCCTGCGCCGGCAGATCATGACATCAGTCAAGTGCGCAAAGCCCCGTTAGCGCCCCGGACCGGATATTGAGTGGCACCCCCTGCCTTACCGCCTGCCACTAGCAATGACAGGTTGAGGGGAGCGTTATGCTGTCAGAAAGGGACTGGGGGAGCGCTATTTAAAGGCGACCGCTTCCTGCCTTTTTTTGTCGGTGACATTTTTGCACCACGCATTCTAAGAGAGAGAGAGAGACTTCTGGAGAGATTCAACGCTGTGTGAAGGAGTTTTGAGTACTGAGCAGCGCCTTGCAGGTTCATTTTGATTTGCCCTTCCTTGTTTCGCCAGCACTCTGAGGTAGCGCCTCGCTCCTCGGCCTTTGCGCCTTAAGACAGGTGTGAAGCGCCTGATTTAGCACTCCAATCAACTCCAGGGGCGATAAAAGCCAAGTTTGCCGTCGGAGGTGATAATTAGCGCCAGGCGCTAAACTTTGCGCACAGCCGATAATGGCGCCCCAAACGGGGCGATACTGAATTTTTCCCCCTTGGAGTATAAAAGCAGGGAAGTCCTGCCTTGTACAGGGTATTGGTGAGACCACACCTTGAGTGCTGCGTATAGTTTCGGTCTCCTTATTTAAGGAAGGATATATTTGCATTGGAGGCAGTTCAGAGACGATTCACACGGTTGATTCCTGAGATGAGGGGGTTGACTTATGAAGAAAGGTTGAGCAGGTTGGGTCTATACTCATTGGAATTTAAAAGAATGAGAGGTGATCTTATTGAAACATATAAGACACTGAGGGGGCTCAACAAGGTTGATGCAGAGAGGATGTTACCCCTCGTGGGGAAATCTAGAACTCGGGGTCATAGTTTCAGTATAAAGGGTCGCCCTTTTAGAACTGAGATGAGGAAGAATTTCTTCTCTCAGAGGGTCATATATCTGTGGAATTCTCTGCCCTAGAGAGCTGTGGAGGCTGGGTCATTAAATACATTTAAGGTGAAATAGACAGATTTTTACAAGATAAGGGAGTGAAGGTTTATGGGGAGCGGGCAGGGAAGTGGCTTTGAGCCCAAGATCAGCCATGATCTTATTGAATGGCGGAGCAGACTCGAGGGGCCAAGTGGCCTATTCCTGCTCCTATTTCTTACGTTCTTATGCCTGATTACTTCAGATTCTAATTTTAAATAGTGACAATGCGCCTAACAAGAACATATTGATATTGACAGTGAGATGAACTGCACTTCCTTCACAGCCAAATAGGCTAAAACAGGCAGAGCATTAGCACTTTGTAACACATTCCTGATTAAATTTAAAGTGGCAGTGAGTAGAAAAATTGATGAGGTAAGATATTGGGAGCATTGAAGGGTGATTTTTGTGTTGCTACCGTTGCGTTTACAGCTAAAAACAGGACAATAGCGAGACTGAAATCATGTGGAAGATTGGCCCGCTGACTCACCACTGGTTGTCCACCAGTTCCAGTTTTTGAGCAGACCTTGACTTCGGCAGCCAGAGTTCCTGCCAAAAACAGGAGAGGGCTCTTTAAAAATGCAAATCAGGTATACCGACATTGTTAAGACGCCAATGCCATTTTCGCCTGTGCCCGCTTTGCTATCGCTATTTCATCAACCCGCTCACAAACCGTGGGTCGTACAAGTCAGGAAGCGGCCATTTGCAGTGGTATTTAAAGGGATCCTCAGCTGCAATAAGGGAAAGCTGAAGCAGGTCTGGCACTCATTTCTACTGCAGTCGCTTGTGTATTTTGAGCCTTACGGACTTTCAATATTTAATCTCTTTGCAGCTGTAGGTTCTGAAAAAATGTTTCCTGTCAGTATAAAACATAGTTCCCTTTCAGTTCCCATGCTTCCACCCCTCCCCTTTAAGGATGTGCTTCAGGCCCATCAAGATTGGCCACCTTGCCGGATTTATATCTGCCTACAAGGTGATGAGCTCACCCAATTCATTGTTAATGAAGCCCAACCATGAAAATTGATCGGGCCTCCCGCTGACTGCATTGGATGTGTGGAGTGAAAGCCCAGGCCACTGTCTGCCCGGTATACGCTGGAAGCACAAACCATGTCTCAAGTGGCCAAGTAGTTTTCTTATACTGCCCTATATGACTGGTGCACAAATGGGACCTGGTCTGGACCACTTCAGTAGGGCACATTCCTACAGTACTTAATAATATTGGGCATCCAAATTCTCTAAAACCGCATATTATTACTCATACTAAACCTATAGTCACCAAGCATTAATGCCCTGCTATGAACATCATCATAAAAATATGTAAGAACCATGATTGGCATAAAAATGGCTAAAATAAACTTACTCCGCCCACATACAAGTGAAACAATAACAGATACCAGGGAGTTAGTTCAAAGCCGTGTCCTAATCTCACAGATTGGAGGAACATTAGAAACCAGTAAAACATTATGAGGGGAAAATTCAGTTGCTTTACGCCTCCCGTTTGCGCTCTAAGAGGGCGCTAATGGGGCGCAAAGCAACTAGCACCCGGGCGCGGCGATGTTTGCGCCGCTCGCAAAATTGACCAGACATTTTGCGGCAGCGTTAAACACTACCGCCACGATCTCCTGTGCCCGCAGATCATGATGTCAGTTGAGTGTGCAATGCCCCGGTAGCGCCCCGGACCAGATATTGAGTGGCGCCCCCTGCCTTACCGTCTACCGCTAGCAACGACAGGTTGAGGGGAGTGTTTTGCAGTCGGGAAGGGACTGGGGGAGCGCTATTTAAAGGCAACCACTTCCTGCCTTTTTTTGTCGGTGACAGTTTTGCACCACGCATTCTGAGAGAGAGAGAGACTGACTTCTGGAGAGATTCAATGCTGTGGTGGCGATTTTCCCACTGGAGGCGAGATGGAGGCGGGTTTCAATTTGGGTGGGTTTGTAACTCGCCTCCACTGATAGGTTTAAAAATTTTGCGATTTTCCCATGATTGGCCACTTGATTTCAGAGGTGTGGGATGCCCTTGCTCAATTAGGGTTTTGGGACTGAAACTCGCCTCTGTTGACAGCACTTTTCCAGTCTGATTTTATGGCTTCTTGTTCCCTTGGCTCACTCCACAGCATTTCTGCTTCTCCTGCACCACCTCCAACATCTTTTGAGATACCTATGTCCAATTCCAAGGCAAGGGCCTACCCGAGGCTCTCAGACGAGGCACTGCAAATGTTATTTGAGGGGGTGAGAGCTAGCATGGAGGTACTTTTCCACTCATCTTGGAGGAAGAGGCCTGCCAAAGAAACCAAGGCTGTGAGGGTACAGCTGGTAAGGGATATTGTGGTGTATGTAACCTGTTCCACCTTAAGAGAACTACCTTAAGAGATGTACTACTTTCTCTTAGCTGCTGTATACTGTAATACTGGTGGTGACCACACCGGTATATAAGTGTTGTGTAGGGATTTGCTGGGCAGTTCAGCCCTGACCTCCGAATAGTAAAGACCTGTTAAAGTTATTCTCGTGGTCTGTGTCCAGTGATTTATAATAAGCATAACTGGGACACACAGACTTAACAGTGGCGACGAGTCCGATCTTACCCTGCGGCAGTTTTACATCCAAGGCAGCTTCGTCCTCAGAACGGGCGTCGAGAAGAGGCATCCGCCCTCATCATCCTGCTGAGCACCATCGCACGGGAGGCATCGAGAACCTGGGTTAAAAAGAAAAATTCTGACCACGAAGCCCTCCATCAGCGACAGGCAGTGATCATCCCTTCTACCACGGTGGTGGGTAAGCCGATCAGCGACACGAGCAGAAAGTCGGCCGCGTTGACTGTGGAGTGGGGGAGGGAAAACGGAGGAAAAAGGGCGGAGAACTCGACCACGGCCGGTGAAAAGGGCCGGGCTGCAATCGAGGCCGAGAGGCGCAGCGACGGGGGCAGCTTAAGGCAAGAGAACCGCTGGGGAGGCGAGAACGGCAGCAGCACGGCAATCGCCATTGCAGCCAGTGGGGGAAGAAGGCAAACACGGGAATCCGCCATTGTAGTCGGCGGGGGAAGAAGACGCGCGCGGGAAAGACCGCCAAGCGCGGGAAGCCGCCATTTTAGTAGGCGGGGGAAGAAGACAAGTGCGGGAAGCCGCCATTTTGAGAAAAAGAAAAATTAAAAAACTTGCAAGGATGCCTAAACATGGGAACATTAATACCTTTGATAGCGATATCGAAGGTTGGACCACGTATGTAGAATGCATGGAAGTTTATTGTAAAGCAAATAAGGTACCAGATGATGAGAAAGCACTAACCTTATTATGCTCAATGGGTGCGAAGACATACGGGCTATTGAAGCACCTTCTATCACCAGATAAACTGACGGATCATACTTTCGCGAATATTGTTACTGTCCTGAAAAATCATTTAAACCCCACACCGCTGATGATAGCGGAACGATTTAAATTTTACAGAAGAACGCAGCTGAAAGACGAAAGCAACGCTGAATTTTTAATGGAACTGCGTAAGCTATCAAAGTACTGTCAGTTTGGAACAAGACTAGCAGATGAGCTGAGAGATAAATTTGTGTGTGGATTGTTAAAAGAAGGAACACAAAAGCGACTGTTTGAGGAGAATGATCTTACGCTTGATAAAGCTGTCACTATTGCAGCATCGCACGAAGCCGCAGCGAGAGGCACTGTGGAAATGCAGCTACGATCACCGGAACTCAGCACCAATCAAATGGTCTTGGGTACAGTAAAATGTTATCGTTGTGGAAAGACAACGCACGATCAGAACCAGTGCTGGTTCAAAAATCAGGAATGCAGAAAATGTGGCAGGCTTGGTCACATAGCTAAAGTATGCCGGTCAGGAAAGAAGACCAGCAACAAAAAGTCACCGCAGGAAAAGTACAGAAAGGTACACAAGGTGACAGTTCGAACGAACAGAAGTCAAATTCAGACTCCAGCAGTAATGAACTGGGTAGTCTAAGAGTACACAATGTTGGTAATGAAGCAGACCTCCAAACAATCTGGGTCACACTTCAGATAGCAGGAGTCCAAGTGAAGATGGAATTGGACACTGGATCGGCATTGACGGTCATGAATAAGCAAGATTACAAAAGGTTATTCCCACATATTCCCCTACGGGATACAGAGATTGTATTGAAAACATACACGGGGCAAAGAGTATACCCCATCGGGAAGACAGAGGTAAAGGTGGTCCACAAGGGCAAAGAAAGCCGAGGAATGGACTTATATGTGCTACCTGAGGGAGGTCCACCACTACTGGGACGGGAGTGGATTAGGAAAATAAATATGGACTGGCATTCCTTAAAAGCACTAACGGTAGATTCCGGTAAAAAAAAGATGTCAAACCTAAACGATTGTCCAGAATATTGGACGATGCTAAAGAGGTGTTCCAACAGGGACTGGGAACACTGAGAGGAATTACGGCAAGCATCAAGGTTGAAGAACATGCAAACCCAAAATTTTTCAAAGCCAGACCGGTACCTTATGCGATGCGACCTGCTGTGGAAGCTGAGCTGGAAGGGCTAGAACGTTCAGGAGTACTGTCTAAGGTAGACTGGAGTGAGTGGGCCACGCCCATTGTCCCCGTCATGAAGCGTTCATCGAGCAACAAGCCGGGGGAACCGGGGAAGGTTCGCATCCGTGGAGATTTCAAGATCACTGTTAATCCGGTGCTTCACACGGTGCAGTATCCGCTTCCGCGGATTGAGGATATCTTCGCTTCGTTGTCTGGCGGGAAACACTTCACCAAGATAGACCTGGCGCAGGCGTACTTACAGATGGAAGTTGAGGAAGAGTCACGCCAGTATCTCACGATCAACACGCATAGAGGCTTGTACCGGTATAATAGACTGGTTTTTGGAGTGGCATCGGTTCCAGCAATTTGGCAGAGGGCCATGGAGCAGGTATTACAGGGAATTCCAGGCACACAATGTTACCTGGACGATATTCTGATTACAGGAGATGATGACGAGGAACACCTTGCAAATTTGGAACTGGTGCTCACCAGATTGAAAGAATATGGACTTCGAGTTAATCGCCAGAAATGTGAGTTCTTTCAGAAGCGGATCTCGTACTGTGGTCATGTCATTGGCCAGGAGGGGCTTCATAAGTCTCCTGACAAGATCGAAGCTGTTGTGAAGGCTCCCGCTCCGGATAATGTATCCCAGTTGAGGTCGTTCCTAGGGTTGATTAACTATTACCATAAGTTTCTGCTAAATTTATCCACGGTGCTGCACCCGCTGAACGCTCTTTTGCAGAAGGGAGTACCATGGAAGTGGAGCGAGGACTGTAAGAGGGCCTTTCGCAAAAGCAAGGCATTGATCACCTCAGAGGAAGTGTTGGCTCACTTCAACCCAACGCTGCCTATTCGGTTGGCTTGTGATGCTTCTCCATATGGTATTGGGGCAGTACTTTCACACAAGTTGCCAAATGGCCTGGAGAGGCCAGTTGCGTTCGCATCCAGATCATTGACCTCCGCTGAGCGCAACTATGCTCAGATAGATAGGGAGGCTCTCAGCCTTGTGTGGGGAGTAAAGAAGTTTAATCATTACCTGCAGGGCCAAAAGTTTACGCTTCTGACAGACCACCAGCCGTTGGTATCCATTTTTAACCCTAAGAAGGGTGTTTCGGTGATGACAGCACAGAGACTCCAGAGATGGTCCCTTTTCCTAGGGGCACATCAATATCAGATCGAATTCAAAGGTACAAAGCAGCATGCTAATGCTGATGGGCTGTCGCCCTTGCCACTACCTACAGAGGAGGAGGCACCGACGGTTGACCCTGTTGAGTTATTTCACTCGACCATCATCGAATGTTTACCAGTCACCAATGCAAGTATTGAAAGAGAAACCAGGAACGACCCGACACTGTCCCGGGTCTACGAAGTGACAGTGAAGGGATGGCCAGCACATGGTGATCCACTGTTACCGGCATTCTCAGCAAGACGAGAACAGCTGTCCGTCTGTCAAGGAACATTGATGTATGGAACAAGGGTGATTATTCCTCCTAAGTTAAGAGAGAGAGTTCTAAAGGAACTGCATGAAGGTCATCTGGGGGGAGTCAAGATGAAAAGCCTTGCTAGGGCTTATGTGTGGTGGCCGGGTATCGACCAACAGATAGAGGATCTGACGAAAAGCTGCTCAGGGTGCCAAAAAGTGCAAAATGCACCTCCGATTGCACCGCTGCATCCATGGGAATGGCCTTCAACCCCATGGCAACGTGTACATATTGACTTTGCTGGTCCATTCATGGACTCCATGTTTTTAATTGCGGTGGACGCACATTCTAAATGGCCAGAAGTGATTAAGATGACTACCACTACCTCGGAAAAGACGATCGCGGTGCTAAGAACGATATTTGCGAGAAATGGATTGCCAGAACAAATATGTTCAGACAACGGACCGCAGTTCGTGTCAGAAGAATTCCAGAAATTCACGAAGAAGAATGGGGTGAAACATTATAACTCTGCCCCATATCATCCGGCTACAAACGGGTTGGCCGAGAGATTTGTACAAACGTTCAAAAAAGCAATAAAGGCCATGAGCGAAGATCAGATTCCACTACAACACAAGGTGGACAAATTCCTACTGGCATATCGAAACGCCACTCATGCAGTGACAAACCAAAGTCCTGCCATGATGTTCTATAACAGGAGGTTGCGGTCCAGGTTGGACTTGTTAAAACCAAATGTGCGGAGGGAAGTTGAAAACAAACAGTTCCAGCATATAAATAACAAGACCACTCGGAGTTTCGAAATAGGACAACCAGTGTTAGCCCGGGACTATAAAAACGAGAAATGGCAATCTGGAACAATTCAGGCCAGACAAGGACCCCTGATGTACACGGTAGATATTGGTGAAAATGTAATACGGCGTCATGCTGACCAACTGGTAGAATCGAGAACAAGGGTCGAACCCATGGTTACGGCAGGGACAACCGTGGAAGAAGTTAGTGAACCTGAAGCATCTACCTCAGAAGTGAATGTACCTGATGATGATGTCCAATCCATAAGAGACCAACTAGATGAGTCACCCCAGCAACGAGAATCAGAGACCCCTGAAAGGCGTTATCCAACTCGAATCAGGAGGCCTCCTCAGAGACTGAATCTTTGAACTGTTTTGCATGAAGTTGTATATATATATGTTATTATGTTATGTTAAATGGGGATATAACTGTTAAGCTAAAAAGAGAGGATTGTGGTGTATGTAACCTGTTCCACCTTAAGAGAACTACCTTAAGAGATGTACTACTTTCTCTTGGCTGCTGTATACTGTAATACCGGTGGTGACCACACCGGTATATAAGTGTTGTGTAGGGATTTGCTGGGCAGTTCAGCCCTGACCTCCGAATAGTAAAGACCTGTTAAAGTTATTCTCGTGGTCTGTGTCCAGTGATTTATAATAAGCATAACTGGGACACACAGACTTAACAGATATAACCTCCAGATCTGTGTGCAGATTGGGAGACTGTTTCTGTGTATTGATGAAATGCCATCCCTGTTGGAAAGCATTAAAATGATTTGAAGCCAAGATGTTGGCATTATGCCATCTGTTCTGTCGCCTTAGGCAGCTCCACATTGCGGGCACCGCCACACTTGCATTGTCTGGTTAGTGGCCTGAGTGAAAGGAGGCCAGAGAGTCATGTCCATTGTCAATGAAGTCCTAGGATGGAACCAAGGACATGTGCCAACTTGGGCAACCTATGCAAATCTGGCCATGATAAGTTCATGCCTTGCATCCCTGGCAGCCATGTGCTTGCGTGCTGCCACTGTCGCTGGTCGATACACTGGCGCGCTGACCTCCTCTTGCTCCTCCTCCTCCTGCTCCTCCTCCTCCAGATCCTCCTCAGCCTCCTCCTCCTCATCTTCATCTGAGGAGGGCTGGAACTGAGCCGCTTGCTCATCAGGAAGCTGCAAGCTACAATGCTGTGCGATGTTGTGCAGTGTACAGCAGACCACAACCATTCTGGAGACCCTGTATGGTGTATACTGCAGGGCTCCACCTGATCAGTCAAGGCAACGGAAGCACATCTTCAACAACCCAATGGTCTGCTCTATGATGGATCTGGTCAAAGTGTGGCTAGCGTTGTATTGCTCTTGAGCCTCGTTAGCTGTCCTCCTGATCGACGTCATTAGCCACTTCTTCAGGGGATAGCCTTTGTCACCAAGGAGCCATCCATTAAGTTGGTTTGGTGGATTGAAAAGCGAGGAACATTAGAGTGCCGCAGGATGAAAGAGTCATGGCAACTACCACAGAACTTGGCGCAAACATGCAAGAACTCCTTCTTGTGGTTACACACCAGCTGTACGTTGAGGTAGTGGAAGCCCTTTTCGTTGACAAAGATAGCTGGGTTGTGATGGGGTGCCCTAAGGGCCACATGTGTGCAGTCTATGATGCCCTGCACCATTGGCATGCCTGCCATATTTGCCAATCCAACCGAACGGGCGGTTATACTTGCTTGATCTGGATTAAATTGTGGGCCTTAGCAAAAAGGGCATCGGTAACCTGCATGATGTAACTGTGGGCACCTGACTGGGAGATGCCACTGATGTCTGCTGATGATCCCTGGAAGGAGCCTGAGGCAAAGAAGTTGAGTGCGGTGGTGACTTTGACAGCCACTGCTAAGGGGTGTCCACCCGTTCCTCTGGGCACCAGGTCTTGCTGCAGCAGTCCGCAGATCTCTCGGACAACCTCTCGTGAAAGTCTCAACCTCCTTTGGCACTGCTGCTCACTCATGTTGAGGTAGCTCATCCTCTGTCTGTAAACCCTCTGTGGGGGGTATCTCCTACGGTGAGGTGCCTTGATGCACTGGTGCCTTCTGCCCTGTGCAGCATCAGGTGACTGAGCAGGAGGTTGGGGCTCCTGCTGATGTTGCTGCTGAGCTGCCTGGTTCTGCTGCTGCCGTGGATGGTCCTCATCCTCATCTGAGGTCCATGGTGAAAGAAAATGACTGGTTCCATTCTGCTTGTAGATGCCTCCTTTGGGGAAGCACTCATTGCAAGCGGGGAGAGGGTCTTCCAAGGAGGTCCCACAGTTGATGGAGTCAAGCTGCAGCACCTCTGACTTCGGAAGGCCTTCTAAAAGTGCTCAGAGACCTTTTAAAGCCAAGGTCTGGCACCTGCAAGTAATCCTTTCTGCAGTAAACGATGTCTTGTTAGGCCTGCTGCTGTGAGGAGGCCACCCACGAGTCAACCCGCCAGGTTTACCTGGCATGGTTCAGGAGTTGCGTAGAGCACGCCGAAATGCTGGGAAATTCACGAGGGCCTCTCAAAATAGGCTTAGAGAGGCCCTTAACAAGCATTTAAGGAAGTTAATTAGCGCAATGGCCAGCTGGAGGCGGGATCGTTTCCCGACCTCCAAAACCGGCACTGGCAAAATCCCACGGAGGCGGGTTGGAGGCAGGTTCCGAACCCGATCTGTTTGAAACTAATTTTCCCGCCTTTCCCAACTCCAAACCCGCCTCCTCCAATGTCAGAAAATCGCCCCCTTTGCAGGCTCATTTTGATTTGACCTTCCTTGCATCGATTTAAAAGAGACTGTGGGGGCTGCACTCTGAGCTCTTTCCTTGGGTCTCTCCATTGTTCTTTCCAGCAGAATTGATGTACTAGTTCTCCAGGCCGAGATTCAAGGCTGCAATGAGCAGGGTGTGGATGGAGAGCAAGATCGACCCACCCCTTTAAGAACTGGCCGGCGCCAGTGTGTCTGTGTTCCATTGCTGACTGACATCACATGAGCTTCGCCAGCGCTCTGAGGTAGCGCCTCGCTCCTCGGCGTTAGCGCCTTAAGAGAGGTGTGTAGCGCCTGATTTAGCAGTCCAATCACCTCCATGGGACGATAGAAGCCAAGTTTGCAGTCAGAGGCGATAAACTTTGCGCCCGGCCAATAATTGCGCCCCAAACAGGGTGATACCAAATTTCTCCCCTATACCTTCTCAACCCATCAATTGGATTCTAACCTTATTTCTCACTGCATGCATTATTTTATATACAACCTTAATGTAATTTGAGTTTGTTTTGAGAACCCTTTATTCTAATAAGTACTTTTGCAATCACAAAAAACAAACATACTGGCGTTCTGCCGTTTTGTTCATGAATCATTTTTTTATCAGTGTGTCATAAAATTCAGTGGCAACAAGAAATTGCAAACTGTAACAAGTTCTTCTCGTAATAAAATATGTTAAAAAAAATGACATCAATTTTAATTAAACATGTGCTGCATAATGCAGTCAGGGAAAGCACTAAATATTTGCCACAACCTCAATCATTGGTATTTTTAAAGAAATCGCTCATACTATCACAGTGTGTCGCCTGATTTTTTATAATCCCATTGGAACTGAAACCAGTCCCAAACATATTGACACACCAACCACTGCCCATACCTTCCATTTTCCCTTCTTCCCCACTTTGAGCTGAGTCCCAACTGCAACTGAGTCAGAATTCAGACTGCCCTACACTACATACTAAGTGAACAAAATTAATCCAGTAATATTACTGTAAATTATTATTTTTCAGATCAATATATTTTTTGGTCATGAGCTATTTACATTGGAATGTGTTGACTTCCCCACGTAATTACTAAAACAGTTTCTGAATATATATACCCGAGTGTAGCTTTAAAACGCAAGTACTTCTTAAAAATTACAACTAGTGCTCTACAAAGCATATCTCATTCGCAAGTTTGTGTTCCCCAACCCAGCTCCTCCCACCCCTGTGGAATAACAGCAATATATTAGCCATTTTAAAGACAAAAGTGCATTAGAATATTTAAGAGTCAAACAATTACAGGAAGAGACTATTTGAACCACTACAAATATCAAATGGTACAATTCAAGCTCTACTGTTGCTGATGAGCTCACTGAACTCTTCATCTACCTCAAAGGGATTCTACAGCTTTTGTAACTTTAATTATCGATGGGGTTGCATCTGTTAAGTAACTTCTAAAGGGCAATGTCCTTGACCCAGTTGTAAACCACGGGGCTGGGCATAATGACCAGAATAATCCCATACTTCAGGAAGATGAAATCCAAAAGTATTATTTTTCTGTTGTTGCCAATGTGAGAGAAAGGGCAGGGATTCATAGCTTGAGGCAATATGTATGTGCAAGTCTAAATCTCTTATAATTCATAAACAGCTGGCGAAGGCAGTCATGTACAATCAAAATCCATGTTTTCTTTGTTGAGACGGCTAAAGAGTTACAGATTTTAATCTAAGAGCACACTCAAAATAAATGTAACTCAACACAGTGCGCTGATGAAAGTTTTGTGTTTGCTGACCCTTTGAGTTACAGTTTCAGCGATGCATAACCTCGAAAATGGCTTGGAGAAGAGAATTTGTATTGACTGTAAAGATGGGACTTGCTTTGGGGCATGTTCATATTCTACAGAAATCCCTCAGCATATTAATTTTGTGTTCTGAAATATTGGACATTAAAAGCTAGGGATATTGTACTTGATGCTAGAATGCCAATATATGTGACTTTTACCAAGTTCAGCTGAAGGGGCAACAGAACCAAACTTACAACTGAGGTTAAACTGAAAAGTCACCTTTATGTTTTTGGCTGTGTCCACTCCAGTGATAGCGTAGATGTCAGAAATAGTATCCTTCCACGTGTCTAGTGAACACGAACATTTTGAGAACTAGGCCTGTATCACTCTGCTTTCTTCTTGGTGCATCATGTAACAATGGACAGGAAATCAATGTGGGAAATATTTTCCGCTTTGGGAATATCAAACTGAAAAGTGTTCATTTTCAGGACCTTTAGGAGGTTTGTTTCAAATCTTTTGTACATGCACAATTAAAGATGAAAAATGTAAAAACAATGTTCAGAAAAAGGCATCCACCTACCAAAGGAATCGCTGTTTCAAGACATATTGAAATATTAAGGCAAATCTGAAGCATTGAAAAATCAGTACCCCAAAAAAATGAGAAATATTTCCAACCCTCTGCGTCTATTGTGCTGTATTCTGAAGGGGAGGTGGGGGGAAAGATTGCCTCATGTGTATAATGAGAAAACAACAATCACAAACCTTAATTACATTAAAAAAAATTACAGCACAAAAGCCACCCTTGTTGCGGGAAGTCTAGAACAGCATATTATGTGGGAAGCAAAAAATGTGTGGCTGTGCAGATGAAATATTCATGTTTCAGGGTCGATTATGCAGCAAGTCTGTCAATAAAAGTAAAATTTCAATAGTGTACGTGATCACAAAAATTATGCAGGATTAAAAATGACTGCAGGGTTGTTACATAGGTTTATACAGGGTTTACAACTAAAGGATGCATAGCTGTGAAATGGAATTACAAGTTTTATTCAATGGTTATAAAGAGCATGTAAGATCAAATAACATGCACTTTAAAGTCAAATAACAGTCAACCTATAACTCCTGATTACCATTGAGGTAGATTTGTGTCAAAAAGGGGAAGTGGCTGCAGGGACTGTCACTGAGTACCCTGGAAGGAGAGTACGCCTCATGGTGGACTTGCCTCTTGTTAAATCGCTCATGAGGACCCGGATTAAATGCTGGTGATGAGTAAGCCTGGTATGTGGCATTGGATTTGGTCAGCTAAAATATTAAGGTAGCATGATACAAGCTGCCATGTATGGATCCTTCCTTCTTCTTCTTCTTAGGCAGTCCCTCGGAACCGAGCATGACTTGCTTCCACATTAAAAATGAGTTCTCAGGTGACTCATGAGTCCAATGCGGGACCTACAGTCTCTGTCACAGGTGGGGCAGACGGTGGTTGAAGGGGCGGGTGGGTGGGGTGCTTGGGTTGACGTGCGCTCCTTGCGCTGCCTGCGCTTGGCTTCCACTTGCTCCCGGTAAAGAGACTCGAGGTGTTCGGCGCCTTCCCGGATGCTTCTCCTCCACTTTGTGCGGTCTTGGGCCAGGGATTCCCAGGTGTCGGTGGGGATGTTACACTTTTTCAAGGAGGTTTTGAGGGTGTCCTTGAAGCGTTTCCTCTGCCCACCTGGGGCTCTCTTGCCGTGCCGGAGCTCCGAGTAGATCCTGCCACCACACTGAAAGCAGATACCCATCATATAGCCAATGAAGAAACTCGTAGGGCTCGAATTTCCAAGCCCCGTGGAGGCGGGTTTGGAGGCAGGAGTGGTGGAAGTATTGCAGAATTGGGGGGCAGTAACCCATCCCGCCCCCAACCCGCCCCCGTGCCAATGTCCCAGGAGGCGGGTATCCGACCTGTGCTGGGAGCCGCCTCCCCGAGGCGGGAAGGGGATTAGTGCCAATTAACAGGTAGTTAACAGGCAGTTTTTTGCCTAATCCCTATTTTTAGCCCTAACGTGTGGGCTTCCCGACGGCTCCGAACCACGCCAAGTTAGCGAGGTGGACCGTCGGTCTGAAGAAGTTGGAAGGGTCGAGATGTCCATTGTGCAGGTGAGTGATGGGTGCATGTGTGCAGAGGTAAGTGTAAAGTGTTTTAATAAGTTTTACCTTCTCCTGCAGGCTTCCTTCCTTCAGTTCTCGGGAGTCCCTCAGTTCACCGGCACAGAAAGCAGAATGGCCGCTGTCAAAAGCTGCAGCATTCTGCTTTCTGGTCTGGAGAGATCTCTAACTGAGTCTGAGTAGAAGGACTCAAGTTAGAAGACAGATTGTCAGTGTTTGACAGCTTCACAGAGCTGTCAAACATTGATTTTTCATCTGCCAAAAAATCTTGACAGAGGAAATGTCAATCGCTGACGTCACCAGTAACCAGGTGTCCCTTAATTGGCCTGCTGAGCCCGCTGGGTGGGCTTAACAAGGTCACTCAAGGGAAAGTAGCGTGGGTTGGCCACAAGTTGATGGAGGCGGGACTACAACCCAAAAAGTGGGAGTCCCGCCTCCAAAAGCTCCCCATTGACAAAATCCAGCCCAAAGAATTGGTACCACTGCTACTTTGGAAGGCATTACCTGGAGACCAAAATGAGAACACGCACTCGTATATCCAAGACTTGGTGCCTGTCATGGCTGGGCTGCAAAGAAGCAAGTAGCTGCTGCTGTGCTGGAAACACTGTGCAGTGAGAAATGGTGTGTGTCCATGTTTGCTCAGCGGGATGGTGGAAGTGCACTCACTCAACTTATGATGGGTTATACTGCTCACCATGCTGCCTGTGAGGAGCTCCTGGTATCCGCTGTGTCCACCAAGTGAGGGCTCAAACCTGGACTTGTTACTTGTTTGATGACCAACTAATGGCTATCTTTCTTTTGGGGTAAGCAGCTCTCTTTGGGGTCAAGGTGGATCCAAGCTGACATACCTGGTTCGAGAAGCTCAGAACCAAGTCAACCCACTCTGGCCGACTGTAATGAGATCGCTGAACCAAAGAGGTCTGCAATGCTCCCGAGCACTGTTGATCATAAATCTACCATCTTGGCTCACTAATGGAGCTTGGAATGGTAGACATCGACTCTTCCCACTCAGCTCCAGATCACACTGAAAGCCAGTGACCCAAGAGGTAGAATGTTCCTAGTTGGACAAGCTGTGGGAATCAGTTCTAATAAGCTGCACAGTTTCAGCTGGTTAAACACTAATGCTACCTATGTAGCACTTAAGGGTTGCTAAGTCTTGGCTCTGCTCAAGCACGCCGTAGACGTTTGGACTTGGGTAAGTAGGATATGTCTCTATGGTGAGAGATTGCAGTCCAGTTGAGTGTATATTTCTCAGTAACCTTATCTGGAGTCTCCGAAATGTGGTGATAGGTTTCTGCATGTTAGGTGCTTGGCTGACCAAAAATTCAAATGATATAATACTTTTGTCCTGCATGTCATTGGGTTTATCATGACCAATGCCATGGGAGGTCTGCTAATAATATAAATATTTTCATCGATGTATATATTTCCCATTTTTTTAAAAACAATTTTTAATGCTCTTAATGCTGTATTTTTAATGCAGTAGTATACACATTTTTAAGCTCATCCATCAACACCCCTCTATTTGAAGTTTTTGTTATATCTCCATTTCTATGCTTTGTCTTGAGCATTATCTCCTCCTGTTTCTTTTCTCTTCAACCATTTGCTCATTATTCTGCATAAAGGTATTATCCATTCACTCCCAAAAAAATTCAGTTGAACTGAATCCCAATTATTGCTTCTACATCTTGGACCAACAGCTTAACTTCCCATCTGGTTGTGTACAGAGGATTTTGACTGTTTTTATTAAAAAGAGAGGGAAAGTAAACAGAACACACAGAGATCAGCTCAGTTTCTTTTTCATCAACTATATGCATCGTAAGGGGTTCAGAAGACATCATAAACTGTAAAAGCAGAATTAAAGGTAATTTATTCGAATACAAAATCCAGAGATGTGTTGTATCTTTGGAACACATCCCAATCTGGACCATTCTTTATAAAAGACCAGTTGGACTTAGGAGGTTCATTTTTTTTATTTGTTCATGAGATGTGGGCATAGCTGGCAAGGCCAACATTTATTGCCCATCCCTAATTGCCCTTGAGATGGTGGTGGTGAGCCATCTTCTTGAACCGCTGCCGTCCGTGTGGTGAAGGTAATCCCAGCGTGCTGTTAGGGAGTGCCAGGATTTTGACCCAGTGACGATGAAGAAACGACAATATATTTCCAAGTCAGGATGGTGTGTGACTTGGAGAGGAACTTGGAGGTGATGGTGTTCCCATGCACCTGCTGCCCTTGTCCTTCTAGGTGGTAGAGGCCGCGAGTTTGGGAGGTGCTGTCGAAGAAGCTTTGGCTAGTTGCTGCAGTCCATCTTGTATTCTAATTTTGGCAAGTTTTTTTGCCAATGGGAGATCTCATGCCAGATAGGACAGATGGTTGACTCCTGCTATCAAACATAGTGATTAAACTGCAATACCACAGTACTGTATTATGTTTTAATTCACAGCATGTTACAGGTTATAGCATACCCTGTGTATATTATAACTGCGTAATGGTTTGAAATGCAGAGAAATATTTAGGTATTAACTTTCTTTTTTTCTAAGCACAGGGACATGACACCAGACAAATATTTTCATTCAGTGGACAATAAATAGTGATATGGCACTTGAATGAAAACAATCCCAAACCACTGGGTAACTTCATCACCATGTCATAGCAACTGTGGAGGCAAAGGAAAACATTTTAAAAGTGTTCAGCCAAACACAAGTAGGATCAAATTAATTAACCCTTAGGAAGAAAAAACAGAGATACAATCAGTTTTGTTTTTGTGTAAGAAGTCTCTGCCACATGTGTAATCTGTTTCCCCAACATTGTATACTCTCTGTGCATGCTTGTTTGATTAATATAAGACCAAAAAGAAAGAATTAAGGTGGATCCTTTAAGTCTTACAATACCTAAGCAGTTGTGTTTCTAATATTCTGCCAGAATAAAGCAGTGTGTCAATAAATTATCAAAATTCCACGTTTTAGAGATTTGCATATCAAATGAATTTTAATCAGATGTAACATTTATTTTAAATATGTATAACGATAAACTGTCAAAATAGATGCCTTGAATTTAGGCTCTGTGAACATTATACAATTTTAATGGTAATGCTAAACTCCTCCATTAAAAATGTGGACAAAGGAATTTCAACTGAAATCACTAAGAATTCATATACTAAAGAGCTTAATTGCAAGATAAAAGTCTGATAAGGTTCTTGAACTATCAGAATAGTAGCAAAAAATACAGGAGTACACATTTGTTACAAATAAATAACATTAATGTTGACGCCTTTTTGTTCTGTTTTGACAATTTTGGAAACTCTCTGGAGTCAGACCTAGCACAAAGGAAGACGGTTGTGGTTGTTGGAGGTTAATCATCTCAGCCCCAGGACATTGCTGCAGGAGTTCCTCAGGGCAGTGTCCTAGGCCCAACCATCTTCAGCTGTTTCATCAATGACCTTCCCTTCATCATAAGGTCAGAAGTGGGGATGTTCGCTGATGATTGCACAGTATTTAGTTCCTTTCACAATTCCTCAGATAATGAAGCAGTCTATGCTCCCATGCAGTAAGACCCGGACAACATCCAGGCTTGGGCTGATAAGTGGCAAGTAACATTCGCACCACACAAGTGCCAGGCAATGACCATCTCCAACAAGAGAGAGTCTAACTACCTCCCCTTGACATTCAATGGCATTACCAGCATTGAATCCTCTACCATCAACATCCTGGAGGTAGCAATTAAAAAAAAAAAATGTTTTATTCATTGATGGGATGTGGGCGTCGCTGGCTAGGCCTGCATTTAGTGCCCATCCCTAATTGCCCTTGAGAAGATGGTGGCCTTCTTGAACCGCTGCAGTCCATATGGTGTAGGTACACCCACAATGCTGTTAGGAAGGGAGTTCCAGGATTTTGGCCCAGCGACAGTGAAGGAACGGCGATACAGGTCCAAGTCAGGATGGTGTGTGGCTTGGAGGGGAACTTGTAGGTGGTGATGTTCCCATGCGTCTGCTGCCCTTGTCCTTCTAAGTGGTAGAGGTCGCAGGTTTGGAAGGTGTTGTTGAAGGAGCTTTGGCGAGTTGCTGCAGTGCATCTTGTAGATGGTACACACTGCAGCCACAGTGCGCCGGTGGTGGAGGGAGTGAATGTTGAAGGTGGTGGATGGAGTGCCAATCAAGCAGGCTGCTTTATCCTGAATGGTGTCGAGCTTCTTGAGTGTTGTTGGAGCTGCACTCATCCAGGCAAGTGGAGAGTATTCCATCACACTCCTGACTTGCGCCTTGTAGATGGTGGAAAGGCTTTGGGGAGTCAGGAGGTGAGACACTCGCCACAGAATTCCCAGCCTCTGGCCTGCTCTTGTAGCCACTGTATTTATATGGCTGGTCCAGTTCAGTTTCTGATCAATGGTAACCCCCAGGATGTTGATAGTGGGGGATTCAGTGATGGTGATGCCATTGAATGTCAAGGGGAGATGGTTAGAGTCTCGGTTGTTGGAGATGGTCATTGCCTGGCACTTGTGTAGTGCGAATGTTACTTGCCACTTGTCAGCCCAAGTCTGAATGTTGTCCAGGTCTTGCTGCATATGGACACGGACTGCGTCAGTATTTGACGAGTCTTGAATGGTGCCGAACAGTGTGCAATCATCAGCGAACATCCCCACTTCTGACCAGAAACTTAACTGGACCAGCCACATAAATACTGTGGCTACAAGAGCAGGTCAGAGGCTGGGTATTTTGTGGTGAGTGACTCACCTCCTGACTCCCCAAAGCCTTTCCACCACCTACAAGGAACATGTCAGGAGTGTGATGGAATACTCTCCACTTGCCTGGATGAGTGCAGCTCCAACAACACTCAAGAAGCTCGACACCATCCAGGACAAAGCAGCCTGCTTGATTGGCACCCCATCCACCACCTTAAACATTCACTCCCTCCACCACCTGGGCAGCGTGGCTGCAGTGTGTACCATCTACAAGATACACTGTAGCAACTCACTAAGTCTTCTTCGACAGCAGCTCCCAAACCTGCGACCTCTACCACCTAGGACAAGGGCAGCAGTCGTATGAGAACACCACCACCTCGTAGTTCCCCTCCAAGTCACACAGCATCCTGACTTGGAAATATATCGCCGATCTTTCATTGTCGCTGGGTCAAAATCCTGGAACTTCCTCCCTAACAGCACTGTGGGAGTAACTTCGCAACACGGACTGCAGCAGATCAAGAAGGAGGCTCACCACCACCTTCTCAAGGGCAATTAGGGATGGGCAATAAATGCTGGCCTTGCCAGTCATGCCCACATCCAGTGAATGATTAAAAAAAACTTTAAAAAACAGAAAGTTATATAATCTGGATCTAGAAGGGTTATTGAGCCAGAGGGTGTGAGTGAGCTGAATTAATAGGTTTGATGCTGAAGCACGCTTGGGTTAATGATTATATACCTCCAGCAGTGTTAATTCAGCTGTCACATTGTTGGGATCAGTAACTCCTTCAAGTCAATACTCCAATGACATTATCAGGAATTCACCTCAAAACAAAAGATAAAAGAGTAGTCCCAGCACTCCCAATTGCTCAATGAATAAAATGCATCATGTGCCATGTGTTGAGGCACTGAGCTAAGCCTAGCAGAAAGGTAACATGTTCACTCTTTAGTCACATCAAGATACCGATCCCAGCTGGGCATAGCACTGGGAGCAGTATGTGTTTCCATGCTACAAAGGGGAAAAATTGTTCCTGTTTAGGATGACAATCCAACGACGCATGTCAATATGACGATAACAAGAGAGTTGTGATGACCCTGTGGTAGACTAGCCTGCTGACTCATCATTCAAATGCATGCCAAACCCAGGGAACCACTCTCTGCATGTTTTCAGCTTCAAGAGAGAAGGAATTTGAGAAACAAATGAAAGTTGCCTCTATTTGCAGCACTAGATTTTTGATTGGTCCCCTTGGAGGACACGACATGCCCAACAGTTTGTCTGGAATGTGTAATTTGATTCTGCTTGCTGGAGAGTAATCAAGATCTCTGCAATGTATAATTTGAATCAGTAATTGTCGGGCAGGCTACTGAGATCACAGTGTTAACATTACTGCTTTCAGAGAACATCCAGGGCTCACCCTCTCAGGTTAGGAACCCTCACAGCGCTCACACTGCCGAGTTCAGATAGGAAGGGGTGAGGCCATGGAGCGATTTTAACATGAGGATGAGAATTTTAAAATCGTGGTGTTGGTGGACAAGGTTCCCCCTAATTTTTTGGGGGGTATGTGGTTCCTTTAATGGGCTGCGCGGCCTATTCAAAGTTTCATGAATGCGCAAATTCTCCCATTCAAAAGCCGGTAAGCGGCCTGTGCAGGACCTCCAGACAACTGCGCAGCTGCTCGGCTTAGCGGGAACGTTGTGGATGGACCAGGAACCAATGTAGGTCAACGGGTGAATGAGATTTGCTGTGTGTCTGGACACGGGCAGCAGAGTTTTAGATGAGCTCAAGCCCGCTGAGGGTGGAAGATGGGGGGCCGGCCAGGAGAATAATGGAATAGTCGATTTCGGCAAATAACACACAAATGTAATGTGATGCATGTTGTAGGACCAACACAGAATACGCTCTGATTTATTAAAATTCATTTATTTATTGCCCATCCCTACTTGCCCTTGAGAGGGTGGTCATGAGCTGCCTTCTTGAACCCCTGTGGTTTATGGGGGGAGGAGAGGGAGAATGTGGTGCAGGTGTAAAGGGGTGGGGGGGGGGGGTGACCCAATCCTAACAGAGGGTGGGAGAACCTGATCTATCTTCCCATCCAATGTTCCCCGTAAATTGCTTTAGGTGCGCAGCCCCTTTAAGGTGCTGCAGGCCCATTCACAGTTTCCTTTAACATTGCAAAAGCCACGTGGGACTGGCAGAGGGAAGGTTGTTCCCATCTGGATCACGTTCTTGCTCTCATCTACCCCCTCCACCTCCTTTAGAGCTGGATCACGTTCTTCCCCCTTCCCCACTGTTCTCAACGTGCTCCCCCACCAACAAGTTCCTGACTTTCTCCCTCCGAGTTCCTGATCTTCTTCCCCTTCTCCAAACTCCCCTCTCCGAGCTTCTGTCTCCCCCGCGAGCTCCTCTTTCCCCCTGCGAGCGCTCTCTCCCCATGCGATTTCATCTCCTACAATCTCCGAGCTCCCTCCGAGCTTCTCTCCCCCCTCGATCCCCTCTACTTTCTTCCCCCCTCAATCCCCTCTCCTTTCTCCCCCCTTCGATCCCTTCTCCTTTCTCCCCCCTTCGATCCCGTCTCCTTTCTCCCCCATTCGAGCCCATCTCCTTTCTCCCCCATTCGAGCCCATCTCCTTTCTCCCCCCTTCGATCCCTTCTCCTTTCTCCCCCATTCGAGCCTGTCTCTTTTCTCCCCCCTTTGATCCCCTCTCCTTTCTCCCCCCTTCGAACCCCTCTCCTTTCTCCCCCCTTTGGTCCCCTCTCCTCTCTTCCCCTCGATCCCCTCTCCTCTTTCCCCCCCTTTAATCCCCTCACCTCCCCGCTTTGATCCCCTCTCCTTTCTCCCCCCTTCGAACCCCTCTCCTTTCTCCCCCCTTTGGTCCCCTCTCCTCTCTTCCCCTCGATCCCCTCTCCTCTTTCCCCCCCTTTAACCCCCTCACCTCCCCCCTTTGATCCCCTCTCCTTTCTCCCCACTTCGATCCCCTTTCCTTTCTCCCCCCTTTTATGCCCTCTCCTCTCTCCCCCCTCGATCCCCTCTTCTTCCCCCCCTTTGATCCCATCACCGCCCCCTTCAATCCCCTCTCTTCTCTCCCCCCTTTGATCCCCTTTCCTCTCCCCCCTACGATTCCCCTCCTCTCTCAACCCCCTTTGATCCCCTCTCCTCCCCCCACTTTGAACATCTCCTGCCCCCCTTGACCTTCCTCACCTCCCCCCTTCAACCCCCTCTCCTCTCTCCCCCTTCAATCCCTTCTCCTCTCTCCCCCCTTCGATCCCCTCTCCCCTCTCCCCCCTTCAATCCCTTCTCCTCTCTCCCCCCTTCAATCCCCTCTCCTCTCTCCCCCCTTCGATCCCTGCTGCTCTCTCCCCCCTTCGATCCCTTCTCCTCTCTGCCCCTTCAACCCCTTTCTCCTCTCTCCCCCATTCAATCCCTTCTCCTCTCTCCCCTCTTCAATCCCTTCTCCTCTCCGCGCCCCACCCCACATCCGATCCCCTGACCTTCTTCGCATGGAGCCGAGGAAAGCGTGCCGGTGCAGGCCGCAGTCGTTGCACCGTTGGATACTGCCGTGTATTGATTGCGAGTTTGGTACCAGTCAATACGGTAATGTAATATGCGAGTTTAACACCAGTAAATACGGTAATGTAATGGGCATTGCATTATGGGAATTACCAGGGAAAGCTGCAGTCAGCCATTTTACCAATAAAGTTAAGATCACAGTTAGAAGCCTGTCTGCCTGACTCTGATTTAATTCGACGTATCTACATGCTTGATTGAACGTATTAAAGCATAGATACAACATTGGCGATGAGGCTAACGAAAAGAATCATTTTTAAATAGGTAGTTGCCCAAATTTTAGTTAGCTAGGATGGAGAAGACTGGCATTCAAAATTTTGCTTGCTTCGCCGAGCCAGCCACGTTGGGTCCAAGATGGACGAGGTGGTTAACGTCTTTTGAGCTTTATGCCGACGGCAAAGGACTCATTATCGACGATACCTCTACAGCTGCCACAAAGCAGAGGAGAAGAGCTCTACTTCTACACCTAGCAGGACCAGATGTCCAGGATATCTTTTCGACTCTACCGGACACAGGGGAGCCAGCAGACTACACGGCGGTGGTTAGTGCTTTGAATCACTACTTTGTGCCCCAGGTCAATGCAGCATTTGCTAGACAGACTTTTCATAAGTTGTCCCAGAAGACAGGTGAGACTGTGCAACAATTTGCTACTCACTTGCGGCAGGCTGCTAAAGACTGTGCTTTTGGGGGGGTGCGGATAATCAAATAAGAGACACTATCCTGAGTAGGTGCACGTCAGCCTATGTGCGGAGGAAATTGCTAGAGGAAGAGCATGGTCTAATGCTCGCCCGCATGTTACAATTGGCCTCACTATGTGAAAACCTCGAGGAGTAGATGCCAGCCATGTCATGTACAGAGAAGGTGAAGACAGATACTGTTCGTCGTGTTACACAGAAAAGAGGGTATTATGCGAAAAGCTCGACAGAGAAACCAAAGGGAAATGGCAATAGGAACGCAAGGAAATGTTACAGATGTGGACACACAGACCACATGGGCAGGGATCCAAAATGCCAAGCACGCGGACAAACGTGTGATAAATGCAAGGGAAAGGATCATTTCTCCAAAGTATGCCACACAAAGGGTACAAAGAAACACAGTGTGAACAATGTAGAGGAACAAAATAACTGTGCATTTCCTGTTACTGGAAATAACGTGACAGAGAGACTTACCTTTTGTGTGGGGGGAGTAAACCTGAGAATGTTAATTGATTCAGGGGCAACTAGTAATGTGATAGATGAGAATACATGGGAAGGATTAAAGTCAGAACACATTAAGTGTCAGTCACATGTCCCTAAGACAGAAAGAAAGTTATCCTGTTATGCTTCTAGCCGACCACTGTCAGTTAAAGGTATATTCACATGTGGGATTACAATAGGTAAGAGAACTGAGCAGGCGGAGTTCATTGTGGTTAAAGGCCATGGAGAACCGTTGTTAGGAAGGGAGACAGCCATGAAACTGGGAGTTTTAAAAATAGGCGCAGATGTCTCAGCTGTGGTAGACGTAAGACAGCTACTAGAACAGCGGTATCCAAAGGTGTTCCATGGAGTAGGAAGGCTGAACACAAAACAGATCAGTTTGTATATCGACCCACAAGTGAAGCCTGTGGCCCAGCCACTCAGGCATATACCATTCAACTTAAGGGGGGCAGTAGAGGCCAAAATAAAACAATTGAGGGACATGGACATTATCGAACCTGTAACTGGTCCCACCCATGGGTAAATCCTGTGATTATTGTACCAAAAGCGGATAAGGATATAAGGTTATGCCTAGACATGAGACGAGCAAACCAGGCAATAGTGAGGGAACGATATCCAATCCCCACCGTTGATGAGATACTCCAAGGTATGAACGGCTCGACGGTGTTTAGTAAGCTAGACCTGAAATGGGGTTATCACCAGCTAGAACTGACCCGAGTCACGAGAAATCACAACGTTTGCAGTACATAACGGAGTATACAGGTACAAGAGGCTGATATTTGGTGCATCTTCAGCTAGTGAGCAATATCAGCATGAGATAGCTAATGCCTTAGCTGGAATAGAGGGTGTTGAAAACATCTCAGATGACATTATCGTGCATGCACACGACCAGGAAATGCACGACAGACGCCTGCACGCTGTCATGACCAGACCAATGGAAAGTGGACTGACACTAACTCAGAGAAGTGCCAATTCAACATGGACCGATCGATTTTCATGGGAATCCTGTTGTCTGAAAAGGGCATCGGACCAACAGTAGAGAGAGTGCGAGCAGTGGCAGAAGCTCGGGAACCAGAGAATGCTACAGAGGTGAGGAGTTTCTTGGGACTCGTTGGGTACAGTAGCAGATTCATCCCGCAGTTTGCAACGTTATCTGAGCCACTGTGACGCCTGACGAGAAAAGACACACCATTTAAATTTGGATCACAACAGAGACAGTCATTCAGTGCACTCAAGGAAGAGTTGGCCAGAGCCGGCACTTTAGCATATTTTGATAAGGACGCACCAATAAAGGTGATAGCAGATGCCTGTCCTGTAGGTTTAGGTGCAGTACTAGTTCAGAACCAACAGGGACAAGAGGTCCCAATATGCTATGTAAGTCGTAGTTTAACAGACTGTGAGAGGAAATACTCTCAAACAGAGAGAGAGGCCTTAGCTCTTGTATGGGCTTGTGAGAGGCTGCATCCATATGTGTATGGCCGAAAATTTAACTTGGTAACTGACCATAAGCCATTACAAGTGATATACGGCCCACACTCTAAACCCTGTGCCCGTATAGAGAGATGGGTGCTTAGATTACAGCAGTACGATTTTAAGGTGATACACATTCCAGGCAAGCAAAACATTGCAGACCCACTGTCACGATTGCTGGGGGAGACAGCAAAACAGGAGAGACATTCTCATGGCTCAGATGAATATGTGAGATTTGTAGCTGTGAGTGCGACACCAAAAGCACTCACTACTAGAGAGGTGGAGGAAGCCTCTGCTACCGACCCAGAGCTGATTGAGGTACGGAAGGCAATCACAAATGGACATTTTGAGAACTGTAAAGCTTATGCAGCAATTGCAAACGAGCTGTGCGTAGTGGGGTACCTAGTTCTTCGGGGAACACGCATCGTGCTACCCACAATGTTACACGCACGAGCCCTGGTGTTAGCACATGAAGGACACTTGGGAATAGTTGGAACAAAGCAACATCTCAGAACCAAGGTTTGGTGGCCTGGCATGGACAAGGCAGCTGAAAAACACTGTAAAGCGTGCCACGGCTGTCAGATAGTAGCCAGACCCGACCCACCTGAACCATTGAGACCAACACCATTACTGGAGGGCCCCTGGCAGGATGTAGCTATAGACTTACTGGGACCCTTGCCATCCAACCACTCCATTCTTGAGGTAGTTGATTATTATAGTCGCTACTATGAATATGACATCATGACCTCCACAACAACAGAGAAGGTTATTGATAGTTCAGAGTCAATCTTCAGCCGTCATGGTTTGCCAATCACCTGCAAATCTGATAATGGTCCCCAATTCAGATCTGAATTATTCAAAGAATACTGTGAAAACAACGGGATCAAACTCCTGAAAATGACAGCAAAATGGGCTCAGGCTAACGGAGAAGTCGAGCGCCAGAATGCATCGCTGATGAAGAGAATCAGAATTGCTCAGTCAGAAGGACTAGATTGGAAACGTGAACTTAGAAAATATGTGACTGTGTACAGGAGCATTGACCATGCCACGACAGGAAAGAGCCCGGCAGAGCTGCTCTTTAAACGGAAAATGAGAGGAAAGCTGCCAGACATCACAGAGTCGTGCGCAGACATGGAAGTACGTGACCGGGATGCAGAACAAAAAGGCAAGTCCAAACTGTACGCAGATGAACAGCGGAGAACACAATACTCAGAGGTGGAAGCTGGTGACACGGTGCTGGTATGGCAGGACAAAGTGGACAAGTTCACCACTCTTTTTAATGCCACACCGCACAAAGTTTTGAGTAAAACAGGGAGTCAAATAGTAGTGGAATCTCCAGAAGGAGCACGCTATTCGAGAAACACTACGTTTGTGAAGAAATACAGAACCAATGGACCAAAGGAGACACTCCATGAGCAGGAGGAAACACAAGCGACTGAGGACAGTATAGTAGACCCTGACACACATACCACTGTGACACAGGCAATACCCACTGACACCAACATGTCAGACATACCCAATACAGCCAGACCTCAAAGGGTTAAAAGAAAACCCCAAAGACTGTCTGATTATGTCACAACATAAACTGTGCGAGAACTGCATGGGTGATGTTAAATGTTTAAACCTGGGAATTATTTAGTTGTGTGGTAAGACACAAGTTTGTAAAAAGTTTATAAATCAAATAAGTTATGCAGTGTTATTGTAAGCAACTGTTTGTAAACTGCAAGTTTGTTTCCAAGGAAAAGGGGGGTGTCGTGTATTGATTAGGAGTTTGACACCAGTCAATACGGTAATGTAATGTGCGAGTTTAACACCAGTAAATACGGTAATGTAATGGGCATTGCATTATGGGAATTACCAGGGAAAGCTGCAGTCAGCCATTTTACCAATAAAGTAAAGATCACAGTTAGAAGCCTGTCTGCCTGACTCTGATTTAATTCGACGTATCTACATGCTTGATTGAACGTATTAAAGCATAGATACAACAGGTACAGGTAGACTATCCTTTATCCGAAAACCTCGGGACCAGCCGAGTTTCGGATAAAGGAGAATTTCGGATTTCGGAAGGTGGGTCGGCGGGGGTCCGCGGGGGGGGTCGGCGGGGGTCCGCGGGGGGGTCGGCGGGGGGTCGTGCGCACGACTTACGCTGACGCTCAGCGTAAGTCAGTCGGGGTCGGCGGGGGTCGGGGCCGGCGGGGTCCGCGGGGGGGTCGGCGGTTGTCGGGGCTGGCGGGGTCGGCGGTTGTCGGGGCCGGCGGGGTCCGCGGGGGGGTCGGCGGTTGTCCGGGCTGGCTGGGTCGGCGGTTGTCGGGGCCGGCGGGGTCCGCGGGGGGGTCGGCGGGGGGTAGTGCGCACGACTTACCCTTTATCCGAACTTCCGAAATCGGAACCCTCTAAAAACCGAAGGTTTTTTCGTTCGTACGCACGACTTACGCTGAACGAAAAAACCTTCGGTTTTTAGAGGGTTTCGGTTTTCGGAAGTCCGGATAAAGGGTAGTCTACCTGTACTGTGCATGCGGGACCGGATTGAGTGTGCATGCGCAGTACCAAACGGGGTCGCGTGCGCAGAGGGACCAGAACATCGTGGATATAATCACAGTGACAAATCAAACAGATTTGGGCAGAACAAAACAAAATAACTTGCATTTTGTATAGAGCCTTTCAAGATTCAGGACATCCCAAAATACTTCATAGCCAATGAAGTACTTCTGAAGTTCAGTCACTGTCATAATGTAGGAAAACATATTGCGCACAGCTAAGTCCCACAAACAGCAATGAGAGAAATGCCTAGATAATCTGTTTTAATGATGTTGGTTGACGATAAATGTTAATCAGGATACATGGGGAACTCCCCTGCTCTTCTTTGAATAGTGCATAGGTTCATCTAAAAGCGCAGATGGGACCTTTTTTTTATTCATTGATGGGATGTGGGCGTCGCTGGCTGGCTAGGCCTGCATTTAGTGCCCATCCCTAATTGCCCTTGAGAAGATGGTGGTGAGCCGCCTTCTTGAACCGCTGCAGTCCATATGGTGTAGGTACACCCACATTTGTGGCTTAATGTATTTTGTGAATCCATCTCACTTCTTGCCTTGGTTTAACATCTGAAATCACAGAAACCCCACAGTGCAGATAGAGGCCATTTCGGCCCATCGAGCCTGCCACATATCCCACCTGATCCCCATAACCCCTACACCAACACATATCCCACCCTATCCCTGTAACCCCACGTATTTAATCCCCCTAACACTAAGGGTCAATTTATCACAGCCAATCAACCTAACCCGCACATCTTTGGACTGTGGGAGGAAACCGGAGCACCCGGAGGAAACCCACGTAAACACGGGGAGAATGTGCAAACTCCACACAGACAGTCGCCCGAGGCCGGATTCGAACCCGGGTCCCTGGCGCTGTGAGGCAGCAGTGCTAACCACTATGCCACCGTGCTGCACCGGACAATACCTCCTACAGTGCAGCACTCCCTCAGTGTCGTACTGAAGTGTCAACCTAAATTATGTACTCAAATATCTGGAATGTAACTTAAACCCATGACCTTCTGACTTAAAAGGAAGAGTACTATCTCTGAACCAAGGCTGATACCATCAGTCATAACCATTGGTAATTGATATTATGAAGTCCCAGCCTGTGCCCTATGGACTCCTGTGCAGCCCTCCCCCTTTCAGTGCTCCTCATTTGGCAGTAGGGTTGCCAACTCTGGTTGTATGTATTTTTGGAGGTTTAATCACATGACGTTCACATTTGCCCACACTTTACCTTATAAAAGTTGTATTGCCTGTAATTGAGTGTCTTTGCTTGTGTTGAACATTATTTTTAGGAAAAGATACAAGAATAGTTAAGGGATACCCATATTTTGTAAAAGTAGATTGTGAACCCTGTCATGTTTTTTTGCAACCATTTAATCTATTGCAAAGGCAAGATTCATAAGGCACACCTACATTTTTAAACTTGTTGCATCAGTCCAGGTAATTTTCCTAAATTTAGAAGATATGAGTTATGTACTAGATTTTCTAGCAGATTATTTAACAAAAAAAAATCATAATTTGTTCAGTATTATCTCATTTGCACTTTGATTCAGTTTTGTATGTGTTGATATTTGTATGCTTTTTGAAATAGAAAGGTGTTATGTCAACTGAATTTTATTTCAAATGAAGCTTGTTCAAGCTCAATAAATGCCTGTTGAAATATCGTAGTTTTATCAAGTGCTTCAAATAGAAAACAAAATATATTAATGCAAAGCAGTGGTTATGCATGTGTTTTTGTATTCTATTTGTACAATATATCTTTGTTAAGAAATATAGTTTGAAGTTAAATCTGTTTTTATATTTTTTTAAAGCAGTCCTTCATTTGTGGCTTAATGTATTTTGTGAATCCATCTCACTTCTTGCCTGGGTTTGGACAACTTGGCAAGTCCAAACTTGGCAACTCCATTCATGCCAACCATGCCGTTTCCCCTGGGTTGACTGCTCCCCACCGCTGATCGCAACCTTTCGTGAGATCTTCTTTACGAGACTGGTAGCATGAGGGGTTTGGTGCCAGAACTTGAAGCTGTTGCATGAGAAGTTCTGCACACACAAACCACAGGCACAATGCACGATGGTGCGAACTGCAACCTCTACTGCATTTCCCATCCCGGGTTGCTCGTAGTAGTGCCTGGATGATTAGCTTTCCATTCCTGGAGATTCCAGGACAATCCGAGAGAGTTGGCAACCCTAGTTGGCAAAAGGTTTCAGCTATCTAGGTTCTACCCTGTGGAATTCCTTCCCTAAGCCTCCTTGTCCTGCTACCTTTAAAAGCCACCTCAAAAACCTCTTGTTAACCTTGCATTTGATCATTTGTTTTAATTCTTGTGCTCTCTGTGAAGCACCTTGGAATGTTTTGTTATGTTGAAGGTGCAAGGTGTTGTTCTAACTATTTGAATTTTAAAATGGGACTCGTAGTGAAACTCCCTATTTGAGTCGGCTGCATTCTTAAATCTAATAGAACATAAAAACATATTCAAAAGATCCTTTGTCTCAGTATAGGGAAGTATCATTATACAGAAATCAATATATCAGCCTACTGTACCTCTCTAAAACAGCTAATCTGCTGAGAATGTTCCCCCTTCACCGTGAGCATAATTTTCCCACAGTGACAGGGCTTCAGACCAGTTTCTGTCTAATCAGCAGACAGCAACCAGTGATATGCTATACACCAAGTAGCATAATTGCGTTGCCTATAATGTCTTATTCAGAACCTTCACAACAAAAAGTAAGGTTGCTCCCTTTGTTTCGTTTAGTTGGTGACAGTACATCAAGTATTGCACCTAAGGTTAATTAGAAAAATTATCTCATCACTTCAAAACAAAAAAAAGAGTCTACAGACTTTTCTGCATTCCGATACACTAATCTACACCAGTCCTATTTCAGGTACACCTGTGATCCATCAAAGTCATTTCCCTGACAGTCCCCATGGGCGCTCAGTGGCTCAGCCAAGCATGGCAGCTCTGATGGCGTGCCGGCTGTACAAATGAAAGTGGATGATTTAAACGACTCGTGTAGCTTTAACCTCGAGTAAATTTTGTGGAGAATTTTTTATTTATTTTTTCTTGCCTGGGGTGTGTGAATGAGTAGAAACCTTTGGATTAACAGCTGGCAAACCTGCTAGTAATGTGACAAATCATGGACTAAATGTAGCCAATAACTTTCGGGAAAAGAACCCCCTTTCCTGCCGCTCAATGGCAAGAACTAATGTCATGCAAGGTACAGGCACATGTTCCAATAACAAACGTTTCTTCCTTAGCATAAATATTAATGATGCTGTCACAAAACCAGTTATGTGTGTGCAGAACAAAGACATTAAAAAAATTCTTCAACATAAACAGCTATTAACAGCCACAATTGCATTTTAAAATTAAAACCAAACATATAGAATGTACAAAAATCTTAATTTTGTTCCTATTTTTTAGTGAAACATCAAAATGATTTGGTATATTATTAAATCTATTTTATTTCTAAGATTGTTACAATAACACTTCAAACTACAGACTGAATTTTTGTCTCCTCCCAAAATAGTGAAGACATTTTTTTGCTGCACGTTCAACTGAGACAAAGGGCTTGATTTTCCCAGCCCTGAGGAGGCAGGTTTGGAGGCGGGACTGCTGGGAAAATGGCAGAAACTGGGAGCGGGTACCAACCCTGCTCCCAACCCGTCTCCATGCCATCTTCCCAGGAGGCATGTCCCCGAGTCATACAGGGACCCATCTCTTCGAGGCGGGAAGGGGATTAGAGCCAATTAACTGTCTGTTAACAGGTAGTTAACAGGCAGATTTGAGGCTTTTCCCCATTTTACGCCTGCAATTGCGGGCATCCCGATGGCTGCGAACCTCGCCAGGGTCAGCGAGGCGAGCAGTGGGTCTGCGGGGGTGAGAGGGGTTGAAATGTCAGATGTAATGGTGAGTGATGGGTGCAAGTGTGGACAGGTAAGTATAAGAAGTGAGTGTAAAGTTTTGGAAAAAGTCTCCTTACCTTTGCTTATTTCTGCAGGCTTCAACCGTTGAGGATCCGGAGGTGCCTCATCTTAACGGCAGAGATGACAGAATGACTGCTGCATTCTCAGATGCAGCAGCCATCTGCTTTCTGCTGAGGAGAGAGGTCTTGGTGAGCCTTTGTGCCAGTGCTCACCTTAAAACAGAGATTGTCAGTGTTTGACAGCTTCTCAAAGCTGTCAAATGCTGACAATTCATCTGTCAAAATATTTTCGACAGATGAAGTGTCATATGCTGACGTCACCTGTCACCGGTTTTCCCTTAATTGGCCGGTAAGGCCAATCAAGGGAAAATCGCATGGGTTCATCAGACGTCGCTGGGGGCGGGACTAGAGCCCAGAAGGCAGCAGTCCTGCCCCCAACTTGTCTCGGCTGGCAAAATCCAGCCCAAAGCTTTAGTTGTTCTCTTAATATATATTGATAAATTGTTTATCATTGCAAACTGTACTTAATTCTTCCAAATTACATTGTGGATAACTCTCTCTTTCTCTCTTTCTCTCTCTCTCTCTCTGTCTGTCTGTCTCTCACTCACTCACTCACTCACTCTCTATCTGTCTCTCTTTCTCAGAACTGCAGACCAAGTCCTCTGTCGCAAAATGAAATAGAGCCGAATCACCAATGAACATAGGTTGAAATGGAGAAATGATGCACTTAACTGAATCGGTAAACAGTGTAATTCACCCCCTTATTGAACAGTGATATTCATTCTATACACAATGTAGCAGGGATACAACAGCTCCAAATTTCAGCTTTAAATTATTTTAATCTTATTGGGCAATCTGTTAAAATTATTAATTGCACCCATTCTTTCCCCAAGTCCTTCCAATCTAATGCAACATATAAATAACTTGCTACCACAGATAATAATGTGCTAGATTTTCCTCTGTTCCAAAAACAATGAGGGTAATGCTAATTCTTTTGTCATTACAACCTGCAAACAAAATTAGAGAACATTGATGCTTTGAAACACGATTCCTAAGTATGTGGTATCAGTCCTGGCAATCAAAACTAGCAGCCAATCACCATTCATTTTTAACATGACCCATGCAGCTTATAAACCATTTAAGCAGAATAAATGTCCCAAAGTTACTTAATCCAGCTGTGAATTCTGCCATTTTCCTAGTGAATGGCTCAACGAAAATTCAGGAAAATTACAATTTAACGACAAGACATGGCATTTCCAGGTCACATGCCATGTCTTGTGAAACAGATCAGACGCACGTGTTCACAGCTCCAAATTGGCCAATGCATTTCTCCTAATCCCCACAAACAAACTGCACAATATATTTGTTGGTTTTCTTCGTGGGTTCACAACATTGGGCTGGATTTTGCCAATGGGGAGCTTTTGGAGGTGGGACTCCCACTTGTCGGGTTTCAGTCCCGCCTCCATCAACTTCAGGCCAACCCACGCTATTTTCCCTTGATTGACCTTGTTAAGCCCACCCAGTGGGCTTAGCAGGCCAATTAAGGGAAAGCCGGTTACAGAGAACGTCGGCGTATGACGTTTCATCTGTCAAAGATTTTTGACAGATGAATTGTCATCGTTTGACAGCTCTGTGATGCTGTCAATCACTGACATTCTCTGTAGTTTGACGAGTTCTTGAATTCAAGACCTCATCAAACATCTTTCTTTTGCAGAAATTAGATTGTTGTTGCATTGGAGAATGCAACAGCCATCTGTCATCTCTGCCACGGAGGTGCGAGACTCTCCGCATATCCAATGATTGAAGCATGCAGGAAGAAACAGAGGTAAGTACACTTTTTCTAACACTTTCCACTCACCTCAGATACTCACCTCTCCACTTGCACCCATCAATTACCTTCACAATGCACTTTTGCACCCCGCAGACCCCCGCAGACCCTCTACTCACCTTGGTGACCCTGGCAGGTTTCGGAGTCTTCAGGAAGTCTGCACTTGTGTGGGTAAAATGGGGATAATCCTCTTATCTGCCTGTTAACTACCTGCTAACAGGCAGCTAAGTGGCTGTAATCCCCTTCCCGCCTCCAAGGAGACGGAACCCGGCGTGGGATGGCTACCCGCCTCCCAGGAAGATGGCATGGAGACGAAGATGGCATGGCCCCCAAATGCTGCCATTTTCCCGGCAGTTCTGCCTCCAAACCCGCCTCCCCAGGCTGGCAAGATCCAGCCCACTGTTTTGAATGTGGAAGTTTATCTTCATAGAACCCTGTTGTCATTTCAAGGATACTTTTTTTTGCTTGGTGAAATCAAAATAACACCAAAAAAGGATCAAAATAGATTAGTTGCTTGAACAAGAGGAATATTAAAGCATAAATGGGATCATGGAGAAAAATGGGAATAGACGAGGTGGTTTGTACAGTGAAAACACGGGTGGATTTAATGGCCTATTTTTATGCTGTAACATTCTTTGGAAATTCGGTCACTGAAGCTGCTTGTGACCAAAGCAAAGCTTTTTGATTAATGTTAAATTTCTTTCTGGAGTTTCTTGTTGCTGGTTAAAAGCTTCAGATCAGTTACTGCTAGCTATTTCTGTAAATTGCATAGAACATACATTAGTCTGGCTAATTTTCATAGCACAGGACAAGCAGAGGCACACATCATTCAGAAAGGTTTACACTGCAAGGTTTTGCTACTGCCATTGTATTGATGGAGGCCTGTCTAATCGGTCACTCAAAGTATTTGATGCAGATCAAGCCTTTCCATTCAAGTCAAACATCCAAGGGAGCTTACAACCTGTCTGTCCAATGTAGCTCTGAGAAATATAATTGTTAATGTTCTTTGTTCCAATAGATTTTCAAAGAATTTTGAATTGCAGATCAGCAACTAACTTTCTCCCTGTTGGCAGTCAATCTGAGGTCTTCAGGGTATGCAGCTATTCAGAGGCTTCATGGTAGCATTTAACTGAAGCAACCATGTGTCAAGGATCAATTTTAGATTAAGGTTTAGCACAGGATAAGCGTGTTTATTGCTTTGACATTTCAAGGAGAATAGTAAAGGTTATAATTACTTTAAGTATACTGTTTGTATTCAATACTCTTGACTTACCTGCTTAAGGTTAAATAAATTTGTCTGTTGATTTATAGACCAAGGCTTGGTCTGAAAGAACATATATCCCTCCATCTTCTGAAGTTGAGGCGGTCATGTGATATATTCTAGTAAGCTGAAATACAGTGGCGAGGATTCTTTGTTTGACTCTTGGTTCCTGCTATATTTTATCTAGTTAATGGCCAGGTAAAGATGAACTCTGGGTCATAGGGGACACAAAGGCTGCTTAAAGGAGTGGTCAGTATTGCTGAAAACTAGGAAATAGCTAGCATAAAAATCCAAAAATGTAATACTACTCTAGTTTGCAATGTGAACTGACAAGTAATATATTAAGCATTAAAGCAAAGAGTAATGGTGTCACAATGTAATACACCGACACTAACCTATTACTGTCCAGTGCTGGGCTTTTTGGTTTCAAATTATTATAAATCTAGGGGCCTGTTCAAACTCTGTGGGGGGAATTTTTCAGGGGCTCAGCGAGCGCATTCGGTGGCGGGTCGGGTGGGGAAAAACATTGTTGATAGTGGGTCGGGACCCCGCTAACCACCCGCCGCCACACGGCTTTCCCAGATATTGTGCCTCTCAGGGCTGAACAGACCCGACATGCAGCGGTGGGGGAGGCAATTCAGGTCATTATGACCTTGTTAACAGCTCATTAAAAAGTATTTTGAGCTCATCTTACCATTTTACGTCCACAGGGTCCACGCTGCTCGGGTTTCATGTCAGGTAAGGAGATTGGGAGTTGTATGAGCATGGAATCATCACTTTACTTGACAGCTGCAAATGTGCTATAAAAGCTCCCATCTCACAGCTGTTCACTTTCCAAGCTCAGAAGCTGTTGCTTACTGCATTTGGAAGACAGATTGAGATTTATGCAGGTTCCAAGTGTTTGAAGCAAAATCTCTATCCAGTGTCACCTCATTGGAACAACCTTTCTTACCATTGACAGATCACTTCTGTCATCTCAAGTTCACCTGCCATCTATTCCATCAGCATTGGTGCCCTTAAAACTATCTCACTGTGGTCCTCAGAATCTTACCACAATCAACCCCAACACCAGCAGCACCAGACACACCAGCAGCACCAACAATAACACCAACCTTCTCCGCAATCAACTGATGCTGCACAGGACACAGGGCATCAGCACCCGACCACAATGCTGCCCGGGACGCCAGGGATGGCCTCACCATAGCCAGATTTACGTCACTTGATGTTGTACACTTGGCTGCCACATGATGCGCCAGGTTGGCACCACACCACACCAAAACCATAAAACATCCCTACAATTCCCAAGCCATTCCTTTCACACTCATCACTATTGAGGGGGTACCATTATATCTCAGCATTCATTGCAACTCACTAAGCCACTTCCAAAGGTGCACACAAATCTGTACAAGAACGCAAAGTGTTGAACATAAAGGTTTCAATGTTTGGCAGCAAAGTGTTGAAAATAAAGGTTTCAATGTTTGACAACACATTAACAGAAACTTCACATGAACATTGGCTAAATCACACAAGTACCTATACTTGTGTGTTGTTAGTTGGTATGATTGGACTAGGATGAGGGTGAGTATGAGGGGTGGCTAGTGAGATGGGGAAGTGATAATGTAGATAGAGAGAGATGGGTGGAGGTGCAAAGTAAGTTGGTGTGAGTAAGGATGTGCAGGAGTAGAGTAGGGAAGGCAGAGTGATGGGGATGTGGTGAGTGGCACAGCAGGATGAGGTTGAGTGTGGCTTTGCAGTAATGTTTTGTGATCTACTGAGATCATGGAAAGGTTTGCACCACTGCAGCCTTATCCTCCTGACAATATCCCTGCTTGTGTCCTCCTGTGCAATGTGCAACCAGGCTGCGTTGATCTCCTGGAGAGGTCTCTTCCGCCCATTGTAAGAGAAGAGAACCTCCCTGCGTGCTGTGACTCCCTCCATAAGCATATGGAGGAAGTCATGTGAGAGCCTGGGTGCAGCCGTGCACCTCTGTGCCGTGCTTGTCAGTGTTTGCAGCACCTCAATGTTGTAGAACACTGGCAGCACAACTGTCAAAATAAATGTACGCATGGTCCCTTTAAGGAAACCGGATAATGATGTGTCATCAAATGACCTCATCAGACCCGCTTCCTTCAATTGTCCGGCAAATGCGTTGGGCGGGCTTAACAAGTCCAATCAATGTAAAACCATTCTACAGAGCAGGCTGGAGCCGGCAGTGGGGTCAGGACCCATCATCGATATCACCCGCCACATGCCCACCGAGGTAGGGGAAATTGCAACCAATGTGACCCCTCCACACCCCAAATCTCTCCCCACAGCCTGAACTTATAATATTTACTTCAGTCACTGCTTGGTGATGCTTTAAAATTTTCTTATTCGTCCCGATCTGACCAGGAGTATTCCATTTGACCTGGTAAAAGGACATGGGAACTGGTTGGGTAAATGTGATTAGGACAATTTGCTCACATGGTGGGTACATTCCGACAAGGACAGATTGGGTCGAATGGCCTGCTTCCAGATCGTAACTTTGATGTATTTCTATGCAGCTATTGTTAATTACTTTAACAAAACCTTAACAGGCAAAAAAAAAACAGACTTTTTACTCACTTTCTACTAAAGGTCATTTTTACTAAAGGTCATTTTTAAAGGGATAGAAATCCTCAGATCATCACTAAGCATAGATGAATAGTCCATTATCACACTTCTACCAATCTTTTTACTTGTTTTAAGTTTGAGATGAGAGAGTGGTGCAGTCTATTTAATAAGAAATTCACCTGCTGTTAATAATCTATGGTTCAGTGCCTCTTTTTGTCTGGAACCCACACAGGCCGGAATTTTCCAGGGTGTCAGCGGGCGGGATCGGTGGCGGGTCAGGTGGGAAAGTGGGGGGTTTTTTGACAGCAGGTTGGGAACCCACTGTCAACCCGCTGCAATGCGCCTTTCCCAATGTTGAGTCTGTCAGCGCAGAGCAGACCCGACAAGCAGTGGTGGGTGACCCGATTAAACTAATTATAATGTGCTTATCAGTCCCTTAACAGTTTTTTTTACCTTACTTTTTAACTTTAACTTCATGGCCACGGGAGCCATGCTGTTCGGTGACCACGGCTGTCAACCTGAGACAGTAGTTCAGTGGCCATTGCTCCAGCTGATTCCATGACAGCTTCAAATCTACAATAAAAGCTCCCACCTGACAGAGATCACTTTCCTCAGCCATAAGCTGTTCATCACTGCATTTCCACAGCAGATTCAGCTTGCTGCAAGTCTTTCCACAAGTCCAGGGAGCAGTGAGGCGAGGAGGAGCCCGGTATAAAAACCGGCGCGAGCACCGAGGCCCAACCAGTTCCAGGGAGCAGTGAGGCGAGGAGGAGCCCGGTAGAAAAACCGGCGCGAGCACCGAGGCCCGACCAGTTCCAGGGAGCAGTGAGGCGAGGAGGAGCCCGGTAGAAAAACCGGCGCGAGCACCGAGGCCCGACCAGTTCCAGGGAGCAGTGAGGCGAGGAGGAGCCCGGTATAAAAACCGGCGCGAGCACCGAGGCCCGACCAGTTCCAGGGAGCAGTGAGGCGAGGAGGAGCCCGGTAGAAAAACCGGCGCGAGCACCGAGGCCAGACCAGTTCCAGGGAGCAGTGAGGCGAGGAGGAGCCCGGTATAAAAACCGGCGCGAGCACCGAGGCCCGACCAGTTCCAGGGAGCAGTGAGGCGAGGAGGAGCCCGGTAGAAAAACCGGCGCGAGCACCGAGGCCCGACCAGTTCCAGGGAGCAGTGAGGCGAGGAGGAGCCCGGTAGAAAAACCGGCGCGAGCACCGAGGCCCGACCAGTTCCAGGGAGCAGTGAGGCGAGGAGGAGCCCGGTAGAAAAACCGGCGCGAGCACCGAGGCCCGACCAGTTCCAGGGAGCAGTGAGGCGAGGAGGAGCCCGGTAGAAAAACCGGCGCGAGCACCGAGGCCCGACCAGTTCCAGGGAGCAGTGAGGCGAGGAGGAGCCCGGTAGAAAAACCGGCGCGAGCACCGAGGCCCGACCAGTTCCAGGGAGCAGTGAGGCGAGGAGGAGCCCGGTAGAAAAACCGGCGCGAGCACCGAGGCCCGACCAGTTCCAGGGAGCAGTGAGGCGAGGAGGAGCCCGGTAGAAAAACCGGCGCGAGCACCGAGGCCCGACCAGTTCCAGGGAGCAGTGAGGCGAGGAGGAGCCCGGTAGAAAAACCGGCGCGAGCACCGAGGCCCGACCAGTTCCAGGGAGCAGTGAGGCGAGGAGGAGCCCGGTATAAAAACCGGCGCGAGCACCGAGGCCCGACCAGTTCCAGGGAGCAGTGAGGCGAGGAGGAGCCCGGTAGAAAAACCGGCGCGAGCACCGAGGCCCGACCAGTTCCAGGGAGCAGTGAGGCGAGGAGGAGCCCGGTAGAAAAACCGGCGCGAGCACCGAGGCCCGACCAGTTCCAGGGAGCAGTGAGGCGAGGAGGAGCCCGGTAGAAAAACCGGCGCGAGCACCGAGGCCCGACCAGTTCCAGGGAGCAGTGAGGCGAGGAGGAGCCCGGTAGAAAAATCGGCGCGAGCACCGAGGCCTGCAGAGAGCAGCGAGGAGGAGGCCGGCTTAAAAACCGGCGGCAGTTGCGAGGCGTACCAAATCAACAGCAGAGGAGAGGGGTAAATAGTAATCAGTGTGTGACGTCACCAGGGAGCAGCTGGTGCAGTCGGGAGAGCAGGAGGCCAGTAACTCTTATATAGGTGGAGCTGTTGCTAAACCCGAAACACTACAGTGTAGTGTCTCCCACCCTTCCACCTCCTCTAACCTTTTAGGGGTTAGGGGAAGTTGAAAAGGTAGGTTCAATTTATTTTATTTCAGGAGCCTAACCTAGGTGGAAAAGGTTCCAGGACAGGAGGCGGCAGTGAAAATACAACACCAGAAAACAGGTAGGTGACTGGTTGGTGAGTACTTTCACAAACTTATTCTAAGTAGAATTCAATAATTAAGCTAAATCGTAGTAAATAAAAAGGTATTGTAAGGGTTAAGTCATGGAAGGGCAGCTCAGACCCGTGTCATGCTCCTCCTGTGCCATGTGGGAAATCAGGGACACTGTCCCTGACAACTATGTGTGCAGGAAGTGTGTCCAGCTGCAGCTCCTAGCGGACCGCATGGCGGCGCTGGAGCTGCGAATGGACTCACTCTGGAGCATACGCGATGCTGAGGATGTTGTGGATAGCACATTCAGTGAGTTGGTCACACCGCAGGTAAAGGCTAGCTCAGACAGTAAATGGGTGACCAAAAGGCAGGGTAAAGGCAGGAAGGTAGTGCAGGGGTCAACTGCGGTCATCTCCCTCCAAAACAGGTTTACCGTTTTGGGTACTGTTGGGGGAGATGACTTATCAGGGGAAGGCACCAGCAGCCAGGTTCAGGGCACCATGACTGGCTCTGCTGCACAGAAGGGCGGGAAAAAGAGGGATAGGGCTATAGTGATAGGGGATTCAATTGTAAGGGGGATAGATAGGAGTTTCTGTGGCCGAGACCGAGACTCCAAGATGGTATGTTGCCTCCCTGGTGCAAGGGTCAAGGATGTCTCGGAGCGGGTGCAGAGCATTCTGAAGGGGGAGGGGGATCAGCCAGTTGTCGTGGTACATGTAGGTACCAACGATGTAGGTAAAAAGAGGGAGGAGGTCCTACAAGCTGAATTTAGGGAGTTAGGAGCTAAATTGAAAAGTAGGACCTCAAAGGTAGTAATCTCTGGATTGCTACCCGTGCCACGAGCTAATAAGTTTAGAGAGAGTAAGATAGATAAGCTAAATACGTGGCTTGAGCAGTGGTGCAAGGGAGAGGGATTTAAATTCTTGAGGCATTGGAACCAGTTCTTGGGGAGGAGTGACCTGTACCAAGGGGACGGTCTACACCTGAACTGTGAGGGAGCCGATGTCCTCGGGGTAATATTTTCTAGGGCGGTTCGGGAGGATTTAAACTAATTTGGCAGGGGGATGGGAACCTAGGTAGTGGAAAAGAGGGAAGTCATATGAAGTCAGAAATAGATGGTAGAAAGGTGAGAAGCAATAAGCAAAGGAGAGAAACACAAAGGGCCAAACTAATTCATAATGAGAGTGTGAAAAAAGCAAGCCTGAAGGCTTTGTATCTTAATGCTAGAAGCATTAGGAACAAGGTGGATGAATTAGTTGTGGAAATAGAGGTAAACAAGTATGATTTGATTGGGATTACAGAAACGTGGCTGCAGGGTGGGCAAGGCTGGGAACTTAACATCCAGGGATATACAATATTTAGGAAGGATCGGCAAAAAGGTAGGGGAGGTGGGGTAGCATTGCTGGTAAAGGAGGGGATTAATGCAATGGAAAGGAAGGATATTAACTCGGATGAAACGGAATCTGTATGGGTAGAAATGAGAAATAGCAAGGGGAGGAAAACGTTAGTGGGTGTGATATATAGGCCTCCAAATAGTAATATGGAGGTGAGGGAAGGCATAAAAAGGGAAATTAGAGAAGCGTGCGATAAGAGCACAGCTGTCATCATGGGTGACTTTAATTTACATATTGATTGGACTACCCAAATTAGTAAAAATTCTGAGGAGGAGGAATTCCTGGAATGTTTTCGGGACGGTTATCTGGACCAATATGTCGAGGAGCCGACTCGAGATCAGGCCATTTTAGACTGGGTATTGTGCAATGAGAAGGGACTTATCAGCAATCTTCTTGTACGAGGCCCCTTGGGTCAGAGCGATCATAATATGATCGAGCTCTCAGTCGAGATGGAGAGTGAGGAAATTGAATCAGAGACTAAGGTCCAGAACTTAAATAAAGGGAATTACGAGGGTATGAGACGGGAATTGGGTAAGATTGATTGGGTGGTGTTTCTGGGGGGATTGACAGTGGAGAGACAATGGCAAGCATTCAAAGATAGAATGGAAGAATTCCAGAACATGTTTATACCGGTTTGGCATAAAAATAAACCTAAAAAGGTGACTCAACCGTGGATAACGAGGGAAATTAGGGACAGCATAAAATCAAAAAAAAGGGCATATCAACTGGCAAAAAAAAGCACCAGACCGGAAGATTGGGGGCAGTACAAGATACAGCAAAAGAGGACAAAGGGATTAATCAGGAAGGGGAAAATAGAATACGAAAGTAAACTTGCAGCAAACATAAAGACAGACTGCAAAAGCTTTTATCGGTATATCAGGAGGAAAAGACTGGTAAAATCCCAAGTCGGTCCCTTGCAGTCCGATTCGGGAGAATATATAATGGAGAATAAGGAAATGGCAGACCAATTAAACTCATACTTTGGTTCTGTATTCACAAAGGAGGACACAAATAACCTCCCAGGAATATCGGCAAACATAGGGACTAATGAGAGGGAGGAGCTGACAGAAATTAGTATCTCTAGGGATATGGTGTTGGGTAAGTTGAGGGGACTGAAGGCCGACAAATCCCCGGGGCCTGATAAACTACATCCTAGGGTACTTAAGGAGGTGGCCCTGGAGATAGCAGATGCTCTAAGGATCATCTTCCGGAACTCCATTGACTCGGGAACAGTACCCGTGGATTGGAGGGTAGCTAATGTTACCCCAATATTTAAAAAGGGGGGTAGAGAGAAAGCAGGCAATTATAGACCAGTAAGCCTTACATCGGTTGTGGGCAAAATGCTAGAGTCCATTATTAAGGATAAAATAGCGGAGCACTTGACAAATGGGGAAAGGATCGGACAGAGTCAACATGGATTTACAAAGGGTAAATCGTGTTTGACTAATCTGCTGGAATTTTTTGAGGAAGTAACTGGTAAAATAGATGGGGGAGAGCCAGTGGATGTGGTGTACCTTGACTTCCAGAAAGCCTTCGATAAGGTTCCACACAAAAGATTATCATGCAAAATTAAGGCTCATGGGATTGGGGGCAAAGTATTAACGTGGATAGAGAACTGGCTGGCGGATAGAAAACAGAGAGTTGGAATAAACGGCTCGTTTTCGGAGTGGCAGGCAGTGACCAGCGGGGTGCCGCAAGGATCTGTCCTGGGACCCCAGCTGTTCACAATATATATAAATGATCTGGATCAGGGAATTGGATGCAATATTTCCAAATTCGCTGACGACACTAAACTAGGAGAAGGGGTGGGCTCTGATGAGGATGTCAGGAGGCTACAGTGCGATTTGGACAGGTTGGGGGAATGGGCAGATACGTGGCAGATGCACTATAATGTGGATAAATGCGAGGTTATCCACTTTGGGGGTAAAAACAGGAGGGTAGATTATTATCTAAATGGCAATAGATTGGGAGATGGGGAAGTGCAGAGGGACCTGGGTGTTCTTGTGCACCAGTCACTGAAGGAGAGCATGCAGGTGCAACAGGCGATCAAGAAGGCAAATGGTATGTTGGCCTTCATATCAAGGGGGTTCGAGTATAGGAATAGGGATACCTTACTACAGCTGTACAAGGTGCTGGTGAGACCGCATCTGGAGTATTGTGTACAGTTTTGGTCGCCCCATCTGCGGAAGGATGTTCTTGCCATGGAGGGAGTGCAACGGCGATTCACCAGGCTGATACCTGGAATGGCGGGAATAACCTACGAAGAGAGATTAAATAGTTTGGGCTTGTACTCACTGGAGTTTAGAAGATTGAGAGGGGATCTCATCGAAACATATAAAATTATGGCAGGCCTGGACAGGCTGAATTCAGAGAGAATGTTTCCAATGGCCGGGGAGCACAGAACCAGGGGCCACAGTCTAAAAATAGCGGGCAAATCATTTAAAACAGAGATGAGGAAGAATTTCTTCACTCAAAGAGTGGTGAGCCTGTGGAATTCCCTGCCACAGAGGGCTGTGAAGGCTAATTCAATAAATATTTTCAAGAGAGAATTGGATATATTTCTGAAGGCTAAGGGGATTAAGGGTTACGGAGAAAAGGCGGGGACGGGGTACTGAACTGGTAAGATCAGCTATGATCTCAGACGAAGATCAGCCATGATCTCATTGAATGGCGGAGCAGGCTCGAAGGGCCGAATGGCCTACTCCTGTTCCTATCTCTATGTTTCTATGTTTCTATGTTTCTCCATCCAGTCTCACCTCATTACCTCTTTCACCATTGACAGAACATTTCTGTCATCTGTACTTCACCTACTATCTATTCCATCAGCATGGGTGCCGTTTATACTGTCTCACCTTGGTCCTCAGAATCAGACCACAATGAGCCCCAATACCAACAGCACCAGGCATACCAGCAGCACCAACAGCAACACCAACCTTCTCCACAATCACCTGGTGCTGCACAGGACAGAGGGCATCAGCACCTGAGCACGTTGCTGCCCGAGAGGTCAGGGATGGCTTCATCATGGCCAGATTTACTTAGCTTTATGCTGTACACCCTGGCTGCCACATGATGTGCCAAGTTGGCACCACCCCACACCAACATCATAAAGCATCCCTACAATGACCAAGCCATTCCTTTAGCACTCATCACCATTGCAGGGGGGGAAGTACCATTATGTCTCATCATTCACTGCAATTCACTAAGGCACTTCCAAATGTGTACACAAATCTGTCCAAGACCAGAAAGTATTGAAAATAAAGATTTCAATGTTTGACAGCACATGAACAGAAACTTTACATAAACATTGGATAAAACACCCAAGTGGCTACCCCTGTGTGTTGTTAGTTGGCACGATTGCACTGGGATGAGGATGAGTGTGAGGGGTGGCTAGTGAGATGGGGATGTGATAATGTAGATAGAGAGGGATGGGTGGAGGTGCAAGGTAAGTTGGTGTAAGTAAGAATGTGCAGGAGTAGGGTAGGGAAGGCAGAGTGATGGGGATGTGATGGGTGGCACAGCAGGATGAAGCTGAGTGTGGATTTGAAATATTTGCGACACTGCACCCAGGTCCTCCTGACCACATCCCTGCTTCTGCCCTCCTGTGCAATCTGCAACCAGGCTGCGTTGGTCTCCTGGGGAGGTCTCTTCCGCCCATCGGAAGGGAAGAGGACCTCCCTGCATGCTCTGACTCCTCCATAAGCAGACCCCTGCACCTCTCTGCAGTGATTGTCAGTGTTTGCTGCACTTCAATGCTGTAGAACACCGACAGCACAAATGTCAAAAGAAAGTTGGCCATGGTCCCTTTAAGAAAACCGGCTGATGACGCAACATGAATGATGTCACCAGTCATGCTTCCTCTAAATGGACCGGGAAATGTGCTGCGTGGGCTAAACAAACCCTATCAATGTAAATTCATTTTGTACAATGGGATGGAGCCCGCAGCAGGGCCGCGACCCTCCACCAACATCGCACGCCCTGGACCCGCCGAGATGAGCAAAATCCCAGTGGGGGATTTCAACGTGGAGCAGCATGTGAGTTTATGTGTTGGTGGTGGGCTGCCCAAAAATGTGTTTGTGTCCAGAAGCCGGCTCCAACATGTCGCTTTCCGGGTTTATCTCGGGTGAGTTCAGCTGGTTGTGCATAGCCCCCTCCAGAGGGGCGGGTTAGCAATTTAAATATGTTAATTACTCCATTCTGGCGATATTTCAACTTACATTCGAATTTAACGGTGCATCCACTGGTTTCCTGAGCTTCCTGAAACTCACCCTTGATACCAAGGCAATTCATAGGGTTCAATAAAAATCAGGCAAATACTCCAAAAAATACTCAGTGCTTACAACTGCTTTATTACTAACCACTGGGACAGGGTTTGTTCACAGTACTTGTGGTGAGAGCTTAGTTATTACAATTGGGAGGTCTTCCAACTCCAATCAAATGGGTGGCGCCTTGGCTGCCTTAGATTGGACCTCAGACAAGGAACAAGGTGACCATCAGCAGCAACAACAGATGGCTGTGCAGAGACCAGCAGGTGCTGAGCAGCAAAGAGGGGAGCAGCAGAGAGGGGAGCAGCAGAGGGGAGCAGCAGAGAGGAGAGCAGCAGAGAGGGGAGCAGCAGAGAGGGGAGCAGCAGAGAGGGGAGCAGCAGAGAGGAGGAACAGCAGAGAGGAGCAGCAGAGAGGGGAGCAGCAGAGGGGAGCAGCAGAGAGGAGAGCAGCAGAGAGGGGAGCAGCAGAGAGGGGAGCAGCAGAGAGGGGAGCAGTAGAGAGGAGGAACAGCAGAGAGGAGCAGCAGAGAGAGGAGCAGCAGAGAGGAGCAACAGAGAGGGGAGCAGCAGAGGGGAGCAGCAGAGAGGGGAGCAGCAGAGAGGGGAGCAGCAGAGAGGGGAGCAGCAGAGAGGAGGAGCAGAGGGAGGAGCAGCAGAGAGGAGCAACAGAGAGGGGAGCAGCAGAGAGGGGAGCTGCAGAGAGGGGAGCAGCAGAGAGGGGAGCAGCAGAGAGGAGCAGCAGAGGGGAGCAGAAGAGAGGAGCAGCAGAGAGCAGCAGCAGAGGGGAGCAGCAGAGAGGGGAGCAGCAGAGGGGAGCAGCAGAGAGGGGAGCAGTAGAGGGGAGCAGCAGAGAGGGGAGCAGCAGAGAGGGGAGCAGCAGAGAGGAGCAGCAGAGAGGGGAGCAGCAGAGAGGGGAGCAGCAGAGAGGGGAGCAGCAGAGAGGAGCAGCAGAGAGGAGCAGCAGAGAGGAGAGCTGCAGAGAGGGGAGCAGCAGAGAGGGGAGCAGCAGAGAGGAGCAGCAGAGAGGAGCAGCAGAGGGGAGCAGAAGAGAGGAGCAGCAGAGAGCAGCAGCAGAGCGGAGCAGCAGAGAGGGGAGCAGCAGAGGGGAGCAGCAGAGGGGAGCAGCACAGAGGGGAGCAGCAGAGGGGAGCAGCAGAGAGGGGAGCAGCAGAGGGGAGCAGCAGAGAGGGGAGCAGCAGAGAGGAGCAGCAGAGAGCAGCAGAGAGGGGAGCAGCAGAGAGGGGAGCAGCAGAGAGGAGCAGTAGAGAGGAGCAGCAGAGAGGGGAGCAGCAGAGAGGGGAGCAGCAGAGAGGAGTAGCAGAGAGAGGAGCAGCAGAGAGGGGAGCAGCAGAGAGGAGCAGCAGAGAGGGGAGCAGCAGCGAGTAGCAGCAGAGAGGGGAGCAGCAGAGAGGAGCAGCAGAGAGGGGAGCTGCAGAGAGGAGCAGCAGAGAGGAGCAGCAGAGAGGAGCAGCAGAGGGGAGCAGCAGAGAGGGGAGCCGCAGAGAGGAGCAGCAGAGAGCAGCAGAGAGGGGAGCAGCAGAGAGGGGAGCAGCAGAGAGGGGAGCAGCAGAGAGAGGAGCAGCAGAGGGGAGCAGCAGAGAGGAGCAGCAGAGAGGGGAGCAGCAGAGAGGAGCAGCAGAGAGGGGAGCAGCAGCGAGTAGCAGCAGAGAGGGGAGCAACAGAGAGGGGAGCAGCAGAGAGGAGCAGTAGAGAGGAGCAGCAGAGAGGGGAGCAGCAGAGAGGGGAGCAGCAGAGAGGAGTAGCAGAGAGAGGAGCAGCAGAGAGGGGAGCAGCAGAGAGGAGCAGCAGAGAGGGGAGCAGCAGCGAGTAGCAGCAGAGAGGGGAGCAGCAGAGAGGGGAGCAGCAGAGAGGAGCTGCAGAGAGGAGCAGCAGAGAGGAGCAAGAGAGGGGAGCCGCAGAGAGGAGCAGCAGAGAGCAGCAGAGAGGGGAGCAGCAGAGAGGGGAGCAGCAGAGAGGGGAGCAGCAGAGAGAGGAGCAGCAGAGAGAGGAGCAGCAGAGGGGAGCAGCAGAGAGGAGCAGCAGAGAGGGGAGCAGCAGAGAGGAGCAGCAGAGAGGGGAGCAGCAGCGAGTAGCAGCAGAGAGGGGAGCAACAGAGAGGGGAGCAGCAGAGAGGAGCAGCAGAGAGGGGAGCTGCAGAGAGGGGAGCAGCAGAGAGCGGAGCAGCAGAGAGGAGCAGCGGAGAGGAGCAGCAGAGAGGAGCAGCAGAGGGGAGCAGCAGAGAGGGGAGCCGCAGAGAGGAGCAGTAGAGAGGAGCAGCAGAGAGGGGAGCAGCAGAGAGGGGAGCAGCAGAGAGGAGTAGCAGAGAGAGGAGCAGCAGAGGGGAGCAGCAGAGAGGAGCAGCAGAGAGGGGAGCAGCAGAGAGGAGCAGCAGAGGGGAGCAGCAGAGAGGGGAGCAGCAGAGAGGAGCAGCAGAGAGGGGAGCAGCAGAGAGGGGAGCAGCAGAGGGGAGCAGCAGAGGGGGGAGCAGCAGAGAGGAGCAGCAGAGAGGAGCAGCAGAGAGGAGCAGCAGAGAGGCGAGCAGCAGAGAGGCGAGCAGCAAAGGGTTCGTGCTCGCAGGAGGCACTATCCAGGTAACAGGGTGTACAGGCAGCGGCTCAGCTTCCTAGACCTCTCGGAAGAGCAGTGCTTCTGGAGGCCGAGGTTGTCGCGTTAGGTGATGGCAGACATCGGCAGCCTCCTAGCAGAAGATCTGCTCCCTGCTGGACCTGATGGCCACGCATTACCAGTGGCTGTGAAAGTGACCACCACTCTCAACTTTTTTGTCTCTGGATTCTTCCAGGGCAGTGCCGGAGACTCCCAGTCAGCTGCACACAAATGCATAAGGCAGATCACTGATGGGATGTTTGTCAGGGCCGGCAATTATGTCAACTTTGCCTGTGATGACGTTGGTCAGAATGAGCAGCCGCTCGGGTTTGCTTCTCTGGCTGGCTTCCCACAGGTGCAGGGCATCATTGACTGCACACACATGGCAATCCACGCAGGCCCAGATCAACCAGGAGTATTTGTAAACCACAAACGGTTCTACTCCATCAATGTGCCGCTGGTGTGCAGCCACAAGGAAAGGTTTATGCAGGTGTGCATCAGATTCCCAGGGAGCTGCCATGATGCTTTTATCCTGTGGCAGTCCAATCTCCCTGACCTCTTTGTACCTGCAAGCAGACTTAAGGGATGGCTGCTAGGAGACAAACAATACTACCTTCAAACTTGGCTGTTGACACCCATGAAAAACCCAACTACTGAAGCCCAAGCGCAGTGCATTTGGTGAGGATGAGGCATCAGTTTGCATAAGGATCAGGGTGAGTGGATGGATAAATGGGGATGTGAGGATGTGCATATAAAGAGGATTGGTGCACTTGCAATGTAAGTGGGTGTGAGGAGTGATGTGTTGGAGTAGGCTTGACAAGGCAGAGTGAGGGGGTGATGCACAAAGCAGGATGTAGGTGAATGTGCAACTGTACTTAACTTTTCCTGACCTGGTTTCATCTTTAAAGCGCTTCCTGCACTAAAGCCAGGACCATGGAAAATGCTCCTGCTGCTGACCTCCTGGACCAGCTCCAGCCAAGCTTTCTTTGTAGCAGCAGTAGATTTCTTCCTCCCATTGCTGGGAAAGAGTATCCCTCTCTGACTCCTCACCACCCCCAGCAGTACATCAAGGGAAGCATCATTAAAGCAGGGCACAGCCTTTGTGTGTCCTGAATCCCTATTCTGCAATTCCTGTCTCTGTGCCAAGCCTCCCAACACTTCCAAATTCCATCTTTGGATTGGCCCTTTAAATACTCCAGTTGAGATTGTGCCATACGGGTCCTCATCATGCCCGCTGCCGCACATTCGACCAAACCCGGTAGTAGAATTACAATGAGGTATCTACGTTAAAACGCCAAAGACAGACGCACTGAAATCATTTCCGGGCTTGCCACACAATATCGGACCCCCACCTCCGTCCCCGCTGCCAACGTGCCTTGAAGTTAATATCAGGGCCATTGTTTCAATTTCCAAATTGCTGCTATACTCCCACTGCTTCAGAAGGTGCATTATTTCCAATTGAATTAAGTGCTTGCTAAGGAGCTTGAAAGCTGAATCAATCTATAAAAGCAGAAGTGCGCAATAGACAACAAAAGCAATATATTTCTGTCAAGGATTAAAAATGAAGTCCCAAAGTATGTGTCAGAGTTTTCAATCACAGAGTATCCTTGAATCTCATAGCGTGTAAAATAAATATAATGTAAAAGGAACAGGACAAACAAAGCTATGATCACCAGACCAACTTATTAATAGTATTGTCTCAATATAAGGACAAATTTTAACCTTGTATTTGATTGATTTACATAGCCTGAAAGCTGGTTCATTATGCCTGTGATGCAGCCAATAAATATATACTAGTTGCCTGAGGCAAATAAACATTGGTTATAGGCAACTGAACTTTTTTCAGTGTTGGCTTGCTTAGGAAAAGTAACCCCAATGACTGAGCACAAGTCAAAATTGGCAATGGTGTTAGCAGCTAAAAACAGTTCATAGAATTGTAGAAATTACAGCACAGAAGAACGTTGGACATATGCTATGGTATTTCTTCAACTGTAGATATCAGTGGAAACCATGTATACACCCATACACGAAGTTTCTACCGAAATCACAGCAGCTGATCAGCTGAGGAAATTCCCAGAGATAGAATTTTACAGCACAGAAGAGGTCATTCAGTCCATTGCATCTGTGCAGGCTCTCTGAAAGAGCTATCCCATTAGGCCCACTCGCCTGCCCCTTCCCATACTCTTTTCTTTTTTTCTTTTTCAGGTATTTATTTACTTCCTTTTTAAAAGTTGTATGCATTCTGTTTCCATCACTGTTTGTGGTAGAGCATTTCATGACCTGACAATCCTTTCCATAATAATATATATAAAAAATTCTCCTGGCCTCTTCCTTCATTATTTTGGTGATGATCTTCAACTTATACCTTCTAGTTATCATCATGTTGACCAGTGGAAATAGTTCTTTCCAATTTACCACACCAAAACACCTCATAATTTTGAACACCTTTATCAGATTTCTTTTTTAACCTTCTAATGAAAAGAGCCCTAATCGCTCCTCGTAACTGAAGCATTTCAGTTCCTGTTGCTATCTTAGTGTATCATTTCTACGTCATCTCCATGACCTTGGCACCCTTCCTTAAGTAAAATGCCTGAAACTGGACAAAATGGGGCCAAAATTCTTCAGCCTTGTTCAGCTGGTGGAAATTTGGTGGAGCAGGCCTCTGACCCCACTGGAGTATCTGGTGTCAGGTGAGGTCAGCTAATTTGCACTAAAGCAGCAGGCACCCGCATCACTGTGGGTTCACCTTGGGTACTTGACAGAAGGGTTGGAGTGGTGGGAGGAGGGGGGGAGGAAGAGGGGGTGGGAGATAAAATACTGCACCAGCCGCTCTTTGGGTCACCCATGCTGTGCCTGTATAATAGAGCTGAGAGTACTCATGCTGCCGACAGTCTCTTGGGGGAGGGGATGGGTCTAGGTCAGGACCCAGGCCTAGACCCACAGGTGGACCCCACTTCTGCCGCTGAGCGGACATGTATATCGGGTTCATCCCAGCATTCAGGTCACTGGACGGTAGAGAGGCCGACTTGAAGGAAGTTCGAAGCCCGGCACTTCCTTCTCTTGGCCCCACCCTTACCAAGGTCATGGGCCATGTTTGGGGACAATGGTGGTTCCACCTCAATCAAGCCCCTTAACAAATTAGCAGCCTGGGCTGGGACCTGGCGAATCTGGGTTATTCCCAATTTCCTTGGGGCTATACTACACTCTCAGATGATTTTGTGTTGGAATTATACCTCTGGTCCTGCAGAATTTTGAGCCAGCCATTCTAACTGCAACCTAACCAATGACTTGTACAGGTTTCATATTACCTCTTTGCTTTTGTGTTCTATGCTCCTATTTTATAAAATCTAGAACCCTATATGCTCTTTTTTATAACTTTATCAACTTGTCCTTCCATTCTCCTAAATCTCAAATCTTTTTAAAGTTTTGCCATTTAGTGTATATGCCTCTCCTTATTCATCCTCTCAAAGTGTATTACTTCATATTTCAATACATTAAATTACATCTGTCATTTATCTGCCCAATCAACTAACATGTTTATAGTTTCCTGAATTCTTTTATAATATTTTATATTATTTTTATATTTTCTCTGTATCCTTTCATATCACTCATCATCAAATATTTATCTAAATCCCTTTTATATAATGTTGTAGCCTCCTAAAATGTGAAATTCTTAAAATTGTACTTCACATCAAACTGTTTTACAACTCCAAAAACAAACTTTGCTGTCTTGTGATTTTGATTACATAGGATGTACAGCACTGCAACAGGCCATTCGGCCCAACCAGTCCATTTATGCTCCACTCAAGCCTCCTCCCATCCTTCCTCATCTAACCCAATCAGCATAACCCTCTATTCCCTTCTCTCTCATGTGCCTATCTAACTTTCCCTTAAATGCCTCTATACTATTCAGTAATATTTTATTACTGCTTTTCAACAGCAGTGGAGCCTGCTTTACCAAAAAAAAATTTTTTTTGGCACAGATTACATTTATGTAAGAAATAGTATAGGTATCTCAAAGTGTGTCTATTTTCTTTTAACACCCAGTCATATTTTCTGATAATGGAAACTCAACATTCAATGGTTTCCGCTAGTGTCTTAAAAATACCAATGAGTCAGTTATTAGCGGGGGTGGTGGGGGGCGGTGGGGGGGGGAGGCTCCTACCAGCCAAAGTAACAAAATGTCCAGTATTTTCATGTTATAAAAGGCTGACAGTGCCTGTGGAACAGGTTACATTTAGACTAGTGTGTATTATCAACGCTGAAGTAAACTGTCCCTTGTCATATGGACAGAAATCAATGACATAGCATTGTGTAGGAGGAGGTAAAGGGTAATGTGCTAATATAGAACAAGGAGAGATAGGACCCAGCATTACTCTTAAGAAAGGGTTTACAGACCCATCATAAATTACCTAGATCTGTTGGTTGAAGAAGCAGTGCCTAAGGCAATTCAGCAGGGAGACAATCACTGAGCTGTTCCACTTAGTATCTGATTTGGAAGAGTTCTCAGCGACAGTGGCTGCTTTGCTTGCGGCTGTTAAATTGACAACAACCATATATTTCTTTGCTACTGGTGATGATTCTCGAATCCTTTTAAAGTTTTTTTTGGAAAAACAGGCTCCACTGCTGCTGAAGAGCAATAATAAAATATTACTGAATAGTATAGATACATTTAAGGGAAAGCTAGATAAGCATGTGAGAGAGAAGAAAATAGAGGGTTATGCTGACTGAGTTAGATGAAGAAGGAATAGAGGAGGCTTGAGTACAGCATAAACGCCAGCATGGACTGGTTGGGCTGAATGGCCTGTTTCTGTGCTGTATATCCGATGTAATTCTATGTAATCAGGATCACAGGTAGCATGGGTGATTTTGCCGGCATTAGTCAGAATATCTTGTTCACGTGCGTTCACTGATGATGCACTGTTCTGGGAGGTTTGGGTAGGGTCATCAATCTTTCCAAGAATTCTTAGGGAAAATAATTAAATAGTAGAAGTGTTAGGCTGTTACTGGTTTTCTCAGAAACCCAGGTATAGTAGACTGTATCTTTGTGGAAAAAACAGGTGCTATCAGTTAATCTGATGATGTGCTAGAGCCATAGGAGCGTCTAATACCTCAATGTACAGGTAATCTGCCATGACAAGTATATTAATCCCTTAGTGAATAGCAAATTTCTGGGAGTTAATGGGGCAAAATATGGGTGCCTTTGCGCCTCCCGGGGGGCGCTAACGGGGCGTAAATGGCTTTGCGACGGGGCGTGGCACTGACATTGACTCCCGCCATATTCGGCGGGAATTTACGGCGGCGCTACGGCTTTGCACCTCAATCTCCTTCACCCAGAGATCGTGACGTCATCGCCGTGCGCATCACCCTGGTAGCGCTCCAGACCCGAAATTGGCTTCTGCCCCCTGCAGCAGCGCTGGTCGAAAACACCGACAGCTGCAGAAGGCGTGCATCCGACCGGCCGCTTCAGGGGCGATGATTAAAGGTGAGATGGTCGAGATAAGGAAAAAAAAAGCTTACCTTTCTTGTTCCAGTTTTTTTCGCGGGTTCCTGCATGCGATCGATTAGCCCAGCACTCTGCTTGAGTGCCGGGCTGATCGCGCGGGATCATGGCTGCCTTGGTGGTCCAGGTAGGTACTTTTTATATTGCAGAGCCTGCAGTGATGGCCCTTCCCTTTAAGGGAGGGAAGGAGCCTTTGAACATGACAGCGCTACACGGCCCAGCATGCAGCACTGCTGAAGTCTCTGCCCCACCTGCTGCCGATTGTGCTCCAAGAAGGAAGTGGAGTGCTTGATTTAGAGCTCCACTTCCTTCCTGGAGTGCAGAACCACATTTTTTTAAAGTTTAGAAACATTAGCGCCTGGCGCTAACTTACTCAACTTTTAAAATTTAGCGCCCCAAACGGGTCTATAATGAATTTCTCCCCCAATATGTCAGCTCTTTGTTCCCTAGTTACGGTGGACTTGAACTTGGCTTTTGGGGGAACCATAAATTATCATAAATCCATAGCTAATCACATCATTAGGCAACCTCCAACACTAGCTGACCTATTGGTATGGCCATGCAGAGGACTGGACACAATCCTAGGTGTCTGGATTGTCCTGGAAGGGAGAGTGAAGGAAGAGACAGCAACGAGCTAGAAAAATGGGTAAATGACTTGCAGTGCATGGATGCTGTACAACATAGTCATCATGGCTTGTGTTTTGTGTCCACTAGGACGTTGCAGGTGAATGCTTCTGTACCATGATAATGGATGTTGAGGATACTCAACAGTCTGTTCCAAGGAGAATGGGGATGAGAGGCAGGAATGTGCTTTTGTTGGCAAGATAAACTGGTGCAATTGTGTTATGCAGCACTTTAGGTGATGGAAGACCTGCTGTTCATGCAACCTCCATGCCTCACACTATCATTTATCACTTTCACCATCAGATGACTCGAAGCTCCATTCAACCCTTTACCATATCTACATTTATTTCTTAAGAGATTATATAGGTAAACCAATACAACCAATGCACAAGATTAAGTTGCAAATGATTTTGATTTCAAAGCAATTTAATGTCTAGGTTTTATACTGTATCGCTGCTAACTTGCATGAGGGAATGCAAGACTGGAGGAGGTATGTAATTGAGCTGAAGCTATGTAGCAGAGGCTCCTACCTCCTGAATCTTTTGCTTTATTTAACAGCCAGTCCAAATTTACCTGGAGCACTGGCTCCAGATTATTTTTTTATTTGTTCTCAGGATGTGGCTTTCATTGCCCATGCTTAGTTGTTGTTAGAAGGTGATGGGGAGTCAGCGCCATGAATCACTGCTAGATCTAGCGGTTTCTACTGGAATGGAATTAGCACTTCTGCACCACACTTGTGCTCAGTAGCAGGAAGTCCTTATGATAAACTACAATAGAAATAAAGAAGCATCTTGGAAAAATATTATTTCTGAATAGGGTTGAGTGCAAAAGAATTTATGCTCCAACTGAATTGTGTTTAGATCATACACTAGTGTGGAATATTGGGCTCTGTTTTTATGAGGTGATGCACTTGAGTAGGAAAAATAGTAACATCACCTACACCTTAGAAAATAAGAAACTGAATGGGGTAGAAGAGCAAAGGCATCTAGGGATACAGGTGAACAAACCATTAAAAGCAGCATCGCAGGTCAGCAAAGCAATTAAAAATGCTAACAAAGCACAGGGATTTATTTCCAGCGGTATAGAATTCAAAAGTAGTGAAATTATGTTAAACTTGTTTAGGACCCTGGTCAGGCCCCACTTAGAGCACTGTGCACAGTTCTGGTCTCCGTACTATAAAAAGGACATAGAAGCACTGGAGGAAGTGCAAAAAAGATTTGCAAGGATGGTACCAGAACTGAGAGATTATAGCTATCGGGAAAGATTGAACAGGTTGGGGCTTTTTCTTTAGAAACCTTTGGTGACCTGATAGAGGTCTTTAAAATAATGAATGGGTTGGACAGGGTAGATGTGGAGAGAATGGGCTGTATTTTCTCAGCCCCGAGGAGGCGGATATGGAGGCGGGATTGCCGGGAAAGTTGCAGAATTTGGGGGCGGGTGGCAAACCCGCCCCCAACCCACCTCCGTGCCCTCTTGCCAGGAGGCGGGAAGCCGTCCATCCCCAGGTCCCATCTCCTTGGAGGCGGGAAGGGATTAAAGCCTATTAACTGCCTGTTAACAGGTAGTTAACAGGCAGAAAATAGGATTATCCCCATTTTTCGTGCTGAAGTGCAGGGTTCCTGACCTGGGGGACCCCTGCCAGGGTGGAGGAGTCGAGTAGGAGGTCTGCGGGGGTCGGAGGGGTCTGAAAGTGCGATGTAGAAGTGAGTGATGGGTGCAAGTGTGGAGTGGTAAGTATGCGAGGTGAGTGTAAAGTGTTAGAAAATGTTAACTTACCTTTGTTTCTCCCTACAGCCTTCAGCCGCTATGGAGCCATAGTCCCCGACATCTCCATTGTAGAGATCACAGACTGGCTGTTGCATCCTCCGATCCAACAGCCAGCTGATTTCTGCAAAGTAGAAAGGTTTGATGAGTCGTGAACACAAGGACTTATCAAACTACAAAGAATGTCAGTGTTTGACAGCTTCACAGAGCTGTCAAATGATGACATTCCTTCTTTCAAATATTCTTGACAGATGACACATCATGCGTTGACATGCTCTGTCACTGACTTCCCCCTAATTGGCCTGCTGAGCCCGCTGGGCGGGCTTAACAAGGTCAATCAGGGGAAAATCCCACTGGTTGGCCAGAAGCTGATGGAGGTGGGATGGAAACTGGGCAAGCAGCAATCCTGCCTCCAACACTTCTCCATTCATAAAATCCAGCCCAACGATTCCACTTGTGGGAGAATCCAAAACTGGAGGCCATAAATGCAAGATAGTTACCAATAAATCCAATGAGGAGAAATGTCTTTACTCAGAGTTGTTAGAATGTGGAACTCGCTACCACAGGAAGTGGTTGAGGCAAATAGCTTGGATGCTTTCAAAAGGAAACTAGATGAGTACATCAGAGAAAAGGGAATAGAAACATATGCTGAAAGCCTGATATGAGGTAGATGGAATGGGAGGAGACACATGTGGAGTATGAAAACCAGCACAGACTAGTTGGGCTGAATGGCCTGTTTCGGTGCTGTATATTCTATGTAATTCTATGTAATCAGAACAGTAGAGAAAACAAGGTCACTAATAAGTCTATCAAAATATATAAATGGCATTGGAAAAGAGCTACCAAATTCTGTACCAAAGACATGTCCTATTTGGTTATGTGCATTCACTCTAAACTTTACACTGCTCCATGTTTGCTAACTGTGTAGTGGCAATTTTGACTGCTATTCCTCCTATTGTTATTATGTTCATTTTCACAACAATCTTGTCACGTATGTTCTTAAACTAATTCTGTAAAAATCCAATGAATGATTGCTACATTATGTAGAGCATATCAATATCTATATATATAAATCGGTACTTCTGTCATTCTGTCATTCTGTCTGTCATTCTGTCTGTCATCGCCTGTGCGTCTGGCGGGCTATGCGCTCGAAAGTTACAGGGCGTACCTACGCGCGCGTTACCTCCAAAGAAAGCTTACGCTTCCGAAACGGTTTTAAGCGTATTTACGTTTCGGCCGGGCTAAAATCGCGCCCGCGGTATCCCAAAAACCTTCAACATTCCACTCATTAGCATCTCATTATCCGCTCATTAGCGACAGAGTGACCTCGAGCTCGACCAATCGTACGCCGGGTTGCTGGCGTGTGCCGCCGGGCCAATCGGTGCGTGTGTGGCCGGGCCTTATCGTTCTAAACCGAGGTGAGTCGCCACCATCTTGCTTCCATTCTTTTTCCTGCTTTCTGCGTCTTTCTTTTCAAATATACATTTCCACCAAAATAAAATTGAATTTATTAAATTGTTTTTAAAAAAATCACTCATTTGTAAACCTAACCTGAACATTCTTTTTCCTACCTTTCCCCGTTTTTTTCTTAGGCCTCAAAGCCTGCGCCTTTCTTGCCCAGCCAGGCCCGAGCTAGGTGATTGCGCTTCTGCTAAGCTCCTCAACACCCCCCTGCCGTGTCACGTTACCCAGGGCAACGGCGTCAGCCATGAGGGTCAGGGTGCGCGCGCAGCAGGAGCAGGTGAGACGCGGCGTCTCTGTTCCGCGCTCGGCGGGGGGGGGCGGGGCTCGGCCGCCGGCCGTCTCTCAGAGCCGCAATCGGGCTCAGCGGGGGGCGGGGGGGGCTCGGCCGCCGGCCGTCTCTCAGAGCCGCAATCGGCCTCGGCCGGGGGGGGGGGCGGGGCTCGGCCGCCTGCCGTCTCTCAGAGCCGCAATCGGGTTCAGCCGGGGGGCGGGTGGCGGGGCTCGGAGAGCGGGGCTCTCGGCCGGGGGGGGGGGCGGGGCTCTCGGCCGGGGGGGGCGGGGATCGGAGAGCGGGGCTCTCGGCCTGGGCCCCCCCCCGCCCCTTCCCCCCCCCGCCCCCCCCTTCCCCCCCTGCCCCCCCTTCCCACCCCCCCGCCCCCCCCTTCCCCCCTTCCCCCCCGCCCCCCTTCCCCCCTTCTCCCCCCCGCCCCCCCTTCCCCCCACCCCTTCCCCCCACCCCTTCTCCCCCCGCCCCTTCCCCCCCTCCCTTTCCCCCCTCCCTTCCCTTCCCCCCCTCCCTTCCCCCCTCCCTTCCCCCCCTCCCTTCCCCCCTCCCTTCCCCCCCGCCCCTTCCCCCCGCCCCTTCCCCCCCGCCCTCCCTTCCCCCCCCCGCTCTCTTCCCCCCACCCGCTCTCTCTCTTCCCCCCAGTCGCTCTCTCTCTACCCCCCAGTCGCTCTCTCTCTTCCCCCCCAGTCGCGCTCTCTCTCTCTCTTCTCTCCCCCCCCCCCAGTCGCTCTCTCTCTCTCTCTTCCAACAACAACATGCCCTCGAAAAAGCCTCGGCACCGCAGGGCACTCCAGCTAGTATATAAATAAATCAGTACATCTGTCATTCTGTCATTCTGTCATTCTGTCATTCTGTCTGTCATCGCGTGTGCGTCTGGCGGGCTATGCGCTCGAAAGTTACAGGGCGTACCTACGCGCGCGTTACCTCCAAAGAAAGCTTACGCTTCCGAGACGGTTTTAAGCGTATTTACGTTTCGGCCAGGCTAAAATCACGCCCGCGGTATCCCAAAAACTTTCAACATTCCGCTCATTAGCATCTCATTATCTGCTCATTAGCGACAGAGTGACCTCGAGCTCGACCAATCGTACGCCGGGTTGCTGGCGTGTGCCGCCGGGCCAATCAGTGCGTGTGTGGCCGGGCCTTATCGTTCTGAACCGAGGTGAGTCGCCGCCATCTTGCTTCCATTCTTTTTCCTGCTTTCTGCGTCTTTCGTTTCAAATATACATTTCCACCAAAATAAAATTGAATTTATTAAATTGTTTATAGAAATATCACTCATTTGTAAACCTAACCTGAACATTCTTTTTCCTACCTTTCCCCGTTTTTTTCTTAGGCCTGAAAGCCTGCGCCTTTCTTGCCCAGCCAGGCCCGAGCTAGGTGACTGCACTTCTGCTAAGCTCCACACCCCCCCCACCACCCCCCTGCCGTGTCACGTTACCCAGGGCAACGGCGTCAGCCACGAGGGTCAGGGTGCGCGCGCAGCAGGAGCAGGTGAGACGCGGCGTCTCTGTTCCGCGCTCGGCGGGGGGGGGGGGCGGGGCTCGGCCGCCGGCCGTCTCTCAGAGCCGCAATCGGCCTCGGCCAGGGGGGGGGGGGCGTGGCTCGGCCGCCGGCCGTCTCTCAGAGCCGCAATCGGGCTCGGCCGGGGGGGGGGTCGGGTCTCGGACAGCGGGGCTCTCGGCCGGGGGGGGCAGGGCTCGGAGAGCGGGGCTCTCGGCCTGGGGCCCCCCCCCGCCCCTTCCCCCCCCGCCCCCCCCCTTCCGCCCCCCCTCCCCCCCACCCTCCCTTCCCCCCCTACTCTCTTCCCCCCACCCGCTCTCTCTCTTCCCCCCAGTCGCTCTCTCTCTTCCCCCCAGTCGCTCTCTCTCTACCCCCCAGTCGCTCTCTCTCTTCCCCCCCAGTCGTGCTCTCTCTCTCTCTTCTCCCCCCCCCCCAACCCCAGTCGCTCTCTCTCTCTCTCTTCCAACAACAACATGCCCTCGAAAAAGCCTCGGCACTGCCGGGCACTTCAGCTAGTCAATATATATAAATGTTGCATCGAGAGTGTGTTTTGTCTATCACTCACTAGACATCATATTAGTTACAGATGCAAAACAATCTTAAAAATGAGAAAGATAGTGAGGAACTTAATGCTGGAGCCTGAAATCTGTAAAGTTCCTCATCAGACAACAATTAGGCTGCATTTACAGTACCAGTGCAGTGTCACTACAAAGCACTTTTGCTTCACAGGGATGCTAAAATACTACTGTAAATCTGCAGGAGGAAGTTTCATTCCACTTTGCTCCAGTCAGGTCAGGCTCTGACTCCAGATTTACACTAAAATTGTGTGCAACAAAAGTGCATTACACTGATGCTACAGCTGCAGTGTGAATGTAACTTTAACTCTAATTGACCTGAGGCTTAGTTTACTTAAGAAAAATTATGTTTTGTATCTATGAAGGGACATAGCTGCACTGTAGGGCCGGAATTTTGCCGGTGCTCAGAGGGCGGGTTCGGAGGCGGGTCCGCTGTCAAAATCAAAAAGATTGACAGCGGGTCGGTATCGCGCTGTCAACCCCCCTCCATGTCAGTTTCCCAGGTATCGGGTCTGTCATTTCTGAACAGACCCGACACCAAGCGGCAGGTCAGCCAATTTAGATAGTTAAAAGCTTGTTAAAAGGTAGTTAAGCAGGATTTTACCATGTACTTACCATTTTACCAGCTTTTCCACGATTTGGAGGGAGTCATACGAGAGCTTGGGTGCAGCCATGCACCTTTGTGCAGTGCTTGTCAGTGTTTGCAGCACCTCAATGCAGCAGAATACTGACAGCTCAACTGTCAAAATGAATGTGGAAATGTTCCCTTTAAGGAAACCGGCTGGTGACGCGTCATCAAATGATGTCAGCAGACATGCTTCCTTTTAATTGGCTGGGAACCTCGCAGGGCAGGCTCAACAAGCCCCATCAGTGGAAAATTCTTCTCACAGAGCGGGATGGAGCCGGGAACGGGGTCGCCGTCCGACACCTACCTCGGCCGCACTTAGCCCGCCTCAGTAGGCGAAACTGCGGCCTAGATGTGGAATAATACATTATGCATTACATGGCATAATACTCCTATCATAAATAAAGTTTATCTTACTTACCCTGAACATTGTTACAGAAGATCTATTAATATATATAAAAAAGTTGCATCTAGTAAATGTCTATCCCACTCCAAATGCCTTTTACAGATGTCACACTTTGTTTTTTTCTCTATTTTTAAAGATTGTTGTAACAATCATTGACCTGAAGCCTGAAAGTTACAAGCATTTCCAATGTGCAAAGTTCCCTAACTAAATAAGAATTAAACTGATTGACCTTAACCTAGGTTTACTTAGCAGACCATCTTGGAAAAGATTTCTTTAAGACACAAATATGTAGTCTGCATGGTGCGTTTTTCTTGCACTGGACTTTGTAATGAATCAGAAATTCAGACAACAATCTTTGTCACCTGTGAAACAAACCTTGACAATCTGCAAAACAGTAATCACCAACCATAAACCCCAAGAGGATTATTATTTCAGTAGCGGACATCTATCAAACGAGATCTCTGCTCTTGAACATCCCTCTTAGGGATGACTGAGAAAGAAAGAGGGAGTCCTCACAGAATGAGGTCATTTGTATACGCGTTAATTATAATATCTTAGGACATTGCTTTCTATCATGACATTCATGGAGCAAACCGTTTCCCTATTTCTAAAAAAAAATTCATTAGCCAAAAGATGTTCAAGGGGATACTTTAGTACAGTTGATGGCTGCCAGGATATTAGAAACCCTTGCAGTGGCAAAGAGCTCCCGTTTTGGGCTCAGTGCTGGTGTTACATCGAAAGAAGGAAAATGTCAGGTTGTTTCTCTCAAGGCAACAGTGGCATGAAGCATACACTTTAACATTATTGGTGTTTGAAACATAGGGGGCAATTTTGCCAGCCCTGCGGAGGCGGGTCTGGAGGCGGGACTGCCGGAAAAATGGCAGAATCTGGGGGCGGGTGCCCACCTGCCCCCAACCTGCCTCCATACCATCTTCCCAGGAGGTGGGTAGCCGTCCCGCGCCGGGTCCCATCTCCTTGGAGGCGGGAAGGGATTAAAGCCTATTAGCTGCCTGTTAACAGGTAGTTAACTGGCAGAAAATAGGATTATCCCCTTTTTGCCCACACAAGTGCGGGCTTCCCGAAGGCTCCGAAACCCGCCAGGTCAGCGAGGCGAATAGTGGGTTTGTGGGGGTCGGGGGGGGGGGGGAGGGGTGCAAAAGTGTGCTGTGGAGGTGAGTGATGGGGGCAAGTGTGGAGAAGTGAGTGTCTGAGGTAAGTGCAAAGTGTTAGAAAAAGTGTACTTACCTTTGTTTCTTCCTGCAGGCATCAGTCGGTGGGTATGCGGAGAGTCTCGCACCTCCGCGGTAGAGATGACAGATGGCCGTTGCATTCTCCAATGCAACAACCATCTGATTTCTGCAAAAGAAAGATGTTTGATGAGGTCTTGAATTCAAAACCTCATCAAACTACAGAGAATGTCACTGTTTGACAGCTTCACAGAGCTGTCAAACGATGACAATTCATTTGACAGATGAAACATCATATGTTGATGTTCTCTGCAACCGGCTTTCCCTTAATTGGCCTGCTAAGCCCGCTGGTCAATCAAGGGAAAATAGCGTGGATTGGCCAGAAGTTGATGGAGGCAGGACTGAAACCTGACAAGTGAGAGTCCCGCCTCCAAAAGCTCCCCATTGGCAATATCACCCCCTAAACGGTAGAATGGAAGGTGGCAGCTGGAGTCATTTTCATGAGCATCAGAAAGTATCTCTTATTATTGTATGACCTTCCAAATCTACTGTTAACTCCTCACACAGAACATACAGTATATAGCTACAGTACTTGTTTAAATCCAAGTCAAATATAACAATGAGTGTTAAATCAATTTGTGAAATTATTTTTCTATTTTCATAACTGTACTTTTCTCTGTCTTTTAGTATAGAAGGATATTTATTCTACACTCACAGTATAAACTTGTGTCCTACAGCTCATTGGTAGAGTAATGTGCTGTGTTACCTTGCTGTCTGTGTACTTAGTGTGTTTTATGATGCCAGTCTTTCCACATACTCCGATGAGCATTTCACCTGATGGCATTTTGAGCATTGGTTCCTAGAATCTTTCAAGCTTAAACCTTTTTTCCATACATGGCGCATTTCTGAAGATTAGATCCAGAATAGCCTCAGACGTCATTGGCTGCTCAGTAAACCATGTAAGGGAGCAGTGCCTTACTTTGTACTTGATTGTACCCCTCCATAATCCCCTGTGGACAACAGTCTGGCTTTTTTTTTAGGTTTCCCTTGTGTACAAACATATTTCCTGATCTACATTCTTCTCCTGTCTAGGATTATATAGCAACACTCACAAATTACCATCTTCCTTTAGTCATCATTAATGTCTCTAAACTGTCTCTGTCCTGACAGCCAAAGCACATATCCCGCCCGCGGTATCCCAAAAACCTTCAACGTTCCGCTCATTAGCATCTCATTATCCGCTCATTAGCGAGAGAGTGACCTCGAGCTCGACCAATCGTACACCGGGTTGCTGGCGTGTGCCGCCGGGCCAATCGGTGCGTGTGTGGCCGGGCCTTATCCTTCTGAACCGAGGTGAGTTGCCGCCATCTTGATTCCAAACTTTTCCCTTCTTTTTCCCGCTTTCTGCGTCTTAAAAAAAAATGTTGCTTTTAAAACACATATTGTTTTAAAAAAAAATGATTTAGAAAGTAATTAACTTATCTAATCTCATTAATTTTCCTACCTTTCCCCGTTTTTCCAGGTAGGCCTAGAAGCCTCGGCGTCTCCTCCGCACCCACGCCCGAGCTAGGCACCTCCCGGCCCCACTCGAAGGCTGGAGGGCCGAGCCTCAGCCCAGCGCCGCTAGGGTGCGCGCGCAGCAGGAGCTGAGACGCGCTGTTTCTCTCTGGCTCGGCCGGGGCGCGGGGCTTGCTGAGCGTCAAGCGTTACCCTGGCAACCCCGGCCGGCCGTCTCGCACAGCCGAAATCGGCGGTCTTCACCTCGGGGGGGGGGGCCGCGACCCTCGGGGGGGGCCGCGACCCTCGGGGGGGGGCCGCGCGCGCAGCAGGAGCAGCTGAGACGCGGCGTCTCTCTCTCTGGCTCGGCTCGGGGGCGAGGCTTGGTCAGCGTCATGGTTACCCTGGCAACCGGGCCCGCCGGCCGAGCCAGAGAGAGACGCCGCGTCTCAGCTCCTGCTGCGCGCGCAATCGGCGGTCTTCACCTCGGGGGGCGGGGGGCGGCGCGCGACCCTCGGGGGGGGGCCGCGACACTGGGGGGGGGCCGCGACCCTGGGGGGGGCCCGCGACCCTGGGGCCCCTCCCCTCCCTTCCCCGCCCTCCCCCCCTCCCCCCCTCCCTCCCCCCTCCCCTCCCCCTCCCCTCCCCTACCCCCCTCCCCTCCCCCTCCCCCCTCCCCTCCCTCTCTTCCCCCCAGTCGCTCTCTCTCTTCCCCCCAGTCGCTCTCTCTCTTCCCCCCAGTCGCTCTCTCTCTTCCCCCCAGTCGCTCTCTCTCTTCCCCCCAGTCGCTCTCTCTCTTCCCCCCAGTCGCTCTCTCTCTTCCCCCCAGTCACTCTCTCTCTCTCTTCCAACAACAACATGCCCTCGAAAAAGCCTCGGCACCGCCGGGCACTTCAGCTAGTCTATATATATAAACCGGTATGTCTCTCTGTCTGTCTCTCTGTCTGTCTCTCTCTCTGTCTCTCTGTCTGTCTGTCCGGCTATACAATCAAAAGTTATAGAGCGTACCTACACGTATGTTATATCGAAATAAAGCTTATCGTTAGGGGACTCTCGTAGGCATATTTACTTTTTCATCAGACAAAAATTGTTTGGACATTATACAAAAAACTTTCAAAAATCCTCAAAAATCCACTCATTAGCGGTTGACCAATCCTACCTCTCATTACCATTGAGTGACGTGCTGCTTGACCAATGCTACAGTTCACTCACCTGATGGTTGACCAATCAGTGCATCACAGGCGGGTCCTAATCCTCCAGTCTCCCTAAACTTCGCCGCCATTTTTTCCATCCCCACAGGGACAGCAGCAGCAAAAGAAACCCCCACATTGCGGCTCCCGATCCTGCTCCTGCCCCGCCGGAGCGGCAGGTAAGTTGGGCTCACTCGGGCCGTGCCTCGCAACCACTCAGCCCGACACACACAGCGGTCGGGGGAGCGGCAGCGGCCGGCCGTCAGCCGTGCAATCCGCGGGGGAGCTCAGCTCGGGTCCGTCTCGGCCCGACATCCCGGCCACGCCTCAAGCGCTAGGCCCCGCACGGCCGCTATCACAACGGCACCGGGCCTCAGGCGCTAGGCAGGGAGAGGGGAGGGAGGGGAGGGAGGGAGAGGACAGCACAGGGAGAGGGGAAGAGGGAGAGAGAGAGGGTACAGACAAGGGCAGGGAGACCGTGCACCCCAAAATTGCCCTGGCAGCGCCGGGCACCCCCTGCTAGTCATTTATAAATGGGTGCTTTCTTTTTTTTTTGCCATTACACAATACGAATTTAATCACAAGACACAATATAATCTATCCAGGTCACAGTGCATTATGCATTGTCAGTACATGACAGACAGTTTTATATCAATGCTTGTCTTTACCCAAGATTATTAACAGCTGACTGCTTCGTGCCACTTTGCTAGCTTCCGAGCACTAGCATAGGTCAGAGAGCAAAAATGTCATTGATGCTGAGCTGCAAGTGTAAATCAACCATTAGTGTTGGTGAAAGAGATGAAAATGACTTTGTGCAGACTCAAATTATATATGCCAAGCACTATAATATATTTTTTCTTATTATTATGCATATTATTTGATGAATAATGTACGAATTAGGTTTATCCTGTGATATGAACGTTCTGTGAGATTGTTTAGCCTTCTGTGTACCGAGCAGAAAGCTAATGATTTGTTGTAATATGTTCGGAGTGTTGTTGACTGTGCAAGCAGTGCTTTGATGAATAGGAGCATTGTAACCTGTGTGTTTGAAATGAAAACTTAAAAGACAGTACTTATCAGAACAGTTCCTAATGCTAAAAAAAAATCTAAGGAAGGTGAACTTTAGAGCTTATGAGGTTATCTAATGCACCAGGTATTCTCAGCAGATATGTGTTGTTTTATGGTAAAATAGCAAATAGCAGTGAGCCATGCTAAAGGCTGGAAAGCATTGCATTTCTAACCAGTGAGCCATATAACTTGGCTTAGCATTGTATTTACATGGGTGAGTGAACCATTTTTGGTTCAATAGAATGGAAATTATTAGATCATCTAATTTAAGGGCATGCCTCCGAAGGCAAAATAAATTCTAATAAACTTGTGCAGGCCCACATTTGGTGATTTTTGAATTTGTGACAATGGATTAGGGGCTTAACAACTGACCTTTCTGTGTTTTGTTTCTGATCCATACATTTAAAGTGAAACACATCTTTAACCCCAGTAAGGGAACTCAAAGATCCATTATTTCAGACTTGGCTGCTTAGGCCCAGTTGCACAATGCTACTGTGACAGAAAATGCAGTCTGAAGCATTCTTTTGAAAATGTATCTGGATTTTGTTGTCAACGGCTAGTTTTGCAAATTTTATCCAGGTGATATGAGAAAGCGTGTGAAAGCAAGGGTTCTCTTCCTTATCTGTTCTTAAAACACAGCGATGTACACAGAAGGCTAAACAATCTCAAAGAACCTTATGATGCATTGACAGAGGTGTACTCTGATGCTCTACATGGAAATTCCATATCAAAGACTATGGGCCCCGACAACATCCTGGCTGTCTTGCTGAAGACTTGTGCTCCAGAACTAGCTGCACCTCTAGCCAAGCTGTTCCGATACAGCTACAACACAGGCATCTACCCGGCAATGTGGAAAGCTGCCCAGGTATGTCCTGTCCACAGAAAGCAGGACAAATCCAATCCAGACAATTACTGCCCCATCAGTCTATTCTCAATCATCAGCAAAGTGATGGAAGGTGTCGTTGACAGTGCTATCAAATGGTACTTACTCACCAATAACCTGCTCACTGATGCTCAGTTTGGGTTCCACCAAGACCACTTGACTCCCGACCACATTACAGCCTTGGTCCAAACACGGACAAAAGAGCTGAATTTTAGAAGTGAGCTGCAAGTGACTGCCCTTGACATCAAGGCAGCATGTGACCGAGTGTGGCACCAAGGAGCCCTAGTAAAACTGAATTAATGGGGATCAGGGGGAAAACTCTCCAGTGGCTGGAGTCATACCTAGCACAAAGGAAGATGGTTGTGGTTGTTGGAGATCAATCATCACAGCCCCAGGACATCGCTGCAGGAGTTTCTCGGGGCAGTGTCCTAGGCCCAACCATCTTCAGCTGCTTTATCAATGACCTTCCCTTCATCAAAAGGTCAGAAGTGGGGATGTTTGCTGAAGATTGCACAGTGTTCAGCGCCATTCGCAATTCCTCAGGTAACGAAGCAGACCGTGCCAGCATGCAGCAAGACCAGGCTTGGACTGATAAGTGGCATTTGCGCCACACACGTGCCAGGCAATGACCATCTCCAACAAGGGAGAGTCTAACCACTTCCCCTTGATATTCAACGGCATTACCATCGTCAGATCCCCCACCATCAACATCCTGGGCATCACAAATGACCAGAAACTTAACTGGACCAGCCACATAAATACTATGGCTACAAGAGCAGGTCAGAGGCTGGGTATTCTGCGGCGAGTGACTCACCTCCTGACTCCAGGAGCACCTTCACCACATGGACTGCAGTGGTTCAAGAAGGCAGCGCCCACATCCTGTGAATGAATAAATAAATTAAAAACTCACTTACGAAGCATAATAAAATCAAAGCAAAATTCCTGCTACAGATATTCGAGGAGATGCAAAACTGCAGGTGATGTACTGTAACAGCATTAATTAGTTGTGTTTTGTAGTAGGACATGGGTTCACACTTGTGGGGCATTATTTTGGTCTCGGTAATGCCCCGGTTTTGAGTGTGAACTAGGAGGCAGCGAGACCAGAATCATAGTGCAGCACTTACCGCTGCGATCTCCAAGTCAGCCAGGAAATAGGCGTTCATTGATCCCACCTAAAATAGGTGGGCAGCTCCTTAATTTATGCAAATCGGGGTCTGATGATGTAGATAGGACCCTGATTCATTTTAATGTTGTAACATGTAGTACAGGTGCTGCACAAGCTCAACCCAAGGATCTCAATGTAAAGCAACCAAACCATCAGCCCTTAAAGGGGACGCTGGAGGCTGCTCAGAAAATGCTTCAGGTAAGTTTTTTATTAGCGGTCTGGAGGAGCATCAAGGAAATCGATTGGCCTTCCCCTTTATGGAAAAACTGCTGCTCCGTCCTTTCGAGGATGGAGTTACGCAAAAAGCCCCTTTGTTTCCCCACATGAGGAGACTCCAATCGCAGCTGTCCTGTCAGTGCAATGTGTTTAGCGGTCGTAGAGGAAGAGGGACTTGGACAAGTCACCCTAGGTTGCTCTTAAGCACCTCCTAGCGATTGTTTAAAGAAAATTGTAGGATAAGTTACACCAGGCTGGATGTCCACCTGTAATTCTTAAGCAAATTTAATGCAAACTTTTATTGGACTCTCCCTTGAATTGGACCTAGCCACATTACTATGTTAACTTCTGACCTATAGAACCATAGAAGATTACAGTACAAAAGATGACCATTTGGCCCATTGTTTCTATGCTAGCTCTTTTCTAAAGCAATTCAAGACTAATCCCACTGCTCTGCTCTCTCCCCTTGTTTCTTCCCCTGCTTGAATATTTATCCAATTTTTCATTAAACAATGCAATGACCTCTGCCTCAACCATTCCCTATGGCAAAACATTCCATGTTCCAACAACGCTCTGTATAAAGAAATTTCTCTAAACTCGCACCTCATTCTCCTGGTGACAAATTTAAATTAACAGCCCCTTGTCATTGGCTCCCCAACCAAGGGATATAATATTTCCCTATTCGCCATTTCAAAGCCCTTCATAATTTTAAAAGCCTCTGTTAAATCTGCTGTTAGCTTTCTCTGCTCCAGTGAAATTTTTCCTCATAACAATAGTTTTCCATTTATGGCATATCCTGGTGAATTAAAAATTCACCTTACCAGTTTTTTTGATGTATAATGCAGCACTGGTGTCAATGGTTACAGTCTGAACAGTGGAGTACATTTTGAGGTCAAATTGGAAGATTAAAACCATTTAGCTAGCAAAATGTAATCTGTTGCTGTTATTGATTATATAGACAGCTAAAAACTGATCAAGAGCTCCACAGGACTAGATGATAATTTTGAGACCAATTTCCATTTGTATGAGAGGGCAGTAGGAGGTAGCAGTCTTCTTACAAATGAATGTGGTGGTGCACAGATAAGATTGATTTTAATGTATTAGTAAAAGCAATTTGTGCTGTAATACTGTCTTGTTTCTTGGATTTTTTAGCATACACTTTGTTGGCAAATGGATGCTGTCACAGCCACTGTCAAAAATCAAATAGCTTAGATGTGCAACCACAAAGCATCAAGGGAGAGTTAAGATGTCAGTTTAATTCACTCTGAATTCACTTTTAATCTGGATTAAAGCTTGTGTCAGACTGTGTGATGAGAGATTAGAGTCAGATGTTAACCCGTTGCACAATATGTTCGACGGGAGGGAGCAAGTGCAATGCCTGCAGCACCTGTCATTAACAAATTACTTAGAAGTGATGTAAGCTTGTGGTTTTCTTTGTGGTAAAGAGCACTGTGACAGTCTTTAAACAGGATGGTTACTTCACTTTGTTGTGTAAATCCTCATTTTGTCAGCACAGCAATCTGACTGATACTAAGATTTACACCAAAAACTCAAATATATTCAGTTGAATCAACTTAGATAGTCTTCTGAGAGTCAAATTCTGCTAAATATAGGTTAGGTTTTTCAGAAGTGACTATCAGAATCATGATACATTCCACTCTGTTATGGTTGCCCAAATAAACAGCATTGTATTAAGTGTTTTGAGATGTTATTAAAATGGCAATGAGCACTTTCATGTTGAATGATGACACATTGACTAAAGTAATAGTAGAGAAAGGAATTAAACGTGGAAAAACATTTCTTATCGGGTTTCGATTTAAAATATATTGTGCGAGTTGCGCAGAGACTTACATTTGCATAGTTAAACTATCCCTTTTTTAATTCAAATTCTTAAAGTTAAACCTACCACTTTATTTTTATTGAGTTTAAAAGTTATTTACCCTTTTTTAAGAAAATGCTTTTGGAAAAGTAACAGCCTACACCATTCAGAAGTGGAAAGCATTCGTATTGTAGCAGTAAGGGTTTAAATACATCAATACCAGCTGTTTAAGACCCTAAAATCCTGTCTGCTTCAGTGCATTTGAATATACATCACAAATGCACTGTATTTAATTTGACAATTAATAATGTGAGATTTCCAGAACTATGTAAGTTTGCATTTACTTAGTTTTGGATTTTCTTCTCCCCATTTTTCATTGCTGTCTACCTACAGTCTGCTTAGCCGAACATATCCTCTTGCAAACATATCAGAATGATCTCAGCTCTGGGCTTCTACAACGCCAGTCATAGTTCAAGTCGGAGACTGTAAAGAGCAATAGTCATCCTCTTTCTAAGATAAAATGACTTCACTTCACTGTGTATTCCATCCTGCTGCCTGAGTGTGAACAGAAAAAATTTGCCCAACACGGGCAAGTGACTTCTAGCAGTGGACAGCCTACAGCTTAGTTCACAACCTTCTGGGTAACAATAAGAACATAAGAACAAAAGAAATAGGAGCAGGAGTAGGCCAATCGGCCCCTCGAGCCTGCTCCGCCATTCAATAAGATCATGGCTGATCTGATCCTAACTGCCAATCCACTATCACAGAACCATCTCCTGCATCTAACAGAATTAGACACACGAAATAGGAGCAGGATCAACTATTTGAGCTAATGGAACTATTCCAGACTTCAAATATCAATGGTGGTGGTGTGATGGCAACAACATTCCATATTTATAGTTGCAAATTAATTGCTATTTGATGTTTGTGTAGGTGCCCTTACTATGAAACATCACCATATCTACATATTCTGTACAACTCTGCAAAATAGGTTTACAAGTGACCCAATAAAAGATTCTAAATGTGCTGTCATTTTTTTAAACAGTATTTCATATTTATCCTGTTTGGTCAGTTCAAATATAAGTGTGAATTATAAGCAATGATTTGACTATTTTATACTGGGTTTGCCCTGTAGAATTGTAAACAGGTACCTGACTGCTAGCGAAACAGATAGCCACAAAGAAAATCAATTCTAACATTTTCTTTCTAATACACACTGTCAAGGCAAGTCACTCTTATTGACTCTGACATGTACTGGAATTGTCTTCAATCAGATATCTACAAATATTGTCAATCTAGAAGTATATTGTGTGGCAGCACTTTAGAAGCTGCACACAAGGCACTATTTCTGCTTAGTGGCATTTCTTTCTGAGTTTTGTTAACATTTGAAGTTTAGTGTAAGTGTACACTTAATTCAAAAGTAAGTTTCATAATGAGTGTTGTATGTTTCTTGACCAGTGAGGGATGGCAATGCCCTGTGGCCTAGAAGTCAGAGTATCTCAAAATGCTTTAGTAAAAAGATAAAGCATCTTTACACATGCATAAAAATAAAATATGCTTAATTGCAAATCATTACAACAACTTGCCTTTAATTGAGAAAAATGCCCAAAGGCACTTCACAGAAGCATAATCAGACAAAAATGGACATCATATGAAAGGAGATATAAGAAGGGGGGAAACTAAAAGCTTGGTCAAAAAGCTAAGTTTTAGGAAAGGTCATAAAGGAGGAGGGAGAGAGGCAGTGCTTTGGTTAGGGAGTGAATTCCAGGGCAAAGAGCCTAGATATCTGAAGGCAGGATGGCCAGTGGTGGGGTGAAGGGAGCATGTACCTGAGGCCAGAGTTGGAGGAATGCAGATTTGGAGATTCCACTCAATTGTGCCATTTTTTTCATTGTAATTCGCCCAAAATTGGCGTAACCACCGCAAAAGATTGCGTAACTTTAAGCGCAAATTGCATTCAGCACAAATCGATTTTCTGCGATCTTTTGCGCTAGTTTTAAAAACATTGTGCTGGAAGCAGGCCCCACCCACAAAACTGGCCACATCCCCGGGGTGTTTCTGCTAATTGTGCTTGTTTGCAGGCCTTTGAGGAGGCTCCAAAAATTAAGCTGGTTCTTTTGGGCACAAGGACACTAACAGATAAGTTTTGAAAGGTTTTGAATGTAATTAGATTTTTAATTTACTAGGAAACTGACTACTGTGCCCCAGTATAACTAGAAAATAGTTTTGTATATCTAAAAGTCTTTTTCAGTCATTTAAAGTCGGGTTACTCACAGGTGGTAGATTGACACTGTGATTATAAATGCTGATTTTTTTGTGATCAACCCAGAGTTCTTGGAGAGTTGTAGGGCTGGAGGAGGTTACAGAGATAACAGTGTTTATTTACAACACCAGTGGGTTGGACCAGATTTCTGATTGGTCCCCTTAGAGGACAAGACACACCCAACAATTTGCCTGGAATGTGTAATTTGATCCTGCCTGCTGTGGACAACCCTGCAATGTGTAATTTGATCCAGCAGCCTACAGAAAGGGGAAGTGTAGTTCGCTTTGTGAAGACCCTCTGTTATCTGGTGTCGTGAAATTATAATTATAGTTGTCCTTGGTTGGTAAAAAGACTTTAAAGGGCTAGAAATTCGGTATCGCCCCGGTTGGGGCACTAACTTTTAAAAAGTAGAAAAAGTAGTACCAGGCGCTAATGATTCTCACCTGCCTGGAAATTCAGCTTTAGCACTCCAAGAGGGAAGTGGAGCACTAAATCAAGTGCTAACCACTTCTCTTAGGGGTGCTAAAGTCTGAGTGCGGGCCAGTAGCGGCAGAGCGCTAAACAATTTGGAGTGCATTGCTCACGGCATCAGAGGCTACTTCCCTCACTTAAAGGGAAGGGCCAATGATGGTGCACAATCTACTTGTCGGCAGTTCTGCATTGCAAGGTGACCTGTGCGACTGCCATTACTGCCCCAAACACTCTCACAAAGTGGAGGGCTTGAACATCTTGCAGCAATGAAACATCAAAAACTTTGAGCAGGCACCAGACTGCTGCAAGTAATAAACATTGGCCTACCTGAAAACCATTCCCTTTAATTAGCGCTCCCTAAGCGGCTAGGCGAGTTGACAATGCCTCCTCTTCCTGCCATTGTTCAGCAGGTGAACATTTAGGGAACAGTGATCATAGTATCATAAGGTTTAGATTAGCTATGGAAAAGGACAGGGATCAATCTAGAGTAAAAATGTTTAACTGGGGAAAGCCAATTTCAGTGGGATGAGAACGGATTTGGTCTGGGTAAACTGGAATCAAAGATTGGCAGGCAAAACTGTACTGGGACAATGGGCTGCCTTTAAAGAGGAAATAGTTCAGGTACAGTTGAGGTACATTCCCACTAGGAGGAAAGGCAGGGCAACTAAAGTCAGGGCTCCCTGGATGACGAAAGAGATAGAGAATATGATGAAGCAGAAAAAGAACACGTATGACAGATGCCAGGTTGCAAATACATCTGAGAATCAGGCTATATATAGAAAGGTCAGAGGAGAAGTGAAAAAGAAAATAAGAGGGGCAAAGAGAGGGTATGAGAATGGAATGGCAGCCAACATAAAAGGTAATCCAAAAGTCTTCTATAGGCATATAAATAGTAAAAGGGTAGTAAGAGGAGGGGTGGGGCAGAATAGGGACCAAAAAGGAGACCTATGCATGGAGGCAGAGGGTATGGCTAAGGTACGAAATGAGAACTTTGCATCTGTCTTCACCAAGGAAGAGGATGCTGCCATAGACATAGTGAAGGAGGAGGTAGTGGAGACACTTGATAGGATAAAAATTGATAAAGAAAAAGTATTAGAAAGGCTGGCTGAACTTAAAGTAGATAAGTTCCAGGGAGCAGTGAGGCGAGGAGGAGCCCGGTATAAAAACCGGCGCGAGCACCGAGGCCCGACCAGTTCCAGGGAGCAGTGAGGCGAGGAGGAGCCCGGTAGAAAAACCGGCGCGAGCACCGAGGCCCGACCAGTTCCAGGGAGCAGTGAGGTGAGGAGGAGCCCGGTATAAAAACCGGCGCGAGCACCGAGGCCCGACCAGTTCCAGGGAGCAGTGAGGCGAGGAGGAGCCCGGTATAAAAACCGGCGCGAGCACCGAGGCCCGACCAGTTCCAGGGAGCAGTGAGGCGAGGAGGAGCCCGGTATAAAAACCGGCGCGAGCACCGAGGCCCGACCAGTTCCAGGGAGCAGTGAGGCGAGGAGGAGCCCGGTATAAAAACCGGCGTGAGCACCGAGGCCCGACCAGTTCCAGGGAGCAGTGAGGCGAGGAGGAGCCCGGTATAAAAACCGGCGCGAGCACCGAGGCCCGACCAGTTCCAGGGAGCAGTGAGGCGAGGAGGAGCCCGGTATAAAAACCGGCGCGAGCACCGAGGCCCGACCAGTTCCAGGGAGCAGTGAGGCGAGGAGGAGCCCGGTAGAAAAATCGGCGCGAGCACCGAGGCCTGCAGAGAGCAGCGAGGAGGAGGCCGGCTTAAAAACCGGCGGCAGTTGCGAGGCCCGACCACTCGGAGCAGCAGAGAGCAGCGAGGAGGAGGCCGGCTTAAAAACCGGCGGCAGTTGCGAGGCGTACCAAATCAACAGCAGAGGAGAGGGGTAAATAGTAATCAGTGTGTGACGTCACCAGGGAGCAGCTGGTGCAGTCGGGAGAGCAGGAGGCCAGTAACTCTTATATAGGTGGAGCTGTTGCTAAACCCGAAACACTACAGTGTAGTGTCTCCCACCCTTCCACCTCCTCTAACCTTTTAGGGGTTAGGGGAAGTTGAAAAGGTAGGTTCAATTTATTTTATTTCAGGAGCCTAACCTAGGTGGAAAAGGTTCCAGGACAGGAGGCGGCAGTGAAAATACAACACCAGAAAACAGGTAGGTGACTGGTTGGTGAGTACTTTCACAAACTTATTCTAAGTAGAATTCAATAATTAAGCTAAATCGTAGTAAATAAAAAGGTATTGTAAGGGTTAAGTCATGGAAGGGCAGCTCAGACCCGTGTCATGCTCCTCCTGTGCCATGTGGGAAATCAGGGACACTGTCCCTGACAACTATGTGTGCAGGAAGTGTGTCCAGCTGCAGCTCCTAGCGGACCGCATGGCGGCGCTGGAGCTGCGAATGGACTCACTCTGGAGCATACGCGATGCTGAGGATGTTGTGGATAGCACATTCAGTGAGTTGGTCACACCGCAGGTAAAGGCTAGCTCAGACAGTAAATGGGTGACCAAAAGGCAGGGTAAAGGCAGGAAGGTAGTGCAGGGGTCAACTGCGGTCATCTCCCTCCAAAACAGGTTTACCGTTTTGGGTACTGTTGGGGGAGATGACTTATCAGGGGAAGGCACCAGCAGCCAGGTTCAGGGCACCATGACTGGCTCTGCTGCACAGAAGGGCGGGAAAAAGAGGGATAGGGCTATAGTGATAGGGGATTCAATTGTAAGGGGGATAGATAGGAGTTTCTGTGGCCGAGACCGAGACTCCAAGATGGTATGTTGCCTCCCTGGTGCAAGGGTCAAGGATGTCTCGGAGCGGGTGCAGAGCATTCTGAAGGGGGAGGGGGATCAGCCAGTTGTCGTGGTACATGTAGGTACCAACGATGTAGGTAAAAAGAGGGAGGAGGTCCTACAAGCTGAATTTAGGGAGTTAGGAGCTAAATTGAAAAGTAGGACCTCAAAGGTAGTAATCTCTGGATTGCTACCCGTGCCACGAGCTAATAAGTTTAGAGAGAGTAAGATAGATAAGCTAAATACGTGGCTTGAGCAGTGGTGCAAGGGAGAGGGATTTAAATTCTTGAGGCATTGGAACCAGTTCTTGGGGAGGAGTGACCTGTACCAAGGGGACGGTCTACACCTGAACTGTGAGGGAGCCGATGTCCTCGGGGTAATATTTTCTAGGGCGGTTCGGGAGGATTTAAACTAATTTGGCAGGGGGATGGGAACCTAGGTAGTGGAAAAGAGGGAAGTCATATGAAGTCAGAAATAGATGGTAGAAAGGTGAGAAGCAATAAGCAAAGGAGAGAAACACAAAGGGCCAAACTAATTCATAATGAGAGTGTGAAAAAAGCAAGCCTGAAGGCTTTGTATCTTAATGCTAGAAGCATTAGGAACAAGGTGGATGAATTAGTTGTGGAAATAGAGGTAAACAAGTATGATTTGATTGGGATTACAGAAACGTGGCTGCAGGGTGGGCAAGGCTGGGAACTTAACATCCAGGGATATACAATATTTAGGAAGGATCGGCAAAAAGGTAGGGGAGGTGGGGTAGCATTGCTGGTAAAGGAGGGGATTAATGCAATGGAAAGGAAGGATATTAACTCGGATGAAATGGAATCTGTATGGGTAGAAATGAGAAATAGCAAGGGGAGGAAAACGTTAGTGGGTGTGATATATAGGCCTCCAAATAGTAATATGGAGGTGAGGGAAGGCATAAAAAGGGAAATTAGAGAAGCGTGCGATAAGAGCACAGCTGTCATCATGGGTGACTTTAATTTACATATTGATTGGACTACCCAAATTAGTAAAAATTCTGAGGAGGAGGAATTCCTGGAATGTTTTCGGGACGGTTATCTGGACCAATATGTCGAGGAGCCGACTCGAGATCAGGCCATTTTAGACTGGGTATTGTGCAATGAGAAGGGACTTATCAGCAATCCTCTTGTACGAGGCCCCTTGGGTCAGAGCGATCATAATATGATCGAGCTCTCAGTCGAGATGGAGAGTGAGGAAATTGAATCAGAGACTAAGGTCCAGAACTTAAATAAAGGGAATTACGAGGGTATGAGACGGGAATTGGGTAAGATTGATTGGGTGGTGTTTCTGGGGGGATTGACAGTGGAGAGACAATGGCAAGCATTCAAAGATAGAATGGAAGAATTCCAGAACATGTTTATACCGGTTTGGCATAAAAATAAACCTAAAAAGGTGACTCAACCGTGGATAACGAGGGAAATTAGGGACAGCATAAAATCAAAAAAAAGGGCATATCAACTGGCAAAAAAAGCACCAGACCGGAAGATTGGGGGCAGTACAAGATACAGCAAAAGAGGACAAAGGGATTAATCAGGAAGGGGAAAATAGAATACGAAAGTAAACTTGCAGCAAACATAAAGACAGACTGCAAAAGCTTTTATCGGTATATCAGGAGGAAAAGACTGGTAAAATCCCAAGTCGGTCCCTTGCAGTCCGATTCGGGAGAATATATAATTGAGAATAAGGAAATGGCAGACCAATTAAACTCATACTTTGGTTCTGTATTCACAAAGGAGGACACAAATAACCTCCCAGGAATATCGGCAAACATAGGGACTAATGAGAGGGAGGAGCTGACAGAAATTAGTATCTCTAGGGATATGGTGTTGGGTAAGTTGAGGGGACTGAAGGCCGACAAATCCCCGGGGCCTGATAAACTACATCCTAGGGTACTTAAGGAGGTGGCCCTGGAGATAGCAGATGCTCTAAGGATCATCTTCCGGAACTCCATTGACTCGGGAACAGTACCCGTGGATTGGAGGGTAGCTAATGTTACCCCAATATTTAAAAAGGGGGGTAGAGAGAAAGCAGGCAATTATAGACCAGTAAGCCTTACATCGGTTGTGGGCAAAATGCTAGAGTCCATTATTAAGGATAAAATAGCGGAGCACTTGACAAATGGGGAAAGGATCGGACAGAGTCAACATGGATTTACAAAGGGTAAATCGTGTTTGACTAATCTGCTGGAATTTTTTGAGGAAGTAACTGGTAAAATAGATGGGGGAGAGCCAGTGGATGTGATGTACCTTGACTTCCAGAAAGCCTTCGATAAGGTTCCACACAAAAGATTATCATGCAAAATTAAGGCTCATGGGATTGGGGGCAAAGTATTAACGTGGATAGAGAACTGGCTGGCGGATAGAAAACAGAGAGTTGGAATAAACGGCTCGTTTTCGGAGTGGCAGGCAGTGACCAGCGGGGTGCCGCAAGGATCTGTCCTGGGACCCCAGCTGTTCACAATATATATAAATGATCTGGATCAGGGAATTGGATGCAATATTTCCAAATTCGCTGACGACACTAAACTAGGAGGAGGGGTGGGCTCTGATGAGGATGTCAGGAGGCTACAGTGCGATTTGGACAGGTTGGGGGAATGGGCAGATACGTGGCAGATGCACTATAATGTGGATAAATGCGAGGTTATCCACTTTGGGGGTAAAAACAGGAGGGTAGATTATTATCTAAATGGCAATAGATTGGGAGATGGGGAAGTGCAGAGGGACCTGGGTGTTCTTGTGCACCAGTCACTGAAGGAGAGCATGCAGGTGCAACAGGCGATCAAGAAGGCAAATGGTATGTTGGCCTTCATATCAAGGGGGTTCGAGTATAGGAATAGGGATACCTTACTACAGCTGTACAAGGTGCTGGTGAGACCGCATCTGGAGTATTGTGTACAGTTTTGGTTGCCCCATCTGCGGAAGGATGTTCTTGCCATGGAAAGAGTGCAACGGCGATTCACCAGGCTGATACCTGGAATGGCGGGAATGACCTACGAAGAGAGATTAAATAGTTTGGGCTTGTACTCACTGGAGTTTAGAAGATTGAGAGGGGATCTCATCGAAACATATAAAATTATGGCAGGCCTGGACAGGCTGAATTCAGAGAGAATGTTTCCAATGGCCGGGGAGCACAGAACCAGGGGCCACAGTCTAAAAATAGCGGGCAAATCATTTAAAACAGAGATGAGGAAGAATTTCTTCACTCAAAGAGTGGTGAGCCTGTGGAATTCCCTGCCACAGAGGGCTGTGAAGGCTAATTCAATAAATATTTTCAAGAGAGAATTGGATATATTTCTGAAGGCTAAGGGGATTAAGGGTTACGGAGAAAAGGCGGGGACGGGGTACTGAACTGGTAAGATCAGCTATGATCTCAGACGAAGATCAGCCATGATCTCATTGAATGGCGGAGCAGGCTCGAAGGGCCGAATGGCCTACTCCTGTTCCTATCTCTATGTTTCTATGTAAATCACCAGGAGTGGATGGAATGCATCCTAGGATGCTGAGGGAATTGAGGGCGGAAATCGTGGAGGTACTGGCCATAATATTCCAATCCTCCTCAGGTACAAGGGTGGTGCCAGAGGACTGGAGAATTGCAACTGTTACACCCTTGTTCAAAAAAGGATGTAAAGATAAACCCAGCAACTACAGGCTAGTCAGATTAACCTCTGTGGTGGGGAAGCTTCTAGAAACAGTAATCAGGGACAAAATTAACAGTCATTTGGATAAGTGTGGATTAATTGAGGAAAGCCAACATGGATTTGTTAAAGGCAAATCGTGTTTAACCAACTTGATCAAGTTTTTTGATGAGGTAACAGAGAGGGTTGATGAGGACAAAGCGGTTGACGTAGTTTACATGGATTTCCAAAAGGCATTCAACAAAGTGACACATAATAGGCTTGCCAGCAAAGTTGAAGCCCATGGAATAAAAGGAACAGTGACAGCATGGATACGGAATTAGCTATGTGACAGGAAACAGAGAGTAGTGGTGAACGGTTGTTTTTCAGACTGGAGGAAGGTATACAGTTGTGTTCCCCAGGGGTCGGTTCTAGGACCACTGCTTTTCCTGATATATATTAATAATTGGCCCAGAAATTCGGGTCGGGGGCTTCCCGCGGGTGTAAGCCCCCGACCTGCACTTACCTAGCGCGCCGGCCGTTGAGCTGTGGGCCCCCGTGGAATTCTGATCCTGGACCTGCTCCAACTGCCGGCACACAGTGCTTGCGTATCCCAGGGGCGCAGTTAGTTCGATGCATCCCCTGGGACCACATGGGCCATGGGGAGCCAATCGGAGCAGGGAATGCCCATTCATAACCTGTCAAAACTTATAAATACTACGGGCCCCAAAACATCACTAAATCTTCAAATACATTTTTTTTTAAATCACATTTTTTAAATAAACTATAAATTACATGAAATAACTATTTTAAACAATAATTTAAATTTTTGAAAAAGGTAATTTTATTTTCTAACGGGGCTAAAAATAAACTTACCTTGCTTTAAAGTATTTAAAAATAATAAACCTGTGGAAAAAATGTTTTAATTTTAATTAATTCACCACTTACCTTGTAAAAAGCAGGCCTTGCAACTACTTTTTATATGTGTAACTTCTGGAGACTTACCCTCCCGGGAAAACCTGGAAAAAAAACGTAAGTTCGATGCACACGCGCAGCCTCTCCTGCGCATGCGTTCGAACTCTGAACCCCTTCTTTCAGGGGAACGGAAGTGCCAGTTTCCCACGCATGCGCACTGCATGCAGGAAACCGGCACTTCCATTGGGCTTACGGGTGAGTGCCCCATGCGTACTCACCCGTGGAGACCCGAATTTCTGGGCCATTGACTTGGACTTGGGTGTACAGGGCACAATTTCAAAATTTGCAGATGACACAAAACTTGGAAGTATAGTGAACAGTGAGGAGGAGAGTGATAGACTTCAGGAAGACATAGACAGGCTAATGAAATGGGTGGACACGTGGCAGATGAAATTTAATATAGAAAAGTGTGAAGTGATACATTTTGGTAGAAAGAATGAGGAGAGGACATATAAACTAAATGGTACAACCCTAAAGGGGGAACACAAGCAAAGAGACCTGGGAGTATGTGTGCACAAATCATTGAAGGTGGCAGGGCAGGTTGAGAAAGCAGTTAAAAAGGCTTACGGGATCCTGGGCTTCATAAGTAGAGGCATACAGTACGAAAGTATGGAAATGATGATGAACCGCATAAAACACTGGTTTGGCCCCAACTAGAGTACTGTTTCCAATTCTGGGTACCACACTTTAGGAAGGACGTGAAGGCCATAGAGAAGGTGCAGAAAAGATTTACAAGAATGGTTCCAGGTATGAGGGACTTCAGTTACGTTGATAGACTGGAGAAGTTGGGGTTGTGCTCCTTAGAGCACAGATGGTTGAGAGGAGATTTGTTAGAGGTGCTCAAAATCATGAGGGGTCTGGACAGAGTAGATAGAGAGAAACTGTTCCCATTGGCAGAAGGGTCGAGAACCAGAGGACATAGATTTAAGGTGATTGGCAAAAGAACCAAAGGCGACGTAAGAAAAAACTTTTTTACACAGCGAGTGGTTAAGATCTGGAATGCACTGCCTGAAAGGGTGGTGGAGGCAGACTCAACCTTATCTTTCAAAAGAGAGTTGGATAAGTATCTGAAGGAAAAAAATTTGCAGGGCTACGAGGAAAGGGCAGGGGAGTGGGACTAGCTTCTCCTCCCACAAGTTCCTGACCTTCTCCTCTCCCCCCACCCCACTCCGATGCCCTGACCTTCTCCACAGGGAGGAAAGCATGGTCGAGGACGCAGGCCGCACCCGCGTTTGGGACCTTAGGTGATGTCATTGAGTGGACGTAGGCGATCTTTGTGATGTATGTGGGGTGTAAGCTTAGCTCAGGGTAAATAAGATACCAAGGTTGTGAACTATCTGGTTCAACATGAGACAGTGGTCAGGGAGGGGAATGTAATCAGTGGCAAGGGTACACAGTTTGTTGCATGGACCAAAAATGATCGCTTTGGTCTTCGCAATGTTTAACTCGAGGAAATTATGTCTCATCCAAGACTGGATATTCAAAGAAGCAGGCCGACCACACAGAGGTAGTGGAGAAGTTGAGTGGACGATTTTTCCCAGTCACTTTAGGCGCTAAAGAGCCGCCGAGGTGGCCAAGATGGGGTTTGAGCTGCAATGCCGGTTTTGCCCGGGTTTAGCGCAAGCCACCATCTTGGTAAAGGAGTTGAAGCGTGCGCTAGGAATGGCCGCCCAGTGGATCGTTAAGGGTCTGGTTGAGAATTAAATGGCCTGCTAGCGCTCATTAAAGAGGCTGCATGGCACATTGGTGGCTAGCGCTTCAACTAACATCCTCTCCTAACAATGACCAGCTGAACAGGAGTAAACCAGTCATTGCTGAGGATTTCGAGCACTACTTAAAGCCATGTTCAGCTTTCACTGTTCACTTGCTGCTGGACATTTGAAGAGGACTTTTGAGGCACAACGGGAGATTTTCTGGGACAGTTTGTCAAGACTTCACCAACACTCTATCAACATTCATTCCGGAAATTCTCTGAGGACTTCACCTAAAGAGATTGAGTGCTGTGCAAATCTACCTTATTGGAGATCTTATCGGAGTAACCAGGAGAAAGGAAGTACTTGGTTATGGGGATCTTGCTAGGGGCCCCGCTTGGCCTGGAGGAGGAATGGGAGTGTAGGGGGGCATCCTTTACCTGGTTTACGGTAATTTACCTGGTCAGGCAGCCTTTTGCCACTGCACTGTGACCAATTCCAATCAGCGGTTTTGAATCGCTAAACCCTCCTTCCAGTTCTGACTGGAGGAACTTATAATTAATGATATATTAAAACGGACAAATGGTCTGGATGCAAGAAAGTCAAATTTTATTTAAAACTAAAGAAACTACACCACACGATCAAAGTAATCATGGTAAAATTGCTTAACAGGGGAAGGCAGATGGCAAAACGAGGGATAAATGGCTACAATGTTAATTTTACAATCTTAGCAACAGTTCCCTTAAATTACCACCCCTTTACTTCTCACTAGATTGTCTTGCTAGTGGGTCAGAAGCCTTGCTCACCTGCACACCAAAGAGTTAAAGAGAAGAGAGAGATGCTTCTGGGAAGCTATCTTTCATACCCCTTTTTTGGGGCCCGCCCAGATCTGATGTTTCTGGGCTAAAAAAATGAGATCCAAACTGTCCACTTGTCTGGGATGGGTTTGGATAAAGTTGCAGTTTAAATGTGTCCATTGTTTGTGATGGCTTTCGAATAAAGCTGCAGTGGTTTGAATGTGTTCTCCCATTCATTTAAACGGTTCCTCCTCAGTTTGGATGTGTCCACTTGATATACAAACAAATGCTAATAGCATTCAATTGCTTTGTAAACAAAGCATTGGCCTGTGGTCATCTGGAACTGCAATTGATTGACAGTCTTGAGTGCTTAGCAAACAAAGTCCCTGTGTTCATGCTGGCAGTTTCAAGCACTTGATCTTAGAGTCAATTTCAGTGACTGGATGTGTGTAAACAACCCAGTGTGCTTGCTGTCCAATGATTGGCTGATTCAAACGGGCTACTCCCCAGTGTAAACAAGCAGCTTGTAGGTTACCAGACCCGCCCAATACCACAGGGTGACTGACAGCTCGGGCTCCATTCAAACCCACTACAGGGCAGCGCTGAGCTTTTTCATATGCTAACAGCCTGTCTGTCCTGTTCTGCTGCCTTTTATAATTCTGTTTCCATGAGGTATGTTCAGCCATTTTTATGCCCTGGGCAATTTAAACAGTCCAAAACTCAAGAGTACATCTTTTAATAAAATGTATAATCTTAAAGTGTGCGATTTTCACAAAGTTCTTTGATTCCAGTGTCCAAGTGCTGCCCAGCTTACGAGCTTTTTAACACAGCCTTTTGCGCTTCTGGGTATGTTTTAAAACATTGTCCAACCCAGAGACAATTTAAATCACACAGGTCTTCGTCCACGATGTGGATTAATATTTCCCGTTCTTCGGGGGCTGAGGGGATTTTGCAACCCCTACATACCCCCTTGGATACTTCCAACTTGCTTGTATTATCCTCTTGAAGAAGTGAGCAAAATTTTCTGACCCCCCACAAACAATCATCCCCTGTATTTACCTATAGCTACCTAACACTGATCCCCCGACCTGTCTATTCCCCCCAAATCCGAGAAAAACCATGGTACAGTAGGCATCTACAGATACATCAATTACAAAATGTTACAATAGGGGTCTCATACCCCTGCACCACTTGTTACAATTTAACATATTACAAAATGTTGCAATCTTGGTTATACAATGTAATCAAAATGATCCCAAGCGCGGAGAGGGTCCTACGCCTCTGCACCGCTTGGAACTGTAAAACAAAATACAAAAATCTTCATTAAACATTTGAAACAAAATGCTGAAATAAACCCCGACCATCACGTGCCAATGATGGGTCGCAAAATTCGAGTGGGTATTGCTCCTCCCACCCAGGCAGTAAATGTTCCTTCCACCCCCCCTTTAATGGTCTTAAACTTTTAAAACATACAGAATGGATTTTACAGAACAGTCTGATCCACCAGCCCCGAGCCGTTCCCTTGTCTCTTTGTGGAGGTGGGGTACCCCTCATGTTTCGCAGACCGAGACTGGGGAGTATGGGATCGCGACTCCCAGTCCCTCCCCCTCCCGTCTTCCCTCGACTGACTGCAGCAAATGATGGGTGCCTGTGTGGCGGCTCTCACTGGCCCCACACTCAAACTTGGATCCCAGATCCGGCCACCCACTCATCCTTCCCAGCCACACTTACACTCTAACTTTGCCCATGGGCCCCGGGTGAGATCCTCCGTTCCCCGAATGCACCCACGTGACTCTTGGTCTCCCCCTCCCCTTTACAATCTTTCCCGGGCCATCACCACCAACTCCCAGGGAACACGTCCCTATCTGACAAGGCGCCCGCGCTTCCCCACCATGACTCCTCAATAGCGAGGTCTCCCGCAAGTGAAATTCAGTCAGGATATTGCTGGGGGCCATCTCTTCCGTGTAGGATGAGTAGGCAGGTTCCTCCGGACCCTGTCCGGTTTCTCCCGAAGGTCGCTGCGGGGTCTCCTCCTGGATTTGTCCAGTGGCGAGGTGATCCCCAACATTCTGTATATCTTCATTCGATGCCCAGCTCGGGCTGGGTGAACAGGGCTGCTCCTTTGTCCACTCTCCTGCAAAATAACTTAAAAGGACATGCAGCCAGGTCTCTTACTGACCTGCTGCCTTAGGTGGAGACATGGTCGAGTCCCTCGACCTCGGACCAAAATACAAGCATTTGGCACAATTATAAACTTACACTTTAAACTTAAACTCAAACCTACTAGTTACATTCTAAACTTAAAATTTAAACACCTTAAAAGCAAGCTATAAACATTGGTAACTTAACACCAAGCTATAATACAAATGCTGCCCGTCTCCGGACGGCCAGGCAAATCTCTGGTGTCACTGTCGTAGATTACTGCTGCCTGCAGCGAAGCTGGACTGCCTCCTGCTTCTCGTCCCTGGCAGCTTATGGCTGCTAGTTGGGGACCTCTGTGATCTGTTTCCTCCCTGGCTCGGGAGATTGCTCTTTGTGGCGGGTACTCTGGTGACCATCTTATCTTGGGCTTGCGGACCCGCTGGGACCTTCTGAGGCGCGTCTCTGTGGGGGAAACTTTGGCTGATGGATCCTGAGCCTGGGTCCCAGCCCTAGCTGGCTGGGAACCTTCTCCCCCTGATGCAAACAGCCCGTATTGTTTAATATGCCTGGCAGCCTGCCAGTAATCCGGGTTTGTCTCCTTTTCCCTACCCACTCCTGTACTGGGGGCAGGTATCTCCGCACCACCCACTGCTGGTGGCTGAAAATCTTCCTCTCCAGGTCCAAAACCTGGTACCGGCTCCTTTCATATGTCCCCTGCAAGAGGAATTGCTATCCCTTCCTCCTCAGAGTCCCACATCATAGGGGGAACCACTCTAGAAGCGGGCTGGGAAGCTTGTCCCTATAAACAGTCAACTGCGCCTGCGCGAACCTCCTCCCTGGAGTCCCGCGGCAGAGGCTTTGAAACCTCTGTATTCAAACAGGCGACTGCGCCTGCATGGGAAAACTGAAGAGGAGCCGCTGTGGTCACGGGCTGGGGAACTGTGCCTTCGCGAACAGACCATTCAAAAGACTGGGAAATTCCTGTCTCCAGACCAGCGACTACGCATGCGCGGGCAGTCTCTTCACAGGGCAGCTCCTCCCTGGGGCCCCCCAAGCGATTTTCTGTGAATGAACTCGCAGCAGCCTGCAGATTTCTACTCTCAGGCTGCGGTTTCTCTGTTTCTGAACTAAATAACTGGTTCAAATTTAAACTTTGGCCAAAACTTAGGTCCCACTGGGGCGGGGAAATGTTCCAATTGGTGGGCCGGACCACTTTTCCCTTGAAACAAGCCACAGTGCCTGTCTTTACAGCCTGTGAACTTGAACTTGTATGGTCAGATTTATACAATTTACATTGGTTGGCGTGGAACCACTTTGTGCACCGGAGTAGTTTTACTGCATAGACCATGGGGCTGGCCCTATCAACTATACTATAGGGTCCCATGTAGAGTGGCTCTAAACTTCCCACCCGGGCATAGTTTCTTACCATCACTACGTCTCCTATCTCCCACTGGTGGCTCTTGCTAGACTCGAGCAGCAGCCGATTATTCCGATGCTGCTTCCCCATGCTGTCTGCTGCCTGCCCATAAATTCGTTTGAGGTGTTCTAGGAGGGTTCGGGCGAATTTATCCCGGTTTATTCCTGCAGTTATCCTTCAGTGAGGACTGGGGCAAGGACATGAGTGGGGGTCCTCATAACTCTGCCGGTCATGAGCTCATGTGGTGAATGCCCTGTACTCTTGGACTGGCTGGCCCGGATCCCCATGAGGATCAGAGGTAGGGTCTCTGCCCCTTTTTGGGGCGACCCCACGGCCTCTTTCCTCAATCTTTCTTTAAGGGTACGGTTCATACGCTCCACAATCCCTGAGGACCGCAGGTTGTGGGCTACGTGCCACTTCCCTTTGATACCGAGCAGCATGAGGGTGTTCTGCATGACTTGGCCAGTGAAGTGGCTTCCCTGGTCGGACTCCACAAACTGGGGCAGTCCCCACCGCGAGAACACCTCCTTCACCAAGATCTTTGCAGTCCCCATTGCTGTGGCCGTCCTGCAGGGGACGGCTTCCACCCACTTGGAAAACACATCCACCAGGACGAGGCTGTATTTGTAGCCTCCCTGGGTGGTGGGCAAGGGCCCTATATAGTCGATCTGGATTGACTGCCATGGTCCCTTGACCCTCCTAATGTGTCCCATGGGCACCTTCCTTTTGTGGGGATCGGGATTATTTGCTGCACACACAAGACAGCTAGCACAGAACTCGCGGACATCATCCCGGAGTCCTGGCCACCATCCCGCCTGTTCCACCCGTTGCCAGGTGGTCTCAGGCCCGGGGTGTCCCACTCCCGGCCCCTCATGCACCAGCTGAAGGAACTCCCTCCGGTGTTGCTGGGGTACTACCCACTGTTCTGCCTTGAACAGCATGCCCTCCCTTATGGTGAGAGGGGCTGTGCTGCAGGGGCCCTCTATCCTTTTGCCCTCCATGTCGGGTTCTGCCTCCTTGGGGAAATTGTACTGCTTCTGTGGTCAAGCCATGGGGTCCCCGTCTATTTTAACCTCAAACCCTGTGATCCTCCCGCAGTCGTGTTTATGGGTGGCAAACGCTGTGAGGTTTGCCTGCACGACTGCCTGCAGTCCCTCCGGGACACCATTTACCATGAGCCCGAGGTCGTAACCTTCTTTGGGCTTCACAGTACACAAGGTCCCTTTACCCTCCTTGCCCAGGATGACCACTACACCTTCTTCCCTGTCTGTGCTAGCCCCCCAAAGGCAATGGTTGCGGAGATCCACGAGGATCCCATGGCTCACCATGAAGTCGGCCCCTAGGATCCCCTATCCTTCCTCCTTATTCCACTTTGCCAGGATGCACGTCCACTTAGTTTGGAGCGTGCCCAGATGGACTGAGAGGGGTCTGGAGTATACCCCCGCCTGCTCCTGACCGGTGATTCCCGATAGTATGTATGGAACCCCGTTAGACAGAGGTGAGGTGGTGGGATTATCCATATGGATCACGGTGCATGATGCCCCCGTATCCAATAGATAAGTCCTTGTAACCTTCTCTACCTCCACCTGTACGAGCGGTCTCTTCCATTCATCGTACCGGAGATTACACAGGTAGACAGGCTGTGCGGGCTCCAGTCATTGTCGGGAGGCAGAGGTGGGCGAGGGGGCTGCAGCACCACTGATGGCTGCTACCTTTCCCTGATTGGCCCTGAGGAAAGATTTTATCGACTCCATGACGGACTTGACTGTATCGGGAGGAGTTTCTGTCTCTGCCTTCTGAGTTGGGGCTGCGGGGGTCCTGGCTTTATCGTCTCTCCCAGGCTTTTTACAATCCCTGCACCAGTGGCCATCCTCCCCGTACCTGTAACAAGTGACCTTGTTCTGGGAGGGACGGCTCCCCTCCTGGCGCCACTCTTTCTTGCATTGATCCCCAGGTTTAACCTCGTGGACCTTACTCTTTTGCTGGGGGGTTCCACTATTCCTACCGTTCCTATATGCTACCGTGAGCTGCCAGATTACAGTCTCTTCGGTTGCTAGGGGGTCTCGGTGGTCAAACCAAGTATCAGCCTTTGTTTTTATCTGGGGCAGGCAATTGGACACCAGGCAACAAAGCCATTGGGTCCACTACCGCTGGTTCAGGTGTGCCCTATCTTGTCCCCCTGTACACGCGCTGTTGTAGACTGGCCACAGCCTGTCTGCAAATGCCTGTGGGGTCTCCCCTTCCTTCTGCAGTGTTTTCCCTATGCGATCGAACGGACTGCCATCGTTCGCACCCATGGCTTCCAGTATTTCCTCCTTTAGGTCCTCAAAACCCTTTTGCCCTCTCTTAGCCTCATCCAAAAGGGTCTGATAGAGCTTACTATCTACAGAGAAAAGCAACATTTTGGCTTTCTCTTCATCATCACAGCCGTTAACACAAGCTGCCTGTTCTATCCCTTGGAAGTGCATTGAGGGGTCTCCCTTTTCGGAGAGCAGGGGAATATGTTTCACCAGGCCTCTGAGTTGTTGCGTATCATAGGGTACCAGATAGGTATGCTGAACAGCCCCTGGGTCATTATCATTCACGGGCGGACCGTACCTCCGTTGTCAGAGGGGGTACACTGGTCCTGGTCCCCGCCTGCCTAGCGGGACCTGCTGGCATTCTCCTACCACCCCATTGTCCACCCCTTCTTGCAGCCAGAGCTCCTCAAAACTCAGAGCTGTGGGCTGCGGTCTTGGGATCTCTAATTCCCTAGCCAGCTCTGTTCTGGGTGCTGCCTGTGGGGCGGTTTGATTTGGGCTGCTGGTACTGTCAGACGGACTTCCCTTCGGACTTATGAGACATACCATCCCTTTAGTCCTTAACAACTCCACACCCAAACGCTCTATCTTTCTGTTACATGGAGTATGATCTGCTCCACTAAACCTTTGGTCGCAGGCCAGCTTATAAGCTGCCTTTACCTCCCTAACCATTTCCTCCTGCTCTGTTACTTCTAAGGTGAGGCGGGCATTCTCTTCCCGCAGTCTCATCTCGGTACTCTTTGCTTCTGTAATTTGGCACTTTAGGAACTCTATCTTGTGCCTCGCGTGGCTTTTGCCCTCGCTAGCTTCTTGGGTGAGGTGTGTTTTTTCCTCCTGTAGCCTCATCTCACTGTCCCTAGCCTCTGTGACTTCCTGCAGAAGGCGCTCTATCTCTGCCTGGCATTTCGTGACCTCTAGTGTGAGGCGTGCATTTTTTTCCCGCACCCCCATCCCACTATCTCTGGCCTCATTCACCTCTCTTATGAGGAGTTCTACCTCCACCTGGCATTTTTCAAACTCTGTCTCCTGAATCTTGGCCTCTGTAACCTCCTCCCGCACCCTCATCTCACCCTTCTTAACCCAGCCACCTATACTATAATAGGTCAGCTTACCACACTGCCGCTAACTTCTGCAGGGCTACCCACAGACAGAAAGCAAGAAAAGCAAGAGCTGATGCTTTCTCCAGATCCAGACCACTTATCATATCAAAGACTGCCTCCAGTCCTGTCGCAGTCGCCAATTTGTAGGGGGGAATCCTTTACCTGGTTTACGGTAATTTACCTGGTCAGGCAGCCTTTTGCCGCTGCACTGTGACCAATTCCAATCAGCGGTTTCGAATCACTAAACCCTTCTTCCAGTTCTGACTGGAGGAACTTATAATTAATGATATATTAAAATGGACAAATGGTCTGGATGCAAGAAAGTCACATTTTATTTAAAACTAAAGAAACTACACCACACGATCAAAGTAATCACGGTAAAATTGCTTAACAGGGGAAGGCAGACGACAAAACGAGGGATAAATGGCTACAATGTTAATTTTACAATCTTAGCAACAGTTCCCTTAAATTACCACCCCTTTACTTCTCACTAGATTGTCTTGCTAGTGGGTCAGAAGCCTTGCTCACCTGCAGTCCAAAGAGTAAAAGAGAAGCGAGAGATGCTTCTGGGAAGCTATCTTTTATAGCCCTTTTTGGGGGCCCACCCAGATCTGATGTTTTTGGGCTAAAACAAAAGAGATCCAAACTGTCCACTTGTCTGGGATGGGTTTGGATAAAGTTGCAGTTTAAATGTGTCCATTGTCTGTGATGGCTTTCGAATAAAGCTGCAGTGGTTTGAATGTGTTCTCCCATTTATTTAAACGGTTCCTCCTCAGTTTGGATGTGTCCACTTGATATACAAACAAATGCTAATAGCATTCAATTGCTTTGTAAACAAAGCATTGGCCTGTGGTCATCTGGAACTGCAATTGATTGACAGTCTTGAGTGCTTAGCAAACAAAGTCCCTTTGTTTATGCTGGCAGTTTCAAGCACTTAATCTTAGAGTCAATTTCAGTGAATGGATGTGTGTAAACAACCCAGTGTGCTTGCTGTCCGATGATTGGCTGATTCAAGCGGGCTACTCCCCAGTGTAAACAAGCAGCTTGTAGGTTACTGGACCCGCCCAATACCACAGGGTGACTGACAGCTTGGGCTCCATTCAAACCCACTACAGGGCAGCACTGAGCTTTTTCATATGCTAACAGCCTGTCTGTCCTGTTCTGCTGCCTTTTATAATTCTGTGTCCATGAGGTCTGTTCAGCCATTTTTATGCCCTGGGCAAGTTAAACAGTCCAAAACTCAAGAGTACATCTTTTAATAAAATGTACAATCTTAAAGTGTGCGATTTTCACAAAGTTCTTTGATTCTAGTGTCTAAGTGCTGCCCAGCTTACGAGCTTTTTAACGCAGCCTTTTGCAGTTCTGGGTATGTTTTAAAACATTGTCCAACCCAGAGACAATTTAAATCACACAGGTCTTCATCCACAATGTGGATTAATATTTCCCGATCTTCGGGGGCTGAGGGGATTTTGCGATCCCTACAGGAGGAGGACATGAGGCCAGGCAGAGCAGCATCAGCTACTGCAGGAGGGAGGGATGGGCGGGCGAGTTGGACTCCTTCCCCTTGCGGGTACAGGACATCCCTCCTCCTCTGAACCTCCTCCAACTACACCCCCAGTGCCATGTCCGAGAACCTGTGCGCCCTCTCCCTCGGTCCCTGAGCCATCCTGCAACATGCCATTGTGTGTCAGCCAGCGCACTCTACATCTTCACTGGAAGTGGGCATGAAGGCTACATATACCGCTCCACAAAATTGCTTCTGGTCTTCTCTGGCTACGTTTTGGTAGTTGAGTGGAACCAAGTGAAGACAATATCACTGAGCTGGACAATGGAGAAGAGGTATTGGAGAAGGATGGTCTAGTTGACAAAGGCTGTGGAGAGGTGGAGAAGCATGAAGAAAAATAGTGCACATGGTCACAGTCACAGAAGATGTCAGATGTGATTTTGATTGGAGCTGTAGCATGGGCGGAAACATGATTTGGGAGATTCAAACATGGAGTTGTGGGAAAGATAGGCACAGATTTGAAAGGTAACAATATTCAAAGATTTTTGAGGGGAAAGGAATTTTGGAGAAGGGTCGCTACTTTTAATTTGAAATCAAACTGCAGTATGAACTGATAAAGGAAATAAACACAATTGTAATGAAGCAAATGTTAATAAGACTTCTGAAATATTACATCATTAGGTTTTTTTAAAAATTCGTTCCTGGGATGTGGGCGTTGCTGGCAAGGCCAGCATATATTGCCCATCCCTCGTCGCCCTTGAGAAGGTGGTGGTGAACCGCCTTCTTGAACCGCTGCAGTCCGTGTGGTGAAGGTACTCCCACAGTGTTGTTAGGGAGGGAGTTCCAGGATTTTGACCCAGCGATGATGAAGGAACGGTGATATACTTCCAAATCAGGATGGTGTGTGACTTGGAGGGGAACTTGGAGGTGGTGGTGTTCCCATGCGTCTGCTGCCCTTGTCCTTCTAGGTGGTAGAGATCATGGGTTTGGGAGGTCCTGAAGAAGAAGCCTTGGTGAGTTGCTGCAGTGCATCTTGTAGATGGAGTTTTGTTGTATTTAATGGACAATCAATTCAGGCAATACACCTGAAACTCAGTCAGAAGCTGAGGAAGACCTGAAGAGCTAAGGTGAAACATTCTAAAAGACCTTGCACATAGTCTTTGAGAGAGGAATATAGCAGGCAACAGATAATATCCCCAGTGCACCTGAATCTGTATTTTAACATGGAGCCTCAATGTTGCTTTCTCTTTACAACACTGGAATTAAGATTATATGACGGATTATTGTACTACATCAATTGTAACAGATTTCTACCAGGTAGTTAGGACACACAACTACTTTTTCCAGTCATTTCAATCTTAAAAATGATTAAACTTTCAACTGAATGCACAGCACAAGAAATGTCACAGCTGAAGCTTATTGGACCAGCACAGCCCTAAATGAGAGTCTGGTTAATAATGTGTGCATGGGTGGGATGAAGGGAGAAGATGAGGATAAGAAAACATGAAATGCCATAACCCTTCCCCATCCTCAATATCCATCAAGCAAACCAAGCTTTGAAAGTCTCCTTCTGTGGCGCAGAGGTAAACCATGCCAAAAAAACCTCCTATTGAGGAGTCACGTTCAATCGCACCCGGTCATATAGACAGCATCTCCAGAACCTTGGGAAGAAACTAAAAGTAGGGTCAACTTGATCCAGAAACTCGCCGGATCCACAAGGGGAGCAGACGCTCAAACCCTCCGTATAGCAGCACTTGCCCTGGTGTACTCTACAGCGGAGTACTGCTCTCTGGCATGGCTATCAAGTCCACATGTCAAATCCGTTGATGTCCAGCTGAATTCTACTATGAGAATTATCACCGGTACGCTTTTATTGACACCAACACCTTGGCTGCCCGTGCTTGCAAACATCGCACCACCACACCTACGCCACGAATATGCAGTCTCCAGAGAATACAACCGCTATACTAGCAAAGACATGCCGATCCAGGCCAACTTAAACAACCTACCACCGACCCATCTCAAATCCAGAAGGTCATATTGGACCATCGCTGAAGCCCTTCAGCAATCTCCCCTCAGCCTTGATGAACGATGGCAAAATCCTTGGAAGAACTGCGACTTACAGAATGAATTCCTTATAGAGGACCCCACAGTACAACCTGAAGAACATAAGAACATAAGAACATAAGAACATAAGAAATAGGAGCAGGAGTAGGCCAATCGGCCCCTCGAGCCTGCTCCACCATTCAATAAGATCATGGCTGATCTGATCCTAACCTCAAATCTACTATCACGCTCCATCCCAGCTGAACCCATGTGATCTCCCGGGAGAGGCGAAAAACCAGGTAAAAAAAAACAATGGCCAATTTGGGAGAAAAAATCTGGGAAATTCCTCTCCGACCCATCAAAGCAATCGAAACTCGTCCAGGAGATCACTCTGTCCCTATATTTTCTACAGTACTTACCTTCTGTAAAGGCGATCTCCACCCCAGCCAGGAACAGGAATAAAACCATCTCCTGAAATCTAACAGAATTAGAACACAAGAAGTAGGAGCAAAACCAGGCTACATGGCCCCTGGACCCGCTCCACTACCCACAGGGCCACGACCATTCCGAACCTAGACTCATGTCCAATTTCCTGCCCGCTCCCCATAACCCTTAATTCCTTTTACTTCTAGGAAACTATCTATTTCTGTTTTAAATTTATTTAATGATGTAGCTTCCACAGCTTTCTGGGGCAGCAAATTCCACAGACCTACCACCCTTTGAGTGAAGAAGTTTCTCCTCATCTCAGTTTTGAAGGAGCAGCCCCTTATTCTAAGATTATGCCCCCTAGTTCTAGTTTCACCCATCATTGGGAACATCCTCACCACATCCACCCGATCAAGCCCCTTCACAATCTTATATGTTTCAATAAGATTGCTTCTCATTCTTCTGAACTCCAATGAGTAGAGTCCCAATCTACTCAACCTCTCATCATATGTCCACCCCCTCATCCCCGGAATTAACCGAGTGAACCTTCTTTGTACTGACTCGAGCGCAAGTATGTCTTTTCTTAAGTATGGATACCAAAACTGTATGCAGTATTCCAGGTGCGGTCTCACCAATACCTTGTGCAACTGCAGCAATACCTCCCTGTTTTTATATTCTATCCCCCTAGCAATAAAAGCCAACATTCCATTGGCCTTCTTGATCACTTGCTGCACCTGCATACTAACTTTTTGAGTTTCGTGCACCAGGACCCCCAGATCCCTTTGTACTTCAGTACTTTCCAGTTTCTTGCCATTAAGATAATAACTTGCTCTATGATTTTTCCTGCCAAAGTGCATAACCTCACACTTTCCAGTGTTGTATTCCATCTGCCAAATCTCTGCCCACTTACTTAGGCTGTCTATTTCCCTTTGCAGGTTTTTTATGCCCTCCTCACTCACTACTTTCCCTCCCATCTTTGTATCATCTGCAAACTTTGATATGAAGGATCAAACCTTTCTCGAAAACAGTGGACAACCATCAACCGTCTCAGAACCAGTCATGGTAGATGCTGCCACCTTCTCCATAGATGGACGATTAAAGTGTCCCCATCATGCAACTGTGGAGCTCCTGGTCAGACACTGAAGCACATCATTGAGCACTGCCCTCAGAGGAAATGCGCAGGTAGCCTACAAGATATCCACGCTGTTACACCGGAAGCTTTGGCCTGGATATCCAACTTCGATATTGACATCTGATTTGCTTTGCTACTACCAAACTGTAGTGTATGTGCCTTTAAGTCAGAACTACTTTTACAGCTCCTGTATACTGTAGTACCAGCCGTGACCACACCGGTATATAAGCTTTGCGCATGCCTCTGTACCCCCAGTCTAGAGATTACCCTCCTCCAGTAAAGACCTGTTATTTGTTAATGTACAGCATCCGTGTGATTATTTATACATTGAACCACGGATCCAACAGTGGCGATGAGTGTCGATTCAAATCTACCTGCAACATAAAAGAAAGAGAGAAAAAAAAAAAAAAAATAGTCGAGGCCAGGAACACGGGCATCGACCACGAGCAACCGCCCAGCAGTCAGGCAGAGATCCAACTTCGCAGGAGAGGCTGTGGAGAGCCGGGCTTGGTTCCCCAGCCACAACGAGCAGTAAGAGACCGACGACAGGTCCAGCGCAGACCCTTCCCGAGCAGCGGCGGCTGGAGCCGACCGACGGCGGAGAGCCGAGCAGCGTCGACGGGGTAAGACAGAGGGTGAAGAGCGCAGGGCGCAGCCGGGGATTGAACACCGAGCGGCGTCGAGGGAAATAAAACAAACCGCAGAGAGAGAGGGTAAGAAACAGCCGGGTTCTAGACTGAGCGGCGTCAGAAAATATCAAAAGAAGAACACGCAGAGCACAACCAGGGATCACGGGCTGAACAGGGTCCGCGGGGCGAAGAAAGGGGAGATGCCATTGAGCCGCGGCCAAGAAGGAAGAGCGCAGGAGGTGCCATTGAGCCGCGGAGAAGCAGGGAGAGCGCAGGAGACGCCATTGAGTCGCGGAGAAGAAGGAAGAGCGCGGGAGACGCCATTTTGAGAAGCCGCAGCGGAGAAGAAGGGCGAGCGCGGGAAGGAAAGAAAGCGCGGGGGACGCCATTTTGTGCCAGCGGAGAAGAAGGGGAAGCGCGGGAGACGCCATTGGTGATAGTTAACGCACACCCAAGGATGCCGAAGAGTGGCAGTATCTCTACGTTCGACAATGAAGTCGAAGATTGGGCGACATATGTGGAACGTATTGAGGTGTACTGCAGGGTGAATGAAGTGCCAGATGCTAATAAAGCACTGGTTCTGTTAAATTCCATGGGTGCAAAAACTTATGGGTTACTGCAAAATCTAATAACCCCAGAGAAGCCGGTAAACAAGAATTTTGAAAGCATAGTAGAAATCCTACAGGACCACTTAAACCCCACACCGCTGCTGATAGCAGAACGATTTAAGTTCCATAAAAGGAACCAACGCAAAGACGAAAGCAATGCTGAGTACCTAACGGAACTGCACAAGCTATCAAAATACTGCCAGTTTGGAGCGGGACTAGCAGACACGTTAAGGGACAAGTTTGTGTGTGGGCTACAAAGTGAAGGAACCCAGAAACGGCTTCCATCAGAAAAGGACCTTACGCTGGACAAAGCTTTCAGTATGGCAGTATCACACAAAGCAGCCGCAAGGGGCGCTGCAGAGATACAACGGAGACCACAAGAATATGGCACCAATGAAATGACCTATGGAACAGGGAAGTGCTATCGCTGCGGCAGAACAACACATGACCAGAAAGATTGTTGGTTCAAGGACCAAGTGTGCAGACAGTGTGGGAAAGCAGGACACATAGCAAGAGTCTGCAGGTCTGGGGAGAAAACCAACAGTAAGAAATCTCCACAGGAGAAGTACAAAAAGGTACACCAGGTGATGGACAGTGGTTCAGACGAACAGAAAAGTGACACAGACTCCGGAAGCAAGGAGCTGGGTTGTCTGAAACTACATAATGTTACCGAAATGGAGGATCACCAGACTATCTGGGTTACACTCAAGATAGACGGAGTCCAAGTGGAAATGGAATTGGACACAGGGTCAGCTCTAACAGTCATAAGTCAAAGAGACTACAAGCGGCTATTTTCACACATACCCTTGAAAGCTACAGAGATTGTCTTGAAGACGTATACGGGGCAAAAAGTCTACCCCAAAGGAAAAATAAGGGTGAAAGTGACATATAAAGGCCAGGAAATACCTAAAATGGATATATATGTATTGCCAAATGGAGGACCACCACTGCTAGGACGTGAATGGATCCGGAAGATACAATTAGATTGACATTCCATACAGGCACTGAAGGTTGAGGCCAAAATGGATGACGACGTCACACCTGGACGACTGTCAAAAATGCTAACTGATGCAAAGGAAGTGTTCCAGGAGGGACTAGGAACACTAAAAGGAATAACAGCAACAATTAAAATAGAGGAAAATGCAAGCCCAAAGTTTCTGAAGGCCAGACCAGTGCCTTATGCCATCAGACCAGCTGTTGAAGCAGAGCTGGAAGGGTTGGAATGTTCAGGAGTACTGTCCAAATTGGACTGGAGCGAGTGGGCTACACCCATTGTTCCTGTAATGAAGAGGTCGTTGAGTAATACGCCTGGGGAACCAAAGAAGGTCCGCATCTGTGGGGATTTTAAGGTGACAGTGAACCCAGTCCTGCACACGGTGCAATATCTGCTTCCACGAATTGAGGATATTTTCGCCTCGCTATCTGGAGGTAAACGCTTCACCAAAATTGATCTAGCCCAGGCATACTTGCAGATGGAGGTAGAAGAATCTTCGAAACATTACCTTACGATCAACACTCATAAAGGTCTCTATCAATACAACCGGCTGGTGTTTGGAGTAGCCTCGGCTCCGGCTATCTGGCAAAGGGCGATGGATCAGGTCCTGCAAGGGATTCCAGGGACCCAGTGTTATTTGAACGACATCTTGGTCACGGGCGAAAATGACGGTGATCACCTCGCCAACTTGGAGAAGGTGCTCACCAGATTAAGGGAGTATGGGCTACAAGCTAATCGCCACAAGTGCGAGTTTTTCCAGAAACAGATCTCGTATTGTGGCCACGGCATCAATGAAGAGGGGTTACATAAGTCCCCTGACAAGATTGAGGCAGTAGTCAAGGCTCCAGCACCGGAAAATGTGTCACAACTGAGGTCATTCCTCGGGCTGGTAAACTATTACCACAAGTTCTTACCAAATTTGTCTACGGTATTACACCCGCTGAACACCCTACTGCAAACAGGGGTACCATGGAAGTGGGATGACGAACGTAGACGAGCTTTCCAGAAGTGTAAAGAATTGATCACATCAAAAGAGGTGTTGGCCCATTTCAACCCAGCACTACCAATTCGTTTGGCATGTGATGCATCACATTACGGTATTGGAGCGGTGCTGTCGCACAAATTCCCAGACGGGTTGGAGAGGCCAGTAGCCTTTGCGTCTCGGTCACTAACCTCAGCCGAGCGCAACTACATCCAGATCGACAGGGAGGCTGTCAGCCTAGTATGGCGAGTAAAAAATTCAACCACTATCTGCATGGGCAGAAGTTCACCTTGCTGACTGACCACCAACCACTTGTCTCCATCTTTAATCCTAAGAAGGGCGTGCCAGTAATGACTGCACAGCGGTTACAAAGATGGTCCCTGTTTCTAGGGGCGAATCAATATGAAATAGAATATAAAGGCACGAAACAGCATGGGAACGCCGATGGGCTATCGCGCCTGCCACTGCCTACTGTGGAGGAAGCACCAGCAGTGGACCCTATCGAGATATTTTATTCGTCGATAATTGAACGATTGCCAGTAACAAATGCGGATATAGAGAAGGAGACCTGCAATGATCCGACGCTGTCACGGGTATATGAATTGATGGTGAGGGGATGGCCAACACATGGCGACTCACTGTTGCCAGCATTCTCATCCAGAAGAGAACAGCTGTCAGTATGCCAGGGGACAGTGATGTGTGGATCCAGAGTGGTGATTCCACCCAAGTTAAGGGAGAGAGTGCTAAATGAGCTACATGAAGGTCATCTGGGGGGAGTGAAAATGAAAAGCCTTGCTAGGGCTTATGTGTGGTGGCCAGGAATCGATCAACAAATCGAAGACCTAACTAAGAGCTGCTTAGGATGCCAGAAGATCCAAAATGCACCACCACATGCCCCTCTACACCCATGGGAGTGGCCCTTCTCTCCATGGCAACGGGTGCATATTGATTTCGCTGGTCCATTCATGCACTCAATGTTCTTAATAGCGGTGGATGCTCATTCAAAGTGGCCTGAGGTGATCAAAATGTCTTCAACCACTACAGAGAAAACGATTGCAGTCCTACGGACCATATTTTCCAGAAACGGTTTGCCAGAGCAGATTTGCTCTGATAATGGACCACAGTTTGTGTCCGACGAGTTCCAAAAATTCATGAAAAGGAATGGGGTAAGGCATTACACATCCGCCCCGTATCATCCAGCCACGAATGAATTGGCTGCGAGGTTCGTACAAACCTTTAAGAAGGCGATAAAGGCCATGTGCGACGATGAAATTCCACTACAGCATAAGATGGACAATTTCTTATTAGCCTACCGAAACGCGACACATGCAGTTACTAACCAGGCCATGATGTTCTTTAACCGAAGGTTGAGATCTCGTCTGGACTTGCTCAGACCAAATGTGCGAAGAAATGTTGAGGACAAACAATTCCAGCACATCAATGAGAAGCCGACAAGGAGCTTCAATGAAGGGCAACCAGTCTTGGCCCGTGACTATCGAACAGAGAAATGGCAACCTGGAATGATATGCACAAGGCAGGGGCCATTAATGTACACAGTGGATGTCCGGGAGAACATTGTGAGATGCCACGTCGATCAGATCTTAGCGTCACAGGGACGCGTCAACCCCATGTCTCGAATACCTGGGGATGAACCCGACATACCGGTAGCATCTACTTCAGACCCAGTAGCAGTGGAACCCGATGAACTACCCAATGAAAAGGGGTCAGAATCACCTCTGCACCAAGAACAAGAACCTCCGGAAAGGCGCTATCCCGAAAGGGTCAGGAAGCCGCCCCAAAGACTGAATCTATAAATGGACTTTTGTTATTTAATGTACATGTAAAAATGTTAATTGTTATTTGAATATTAGGGGGTATTATTAATCTAAAAGGGGAGGAATTGTAGTGTATGTGCCTTTAAGTCAGAACTACTTTTACAACTCCTGTATACTGTAGTACCGGCCGTGACCACACCGATATATAAGCTTTGCGCATGCCTCTGTACCCCCAGTCTAGAGATTACCCTCCTCCAGTAAAGACCTGTTATTTGTTAATGTACAGCATCCGTGTGATTATTTATACATTGAACCACGGATCCAACACATACAAAAGAAGAAGATTCCAAATCATAAAACCTTTATGCATAATTCAAGCTCAAGTAATGGGAAATGAATACTAAGAACACTGCTCATCCATATCAAGCATATTAAGAAATTATATCCTGGATTGTTATGAATTAGGGTCTGCCATACACACCTCAGATTCAGTGAGGCTAGTTGCTCCCATAAGCAGCCTGAGCATCTCAGCTTTTTGACTCACACCATCCTATATCTATTTACAGGTTGAGCGTCCAAAATCCTGAGTTCCAGAATCCGTAAAATGTTCCAGAATCCGGACACCCTGTCAAACCGTTTGTGCCGCCAGCCGGGCCCAGTGAAAAGTCAAAATATGAAATCCAACTACTGTACAGTGACAAAAATTGCAAGAATAAAAATGCCTGTTCCAGGCCAGTTCTTCACAGACACCGCACCGCTGCTCCTGGGTCCGCAGCAACTCTGCACAGCACACAAGTCGCTTCGGCCAGAATCAACTCTGCACAACACACAAGTCCTTTTGGCTAGAACCAACCAAGCTCCTGTGCGCAAGTCCCTGGCCAGAATCAACTCTGCACAGCACACAAGTCCCTGTTGCCAGAATCAACTCTGCACAGCACACAAGTCGCTTTGGCCAGAATCAACTCTGCACAGCACACAACTCCCTTTGGCCAGAATCAACTCTGCACAGCACACAAGTCACTTCAGCCAGAATCAACTCTGCACAGCACACAAGTCGCTTCGGCCAGAATCAACTCTGCACAGCACACAAGTCCCTTTGGCCAGACTCAACCCCAGGTGACCCACCTACACCCAATGCTGAGACCCCAGCTGACCCACCTACATCCCATGATCAGACCCCACCCAACCTGACTCTATTGCTCTGATGTTTTTCCCAATTTAAAGATCTGCACAGGTAAAGATTGTGAATTTGTGTTGTCATTGCAAACATGTCAAAAAGGCCAACAGACACCCCAATGGGTTCAGATAAAGGAAAGAGGAAGCATAGTTCACTTTCAATTGCCAAGAAGGTTGAGTTACTTCAGAGATTTGATAGAGGTGCCTCAGTGAGAAGATTGAGTGAGGAGTATGGTGTTGGACTCTCCACCATCTATGATATTAGAAAACAGAAAGAACAGCTCATGAATGGTGGTGCAATAAGCTAAAATATTCCATGCACAACTGGGGATTGAAACTCCATGCGTGTACTCTTCTGGTTGGCTAGCCAAATTTAAAAGGCGTCATGGCATCAGGCAACTGAAAGTATGCGGTGAGAAAGCCTCAGCAGATCATGAGGCTGCTGAAAATTATATCGATGAGTTCATCAAACTAATTGCTGATGAAAACCTTTCACCTGAGCAAATGTACAATGCTGATGAGACAGCACTGTTTTGGCGCTACGTACCGTGAAAGACATTAGCAGCAGCAGAAGAAACGTAGCCAGCAGGAATTAAAGACGCCAAGGATAGGTTGACTGTGCTTGCTGCTGCAAATGCGGCTGGGACACAGAAGTGTAAGCTTATGGTCATTGGGAGAAGCCAGCGTCCAAGATGTTTCAAGGGTTTGAGAGTATTGGCAGTGCATTATTGTGCCAATAGGAAAGCATGGGTAACCAGGATAATCTTTCTGAACTGTATTGAGAAGAATTTTGTCCCTCAGGCACGTGCTCATTGCACGGAAGCTGGCCTTGAGGAAAACTGCAAAATATACTTGCTGCTAGACAATTGCTCAGCACATCCCGATGCTGAGCTTTTGGTAAAGGATAATGTCCATGGAATCTACTTACCTCCAAATGTTACATCGCTGATACAGCCAATGGACCAAGGAATTTTGGGATCGATGAAGTGCGGGTTAGGTTGATTGGCCATGATAAAAAAAATTGACCCTTAGTGTTAGGGGCGATTAAATACGTGGGGTTACGGGGATAGGGCTTGGGTGGGATGGCTATCGGTGTAGGGACCGGGTGCTAGGGTTTGGATGATCAGCCATGATCTCGTTGAATGGCGGAGCAGGCTCGAAGGGCCGAATGGCCTACTCCTGCTCCTATCTTCTATGTCTATGTTTCTATGTCTGTACAAAAACGAGTTTATGAGGTGTTTACTTAATGCTGTGAACACAGGCATGGGAATAAAAGCATTCTCAAAAGCTTTCTCTATCAAGGACGCCATATGGACAGCTGCAGATGCATGGAACTTGGTAACTGCAGACACCTTGGTCAATGCTTGGCATAACATCTGGCCATCAGCTATGTTTGCTGACGATGATGCTGATGATGCTCCTCAGGACTTTCAAGGCTTTCGTGTGTCCAGGGAGAAAGCAATGATTGCTCAACTTTTAGATTATGCAAGAGGGCTGACTTGCAAAGCTGCACAGGAATTGAATGAGGACGATGTCGCAGAAGTCATGGACACAGACAACGATGCTCCCATTGTGCATGCAGTGACAGATGAAGAAATCATGCAGAGGGTTTTGCATCCAGAAGAAGAAAAGGATGAAAGCAGTGAGGGTGATGATGATGCCTGTGATCAAGTCGAAAAAGTGCCGATTGACAAAGCAATCAATCTTTGTCAAGAATTAATTCACGCCTTAGAGCAACGAAGCTTCATAAGTGAAGAAGAAATACTGCAGGTCGACAGAATTCAAGAAAGATTAGTGAAAGAAAAGCCCAAATTATTTAAACAAACAACAATATTAAATATCTTTCAAAAGATGTCGCAACAGAAGGCCCAAGACCTACAGCGTGCAACTACACCAGTAATTTCCACATTTGATAATCCTATTGCTGGCCCATCATCAGCCCCAGACATCATAGCTGAGCCCTCTACCTCAAGCACAACCTCCAGCCAATTGTAACTGTACCTGTTTATTTTACACTGTTTAACAAATAAAAGCCTTCATTTACTGTTTTATATTTCATAACTTAACTGTTTTACAAATAAAAACCTTTGTTATATTTCATGCTTTGAGTACTGTACATTCCTTTTCAAATGTGAAGATGGTAGCAAAAGATACAGGCCGGAAAGCTCACATTAAGTACAGTTACAGAGTACTGCGTTGCAAAAATAAGAGAGGGAGGCTTACCATGCGTTGTGAAGAAGCGAGGACTACAAGGCCTGCAAGGAGAAGAATTACAAGGTGACGTCCAAAAACCGGAAATATCGCAACCTGGGCCCAGGCATTTCCGGACTCGGAACGCGTTTCTGATATTGCGATATTTCCGGACTTCAGACATCAGAAACACGCTCTGAAGTCCGGAAAAACACAAAAACCGGCTCGGCCTCGGTCCCGAGGTTGCCAGATTCAGGACGCTCAACCTGTATACAATAGCTGACCTGGGGATGTAACAATGGTTGCCCTCTGTGACCCAAAACAGATATCGGAAGGTTAACTTGCGGGAGTGTGGGGTATCTCTTTTGTCCCTACACATTACCTGTTTTGCAGCGTGCCATGTTGGGGGTTCATGCAGCACTGGACCATCGAAGCATGGGGAGCTTTCATTGAAGTATGGTGGGCGAGAATGGGAGTGGACCGCACCACGGAAAGGATGCTGACCAGTGTCATAGCGGCCTCATTCCCGGCTCCAGGATTTAATTTTCTTCTCAGCTGGCCTTCCTGTTCCTATCTACATAGCCCCCTTAACTGCTGGAGGGAAGGAGGTTGGCAGGTGATAGAAAATGTGATGAGGAGGCCTAAAAGGGGAAAAAAGTATAGCAAATATTTTAAAATAAGTTACTAAGAAATTAAAATAAACTTTTCTTTTTAACCATGTACTCACATGTAGCACATAGCACTTACTGTGCGTGACAGCAGGCTGGATGAATCTGTGACAGGCTGGATATGATACCCTTAACATTGAAAATTCCTATCATAGTGCAACCTACAGGCACAACTGATACTACAGACAGTGTAATGAGTTTGGCCATAGGGACAAGGGTAGCTCAGAAGTTTTCAATTAAATGAGCCCTGCCCTCCCCCACATCCCAAATGATATGTTACCAGTCAAACTCCTGTGGCATTGCACATGGAAATCAGAAAATATGGTCACTCTCCTACCTGCAGCTCATGTCTTTCTGTTATTGTTTCTCTATCTACCTCCTCTTCTGCTTCTGTCTCTCTCATTCGCAGCTCCTTCACTTCCCTTAACTCTTTTTCGTTTCTCTGTCCTTTTTTGCTTCTTAGTTTTTCTTTCTCTTTGAGTGAGAAGTGGTGGGTGACATGGAGGGGAAAAGAGCTAACAACAACTGCATTTAAAGTGGCAGTTGCAAGGAAAATATGAGCTTCAGCAGCTCCTACCCCCTCCCCAATCACTCATGCATCCCCTTCCCATTCCCTTACTCCCAATGTGTTCTTTACACCTTCACCTTCCCACTGTCCATTTTCCTTCCTACTATTCCCTCAATCCCATCACGACTCCTACCTCTCCCTTTTGAGCTATCCACTCAATCCCTGTATTTTCCCCTCTCCCTTTCTCCTCTGTCACTCACCTTACTCTGAACCTACCATCCAATGACCCCCCATTTCCACATTCTGTAAGATTCGCAAAATTTCTACATTTCCCCAAAGGTTATTAATAAGAAAAGGGATCCTGCATGGACATTTTAATGAAAAGGGGTACCCAAGATGGCGTCCGCACCTCGTGGCCAAAAGCCTGCAAGATTTTAAAAAGGTAGGACTCTGTGGCGCAAGCAGCTCTTTGGGAAATCGAAACCCAGGCTGCAGTTTCTGTGAAGAGAGAGACTTTTGTGTTTTGAAAGCAGACAGGACTTTGAATTATGCATTAAGTCAAATTGAAGACAGATCAAAACCAGTGAGGCCTATACTTAAGGCCATCAAGTTGTTTGCATAAATAATCGGAAACAGCTTAGGGAAGCCATCGAAGCTGGGCAGGCCGATTAAGATGTATTAATAACAAAAGCAAATAAGGAATCGGGCCAGTAGGTGCGATTACCGGCCATCTAAAAACAGTTAGTTTAAATTGCTACAATTATTTAAACTAGCCCGCCAAGATTGGGACAAGGAACTAACCTGATTTGGTGCGCAGATAAGGGCCATCCGAAGGAGTATAATTGTAGGCCCACTGGCAACCTTCTCTCTCTGCTCTCTGCCCTTGCTCCCGGCTCTTGCTCCGGCCCCTCGCCCTCGTGGCTACTGCTCTTCCCCCGTCCCGCGCTTACTGCCCGGCCACTGCCCGTGCCTTCCCCATTTCATCAGGGACGCCCGGCATTGCTCCACGCGGACACGGACAAACCAGGCCAGGCGAGGCGGGACGCGACGAGGCGAGGTGGTGAAGAAGACGAATGGAAAGACGATTGAAGAAAAGCTTTGAATAATCGGGCCTTCAGTCCAGCTGACCTGCGACTATCTTCATGCAAACTCCAACTGCCGGCCGAGGAAGAGGAACCACCATCCCTGCGATGTAAAGTACCCAAGCAGAGAGTTTAACTTTGGGGTACTTGTACCTGGACAACGCCCTTGCAGCACCCCAAGGCCACGTGACGACGGCAGGCTCCAGAGAGCATAAAGAGCGAACCCCAAACCCCACCGCTGTTTTGAATTCAGCAGATCTTTTGGATTGGTGAGCATGAATTCTGGCCCCTCATAGCTTAATCTAGTTAGGTACAGGGGGTGGGATAAGGATAAGGGGATTGTTAAGATAGTCATTTTCCCTCGATGTGCCGTGTGTTCCCCATTCCCTGTATAAGTATAGTTATTTTGTATTCGCCTGTAAATTTTATACTAGTAACTTTTCATAAGATTGCGTTAATTTCTTTTTCAATAAAAATCTTGGTTTTGTTTACATCCAAACCACCTGTCTACTCGAGTCTTTTCTGTATCGCCGACTGTACCTAAGTCCGGTGTCTATAACCCAGGGGCGTGGGAGTGATTCAAACCGCTCATAAACAGTCAGAGGCATAACTGACTGGCCGTACGCGCCACCCCACACCACCCCCTACAGAAATGGCGACTGCGGCAGGACACTGGCAACAAGGTTGCGAGGCAGTAGACAGTGGTTCGGATGAGCGAACCATGATGGAGGAAACGATTTCTGATTATGTGTTTAGCAAGGTGAATATCACTAAGAAGTGGATCACCACTCTGTTAAAGGCTGGGCGTCCGGTAGATGCAGCAGCTAAGTGGACAGAGGGAAAGGAACACAAGAAGTCCTTAGAGAGGGCAGTTTGGCTGATGTGTTTTAAAAAGCAGGTCCAGCTTTTGGACAGGCTCGTTGCAGCACAGGCAGTCGAGTTAAGGGAGTCAGCCCTGGAGATCCAGGATAAGGCTCTTGCAGGGGAGAAGTTATTAGTAGCTTTGCAGGCTTTGAATCAGGAGAGAGTGCATTTAGTGGGAGAACACAAGGCCCAGTTGGAATACCTACGGTGCCAAGTCACCGAGGCCAAGGGAAATGAGTTAAGGTTGCGGGAGTAGAACGTCCGCTTGGCAAGGCAGATTAGGGAACAGGAAGAGAAAGTACAGGAGGTAAAGGCAGCGTATATGCTAGCGAGCGAGCAGGGGTTTGAGGAGGCGGACCACAGCCCCTGCAAAGAGAGGATAGAAAATCTGAGCCGGGCCCTCCGGAAGGCAAAAGGCATGGTATGCCTCATAAGCCCAAAGGCAGGCCAGGCAGATTTTATGGGGAACGAGGGGAGAACAGTTCCAACGTCACCGGTAGTGTCTAGGGATGACCCGGTTGAGAGAGAGGAGACCTCACGACCACCACCCGTAGCGCCAAGTTTCAGCGAGGTTTGGCAGCAAGGGGGGTGGAGCCCAGAGTGGACCCAGAGGTGGAGGCGGAGGTAGAGCAACACCCGCCAGAGAGGTCGGAGCCGGGACCGATGTGCCCAGCACGGCATTGGAGGTTCGGCCCACCCGCCAATGGCGACATTGAGGGACCCCTCCAAAACCAGTTCATGTTACCCTTTAACACCCAACAGTTTAGGGCCATGGTCAACCATCTCCCGAGGCTCTCCGGAAAGGGAGACCCCTCGATCCACTTCAGGGAAGTAGGCCAAACAGCCAGCATCAACAACTGCGATGACGCTGAGAAGGCCAAATTGCTGCTATTCTCCCTGGAGAGTAGTCTCCTCCAATCCCTCTCTGACGAGTGCAAAAGGGGGCAGTGCGGGTATGAGGAGCTTAGAGATGCGGTTCTGGAGGCCATGAGGATGGATGAGGGAAGTCCTTTCTCCCGTGTGGAGAAGACGATCCAGCTCTCAGGGGAAACCCCGCAGGCTTTTGCGGACCGGCTGTTGCCGGTGTACCGGAGGGCCTGTCCGGGGACGCCGGGCCGGGCATTCCTGAACGGGGATTCCCTGGCCCATTGGCTCCGTTGCCTGGTGGCGAACAGCTTGCCACAGGTCCGGGCCAAGGCAGAAGCCTGGTTCGACCCCAAAGATCCCCAGACCACAGAACTCACAGTAATTAGGCAGCTCACTCTGGCTTACAAAAACGGTAGGGGAACCGATGCACACCCACCCAAGGGAAAGGTACATGAGGTAAAACCCGGACCCGGTAGGAAAGAGTGGCACCAGGAAGGGAGTAACCCCCCCAACACAAAGACCAATTGTTACGGGTGTGGGAAGGAAGGTCACTGGCGGAAGGAGTGCAAAAACCCTTGGAAAGATAACAAGGGAGAGCATCCCACAGCCCCAGCCCAAAAGGTAGGGGCAGGGACCCCTTCCGCAGAGGTCGAGTCACTTTTGGACACCATGAGGTCCTTATTGACTGGCCAGGGGAGAGTAGCAGCCGCCACCGGTGCTCTCACCCCGTCAGCCCCATCCAACCCACAGCCCTGACTAGAGCCAGCGCAGCCTGTTTATCTGTGTTCTCTCTGGTATGATGAGTGGAAAAGACCCCATTTGGAGATGGAGGTGGAGAAGGTGACGAGGACCTATCTGTTAGACATGGGGGCATCATGCACCGTGATCTTCTCAGCTAACCCCATCACCTCACCTCTCTCCAGCGGGGTCCCATACAGTCTATCGGGGTTCACGGGTAGGGAACAGGCTGGCTCGTTTTCCTTCCCGCTCGCCATTCGGTTAGGACCGCTCCGCTCCAGGTGGACCTGTGCCCTGATGAAATGGGATGTGGAGGGTGAAAGAGGGTTCCTGGGAGCCGACTTTATTGTAGGCCACGGGATCCTAGTGGATTTGAGGAATCACTGCCTATGGGGGGCAGGTAAAGTAAAGAACGGAGAGATCATAGTAATCCTGGGAAAGGAAGGGAAGGGGACCCTCTGCACCATGAAGCCCAAAGAGGGTTATAACCTCGAGCTTATGGTCAGTAACACCCCACCAGAGTTCCAGGCATTTGTGCAGGCCCACCTGGCCACATTTGCCACTCACAAGCACGACTGCGGGAGGGTCACAGGGTTTGAGGTCAGCATAGACAGGACCCCATGGCCCGACCACAGAAACAGTATAACTTCCCCAGGGAAGCAGAACCGGACATAGAAGCAGCCATGTCCTCGTTAGTGCAGCAGGGAGTTCTGAGACCGATAGCTACCCACGTGAATTCTCCATTATGGCCGGTCAGAAAGCCGGACAATTCCTGGAGGGCCACGGTGGACTATCGAGTGCTCAATAGTAACATCCCAGCCTGTGCACCCACAGTAGCAGCAGTTGCCGACCTGATCGGGAGTATTCCAGCATCCGCGACCACTTTCACGGTGCTGGATATTTCGAATGGGTTTTGGTCCATTCCTGTAAGGAGTGAGGATCAGTGCAAGTTCGCCTTTACGTTTAAAGGGCAACAGTACGCGTGGAACTGTTTGCCTCAGGGCTTCCACAACAGCCCCAGCATTTTCCATCAGTGCATGGCCAACAGTCTCAAGGATTTTAGCCAGCCCAGACAGTTGGTCCAATATGTGGATGACCTGCTCCTGTTCACTGATTCGAAAGAGGAGCATGGCCCACTATTGGCCGAACTGCTGGAGCTGCTAGGGCAGAAGGGTTTTAAGGTTAACCCAAAGAAAGCGCAGATTGGCCAGCACGAGGTAAAATTCCTCGGTCTGACCGCCCGCGCTGGAGAAAGGGCCATAGATAAGGCTAGGAGGGAGGCGGTACAAGAGCTACCGGTCCCTAACACAGTAACGGGTGTGAGGTCGTTTCTAGGGCTATCCGGGTACTGTCGAGATTTCATTGAGGACTATGCGGGCACTGCAGCCCCTCTGCTCCGACTCCTACACAAGGGAGTGGAGTGGCTTTGGGATGAGGTTTGCCAGGCAGCATTTGTCAGGCTCAAGAAAGACTTGCGGACCGCGCCAGCTCTAGGGGCCATAGATGGGGAGAAAGATTTTTTCCTGGAGGTAGCGGCCAGCGGGGACAGCCTGAGTGCTGTGCTGCTCCAAGAGCGGCATGGCCGGCTGCGGCCAGTGGTCTACTCCTCCAGGATACTCACTGATGTGGAAAGGAGCTATTCCAACTGTGAGCGGCACCTTTTGGCCACACTTTGGGCTGTGAAAAGATCATTGATCTTCATAGGCGCCTCTCCCATCGCCCTCCTCACCCATCACACACCCACCCAGATGCTTCTGGAGGGGAGGATCAAGGATGGAACGGTGAGCAGTGCCCGCATTGCCCGCTGGACCCTGCTCCTCGCACAGATGGATCTGAGAGTGAAGGGCCTCTGTGAGCCAAAGCTCGCAGCCAACCTGGTATATCCTGGAACCCCGCGGCCAAGGCAACCAGCCCCATGGCGGCGGTCAGAGGTAGGGACAGGACCCAAGGGAGTGTAGGGGTAGCGTTAGCCCGGGACCTTAAGACGGTCCAAGCCCAAGACCCCGTCCTAAAAGCAGTCCTCAGCGCAGTTGCTGAGGGAAAGGGATTAGAAGGTCCGTACGGCACAGCGACTCTTTCCGTTAAAGAGGGCATGCTGTTCCGGGGGGAACAGTGGGTTGTGCCGCAGCAGCACCGGAGGGAATTCCTTCAACTGGCCCATGAGGGTCCAGGAGCGGGACACCCCAGGCCTGAGACCACCTGGCAGCGGGTGGAACAAGCGGGATGGTGGCCGCGGCTCAGGGAAGATGTCCGTGAGTTCTATGCAGGCTGTCTTGTGTGTGCTGCGAATAACCCCGACCCCCACAAAAGGAAGGTACCTATGGGACACGTCAGGAGGGTAGAGGGACCATGGCAGTCGATACAAGTCGACTACATCGGGCCCCTGCCCACCGCCCAGGGAGGCTATAAATACTGACTAGTCCTGGTGGACGTTATTATGTCCGTGTGTAATTGAGACACGGACTGCAGGAGTTGGTTACAACAGGTATTTACTGAGTGGAGACAAAACTGGAACTACTATGCAAAGCTACTTCACTGGCTTATATACAGGGGTGGTCACTACTGGTACTGCAGTATACAGGGGCTGCAGAATATAGTTCCTTCTGCAAAGTACATACACTACAATTCCTCCCCTTTTAGCTAAACAGTACATAACATTCGATTAATAATTAAATAACATATTTACAATTACAGTTGCTATATACATTAGCTGAAGTTAAGCAATTATAAGTTCAGTCTTTGAGGAGGCTTCCTGATTCTGTCTGGATAACGCCTCTTTGGGGTTTCAGGTTCTTCTGGCAAAGTTGATTCGGGATCAACGTCGTTGTTTGGGTCGTCTGCTTCCAATATCACCGATTCTGAGGTAGATGCAATTGGTACTTCGGTTTCATCACCAGGTGTATTGGATCGTGGTGTGGATTTGACATTTTCCAGTGACTCTAGAATCTGGTCAGCATGGCGTCTTACAATGCTCTCTCCAATGTCCACGGTATACATGAGAGGTCCTTGCCGTGTGCAGATCGTTCCTGGCTGCCATTTCTCTGTGCGGTAGTCCCGGGCCAAAACTGGTTGACCTATCTTAAAACTCCTGGTCGGCCTTTCATTCATATTCTGAAACTGCCTGTTCTCCACATCTCTTCTGATGTTTGGCTTAACCAAATCCAAGCGGCATCGTAGTCTTCGATTGAAGAACATCATGGCTGGAGTTTGGTTGGTAACCGCATGTGTCGCATTCCGGTAGGCAAACAAGAAGTTATCCACCTTGTGTTGTAGGGGTATGTCTTCATTACACATAGCCTTGATAGCCTTCTTGAATGTTTGAACAAACCTCTCAGCCAATCCATTGGTGGCTGGATGATATGGGGCGGATGTGTAATGCTTAACACCATTGTTCTTTAAGAACCTCCGGAACTCTTCAGACACAAACTGTGGTCCATTGTCAGAGCAAATCTGTTCAGGCAGCCCATTTCTGGCGAATATGGCTCGTAAGACTGATAGTTTTTTCTGTGGTGGCTGAGGACATTTTTATTACCTCTGGCCACTTTGAATGTGCATCCACCGCAATTAAAAACATCAAGTCCATAAATGGACCAGCAAAATCAATGTGCACCCTTTGCCATGGAGATGAGGGCCACTCCCATGGATGTAGAGGGGCTTGTGGTGGGGCGTTTTGGACCTTCTGGCATCCTGTACAACTCTTGGTCAACTCTTCAATTTCTCTATCGATTCCCAGCCACCACACAAACGCTCTGGCTAAGTTCTTCATTTTTACCCCACCCAGATGACCCTCATGAAGCTCATTGAGCACTCTATCCTTCAATTTGGGTGGAATTACTACTCTGGATCCACACATCAAGGTTCCTCTGCACACTGACAGCTGTTCTCTTCTCTGCGAAAATGCTGGCAACAGTGGTTCGCCATGTGCTGGCCATCCCTTCACCGTTAAATCATAGACCCCGGAGAGTGTCGGGTCATTTCATGTTTCCTTTTCTATGTTTGCATTCGTCACAGGGAGACATTCGACTATGGTCGAGTGGAATATCTCCACTGGATCCACTGCAGGTGCTTCTTCCACCGTCGGCAACGGTAGGCGCGACAATCCATCAGCATTCCCATGCTGTTTAGTTCCTTTGTACTCGATGTCATATTGGTGTGCCCCTAGGAAAAGGGACCACCTCTGTAGCCGTTGTGCTGTCATTATCGGGACGCCCTTCTGAGGGTTGACAATGGAGACAAGAGGTTGATGATCAGTTAGTAGAGTAAATTTCTGACCGTGCAGGTAGTGATTGAACTTCTTCACCCCCCACACCAGGCTGAGGGCCTCTCTGTCAATCTGGGCGTAGTTACGCTCGGCTGAAGTTAACGAGCGGGACGCAAAAGCTATCGGACTCTCTGAACCAACAAGGAATTTATGTGACAGTACCGCTTCAATGCCGTAGGGAGACGCATCACACGCCAGTCTTATCGGTAGTGATGGGTTGTAGTGAGCCAATACTTCTCTTGAAGTGATTAGATCTTTACTCTTCTGAAAGGCCCGCTTACATTCATCGCTCCATTTCCATGTTACTCCAGTTTGTAGTAGGGCGTTCAGTGGGTGCAGAATTGTGGACAAATTCGGCAAAAACTTATGGTAGTAATTCACCAATCCGAGGAATGACCTCAGTTGCGACACATTTTCAGGCGCTGGAGCCTTAACTACCGCTTCAATTTTGTCAGGGGATTTATGTAACCCCTCTTCATCAATCACGTGGCCACAATACGATATCTGTTTCTTAAAAAACTCGCACTTGGGGCGATTGGCTTGTAGCCCGTGTTCTCTTAGTCTAGTGAGCACCTGCTCTAGGTTGGCAAGGTGTTCACTGTCATTTTCACCTGTTACTAGGATGTCGTCCAAGTAACACTGAGTCCCCGGAATCCCTTGCAGGACTTCTTCCATCGCTCTTTGCCATATTGCCGGAGCTGATGCTACTCCGAATACCAGTCGATTATACTGGTAAAGACCTTTGTGAGTGTTTATCGTGAGATACTTCCTAGAGGATTCTTCAACCTCCATCTGCAAATATGCTTGTGCTAGGTCAATTTTTGTAAAACGTTTCCCTCCAGATAGTGAGGCAAAAATATCTTCTATCCTCGGGAGAGGATACTGTACTGTGTGAAGGACTGGGTTCACCGTCACCTTGAATTCCCCACAGATGCGAACCTTCCTTGGCTCCTCAGACTTATTGTTTAACGTTTTTTTCATGACAGGAACGATGGGTGTTGCCCACTCGCTCCAGTCTACCTTAGATAACACGCCTGCATTCTCCAGATTCTCCAGCTCTGCCTCGACGGCTGGGCGAATTGCATACGGTACCGGTCTTGCTTTGAAAAACTTGGGAATTGCATTCTCTTCTATTTTTATCGAGGCGGTTACGCCTTTAAGAGTTCCCAGTTCTTGTTGAAATACCTCTTTAGCGTTAGCTAAGATTTTCGACAATCGGCCAGGTGTGACGTCGTCATCCTTTTTACCAGCCACAGTCAGTGCCTGAATGGAGTGCCAGTCTGAACTTATCTTTCTGATCCATTCACGTCCCAATAACGGTGGTCCACCATCTTGCAGTATGTACAGATACAATTTCTGTATTTCCTTGCCGTTGTATTCGACAGGCACCCTTATTTTCCCTCTGGGGTATACTTTCTGCCCCGTATACGTCTTCAAGACAATGGATGTCCCTTTCAAGGGTATGTGTGAGAATAGCCGCTCGTAGTCTCGTCGATTCATGACGGTCAGGGCTAATCCTGTATCCAATTCCATTTTGACTTGGGACCCTGCTATCGTGAGGGTGACCCAAATGGTTCGGTGATCCTCTTTTGCGATTACGTTGTGAAGTTTGAGACAGCTTAGTCTCTTGTTCCCGGATTCACTATCGCTCTTCTGGTCTTCGGAACTACTGTCTGTCATCTTTTGTACTTTCCTGTACTGTTCCTTAGTAGCCTTTTTGTTGTTGTTAGTCTTATTCCCAGACCTGCAAACTCATGCAATGTGTCCCATCTTTCCGCATTGCCTGCATATTTTGTCCTTGGACCAGCAGTCCTTCTGGTCATGGGTTGTTCTGCCGCAGCGATAACATTTTTCAAATCCCCGTGTCATTTCATGGGTGCCGTATTCCTGTGGCTTTTGCTGTATTTCCGCAGCTCCCCTTGCTGCTGCTTCGTACGATACTGCCACGCTGAAAGCCTTATTTAGTGTCAGCTCTTTCTCTGAGAGTAACCTCTTCTGGGTTCCTTCACTCAGGAGTCCACAGACAAATTTGTCCCGTTGGGTATCTGCCAGTCCTGCTCTGAACTGGCAGTGCTTTGATAGCTTGCGTAGTTCCGTAAGGTACTCAGCATTGCTCTCATCTTTATGCTGATTTCTCTTGTGGAATTTAAATCTTTCTGCTATCAGCAGCGGTGTAGGATTTAGGTGTTCCTGTAGGATATCAACAATTTCGTTAAAACTCTTCGCCATCGGTTTGGCTGGAGTGATCAGGTTCCGCAATAGGCTGTACATTCTTGCGCCCATTAAGTTTAGTAGTACCGATGCCTTTTTCTCATCGGCTACTTCGTTTGCCTTGCAATATACTTCGACTCTTTCCACATACGTGGTCCAGTCTTCTATTGCATTATCGAAGGCAGTGATATTGCCAGTCTTCGGCATCTTCGAAATCTAAGATGGCGCCTCCCGCGCTTTGCCTTCTTCCCCGATTGAACAAAATGGCGCCTCCCGCGCTTTGCCTTCTTCCCCGCTGGATTAAGATGGTGCCTCCCGTGCTTTCTGTCTTCTCCGCTGCTGCTAGCGCTGTTGCTGGCGTTTTTATGCCTTGATGGTGACGCCCTATGGTCTTCACGCACTTCCCCCCCGCGCTGCTGCTAACGCCGCTCTCCGCGGTCCCCGTGGCAAACTGCAGCTCCTCGCGGCTTTCTGCGCTTCTAATTTCTTTTATTTTCCCGTCGTCAGAGCAAACCCTACGGGACACTTTCCTCCCTCTTCTCGGGTCTGTACGCTGCCCGGCTTCGTAGCACCGGCCGTGCCCTGTGTGCTCCACCCTCTCTCTCTCTTCCTGACAACGCTGCTCGGCCCCGTTGAAAAGCCACCCGATCGAGCTCCAGCCCGACGCAGCCCAGGAAGTATCAGTGTACTACCTGCCACCAGCCCGATTAGCTGGAACACCATAGACAGGATTACCAAGCCCCGCTCTCGACAGCCTCTCCTGCAAATCTTCAAATCCGATGAATCAGAGGCGGTTGCCCACGGTCGACGCCCGTTTCTTCTGTTTGTTTGTTTTTTTGTTTTTTTTCTTTCTTCCTTCTGGCCTCGACCTCTAACAACTTCGCTTCAGGGATGGATCCCCATGAGGTGGTGCAGAACTGTAGGTAAGTTCGGATCTGCTCGTCGCCAGTATTATGTCCGTGTGTAATTGAGACACGGACTGCAGGAGTTGGTTACAACAGGTGTTTACTGAGTGGAGACAAAACTGGAACTACTATGCAAAGTTACTTCACTGGTTTATATACAGGGGTGGTCACTACTGGTACTGCAGTATACAGGGTGTAGTGTATGTATCCGTCTACCTTTAAGAAAACCATTGTATGTAACCGCTCACCTTTAAGAGAACTATTTTAGGTGTGGCACTACTTTGTTGGCTTCTGTATACTGTAATACCGACGGTGACCACACCGGTATATAAGTGCTGTGTCAGGAGTTATTGGGCAGATTCGCCCTGACCTTCCAATAGTAAAGTCCTGTTTTAAGTTACTCTTGGAGTCTGTGTATTAATTAACTAAACAACCCACAGACTTTACAGTGGCGATGAGTCCGATCGTACCCTGCGGCAACAATACGTCCGAAGCAGTTAACGAGCGTCGAGAAGAGGCAACCGCCCTCGTCGTTCTGATGGGAAAAAAACTCGAGGCTGCAGAACTAGAAAGGAGGAAGAATTTAGAGACAAAGACTGTCCCTTCTGCCACGGTGAGGAGTGAGCCGATCAGCACGAGAAGCAAGGCGGCCACGGTGACTGTGAGTAAGGGAAAGTAAAAAGAATAACCGGAGGATAAGGGCGGTGCACTCGACCACGGTCGAGGGGGAAAGGAGCCGGACAGAAGTCGGGTCCAGAGGCGCTGAGACTGGGGCAGCGTGGAGCAAGGAAGCCGCGGTACAGACAGGCTGGGGGACGCAACGGCGTCGTGAGACAGCTAGACCGCGACCGGCGAAAAAGGCCGGGCAGCGACCGAAGCCACGAAGCGCTGCGACCGGGAACGTAGGCGCGGGAAGAGATAAACTCAGCCGCAGCCGGGGAGGGAAGCACCGGACTGCGAGAGGGCTGGGAGGCGCGATTGGGAGCCGAGCGAGTGGGAGAGGCAGAGCCAACCAAGGGAGACTGAGCGAGAGCCAGTCCAGCGGCTGAAACTGTTCTCCGTCAACGGGGTGTACCCAGCGCCGGTAGAGCCAAGCGAGCGGGAGAGAGACAGAGCCCGAGCAAGGGGAACTGAGTGAGAGCCAGCCCAGCGGCTGAAACTGTTCACCGTCAACGGGGTGTACCCAGCGCCGGTTGCCCTGCCGAGAAAAGGGAAAGCACTGAAGCCGACGCGCAGGCTGTGAACCTGAAAGCCAGCGGCCGTCGCCCGTGGGGAAAGTGTACCCCTCCCGCTAGGGAAGAAACGCGGGAAGCCGCCATTAGGCGGGGAAGAAGACAGAAGCGGGAAACCGCCATTGAAGTGGGCGGGGAGAGAAGATAAGCGTGGGAAACCGCCATTTTCGCGGGAACCGCCATCTTGGAAAAAAGTAAATAAATAAAAGAAAATTTAAAGAAATAATTCGTGGTGTTATCAGGAAGAGAGGAAGATGCCTAAGCGTGGTAACATCAATGATTTTAATTCCGAGGTAGAAGACTGGGCCACGTATGTGGAACGCATTGAGATCTATTGTGAGGCCAATAAAATAGAAGAAGATGACAAAGCTATAACCTTGCTAAACTCGATGGGCGCGAAGACATACGGGCTCTTGAAGCATCTACTAGCACCAGCTAAACCAGCGGATCAGACGTTCGATGATATTGTGACTGTTCTGAAGGATCACTTGAACCCCACACCGTTGATGTTGGTGGAACGATTCAAATTCTATGCGAGAACGCAACGGAAAGACGAAAGCAACGCAGAATACTTGGTCGAACTGCGTAGACTAGCGAAATACTGCCAGTTTGGAGGGAATCTGACAGAGGCATTGCGAGACAAGTTCGTGTGCGGATTGGCAAAGGAAGGAACGCAAAAGCGACTACTCGAAGAGAACGACCTTACACTTGACAGGGCTGTCCTTATTGCAGCATCGCACGAAGCCGCAGCGAAGGGAACTGCGGAAATGCAGCTAAAGACAGCGGCACTCAGTGTGGATCAAATTACCTCGACAACAACAAAATGCTATCGTTGTGGGAAGACAACACACAACCAGAACCAATGCTGGTTTAAGAACCAGGAATGTAGGAACTGTGGCAAACTGGGTCACATAGCTAAGGTATGCCGGTCAGGGAAGAAGACCAACAACCAAAGGACCAACAGCCAAAGGAAGCCACCACAGGAAAAGTACAACAAGGTACACAAGGTGGCTGAGAAGAGTTCAGACGAACAGAATTCGGACTCAGACCCAAACGGCCAGGAGCTGGGTAGTCTGAGAATTCACAATGTGAGTAAGGAAGCTGACCTACAAACTATCTGGGTCATGCTAAAAATAGCTGGAGTCCAAGTGAAAATGGAGTTGGACACTGGATCAGCTCTATCAGTCATAAATCGAAGGGATTACCACCAGCTATTCTCACATATACCCTTAAGAGATACCAAGTTCGTATTGCAGACATACACGGGGCATAAAGTATACCCCATGGGAAAGATAAGAGTCAAGGTGAGAGATAGGGGTAAAGAACACCCACGAATGAACTTATACGTACTACATGAGGGAGGAGCACCACTTCTAGGACAGGAGTGGATCAAGAAAATAGACATGGAATGGCACTATCTAAAAGCCATAACGAGTGAGGACTCGGTGCAAACAATCAGCTCAGATTCTGAATCGGATGACGATAAGACCAACCCAAATGTGAAAGACAAGGCTAAAATGGACTTGCCGACTAAGGTTGGAAAAACGAAGGCATGCAGAAAGGCTTATGCTTCAGAGAAGAACAAAGTTTCAGAACAGATCTCCACCGAACAACGACAACATAGTTTGACAGAGAATTCTGAGTCTGTTCAGTTTAAGGACATATCCATGACGGAAGAACACCGAGCTCGGACTCAACTTTATTTCAAATCACGACAACAAGTAGAACAATTGAGTTACCGCCTCGTACAAGAGATGAAAACAATGAAAAAGTTCTATGACACCGAATGGGAGAATCTGGAAAGACAACAGAAGCAGCTAGCTCAAGCAGAGAGCGACCATAGAGCCATCGTGACCAATCACCGATCACATCTCCCTTATGATGTTCAGGAGTTAGAATATTTGCAGAAAGAAGCAAATGAAGAGGAATCTTCAGGAAGCCAGGATTTTATTCCAGTTCTTCTCTACGACTCCTTACAAGCAGAGTTTGAGAAGTTGAAGGAACAGTATGAACAGGCCCAGGCTACAATCCTGGAGGGGGTTAACTCGGCAACCTCCGAAAAGCTAGTTTCAGTGGAAGCATATGAGCAACTAAAGGTTGAACATGAACAAGAAGTCCAAGGGCTGCAGGAAATTCTTAATGAGCTCAAGGCCAAGACAGACTCATCGGTAGAAGTTCCATCCATAGATGAGAAATTAGAGGTGAAAGACATGGCAGAACATGAAAGACAAGATGTCCAAGAACTCATAAAAATATTGAAGGAAACCCAAGACAAATATGAGGTGGCAATGACCGAGGTTCAACAACTTGAAGAACAGATTCAACTGGGAATCCTTTCAGTGGAAGAAAAGGAAACTGTAAGAAACACAGAGACTGTAAGAATGGCCCCTGAACATGAGCTAGAGAGCATCAAGGCGCAACTTCTCCGAGCGCTGAAAGCCAAAGTACAAGAGGAAAAGAAGGTGAAAGCATTGGAGGGAAAGGTGGATGAAATGGAGAAGACTCTGATCCACAGTGTTCCCGTGGAAGAGTTAATGGTCAGCCAACTCCTTCATATGCTGAGGGACAAGACTCTGCAATGGGAACAATCTGAACATGAGCTTCAATCTTCAAAGGGAAGGAGTTCGGAGCTCTCAAAAGTTATGGAAATAGCTGAGGTTGCAACACAGATTTTACGGGGCTGCCGAAAGTACGCTGAATCACGTCAATGTGAACGACAGAATGTGGAAACAGCTGCTCCAGTAGAAGGATTGAATAGCCCGATCAATCAATCCCCGATGGAAGGGGAAGTATTGGAATCACAAATGAGGTCATTAGTGAAGGATTGGCAGGAAACCCAGGAAGAGCGGGATGAATATGAACGCATGAAGAAGTCTCTTCAGGAAAGATGTCTAGGGAGGGAACAACAATCGGCTAACGTCCAGTTGGGTAAGGAAGAAGTAGCAGGCCCTCTCGCTAGACTAGTTCAGGACGACACCGAATATTACCATGACCTGTTGAGTGACACGGAATATTACGAGGACTTGGTCTGCCCAGCTTGTGATGAAAACTCCCAAAGTGCAGAAATCAGGATGAAGCACTTAAAGTCTAAGGAACATAGGGAGATGGTGGCGCTACAGCTGGCAGCTGATAAGGGAGCCCCGAGAGTCTCCAAGAAGCAGAAAAGAAAAAGACGAAGCAGAAAGTGATAACCATCTAAATCATTATCACTTCTACCAGATCATGTACGTGGGCCCTACGAAGGGAGCCAAATCAGTTGGCAAGTAGGAAAAATTACCAAGGCAGTCCAGCTGTTTGTAAAAGTCAGCACTGCTGGTTCAGCAGGACGGAAGTTCAAGCTGTTAAGTCAAGGGAAAGACTAGTGGATGAGTCACGCTAGCAATGTGAACCGGCTACACCACAGAGATGTTGTTCGGACCGAGTCAAGACCAGAGACTGAAGCTGTGAACTGTTCCCGCAGAGACTGAATCTGTAAACTGTTCCCGCATAGATTATACCTGTGAATTGTTTTACATGAAGTTGAATATATGTTATGTTTAATGGGGGACTAAGTATGTTGTAAGCTAAAAAGGGAGGATTGTAGTGTATGTATCCGTCTACCTTTAAGAAAACCATTGTATGTAACCGCTCACCTTTAAGAGAACTATTTTAGGTGTGGCACTACTTTATTGGCTTCTGTATACTGTAATACCAACGGTGACCACACCGGTATATAAGTGCTGTGTCAGGAGTTATTGGGCAGATTCGCCCTGACCTTCGAATAGTAAAGTCCTGTTTTAAGTTACTCTTGGAGTCTGTGTATTAATTAACTAAACAACCCACAGACTTTACACAGGGGCTGCAGAATATAGTTCCTTCTGCAAAGTACATACACTACAGGCGTGTTTACCAAATGGGTAGAGGCCTTTCCCTGCAGAACAGCCACAGCTCTGGGTACTGCCAGGATCCTGATCCGGGAAGTGTTCTCGCAGTGGGGACTACCATAGTTTGTGGAGTCTGACCAAGGGAGTCACTTCACCGGACAGGTGATGCAGAACACCCTTATGCTGTTAAGCATTGAAGGTAAATGGCACGTGGCCCACAACCCGCAGTCATCAGGGATTGTGGAACGTATGAACTGGACCCTCAAGGAAAGTTTAAGAAAGGAGACAGTGGACTCGCCCCATAAATGGGCCGAGGTCCTACAGTTGGTTTTGATGGGGATCCAGGCCAGCCAGTCTAAAAGCACGGGGTATTCCCCATACGAGTTAATGACTGGCAGGGTTATGCGGACCCCCACCCATGTACTAGACCCAGTGCTCACGGAGCGTCAGCTCAGAGAGGTAAACCAGGACAGGTTCACCCAAAACCTCTTTGAGCACCTGAAGCAGGTCCATGAGCAGGCGGCTGGTAACATGGGAAGGCAGCATCGGAGTAACCGATTGCTGCTCGAACCCAGAAAGCACCATGAGTGGGAGGTAGGAGATCAGGTCATGGTGAGAAACTATGCCCAAGTGGGGAGTTGGGAGCCATTGTACATGGGGCCCTACAGCATTGTAGATAAAGCCAGCCCCATGGTATACGCCGTGAAGATGCCCCGGCGTACAAAATGGTTTCATATCAACCAGTGTAAGCTGTTTACACCTGAAAGGAGAAAACAGCCAGTTGGGAAAAAGGCTGAGGATAAAGATCCTCAGCCTGCAGCAGGAGCGAGTTCACAGACTGCACAGGCAGGCGCTGTGGCTTGCTTAAAGGGAGGGACCATCCCGCCCATCGATTGGGACACTCCCCCACTCTTCTGGGATCCAGATGAGGGGGAGGGACCTGAGGGTGAAAACCCCGCCCCTAACCCAGGTATAGAGAGGGAGGGACTTGAGGTCAAAAACCCCACCCCGGACCCAGCCATGGGACCTGGGGGCGGAGACTCTCAGCTCGCAGCAGCATGCTGCGAAAAGTTACCTGCCCCCAGCCCAGGTTCGGGAGGGGTCAAGCCTGAGGGAGCAGCGGTTTGGGTTAAAGGCCCAGCGGCCAAGAAAGCCCCACCTATCAAGGCCCCCAGAAGGTCCCCACGGACGCCCCAGCCGAGAAAGCCATGGTCACCAGCCCGCCAGTTACCAAGGGCCGCCCCTCGAGCCAGGGAAAGGTCCAAGGACAGAGGTCCTCAGCCAGCAGCCACGGGCTGCGAGGGACCAACAATGAAGGACAGTGCGGTCACGCTGGGGGTGGCGGTGAGCCGCAGTCTGACCAGGCATTGGCTGGCCGCCCGGAGACAGGCGGCGGATGTATATAGTTTTAGTTTAAGTTTTGGTTAGTGTTTATTGTTAAGTTTAATTATTTAGCTTAAGCTTGGGTGTTTTAGTTTAAGTTAAATAAAGTGATGGGTAGTTTTAAGTAAGCAATCTGCTAAGAGTGTGTATATTTGGGGTCGAGGTCGCAGGACCCGACCATGCTTCACCAAGCCAGAGAATCTCTTGGGGACCTGGCTGCATGTTTTTGTATCTTTTGCAGAAAGACTTTCAAGATGAAGGGTGTCATGATCCTATTCGCCCTGATTGGGATGAGCGTGGGAAGACGAGGCGACGTCCTGGACTCCCACATCTACGGGTGCTCGGGAGATAAGGCGCCCACAGCGATCGATGGAAGCGGTGAGTGGGATGCGGAGGAGACCGCCATCTACTTCCATGAGGGAAGGTGGCCAGGATGGCTGGGATCCAATTCATCTCAGTACTCCAGCCAAACCGGATTCACGTACGGGGAGACCTCCCTCCTCTGCCCCAGGTTACGGGTCGTTACCAAGAGGGTCAGCGTCACCGTTGGAAAGCGAATATGTTTAACGTGTAAAGGACACATTCCACTGGATAGGTGGTGGTGGCTCAGGAAGTTGAGCAAGGATATGAGGAACCCCGAAGTCGAGTGGAAACTGTTGTGTATGTGTACCTTTAAGAGAATAACTGGTCTCAGACTGCAGTACCGGCAGTGACCACCCCTGTATAAAAAGGCACTAGCAGCCTTCTGTAGTGTCAGTTCCCGATTGTCTCCATTCAGTAAAGACTTGTTAAACCAACTCCTGCATTCCGTGTCTCCATTAACACACGGATTTAATACTGGCGACGAGTAAGAAACGAACTTACCTGCAACTTGGCAGCACCTCAGACGACGTTATTGACGGTCGAAGCCAGAAGAGAGAAAAATAAAAAAATAATCCACAGAAACTCGAGAAACGGGCGTCGACCATGGGCAACCGCCCTCCAAATCATCGACTTGAAAAGTGCAGGAGAGACTGTCGAGAGCCAGGCTTGGTCTCCAGTCTGTGGTTTCCCAGCCAATCGGGCTGGTGGCAGGTAGTGCACTGATCCTTCCTGGGCTGCGGCGGGCTAGAGCTCGATCGGGTGGCTCTGCAACGGGGCCGGGCAGCGAGTCGGGAAGCAAAGAGAGAGAGAGAGGGTGGAGCACACAGGGCGCGGCCGGTGCTTCGCAGCCAGGCAGCGTTCGGACCTAAGAAGAGGGAGGAAGTGTCCCAGAGGGTCCGCTCCACGACAGGAACGGTTAAAAATAAAAATACCGCGGAGAGCGGCGTTGACAGCAGTGGCAGCGGCGGGAAAGCGCGGGAGGCGCCATCTTAACTCAGCGGGGAAGAAGGAAAAGCGCGGGAGGCGCCATTTTGATCCATCGGGGACGAAGGAAAAGCGCGGGAGACGCCATCTTAGATTTTCAAGATGCCAAAGACTGGCGATATCACTGCCTTTGATAATGCAATAGAAGACTGGACCACGTATGTGGAAAGAGTCGAGGTATATTGCGAGGCAAACGAAATAGCCAAGGAGAAAAAGGCATCGGTATTGCTAAATTTAATGGGCGCAAGAACGTACGGCCTATTGCAGGACCTGATTACTCCAGCCAAACCGAAGGCGAAGAGTTTTAACGAAATTGTTGCTATCCTACAGGAACACCTAAATCCTACACCGCTGCTGATAGCAGAAAGATTTAAATACCATAGGAGAAATCAGCATAAAAATGAGAGCAATGCTGATTACCTTACGGAACTACGCAAGCTATCAAAGTACTGCCAGTTCAGAGCAGGACTGGCAGGTACCTTACGGGCAAAATTTGCCTGTGGACTCCTGAGTGAAGGAACCCAGAAGAGGTTACTCTCAGAGAAAGAGGTGACGTTAGATAAGGCTTTCAGTGTGGTAGTATCATACGAAGCAGCAGCAAGGGGAGCTGCGGAAATACAACAAAAGCCACAGGAATACGGCACCCACGAAATGACACGTGGATTTGCAAAATGTTATCGCTGCGGCAGAACAAACCATGACCAGAAGGACTGCTGGTCCAAGGACAAAATATGCAAACATAGAAAAGGAAACACGAAATGACCCGACACTATCCCGGGTCTATGATTTAACGGTGAAGGGATGGCCAACACATGGCGAACCACTGCTGCCAGCATTCTCGCCGAGAAGAGAACAGCTGTCAGTGTGCAGAGGAACCTTGATGTGTGGATCCAGAGTAGTAATTCCACCCAAATTGAAGGATAGAGTGCTCAATGAGCTTCATGAGGGCCATCTGGGAGGGGTAAAAATGAAGAACTTAGCTAGAGCATTGGTGTGGTGGCCGGGAATCGATAGAGAAATCGAAGAGATGACCAAGAGCTGTACAGGATGCCAGAAGGTCCAAAACGCCCCTCCACAAGCCCCTCTACATCCATGGGAGTGGCCCTCATCTCCATGGCAAAGGGTGCACATTGATTTTGCTGGTCCCTCCATGGACTCGATGTTTTTAATTGCGGTGGATGCACATTCAAAGTGGCCAGAGGTAATAAAAATGTCCTCAACCACCACAGAAAAAACTATTACAGCCTTACGAACCATATTCGCCAGGAATGGGCTGCCTGAACAGATTTGCTCTGACAACGGACCACAGCTTGTGTCTGAAGAGTTCCGGAGGTTCTTAAAGAGCAATGGTGTTAAGCATTACACATCTGCCCCATATCATCCAGCCACTAATGGATTGGCCGAGAGGTTTGTTCAAACATTCAAGAAGGCTATCAAGGCAATGTGTAATGAAGATATACCCCTACAACACAAGGTGGACAACTTCTTGTTTGCCTACCGGAATGCGACACATGCGGTTACCAACCAAACTCCTGCCATGATGTTCTTCAATCGAAGACTATGATGCCGCTTGGATTTGGTTAAGCCAAACATCAGAAGAGATGTGGAGAACAGGCAGTTTCAGAATATGAATGAAAGACCGACCAGGAGTTTTAAGATAGGTCAACCAGTTTTGGCCCGGGACGACCGCACAGAGAAATGGCAGCCAGGAACGATTTGTACACGGCAAGGACCTCTCATGTATACTGTGGACACTGGAGAGAGCATTGTAAGATGCCATGCTGACCAGATTCTAGAGTCACGGGAAAACGTCAACTCCACACCACGATCTGATACACCTGGCGATGAAGCCGACGTACCAATTGCATCTACCGCAGAATCGGTGATATTGGAAGCAGATGAACCAAACAACGACATTGATCCCAACTCAACCTTGCCAGAAGAACCTGATACCCCAAAGAGGCGTTATCCAGACAGAATCAGGAAGCCTCCTCAAAGACTGAACTTATAATTGCTTAACCTTAACCAATGTATCTAGCAACCGTAATTGTGATTGTAATTAGTTATCATTTAGTTGTTAAATGAATGTTATGTACTCTTTATCTAAACGGGGAGGAATTGTTGTGTATGTGTACCTTTAAAAGAATAACTGGTCTCAGACTGCAGTACCGGCAGTGACCACCCCTGTATAAAAAGGCGCTAGCAGCCTTCTGTAGTTTCAGTTCCCGATTGTCTCCATTCAGTAAAGACTTGTTAAACCATTAAGACACGGATTTAATAGGAACGGTTGGGGAACAACACCCACTGGACGATTACATGGAGGATTAAGTCTGTGTTGGGACAAGTGGTGGGAACCAGACCAAGGGATTTATATCTGTATGTGGGGGTCAGAGGAGGTCTGCCCCGCAGGCATATCCATCGTTTTCCACCAGCAGTGGCAAGACGCCAGGGAGGGGATGAAGTGGGATACCAGCCGGAAGGTGTGTGCGGTCCCATACTCCCCGATCCCAGTCAATGCCACTGACCTGGTAACCCGCCCCCATAAGCACCCGCCCACGGCGCAGGCGGCGAGGTTACCCAGGGAAGGTTACCCCACCACCACCACCAAGGGACCAGGGAATGGATTGGTACTAGTCCCCACCGATCAGATGCTGTACCAGGGGATACACTACGCGGTAGCCTCCGTGATTTGCCGGAGTGGTGTCCCAAAGAAACAGAGCAGCTATACCAGGCCCTATTAAAAGACATGTTCAAGAAGTTTTACGAGTTCGATTTCGCCCACGTGGACAAAACCAAACTCTACACCACACACCAAGAGTTTTTGGGTAATGCAGGGAGGCAAAGAAGGGGAGTATGGAATGATGTTTTTACTGCGTTTAATACTGGGTCCTCTGTCATCAACAGTTTAGATGACATAGAGCTGCAGACCCAGATAAACGGTTTAAAAACACAGTTAAAGAAGATATTACTGGATGAGAACAAGGTAGTGGGCTCGGAGTTGCATGAGGACCAGGCCATAACGGTCCATTTAAAGGAAATCATAGCGGAGTTGGAAAAGCATGCAAAGACTGTAGTGTATGTAACGTTCCACCTTTAAGAGAACTATTTTAAGGGTTGCACTACTTTATCTTGGCTACTGTATACTGTAATACCGGTGGTGACCACACCGGTATATAAGTGCTGTGTAAGGATTTATTGGGCAGATTCGCCCTGACCTTCGAATAGTAAAGTCCTGTTAAAGTTACTCTTGTAGTCTGTGTATTAATTCACCATATAACCCACAGACTTTACAGTGGCGACGAGTTCGATCTTACCCTGCGGCAGCGATACATCCGAAGCAGTTAACGAGCGTTGAGAGGAGGCACCCGCCCTCGTCATTCTGCTGAGAGAAGACTCGAGTCTGCAGAGCAAGGAAGAAGGAAGAATTCAGACACGAAGCCTTCCATCAGCAACAGGCAGTGATCGTCCCTTCTGCCACGGTGGTGAGTGAGCCGATCAGCCACGAGAAGCAAGTCGGCCACGTTGACTGTGAGTAGGGGGAAAATAAAAAAAAAGAACGGAGGAAGGGCGGTGAACTCGACCATGGTCGGGGGGGAAAGGAGCCGGACAGAAGTCAGGCCCAGAGGCGCTGAGACCGGGCTACCAGCGGGAACGCAGCCGGTGTGAGAGACCGGGCTACAAGCGGGCTGGGAGACGCAACAGCGTCGTGAGACAGCTCGACCGCGACCGGCGAAAGGCCGGGCAGCTACCGAGGCCGCGAGGCGCTGCGACCGGGATCATAAGGCGCGGGAAGAAATAAAAATAAGAAACCGCGGAGAACTCAGCCGCAGCCGGGGGAGGAAAGGACCGGACTGCGAGAGGGCTGGGAGGCGCGATTGGAAGCCGCTGAGGGAGAGACAGAGCCCGAGCGAGCGGGAGAGACAGAGCTGAGCGAGGGAGACTGAGGAGATTCAGCCAGCGGCTGGAACTGTTCGCCGTCAACGGGTTGTCCCCAGCGCCGGTTGCCCTGCCGAGAAAAGGGAACAAAGAACGCACTGAAGCCGGCGCGCAGGCTGCGAACCCCGAAAACCAGCGGTCGTCACCCGAGGGAAAAGCTTACCCCTCCCGCCAGTAGGCGGAGAAGAAGACAGGAGCGGGAAACCGCCATTTTGAAAGTGGGCGGGGAAGAAGACAAGCGCGGGAAACCGCCATTTTTGGAAAAAAAAAGTTAAAGAAAAATTTCGTTGTTGTTTCTCAGGAAGATTGTGAAGATGCCTAAGCATGGCAACATCAACGAATTCGATTCGGATGTGGAAGATTGGACCACGTATGTAGAACGCATCGAGATATATTGTAAGGCCAATAAGATAGCAAATTATGATAAAGCTCTAACCTTACTAAACTCAATGGGTGCGAAGACATACGGGTTATTGAAGCATCTTCTATCACCAGCTAAACCGGCGGATCAGTCTTTCGCTAATATTGTTGCTGTCCTGAAGGATCATGTGAACCCCACACCGCTGATGTTAGCGGAACGAGCTAAATTTTACGGGAGAACGCAACTAAAGGAGGAAAGCAACGCGGAGTACCTGGTTGAACTGCGTAGGCTAGCAAAATACTGTCAGTTTGGGGTAAATCTGACAGAGGCACTGAGAGACAAGTTCGTGTGCGGGATGTCGAAGGAAGGAACACAAAAGCGACTGCTCGAAGAGAACGATCTTACACTTGATAAGGCTGTCCTTATTGCAGCATCGCACGAAGCCGCAGCGAGAGGCACGGCGGAAATGCAGCTGAAGACAGCGGTACTCAGTGTGGATCAAATGACTTTGGGTACAACGAAATGTTACCGTTGTGGGAAGACAACACACGACCAGAACCAATGCTGGTTTAAAAACCAGGAATGTAGAAAATGTGGCAAACTTGGTCACATAGCTAAAGTATGCCGGTCAGGAAAGAAGACCAGCAACAATAAGTCACCACAGAAGAAGTACAGAAAGGTACATAAGGTGACTGTGAAGAGTCCAGATGAACTGAATTCGGATTCAGACCCCAACAGCAAGGAACTGGGTAGTCTGAGGGTTCACAATGTGAGTAAAGAAGCTGACCGACAAACTATCTGGGTCACACTGCAGATTGCAAAAGTCCAAGTGAAGATGGAAGTGGACACCGGATCGGCGTTGACGGTCATGAATAAACAAGATTACAAAAAGTTATTCAAACATATTCCCCTACGGGATACGGAGATAGTATTGCAGACATACACGGGGCATAAAGTATACCCCATCGGAAAGATAAAAGTCAAGGTGAGACACAAGGGCAAAGGTCACCAAGGAATGGACTTATATGTACTACCCGAGGGAGGTCCACCACTTCTGGGACGGTAGTGGATCAGGAAAATAAAGATAGACTGGCACTCACTAAACACAATGACGGTAGATTTCGGAAAGAAAGATGTCAAACCTGAACGGTTGTCCAGAATATTGGACGAGGCTAAAGATGTATTCCAGCAGGGACTGGGAACACTGAGAGGAATTAAGGCAAAAATCAAGATTGCAGAACATGCAAGCCCAAAATTTTTCAAAGCCAGATCGGTACCTTACGCGATACGACCTGCTGTGGAGGCAGAACTGGAAGAGCTTGAACGTGCAGGGGTACTGTCGAAGGTGGACTGGAGTGAGTGGGCCACGCCCATTGTTCCCGTCATGTAGTCTTCATCAAGTAACAAGTCAGGGGGACCGGGGAAGGTCCGCATCTGCGGAGACTTCAAGATCACAGTTAATCCGGTGCTTCACACGGTACAATACCCGCTTCCGCGGATTGAGGATATCTTTGCTTCATTGTCTGGCGGGAAACACTTCACCAAGATAGACCTGGCACAAGCATATTTACAGATGGAGGTCGAGGAAGAGTCACGCCAGTATCTCACAATCAACACGCACAGAGGCTTGTATCGATATAATAGACTGGTTTTTGGAGTAGCTTCGGCTCCAGCAATTTGGCAGAGGGCCATGGAGCAGGTCTTACAGGGTATTCCAAGCACTCAGTGTTACTTGGACGATATCCTGATTACGGGAGAAGACGAGGAGGAACACCTCACAAATTTGAAACTGGTGCTCACCAGGTTGAAGGAATATGGCCTTCGAGTTAATCGCCAGAAATGTGAGTTCTTCCAGAAACGGATCTCGTACTGCGGTCATGTCATTGACCAAGAGGGGCTGCACAAGTCACCTGACAAGATCGAAGCGGTCGTGAAGGCCCCCGCTCCGGAAAATGTATCACAGTTGAGGTCGTTTCTGGGGTTGATTAATTATTACCATAAGTTTCTGCCAAATCTATCCACGGTGCTGCATCCGCTGAATGCTCTGTTGCGGAAAGAAGTACCATGGAAGTGGAGCGAGGACTGTAAGAAGGCCTTTCGCAGAAGCAAGGCGTTGATTACCTCTGAGGAAGTGTTGGCTCACTTCAACCCAACGCTACCTCTTCGTCTAGCTTGTGATGCTTCCCCTTATGGTATTGGAGCTGTACTCTCACACAAGTTACCAAATGGCTCGGAAAGGCCAGTCGCATTTGCGTCCCGATCATTGACCTCCGCTGAGCGAAATTATGCTCAGATAGATAGGGAGGCTCTCAGCCTTGTGTGGGGAGTAAAGAAATTCAATCATTACCTGCAGGGCAAGAAGTTTACATTGCTGACAGACCACCAGCCGTTGGTGTCCATATTCAACCCTAACAAGGCCGTTTCCACTATGACAGCACAAAGGCTACAGAGGTGGTCCATTCTACTAGGGGCACACCAATATGACATCGAACACAAAAGGTCCAAACAGCATGGAAATGCTGATGGGTTATCGCGCCTACCGTTGCCAGTGGAAGAAGAGGCGACTACAGTGGACCCAGTGGAGATGTTCCACTCAACCATAATGGAATGTCTACCAGTAACAAATTCCATGATCGAAAAGGAAACAAGAAATGACCCAACTCTCTCACGAGTCTATGATTTAACGGTGGAGGGATGGCCAGTACATGGCGAACCAATGCTGCCAGCATTTTCGCACAGAAGAGAACAGCTGTCAGTGTGCCGAGGAACCTTGATGTGTGGATCTAGAGTGGTGATTCCACCCAAACTCCAGCAGAAAGTACTAGGAGCTTCACGAGGGGCATCTGGGTGGAGTGAAAATGAAGAACCTAGCCAGAGCGTTTGTGTGGTGGCCAGGTATTGATGGAGACATCGAAGGAATAACCAAGAGCTGTCTAGGATGCCAGAAGGTCCAAAACGCGCCACCACAAGCTCCTCTGCATCCATGGGAGTGGCCCTCATCTCCATGGCAAAGGGTACATATCGACTTTGCTGGTCCATTTATGGACTCAATGTTTTTAATCGCGGTGGATGCACACTCCAAGTGGCCGGAGGTAATAAAAATGTCCTCCACCACCACGGAAAAAACCATCACAGTATTAAGGACCATATTTGCCAGGAATGGGCTGCCGGAACAGATCTGTTCTGATAATGGACCGCAATTTGTGTCCGAAGAATTCAGGAAGTTCTTAAAAAGCAATGGGGTTAAGCACTATACGTCCGCCCCATACCATCCTGCCACCAATGGATTAGCTGAAAGGTTTGTCCAGACCTTCAAGAAGGCCATAAAGGCCATGGGTAATGAAGACATAAATCTACAACATAAGGTAGATAACTTCTTGTTGGCGTACAGGAATGCAACACATGCGGTCACAAACCAAACTCCCGCCATGATGTTTTTCAATAGAAGAATAAGATGCCGGCTGGATTTGATTAAGCCAAACGTCAGAAGGGACGTAGAGAACCGGCAATTTCAAGGCATGAATGAAAGGCCAACTAGATCCTTTCAGATAGGTCAACAAGTTTTGGCCCGGGACTACCGTACCGAGAAATGGCAGCCTGGAACTATTGGAAAAAGGCTAGGACCGTTGATGTATACCGTGGACATTGGTGAAAGCATAATAAGGCGCCATGTTGACCAGATCATAGAATCATCCACAAAGGCCCAACCTACTCCACAACTCTATACGTCTAATGTTGAAGCAGAGATACCCAGAGCATCTACCTCCGATCCGGTAATACTGGAATCCGATGAACCTGAAACGGTCCTTCAAGCCGAATCGACCTTGCCAGAAGAACCTACTACACCACCGAAAACGACTACACCACCGAGGCGTTATCCGGACAGAGTCCGGAAGCCTCCAGAGAGACTGAATCTGTGAACTGTTTCACATAAAGTTGTATATATGTTAAGGTGTTATATTAATGGGAATATGTATATATTGTTAACCTAAAAAGGGAGGATTGTAGTGTATGTAACGTTCCACCTTTAAGAGAACTATTTTAAGGGTTGCACTACTTTATCTTGGCTACTGTATACTGTAATACCGGTGGTGACCACACCGGTATATAAGTGCTGTGTAAGGATTTATTGGGCAAATTCGCCCTGACCTTCGAATAGTAAAGTCCTGTTAAAGTTACTCTTGTAGTCTGTGTATTAATTCACCATATAACCCACAGACTTTACAAAGACGGTAAATGCTCTCATAAGGGAGGACAGAACTGCTTCTGACCAGGCTGCGCAGAATGAGGTGTGCGTGTTATATAGGGTGTGGTTACTGGGCGAGGGCTGTAGTAATCTGAAGGATTTAAAACAGGGTTTGGTCCCCTCCTGGATTAGCAACAAGCACCTCACAGCTCTCCACCCATTTGAGAATGCATTAAGCCCGTGCCAATTTCGGCTAGCCTCCGAAGTCTACCCAGTCCCCATGGATTGTGGGCGGTCCAACCACACAATCATGGGAGTAGTAGTTAGGATGCCGGTCATGGGTAGGACAGCCCGACCTGCGCCGGTATACAGGGTTGAGAACATTGGAGTCATTCAGGGGGTGCACACATGTGTTCCATCGCGGTCCCGCCTTACATCATTAAGTGGGAGCACGCTATGACAGGTACTGACCTCTCAGGGTACCAGAGCCGGGGAGCACACATAATCCTGTGTCCCCAGCACTTGAATGCCTATTCAAAACCGCAGTGTGGGTTCAGAGCTGCTGGCGCGAAACCTATAAATTGTACCATGGAGGCAATGGCACAAGGCCATGTTCCCCAGCAGGTAGCATATATAGGAGGTGGGACATATTGTGTCACCACCGGTGCGTCCCACTACCAGCATGGACAGCATAGCTCAGTGAAAGCAGCTTCTGTTTTAAACCCAAGGCAGAAGTTCAAGTGGCCCAGGAGCAAATTGTCCCCATTCCTGAACCCTCCACTGTTCACCTCATTGTGAAGAAGAATTTTACGGATTTGCAAAAGTACGTAGCCCACTTTGGCTATGAAATTCCCCCTCTCCCTGAACACCTTACCAAAATACTCAAAGCCGTTATAGTTTCGCAGAAACATTTTTACACTCTAGAGCAGAAAACAGTAGAGATAGGGACTAAGATATTGGATATTGTGATTCCACCCTGGTGGGACATTTTCAATAACATAGAGGTCCCTTCGTGGATCAGACTGGCTTCCCACATTCTCATGATTTGCCAGTTATGGATAGTGTTGTATCTAGTTTGCATTCAATGTAAGGGAAAAGGTCAGTTGTTAGAATTCCGTAACCAGAAGACCTGGAAGGAACATTATGTAAAGGTGGAGAGAGATACGCTTGTTTGAGTCTTTTCCTTGTATTTTGATGAAAGGTTTTTTTTTATGCGTTTATTATTTTTAATAAAGGTTTTTCTGTTGTTTTTTGTGACGCGGTTAATATAGATGTATGTGTACCAAGTGGTGCAGGGGTGTTGGACCCCCTCCATGCTTAGATGTGTGTAAAAGTCTGTAGTTTGCTCTCTGTATGCTGATGTACACTACATTTTTGCGGAATGGGAAGTGCATGTGTCGTGGGTATATTAGATAGGTAATTACAGGGGAAGGTTGACTATGAAGGGTCAGAAAATTTTTGCTCACCTTGTAAAAGTATGATACTTCAAGCAAGTTTTAGTATCACAGGGGGGAGTGTAAGATTCGCAAAATTTCTACATTTCCCCAAAGGTGATTAATAAGAAAAGGGACCCTGCGTGGACATTTTAATGAAAAGATGGTGTCCACACCTCGTGGCCAAAAGCCTGCCAGATTTTAAAAAGGTTGGACTCTGTGCCACAAGCAGCTCTTTGGGAAATCGAAACCCAGGCTGCAGTTTCTGTGAAGAGAGAGACTTTTACGTTTTGAAAGCAGACAGGACTTTGAATTATGCATTAAGTCAAATCGGAGACAGATCAAAACCAGTGAGGCCTATACTTAAGGCCATCAAGCTGTTTGCATAAATAATCGGAAACAGCTTAGGGAAGTCTCATCGAAGCTGGGCAGGCCGATTAAGATGTATTAATAACAAAAGTAAATCAGGAATCGGGCCAGTAGTTGCGATTACCGGCCATCTAAAAACAGTTAGTTTAAATTGCTACAATTATTTAAACTAGCCCGCCAAGATTGGGACAAAGAACTAACCTGATTTGGCGTGCAGATAAGGGCCATCCGAAAGAGTATAATTGTAGGCCCACTGGCAACCTTCTCTCTCTGCTCTCTGCCCTTGCTCCCAGCTCCTGCTCCGGCCCCTCGCCCTCGTGGCTACTGCTCTTCCCCCGTCCCGCGCTTACCACCCGGCCACTGCCCATGCCTTCCCCATTCCATCAGGGATGCCCGGCATTGCGCCAGGCAGACATGGACAAACCAGGCCAGGCGAGGCGAGACACGACGAGGCGAGGTGGTGAAGAAGACGAATGGAAAGACGATTGAAGAATATCTTCAAATAATCGGGCCTTCGGTCCAGCTGACCTGCGACTATCTTCATGCAAACTCCAACTGCCGGCCGAGGAAGAGGAACCACCATCCCTGCGAGGTAAAGTACCCAAGCAGAGACTTTAACTTTGGGGTACTTGTACCTGGATAATGCCCTTGCAGCACCCCGAGGCCACGTGACGACGGCAGGCTCCAGAGAGCATAAAGAGCAAACCCAAAACCCCTCCGCTGTTTTGAATTCAGCAGATCTTTTGGGTTGGTGAGCATGAATTCTGGCCCCTCATAGCTTAATCTAGTTAGGTATAGGGGGTGGGATAAGGATAAGGGGATTGTTAGGATAGTCATTTTCCCTCGATGTGCCGTGTGTTCCCCATTCCCTGTATAAGTATAATAATAGTTATTTTGTATTCGCCTGTAAATTTTATACTAGTAACTTTTCATAAGATTGTGTTAATTTCTTTTTCAATAAAAATCTTGGTTTTGCTTACATCCAAACCACCTGTCTACTCGAGTCTTTTCTGTATCGCCGCCTGTACCTAAGTCCAGTGTCTAGAACCCAGGGGTGTGGGAGCGATTCGAACCGCTCATAAACAGTCAGAGGCATAACTGACTGGGCATACGCGCCACCTCACACCACCCCCTACAATTCTCACAAAGAGTGGGTGCCCAAATGCTAGTGGCCCTTATTCTTAACCAGTTTTCCCCCTCCCCTTCCTCCAGATAATACAATCTCAGGGCAATTTACTCTCATTATAAAATAGCTGTTGTGTATGACAAAATGTAACAGACTTTAGAAAGGACTCCTACAGAATATCTGCACAATAAGTAGAACACTGGTTCATCGCCAGAGTACTCCACAACAAATGCTGACAATGTAGCTCTGGTATCTATTTCGCAGATCTGCTGTGGTTGTGAAAAGTTTATGTTGCAGCCGATTGCTCACGGTCTAATCTGAGATATAAAATGTTAGTCAAACACTGGAAATATGCAGCATTCATACCTTTTGAAATGTAGTAGTCTGAATGATGTTGTGATAACCTTGGGCTATGATAACTTCAATTCTGCTGGACATCAGTATTGAGTGATCATCTTAAAAAGTATATTGGAACAACACTGGAAGAAATATTGAAATAAAGACTTCCAAATTATCTTCAGAATTGCTAAGGCACACAAATAAAATCTAGTACTGTTCTTCATTTTCCATAGGTAGATGTAAGCTCATTTCTTCATACATATGCTGTTAGCCCTCATGCTCTCAGCGCTCAGCACAACAGAGTCAAGAGACAAATAGCAGCAAAGGCTTACTGGTGGAAATCCTAACGAAAAAGTCGAGTGCTAGGGTACCATAAATTTTGCATTCCATTGTTCATGTTTAATTTAATGGCCATAGTTGAACTCTATATCCGACCACCCTCACAATATGTTTTTGGTATGAATGTGGAACATTTTGAAATGCCATTGCAGCTTGCATTGGAGAGGAAATGTCTTTATTTGTAAAGGGATCTAGAGGGAATCTGGGCAGCCATAGACCAGTTAATCTCATGTCAGTACATAGGGAACATTTTAGAATTAATTGTCAAAGACAATCTGGTTTCAATGTTTAGGGAGCTATAAACTACTAGAAAAGAGTCAGCATGGATTTACAAAAAATAAATCATACCAGACCAATTTAACAGAATTCTTTGATTAAGTAAGGAAGTAGATAGGTGCAAAAATATAAATGTGGCTTACTTGGACTTTAGTAAAGCTTTTAGTAAGGTGTTTCACAGAAAACTAGTTGAAAAAAATTAGCAGACACCGTATTGATGGAAGTGTGCTGAGATGATCAAATTAAAGCTGGGTGATGGGAAACATAGGCTGCGATTTTTCCTCTCAATGCAGCTTGGGGGCGGGACAGCTGCCTTCCGGGTTCCAATCCCGCCCCCAACGACATCCAATTAAGAGAAAGCGGTGTCAGATGACGTCAGTTGATGACGCGTTATCTGCCGGTTTTCTTAAAGGGGCCATGCACAATTTTTTTTGACAACCTATTTTTCAGTGTTTGACAGCATTGAGGTGCTTCAAGAACTGACAATCACTGTACAAAGGTGAGCCCTTGCATCCAGGCTCTCCAGTGACTCCTTCCTTAGGCTAGAACAGATGGAAGCTGCAGGTGAGGTTACAGAAGCGATCTGTCACTGGTGAGAGAGGTTCTCCCAATGAGGTGGGACTACAAAAACAATTCAAAACTTGTCACCTACAGGAAAGTCTAAATACATTAAAAATGATTTTCCCAACATTTTCTTACCTCTGAAACTCACCAGTGTACCATTGGATCTTTTGCACCACTTCTGCAGCTGTCATCAATGCACAAACATTACAGTAGACCCACAACATGCCACACTTGGTGTGGTGTCCGGATGTCAGGAAGCCTGCAGTAGACCTGTCAAAATTGCAAAAAGCCTCTTAACTGCCTGTTAACTACCTGTTAATAAGCAGTTAAGTGCCTATAATCTTCTTCCCGCCGTTAGGTGTCGGGTCCATGCACAAATCGGGGACCCGACACCTGGGAAGATTGATTGGAGACGGGTTGACAGCGGGTTTCTGATCCGCTGTCAATCTTTGCAATTTTGCCAGATGTCCCGCCTCCAAACCTGCTCCCTGAGCACCGGCAAAATTCCCCCCAGAGTTTGTGTAATTGGTAAATATTCTGGAAATAGGGGTGTAGTATGTGGTCTCACAGAGATCTGTTTTGGAGGTAGTGATATTCAATATTTTCATAAATGATTTGGAAGAGGCTGTCAGTAGCTTCATCTCAAAGTTTTCAGCTGACACTAAAATAACAAGGGCGGTTAACACAATGGTAGATGGGGATGAGCAACAGGTGCCCATAAGCTGTTTGGAAAGGTGGGTGGTTAATTGGCAGGTGCAGTTTAATGTAGATAAGTGTAAAGTCATGCACTTACGGATATCAAATGAGCAGAAGGATTATAGGATTAATGGGAAAATACTGACAAAAATAAATCACAAAAAGAATCTTGGAGTCATGGTCGATAAATCCCTCAAATCATGATGTCAATGGCTGTTGTCAAGAAGGCAAATGGGATGTTAAGTTGTATAACAAGAGTGTAGATTGAAGAACATTACCTGCCATTGTATAGAGCATTGGTCAGACCACAGCAGGAATATTATGTTCAGTATATGAGTTTTCACTACAAGGAGGTTGCAGCTCAGTTGGGAAAGGTTCAGAGAAGAGCTATTAGAATGATTAGGGGACTGGAGAATAAAAAAAAATAAAGATAATCTCATAAAACTGGATATACTTTTTACCAGTTGGAAGTAGTGTAGCCCAGGAATCAGTACTGGCATATTTAAATGATTTGGACTTGGATGTAAGGAATACAATCACGAAATCTGCTGACAACACAAAAGTAGAGATTTGGCAAATAGTGACGAGTGTCACTTTTCATGCCCTTAAAGATATGTTAAAGTGCTTCACAGGCAATGAAGTATTTTTGAAGTGTAATTATTGTAATGTGGGTAAGCATGGTAATATTCACACTACAAACTCCCACAAACAATTTCCTAAATGACTGGATAACCTGTTTCTCAGTGGTGTTGGTTGAGGGATAAATATTGGTCAGTACAGGAGAGCTCCGCTGCTTTTCTTCAGATCGTGTTATGGGATTTTTATGTCCACAAGAGAAAGCATATTGGGCCTCAATTTATCATCTTATTCAAGAGACGGCACTTCTGACAATTCAGTACTGCACTGAAGTGTCAACTTAGCTTATGTGCTCAACAACAACAACTTGCATTTATATAGCACTTTTAACATAGTAAAACGTCCCAAGGCGCTTCACAGGAGCATTATCAAACAAAATGTGACACCAAGCCACAAAGGGAGATATTAGGACAGATGGAGTTTGCTTTTAAGGAGCATCTTAAAGGAGGAGAGCGAGATAGAGAGATTTAGGGAGGAAATTTCAGAGTAAGACTTGAACCCACGACCTTCTAACTCACAGACATAAATGCTACCATTGAACTAATGCTGACATGTATAGTTATGAAGAGAGACTTCAGATACTGGGACCATTCCCACTAGAGCCAAGAAGGCAAGTAGATTTAATTGACATTTTTAACATTAAGAAGAGTTTGATAGAGTAAATAGAGAAACCCTATTTCCACTCGTTGAGTTGGTCACAAGACACCATTAATTTAAAATTATCATCCAGAGAGTGAGGAGACAGGTTAGGAGAAATGTCTTTACGTGGAGCATGGAATACTTTGGCCATGATTTTGCCTACCTTGGCAGATCCGGTGTGGCTGGGGTCGGTGCTGGGGTGCGACCCCGCTGCTGGCTCCAGCCCACTCTGCGAAATGATTTTACGCTGATTGGGCTTGTTAAGCCCCCCTGCGCTTTTCCCAGCCAATTAAAGGAAGCAGGTCTGATGACATCACTTGATGACACGTCATCAGCCGGTTTCCTTAAAGGGACCATGCGCAAATTGATTTTGACAGTTGTGCTGTCAGTGGTCTACAGCATTGAGGTGCTGCAAACACTGACAAGCACTGCACAGAGGTGCACGGCTGCACCCAGGCTCTCCCATGACTCCCTCCATATACTCCATGGGTGGAAGAGCTCTCCCCAGGAGACCAACGCAGCCTGGTTGCACATTGCATAGGAGGACCAGGCTGCAGTGGCGCAAACCTTTCAATGATCTCAGTAGATCATTAAATGTTACTGCAAAGCCACACTCAACCTCATCCTGCTGTGCCATTCGTCACATCCCCATCACTCTGCCTTCCCTACCCTACTCCTGCACATTCCTTACTCACACCAACTTACCTTGCACCTCCACCCATCCCTCTCTATCTATATTATCACTTCCCCATTCCCCTAGCCACCCCTCACACTCACCCTCATCCTACTGCAAGCATGTCAACTAACAACACACAAGGGTAGCCACTTGTGTGTTTTAGCCAATGTTCATGTGAAGTTTCTGTTAATATGTTGTCAAACATTGAAATCTTTATTTTCAACACTCTGCATTCTTGGACAGACTTGTGTGCACCATTGGAAGTGGTTTAGTGAGTTGCAGTGAAGGCTGAGATATAACGGTACCCCCAGCAATGGTGACGAGTGTGAAAGGAATGGCTTGGGCATTGTAGGGATGCTTTATGGTGTTGGTGTGGGATGTTGCCAACCTGCGCATCATGTGGCAGCTAGGGTGCACAGCATCAAGTGAAATAAATGTGGCCATGGTGAGGCCATCCCTGGCGTCCCGGGCAGCAATGTGGTCGGATGCTGATGCCCTGTCTCCTGTGCAGCATCAGTTGATTGCGGAGAAGGTTGGTGTTGTTGTTGGTGCTGCTGGTGTGCCTGGTGCTGCTGGTGTTGGGCTCATCATGGTGGGATTCTGAGGACCAAGGTGAGATGGTTTCAAGGGCACTGCTGCTGATGGAATAGATGGCAGGTGAAGTTGAGATGACAGAAGCGATCTGTCAATGGTGAGAGAGGTTGTTCCAATTAGGTGACACTGGATAGAGAGTTTGCTCCAAACACTTGCAAGGTGCATAAAGCTCAATCTGTTTTCCAAATGCAGTAACTAACTGCTTCTAACCTTGGAAAGTGAACAGCTATGAAATGGGAGCTTTTATAGACCATTTGCAGCTGGCAAGTTAAGACATCACCCCATGCTGACACAACACCCGACCTCCTTATCTGACGTGATTCCCAAGCAGTGGGGAAGCCGTGGGAGAACCCTTAAAATCTAAAGGTGAGCTTCAAATATTGGCCCAGAAATTCGGGTCGGGGGCTTCCCGCGGGTGCAAGCCCCCGACCTGCATTTAGCTAGCGCGCCGGCCGTTGAGCTATGGGCCCCCGTGGAATTCCGATCCTGGGCCTGCTCCAACTGCCGGCGCGCAGTGCTTGCGTATCCCAGGGGCGCAGTTAGTTCGATGCATCCCTTGGGATCACGTGGGCCATGGCGAGCCAATGGTAGCAGGGAATGCTTCATTCATAAGTTTGACAGGAAGACCTGTCAAACCTATAAATACTACAAGCCCCAAAACATCACTAAATCTTCAAATAATTTTTATTTTTAATCACATTTTTTAAATAAACTATAAATTACATGAAATAACTATTTTAAACAATTTAAATTTTTGAAAAAAATAATTTTATTTTCTAACGGGGCTAAAAATAAAATTACCTTTCTTTAAAGTATTTAAAAATAATAAACCTGTGGAAAAAATGTTTTAATTTTAATTAATTCACCACTTACCTTGTAAAAAGCAGGCCTTGCGACTGCTTTTTACATGTCTAACTTCTGGAGACTTACCCTCCCGGGAAAACCTGCAAAAGAAATGTAAGTTCGATGTGCACGCGCAGCCTCTCCTGCGCATGCATTCGACTTCTGAACCCCTTCTTTCAGGGGAACGGAAGTGCCGGTTTCCCACGCATGCGCAGTGCATGCACAAAACCGGCACTTCCATTGGGCTTACAGGTGAGTACCCTGTGCGTACTCACCCGTGGAGACCCGAATTTCTGGGCCAATGTTTAAGTGCCTGTTAACAAGCTCTTAATAATCTAAATTGCCTTCCCCGTCACTCAGGTCTGTTCAGCGATGAGAGACCCAGCATCTGGGAGACACGCGTGGAGGCAGTTTAACAGCGGGTTCCCTACCCGTTGTCAGAAAAAAAAAATTCCCAGCTGACCCGCCAACAAACGCGCCCGCTGAGCCCCTGAAAAGTTCCCCCCTTTGTGACAGGGCGTGTTTGGGGCAGAGATCTTAGCATCTTTTGAGGGAATTTTGGATAAATATTTGAAGCAGAGGAAGTGAGGAGAGAGCAGGGCAATTTGGATTGCTCGAGCAAAGACCGAGCTCCGCTCTGATGGCAAAATGGCCTCCTTCTGTGCTATAAACATCTGCACAGTCGGCTCAGACTCCATGGATTTTTAACCTCTATTAAAAACTGGACAGGCTGCTTGGAGGGGGGAAGCAGTGAAAAACCACTCAAGCTGGAGATGACTCATTCATATGGAAACAAACTGCCCTTGGCCTGAGAGGCCCACTCCCAAGTCTTGATTAACAAGACTGATGACTCATTGTTCTGGTCAAGATGAACTCATTAAGTTAATCGGCTGGAAGATCGAAAAGAGATCAAAAACCATTCAAACTTGGAAGAAAGCTTGAAACCCATTCCTAAGGCCATGTGTACATTAAAACCACAGACAGCGGTCTGTGTATTGGAGGGGTATATTTAGAGAGCAGTTTGGATAGCTCTCTCTCCTGCCCTCCACACAACGGAACATCAAGAGGAGCAGAGCCTTGCTCTTCCAACCGAGATGGACTTCGACTAAGGCTGGGACTCGAATGCCGCAAGGCCAGTACAGAACCAGGTAGCCGAGACGTACGGGAGGAAGCTGCAAGCAAGATCAAAAGGGGCAATCTAGGTGAGCATTGCCAAGCCTGCACACCCACAAGATCACTTAGCTGTGTGAGGGGGTGCCTGTATGTTCCTACCGAACCAGAGGGGGGTTTAGCGTGGGAGGGGTCCTGTGATAGTTTAGTTCATGGGAGGGTATTTTTAGGCCATGGTAAGTCAGCACGGCAGGGGCTTGTTGGACAAGTCAGGGCTGTACTGTTTTAAACAGTACTGTTGTGTTCACACTGCTCGTGCTGTATGCGAGAGGAGTGGTTTTTGTCAACCTTAATAAACACAGTACGGGTGAGCCAGAAAACACTGTCCATGTTCAAATCTGTCCTCAGTAATCCCTATCATCCAGAACTTGTAGTAAGGGGGTTTGCGTGCTTGCTATGGGCGGGGCAAAACCACTTACAATAATTGGCGATTGCGGCAGGGGCCGTAGGAAATTGGCCACCGCAAAAACCGGTTACACATCTACAGTTCTAAGCTAGCCTCAATATTTATCTAAAGCTGAGCAATTGCTGAGCTCTCCAAAATGTTTCAATTGCTGCAGCCTGGCAACGATCGGAGCAAGAATTGGTGGTGGATCTCAACAGCTTCCCTTGGAACAGCTTTGGGTAGATTTAGCTTTTTATTGCATGTGGGAAATTGGCATGGTTCAGGCACATTGAAGAGGAAATCGGCAGAGACTCATTGAGATCTCTGCTCCCTCCTCCCCGCTGATGTCAATGGGCCTATACCTGGAATAGCTGCTGTTCCATGCTTCCCATTTTAATGAGGCAGGTGGGGCCTTCTCAGCTTCCTGTTATAGTTTTCTCAGCATCCATCAATTTCGTGCCCCAGCATAGGGTTACCTGAATAAACCTGGTGCAGGTGCTTGCCCCAGTATCCAAGCAGATTGGAAGGTCTGCTAGGAGCAGGCCAAAAATGTAATAGGCAAGGGAATACACAATGAATGGTAAGACCCTAGGAAAGAGGGACCTTGGTGTGCATGTACATAGATCCCTGAAGGTAGCAGAACAGGTGGATAAGGTGGTTAAAAAGGCATATGGGATACTTGCCTTCATTCGCCGAGGCATAGAATACAAGAGCAGGGAGGTTATGATGGAGCTGTACAAAGCGCTGGTAAGGCCACAGCTGGAATACTGTGCGCAGTTCTGGTCGCCACACTATAGGAAGGATGTGATTGCTTTGGAGAGGGTGCAGAGGAGATTTACCAGGATGTTACCTGGGCTGGAGCGCTTCAGCTATGAAGAAAGACTGGACAGGCTGGGGTTGTTTTCCTTGGAGCAGAGAAGGCTGAGGGGGGACCTGATTGAGGTATACAAAATTATGAGGGGCATAGATAGGGTGGATAGAAAGGAACTTTTCCCCTTAGTAGAGGGGTCAATAACAAGGGGGCATAGATTCAAGGTAAGGGGCAGGAGGTTTAGAGGGTATTTGAGGGAAAACGTTTTCACCCAGAGGGTGGTTGGAATCTGGAACTCACTGCCTGAAAGGGCGGTAGAGGCAGGAACCCTCACAACATTCAAGAAGCATTTAGATGAGCACTTGAAATGCCATAGCATACAAGGCTACGGAACAAATGCTGGAAAATGGGATTAGATTAGATAGGGCTTGATGGCCGGCGCGGACGCGATGGGCCGAAGGGCCTCTTTCTGTGCTGTATAACTCTATGACTCTATGACTCTATGATGATCCTAAGGCCTCAAGACCTTCTTGCTACTGATCTCTGCAGCCTGCAATGGTGCTCCTCTTTCCTGCCTGATTTTTCGGGGTGCCAGTCTCTTCGAGGACTGTACCTGCAATGCCCCTAGGCCATGCAATTGCCTTTGTAGGGAATTTTCATGCTCCTCTTTGGTTACAGTGCAGTGTTCTTCACCCATTGGGTGCACAAAGAGGAAAACCCACCCTGTTTTGTTTTAACACATAACTGGCATTTTGGGGTGCCTCCGTGAACCAGAATCTGTTGAAAATTCTGTATTTTGAATATCTGTTTCCATGCAGACTTTTCAAGAAGGTCATTGGTGAAGCAGCTGAAGACAACTGACTGAATGAATTCTGCTGTCTTTGGCACCATTATTTTAAATTCAAATTACTGTTCCCTCCTTAGCCTGCTACCAATGAGAATGTTTCTAAGTAAAGCATACATACTAAGCTCAACTTACCGCCTCAACTAAATGCAAGCCAGCATGTCATTCAGAAGCTTAACATATGGCGCCTTCCAGTGTTTGGTCAGATTTGATACAATGCTTTTCATTCTTTTTGGGTTTACAGCCTTACAGTGGTCCCTCATTCAAATCAAGTTTCATCAACATGAATATTATATTGACGCTTCATCCTATCATTGACTGCGTTCATAGGCTATACCGAGTGCTCCAATTGTCATATTGACCTAATTTCTCTGCATAATAAATGATTATTGCATCCCATTGAATTGGGCCATATGCCTGCTAGCTAGTTGAAATGACCCAAGTTCAAAAGAATGCGCCTCAAACATCATAATCAACCATGTTTCAGCCTCAAGTGTACTGGTGCCCAACGGAGATCAGTGAGCTTATTGTGAGCCAAGGTCAAGGTCAGTTAACCAGGCCGTGAAATAACCTTAGCCAGCTTTGAAGTGATTAATCCAATTTTCTGGTGATAGTTTTAAAATATACAGCAGTGCTGAGAGAGCTATCTAACAACAACTTGCATTTATATAGCATGTTTAACTTAGCAAAATCCTCCCAGGTGCTTCACGGAGGAAAAACGTGATGACTAACAATGGTAACCCTGACAGTTTATCCATATTGTTAAAGCTGGGAAATAAAATAACCCTTTAAGCTGTCAAAAAATTAAGCTCTCTTCAGCTCAATTAAGTTCATTATAAACAATTTCAAACCACTTGATAGTTTCCTTTAATGTCTGTTGATGTAGTCAGTAACTCTAGCAATCTATGGACAATGGCTGAACTGACCCCAGTAACTGAGGATAATAACATCGTCATCAACTATCACAATGCCTATCTGATGCAGCAGCACAATCCTGCCAAATCATTGCGATCAGATGTCATTTTATAGGTGACCGATGAACTGCTGCTATTGTGGTAAATTACAGTAAGCGAGCTGGTATGAATTTCTTCATGCTTTACCTCCTGCTCGTAATTGTAGTGTGTATGACTCGATTTATTTTGTTTGGTTGCACTGTACTTGCTGCATCAGCTGCTCCACAGCAACAATGCTTGCTTCAATTCTAATTTCATTTTTTTCTTAGTGTTGCTTCTGTTACATTTGCTCTATTCAACTTGTTAAATAGTTACTGCTCCTGGATATCGGTCTTAATCAAGTGAGAACCAAGTCGAACCTGAAGCCAACTTCAATTGAAAAACAGAAAATGCTAGAAATATGCAGGCCTGCCAGAAAGTGAAAAGAAAAAATGAAGGGTCTCCACCCTAATTGTGGCCTTTCATTCTAGAACTTTCTCCCTGAACTACTCTGCCTTGCTGTTTCTCCCCTCACCTTCTCTCACTCCTCGGCGGCAGTGAGGAAAGCAAATCAGATGTGGGGATGTATTAAAAGATCAATATTAAGCCGAAATAATGAGGTAACACTGCCACTTTATAAATCATTGGTGCGACTGCACTTAGAATACTGTGTCCAGTTATGGTTGCCACATTACAAAAAGGATATTGTAACTATTAAAAAGATACAGAAGAGATCAATCAGAATGATTAAAGAGGTGGAGAAATTGGATTGTAAGAAGCGATTATTTAAATTGGGCATGTTCTCACTGGAAAAGAGATGGTTGAGAGGTGGTATGATTGTTGTTTTTAGGATTCTAAAGGGACTAGGTAATGTAGACCATGACAAGCTGGCCTAGAAATTCAGTTGCGTTCGCCAGCCGTTAGCGCCATAAGAGGAGTAGATTTCGAGCGCTAGGCACTTTGCGCCCGGGCGCAGAGCGATCTGCGCCTACGCCCAACTTCAGTTGACATTTTGCGCTGGCGCAAAGTGTTTGCGCGCGCTCAGCTGCGCGCGCACCTTATGACGTCATTTCGTCGTGCAACGCCGTTTGTGCGCCCCAAACCGGAACTTCAGTGGCGCCCGCCCAATGTGGGCGTGGCGCTGTTAAGAACTGTGAAGTGGAACGCAGCAGAGGCCCTGCGGGCCTCGGGGAGCGCTAATTAAAGGGCACTTAGACTGAGGTATAAAGGCCAGCCATTTTGCTGCAATGACTTTAGTGCTTTGGATTTCTGGACAGAGACCAAGAAACAGACCTTACTGATTTGGGACAACATAGGAGAGGTATTTTTGGCTTCTGGCCAGAGCTTGGAAATTTGACTCATTGTGATTTGACTGTTTGCAAGTATATTATGGGGGCTGCATGGGGTTCCAACCCTCAGTTCCAGCATTATGTGCGAAGGGCTCGCAGACGCTGTGTGAGAGGGGCAGCCATGCCTAGACGCAGAGGGGCCATCAGGCGTCGGCAACATAGGCCTTACCCACTCAGGGAATACCGGCAGCAGGTGTCCTATCTCACCATGACTGCCGCGCATTGTGTGAAGAGGCTGCGCTTCAGAAGGGAGGTGGTTGCAGAGATCTGCCAGCTGCTTCACAGAGATCTGCGTCCACAGCTGATGTGCAGGACGTCTCTGTCGGTGGAAGTGAAGGTCACGGTGGCTCTGAACTTTTATGCAAGCGGCTCCTTCCAAGCCGCTGCTGGGGACATAGCGAACATCTCCCAGTTCGCCGTGCATCGCTGCATCCGGCAGGTCACCGATGCCCTTTTCGCAAGGAGACACCAATTCATCTCCTTCCCCATGACCCTAGAGAGGCAGGAGCAGCGTGCAGTCGGATTTGCCAGGATCGCCAACTTCCCCATGGTGCAGGGCGCCATTGACTGCACGCATGTGGCTATGAGGGCACCTATCGACAATGCCGAGGATTACCGCAACTGGAAGGGCTACCATTCCCTCAATGTACAGCTGGTGTGTGACCACAGGCAGCGCACCCTAGCTGTCAATGCCCGCTTTCCAGGAAGCAGCCACGATGCATTTATCCTGCGCCAGACTACTGTGGCTGACATGTTCCAGGCACAGCCTCCCCCAAGGGGATGGCTTATCGGGGACAAGGGCTACCCTTTGTGTACATGGCTCATGACCCCGCTCCGCGCGCCCAGGACCCCTGCTGAGGAGGCATACAATGAAAGCCATCAAGCCACAAGGAACATCATAGAGCAAACGATTGGCGTCCTCAAGCAACGGTTCCGCTGCCTGGATCGTTCCGGCGGATCTCTACAGTATTCGCCGGATAGAGTCTCCCAGTTCGTCGTCGTTTGCTGCATGCTGCACAACCTGGCTATCCGCAGGACTCAGGCACTGCCACCTCACGTTGGACCACCACCTCAGGAGGAGGAGCAGGAGGAGCATGAGGAGGAGGAGGAGGAGGAGGAGGAGTACCAGCCCAGGAGGGAGCCACAAGGTCCAAGGGCCGTCCGCCGGCGGCTTATTGAACGACACTTCTAGGCCCCCTGTCAGGGAATGGCTTGTGGCAATGAACGCACCTGAATGCAGCCGCTCCGCAAGCCCTCAGCCGGTTAATGCAACAACCACTTGAAACATGACACATGGACAAGCTGAATAAATAAAAAGCTTTATTTAACAAACTCAGGGCCCTTCCCGCATGAAACACAAAAACAGACAAGACCCCCAAAAAACAGTCAAAAACATATCTCACTCCCACAACCTGGGGAGGAATGACAAAACTTGTCCATCCAATTGGCCTTCATCCTCGGCCTTACCAAGACAAACCCCCCCATACAGAACACAAACACCCCCATCTAAAAAAACATTTGCCATCATCTTCAGCCTTACAAAAATAAACCCCCCCCATACAGAACACAAACACCCCCATATAAAAAAACATTTGGCAACACACTCTACTTGGTGTGCCGAGAGGGCGAGTCCTTGTGCAGGCTTCTCCGGCCCCTGCCCGACCTGCTGCTCCACCTCAACCTGGGCCCTGTGGGTGTTGCAAGGCTGGGGGAAGGCTCCTGAGGGGCACAAAGCATGACGGCAGATGCCCTTGGGGGTCGGCCTAGACGAGGTCCGGCCCTGGAGGGGCCGGCTGCTGACTGCTGCAGCTGTGGCTGGGCAGCATCAGTCTCTCCAGCAGCTCGTCGCAGCTTTGCTGGGGGAGTGGCAGTGGCAGCTGCAGCAATGGGGGCAAGCTGGCTGATGCCAGGCGCTCGCTGGTCGCCAGAGACACTGGCACTCGGCCGGGCTGGCACTGCAGCAAGCGCAGCAATCTGGTGAAGGCCAGACCGCTGTGCTGCAGCAGCGCGGCGGGTGCCCTGGCGATGCGTCCGTGACACAGCGAGTGTGGCAGAAGTGAGTGCCCGTACTGCCCTGGTCTGTGCCCACATCAGACCAGCCAGTGTCTGCACGGCACCACTCATGAACTCTCGACTCGCGTCCTGTGCTGCCGCGAGTTGTTCGACACCCCTGGCCTGTGAGTCCCCGAAATCGGCCACACTATGAGCCAGGGACTCAATGGCCTGAGGCAACTGTCCCACAACCCCCATGAACTCGGTGTGGCGCCGCTCCGAATCCGCGGACATTTGATCAAGGAGGCGCACCTCCTGGGCGAGGACCATCTCCGGACTGGAGGCCGGACTCTCCCTCTGGGGAGAAGGCCGCCGAGCTGGCCGACCCTTCCCGCATGGCTGGACGCCACTGGGCCCAGCAACTGCCCTCCCCTGCAACACTTCCCCCCTCTGGGGAGAAGGCAGCCGTGCTGCCCGACCCTTCCCGCGTGGCTGGACGCCACTGGGCACAGGAGCTACACCCCCCTGCAACACTTCCCCCTGGCTCTCCTCCAGGCAAGACGTGTCCCCTCCATTGCCATCCCCTGGCACGGATGAGGGTTCCCCCGATGTGCCGCCTTCCTCTTGGTCCTCGTCGTCCTCCTCTTCCGAGGGACTGACACTCGCAGCTTCAGGGACTTCCTCCTCACCAGCTGAAAGCAGGAAGGCGCAAGAGTAGCTTTAGAGTGAGGACAGGGCGTCAGCGAGGGAGGCATGAGTGGTGGCATTATGCGCATTGGTGGGACAGTGGCAAAGGATGTAGATCTGAAGCACAAGGGGAACGAGAGAGGTCCAAACGGTCATGTCCTTACCATTGGGGCCCAGCACAGGATCGGCATCTCCAATAGCAACGGGGCCAATCACCCGGGCATGCATGAGTTGAGCCACGCACTCCTCCAGGTCACTGAGCTCCTGGAACTGGACATGGCCTCCCCCGGTGACAGTCCGGCTCTTCAGATTCTGCGCCAGCTTGGCCTGCAAGAGGAAGGATGGCCTCTAAGTACAGTGTGGTGCCCTGTTGTTGTGTGCACTGCCTCCCATGGTCGAATAGCTTGGCCAGTGTGTCAAGTGCAGAAAGTGCTACTGATGATCATGCCAGTGCCATAGCTGCTGGAGGAGGGCTGGCCATTAGGCCTTTGAGGTCCCTTTGCCCATAATGTGAGGTGCACATGCAAGGATGAGGAGGACACTGGAAAGGGTACTCACCCTGACCAACCGAGTGAGGTCGTTGAACTTCTTGCGGCATTGGTCACCAGTCCTGGGGACATCGCTGTTGGCTGTGACCCTCTGGGCGATTTCCCTCCAGGCTCTCCTGTACAGCCTCTTGGGAGCCTTCTTGCCACTGTCCGGGCACAAGATATCTCTTTTCTTCTCCAAACCCCTAAGCAGCACCCTCAAAGCATGCTCTGAGAAGCGCTGCGCTCGTTCACGGGCCTTCTGCATGGCTTCAGGCACTATTTGGGTCCAGCAGCAGTGTTCAGGCCTAGCTGGAGGGCTCCACTATCCAGGGCGTGGCAGCAGACCAAGTCGACCCTTCCCCCTTTAAGAGCTGGCCGGCGTCAGGGTGTCTGCTGTCAATCAAAACATGACCGCACCTGCGCTGCGCCCGGCCTCGGCGTTATCACTCTGCACCGCCGGCTTAGCGCCTAAAGATAGGGGTGCAACGCCAGTTTCAGCGCTCGCCCAAACTCCTTGGCCAAAGCTACTGAATATCGGCGAAGTGGCCTCCACTTTCCGGCGGGCGCTAACTTTAGCGCCCGCCCGACTTTACCGCCCCAAAAGTGGCTATACTGAATTTCTAGGCCGCTGTTTCATCTTGTTCAGAAGAGTGGAACCAGAGGGCATGGCCTGCGCCTGAACAGGACTAAATTCAAAACTAATCCGCGGAAATAGTATTTCAGTGAGCGAGTGGCCAATCTATGGAACAAACTCCCTCGGGAGACAGTGGAAGCAGTGAGTATTGATGTATTCAAATGCAAATTTAATAGATTTCTTTCAGAAAATAACATTTTGGGATACAGTATAGGAGTAATTTGGGACATGACATGTGGTAGGTGTATATTTGGGAGGAAAACGGTGAACTTTGAACTTGTAGTTCCTAAAGCTTTCCACCACTGGGATTTTACATAGGATTACATAGGATATACGGCCATTCGGCCCAGCCAGTCCATGTCGGCATTTATGCTCCACTCGAGCTTCCTCCCATCTTTCCTCATCTAAATCTATCAGCATAATCCTCCATTCCCTTCACCCTCATATGCTTATCTAACCGCCCCTTAAATGCACCTATACTTTTCGCCGCAACCACACCCTGTGGTAGCAAGTTCCACATTCTCACTATTCTGTGGGTAAAGAAGTTTCTTCTGAATTCCCTATTTGAATTCTTGGTGACTATCTTATAGTGATGGCCTCTAGTTTTGCTCTTCCCCACAAGTGGAAACATTGGCCCAGAAATTCATCTCTGAACGCGTGAGTACGGTCTGGGTACTCACGCATCTGGCCGGTGGAAATGCTGGCGTTCAGCATGCACAGCGCATGTGGGGAACGCCGGCATTTCCAGTCCTCTGAATGAAGGGGTTCAGAGGCACAGCGCGTGCGACTGCACAGGCAGCGCTTGCGCAGTGAACTTCGTCGATTTCATTCATGGATTCAGTGAGGGTAAGTCCTTACAAGTTACACTTGAAAAAAGCATGTGTAAAGTTGTTCCAAGGCTGCGGAGGAAGATATATTTTATCGTAGAGCTTCTGAAAGGCAATATTGTTGTTTGGGAAAGGGAGGAAAGTTATTTTAAGAAATTTTAAGTAAGTTTTAAAGTTTAAATTGTTTTTTTTAAACGGGTTTTCAGTACGGTAGGTAGAAGGAGCAATTGTGGCTGTGTGAATTGAATGTGAAAATGAGTGTTCTAAAATGAGTAATGTAACATTTCCAGCACTTTTAAGAAAGAAACTTTTCATCAGTAATAAGTAATTATGTATGTATGTCCGCATATATTCCTTTACGTATATGTATGTATGTTTTATATTCCTTTACTTATGTGTATGAATGTATGTTTTTAATTATGATTTTCCAATAAGTTACTTTCTCTGAAAGTCATAATTAAATAATACATTCATACACATAAGTAAAGGAATATATACATAACACGCAAAGGAATATATACAGACATACATACTTTCAGAAGCTCCACGATAAGAAATATCTTCCTCCGCAGCCTCTGGAGCAACTGTACCCATGCTTTTTTCATGTGTAAGTTGTAAGGACTTCACCTCACTGAAAGGATGAATGAAAGCGGCGAATTTTACTGCGCACGCGCTGCCTGTACAGTCGCACGCGTTCTGCCTCTGAACCCCTTCGTTCAGAGGACAGGAAATGCCGGTTTTCCCCGCATGCGCTGTGCATGCTGAAAACCTGCATTTCCTCCGGCCAGACGCGTAAGTACCCCGACCGTACTCGCGCGTTTGGAAGGGAATTACTGGGCCAACATTTTACATGTCAATAAAATGAAAAATTTAACAATTGCACGATTTGCCCCCTCGCATCTGCGACTGAGGGTCCAAGGAGGTGCATTGCGCAAGAGGTCATCGTCGTACGTATCCTCACACTGTTCCCTTTCGGGAACTGTATGAAGTGGTGGAAGGATTTCTGGCCACGTTAACACTCCTTCCGTGACCATAACCATCTTCATACCAGCCATTAGGGTGGTTAGTCCTATGGCGTGAGGGTTTTACGGGCTCCCACAACCCATCTGAGGGGGGGGGGCACCCACACCCGCGGACGCAAGTATCCCGCTGGATGTCCACCCAGAATTTATAGTTGGAGATCCGACTCCACTTGCCGGGACTGTCTGGAGCGGGGTTCAAAACCCTACTCCTTCTGGCCCAGCGGCGGGAATGCTTACCGCTACGCAAAAGGCCCACTCCACGCAAAAGGCCCACTCCGCGCAAAAGGTGACACCCATACATTTCCTGCGCCTTTTCCCTCCCCGTGCCTGGAGCCCTATGCTGCCACTTGAAAGGCCAAGCTATCATCTGTCCTTTTTGCGGCGCCTTTGACTTCTCAGTACCAATGATGAGCAGGCGCTGCGCCTCCACCTCATTGAGGAGATTGCTGAGGTCATCATCAGTTCAATTGTGAGTTCTTTTAATGCCGTGAATTGTGCTCATTCCAGCCATTTCACGTTGCTAATCGGATTGGGCCTTTGGCGTAGCGGTAGGATCCCCGCCGCTGAGCCAGATGGGGTAGGGTTTCGAACCCCGCTCCAGACAGTCCCGGCAAGTTGAGTCGGAGCTCCGGCTCTAAATTCTGGGTTGACATCCAGTGGGATATTTGCGTCCGTGGGTGTGGGTGGCCCCCCCTCCTTGTATAGCTTGTGGGAGCCCGTAAAACCCTCCCGCCATAGAACTAGCCACCCTAATGGCTGGTTCAAAGATGGTTACGGTCACGGAATGAGCGTTAATCACGGCCATAAATCCTTCCACCACTTCATACAGTTCCCCAAAGGGAACAGTGTGAAGACACGTATGACGACGACATTGCTAAATAAATAAATGGAATAAACAAAATTCTTTTAGGGCTTTTAAAAGTCTTTAAATTGCTTTAATTCTGTTTAAAACTACTTCAGATTCTTCAAAATAATGTAAACGTTTTTAAAAGTTTATAAAAGTTACCAAAAGCTTCATAAAAGTACCAAAAACCTATTTAAAATGCTGCTTTGCATGTAAAAATGCTTAGCAGCTTGTGAGAAACATTGGGGGCGTGTCCTATTAAACTGAGACCTCAAGGGGCGTGTCTCACTTGCACAGCACGCTACAGGCTTCGCGCTGGCTGCACTCCTGGGCGGCGTGACGTCAGACGCTGCCCGGGATTCTTCTCTTTCAAACTGGAATTCCAGGCGTCCCTGGAGGTGAACGGCCGGCGCGTCGGGTAAGTGCATATCGGGGCCTTGCACGCGCGGCAAGCCGCCGACACGAATTTCTGCACCATTCTCTCTGTATCCACTCTATCAAAACATTTCATAATTTTAAAGACCTCAATTAGGTCACCCCTCAGCCTTCCATTTTCAAGGGAAAAGAGACCCAGCCTGTTCATCCTTACCTGATAGGTATACCCTTGCATTTCTGGTATCATCCTTGGAAATCTTCTCTGCACCCTCTCCAGTGCCTCTATATCCTTTTTATAATATGGTGACCAGAACTGTACACAGTACTCCAAGTGTGGTCTAACCAAGGTTTGATACAAGTTTAGCATAACCTCTTTACTTTTCAATTCTATCCCTTGAGACATAAATCCTAGTGCTTGGTTTGCTTTTTTATGGCCTTTATGTAAACTGCATCGCTACTTTCAGTGATTTGTGTATTTGTACTCCCAGATACCGTTGCTCTTCTACCCCACTTAGATTTTTATTTTCCAAGTAATATGTGACCTCCTTATGTTTCTTACCAAAAAAGTAATACCTCACACTTATCTGTGTTGAAATTCATTTTCTTCGTGTCATTTCTGAGTCTGCTGTAGACCTATTGATAGAGATTGCTTGCTATGATGAGTCAACAGCCCCATTATCATTGCACCATCCGACTACCAAGAAGGTAGAAGGCAAAACTAGATGGACCTTGGCCTTTTCTCGTCTAGCAATTCCTATATGATGTAGGGTTTTTAAATCTCTCGTGTACGAAAGGTAAGAATCAATCAAGACTGAAACACTTCCTAAATAGTTTTATCGATATTAAGACACAACATTTTTCCCGATAAAGATTGCATACAATCTTGAAGGCCTATGCTGTTATCACTTTTTTCCCCCAGGTTTGATGCTGGGCAGAAAAGGCTGGTGTTTGTTCTTGGTTCCCAAGGTCCAGCAAACAGCCGTCTTATTTTTAACCTTGTTATTCACCAGCTTATCTGTCCTTTGTCCTTGCCTATAGACAAAACAGACAGTCTTTCCTGAGGCATCCTGGACAGTAAGCAAAGACCATCATGCACCCTGATTTTGGCCAAGCTGACAGTTCTGTGATCTTTCCTTGCGTTTAACCAAATTCTGCTCTTTTACCAAGTCCACCCTGCTAATCCAGGGTTTCAAGTCCGGCTCTTTTACCATCTCACGGTTCCCGGGCAAGCGTCACCCGACAGTTCCCACTCCATAGGCCTTACTTTGTCTTCCTTAAAAGAGCAGGCACCAAAAAGTCAAACCCCTTCAATTCCTATGTTCAAAGACTTCCTCTCTTTTCAACCATGTCTTTAGTTGTCTTCCCATATTCTCCCTTACTATTTCTCAGTTCCGGTTTCTCCTCTGAGAAGTCCCTTGAGATAGTGACTGCATTAAACGTGCTTTGTGTTAAATCCGTGAATCTTGAGGTATGGTGTTCTTCAATAAATAGACAGAGACTGCAGATAACAATCAACAGGTGTTTACTGGATGAGGGTATTCTAAAAACTAACAGTACAGATCTCTACTCAGGGTTTATATACAGGTGTGTGGAATAGGGGGCAAAGTCTATGACCTTATTAAATCAATGTATCTGAAAAACAAATGCGGGGTCAAAATTGGAGACAAACGCACCGATTTCTTCACCCAGAGAAGAGGCGTCCGGCAGGGCTGCAATTTGAGCCCGACCCTGTTCAACATATACATAAATGAATTAGCAGACATGCTGGAGCAAAGCGAGTCACCAGGTCTCCGTCTCCTGGATGGAGAAGTGAAGTCCCTGTTCTATGCGGACGACCTGGTTCTGCTGTCTCCCACAGAACAGGGATTACAGCAACAACTAGACCTACTCGACAAATACTGCCAAAATTGGGCTCTAACAGTAAATCTAAAGAAAACCAACATCATGATTTTTCAGAAAAGACCCAGATGTCAGGAAAACAAATACCAGTTTACCCTCAGTGATACCACTATAGGACACACTATGAGCTACACCTACCTTGGTCTAACTATTACAGCATCAGGGAGCTTCAGCATAGCAGTGAATGCACTAAAAGAAAAAGCCCGAAGAGCCCTATATGCAATAAAAAGAAAATTCTACAACATCCAAATCCCAATCAAAATCTGGCTCAAAATTTTTGACAGCATAATCCTGCCCATTGCACTGTACGGTAGTGAAGTATGGGGCCCGCTAAATCACCAAAGCTACACTAAATGGGAAAAACACACAATAGAAGCCCTACATGCAGAATTCTGCCGAAGCATCCTTCGCACCCAAAGAAAAACGCCAACAAATGCATGCAGAGCCGAACTAGGCAGATACCCACTGATAATAAACATCCAAAAACGAGCACTAAACTTCCTAAATCACCTCAAATCTAGCTCCCCAGACACCCTTCATTTCAAAGCCTTTCAGACCCAAGAGCTAAACCCAGAAAAGAGTCCCCTGAGTCAGCTGCTACTGAAACTAAGTACTCAGCCGGACCCTGACCAGCCCCAGACCAACACAGCCGTCCAAACACCAATCCGAGTGAACCAAATCATTAAAAAATGCAAAGAAACCTACCTGGAACATTGGAACAAAATAACCGAAAGCCAAAGCAGATTAGAATGTTACCGGGCCCTAAAAAGAGAATATAAACTGGCAGACTACCTCACGACCATCAGAGACACAAAACAGAGACAGACCCTCACCAGGTACAGACTAAGCGACCACCAACTGGAAATTGAAAAAGGCAGATACAAGAAATCCTGGCAGCCTAGAGAGAATAGAATATGCGATCAATGTCTGGCTGGCGAGGTTGAAACAGAAATGCATTTCCTCCTAAAATGCGAAAAATTCAACACATCAAGAAACATATTATTCAACAAGCTAAGCCAAACAACCCCAGATTTCAAGGAATTGGATGATCTGTCAAAATTGAGATTAGTCCTAGGAGAAGGAGACAGACCATACCTTGGGGCTAAATATGTAACAACATGTCACAACCTGAGGACTGTTTAAAAGTAAGACTGTTTAAAATTAATATTGAACGTACCAAATGAAGTAGAAAGACTGTTTAAAATTAATATTGTTTAAAAGTAATATTGTATATACCCAACAAATGTCAAATCGATTGACACCTACAGAATGTTGGAAAACTGTACCTTTTTGCTATGTAAGCTTTGGCAATATGGTTCTCTGTAAACTTTCATGCCAATAAAGCATTTGAACTGAACTGAACTGAACTGACTGCAGATAACAATCAACAGGTGTTTACTGGATGAGGGTATTCTAAAAACTAACAGTACAGATCCCTACTCAGGGTTTATATACAGGTGTGGTCACTGCTGGTACTACAGTATACAGCAGCTGTAAAAGTAGTCCTCCTCTTAAAGGTACATACACTACAATTCCTCCCCTTTTAGAGTAACAGTACCATAACATTCATTTAACAGTTAACACTTTTAACATGCACATTAACTGAAATAGTCCATTTATAAATTCAGTCTTTGGGGCGGCTTCCTGATCCTTTCTGGATAACGCCTTTCCTGAGTGTCTTGCTCTTGGTGCGGAGGCGATTCTGGCTCCCTGTCGTCGGTTAGTTCATCAGCTTCTGATGCTACTGTTTCTGGGGTAGATGCTACCGGTATGTCGGGTTCATCACCAGGTACGCGAGACATGGGGTTGACTCGTTCCTGTGACGCTAGGATCTGGTCGACATGGCATCTCACAATGTTCTCCCCAACATCCACTGTGTACATTAGTGGCCCCTGCCGTGTGCATATCGTTCCTGGTTGCCATTTCTCTGTTCGGTAGTTGCGGGCCAAGACTGGTTGTCCTACATTGAAGCTCCTTGTCGGCTTCTCATTGATGTGCTGGAATTGCTTATTCTCAACATTTCTTCGTACATTTGGTCTGAGCAAATCCAGATGAGATCTCAACCTTCGGTTAAAGAACATCATGGCCGGGGTCTGGTTGGTAACTGCATGTGTTGCATTCCTGTAGGCTAACAGGAAATTGTCCACCTTATGCTGCAGTGGAATGTCGTCATCGCACATGGCCCTTACTACCTTTTTAAAGGTTTGTACGAACCTCTCAGCCAATCCATTTGTGGCAGATGTGTAATGCCTTACTCCATTCCTTCTCATAAATTTCCGAAACTCTTCGGACACAAACTGTGGTCCGTTATCAGAGCAAATCTGCTCTGGCAAGCCGTTCCTGGCAAATATGGTCCGTAGGACTGCAATCGTTTTCTCTGTAGTGGTGGAGGACATTTTGATCACCTCAGGACATTTCGAGTGCGCATCCACTGCTATTAAGAACATTGAGTCCATGAATGGACCAGCAAAATCAATATGCACCCATTGCCATGGAGAGGAGGCCACTCCCATGGGTGTAGAGGGGCATGTGGTGGTGCATTTTGGATCTTCTGGCATCCTGAGCAGCTCTTTGTTAGGTCCTCGATTTGTTGATCAACCCCCGGCCACCACACATAAGCCCTAGCAAGGCTTTTCATTTTCACCCCTCCCAGATGGCCTTCGTGAAGCTCATTGAGCACTCTCTCCCTTAACTTGGGTGGAATCACCACTCGGGATCCACACATCAATGTCCCCTGGCATACTGACAGTTGTTCTCTTCTGGATGAGAATGCTGGCAACAGTGAGTCGCCACGTGTTGGCTATTCCTTCACCATCAAATCATATACCCGAGACAGTGTCGGATCATTTCGGGTCCCCTTCTCTATATCCGCGTTAGTTACTGGTAAGCGTTCAATTATAGTTGAATAAAATATTTCGACAGGGTCCACTGCTGGTACTTCCTCCGCAGTAGGCAGTGGCAGGCGTGATAGTCCATCAGCGTTTCTATGCTGTTTCGTGCCCTTATACTCTATTTCATATTGGTTCGCCCCTAGAAAAAGGGACCATCTTTGTAGCCGTTGCGTAGTCATCACCGGAACGCCCTTCTTTGGATTAAAGATGGAGACAAGTGGTTGGTGGTCAGTCAGCAAGGTGAACTTCTGCCCGTGCAGATAGTGGTTGAACTTTTTCACTCCCCACACTAGGCTGAGGGCCTCCCTGTCAATCTGGTGATGCAGCACACGCCAACCAAATTGGTAGTGCTGGGTTGAAATGAGCCAACACCTCTTTTGATGTGATCAATTCTTTGCACTTCTGGAAAGCTCGTTTACATTCGTCATTCCACTTCCATGGTACCCCCGTTTGCAGTAGGGTGTTCAGTGGGTGTAGTACTGTAGACAAATTTGGCAAGAACTTATGGTAGTAGTTCACCAGCCCGAGGAACAACTTCAGTTGTGACACATTTTCCGGTGCTGGAGCCTTGACTACTGCCTCAATCTTTTCAGGGGACTTATGTAACCCCTCTTCATCAATAACGTGGCCACAATATGAGATCTGCTTTTGGAAAAACTCGCATTTGTGGCGATTAGCTCGGAGCCCATATTCCTGCAATCTAGTGAGCACCTGCTCCAGGTTGGCGAGGTGATCACTGTCATTTTCGCCCGTGACCAGGATGTCATCCAAATAACACTGGGTCCCTGGAATCCCTTGCAGGACTTGATCCATTGCCCTTTGCCAAATAGCCGGAGCTGATGCTACCCCGAACACCAGCCGGTTGTATTGGTAGAGACCTTTGTGAGTGTTGATCGTGAGGTATTGTTTCGAGGCTTCTTCTACCTCCATTTGCAGGTACGCTTGGGCCAGATCAATCTTAGTGAAGCGTTTTCCTCCAGGTTGTGAGGCGAAAATATCTTCAATCCGCGGAAGCGGATATTGTACCGTGTGAAGGATTGGGTTCACTGTCACCTTAAAATCCCCACAGATGCGAACCTTCTTTGGTTCCCCAGGCATATTACTCAACGACCTCTTCATTACAGGAACGATGGGTGTAGCCCACTCGCTCCAGTCCACTTTGGACAGTACTCCTGAACGTTCCAAACCTTCCAGCTCTGCCTCGACGGCTGGGCGGATCGCATAAGGCACCGGTCTGGCCTTAAAAATCTTTGGGCTTGCATTTTCCTCTATTTTGATCGTTGCTCTTATGCCTTTTAGTGTTCCGAGTCCCTCCTGGAACACTTCTTGTGCGTCAGTTAGCATTTTTGACAGTCGTCCAGGTGTGACGTCGTCATCCTTTTTGGCATCTACCGTCAGTGCTTGCATGGAATGCCAATCTAACTGTATCTTTCGGATCCATTCACGTCCTAGTAGTGGTGGTCCTCCATCTGGCAATACATATAGGTCCATTTTTGGTGTTTCCTTGCCGTTGTATATCACGTTCACCCTTATTTTTCCTTTGGGGTAGACTTTTTGCCCCGTGTATGTCTTCAAGACAATCTCTGTATCTTTCAAGGGTATATGTGAGAATAGCCGTTTGTAGTCCCTTCGGTTTATGACTGTTAGGGCTGATCCTGTGTCCAATTCCATTTTCACTTGGACTCCATCTATCTTGAGCGTGACCCAGATAGTTTGGTGATCCTCCATTTTGATTACATTATGTCATTTCAGACAACCCAGCTCCTTGCTTCCGGAGTCTGTATCACTTTTCTCTTCGTCTGAACTACTCTCCGTCACCTTATGTACCTTTTTGTACTTCTCCTGTGGAGATTTCTTGCTGCTGGTTTTCTTTCCCGACCTGCAGACTCTTGCTATGTGTCCTGCTTTTCCACAATGTCTGCACACTTGGTCCTTGAACCAACAATCCTTCTGGTTGTGTGTTGTTCTGCCGCAGCGATAACACTTCACTGCTCCATATGACATTTCATTGGTGCCATATTCTTGCGGTCTCCATTGTATCTCTGCAGCACCCCGTGCGGCTGCTTCGTGTGATACTGCCATGCTGAAAGCCTTGTCCAGCGTAAGATCCTTTTCTGATAGAAGCCGTTTCTGGGTTCCTTCACTTTGAAGCCCACACACAAACTTGTCCCTTAACGTATCTGCTAGTCCCGTTCCAAACTGGCAGTGTTTCGATAGCTTGCGCAGTTCCGTTAAATACTCAGCATTACTTTTGTCTTTGTGCTGGTTCCTTTGGTGAAACTTCAATCTCTCTTCTATCAGCAGCGCTGTGGGGTTTAAGTGGTCCTGTAGGATTGCCACTATGCTTTCAAAATCCTTATCCACTGGCTTCTCTGAGGTTACTAGGTTTCGCAGTAAGCCATACGTTTTTGCACCCATGGAATTCACCAATACCAGTGCTTTCCTGGCATCTGGCACTTCATTCGCCTTGCAGTACACTTCAATGCGTTCTACATATCTCGCCCAATCTTCGACTTCATTGTCGAACGCTGTGACACTGCCACTCTTCGGCATCCCTGGGTGTGGTTAGACTGGCTAAAAATGGCGTCTCCTGCGCTCTGCCTTCTTCTCCGCTGGCTCAAAATGGCGTCTCCCGCGCTTCCGTTTCTTCCCGCGCTCGCCCTTCTTCTCCGCTGCGGCTTCAAAAATGGCGTCTCCCGCGCTCTCCCTTCTTCTCTGCTGCGGCTAAAATGGCGTCTCCCACGCTCCCTTTCTTCCCCGTGGACGCTGCTCAGCCTTTGAGCACTGGCTGCGCTCTGCGCGTTTTCCTGCGCGCCTCTCTCGTTGACACCGCTCGGCCCTGAACCCCAGCTACGTTTTACCCTCTCTCTCTTTTTGTTTTCCGTCGACGCCACTCGGTCTTCAACCCCCAGCTGCGCCCTGTGCGCTTTACCCTCTCTCTTACCCCATCGACGCTGCTCGGCCTTTTCTGTGCCGTCGGTCGGCTCCAGCCGCCGCTGGAAGGGAAGGGTCTGCGCCATACCTGTTGCCAGCCTGTTGCGCTGGATCGTCGTAACTGGAGAACCAAGCCCAGTTCTCAACAGCCTCCCCTGCGATGCTCAATCTCTGCTGGATGACTGGGCCGTTGCTCATGGTCGACGCCCGTGCTTCTGGCCTCGACTTTCTTCCACTGTTCTCCAGGAGCGAATCCCTGGGAGGGAATGCAGAGTTGCAGGTAGGTTCGAATCTGTCTTGTCGCCACTGTTAAATCCATGAATCTTGAGGTATGGTGTTCTTCAATAAATAGACGGAGACTGCAGATAACAATCAACAGGTGTTTACTGGATGAGGGTATTCTAAAAACTAACAGTACAGATCCCTACTCAGGGTTTATATATAGGTGTGGTCACTGCCGGTACTACAGTATACAGGAGCTGTAAAAGTAGTTCTCCTCTTAAAGGTACATACACTACACTTTGTTCTGCCAGTTTCTTTCTCATGTTGTAATATATGCTGAATGAATCAGTGCTCAAGCTACAGCAACAAAGATAGGTGTATTTTTTTTTTAATAAAAAAAATTCTTACATTTTGGATTAGTGGGGGGAAAGTGTTCTTGTTCCTGATGGTCTAGTAGGTGGGAAGAGGTTCAGATTCTGAGGCGTGTATTATGCATCTATTTTACCTGACCTGTTTGTTGGGGGCAGGGGAATTTAGTTCCGGGTGGTCTCTTGCAGAGTATCGTTACCTCTAACCTTGTCAGCAGGGTGATTGATCTGGAAGGGTTTACAATCTGATTCTCAGTGATGTAAATGAGAATATATGTCAATTTTTCCTAAATGTCCAATGCAGCAATACATCTGTACATGTTAGTGAGCTATGTTGGAGATTCATTTCGTAACTATTTCAAACAGGATTGCACTTTCATTTTCAATTGCTTTTCTGTATGGCCTCTTATCCTCCACTCTCTGTAAACATCAGCTCATTCACAACTCTACTGCAATGATCCTATCCTGCACCAAGCTCCGCTCTCCCATCACTTGCTGACCTACATTGGCTGCCGGTCCTCCAATGACTCAGATTTTAAATTCTCATCTTCATGTTTAAAATCCCTTCACAGCCTTGCCCTTCTTTATCTCTGTCACCTCCTCCAGCCCTACAACACCACCCCACCCCCCCACCCCCGTCCTGGCCCAACTCTCTCTTCCTCTGACTCTGGCCTAGTTGGCACCTTCTTTCCCTTCATCTCACCTTTAGCTGCCCAGGGCCCACACTCTGGATTTCTCTCCCTAAACTGCTCAGTCTCACCACCTCCCTCTCCTCTCTTAAGATCATTCTTAAAACCCACCTCTCTGGCCAAGCTTTTGGTCGCCCCTCCAAATATGTCCTTCTTTGGCTCAGCATTCATTTTATTTTAATAATGCCTCTGTGTAATAGCTTGGAATACTGTTCTATGTTAGAGGTGCTATATAATTGCACGTTGTTGTGGTAGTTATTATTTTCCAGCAGCTCGGGAACATTTGTTGCAATACCAGCAATAACCACCAGATGACAATACTACTCTCTTAGACATTTATTTTGTTTTCTGCGCTTTACTGCAGTCATTTAACTTGGACGTAACATTTAATAAAATAACAGTGCCAATGACTAATGTGATACTGAACTGAACAGTCCAGGGAGACTTCACCTTTAATCTTACCGCTGCTGAGATACCTGAGATTTCACGGGTAGCGCTGGGGGTCATTTCAGGCAAGGCTCTTGTTCCCGATCATTTAGTAGTGGCTGCTGCTGGAAGTGCTAACGGGATTGGGCTCAGTTGTGATGATCCCCTACCCCTCTCACAATGTCAAATGGCCTGTTGTTAGGGGTGGATTAATGCACTGGCCTTCAGGTAAAACACACCATAATACAGAAAAACTGCATACAACCTCTGGATTAGTTTCATTATAGCATTGTACATTAGGATATGATTTGCTTTATTATTAATGCAGTGTGTAAACCTACTAAGAGCCTATTTCTTCATGCATTTTGCTACACATCTATATTTTATTGGATCGGTGGGGGGCGGGGGGGGTAAGGGGGTACGAAGGGGCCTCAAATGTTTTTGTTGCCCCGGCCCCCAAGACTTCTTAATCCGACACAGCCTGTTGCTACTGTCTGTTGAGGCCAAGAACAAAGAATGGTCCTTGGGTGAAGTTTTGGATGGTTGCTTTTATTCCAGTGAAAAGAATTTCAGTTTTAGAAATTGTTTTTCTCAATTTAGAGAAATATAATAGCAGGAATCAACCTCGTCAATCTTCTGTGGACCCTTTCCACACAATGTCCTTTTGAAGATAGAATGGTAAAAACTGCAGTCGTTATTCCGAATGTGGCCTCACCCATTGTAAAAGCAAGGTTAAAATAACACGATTTGCCTTATGGTAAAGTGGCCTTGACAAGTATCCCAGGACACAATTAGCCTTGTTGATATTAGATTGACTGGATACTCTCAGTGACCAAACTCTTTGTGGTTTTAGATAAGGAGGAAACAAATTAATTGCAATAAATTCAACTGTGTAAGGTTCTCAAAATTCCCACATTCCCCCAAGGTTATTGATAAAAGGGACCCTGTATGGACAATTTAAAAAGGGTACCCAAAAAGATGGCGTCCGCACCTCGTGACCAAAAGCCTGTAAGATTTTAAAAGCTTGGACTCTGCAGCACAAGCAGGCAGCTTTGGGAAATCGAAACTTAAAAGGCATTTCTGTGAAAAGGACTTTGTGTTTGAGAAAGCCAGACAGCTAGGCAAACATTGAATATGCATTGCGTCAGATCGAAACAGATCAAGCCCAGTTAGGCCTAAGCATAAGGCCATTAGTTTGTCCGCATAAATAATCGGAAACAGCTCAAGGGAGCCACCAAGGCTGGACAGGCTGATTAAAATGCATTAATGACAATACAACCCGGGCATCGGGGCCATCAGGTGCGATAAACGGTCATCTAAAGCCAGTTAACTTAGATTGGTGTAATTATATTAAACGAGCCCGCCTAAATTGGACAATGGACTGACCTGATTTGGCGCGCAGATAAGGGTTTTCGACAAGAGTATAAATATAGGCCCATTGGTAGCCACGTTGGCTTCCTCTTCCTCCTGCGCTTGCTACCTGGCCACTGCCCGTGTCTTCCCCAAATCCATCAGAGACGCCCAGTACAGCACCAGGCGAACACGGGCAGACCAGGCCAGACGAGACAAGACAAGATGAGATGAAATGAGACGAGATGACTTGGAAGAAGATAGAAGAACGCTTCGAATAATCGGGCCTTCAATCCCGCGTACCTGCGACGATCTTCATGCAAAATTCAACTGCCACCCGAAGAAGAAGAACCATCATCCCTGTGAGGTAAAGTACCCAAGCAAAGACTTTAATCTCGGGGTACTTTACCGGGACAACGCCCTTGCAGTGCCTTGAGACCACGTGATGACGGCAGGCCCAGAAAGCACAAAGAGCGAACCCCAAACCCCACAACTGTTATAACTCAGCAGATTTTGACTTGGTGAACATGAATTCCTGGCCCCTCTTAGCTTAATCTAGTTAGGTATTATAGGTGGGATAAGGGTTAAGGGATTTTATTAATGTGTGTTGTTCCCTCGATGTGCCGTATGTTCCCCATTCCCATTTGAGTATATTCTTTTGATAAGCCTGTAAGTACCTAGTGACTTTTCAGTATTTGTAATTTTTATTTCTGTTTTAATAAAATCTTGGTTTTCTTACACCAAACCACTTGCCTACTCGTTTTCTGTATCGCCGCCTGTACCTAAGTCCGGTGTCGAGAACCCAGGGGTGTGGGAGCGATTCGAACCGCTCACAGGCAGTCAGGGGCATAACTGACTGGGTACACACCACCCCCTACAACTGTCTATTCAGAATTTTGAACTTGATGAACCCATTACTTTTGAGAATTTAAGAAAACATGCTATTAGTCATCTAAAATAATCAGTTACTTTTAAAAATTATATTCCAAAAATAGTATTGCTGGTTCAATCCCGAACTCATATATTTTTAAGCGAGTAGCCATGTTAGGGGAAAAAGCTTCCAACAGAATAGCGCTCATAGCAGAGCTGCCATTTTCAAAATGGGGATAGTGAGCAGATTGTAGTCGCAGCCATTCCTGTCCACCTGCGAGTTGACCCAGTTTCACCAGCTGCCCACGTTACACAGACAGACATAATAGGCTCACTGCCACATCTGTCACGCCAGCTGATCTGGAGAGAGGTAGGATCAACTGGGTTAGATGTTTGCTTTAATAACTTCAACAAAAATAAATAGATTGGGTTTCTTTTTAAAAGCACTTTCCAGATGGTTGAATGTACAAAAGACCTTTATATTAAAACAGATAAATAAAAAATAGAGCGTACTGTTCCTTTCCATGGGGCTAGGAGGAGAAGTTCAGACGTATCCAAAAGTTGTGAATTAAGGTCGTTCACCCCATGTCGTGCAGATGTTGCAATTGATTCTTAAATGTTTTCTTGCCACTTTGGAAATGTAAGTCTTGGAAACATCACCACAAAGCTGGAAGTAAAAAAATGCGATCCATAAAACTGACATACTGCATACCTCAGAAGTTGTTTCCAATTATTGAACAGCAACAGTTGATAATTCAATTCTGACAATGATCTTCTGATGTGTTGGTTCAGAAATATTAACTGATCAAATAATTATCAGATTAATCAAGTGTACAATTGATGGAATCACAGGTCTCTAGTTTAATTGCATAGTCTGTTATAGTTGACTATACAGAGTTGTATTCATGGCCTCCATTACCCTTTCGGAAAATGTATTTTTTATGCTATACCCATTTCTACTTTATTTCAAAATTTGCAATTTTTAACAAAGTGCATGAAAGGTCACCTCAGTCTTGCTTTAATAAATTTTAACAAAACTTCAGGGAACGTGTCAAGTTTGCAGGTGACACAGTTTATGGAGCATTGAATTAAAAATTATCCTAGAAGTATTTTGAAGACATTTTAATTTATTTTTGACATTAAGCCTTTCTTGCTTTTGGGCATTTGATCGGCAAGTAAATAGGAAAGCATTGTGTTCACTTGTTGCCTTCTAAATGCCCTTCGTGTTCCACTTAAATAATCCAATCAAAAACAAAGATCAAGACTATTGTAAACCACATCAAGCATACAACCTGTGTCTAAGTGTCCTCCTTAAATTCCAACCCATTTACTTGAGGTATATACATCTGATAAATGCACAGCTCACACTCTGTACGATGGCGTAACACAGTAAATTGACTGTACTAAATGTCACCATTTTTTAGCAATGTGACTACAAAATAAATCAAGGTAACGGCAAAAAAAAAAGCTGCTCGTTGAATCATTTTAGGACCTGAAGATCATTCTACTTGAATTTGTGCTGAGCAGAATGTTACTTGCCCAGTATAACGATGGATCAAGATCACTTGGTCACTGTATTTATACAAGTGTGAGCACACAAACTATAAGATTATTTTTATTTTATTCAATAGTCTCTAATTTACATAATTTATTCGTCCAGTTACTTTTATCACAGCTCCTAAAACATTACATTTTAATAAATTCCCACAGATTATGTATAAATTTCCAGCTCTGTGACTTATTGAGGCTAGAAGTATCCATAATTAAGTGTTAACTCTGAGGCCTTACTGGTGGGTGGTAGTAATAGGGAGCTGCTCTCCACTAGTTTCTCATTTGGCAAGTTAAAGTGGAAGTCCAGATGAACTAGAACTAAAGCAGGAAGTGAGGCAAGGGTTCCTGTTAGCTGTTTTTACTGATAAAGCTGCAAATATATAATTTATTTGTATAGTTTTTTATTTAAATGTTTGCAGTCCCCAAACAAAATCACAGGGCTAGAAATCCTGAGGAAGGAAAGGAAGGAAGAACTTGTATTTATATTGTGCCTTATCACATCCTCAGAATGCCCTAAAGTGCTTCACAATCAATGAATTAATTTTGAAGTTGTCCTGTAGGCAAATGGAGCAGCCAGGTTCCACAAACAGAGAATGAATGAATCAAGTATCTTCATGGCAAATGATTCAAACCCAGTGCTTGACTTTTTTTGCCTCTGATTTCCCACATAGTGGGGGGGATTTTAACTCAGGTGCGGGATGGTGTCGTGTTATCCGAATTTTGTGTTTCCCACACGAACCTAAATGAATGTGGGAGATTGATGCAATTTTAACTGAATTGGCCAATTGATTTCCAACGTGTGGGAAGCCTTTGCAAATGGGTTTTTCATGACTGGAGGTCCCCTCCGATGATGCCATCATTGCTGCTGCATTTAAGGTCCACAGCAAGCCTTGCTTCTTCTGCAGACTGCCAAGCTTCTTGACTGTGCAGTGTGAGGGAGCTGCAGCAAATATGACAAGCGGGAGGGCCAGATCAGCTCCGCGCTTTGACAAGGTGGCACTGCAGGCATTAGTGGATGGGGCTAGGGCCAACAGGGAGGTGCTCTTCCCTTCATCAGAGAGGAAGAGGCCTCCCACTCAGACCAAGGCAGTGTGGATGCAAGTGGCTGAGGAGGTCAACTCATTGGGAGTCATGAAAGGATTCGCAAATTTCATGTCTCCCCCCCACCCCGAAGATTTACTTTTGGCTTATTGAAGAAACCCTGGTTGGACTGAGTTTAAAATCCAGGGCTCCAGGGCTCAACAAGATGGCTGCGGTCAACCTCATGGCCAAGGCCTATAAGTTTCAGTTTGGACTGACAAAGAAGGAACTTTCCAGAAATTAGAATGCAGACAGACCTTCTGCATGTATGCATGAGAAGCAAACCCAGTGGCATTCAGGCCTCTGATTAAAACCCATCAAGGTTGTTTGCACAAGCAATCAAGAGCAAGCAAGGCCTATTCAATATGTAATGGGACAAGCTTAGCTGCATTTCAGACCTTCGTTAGAGAACATCGACACTGTTTACAAACGATCAACGGGGCGTTCAGTCTGGAATGGCCCCATCACGAAACCAGTTGGACAAAGGGGAACACTAATGAGACGTTTAAAACCGATTAACCGGCCATCCAGGTCAATGGGCCCAGATCGGTTTCCTTTGTATGAGCTTCAACACATCCAGGTCAGACAAAGAAATGGGCTGATCTGGTGGGAGATAAGGGCTACCGGGAAGGGTATAACTAGTCCCTCGGGAAGCCATCACTCTCTCTCTCTCGCCTCGCCTCCAGTGCCCTGCCGTATCATCAACCCAGCGAGAGGATCGTCAATGAAGAGCCCATCCAGGGAAGTAGGACACCCGCAGTTACGTTTGAATTACTGGGGTATCTCTGCTCTGGGGCGGTGAAAACCTAAAAACATCGACAGGCAACAGGGCACGGAGCAGGCGTTTCAACATCCTAGACTGGTGAGCATCAATTTTCTGGCCCATCACAAGACAACCTAGATAGGTGTAAAAGGGTGGGAGTTAAGGGGAATTGCTAAAGTGTCATTTTATTCATTTTCCCTCGATGTGTCCGTTTCTCCTCCCCCGTTAAGTGTAATTGTGTTGCATCCATAGTGATTTTCTCTGTATAGTAATTGTTTCTCTATTTTAATAAACATTGGTTTTCTTTGCACCAAACCACTGGTCTCGTTTGTCTATATCGCTACTCGTAAATAAGTCCGGTGCTCAGAACCAAAGGGGGGAAGTGATTCGAACCGCACGGGGCTGGAGCTGCTCAGACACGACTGACTGGCCAGACACAAACCCCAAACCAAAACCCCCTACAGAAATGGCGAGCCAGGTAGGAGCATCGGCGACAGTATGCGATATGACAGACAGTGGTGCGGAGGGAGAAACCGCAATGGAAGAGAGGTTGTCCACTTATGTGTGCAGAAAGGTCAATATCGCCATGAAATGGGTGGGCGTTATGTTAAAGGCCGAGCGTCCCATAGACGCCGCCGCCCAGTGGACGGCGAGTAAACAGCATAAGAGGGCAATTGAAAAGGCAGTCTGGTTAATGTGTTATAAGAAACAAGTCCTAGTGCTGGACAGTGTTGTAGCAGCACAGGCTGCCAAGCTCAAGGAATTGGCCCTAGAAATGCAGGATAAGGTTGTAGCGGAAGAGAAAATGCTAGTGGCACTTCAGGCATTAAGCCAAGAAAGAGCGCAGATGGCCAAGGAACACCAGGCAAAAGTAGAGTGTCTGGAATACCAGACCGGTGAAACTAAAGCCAGCACTAGGCGCAAGATGGAGCACTTAGAATACCAGGTCAGAGAGGCGAGGGGCAGCGAGATAAAGCTGCAGGACATGATTTGTGACCTCGCCCAAAAATTAAAAGAGCAGGAGGAGAAAGTAAGGGAGGTAAAGGCAGCATACAAGCTAGCCTGCGACCGGGGGTTCGAGGAGGCAGATCACGGGCCCTGTATGGAGGAGATAGAAAGCTTGGGCATGGCCTTATCGAGGGCGAAGGGGATGATATGCCTTATCAGCCCAAAGGCAGGCCAGTTGGACTTTACCGGCAACCCAAACAGAACCGTCCCACAGGCAGCACCCAGAACAAAGTTGGATAGGGAATCAGAGGTCCCACGGCCGCCGCCCATAGCTCCGAGCTTTCAGGAGTTCTGGCAGCAAGGGGGGGTGGAGGATGAAGTGGTAGGGGAAGCACAGCAGGCCTTGCTAGATAGGCCGGGACCAGGGCCGGTGTACACCCTCTGACAACGGAGGTACGGCCCGCCCGTTGATGACGAGGACCCAGGGGCTATCCAAAATCAGTTTGTGGAGCCGCATGGCACCCAACAGCTCAGGGCCATGGTTAGTCACATCTCCAAGCTCACCGAAAAGGGAGACCCCTCTCTGCATTTCAGGGACATAGAACAGGCAGCGTGCGTTAATGACTGCGATGATGCAGAGCAAACTAAGATGCTGCTGTTTTCTCTGGGAAGTGATCTCCTCCTGACCCTGTCTGATGAATGTAAAAAGGGGCAGAAAGATTATGAGGATTTGAGGAACGAGATATTGGAGGCCATGGGACTCAATGATGGTAGTCCGTTCGCCCGGGTGGAAAAAACGGTACAGCTCCCAGGGGAGTCCCCGCAGGCGTTCGCAGACGGGCTGTGGCTGGTCTACCGGAGCGCGTGTCCGGGAATGCCAGCGCGGACATTACTGAACCAAGTCCAATTGACCCACTGGCTCCGTTGTCTAATGACAAACTGCCTGCCCCAAATCCGAGCCCAGGCTGCGGCCTGGTTTGACCCCAGTAGCCCCCAGACCACCGAGGAAATGGTGATCCGCCAGCTCACGATAGCATTATGAAATATAAGGGGTATCGAGACGCCCCAACCCAAGGGGAAAGCCCATGAGGTTAAACCTGGGGGCCAGAATAAGAAAGAGTGGCACCAGGAGGGGAACCGTCCCTCCCAGACTAAGTTAAACTGTTACGGGTACGGGAAGGACGGCCACTGGCACAAGGATTGTAAAAATCCATGGAAAGACAATAAAGTAAAGAACTCCACAGCCCCAGCCCAAAAGGCAGAGCCAGGTATCCCTCCCGCTGCGATCGAGCCACTCTTGGAGTCGATACGATCTCTCCTCCTGACCAGCCAGGGGAGAATAGCAGCCACCACCAGTGCTTTGACCCCGTCTGCCCCATCCCACTCCCAGCAATGACTAGAACTAGCGCAGCCTGTCGACCTGTGTCCCCACAAAAATGCTGAGGGGAGCAGGCCCTATGTTAAGATGGGGGTGAAGACGGTGCAGGGGAGATATTCGGTGGACACTGGAGCTTCCAGCACAGTGGTCCATTCGGAAGAACTGACCAGTTCACCCCGGCCTAACAAGGTCCCATTTAGCTTAATGGGATCCACAGGGAACGAGCAGGCTGGGGAAGGTCAAAACCTTTGGCCATAGATTTAGGATCCCTCCATACCACGTGGGAGGGTAACCACAAGACCGACGAGGTGGCCAAGCAGGGGGACAGGGAAGGAAAGTTGTGAGACCCCTGTAGAGCAGGCCCGGTAGCAGCAATCCGGGACAAGGGAGGCACACAGGGGATAGCTTTGGCCCAGGACCAAAAGCAGGTCCAAGCCCAAGATTCCGCCTTTAAGGCCGCCCTGGTAAGGAGAAAGAATTTAGAACAGGGTTACTGGCAGGCTGCTAGTTATATGGTTATAAGTTATATATAGTTATAAGAACAGCGGCCGCACGGGGCCACAGCAGCAGCAGAAGCGAGGTGACTCGGCCGCATCGGGAACCGAGGCGCGAAGGCCGCACGGAGACGCAGCGGCAGCCGGAGCGAGGAGACTCGGGGAGGCCGCTTGGGGAAACGAGGTGAATCGGGGAGGCCGCACGGAGACGCAGCGGCAGCCGGAACGAGGTGACTCGGGGAGCCCGAGCGGCGAACGAGACACGGCCCGATCGGCGGCCGCAGTCCAGCACCCGAGCGACGGCCGCAGTCCGGCACCCGAGCGACGACCGCAGTCCAGCACCCGAACGGCGAACGAGGCACAGCCCGAGCGGCGGCTGGGCTAGAAAGCCCGGGAAAGGCCCGAGGAGCCAGGCCCAGAGACCTCTGAGGAGAAGGGGAGCAACCAGAAGGCTTCCAGAAGCAAACCAAGACTGTGAGTACAGGGCCCAGGGAGGGAGACTGAAGCCAGGGAAAGGCCCGAGGAGCCAGGCCGAGACAGAGGCACAGAGACCTCTGAGGGGGAGGGGAACAGCCCGAAGGCACCGGGAAACAGCGGCTCACAGACCCAGACCTGAGAAGGGTGAACCCAGAAGCCGAGGCCCAGGGACCACGGGGTCGGAGAGGGGGACCAGGAAAGTTCGCGAACAGGGAGAGGGAAACACCAAACCCGGGGCCCCAGAAAAGCTTATTCTAAGATCAACAATACTTTACCAAAAATGAGCGAATCAGAAGATCCACAACAGCCCCGCTTCCAAATTCCCCCCAACACCGCAAAAAAAGCTATAAAAGCGATCAAGCATGAGCAGATGAGAGAAAAACCAGAAACACTTTTTGCTGACTGTTACAACAATGGGACAAAAAGTAACCTCATTTTCTACTCAGATCAGCCAGTGGCTTGGATCACAGCAATAAAATCACACTATACCAATGTTAAGCTAGAAAATACCGCAAATGGGTCCATAATGAAAATTAACACACCAGGAGACAGTTCAACTACGACGGTCAACGCGTACAATACCGGAACAATATTAGTGCAAGGCAACCTCGACAAATTTGTAACGGCCTTCAGGACACTGAAAAAATTAACTAAGGGGGGAAGGAACAGCCCCAGAGTGGCCCGCACTCCCCCCAACATTGACAACTTACCAGGAGAAAATCTGCCTGGTCAGGAGGTGAACGAGCCACACAGTTCAAACCAGACACTAACCCCGGGGAACCACAGCCACACGATACAACTGACAAACCCCAGCATAACTACCAGGGAGGAAGCCACACATAGTCCCCCTACCATTCCCAGCTCACCAAGAGAAGAGCAGCATAGCCAGGAAGTGAGTGAGCCCTCCAGGGCCGACCAGCCTAGCCAGGAAGTGAGTGAGCCTTCCAGGGCCGACCAGACACATACCCCGGGATCACACAGCCAGATACAACCAAAAGATAAATTTAATCAATTAGAGATAGAGATGGTTAAACTTAGAGAGGACTTCCTCAAAATGAATGATGATCAAAATCAGGAGAGGGAGAGACACAAGAGAGAGCTGAAGCTACTTGAGAACCAGGTGAATCTACTTAGGAATCAGGTGAAAGAGCTGCAGGAAAAAGAAGAGAGCCATAGAGGAGAGATAACACCATTAGACCAGCAACCAGAGGCTAGAGATAAGACAAGACAGAGCCGGACGGAACGGCTGCACTCCCACACGGAACAAAAGCAACAGACACACAATACAAGGGGTGCCACACAGACCAACCAGCATACTGATTCGCAATCTTCCCCCACCACCGTGGAACCACAAGCGGGCCGTTCACAAGAGGTACGCACACACCAGACACCCCAGCCCAGCACACACACTATGAGTCCAAGCGAAAGCCACCAGACAGTAAACACAAACAAGGCTGACGTCGTAATACTCATAGACTCAAATGGGAAATTTCTATGGGAGAAAAAGCTATTCCCTAGAAGTAAAGTAGAAAAGATCTGGTGCCCAACAACAAACAGAGCCATGGGATGGCTGACCAAAGCCAGATTAGGCTCCCCCCAACACATAATAATACACACGGGCACAAATGACCTAAAGACCCAACAGAAAGAAGTAGCAACATCGCTCAGAGCAATGATTAGGAAAGCAAGCAGTACATTTCCAAACACTAGAATCACTGTTTCCACAATATTGCCGAGAACAGACTTCAACAACAACACAATTCATGAGATAAATGCCAGCATAGCAAGAGACTGTGAATCAAACCACAATGTACACCTGGCCCAACACCCCACCCTCGATGAGGAATGTCTTTACGACCACGTCCACATCCAAAGGCAAAGAATATCGATCTTTGCTAAAGCCCTGAAGGACGTCGCTTTTAACCGGGTCCATACCCAGACTCCAAGAGGACCCCCCCCCGACCACCAGAGATCAGCGGGGTACATATCAGGAACACTACAAGGACCACCAACACACCAACCGAGACCAGAGAGGATCCCCATGCAAAACAACAATATCAGACCTGCACCACTCCTGTCCCACAGGGGAATAGGACTGCTCCCAGCCAGACAGAGGGAGAGATGCACAGGACGTACGCAATACCTCAGACAGAAACAATCCATTAAGAGACAATAAGCAGATGTGCAGCAGCATCTACTTCCGCCTTATGGATCAAGGACTAATTAATAGAAAGAACTGTAACCAAATTGTATTAACTTTTGTAGACAACTGATGTGATCTTTTTTTTCCCACACTTAGACACGACAAACACGTACCACTCTTTAACCTATCATAGTAAAAGATCAAACTTAACATGAAATCCTTATATATTTCGACCTGGAATATCCAAGGTCTACGCTCTTCACTGCGAGAAGTGAAAAGTAGGACCCCAGAGTTCATAGATGAAACTAAAGACCTAGATATTATCATTTTACAGGAAACTTGGTATAAAGGAAAAGGACACACTGGCTGTCCCCAAGGGTACACTGAGCTGGTGGTCCCCTCCAATAAATTACCAAGTGTAACCCAAGGCAGAGACTCCGGAGGCATACTGATCTGGTTTAAAACAGAACTTAAGAATTACATCAAATTTATAAAAAAGGGCGAAAACCATATGTGGCTCAAGCTTGAGAGGGAGATTATCTCAAACACCCAAGATGTTTACATTTGCGCACTTTATATCCCTCCAATCGATTCCCCGTACTTTAAAGAGGACACCTTCTCCAACATGGAGGGGGAAATTATCCAATACCAGGCCCAGGGGAACGTGTTGATCTGTGGGGACCTCAATTCAAGAACGGGCGAAGAACCAGACTTCACCAATAATCAGGGAAACAATTACGTTTTCGGGAATAACCACTTTGACATCCCTTCCCTTCCATACAGGCATAACTGCGACAAGCAGTCAAATACCAACGGAAAACAGCTACTACAGCTCTGTCGAAACCTGGGTCTGTACATTGTCAATGGTAGGTTCATAGGAGACCTCCTAGGAAGATCGACCTATTGCTCACCTCTTGGCTGCAGCACAGTAGACTGTATGATTACAGACTTAGACCCATCCTCTTTCAGAGCATTCACAGTCAAACCACAAACAACACTGTCAGATCACAGTCAAATTACTATGTTCCTCAAAAAGACAGAAACAAACAACATAGAAACACAACCCAGTAAACTGTACAACACCAAAAAATCGTACAGATGGGCCAAAAACGACGCGGAAAAATACCAGAAAACAATTAGCAATGCATCAACTCAAGCTCTCTTAGACACCTTTCTGGATAACATATACACTCACAATAAAGAAGGCGTAAACCGGGCAGTTAGTAAACTAAACAATATTTTTGATAATTTGGCAACAAATGCAAACTTGAAAGCTCGCAAGAACAAACCCAATACAAAAAACTATGAAAAATGGTTTGACCGAGATTGCCACAACATGAGGAAAAAACTTAGAAAAATATCAAACCAAAAACACAGACATCCAGAAAATGAGGAACTACGCCTTACTTATTGTCAGACACTAACACAATACAGAAACACACTCAGAACCAAAAAAGAGCAATATATTAAGAATACACTCAGCTCCATGGAGGAATCCATTGATTCCAATTGTTTCTGGGAAAACTTGAAAACACTACACAAAAAACAACATGACAATTTGGCCATTCAAAATGGGGACACATGGGTAAACCACTTTGAAAAATTATACCAGAAGAACACACTAAGACCAGAGCAACACCAAATATGCAAAAAACTGGAAAAGCTAGAAATGGCCATAAAAGATTACCAAAACCCGCTGGACGCCATAATAACAGAAAAAGAACTTCTTGAAAAACTCAAGGACCTGCGACCAGGAAAAGCCTGCGGGACAGACGGCATACTAAACGAGATGATTAAACACACAGACAACAAAATGAAACTGGCTATCCTAAAACTCTTCAACTTGGTTCTGAGTGTCGGTTATTTCCCTGATATCTGGAACAAAGGACTCATAACGCCCATATACAAAAGTGGGGACAAAATCGACCCAAACAACTATCGAGGCATCTGTGTAAACAGTAACCTGGGGAAGGTATTCTGTAGCATCAGAAACAAAAGACTTATAAACTTCCTTGAGCAGCACAATGTCTTGAGTAAAAGCCAAATTGGATTCCTGCCAAACTATAGAACATCCGATCATATCTTCACCCTACAGACCCTAATTGACAAACACGTTCACCATAACAAAAGCAAAATCTACGCATGCTTTGTCGATTTCCAGAAGGCTTTCGACTCCATCTGGCATGACGGTTTATTCCTGAAACTTATCGAAAGTGGGGTAGGAGGGAAAACATATGATGTAATTAAATCAATGTATACAAACAACAAATGTGCAGTTAAAATTGGAGACAAACAAACAAAATACTTCCCACAGGGGCGGGGGGTGACGCAGGGCTCGCCAATCTCACCGACACTCTTTAATATTTACATAAATGGATTGGCAAAACTACTTGAACAATCTACAGCACCCGGCCTCACCCTATATGAATCCAAGGTTAAATTCCTCCTCTATGCAGACGACCTGGTTCTGCTGTCACCTACTAAAGAGGGGCTACAGCAAAACCTGGACCTGCTGGAGTCGTACTGCCAGACTTGGGCCCTGACAATAAATCCCCAAAAAACCAAAGTCCTTGCGTTCCAGCAAAGATCCAAACATCAGGGACCCAAAATAAATTTCACAGTAGGAACAACCAAAATTGAACAAACCACTAACTACACATACTTGGGCTTAAAAATCAGTTCTACGGGAAACTTCAAACTGGCTGTGAATGAACTGAAAGAGAAAGCAAGAAGGGCTTTCTATGCCATCAAAATATCAATCCAAATAGAAATCCGAATTAGCATTTGGCTCAAAATTTTCAAATCAGTAATTGAACCAATTGCACTCTATGGCAGTGAAGTATGGGGACCGCTAACTCAACAAGAATTTGCAAAATGGGACAAACACCCAATTGAGATCCTACATGCAGAATTCTGTAAAAGTATCCTCCGGACTCAAAGGAAAACAGTAAACAATGCATGCAGGGCGGAACTAGGCCAATATCCATTACTAATTACTATCCAAAAAAGAGCCACCAAATTTTGGAACCACCTACAAATGAGCAACCCCCAATGCTATCACTACGACGCCCTGAAATGCCAAGAGCTGACCATAAAGAAGAATACCCTCAGTCAACTAGTCCTGGGACTCAGTGAAGTAACTACTAACAATACTAACAATAACCAGCCCCAGGACAGTGACAGGGTAACACAAAGAATTCGACCCAACACAATCGTCGCTAAGCAAAAGGAAAAATATCTGACATATTGGGCAGAAACAACAAAAACCCAAAGCAAACTCAATTGCTACTTGGCCCTAAACAGACAATACAACATAGCTGATTACCTGACCATGGTAAAGGATAACAAACTGAGAAGAACCTTGACAAGGTACAGACTTAGCGAACATAGCCTAGCGATCGAAAAAGGCAGACACAGGCAGACCAGGCTGCCAAGAGAGGACAGGATAAGCTCTCACTGCAGTCAGGGAGTGGTGGAGACAGAGATGCACTTCCTCACAGCTTGTGGAAAATATCAGGGCATCAGGGAGAATTTCTACCAAAAATTCTCACAAATATGCCCTGATTTCAGAAATCTGAATGACAACCAAAAACTCCCATTCCTACTGGGAGAGGAGAGAAGCTGTATAACACTGGCGGCACACTATGTTACAGCTTGCCATGAACAGAGGGACAACCAGTAAACTAAGAAAAGAATATATATAAACAATGCGAATGTATATTTATACACTCAGGGATATACCTGTTTATATACTGTATGAATAGAACTGCGTTTATGTGCTAAACCATAAATGTATTTTGATGCTTTGGCAACATAAGGTGTAACTTATCATGCCAATAAAGCGATTTGAATTGTGAATTGTGAATTATATGAATCAATGTAAGTTGTTTAAGCCAGAGGCAGGGAAACAGGCAGCTGGGATTCAACCCGAGGTTAGAAATCCTCAGCCCGCAGCGGGTACATGCATGCAGGCTGCACATGCAGGCGCAGTCGCGTGCGTCAAGGGAGAAGTTCCCCAGAACTTTGTCCAGACCACTCCCCCTCTCTTATGGGATTCCGAGGAGAAGGAGCCCGAATCAGATGGCCCCGAGCCCGAACCAGGTTTTGAACCTGGAGGGGAAGACCCTCAGCCACCAGCAGCCGGTGGCGAGGGATTGCCAGTCCCCAGTTCAGGTTTGGGAGGGGAGGGACCCGAGGGAGAAGGCTCCCAGCCAGCGAGGACTGTGACCCGAGCCAAGGGTCCGCTCGCCAGGGTAGCCCCACCAGTAGCACTCCCTAGGAGGTTTCCTCGGCCACCCCAGCCCAGCCAGCTCTCCAGTTAAAAAGGGCGGCTTCCCGTGTCAGGGAGAAGCCGAAAGACAGAGGCCCCAGCCAGCAGCCATAAGCTGCGAGGGACCAGAAGTGGAGATCAGTGCAGCCACGCCGCAGGGAGCAGCCTGCAGCAGCCCAAACAGGGATTAAGCTGGCCGCCCGGAGACGGGCGGCGGATGTATATAGTTTAGGTAGTATAATTTTAAGTAATGTGTAGAAGGTTAAGTTAGGGTGTTTTAATTTAATTCTATGTAAGGAACCAGGAGTCTATGGCCTAGAAATTGAGTGGGCTTAGCGCCCATTTTGCGGCGCTAGAGGGCATTGCGCTGGACTTACAGCCGGTTTTGAAATTGACTAGGGCCCAACATCGGCGTTACACCGGTAGCGCTGCGCCGGCACCGATGACGTCATCGGTGTGCGCAGCGTCCCGGTTGCCGTGGTGACGGGCCCCAGCGCCGAAATTCAGTTGCGGCCGCCTCGCCCGTGGCAGCCGCAACAAAGACTCTGGCAACAGAGTCTTGCACGACTTTGCGCCGGCGCATAAAGGTGGAGCGGCGGCCGGCCGCTTTCCCGCCGGCCGCCTGCCTGCACCTCCCTCCCCGGACTCCCCCACCCCCCCCCCCCCGCGGAACAGATGCTTCTCGGCTGCGAGCCCGGCACTTCCCCGAGGTGCCGGGCTCATTTTTGTGGCGATTTAACCGGCCAGCGGGCGGGTGCAGGCAGCTCCTCCTTAACTGAAGGAGGAGGCCTGCACTTCCTGAGCCTGCCGCACCGCATCGGGCGCCGCAGCGCCGGAATAGCGCCGCAATGCGGTGCGTAGCGCCAGTTTTCAGGCGCAAACAGCCTTCAGTAGCGCCGGCAGCCGTTTGGGCGCGGCGCTACTGAATTTTTGGCGCGCACAGCGCGACTTAGCACCGGCGCTAAATTTCCGCCGTTAAGCCCCGGCGCAGCGCAAACTCAATTTCTAGGCCTATAAGTTTTAAGTATGGAACCGTTCCAGAGTGCTGTCTACGTGAGTCGAGGTCGCGGGACCCGATCACACTTCCCCCGAGCCAGGGAGCCTCCAGGGAACCTGGCTAGATGCTTTTATGTCTTTTTCAGAATTTCGAAATGTACAGAGGCATAATCCTGCTTGCCCTGTTCGGGCTGAGCCTCACGAGAAGGGGCGATGTTGAGGACCATCATATCTTCGGATGCTCAGGGAAGAGAGCTCCCCTAGCACACGACGGAAGTGGCCTACGGGAGGTGGACAAAATCACCACATATGTCCACGAGGGGAGCTGGCCAGGATGGCTGGGATCCAATTCAACCCAGTATTCTAGTGAGACCGGCTTCACGTATAGGGAGGCCTCTCTCCAGTGCCCAAGGATATGAATCGGCACCCCAAGGAATAGCATCACCGTGGGCAAAAGAATATGTTTGACGTGTAAAGGGAACATTCCCCTGGACAGGTGGTGGTGGCTCAGAAAGTTAAGCAAAGACATAGGGAACCCCAGGATAGAGTGGGAAAGGTTAGGGAATGACACTCACAGGACCATTACAGGAACCCAGGGAGGGTTACGTGTGTGCTGGGATAAATGGTGAGAACCAGATCAGGGGATCTTGGTCTGTATGTGGGGATCAGAGAAAGTCTGCCCCACAGGCGTTTCCATCATTTTCCACAGCCAGTGGCAAAATAATGGGAGGGGGATGGACTGGGAGTCCCGCCTGGACGCATGCGCGATCCCGTACTCCCCAATCTCGGTTAATGCCACTGAACTAGTGACCCACCCCCGACGGCCCCTGCCCACGACCCTGACGTCACGGACAGTAGCAGAGAGATGCCCCGCCACCACCAAGGGACCAGGGAACGGCTTGGTGCTAGTACCCACAGACCAGGTGCTGTACCAAGGGGTGCATTACACGGTGGCCTCGGTGATTTTAAACCTCACCGAGGTACACTTACCCGCATGGTGTCCCGCAGAGACTGCCAAATTGTATCAAGGCCTATTAACAGACATGTTTCGAAAATTCCATGAATTTGACTTTTCGGAGGTCAATAAGACCGCATTGTATACTCACCACGAGGTTTGGGACGGGGTTGGGAGGCAAAGAAGGGGTGTTTTTAATGACGTTTTAACTGGTTTTAACACGGGGTCCTCGGTCATCAACAGTTTAGATGACATCGAGCTGCAGACCCAGATTAATGGTCTAAAAATGCAATTAAAGGGTATTTTAACTGATGAGAATAAGGTGGTAAGTTCTGAGTTGCATGAAGACCAGGCCATGACTCTCCATTTGAAGGAGATCATCGCGGAGCTGGAAAAACATGCAAAGACGGTAAATGCTCTCATCAGGGAGGACAGAAACGCTTCTGACCAGGCTGCGCAAAACGAGGTGTGCGTGCTGTATGGGGCTTGGTTGCTGGGCGAGGGCTGCAGCAATCTGGAGGATTTAAAGCAAGGTTTAGTCCCCTCCTGGATCAGCAACAAACACCTCGCAGCCCTCCACCCTTTTGAGAACGCATTAAGCCCGTACCAGCTCTGGTTAGCTTCTGAGGCATACCCAGTCCCAGTGGACTGTGGGTGGACCAACCACACCATCATGGGGATAGTTATAAGAATGCCGGTCATGGGCAGGACAGCCCAACCTGCACTAGTATACAGGGTGGAGAACATTGGAATCATTCAAGGGGGTGCACACATTCGTTTTGCAGTGGTCCCGCCCTATGTCATAAAGTGGGAGCACGCTATGACGGGTACTGACCTCTTGGGGTGCCGTAGCCGGGGAGCACACATCATCCTGTGTCCCCAGCACTTGAATGCCTATTCAAAACCACAATGCGGGTTCAGATCTGCTGACGCAAAACCTATAAATTGTACCATGGAAGCCATGGCACAAGGCCATGTTCCCCCACAGGTAGCATATATAGGAGGTGGGACATATTGCGTCACCACAAGAGCGTCTCACTACCAGCACAGACAGCACAGCTGGTGCGCGGTGAGTGACAGCAGTTTCTGCTTCAAACCCGAGGCAGAAGTTCAAGTGGCACAGATACAAATTGTCCCCATTCCTGAACCATCCACTGTTCACCTCACTGTGGAGGAGAATTTTACCCACCTCCAGAAATATGTCACCCACTTCGGTTACTCGATTCCCCCTCTCCCAGAGCACCTTACCAAATTATTAAAAGCCGTTCTAGTATCACAAAAGCACTTCTACACTTTGGAACAGAAGACTGTACAGATAGGGGCCGACATTTTAGATATTACGACCCCGCCCTGGTGGGACGTTTTTGAGAGTATAGAGGTCCCCTCCTGGATTCGAATGGCATTCCACGTTTTAGTAGTCTGTCAGCTATGGATCGTCCTCTACCTGGTTTGTGTCCAGTGTAGGAGAAAGGGTCCCAAGGTAGAATTTAAAGCAAAAAGGTTGTGGAAGGACCGGTATGCCCAGGTGGAAGAAGAAACAACCGTGTGAGCTTTGTGTCATATCACTGCCGACTGATGGCAGATCCATTTGTTATTTTTAATAAAGCTCGTTCCTTCCGTTTGTTATTTTTAATAAATATGGTTTTGGCCTGATGTTGATTTTTATTAAAGGTTGTGTGTTGTGGTAAAGTTTTATGATGCCCCAAGTAGTGCAGGGGTGTTGGACCTCCTCCGTGCTTGGACTATTGTAACAGATAATAATTGTTTCTATCGATAGATGCCTGTCGTGCACTGCGGTTTTCTCTAAGTAAGGGGAATGTGTGTGCCGAGGGATCGTGGATAGATAAATATAGGGGAAGGTTGTTTGTGGGGGGTCAGAAATTTGCTCACCTTGATTGGACACTTCAAGCAAGTTTCAGTATCCTAGGGGGGACTGAAAGGATTCGCAAATTTCATGTCTCCCCCCCCCCGAAGATTTACTTTTGGCTTATTGAAGAAACCCTGGTTGGACTGAGTTTAAAATCCAGGGCTCAACAAGATGGCTGCGGTCAACCTCATGGCCAAGGCCTGTAAGTTTCAGTTTGGACTGACAAAGAAGGAACTTTCCAGAAATTAGAATGCAGACAGACCTTCTGCATTTATGCATGAGAAGCAAACCCAGTGGCATTCGGGCCTCTGATTAAAACCCATCAAGGTTGTTTGCACAAGCAATCAAGAGCAAGCAAGGCCTATTCAATATGTAATGGGACAAGCTTAGCTGCATTTCAGACCTTCGTTAGAGAACATCGACACTGTTTACAAACAATCAACGGGGCGTTCAGTCTGGAATGGCCCCATCACGAAACTAGTTGGACAAAGGGGAACACTGATGAGACGTTTAAAACCGATTAACCGGCCATCCAGGTCGATGGGCCCAGATCGGTTTCCTTTGTATGAGCTTCAACACGTCCAGGTCAGACAAAGAAATGGGCTGATCTGGTGGGAGATAAGAACTACTGGGAAGGGTATAACTAGTCCCTCGGGAAGCCATCTTTCTCTCTCCCTCTCGCCTCGCCTCCAGTGCCCTGCCGTATCATCAACCCAGCGAGAGGATAGGACAACCCGCAGTTACGTTTGAATTACTGGGGTATCTCTGCTCTGGGGCGGTGAAAACCTAAAAACATTGACAGGCAACAGGGCACGGAGCAGGTGTTTCAACATCCTAGACTGGTGAGCATCAATTTCTGGCCCATCACAAGACAACCTAGATAGGTGTAAAAGGGTGGGAGTTAAGGGGAATTGCTAAAGTGTCATTTTAGTCATTTTCCGTCAATGTGTCCGTTTCTCCTCCCCCGTTAAGTGTAATTGTGTTGCATCCATAGTGATTTTTCTCTGTATAGTAATTGTTTCTCTATTTTTAATAAACATTGGTTTTCTTTGCACCAAACCACTGGTCTCGTTTGTCTATATCGCTACTTGTAAATAAGTCCAGTGCTCAGAACCAAAAGGGGGAAGCGATTCGAACCGCACAGGGCTGGAGCAGCTCAGACACGACTGACTGGTCGGACACAAACCCCAAACCAAAACCCCCTACAGTCACCCGCAGAACCTGGATACAGTGCAGGGAAAGATTTCATGACCTTCAGCGCACTGGAAAAGTGAGTATGAATTTCCCATCACCCTCAATCTGATCCCCATTGCCTTTCCTCACCAGCAGTCAGTTTTAGCAATCTTTTCCTCCAAATCCCACTGGACACTGACATCCATGCACCCCTACCCATTCCCTCTCTCTCTCTATGCTCACAATCACATAACTATTCGACCATGCAGCCCTCACACTCCCTATCACTCTGATGCTTTGAACACAACTGACAACACACAGGGAGGGTCCTTGCTCTTGCAACCTCACTCCATCTTTGTCTCCTTCTAAGTATCTATGCTATGCAATCTCTACACTCACTCCTTCATTCTCACTCAACCTCCACTTGTCTCCCTCATTGCAGGAAAAGAGAGCTAACAACAAAAGAGAGTGAGCCAGGACAGGAGGAGGGACAGCCTCAATAGCCTACCTGACCCCCTGGGAGGAGGCCGTCCTGGAAATTATGGGAATAGAGGATGATTTGCGCGTGGGGGACGGGCAGACGGGTGTAACACAGCAAGCTGGTGACAGAAAAGTTTCCCATCTCTCTCTTTGACATTGCATGAGTCGCTGATAATGATTGTGAAGCTGTAACAGATGGACTTATGAGCATCTGCAAAAAGCTATGTGCATGTAGCCTTTGCATCACACCTCTGACTCTTTCCTTTACTCCCCCACAGGACCATCACAAGCATCCATCCCCCCTAGCCAGGAAGAAGAGGCTGAGCAGCCAGACTCCTCAGAGGAAGCTGCAACCTCTGAGGGCGCAGCGTCAGCAGAATTCTGCGCACCCAGCACCAGCGCAGACACTCACACCTCGGTGGGACTTTCGGGACATAGAGTAGTGTTGTCACCTTGTGTATCACAGCTCACAAGTGAGCATCAGCAGATTGTGGAGACTGGGACAGCAGTGGAGAGTCCTAATCGGAGGGCGCAGGACTCTGCCAGCTCGGCTCAGCAGCATGTCGACCCTCTGCCTCTGGGTCCATCCATAAGATCAGAGGTGATGGAACTCCAGGCACAGATGCAGGAGTCTCTGGCAGGTTTTGTCTCTAGGGTCGCTGTGAGTGTGGAGTGAATGGAGGTGTCCATAGCGAACATGAGCAGAACCCTTGTTGTGTCATTGGCGCATGAACGCATCACCACGGAAAGGATGGCAACCTCCGTGGAAAGGATGGCTACCATAGAGGAGAGGATGGCTACGGTAGAGGAGAGGATGGCTACGGCCATGGAGGAGCTTAGTCACCAGGATATGGAAAACATGGTCATTGTACAGAATAGAATGACATCACTTGAGGACCGATGAGCATCTATTGAACAGAGAAACCAGACCTTCATGGAAGTCCTCCTGAGTAGGACTGCCATTGCAGATACGGGTCCCCATGGCCCCCCTGATATGCAGCAAGGTGCTCTCCAGCCACTTCCAGGCGCTGGCCCCTTCTGGCCTGTGCAGCTTCAGGTGGGTGAGCAGCAGCCTGGCGCTCCTGCTGCTGATGTTGCTGGTGCTGCTGTTGTTCCTGGTTCTGCTGGTGCCATGGCTGGTGCTCGAGCTCCTCTAATGCCCAGATGGGAAGGAAATAAATGGCTCCCATGCTTCTGGTATATGCCTCCGTTGAGAAAGCGCTGAGTGAAGGTGGCGAGAGGGTTTCCCAGGAGGTCACACTGGAGATGGGTGTGAGGCTCCAACCTTCCACAGGTGTGGTAAAGCCTTCTAAAAGTTGCCCCAGACCTGAGACCACTAAGTCCTGCCACCTGCAAATGATGGCTGATCAAATCTCCTCTTTAATTTTTGACCTGCAGTTGATAGTCAACAATCCAATAGTGCTCCCGCCAGGTTTCAAATTCGTGTTTCCCACCAGGTGTGTTTTACGTGGGAAAAGGGTTAAATTTACAAGGACCTGTTAAAATAGGATTATAGAGGCCATTTAGTGGTAACTAGCTGAAGTGCCCGGCGGTGCCGAGGGTCTTTTGAGGGCATGTTGTTGTTGGAAGAGAGAGAGAGAGCAACTGGGGGGAAGAGAGAAAGTGACTGGGGGGAAGGGAGAAAGCGACTGGGGGGAAGGGGGGGGAAAGGGGAGGGAAGGGGAGGGGAGGGGGAGGGGAGGGGGGAGGGGGAGGGGAGGGGGAGCGGGGGGGAGAGGAGGGGAGGGGGAGCGGGGGGAGGGGAGGGGGAAGGGGGAGGGGAGAAGGGGAGGGGAGGAGGGGAAGGGAAGGGGAGGGGGAGGGGGGGAGTGGGGGAGAGGGGGGAGGGGGAGAGGGAGGGGGGAGGAGGGAGGGGGGCGGGGAGGGGAGAGGGGGGAGTGGAGGGGGCGGAGGGGAGGGTGAGGGGGGAAGGGAGGTGGAGAGTGGGGGAGGGGAGGGGGAGAGGGGGGAGGGGAGGGGGAGAGGGGGGGAGTGAGGGGGGAGGGGGAGCGGGGGGAGGGGAGGGGAGGGGGAGGAGAGGGGGAGGGGAGGGGGGGAGGGGAAGGGAGGGAGAGGGAGGGGAGGGAGAGGGGGAGGGGGGAGGGGGGAGGAGAGGGGGGAGGGGAGAGGGGGGGAGGGGAGGCGAGGGAGGGGGGCGAGGGATAGGGGGGAGGGGAGGGGGAGAGGGAGAGGAGGGGAGGGGAGGGGAGGGGAGGGGGAGAGGGAGAGGAGGGGAGGGGAGAGGGAGGGGAGGGGGAGAGGGGGGTAGGGGAGGCGAGGGGTGGGGGAGGTGGGGGAAGGAGGGGGGGAGAAAGGGAGGGGGGAGCCAGCAGACCCTCTCCCCTCTGCCGGCGATGGCTCCGCTGAGCTCCGTGCCGCCCCACGCACTGACATGCCGAGCGCAGCGCCCCGGTCAGCCCGAGCCCCGCCCTCCCGAGGCCAGGACTGAGGCGGCTTGAGATGGCCGATTGCGGCTCGCTGGGCCCGGTTGCCTTGGTAACCCTCCTCCCCTCTCCACCTGCCAATCTCCGCGACCGGGCCTGGGCCTGAGCGGCTTGAGACGGCCGATTGCAGCTGGCGAGCCCGGTTGCCGGGGTAACCCTCTCTGCTCCCGCTCCCCCTCCCCGCCCGAGCACTGGCCCCCCCCCCGCTAACCTGGTTGCTTCCCTCTGGCCGCGCTCTGTGTGGAGGTGCGCGTGCGCCGTGCAGCGCGAGGAGCTTGCAGTGAGCCCAGCCAGCCTTTACCAAGCTGGCTGGCCGCTGGTTCGGAATCGGGCCCAGCGGGGGGTGGGGGGTGGGGGGTGAGGGGTGGGAGGAGCTTGCCACAAAACAATTGCTTAGGGTCCAGCATGGCTGGCAACAGACGCCCAGGCTTCGAGGCCTACCTGCAAAAATGGGGAAAGGTAGGAAAATTAATGAGATTAGATAAAAGATTTAGAAAGTAATTAACGTTTTTTAAAAACAATATTGCCTAGAAATTCAGTGTAGCCACTTTTGGGGCGGTAAAGTCGGGCGGCCGCTAAATTTTGCACCCGGCGCCAAGTTGCGCCCCCTTCGCCGATATTCAGTCGCAACGCCCCAAGAGGTTGCTGCTGCGCTAAAACAGGCGATGCACGACTATCTTTAGGCGCTAAGCCGGCGGTGCTGAGCGATACCCCCGAGGCCGGGCGCAGCGCAGGTGCGGTGAGTTCTTGATTGACGGCAGACACTCTGGCGCCGGTCATCTCTTAAAGGGGGAGGGTCGATTTGTTTGCCTGCCACGCCCTGCACACTGCAGCCCTCAACCTAGGCCTGACCACTTCAGCTTCACCTGTACAACGCCCAGGACTATGGAGAAGGCCAGGGAGAGAGCGCAGCGCTTCAGCGACAGAGACCTGAGGGTGCTGGTTGGCGGAGTGGAGCGCAGGCGCCATGTTTTGTTCTCAGAAGGTGGCAAGAGGCTGCTGCCCAGCGTCTACCGCAAAGCCTGAAGGGAGGTGTCCAACAGGGTCTCTTCCAACAGCGTGGTTGCCAGGACTCCTGTGCAATGCCGGAAGAAGTTCAATGACCTCACTCGGGTTGTCAGGGTGAGTACCCTTTCCAGTGTCCTCCTCATCCTTGCATGTGCACCTCACTTTATGGGCAAAGGGACCTGAAAGCCCTAATGGCCAGCCCTCATCCAGCAGCTATGGGACTGGCATGAAAATCAATTGCACATTCAGCACGTTACACACTGTCCAAGCTATTCGACCATGGGAGGCAGTGCAGACAAGAGCAGGGCTACACACTGTCCAAGCTATTCGACCATGGGAGGCAGTGCAGACAAGATCAGGGCTACACACTGCACTTAGAGGCCGTCCTTTCTCTTGCAGGCCAAGGTTGCGCACAACCGGCGCAACCGCACTGACACCGGCGGAGGCCGTCCTGACCTCAAAGAGCTCTCCGACCTCGACCAGCGTGTGGAGCGCATTGTGGGAGTCCGGCTGATTGGCCCCGTCGCCAGCGGAGATGCCGACCCTGTTCTGGGCACCAATGGTAAGGGCATCACCTTTTGGACCTCTCCCGTTCCACTTGCGCATCAGATCAGCATCCTTTGCCACTGTCCGACCAATGCGGTGAATGGCACCACTCATGCCTCCCTCGCTGCCGCCCTGTCCTCACTCTAAAGCTACTCTTGTGCCTTCCTGCTTTCAGATGGTGAATCGCCAGGTGAGGAGGCGGGCCCTCAAGCTGCCACTGTCAGCCCTTCGGAAGACGAGGAGGAGGAAGAGGAAGCCGGCCCATCAGTGCCACCCTCAGCCGCGCCAGCCCATGGCGATGTAGGGGACATGTCTTCCCTGGAGGGGAGCCGGGGGGAAGGGTCGGAGGAGAGTGAAGCTCCGGGGCCCAGCGGCCTGCAGCAACGCGGGAGGGTTGGGGAAGCTTGGCGGACTTCTCCCCAGAGGGTAAGTGCGGCCTCCAGTCCTGCGACGGTCAGCGCAGAGGAGGTGCGCCTCCTTGAGGAAATGGCCGTCCAGGCTGAGCGCAGGCACACTGATCTCATGGCTGCAGTGGCAAGGATGCCTGACTCCATAGAGTCACTGGCAAGGAGTGTGCAGGAATTCGGGGCAGCACAGGCCAGGAGTCTGCAACAATTCAGTGCAGCACAGGCCAGGAGTCTGGAACAATTCAATGCAGCACAGGCCAGGAGTCTGCAGGACATCGCGGCAGCACAGGCCAGGAGTCTGCAGGACTTCGCGGCAGCACAGTTGGCTTCTAGCCAAGTGCTCAGTCGTGCCGTCCATTCACTGGCTGGTGTCATGCGGACACAGACCAGGGCCACACGGGCACTAACTGCTGCCACCCTCGCTGGATCAGCCAGGCATCGCAAGGGCACTCGCCGTGCAGCAGCAGCCCAGCAGTCTGTCCTTCAGCTGTTTGCTGCGCATGCTGCAGTGCTGGCCCGTGCGAGTGCCAGTGTCTCAGGCGACCAGCGAGCACCTGCGATCTGCCAGGTTGCCACCATTCCTGCAGCCGACACTGCCACTCCGCCATTGCAGCTGCCACGAGCTGCTGGACAGACTGCTGCCGCCCAGCCAGAGTTGGAGCAGTCAGCAGCCGGCAACTCCAAGGCCAGAGCTGGTGCAGGCTGACCCCCAAGGGCATCTGCCGTCTCGCCATCTGCCCCTCAGCAGCCTTCCCCCAGCCTTGCTGCAGCCACTGGGCTCGCATTGAGGAGGAGCAGCAGGGCGGGCAGGGGCCAGGCAAGGATGCGCAAGGCATCACCCTCGCAGGCCAAAAAGTAGAGGTATGCACAAATGCCTGGTGCTTGTTGTAAGGCCGACACTGGTGCAGTTGTTTTTGTGTAAGGCCGAGACTGGTGTCTTTATTTCTTTGTGTAAGGCCGAGACTGGTGTCTTTATTTCTTTATGTAAGGCCGAGACTGGTGTCTTTCTTTCTTTTTGTAAGGCCGAGACTGGTAGTTTTGTGTTTTTGGAGGGGGCTTCTCCACATGAGCATGTAATGTGGGAAGGGCAGAGGTTTTCAATAAATTTTTGTTGTTAAATTGCAGTGTGCATGGTTTTTTGGTTAAGTCCTGGTTGCCCTGCTCAGCTGAGGGCTTGTGGAGCGGCTACATTCATCTGCTGACATTAGCACAAGCCAATCCCTGAGAGGGGGCCAAGAACCGACGTTCAAAAAGCCAGCGACGGGCGGCCCTTGCACTTTGTGCCTCCCTCCTGTGCTGGTCCTCCTCCTGCTCCTCCTCCTCAGGTGGTCCTCCAATCTGTGGTGGCAGTGGCTGAGTCCTGCGGATAGCCAGGTTGTGCAGCATGCAGCAAACGACCACGAAATGGGAGACTCACTCCGGCGAATACTGTAGGGCTCCACCAGAACGATCGAGACAGCAGAACCGTTGCTTCAGGACGCCGATTGTTTGGTCGATGATGTTCCTGGTCGCTTGATGGCTCTCGTTGTATCTCTCTTCAGCAGGGGTGCTGGGCGCACGGAGCGGGGTCATCAGCCAGGTACACAAAGGATAGCCTTTGTCCCCGATAAGCCATCCGCGTGGGTGAGGCTGGGCCTGGAACATGTCTGCCACAGAAGTCTGTCGCAGGATGAAGGCATCATGGCTGCTGCCTGGAAAGCGGGCATTGACAGCTAGGATGAGCTGCCTGTGGTCACACACCAGCTGTACGTTGAGCGAATGGTAGCCCTTCCGGTTGCGGTAATCCTCGGCATTCTCCAGAGGTGCCCGCAAAGCCACATGCGTGCAGTCAATGGCACCCTGCACCTTGGGGAAGCCCGTGAATGCTGCAAGGGCCATGGAGAAGGAGATGAACTGACGTCTCCTTTGGAAAAGGGCATTGGTCACCTGGCAGATGCAGCAATGCACGGCGAACTGGGAGATGTTGGCAATGTCCCCAGTAGCGGCTTGGAAGGAGCCGGTGGCATAGAAGTTGAGAGCCACCGTCACCTTGACTGCCACCGACAGAGACGCCCTGCTCCTCAGCTGTGGCTGCAGATCACCGCCAAGCAGGTGGCAGATCTCTGTGACCACGTCCCTTCTGAATCGCAGCCTCCGAACACACTGCTCCTCAGACATGTTGAGATAGGAGAACTGCTGGCGGTATACCCTGGGTGGGTAAGGCCTCCTTTGCCGACGTCTGTTGCCCCCTCTCCATCTAGCCAGGGCTGCCACTCTCTCACGGCGTCTGTGAGCCCTTTGGATGTAATTGAGAAAGCCTGCGTTGATACCCATTGCAGCCCCCATAATATGCTGGCAAACAATGAGATGTCAATGAAGGCAAAGACTACTGGAAATCTGTGGCCTGAAGCCAGAAGTACCTGTCCGAGTGTTGGGCCAAAGCAGAAAGCTATCTACCTTGGTCTCTCTCCAAAGATCCATTTCGCAAGAGGGAGTGCTGCAAAATGGCAGCCTTTTATATTGCAGGAGGAATGCCCTTTAATTTGCGCCCCCCACGCCCCGCATCGGCTGAGCACCGTTCCACTTCACAGTCACTAGGGGTGTCAGGCGCACAATGGGGCGTTGCCACTGAAGTTCCAGTTTGGGGCGCACAAAGGGCGTTGCACGAGGAAATTACGTCATGATCTGCGCGCGCAGCTGAGCGCGCGCAAAGACTTTGTGCCGGCGCTAAATCTCGAGTGAAGTTGGGGCGAGGCGCAGTTCTCGCTGCGCCCGGGCGCTACCCGCCTAGCGCCCGACATCTACTCCTCCTAAGGCGCTAACGGCTGGCGCAACCAACTGAATTTCTAGGCCTATGTGTTTTAAAAGCAACTTTTTTTTTAAAGACGCAGAAAGCGGGAAAAAGAAATGAAAAGTTTGGAATCAAGATGGCGGCGGCTCACCTCGGTTCAGAACGATAAGGCCCGCCCACACACGCACCGATTGGTCGACCGTCAGGTCACCGAAGCGTAGGATTGGTCAAACGTCCCGTCACTCGACTCTAGGAGGGCCCGCCCGCACGCGCCAGGAACCCGCCCCGCCACGCAGCGATTGGTCAACCGTCGGGTCGCTCGACCGTACAATTGGTCGATCTCGACGTCACTCTATTGCTAATGAGCGGATAATGAGATGCTAATGAGCGGAATTTTGAACGTTTTTTGGATACCACGGGCGCAATTTTTGTCTCGCCGAAACGTAAATACGCTTATGACCGTTCCGGAATCGTAAGCTTTCTTTTGATGTAACGCACGTGTAGGTACGCTCTATAACTTTAGAGTGTATAGCCGGACAGACAACACCGAAGGACAGACAGACAGACAGACAGACAGACAGATGTATCCTTTTATATATATAGATTAAGGGCCTTAAAGACCAGTCCCGCCTGTTGGATGCGGGACGGAGTCGGGACCATCAGACGCGCCTGAGTTAAAATTGCTCGGAGTCGGGAACCAGGCGGGGGGCGGGGGGTTCCGCCCGCCAGTTTTTGCGATTTTAACCCCCCGCACGCCTCAAAGCCCGACTCCATGGCTCAATGAAAATCGAGGCCAGTAAGTTTCAAATGTCAGCTGGGGAAGTGGCGAGCACAAGCAAGCAACATCCCCAGAGAGGAAGGGGAAATCACAGACTCAGTCAACCCAAGCTAATCTGATTCATTTTGTAATAGTTGGTAGCAATGAAAATTGGAGTTTAGTCAAACATCATGTTAGATTAGGATATGGAAAGTCTGAAATTCATGTATTTGTGAAGTAAAATCCAACTATCGATGGGCTTCACCCCCTAACAGACAGCTCAAAATGGTTGCAGTTCTTCTGCATCCTCTTCAGTATAAGTGCTCTGTAGAACTAAAACACAATTTCACCTGCGCTAAACAGCATGGATTAAAACTGGTGCTGCTTTGGTTTGATTAGCATTATTATGAGTTTGTCCACAACCCGACTAGATAACCATAATAAATTTTAAATGCATATTGGGTCACTTTAGGTTTGGAATTCATTTCAGATCTCACCTAGGGGTCATATGAGGAAGCTTACCTTCAAAGAATGTTATGTGGTGTAGTTTAGTTCTAAAATGAGAGAAACATGATTTGAAATTTGAAAAGCGGGGCTCTGGGTATCACAGTGAGTTAACACCTTTATGAGTCAGTCTGATAATTAGTGCCAAACTCCATTTGATGCTGCTGGCAGTTTCACTCATAAGTGGTAACACGATGGCCGGTGTGGGAAATAGAAGAGGCTACCCTGTGCAGCGGGATCCACCCTTCTGAGGTTAGGACTGTGGCATGTTACTGGGACAGAACAGAGGGAAGTTCATTCTGCAACTACAGGAAACTTTTTTTTATCCGGCACCGATGGGGCCGACGTGGTGCCGGTTCATCAAAAATTCCGAATAACCGAAAGCTATAGTAAAAGATACGGAGAGCTGACAGCTCCGTATAAAGCAACAAACCCTGTTGCTTAGCAACAAGTGCAGAACAGTGGCCACAAGTTCCAAGCATCTCTGTAGCTTAGCAACAGCTGCAGCCACACCCTTGCACAGCAACAGATGGAGGAAGGCAAGTAGAATATGAAGTAAAACTTACCTGAACCTACTCCTGAATTTTGCCGGTTAACCAAGATTTCCGGTTATTTAGGTGCCGGTAAATCGAAAGTTTCCTGTAACTGTACATTGTCTGATCTGAGAGGACTGGATGCATGAACTAGTAAAATATTCAATTTCTTAATGCTAACACCTCTCTCCTTAATGAGCACAAAACCACTCTATGGCCAAATCATGCAACAGCTGTTGCCCCTATAATCACTTGCTTGAGTACATCCATTGCCCAGTATCTAACTCTGGCTCCACAGTCACCATTCCTGCAGAAACCCACCCTGCATTAAGCCCATTCCCGCTGTGCTTGCTCTCTCTCAGATGTCCCTTTTCTTTATTTCTCCATTCTTCCCATTCCAATCTGTTGACTTGTTGGAAAACAATATTGGCAAGCAAGTAATGGATGAAACAGAGACCGAGATCGAACAAAGAACAAAAGGAAAAGATACCAGATCAGGTAGAAAACAAAAGAACAGAACAAGGAATCAAAAACAGAGACATATATAGGTTAGAAACTCGCATTTATTTTATATAATTATTGCAACAATTCTGCTAATTCTCCTTATGCTACTGCCTTATTTATTAAAGGTCTGTAATATTTTAAAACCCTAAAATTGCTTAAAATGTGTGCATTTCTCACTGTCTTTTTCCTTTTTAATATTTTGCATCAATGAAATGGAACAAAAATAGAAACCAGGTGAAGAAAATTGCAAACCACTCATTACCTTTGATTATGGTGACATGATTTAACATTTATTATGCTAAGAAACTTTCCATTATGCCTTGTTTCCTCAGATTAAGAATGGTTGATCAAATAATTTTCAATCCCAGTCTGGCTCAAAGTAATTCCATTATTCCCATAAAAACAAAATGTAATAAGTGCAAAAACTTTATGGGTATACAGACAAATCAAAACATCGTTTTAGACAAACCAGGCATCACTTGATCCATGGACAAAGAGCTGAAAGCCAGAAGAGAGGTGACATCAAGGCAGCATTCGACTAAGCATGGCACAAAGAGCCCCAACTGAACTGAAGACAATGGGGAAACCCTTCAGTGGCTGGAGTCATACCTGACACACAGGAAGGTGATTGTGGTTGTTGACAGTGAAATCATCGCAGCTCTAGGCCTTTGCTGCTGAAGTTCCTCAGTGAAGTGACCTCATCCGAACCAGCAGAAGTTTCTCCATCAATGATCTTCCCTCTGACGCAAGATCAGGAGTGGGGCTGTTCACTGATGGTTACACAGTGTTCAACTCCATGCACAACTCCTCTGATATTGACAGCCCATGCCAGCCTACAGTAGGACCTGGACAACATCTAGGCTTAGGCTGACAACTAGGTGGGAACATTTGCATCATATAAATGGCAGACAACAGCTAAGTCCAATAAGAAATGGCTCAAGCACCTCCCCCTGATCTTCAATAGCACCACCATTGCCAAGTTCTCATTATCAGCATCCTCGTAGGGTGGGTGGGTGGTGGACCAGAACCTTAGCTGGACCAGCTATATCAACACAGTGGCTATAAGACATGGGTAGAGACAGGATATTCTGCAATGAGTGGCTCACCTGCAGCCCCTTCAACCCTCTCCACCATCTACAAGGTTCAAGTCAGGAGCATTATATATGGCTAAACTATCCTTATGCACTCTCGCTCCTCCTGACCCAACAAAGGAAAGTTTAACAAAAACTTACCTTAAGGGTCTCTTCATGTACCAATCCTTTTTTGACCTGCTTTAGCTGGTTAGGAAATCTGCAATGGCTGCCCCACTCAGGCCAGGATTGATGACTGTATTGGTGCCGTTTCCTGCTCTCGCCTTGAACTAGAAAATTTCATTCACTTTGCTTCCAATTTCCACCCTTCCCTCACCTTCACATGGTCCATCTCCGACTCTTCCTTTCCCTTCCTCGAGTTCTCTGCCTCCATTTCTGGGGCTAGGCTATCGACAAACATCCACTATAAGTCCACTGACTCCCACAGCTACCTGGACTACACTTCCTCCCATCCCGCTTCATGTGAGGACTCTTATTCCATTCTCCGAATTTCTCCTTCTCCGCCGCATCTGCTCTGACGATGCCACCTTCCACACTAGTGCTTCCGATAAGTCGTCTTTTTTCCTCAACCGAGGATTCCCCTCTACCGTGGTTGACATGCCCCTTGACCGTGTCCATTCCATTTCCCGCACTTCTGCTCCCACCCCTTCCCCTCCCTCCCGGAATCACGATAGAGTTCCCCTTGTCTTCACCTTTCACCCCACCAGCCTTTACATTCAACGGATCAACCTCTGCCATTTCTGCCACCTCCAGTGTGACCCCACCACCAAACACATCTTCCCCTCACCTCCCCTTTCAGCATTCCGAAGGGACCGCTCCCTCCACAACACCCTGGTCCACTCCTCAATCACCCCCAACAGCCCCTCCTCTCCCCACGGCACCTTCCCATGCAAGCACAGGAGATGCAACACCTGCCCTTTTACCTCCTCCCTTCCCACTGTCCAGGGCCCCAAACACTCCTTCCAGGTGAAACAGCAATTTACTTGTACTTCTTGCAATTTGGTATACTGTATTCGCTGCTCACGATGCGGTCTCCTCTACACTGGGGAGACCAAAGGCAGATTGGGTGACCGCATTGCGGAACACCGCTGTTCACTCCATAAGGGTGACCCCGAGCTTCCGGTCGCCTGTCACTTTAATTCTCCGCTCCACTCCCACTCTGACCTCTCTATCCTCAGCCTCTTACACTGTTCCAATGAAGCTCGACGTAAGCTCGAGGAACAGCACCTCATAGATACATAGATACATAGAAGATAGGAGCAGGAGTAGGCCATTCGGCCCTTCGTGCCTGCTCCGCCATTTAATGAGATCATGGCTGATCCTTTAATTCAGTATCCCGTCCCCGCCTTCTCTCCATAACCCTTAACCCCTTTTGCCCGTAGAAATATATCTAATTCCCTCTTAAATATATTTAATGAGCTGGCGTACACTGCCCTCTGTGGCAATGAGTTCCACAGGTTCACCACTCTCTGAGTGAAGAAATTCCCCCTCATCTCTGTCCTAAATGGTTTAGCCCTTATCCTTAAATTATGTCCTCTAGTTCTGTTCTCACCCGCCAAGGGAAACATTCCTTCTGCATCCAGTCTGTCTAGACCTGTCAGAATTTTATACACTTCTATGAGGTCCCCTCTCAATCTTCTAAACTCCAGTGTGTACATCCCTAAACTACATAGTCTCTCCTCATAGGTCATTCCCGCCATTCCTGGTATCAGCCTGGTGAATCGCCGCTGCACCCCCTCCATGGCAAGAACATCCTTCCTCAGATGAGGCGACCAAAACTGTACACAGTACTCGAGGTGTGGTCTCACCAGTGCCCTGTACAGCTGCAGCAAGGTATCCCTGTTCCTGTATTCTAACCCTTTTGCTATGAAGGCCAGCATACCGTTTGCCTTCTTGACCGCCTGTTGCACCTGCATGCTCGCCTTCAGTGACTGGTGTACAAGAACACCCAGGTCTCTCTGTACTTCCCCCTCTCCCAATCTATTGCCATTTAAATAATAATTTGCCCTCCCGTTCCTGCACCCAAGGTGGATAACTTCGCACTTGTCCACATTATAGTGCATCTGCCATTTATCCGCCCAATCGCCCAGTCTGTCCAAATCGCTCTGGAGCTTCCTGGTCTCTTCCTCTGAGCCCACCCCCCCTCCTAGTTTAGTGTCGTCTGCAAATTTGGAAATGCTGCATCCGACTCCCTGATCCAGGTCATTAATGTAAATTGTGAACAGCTGGGGGCCCAGGACAGATCCCTGTGGTACCCCACTTGTTACTGCCTGCCATTCAGAAAATGAGCCGTTTATTCCAACTCTCTGTTTTCTATCTGACAGCCAGTTCCCTATCCACGCCAAAACTTTCCCCTTTATCCCATGAGCCTCAATTTTCCATGCTAATCTTTTATGTGGGACCTTATCGAAGGCCTTTTGGAAGTCCAGGTACACCACATCTACTGGCTCTCCCCCATCTATTCTACCAGTTACTCCCTCAAAAAATTCCAATAGATTAGTCAAGCACGATTTACCCTTTGTAAATCCATGTTGACTCTGTCCTATCCTGTCCCCATTTGCTAAGTGCTCCGCTATTTCATCCTTAATGATGGACTCCAGCATTTTGCCCACAACTGATGTAAGGCTTACAGGTCTGTAATTACCTGCTTTTTCCCTACCCCCCTTTTTGAATAGTGGGGTAACGTTAGCTACCCTCCAATCCATCGGCACTGTTCCCGAGTCTAATGAATTCTGAAAAATCATCCTTAGTGCATCCGCTATCTCTAGGGCCACCTCCTTCAGTACCCTAGGATGCATGTTATCAGGCCCTGGGGATTTGTCCACCTTCAATCCCTTTAGCTTCCTTAACACCATATCCTTAGAGATATTGATTTGCGTCAGTTCCTCCTTTGCCAATGTCCCTATTTTTCCCGATATCCCAGGGAGGTTTTTTGTGTCTTCCTTCGTAAAGACTGACCCAAAGTATGCATTTAGTTGATCTGCCATTTCCTTATTTCCCATTATATATTCCCCCGTATCTGACTGCAATGGACCAACTTTGGTTTTCACCAGTCTTTTCCTTTTGATATATTTATAAAAGCTTTTGGAGTTAGTTTTTATATTTTCCGCCAGCTTGTTTTCGTAAGCTATTTTGCCCCTCTTGATCATGCCCTTTGCCCTCCTTTGCTCTATCTTAAACTGTTCCCAATCTTCCGCTCTGGCGCTTTTTTTGGCTATTTTATACGCCCTATCTTTGGATTTTATGCTGTCTCTAATTTCCCCTGTTATCCACGGTTGAGTCACCTTTTTAGATTTCCTTTTATGCCAGATTGGTATAAACAATTTTTGCAATTTTGTCATTCTATCTTTAAATGTTTGCCATTGTTTATCTACCTCCAGTCCTCCCAGGAACGTTGTCCAATCAGACCTACTCAGTTCCCGTCTCATGGCATCATAATTCCCCTTGTTTAAATTCAGGACCTTAGTCTCTGAGTCAATTTCTTCGCTCTCCATTTCGAGTGAGAAATCGATCATGTTATGATCGCTCTGACCCAAGGGTCCCCGTACAACAAGATTACTGATTAGTCCCTTCTCATTGCACAGTACCCAGTCCAATATAGCCTGTTCCCGAGTTGGTTCCTCGACATATTGATCCAGATAACCATCCCTCAAACACTCAAGGAATTCCTCCTCCTCATTATTTTTACTGATTAGGCTAGTCCAATCTATATGTAAGTTAAAGTCACCTATGATGACAGCTGTGCTCTTATTGCACGCTTCTCTAATTTCCCTCGTGATGCCCTCCCTAACCTCTATTTTACTATTTGGAGGCCTATATACCACTCCTATTAATGTTTTTCGCCCCTCGCTATTTCTTAGCTCCACCCATATAGATTCTGTATTAACTGAGTTAATATCCTTCTTTTCAATTGCATTTATCCCCTCTTTTACTAGCAATGCTACCCCTCCTCCCTTTCTTTTTTGTCGATCCTTCCTAAATACTGAATACCCCTGTATGTTAAGCTCCCAGCCCTGCTCACCCTGCAACCATGTTTCCGTAATCCCAATTAGATCATAATTATTAACCTCTATTTCCACAGCTAATTCATCTACCTTGTTCCTGATGCTTCTCGCATTAAGGTATAAAACCCTCAGGCTTTTTTTATGCTCACATTTTTTATGAATTAGTTTGGCCCTTTGTTTTTTGTTCCTCACCCTTTTACCATTTATTTCTGTCTGCCTTTCACTTTCCTCTATTTCACTACATAGGTTTCTAGCCCCCTGCCATACTAGTTTAAATGCTCCCGAACTGCTTTATCAAAAATTACCCCGAGAACATCAGTTCCATCTCTGCACAGGTGTAGACCGTCCCTTTTGTATAGGTCACACCTACCACAAAACTGGTTCCAATGCCTCAAAAATTTAAAACCCTCCCTCTTACACCACTGCTCAAGCCACGTATTTAGCCTAACTATCCTGTTCTCTGTACTCTTTCGATTAGGCACTTTACAGCCTGCCGGACTTAACATAGAGATCAACAATTTCAGACCATAACCGATTTTTTCAGATGATTATTGTTAATGATTCTGCCATCCCCATTTGCAACATTTAATCACTCCTGCCTTTCACCCTTCACAGACCGCCTCTTTTGTTCTTTCCTCCCCTCCCCCCTTTCCCTGCCTCTGCACCTGCTTAAAATCAGTTACATCTCTAACTTTTTCCAGTTCTGACAAAGGGTCATTGACCTGAAACGTTAACTCTGTTTCTCTCTCCACAGATGCTGCCTGACCTGCTGAGTGTTTCCAGCATTTTCTGTTGTTATTTCAGATTTCCAGCATCCGCAGTATTTTGCTACTTTATTAAAATCAGGATCATCGGGCTCTAGGCAGGAAATCGGCAGATAAAGTCACCCAGGGCATTTTACCAGCCCCCCCCCCCTGCCACCCCCACCCCACCCAGTTTCCGCTGGGCCAATAAGGTTAAAAGCCCCCCATTAAATTACATTCACTACAAGATTAGCTCCCTCTGCTGGATACATATGCAATTACATAATATAAACATGGCTGACTTCAAACTGGTTTACTACAACAACTACAACTTGCATTTCAGATAGTTGCTACAGAAAGGGATGGAGTCGGTGGCTGGGAGTGGAGTTTGTGGCAGGGTCAAAGACATTGGCCCAAATTTTGTAGCGGTAATGACGGCAAAACTATAAACGTTCGCCATCATTACTCCTTTGAAAGTAACAGCAACTTCTGGAGTCAGTGCATGAGCAGATAAACATGGAAATCCAAAAGTTGCTGTCAGTGACATTACGCTTCTCCACAGGCTGTACTGTGGAACTCTCGGAGACCACAATCAATTCAAATCACACTGAAATGTAGTTCCTGACAAAAACTTCCCCTATTACGTTGGAATATCGCTGTTAAAAACACCCGAAAAAGTTAAGCCTCATTGAAAGAGGTGTAACTGGGTCTTTAACGGCTGAACAACTGTTCTGGCCCTGAAAAACAAATTTTATATTTGTGGAATGTCAAGTTTTTCTATTAATATGACAAGAATTACATGGTTTTAGTACAATTTTTTTTAATGTTTGTTTATGATATTTCAGCTTCTACCTTAATCCTATGTGTATGTCCCAATCTTTCTTTCTTTCTCTGTAAAATTTATAAAGAAGTAAAATTATAATATGTGCATTTTACTTCCTGGTTTGCTGTCTGTGAGAATTCTTCAATGTGATTGGTTGCTTAGCCTGCTTGATGACATCACTGTTGCTGGACACTGGAGATTCACTTGATTTGACGCCAGATTCAAACTAACGTTGGGAGAGGTGAAATCACGCCACAGAGATCACTAGATCTTTGTAGGCAGCTTTCTTCAAGGTCAGCGGCGAGCACTGTCATTTCGCCGCTGACTGCAAATTCCAGGCCAATGGCTTTGGCCTTCCCAATATTTAGTTGGAGGAAATTTCTGCTCATCCACTACTGAATGTCGGACAAGCAGTGTGATAAATCAGAGACAGTGGAGAGGTCGAGAGAGGTGGTGCTGAGGTAGAGCTGGGTGTCTTCTGCATACAAATGGAACCTTACATTGTGTTTTTTGATGATGTTGCCAAGGGGCATCATGCAGATTAGATGTAGGAGGGGTCCAAGGATAGATCCTTGGGGGACTTTCTGAGGTAATGGTGCGGGAATTGAAGCCATTGCAGGTGATTCTCTGGCTACAACTGGATAGATAAGAATGGAACCAGGCGAGGGCAGTCCCACCCAGCTGGAAAACGGAAGAGAGGCGTTGGAGGAAGATAGTGTGGTCAACCGTGTCAAAGGCTGCAGACAGGTCGAGAAGGATGGGGAGGGGTAGATTACCTCTGTCACAGTCATATAGGATGTCATTTGTGACTTTGATAAGGACCGTTTCAGTACTGTGGCAGTGGTGGAAACCTGATTGGCGGGACTCAAACATGGAGTTGTGGGAAAGATGGGCATGGATTTGAGAGGTGACAACGCATTCAAAGACTTTGAAGAGGAAAGGAAGGTTGAAGATGGGGTGGTAGTTTGCAAGGACAGAGGGAGGGGTCAAATGTGGGTTTTTGAGGATGGGGGTGATTATGGCAGATTTGAAGGGGAGGGGGACAGTAACTGAGGAGAGGTTACCATTAATAGTATCAGCTAACATGGGGGCCAGGAAGGGAAGTTGGGTAGTCAGCAGTTTGGTGGGAATAAGCTCAAGAGAGCAGGAGGTGAGTCTCATGGACAAGATGAGATCGGAGAGGGCATGATGGGAGATAGGAGAGAAACTAGAGAAAGATGCGAGTTCCAGGCTAGGGCAGGGTGGAACCTTAGGGGAGGCTTGGCCCAGTGGGCTAGGGGAAGGGAGGGAAGTGGCAGAGGCAGCTGAATGGATGGTCTCAATCTTTGTGATAAAGAAGTCCATGAGCTCCTCGCATTTGTTGTTGGATATGAGGGTGGAGGGAGGGGAGAGGTGTGTAAGAAGATGATTTGGAGTGAAGAACGGAACTCAGAACTATCTTTGTAAACTAGCTCAAAGTGCTAGCCATACACGTATTTCAGTTAGTATAAACATCTGATGGTTCAAATATTAAAAATATCTAAACTCTCGTCTCATTGCTTTGCATACACTGATTGATATAACAATCAAAGCTAAAAAATATAACAATTTGTCCTTAGTATACTCAAAGCTATATCAGTAAGCCAATTCCTCTCAAATACAACTCCTGTACAAATGACCCCATGTTCTTATGCCTTTTCTACTATTCAAGGCAACAAACAGAACATCTTTAAGTGCAAGGGGGCATTAAAAAAATTGTAGCTGATTTTTTTTTAGCTTTCTAATGTAAGATTACTCTCTGCTGAGGTGTGGAATGTGATATTTATCCAACACGTGACAGAAACCAACACAGTTCATCTGTCGACCAAAATCAAAATTACCCCCCTTGTATGGTATGGACCACTGACTGGGATTGGGTGGTGCAATGAGTCAGCATGATAGGTCATTTCACAAGTCCTCATTGACAGACTTTTAAAATGACTTGTAGTATCCTTTCACCGCTGAGATCTGGATTTACATTCAGCCCACATCAGGTGAAAGCTTTCTCTCTCCATTGGCTATACAGGTCCTATATGAAATGTCTTTGGGTAGCTTGTGGGTGCAAACCAAAGCACAAACTGGCTCTAATTTAGCCACAGGGATTGGAGGAGGGAGTGTTCTTTTGAGGCTCATTGTTGGGACAGAGTGGAGTGAACCAGGCACTATAATGTTCTGTGCTATTACTCTCTTGGAGATGCTGCATGCTGATGCTGATACTGGATGCCTAAAATGAAAGTGTTCTGTTTCCCAGCACGAACATCCCTTGCCTCAATGAGCACAAAAACAAAGTGGTGGGGGAAGGGCCCATTTTTATGATTCAGTAATCTTTTCACATAATTTAGTCATGTATGGACTAGATCATTTATTTCCAGAACTGCTTGAGTTAATGTCCTGAGAATAGTCAGGGATATTCTCCGGGGACTGCAAAATTCTCTCCTCCATTTCAGCCAAGCAGAAAATTGGATTTCATGTAGAAATCTGGGTTTCGGCTGATTATTTGCCAGTACAACTTTTCCACTCTGTCTTCCAACAGTGTTGAGCACCAATATTTTCTACCTGCTGCACAGAGAATTGCTTCAGTATTTCAAATATTCAGGAATTTAGACTTCAGACTCTGAGGATTTAAATCCAAATGTTAAATACAAGCGCCATTACTCTAGTGAGGATGCAGCTTTCCCTATACTGTCAGGGGTCCGGCTAGAAATTAACACTGGACTGACAATATATACTACAGTGTATACGTCAACACTTGAATTAGTAAGGATCAGATATCCTGACACTTTCACAAACCCTGATTTTCTGATTAACACTTTTGTGTAAGATCAGCGTAATACAGAACCATCTCTTTATAGTACTCTGGTATATAAAGGTACTACAGAGCACAATGAGACTTCTTCTTAGGCAGTCCCTCAGAACCGAGGATGACTTGCTTCCACATTAAAAATGAGTTCTCAGGTGACTAATGAGTCCAATGTGGGACCGACAGTCTCTGTCACAGGTGGGGCAGACAGTGGTTGAGGGGGCGGATGGGTGGGGTGCTTGGGTTGACGTGAGTAGCACATTTCTTGGGGACATGAAGTATCCAAATTTATAGTGAAGTTAATGGGGTCAATGTTCACGTGGCCCTGTTGATTGGACAGACAGATTGCGGGGCCAGCCACCAGCCACTTGATGAGCTTCGTCGGAGACCCAAACTAATTTCACGGTCGGGGCCTCAGTAAAATATTCTCGGCGAGTTGGCCGCATGTTTGGAGGAAGCTTGCTGATTGGGGGGAAGGAAATCTGGCAGCTCAATCCCTGGGTCCAACGATCTCTTCCAACCCAAGCCCATGAGCTGCAGTATTTTTGGCCCTCCAGTAAAGCTCTCAGCACCGTCTCTCACACAGGCATTCTTTCAGTTGTTCTGACAACGAGTGACAATTGCTACCGCTGGTAGAAAATGAAACACAGCAGGACTTTCCTGAACTATGTTTCTCAAATACTGTTTTATCTTTCTGTTTAATTCTTATTATGGTTTTGTGAATGGAATGAATTATTTAGGCAGCTTAATGTTCCTTAATATTCTGCTTGAAGTGGAGTTAATGTATTAAAAGATTGAGTTTAGATAATGATTTAATAAATGCTGGATTCTCCGTTTCATCTTTTATCGTCCATGTTGCTTGTTTTTGTGTTTTGGAAAAATCCTTGCTTTGTTGGTGCTTACATTTGATTTATGTTTTCAAATGAAAAACATGTAAATGTTTGTGATGTAAAAATTGCATAAATTAGTTGTTTCATTTTCCGGAGTCCCTAACGTGATAACTTGGCCTGTTAAGAAGCAAAAATGAAAATCTATTATTTAAAAAAAAACCTGGAACTGTGAAACAAACAGAAAATGCAAATGCTCAGCAGATATGTTAGCATTTGTAAAGAGAAAAGACAAGTTTTGCATTTGATATGATCGGGATAATTTAAACCCCTCCCCATGATAGGCGGGAGAAGGTGGGGGGGGGGATAAATTTGAAAAATGTGAAATCCGACTCCAACCCGCCACAAACATGCCGACTTCTGGTTTAACCGTGGCAGGTTTGGGGTCGGCCGAGTAACCTGCTCCGGAGAGGTGGGTCAATCTATAATATTTATAGAGGGCTCTGTGCCTCAGATTTCGGGAGCTGTTTGGATTTAATGTCTGTGGGCCGGGTTTCCCAGGGCTCGGGAAACCCGGCAGCTGAAGGGAGGCGAGAGCTGCCAGATCCAGCAGGTGAGTCCTTTTCCAGCTGTTAAGTAGTGTCAGATTAATCCTTTGGATATCACTGATCCCAGGAACTCAATTTGCTGTGCATGACTCAGCAGTCCAAAAGATAAAAATAAAAACAGAAAATGCTGGAAATATTCAGCAGGTCAGGCAGCATCTGTAGAGAGAGAGAAACAGAGTTAACATTTCATGTCTGTAGTGTCCGTGTGTAGATAAAGACACTGAAGACAGGAATTGGTTCATAGGTATTTACTAAGCAAGTCTGGGGGGGGTTCTAAAGGATATACACAATACACAGGCTTATATAGCCCAAGTGGCAATTACCGGCATTACGCACACCTGGGGCTCTTAAAGGCACATACACCACAATTGCACTTAAAGACACATACACCACAATTCCTCCCCTTCTAGCTAACTAGTACATCATATTTTAAGTAATTATTAATTACATGTTATATGCAAAATAATATACATTGCTGTATTAATTAATTATAAGTTAAGTCTCTCAGGAGGCTTCCTGACTCGGTCCGGATAATGCCTCGGGGGTGTAGTAGTTTCTGGTGGTGTAGTAGGTTCTTCTGGCAAGGCTGATTCGGCTTGAAGGCCAGTGTCGGGTTCATCGGGTTCCAGTATCACCGGATCGGAGGTAGATATGGGTATCTCTACTTCATCGTTAGATGTATAGTGTGGTGGTGTAGGTTGTCCCTTTTCGGATGACTTGATGATTTGGTCAGCATGGCGCCTTATTATGCTTTCTCCGATGTCCACGGTATACATCAGTGGTCCTAATCGTGTGCAGATAGTTCCAGGCTGCCATTTCTCGGTACGGTAGTCCCGGGCCAAAACCGGTTGGCCTATCTGGAAGGCCCTAGTTGGCCTTTCATTCATGCCCTGAAACTGCCAGTTCTCCACGTCCCTTCGGATGTTGGGCTTGACCAAATCCAGCCGGCATCTTAGGTTTCTATTGTAGAACATCATGGCGGGAGTTTGGTTTGTAACCATATGTGTTGCATTCCTATATGCAAGTAAGAAGTTATCCACCTTGTGCTGAAGTTTTATGTCTTCATTACCCATGGCCTTTATGGCCTTCTTAAAGGTCTGGACAAACCTTTCAGCCAATCCATTGGTGGCGGGATGGTATGGGGCGGACGTGTAGTGCTTTACCCCATTGTTCTTTAAGAACTTTCTGAATTCTTCGGACACAAATTGCTCTCCATTATCAGAACATATCTGTTCCAGCAGCCCATTCCTGGCAAATATGGTCCTTAATACTGTGATGGTTTTTTCCGTGGTGGTGGAGGGCATCTTTATTACCTCCGGCCACTTGGAGTGTGCATCAACTGCGATTAAGAACATTGAATCCATAAATGGACCAGCAAAGTCGATGTGCACCCTTTGCCAGGGAGATGAGGGCCACTCCCATGGATGTAGAGGGGCCTGTGGCGGAGCATTTTGGACCTTCTGGCATCCTAGGCAGCTCTTGGTCATGTGTTCGATGTCTCCATCGATACCTGGCCACCATACAAACGCCCTAGCTAGGTTCTTCATTTTCACTCCACCCAGATGCCCCTCGTGAAGCTCCTTTAGCACTTTATCCTGGAGTTTGAGTGGAATCACCACTCTGGATCCACACATCAAGGTTCCTCGGCACACTGACAGCTGTTCTCTTCTTTGTGAGAATGCTGGCAACAGTGGTTCGCCATGTGCTGGCCATCCCTTCATTGTTAAATCGTAGACCCGTGAGAGAGTAGGGTCATTTCTGGTCTCCCTTTCAATGGCAGAATTTGTCACCGGTAGACATTCCACTATGGTAGAGTGGAATATCTCTACTGGGTCTACTGTAGGTGCCTCTTCTATCGTTGGCAACGGCAGGCGCGATAAACCGTCAGCATTCCCATGCTGTTTTGACCCTTTGTATTCAATGTTGTATTGGTGTGCCCCTAGAAAAAGGGACCACCTCTGTAGTCTTTGTGCCGTCATAATGGGGACACCTTTCTTAGGGTTGAATATGGAGATGAGGGGTTGATGGTCAGTCAGCAAGGTAAATTTTTGTCCGTGTAGGTAATGGTTGAATTTCTTCACTCCCCATACCAGGCTGAGTGCTTCCCTGTCTATCTGGGAATAGTTACGCTCAGCTGAGTTCAATGAGCGTGACGCAAAAGCTATCGGCCGTTCCGAGCCATCAGGGAATCTATGGGACAATACCGCTCCTATGCCGTAAGGGGATGCATCGCACGCCAGTCTGATTGGTAGTGATGGGTTGTAATGAGCCAAAACTTTCTCGGATGTGATTAAGTCTTTACATTTATGGAAGGCACGTTTACAGTCTTCGTTCCATTTCCAAATCATTCCTGTGTGTAGAAGATCATTAAGAGGGTGTAGAATAGTTGATAAGCTTGGTAAAAATTTATGATAGTAATTTATTAATCCCAGGAATGACCTCAATTGTGAAACATTTTCAGGTGCTGGGGCTTTTATAACTGCTTCAATTTTTTCAGGTGACTTATGCAACCCTTCCTTATTAATTATGTGGCCACAATATGATATCTGATTTTGGAAAAATTCGCACTTGGGGCGATTTGCTCGTAGGCCCCGTTCTTTCAGCCTAGTGAGCACCTGCTCCAAATTGGCAAGGTGCTCGTTGTCGTTTTCTCCTGTTATAAGGATGTCGTCTAGGTAACACTGAGTCCCCGGAATCCCTTGCAGGACTTGCTCCATAGCTCTTTGCCAGATAGCTGGAGCTGATGCTACTCCAAAAACCAGTCGATTGTACTGGTACAGGCCTTTGTGTGTGTTTATTGTGAGATACTTTTTAGAGGTCTCCTCAACCTCCATCTGTAGATATGCCTGTGCCAAGTCAATTTTTGTGAAACGTTTTCCTCCGGATAGTGAGGCGAAAATATCTTCTATCCTCGGAAGAGGATACTGTACCGTGTGAAGGACCGGGTTTACAGTCACCTTAAAGTCCCCACAGATGCGAATTTTTCTCTGTTCCTCAGAGTTATTTTTCAATGCTTTTTTCATGACTGGAACGATGGGTGTTGCCCATTCGCTCCAATCTATTTTGGATAATACGCCTGCCTTTTCCAAATTCTCCAGCTCTGCCTCGACTGCCGGACGTATTGCGTATGGCACCGGTCTTGCCTTAAAAAATTTTGGAATTGCTGCATCTTCCACTTTTATTGAGGCGGTGATGCCTTTCAAGGTTCCTAGTTTCTCTTGAAACACTTCTTTGGCGTTGGCCAAGATGTCTTTTAATCGTTCAGGTATGATGTCATCATTGTTTTTTTCCTTACTGGTCACCGTCAGTGCCTGAATGGAGTGCCAGTCTAAACGTATCTTCCTTATCCATTCACGTCCCAACAACGGTGGACCACCATCTTGTAGAATGTATAAATACAACTTTTGTATTTCTTTGCCGTTGTATACCACAGGCACCTTTATTTTTCCTTTGGGGTATACTTTCTGCCCCGTATATGTTTTTAAGATAATGGATGTGTCTTTTAGAGGTATATGTGAAAATAGCCTCTCGTAATCTCGTCGATTTATTACGGTTAGAGCTGATCCTGTATCTAGCTCCATTTTAACTGGGGACCCTGCTATTATGAGGGTAACCCAAATGGTCTGGTAATCTTCATTGGCAATTACATTATGTAATTTGAGAGAGCTTAGTCTCTTGTTTCCGGAGTCGCTATCGCTCTTCTGGTCTTTGGAGCTACTGTCCGTCATCATTTGTACCTTTCTGTGCTTTTCCTTATTGATTCTTTTCCCGTTAGTGGATTTTTTATTTTCAGATTGGCATACCCGTGGAATGTGTCCCATCTTTCCGCATCGCCTGCATGCTTTTTCTTTGAACCAACAATCCCTCTGGTCATGGTTGGATCTGCCGCAGCGACAACATCTCTCAAAACCCCGTGTCATTTCATGGGTGCCGAAGTCCTGTGGCCTTTGCTGTATCTTTGCCGCTCCTATTGCACTGAAAGCCTTGTCCAGTGTTAAATCTTTTCCAGAAGATACCTTTTTTTGTGTTTCTACACTTAGGGGATCGCAGATGAATTTGTCTTGCAGAGAATCTGCCAGTCCTGCCTCGAATTGGCAGTGTAGGGTATCAACAATCTCCTCAAAATTCTTGTCCATCGGTTCGGCTGGAGTGATTAAGTTGCGTAACAGCTTGTATGTTTCTGCGCCCATTAGATCCAGAAGCACTGAAGCTTTTTTTTCATCTTCTATTCCATTTGCGGTGCAAAACACCTCCACTCTTTCTACATATGTGGTCCAATCCTCTATCTTGTTATCAAAAACATCAATATTGCCAAAGTTAGGCTCTGTTTCGTTATCAAAAGCATCAATATTGCCAGACTTAGGCATTTCAAAAAAGATATGGCGCTTCCCGCGCTTTTTTTTCTCTCTGTAGCAACGATATGGCGCTTCCTGCGCTTTCCCGCCGCTGCTACCGATAACAACGCTGTTTTACTGTGGTTTCCGTTTATTCACTGTTGGAGACTCGTTCCCGACGGAGGTCTAAACGCTGACCTGCTTGCCGCGCCGGCCGTCTCCCGAGTGCACCCTCCCAGTCCGTTATTGCTTGCCTCCGATTTCGCTGCCTGTCTCAGCTGTAGAGCCCGCCGCTGGAGCCCCAGCCTGACGCCCAGGAAGGATTAGCGCAGTACCTGCCACCAGCTTGGCCAGCTGGTGAAACCACAGTTTCTATTACTTCCTTGAGTCTTCTGGACGCTGGAGGAATCGATGTCCTTGAGGTGCTGCCGAATTGCAGGTAAGTCCGTTTCCACTTCGTCGCCACTGTAGTGTCCGTGTGTAGATAAAGACACTGAAGACAGGAGTTGGTTCATAGGTATTTACTAAGCAAGTCTGGGGGGGGTTCTAAAGGATATACACAATACACAGGCTTATATAGCCCAAGTGGCAATTACCGGCATTACGCACACCTGGGGCTCTTAAAGGCACATACACCACAATTGCACTTAAAGGCACATACACCACAATGTCGATGATCCTTTGTCAGAACTGGACAAAGTTGGAGATGTAAAAGGCTTTTAAGCAAGTGTAGGGGCAGGGAAAGGGGGGAGGAGAGGAAAGAACACAAGGGAAAGTCTGTGATAGGGGAAGGCACTTCTGACAAAGGGTCATCAACCTGAAACATTAACTCTATTTCTCTCTCTACAGGTGCTGTCTGACCTGCTGAGTATTTCCAGCATGTTCTGTTTTTATTTCAGATTTCCAGCATCCGTAGTATTTTGCTTTTGTATTAGTCCAAAAGATAACATGGACTATCAATGATTAGATGAATTCCTGTTCTCTTCCCCCTGTTTGCTTCCGATTCCAGGTAGGCTGGCAGGTATCAAGTGCATATACAACTAACCTAACAAGGTTTCAAGCTGGATTCCCCCATCAATCCACCAAACCCAATTAATGAATCACCAGGAATCAGAGGGCACCCCATTAGACCATCATAGATTTCCATTTAACTTTATTTGAAGGTTTGGGTGCCTAAACTAATAAAAGGGGTGTTGGGAGGATTCAGGAAAGGGTAAATTCAAAAGCTGTAAGAGAAATGTCAAGGCTGTAGAGCAGAGCAGTGATCTGGGTAAAGATAAGCAGAGAGGATCAGGAAGGGACAGAGAGATTAATAAAGGTAATAGGGCACTAGTGACTAAAGTGACATCAGGGAAAAATAGAAAAAAGTTAAAGCTAAAGGTACTATATCTGAATGCATGAAACATTCGCAACAAAATAGATGAATTAATAGCACAGATAGAAATAAATGGGTTTGATTTAATAGCCATTACAGAGACGTGGTTGCAGAGTGACCAAGGTTAGGAACTAAATGTTCCAGGATATTTAACTTTTAGAAGAGACAGGCAGAAGGGAAAAGGAGCCAGGCTGCAAATTGCTAAGGAGGTGAGCACCAGGTCTTTGTGTGGTCGCACCTGGGTTCAGTGCAGGAAAAGGTTCAATGACAATTTTTGCTTAAATGGGCTGATTAAGCCCGTTGTGCGCGCTACCTGCCCCAACTATTCACAATATGTATCAATGATTTGGATGAGGGAACCAAATGTAATATTTCCAAGTTTGCTGATGACACAAAACTAGGTGTGATTGTGAGTTGTGAGGAGGATGCAAAGAGGCTTCAAGGCGATTTAGACAAGTTGAGTGAGTGGGCAAATACATGGCAGATGCAGTATAATGTGGATAAATGTGAAGTTATCCACTTCAGTAGGAAAAACAGAAAGGCAGAGTATTATTTAAATGGTGATAGATTGGGAAATGTTGATGTACAAAGGGACCTGGGTGTCCTTGTACACCAGTCACTGAAAGGAAACAGGCAGGTGCAGCAAGCAGTTAGGAAGGAAAATGGTATGTTGGCTTTCATTGCAAGAGGATTTGAGTACAGGAGCAAGGATGTCTCACTACAGTTATACAGGGCCTTGGTGAGACCACACCTGGAGTACTGTGTGCAGTTTTGGTCTCCTTACCTAAGAAAGGATATACTTGCCATAGAGGAAGTGCAGCGAAGGTTCACCAGACTGATTCCTGGGATGGCAGGACTGTCGTATGAGGAGAGATTGGGTCAACTAGGCCTGTATTCACCAGAGTTTAGAAGAATGAGAGGGGATCTCATTGAAACGTATAAAATTCTGACAGGGGTAGACAGACTGGATGCAGGGAGGATGTTTCCCCTGGCTGGGGGATCTAGAACGAGGGGTCTCAGGATACGGGGTAGGATATTTAGAACTGAGATGAGGAGAAATTTCTTCACTCAGGGTGGTGAACCTGTGGAATTCTCTACCACAAAAGGCTGTGGAGGCCAAGCCATGGGTTTGGGTATCCCCTGTGGTGAGGTGCAGCCCTGCGTTGATGCCCTCAGCCCTGTGCAGCATCAGGTGGCTGAGGAGAAGGTTGGCGCTCCTGTTGGTGCTGCTGTTGTTGTGCCTCATTCTGCTGCTGCCACGGCTGCTCTTCCTCCGGTTCTGAGGACCAGGATGAGAGGGTATAAATGGTTCCCATTCTGCTGGTATATATGTCAGTTAAGGAATAGATGTTATAATCACTCAGGCAATGTGGGGAGAGGGTTTTCCAAGGAGGTTACAGTGCATATGGATCTCAGCTTAACCAGTAACAAGCTCAATAGACCTGCAAAAAGTGTTACAACACCTCAAAAAACAAGTACTGTCATCTGAAAGTCAGCCATGTTACAGGTCCGCTCTTATGCTGCAGGTGCAGCTGTCAAGAATTCAGGTAGTTGCTGAACCCGGTACAATCAGCTGACATGTTTTGCAAACAGCGTGGAACACGCTGAAAATATCCTAAAATGGGAAGAGCCTGCTAAAATCGAATTATGTAGACAGTTAACAAGCTGTTAACTGCCTTAAGTGTCTCTCCCGCCGCTTGGTGGCGGGTCTGAGCGAGACTCCCAGACCCGACACTTGGCAAAGTTGTGTGGAGGCTGGGTGACGGCAGCCTTATGTTCATTAATAAATAGACATTCTTATTATGAACACAGCTAGCTTTTGCTAGTTACTTTATTGAGCACATGTGGACTAGGTACAGTATGTGTAGAGGCTTCCATCTTGACTGTTGCCTTGTGGGTAGCCTAGTGCCTCATGGGTAATGTAGTCTTAAACACATACAGCTGGGTAGTTTAGTCTTAATACATACAGCTATATACAGCTCTACGGCTCCACCTAGTGTCCACTATAGAATGACATGTTATTGATCATTACATCCCCTTTCTTTGAGGTTTAACAAAATCAATATCAATCAGCTTTCAAGAAAACAATAAAGATAATATCAGTAACACTTTTGTTAGTGCTCTATAAACATAAACATTTTCAAAACAGTCAACATATTTTCAAAGCTTTACATTGTACTCAATCATTAAGTCTATCAGGCTCTTTTACTTCACGTGTGGATCTTCTCAACACGGGTAAGTCTGATGTGTCTTCATGAGATTGTTCTGGCGGTGAATGACAAGATGCAGTTGCGGCATTGTCATCAATCTGCTCTTGTATAGATCGAGGTCTCCTTGCGATCTTTGCTTGGAGAGGGTTTCAGTGTTTCCTTCACTCTTCATGCCATAACTCTCAATGTAGTCAATGCACTCTCGAAAAACTGCTGGCAGCTGGATCCCATCATACAGCATAGTCCTCTCAGCAGCCTCGGCTAATGGAACACCAAAGATTGGCCTGAGGGAAGAAGGAGTATCCACCGGAACTGCTTCCTGCTCTGGTGCAGGCTTCTTCTTTTTCTTTTTCTCTTTCCACTGCTTAACAACATCTGCTGCGGTTATATCTTTGGACTTTTTCTCCTTGTGTTTTTCCTCTTTGTGCTTTTCTTCCTTTGGCTTCTCTTTGACCTTAAAGTCTTTTTATTTCTTCTTGGAGAAACTAGGCTTTTTGAAGACATGGATACCCTTTGGCCTTTTCATCCTTGATGGGGTTTCTGCTTCATCACCTGAGTCATCTGGTCTGCTTATGGCACAGTTTATACGGTAGACTCTCTTGACCAGTTCTAAGTCTTCACAAGCTTTGTCACCTAGTATCGAATCAAGTCTTTCAGCCACAACAGAAAACATGAGATGATGCATGTTGAGTCTGAGTGTCCCAGATATGCTTATTCTAAATCACTGGACACAGACAACAAGAATAACTTAAACAGGTCTTTACTAATCGAAGGTCAGGGCTGAACTGCTTAGCAAATTACTACACAGAGTTTATATACCGGTGTGGTCAGCACCGGTACTACAATATACAGTAGCCAAGAGAAAGTAGTCCATCTCTTAAGGTAGTCTCTTAAGGTGGTACAGGTTACATACACCACAATGCACTTTGTCTTTGACTGTCACTTTAAGTCTGCATACACCTAAGCTATCTATTTTCTGTCCATTATAGCTCTTCAGTAGTACTGACTTTTTCTGTATTTTGGGCTTTCCTTTCATATTTTTTATGTCACTCATACTGATTAAGTTTGCTTTTGCTCCAGTGTCCAGTTTCAATGTAACTAATGCTCCATTTATCTGCAGTGGGATCATCCATTTGTCCACTTTTACTGCATTGACTTTATGTTCAGCATTGTCCATTTCTGAGGGCTGCACATTTTCTGTATCTTTTTTGATATCGTCACATGACACCATTCCTACAAAAAATGTCTCACTTAAATCAGTGTCCTCAATCACATTAACTTGTTGCCCTTTCGTTGTTTTTACTTTTGAAAAGCATTGTTTGGCAAAGCGATTCTTTCCATTACACTTTGTGCACATTTTTCCAAACGCTGGGCATTGTCTTAACTGGTGTTTGTAACCACAGCGTTTACAATTAAAGATTTCATCCTCCGATTGCTTTTCATTTCTGTTCTGCCCACGTTTCTTCCCCTTGTAGGACACAGCACCGACAGCAGCATTATCACTCATTACAATTGCATCATTATTGATTTCACTGAAAGTCTTCGCGTGCTTTCGAGCTAGCTCGCTGGCTTGGCATATTTTCACCACATTTTCCAAATTTAGTTCGGTTTCTCTCAACAGACGTTCCCTGACTTTTTTATCATGAATACCAAACACAATCTGGTCATGAATCATGGATGATTTCAGCTCAGAGAAATTACATGTCTGTGCTTTCAGTTTCAGATCAGTTATAAAGCTATCAAAAGTCTCATTTTGTTGCTGTGTCCGAGAACGGAAGATGTATCTTTCATACATCTCATTCTTTTTGGGAGAGCAATGTGCATCAAATTTTTTTTAGCACATCGTCTAATTTTCCTCTGTTCTCCTCTGGATTAAATACAAATGTATTAAATACCTCTATCGCCTGTGGGCCTGCAACCATAAGCAGCAACGCTATCTTCCTTGCGTCTGGCTTCGTACCGAATCCGATGGCTGCAATGTAGAGTTCGAATTGCTGTTTAAAAGTCTGCCAATTGTAGTCGATTTTTTCTGTGAGTTTCAAACGCTCTGGTGGCTTCAAATTCTCCATGTCGCTTTTCACAATTTTCAGCAGATCTTCACCACCCTGGTACCATGTTATGTTCATTAATAAATAGACATTCTTATTATGAACACAGCTAGCTTTTGCTAGTTACTTTATTGAGCACATGTGGACTAGGTACAGTATGTGTAGAGGCTTCCATCTTGACTGTTGCCTTGTGGGTAGCCTAGTGCCTCATGGGTAATGTAGTCTTAAACACATACAGCTGGGTAGCGTAGTCTTAATACATACAGCTATATACAGCTCTACGGCTCCACCTAGTGTCCACTATAGAATGACATGTTATTGATCATTACAGGCAGGTTCGGAACCCACCGTTAATCAAAACAAATTTAACCTCTGACCCGTCTCCAAACCCGCCCTCTGAGCGCTGGCAAAATCGCGGCCAAAGGATCTTAGCTCGGAAAAACAAAATGCAGAATAAGTTTGGGTGGAGCTAAGAAACAACAAGGGGCAGAAAACACTAGTGGGAATGGTTTATAGGCCCCCTAATAGTAGTTGTAGTGTCAGGCAGAGTATAAATCAGGAAATTAGAGATGCATGTAACAGGGGTAATATAGGGACTTGTACTTTCATATAGACTGGGCAAACCAAATTTGCAGTAATAGTGCAGAGGAAGAGTTCATGGAATTCATTCAAGATAGTTTTCTAGATCAGTATGTTGAGGAACGTAATAGGGAATTGATTATTTTAGATCTAGTATTTTGCAATGAAACAGAGTTAATTAATAACCTTGTAGTAAAGGAGCCTCTGCGGAGCAGTGATCAAAATATGATCGAATTTTATGTTGAGTTTGAGAGTGATTTAGTTAAATCTGAAACTAGTGTCCTAAATCTGAACAAAGCAAACTATGTAAGTATGAGAGGCGAGTTGGCTAAGGTAGGTTGGGAAACTAGATTAAAAGATATGACAGTAGAAAATCAATGGCAAACATTTAAAGAAATAATTCACAATGAATATACATTCCCTTAAGGAATAAAAACACCACGGGAAAAATGGTCCACCCATGGCTATCAAGAGAAATTAAAGATAATAGGGAAAATACTAGAATCTATTATTAAGGACGTGGTAACAGGGCACTTAGAAAGTAATAATAGGATTGGGCAGAGTCAGCACGGATTTCTGAAAGGGAAATCATGTTTAACAGCTCTGTTTTTTGAGATTGTAACTGGCAGGATAGATAAGGGGGAACCAGTAGATGAAGTGTGTTTGGATTTTCAGAAGGCATTTGAAAAGGTGCCACACAAGAGGTTATTAAACAAAATTAGGGCTCATGGAATTGGAGGTAATATACCAGCATGGATTGAGGATTAACAGACAGAAAACAGAGTAGGAATAAACGGGACATTTTCGGGTTGCAAGCTGTAACTAGTGGGGTACCACAAGGATCAGTGCTTGGGCCTCAGCTATTTACAATCTATATCAATGATTTGGATGAGGGGACCAAATGTAATATATCCAAGTTTGCTGATGATGCAAAGCTAGGTGGAAATGTAAGTTGTGAGGAGGATGCAAAGAGGCTGCAAGGGGCTATAGACAGGTTAACCGAGTGGGCAAGAACATGGCAAATGGAATATAATGTGGAGAAATGTGAAAAAATAGAAAAGCAGAGTATTTTTTAAATGATGAGAGATTGGGAAATGTTGGTGCTCAGAGGGACCTGGGTGTCCTTGTACACAAATCGCAGATAGTTAATAGGCAGGTACAGCAAGCAATTAGAAAAGCAAATGGTATGTTGGCCTTTATTTCAGAAGGATTTGAGTATAAGAGTAAAGGCATCTTACTGAAAGAAAGAAAGATTTGCATGTATATCGCGCCTTTCACGACCACCGAACGTCTCAAAGCGCTTTACAGCCAATGAAGTACTTTTGAAGTGTAGTCACAGTTGTAATGTGGGATTATACTGCAATTATATAGGGCCTTGGTGAGACCACACCTGGAGTATTGTGTACAGTTTTGGTCTCCTTACCTAAGGAAGGATATACTTACCATAGAGGGAGTGCAACGAAGGTTCGCCAGACTGATTCCTGGGATGGGGAAATTGTCCTATGAGGAGAGAATGAGTAGACTGGGCTTGTATTCTCCAGAGTTTAGAAGAAAGAGAGGTGATCTCATTGAAACATACAAAATTCTTACAGGGCTTGACAAGGTAGATGCAGGGAGAATGTTTCTCCTGGCTGGGGAGTCTAGAACCAGGGGTCACAGTCTCAGAATAAGGGGTCGGCCATTAAGGACTGAGATGAGGAGAAATTTCTTCACTCAGTGGGTGGTGAATCTTTGGAATTCTCTACCCAAGTGCTGTGGATACTCAGTCATTGAGTATATTCAAGACAGAGATGGATAGATTTTTGAATATTAAGGGAATCAAGGGATATGAGGATAGTGCAAGGAAGTGGAGTTGAGGTAGAAGGTCAGCCATGATCTTATTGAATGACGGAGCAGGCTCGAAGGGCCGAATGGCCTACTCCTGCTCCTAGTTCTTATGTTCTTATGTAACCCATCATTAGACCACATGGACATTCAAAATGAACATTGAAGGGAAATTATATCGGGAAATTGGGCAAGGCATTAATTTAAATATTTTTGCATGAATTCTAGGGCCTTAACAAGACTGTGGCATGAAATGCACTAGAGCACTCTAGCACACAAAAAGCTATCATTGGCAGAAGCCATTAGGGAAAAAACATGCCTAGGGCCTGCTTGCTGAACTTTCCAATTCCTCTTGTTATATAGGGAACACCACATAAGTTATGCACTGATTTCCTTGGAAGGTTTATGTTAGAAGTATTAGAAATAAAGTGCAGGAATTACAGGCAGATGTTTCCAAAGAGAATCTTGCTGTAATTGTTATCTCTGTAACTTGGTTGGATAACAGTGATGGATGGGAAGCTCAGGTGAAAAGTTACACAGGATTCCATAAATGTAGGCAGATTTTTGTTCGAATCATTAAGCTGCTTTATTCCACTGTAAGGCAAATGTCTGTGCAATAGTGATAATCAAATTCACTTATTTCAGCCAATATAACGGGCTGAAATTGAGCAAGATAGCAATAGAGAGTGATGTAAAATTTGGGTAGTATGGCCACCACCGCTGTAGGATTTCGCAATAATTTTGAAATTTCCTACAGTTCTGAAGATTAATTTTTGATTAAAAAATACCTGGGTAATATACCTTTAAAAATCCAGTGGATCAAAATAGCCGCCAGACCGCATGGCAAAAGACAAAGGACTTGAGAAGGCAGCTTGTGTGTGTGTGTCTGTGAAAAAGGTGAAGATCAAAGATGGCTGACCAGACTGCCAATCAAAGGCAGTTCAGGGAGTTTCCCCTCCCTGCAAAAACAATCGATGTGTTTACAGAAACTGCTACACAAAGGATTAACCACTTGAGAATGGTTTCAGTCTGACCACAAGGACAATGGCCTAGAAATTCAGTATAGCCACTTTTGGGGTGGTAAAGTCGGGCGGGCGCTAAAGTTTGCGCCCGGCGCAAAGTCGATGGCACTTCGCCGATATTCAGTAGCTTCGCCCTAAGAGGTTGCTTGAGCGCTAAAACTGGCGATGCACGCCTATCTTTAGGCGCTAAGCCGGCGGTGCTGAGGGATAGCGCCGAGGCCGGGCGCAGCGCAGGTGCGGTCATTTCTTGATTGACAGCAGACACCGTGGCGCCGGCCAGCTCTTAAAGGGGGAAGGGTCGACTTGGTCTGCTGCAACGGCCTGCACACTGCAGCCTTCCAGCTAGGCCTGAACACTGCTGGTGAGCAGAAGGAGCCATGGCAACGGTACAGAAGGCCCGTGAGCGTGCCCTGCGCTTCTCAGCCCATGACATGAAGGTGATGGTGAGGGCCTTGGAGAAGAGACAGCACATCTTGTTCCCGGACACTGGCAGGAAGCCTCCCACCAGCGTCTATAGGAAAGCCTGGAGGGAGGTCGCCTGCTGGGTGTCAGCCACTGGCGATGCCCCCAGGGACAATGTCCAATGCCGGAAGAAGTTTAATGACCTGACCAGGATTGTCAGGGTGAGTACCCTTTCCAGTCTCCTCCTCATCCTTGCATGTACACCTGACATGATGGGCAAAGGGACCTGAAAGCCCTAATGGCCAGCCCTCAGCCAGCAGCTATGGGACAGTCATGAACATCAATTGCACATTCTGCACTTTACACCATGGGAGGCAGTGCACACCACATCAGGGCTACACACTGGCCAAGCTATTCCACCATGGGAGGCAGCACACACCACATCAGGGCTACACACTGGCCAAGCTATTCCACCATGGGAGGCAGCGCACACCACATCAGGGCTACACACTGGCCAAGCTATTCCACCATGGGAGGCAGCGCACACCACATCAGGGCTACACACTGGCCAAGCTATTCCACCATGGGAGGCAGCGCACACCACATCAGGGCTACACACCGTACTTACAGGCCGTCCTTTCTCTTGCAGGCAAAACTTGCCAACAACCGAAGGCACCAGGAGCAGACCGGGGGAGGCCGCCCCCAGATCCAGGAGCTCACTCCCCTGGAGGAGCGCGTGAGTCGCCTTATGGGACCCCGGGTGATTGGGCCCGTCGCCTGTGGAGATGCCGACCCTCTTCTGGGCCACAATGGTATGGACATCACCTTTTGGACCTCTCTCGTCGCACTTGCGCATCCGATCTACCTCCTTGGCCATTGTCCGACCAATGCGCTGAATGCCACCAATCATGCCTCCCTCGCTGACGCCCTCTCCTCACTCTAAAGCTACTCTTGTGCCTTCCTGCTTTCAGCTGGTGACGAGGAGCTCCCTGAAGCTGCCAGTGACAGCCCCTCTGAGGAGGAGGAGGAGGAGGAACAGGAAGGCGGACCATCAGGGCAGCAGTCAGGTGCGGCTGCAGATGCCGAAGTAGTGGACACGTCTTCCCTGGAGGAGAGCCTGGAGGAAGTGTCGGAGGGGAGTGTAGCTGCTGGGACCAGTGGCGTCCAGCAACCCAGGAGGGCTGCGGTTGGTCCGCGGCCTTCCCCCCAGAGGGGGGAAGGATCGGAGGGGAGTGCAGTTGCTGGGCCCAGTCGCCGCCGGCAACGTGGCAAGGGTCGGCCAGCTCTGCCCCCTGCTCCCCAACGGGAGAGTCCGGACTCCAGTCCGGTCACGTTCAACTCAGAGGAGGTGCGCCACCTCGATCAAATGGCCCAGGATTCGGATCGCCGGCACACCGAGCTGATGGGGGTAGTGGCACGGATGCCTGAGGCCATCGAGTCCCTGGCTAGTAGTGTGCGCGAGTTCGGGGCCTCACATGCCGCGAGTGGCCGGCTGATCAGTGATGCCGTCCAGACAGTGGCTGCTCTGTTGCGGTCGCAGACCAGGGCAACAGGGGCACTGACTGCTGCCACACGCGCTGCGTCAGCCAGGCATCGCCTGGACACCCGCCGCGCTGCAGCAGCACAGCGGGCTGCCCTTCGGCAGATTGGTGCGCATGCTGCAGTGCGGGCCCGTGCGAGTGCCAGAGTGCCACATCACCAGCCAGGGCCGACCATCCGCCAGATTGCACACATTCCTCCAGCCGTCACCGCCACTCCCCCAGTGGCGCCTCAACGGCAAGCGGCTGCGAATGATGTTGGCCAGGCACAGCTGCGCCAATCACCAGCTGGCCCCTCGAGGGGCAAACCCCGTCTAGGCCGCCCCCCAAGGGCATCTGCCGGAAGGACATCTAACCCTCAGGAGCCTTTCCCCAGCCTCGCAGCAGCCACTGGGCAGAGCTTGCGGAGGAGCAGCAGGCCGGGCAGGGGCCCCAAAAGGCTCGACAAGGTCTCGCCCTCGCGGCCCAAGAAGTAGACGGTGTGGCCAAGTGTTATTTTATATGGCGATGCCTATGTTTCTTTTGGGGATGGTTGTTTTGTTTCTGGGGATGTTTTTTGGGTTAAGGCCGAGGATGAAGGCCATTTTTGAACAAATGTTCAGTTATTCCTCCCCAGGTTGTGGGAGTGAGTCATTTGATGTACTGTTTTTTGGGGCCGTTTAATGTTTCTGGGTTTCATGTGTGAAGGGGGTTCATTGGTGTAAAATAAAGATTTCTCTTTATTCAGAGAGTGTCCATGTTTGTTGCTGTAAGTGTTTGTTGCCTTCGCCGGCTGAGGGCTTGCGGAGCGGCTGCGTTCATGTTCCTTCATGGCCACAAGGCATTCCCTGACAGGGGGCTTAGAAGTGACGTTCAATAAGCCGCCGACGGACGGCCCTTGGACCTTCTCGCTCCCTCCTGGGATGGTACTCCTCCTCCTCCTGCTCCTCCTCCTCATGCTCCTCCTGCTCCTCCTCCTGAGGTGGTGGTCCAACGTGAGGTGGCAGTGCCTGAGTCCTGCGGAGAGCCAGGTTGTGCAGCATGCAGCAAACAACGACGAATTGGGACACTCGGTCCGGCGAATACTGCAGAGATCCGCCGGAACGATCCAGGCAGCGGAACCGCTGCTTGAGGACGCCAATTGTTTGCTCGATTATGTTCCTGCTCACTTGATGACTCTCGTTGTATGCCTCTTCAGCAGGGGTCCTGGGCGCGCGGAGTGGGGTCATGAGCCAGGTACACAAAGGATAGCCTTTGTCCCCGAGAAGCCATCCTCTTGGGGGAGGCTGTGCCTCGAACATGTCACGCACAGTTGTCTGCCGCAGGATAAAGGCATCGTGGCTGCTGCCTGGAAAGCGGGCATTGACAGCTAGGATGCGCTGCTTGTGGTCACACACCAGCTGTACATTGAGGGAATGGTAGCCCTTCCGGTTGCGGTAATCCTCGGCATGCTCCACAGGTGCCCGCAAAGCCACATGCGTACAGTCAATGGCGCCCTGCACCAAGGGGAAGGCCGCGAATCTTGCAAATCCCAGTGCACGCTGATGCTGCCTCTCCAGGGCCATGGGGAAGGAGATGAATTGGCGTCTCCTTCTGAAAAGGGCATCGGTCACCTGGCGGATGCAGCAATGCACGGCAAACTGGGATATGTTAGCAATGTCCCCAGCAGCGGATTGGAAGGAGCCGGTGGCATAGAAGTTCAAGGCCACCGTCACCTTCGCCTCCACCGACAGAGACGTCCTGCTCCTGAGCTTTGGACGCAGATCTCTGCGAAGCAGATGGCAGATCTCTCCAACCACCTCCTTTCGGAATCTCAGCCTTTTTACACATCGCGCGCTACTCATGTTGAGGTAGGTGCGCTGCTGGCGGTATGCCCTGACTGGGTAAGGCCTATGTTGCTGACGCCTGTTGCCCCCTCTGCGTCTAGCCAAGGCTGCCCCTCTCACACCGCGTCTGCGAGCCCTACGGACATGACGCTGAAACTCAGCGTTGGCACCCCATGCAGCCCCCATAATATGCTGCCAAACAGTCAAATATACAAGAGGCCACTTGCAACGCTCTGGCCTGAAGCCAAAAATACCTGAGCTAGTGTTGGCCCAAACCAGAAAGCTGTCTTCCTTGGTCTCTCTCCAGAAATCCATTGCACAAGAGTGTTTGCTGCAAAATGCCTGCCCTTTATAGTGCAGGGTAAGTGCCCTTTAATTTACGCTCCCTGGGTCCCGCGTCGGCTCTGTTGCGTTCCACTAAACAAGCATGCGGGCTGCCGGCCGCACAATGGGGCGGTCCCACTGAAGTTCTGGATCGGGGCGCGCAAAGGGCGTTGCACGAGGATATGACGTCATTTTCTGCGCACGCAGGTGAGCGCGCGGTAAACTTTGCGCCGGCGCTAAATGTCTACTTAATTTGGGGTGAGGCGCAGATCGCACTGCGCCCGGACACTACACGCATAGCGCCCGATATTCACTTCTCTTAAGGCGCTAACGGCTGGCGCAAGCAACTGAATTTCTAGGCCAATGACTTTTTGTTTACAATAACTTCAAGGCTATTTACTCAAGCAACCAAGGAAATGGACACATTTCAAACCACTGCAGCTTTATTCGAAAGCCCATCACAGACAATGGATACATTTAAACTGCAACTTTATTCAAAGCCATCACAGACAATGAGGACACATTTAAACTGGAAACAGTTTAAACGAATGGGTGATTCATCCAAAGCCATTACAAGACAATGGGGCAGTTTGGATCCCTTTTGTTTAGCCCAGATACATCCGGATCTGGGCGGGAACATTTCAGCCCCAAATTGGGGTATAAAAGATAGCTTCTCAGAAGCCATCTCTCCCTCTGGCCTCGCCTCTGTGCCGTCTACAATGTGGGAGTCTGCCTGAAGAAGTGGAACACCAGCAATTTACTTTTAAAATACTGGGGTGTTTTTACTTCAGGGCAGTGAAGATCAAAGATTGCAGGGCACGGAGAAGGCATTTTCATTGGTGAGCATATATTTTTCTGGCCCTTTACAAGGCAACTTAGAATAGGTATGGGGTGGGAATTAAGTGGGAATTTTGTTAGAACTGTGCTTTTAGTCGATCTTCCCTCGTTGTGTCCATTCTCTCCTCCCCTATTTAAGTAACAGTGTTGCACTAGCAGATAAGGCTGTAGTGAACACTGAGAGTAGCTGTACTAAAGTGTTGTTTTAAGTAAAAGCCACTAAGCAAAGGTGCTGTAGTGAGCAAGGTGTTTCTATATTTAAAACTGTATTAAAAAGGGTTGTTGCACTGAGCAGAGAAGTGCTCCAGTGGACACTGAGTAGCTGTATTTAAAAGTGCTGTATATTTTAATAAAGGAGTGTTGCACTGAGCAAAGAGCGCTCTAGTGGAAACTGAGTGTACTGCGTTAAGCAAAAGTGCTGTACCAGGCATAGCTGTGCTGTATCGATTTTTAAGTGGTTTCTTTCTTTTTGTTTCAATAAATACTGGTCTGTTTTGCACCCAAACCACGAGTCATGTTTTTTTTCTGTCCACATCGCTACCGAATAAGTCCGGCGGTCAGAACCAGGAATAGGGGAGCGCTTCAAAACCGCATGGGGTTCCCTGGAGGAGCTCAGAGGCTTCTGACTGGCCAGAGACAAATAACCCCAACCCCGCTAGCGTGTGCTAATTCCTTACACCACTTCACCACCTTGACTGGGATATCCCTCCCCATATTTGACATTGGCTGCTCCATCCCTGTCCATCATATGGAAGTATTAGTGGTGGAGGGTATCAGGGCTCAGCTCCCTGGTGCACTTTCCTCCTATCTGCCCCACTTATCACCAATTCCTGGGACCATCAATACATAAGGTGGCAGCAGGTCACTCCAGTAGAGCCCTTGTAGCAGCTTCCTCTCCCTTCTATTTGGGCCGGGCACTTGGCTGCATTAGGCTTCGTTCTTGGCCAAGGCCTTGTGTAGAATCCTTGATGGACCCTTCAAGGTCAGCCTCTTCTGATGATGCAGTGGTGTCCCTACTGCAGGACTATCGGGATTCTCCTCATCGCACTGGTGGGCAAACATTCGTGCCACAGAATTGCCAGGCAATGACTATCTCCAACAAGCGAGAGTCTAACCACCTCCCCTTGACATTCAATGGCATTACCATCGCTGAATCCCCCACCATCAACATTCTGGGAGTCACCATTAACCAGAAGCTTAACTGGAGCAGGCACATAAATACTGTGGCAACACCAGCCGGACAGAGGCGAGGTATTCTGCGGCGAGTCTCTCACCTCCTGACTCCCCAAAGCCTTTCCACCATCTACAAGGCACAAGTAAGGAATGTAATGGAATACTCTCCACTTGCCTGGATGAGTGCAGCTCCAACAACACTCAAGAAGCTTGACACCATCCAGGACAAAGCAGCCCGCTTGATCGGCACCCCATCCACCACATTAAACATTCACACCCTCCACCACCAGCGTACCGTGGCTGCAGTGTATACCATCTACAAGATGCACTGCAGCAACTCGCCAAGGAAGTGGAGTTGAGGTAGAAGGTCAGCCTAGAAGGACAAGGACAGCAGGCGCATGGGAACACTTCCACTTCCACGATCCCCTCCAAGTCACACACCATCCTGACTTAGAAGTATATCGCCGATCCTTCATCGCCGCTGGGTCAAAATCCTGGAACTCCCTCCCTAACAGCACTGTGGGAGTACCTTCACCACACGGACTGCAGCGGTTCAAGAAGGTGGCTCACCACCACCTTCTCAAGGACAACTAGGGATGGGCAATAAATGCTGGCCTTGCGAGCAACGACCACATCCCATAAACAAATTTTTAAAAATCCCACCAGGAGCCTGCTGTTCATGACAAATGACCCCCAACTCAGGGAAATGGTCCCAGGCTGGGGAAAGTTTGAAGGGGTGGGTGCATGTCTCACCCTGCCAGAACTCCAATTTGTCTTCACGTAATGATATAAAAGTAATGAAGACACAGTGCAATCTCACTTTGAAGGCTCATCTTACTTAACTGAAACAATATAAAATAAACCCTCTGCATTCTTTCCTAAAGTTTGGGGCAGCACCTCCTCTCTGTGCCCTTCTTCTGCTTAAACTGCCTGTTTCCAAAAGCCTGACTGCCATTTTAGATGTATAAGATTTCTGCAGTTCCCATGGATTGGAGGGTAGCTAATGTAACCCCACTATTTAAAATAGGTGGTAGAGAAAAAATGGGGAATTATAGACCGGTAAGCCTGACATTGGTAGTGGGGAAAATGCTAGAGTCCATTATAAAAGATGTAATAGCAGAGCACTTGGAAAACAGTGACAGGATCGGACAAAGTCAACATGGATTTACAAAAGGTAAATCATGCTTGACTAATCTACTGGAATTTTTTGAGGATGTAACTGGTAGAATAGATAATGGAGAACCAGTGGATGTGGTGTATTTGGACTTTCAGAAGGCTTTCGGTAAGGTCCCGCATAAGAGACTAGCGTGCAAAGTTAAAGCACATGGGATTGGGGATAAGGTACTGACTTGGATAGAAAACTGGTTGGCAGACAGGAAGCAAAGAGTTGGAATAAAAGGGTCTTTTTCCGAGTGGAAGGCAATGACTAGTGGGGCACCGCAGGGATCAGTGCTAGGCCCCCAGTTATTCACAATATTTATTAATGATCTAGACAAGGGAACTAGATGTAATATCTCCAAGTTTTCAGATGACACAAAGCTGGGTGGGCGTGTGTGCTGTGAGGAGGATGCAGAGAAACTCCAGTATGATTTGAACAGGTTGGGTGATTGGGCAGATGCATGGCAGATGCAGTATAATGTGGATAAATGCGAGGTTATCCACTTTGGTGGCAAAAACAGGAAGGCAGATTATTATCTGAATGGCAATAGATTGAGAAAAGGGGAAGTGCAATGAGACCTGGGTGTCCTTGTGCACCAGTCGCTGAAGGTAAACATGCTGGTGCAGCAGGCGGTTAAGAAGGCAAATGGTATGCTGGCCTTCATAGGGAGAAGATTCGAGTACAGGAGCAAGGATGTCTTGCTGCAGTTGTACAGGGCCTTGGTGAGACCACACCTTGGCCTAGAAATTCAGTAAGGCGCTGCAAGCTTTGCGCCCAGTTACCGCCTAAAGAGGGCTTCTGCGCAAGTAGAGGAGGTTGCGCTGATATTGAGCTCGGCGGTAATGGCGGCGGTAGCCGGTAGCGCTGCGCCGGCACCGATGACGTCATCGGTGTGCGCAGTGCCCCGTTTCCGCCCCGATGCCGGCCCGACGTCCATATTCAGTTGCCGCCGCCTCCTCCGTGGCGGCCGCCACTAACATCCGGAGACCAGGGCCTTACTGCAGCCTTAGTGGGGCGCATAAAGGTGGAGGTGCGGCCGGCTGCTTTTTCGGCGGCCGCCTGCCCGCACCTCCTTCCCCGGCCTCCTCCACCACCCCCCCCCGTGGCATTGCCGGCTGCTTTCCGCGAACCCGGCACTTCTCCGTGGTGCCGGGCTCATTTGCCGGCACAATCCAGCGGCGATCTCCCCGTTGCAGGCACCTCCACCTTAAGAGAAGGAGGAGGCCTGCAGTACCGCAGCCTGCCGCACCGCATCGGGTGGCGCAGCGGCACCTCGAGCGCTGAAATTCAGTTTCAGCGCCCCAAGCGGGGGCGGGCACACCCTGGAATAGCGCCCGGTTCCGACTTGGGGCGAAAAAAGTGAATATCTGACGGTCGCAAATGGCTCCGCGCCCAGCGCTAACTTTTCGGCGCTAGCCAGCTGGCGGGGCCATAGTGAATTTTTAGGCCCTTGAGTATTGTGTGTAGTTTTGGTCGCCTTAACTGAGGAAGGATGTTCTTGCCATGGAGGGAGTGCAGCGAAGATTCACCAGACTCATACCTGGGATGGCAGAAACATAGAAACATAGAAGATAGGAGCAGGAGTAGGCCATTCGGCCCCTCGAACCTGCTCCACCATTCAATGCGATCATGGCTGATCATTCAAATTCAGTACCCGGTCCCTGCTTTCTCCCCACATCCCTCGATCCCTTTAGCCTTGAGAAATATATCCAACTCCTTCTTGAATATATCTAATGAATTAGCCTCTACTGCCTTCTGTGGTAGAGAATTCCACAGGTTCACCACTCTCTGGCTGAAGAAATTCCTCCTCGTTTCTGTCCTAAATGGCTTACTCCTTATGCTTAGACTGTGACCCCTGGTTCTGGACTCCCCGACCATCGGGAACATTCTTCCTGCATCTAGTCTGTCCAGTCCTGTCAGAATTTTATAAGTTTCAATGAGAACCCTCTCATTCTTCTAAACTCCAGCGAGTATAAGCCCAATCGACCCAATCTCTCCTCATACGTCATTCCTGCCATCCCAGGTATCAGCCTGGTGAATCTTCGCTGAACTCCCTCCATGGCAAGAACATCCTTCCTCAGATAAGGTGACCAAAACTGCACACAATACTCGAGATGTGGTCTCACCAAGGCCCTGTACAACTGCAGCAAGACATCCTTGTTCCTGTACTCAAACCTTCTCGCTACGAAGGCCAACATACCATTTGCCTTCTTAACCGCCTGCTGCACCTGCATGCTTACCTTCAGCAAATTGTGCACAAGGACACCCAGGTCTCGTTGCATTTCCCCTTTTCCCAATCTATTGCCGTTCAGATAATAATCTGTCTTCCTGTTTTTGCCACCAAAGTGGATAACCTCACATTTATCCACGTTATATTGCTTCTGCCATGCTTCTGCCCAATCACCCAACCTGTCCAAATCATCCTGGAGTTTCTCGGCATCCTCCTCACAGCACACACGCCCACCCAGCTTTGTGTCGTCTGCAAACTTGGAGATATTACATCTAGTTCCCTTGTCTAGATCATTAATATATATTGTGAATAGCTGGGGTCCAAGGACCGATCCCTGCGGTACCCCACTAGTCACTGCCTGCCACTCGGAGAAAGACCCGTTTATTCCAACTCTTTGCTTTCTGTCTGCCAACCAGTTCTCTATCCAAGTCAATACCTTACCCCCAATCCCATGTGCCTTAACTTTACACGCTAATCTCTTACGTGTGACCTTATCGAAAGCCTTTTGAAAGTCCAAATACACCACATCCACTGGTTCTCCCTTATCTATTTTACCAGTTACATCCTCAAAAAATTCCAGTTGATTAGTCAAGCACTGTAGTGTATGTAACCTGTACCACCTTAAGAGGATACCTTAAGGTGATGGACTACTTTTTGATGGCTCCTGTACATTGTAGTACCGGTGGTGACCACACCGGTATATAAACCCTGTGGAGCAAAGTGTATTCCAGTTCAGCCCTGACCCTCAGTTACTAAAGACCTGTTTAAGTATTTCTGTAGTCTGTGTCCAGTTATTCAGCATAACTACATTTGAAAGCACAGGCTCAACAGTGGCGACGAGTCTGATCTTACCTAGTGGCAGTTGCATCAAAGGAAGCTTCGCCTCTGAAACGGGCGTCGAACAAGGACATCCACCCTCAACATCCTGCTGGGCACTGCATAGCATGGGAGGCAATCGGGAACCCGGGTTGGGTTCTGGCCACAAAGTCTAACATCACTGAACATCCCTTCGACGACAGCGGCGGGTAAGCCCGATCGAGCGGCACGGGGGTAAGTCGGCCGAGTTGTCAGTAAGAGAAGGGGAGGGAAACGACGAAAAGGGCGGAGAACACGACCGCAGCTGGTGTCAGGGGCCGGACTGCAATCGGGGCAGAGACGCGCAGCAGCCAGAAAAGCGTTTATGTCCACAAGGACCGCGGGAGCGGCGGGGAACAAGAGCAGCAGCGTCGGGGAAAATAAAGGACCGCTGGGAGGCGAGAACGGCAACAGCGCAGTAATCGCCATTTTTAGTCGGCGGGGGAAGAAGACAAGCGCAGGAAAAGCCGCCAAGTGCGGGAAGCCGCCATTTTGAAAAATAAAATAAAATAATAATCATAATCCGAAGGAAAGGAAACTCAACAAGGATGCCAAAAACGGGTATCATCACTGCTTTTGATAGCGATGTGGAAGATTGGGCCACTTATGTGGAACACGTTGAAGTTTACTGTACAGCGAATGAGGTACCGGTGGATAAGAAAGCACTAACCCTATTAAATTTGATGGGTGCGAAGACGTACGGGTTATTAAGGAACATTGTAACACCAGATAAACCGATAGGAAAGAGTTTCGCGGATATTGTTACTATCCTGCAAGAGCATTTAAACCCCACGCCACTGCTGATAGCGGAACTATTTAAATTCTACAAAAGAATTCAACTTAAAGAGGAAAGCAACGCTGAATTCTTAATCGAACTGCGCAAGTTATCAAAGTACTGTCAGTTCAGTACAGGACTAGCAGACGCACTGAGAGATAAGTTTGTGTGTGGGCTCCTAAGGGAAGGAACCGAGAAGCGACTGCTAGAGGAAAAGGATCTTACGCTGGACAAAGCTTTCAGCATTGCAGCATCGCACGAGGCAGCAGCACGAGGCACTGCAGAAATGCAGCAAAGGCCATTGGAATTCAGCACCAATGAAATGGCATTGGGCGCAGTAAAGTGCTATCGTTGCAGAAGGACAACGCATGACCAGAACCAGTGCTGGTTCAAAGATAAAGAATGCAGGCAATGTGGCAAACTTGGTCACATAGCGAGAGTATGCCGGTCAGGAAAGAAGACCAGCAGCAAAAAGTCGCCGCAGGAGAAGTACAAAAAAGTACACAAGGTGACAGAGAACAGTTCGGATGAACAGAAGACGGATTCAGACTCCAGCAGTAAGGAACTGGGTTGTCTAAAAATACATAATGTGGGTAACACAGCAGACCACCAAACTATTTGGGTCATGCTTCGGATAGCAGGAGTCCAAGTGAAGATGGAATTGGACACTGGATCGGCATTGATGGTCATGAATAAGCAAGATTACAAAAGGTTATTCTCACACATTCCCCTGAGGGATACGGAGATTGTATTGAAAACATACACGGGGCAAAGAGTATACCCCATCGGAAAGATAAAGGTAAATGTGGTCTACAATGGTAAAGAAAGTCAGGAAATGGACTTGTATGTGTTACCTGATGGAGGTCCGCCACTACTGGGACGGGAATGGATCCGGAGAATAAATGTGGACTGGCATTCCATACAAGCACTAACTGTAGATTCCTGTAAAGAGGACGACGTCAAGCCTAAACGACTGTCCAAAATATTGGACGATGCTAAGGAGGTGTTCCAACAGGGACTGGAAACACTGAAAGGAATTACGGCAAACATCAAGGTTGAAGAACATGCAAACCCAAAATTTTTTAAAGCCAGACCGGTACTTTATGCGATACGACCTGCTGTGGAAGCAGAGCTGGAAGGGCTAGAATGTTCAGGAGTACTGTCAAAGGTGGACTGGAGTGAATGGGCCACACCCATTTTTCCCGTCATGAAGCGTTCGTTGAGCAACAAGCCGGGGGAACCTGGGAAGGTTCGCATCTGTGGCGATTTCAAGATCACTGTTAATCCGGTTCTTCACACGGTGCAATATCCGCTTCCGCGGATTGAAGATATCTTCGCTTCGCTGTCTGGCGGGAAACACTTCACCAAGATAGACCTGGCGCAGGCGTACCTACAGATGGAAGTTGATGAAGCGTCACGCCAGTATCTCACGATCAACACACATAAGGGCTTATATCGGTATAATAGACTGGTTTTTGGAGTGGCATCGGCTCCAGCGATTTGGCAAAGGGCCATGGAGCAGGTATTGCAGGGAATTCCAGGCACATAATGCTACCTGGACGACATTCTGATTACAGGAGATGATGATAAGGAGCACCTCGCGAATTTGGAGCAGGTGCTCACCAGATTGAAAGAATATGGACTCAGAGTTAATTGCCAGAAATGTGAGTTCTTTCAAAAGCGAATCTCGTACTGCAGCCACGTCATTGACCAGGAGGGGCTCCATAAGTCACCTGACAAGATCGAAGCTGTTGTGAAAGCTCCCGCTCCGGAAAATGTATCCCAGTTGAGGTCGTTCCTTGGGTTGGTTAACTATTACCACAAGTTTCTTCCAAATTTATCCACGGTGTTACACCCGCTGAACACTCTTTTGCAAATGGGAGTACCATGGAAGTGGAGCGAGGATTGTAAGCGGGCTTTTCAAAAAAGCAAGGCACTGATCACCTCTAAGGAAGTGTTGGCTCACTTTAACCCAACGCTGCCTATTCGCTTAGCTTGTGATGCTTCTCCATATGGTATCGGGGCAGTGCTCTCCCATAAGTTGCCAAATGGCTTGGAAAGGCCAGTCGCGTTCGCATCCAGATCATTGACCTCCGCAGAGCGCAACTATGCTCAGATAGATAGGGAGGCTCTCAGCCTCGTGTGGGGAGTTAAGAAATTTAACCATTACCTGCAAGGCCAAAAGTTTACACTGCTAACAGACCACCAGCCGTTGGTTTCCATTTTTAACCCTAAGAAGGGTGTTCCGGTTATGACGGCGCAGAGGCTTCAGAGATGGTCCCTTTTCCTAGGGGCACATCAATATGATATCGAATTCAAAGGTACAAAGCAACATGGTAATGCTGATGGGCTGTCGCGCCTGCCACTACCTACAGTGGAAGAGGCACCGGCAGTTGACCCTGTTGAGATATTTCACTCGACCATCATCGAATGCTTACCAGTCACCAATGCGAGTATTGAGAGAGAGACCCGAAATGACCCGACACTGTCTCGGGTCTACGATTTGACAGTGAAGGGATGGCCAGCACATGGCGACCCACTGTTACCAGCATTCTCAGCCAGACGAGAACAGCTGTCCGTCTGTCAAGGAACATTGATGTATGGAACAAGGGTGATTATTCCTCCTAAATTAAGGGAGAGAGTTCTGAAGGAACTGCATGAAGGTCATCTGGGGAGAGTCAAGATGAAAAGCCTTGCTAGGGCTTATGTGTGGTGGCCAGGTATCGACAAACAAATAGAGGATCTGACTAAAAGCTGCTCAGGGTGCCAAAAAGTTCAAAACGTACCTCCAATTGCACCGCTGCATCCGTGGGAATGGTCTTCAACCCCATGACAACGTGTGCATATCGACTTTGCAGGTCCATTCATGGATTCCATGTTTTTGATAGCGGTAGACGCACATTCTAAATGGCCAGAAGTGATTAAGATGTCGACCACTACCTCTGAAAAGACGATCGCAGTTCTAAGAACCATATTTGCAAGGAATGGGTTGCCGGAACAAATATGTTCAGACAACGGACCACAGCTCGTGTCAGAAGAATTCCAGAAATTCATGAAAAAGAATGGGGTGAAACACTATACATCTGCCCCATATCATCCGGCTACCAATGGGTTGGCCGAGAGATTTGTACAAACGTTCAAAAAGGCGATAAAGGCCATGAGCGAAGACCATATTCCACTACAACACAAGGTGGACAATTTCCTGATGGCATATCGAAATGCCACGCATGCAGTGACAAATCAAAGCCCTGCCATAATGTTCTATAACAGGAGGTTGTGGTCCCGGTTGGATTTGTTAAAACCCAATGTGCGTAGGGAAGTCGAAAACAAGCAATTCCAGCACGTAAATAACAAGGCCACTCGGAGTTTCGAAATAGGACAACCAGTGTTGGCCAGGGACTATAGGAATAATAAATGGCAATCCGGAACAATTCGTGCCCGACAAGGACCCTTGATGTACACGGTAGACGTTGGAGAGAACGTAATACGACGTCATGCTGACCAACTTGTGGAATCGAGAACAAGGGTCGACCCCATGTCTACGGCAGAGACACCAGTTGAAGAAGTTATTGAGCCTGTAGCATCTACCTCAGGCTCGAACGTACATGATGATGTTCAATCCATAGGAGATCAAATGGATGAGTCACCCCAGCAACGAGAACCAGAGACCCCTGAAAGGCGTTATCCGGCCCGGATCAGGAGGCCTCCTCAGAGACTGAATCTTTGAACAGTTTTGTGTGAAAGTTGTATATATGTTATCCATGTAATGTTTAAATTGGGGTGTACACTGTTAAGCTAAAAGGGGAGGAATTGTAGTGTATGTAACCTGTACCACCTTAAGAGGATACCTTAAGGTGATGGACTACTTTTTGATGGCTCCTGTACATTGTAGTACCGGTGGTGACCGGTATATAAACCCTGTGGAGCAAAGTGTATTCCAGTTCAGCCCTGACCCTCAGTTACTAAAGACCTGTTTAAGTATTTCTGTAGTCTGTGTCCAGTTATTCAGCATAACTACATTTGAAAGCACAGACTCAACAAGCACGATTTACCTTTTGTAAATCCATGTTGACTTTGTCCAATCCTGTCACTGTTTTCCAAGTGCTCTGCTATTACATCTTTTATAATGGACTCTAGCATTTTCCCCACTACCGATGTCAGGCTTACCGGTGTGTAATTCCCCGTTTTCTCACTACCACCTTTTTTGAACAGTGGGGTAACATTAGCTACCCTCCAATCCATGGGTACTGTTCCAGATTCCATCGCATGTTGGGAGATGATCAGCAATGCATCTACTATTTCTAGGGCCACTTCCTTAAGTACCCTAGGATGTAGATTATCAGGCCCTGGGGATTTATCGGCCTTCAATCCCGTCAATTTCCCTAACACCATTTCCCTACAAATACTGATTTATTTCAGTTCCTCCCTTTCATCAGACCCTATGTTCCCCGACATCTCTGGGAGGTTATTTGTGTCCTCCTTTGTGAAGACAGAACCAAAATATGTATTTAATTGGTCTGTCATTTCTTTGTTCCAGGAATGACGTATGAAGAGAGATTGGGTCGATTAGGCTTATATTCACTAGAGTTTAGAAGAATGAGAGGGGATTTCATTGAAACTTATAAAATTCTAACAGGACTAGACAGACTAGATGCAGGAAGGCTGTTCCCGATGGTGGGAGAGTCCAGAACCAGGGGTCACAGTCTAAAGATAAGGGGTAAGCCATTTAGGACTGAGATAAGGAGGAATTTCTTCACCCAGAGAGTGGTGAACCTGTGGAATTCTCTACCACAGAAGACAGTTGAGGCCAATTCATTAAATATATTCAAGAAGGAGTTAGATATATTTCTTAAGGCTTAGGGGATCAAAGGATATGGGGAGAAAGCAGGGACAGGGTACTGAATTTGGATGATTAGCCATGATCGCATTGAATGGTGGAGCAGGCTCGAGGGGCCTCCTGCTCCTATCTTCTATGTTTCTATGTTCCTCACTGTTAACATGTGAGTGCAAGATCAAAACTCTCCCAATACAAGCTATTGAATTTAGCAGATTAACCACCTTTTTTTTTACTTTGGATTCACAGCCCAGCTGACCAAGTCTGTTCTCGGTGTCATATTTGATCACGAATTGAACTTCCTACCTCATATCCGTTCTATCACTAAGACTGCCTATTTCCACCTTCGTAATATCACCCGGCTCCGCCCTTACCTCAGTTTATCTGCTGCTGAAACCCTCATCCATGCCTTTATCACCTCAAGACTTCACTATTCCAATGCACTTCTGGCCAACCTCCCTAGTTCTATACTTCATAAACTTGAGATCATCCAAAACTCTGCCGCCCATGTGCTAACTCGTACCAAATCCTGCTCACTCATCTGCCTTGTGCTTGAGCTACATTGGCTCCTGGTTAAGCAATGCCTCAACTTTAAAATTCTCATCCTTGTTTTCAAATCCCTCGCCTCTCCTTATCTCTGTAATCTCCTACAGCCCTAAAATCCCCTAGATCTCTGCGCTCCGCCTATTCTGGCCTTTTGAACAGCCCTGATTTTAAATGCTCCACCATTGGCGGTCGTGCCTTCAGCTGCCTGGGTCCTAAGCTCTGGAATTCCCTCCCTAAATCTCTCCGCCTCTCCACTTTTCTTTCCTCCTTTAAGATGCTCCTTAAAACCTACCTCTTCGACCAAGCTTTTGGTCATCTGCCCTAACATCTCCTTATATGGCACAGTGTCAAATTTTGATTGTGTTTTTTGATAACACTCCTGTGAAGCGTCTTGGGATGTTTTATTATATTAAAGGCGCTATATGTTGTTGTTGTAACAAAGGAACTGGCGCTGTTCATGCGCATGGGTTAATTTTGACACTTGGGTGGTGACCGGTGAAGCACACTATCGGCCGCCCGTTTTAGCTGCGAAGAGGATAATATGATTTGAAATTCGCAGGCGAGTTACAGGCGCCAAACAGGGGTCCTGATGCAGCTTGCCATTCTTTGGCCTGGCAGTCGGCTGGGACACCAATGGGCAGATGCCCACACGTAGGTGCTTGGAAGGCGGGGGGCGGGGGAGGGAGATGCGATGCTGAGGTTGGACTGGCAGCAGCCCCTGGTACTGTTGTGGAGCCAGTAAGAGCACACCACAAAAAACTCTTTTTTTACTGTTTCCTGTTCGGCACACCAGTACACATGGGCGGAACGTTTGCGTCGCAAACTCTGCCCATGTGTGTGATAAAATTGCGGTCGGGGTCCCAACTATTTCATTAGGGCCCCAATTTGCGTGGGACGAGGCCTACCGCTTGTTTCAGGCAGACACATTGGCCGGCCAGCGATAGGCCTCTGTGAACATTACAGCGGGCGAATGGTGAAATTAGCAGGTCAGTAAGGCTACTGACTCCATTCTTAGGTTCCAAGTGAAAATTGGCCCCACTGTGTTCTCCTGCACCTATTAACTAGCATTATATTGCTTTGGGCAGAAGTATTATAGGTCAAAGCAAACCAAGCGTCTTGTTTCTTAGAGTCCTGTCTCAGTGAATGACTGCTGTTGTCGGCTCTGCCTGTCATTATCTTGACAACTTTTAGTCTTGGCCACTGAGTAGGTTTAACAATGTTAGGTTAAACTCTGTGAACAAGCATATTTTAGAGTGGAACGCTTTATCTTTCCCTTAGTGGAACTGCAGTTGTAGTGAAGATACTATTAATGTGGTACTGAGGGTGATGTTTAAGCAACTGGGGGTGGGGAAATGACATTACATGCGCCTCTATTCTAAGCCAGCAGCACAACTACTGTGGATGTGGTGCATTAACATTACACCACCATTCACTGTGCAAAATTCAAAACCAATTAATGTACCCCAGTGGGGCAGAGTTCCATGCGGCCCACATAGATTTTGTAGCAGTTGCTTTTTCTGTTTTGTTCCACAACTAGGGAGGCCCGTTAAATTTCCTGCGCCATATTAGATCATTTCTTGCCTGCTGCTCTATCGTAATTTCCACAGGTGCTATGTGGAAATAAGGTAATGAATAGTAATTCAGCCACGCCAGGCTGTGCTTCAGGCCACATTTAGCCTGCACAGCACTCCAAATCGTGACTGGTATTAGCATTCGGTTTGATGTGAGCAGCCCAATAAAGCCTTACCTGCTATTTCTGTCACTTGTACTTCGCCACACATTTGAGCTCATTGATTTGATTGAAAGTGGCAAATCAGGCAGAGTCGTAGCTTGCCACTGGAAAAGGAAACATGCTCAGAATGAGGAATCAGCAACAGGAAAGAAATTAATCTGAAGCAATAAAATTTTGTTAACAGATAATGACATGTTTAAAATTAACTTATGCTCAACCTATTTATTACTGCCTTGTGAATATATTTCCAGACACCAAAACAGCCTTAGCTAAAATGAGTGTGTGCTAGTGCCAGATCCTGAAATGCGGTGTAAGACTTGTAGCAAAGATACATTTTATGCTTGTTCAACCAGATATGCTAGCTTTTAGCAGCAATCATGGAATGAAACGGAACACACTTAATAGTTCTGTTTGTCTATAAGTTGCATCCTGAATGTATATTAGATCATCTGTTGATGACTATTGGTTTATTGCCAGTGGTCAGATCCACAAAAGTGTATTTAGAATGATTTTGCTGAAGTGTAACTTATTGGCCTGGATTGTTTTGATGGTGATAGAGTTTAGCTTAATTTTCCCACAGTCGGATTTTTTTTTTGGCAGGCAGGAGTTAAATCTATAGTAAGGTGTATAATCCAAGAATGCTAAAAGCATTGAAATAAGACGCGGGAACTGGAGGCTCTTGTGGGAGGAAGGGACGATAATATAGTGGGGATATCAGAAACACAGCTAAAGCCAGAAGAGGAAATGAATTTAAGATTCATGGGCATAGAGTGTTCACAAAAGACAGGGTGAACAGAAGGGAGGTGGTGCAGTCCTCTATGTCAGACATACTTGGGAGGTAAAAGAAGTTAATCCTAGGTAAGATAATACAGGTTGACTATCCCTTATCCGAAAACCTTGGGACCAGCTGTGTTTCGGTTTTCAGAAATTTTCGGATTTCAGAAGGTATTATTTCAGACTGGGAAACTCTGAACATTAAATTAATTTGGTAATTAGTATTTGTATTTAATATAAATTTTAAAAGTTCAGGCTACCTCTTGCGACTGTTGCGTGTCTCATTCCCCTTCCTGCTTCTCTGTGCTGCCGCTCCCAGTCTGTTTACAGCTCCCCCTGCTCCGTATCTGAATTCCTTGACTTAGCGGGGGTCTGGGGCTCGACTGCCGCCGCCAGTTGTGGGAAAGTCGGATATCGGCTGACTCCTACGCTAAGCTGGCCCGCAAATCAGGTCAGAAAAGCATCGGCCGCGTCGGATCATGTTTGGCGCCAGTCGGGTTATGTCGTGCGCACGACTTACGCTCCACAAAAAAACTTTCGGTTTTCAGAGGTTTTCAGTTTTCAGAAGTGCGGATAAAGGATAGTCTACCTGTATTTCAATATCTCTAATGTGAAAAAATCCAAGCTAACATCAGGGTTGTGCACTTGACCATTACGTCAACATAAGAAGGAGATCAATTTGCTCTATGAAGATATAGGAAGGGTATGTGAGAGGAGCAACATTATTTTAATGAGAGCCTTCAATCAACATAATATAAATTAGGGAAAAGAAAGCAGTTGATAGTCACAGTTGGTAAATGCTTCATGAGCCAATGTGTCAAAGAAGCTACAAAAGGCAATGTTCAATTTAATCTGGTATTTGTTAATGACCCATAAAATGTACACAAAATGGAAGTCCCTGGGAGACAATGACCACAGAATGATTAAGTTTAACATTACAGGAACTCCCCCATCAGGGGAAATAGGGGAGCTAAATTGGACAGTGTACCGCCCGTTTTTTAAGTGCTACGTGGGAACATAAGGATAGAAAATGTGGTCCGAGGTAATGGGAAGTGCGCAGGATGCGGTCTTGGTAAAGGGGTTAGTGCCAATGTTCCCACTAAGCTGCACAGCTGCGCAGTCATCTGCAAGGTCCCACACAGGTCGCTTACCGGCTTTCACATTGTAGATACCGCACATGCGCAAAAATTTGAATGGGCCGAGCAGTGGGGGAGGTAGGCCATGCAGGAGGCAGCACAGCTTGCGGGGGAAGTTGGTTAGCACATGCATCTAATAACCGATGGCAGTGTTTAGAGCAGCGAGATGATGACGCAAATCGGTGTGCAATGCTGATTTGACGCCAGTGCTGCCATTTTTGAACTCCACACTCCAGCCAACACCCTGTCTTAACCTCGCATAGCTGAACACAACGTTAAACAGAATGAAGGATCCCCTCACCAGCACTAGTTAAAGGGATCATGAACTAGTTACAGGTTATATCTTCAGGCTTCTGATGCAATTGTACATGTATCTGGAGCTTTCCTACACTTGGCTAAAGTTTGAATACTCTGCAAAGTGTAGTCTGGCTGGTCTTGAAGTAAATTTTTAGTCATTTAAAATCTTGTGCTGAAACAAGTCTAGTAGAGCTGCCTCTGGGAATTGAACATGACTGGGAGAATGAAGAGAGGCCACACAGAGAAGTCAAGCTGCTAGAGGAGGGAGAAGGAGGAGGGTGAAAAGGGTTCTCAGCATATCCACCGAGGGCTTTCAGGGAGCAATTTTCTTGCCTTAACTTCAGCGAGGAACAGTGCATAAGGCATCTTTGCTTCACAACAGAGGTCATGACTGAAATCTGCCAACTGCTGCAGCCATAACTGCAACCACAAAACAGGGCAAGGACAGCATTGCCTGTGGCTGTCAAGGTTGAATAGCTGCCAGTATGTGCATTGTGGGTGTGATGCTTGCAACAGTGCTAAGTGTGTGAGGGTGAGGTAAAGCATATGAGTTGAAAGGTTGAATTCTGATTGATAGAGATTGTTGGCAGGTGGGTCATGTAAGTGTAGTGAATTGAGCAGTGGAGGAGGCTAGTGGTGCAGTTGGTAAGATATGCAATTTGAAGATTGAACTCATTCACCTTGACAACTCGTGTCAAATCATTAAACTTCTTCCTGCACAGCATCCATGTTCTTGGAGCTACACACCTGGCATTGACCTCTGCCCCTACTTCTTCCCATGGCCTCCTGAGCATATGTCTGGAGGGCCTCCTGCCCCCTTGCAGATACAGGATGTCTGTCCTTTACTCCATGTCTTGCACCAAGATCTCCAGTGCATTGGCGCACACTCTCTCGCATGTTCAGCCATTCCTTCAAGTATCACAGCACAGATTCACTTTTCAAAGGACTCCCATAGCCAGAATGCACCTCCCCTTTAAAAGGTGCAGGCTGCCTTTAAGTAGCACTAGCCACTCATGATATCGGGGCCCCTGCTGATGTTTGCATTAAATGCACAGCGAGGGTGGCCCTGATTGCACGCAGCAATCATTTAAAACAGCAGGCGGCACAAATTTAACATTCTGCCTGTATTGCAATGAACAGGAACAGGCCAATCGTGTGCTATTTTCAGGGGTTATGCAATTTACATTCCAGTTTCTATCTATCCTATCAACTTCTTTAATCATCTTAAATACTTCAATTAGATTACCCGTTAGTCAAAAGAAAGAAAGACTTGCATTCATATAGCACCTTTCATGACCTCAGGACATCCCACAGTGCTTTACAGCCAATGAAGTACTTTTGAAGTCTAGTCACTGTTGTAACGTTGGGAACGCAACAGCCAATTTGTGCACAGCAAACTCCCACAAACAGCAGTGTGATAACAACCAGATAATGTTTTTAGGTGATGTTGATTAAGGGATAAATATTGGTCAGGACATTGGGGATGGGATCTTTAACATCCACCTGAGAGAGCAGACGAGGCCTCGGTTTAACGTCTCATCTGAAAGACAGCACCTTCGACAGTGCAGCACTCCCTTAGTACTGCACTGGAGTGTCAGCCTAGGTTTTTGTGCTCAGGTTTCTGGAGTGGGTCCTTCTGACTCAGAGGCGTGAGTGCTACCAACTGAGCCATGGCTGACACAGTCTTCTATACACACAGGAATACAAGCCGTGTCTATGTAACCTGTCCTCATAATTTAACCCTTTTAGCCCCAATATCATTCTGGTGAATCTGCGCTGCACTCCCTCGAAGGCCAATATATCCATCCTGAGGCGCGGTGCCCAGAACTGAATTCAGAACTCTAAATGTGCTCTAACCAGAGCTTTATCTAACCATAACAAAACTTTGTATTAAATTTATTAATTTAATTTCGAATGGTGGCAGTAACAGGAAGAAAAGTTTAATACATAAAATTACCCATTGAAGATTCATAAAGGTTTATATTAACAACAGTGAATGAAAATTCTTTATAGTAACAGTTGCTGACATCAGAGGTTGGGTACAGATTGTGCAGAATCAGTGACTATATATTTAAAAGCACTTTAAAAATGTTACCACAGTGAATCATGGCCAATAACCCAAATGTTTCATTTTGTGAGTGATTTAAATTTAATTATAACTGTAGTCTGCACTTATAGCCAGAGGGGCTATTATGTCCAGCTACTTACTATTTAGTTCTAAACCTTTAATTATTTCTGAAATTGATCTTATAAATGTTTAATTAAGTAGCCTATTTATGACACATTATATTGGACAGTTCTGCATTGGTCTATATAATGGATTGCTGGATGACAAAATATTATAATTTAATCAATAGGATTTATTGGACTTGGTAATGATCTCATTTTTTAAATTTTGCACAATAGATGGACCTGAAATAGTCCTCAAAAACAAAATATATGGTATAAATCTACCGTGTAAGGGACTGAATAAATGAGGATGGCAAAAAGAAAGATTAATAGATGCTTTTTCTGTCAACAGTTTATATTGTTGTGGTCAATTTAGCAATATAATCTGGTGTGAGGTACAGTATAACCTGATTGAAAATAGTAATAATTTCTTCCAGAAGTAGTAATTCTGTGTTTTTTAAAATACGTGCAGCCTGTTTATTAACTGTAATGAATATTGCTTGGTGGACTGGATCAACAACTTTCTCAATTTTCTTAAAATATAAGTAATTAAGTGATAAAAGACTCTCTCATCCATCACAGTGCATTATGTCTCTCCCAGTGACAATGAATGAATAGTCATGCTTTTATTGTTCTAAACCTATATTGTTTTGGATAGCAGATCAGATTTTTAGTTAAAGTACCAGAGAGTGTGAAGTCACGGTTATTTGTAAGACAAGCTTCACATCACAAAGCAATTTTCCGGTAGTAATGTTATGTCAATATTCCTTGACAGAAGACAAATGCAGTTATTATTTTGCAATTGTGTGTTTGGTCAAGTTTGGGATTCACAAGAAGAGGCAATTTCACATATTATCTCCATTGAACTAAGAAAAGATATATATTTTTTAAACAGATCATCTTTGCTCTCTGTGACTTAACTGAACGTGATGTGAGCTAAGAAATAATTCCTTGGGGAAAGCAAAATCTTATCAGATAATGTGTACACTTAAGTGAGAACTGTAATCAGCTGCCATTTTTATACATCCGTCAAGAGTAAATACATACAGGTACATAATAAAACGAAGCATAGCAGAGAAACAATTTTATTTGGAAATTTTCTGGATGGTAATGTCACATGAATAATGTCCGTCTAGATGTGGAAGTATGTTGATTGTTAGTAACACCAGTTTGCATTTTATGGCATAGATTTAACAGGGCAGTAAACTTTTGGCAGCAGTGATTCACAACAGCAGTGAAACTATTAGGGGACAAATCCAAATAACTTGTCAGGCAGCAATTCCTAAAGTTCCATTGTGGACTTATCTGAATCTTTAGTCACACTCAAACCAGGCCTCAATTTAATGCCAAGTTTGGAAGTCAGTGTAATGAAAGTCAATTTTTATTTATGATAAAGGACAAATTATCCTCACTCTGATGCTGGGGCAAAAACTGACTTCTCCCCTTCTATTTTTTGTTTGCTTTTCATCTTGGGCTTTGAGTTCCATCCGTATCTATTCAAAAAAGGTGGTAGAGAGGAGACGGGGAATTACTGACATCGGTAGTGGGGAAAATGCTAGAGTCCATTATAAAAGATGTAATAGCAGAGCACTTGGAAAACAGTGACAGGATCGGACAAAGTCAACATGGATTTACAAAGGGTAAATCGTGCTTGACTAATCTACTGGAATTTTTTGAGGATGTAACCGGTAAAATAGATAAGGGAGAACCAGTGGATGTGGTGTATTTGGACTTTCAGAAGGCTTTCGATAAGGTCCCGCATAAGCGATTAGCATGTAAAGTTAAGGCACATGGGATTGGAGGCAAGGTACTGACTTGGATAGAGAACTGGTTGGCAGACAGAAAGCAAAGAGTTGGAATAAACGTTTTTTTTCCCGAGTGGCAGGCAGTGACTAGTGGGGTACCGCAGGGATCGGTCCTTGGACCCCAGCTATTCACAATATATATTAATGATCTAGACAAGGGAACTAGATGTAATATCTCCAAATTTGCAGATGACACAAAGCTGGGTGGGCGTGTGTGCTGTGAGGAGGATGCCGAGAAACTCCAGGATGATTTGGACAGGTTGGGTGATTCGTCAGAAGCATGCCAGATGCAATATAACGTGGATAAATGTGAGGTTATCGACTTTGGTTGCAAAAGCAGGAAGGCAGATTATTATCTGAATGGCAATAGATTGGGAGAAGGGGAAGTGCAACGAGACCTGGGTGTCCTTGTGCACCAGTCGCTGAAGGTAAGCATGCAGGTGCAGCAGGCGGTTAAGAAGGCAAATGGTATGTTGGCCTTCGTAGCGAGAGGGTTTGAGTACAGGAACAAGGATGTCTTGCTGCAGTTGTACAGGGCCTTGGTGAGACCACATCTTGAGTATTGTGTGCAGTTTTGGTCGCCTTATCTGAGGAAGGATGTTCTTGCCATGGAAGGAGTTCAGCGAAGATTCACCAGGCTGATACCTGGGATGGCAGGAATGACGTAAGAGGAGAGATTGGATCGATTGGGCTTGTACTCGCTGGAGTTTAGAAGAATGAGAGGGGATCTCATTGAAACTTATAAAATTCTGACAGGACTGGACAGACTAGATGCAGGAAGAATGTTCCCGATGGTTGGGGAGTCCAGAACCAGGGGTCACAGTCTAAGGATAATGGTTAGGCCATTTTGGACAGAAATGAGGAGGAATTTCTTCACCCAGAGAGTGGTGAACCTGTGGAATTCTCTACCACAGAAGGCAGTAGAGGCCAATTCATTAAATATATTCAAGAAGGAGTTGGATATATTTCTCACGGCTAAATGGATCAAGGGGTATGGGGAGAAAGCAGGGACCGGGTACTGAATTTGGATGATCAGCCATGATCGCATTGAATGGCGGAGCAGGCTCGAGGGGCTGAATGGCCTACTCCTGCTCCTATCTTCTATGTTTCTATGTATCCAATAGTTTGCTCATTTTTGACTCCAATTTTCCCTTGGTGTCAAGTTCTGCTAGTGCACCATGTTCTGACTGCTGGATAGTGTTACCTGCTTTGCTGTGCTTGCTGCTGGGCTCTGTGCTATTCTGAAACTGTCTTTGTAATGTTGCTTGCAGACTTGGTTCCATATATTATAAGCATGATATGTTCAGCTTTCAATAAAACATACAATTATAAACTAAAAGCAGTGTTTAACTTAGAATGTTTTTGCTAGTAGAGATGTTACATTCTACCCTGCCCAGCAGTTTGCAGTGGTCATCAAAAATGTTTAAGTAGCAAATCCATTAAATAATTTTTGGTTGAAATTGATTTCCTCCAGTTGCCAGTCATGTGGGTTAGCCTTATAGTCAATTAACATTGCCACTTCCAATTACCAGTGGTATGTAGGCAATGGTCAGTTTCCATTATAATCAAATTAAAAGAAAGATTAACAACAGCTCCTAGTCACAAAGGCAATTCTAATGCATAATACGTGGGTATAAATCATTCAAGATTTGTCATTTATTGAAAGATGCCAAACTCTGTTAGTCACAAGACACAGTTCATTCTGCAAACTATTTAGTACCATAGCATTTTTTTATTTTGTGTTGTTTTTAGATGGCACAACAACAGGGTGGATCCACAGGCAATTGTAATGAAGACTGATGCCTCACTGATTTAACCATGAGTCTGACATCGATCCCTTCTACGGACAGACATGAAGTTTCCTGCTTTCCACTCAGGTGGGACAACAGTTGACAGGAATAATCTAAATAGATGACCCAATGGAGCCGCCAGTTTCTCAGATAGTGCTTTGAAAACTCAAATTTCTGTCCCATCAGAAAACTTCAAGCATAATTAATTGTCTGTCAGTTTTGTTTGTTCTAATTAAAAATGTTTTTTTAATAAAGTATTCATAAGAATGCATATGGCAGGAAGACCAAGTTATGGAATGTGTACAGTGCTGTAAACAACATGCAAAGTTAGCTTCCTGTAAGGACTCTATTCCTTTCTCCCAGTTTCTCCATCTCCGCCGCGTCTGTTCTGACGATGCCACCTTCCATACTAGTGCTTCTGACATGTCTTCCTTTTTCCTCAACCGAGGATTCCCCTCTACCGTGGTTGACACGGCCCTTGGCCGTGTCCGTTCTATTTCCCGCACTTCTGCTCTCACCCCTGCCCCTCCCTCCCAGAACCACGATAGGGTTCCCCTTGTCCTCACCTTTCACCCCACCAGCCTCCACATTCAACGGATCATCCTCCGCCATTTCTGCCACCTCCAACGTGATCCCACCACCAAACACATCTTCCCCTCACCTCCCCTTTCAGCATTCCGAAGGGACCGCTCCCTCCGTGACACCCTGGTCCACTCCTCAATCACCCCCAATAGCCCTGCTCCTTCACCTGGCACCTTCCCGTGCAAGCGCAGGAGTTGCAACACATGCCCTTTTACCTCCTCCCTTCCCACTGTCCAGGGCCCCAAACACCCCTTCCAGGTGAAACAGCGATTTACTTGTACTTCTTGCAATTTAATATACTGTATTCGCTGCTCACGATGCAGTCTCCTCTACATTGGGGAGACCAAACGCAGATTGGGTGACCACTTTGCGGAACACCTCCGTTCAGTCCGTACGGGTGACCCTGAGCTTCCGGTCGCCTGTCGCTTTAATTCACCGCTTCACTCCCGCTCTGATCTCTCTGTCCTCGGGCTAGTGCATTGTTCCAATGAAGCTCAACGTAAGCTCGAGGAACAGCACCTCATCTTTCGATTGGGCACTTTGCAGCCTTCTGGACTCAACATTGAGTTCAACAATTTCAGATGATTATCCCTGCCCCCATTTTTCATGCAGTATGATTTTTGCCATTCCCATTTGCAACATTTTATCTTTCCTGCCTCTTACAAAAGTACAGGATGTTCTTTCTATTTCTTCCTCCCCTCCTAACCTCCCCCCCCCCCCCCGCCGCTGTCTCTGCACCTGCTTAATATCTGTTACATCTCCAGCTTTTTCCAGTTCTGATGAAGGGTCCCAGACCTGAAACGTTAACTCTGTTTCTCTCTTCACAGATGCTGCCTGGCCTGCTGAGTATCTCCAGCTTTTTCTGTTTTTATTTCAGATTTCCAGCATCTGCAGTATTTTCTTTTTGTACAGCAATCATAGATTTTGCTCTGATAGTGATTGGAATCATGCTTTCAGATAATGTGCCGGGCATAGAACGGGCGGGAGCACAAAGACCGATATGATGCTGCAGGATTTAAATGGTTGCAGCAACCTAAAGGGCCAGGCTTCATTTACAGCACTTTACAGCCCCCTCCCCAGCCACAAATCCCTTAGCAACGGCCCTGCCATCCTGGACTTACCTTGCTGCTGCCAGTCCTCTCAGTGCTGGCAGGCACCCTCCAGGCCCCAAGAGCAATCAAGGCACCTAAATCCTTGCTTCAATACGCCAATGGGAGGCTCTATGATGTTTGTGGGGCTCCATGGCTCTGATTGTACCTGAGCTGTCTAGGCGTGATGTAGTTGTGGAGGGGTGTCATCGGCCATGTCTTTAGAGAGTATCCTTGATCACCTAGCAGCCATCCGCTGACGTTCCTGGATGGGTGGAACAGTAGGGGATTGATGAGTGTTACAAGGTGAAGGCGTCGTAGCAGCTGCCACATGGCATGCATTATCCTTCTGCGGTGATCACACACCAGTTGTATATTGATGGAGTGGAAGCTTTTCCTGTTCACAAAAGCTCCTGGCTTGTCTTCTGGTGCCCTGAATACTTCCTCACTTAACAGGCAAAAACTAAAGATTACTGTTACTACAACATAAACAAAAAAAATCAGCAGTACGCCATTAGCAGACTTCAGGACAGTCTGATTAACCCTTTCCTTACAGTATGAAGCAGGGAGTAAGCCTTTGGTGCAGTGGTAGCATTCTTGCCTCCGGGCCAGAAGGTGTAGGGTTCGAACTCCCACTCCAGACAGTCCTGGTGAGTGGAGTCAGGAGCTCCAGCTTTGAATTCTGGGTTGACATCCAGTGGGATACTCCCATCCGGTGGGTGTGGGTGGCTCCCTCTCATCGTATGGGTTGTGGGAGCCCATAAAACCTTGCTGCCGTATAGGACTAAGCACCTTATCAGCTGGTATAAAGATGGTTATGGCCATGGAAGGTGCATTAACGCAGCTAATCAGTCTGTGAATCCTGCCACTAAAAAGAATATGAGAGAAAAAAGAATATGAGAGTAAATTAGCAAGGGACATAAAAACAGATTGTAAATGTTTCTATAGGTATGTAAATAGGAAGAGATTAGTGAAAGTAAACGTGGGCCCATTAGAGGCAGAGACAGGAGAAATTATAATGGTTCAATAAGGAAATGGCAGAAACATTAAACAAATACTGTGGGCGCGATCTTACCTTTCAGTGTGAGTTGGGAGCGGGTCACCTGCCTTCCGGGTTCCGATCCAATGCATAGACGTAATTTTACATCAATTGGCCTTGTTAAACCTGCCCTGCGGGCTTTCCGGCCAATTAAGAGAAAGTCGGTGTCAGATGACGTGTCATCTGCCGGTTTTCTTACACATTTTTTTTGACATTTGATTTTTCATTGTTTGACAGCATTAAGGTGCTACATACACTGCCAATCACTGTACAAAGGTGATCCCTTGTACGCAGGCTCTCCAGTGACTCTCTCCTTAGGATAAAACAGATGGCAGCTGCATGTGAGGTTACAGAAGCCATCTGTCACTGGTGAGAGAGGTTCTCCCAATGAGGTGGGACTACACACACAATCCAAACCTTGTTATCTACAGAAAAGTCTAAATACATTAATAATGATTTTCCCAACATTTTCTTACCTCTGAAACTCACCAGTGTACCATTGGATCCTTCACACCACTTCTGCAGCTGTCATCAATGCACAAACCTTACAGTAGACCCACAGCACACCACACTTACCCTGGCGTGGTGTCCAGACATCGGAAAGCCCACAGTCGACCTGTCAAAATTGAAAAAAGCCTCTTAACTGCCTGTTAACTACCCGTTAACAAACAGTTAATTGCCTATAATCCTCTTCCCGCCACTAGGTGTCGGGTCCCTGCGCAAATCGGGGACCCGACACTTGGGAAGATTGTATGGAGGCGGGTTGACAGCGGGTTTGGGACCCGCTGTCGATCTTTGCAATTTTGCCAGTAGTCCAGCCTCCAAACCCACCCCCTGAGCACCGGCAAAATTCCCCCCTATGAGTCCTAATTTTGTATAATAACCTCTTACGTGGCACCTTATCGAATGCTTTTTGAAAATCCAAATACACTACATTCACTGGTTCCACCTTATCCATCCTACTAGTTACATCTTCGAAAAAACTCTCACAGATTTGTCAAACCTGATTTCCCTTTCATAAAACCATGTTGACTCTGCCTAATCAAATTATGATTTTGTAAGTGCCCTGTTATCACGTCTCTAATAATAGATTCTAGCATTTCGCCTACTACTGATGTCAGGCTAACTGGCCTATAATTCCCCGTTTTTTCTCTTCCTCCTTTCATAAATAGTGGGGTTATGTTTGCTATCTTCCAATCCTTGAGCATTGTTCTAGAATCTAGGGAATTCTAGAAGATTAATACCATGGCATTGAGGTTAATATAGTAGCATGGATTGAAGATTAGTTAATGGACAGAAAACAGAGAGTCGGAATAAACGGGACTTTTTCAGGTTGGCAGGCTGTAACTAGTGGGGTACCGCAAGGATCAGTGCTTGGGCCTCAGCTATTTACAATTTATATTAATGATCTAGATGAAGGGACTGAGTGTAATGTATCCAAATTTGCTGATGATACAAAGTTAGATGGGAAAGTAAGCTGTGAGGAGGATGCAAAGAGGCTGCAGAGAGATAGACAGGTTGACTGAGTGGGCAAGAACATTGCAATTGGAATACAATTCGGGGAAGTGTGAAGTTATCTACTTCGGGTGGAAAAACAAAAAAGCAGAATATTTTTTGAATGGTGAGAGGCTGGGAAATGTTTGCACTCAGAGGGACCTGGGTGTCCTTGTACATGAATCACAGAAAGTTAACATGCTAGTACAGCAAGCAATTAGACAAGTAAATGGTATGTTAGCTTTTGTTACAAAGGGATTAGAGTATAAGAGTAAAGAAGTCGTACTACAATTATACAGGGGATTGGTGAGGCCACACCTAGAGTACAGTGTACAGTGTTGGTCTCCTTACCTAAGGAATGACATACTTGCCTTAGAAGGAGTGCAGCGAAGGTTCCTGGGATGAGGGGATTGCCCTATGAGGAGAGATTGAGTAGACTAGGCCTATATTTCTTTGAGTTTAGACGAATGAGAGGTGATCTAATTGAAACATATAGGGGGCGAGATTCCTTTTGTTTGCGCCTCTGAAGGGAGGCGCTAATGGGGCGCAAATGGCTTTGCGACCCCCTGAGGCGATAACCACGCCTCCCGCGAAATTCGGCGGGAGGTTAATGGTGGCGCTACCGGCTTTCGCCCCGATCTTCTGCGCCCGGAGATCATGACATCATCTCTGGGCGCATCACCCTGTTAGCGCTTCCAATGCAAAATTCTCATTTTTCACCTGCCTGTGTGCCTCTGTTTTTTAGTGACAGGTTCGGCAGCTGTTTTCCAGTCGGGAGGCCTGTGGAGGAGCGCTATTTCAAGGCGTCCACTTCCGGCTGTTGTTTGTGTTGGCCAGGACACCAAACTTCTTTGCTGCTCAAAAGCAAAGAGCCCTTTTGATTATTGGAAGCGTTTTTGAGATTTCAGAGTTTGCTGCTGAATAAGGAATCTTCATTTGCATTAGGGTGTGATTTGTTGGTTATTAGGCAGTTCTTCTCAGAGCAATGAAGAGGGTCTGCAGTCTTTGTCTGTTCTCCTCGAAGCAAGCAAAGCTGCAAATGAGCATCTTGTGAATGATCGGACCTCCCCTTTAAGAGCTGCAAATGGCCCTCTGGGGGAATTTCGCCCCCATAAAATTCTTAATGGGGTTGACAGGGTTAATGCTGGGAAAATGTTTCCCCTGGCTGGGAATCTAGAACACAGGGTCCGAGTCTCAGAATAAGGGGTCGGCCATTTTGGACTGAGATGAGGAGAAATGACTTCACTCAAAGGGTTGTGAATCTTTGGAATTCTCTACCCCAGAGAGCTGTGGATGCTCAGTCATTGAGTATATTCAAGACAGAGGCCAATACATTTTTGGGAATGAAGGGAATTAAGGGATATGGGGATGGTGCGGGAAGGTGAGTTGAGGTAGAAGATCAGGCATGATCTTGATGAATGGTGGAGCAGGCTCAAAGGGCCAAATGGCCTACTCCAGCTCTTACTTCTTATGTTCTACTTCACACTGTTCCCTAAAGGGAGCAGCAAGAAGACACAAAAAGAAGAAGTATGAAGCAAAAATAGCACCCATGATAAACAGTGAGGTAAATTTGATAAGCAGGGTAGGTAAGGGGGCAAAAAGGAGCAATCTCCAAGCTCAGAACCGCCTTGAAAGTCCACTAATCACAATAGCATAAAGATCCTACTGATCTGAGTGCCGACAGGCGAGTGACCCTTTAAATACTGCTTCCAGTCATGGCAGTTTCTGAGACCAATCCTGTGAGGTTTTACTCAGCGGATTGGCTGCACTTATTTATTTGTGAGGCACGCGCCTGTTTCCAGTGTGTGCCTTTCACGCACTTTGCAGTTGACCACTTAAAACAGCGGTCAGCAGCTTCCCGGCGGGGATGGGGCAGTAAGTCCATTTTTGATATTTTAATCAATCGCCCACCCTGTTCCCGCCAGGTGGGTTGGGTTAAAATCGGGGCCTTAAAATCGGCCCTGTAAGTTTCAAGTTCTTGAATGCTGTCTGCGAGTAATTGACGAGGCAAAGTGAGTAGTAAATTACACATTCTAAAATTGAACAATTTCAAACTGGAAGCCGTCTATTACAATCAATCATGTAAGAATCATTCTTGATGCTTCTCTTTAGCACTCCACATGGCTAATTTACTCAATTATAATATGACTTACAATCAGTTTCATTCTCACATGCAATTGGTTAAATCAAGGCAAAGCACATAAAGATTAGGGACAGAATGTGAATGATGTCTCCAGGCATATGAATAATGCTTCAAGGCAGCATATCATTATGCCTCACATACCTTAAGGCAATGAAATGTCATAGATTTTAGACTGTTACTCCTACTGACCTTTTCTCAGATTTTAGACTAGCTTAAGCACTTAATTATTGTTCTTGTTAGCTTCAAGGATTTGGGCATAAATTTGCAGGAAGTGGATATCACTCCAACCATTCATTCTTCCCTTCCATCTTTGTCAGCATCTACTTATGCAACTGAGCTTTGTGGACTGCTGTAGCTATAGTAATTGTTCAACCCCTCTGTCATTCCCTCTGCCCTTGCTGTTAGCATGTGACTGCAAATGGTCTATATGTCCATCACCAGCTCATCCTTGAAGCAATCCCATATATCAACTGCAACAAAAGGGCCCTTGTGTAGAAGGTCAAACACTGTTTCTGAGACGTCATTCTTGTCTTTGAAGATGGATTCAAAACAGATGCAGAGTTGGTCTGCCAAGAAGCCTGCAACAGCTGCAACATCCTTTGGGAGACAAGCTTGCCCAGTGCCCTGCTCTCTGTACATTTTCGTTACTGACTGCCGTGTTAATGCTGTAGGGATGACTTGGTTGATGGAGGCAAAGTTGACACTCATTTGACATATGACTTCCTCAAACTGCTTCACCAGCTTTTGCCATACATCCAGTCTGTCTATGCTGCAGTCTTATATTATCATTAGTGTCATGATTCATTGCCATTGCATGCATTACCTGTTTCTTTCCCACCAGGTGCTCAGTCATAAAATGTGTACAGCCCCATCTTGTTTGAACAATCTTTTATCATCATGTGCTGAGGTTCCTTCTGTTGAACGTGATGCTGCCTCAACATGCTCTATACGCTTCACTGTTCTGTGAAAATTATTACAAAATGCTACGTGTTTGGCAAGAGAGTTTTACAAAGGTCAGTGTATATCAAGTGCAAAACTGATGGTAAGACTTACTGGGCTAGAAATGATATGGCAACGCACCTGTTTTTCAGGTGTAAAACAGGCACCTAAGCACCGGATTGGGTGCGCGTGCACATTATGCACCGGAAGTGTGCCACCCACCATATTGGTAAAGGCAGAAAAAGAGGCGTCCAGGGTCCACGCCTGAAACAGGCATTAGGTCCCTTATTTGCATATGCAAAGGATAGAATTTGGCGATAGTAGGAATCAGTGGAGAGGAGGAAGGCAGTTTCTCACCTCCAACTTTGTGTTTAGTATCTCTGTGGCTCTTGTTAAACTTGAGTAAATTTTTCTCTTGTTTCTCTCTAAGTTAGGTCAGTGGGTTAAACTAAAGTTTAGTTAGTAGCCTATGAAATAGAGGCATGACAGGGCACCTGAGTCCGGTCCAATGCACATCTTGTGCCATGTGGGAAGTCCAGGATACGTATTGTGTCCTGGACAATCACATGTGCAGGAAGTTGTAAAGTCTGTGGGTTGTGCAGTTAATAAATACACAGACTTCAGAAGTAACAAACAAACAGGTCTTTACTATTCGAAGGTCCGGGCGAATCTGCCCCAGCAATCATGCCACAACACTTATATACTGGTGTGGTCACTATCGGTATTACAGTATACAGAAGCCAAACAAATAGTGCCACCCGAAAGTAGTCCTCTTAAAGGTGAACGGTTACATTCAATAGTTCCCTTAAAGGTAGACGGGTACATACACTACAATCCTCCCTTTTTAGCTTATTACTTACTAAGTCCATAGTGAACATACATTCTAACATATATACAGGTTTATGTAAGACAGTTCATAGATTCAGTCTTTCCGGGGGTTTCCGGATTCTGTCAGGATAACGCCGCAGTGGTGTCGTCATTTCAGGCGGGCTAAGAGGTGCTTCTGGCAAGGTCGATTCGGCTTGAAAAGCCGTGTCAGGTTCAGCTGACTCCAGTATCACTAGATCGGAAGTAGGTGTTCTGGGTATCTCAGTTTCAACATTACCCGGATAAGGTGGTGAAGTCGGTGGCCCATTTGTGGCGGACCCTATGATTTGGTCAACATGGCGCCTTATTATATTGTCTCCAATGTCCACGGTGTACATCAATGGCCCCAGCCTTTTCCCAATAGTTCCAGGCTGCCATTTCTCAGTACGGTAGTCCCGGGCCAAAACTCGTTGACCGATCTGGAAAGATCTAGTGACCCTGTCGTTCATGCCCTGGAATTGCCAGTTCTCTACGTCTCTTCTGACGTTTGGTTTTAGTAAATCCAGCCGGCATCTTAGGCGTCTATTACAGAACATCATTGCGGGAGTTTGATTTGTGACCACATGTGTCGCATTTTGGTATGCCAACAAAAAGCTATCCACCTTATGTTGCAGACTTGTATTTTCATTACTCATGGCCTTTACGGCCTTCTTGAAGGTCTGGACAAACCTTTCAGCCAATCCATTGGAGGCGGGATGGTATGGGGCTGACGTGTAATGTTTAACCCCATTGCTCTTTAAGAATTTCTTGAATTCTTCGGACACAAATTGTGGTCCATTATCAGAACAGATCTGTTCCGGCAGGCCATTCCGAGCAAACATAGTCCTTAACACTGCGATGGTTTTTTCCGCCGTGGTGGTGGTCATCTTAATTACTTCCGGCCACTTGGAGTGGGCATCCACCGCTATTAGAAACATCGAGTCCATAAATGGACCAGCAAAGTCGATGTGTACTCTTTGCCAAGGCGATGAGGGCCACTCCCATGGATGCAGAGGAGCCTGGGGTGGCGCGTTCTGAACCCTCTGACATCCTAGGCAGTTCTTCGTGATCTCCTCTATGTCTCCATCAATGCCTGGCCACCACACAAACGCTCTTGCTAGATTTTTCATCTTTACTCCCCCCAGATGTCCTTCGTGCAGCTCCTTTAGCACCTTCATTTGGAGTTTGGGTGGAATCACCACTCTAGATCCACACATCAGGGTTCCTCGACACACTGACAGTTGTTCTTTCCTCTGTGCAAATGCTTGCAGTGTTGGGTCGCTCTGTGCTGGCCATCCCTCCACCGTTACATCATAGACTCGTGAAAGAGTCGGGTCATTCCTTGTCTCATTCTCAATCATTGAGTTTGTTATCGGTAGACACTCCACTATGGATGAGTGGAACAACTCTACTGGGTCCACTATACTCGCTTCTTCTACCATCGGCAATGGCAAGCGTGACAACCCATCAGCATTTCCATGCTGTTTAGACCTTTTGTACTCAATTTTGTATTGGTGTGCCCCAAGTAACACGGACCACCTTTGTAACCTTTGTGCTGTCATGGTGGAAACGGCCTTATTTGGGTTGAATATGGACACCAACGGCTGGTGGTCTGTCAGCAATGTGAACTTTTTACATTGTAGGTAATGGTTGAATTTCTTCACGCCCCACACAAGACTGAGGGCCTCCCTATCTATTTGGGCGTAATTTCGCTCCGCGGGTGTCAATGATCAGGACGCGAAAGCCACTGGCCTTTCCGAGCCATTTGGTAGCCTGTGCGAGAGTGCTGCCCCAATTCCGTACGGGGAAGCATCGCAAGCTAGACGAAGGGGTAATGCTGGGTTGAAATGAGCCAACACTTCTTCAGAGGTAATCAACTCCTTGCTCCTGCGAAAAGCCTTTTTGCATTCTTCACTCCACTTCCATGGTGTTTCTTTCCGCAACAGGTCATTCAGCGGATGCAGTACCGTGGATAAATTCGGCAGAAACTTGTGATAGTAATTAATCAACCCCAAGAATGATCTTAACTGAGATACGTTTCCTGGAGCGGGGGCCTTCACAACCGCTTCTATCTTTTCGGGTGACTTATGCAGTCCCTCTCGGTCAATGACATGACCGCAGTATGAGATCCGTTTTTGGAAGAACTCACACTTCTTGCGATTAACCCGAAGGCCATACTCCTTCAACCTGGTGAGTACCAGTTTCAAATTCGTGAGGTGTTCTTCCTCATCTTTTCCCGTGATTAAAATGTCATCTAAGTAGCACTGCGCGCTTGGAATTCCTTGTAACACCTGTTCCATGGCCCTCTGCCACATTGCTGGCGCCGAAGCTACCCCAAAGACCAGTCTATTGTAGCGATACAAGCCTCTGTGAGTGTTGATGGTGAGGTACTGGCGTGACTCTTCCTCGACCTCCATCTGTAGATATGCTTGAGCCAGATCTATTTTCGTGAAATGTTTCCCTCCAGCCAACGAAGCAAAGATATCTTCAATCCGCGGAGGCGGGTATTGTACCGTGTGAAGCACCGGATTCACAGTAATCTTAAAATCTCCGCAGATACGGACCTTCCCCGGTCCCCCTGGCTTATTACTCGGTGAGGACTTCATGACGGGAACAATGGGCGTGGCCCACTCACTCCAGTCCACTTTTGACAGAACCCCTGATCGTTCAAGTTCTTCCAGTTCTGCCTCCACAGCTGGTCGTATTGCGTAAGGTACTGATCTGGCCTTAAAAAACTTTGGGCTTGCATTTTCTGCAATCTTAACCTTTGCTTTAATACCTCGCAGTGTTCCCAGTCCCTGCTGGAATACCTCCTTAGCTTCGTCCAATATTCTGGACAACCGTTCAGGTTTGACATCCTCTTTTTCGGAATCCACCGTCATGGTGTTTAGTGACTGCCAGTCCAATTTTATTTTTCGGATCCACTCCCGTCCCAGAAGTGGTGGTTCTCCCTCAGGCAATACATACAGGTCCAACCGGTGATGATCTTTATCCTTGTATCTCACCTTGACTTCTATCATTCCGATGGGGAATACTTTGTGCCCCGTGTATGTCTGTAGTACTAGTTCCGTATCCCGTAGTGGAATATGCTTGAAAAATTTCTTATAGTCATGCTTATTCATGACCGTCAACGCCGATCCGGTGTCCACTTCCATTTTTACTTGGACCTTTGCAATCTGTAGCGTTATCCAGATAGTTTGTCGGTCAGCTTCATTGCTCACGTTGTGAATTCTCAGACTGTCCAGTCCTTTGCATTTAGAGTGTGAGACTGACTTCTGTTCCCTCAGACTCTTCTTAGCCACCTCTTGTACCTTCCCGTACCATTTTTGTGGTGACTTCTTATTGTTGTACGTTGCTCCTGACCGGCATACCTTAGCTATGTGCCCGATCTTGCCACATTTCCTGCATTCTTGGTTTTTACCCCAGCATTGATTCTGGTCGTGTGTTGTCTTCCCACAACGGTAGCATTTTGTTGTGCTCGAAGTAATTTGGTCCACCCCTAGTGCCGCCGCCTTTAGCTGCATTTCCGCCGTTCCTTTCGCTGCGGCTTCATGTGATGCAGCTATGAGGACAGCCCTGTCCAGTGTGTGGTCATTTTCTTCCAGTAGTCGCTTCTGTGTTCCTTCTTTGGACAATCCGCATACGAACTTGTCCCGCAGTGCCTCTGTCAGATTCCCTCCAAACTGGCAGTATTTCGCTAGCCTACGCAGTTCGACCAAGTATTCCGCATTGCTTTCGTCTTTCCTCTGCGTTCTTGCGTAGAATTTGAACCGTTCAGCCAGCATCAACGGTGTGGGGTTCAAGTGATCCTTCAGCACTGCTACAATATCATCGAAAGTCTGATCTGCCGGTTTAGCTGGTGAGAGAAGATTCTTCAACACCCCGAATGTTTTCGCACCCATCATGTTAAGTAAGGTTAAAGCTTTTTCCTCCTTAGCTATTTTGTTAGCCTTACAATGTATCTCAATACGTTCTACGTACGTGGCCCAGTCTTCTATCTCCGAATTGAACTCGTTGATGTCCGCCCGCTTAGGCATCTTTCTTTCCTTGGGTACAACACAAGTATTTCTTCAAGTATTCTTATTTATTTGTTTATTTCTAAGATGGCGGTTTTCCCATGAAAATGGCGGTTTCCCGCTCTTTCCTTCTTGCCCCGCCCACTTCAATCGTCTTCCCCGCCTAATGGCGGCTTCCCGCATTTCTTCCCTGGTGGAAGGGGTACGCTTTCCCCACAGCGGACAGGTTCAGCCGCTGGGCTGGCTTCCGCACAGCTCCCCTTACTCGGCTCTGTCTTTTCCTCCCGCCCGCACGGCTCTACCGGCGCTGGGTACACCCCGTTAACGGAGGACAGTTCAGCCGCTGGACTGGCTCTCGCGCAGTCTCTCACCCCGTTTTCGGCTGTGTCTCTCTCTCACTCCCGCACGTACAGTTTTGCCGGCTCTGAGTACCCCGTTGGTGGAGAACAGCTCAGCCGCTGGACTGGCTCCTCGCAGTCTCTCTCTCCGCACCCGGCTCTCACCCGCACGGTTCCCTTTCGCCTCCCCAGCCCTCTCGCAGACCGGTGTTTCCCTCCCCGGCTGCGGCTGGGTTTCTCTTCCCGCGCCTACTTGCAGGCTCAGCGCTTCGTGGCTGCGGTCGCTGCCCGGATTTTGCCCGCCGATCGCGGTCCGGTTGTCACCCGACGCCGTTGGACCCGACTTTTGGCCAGTACAGCTCCCCCTCGACCGAGGTCGAGTGCTCTGCCCTTATCCTCCGGATACTTCTACACCTTCCCCTACTCACAGTCTCTTCAGCCGCCTTGTTTCTTGCTGGTCGGCTCACTCCGCACCGTGGCAGAAGGGTAGTCAGTGCCTGTTGCTGATACGCTTTTGTTGTTAGTCTTCCTGCTTTCTGATGTTGCAGCCTCGTGTTTTCTTTTGGTAGCACGATGAGGGCGGTTGTCTCTGTTCGACGCTCTTCGTTGCTTTTGGTAGTCTTGCCGCAGGGTACGATCGGACTCGTCGCCACTGTAAAGTCTGTGGGTTGTGCAGTTAATAAATACACAGACTTCAGAAGTAACAAACAAACAGGTCTTTACTATTCGAAGGTCCGGGCGAATCTGCCCCAGCAATCATGCCACAACACTTATATGCTGGTGTGGTCACTATTGGTATTACAGTATACAGAAGCCAAACAAATAGTGCCACCCGAAAGTAGTCCTCTTAAAGGTGAACGGTTACATTCAATAGTTCCCTTAAAGGTAGACGGGTACATACACTACAGAAGTGTCATCAGCTGGAGGAGCTCGAGCTCCGGGGTTTGGAGCTTAAGCAGCGGCTGGCATCAGTGCAGTGCATTCACGAGGCTGAGAGCTTCATGGATAGCATGTTTCAGGAGGTGGTCACCCCACAGCTTAAGAGTTTGCAGGCAGAGAGGGAATGGGTGACTGACAGACAGAAGAGGAGGACCAGACAGGTAGTGCAGGAGTTCTCTGAGTACATCTCGCTCTCCAACAGGTATTCTGTTCTGAATACTGGTGAGAGCAATGGTTCCTCTGGGGAGTACAGCCAGAGCCAAGTCCATGGGGCCATGGTTGGTTCAGCTGTACGGGGGGGGGGGGGGGGGCGGGAAGAGGAAGGTCAGAAAAGCAATAGTGATAGGGGATTTAATAGTTAGGGGAACAGACAGGCGTTACTGCGGCCGCAGACATGACTCCAGGATGGTATGTTGCCTCCCTGGTGCCAAGGTCAAGGATGTCACTGAGCGGCTGCAGGACATTCTGAGGGGGCAGGGTGAACAGCCAGAGGTTGTGGTCCATATCAGTACCAATGACATAGGTGGAAAGAGGGATGAGGTCCTGCAGGCAGATTTTAGGGAACTAGGAAAGAGATTAATAAGCAGGAACTCAAAGGTAGTAATCTCTGGATTACTCCCAGTGCCACTAGCTAGTGAGTACAGAAATAAGAGAATAGAACAGATGAATGCATGGTTGGAGAGATGGTGCAGGAGGGAGGGTTTTAGATTCCTGAGGCATTGGGACCATTGCTGGAAGAGGTGGGACCTGTACAAGCCGAATATGTTGCACCTCAACAGAGCCGGGACCAATATCCTCACGGGGAGATTTGCTAGTGCTGTTGGGGGGGGGTTTAAACTAGCTTGACAAGGGGATGGGAACCTGAGCGCAGATTCAGAAGGGAGAGAAGCAAAGCTGGAAATGGAAGGCAGTAAATTAGTGAGTTTGGAAGGCAGAGGAAGCAAAGGCTAGAAAATAGACATCAAAGGGCTTTAGTAGTGCTTAATGTTATATACCTCAATGTAAGGTGTCTAATGAATAAAGCAGGTGAGCTGAAGGCACAGATAGACATGTGGAAGTAAGATATCATAGCTATTACATGGCTGAAAGAAGGGCAGGAATGGCAACTCAACATTCCTGGTTACAGGTTTTCAGACGAGATAGAGAGAGGGATAAAAAAGGAGGAGGATCTTAAGATTGGTTAAAGAAACAGTTACAGCTGTGAGGAGGGATGATATGTTAGAAGGATCATCAAATGAGGCCATATGGGTTGAACTGAAGAACAAAAAAGGGGCAATTATAATGCTGGGATTGTACTATAAACCCCCAAACAGTCAGAGGGAGATAGAAGAGCAAATATGTAGGCAAATTTCTGAGAAGTGCAAAAACAATAGGGCAGTAATAGTAGGGGATTTCAACTACCTTAACATTAACTGGGATAGAATTAGTGTAAAAGGTATAGCGGGCACAGAATTTTTAAAATGCATTCAGGAGAACTTTTTTAATCAGTACATAGCAAACCCAACAAGAGAGGGGGCGGTTCTGGACTTAGTTTTAGGGAATGAAGCTGGACAGATGGAAGGGGTGTCAGCATTTCGGTGGTAGTGATCATAATTCAGTTAGATTTAGCACAGTTATGGAAAATGACAAAGATAGATCAGGAGTAAAAGTTTTTGACTGGGGAAAAGCCAAGTTTATTAAGCTGAGATGTGATTTAGCAAAAGTGGACTGGAAACAGCTACTTGAAGGTACATCAGTGTCAGAGCAGTTGGAGGCATTCAAGGAGGAGATAGTGAGGGTGAAGAGCAAATATGTTCCCACAAAGGAAAAGGGTGGGACTCCCAAATCTAGAGTCCCCTGGATGTCAAAGGGCATACAGGGTAGGAAGAGGCAAAAAAAGGAAGCTTATGTCAGATACCGAGAGCTAAATACTGAGGAAAGCCTAGAGGAGTATAAAAAGTGCAGGGGTGAAATTAAAAAGGAAATTAGAAAAGCAAAGAGAGGTCATGAAAAAATATTGGCAAATAAAATCAAGGAAAGCCCAAATATATTTTATTATAAATATATAAAGAGCAAGAGGATAACTAAAGAAAAAGTAGGGCCTATTATCGACCAAAAAGGAAGCTTGTGTGTGGAGGCAGAAGACGTGAGTAAGGTTCTTAATTAATACTTTGCGTCTGTCTTCACAAAAGAGAGGGTCGATGCAGACATTGTAATTAAGGAGGAGAAGTGTGAGATATTAGATGAGATAAACATAGTGAGAGAGGAAGTATTAAGGGGTTTAACACCTTTGAAAGTAGATAAATTGCCAGGCCCGGATGAAACGTATCCCAGTTTGTTAAGAGAAACAAGGGAGGAAATAGCAGAGGCTCTGACCATTATTTTCCAATCCCCTTTGGCTACAGGTGTGGTGCCGGAAGACTGCTAATGTTGTACCGTTGTTTAAAAAGGGAGAAAGGGATAGACTGAGTAATTACAGACCAGTTAGCCTAACCTTGGTGCTGGGCAAATGGTTGGAAAAAATTCTGAGGGACAATATTAATCGGCATTTAGAATGGCACGGATTAATCAAGGACAGTCAGCATGGATTTGTTAAGGGAAGGTCGAGTCTGATTAACTTGATTGAATTTTTTGAGGAGGTAACAAGGAGGGTCGATGAGTGTAGTGCGTTTGATGTAGTCTACATGGATTTTAGCAAGGCTTTTGAGAAGGTCCCACATGGCAGACTGGTCAGAAATGTAAAAGCCCACGGGATCCAAGGGAACGTGTCATGTTGGATCCAAAATTGGCTCAGTGGCAGGAAGCAAAGGGTAATGGCCGACGGATGTTTTTGTGACTGGAAGGCTGTATCTAGTGGGGTTCCACATGGCTCAGTACTAGGTTCCTTGCTTTTTGTGGTATATATATCAATGATTTAGACTTCAATGTAGGGGGCATGATTAAGAAGTTTGCTGACAATACAAAAATTGGCTCTGTGATTGATAGTGAGGAAGAAAGCTGTGGGCTGCAGGAAGATATCAATGGACTGGTCAGGTGGGCAGAAAAGTGGCAAATGGAATTCAATCTGGAGAAGTGTGAGGTACAGGTAGACTACCCTTTATCCGGACTTCCGAAAACTGAAACCCTCTAAAAATCGAAGGTTTTTTCGTTCAGCGTAAGTCGTGCGTACGACTTACGCTGAACGAAAAAACCTTCGGTTTTTAGAGGGTTCCGGCTGCGGAAGTTCGGATAAAGGGTAAGTCGTGCGCACGACCCCCCGCCGACCCCCCCGCCGACCCCGCCAGCCCCGACAACCGCCGACCCCGCCAGCCCCGACAACCGCCGACCCCCCCCGCGGACCCCGCCAGCCCCGACAACCGCCGACCCCGCCAGCCCCGACAACCGCCGACCCCCCCGCGGACCCCGCCAGCCCCGACAACCGCCGACCCCGCCAGCCCCGACAACCGCCGACCCCCCCGCGGACCCCGCCAGCCCCGACAACCGCCGACCCCGCCAGCCCCGACAACCGCCGACCCCCCGTGGACCCCGCCAGCCCCGACAACCGCCGACCCCGCCAGCCCCGACAACCGCCGACCCCCCCGCGGACCCCGCCAGCCCCGACAACCGCCGACCCCCCCCGCGTACCCCGCCGGCCCCGACCCCCGCCGACCCCGACTGACTTACGCTGAGCGTCAGCGTAAGTCGTGCGCACGACCCCCGCCGACCCCCCCGCGGACCCCCGCCGACCCACCTTCCGAAATCCAAAATTCTCCTTTATCCGAAACTCGGCTGGTCCCGAGGTTTTCGGATAAAGGATAGTCTACCTGTAATACATTTGAGGAGGGCTAACAAGGCAAGGGAATACACAATAAATGGTAGGATACTGAGCAGTGTAAAGGAACAGAGGGACCAGGAGTGTATGTCCACAGATCCCTGAAGGTAGCAGGACAGGTAGATAAGGTGGTTAAGAAGGCACACGGGATACTTTGCTTTATTAGCCGAGGCATAGAATATAAGAGCAGGGAGGTTATGCTTGAACTGTATAAAACACTAGTTAGGCCACAGCTAGAGTACTGTGTACAGTTCTGGTCACCACATTACAGGAAAGATGTGATTGCACTAGAGAGGGTACAGAGGAGATTTATGAGGATGTTGCCAGGACTGGAGAATTTTAGCTACGAGGAAAGATTGGATAGGCTGGGTTGTTTTTTTTGGAACAGAGGAGGCTGAGGGGAGACTTGATTGAGGTGTATAAAATTATGAGGGGCCTAGATAGAGTGGATAGGAAGGACCTATTTCCCCTTGCAGAGAGATCAATAACCAGGGGACAGAGATTTAAAGTAATTGGTAGAAGGTTTAGAGGGGAGTTGAAACATAGAAACATAGAGATAGGAACAGGAGTAGGCCATTCGGCCCTTCGAGCCTGCTCCGCCATTCAATGAGATCATGGCTGATCTTCGTCTGAGATCTTAGCTGATCTTACCAGTTCAGTACCCCGTCCCCGCCTTTTCTCCGTAACCCTTAATCCCCTTAGCCTTCAGAAATATATCCAATTCTCTCTTGAAAATATTTATTGAATTAGCCTTCACAGCCCTCTGTGGCAGGGAATTCCACAGGCTCACCACTCTTTGAGTGAAGAAATTCTTCCTCATCTCTGTTTTAAATGATTTGCCCGCTATTTTTAGACTGTGGCCCCTGGTTCTGTGCTCCCCTGCCATTGGAAACATTCTCTCTGAATTCAGCCTGTCCAGGCCTGCCATAATTTTATATGTTTCGATGAGATCCCCTCTCAATCTTCTAAACTCCAGTGAGTACAAGCCCAAACTATTCAATCTCTCCTCGTAGGTCATTCCCGCCATTCCAGGTATCAGCCTGGTGAATCGCCGCTGCACTCTTTCCATGGCAAGAACATCCTTCCGCAGATGGGGCGACCAAAACTGTACACAATACTCCAGATGCGGTCTCACCAGCACCTTGTACAGCTGTAGTAAGGTATCCCTATTCCTATACTCGAACCCCCTTGATATGAAGGCCAACATACCATTTGCCTTCTTAATCGCCTGTTGCACCTGCATGCTCTCCTTCAGTGACTGGTGCACAAGAACACCCAGGTCCCTCTGCACTTCCCCATCTCCCAATCTATTGCCATTTAGATAATAATCTACCCTCCTGTTTTTACCCCCAAAGTGGATAACCTCGCATTTATCCACATTATAGTGCATCTGCCACGTATCCGCCCATTCCCCCAACCTGTCCAAATCGCACTGTAGCCTCCTGACATCCTCATCAGAGCCCACCCCTCCTCCTAGTTTAGTGTCGTCAGCGAATTTGGAAATATTGCATCCAATTCCCTGATCCAGATCATTTATATATATTGTGAACAGCTGGGGTCCCAGGACAGATCCTTGCGGCACCCCGCTGGTCACTGCCTGCCACTCCGAAAACGAGCCGTTTATTCCAACTCTCTGTTTTCTATCCGCCAGCCAGTTCTCTATCCACGTTAATACTTTGCCCCCAATCCCATGAGCCTTAATTTTGCATGATAATCTTTTGTGTGGAACCTTATCGAAGGCTTTCTGGAAGTCAAGGTACACCACATCCACTGGCTCTCCCCCATCTATTTTACCAGTTACTTCCTCAAAAATTCCAGCAGATTAGTCAAACACGATTTACCCTTTGTAAATCCATGTTGACTCTGTCCGATCCTTTCCCCATTTGTCAAGTGCTCCGCTATTTTATCCTTAATAATGGACTCTAGCATTTTGCCCACAACCGATGTAAGGCTTACTGGTCGATAATTCCCTGCTTTCTCTCTACCCCCCTTTTTAAATATTGGGGTAACATTAGCTACCCTCCAATCCACGGGTACTGTTCCCGAGTCAATGGAGTTCCGGAAGATGATCCTTAGAGCATCTGCTATCTCCAGGGCCACCTCCTTAAGTACCCTAGGATGTAGTTTATCAGGCCCCGGGGATTTGTCGGCCTTCAGTCCCCTCAACTTACCCAACACCATATCCCTAGAGATACTAATTTCTGTCAGCTCCTCCCTCTCATTGGTCCCTATGTTTGCCGATATTCCTGGGAGGTTATTTGTGTCCTCCTTTGTGAATACAGAACCAAAGTATGAGTTTAATTGGTCTGCCATTTCCTTATTCTCCATTATATATTCTCCCGAATCGGACTGCAAGGGACCGACTTGGGATTTTACCAGTCTTTTCCTCCTGATATACCGATAAAAGCTTTTGCAGTCTGTCTTTATGTTTGCTGCAAGTTTACTTTCGTATTCTATTTTCCCCTTCCTGATTAATCCCTTTGTCCTCTTTTGCTGTATCCTGTACTGCCCCCAATCTTCCGGTCTGGTGCTTTTTTTTGCCAGTTGATATGCCCTTTTTTTTGATTTTATGCTGTCCCTAATTTCCCTCGTTATCCACGGTTGAGCCACCTTTTTAGGTTTATTTTTATGACAGCTTTTTTTCACCTAGAGGGTGGTGAGGGTCTGGAACTCACTGCCTGAAAGGGTGGTAGAGGCAGAAACCCTCATCACATTTAAAAAGTACTTGAATATGCACTTGAAGTACCGCAACCTACAAGGCTACGGACCAAGAGCTGGAAAGTGGGATTAGGCTGGATAGCTCTTTTTTGGCCAGCACAGACACGATGGGTCGAATGGCCTCCTTCTGTGCTGTAAATTTCTATCATTCAATGATTCAACTTACAGGGCAAAAACTGTTTGAGCTGAATGGTGCAGGACAAAATCTAACTAACGGCACATGCCATGAGATGCCCCACTCCAGCAAGATTTGGGCCAATATATATGCAGTTCCCTTTTTGTACAATGAATTATTTAGGTAGCATAAAATAGTTCACTTTGTGATACATATGCCTCTAGTTTGCTGAATTATTAGCCTATGTACCAACTTGTGATTGTTAAAAATGTAAAGAACCAGTCTTGAGGACTATGAGCTTTGACCAAAATTGTCTGAAAATAGCACATTGGGAAGTGTGAGGAATTATGATAGAATGTCCAAGGAGACACCAGCTGACAATCAACACTTGTTTTGTTAAACAGATTCAAGACTGAAAACATCATGGCCACAAATGCATTAATGAATGAATTAAATTTCATTAAATTAAGTTTTGTTGTACTAAAACAGAAAGGAGTATCTAGGAAGAATGTTTTTTCTTCAAAGGACTCGCCCAGTGTCTCCGGAAAAAATGTATGCAGCAATATATTTGTTGCCTTTTTCTAAAAGAAAAATCGAACTTGATGCCTTAATATAGAGCCACCATTCTAGGTCACCTTCTCCTGTATTACTGCCCCAGTGACGCCACAGAGGGCCCACACCCAGAATGGTTCCATTCATTTTTAACACAGCAAATGTAGCATTTGATGTTAAATAAACTATTGATTTGCAAACCTGCATGCCATAAGAATTTGGCGATTGGCGATTCCATTACACGGGACACAGAAGTCTACCTAGACTGGGTGTTCAGTTTTAATTTGTAATCAGAACATGTTTATATTTAAACTGCTGCATCCTGTCACACTGCAGTTGTACAGTTGCATGCCTGGAATATGGTAACACAAGGAGCAAAGTGACTAGTAAAAATGCCTTGCTGGTCAATAAACTAAAAGATGAACTAATGTATGGTTGAAGTGAATAGCAGAGATGCATTTAAGGGAAGGCTAGACAAACATATGAGGGAGAAGGGAATAGAGGGTTATGCTGATAGATTTAGATGAGGAAAGACGGGAGGAGGCTCGAGTGGAGCATAAACACCGGCATGGACTGGTTGGGCCGAATGGCCTGTTTCGGTGCCGCATATCCCATGTAATCCTATGTAATCTCACAGAGATGGGCTTCTAATTGAGATGTGACTCTTATAAAAATGTGTTGAAGAATCTGAGACGTGATAGATTACTGAAACTGAATTAAAAACCAAGAGTTGTCATCAGTGATTCGCGTCCTTCGCGTTTTAATTTAGACATTTAGATTTTTCTTTAACCAAAATATGCCTCGTTTACTGTTTTGTGTTTCAATCTTTCATGGGCCAATCATTTGTCACGTTATGAATTAACATTTGCAAAAAATACATTTTGATTGACCATTACCACAAGATGGCACTCAACAAGAACATAACTCACAAAGGACCAATTTCCATTTTAAGTTAATCTGTCTGCATTTGAATTTTTATAAAATATGCATTAAGAGATTGAGATATTATCATACATTTAGAAAACTTGCAAAATGAATACCGAAATGATGACAAAATGACATACTGATGGTCTTTAATATTATTTCCCGACACTGCTTTCACAGTAAATCCAAATTTAAAGACTCTTTGAAAAAACATGTGTATTATTCGTTATCAAATTATTACAATTCAAATAGATGACAGTAATATTAATCATTAAATTGCAGTACTCGTTGGTTGGCTGTGCAAAAATTATTATTTTCAATTTTTGCAGCAGTTCTTCATGTTAAAAGTTTCTGATCTCACTTGGACAGTTGATGAAAATACCGAGCTAAAGCAAAATGTAAGGGGGCAGAGGGGAGGGGGGCGGGGGTGCGAAATGGAAAATCAGGGAACAAATTAAGACAGGACAATGTGACAGATCCCCTTGTGACTAGTCAATCAGTGATCTTGGAAAAGATGAGGGAGCGGATTGAAAGCCTGTACTGGGATTGGTGGATAATTCAACCATTTTAATTACACAGTGACTGATGAGTTTACAAATGGACACATTGGGCAGGATTTTCATTGGGCCGTGGAGTTGGGATTGGAGGCGTGGGGGGGGGGTTAAAATCCCGAAATCAGGGGTCCCGACTCCTTCCCGCACCCAAACCCGCCTCCATGCCAGTTTCAAAGGAGGCGGGTACCCGCCCCGCACTGGGACCCGCGTACCCTTAACAGGTAGTTAACAGGCAGTTTTTAGCCTAATCCCTATTTTTGATGTTGAAGCGTGGGATTCCCGACGGCTCCAAACCACACCAATTAGAGGAGGCGGGCCGTCGGGTTGAAGGTATTGGAGGGGTCGAGATGCCGGTGTTCAGGTGAGTGATGTGTGCATGAGTGAAAAGGTAAGTGTGTTTGGTGTGTCTAAAGTGATTAAATAAGTTTTACATACCTTTCCTTACCTTTTCAGCCTTCCTTCCTTTAGGTTCCAGGAGTCCCTCATCTCACCGTCACAGAAAGCAGAATGGCTGCGAACTGTCAAAAGTGACAGCCTTCAGCTTTCTGTGCAGGAGAGATTTCTAACTGAGTCCATGGAGAAGGACTCATGTTAGAAGTAAGACTGTCAGTGCTTGACAGCTTCAAACAGCTGTGAAAAACTGATATTTCAACTGTCAAAAGGTCTTGACAGATGAAATTTCAGTCTGTGATGTCACCTGTTGCTGGGTGGCCCTTAATTGGCCTGCTGAGCCCGCTAGGTCAAACAAGTTAAAATCGCGTGGATTGGCCGCATCTCGATGGAGGTGGGACTACAACCCCGAAAGTTGTAGTCCCGCCTCCAACCCGACTCCTGAGTTAAATTCCTGCCCATTGATACAGCAGGGCTAAATTAATCGGCCCAGATTTTGTGGGGCCAATGACGGCGTATGCTGTTGTAAGCCCTCAGAAAGGCCCCGCGAGTTCCAATTTTCCGCATGCGCCGCGCCTGCGCGAAAACCCGCAACTTGCGATCTGTCAAGGTTCACCTTGGCAGGTCATCCGTGTGCACACCAGAAACACTTCCACTGGTGCAGCGTTGGACTATTTGCCCAACTGCTGCCCAGCAAATGCCCACAAAACCCTCACACCTGATAAAAGCAGCTGTAGGGCCTACTTTTACCAGCGTAAGGGTTAAAATAAATGTTAAATTCAATTTTTTTAAATGATTAAAACATACAAAAATATTTAAAATTAGTTTATGTAAATTTTGGGCAGGAGTAAAATGTAAAACACCATTTTTCAAAAAATTTAATTTTTATTTTAAATGCTTAATTAAAGGGACTTTTAATTAATTTTGAACATGGGATTATTTATTTTTATTAGAGTTGTGTTAAATATTTATTCATTTGAGGCTTTCTCATAAGCTTATGGGGATTCCATTCATAAATGGAATCACCGTAAGCTTATGAGGAATCCCCCCTTTCTAATTGGTTGACCCACATGATCCCAAGGATGCATCCGAACTGCCTGCGTCCCTGGGATCCATGGGTCTTTACGTAGGCATACGCCTACAGGCCCAGGACCCGAAGAGCCAGTGTTGTGTATGTACCTTTAAGAGAAGAACTGATTTTATACTGCAGTACCGGCAGTGACCACACCTGTATAAAAGGCCATAGCAGGCTTCTGTACTTCAGTCTTAAGTTACCCTCTGTTCAGTAAATACCTGTTTTATTGTTCTCCTGCAGTCCGTGTATTATTGATACTCGGACACTACACTGGCGACGAGCAGGTTTGAACTCACCTGCAGTACTGCATCACCTCACGGGGATCTTTCCCTGAGAAGAAGCTTCTTGGAGGTCGAAGTCAGAGCAACGGGCGGCGACCGCGGGCAACCGCCCAAGGATCCATCGGAGTTCGGAGAATTGCAGGAGAGGCTGTGGCGAGCTGGGCTTGGCTCCCCAGTCAAGGTGTTCCAGCAAATTGTGCTGGTAGCAGGTAGTGCGCTGACCCTTCCGGACTGCGGCGGGCTCGAGCTCGATCGAGCGGCTCTGCAAAGGGGCCGTGCAGCGTCGTCGGGAGGAAAAGAGAGAGAGAGAGGGTGGAGCACATAGGGCGCGGTCGGTGCTCAAGAACCGGGCAGCGTAGAGAAAAGAAAACGAGGGGAAGGAAAAGTGAGATGCGCCGAAGCCGCGGGTCGCCGCCATTATCCTGTAGAACGCTAGGAGCAGCGTGGCAGCAAGGGGAAGAAGGAAAAGTGCGGGAGGCGCCATTTTATTCCATTGGGGAAGAAGGAAAAGCGCGGGAGGCGCCATTTTATTACATTGGGGAAGAAGAAAAAGCGCGGGAGGCGCCATTTTAAATCACCCAAGATGCCGAAGAGTGGCAGTATCACTGCTTTCGACAACGAGGCAGAAGACTGGACCACGTATGTGCAAAGAATTGAAGTGTACTGCAAGGCAAATGAGGTGGCCGATGGAAAGAAGGCGTCGGTATTATTAAATTTGATGGGCGCGAGAACGTACGGCCTATTGCGGAATTTAATTACCCCAGCTAAACCAATGGAGAAAAGTTTTGAAGAGATTGTTAATATCTTACAGGAACACCTAAACCCTACACCGCTGCTGATAGCAGAAAGATTCAAGTTCCATAAAAGAAACCAGCACAAAGATGAGAGCAATGCTGACTATCTTATGGAACTACGCAAGTTATCGAAGCACTGCCAGTTCGGAGCAGGACTGGCAGACACCTTACGGGATAACTTTGGCTGCGGGCTCCAGAGTGAAGGAACCCAGAAACAACTACTTTCGGAAAAGGACCTGAAGCTAGAACAGGCTTTCAGCGTGGCAGTATCCTACGAAGCAGCAGCACGGGGAGCTGCGGAAATACAACGGAAACCACAAGAATACAGTGCTAACGAAATGGCGTATGCAGCAGAAAAGTTCTATCGCTGCGGCAGAACAACCCATGATCAGAAGGACTGCTGGTTTAAGGACAAAGTATGCAGGCAATGTGGGAAAATGGGACACATAGCAAGAGTCTGCAGGTCGGGAAAGAAAACCAACACTACAAGAACTACTAAGGAAAAGTACAAGAAAGTAAAAAAAATGACAGACTATAGTTCGGAAGATCAGAAGAGTGATAATGACTCCGGGAGCAGGAGACTAAGTTGACTAAAGTTACACAACGTGATCGCAAAGGAGGATCACCGAACCATTTGGGTCACCCTCATGATAGCAGGGTCCCAAGTAAAGATGGAATTGGATACAGGATCAGCCCTAACTGTCATGAATCGATGAGACCATGAGCGGCTATTCTCACACATACCCTTGAAGGACACGTCCATTGTATTGAAGACATACACGGGGCAAAAAGTCTACCCCAGAGGAAAAATAAGGGTGCCAGTTAAATACAACGGCAAGGAAACACAGAAACTGTATCGATATATACTACAAGATGGAGGACCACCATTATTGGGACGTGAATGGATCCGAAAAATACAATTGGATTGGCATTCCATTCAGGCGCTAACTGTGACTGACAAAAAGGATGATGACGTCACACCTGGACAACTGTCAAAAATTCTAATTGACGCGAAAGAGGTGTTCCAACAAGGACTTGGGACTCTAAAAGGAGTAAAGGCAATGATAAAAATCGAAGATAACGCAAACCCAAAATTTTTTAAGGCCAGACCAGTACCGTACGCGATCCGCCCAGCCGTTGAAGCAGAACTGGAGAGTCTGGAGCGTTCGGGGGTGCTGTCCAAGGAGGACTGGAGCGAGTGGGCCACACCCATCATTCCTGTAATGAAGAAATCATTGAGCAGCACGCCTGGGGAGCCGAAGAAGGTTCGCATCTGTGGGGACTTCAAGGTAACTGTGAACCCAGTCCTGCACACAGTACAATATCCACTTCCACGGAGAGAAGATATTTTCACCTCACTATCTGGAGGGAAATGCTTTGCGAAGATTGATCTGGCCCAAGCGTATCTATAAATGGAGGTGGAAGAAGCATCTAGGAAATACCTCACGATAAACACTCACAAAGGCCTTTACCAGTACAATCGACTGTTATTTGGGGTAGCATCAGCCCTGGCTATTTGGCAGAGGGCGATGGAACAAGTCCTGCAAGGGATCCCGGGGACCCAGTGTTATTTGGACAACATCCTGGTTACGGGCGAAAATGACAGTGAACACCTTGCCAACCTGGAGCAGGTGCTCACTAGATTACAGGAATATGGGCTACGAGCCAACCGCCCCAAATGCGAGTTCTTCAGGACACAAATCTCATATTGTGGCCACATGATTGATGAGGAAGGGTTGCATAAGTCGCCAGACAAGATTGAGGCTGTAGTCAAGGCTCCAGCACCGGAAAATGTGTCGCAACTGAGGTCGTTTCTCGGGTTGGTGAACTACTACCATAAGTTCTTGCCGAATTTATCTACAATTCTGCACCCACTGAATGCCCTGCTACAAACTGGAGTAATATGGAAATGGAGTGATGAGTGTAAGTGTGCCTTTCAGAAATGTAATTGCCTAATCACTTCAAAAGAAGTATTGGCCCACTACAATCCAACACTACCAATTCGGTTGGCATGTGATGCGTCTCCCTACGACATTGGAGCGGTGCTGTCACACAAATTCCTTGACGGTTCAGAGAGTCCAATAGCCTTTGCGTCGCGCTCGTTAACCTCAGCCGAGCGTAAATACGCCCAGATTGACAGGGAGGCCCTAAGCCTGGTGTGGGGGGTGAAGAAGTTCAATCACTATCTGCACGGGCAGAAATTTACCCTACTGACTGATCATCAGCCCCTGGTCTCCATTTTTAACCCAAAGATGGGCGTTCCGGTGATGAGGGCGCAACGGCTGCAAAGATGGTCACTTTTTCTAGGGGCACATCAGTACGACATAGAGTACAAGGGTACGAAACAGCATGGAAACGCTGATGGGCTGTCGCGCCTACCGTTGCCTACGGTAGAGGAAGTACCTGCAGTGGACCCTGTTGAGATATTCCATGCGACCACAGTCAAATGTCTACCTGTTACAAACTCAAGTATAGAGAAGGAAACCCGAAATGACCCGACACTCTCTCGGGTCAATGATTTGATGGTGAAGGGATGGCCAGCACATGGCGACTCACTGTTGCCAGCATTCTCGCCAAGGAGGGAACAGCTGTCAGTGTGCCGGGGGACCTTGATGTGTGGATCCTGAGTGGTAATTCCACCCAAGTTGAGAGATAGAGTGCTCAGTGAGCTTCATGAGGGTCATCTGGGAGGGGTAAAAATCAAAAGCCTAGCCAGGGCGTTTGTGTGGTGGCCGGGAATCGATAAAGAAATCGAGGATATGACCAAGAGATGCACAGGATGCCAGAAGGTCCAAAACGCTCCACCACAGGCCCCGCTACACCCATGGGAGTGGCCCTCATCTCCATGGCAACGGGTACACATTGATTTTGCTGGTCCATTTATGGACTCAATGTTTCTAATCGCCGTGGATGCCCATTCGAAATGGCCAGAGGTCATCAAAATGTCCTCCACCACCACGGAGAAAACAATTGCAGTCCTACGGACCATCTTCGCCAGGAATGGCTTGCCAGAACAGATTTGCTCCGACAATGGGCCACAGTTTGTGTCCGAGGATTTCCGGAGGTTTCTGAGGAATAATGGGGTGAAACATTACACATCGGCCCCATATCATCCAGCCACCAATGGATTGGCTGAGAGGTTTGTTCAGACCTTTTAAAAAGGCAATAAAGGTGATGTATAACGACGACATACCACGACAATACAAGGTGGATAATTTCTTGTTTGCTTACCGGAATGCGACACATGCAGTCACCAACCAAGCTCCAGCCATAATGTTCTTCAACCGAAGGCTAAGATGTCGCCTGGATTTGCTCAAACCAAACATAAGACGAGATTTTGAGGATAAGCAATTCCAGCACATCAATGAGAAGCCAACCAGGAGCTTCAAGATAGGGCAACCAGTCTTGGCCCGCGACTACCGAACAGAAAAATGGCAGCCAGGAACGATATGCACACAGCAGGGACCACTAATGTACACAGTGGACGTTGGAGAGAGCATCGTGAAACACCATGCTGACCAGATTCTAGAGTCACAGGAACAACCCAAACCCATACCACGAGCATGTGCACCTGGTAATGAACCCGAAGTACAGATTGCATCTACCTCAGAAGCAGTGGTATTGGAAGCTGACGAACCTACCAATGACAATGAGCCAGAATCGACTCCGCCGCAAGAACAGGATACTCGAGAAAGGCGCTATCCAGTCAGGATCAGGAAGCCTCCTCAAAGACTGAACTTATAAATAATTATTTCAGTTGATGTATATAGTACAGAGAAAATTGTAATTGTAATTAGTTATTATTTAGTTGTTAAATGAATGTCATGTACTGTTTATCTAAAAGGGGAGGAATTGTTGTGTATGTACCTTTAAGAGAAGAACTGATTTTATACTGCAGTACCGGCAGTGACCACACATGTATAAAAGGCCATAGCAGGCTTCTGTACTTCAGTCTTAAGTTACCCTCTGTTCAGTAAATACCTGTTTTATTGTTCTCCTGCAGTCCGTGTATTATTGATACTCGGACACTACAGCCAGCAGGTAGGTTTTTAAGTTTTTGGGGGTCGGAGGCGTTCTCCAGAGGTATGCCTCCAACTGCAAATTTCAGGCCATTATTGCCCCAAAACGGGCACAAATCTCAGTGCGCCGGAAGAGAGAGGCCTGATGACTGTCCGAAATTCATCCTCAAGCCTCATCATAATAATACAGACAAGCTACAAACTGGCGCCCCAATGTAGCTCATTTGTCAGAGTATAACCAATATTGCCCAGCACCAAGGCACACAGGTAAGTCCGGCGGGAGAGGCGATTGGGACTAGAGGTGAGGGCAGGCTGGCAGCAGCCCACAGTTGTTTGGTAGAGCCAGGAAGAGCACTCCCAGTCCTTTTGACTCCACAAATACCACGTTCTTGAAAATTTTGAGGCTTTTTTCCGAGCGGCTTTCCGAGTCCCTTTAAGGTCCGCTGGTTAGGTTGTTCAAGACCTAGAAATACCAGTAAGAGCTTATGCATTGCAAGCTCCAACTAGCCCAGATGAATTTATCAATCCGGGTCTGAAATTGGCATTGAAGGCTCATTTAAAAAAAAGACCCTGATCAATTTAGCAGAGGCCCAAACATAATGCAGATCGAGCACAAGCCTCTACCCTGCTCTCACTGTGCCCAATGTCATGGAGGCAAGAATATTATATTTAAACCTAATGGCAGAGCTTGCTGCTACTCCAAATAGGGTTCCCAACCCTCCCGTTTGAGGCGGGAATCTACCCGAATGGGTGATTGGTATCCCGAGTGCTGCTACTGGTGAGTGGGGAGGAATGGTTCTTGTAAGAGCAGTTCGTGTATGTGCCGTATCCTGGCTGTTGTGGCTTGCAAACAAATCACGTTGTCTGAGCCTTGTTGGTTCCCCCACTATTCGGAACGCACTGCTTTATTGCCAGTTGTGATAACGACAGCATCGGGGTCAACGTAAGTTGCCTGGATACTGCGTGAGTCCTGAGAGAGCAATTGGGAGAGGGAGCAAGAGAAAAACAAACTGGGGAGGGAGGGAGAGAACAACACAAACTGGGGAGGGAGAGAGAGAACAACACACATTGGGGAGGGAAAGAGGGAACAACACAAACTGGGGAGGGAGAGAGGGAACAACACAAACTGGGGAGGGAGAGAGAGAACAACACACACTGGGGAGGGAGAGAGGGAACAACACAAACTGGGGAGGGAGAGAGAGAACAACACACACTGGGGAGGGAGAGAGGGAACAACACAAACTGGGGAGGGAGAGAGGGAACAACACAAGCTGGGGAGGGAGAGAGGGAACAACACAAACTGGGGAGGGAGAGAGAGAACAACACAAACTGGGGAGGGAGAGAGAGAACAACACAAACTGGGGAGGGAGAGAGGGAACAACACAAACTGGGGAGGGAGAGAGAGAACAACACAAACTGTGGAGGGAGAGAGGGAACAACACACACTGAGGAGGGAGAGAAGGAACAACACAAACTGGGGAGGGAGAGAGGGAACAACACAAACTGGGGAGGGAGAGAGAGAACAACACACACTGGGGAGGGAGAGAGGGAACAACACAAACTGTGGAGGGAGAGAGGGAACAACACAAACAGGGGAGGGAGAGAGAGAACAACACAAACTGGGGAGGGAGAGAGAGAACAACACAAACTGTGGAGGGAGAGAGGGAACAACACACACTGTGGAGGGAGAGAGGGAACAACACACACTGGGGAGGGAGAGAGAGAACAACACAAACTGTGGAGGGAGAGAGGGAACAACACACACTGAGGAGGGAGAGAGGGAACAACACAAACTGGGGAGGGAGAGAGGGAACAACACACACTGGGGAGGGAGAGAGGGAACAACACAAATTGGGGAGGGAGAGAGAGAACAACACAAACTGTGGAGGGAGAGAGGGAACAACACACACTGAGGAGGGAGAGAAGGAACAACACAAACTGGGGAGGGAGAGAGGGAACAACACAAACTGGGGAGGGAGAGAGAGAACAACACACACTGGGGAGGGAGAAAGGGAACAACACAAACTGTGGAGGGAGAGAGGGAACAACACAAACTGGGGAGGGAGAGAGAGAACAACACAAACTGGGGAGGGAGAGAGAGAACAACACAAATTGTGGAGGGAGAGAGGGAACAACACACACTGTGGAGGGAGAGAGGGAACAACACACACTGGGGAGGGAGAGAGAGAACAACACAAACTGGGGAGGGAGAGAGGGAACAACACAAACTGTGCCGGGAGAGAGGGAACAACACACACTGGGGAGGGAGAGAGAGAACAACACAAACTGTGGAGGGAGAGAGGGAACAACACACACTGAGGAGGGAGAGGGGAACAACACAAACTAGGGAGGGAGAGAGGGAACAACACACACTGGGGAGGGAGAGAGGGAACAACACAAACTGGGGAGGGAGAGAGAGAACAACACAAACTGTGGAGGGAGAGAGGGAACAACACACACTGAGGAGGGAGAGAGGGAACAACACAAACTGGGGAGGGAGAGAGGGAACAACACAAACTGGGGAGGGAGAGAGAGAACAACACAAACTGGGGAGGGAGAGAGAGAACAACACAAACTGTGGAGGGAGAGAGAGAACAACACAAACTGGGGAGGGAGAGAGGGAACAACACAAACTGGGGAGGGAGAGAGAGAACAACACAAACTGGGGAAGGAGGGCGAGAACAACGCACACTGGAGAGGGAGAAAGAGAACAACACACACTGGGGAGGGAGAGAGGGATCAACACAAACTGGGGAGGGAGAGAGGGAACAACACAAACTGGGGAGGGAGAGAGGGAACAACACACACTGAGGAGGGAGAGAGGGAACAACACAAACTGGGGAGGGAGAGAGGGAACAACACAAACTGGGGAGGGAGAGAGGGAACAACACAAACTGGGGAGGGATAGAGAGAGAACAACACACACTGGGGAGGGAGGGAGGGAACAACACAAACTGGGAAGGGAGAGAGGGAACAACACAAACTGGGGAGGGAGAGAGAGAACAACACAAACTGTGGAGGGAGAGAAGGAACAACACAAACTGGGGAGGGAGAGAGAGAACAACACAAACTGGGGAGCGAGAGAGGGAACAACACAAACTGGGGAGGGAGAGAGGGAATAACACACACTGGGGAGGGAGAGAGGGAACAACACAAACTGGGGAGGGAGAGAGGGAACAACACACACCGGGGAGGGAGAGAGGGAACAACACAAACTGTGGAGGGAGAGAGGGAACAACACAAACTGGGGAGGGAGAGAGAGAACAACACAAACTGGGGAAGGAGGGCGAGAACAACGCACACTGGAGAGGGAGAAAGAGAACAACACACACTGGGGAGGGAGAGAGGGATCAACACACACTGGGGAGGGAGAGAGGGAACAACACACACTGGGGAGGGAGAGAGGGAACAACACAAACTGTGGAGGGAGAGAGGGAACAACACAAACTGGGGAGGGAGAGAGGGAACAACACACACTGGGGAGGGAGGGAGGGAACAACACACACTGGGGAGGGAGAGAGGGAACAACACAAACTGGGGAGGGAGGGAGGGAACTGTTACATTGTTATAGTATCACATCGTTAAATGGAACTACTTTGGTATGGAACTACTTTTGTATGGTGTAGTTATATTGCTATGTGGCACACTGTGCACAGGCAGTGCACAGTGCAGCGTCGGACATCTTGTATCACTCCATGCCATGCGGCAGCACAGAAACAAGGCAAGAAACAGCTGGTAAAAGCAATAATTAAATGAGCTAAAAGTGTCTGTATTATTTATAGTATAAGAACACAAGGAGACACAACATGGTGGCAGCGGTACAAGTGAGTACAAAATTGTGCTATACGAACTACGAAGAAGACAAAAAGTGATTTTATGAGCTGATTGTGAGTGCCGATTTCTGCGGTGATTTGAGAGTGAATCATACGGGAAACTAAAATGACGACTGTGCAAATGCAACCCCTCATGAACTGGGAAGCCAACGATATAGTAGAAGCATTCCGCAAGTTCAAACAGAAATGTGAGCTTACATTCAAAAGCTTCCTGAAGGGCACTACCAATGAGGAAAAGGTTAGTTACATTCTGTTGTGGACAGGAGAAAAAGGTCTAGATTTGTATAATAGCTGGAGTTTGACTGAAGAGGAAAAGGAAAACCCTGCGACAATTTTTGATAAATTCAGCAACCATCTAGAGCCTAAATCCAATCACCATATACACAGATATAAATTCCAGAGTCTAAGACAGGAACCCGGTGAAACAGCTGACAATTTCCTTACAAGGCTGAGAAATGAAGCCAGCAAGTGTAAATTTAAGGAAATGGAAGAAAGGCTTGTGGACCAGCTAATATGGGGGTCAGCGCATGTAGAGGTACAAAAAGCCCTGATAGGAAAAGAAAAGCTCAGAATAACAGAGGCTGTAGATACTGCGAGAGCTCATGAAGCCATGAAGCAGCAAATGAAAACGCTGATTTCTCAAACGGCTGACATGCGGACGGCTTCTGAGACGGACAACAGAGTGGATGCAGTGAGAGAAAAGTACAACACACAAAGACATGCACATGACAATGGGGGAAGCTTGTGCAGAAATTGTGGAAGACCGCATGATTACACAGACAAGAGGAAATGACCAGCATATGGAACAAGCTGCAATGCATGTGGCAAACTAAACCACTGGGAAAAGAGGTGTAGAACGAGGAAAGAAGGAACATGCATCAAAAACAAAGGCGGACAGCAGAACCAGAGAAAGAAACACAATATCCATGCCATGGATGAGCAGGATGATGATGATGATCACGACAATGCACTAAACATTGAAACCATAAAGATACAGCTTCACGAGATGTCCAGGGCAGAAAATGCTCCGAGGAGGGAATTGCACACTATCATCCAAATCAAAAAAAAGGTCAAAGGTTGGCCCAAAACCATCAACTTAAAGTTGAAGCTGGACACAGGGGCTCAGAGCAACATTCTCCCATTGAGACTGTACCAGCAAACCTTTCCCGAAAACCTGAGAGAAGATGGCTACCTGAAAAATGGTTGTTTAAAGGCAAGTAATGTCACGCTGACAGCATACAGGGGAAGTGAGATTAAACAACTCAGAATAACCTTTATCAAAGGGACACATAAAAGAAAGAACATCAACTGCATGTTCTATGTCACCGACACTGAGGGGCCAGCGATCCTGGGATTAAACAGTTGCGAGAAGTTAAGATTGATCTCAGTGCATCACGAGCTGACAGAAACGCCACTGAAGATAGAGAGCAACACCCCACTGGAGAACCGCCCACAAATCAAGAGTAAAAAAGACTTGATAGACATGTATCCTGAATGTTTCAATGATACAGTGGGATGTTTCGGAGATTTCCAATACCACATCACCATCGATCCAGAGGTAAAGCCCGTTATCCATGCTCCACTAAAAGTACCCATCGAGCTGAAGACAAAGCTTGAAAGAGAGCTAAAGGAGATGGAAGAAAAGGGAGTGATCGTAAAGGTCACTGAACCCACAGACTAGGTAAACTCAATTGTGGTACGAGAAAAGCCAAACGGGCATCTCAGAATATGTTTGGACCCCAAAGATCTAAACCAGGCAATAAAGAGGGACCACTATCCCACCCCAATGCTAGAGCAGATTACGCCATCACTGGCAGGAGCCAAGGTTTTCTCAAAACTAGATGCCAGAAATGGATATTGGAACGTGAAGTTGGATGAGGAATCAACAACACTGACAACATTCAACACACCATTTGGGTGTTACAAATTCCTGCAGCTACCATTCGGGCTAAAGGTCAGTCAAGATATCTTTCAACAGAAAATAGACGAGACATACAGAGGCTGTGAATGAGCTATAGGAATAGCTGATGATATTCAGATCTATGGAGCAGATGAAAGAGACCATGACATGCACCTACATGAGGCCATGGAGACTACCAGGAAGGCTGGCATCAAGTTAAATGCAGATAAGTGCATAGTTAAAGTCAAGGAATGCCAATTCTTCGGTATGATTTATACACCAGAGGGAGTCAAGCCAAATCCAGAGAAGATTGCGGCGATTGCTGAAATGAAACCACCCAAAGACAAGAAAGAGCTGAGGAGTTACCTCGGCTTGGTCCAATACATGAGTTCTTTCATCCCACACATGTCGGAACATACAACAAATCTCAGAGAGCTATTGAAAGAAGATGACGAATACCAGTGGTCTGAATCACACGAAAGGAATTTCAAACAACTTAAAGACTGTTGTGCAAAGAAACAAGTCTGTCATATTATGACAGAAGAAAACCAGTCACTCTGCAAGTAGACGCTTCTACCAGAGGACTAGGGGCAGCTCTGGTGCAGGAAGGAAAGCCGATAGCTTTCGCATCAAAGGCCTTGACGTCAGCCGAGACAAGATACGCCAACATAGAAAGAGAACTATTAGCAGTAGTGTACGGATGCGAGAAATTCCATACATACCTATATGGCAGGCGATTTACAATAGAGAGTGACCATCGTCCACTAGAACAGATCTATAAGAAGAATCTGTGCAAAGCACCCGCAAGACTGCAAAGATTACTTCTAAGGATCCAAAGCTATGACTTCATGCTTAAATATAGCCAGGAAAGGAAATGGTGTTAACAGATGCGTTGTCTCGATTGTCACCATATGAGAAACATGAGGTGGAGGGCCTAACAGTAAAAATCCACCACCTAGTGATAGTTACCCCTACAAAGCTCAGTCAAATCAGAGATGAGACTAGCAAAGATGAGGAGTTACAACTACTCACACAACAAGTAATACAGGGGTGGCCGGAGAGAATCCAGCAGTTACAGGCGGCAATTCGTCAATACTGGACAATTAAAGATGATATTGCAGTAGAAGACGGTATTCTCCTTGCTGGATTGAGGATCATCGTGCCAAAGACAATGCAGACACAACTTCTCCATCTCATACATGAAGGCCACATGGGAATGGAGAAATGCAAGCTGAGAGCCAGATCAGCTGTATACTGGATAGGCATGTACAAAAATATCGAACAGATGGTCTCTGCATGTGGTATATGCCAGAAATACAGAAATGCACAACAGAAAGAGGAGATGATACCTAGTGAAATACCGTCAAGACCATGGCACACTGTTGGGGCAGATCTCTTCATGTGCAATCAAGAATGGTATCTCATAGTGGCAGATTACTATTTCAAGTTTCCTTTTGTGAGAAGGATGAAAGACTTGAGAGCCACAACTACCACCAGGATTGCAAAGAGCTTGTTTGCTGAACAAGGAATCCCGGAAAAGGTAATCTGTGACAATGGAACCTAGTTCACATCGAGTGAATTCAGAGCTCTGGCAGAAAAGTATGGGTTCAAAATAGTAACCTCAACCCCACGTTTCCCAAGGGGCACGGGTTCATCGAAAGACAGATCCAGACTGTCAAGAGAACTCCCTTCAAAAGTAGTGAGATGGGGGAAGACCAAGACCTTGCCCTCCTATCACTCAGATCAACACCACTGAAAGCAGACATGAAATCACCTGCAGAATTGCTGAATGGGAGGAAGTTTAAGACTACTGATGTGCCTTCAATAACCACAAAACTAGAAGTTATAGACTTTAACAAGTTGGCTTTTAATCACTAAGATCAGAGCTAACATCTCAACACACCGACTGGCTCACAGGAATGAGTCATACAGATTCAGGGATCTTTAAGTAAGAGAAGTCAGGGGCGGAGCCAAGAGCCAAGACCTGGAACCTGCCAGGTTAGTCAGGAAAGAGGAAGTGAAACTATACACCGTGTGGGGGAGGGTAATATACATGAGTGCAAAACGAATACAGGCAAGACAAACAGATTTCATTACATTCACCCCTTCTTTAGATTTAGTCCATCGGGGTGATGTTTCTTAAAAGTTGGTATAAGTGAGTCTGTCAGGAGGTTTTGCGGTTCTCAGTGATCGGCGCAAAGCCGGTTGGGGTGCCTCTAGGGGAGTGGATGCTGGTTCCTCCGCTGTCCGGGCCTCCGCAGTGTCTTCCAGGTTATCTGCAGTGTCCTCCACGTTAAAGTTGGGTATTGATACCTCTGGGCGTCCTGTCTCTTTTTGGTGTAGGTCTTCCTCGGCTAGCCTCTCATCGTTCTCTCCGCTCCCCGATGGAGCGAGGTCTTTTATGGAAACAGTGTCCTCTCGCCCGTCAGAGTATTCGATATAGGCATACTGAGGGTTTGCATGAAGGAGCTGTACCTTTTCCACAAGGGGGTCCGTTCCTCTCACGTGCTTCCGCAATGGTACTGTCCCCGGAGACGTCAGCCACGCGGGTAGAGATATGCCCGAGGTGGATTTCCGGGGGAAAACGAACATCTTTTCGTGAGGGGTAGCGTTAGTGGCTGTACATAACAGAGACCTTATGGAGTGGAGCACGTCTGGGAGGACTTCCTGCCAGCGGGAGGTCGGAAGGCCTTTTGACTTTAAGGCTAACGTGACAGCCTTCCAAACAGTAGCATTCTCCCTTTCCACTTGCCCATTACCCCGGGGGTTGTAGCTAGTGGTTCTGCTAGTGGCTATCCCCTTTGAGAGCAAGAACTGGCGCAGTTCGTCACTCATAAATGACGTCCCCCTATCGCTGTGTATGTAGTTCGGCATGCCAAACATGCAGAATAGATTACAGAGACACTTGATGACCGTGGCACTGGTCATGTCTGGGCAGGGAATGGCGAAGGGGAAGCGGGAATATTCATCGATGATATTGAGGAAGTATACGTTACGGTCGGCAGAGGGAAGGGGTCCCTTGAAGTCCAGACTTAGGCGCTCGAATGGCCGTGTGGCTTTGATAAGGTGTGCACGGTCAGGCCTGTAGAAATGAGGCTTGCATTCCGCACAGATGCGGCAGGCTCTGGTCATTGCCCTGACCTCCTCGATGGAGTGGGGCAGATTGCGGGACTTTATAAAATGATATAGTCGGGTGACCCCTGGGTGACAGAGGTCGTTGTGGAGACCCTGTAATTTGGCCGTATGAATGCTGGCACACATTCCCCGCGTCTGGGGGTTCATTAAGGGCTCCCGGCCTGTACATAATATCATAGTCGAACGTGGATAGTTCGATCCTCCACCTGAGTATTTTGTCATTCTTGATTTTCCCCCTTTGTTTGTTATTAAACATGAAAGCCACCGACCGCTGGTCGGTGAGCAGGATGAAACGTTTGCCGGCTAGGTAGTGTCTCCAGTGCCGCACTGCCTCCACTAAAGCCTGTGCCTCCTTCTCGACAGAAGAGTGCCTGATTTCAGGTCCCTGAAGGGTTCGGGAGAAGAAGGCCACAGGTCTCCCAGCCTGATTGAGGGTCGCAGCTAAGGCAAAGCCTGACGCATCGCTTTCGACTTGAAATGGAATGCTTTCATCCACTGCACACAGTGCAGCCCTTTCAATGTCCTGTTTGATACTGGTGAAAACCTCCCGAGCTTCAGCTGATAGTGGGAAGGACGTCGATTTAATGAGGGGTCGGGCCTTATCAGAGTAATTGAGCACCCACTGGGCATAATACGAAAAAAATCCCAGGCACCTTTTTAAAGCTTTGGGATTGTGTGGCAGGGGCAGTTCCTTTAGGGGGCGTAATCGGTCAGGGTCCGGTCCAATTACCCCATCTTCCACCACACAGCCGAGGATACAGAGACGGGTTGTGTTGAAGACACATTTGTCTTCGTTGTAGGTAAGATTCAGCTTTAGGGCAGTTTTTAAAAATCTCGCAAGATTTAGATCGTGGTCTTGCTGGTTGTGCCCGCAGATAGTGACATTGTCCAGATAGGGGTAGGTAGCTTGTAGTTTATTCTCGTCAACCATGCGGTCCATCTCACATTGGAAGACCGAGACCCCATTTGTTACCCCGAAGGGCACTCTGAGAAAATGGCAGAGGCGTCCGTTCGCCTCAAAGGCGGTGTATGGGCGGTCCTCCGTTCTAATGGGGAGCTGGTGATACGCGGATTTGAGGTCGATAGTCGAGAAGACTCGGTATTGCGCAATCTGGTTGACCATTTCTGATATGCGGGGTAAAGGGTAGGCATCCAGCTGGGTATAAATATTAACAGTCTGGCTGTAGTCAATTCCCATCCGTTTCTTTTCGCTATTTTTAACTATGACTATTTGGGCACGCCACGGACTGGTACTGCATTCAATAATGCCTTCCCGCAGGAGTCTGTCCACTTCCGCCTTGATAAAGCGTCTGTCTTCCAGACTGTACCGTCTACTTTTGGTCGCTATGGGCCTACAGTTCGGAGCGAGATTAGCAAATAAAGAGGGCGGGCTGATTTTTAAGGTTGATAGGCCACAGACTGTGAGTGGCGGCTGGGACCCGCCATATGCTAGCGTGACACTTTCGTGGTGGCACTGGAAGTCCAGGCCCAAGATTACATTAACACAGAGTTCTGGCATCACGAGGAGTTTAAAATCCTTGTAGTCCGTGCCTTTTACAGTCAGTGTTACCACACAGTAGCCCAAAATGTCCGAAGTGTGGGGCTTAGCAGCCATAGCAATTCTGCTCCGTGTAGGGGTTACCGTTAATGAGTGCCACCGTACCAGGCTAGGGTGGATAAAACTCTCGGTACTCCCACAGTCAATTAAACATTTCGTTAAATTCCCATTTACCTGTGTGTCCATCATGGATTTTGTCAACGGGTGTGGCCTGGATTGATCCACTGTGATCGAAGCCACTGTTGGGCCCTGGGCGGCCGTTGAGTCGGGAAAAGATGGTGGATCCCAAGATGGCGGCCCGCACGGCACGCACGAGGCGGTGACGGAGTTGGAAATCGGATTCCCCCTGCAGACTTTGCTAAAATGCCCCTTTTTCTTACATTTGAAGCATGTAGCATCCTTCGCTGGGCATCGTTGTCTGGGGTGCTTGGCCTGGCTGCAGAAGTAACATTTCGGGCCTCGAGACATTGCCGCTGTAGTAGAACTCCTGGGTGAACTTCTGTGTGGGGACTCCGGCAGTGTAGAGCTGGTCTGAGACCTGGATGGGGAAGATGGCTGATTCCAAGATGGCGGCCCGCTCGGCGCGCACGAGGCGGTGAGGGCCGCATGGCCGGAAGAATAAGAGTCAGAGTTTTTCTGGGCCACGTCCAGCGATCGCGCAGTGGCCACTGCCTTTTTTAAGTCCAGGACCTCCTTCTCCAGCAGTCTCTGCCAGATATAATTCGATTTGAGGCCCGTGATGAAGGAATCGCAGACCAATTCGTCACGGCCTTGCAGTTACAGTCCCGGACCAAGTCCTTTAGGCCCTGTAAGAAATCGTCCATTGATTCCTCAGGTCGCTGCCTGCGTGTAGCCAGCAGATGTCTGGCGTACACTTCGTTTACTGGCCTCTGGTATTGGGCCTTCAGGATAGTGATGGCCTCCGTGTAAGAGGTGGCGTCCCGGATGAACGAATAAATCCGATGACTAACGCGAGTAGTCAGTAGACTCAGTTTATCTACCTCGCTAGCGGATGAGGCCCTCGCGAAGAGTTCGAAGCATTTGAGCCAGTGTCCAAATTGATTTGATGCTTCAGCAGAATGTGGATCCAAGTCCAGACGCTCTGGTTTTAGGAGTCGATCCATCCTAGTATTCTTTCGTGATTAAAATTGATGTGCCTTCAATAACCACAAAACTAGAAGTTATAGACTTTAACAAGTTGGCTTTTAATCACTAAGATCAGAGCTAACATCTCAACACACCGACTGGCTCACAGGAATGAGTCATACAGATCCAGGGATCTTTAAGTAAGAGAAGTCAGGGGCGGAGCCAAGAGCCAAGACCTGGAACCTTCCAGGTTAGTCAGGAAAGAGGAAGTGAAACTATACACCGTGTGGGGGAGGGTAATATACATGAGTGCAAAACGAATACAGGCAAGACAAACAGATTTCATTACAACTACACTACCAGCAAAAATACATCCTCCCCAGGACCAGGAGGACTTCAGACAAAAGCTGGAAGAAGCACAAATCGTAGGAAGCAAACATTATGATAAACAATGTGGAAATTGGCATTATACTTAGCATGCTGGGTAGAATAAAATGGCCAAGTAAAAGAACAAACTTGCTTAGGTTGTAGCTAAAGCAAAAAAAGCAAATGTGTCACAACATGTATAGGACCAAGAGATCTTTCATAATACCCACCTACATTGAGGATGTGATAACAGCTATAATTGACTCACTAGCACAAGGGAGGCATAAGGCTATAGAATAGATAAACTATTAATGATTGTCGCTAGACAAAGAAGCAAAACTAGTGAGTAAGCTAATCATCTTGGTAACAAGATGATCAGACATGAGTAAGTAAATCATCTTGGTAACAAGATTCAGACAGAACCTCCTGACAGAATATATGATGAACTAACCTTGTCTGGAGATATTTCTGTCCTGCTGACCTTTTAATTGTCCTTGTGCAAACTCTTAATGTGTTTAAAATGATACAATACCAATTCACTTGATTTATGGAACGCTTGCTTGTTTGAGTGTATAAATATGCTGCATTTGCTGATGTCCTTTAAAGATGTTGGCCTAGCCTTTGTCCAGGCAGCTCTCTCCTTGTGCAAGTAAAAATTAAACTAACAATCTGACGGTACTGCTTGTGTTTTAGAGTCTTACTCGGAGTCGAGATTTCGACAACGTGCAAAGACACTACCAGAATTGCTGAATGGACTATCAGTGCATGTGCAAGACCCGGTGTTGGAAACCTGGAATCCAGCCAAGGTCATTGGAAAAGCTGATACTCCAAGATCCTACTTCGTAGAGACTGAACCTGGTAACCAATACAGATGGAACAGACTCCACATCAGACATTCACCTGAACTGGATAAGCAGCAGACAACATCAGCAACATCGACAACACCAGCTACCACAAGCAGTACAACACCAGAAACAAGCGCTACAAATCAAACAACCACGAGCATGCACACTCCAACTCCAAAGGCGACAGCAACAACAACAACGAGAGCGGAACACACCAAAACACCACAGAGAGGAATGGTCACCACCAAACCCACAAGATGGAAGGACAACATCCAACCACCTGAGCGATATCGTGAATAAAAAAATACTCACAATTCTTTGTAGTTGATAATAATAGTTTAGATATAATATTTGTTAACATAAATTGTTAAATTTCATGTTTTAGTTTTTTGAGAAAGAGGGATGTTACATTCTTATAGTATCACATCGTTAAATGGAACTACTTTGGTATGGAACTACTTTGGTATGGTGTAGTTATATTGCTATGTGGCACACTGTGCACGGGTAGTGCACAGTGCAGCATCGGACATCTTGCATCACTCCGCACGATGCGGCAGCACAGAAACAAGGCAAGAAACAGCTAGTAAAAGCAGTAACTAAAATGAGCTAAAAGTGTCTGTATTATTTATAGTATAAGAACACAAGGCGACACAACAGGAACAACACAAACTGGGGAGGGAGGGAGCAACACAAACTGGAGAGAGAGAGAGAGGGAACAACACAAACTGGGGAGGGAGAGAGAGAACAACACAACCTGTGGAGGGAGAGAGGGAACAACACAAACTGGGGAGGGAGAGAGGGAACAACACAAACTGTGGAGGGAGAGAGAGAACAACACAAACTGGGGAGGGAGAGAGGGAACAACACAAACTGGGGAGGGAGAGAGCGAACAGCACAAACTGGGGAGGGAGAGAGGGAACAACACAAACTGTGGAGGGAGAGAGCGAACAGCACAAACTGGGGAGGGAGAGAGGGAACAACACAAACTGGGGAGGGAGAGAGGGAACAACACAAACTGTGGAGGGAGAGAGAGAACAACACAAACTGGGGAGGGAGAGAGGGAACAACACAAACTGTGGAGGGAGAGAGAGAACAACACAAACTGGGGAGGGAGAGAGGGAACAACACAAACTGTGGAGGGAGAGAGGGAGCAACACAAACTGGGGAGGGAGAGAGGGAACAACACAAACTGGGGAGGGAGAGAGAGAACAACACAAACTGTGGAGGGAGAGAGAGAACAACACAAACTGGGGAGGGAGAGAGGGAACAACACAAACTGGGGAGGGAGAGAGGGAACAACACAAACTGTGGAGGGAGAGAGAGAACAACACAAACTGTGGAGGGAGAGAGGGAACAACACAAACTGGGGAGGGAGAGAGGGAACAACACAAACTGTGGAGGGAGAGAGAGAACAACACAAACTGGGGAGGGAGAGAGAGAACAACACAAACTGGGGAGGGAGAGAGGGAACAACACAAACTGTGGAGGGAGAGAGGGAACAACACACACTGGGGAGGGAGAGAGGGAACAACACAAACTGTGGAGGGAGAGAGGGAACAACACAAACTGTGGAGGGAGAGAGAGAACAACACAAACTGGGGAGGGAGAGAGGGAACAACACAAACTGTGGAGGGAGAGAGAGAACAACACAAACTGGGGAGGGAGAGAGAGAACAACACAAACTGGGGAGGGAGAGAGGGAACAACGCAAACTGGGGAGGGAGAGAGAGAACAACACAAACTGTGGAGGGAGAGAGGGAACAACACAAACTGTGGAGGGAGAGAGAGAACAACACAAACTGGGGAGGGAGAGAGAGAACAACACAAACTGGGGAGGGAGAGAGAGAACAACACAAACTGTGGAGGGAGAGAGAGAACAACACACACTGGGGAGGGAGAGAGAGAACAACACACACTGGGGAGGGAGAGAGGGAACAACACAAACTGTGGAGGGAGAGAGGGAACAACACACACTGGGAGGGAGAGAGGGAACAACACAAACTGGGGAGGGAGAGAGGGAACAACACAAACTGGGGGAGAGAGAGAGGGAACAACACACACTGGGGAGGGAGAGAGGGAACAACACCCACTGGGGAGGGAGAGAGGGAACAACACACACTGGGGGAGAGAGAGAGAACAACACACACTGGGGAGGGAGAGAGGGAACAACACCCACTGGGGAGGGAGAGAGGGAACAACACCCACTGGGGAGGGAGAGAGGGAACAACACACACTGGGGGAGAGAGCGAGAACAACACACACTGGGGAGGGAGAGAGAGAACAACACAAACTGGGAGGGAGAGAGGGAACAACACAAACTGGGAGGGAGAGAGGGAACAACACAAACTGGGGGAAGGAGGGAGAGAGCAACAAACTGGGTGAGGGAGAAACACAAACTGCAGAGAGGGAGAGTTCATGTCGGCTTGTGATGTGCGCTGTTGTATAATGTGTTTTGTTCCAGGAGTCAGGCAACTTTGGTGCTTTGCTGAGGGCTGAGGACTGAGCCTCACCTCATCCCTGAGGCTGGGCTTCAGTGGTGGGGTATGGGAATCAGTGAATTGAATTAGGTTTGATTTTGGTTTTATTTATTATTTTTATAACTTGCTGTGCATTGTAAAAAGTCATAAAATTGTATGAAACTTTAATAGTAGTTACTTGTATCAATGGTGTTTTTGTTGTATCAGTGGTTTAGATTTTCATGGTGTTTCTCATTGCAGTTGATACTGTAGAAACATCACAGAAGTAGTTTAATTTAAACATTACCTATCCTTAAATCTTTCTATTCTTTTGTGTTCTTTCTTTGATTTATAAATTACGTTATTTACTTCACATTAAAACAAAAGGTCAAATATTTTATGGGGCTTGGTGATATTGAGATACTCAACTAAAATAAATGCAATAACATTTGTAAACAGTGGGCAAAGGTCATGTGATCAAATGTCATGTGATTAAGCATCACATGAATGGTGCCATGTGATCAAATATCATATGATCAAATCTCCAGGGATACTCAATCGAGAGTTGGGAACGCTAATTCCAAAGCACTAGAGCATGCAGCAAAAACAGGGCCTTGATTTCACTTGTGCTGTGTAAGGGTGGTCAAAAACAGAGTAAAGGATCTTCTGTGAACAGCTCTTACTCATCTAATTTCAGCCAACAGTCACTGTCCAGATTCACAGATAAATAATGAGCACTTGGGCAAGTTGCTGGAGAGCACCAGTGCCAGTGGAACTGTACTCCAGTAAAGAGCCAATGGGCTAAATATTCACCTTCACCAGTGCTGGTTGGTCTTGTGGTAGGGGGAATCACCTGGCTGTTGTGGAACCTGTCTGATTTAAATTCAATGAGATGAAAATCAGGTGGGTTCTACAATGAGCAGGTGATTCATTCTGCCTGTTTACTGCCCAGGTGGTGAATGGGAATACTGGGAGAAAAATTCACCCCTTTAGCATCACCCGTTAGTGCCAGTCGACGGTGCGAATGGAACACTAGACCAGTATCACCCGGCCAAGGCGAATCCAGCACCGCACGTCAAATCCAGCCCCCCTCACCCCCCGTAGTGTCGCCTGTAAAAGGTATCGCCGGGAACATCAATGCCAGGGAGATCATGACGTCAGTGAGTGTGCAACGCTCACTGACCGCCCGATTTGCAAAATTGATTCTTGCCACTTATCCCACCACCTGGAGTAAACATCGACAGGGAGAGCTGGCATGCAGCACCAGAAAGCCGGTTCCAAGGATGTTATTTAAAGGGATCATCGGTAATCACCCGCAGCTGTCAGGCTAGTGCAGTTTCAGTGTTTTTTTTATTAGTTTCACCTACTGCAACAGTTTTATTCAGTTATTTCAAGGTTCTTTTGTATCAGGAGTTTCTGGCAACTAAAAAGTAACTACATTTATTCTTCAAAGATTCAAACTGCTACACTTGGTAACATTAATGGGGGCTGTACTGGCAGTTGATGTCGCCCTCCAGGATCTACAGTGGAGAGAGTGGAGGCAGCGAGAAAGACTGGAATATGTGCCCAGAGGGAGGAGGAGGGCCATCAGGCCTCTGAACAGGAGGCCGTACCCTCCGAGGGTATTCCAAGAGCACTTCCCCTACCTGCAATTAAGTGAGGAGCAGTGTATTAGAAGGAAGCGGTCACAGGGACTCTCTCAGTGGCAGTCAAGGCCACCCTCAATTTCTTTACCAGTGGATCCTTCCAGTCTGCAACAGGAGACATAGCTAACATCTCGCAGTTCGCCATCCATTGCTGCATCCAGGAGGTCACAGAGGCCCTCTACAGTAGGAGAAGGGAATACATTTCCTTCCCCATCACCAGAGAGAAGCAGGCATGTGGCTTTGCCAGGATAGTGGGATTCCCCATGGTGCAGGGTGCCATTGACTGCACCCATGTGGCTTTGCCAGGATAGTGGGATTCCCCATGGTGCAGGGTGCCATTGACTGCACCCATGTGGCTTTGCGGGCACTGCATAACTATCCTGAGCTCTTCAATAGCTGCAAAGTCTACCACTCACTTAATGTGCAGTTGGTGTGCAACCACACACAGCGAGTCCTCAATGTGAATGCCCGCTATCCTGGCAGCAGCCACGATGCCTTCGTCCTGTGCCAGACCAGTGTGCCAGCACTCTTCCAGTCACCACATCATGCTCACAGCTGGCTGGTCAGAGACAAGGGCTACCCGCTCTCCACCTGGCTCATGACTCCGCTCCGCAGCCCCAACACTCCTGCCCAGCACTCATATAATGAGAGCCATGCTTCCACCAGGAACATCATCGAGCAGACCGTCAGGGTGCTCAACCAATGGTTTCGCTGCCTTGACCACTTGGGAGGAGCCCTCCAGTACTCAGCTGAATGGGTGTCCGATTTCGTGGTGGTCTGCTGCATGCTCCACAACTTGGCCATCATGAGGGCCCAGCCCTTGCCATCAGGGGTTGCGGGACCACCACAGGAGGAGGAAGAGGAAGTGGAGGAGGATGAGGAGAAAGAGAAAGACGAGGAGGACGATGAGGAGGAACAGCAGCGAGGGAGGAGGCAGCCACTCAGTCGGCCTTCTGGAAGGGCGGTCCGTGACCACGTCATCAGACTGTGGTTCGAATGAATTAAACCCCAGATCCCCATTGCTCACCACATCCCCATCATTCTATCCCTGTCGCAGGCCATATGACAGCGCAAAGTTGAAATGAGACACACCACAAAAGAATCCAAGCTGAATGAATACATTTATCAAAAGTCAGTGAACACATATTTACACCAAATATATTTACAATTCACCCTTGTGCAATCCCTTATTGCCTCTTGTTACTGTGCCTTTGACTACTCTAGTGCTCCTATGAAGTGTTGGCCCAGTAGCTGCAGCAGGGCTGGTGGAAGGCTGCTGAGTGTCTGTGCGGGAGACTTCAGTTAGCCTTGCAGGACGCCCTCGACCAGCTCTGGGCCTAGAAGGCCCGGCTGTAGACTGCACCACCTCGGCATGGGTGGCAGCGGCCTGGGCTGGCTGGGTGACAAAGAGTGACAAGAGCAATGGCGGAGTGGCAGTGGTGGGAGCAGGAATGCTGTCATCCTGAGAGAGGAGAGCAGGTTCCTTCTCCATTGACCTATTGCCACTCCCCCGGGTCAGGACCTCAGCATCCCTAGCTAACCTGTTGGAGCACAGATTGCTGGCCCTAGTGACACCGTGAAAGCCCTGGTCGATGATGGTAGACCCAGCCACGATGGCAGCAGTCAGAGCTTGCGTGGCATCAAGCTGAGACTGCATGAGAGCAGTCTGAGATTGGATGCCACCAAGCATAGACTGCATTACAGCATCGCTTGTGCTGCAATGGAAGCTGCCAGATTGCCCATCACACGCAGCATTAGGTCTGGGTCGCCATGGTCTGGGAGTCTACCATCCTTTGCAGACTGGAAATTATGGACTCCATGGTGTGCGCAGAGCCTTGTGCAATGTTGAAGGCGGACTCCTCCATGCTCCTTATCATTGCCGAGAGGCTCTCAGGCACCCTTGCCATTGAATCTATCATCTCCGTGTGCATGCCCATCACCCTTCTTCTAAAGGCCTCTCCATCGAGGTCCTCATCTGAGTCCTGTGCAGCAGAACTCGAGTGCGAACTTGCCCTCTGGGGAGCTACCCTTTCCCCCTGGCCTTGCTACAGCCCACTCGTCCCTGGTGCCTCACCCTGTGAAGGTCCCGCTACTACCCTAGCCTCTAAAGAACACGCAGTGCCAGTATCTGAGCTGGTGTCTGCGGGTGAGTGATGCAGTAACACGGTGTGTTCTTCCTCCTCTTCTCCCGCCTCACGCTCTACAGTGCCTTCAGGGACAGGCTGCTCAGGTGCTTGCTGGTTATCACAAGAGTCTGGTTAAGGTGTGGGGAGGGGGGCAGTAAGGGAGCAAGGCATGCATACAGCATGATCATCAGGAAAGTGCGAAATGCTTGTAGGGTGGGGGGAAGTGGGATGTGAGAAGAAGGAGTAGGGATGAACATACCATTGTTGTCCCCAAGGGGGTCAACGTCACTGGTGGCCATGGCGCCCACCACCTGGCGCCCAAAAATCTGCAGCACTCTATTTTCCAGCGCAGACTGTGGTTGGGTCTCGGCTTGTTCCCCGCCTGTGCACTGCTGCTCCCTCCTGTTGTGAGCCACCTTGGCCTGCAAGAGAAAGTAAAGTGTGTGATTGAGTTTGGAGCAATGTGTTTGGTTGATGTGCCTGCCATAGTTGAATAGCTGTCATTGTGTGCAAGGTGTGAGATGTAGTTGTGAGTGTTGGTAAGTAGAGATTGCTGGTGGGTGAGTGCTGGGTGTGTGGTGCTTTGGGCAGGGTGTGAAGATTGTGGTACAGATGGTGGTATGTAGCATTTGTTGAAGCATTCAATCACCCTGACCACCCAAGTGAGGTTGTTAAATTTCTTCCTGCACTGTGTGTGGGTCCTGGGGGCCACAGTGCTGCCCAAGATGTGCTCCGCTACCTGCCTCCACATGGTGCAGAAGGCTGTGGCGAGGGCCTCCTGCCATTTGCCGGGTAGAACACTGCCCTCCGTCTCTCCAAAGCGAAACCCAATGCCTCCAATGCTTCATCGGAGAATCTCCGGGCTATCTCCCTGGGGCATGGATTGGCCATGAGCACACCTGGTTCAATCCTTTGGCTCCTTTTCCTTGTCCTGCTTCTGCTTGCTGAGGCAGCTGGACGGCCAGCAATGCTGAGAATGAGGTGTTGCAGCATCAATGAACCTCCCCTTTAAGAAGTGAAAAAAGCCTGTGGCAATGATGAGTTGTGATTAGACTGCTCCTGATATTGGTCTACTCTTTGAGTGTAACGCCTTTGAGCTTGGATTTTAAGACTTGATTTAGGACTCCAATCATTTTATTTAGTGAGCATGAATTTTGCATGTAGTCTAAAGCATTTGCGCCTGGCGCTAACTCTCAAACTTTTCTACTGACACTGCCTATTCCTTGGCTATAATGAATTTCTAGCCCATTATTCCTCATGTTTTTAGGAAACGATAGAAGGGGTAAAAATTGGAAAAATGAGTAGTTTGTATTTATGTTATGCCACATTGGTGCCACATGAGTCAGAGTTAGTTACTTTGAAAAGTCTGTCTCAGAAGGATTCATTCTTTTACAATGATAGAACTAGCAAAAGACTTTCATAATGTGTGGATCTTAAGACCAGAGACTTCTGATTAAATGATTGTGATGACAAGTGTAACATATGGTTATTTGGATGCACACATAATAATCCATTTGAGTCTCTGATAATTTCTTTAAACTTCTTATCTGGAATCACGCTGTGAATTTTAGCTATTTTAATTGGCAAAAGAAGCAGAGGGCGATCAGGAGGTTTTTTTGTGCAGCGAGTTGTTATGATATGAAAGGGTGGTGGAAGCAGATTCAATATTAACTTTCAAAATTGAATTGGATAAACACTTGAAAAAGAAACATTTGCAGGGCTATGGAGATAGAGCGGGGGCGTGGGACTAATTACACAGCTCGTTCAAAGAGCCGGCATCAGCACGATGGGCCGAATGGCCTCCTTCTGTGCTGTAAGATTCTATGCTCAGAATAAACATATATTGCAATTTAGGCATAATTTGTTTTGATACATAAATATATTTGCATTGGAGAATTCTTATCTACTTTTTCCACAAATAAATCCCAATTGTGCCTTCAATTTTCCATACGGTGCAGTGAATCCAAAAACATACTAATCAAAGTAATATAGGATTGGCAAACGCAAACATTCAATAGCAATTGAAATATAGAAATATCAGACACTGACACTACTAACTGATTTGCATAATGGTTACAGACAGGAATGGTTAATTTGGGCTTGGTCTTATGCACCTGAGAAATTATTCTGCCTTCTCCTCAGTGCCCCTGTCCAAGGAAGCTGCTGTTGCGGAACAAAACAAGAGAACAAATTGGACAAATTTCAAGTAGCCCTGAACTGCTGGCACTCAAGCATACAATTTTCCCTTCAGATTTGTAGCCAAATGAAACTGGTCATGCCACTGTACAGATAAGCCTTCATGAAGCTAATCTTAACAGCATGCAAGCATGATGAATTTTGTAACAGCAACATTTGTTCAAATTCAGAGCATAGCACGTAACAGAACCACACAGCCATCTAAAACCTATTGTAACATTAATAATGATTTCACAAAAAGAGAAACACTGAACTGAGAAGAAAGCAACAAACATAAACATGGATAGTTCCTGCATTAGCCCACTCCCTAGGGCTCACAGTAGTCCTGTATTACTTTGATGAGTATTTTTTTGGAATCGCTGCCCTGTATGGAAAATTGGAGGCACAATAGGGATTTATTTGTGGAAAAAGTAGATAAGAACTCTCCATATTGATGGAAAAACTGACAATAGATATTTTCCTTTCTTCCATAGCTTTAGCATGATAAACACACATCAGAGAAGCATCATTACGTATTTGATTCAAGTTGATTAAGCCTAAGGGGCTCATGGGAACATTATTATTGTCTTGGGTTTATAATTGTTCACAGATGTGAATTGTGCAAATTAGTTTTGTCTTGCAGTTCAGCATTAATCCATTAGACGTCTCAGTGCTCTATATATAATGGCAGAATGAAAACTGAGATTTGTCAACACTCAAACGAGTCTGCAGAGCAGGAAACGCGCAGTCTGTTCCCATTAAGGGTGCAGTTGATTTTTTATATGTTTTATAGATTTACAGAGCAATATGCCAACTTTCATAACTTGGTTTCCAAGTAAAACAAATAGTCATTCTAGTTATTCTAATTCACTTGTCAAAATTTTACTTGACTTCTAATTGTGGTTCAAATTCAGTAAAGTAACAATGCAATGTCCCTGATTTTTTTTTAAATTCCTAGCACAGTAAGCACTAGTAAAAAGAAAAAAGACTGCAATTTCTGGAAATACAAAATAAAAATAGAAATAGCAGGAAATACACAGCAGGTCTGTCAGCAGCTGTAACAAGAAAAGACCAATTAACATGTGATCTATACAAAGGATCTATACTCAGAGCATTAACCTATTTTTAATCTTTACAGATCCTGATGGATCTGTTGTGTTTCCAGGATTTTCTGTTCTTATTACAGTAGGTGCTAATGTTAGTTGTTTTGATGCTAATTGGACTTGCTGGTTGTTTAGGGTACTCCGTAATATAAGCTTGGCATGCCTTCATGGGAGAATTCCAGACTGGCCTTATGCTTCCCAAGCCTCGTTTAGAACATCGAAGGAAATACATTCAACTGTGACATACCTTGTACTTTCAAACATACATTTAAAAAAAAATCTTTCATCCAATGTCTGATGAAGGGCAAGGATAGATTTGGATCACTTGGAGATTCAGAATCAGAATTGTTTACTGTACATCTGATGATGGATTCAACCAGGATTATAAATGGAACCCATATTTCTTTTAATAGAATAAACTATTTTCACACAGGCGGGTAGGTACTGACTGTGGATCTGAGGAGTTAGGATCTCTTCCTTCTACTGAGCCCATCTATCTTTCAACAGTGAGGCAACCACCTGCCTCAGCAGCTGCCTCTGAATGACGACGTGTGTGTCTCACTTTGACCTTTTCATAAAACTCCTGAGTGATTAATACCAGCTCTAGGTAAGCATGACTGGAACAGGACAATTGCATCTGTGGCATTGTTATGGTATTTACCTTTTCTTGTATAAGTTAGTATTTTACTGCTTAGTAGGCTTTATCAGTAATATTTTGGAGGCAATACTGGCAGTAGTGGTGTTACTGTCACAGGTTACTGTAATACCACAGATTGCTGAAATAAGTGCACTATGTTCCTCTAATCATTCCAATTGCAGTTTACAATTGTTAGATCCGTGTGTTAATGGAGACACGGAATGCAGGAGTTGATTTAACAAGTGTTTCCTGAACAAAGTCTGGAGGTGAACTAACAACACAAGACGCTGCACAGGCTTATATACCCGAGTGGTCACTACTGGTACTACAGTATACAGGGGCTTCAAAAACATAGTTCCTCTTAAAGGTACATACACTACAATTCCTCCCCTTTTAGATAAATAGTACATAACATTTTAAGTAATCATTAAATAACATTTTTACAAGAACAATAATATACACATTTGCTGAAGTTAATCAATTACAAATTCAGTCTCTCTGGAGGCTTCCTGACTCGGTCCGGATAACGCCTCGGTGGTGTAGTAGGTTCTTTTGGCAAGGTCGATTCGGCTTCAATGCTAGTGTCGGGTTTATCTGGTTCCAGTATCACCGGATCGGAGGTAGGTACTATGGGTGTCTCTGCTTCATCACTAGGCGTATAGAGTTGTGGTGTAGGTTGTCCTTTTTTGGATGACTCTATGATCTGGCCAGCATGGCACCTTATTATGCTTTCTCCAATGTCCACGGTATACATCAGCGGTCCTAGTCGTGTGCAAATAGTTCCAGGCTGCCATTTCTCGGTACGGTAGTCCTGGGCCAAAACTGGTTGACCTATCTGGAAGGTTCTAGTTGGCCTTTCATTCATGCTTTGAAATTGCCGGTTCTCTACGTCCCTTCTGATGTTTGGCTTGACCAAATCCAACCGGCATCTTAGTCTTCTATTGAAAAACATCATGGCGGGAGTTTGGTTTGTAACCACATGTGTTGCATTCCTGTACGCAAACAAGAAGTTATCTACCTTATGTTGTAGATTTATGTCTTCATTACCCATGGCCTTTATGGCCTTCTTGAAGGTCTGGACAAACCTTTCAGCCAATCCATTGGTGGCGGGATGGTATGGGGCGGACATGTAGTGCTTAACCCCATTGTTTTTTACGAACTTCCTGAATTCTTCGGATACAAATTGTGGTCCATTATCAGAACAGATCTGTTCAGGCAGCCCATTCCTGGTGAATATGGTCCTTAATACTGTGATGGTTTTTTCCGTGGTGGTGGAGGACATCTTTATTACCTCCGGCCACTTGGAGTGTGCATCCACCGCGATTAAGAACATTGAGTCCATAAATGGACAAGCAAAGTCAATATGTACCCTTTGCCATGGAGATGAGGGCCACTCCCATGGATGTAGAGGGGCTTGTGGTGGGGCGCTTTGGACCTTCTGGCATCCTAGACAGCTCTTGGTCATTTCTTCGATGTCTGCTTCGATACCTGGCCACCACACAAACGCTCTGGCTAAGTTCTTCATTTTCACTCCACCCAGATGCCCCTCGTGAAGCTCCTTTAGCACTTTATCCTTGAGTTTGGGTGGAATCACCACTCTGGATCCACACATCAAGGTTCCTCGGCACACTGACAGCTGTTCTCTTCTTTGCAAGAGTGCTGGCAACAGTGGTTCGCCATGTGCTGGCCATCCCGTCACCGTTAAATCGTAGACTCGTGAGAGAGTCGGGTCATTTTGCGTTTCCTTTTCAATGGTAGAATTTGTCACCGGTAGACATTCCACTATGGTCGAGTGGAACATCTCCACTGGGTCCACTGTAGGCACCTCTTCCACCATTGGCAATGGTAGGCGCTGTTGTAGGAAAAATGATTCCTCGGAAACTAGACTTTGAGTAAGAGAGACAACTTTATTAAATGACAGAGCTCTGGGAGAAGCGTCTGCAACCACGCGGTCTGCGAGAGCACCTTCTCCCCGATTGTAGTACGTGCCGAGCTTATATACAATTCCAAGAAGTTGGTTTTAGATCATTTACATTCATCCAATCAATTCGTTTATTAGCGCATATCGTTATTTTCCTCCAGTCAGGAGTTTACACACTTGTGTTGCCAATTCTGCCTCTTCAGGTCTTCGTTCCGTCTTGTTCCCCGGCGGAATGTGATTAGTTCGATAATAGGATACAAGTGATTAGTTCGATGATAGGATACCAGTGAACCTTGTTAGTCCTCAGTGATTCAATTAGTCCCAGTCAGGACACGAGATGAACTTTGTTCCAGCCATGTGTAAGCGTGGCATGTCTCACTGTGTAGTGATTCAATTAGTCCCAGTCAGCGAATTTGTTGTTTGTGTCTTTTCCAGCAAAATCTTGTCCAGCAATCTTGTCCAGCAAAATTTTATTCTAACAGTCCTCCTCTTGGTCCTGGAGCACAATTCATTTGCTCCCAGATGACCATCCTCGGTCCCCCTTTCGTCGGTGCTTACAGCCACTGGCTTATGTCCGGGGGTTTGGTTGTTCCTTCGACAGTGTTGTAAGATTCGAAATTTTCAGCAATAATCACGCAAGAAAACAGGATAAAATAAGACAGTTTATTGACCAAAGTAAGCTTGCACAGAAAAACCTTTGATAAAAGGGCATACAAAATGGCCGCCGGGCCTCGTGATCAGTTTCTGGACCATTTGATTTCTGTTACTGCAAGCCAGACAGGCTTGTGGATTGAAGACAGTGAGCCCGCGAAAGCCAGTATCGGGAAACCGAAACTCAGGGAAACAGCATACATATTCAATGGATTCTAAGTACAAGACAGTTTCAGGCAAGCAGGATGGGGCCCATCAAGATATGGGCGGACAATGCATGAACACTTAAACCCATTTAATGTACAAAGGAGAAACCGTTTAACAGCCATCAAGGGAAATCTCCAGACCGATCAATATGCGAACCGAGTCACGGTGACAATGTAAAAGACATTAAAAGACATTATCGGCCAGGAAGGCCAGTTAAGTTATCACCGGCTCCCGTTACAAGACAAAGCGCCCCTGCAGAGATTTCTGCCCGCCAAAATCTTACAAAGACTGGACTATGATCTGGCGGGAGATAAGGCTGGCGGGTGAGAACAGAACTAGAGGACATAATTTAAGGATAAGGGCTAAACCATTTAGGACAGAGATGAGGGGGAATTTCTTCACTCAGAGAGTGGTGAACCTGTGGAACTCATTGCCACAGAGGGCAGTGTACGCCAGCTCATTAAATATATTTAAGAGGGAATTAGATATATTTCTACGGGCAAAAGGGGTTAAGGGTTACGGAGAGAAGGCGGGGACGGGATACTGAATTAAAGGATCAGCCATGATCTCATTAAATGGCGGAGCAGGCACGAAGGGCCGAATGGCCTACTCCTGCTCCTATCTTCTATGTATCTATGTAAAAAGGGTATAAATATGGATTTTGAAAAGTCCATCAGCGCCTCTTCTACCTCGATAGCTTCGGAATCGATCAAGACACTTCTTCTTTTTAAAGATGCTTCGGACGGACAATTTCGGTGAAAAGACAACGTGGTCGGTGTTCAGCCAGACAAGGCTCGGCCACGACGGGAAGCCGACGAGGGTGGCCCAGGTGCTGTTGTCGGGAGATCATCGACGACCCAGGCCGAAGGAGAAGACACCCTCGGGAAAACGACGATCCAGGCTGGAGAAAAGGACACTCCGGGCCTAGCACTTCCATGCCTCAACATCCCATCGAGGTGTTGTTCTGTTCCATGAACCCAAATCCACAACAGACTTGGTGGATTTCAGCCATGACGAGCGCTCACCGAGGCTGTGTCCACTGCCTCATCGCCTGAGAGAGAGAGAAAAACAAGCTGCGCCCGAAGTTTCCAAATCCACGTGACAACGGAAAGCTGTGCCAGAAAGGCTGCGAACCCCTCCTTTTGCGATTCTGATAGTGGTGAGCATGATCCCGAGTTCCTCAAGTCGAAACTTAGTGTAGGTATTAGGGGAGGGAGTAAGATTAAATCGTAATGTGTTCCCCCTTTTTCGACGTGCCGTGTGTTCCCCATTTCCATAGAGTCAAGTTCATAAATTTGTGCATGATTGTAGTTACTTTAATCTGTGCCTATGACATGTATTTTGTAATGCTTCAAACTGTTTAAAAATAAAAGCATCCATTTTGTGCTATTCAACCTGGTCTATTGAGTCCTTTTCTCTGCACTACAGTTCTCTGCATCTAAGTCCAAGGTCTAGAACCGTAGGGGAGAGTGGGTCGAACCACTCAAGGGTAATTATTGCACAAAGCCTGGCAGGAGACCAGAACGAGCAAGAGAAACCCCCTACAGTGTCGTATTGGTGTTCTTCATCCCTTGGTAGCAGGTTGGTGTGTTCCTCCTCGATAGAGGCGATCGGCATCACGGTTTTCATAGCAGTTTGGCAACACAACTTTATAAGGCTCAGCGCACAACACATCAACATACAAATTACAACTATTATTATTATCCCTTGCATCATCCACGCTCCCCACCCGGTTTTCCCTAGCAACCAATCAAGCCACCCTGTGCTTGTGGGTTGATGGAGCTTCTTTATTTCTTCTTGGATATGATTTGCTAGGCTCGTGATATTCTCAGAGCTATCTGGGACATATGTACAGCAGTCTGTCCCGATCAGGGCACAGGTGCCTCCTTGCACTGCCAACAGATAATCTAGGGCTATCCTATTCTGTAAGGCGGTGGTCCGGATCGCCAACATTTCGGCACTCATTTCTCTCAGGGACTCAGCCGTATCGTTGGCTATTTGTTCGAGCACTGCTGCCATGTTTATGGATTCCCTTGCTATTTTTCCTGTTCTGTACCAGGGGAATGCTATAGCCCAGAATCTTTCGGTTTCCGTAATAGCTCTGTTAACATGCTTGGCTGGTTGTCATAACGACTGGTACCCGTAGTGGTGGGTTAGGGAGGATAAATAATGGATGTATGGTACTACGTATCCTATATAGCATGACCCAGTCCAGGTTCGTGGAAGCCATGGATACGCCTTATATCCGCAAATGAAATAGGTATTACTATAGGCCTCAAATTTGTTCCAAAGTTGGTACATGATCCCAGGTATTCCCCTCCAGGGTAGATTGCTAGTCCGGTTTAGCACTTCGGATAAATTAAACGTTCCCATGTAGGGCCATTCTAGGGCACCTGGTGGTTTAGTACTGGTTTTGGTTAAAGTGTAATTATACTTGCACTTACTCCATCCAACCACTAACCCTGTCTCGTCATAGTTTACCAAGCAGACTTCCCCCTCTGCATTGTTTAGTTTTCCCCCTGTGCTGACTAATAGCTCTTCTGGATACCTTCGATTATTGTACTGGGGATGAAACCATCCTTTAAAGTTCGTGGGGTTATACCCTGCCTGTTTCCACTCATGTTCCAGCTGATCTGGATTCAAGCTATTTTGGGTTTGTATGATATCCTCCTTATTCCAGGTGGTATTAGAGTATAATAACCACCCTACCATCTCCTCTACCTTAAAGGGGATAGGCCTTAATGGGATTCCTCCCCCCGTATGGGTGGGCACATGGGCGCACACCCAGCAGGAGCTTTGGCCCATTTTTTTCGCATAGACATATGACATATACAGAAAGGTATTTACATGCAATCCTCTCTCTTTACGTAAATGGGGTACCGCGCTTCCCGTGACAATATGAAATAACGCCATTACCCATAATACTCTAAACATGATTAATATATCACTACAGTCCAGTCTTTACAGGAATTTTATGACAAAGGGTATGCAGATCACCTGTAAAACAGATTCAGAAAATAGCCAGTCAGTTGTCTTTATATACTTTCAATTGTGTCCAATGCTTCCATACTCCTTTACCCCTTATGTCTAGACAGGCACAGGTATCCCCACTGATTATGATTTCATATGGCCCACTCCATTTTGGGGCGAACCCTGGTTTGCTGGGCAGAGTTTTAACCATAACTTTACTACCCGCTGAGGGAACATAAGCCGTCATTGTGAGCTCTTGTGCCCGATCCTTGTCCTCCTGATTATCGCGGACATTCTTTCGCATCTCCTTTAATTGAGTGCTAAGTTCCAGAACGTATCGTTTTAGTCTATCTTTTAAAGGGCCTACATCGGCCCCACCTGTTATGATGCCTTCTGGCAATTGCATCGCCCTTCCTGTCATCAATTCATAAGGGGTCAAGCCTGTCGTTCGGTTTTCAGTGGCTCGCAGCTTCATTAGGATAATGGGCAATACTTCAGTCCAGGTTTTCCCCGACGTCTGCATTGCCTTTGTCAATGCATTTTTAAGGGTTCGGTTCATTCGTTCCACCATGCCCGAACTTTGAGGGTGGTATGGGATGTGGAATTTTTGTTTAATTCCCATTAATTGGCATACCGTTTTTATGACATTCCCGGTAAAGTGGGTACCTTGATCAGAGTCCATTTGAATTGGGATTCCCACCTGGGGATTACTTCTTCAGCTAAGACTCTGGCAACTGTCAAAGCGGTGCAATTTTGCGTGGGGAAAGCCTCTACCCAGCGGGTGAATTGGTCAATGACCACGAGGCAGTATGTTTTGCCGTGTGACGGTGGAAGGGGACCTGTGAAGTCTATTTGTATATGCTCCCAGGGCCCTCGTGGCCTTGGTTGATGTCCCATTTTGACCTTTATGGGTCGCCCGGGGTTATACTGCGCACAGGTGATACATCGATGGCAGTATCTCGCGATATCTCTTCCCATCCCCTTCCACCACCATTCTTTGCTGAGGCTTCCCATCATCGCTTCTCTCCCTGAGTGTACAAGCCCATGGTGGAGTTCTAATAGCGTATTTTGAATGCACTTGGGGGCCATTACCCTGTTATTCTTTCGCCAGACATTACCGCTTCCCCGCTTTGCACCTTGTTCTTCCCACGTACCTTTTTCGACGTCGGGGGTGTCCTCATGGAGTTCGTCAATGCTTATCTCGTCCTCGGAGCTGCTCACAGCGGCTATTGGTACTTCTTCGATCCTTTCTTGCTCTAGCGCCCTTTGTGCTGCTTGGTCCGCAGCCTGGTTCCCCTGGTGATTTAACCAGTCCGGGCTAGTCCGGTCCGGTTCCCTCTGATGTGCCTTAATCTTAATTACTGCTACCTGTTGGGGTTTGTCGCTAGCTTCTAGGAGGGCTTCTATCCTCAGCTGGTGTTTTATGGGATTGCCTCCCATAGTAATGAATCCCCTCCTACCCCATGCAGTCATATAATCGTGGACCACCCCAAAGGCATACCTACTATCTGTGTAAATGTTCACGATTTTATTCTCTGACAACTCTAGTGCCCTGGTGAGAGCCACTAGCTCTGCCACTTGGGCTGATAGGCCTCCATCAATCCATCCTGACTCTATGGTTTTTAATTCGCCATTAACCACCGCCCACCCCGTTCGGGGCAGCCCATCTATATACTTGCGTGAACCATCTACGTACAACGTCTCTTCCGCTGTCGCTAAAGGGGTGTCTTTTATCCTATCTTCTTCCAGGTTCATATCTATGTCCCCACAGTTGTGGGGCTCCCCAGTTCCCAGTATTCCTTCTGCCGGGTTCTCCCCTGTGTCTCTAACAATGGTTACTGCTTTACTCGGAGGGAAGAGGACGGCCTCCCACTTGGCACGTCTCATGTTCGAGACGGATCTTAATTTCCCGGTATTCAGCATCTCTACCAGAGTGTGTTTAGTGTGCAATATAATGTTTCCTGTCATTACTATCGGCCCACTAACCTTTACTGCCCAAGCCGCACAATCCAATGCAGCTATGCACCGGGAGAGCCCTGTGACTACCGGTCCCTCCGCTGTGGTACCCCATGATCCTGTGTAACTACTGCTGTGTAAAACCCTTCTTCATTGTTGCAATGTATGTGGAAGTCCTTACTCATATCTGGCAGTCCTAGCCCTGGGGCTGATACTAGCTCAGACTTTAGTTGAGTATAAGCTTCCTCTTGTTCCGGTCCCCAATCTATCGGTTCCAACGCGGGTTTACCCCCTTTCACTAATCTTTGTATAGGTTCTGCTAATTTAGCGAACCCCGGGATAAAATTTCGACTGTAATTAAAGAGCCCCAGTACCTTCCTGACTCCGCGTACTGTTACAGGTCTCGGCATGCCCTGGACAGCGTGTTTCCTGTCCTGTGGCATTTCTTTAAGTCCTTGGGAGATTAGATGTCCCAGGTATAGGACCTGAGTTTTTCCTATCTGTGCTTTTTTAGGGCTTACCTTGAGGCCAGCCGTCCCTAGGGCCCTTAGTACTAAATATAGGGTTGCCAGATGGTCTGCCTTCATTTCCGAGGCTATTAGTATGTCGTCGACGTACTGCAAAATAGTGCTTCATTTAGGTACTTCTATCTGTTTTAGGATATCACTCATGACGCAGTGAAAAATAGCTGGGCTATTATGGAATGCCTGTGGCAATCGGGTCCACGTATATTGTTTATCCCCTACTGTGAATACAAATTTCTCTTGTGATTCCGGATCTAATGGGAGTGCCCAGAATCCGTTAGCTATGTCTAAAACGGTGAATATCTTCTGTTCAGGGGATAGCCCATTCAAAATTGTTGAGGGGCTGGCAACGATGGGGTGTAATTTAGGAGTGACCCTGTTGAGGACCGTATAGTCTATAGTCAACCTATAGCTCCCATCAGGTTTCTCTACTGGCCATGTGGGGGAATTAGTAGTGCTCGTGGTTTCCCTCAGGATACCCCTTTCTACTAGCCCCTTCACTATGTCCACGACTGCCTTCCTGGCCTCCGCCTTTATTGGGTACTGGCGGTGGGATTAGCCAATGTCCCGCCCCGACTCACAGGAGCCATCTCGACTATTTCAACGTCCCCCTCGCCTGCAGGGGCTGTTGGTTCTGCACTGTAATATGGGGAAAGGAGGTGGTGACTGGACAGGTCCCCATTCGCCCCCCCTCGTATACCATACACTCTAATTCCTTTATAATCTTTGCTTGACATTTCGCCTTTGTCTCTAGTTCCGTAACCATCTGTACTTTGTCTTGTGCAACTTTCTTCATTACGTTTACTTGTTCGATGAGTCCTGCTAGTTGGTGTACTAATAACACTCCTGCCTTCTTGGTTTTATCCTTTGTCTGTTTAGTCAACCAGCTTCTCTGGAGTTCTAAAGTCTGTGACACATCCCAACCGTCTTTCTGCATCTTCTCAATTAACGACTGTCGGTTTGTCATATAAGAATATGTGAGGGAGCCCGAAGGTCCCCTCTTAACTTCCTCACCTGACATCGCCGCTGCTTCACCGATCGTTCCTTCGTGTCTGGAGATCTGTTCCTTAGAGAGCCCCCCTATTCTTTCCTTCCGAGAATACCCGAGCTTCTTGTCGCACTCTATGCCAGCGTTCTCAGAGGTCCGGGTTTGTCTTTCTCTCAAAACTGCCCGGACGTGTAACGCTTGCTTGTTGGACGGGGTTTCTACCCCTCCCCAGTGTCTGTTTACCTGATCAGGGTCCTACAACACTGACACTAATAATCTCCTAGTTCACTTAGCAACATGATATGATGCAGAAAAATGTTAACCGTACTCGACTACTTTCATGACTTTAGAACACCTTGGAGTCTCGGCACCTACTTCATGGTCCTGGCCTTCGCGTGGGGCATTTGCCCTCTTAACAACCGGCCTGAGGCTAGGTGTCTGAGACAAGTGTCCTCCTGGTCCGAGGTTTTTCTTAGTTACTATTACACAAATACAAATACACAAATACAAATACACAAATACAAATCAAGTAGTGTCTCTTACCCACTCAGTCTGTGTCCCAGATTCGTTTTGGTGCCGCTTCGCCGTTCAGTCGCCTTGTCGAGTGTCTCTGATTTATGGGCGGTCAAAAATCTGACTACTCACCCTGGTCACTGATTCAAATGACTGTTCAGCTCCGTGGCACCCTGCTCGCAGCGCCAATTTGTTGTAGGAAAAATGATTCCTCGGAAACTAGACTTTGAGTAAGAGAGACAACTTTATTAAATGACAGAGCTCTGGGAGAAGCGTCTGCAACCACGCGGTCTGCGAGAGCACCTTCTCCCCGATTGTAGTACGTGCCGAGCTTATATACAATTCCAAGAAGTTGGTTTTAGATCATTTACATTCATCCAATCAATTCGTTTATTAGCGCATATCATTATTTTCCTCCAGTCAGGAGTTTACACACTTGTGTTGCCAATTCTGCCTCTTCAGGTCTTCGTTCCGTCTTGTTCCCCGGCGGAATGTGATTAGTTCGATAATAGGATACAAGTGATTAGTTCGATGATAGGATACCAGTGAACCTTGTTAGTCCTCAGTGATTCAATTAGTCCCAGTCAGAACACGAGATGAACTTTGTTCCAGCCATGCGTAAGCGTGGCATGTCTCACTGTGCAGTGATTCAATTAGTCCCAGTCAGCGAATTTGTTGCTTGTCTTTTCCAGCAAAATCTTGTCCAGCAATCTTGTCCAGCAAAATTTTATTCTAACAGTGCGATAACCCGTCAGCATTCCCATGCTGTTTTGTTCCTTTGTACTCTATGTCATATTGGTGTGCCCCTAGGAAAAGGGACCACCTCTGTAGCCTTTGCGCTGTCATAATGGGAACGCCCTTTTTAGGGTTGAATATGGAGACGAGGGGTTGATGGTCAGTCAACAAGGTAAACTTTTGTCCGTGTAGGTAATGGTTGAATTTCTTCACCCCCCCACACCAGGCTGAGTGCCTCCCTGTCGATCTGGGCATAGTTACGCTCAGCTGAGTTCAATGAGCGTGACGCAAAAGCTATCGGCCGCTCCGAGCCATCAGGGAATCTATGCGATAATACCGCTCCCACGCCATAAGGGGATGCATCGCACGTCAGTCTGATTGGCAGTGATGGGTTGTAATGAGCCAACACTCCCCTGGACGTGATCAAGCCTTTGCATTTATGGAAGGCACGTTTACAGTCTTCGCTCCATTTCCAAACTACTCCCATTTGTAGCAGTGTGTTAAGCGGGTGCAGAACCGTCGACAAGTTTGGTAAAACTTTATGACAGTAACTTACCAATCCCAGGAACGACCTTAATTGTGAGACATTTTCAGGCGCTGAGGCCTTTACGGCCGCTTCAATTTTTTCAGGTGACTTATGCAATCCTTCTTCGTTAATGACATGGCCACAATATGATATTTGTTTCTGGAAAAATTCGCATTTGGGGCGATTTGCTCGTAGGCCCCGTTCTCTCAGCCTCATGAGCACCTGCTCCAAGCTGGCAAGGTGCTCGTTGTCGTTTTCTCCTGTTACAAGGATGTCGTCTAGGTAGCATTGAGTCCCCGGAATCCCTTGCAGGACTTGCTCCATAGCTCTTTGCCGGATAGCCGGAGCTGATGCCACTCCGAAAACCAGTCGATTGTACTGGTACAGGCCTTTGTGTGTGTTTATCGTGAGATACTTTTTAGAGGCCTCCTCAACCTCCATCTGTAGATATGCCTGTGCTAAGTCAATTTTAGTGAAACGTTTCCCTCCGGATAGTGAGGCGAAAATATCTTCTATCCTCGGAAGAGGATACTGTACCGTGTGAAGAACCGGGTTTACAGTCACCTTGAAGTCCCCACAGATGTGAACTTTTCTCTGTTCTTCAGATTTATCATTATTCAACGTTTTCTTCATGACCGGGACGATGGGTGTTGCCCACTCGCTCCAATCTACCTTGGATAACACGCCTGCTTTTTCCAAATTCTCCAGCTCTGCCTCGACGGCTGGACGAATTGCGTATGGCACCGGCCTTGCCTTAAAAAACTTGGGAATTGCCGCATCGGTAGCGTATGTGCCTTTAAGAGCTCCAGGTGTGCTGTAATGCTGGTAATGGCCACTCGGGCTGTATATTGTGTATATCCGTTAGAACCCCCCCCCCAGACTTTGCTTAGTAAACACCTATGAACCAACTCCTGTCTTCAGTGTCTTTATCAACACACGGACACTACAGTGGCGACGAAGTGGAAACGGACTTACCTGCAATTCGGCAGCACCTCCAGGACATCGATTCCTCGGGCGTCCAGAAGACTCAAGAAAGTGAGAGAAGCTGTGGTTTCACCAGCTGGCCAAGCTGGTGGCAGGTACTGCGCTAATCCTTCCTGGGCGTCAGACTTGGGGCTCCAGCGGCTGGCTCTACAGCTGAGACAGGCAGCAAAATCGGAGGCAAGCAATAACGGACTGGGAGGGAACACTCGGGAGATGGCTGGCGCGGCAAGCAGGTCAGCGTTCAGACCTGCAGAGAAAGTCCGGTGGGAACGAGTCTCCAACTGTAAACAAATAAAATTTAAAAAAAAGAACGGAAACCGCGGGAAACAGCGTTGTCATCGGCAGCAGCGGCGGGAAAGCGCGGGAAGCGCCATATCTTTGCTGCTGAAAAGAAAGAAAAGCGCGGGAAGCGCCATATCTTTTCTGAAATGCCTAAGTCTGGCAATATTGATGCTTTTTATAGTGAAATAGAGGATTGGACCACATACGTGGAAAGAGTAGAGGTATATTGCACTGCTAATGGAATAGAAGATGAAAAAAAAGCTTCAGTATTGCTGAACCTAATGGACGCAAAGGCATATGGGCTGTTACGAAATTTAATCACTCCAGCCAAACCAAAGGACAAGCATTTTAAAGAAATTGTTGATACCCTGCAGGAGCACTTAAACCCAACACCACTGCTGATAGCGGAACGATTCAAATTCTTCAAGAGAAATCAACACAAGAATGAAAGTAACGCTGATTACCTAAGCAAATTAAGAAAGCTATCAAAGTACTGCCAATTTGGGGCAGGACTAGCAGATTATCTTCGAGACAAATTCGTTTGCGGTCTCTTAAGTGAAGGAACACAAAAAAGGCTGCTTTCTGAAAAAGATTTAACATTGGACAAAGCTTTCAGTATGGCTGTATCATACGAAGCAGCAGCAAGAGGAGCTGCAGAGATACAACAAAAGACACAGGACTTCGGTACCCATGAAATGACACAGGGTTTCGAAAGATGTTATCGCTGCGGCAGATCCACCCATAATCAGAAGGACTGCTGGTTCAAGGACAAAGCATGCAGGCAATGCGGAAAGATTGGACACATTGCACGGGTATGACGATCTGGACAAAATAAATCCACAGACAGAAAAAAAAAAATCAATAAAGGAAAGTACAGGAAGGTACAAATGATGACGGACAGTAGCTCCGAAGACCAGAAAAGCGATAGCGACTCCGAAAACAAGAGACTAAGCTGTATCAAATTACATAATGTACTTGCCAAAGATGATTACCAAACCATTTGGGTTACCCTCATGATAGCAGGGTCCCCAGTCAAAATGGAGCTATATACAGGATCAGCTCTGACCGTCATGAGTCGACGGGATTATGAGCGGCTATTTCCGCATATACCTTTGAAAGACACATCCATTGTCTTGAAGACATATACGGGGCAGAAAGTATACCCCAGAGGGAAAATAAGGGTGCCTGTTTCAACAGGAACTAGGAACCCTGAAAGGCGCCACCGCCTCAATAAAAGTGGAAGATGCTGTAGTGTCCGTGTGTTGATAAAGACACTGAAGACAGGAGTTGGTTCATAGGTGTTTACTAAGCAAAGTCTGGGGGGGGGGGTTCTAACGGATATACACAATATACAGGCTTATATAGCCCGAGTGGCCATTACCGGCATTACAGTAGACCTGGGGCTCTTAAAGGCACATACACTACAATTCCTCCCCTTTTTGCTAACCAGTACATCATATTTTAAGTAATTATTAATTACATGTTATAAGAAAAATAATATACACATTGCTGTAGTTAATTAATTATAAGTCAGTCTCTCAGGAGGCTTCCTGACTCGGTCCGGATAACGCCTCAGGGGTGTAGTAGTTTCTGGTGGTGTAGTAGGTTCTTTTGGCAAGGCTGATTCGGCTTGAATGCCAGTGTCGGGTTCATCGGGTTCCAGTATCACCGGATCGGAGGTAGATATGGGTATCTCTACTTCATCGTTAGACGTATAGAGTTGTGGTGTAGGTTGTCCCTTTTCAGATGACTTTATGATTTGGTCAGCATGGCACCTTATTATGCTTTCTCCGATGTCCACGGTATACATCAGTGGTCCTAGTCGTGTGCAGATGGTTCCAGGCTGCCATTTCTCGGTACGGTAGTCCCAGGCCAAAACTTGTTGACCTATCTGGAAGGTTCTAGTTGGCCTTTCATTCATGCCTTGAAACTGCCGGTTCTCCACGCCCCTTCTGATGTTGGGCTTGACCAAATCCAGCCGGCATCTTAGGTTTCTATTGAAGAACATCATGGCGGGAGTTTGGTTGGTAACCATATGTGTTGCATTCCTGTATGCGAATAAGAAGTTATCCACCTTGTGCTGAAGTTTTATGTCTTCATTACCCATGGCCTTTATGGCCTTCTTGAAGGTCTGGACAAACCTTTCAGCCAATCCATTGGTGGCGGGATGGTATGGGGCAGACGTGTAGTGCTTAACCCCATCGTTTTTTAAGAACTTTCTGAATTCTTCGGAGGTGTTGGGTTTAAGTGCTCCTGTAAGGTATCAACAATCTCCTTAAAATTCTTGTCCATCGGTTTGGCTGGAGTGATCAAGTTTCGTAACAGCCCGTATGTCCTTGCGCCCATCAGATTAGGAAGTACCGATGCCTTTTTATCATCCGCTACTTCATTTGCCTTGCAATATACCTCCACTCTTTCCACATATGTGGTCCAATCTTCTATATCACTATCGAAAGCAGTAATATTGCCAGTCTTCGGCATCTTGAAAATCTAAAATGGCGCTTCCCGCGTTTTTCTTTCTTCCCCGCCGAGTTAAGATGGCACCTCCCGTGCTTTCCCGCCACTGCCGCTGCTGCCAACGCTGTTGCTGGCGATTCATTTAAAAAAAAATTTTTTTTATTGGAGACGCACTATGGTCTTTGCGCCTCCCCAATCGCTGCTGCCAACGCTGTTCTCCACGGTTCCCGTTGCGACCTGCAGCTTTTCGCGGTATTTCTATTTTTTTTATATATCGCTTCAATAGTTTCTCCGTTACTTGGAGAACCGTTCCCGTCGTGGAGCGGACCCTCTGGGACTTTCCCCTCCCTCTGCTCGGTCCGAACGCCGACCTGCTTTGCAGCACCGGCCACGCCCTGAGTGCTCCACCCTCTCTCTCTCTTTGCTTCTGCTTCCCGACTCGCTGCCCGGTTCCCGTTGCGACCTGCAGCTTTTCGCGGTATTTCTATTTTTTTTATATATCGCTTCAATAGTTTCTCCGTTACTTGGATAACTGTTCCCGTCGTGGAGCGGACCCTCTGGGACTTTCCCCTCCCTCTGCTCGGTCCGAACGCCGACCTGCTTTGCAGCACCGGCCACGCCCTGAGTGCTCCACCCTCTCTCTCTCTCTTTGCTTCTGCTTCCCGACTCGCTGCCCGGCCCCGAGCTCTAGCCCGCCGCAGCCCAGGAAGGATCAGTGTACTACCTGCCACCAGCCCATTTAGCTGGGGAAACCACAGACTGGAGACCAAGCCTGGCCCTCGTTTTCAAGTTTCTTCGAGTTATTATTTTTTTTTTCTTGCTTCTGGCTTCGACCTTCGTCTGAGGAATCGATCCCCTTGAGGTGCTGCCGAATTGCAGGTAAGTTCGTTTCTAACTCGTCGCCACTGTTAGATCCGTGTGTTAATGGGGACACGGAATGCAGGAGTTGATTTAACAAGTGTTTACTGAACAAAGTCTGGAGGTGAACTAACAACACAAGACGCTACACAGGCTTATATACCCGAGTGGTCACTACTGGTATTACAGTATACAGGGGCTTCAAAAACATAGTTCCGCTTAAAGGTACATACACTACAACAATTTAGATCAAACTTTGCTTCTTCCTCTGTTAACTAGGTTTGTCTTTAAAAGAAATACATGTGCAAAAGGCACGCATATCTAGTACAAGTATTTAGGGGATTCTATGGTTACTCCACCCCCCTCTCCCATTACACTACCATACAAGTAGATATAGGGCAATTTGAGTCAACTGCTATAAAGGTAAGTGACACAGACGCTAATGGGAGTGACTGAGACCACTGAACTGGAAAGAGTATCTATGGCAGACCTGAATTTGTAACATTGAATCATTTGCTGTTTATTCATGTATGTTCATGTTAATCCAAAATAAAAAGTTTGCAAAAATAAAAATTGAAAAGAATGATCAAATTTGACCTCCTTGATTTTCCTCCCGAAAATTTCTGTTGCTTACTTTTTTGACTCTTGTTCAAGTTGATAACCTCTGGGTGGGTTGGGATGATTTGGAGAAGTCACTAATTCTACCATTGCACTAGTTGGCCTGGTGCAATTCTGGCACAATCTGCAGCAATGTAAGGAATGTATACTTTTACCGCTTACTCACACCACAATAAAAGACGTGTGTAGAGCTCAATTTGCTCAAATATGTAAAATGCAATCTATCGGCTCCCTGGTGTCCGCCTGTTTTCTAATGACTAAGAGGTGCTGACAGAACAATCAGCTATTTAAAAAAAAATGAAAAGGCTAAATGGTATACTTTATGCCAGCTTATTATTCCGTGGTTAGTACTAGGATGTGAGACCTCTTGGAGGAAAACTCATTTACATGGATAAGGCTTCACATGAGCCACCATCTTTTATATCAATATACTGTTGAGATTGGCTAGGCACTGGTAGTGTTGTACTGTATTTTTGTTCCCAGCAGAATAGAAAAGTTCAGTGAGCACCAGCACCAGAAGTATAGTATAACACTCTCATTCGATCTACGGAACTGAATTAATATATACACAGCTGAAGCCTAAACATCCTGAGCTCATGATGGTATCAGTTGATGTTAATCCTATGCCTTACACCATTGGAATCAATAACTCCTCCAAACCAGTACCCTCAATGATCACTCATCAGGACACAATTCTAAAAAGTAATAGGAATAACAAAAGTACATTTTTTTAAAACAAGCTTTGAAGGTACTGTAATTATATTGCTTTGTAATGGTTTGATTTTTAAAAGGATCCTGATGGGAAGGCTTGGTCCTGAAATCTCAAAGATTTGGTAGGTTGTATACTCATAGGATTACATAGGATATACGGCACAGAAAGATGCCATTCAGCCCAACCAGTCCATGCTGGCGCTTATGCTCCACTCGAGCCTCCGCCTGTCTTTCCTAACCTAACTCTATCAGCATAACCCTCTATTCCCTTCTCCCTCATATGCTTATCTAGCCTCCCCTTAAATGCATCAACCACTTTTCGCTTCAACCACTCCCTGTGGTAGCGAGTTCCACATTCTCACCATTCTTTGGGTAAAGAAGTTTCTTCTGAATTCCCTATTTGATTTCTTGGTGACTATCTTATATTGATGGCCTCTAGTTATGCTCTTCCCCACAGTTGGAAACATTCTCTCTGTATCCACTCTATCAAAACCTTTCATAATTTTAAAGACCTCTATTAGGTCACCCCTCAGCCTTTTTTCAAGAGAAAAGAAACCCAGCCTGTTCATCCTTTCCTGATAAGTATACCCTCGCATTTCTGGTATCATCCTTGTAAACCTTCTCTGCACTCTCTCCAGTGCCTCTATATCCTTTTTATAATATGGCAACCAGAACTGTACTCAGTACTCTAAGTGTGGTCTAACCAAGATTTGATACAGGCTTAGCATAACTTCACTACTTTTCAATTCTATACCTCTAGAAATAAACCCTAGTGCTTGGTTTGCTTTTTTTATGGCCTTGCTAATCTGTGTCACAACTTTTAGTGATTTGTGTATTTTTACTCCGAGATCCCTTTTTTTCCTCTACCCCATCTAGACTCGCACTCTTCAAGTAATAAGTGACCACCCAATTATTCCTACCAAAATGTAATACCTCACATTTATCTGTGTTGAACTTCATACTCGGTTGATCTATGTCAGTGGCGGGGTGGAGAGGGGGGTCGGTGGTGCGCGGAAGGAGGTCTGAACTTGGAAAGAAGAGAAGATCTGCAAATTTTATGCCCAATTTAAATTATGTCCTAATTTCTGCTGGGTGTAAGATGTGCTTGCCGTGTCTAGGATTTTCAAGACATACTTGTAAAGAGAGGACACTAAGATCTGTGGCATGCAAAGCAACAAACATGCAGCACAAAAAATATATAAAAAGAGCACTCATCCTGATATGTACAGAGTGCTAAGTTATGTAAAGCAGCTTTTGGAGATTCTTCATCTGTAACAGTGGAAACATCAGATTCAAACTCCTCAGGGACAATATCCTTTAATTTACCCATTGAATGGTACTCCAACCCCCCAGCAGCACAGACATAAATTTGCAGTCTCAACAATAGTGATTTTTCACCAGGCACCAATGTCCTCTAATATAGTGCAACCTAAAACAAAAATAAAGGCACTTTAATGCCTTTTATTACTTCAAAAACGAACTCCAGGTCAGCACAAAATGTTTCTTGTGCTTCAAACATGAAAAGTAGCACAAATCTATCAGCATAATTAGGTTATGCCCTTGGCTGCAACAACAGGGAACCAATCAGTTGCACCTTTACTCGGCAGCAAGCCCACTGCTAAGTCTCTCTGTCTCACTGTGACAGCTTTCAGCGGATAGAAATCTCCAGTCTTGAGCCCTTAGAGTTTCTCAGACAAGCATGAAGCAATTTTTAAGAACCCTACTGCAACTCCAGTATTGTTAAAAACATCCTACTTTGGCACGACACTTGATAGTTTCTCTCAAATTACTAAAGCCGGATATTCAAAATATTTTACCCTGTTTATCACCTGGGGAGAATGGCCTTTCTTTTCTCCCTGCTCTTGCATCTGGGAAATCTATTGATTCATTTCACAATTTAGGTTGGGATGCTTTACCCTCTGTTTTCCTTCATCCTGACCAGAATGCTCCTCCAGTCATTGCTAGCTACCAAGCATCCCATCCAACTAATTAAAGTACAATTACTTTTGATGTCTGCCTCCCACAACATCACAGAACCTTGTCAGTGTTGCCTCTTTCTGGATGACAAATTTCTACATATGAAAATTGAAGCCTTAGGCACAGCCATCAATGCTTTTGTTTCATCCATCCAGCAAATCTTTATTCCTTCAACTAATATTCCAATCCCTTCTTTTGAATATCCTACCAAGTTATCAAACCTAGTAAACCAGAAGAGGCTGACCAACAACATCAAAAAAAGCCCTGTTTATAAGCTACAACACGGAAAAACAAGTGGAGAGGGACACAGGGTTGTCGTAACTTAAGCATCCTTCAGTCATGTTGGTGGGGGGGGAACCATTAATATGCAAAAGCCTGAAGTGGACACAAATGTTGAAAGCATAACATTTATTTTCTTGGAAGGTATGAGAACATATGTCTCCCTCTTCTCAACCCACTTGAAAATGTTGAGTTAACACTATATTTGATGGATTTTCTAGCATGTTGCTGTCTACAATGGATCAGCCAATCCATTAGTCCTTCTCTCTTGGTACCTTCTCCCCAATTTTCCTGGGTAGGTATGTTATTCTGAATAAATAATTCTTAAGAATTAAATAACATTTCAGCAAAAACACACATTTTGACCTGGATATTCTAAGCTCACCACTGAGGGAGAAGACAGAAGCATTTAAAGTACTGCAGCAGCTTAAGAAGTGGGGCAGAATTTTTTTGGAAGTTAAGTCCTGCCTGAAACTTTCATGACAAGTATGCAAGTAGAGCTTCAATGCCCTGAGCTCCAAAGTTCAGACTTCTTTGTGGATGAAGTACTGAGACAAATAAGACAGAGGCCAGTGAAATTACATAGGATCAAGGGCAGGTACCCATCCAAAGGGAATGTCCAGACCACAGCAGTGGAAGGAGGTGGCCATGGCAACTAGTGCTGCACCCACCACAGTACATTCCCAGCAGTCAGGACAAATTACAAGCACTAGGATCCTAGAGCTAGTCTCACCATCTTGCAAAAATTACAAATTATATACATATGCTATTTTATAGAATTTGTAACTTTCTTTTTGATGCTAAATGTTTGAATGATGTGAATTTACAAAGAACAATTTAGCTTCTAAGCTGTGGCTCTCGCCTTATTTTCAACCATGCTGCAGAGAAAATCAAATCCCGATCCTCACTTCAATGTGTCCCACTGGGTGCAGTTGTCCTAGGAAGTGCATACCAATGTGCATTGCAGGTGAACCATAGTGGGTCATGAGGTGATTTCTAGAAAAGATGGATGTTTGAATTCCTGCTGACATGAATCTATGAATGTGAACAAGTAGACTCTGGGTCTGAAATACCCAGTCCGTGCAAAATGCAGACAATTGACGTGTGTTACAGACAAGCAATTATTGCGGGTCTTCCACCCTGTATATAATCCTCCTCAATCGCCTTCTCCCAGTGGCTGAAGAGCTCCTCCCAGAGTCGCAATGCGGATTCCACCCACTAAGGGGCACAATGGACATGATCTTCACTGTGCGCCAATTACAAGAGAAATGCAGGGAACAGCACCAACTGCTGTACTTGGCCTTCTTTGACCTCACAAAGACCTTTGACACTGTCAACCGTGAGGGATTATGGAGTGTCCTCCTCAAATTCAGCTGCCCACAAAAGTTTGTCACCATTCTCTGCCTGCTTCACAATGACATGCAAGCCATGATCCTGACCAACGGTTCCACCACAGACCCAATTCATGTGTGGACCGGGGTCAAGCAAGGCTGTGTCATTGCACCAACGCTCTTCTCGATCTTCCTTGTGGCAATGCTCCATCTCACCCTCAGTAAGCTCCTCGCTGGAGTGGAGCTAATTTACAGAACAAACGGGAAACTGTTCAACCTCTGTCACCTCCAGTCTAGATCCAAGGTCGTCCCATCCTCTGTCATCGAATTACAGTATGCAGGCGATGCTTGCGTCTGCACTCACTCGAAGGTCGAACTCCAAACCATTGTTAACACCTTCACCGAAGCGTACGAGAGCATGGGCCTTACACTAAACATCTGTAAGACAAAGGTCCTCTACCAACCTGCCCCCGCCACACAGTACTGCCCCCCGATTATCAAAATCCATGACAAGGCCTTGGACAACGTGGACCACTTTCCATACCTCTGGAGCCTACTGTCAACAAGGGCAGATATCAACGACGAAGTCCAACACCGCGTTCAGTGTGCCAGTGCAGGCTTCGGTCGCCTGAGGAAGAGAGTGCTTGAAGACCAGGACCTCAAACTCGGCACCAAGCTCATGGTCTACAGAGCAGTAGTAATACCCGCCCTCCTGTTTGCCTCAGAGACATGGACCATGTACAGCAGGCACCTCAAAGCACTGGAGAGGTACCACCAACACTGCTTCCGTAAGATCATGCAAATCCATTGACAGGATAAGCGCACCAACGTCAGTGTTCTCGCTCAGGCCAAAATCCCCAGCATCAAAGTTTTGACCACGCTTGATCAGCTCTGATGGATGGGTCACATCGTCCGCATGCCCGATATGAGACTCCCAAAACAAGCGCTCTACTCGGAGCTCCAACCCAGCAAGAGAGCCCCAGATGGACAGAGGAAATGCTTCAAGGACACCCTCAAAGCCTCCTTGAAAAAGTGCAACATCCCCACCGGCACCTGGGAATCCCTGGCCCAAGACCATACAAAGTGGAGGAGAAGCATTCGGGAAGGCGTGAAGGGATAATTACTAGACCTAGCTCTTTTCAGGCTACCCCAGATCAGGCGTATTCCCTAGACATTCACCTTCAAATAAAGTTAGAGATAGCCGAATTCTATAAGATGCTTAATTGGGTCTAAAGGTCCAGGCTATCTCTTTCTAAAGGAAAGGAATGACTTGAAGATGTTACCGTCTTTCAGATAGCATTTTTAATAAATTTAACTAGACTGTAACCTTCTGGATCTTATGAGGGTATGGAAAAAAAACACAGAATTCTGCAACTCCTCACAAAAAGAGTGTACAGAAATTGAGTTAGCGAGTTTGATACAGAAATACTATTTGAGACAATTCTAAAAATATATAGATTTATTTAAGAGCCGCCATACAGTTAACAGCTGGTGAGTCAATCGCAACTTTATCAGTTCAAAATACAAATAGCTTACATTTCTTATTCTCAGAGATCTTTATTTTCAAATCTTAACTTCGAACATTTTTACATTTCTTATTATTTCTAATCCAGAATATCCACCAAAATCAAATAAGAGTACCTCTTGATGCCCGAGACTCAAAGAATTAAAAACTCACAGAGCCTGCTTTTGAAGTTGAGAATCGCTTGCCCCTTCCAGCGACTTCTGACTTTCTATTTGAAAGCTCTATTTTTATAATCTTTTTTAGTAGTTTATTCTTTGAAGTTTTCTGCTGATGTAAGCTAATTATCTCTAGTCATCTTCTGTTGAATTCTTTCTAATCTTACTGTCATTTCAGCTGTTAACTTTTAGAATCCTGTCTGCTGTATAGGTGTTTCAAAACTTATCATAAAAAATGGTTATTACAGATTTATCTCTTTGATGCCATTATTACGAAGGTCTTCAATTCAATTCTTAATATTGGCTTAACTGGTTATATTACAGACTCCTGTCTCCGTGGTGTTCCATTTTCAATACAAAAACCATGTGATTGCTTGGTGTCATCTATTGATGTAATATTTTCAAAGTCTTCTGCTTTGTACCTTTTACAATATGTAAATCAAAAACACTTCAACTAGGGTGTTTGTTGTATTTCTTAGCTACTTCAATTGGTTGTATATATAATCGTGTTTCCTGTTTCTCATTTCATGTTACTTTTATCAAAGGCACATGGTTTTTTAATGTTCTGTGTTTCTGTTCGAAGTGTTAGTTTTTAACACTTTACTTGGGCATTGCTATTGTGTTGGTTCCAAACTGCAGACACCTTGGAAGCAAGCCTTTGTTTCTTCAATAGGGCCTTTGTCTCAGTATTAACAATCAATTCCCATTTCAAAAGCTTGTGTGGTGTGACGTAAGAAAACTACTAGGCACTTGGTCTAAGCGTTAAACAAAGCTTAAACAACTGTTTTACAACATGGAGGCTAGGCTGTGTCCTTCACTAGTTCCTGTTAAGAATGTCCTGCGTAATCTGGGCCCGTGCCCGAGTATTTATACTCTCCCTGGGCAGCACCACCCTGAGGCCACTCAGTTGATTCATGTCATGGTGTTTACAACTTTTGTGTTAACACTTCATCTTATCTCAGAAGCCTGTATTGACAGCTTGAGTCGTTGAGGCTTTTTAGATTTTTAAACCCAGTATGTCATGTTTTAATAATATCAGAAATCTATTCATAGGATGGTGTATTTTTCTGAAATATGGCTTTTCCTTTACAGGTGCCGAATACCTCGAGTCTCTTCGCCGGGAGCAAGTGGAAGCCAAGCGCAAACAGTGGAAGGAGCGCACGTCAAGCCAAGCACCCAGCCACCCGCCCCTTGAACCACCATCTGCCCTATCTGTTACAGAGACTGTAGGTCCCGCATGGGACTCATCAGTCACCTGAGAACTCATTTTTAATGTGGAAGCAAGTCATCTTCGGTTCTGAGGGACTGCCTAAGAAGAATATACAGGTTTGTCCATAGACAGACTCAGACAGAAACCCTTAATTCACCAAAGCTTTCAATTTAAGTGTTGCCCAAATACTTGATAGCATATCGTCAGAGGTAACAGTTATTAAGATGGCACACTTTCTGCAGATTTTACACAAACCTCCAAATGTTCCAGCTTTGTGATCCCAGTCTCTCTGTGGGATAGTATCAACACTACCTGGAGGAGGAGTCATAAGGAAACTATCAAATCTGTGCCTCAAGTTCATAAAATTGTGGAAGAATCTGTCTGAATCTTTATATTTTGTGCCTGTAGTGGATTGCACTGTTTAGTCCTGAAAGTCCTATTCCACTTCAGGAGATCTGTTCACAATGCCAACCCAGAACCCCGAACAAGAATCAGACACTATTGGTAAGTAATTGTATGCTCAAGGCTCCAATCAAGATTGGCATAGTCTGCATTTAAATCCACTGTGCGAGTTTTGTGCATCAAAGGGCACTTATGTCTTAGCCCAACTCTATTTGCTAAGACTTACTCTTCCTGAATTTTCCTTTTTTGGTATGCTTCTGTAGTGTTTGAGAACTAGAATGAAGGAAGAGGGTTTATCAACCTTGGTGGTCATTCTTCCAGGGAAGCATCCTCCATACACCACACTCCCTTTTATCTATTCCCAAAAGGCTTGGAAATGCTTTTATATATTTTAAAAATTATGATATGGGCCTACATACTCTAGCTTAAGTCAAAATGAATATATGATCTGGTATACTAACTGCCTTATTATAGTGTGAAGGAATAACCAATCACATGTTGACAACACAACAAGATCAACAATTTGTATTTATATAGCTCTTTTAATGTAGTAAAACATCCCAAGATGCTTCACAGGAGCATTATAAAACAAAATTTGTCACTGAGTCACATAAGGAGATATTAAGCAGATGGAAGTAAATTTTAAGGCGTGTCTTAAAGGAAGAAAGAGAGGTAGAGAGGCGGAGAGGTTTAGGCAGGGAATTCCAGAGCTTAGGGCCTTGGCAGCTGAAGGCACGGCCACTAATAGTTGAGCGATTATAATCAGTGATGCTCAAGAGGCCAGGATTAGAGGAGTGCTGATATCTCGGGGGGTTGTGAGGCTGGAGGAGATTACAGAGATAGGGAGGGGCGAGGCCATGGAGGGATTTGAAAATAAGGATTAGAATTTTAAAATCGAGGCGTTGCTTTACTGGGAGACAATGTAGGTCAGTGAGCATAGGGGTGATGGGTGAACGGAACTTGGTGTGAGTTAGGACACGGGCAGCCGAGTTTTGGATGACCTTAGGTTTACAAAGGGCAGACTGTGGGAGGCCGGCCAGGAGTGCGTTGGAATAGTCAAGTCTATAGGTAACAAAGGCATGGGTGAGGGTTTCAGCAGTAGATGAGCTGAGGCAGAGGTGGAGTCAGGCAATGTTCCAGAGATGGAAATATGCAGTCTTAGTGATGCGGATATGTAGTCGGAAGCTCATCCTGGGGTCAAATATGACACCAAAGTTGCGGACCTTTATGATCGCTGATTTTCAACCCACCCATGTGTTTTCCCAGGGCCAATAGGACAAGGGACAGCTTCTTGTGCTGTGTGGGGAATGATTCACTGAAGATTAAAAAAACAAGGTAGGTATTGCATCTTTTTCTTTCAATGCTTTTATATTGTTAGCCAATTGTATCTTTTAATTTCCCAGCATGTAAGACAATGGCCCAATTTGCTGCAAAAATAATGGCGAGTTCACAGCATGATTAAGGAGTAAAAAAAACAACAATTTGCGGTGAGGAAAAAATAAGCCGTGAGTTGCGAATTGCCACAAATTTGTGCCACTCCACCATTAGCCTCGTGAAACCGGGAGCTCACCGTCAACCTCCCATGAGTTTCAAGAAATTTCTGCATTTGTGCTGTTAAAATGAATTAAACTTGCTGCAGAAAGTCAGTGCTGCTATTTCATGCTGCAAGGACCCTGTTAATGGGATAATTTATGTTTTCAATGACTTTCCACTTTGAAACCAGTTAGCAATTATTGATAAATGTTCTGCACATGCCACATAAAGCACGCAGCCAGGATGCAAGTTAAATGGGGGAAATTATAAAAGGAAGTCAAACCCTCACAGAGAAACATAAATGCATTTGGAAATACAACTGAATGATTAAACTGAAAGCAAACAAAGAGAGCACTGGTTTTACTGGCCGCAAATGTCTCTGATTGAGAATATGCAGGCTAGTAACTGTGTGACATAGCAAGAAATGTTCTGACCAGCAGAGAGGAAGATCATCAAATTTGATTTGTTGTGAATTGCTATAAAATATATAGCTTTCGCATGTCGGCAGCGGCTACCTTCTGTTCCTGAATTTAATGAATTCAAAAACAATCTGAACCCTGGGCAGGAGGCTGTCTTATTTATATGTTTACGTGTCATGTCCCATAGGCAAAAAAAATTTAGAACGACACATTTTCCTGCATGTCATTAGGTGATATTTTAATAAACTTTGTTTAAATAATCAAATGTCAAAGCTGCCACTTCGGAGCTTTGCTAAGCATTCAAATCCTTACATTTTGTTGCTAAAGGTGTTAGACTATTGGTCCCGTTGTTCACCAAGGTCCCAGATGCCCCATTGACCTCGCCACGCCGTGATCAGCTCACACTTCCAGTGATTTGCAACGCCAAATTAATTGGAGCTGAAGGCTGAGGAAAGAAATTCAAATCACGGCGATCACCATGAGATGTCCCACTGCAACAAATTGTGGGTCAATGGCTCAATGGCAAATTAAAAATACAAATTGTACCATAAAATTAATATGCTGCCCTTCAATATACTGTATGTGCAGTCATTTTAAGAATGTTTTAAATTTTCAAAAGGGGAATCAGTGCTGTGTGTAACTGTACATTGTTTGTTGCAAATGTAATTGAGGGGAAAGTATTAATTTGATTGTTTTCACTGTTATTGCTTTTAACTTATTTTCGTCCACACCCATAATTTTTCTCATGTAAAATTTAATTTGAGATGAGAATACCAAATACAACTTTATTTAGTATTGGACCTGACAATCTTGTATTGTCCCTGAGTGTCTAGTAACCTATGCCACTTAGAAAGTTATTTTTTGTTCCATTTTTCACCCTCCAATCCTGAAATTGGTAACTCCCGATATAGTACAGATCCATAGCCATCGGCAGCCTTCCATCTCAGTGGTCATTCTTCAATGTTAGCCTGGACAAAATACATTTCCTTTGGATGTTAGAGCTGGTACACATGCTATGTGTGCATTAATGTGTGGTAATCTGTCATTAGCATTAATGGAGTATTAATTTTTTTTGTTCTTAATATTCTTCAGCAAAGTAATCCAGTTTAACGCACATTAATGCACAGACTTGGCATTAACAGTTTTTACCTTGTTAAAAATTAATTAAAGGTGAGCATGCAAATTTGCTTCTGTGTGACTTTCAATCTACATCATATTAATGACTTGTAAAAATAGTGGGGGCGATATTGGGTGCCCATGTGCCTCTCGTTAGCACCTCCCGGTGGATGCTAATGTGGCGCAAATGGCTTTGAGGCCAGGCACAGCGCTGACATCGATTCCCGCCATATTCAGCGGGAGTTTTGCAATGGCGCTACGGTGTTACGCCCTGACCACCTTCGCCCGGAGATCGTGACATCATCGCCGTGAGCCCCGGTAGCGCCCCGGACCAGTAATTCATTTCCGCCCCCTGCAGCAGCGCTTGTCTAAAATGCCGACAGCTGCAGGAGGCGTGCATCCGGGCGGCCACTTCGGGGGTGATGATTAAAGGTGAGGTGGTCGAGGTAAGTAATAAAAAACGTACCTTTCTTGTTCCAGTTTTTTTCGCGGGTTCCTGCCCGAGTGCTTGAGCGCTGGGCTGATCGCGCGGGATCACTGCTGCCTTGGTGGTCCAGGTACGTACTTTTTCCATTGCAGAGCCTGCAGCGATAGCCCTTCCCTTTAAGGGAGGGAAGGAGTCTTTGAACATGGTAGCGCTGCATGGCCCAGTGTGCAGCGCTGCTGAAGTCCCCGTCCCGCCTGCTGCCAATTGCAGTAACTTTTCAAACTTTTTAAAATTAGTGCCCCGAACAGAGCGATAGTGAATTTCTTCCCCAAAGTTGCGATACTGGAGAGAATTGGCAGAGGTGCAGCACACAGCTAAGCATGGGTGCATTAGCAAGTCTCATCATGCTGGACAAATTGAATTGGGAAGGGCAACATGGCTCAGATGCTAAAGCTGTTGCCATTGGGTTAGAAGGTTGTAGGTTCAAGCCAGGATTTGAGAGCATATTTGTTACATTGTTATAGTATCACATCATTAAATGGAACTACTTTGGTATGGAACTACTTTGGTATGGTGTAGTTATAGTGCTATGTGGCACACTGTGCACGGGCAGTGCACAGTGCAGCGTCGGACATCTTGTATTACTCCTCAACATGCGGCAGCACAGAAACAAGGCAAGAAACAGCTAGTAAAAGCAGTAACTAAAATGAGCTAAAAGTGTCTGTATTATTTATAGTATAAGAACACAAGGAGACACAACATGGTGGCAGCGGTATAAGTGAGTAAAACATTGTGCTATACGAACTACGAATAAGACGAAAAGTGATTTTATGAGCTGATTGTGAGTGCCGATGTCTGCGATGATTTGAGAATGAATCGTACGGGAAACTAAAATGACGACTGTGCAAATGCAACCCTCATGAACTGGGAAGCCGACGATATAGTAGAAGCATTCCACAAGTTCAAACAGAAATGTGAGCTTACATTCAAAAGCTTCCTGAAGGGCGCTACCAACGAGGAAAAGGTTAGTTACATTCTGTTGTGGACAGGAGAAAAAGGTCTAGATTTGTATAATAGCTAGAGTTTGACTGAAGAGGAAAAGGAAAACCCTGCGACAATTTTTGATAAATTCAGCAACCATCTAGAGCCTAAATCCAATCACCGTATACACAGATACAAATTCCAGAGTCTAAGACAGGAACCCGGTGAAACAGCTGACAATTTCCTGACAAGGCTGAGAAATGAAGCCAGCAAGTGTAAATTTAAGGAATTGGAAGAAAGGCTTGTGGACCAGCTAATATGGGGGTCAGCGCATGTAGAGGTACAAAAAGCCCTGATAGGAAAAGAAAAGCTCGGAATAACAGAGGCTGTAGATACTGCGAGAGCTCATGAAGCCATGAAGCAGCAAATGAGAATGCAGATTTCTCAAACGGCTGATATGCGGACGGCTTCTGAGACGGACAACAGAGTGGATGCAGTGAGAGAAAAGTACAACACACAAAGACATGCACATGACAACGGGGGAAACATGTGCAGAAATTGTGGAAGACCGCACGATTACACAGACAAGAGGAAATGTCCAGCATATGGAACAAGCTGCAATGCATGTGGCAAACTAAACCACTGGGGAAAGAGGTGTAGAACGAAGAAAGAAGGAACATACATCAAAAACAAAGGTGGACAGCAGAACCAGAGAAAGAAACACAATATCCATGCCATGGATGAGCAGGATGATGATGATGATCACGACAATGCACTAAACATCGAAACCATAAAGATACAGCTTCACGAGATGTCCAGAGTGGAAAATATTCCGAGAAGAGAATTGCACACCATCATCCCAATCAAAAAAAAGATCAAAGGACATCCCAAAACCATCAACTTAAAGTTGAAGCTGGACACAGGGGCTCAGAGCAACATTCTCCCATTGAGACTGTACCAGCAGATCTTTCCCGAAAACCTGAGAGAAGATGGCTACCCGAAAAATGGTTGTTTAAAGGCAAGTAATGTCATGCTGACAGCATACGGGGGGAGTGAGATTAAACAACTCGGAATAACCTTTATCAAAGGGACACATAAAAGAAAGAACATCAACTGCATGTTCTATGTCACCGACACTGAGGGGCCAGCGATCCTGGGATTAAACAGCTGCGAGAAGTTGAGATTGATCTCAGTGCATCACGAGCTGACGGAAATGCCACTGAAGATAGACAGCAACACCCCACTGGAGAACCGCCCACAAATCAAGAGTAAAAAAGACTTGATAGACATGTATCCGGAATGTTTCGATGATACAGTGGGATGTTTCGGAGATTTCCAATACCACATCACCATCGATCGAGAGGTAAAGCCCGTTATCCATGCTCCACGAAAAGTACCCATCGAGCTGAAGACAAAGCGTGAAAGAGAGCTAAAGGAGATGGAAGAAAAAGGAGTAATCGTAAAGGTCACTGAACCCACAGGCTGGGTAAACTCAATTGTGGTACGAGAAAAGCCAAATGGGCATCTCAGAATATGTTTGGACCCCAAAGATCTAAACCAGGCGATAAAGAGGGACCACTATCCCACCCCAATGCTAGAGGAGATTACGCCATCACTGGCAGGAGCCAAGGTTTTCTCAAAACTAGATGCCAGAAATGGATATTGGAACGTGAAGTTGGATGAGGAATCAACAACACTGACAACATTCAACACACCATTTGGGCGTTACAAATTCCTGCGGCTACCATTCGGGCTAAAGGTCAGTCAAGATATCTTTCAACAGAAAATAGACGAGACATACAGAGGCTGTGAGGGAGCTATAGGAATAGCTGATGATATTCAGATCTATGGAGCAGATGAAAGAGACCATGACATCCACCTACATGAGGCCATGGAGAGTACCAGGAAGGCTGGCATCAAGTTAAATGCAGATAAGTGCATAGTTAAAGTCAAGGAATGCCAATTCTTCGGTATGATTTATACACCAGAGGGAGTCAAGCCAAATCCAGAGAAGATTGCGGTGATTGCTGAAATGAAACAACCCAAAGACAAGAACGAGCTGAGGAGTTACCTCGGCTTGGTCCAATACATGAGTTCTTTCATCCCACACATGTCGGAACATACAACAAATCTCAGAGAGCTATTGAAAGAAGATGACGAATACCAGTGGTCTGAATCACACGAAAGGAATTTCAAACAACTTAAAGAACTGTTGTGCAAAGAAACAGGTCTGTCATATTATGACAGAAGAAAACCAGTCACTCTGCAAGTAGACGCTTCTACCAGAGGACTAGGGGCAGCTCTGGTGCAGGAAGGAAAGCCGATAGCTTTCGCATCAAAGGCCTTGACGTCAGCCGAGATGAGATACGCCAACATAGAAAGAGAGCTATCAGCAGTAGTGTACGGATGCGAGAAATTCCATACATACCTATATGGCAGGCGATTTACAATAGAGAATGACCATCGTCCACTAGAACAGATCTATAAGAAGAATCTGTGCAAAGCGCCTGCAAGACTGCAAAGACTACTTCTAAGGATCCAAAGCTATGACTTCACGCCTAAATATAAGCCAGGAAAGGAAATGGTGCTAGGAGATGCGTTGCCTCGATTGTCACCATATGAGAAACACGAGATGGAGGGCCTAACAGTAAAAATCCACCACCTAGTGAATGTTACCCCTACAAAGCTCAGTCAAATCAGAGATGAGACTAGCAAAGATGAGGAGTTGCAACTACTCACACAACAAGTAATACAGGGGTGGCCGGAGAGAATCCAGCAGGTACAGGCGACAATTCGTCAATACTGGACGATTAAAGACGATATTGCAGTAGAAGACGGTATTCTCCTTGCTGGATCGAGGATCATCGTGCCAAAGACGATGCAGACACAACTTCTCCATCTCATACATGAAGGCCACATGGGAATGGAGAAATGCAAGCTGATAGCCAGATCAGCTGTATACTGGATAGGCATATACAAAAATATCGAACAGATGGTCTCTGCATGTGGTATATGCCAGAAATACAGAAATGCACAACAGAAAGAGGAGATGATACCTAGTGAAATACCGTCAAGACCATGGCACACTGTTGGGGCAGATCTCTTCGTGCGCAATCAAGAATGGTATCTCATAGTGGCAGATTACTATTCCAAGTTTCCTTTTGTGAGAAGGATGAAAGACTTGAGAGCCACAACTACCACCAGGATTGCAAAGAGCTTGTTTGCTGAACAAGGAATCCCGGAAAAGGTAATCTGTGACAATGGAACCCAGTTCACATCGAGTGAATTCAGAGCTCTGGCAGAAAAGTATGGGTTCAAAATAGTAACCTCATCCCCACGTTTCCCAAGGGGACACGGGTTCATCGAAAGACAGATCCAGACTGTCAAGAGAACTCTCATCAAAAGTAGTGAGATGGGGGAAGACCAAGACCTTGCCCTCTTATCACTCAGATCAACACCACTGAACGCAGACATGAAATCACCTGCGGAATTGCTGAATGGGAGGAAGTTTAAGACTACACTACCAGCAAAAATACATCCTCCCCAGGACCAGGAGGACTTCAGACAAAAGCTGGCAGAAGCACAAATCGTAGGAAGCAAACATTACGATAAACATGCAAAGACGCTACCAGAATTGCTGAATGGACAATCAGTGCATGTGCAAGACCCGGTGTTGAAAACCTGGAATCCAGCCAAGGTCATTGGAAAAGCTGATACTCCAAGATCCTACTTCGTAGAGACTGAACCTGGTAACCAATACAGACGGAACAGACTCCACATCAGACCTTCACCTGAACTGGATAAGCAGCAGACAACATCAGCAACATTGACAACACCAGCTACCACAAGCAGTACAACATCAGAAACAAGCGCTACAAATCAAACAACCACGAGCATGCACACTCCAACTCCAAAGGCGACAGCAACAACAACAATGAGAGCGGAACACACCAAAACACCGCAGAGAGGAATGGTCACCACCAAATCCACAAGATGGAGGGACAACATCCAACCAACTGAGCGATATCGCAAATAAAAAAAAACTCACGATTCTTTGTAGTTGATAATAATAGTTTAGATATAATGGCCTAGAAATTCATTATAGCCACTTTTGGGGCGGTAAAGTCGGGCGGCCGCTAAAGTTTGCGCCCGGCGCAAATTCGAGGCCACTTCGCCGATATTCATTAGCTTCGCCCTAAGAGTTTGCTCGAGCGCTAAAACTGGCGATGCACGGCTCTCTTTAGGCGCTAAGCCGGAGGTGCTGAGCGATACCGCCGAGGCCGGGCGCAGCGCAGGTGCGGCCATTTCTTGATTGACAGCAGGCACCCTGGCGCCGGCCAGCTCTTAAGGGGGAAGGGTCGAGTTGGTCTGCTGCCACGCCCTGGACACTGCAGCCCTCCAGCTAGGCCTGAACACTGCTGCTGGACCCAAATAGCGCCTGAAAGGATGGAGAAGGCCCGTGAATGAGCGCAGCGCTTCTCAGAGCATGATCTGAGGGTGCTGGTTGGCGCTGTGGAGAAGAGACGCCGGCCTAGAAATTCATTATAGCCACTTTTGGGGCGGTAAAGTCGGGTGGCCACTAAAGTTTGCGCCCGGCCCAAATTCGAGGCCACTTCGCCGATATTCATTAGCTTCGCCCTAAGAGTTTGCTCGAGCGCTAAAACTGGTGATGCACGGCTCCCTTTAGGCGCTAAGCCGGAGGTGCTGAGCAATACGGCCGAGGCCGGGCGCAGCGCAGGTGCGGCCATTTCTTGATTGACAGCAGACACCCTGGCGCCGGCCAGATCTTAAGGGGGAAGGGTCGAGTTGGTCTGCTGCCACGCCCTGGACACTGCAGCCCTCCAGCTAGGCCTGAACACTGCTGCTGGACCCAAATAGCACCTGAAGGGATGGAGAAGGCCCGTGAACGAGCGCAGCGCTTCTCAGAGCATGATCTGAGGGTGCTGGTTGGCGCTGTGGAGAAGAGACGCCATATTTTGTTTCCGGACAATGGGAAGAAGCCGGTGGCCCGCGTCTACCGGAAAGCCTGGAGACATGTCGCCAGCAGGGTGACATCCAACAGTGAGGTCCCCAGGAGCGCTGTACAATGCCGCAAAAAGCTAAATGACCTCGCCAGGATTGTCAGGGTGAGTACGCTTTCCAGTGTCCTCCTCATCCTTGCATGTGCACCTCACATTATGGACAAAGGGACCTGAAAGCCCTAATGGCCAGCCCTCATGCAGCAGCTATGGGACAGTCATGAACATCAATTGCACATTGTGCACTTTACACACTGGCCAGGCTATTCGACCATGGGAGGCAGTGCACACAAGATCAGGGCTACACACTGGCCAGGCTATTCCACCATGGGAGGCAGTGCACACAAGATCAGGGCTACACACTGTACTTAGAGGCCGTCCTTTCTCTTGCAGGCCAAGCTGGTCAATAATAAGAGGAGCCGGACTGAGACCGGGGGAGGCGGACCCCAGACCCAGCCGCTCACCGAGCTGCAACAGCGCGTGGAACGCATCATGGGTGCCCGGGTGATTGGCCCCGTTGCATCTGGAGATGCCGACCCTGTTCTGGGCACCAATGGTAAGGACATCACCTTTTGGACCTCTCTCGTCCCACTTGCGCATCAGATCTACATCCTTTGCCACTGTCCGACCAATGCGCTGAATGCCACCACTCATGCATCCCTCGCTGACGCCCTCTCCTCACTCTAAAGCTACTCTTGTGCCTTCCTGCTTTCAGATGGTGAGGAGGAGGTCCCTGAAGTTGCCAGTGACAGCCCCTCAGAAGAGGAGGAGGAGGAGGAGCAAGAGGAAGGCGGCCCATCAGGGGAACCCTCAGCCGTGGCAAGCCATGCCAATGTAGGGGAGACATCTTCCCTGGAGGGGAGCCTGGGGGAAGTGTCGGAGGGGAGTGTAGCTCCTGGGACCAGCGGCCTGCAGAAACGCGGGAGGGGGGTGGAAGCTCAGCGGCCTTCTCCCCAGAGGGGGGAAGGGTCGGAGGGGAGTCCAATTGCTGGGCCCAGCGGCGTCCAGCAACACAGGAAGGGTCGGCCAGCTCGGCGGCCTTCTCCCCAGAGGGAGAGTCTGGCCTCCAGTCCGGAGACGGTCAACGCCGAGGAGATGCGCCGCCTCGAGGACATGTCCGCGGACTCGGAGCGCCGGCACACGGAGCTCATGGGGGTAGTGGCACGGATGCCTGAGGCCATCGAGTCCCTGTCTCGGAGTGTGACCGAATTCGGGGCCTCACAGGCCACCAGTTTGGCAGAATTCGGGGCAGCTCAGGCAGCGACTGGCCAGGTGATCAGTGGTGCCGTGCAGTCACTGGCTGCTCTGATGCGGTCACAGAACAGGGCAACACGGGCACTCACTGCTGCCACACTCGCTGTGTCAGCCAGGCATCGCCAGGGCACCCGGCGTGCTGCAGCAGCACAGCGGTCTGTCCCTCAGCAGATTGCTGCGCATGCTGCAGTGCTGGCCCGGGCGAGTGCCAGTGTCTCAGGCGACCAGCGAGCGCCTGCCATCCGCCAGCTTGCCCCCATTCCTCCAGCCGCCACTGCCACTCCCCCAGTGGAGCTGCCACGAGCTGCTGCAACGACTGATGCTGCCCAGCCACAGCTGCAGCATTCACCAGCCGGCCCCTCGACGGCCAGACCTCGTCTAGGCTGACCCCAAGGGCATCTGCCGTCACGGCATGTGCCCCTCAGGAGCCTTCCCCCAGCCTTGCAGCAGCCACTGGCCTCACTTTGAGGAGGAGCAGCAGGGCGTGCAGGGGCCGCCAAAGTTTGCAGAAGGCATCGCCCTCGCGGGCCACAAAGTAGAGGGTGTGTCCAAATGTTTTGTTTTTTGGAATGGGTGTTTTGTGAAGGCCGAGGATGAAGGCCATTTTTGTTTACATCTTTTGTTAATCCTCCCCAGGTTGTGGGAGTGAGTCATGTGTGTGAGTGTTTTTTGGGGGTTTCGTGTGTTTTTGGTTTTCATGTGGGAAGGGCCCTGAGTTTGTACAATAAACAATTTTATTTATTCACATTGTCCATGTTTGATCTTTGAAGTGTTTGTTGCCTTAACCGGCTGAGGGCTTGCGGAGCGGCTGCAATCATGTTCTTTCATTGGCACAAGCCATTCCCTGACAGGGGGCCTAGAAGTGACGTTCAATAAGCCGCCGACGGGCAGCCCTTGGACCTTCTGCCTCCCTCCTGGGCTGGTACTCCTCCTCCTCCTCCTCCTCATGCTCCTCCTGCTCCTCCTCCTGAGGTGGTGGTCCAACGTGAGGTGGCAGTGCCTGAGTCCTGCTGATAGCCAGGTTGTGCAGCATGCAGCAAACGACGACGAATTGGGAGACTCGCTCCTGCGAATACTGGAGGGCTCCCCCGGAGCGATCCAGACAGCGGAACTGTTGCTTCAGGACGCCGATTGTTTGTTCGATGAGGTTCCTGGTCGCTTGATGGCTCTCGTTGTATGCCTCTTCAACAGGGGTCGTGGGCACGCGGAGCGGGGTCATGAGCCAGGTACACAAAGGATAGCCTTTGTCCCCGATAAGCCATCCTCTTGGGTGAGGCTGTGCCTGGAACATGTCAGCCACAGTTGTCTGTCGCAGGATAAAGGCATCGTGGCTGCTGCCTGGAAAGCGGGCATTGACAGCTAGGATGCGCTGCCTGTGGTCACACACCAGCTGTACGTTGAGGGAATGGTAGCCCTTCCGGTTGCGGTAATCCTCGGCATGCTCCAGAGATGCCCGCAAAGCCACATGCGTGCAGTCAATGGTGCCCTGCACCATGGGGAAGCCCGCTATTCTTGCAAATCCCACTGCACGCTGCTGCTGCTTGTCCAGGGTCATGGGGAAGGAGATGAATTGACGTCTCCTTCTGAAAAGGACATTGGTCACCTGGCGGATGCAGCAATGCACGGCGAACTGGGAGATGTTAGCGATGTCCCCAGCAGCGGATTGGAAGGAGCCGGTGGCATAGAAGTTGAGAGCCACCGTCACCTTCACTGCCACCGACAGAGACGTCCTGCGCATCAGCTGTGGACGCAGATCTCTGTGAAGCAGCTGGCAGATGTCTGCAACCACCTCCCTTCTGAATCGCAGCCTCCTAACACACTGCGCGGCAGACATGTTGAGATAGGAGAACTGCTGGCGGTATACCCTGGGTGGGTAAGGCCCCACTTGGCGACGCCTGTTGCCCCCTCTGCGTCTAGCCAGGGCTGCCACTCTCTCACGGCGTCTGTAAGCCCTTCCGACATAAGGCTGAAACTCAGCGTTGGCACCCAATGCAGCCCCCATTATATGCTGGCAAACACTGAGATCTCAATGAAGGCAAAGATAATTGCAAAGCTCTGGCCTGAAGCCAAAAATACCTGTCCTAGTGTTGGGCCAAAGCAGTAAGCTCTCTTCCTTGGTCTCTCTCCAAAAATCCGTTGCACAAGAGTGAATGCTGCAAAATGGCTGCCCTTTATAGTGCAGGGTAAGTGCCCTTTAATTTGCGCTCCCCGCGGCCCGCCTCGGCTGTGTACCATTCCACTCAACAGTCATTAGGGCCGCCCGACGCACAATGGGGCGGCGCGAGTGAGGTTCCGGTTCCGGGCGCACAAAGGGCGTTGCACGACGAAATGACGTCATGATCTGCGCGCGCAGATGAGCGCGTGCAAAGACTTTGCGCCGGCGCTAAATGTCTACTGAAGTTGGGGCGAGGCGCAGATCGCGCTGCGCCCGGGCGCTAAGCGCCTAGCGCTCGAGATCTGCTCCTCCTAAGGCGCTAATGGCTGGCGCAGCCAACTGAATTTCTAGGCCAATATTTGTTAATTAAAATTGTTAAATTTCATGTTTTAGTTTTTTGAGAAAGAGAGATGTTACATTGTTATAGTATCACATTGTTAAATGGAACTACTTTGGTATGGAACTACTTTGGTATGGTATAGTTATATTGCTATGTGGCACACTGTGCACGGGCAGTGCACAGTGCAAGGGCGGACATCTTGTATCACTCCGCACCATGCGGCAGCACAGAAACAAGGCAAGAATACAGCTAGTAAAAGCAGTAACCAAAATGAGCTAAAAGTGTCTGTATTATTTATAGTATAAGAACACAAGGAGACACAACAATATTCTTGTCTGTCACTTCAGTATAGTACTGAGGGAGTGCTGCATTGTCAGAGGTATGGGGGGCTAAATTGGGCTTTGTAGCGTCCAATTTTTAGGCGCTACGTGGCCACCTAATGCTCAAAAATGGGGTCTGAGATGCGCGCACACTTCGGACAGGAAGTGCGAAGGACGCCATGTTTATAAGGAAGTTTGCGCGCGCATCTAACGGCTGCTAGCAGCATGCAGAGCAGGCACATTATAACATCAATCAGTGTGCACTGCCATTTTCGAACTCCACACTCCAGCCAAGAGGTCTTAACATCGCACAGCTGAGCACAGCGTTAAACAGAATGAAAGTCCTGCCACCAGTGCTATTTAAAGGGATCATAAACTACTTACAGGTTAGTTGCTGAATGATTTCTTCTAGTTGCTTCTGCAATTGAAAATGTTTTTGGAGCTCTCCTATTCTTGGCTAAAGTTTGAATAGTCTACAGGGGGTGGTCTGGCTGCTGCTGAATTATTTGCTGTTCATTTAAAAGCTTGTGCTGAAACAAGTTGCTTCCAGACATGGGTGGCCCAGTAGGACTTGCTCTTGGAATTGAGCATGATTGGGAGAATGAAGAGAGGTCATGCAGAGCAGAACAAGCTGCTAGAAGAGGGAGGAAGAGGAAGAGGAGGAGGAGAAAGGCTCTCAGCAGGCGGCCATATCTACTGAGGGACATTCGGCTGCAATTTGCTTACTTCAACTTCAGCGAGGACCAATGCATAAGATGTCTTTACTTCACAAAAGAGGTTGTGACTGAAATCTGTCAACTGCTGCAGCCATAACTACAACGTCAAAGCAGCTTTGCCTGAGGCTGTCAAAGTGACTATGGCTCTTAACTTTTATGCATCTGGCTCTTTCCAGGATGCTGCTGGAGTTAAGCAACATCTCGCAGTTTGCAGTGCACTGCTGCATAAGGGACATTACTGAGGCTTTCTATACAAAGAGAGACAGTTTATTCTCATGCCCTCTGGCCAGAGACAAGCACGCAGAGCAAGCACAAAGGTTTTTACGGGGTGCAGGCTTCCCCATGGTGCAGGGTGCCATTGACTGCACACACATTACCTTGCATGCACCTCATGAACTCTGCCACTTTCATGAACCGAAAGGGATTCCATTCACTCAATGTGCAGCTGATGTGCGACTACAGGCAGTGAATAATGTACGTGAATGCCCATTATCCTGGCAAAGGTCATGATTCCTTCATTCTGCGGCAGTCCTCTGTGCAACCTGTACTTGACCCATCACGGCAAGTCAAAGGCTGGCTAATGGGCGACAAGTGTTATCCACTCGTGACGTGGCTCATGCCACCAGTCCAGAAGCCATGTACACGTGCACAGCAGGCCTACAGTGCAAGCCATGCTGCCACAAGGAACATTATAGTGCACACCATGGCTGTCCTCAAGCAACACTTCCACTGCATGGACCGCTCTGGAGGAGCCCTGCAGTACTCAGCTGAGTGGGTATCAAAATTTGTGGCAGTATGCTGCATGCTGTACAACCTCATCATTATCAGCGAACAGCCCTTACCACCATCTATCAGGCGAGAAGCTGAGGAGTAGGAATACTTGGAAGAGGAGGAGGAGAAGGAGGAAGTGGAGGAAATGGAGGAGGAGTAAGTGCAATTAGAAGTGGACAAAGATGAAGAGGAAGGGAGGATATAATGTATACAACCCCTTGCTGCCCAGGCTCTACATGATCAATTAATTCATCAGAAATAACTATAACCTCAACCATACCTCCCCATTCACCAACAGTCCCACACTGCTTACCGTTCCTTTATCACTGACCATCACATCGTCTGCTGTCTCACAACACAAAAATAAAAACCAGCAGAAAATGCACATTCTAATCCAATTTTATAAATTCAATCATTACATAATGCATACAAAAATAAACTAATCACCCTTGTGCATTCCTTTAGTGCCTGTCTTCCGTCTGCCTTTGCCTCTCCTAGTGTTCCTACGACATGCTTCCCCAGTGGCTGCAGCATGGGTGGCTGTAGGCTGCTGACCTTCAATTGAGGAGGCTGCAGTTGGCCTTGGAGGGCGACCTTGAGCAGCTCTGGGCCTAGGAGGCCCGGTTTCAGACTGTACCATCTCAGCCTGGGCCGCAGCTGCCTAGGCTGGCTGGCTGACAGGCAACAGCAAGGGCATGGGTGGAGTGGCAGGGGTGAGAACAGGAATGCTGTCCTCCTGAGAGAGGACAGCAGGTTCATGCTCCATGGAGCCACTGCCACTCTCTCAGGGCGGTGCCTCAGGAGAACAGTTTGATGGACTGCTGTGATGCCCTGGAAACCCCTTTGAACAGTGGTATCCAGAGCTATGATGGCAGCACTCTGAACTTGCAGGCAGCAGTCTGAGCTTCCATGACAGCATTCAGACCTATGATTGAAGCTGTTTATGCTGCAGTGGAAGCTGTGATATCGGCCATCGGACGCTGCATCATGGTGGGTTTCACAGGTGTGCAGAAGGAGGTGACCACCCGTTCCATGTTGGAAAGGATGGGCTCCAAGCTCTCTGCAAAGCCCTGTACTGAGTTGGTACTGGACTCCTCCATGCTCCTTGACATTGCACGCAGGCTTTCTGGCAGGCTTTCCAATGCACCAAACATTTGGTTATGTAAACCTTCTAATACAGCCTCGCCCATCAAAATTCTCATCTGACTCCTCTGCAGCACAACTAGTGTGCAACCTCAGTTTTCGGGGAGCTGGCACCTGCGCTATCCTTTCGCCCCCCCTCCCCCGCTCTGGCTCCTGCGCACTTGTGCATATTGTCGATCGAATGATGGTGTCTCTTCATCTTCACTGTATTCTTCTTCTTCCTCCTCTGACTGGGAATGTTCCGAGTTCTTGGGAGAAGTAGTGTGAGAGAAGGAGGATTAGGTATGCAGATACCCTCACCGTCGATCCCTCCAGCCTCGCCAGTGACCACGGCCTCAGCAATGCCCCTTCCCATGATGGCCAGAACCGTCTCCTCCATGGAGGTTAAAACATGCAGGCGCTTGCTCTCCTCCAGTTCTTTCCGGCTGCCTCCTGTTATGCACCACCTTCTCCTTCAAGAAGGAGGGAAGTGTGTCAGTGAGTTTCCTGCAATATGTTTGGGTGATGTGGCTGTCATGGTTGAATAGCTGCCAGTGTGCGCAAGCTGTGAGTTGTGGGTGTGAGATGTGCAATGCTGACAGGTTGCACTAGCTTCATGCAGCAATCATTTAAAACAGCAGGCAGCACCAATTGAACACACTGCCTGCAGCGCAATTAACGGGCGCGAGTTAACACGTACTCCAGGTATCCCCACGCCTGTTTTCGGGGGTTAGCCAATTTAACCCCTATGGTCTTTTGGATGGGATGTTAAACTGAGGCCTGTCCTGTTTCTATACATTCTGGTGTACATAAAATATACCATGGCACTATTCAAATATAAAATATACCGTGGCACTATTCAAATATAAAATAATACCGTGGCACTATTCAGATATAAAATATACTGTGGCACTATTCAAATATAAAATATACCGTGGCACTATTCAGATATAAAATATACCGTGGCACTATTCAGATATAAAATATACTGTGGCACTATTCAGATATAAAATATACCGTGGCACTATTCAGATATAAAATATACCGTGGCACTATTCAGATATAAAATATACTGTGGCACTATTCAGATATAAAATATACCGTGGCACTATTCAAATATAAAATATACCGTGGCACTATTCAGATATAAAATATACCGTGGCACTATTCAAATATAAAATATACCGTGGCATTATTCAGATATAAAATATACCGTGGCACTATTCAGATATAAAATATACCGTGGCACTATTCAGATATAAAATATACCGTGGCACTATTCAGATAAGCTAAGGAGTTGTCCGAGCCAACATTTCTCATTCAAGCAAAAACACATTAATTGATCATTTGCTGTTTGTGGAATCATGGCCCAGAAATTCGGGTCAGGGGCTTCCCGCGAGTGCAAGCCCCCAACCTGCACTTACCTTGCACGCCGGCCGTTGAGCTGTGGGCCCCCGTGGAATTCCGATCCGGGGCCTGGTCCAGCTGCCGGCACGCAGTGCTTGCATATCCCAGGGGCGCAGTTAGTTCGATGCATCCCCTGGGATCACGTGGGCCATGGGGAGCCAATCGGAGCAGGGAATGCTCCATTCATAAGTCTGACAGGAAGTGCTGTCAAGACTTATAAATACTACGGCCCCAAAATAGCACTAAATCTTCAAATAAATTTTTTAAAAACATCACATTTTAAAAATAAACTATAAATTACATGAAATAACTATTTTAAACAATAATTTAAATTTTTGAAAAAATAATTTTATTTTCTAACGGGGCGAAAAATAAACTTACCTTGCTTTAAAGTATTTAAAAATAATAAACCTGTGGAAAAAATGTTTTAATTTGAATTCATTCACCACTTACCTTGTAAAAAGCAGGCCTTACGTCTGCTTTTTACATTTCTAACTCCTGCAGGCTTACCCTCCCAAGAAAACCTGGAAAAAAAAATGAAGTTCGATGCACACACGCAGCCCCTCCTGCGCACACATTCGACCTCTGAACCCCTTCGTTCAGAGGAACGGAAGTGCCGGTTTCCCACGCATGCGCAGTGCATGCAGGAAACCGGCACTTCCATTGGGCCTATGGGTGAGTACCCCGTGCGTACTCACCCGTGGAGACCCGAATTTCTAGGCCCTTGAGACACTGAATACTACACTTAAGTAATTCATATGATGTAAAGCACTTTGGGATAACCTAAGGATGGGATAAGATACAATAAAATACAAGGGCACAAAATGAGCGGTATCAGATCGGCTGCCCGTTATACACAGCGCTTCATATTATCCTGATCCGATTCTGTCCATTTTGCGTCCCCCCCCTCCCCCCAAGACAAATTTCTAGCCCAAGATCTTTCTTTAATAGGGTATAGCCAAGGTAGGCTATTTAACCACAGGGCTGCTACTTCTCTCCTTATCCAATGCCCATCTAATATTCATACACACACAATTTCCGGTAGAGGTCACCAGGTAATAATGAGGAGCAGCTGTTTTTCTGCTCCATGTCCAAAGGACAATTTTTTGGTGCTCTGATGACTGCCCTGGTTGATGTCAACTAATTCAGCACAGGCCAGTGATCAAACCTGGAACATTATTACTCTGCAGGGCTCAGTAGCGAAATGTAATTGGATTAGAATTCAGGGATGGCCTGAGCTTTTTAGTAGTATTGTGCTGTACATAAAATCAAACAACATGTTCTTACAAAGCTTGCATTAAATAAACAGCATGATGGTGGTAAATAGATTCTTTATAGCCCAGGAATGGGTGGTATCATTAGAAAAGTTGGAGAATTGGTGCCAGGCGCTAATGCTTTGACTACACACAAAATTCTTTTTCGCTGCTCAAAGAAATGATTTGAGCGCTAATTCAAGCCTTAAAGCCCAAGCTAATTGGCATTACACCCAAAGGGTGGACCAATATTGTGTGCAGTCTAATTGCAAGTCATCATTGCTGCAGGCTATTTCCAGTTCTTAAAGGGGAGGTTCATTGATGCTGCAGAACCTCATCCTCAGCATTGCTGGCTGTGCAGCAGCCTCAGCAAGCAGCAGCAGGGCAAGGAGGAGTCGGATGGCTGAAGCAGCTGTACTAATAGCAGATCCATACTGCAGGGAGAGAGCCCGCAGATTCTGCGATCAAGCATTGGAGACATTGGTGTTTGCTGTGGAGAGACGGAGGGCGGTGCTCTCCCCAGCAAGTGGCAGGAGGCCTTCGCTGCAAGTCTTCCACACCATGTGGAGGGAGGTAGCGCAGCATGTCTCGGGCAGCACTCTGGTCCCCAAGACCCACACACAGTGCAGGAAAAATTTAACAACCTCACTCGAGTCAATGCTTCAACAAATGCTACAAACCACCATCTGAACCATTGTCTTCACACATTACCCAAAGCACCACACCCACCAACAATCTCTACCTAGCACCATTCACACTTACATCTCACATCTTGCACACAATGACAGCTATTCAACTATGGCAGACACATCACCCAAGCACATTACTCCACACTCAGTCATACACTTTCCTTTCTCTTGCAGGCCAAGGTGGCTCACAACAGGAGGGAGCAGGAACGCACAGGCGGGGGACAAGCCGACACCAAACCACTGTCTGAGCTGGAGAATAGAGTGCTGCAGATTACTGGGTGCCAGGTGGTGGGCGCCATGGCCACCAGCGATGTTGAACCCCTTGGGGACAAGAATGGTATGTTCATCCCTACTCATTCGTCTCACATCCTACTTACCCCTCACCCCACAAGCGTTTCACACTTTCCAGCTGGTCATGCTGTATGTATGCATTTCTCCCTTCCTGCCCCCCTCCCCTCACCTTAACATGACTCTTGTGCCTTTATGCTTTCAGATAATGAGCAAGCATCTGAGCAGCATATCCCTGAGGGCAACGTTGAGAGCGAGGCCGGAGAAGAGGATGAAGAACACACCGCGTCACTGCATGTCTCAGCTGTAGGCACCAGCTAAGATACTGGCACTACCTGTTCTTTAGAAGCTAGCATAGTAGTGGGATCTGCACAGGGTGAGGCACCGGGGACAAGGGGCAGCAGCAAGCCCAGGGGATGGAGTAGCTCGGGGGCCAGCTCCCCGGATGGCGAATTCACGCACACGTTCTGCTGCACAGGACTCAGATGAGGACCTCGATGGGGAGGCGTTTAGATGAAGGGTGATGGGCATGAACATGGAGATGATAGGTGCAATGGCAAGGGTGCCCGAGAGGCTCTCGGCAATGGTAAGGAGCGTGAAGGAGTCCGCATCCAACATTGCACAAGGCTCTGTGCACAACATGGAGCCCATCTTTTCCAGTCTGCAAAGGATGGTAGACTCCCAGAGAGACTGTGGCGACCCAGACCTGATGCCACGTGTGATGGCCGATCTGGCAGCTTCCATTGCAGCACAGGTGGAAGCGATGCAATGTCTTAGTGCTGTAATGCAGTCAATGCTTGGTGGCATCCAATCTCAGACTGCTCTCATGCAGCCTCAGCTTGATGCCACACAAGGCCCGACTGTTGCCATCGTTGCTGGGTCTACCACCGTCGACCGGGGCTTACACGGTGTCGCATCAGGCCAGCAATCTGTGCTCCAACAGATTGGTAGGGATGTTGAGGTGCTGCCCCGGGGGAGTGGCAGTGGGTCAGTGGAGCAGGAACCTGCTGTCCTCTCTCAGGATGACAGCATTCCTGCTCCCACCACTGCTACTCCACCATTGCCCTTCTCACTGCCTGTCATCCAGCCAGCCCAGACTGCTGCCGCCCATGCTGAGGTGGTGGAGTCTACAGCTGTGCCTTCCAGGCCCAGAGCTGGTTGAGAGCGTCCTGCAAGGCCATCTGAAGTCTCCCGCACGGACACTCAGCAACCTTCCACCAGCCCTGCTGCAGCCACTGGGCCAACACTCCATAGGAGCACTAGAGTAGGCAAAGGCACAGTAACGAGAGGCACTAAGGGATTACACAAGGGTGAATAGTAAATATTTTTGGTGTAAATATGTGTTCACTGACTTTTGATAAATGTATTCATTCAGTTTGGATTCTTTTGTGGTGTGTCTCATTTCAGCTTTGCGCTGTGATATGGCCTGCGTCAGGGGTGGAATGATGGGGATGTGGTGAGCAATGGGGATCTGGGGTTTAATTCATTCATTTGAACCGCAGTCTGATGAGGCGGTCACGGACTGCCCTTCCGGAAGGCCAATTGAGTGGCTGTCTCCTCCCTCGCTCCTGTTCCTCCACCTCCTCCTCCTCCTCCTCCTCCTCCTCCTCCTCCACCTCTCTTTCTTCCTCCTCCTAAGGTGGTCCCGCAATCCCTGGTGGCAAGGGCTGGGCCCACATGATGGCCAAGTTGTGGAACATGCAGCAGACCACCACGAATGGGACACCCACTCAGCCGAGTACTGGCGGGCTCCTCCCGAGCGGTCAAGGCAGTGGAACCTTTGCTTGAGCACCCCGATGGTTTGCTCGATGATGTTCCTGGTGGCGGCATGGCTCTCATTATATGAGTGCTGGGCAGGAGTGTTGGAGTTGCGGACGGAGTCATGAGCAAGGTGGAGAGCGGATAGCCCTTTTCTCTGACCAGCCAGCCAAAAGCTTGACATGTTGGCTGGAAGAGTGCTGGCACACCGGTCTGGCGCAAGATGAAGGCATCATGGCTGCTGCCAGGATAGTGGGCATTCACATTGAGGACTCGCTGTGTGTTGTCGCACACCAACTGCAGATTAAGTGAATGGTAGCCTTTGTGGTTACAGAAGATGTCAGGATTATTATGTGGTGCCCACAAAGCCACATGGGAGCAGTCAATGGTGCCCTGCACCATGGGGAATCCCACTATCCTGGCAAAGCCATATGCACGCTTGTCCTGCTTCTTTCTGGTGATGGGGAAGGAAATGTAATCCCTTCTCCTACTGTAGAGAGCCTCTGTGACCTCCCGGATGCAGCGATGGACAGCAAACTGCAAAATGTTCGCTATGTCTCCTGTTGCAGACTGGTGAAGTAATTGAGGGCGATGGTGACCTAGACTGCCACTGAGAGAGCCGTGGTCACCCTGACCTGAGGCTGGAGGTCTGGTTGCAGGAGGTGGCAGAGTTCTGTGACCAACTCCTTGGTGAAATGGAGCCTTCTAATACATTACTCCTCGCCTAATTGGAGGTAGGAGAAGTGCTTTTGGAATACCCTCGAAGGGAAAGTCCTCCTGTTGAGAACTCTGATGGCCCTCCTCCTCCCTCTGGCCACATGTTCCAATCTTTCTTGCTGTCTCCACTCCCTCTGCCGTAGATCCTGGAGGGCCAGGTCGACTGCCTGTATAGCCCTCATTAATATAAGCCAAGTGTAGCGGTTTGATTTTTTAAAGAATAAATGTAGCTACATTTTAGTTACCACAACACTCCTGATACAAAATAACCTTTAAATTACTAAATTAAACGGTTGCACAATGTTAAACTGACAAGAAAGCATTGAAACTCCACTAACCTGACAGCTGCGACTCATTACTCTTGATCCCTTTAACTAACATCCCTGGAGCTGGCTTCCGGCTGCTTCATGCCAGCTCTCCCTGTCGTTGTTTGGTCGAGGCGCTAAAGTAGGAGGTGACAATCAATTTCACAGATTGGGCGGCCACGTCATGATCTGCCTGACATTGAAGTCCCTGGCGGTACCTCGTGCTGGCAGCGCAACAATGGGTGGAGGGTGTATTTGCCGTGCGTCGCTGGATTCACCTCGCCCCAGCGTTACTGCATCTGCGCCCCATTAGCACCAGCTACAGGAGGCTCTAAGGAACTGAATTTTCTCCCATGAACTTTAGGTCACAATTTCTCCCTATTATATTGATGTCTTAAACAGGGCTTAGTTGGTACATTAACTAATATTATGATTGTAACATTAATAATGTTACAAATGAACTCCTGACTATTTAAAAATGAATGAGAATTGCATGCAGACAACTGTCCTTTCAACAGTGGTGAGCTAACAGAATCTACAGCTGTATGCGGAAGGCCAACTGCACTTTGACCCCATTACAGGAGAAGACTTCCTCTCTGTATTAGGTTTAGCAAAATCATAACTCATTTATAAAGAATGTGTTTCATTACACTTAGCTGGATTGAGTGCACTATCCTGTAAACAATTTATATTGCACCGTTGCAGAGAGACAGCAAGTTCTAATTATTTATTGCTAATTTAAAATTTAAAATATATTGCTACTTCATGGTTTTACAGCACATTTAATTTAAAGTGCCAACACTTGTTTTAGTACGCTTCTGACGTTAATATGCTATTGTGTGGCACCAACAGACAGTATTACAGATCTTTTACTGTAATAAAATTCTCAGCAGCAGACTTCTCAACCTATGGACCAGCCAATTAGGGTTTGTTTTATTTTAGGATTCATTTGGAGCAAGGTTGTTTTTTTACAAAAACTTAAATAAAAAGGTTTTAATATTACTTTTATTAGTTTAGGGTGAAATGTAGTGCATTACTCACACTGGTTTCATCAGAATAATCACAAATACACAAACAAGAACATAACTCGGATCACATCCAACTTCCACAGTAAAGCAACTAAAGTGATCCTTCAGGAGAGAATGACTGCAGTACATTCAGAAAGACTAGACACGATGGAGGAAAAATTTGTTAGCGACGATTAGCTGAAAAATAGCGCTGGCGATCGCTAACTTCAGTTTTAGCGCCTCAAGAGGGAGGTGGGGCGCTAATTCAAGCGCTCCACTTCCTTATTAGGGTGCTAACCCCAAATATCGGGGCAGTGCGTTCTGCAGCGCTACGCACTGGGCCACGTAGCGCTGCCACATGGAAGGGCTCGTCCCCTCATTAAAGGGGAGGGCCCAAGCCCACAACTCTGTGGGGCCCTACCTGGACTATCGGGGAGCGGGGTGCCATGCCAGCAGCCCGGCACTCCTGAGTGCCGGGCTGCCCAATCGCGGCACGTACACCATGTTCAAAGACGCAACGGGCCGTGACAAGTAAGTTGGCCGATTTTTCTTTTCCCTGCCCGCCACCTCCCCTTTTGTTAGCACCCCACGAGCCTCCTGCCGCTCCGTTCCCGCCCCCTGAATCAGTTGCTGTCATCGCCCGGCACAGATTCAGGAGGCGCGGGCCAATTTTGCAGGCGGGGCAAAAACGGGGCGCTGCACACAATGATGACATCCTGTGCAGTGGAGCAGGACGCTACCGATTATCGCTGCCGTTAAACTCCCATCTGAATTTAGCGGGATCATTAGCGGCACCATGCCCGGTGAAAAGTCATTTGCTCCCAGACGAGAGGCGCATACGCACCGAATTCCGAGCCCCAAGCTCTTAATGTGAACTACAAGAAGAAAAGATGCAGCAGATTCTGTAGCAATGCTCATTGATTCTTTACTGTGTATTTTAATACCGTGTTGTACTGAATATTTTGGAAGTCAGCAGAAAACTAGTAAATGCAAATATTAGAAAAAAATCTAATGCAATATTTTAAGATTACCCAGACTTGCTGACAACAGTCTAAGATGTACACACTTTGCCATGGGACCAGTTTAATACATCCCTGCTGCCTGCCTTTGCTGGAAAACAATCTCCATCTTAATTTTTTAAAATTTAACCCAGTTGCCTCTTGTTTTTTCTTAATTCTAGTAATTCTAGTGTTCTCACTACAGGGAACGGACTTTTTTGGGAATCGGATCTTGTGCCTGTCTTGTCAAAGTCAGCTCTTGATGTTCCTAACCTTTTTGTTTCATGTTCATCGCAGTTTTTTTTAATCAATTTGTAAGAATTCATACGCTGTTATTATGGGTTTCCTTTAACCACTTAGTTGTAGCAAAATTATGTGCATAAAATAATGTTTGCAATTTTGCTACAGCAGCAAACAGAAGAAATCTTCCACTCTTTGTTTATATGCATTATCTCATGCCTGTTTGGATTTTATTTAAGGAGGCACAGTCTTCCTTAAAAATTGGTGGACTTTTTTTTGTGTGAGTACAATAAGTCATTTTCATCATGAAAACCTCTTGCAGAAATACAACTGATATTTAAACTCACTTTCGCGGGCATTTTCTTACAGAGGCTGGTGAGGGAGCGGTGAGACCAGAGACCCGAGGCCCAGTGAGTATTTAAACTCACTTTCGTGGGCTTTCTTTCACAAAGGCTGGTGTGGGAGCGGTGAGACCAGAGACCCGAGGCCTGGTGAGTATTTAAACTCACTTTCGTGGGCTTTCTTACACAAAGGCTGGTGAGGGAGCGGTGAGACCAGAGACCCGAGGCCCGGTGAGTATTTAAACTCACTTTCGTGGGCTTTCTTACACAAAGGCTGGTGTGGGAGCGGTGAGACCAGAGCCCCGAGGCCCGGTGAGTATTTAAACTCACTTTCGCGGGCTTTTTCTTAGAGGCTGGCGTGTGAGCGGTGAGACCAGAGCCCCGAGGACTGGTGGCTATTTAAACTCACTTTGGCGGGCTTTTTCTTGCAGAGGCTTACAAATTTCAGACCGGCGGCGGCGTTCCAGAGCCACGTCACGATTCAAAACGTGACGCGGGCAGGATGGAGCAGCTGATTGGGTGAGTACAGCCAGGTTAGTTTGACAGTTAAGGTTCATAGTTCATAAAGTTTAGAAGGTCTTAATTTTTTGTGGTTATAGTTTCTAGTGCTAGGAAACAAGGGCCCTTGAGTATATCATTTAATTAGTGGTATTGATTTGATTTAAGTTAATTTGAATTAATTAAAGGGTAAGTCATGGCAGGAGAGCTCAGTGCCGTGGTGTGCTCCTCCTGCACTATGTGGGAAATTAGGGACACTTCCTGTGTCCCTGACGACCATGTGTGCGGGAAGTGTATCCAGCTGCAGCTACTGACAGACTGCATTGCGGCGCTGGAGCTGCGAGTGGATACATACTGGAGCATTCGCGATTCTGAGGACGTCGTGGATAGCACGTTTAGGGAGTTCGTCACACCACAGGTAAAGGCTGCATAGGCAGGAAGAGAATGGGTGACCACCAGGCAGAGTAGTAGGCGCAGGCAGGTAGTGCAGGGGTCCCCTGTGACCATCCCCCTCTCAAACAGATATACCGCTTTGGATGTTGTTGGGGAGGATGGCTTATCAGGGGAAGGCAGCAGCAGCCAACTTCCTGGCACTGTGGGTGGTTCTGCTGCACGGGATGGGAGGAAAAAGAGGGGTAGAGCTACAGTGATAGGGGATTCTATTGTAAGGGGAATAGATAGGCATTTCTGCGGCCGCAAACGTGACTCCAGGATAGTATGTTGCCTCCCTGGTGCAAGGGTCAAGGATGTCTCAGAGCGGCTGCAGAACATTTTGGAAGGGGATGGTGGACAGCCAGTTGTCGTGGTGCATATAGGTACCAAAGATATAGGTAAAAAACGGGATGAGGTCCTAAAAGCTGAATATAGGGAGTTAGGAGGTAAATTAAAAAATAGGACCTCAAAGGTAGTAACCTCAGGATTGCTACCAGTGCCACATGCTAGTCAGAGTAGAAATAGAAGGATATTTCAGGTGAATACGTGGCTAGAGGAATGGTGCAAGGGGGAGGGATTCAAATTCCTGGGACATTGGAACCGGTTCTGGGGGAGGTGAGACCAGTACAAACCGGATGGTTTGCACCTGGGCAGGACTGGGACCGATGTCCTAGGGGGAGTGTTTGCTAGTGCTGTTGGGGAGGGTTTAAACTAAAATGGCAGGGGGTTGGGAACCTGAGCAGGGAGACAGAGGAAAGGGAAACAAGGATAGAAACAAAAGACAGGAAGGAGAAAAACAAAGGTGGCAGTCAGAGAAATCAAGGCTTTAAATCAAACATGACCACAGTAAATAATAATTCTGAAAGGTATAAGAGTGTTAAAAAAAACAAGCCTGAAGGTTTTGGGGGAAAAATTCAGTATCACCCCGTTTGGGGTGCTAGTATTGGCAGTGCGCAAAGTTTAGCGCCAGGCGCAAATTATCGCCACCTCCAGCGATATTGGGTAGCTGTGCCCCTGAAGGTGATTGCGGCGCTAAATCAGGCACTGCACGACAGTCTTAAGGTGCTAACCCGGCGGTGCGACGCAATATCTCCGCGGGCGGGCGCAGCGCAGGTGCTGTCAATTATCGAGTTCAGGCAGACACGCTGGCGCCGGACAGCTCTTAAAGGGGTGGATCGATCATCATCTCCAGCCGCACCCTGCGCATCGTAGGCCTCAAACTCGGCGGTAACCTACCTGTGGCGTCGACAACTGCCTGAACATGGAGAGGGCCAGGGAGAGAGCGCAGCGCTTCAGCGAGGGGGCATTGGATGCTTTGGTTGGCGCAGTGGAGCGCAGGCAATCTGTACTCTACCCTGAGAATGGCAGGAGGCCTCAGCACAGCGACTATCGGAGAGCTTGGAGGGAGGTTTCCAACAGAGTCACCTCCAGCAGCATGGTTCCCAGGACTCCTGCACAATGCAGGAAGAAGTTCAACAACCTCACTCGGGTCGTCAGGGTGAGTGCCTTTTTCAGAATCATCTTCGTCCCTCCATCTGGACATCACTTTATGGCCAGAGGGTGTGCAAAGCCCCAATGGCCAGCTGTCACCCAGCACCCATGGCCCTTTCTGGAAACACACACGCACATTCAGCTCTGTGCATAATGTAAGGGCTCCTGGACCATGGGAGGCATGTCATCCCAGATCAGGGCAGCATAATGTAAGGGCTAATCGACCATGGGAGGCATGTCATCCCAGATCAGGACAGCATAATGTAAGGGCTAATCGACCATGGGAGGCATGTCATTCCAGATCAGGGCAGCATAATGTAAGGGCTAATCGACCATGGGAGGCATGTCATTCCAGATCAGGGCTGCAGGTTTCCTAACACCCTGTCCTTTCTCTTGCAGGCCAAGCTGGCCCATAATAGAAGGCAACAGCATCGAACCGGAGGAGGCCGGCCTCACCTGCAGACCCTCACAAACCTGGAGGAGCGAGTCCATCAGATTGTGGCAAGCCAGATGATTGGCCCCGATGCCTCTGGAGATGCTGACCCCATTGTGGACAGCAATGGTAAGGTCATCACCTTTTTGACCTCTCTCCTTCCACTTGTTCCCCACACCAGCATGCTTTTTCACTCTCGAGCCAACTCAGAGCATTGCAGCACTCATGCATCCCTTGCTGCCACCCTGTCCTTTCGCTAAAGCCACTCTTGAGCCTCCCTGCTTTCAGATGCTGCATCACCAGCTTGGGAGGCGGGCCCTCAAGCTGCCAGTGCGAGTGACTCTGGAGGCGATGAGGAGGAGGAAGCCGGACCATCCGTGCCACCCTCAGGTGAGCCAGCCCATGCCCAGACTGGGGAGATGCCTTCCCTGGAGGGGAGCGGGGGGGGAATGGTCTGGGGAGGATGCAGCTCCAGGACCCAGTGGCCTGCAGCAACGCGAGGTGGGTAGGGAAGCTCGGGGGCACCGTCTCCCCGGAGAGCGAGTCGGGCCACGAGTGCTGCTGCACAGAGCACAGAAGAGGTGCGTGGCCTCTCAGAAATGAACGCCCAGGCTGGGCTGAGGCACACTGAGCTCATGGCTGCAGTGGCAAGGATGCCCGATTCCATTGAGTCACTGGCAAGGAGTGTCCAGGACTTCAGCGCAGCACAGACAAGGAGTGTGCAGGACTTTGGTGCAGCACTGGCAAGGATTGTCCAGGACTTCGGCGAAGCACTGGCACCTGCCACGCAAGTGCTGAGTGCTGCCACGCAGTCAGTGGCTGGTCTCATGCAGACGCAGATTGAGGCCACGTGAGCACTGACTGCTGCCACCCTCGCTGGATCGGGCAGGATTCCCCGGGGCCCTCGCCGTGCCACAGCAGACCAGCAATCTGTGCACCAGCCGATTGCTGCGCATGCTGCGGTGCTGCCCCGTCAGAGTGCCAGTGTGTCGGCCGACCAGGAGCTGCTGTCCGCTCTCAGGAGGAAAGCATTCCTGATGCCACCACTGGCACTTCTCCACTGCAGCTGCCACCACCTGTAGGACAGATTGCTGCCGCCCATGCAGAGTTGGAGCACTCAGCAGCCGGGCCCTCCAGGCCCAGAGCTGGTCCAGGCCGTACCTCAAGGGCATCTGCGGTCTCAGTTTCGGACAGTGAGCAGGCCTCCCCCAGCCTTGCTGCAGCCACTGGGGTCCCATTACAGAGGAGCTGCAGGGTGGGAAGGGGGCAATTCCGCAAGGGCAGCAGATCACCATCGAGGGGCAAAAAGTAGGGGGTGTTGCTAAATTATGTTATTTCTTTCATTCAAGGCCGAGGATGCTGGACTGAATGTTGGTTATGTTTTGGACATTGTCTCCAGGGTGTGAGAGCCAGTTATGTTTTGAACATTGTCTCCAGGGTGTGAGAGCCAGTTATGTGGCAGTCTGTTTGTTTTGGTGTTTGTTTCCATTGCTTTGTCATGCGGGAAGGATACACAGTTTGTTAAATAAAGAAGTTTATTTATTCACAATGTCCATGTCTGTTCTTTGCAAAAATTGTTGCCTTGACCGGCTTAGGTGTAGCAGAACGGTTCCATTCATGTTCTTGGAATGGCAGAAAGCATTCCCTCAGAGGGGCCTAGAAGCGACTTGCTATAAGCCTTGACGGACGGCCCTTGCAGTTTGTGCCTCCCTCCCATCTTGGTGCTGCTCCTCCTCCTCCTCCTCTGCTGGTGCTTCAATGTCTGGTGGCATTGGCTGGGTCCTGAGGATTGCCAGGTTATGCAGCATGCAACACACAACCACGAAGTGGGAGACTCGCGCAGGTGAGTACTGAAGGGCTCCTCTGGAATGGTCCAGACAGCGGAAGCGTTGCTTCAGCACGCCGATTGTGTGCTCAATGATGTTCCTGGTCGCTTGATGGCTCTCATTGTATCGTTCTTCAGCAGGGGTGCTGGGCGAACGGAGCGGGGTCAGCAGCCAGGGGCACAGAGGATAGCCCTTGTCCCCGAGAAGCCAGCCTCCTGGGTGAGCCGGGGCTTTGAAAAGGTCTGCCACAGAAGTCTGGCGCGGGATGAAGGCGTCGTGGCTGCTGCCTGGAATGTGGGCATTGACAGCGAGTATCAGCTGTCGGTGGTCACAGACCAGCTGCACATTCAAAGAATGGAACCCCTTTTGGTTGCGGAAATCCTCCGCATTCTCTAGAGGTGCCCACAAAGCCACATGCGTGCAGTCAATGGCGCCTTGCACCATGGGGAAGCCCGCTATCCTTGCGAAGCCCTCTGCGCGCTCTCGCTGCTTGTCCGGGGTCATTGGGAAGGAGATGCACTGCCGTCTCCTTTTAAAGAGGGCATTCGACACTTGACAGATGCAGCAATGCACCGCGAACTGTGAGATGTTGGCAATGTCCCCAGTAGCGGCCTGAAAGTGTGAGGGTGCTGGTTAGTTCCCTCAGTAACCCCTAGATGGCACCTTCACTTGTTTGTTTCCTTTTGCTAAATTGTTACTAGTTTACTTAACTGCCTTTTATCAGGTTTATTGGTTTCACCTGTTTTTGCTTGTATTTAAGTTCTGTGGTTTCTTCCCTCTGTGCTCAGTCTTGACAAGCCGTTAGCCTAGTGGTAGCTTGTCTTGAGCTCCTATGTTTGTAACTGTTTACCTGTGTGATTCTAGTATAGTAATTTTATTTAAGACTGCATACCTGCTTCTCGCCTCGTCTGTCTGCACTTGGGTCCAGAACCAGCATCGCCCTGACAGCAAGACTGAGCCAGTATGGACCCAGCAGTGATGGAGGAACTTCGTTCTATTCTCTCCCATCAAGGTGCTTTCCTCGGCCGCCTTGAGCAACTTCTCCAAAGCATTTCGGACAAGGTAGATATGTGGACTCAGACCATTCAACACCCAGCCGCTGTGGCTTCTGCTCAGGATGTTCCTCCTCAGTCAGTTCCTTTGGGTGCTACCCCACCGGTCACCGATCTCCAGACTCACCGAGAGCCTCGCCTACCTGCGACAGAGTGCTATGACGGTCATCCGGGCAAGTGTCGCGGCTTCTTGAACCAGTGCTTCCTAGTTTTGAACTCCAACCCTCCATGTTCCTATCACCCCACTCTAAGGTAGCGTTCATCATATCTCTACTCTCGGGAAAAGCTCTTGCCTGGGCTACCGCTATCTGGGAGCAACAATTGTTCATCTGCTCGGACATTCTCCTTTTCGTCGAAGAGATGAGCAAAGTCTTTGACCATCCTGTGAGTGGGCGGGAGGCAGCTAAGAGACTTTTGAATCTCCGCTAGGGCAACTGCAGCGTAGCCGACTTCGCCATTGAGTTCCGCACACTCGCTGCGGAGAGCCGCTGGAACACCGAGGCCCTCCTCTCCAATTTTCTTCATGGCCTCTCCGAATCTATCAAAGATGAACTGGCGTCCAGAGACATTCTGGAGGACCTTAACACGCTCATCTCCCTTGCCATCAGAGTGGATAACCGTCTCCGGGAGCATGGTAGAGAGAGGAGATTCACTACTTCCACAGAGGTGAGATCTTCCGGTGTTTCGAATCTGACCAAGAGTTTCCAAGTACCCCCGAGTCCACCTGTTAGCACCGAAGAGGAACCTATGCAACTCGGCAGAACTCAGCTTTCCCAGTTTGAGAGACAGAGGAGATTGAGAGAGGGGCGTTGTCTTTACTGTGGCCTGTCTGGCCATCTCAGAGCCACATGCCCTGAGCTTCAGGAAAAAGCCAGGAGGATTGGGAAAATACGGACAGATCAAATCCCTTCTCCTACCCCTTCTGTCTTCCAAACCCTGCTTCCCGCTCGTCTCTCTTGGGAGGGACAACAGTACAACCTCCAGGCGTTTATTGACTATGGGGCCACTGGCTGTTTTATCGATGCCACCCTTGTGCGCAGCCTGAAAATTCCTTTTTCCCACCTTGACAAGCCTTTACAAGTCACCGCCCTCGATGGCAGGCCCCTTGGTTCTGGGCGTATTCATCATATCACCGGAGTACTACATGTCCAAGTAGGGGAGAGACATCAAGAGTTGCTGCAGTTTCACCTTATCAATTCACCTGAACTCCCTCTCGTTCTTGGACATCCGTGGCTCTCTCTTCACAACCCTCACATTGACTGGACTACCGGGACTGTGCTGGAGTGGGGTCCTTCATGTCTAGCCAACTGTCTTAAGGTCTTCCCTAGTCTGCCCCGTCCTTCCTCTCCCGAGCCAGCTGATCAGCTGGACCCTGCTCATGTGCCCCCTGAATATTCGGACCTCCATGCTGTGTTTAGTAAGAGGCGGTCCACTACACTCCCCCCACACTGGTCCTACGACTGTGCAATTGATCTCCTGCCTGGCACTAGCCCCCCTCGGGGTCGGCTCTACTCTCTCTCTGGCCCTGAGGATGTTTCCATGGAAGAATACATCAAGGAAGCCCTCGCTACATGTTTCATTCGCCCTTCCACCTCCCCAGCGGGTGCTGGCTTCTTTTTTGTAAAGAAGAAGGATGGTGGTCTCAGGCCTTGCATAGACTATCGGGGGCTTAACAAAATTACCATTAAGAACCGCTATCCTCTCCCTTTGATGTCTTCAGCGTTTGAGCAGCTGCAGGGAGCTACCATCTTCTCCAAACTTGACCTCCACAACGCGTACAACCTGGTCCGCATTAGGGAGGGGGATGAATGGAAGACTGCCTTTATCACCCCTAGTGGTCACTGGGAATAACTTGTCATGCCCTTTGGTCTCACTAACGCTCCTGCTGTCTTCCAAGCTCTGGTCAATGATGTGCTCCGGGACCTGCTGAACCCGTTCGTGTTTGTTTATTTGGATGACATTCTCATCTTCTCAAAGTCCTCCCAGCAGCATGTCCAACACGTCAGACAGGTTCTGCAGAGGCTTTTGGAGAACCATCTCTTTGTCAAATCTGAGAAATGTGAATTCCACGTCTCTAAGGTCACCTTCCTGGGCTACGTCATCTCCTGTGGAAGCGTACAGATGGATCCTAGCAAGGTTCAAGCCGTCTTTAACTGGCCGCGTCCCACGTCGGTTAAGCAGATTCAGTGGTTCCTGGGATTCACCAACTTTTACAGACACTTCATCCGCAACTTCAGCTCCATTGCCGCCTCCCTCTCCGCATTGACCAAGGGCTCATCTTTACGGTTCAGTTGGTCTTCTGAAGCGGAACGGGCCTTCCAGGAGCTCAAACAACGTTTCACCTCTGCTCCCATTCTGGTACACACGGACCCCACCCTGCCCTTTATCGTAGAGGTGGATGCCTCGGATATTGGAGTCGGGGCTGTCCTGTCCCAGCGCTCCCCTAAGGACCAAAAGCTACATCCCTGTGCCTTCTTTTCCCGTCACCTGAAGCCAGCAGAAAGTAACTACGATGTCGGCAACAGGGAGCTCTTGGCAGTTAAGTTGGCCTTGGAGAAGTGGAGACACTGGTTGGAGGGAGCAGAGCATCCTTTTGTCGTCTGGACCGACCATAAAAATCTGACATATATCCAAGACGCCAAGCGCCTCAACCCTCGGCAGGCCAGGTGGGCTCTCTTCTTTAACCGTTTCAACTTTCTCCTGTCTTACCACCCAGGGTCTAAGAACCTCAAACCGGATGCCCTTTCTCGCCAGTTTGACCCCTCGGAAAAGGACCGGACCCCGGAACCTATCATCCCCAGTTCCTGCATCATTGCTCCCGTCGCATGGGAGATTGAGACTGTGGTGCAAGGGGCCCAACGTCAGGATGCTGACCCTGGAGGAGGCCCTCCTAATAGTCTTTATGTCCCCAGTCAGGTGCGCGCCCAGGTCCTTCAATGGGAGCACTCTTCTCGATTGACTGGTCATCCTGGGATCCATCGGACTCTCGAGTTCCTTAAGAGGAGTTTCTGGTGGCCCTCTATTGAAGCCGACACCTGGGCCTTTGTCTCCGCTTGTCCCATCTGTGCCCAGAACAAGACATCCCAACAACCTCCGCTTGGTCTCCTGCATCCCTTGCCCATCCCCAGCCGTCCCTGGTCTCATATCGCCCTGGATTTCATCACCGGGCTACCTCCATCTGAGGGATTCACTACCATTCTAGTTGTGGTCGATCGCTTTTCCAAGGCTGCTCACTTCGTCCCTCTTGTCAAGCTTCCCTCTGCCAGAGAGACTGCCCAGCTGGTTGTCCAGCATGTCTTCCGCCTCCATGGCTTGCCCCTGGATGTTGTCTCTGACCGTGGTCCCCTGTTTTCATCCAGGTTCTGGGAGGCTTTTTGTTCCCTCCTGGGCGCTTACGTCAGTCTCTCCTCTGGGTTCCACCCACAGTCTAACGGCCAGACTGAGAGAACCAACCAAGACCTGGAGAGGGTGCTAAGAAGCTTTGTGTCCTCCAATCCTTCCACCTGGAGCAAGTATCTGGTCTGGGCAGAGTACGTGCACAATACCCTTCAGAGCTCCTCCACTGGCCTCTCACCTTTCAAATGTCAATATGGCTTCCAACCGCCACTCTTCCCTGAACAGGAGAGGGAGATAGGAGTCCCAGCTGCCCAGGGGTTCGTCCAATGCTGCCGCCGTACCTGGAGCAGTGTCCGATCCGCCTTGCAGCTCGCTTCTTCTCGGCAGAAAGTGCAGGCTGACGGACACCACCACCCAACTCCTCGGTTCCGGACCGGACAGAATGTTTGGCTGTCTACCCGGAATCTTCCACTCCATGTGGAGTCCCGCAAATTGGCTCCCCGGTTCATCGGACCTTTTAGGATTTTGGAAAAAGTAAACCCTGTGGCCTACCGGCTCCTCCTTCCTCGGTCGATGAAGATACATCCCACGTTCCACGTCTCTCACCTCAAGCCAGTACTTACCAGTCCCTTGGTTCCTGCTTCCAGACCTCCCCCTCCCACCCCACATGGTTGACGGTCAGCAAGCCTACATTGTCCATCGCCTCCTTGATAGTCGCCGGGTTAGGAGGAGCATTCAATACCTGGTCGACTGGGAGGGTTATGGTCCTGAAGAACATTCCTGGGTTCCGGCCCGGGACATTTTGGATCCTGAACTCATCAGGGATTTTCGCCGTCGCCACCCTGATCGTACAGGAGGAATGTCAGGAGCCGTTCCTAGGGGAGGGGGTCCTGTGAGGGTGCCGGTTAGTTCCCTCAGTAACCCCTAGATGGCACCTTCACTTGTTTGTTTCCTTTTGCTAAATTGTTACTAATTTACTTAACTGCCTTTTATCAGGTTTATTGGTTTCACCTGTTTTTGCTTGTATTTAAGTTCTGTGGTTTCTTCCCTCTGTGCTCAGTCTTGACAAGCCGTTAGCCTAGTGGTAGCTTGTCTTGAGCCCCTATGTTTGTAACTGTTTACCTGTGTGATTCTAGTAAAGTACTTTTCTTTAAGACTGCATACCTGCTTCTCGCCTCGTCTGTCTGCACTTGGGTCCAGAACCAGCCTCGCCCTGACAGAAAGGAGCCACTGGCATAGAAGTTTAGAGCCAAAGTGATCTTCACAGCCACCGACAGAGATGTCCTGCACCTTAGTTGAGGCTGCAGATCTGGCTGAAGCAGGTGGCAGAGATCAGTGACCACCTCCTTACTGAAGCGCAGCCTTCGGAAACACTGCTCCTCAGACATGTTGATATACGAAAACTGTTGGCGGAATACCCTGGCAGCGTAAGGTCTCGTGTGCCAACGTCTGTTGGCCCTCCTCCGTCTGGCTATGCCTGCCACTCTATCCCTGCGCCCTGTCAATATGATTGAGAAGGACGACGTTCCCATCCAATGCAGCCCCCATAGTAAGTGCGCACTGAAAGTTATGCCGGTTGAGAAGCTTACCAACTGCAAAGTTATGTTCAGAAGGCTAAAGTTCCTCAGCCAGCGCTGGCTCACTGCAGAAATAGCTTTCCATTTGTCTCTGAGCAACTCTCTCTCTCTCTCACAGAAGGTGTGGTCCAAAAATGGCTACCACTAATAATCCAGGAAGAGTCCCCTTTAAATAGCGCACCCCCCAGCCCGACAGTGACTGGGAAACATTCAAGGTAACCTGTCCTTGGTAGCGACAGGCGGAACGGAGGGGGGCGCCACTGAATTTCCGGTCCGGGGCGCCCCAGGGGCGTTGCACACTGAAATGACGTCATGATCTGTGTGCGCCGGTGAGCGGGCACTATGGCTTAGTGCCGGCGCTAAATGTCCGCTCAATTTGGGAAGAGGTGCAGGGTTCGCTGTGCCTGGGTGCTAGTTGGTTAACGCCCCACTTCTCGACCTCTTTAGGCGCAAATGGGTGGCGCAACCAACCGAATTTTTCCCCCTTTGTGTCTTAATGCGAGGAGCATTCGTAATACGTGGATGAATTAGCTGCGCAAATAGAGGCTCCAGGGTGACCAAGGCTGGGAACTCAACATCCAGGGGTATTCAATATTCAGGAAAGATAGGCAAAAAGGAAAAGGAGGTGGGGTAGCATTGCTGGTTAAAGAGGGGATTAACACAGTTGAAAGGAAGGATATTAGCTCTGATGATGTGGAATCTGTATGGGTAGAACTGTGAAATACCAAGGGGCAGAAAACTTTAGTGGGAGTAGTATACAGACTTCCAAACAATAATGCAGAGCTTGGGGATGGCATTAATTGGGAAATTAGTGAAGCATGCAATAAGGGCACAGCAGTTATCATGGGTGACTTTAATCTACATATAGATTGGGCTAACCAAATTAGTAACAATACTGTGGAGGAAGAATTCCTGGAGTCTATACGGGATGGTTTCCTGTCGGGGTGGCTGTCACGGGGCCGTGTAGACACGGGGCCGTGCTGTCTGGGCGAGGCTGGTTCTGGACCCAAGTGCAGACAGACGAGGCGAGAAGCAGGTGTGCAGTCTTAAATAAAGGTACTTTACTAGAATCACACAGGTAAACAGTTACAAAACATAGGAGCTCAAGACAAGCTACCACACAGGCAAATGGCTAGTCAAGATAGGAACTCAAGACAAGCTACCATGAGGCAACCAGCTTGTCAAGACTGAGCTCAAGATCAGCTACCACAGGGCAACCAGCTTGTCCAAACTGAGCACCTTATCAAGACTGAGCAACTCGTCAGCACCGTGTCAAGACCGAGAACAAAGGGAAGAACCACAGAACTTAAATACAAGCAAAACATAACAAAGATAAACAGTTATAGACATAGGAGCTCAAGACAAGCAACCACTAAGGCAACCAACTTGTCAAGGCAAGCTACCACAGCAACAGGCTTGTCGAGACTGAGCACCTAGTCAAGACAGAGCACCTTGTCAAGACTAACTCCCTTGTCAGGACTGAGCCCAGAGGGAAGAAACCACAGAAGTTAAATACAAGCAAAAACAGGTGAAACCAATAAACCAAATGAAAGGCAGTTAAGTAATAAACAGGAGAAACAAGTAACAATTAACAAAGGAAAACCAACCAGTGAAGGTGCCATCTAGGGGTTACTAAAGGAACTGACCGGCACCCTCACAGTTTCCTGGACCAATATGTCGAGGAACCAACTAGAGTCAGCGAACCGAGGCCCGACCAGAGCGGACCTGCGAGCAAGCAGCTGAGGAGTTTAAAACCAACGGCAGTTGGGGAGAAGCGGCTGAAGCAGCGAACCGAGGCCCGACCAGAGCGGACCTGCAAGCGAGCAGCTGAGGAGTTTAAAACTGGCGGCAGTTGGGGAGAAGCGGCTGAATCAGCGAACCGAGGCCCAACCAGAGCGGACCTGCGAGCGAGCAGCTGAGGAGTTTAAAACCGGCAGCAGTTGGGGAGAAGCGGCTGAATCAGCAAACCGAGGCCCGACCAGAGCGGACCTGCGAGCGAGCAGCTGAGGAGTTTAAAGCCGGTAGCAGTTGGGGAGAAGCGGCTGAATCAGCGAACCGAGGCATACCAATTCAACAGCAGAGGAGAGAGGTAAAAAGTAATCCAAGTGTGACGTCACCAGGAAGCAGGTAAGTGATTGGTTGGTGAGTATTTATTTCTTTCTCCTTTTCATTACAAGCTTAAATTCTGTGGTTTTTATTTTCTAGGGTCTCTGTGGTGTAGTGGAGACAGTTGGTAAATAAGTGCCCTAGAGTATATCTTTAACTGGGTTGTAGCTAATAAGGCCTTTCTGGTGCAGAGTGACTGTTGGTAAACCATTTAACTGGTGTAATTAGAGGGATTGATTTAATTTAAATCCAATTAATTAAAGGGGATACTAGCATCTATAATCGGGCAGAGGGTGTCCATAACTAACAATAAAAAATTTAATTAATTACATAGAATGGAGCAGGTGATGTGTTACTGTTGCGAGATGTGGGAGCCGGTGGACCCCATTGAGGCTCACGGTGATTACATCTGTGACAAGTGTCTGCTGCTACAGGAACTCCAGCTCTGTGTTGATGAGCTGGAGTCTGAGCTTCAGACACTGCGACACATCAGGGAGGGGGAGAAGTACCTGGTCTCTGTGTTTCAGGAGGTGGTCACACCTATGCAGTTAATTAATTCAGATGTAGCCCATGGTCAGGGACAGGACGGTGTGACTATGAGTGAGGCAGGTACGGGGATCCAGGAGGTAGTGTTGGAGGAGCCGCAGCCCTTGCTCTTGTCCAACAAGTTTGAGGTTCTTACTCCCTGTGGGGACAGGAGCAGGGACTGCAGGGAGGATGAGCAACCTGGCCACAGCACCATGGAACGGGGGGCCATTCAAGAGGGGGGAGTAAATAGAAATGTTGTAGTGGTAGGGGATAGTATTATTAGGGGGATAGATAGAGTTCTCTGCAGCCGAGAGCGAGAGTCCCGTAGGCTGTGTTGCCTACCCGGTGCCAGGGTTAAGGACATCTCCTCTGGGCTGTAAAGAAACTTGCAGTGGGAGGGGGTGGATCCAGTTGTCGTGGTCCATGTTGGTACAAACGACGTAGATAGGACTAGGAAGCCGGTTCTGTTAAAGGAGTATGAGCAGCTAGGGGTCAAATTAAAAAACAGAACCTCAAGGGTAATAATCTCTGGATTATTACCTGAGCCACGAGCAAATTTGGCTAGGACAAATAAAATTAGAGAGTTAAATGCGTGGCTCAAAGACTGGTGTGGGAGAAATGGGTTTTGCTTCCTGGGACACTGGCACCAGTACTGGGGCAGAAGGGAGCTGTTCCATTGGGATGGGCTTCACTTGGCCAGTGCTGGGACTAGAGTCCTGGCGTTCATATAACTAGGGCTGTAGAGAGGGCTTTAAACTAACTAGTGGGGGTGAGGTTCCTAGAGAGCAAATAATAAAAATGACAACAGAGAAGGTCATAGACTTAGGTAGCAGTGGGGAAATTAAAAACCAGAGCGTGTCAGGAAGGGGCAGAAGGTATGGAGTAAAAGGTAAAATAATAAAAAGGGCAAAAGCAGGAACTAAGTGTCACAAAACATATTTGAAAGTTCTCTATCTGAATGCACGTAGCATTCGTAACAAAATAGATGAGTTAATGGCACAAATAGCTACATATGGGAATGATCTTGTGGCCATTACAGAAACATGGCTGCAGGGTGACAATGCCTGGGAATTAAACATACCAGGTTATTTAATGAACAGGAAGGACAGGCAGGAAGGAAAGGGAGGTAGGGTGGCTATGTTAATAAAGGAAGGAATTACTGTAATACAGAGAAATGATATTGGGTCAAAAGATCAGGATAATGAAACAGTTTGGGTGGAGATAAGGAACAATAAGGGGAAAAAAACACTAGTGGGCGTAGTCTATAGGCCTCCGAACAGTTGCAACTCGGTTGGACGGAGTATCAATCAGGAAATAGTTGAGGCTTGTAATAAGGGAACATTTTTAATTATGGGGGATTTTAACTATCATATTAATTGGACAAATCAAATTGGGCAGGGCTGCCTTGAGGATGAGTTCATTGAGTGTATTAGGGATGGGTTTCTTGAGCAGTACGTAACTGAACCGACCAGGGGGCAAGCAACCTTAGATCTGGTCCTGTGTAACGAGACAGGATTAATTAAAAATGTCCTAGTAAAGGACCCCTTGGAATGAGTGACCATAACATGGTTGAATTACATATTCAATTAGAGGGTGAGAAGGTTGGATCTCAAACAAGCGTGCTAAGCTTGAATAAAGGAGACTATGAAGGTATGAGAGCGGAATTGAGTAGAGTGGATTGGGAAAATAGGTTAAAGGGTAAGACGATACATGATCAGTGGTGTACATTTAAGGCTTTATTTTACAACTTCCAAAAAATATATATTCCACTGAGAAGAAAAGGGTGTAAAAGAAAAGACAGCCACCCGTGGCTAAGTAAAGAAATTAAGGATAGTATTCGACTAAAAACAAGGGCATATAAGATAGCCAAATCTAGTGGGAGGATAGAGGATTGGGAAAACTTTAAAAGACAGAAAAAAATAACAAAAAGATTGATTAAGAAAGGGAAGATAGATTATGAAAGTAAATTAGCAAATAATATAAAAACAGATAGTAAGAGTTTTTATAGTTATATAAAATGAAAAAGGGTGGCTAAAGTAAATGTTGGTCCCTTAGAGGATGAGACCGGGAAATTAATGGTGAGAAATATGGAGATGGCAAAAACACTGAATGAATATTTTGTATCAGTCTTTACAGTAGAAGACACTAAGAATATCCCAACACTGGACAAACAGGGGGCTATAGGGGGGGAGGAGCTAAACACGATCAAAATCACTAAGGAAGTGGTACTCGGTAAAATAATGGGACTCAAGGCGGATAAATCACCTGGACCTGATGGCTTACATCCTAGGGTCTTGAGGGAAGTGGCGGTAGGAATTGTGGATGCATTGGTAATAATTTTCCAAACTCCCTGGACTCAGCAAAGGTCCCGGCAGACTGGAAAACTGCTAATGTAACACCCTTATTTAAAAAGGGCAGTAGACAGAAGGCTGGAAACTATAGACCGGTTAGCCTAACATTTGTGGTAGGTAAAATTTTGGAGTCCATTATTAAGGAGACAGTAACAGGACATTTGGATAATCATAATTTAATAGGACAAAGTCAGCATGGTTTTATGAAGGGGAAGTCATGTTTGACAAATTTGCTGGAGTTCTTTGAGGAAGTAACATATAGGGTGGATAAAGGGGAACCAGTGGATGTAGTGTATTTAGACTTCCAAAAGGCATTTGACAAGGTGCCACACAAAAGATTATTGCTTAAGATAAAAAATCACGGGATTGGGGGAAATATTCTGGCATGGATAGAGGATTGGCTATCTAACAGAAGGCAGAGAGTTGGGATAAATGGTTCATTCTCAGACTGGCAATCTGTAACTAGTGGTGTTCCGCAGAGGTCAGTGCTGGATCCCCAACTCTTTACAATCTATATTAACGATTTGGAGGAGGGGACCGAGTGTAACATATCAAAGTTTGCAGATGATACTAAGATGGGAGGGAAAGTAGTGAGTGAGGAGGACATAAAAAACCTGCAAGGGGACATAGACAGGCTAAGTAAGTGGGCAGAGATTTGGCAGATGGAATACAATACTGGAAAGTGTGAGGTTATGCACTTTGGCAGGAAAAATCGTAGAGCAAGTTATTATCTTAATGGCAAGAAACTGGAAAGTACTGAAGTACAAGGGGATCTGGGGGTCCTGGTGCACGAAACTCAAAAGGTTAGTATGCAGGTGCAGCAAGTGATTAAGAAGGCCAATGGAATGTTGGCTTTCATTGCTAGGGGGATAGAATATAAAAATAGGGAGGTATTGCTTCAGTTGTACAAGGTATTGGTGAGACCGCACCTGGAATACTGCATACAGTTTTGGTGTCCATACTTAAGAAAAGGCATACTTGCTCTCGAGTCAGTACAAAGAAGGTTCACTCGGTTAATCCCAGGGATGAGGGGATGGACATATGAGGAGAGGTTGAGTAGATTGGGACTCTACTCATTGGATTTCAGAAGAATGAGAGGCGATCTTAATGAAACATATAAGATTGTGAAGGGGTTGGATCGGGTGGATGCGGGGAGGATGTTCCCGATGATGGGTGAAACTAGAACTAGGGGGCATAGTCTTAGAATAAAGGGCTGCTCTTTCAAAACTGAGATGAGGAGGAACTACTTCACTCAGAGGGTGGTAGGTCCATGGAATATGCTGCCCCAAAAAGCTGTAGAAGCTACATCATTACATAAATTTAAAACAGAAATAGACAGTTTCCTAGAAGTAAAGGGAATTAAGGGTTACGGGGAGCGAGCAGGAATTTGGACATGAGTCTAGGTTCGGATCGGTCATGGCCCTGTGGGTAGCGGAGCGGGCCCAGGGGCCGTGTAGCCTGATCCTGCTCCTATTTTGTGTGTCTAATTCTGTTAGATTCAGGAGATGGTTCTGTGATAGTAGATTGGCGGTTAGGGTCAGATCAGCCATGATCTTATTGAATGGCGGAGCAGGCTCGAGGGGCCGATTGGCCTACTCCTGCTCCTATTTCTTATGTTCTTATATTCTTATGTAGATCAGGCCATCTTAGACTGGGTATTATGTAATGAGAAAGGATTAATTAGCAATCTTGTTGTGCGAGGCCCCTTGGGTCGGGGCAATCATAATATGATAGAATTCTTCATTAAGATGGAGAGTGAATTGTTGACTCTGAGACTAGGGTCCTGAATTTAAATAAAGGAAACTACAATGGTATGAGGTGCGAGTTGGGTAGGATTGATTAGGGAATGTTACTCAAAGGGTTGACGGTGGATAGGCAACGGCAAACATTCAAAGATCGCATGGATGAACTACAGAATTTGTTCATCCCCGTATGGCATAAAAATAAAACAAAAAAGGTGACTCAACCGTGGCTAACAAGGGAAATTAGGGATAGCATAAGATCCAAGGAGAGGACATATAAATTGGCCAGAAAAAAACAGTAAACCTGAGGATTGGGAGCAGTTTAGGATTCAGCAACGGAGGACAAAGGGATTAATTAAGAGGGGGAAAATAGAGTATCAGAGTAAGCTTGCAGGGAACATAAAAACTGACTGTAAAAGCTTCTATAGATATGTGAAGAGAAAAAGATTGGAGAAGTCAAGCATAGGTCCCTTGCAGTCAGAATCAGGGGAATTTATAATGGGGAACAAAGAAATGGCTGACCAATTAAATACATACTTTGGTTCTGTCTTCACAAAGGAGGACACAAATAACCTCCCAGAGATGTCGGGGAACATAGGGTCTAATGAGAGGGAGGAACTGAAAGAAATCAGTATTTGTAGGGAAATGGTGTTAGGGAAATTGACGGGATTGAAGGCCAATAAATCCCCAGGGCCTGATAATCTACATCCTAGGGTACTTAAGGAAGTGGCCCTAGAAATAGTAGATGCATTGCTGGTCATCTTCCAAAGTTCGATAGACTCTGGAACAGTTCCCATGGATTGGAGCGTAGCTATTGTTACCCCACTATTCAAAAAAGGTGGTAGAGAGAAAACGGGGAATTATAGACCGGTAAGCCTGACATCGGTAGTGGGGAAAATGCTAGAGTCCATTATAATAGATGTAATAGCAGAGCACTTGGAAAACAGTAACAGGATCGGACAAAATCAACATGGATTTACAAAAGGTAAATCGTGCTTGACTAATCTACTGGAATTTTTTGAGGATGTAACTGGTAGAATAGATAAGGGAGAACCAGTGGATGTGGTGTATTTGGACTTTCAGAAGGCTTTCGATAAGGTCCTGCATAAGATATTAGCGTGTAAAGTTAAGGCACATGGGATTTGGGGGCAAGGTATTGACTTGGATAGAGAACTGGTTTGCAGACAGAAAGCAAAGAGTTGGAATAAACGGGTCTTTTTCCGAGTGGCAGGCAGTGACTAGTGGGGTACCGCAGGGATCGGTCCTGGGACCCCAGCTATTCACAATATATATAAATGATCTAGACGAGGGAACTAGATGTAATATCTCCAAGTTTGCAGATAACACAAAGCTGGGTGGGTGTGTGTGCTGTGAGGAGAATGCTGAGAAATTCCAGTATGATTTGGACAGGTTGGGTGATTGGGCAGAAGCATAGCAGATGCAATATAATGTGGATAAATGCGAGATTATCCACTTTGGTGACAGAAACAGGAAGGCAGATTATTATCTGAACAGCAATAGACTGGGAGAAGGGGAAGTGCAACGAGACCTGGGTGCCCTTGTGCACCAGTCGCTGAAGGTAAGCATGCAGGTGCAGCAGGCGGTTAAGAAGGCAAATGGTATGTTGGCCTTCGTAGCGAGAGGGTTCGAGTACAGGAACAAGGATGTCTTGCTGCAGTTGTACAGGGCCTTGGTGAGACCACATTTTGAGTATTGTGTGCAGTTTTGGTCGCCTTATCCGAGGAAGGATGTTCTTGCCATGGAGGGAGTGCAGCGAAGATTCACCAGACTGATTCCTGGGATGGCAGGAATGACGTATGAGGCGAGATTGGATCATTTGGGCTTATACTCGCAGGAGTTTAGAAGAATGAGAGGGGATCTCATTGAAACTTATAAAATTCTAACAGGAAAAGACAAACTAAATGCAGGAAGGATGTTCCTGATGGCCGGGGAGTCCAGAACCAGGAGTCACAGTCTAAGGATAAGGGGTAATCCATTTAGGACAGAGATGAGGAAGAATTTCTTCACCCAGAGAGTGGTGAACCTGTGGAATTCTCTACCACAGAAGGCAGTGGAGGACAATTCATTAAATTTATTCAAGAAGGAGTTAGATATATTTCTTAAGGCTAAAGGGATCAAGGGATATGGGGAGAAAGCAGGGACAGGGTACTGAATTTGGATGATCAGCCATGAACTCATTGAATGGCGGAGCAGGCTTGAGGGGCTGAATGGCCTACTCCTGCTCCTATCTTCTATGTTTCTATGTTTCTATATCATTCCATTATCTATTTCTAAGTAAACAAAAAAGGCTTTCTCATGACGATATGTTAAAAAGCTTTCAATAAGGCCACTTCCTTCTGCTCTGGATCACACCCACTTTCTCTCAGTCTCCGACCACAGCTGCCAAGCTGCCAGTCAATGGCAGTATCACCCTGGAAGTTGTCTGCCCTCCATCTTGTGACAGTCCTTTGCGAAGGATCCCTAGCCTAAGGAGTGCTTCCAGTGGTGACCCATCCACCTGCTCCTCAGCAGGCACACGTGGCTTATTAATCAAACAAACGCCACAAGTCCCTTTGATGTCAGGAGGATTCTTTTATTTCTATACGTACTTTCAATAAAATTAAAGTTGATCATGACAGCAGAAATTAAGGAATTGTGGCAACAGAATTTTAGTGAGGTTGGGCTGGAAAAGTGTACAATCGTATTTTATATTTTGTCCCACGCAATCCAGAATTCTTGATAGATCTAATGTTTAGAAAAGAGAAGTGAAATATATTTTTGTTTTGATTACTTGGTTAGTTTATGAGTACTAAAGGTATGATGAAGAGCTGGAATTCATTTCATGAGATTTGAGGAGAGGTTGAAAGAAAGACTTGCATTTATATTGCGCCTTTCACAACCACCGGATGTCCCAAAGTGCTTTACAGCCAATGAAGTAATTTTTGAAGTGAAGTTGCTGTTGTAATGTAGGAAACGTGGCAGCTAATTTGTGCACAGCAAGCTCCACAAACAGCAATGTGATAATGACCAGATTATCTGGGTTTTTTTAAGTGATGTTGATTGAAGGATAAATATTGGCTAGGATACCGGAGATAACTCCCCTGCTCTTCTTTGAAATAGTGCCATAGGATCTTTTATGTCCACCTGAGATGGCAGATGTGGCCTTGGTTTAACAACTCATCCAAAAGACGGCACCTCCGACAGTGCAGCACTCCTTCAGTACTGCACTGGAGTGTCAGCCTAGATTTTTGTGCTCAAGTCTCTGGAGTGGGACTTGAGCCCACAACCATTACTAAATCAAAGGTAAGGATGCTACCAACTGAGCCACAGCTGACACCGGTCAGATGTCAAAGGTCAGAACATGTACACCACAGGAAGGGTTAAAGCCTTTGTTAAAATATTGGACAGCGGAAGGTTATCCAAATGAAGTAATGCACCATTGTTGCAGAGCACAATTTCACTTCACTGATTTTTTTTTTCTTTTTCCTGAAATGTCATACTGTAGTGGCCAGAAGCTGATGAGCAGTTGCAAACAGGCTAATGCAAAAAGATTAGTTTACGTTGAATTAAAGGTTCATTTTGAATGGACTTCCTTTCCCAGATAGCACAACAATAATGTAAAGTCTAGACAGAAATTCAAGTTGAACTTGGCCTAATGAAAAATATAATTCTATTTCAAAGTTAAGGATTAGGATTAAGAATTATTTCCTTGCAATTTATTTTCATCCACACTGGCCAGCTACAGTCCAGAGCAATATAGTTACTGTGATTAGAATGAGAAGCTCGGAACTGTGGATGAGCAGAGAGATTTAGGGCTCTAAGTACAGAAATCATTAAAGCTAGTGGACAGGTACAAAAAATCATTAAAAAGGCTAATGGAATTTTGGTCTTTATGTCAATAGGGCTGGAATACAAAGGGGTGGAAGTTTTGTTATAGCTGTACAGAGCTCTGGTTAGACCCCATCTTGAGTACTGTGTTCAGTTCTGGGCCCTGCACCTTAGGGAGGATAGATTGGCTTTGGATGGTGTTGGATCCGTGGTTCAGTGGATATGCTATTATTAAATAATCACACGGATGCTGTACATTAACAAATAACAGGTCTTTACTGGAGGAGGGTAGTCTCTAGACTGGGGGTACAGAGGCATGCGCAAAGCTTATATACCGGTGTGGTCACTGCCGGTACCACAGTAAACAGGAGCTGTAAAAGTAGTTCTGACTTAAAGGCACATACACTGCAATTCCTCCCCTTTTAGATTAGTAATACCCCTAATATTCAAATAACAATTAACATTTCAACATGTACATTAAACAACAAAAGTCCATTTATAGATTCAGTCTTTGGGGCGGCTTCCTGACCCTTTCGGGATAGCGCCTTTCCAGAGGTTCTTGTTCTTGGTGCAGAGGCGATTCTGACCCCTTTTCATCAGGTAGCTCATTGGGTTCCACTGCTACTGGGTCTGAAGTAGATGCTACCGGTATGTTGGGTTCATCCCCAGGATCCCCATGTACTCGAGACATGGGGTTGACGCGTTCCTGTGACGCTAAGATCTGATCGACGTGGTGTCTCACTATGTTCTCCCCGACATCCACTGTGTACATTAATGGCCCCTGCCTTGTACATATCGTTCCGGATTGCCACTTCTCTGTTCGATAGTCACGGGCCAAGACTGGTTGCCCGACATTGAAGCTCCTTGTCGGCTTCTCATTGATGTGCTGGAATTGTTTGTCCTCAACATTTCTTCACACATTTGCTCTGAGCAAGTCTAGACGAGATCTCAACCTTCGGTTAAAGAACATCATGGCCGGGGTCTGGTTGGTAACTGCATGTGTCGCGTTTCGGTAGGCTAATAAGAAATTGTCCATCTTATGCAGTAGTGGAATTTCATCGTCGCACATGGCCTTTATCGCCTTCTTAAAGGTTTGTACGAACCTCTCAGCCAATCCATTTGTGGCTGGATGATACGGGGCGGATGTGTAATGCCTTACCCCATTCCCTTTCATGAATTTTTGGAATTCGTCGGACACAAACTGTGGTCCATTATCAGAGCAAATCTGCTCTGGCAAACCGTTTCTGGCAAATATGGTCCGTAGGACGGCAATCGTTTTCTCTGTAGTGGTTGAAGACATTTTTATCACCTCAGGCCACTTTGAATGAGCATCCACTGCTATTAAGAACATTGAGTCCATGAATGGACCAGCGAAATCAATATGCACCTGTTGCCATGGAGAGGAGGGCCACTCCCATGGGTGTAGAGGGGCATGTGGTGGTGCATTTTGGACCTTCTGGCATCCTAAGCAGCTCTTAGTTAGGTCTTCAATTTGTTGATCGATTCCCGGCCACCACACATAAGCCCTAGCAAGGCTTTTCATTTTCACTCCCCCCAGATGACCTTCATGTAGCTCATTTAGCACTCGCTCCCTTAACTTGGGTGGAATCACCACTCTGGATCCACACATCACTGTCCCCTGGCATACTGACAGCTGTTCTCTTCTGGATGAGAATGCTGGCAACAGTGAGTCGCCATGTGTTGGCCATCCCCTCACCATCAATTCATATACCCGTGACAGCGTCGGGTCATTGCGGGTCTCCTTCTCTATATCCGCGTTTGTTACTGGCAATCGTTCAATTATTGACGAATAAAATATCTCGATAGGGTCCACTGCTGGTGCTTCCTCCACAGTAGGCAGTGGCAGGCGCGATAGCCAATCAGCATCCCCATGCTGTTTCGTGCCTTTATATTCTATTTCATATTGATTCGCCCTTAGAAACAGGGACCATCTTTGTAACCGCTGTGCAGTCATCACTGGAACACCCTTCTTAGGATTAAAGATGGAGACAAGTGGTTGGTGGTCAGTCAGCAAGGTGAACTTCTGCCCATGCAGATAGTGGTTGAATTTTTTTACTCCCCATACTAGGCTGAGGGCCTCCCTGTCAATCTGGGCGTAGTTGCGCTTGGCTGAGGTTAGTGACCGAGATGCAAAGGCTACTGGCCTCTCCAACCCGTCTGGGAATTTGTGCGACAGCACCGCTCCAATACCGTAATGTGATGCATCACATGCCAAACGAATTGGTAGTGCTGGGTTGAAATGGGCCAACACCTCTTTTGATGTGATCAATTCTTTACACTTCTGGAAAGCTCGTCTACGTTCGTCATCCCACTTCCATGGTACCCCTGTTTGCAGTAGGGTGTTCAGCGGGTGTAATACCGTAGACAAATTTGGCAAGAGCTTGTGGTAGTAGTTTACCAGCCCGAGGAACGACCTCAGTTGTGACACATTTTCCGGAGCTGGAGCCTTGACTACTGCCTCAATCTTGTCAGGGGACTTATGTAACCCCTCTTCATCGATGATGTGGCCACAATACGAGATCTGTTTCTGGAAAAACTCGCACTTGTGGCGATTAGCTCATAGCCCATACTCCTTTAATTTGGTGAGCACCTTCTCCAAGTTGGCGAGGTGATCACCGTCATTTTCACCCGTGACCAAGATGTCGTCCAAATAACACTGGGTCCCTGGAATCCCTTGCAGGACCTGATCCATCGCCCTTTGCCAGATAGCCGGAGCCGAGACTACTCCAAACACCAACCGGTTGTATTGATAGAGACCTTTATGAGTGTTGATCGTAAGGTAATGTTTCGAAGCTTCTTCTACCTCCATTTGCAAGTACGCCTGGGCTAGATCAATTTTGGTGAAGCGTTTACCTCCAGATAGCGAGGCGAAAATACCCTCAATTCGTGGAAGTGGATATTGCACCATGTGAAGGACTGGGCTCACTGTCACCTTAAAATCCCCACAGATGCGGACCTTCTTTGGTTCCCCAGGCGTATTACTCTTCATTACAGGAATGATGGGTGTAGCCCACTCGCTCCAGTCCACTTTGGACAGTACTCCTGAATGTTCCAACCCTTCCAGCTCTGCTTCAACAGCTGGTCTGATCGCATAAGGCACTGGTCTGGCCTTCAGAAACTTTGGGCTTGCATTTTCCTCTATTTTAATCGTTGCTGTTATTCCTTTTAGTGTTCCTAGTCCCTCCTGGAACACTTCTTTTGCATCAGTTAGCATTTTTGACAGTCGTCCAGGTGTGACGTCATCATCCTTTTTGGCCTCAACCTTCAGTGCCTGTATGGAATGCCAATGTAATTGTATCTTCCGGATTCATTCACGTCCTAGCAGTGGTGGTCCTCCATTTGGCAATACATATATATCCATTTTAGGTATTTCCTGGCCTTTATATGTCACTTTCACCCTTATTTTTCCTTTGGGGTAGACTTTTTGCCCCGTATATGCCTTCAAGACAATCTTTCAAGCTTTCAAGGGTATGTGTGAAAATAGCCGCTTGTAGTCTCTTTGATTTATGACTGTTAGAGCTGACCCTGTGTCCAATTCCATTTCCACTTGGACTCCGTCTATCTTGAGTGTAACCCAGATAGTCTGGTGACCCTCCATTTCGGTTACCTTATGTAGTTTCAGACAACCCAGCTCCTTGCTTCCGGAGTCTGTGTCACTTTTCTGTTCGTCTGAACCACTGTCCATCACCTGGTGTACCTTTTTGTACTTCTCCTGTGGAGATTTCTTACTGTTGGTTTTCTTCCCAGACCTGCAGACTCTTGCTATGTGTCCTGCTTTCCCACACTGTCTGCACACTTGGTCCTTGAACCAACAATCTTTCTGGTCATGTGTTGTTCTGCCGCAGCGATAGCACTTCCCTGTTCCATAGGACATTTCATTGGTGCCATATTCTTGCGGTCTCCGTTGTATCTCTGCAGCGCCCCTTGCGGCTGCTTCATGTGATATTGCCACACTGAAAGCTTTGTCCAGCGTAAGGTCCTTTTCTGATAGAAGACGTTTCTGGGTTCCTTCACTTTGTAGCCCACACACAAACTTGTCCCTTAACGTGTCTGCTAGTCCCGCTCCAAACTGGCAGTGTTTCGATGGCTGGCGCAGTTCCGTTAGGTACTCAGCATTGCTTTCGTCTTTGTGTTGGTTCCTTTTATGGAACTTAAATCGTTCTGCTATCAGCAGCGGTGTGGGGTTTACGTGGTCCTGTAGGATTTCTCTATGCTTTCAAAATTCTTGTTTACCGGCTTCTCTGGGGCTATTAGATTTCGCAGTAACCCATAAGTTTTTGCACCCATGGAATTTAACAGAACCAGTGCTTTATTAGCATCTGGCACTTCATTCGCCCTGCAGTACACCTCAATACGTTCCACATATGTCGCCCAATCTTTGACTTCATTGTCGAACGTAGAGATACTGCCACTCTTCGGCATCCTTGGGTGTGCGTTAACTATCACAAATGGCACCTCCCGTGCTTCCCCTTCTTCTCCGCTGGCACAAAATGGCGTCTCCCGCGCTTTCCTTCCTTCCCGCGCTCGCCCTTATTCTCCGCTGCGGCTTCTAAAAATGGCGCCTCCCGCGCTCTTCCTTCTTCTCCATGGCTCAATGGCGTCTCCCGCGCTCTCCCTTCTTCTCCGCGGCTCAATGGCACCTCCCGCGCTCTTCCTTCTTCTCCGTGGCTCAATGGCATCTCCCCTTTCTTCGCCCCGCGGACCCTGTTCAGCCCATGAGCACTGGCTGTGCTCTGCACATTCTTCTTTTTATATTTTTCGACGTCGCTCAGTCTAGAACCCGGCTGTTTCTTACCCTCTCTCTCTCCGGTTTGTTTTATTTTTCTCGACGCCGCTCAGTGTTCAACCCCCGGCTGCGCCCTGCGCTCTTCACCCTCTGTCTTACCCCGTCGACGCTGCTCGGCTTTCTCTCCACCGTCGGTCGGCTCCAGCCGCCGCTGCTCAGGAAGGGTCTGCGCTGGACCTGTCGTCGGTCTCTTACTGCTCGTTGTGGCTGGGGAACCAAGCCCGGCTCTCCACAGCCTCCCCTGCGAAGTTGGATCTCTGCCTGACTGCTGGGCGGTTGCTCGTGGTCGACGCCTGTGTTCCTGGCCTCGACTATTTTTATTTTTTTTATGTTGCAGGTAGATTCGAATCGACACTCGTCGCCACTGTTGGATCCGTGGTTCAGTGGATATGCTATTATTAAATAATCACACAGATGCTGTACATTAACAAATAACAGGTCTTTACTGGAGGCAGGTAGTCTCTAGACTGGGGGTACAGAGGCATGCGCAAAGCTTATATACCGGTGTGGTCACTGCCAGTACTACAGTATACAGGAGCTGTAAAAGTAGTTCTGACTTAAAGGCACATACACTACAGATGGGATGCAGTGCAGATTCACCAGAATAATCCTGGGGCTAAAAGTGTTAAATTGTGAAGACAGGTTCCATAGACTTGGCTTGTATTCCCTTAAATATAGAAGACTAAGGGGTGATCTAATTGAGGTGTTTAAGATGATTAAAGGATTTGATAGGGTGGACAGAGAGAAACTATTCCTTCCGGTGGGAGAGTGCGAACAAGAGGGCATAACCTTAAAATTAGAGCTCGGCCATTCAGGGGTGATGTCAGAAGCACTTCCTCACACAAAGTGAAATGGAAATCTGGAACTCTCTCCCCAAAAAGCTGTTGAGGCTGGGGGTCAATTGAAAATGTCAAAACTGAGGTGATAGATTATGTTAGACAAGGGTTATGGAACCAAGGCAGGTAGATTATGTTAAGATGCAGATCAGCCGTGATCCAATTGAATGGTGGAACAGGCCTGAGGGGCTGAATAGCCTACTCCTGTTCCTATGTTCCTACAGTAATTTATATGATAGTTGAAGGTCAGCAACAGTCTCTGACTATGAAATTAAACAGATGATGGTGCGTACCTGTCGTTGTTAGAAATGTTAGAAATGGGTACAAAGCAGAGGAAAATCAGTCCCCAAGGGGGGAATTGTAACCCCAATAAACGAGTGGGTTGGAGTCGGGTGGGAGTTTAAAGTGTTAAAAAAGTGAATCCCGACCCCAACCCGCCTCCAAGCCACCCACTTCCGGTTTGAACGGAGGTGGGATGGGGGCAGGGAGCCAACAGGAGGTGGGTTGGCACTTTAGATATTATAATGAGGCTGGAAGCCTTGGATTTAACCTGCTGTGCAGATTTAACCGTGGCCGGCCCGGGATCCCGGGCCTCGGGATCAATCAGGTTGGCTTCCGAGTGGGGAACCTGCCTGTGACATCACAAGCACACTGTGGAGTTAAACTCCACAGGGTGTGAGGAAATGTGGACTTTCGGGTTTCCCGCGCTCTTCCAGGGCCTCCCAGCTCCTGGCGGGCCTAAACATCAAAACTCCGGCCCAAGTGTTTCCATGAATCCACTTCCTTTGTGGACACTGTTCCACATGTTAACCACCCTTATCATAAAGTAGTTGGGCCAGAATTTGCGGTGGGTATGACCGTGTACTCTCAGAGTACGCCGTTAACTGCCTTTGAAATGGACTGCAAGTTCGGGATTTCCGCATGCGCTTTGATCGACCTGAAACCTTAACTCTGCTTCTCTCTCCACAAATGCTGCCTGCCCTGCTGAGCCTTTCCAGCATTTTCTGTTTTTAAATCAGTTCAGGTGCCATTTTCTGCACTGCTTCCAATGACTGAATATCCGTATTGTAGCATAGTGACCAGAGTTGTGCACGGTACTCCAGGTGTGGCCATACCAGTGCCTTGTACAGACTTAATATCGCCTTCTGGGATTTGTACTCTGTTACACATCCTAAGTTCCTGTTAGCATTCTTTACTGCTGCCGCAGACTGCATTGTTGGTTTCAGTCCACCACTACAACCCTGATCCCTCTCCTGTGGGTCCTGTAGCTAGAGCCATTTAACAAAAGTAAAAAACATTTGCAATTTATATACCCATTGTTTATTTCCCTTCCTTAATCTCATTACCTTATAATTGTACACATTAAGTTACATTTCACACTCATCTGCCCAGTTTCCTTTTTATTTGTTTTACCTCTTTCTTACCATTTGAACCGCCATCTCCCTCAGTTTGGTATCATCTGCAAATTTAGCTTTGTGTTTGTCCCACGTTCCGAATCATTTATTTACATTGTAAAGGGCAATGATCCCAGCATTGATTCCTCTGTTATTGTCACTCTGTTAGTGACTCCTTGCCGTGTTGATGTTGCTCCATTTACAACAACTCTTCGTTTTCTTTGGTGGAACCAATTTTCAATCCACCTTAGAAACTTGTCCCCTATTCCATGTCTTCCGACTTTGTGGACTAAGCTTTTGTGTGGCATGGTTTAAAAAGCCTTGCTGAAATATATAACATCCACAGAATTTACATTGTCAACAAGTTCTGCCATTTCCTCAAAGGAGTCCAGCAAATTTGTTAAGCAAGACCTCCTCCAGGAGACAGGGATGTGAATCGATACGTTGATAATAAATCCATGCTGATTCCCTCTTACCATGCCATACCAATCTAAGTGTTTCTTTGTTCTCTCACAAGGATGCCTTCTAATGCTTTACTCACAACAGAACAGGAGATGTTCGATTCACTGGGCAGTAATTCCCTGGCAGTATTCCCCTTTTTAAAGATTGGTGTTCGATTAGCCTTTCCAATCTTTGAGTACTTCTTCCATTTCTAATGATTAGCTAAAGATAGTAACGGCAAGGATATGACTAATTTCATGAGCCACCACCCATCTCCTGATTGTAACTTAATATTGGGCCTAATAATGTCCCTGCTAACATGAGTTCCTTAACATGTAACATTCCCATATTTTGTACAGGATCTTTTTTTTCATGCCAACAGCCCACAGTTCTGGCTGCAGGAGTCTGTACAGTTCTTTCATGGCCACCTCAGCCAGGTATAGTCTCCGCATACAGATTTCTTTGGGCGTATCCATTGCCTTGGCCTGTATATATGGATAGGGAGTCAGGGTGGCTCCTTGAATGCCTACGGTGCAACCCGTCTTCCATGCTTCCTCTGATCCTTCTCTTCCTCTGTCAGAACCTGCAGATAGAGAAGGGCGCCCTGTAGAATACCAGTGCATTCTATTTAGGCTGCACACAATTATAGTTCCATTGGCAAACATCCCAAGGTGGGAAATGGGGTGCAGCTTTAAGAAACTCTGTATAGCTAAAATACTGAACCAAACAAAATCAGCAAATAAACAGTGAAATCACTGTGTCAACATACAGCCACTAACCACAGCAATCAAACAGGCTTCACTTTAAGAAAAAGACCCAACTTGGTTAAAAAGGAACACCATTGAGTACCTATTGTAAATGGCTGCTGAGCGCCTGTAGCCTTGTTCAGGGACTGTAAACGTATAATGTGGTCATCAGGTCATTTTCATTATTCTTGGGCTTTAATAAGCTAGTACAGGCTTGGTGCACAGACCCTCCATGTCCCAGCTGCTTCTCTAACAGATTATGGCATGCCACACTCAACAGGCACAGCAGACGTCAGGCCATGGTGCCCAATACTGTAATATGAATTACCTGAACATAAGAACATAAGAAATAAGAGCAGGAATAGGCCACTTGGCCCCTCGAGTCTGCTCCACCATTCAATAAGATCATGGCTGATCTTGGGCTGAAAGCCACTTCCCTGCCCGCTCCCCATAACCTTTCACTCCGTTATTTTGCAAAACTCTGTCTATCTCCACCTTAAATGTATTTAATGACCCAGCCTCTACAGCTCTCTGGGGCAGAGAATTCCACAGATTTACGACCCTCTGAGAGAAGAAATTCCTCCTCATCTCAGTTCTAAAAGGGTGACCCTTTATTCTGAAACTAAGCCCCTGAGTTCTAGATTTCCCCACGAGGGGAAACATCCTCTCTGCATCTACCTTGTTGAGCCCCCTCAGTATCTTATATGTTTCATTAAGATCACCTCTCATTTTTCTAAATTCCAATGAGTGTAGGCCCAACCTGCTCAACCTTTCTTCATAAGTCAATCCCCTCATCTCTGGAATTAACCGAGTGAATCGTCTCTGAACTGCCTCCAATGCAAGTATATCCTTCCTTAAATAAGGAGACCAAAACTGTAGCATTTTGTAATCTCTCTCTATTTAAATAATAATTTGTTTTTTTATTTTTCCTGCCAAAGTGGATAACCTTGCACTTTCCCACATTATACTCTATCTGCCAAATGTTTGCCCACTCACTTAGCCTGTCTATATCCCTTTACAGATTCTTTGGCCCTGATTTTCTGCCAGCCGTCGGGCGGCTTTTCAGGCGGCCGGGGGCCGAAAAAGCGGGTCGCGACCCCCCCCGCCTGATTCCCCGCCCCGTCCGACTTTCGGACCGCCGTTTCTCCGCGGTCCGCTTCAGTCCCGCCCGACTGGCCGTCGGAACACTAATGATCAATTATTACGATAGCAAAATACTGCAGATGTTGGAAATCCGAAATAACAACAGAAAATGCTGGAAAAACTCAGCAAGTCAGGCAACATCCGTGGAGAGAAATTTGAGTTGACGTTTCGGGTTTGACCCTTCTTCAAAACTGGAGAGAAAAGGAACTAGATCGAAGGCAGGGCTGCGATCGGACAAAAGAATAAAAGAACCAAAAGAAGTAAAAGAGATTAGAAGCTAGACAAGATGGTAATAGGCTGTGATTAGGTGTAAAGTGTACTGGCAGGGCAAAAGATAGCTGCCAGGTGTGAGAGAGAAACAAAAGGAAAGGCGGGGGGGAAAGGAAAGGAGTGGAAAAATATAAGTGAAAATGAAATGGGGGCCGAGGTTATGATCTGAAATTGTTGAACTCGATATTGAGACCGGAAGGCTGCAGAGTGCCTAATCGGAAGATGAGGTGCTGTTCCTCGAGTTTAAGTTTAAGTCAATTTTCAGGGGCCATTGCGATTTTGGGGCTTTCCCCACATCAAACACGCCTGCGGGGAACCCCGCTGATGAAACCTGGCGTGAAGCTTGCCGGCTTGCTTGCTGTCAGCTGCAGGTCATTCGGAAAAGCTGCGATTTAAAGGGCCAGTACTTGTATGTTGACGACCTTGTTGCTGCAGGCTAGGGGCTACTTCTTCAAGGCTTAGGCACAGCTTTGGAAGGTTGGAGCCTCACACACTTCTCCAATGTGATCTCCTGGGAAGCCCCTCTCGCCACCCTCACTCAGCGCTTCCTCAGCGGAGGCATCTACGAGAAGCAAGGGACGCCTTTTTTGCCTTCCCTTCTTGCCATTAGAGGATCTCCAGCAGCAGAGGCGGCAGCAGCAGAACCAGGAACAGCATGATGAGCACCAGGCTGCTGCTCACTCACCTGAAGCTGCACAGGCCAGAAGGGTCAGCGCTTGGAAGTGGCTTGAGAGCACCTTGCTGCACTTTAGGGGGCCATGGGGACCTGTTTCTGCACTGGCAGTCCTACTCAGAAGGACTTCCATGAAGATCTGGTTTCTCTGTTCAATAGATGGCCAACGCTCCTCAAGAGATGTCATTCTCTTATGAGCATTCACCATGTTTTCCGTACCCTGGCGAGTTATCTCCTCCATGGAGGTTGCCAACCGTTCCATGGTGATGCGTTCATGCGCCAATGACTCCACAAAGGCTCTGCTCATGGCCGCTATGGACCCCTCCATTCGCTCCACACTCGCAGCGACCCTGGAGACAAAACCTGCCAGAGACTCCTGCATCTGTGCATGGAGATCCATCACCTCTTCTCTTGCGGATGAACCCAGAGGCAGAGGGTCGACATGCAGCGCAGCTGAGCTGAGCTGGCAGAGTCCTGCGCCCTCTGACGAGGACTCTCCACTGCTGTCCCTGTCTCCAGAATCTGCTGAGGCTCACTTGTGAGCTGTGAAACACCAGGTGACAACACTACTCTATGTCCCGAAGGTCCCCCCGAGGTGTGAGTGTCTGCGCTGGTGCTGGGTGCGCTTACTTCCGCTGATGCTGCGCCCTCAGAGGTTGGAGCTTCCTCTGAGGAGTCTGGCTGCACAGCCTCTTCCTCCTCCACAGTGAGGACGGGGGCTCTGGATGGTCCTGTGGGGGAGTAAAGGAAGGAGTTAGAGATGTAATGCCAAGGTTCTTCTGGTGACTCCCAGCGAGTTGGCATCTGCTGACACCTGCATCCATGCAGCATTGGTCTCAGTGGGAGGCCTCTTCCTCCCTGACCTAGGGAAGAGGACCTCCCTGTGGGCCCTAACCCCATCCAATAATGCCTGCAGTGAAGTTTCGTTGAATTTGGAGGCAGCTCGGGGTCTGGCACTGGCCACAGCTGCTGCAGGCTCCTCTGCCATCCTGTATGGTTTGTTTGGAAGCCTTCAGAGGATGCAGTGCTTGCTATGGACCTTGAAAGCACCACGAATGATGACATCATACTGTGGGGCTTTCTGACTGGAAATGGACAATTAGCAAGGCTGCCCACACACTGGAAATTAATTGGCCACTTGAGGGAAAATTGCGTGGAGCTGGCTGACACATTTTTTTGTGTGTCAGAACCCCACATTCGGGGAAACCCAACCATTTCCCACACAAGCCACAAAATCGGGCCCTTTGTGTCCTCTTCACAACTTGCTTTCCCACCTATCTTTGTATAATCAGCAAATGTGGCTACATTACACTCAGTCCCTTCATCCAAGCCATTAATGTAGATTGTAAATAGTTGAGGCCCCAGCACCGATTCCTGTGGCACCCGACTAGTTACCGTTTGCCAACCGGAAAATGAACCATTTATCCCGATTCTCTGCTTTCTGTTAGTTAACCAATTCTCTATCCAATCCAGTATATTACCCCCCAACTCCGTGAGCTCTTATCTTATACAGTAACCTTTTATGTGGCACCTTATCGAATGCTTTCTTGAAATCCAAATACACCACATCCACTGGCTCACCTTTGTCCACCCAGCTCGTTACATCATGATGCGTATCAATGCACTGTGTGAAGTGTATCAGCCCTGTATGTTCTCTATTTATCTACTGTAACAGAATAAGAGAGGGACAATATGTGAACCATATGCTTTTGAGAGCTCTGAATTCGCGATAGGAGTACAACTTTAAGAAGTTATTTAAAATGTGTCAGACTGACCAAGGCAAGGCGGTTTAGCTTTAACAAATCATTGATCCCAATGGCCTTTAATCAGGAACCACGCCCAGCCTGTAAGGATAAAAGGCAGGGCAATAGTTCAGTTGGAGAAAGGATTTTGGAGAGTAAGGAACTGAGATGCAAAGGTATAGGTTGGAAAGTAATCCTTGTTATTGTTTTGCTCATCGCTGCACTTAAAGACCCAACTGCTGTGGGTGAATAAACCTCACTTGCTTTAATCTCTAATCTCTGTGTCTAATTGATCATTGGGTGCTGAGCCTGCTTCGGCTTGTTACACTATATAGATATCGTTCTGATCACATTGTGCATTTTCATGTAAAAAGGGTCATTCAAAATGATATACTGTGGGGCTGATTGTGCAGATATTTTGTTGCCTTTTATCAGCACTTCCTACTCCAGATAAAAAGTGAAGTAAAGCATTAGTAACGAGAGGTTCAATCTGGCACCTGGAAGTATTCCATTGTTTTGTGAAAGGTACCAGTTATCAATACTTGGAAAGGGCAGTGCACTTAAAGTCAGTCACACTGACAACAGATGAATCACCTTCAATCCAATGTAATGAAAGAAACTGGCAAGTCTTATTTGTTTCTTTTGCAGCATTTGTAATTTTGAGTCAGTAGTAGCCAGCTTTTTTGTACGCAATAGTTGTTTTTTTTTTAACTATCAATATATCTACACTTGTACTTTTTGTTTGATATTTTATGTTTTGACCTGGAGAAACATATTAGAAAATTCATGGAGCAAAATATTGGCTGAGCAAATGTACATGTGATCCAGTTTTAGTTCTCCTAAAGACAAACAATTACTCAGCTATATTGATATTCATAAAGTGACCATTTTAAATATTTGTATTTCCTGCATCTTAGTCATATCTTGCATTGCAATACCACAGAACTATTCTTTCCCATAAGTATTTATTTTAACTCTTTCTTTTTTGTTATTTAATTTTTTTTCTGCTCCCCTACCCTGATGGTAGTGATTAATGCTGGCTACAGTTTCTGGTGCGTTGGAAGTTCTGCCCAAGTGGTCATCCTCCTGTGAGAACCAACAGTGGTCTAGAAATTTATTTTTGGGTGCAGGGAACAATCCTCTGCCTGAATGGTGAGATTTGAGGGTACCCGATGTTAAGTCTGTGTGTCCCAGTTATGCTTATTATAAATCACTGGACACAGACCACAAGAATAACTTTTAACAGGTCTTTACTATTCGGAGGTCAGGGCTGAACTGCCCAGTAAATCACTACACGACGCTTATATACCGGTGTGGTCACCACCGGTACTACAGTATACAGCAGCCAAGAGAAAGTAGTACATCTCTTAAGGTAGTTCTCTTAAGGTGGAACAGGTTACATACACCACAATCCTCCCTTTTTAGCTTAACAGTTATATCCCCATTTAACATAACATAATAACATATAGATATATATATATATATACAACTTCATGCAAAACAGTTCAAAGATTCAGTCTCTGAGGAGGCCTCCTGATTCGAGTTGGATAACGCCTTTCAGGGGTCTCTGATTCTCGTTGCTGGGGTGACTCATCTAGTTGATCTCTTATGGATTGGACATCATCATCAGGTACATTCACTTCTGAGGTAGATGCTTCAGGTTCACTAACTTCTTCCACGGTTGTCTCTGCCGTAACCCTGGGTTCGACCCTTGTTCTCGATTCTACCAGTTGGTCAGCATAACGCCATCTTACATTTTCACCAATATCTACCGTGTACATCAGGGGTCCTTGTCTGGCCCGAATTGTTCCAGATTGCCATTTCTCGTTTTTATAGTCCCGGGCTAACACTGGTTGTCCTATTTCGAAACTCCGAGTGGTCTTGTTATTTATATGCTGGAACTGTTTGTTTTCAACTTCCCTCTGCACATTTGGTTTTAACAAGTCCAACCTGGACCGCAACCTCCTGTTATAGAACATCATGGCAGGACTTTGGTTTGTCACTGCATGAGTGGCGTTTCGATATGCCAGTAGGAATTTGTCCACCTTGTGTTGTAGTGGAATCTGATCTTCGCTCATGGCCTTTATTGCTTTTTTGAACGTTTGTACAAATCTCTCGGCCAACCCGTTTGTAGCCGGATGATATGGGGCAGAGGTATAATGTTTCACCCCATTCTTCTTCATGAATTTCTGGAATTCTTCTGACACGAACTGTGGTCCGTTGTCTGAACATATTTGTTCTGGCAATCCATTTCTTGCAAATATCGTTCTTAGCACCGCGATCGTCTTTTCCGAGGTAGTGGTAGTCATCTTAATCACTTCTGGCCATTTAGAATGTGCGTCCACCGCAATTAAAAACATGGAGTCCATGAATGGACCAGCAAAGTCAATATGTACACGTTGCCATGGGGTTGAAGGCCATTCCCATGGATGCAGCGGTGCAATCGGAGGTGCATTTTGCACTTTTTGGCACCCTGAGCAGCTTTTCGTCAGATCCTCTATCTGTTGGTCGATACCCGGCCACCACACATAAGCCCTAGCAAGGCTTTTCATCTTGACTCCCCCCAGATGACCTTCATGCAGTTCCTTTAGAACTCTCTCTCTTAACTTAGGAGGAATAATCACCCTTGTTCCATACATCAATGTTCCTTGACAGACGGACAGCTGTTCTCGTCTTGCTGAGAATGCCGGTAACAGTGGATCACCATGTGCTGGCCATCCCTTCACTGTCACTTCGTATACCCGGGACAGTGTCGGGTCATTCCTGGTTTCTCTTTCAATACTTGCATTGGTGACTGGTAAACATTCGATGATGGTCGAGTGAAATAACTCAACAGGGTCAACCATCGGTGCCTCCTCCTCTGTAGGTAGTGGCAGGCGCGACAGCCCATCAGCATTACCATGCTGCTTTGTACCTTTGAATTCAATCTGATATTGATGTGCCCCTAGGAAAAGGGACCATCTCTGGAGTCTCTGTGCTGTCATCACCGAAACACCCTTCTTAGGGTTAAAAATGGATACCAACGGCTGGTGGTCTGTCAGAAGCGTAAACTTTTGGCCCTGCAGGTAATGATTAAACTTCTTTACTCCCCACACAAGGCTGAGAGCCTCCCTATCTATCTGAGCATAGTTGCGCTCAGCGGAGGTCAATGATCTGGATGTGAACGCAACTGGCCTCTCCAGGCCATTTGGCAACTTATGTGAGAGTACTGCCCCAATACCATATGGAGAAGCATCACAAGCCAAACGAATAGGCAGCGTTGGGTTGAAGTGAGCCAACACTTCCTCTGAGGTGATCAATGCCTTGCTTTTGCGAAAGGCCCTCTTACAGTCCTCGCTCCACTTCCATGGTACTCCCTTCTGTAAAAGAGCGTTCAGCGGGTGCAGCACCATGGATAAATTTGGCAGAAACTTATGGTAATAGTTAATCAACCCTAGGGACGACCTCAACTGGGATACATTATCCGGAGCGGGAGCCTTCACAACAGCTTCGATCTTGTCAGGAGACTTATGAAGACCCTCCTGGTCAATTACATGACCACAGTACGAGATCCGCTTCTGAAAGAACTCACATTTCTGGCGATTAACTCGAAGTCCATATTCTTTCAATCTGGTGAGCACCAGTTCCAAATTTGCAAGGTGTTCCTCGTCATCATCTCCTGTAATCAGAATATCGTCCAGGTAACATTGTGTGCCTGGAATTCCCTGTAATACCTGCTCCATGGCCCTCTGCCAAATTGCTGGAGCCGATGCCACTCCAAAAACCAGTCTATTATACCGGTACAAGCCTCTATGCGTGTTGATCGTGAGATACTGGCGTGACTCTTCCTCAACTTCCATCTGTAAGTACGCCTGCGCCAGGTCTATCTTGGTGAAGTGTTTCCCGCCAGACAACGAAGCGAAGATATCCTCAATCCGCGGAAGTGGATACTGTACCGTGTGAAGCACCGGATTAACAGTGATCTTGAAATCTCCACAGATGCAAACCTTCCCCGGTTCCCCCGGCTTGTTGCTCGATGAACGCTTCATGACGGGGACAATGGGCGTGGCCCACTCACTCCAGTCTGCCTTAAACAGTACTCCTGAACGTTCTAGCCCTTCCAGCTCAGCTTCCACAGCAGGTCGTATCGCATAAGGTTTGGCTTTGAAAAATTTCAGGTTTGCATGTTCTTCAACCTTGATGTTTGCCGTAATTCCTCTCAGTGTTCCCAGTCCCTGTTGGAACACCTCTTTAGCATCGTCCAATATTCTGGACAATCGTTTAGGTTTGACATCTTTTTTACCGGAATCTACCATTAGTGCTTTTAAGGAATGCCAGTCCATATTTATTTTCCTAATCCACTCCCATCCCAGTAGTGGTGGACCTCCCTCAGGTAGCACATATAAGTCCATTCCTCGGCTTTCTTTGCCCTTGTGGACCACCTTTACCTCTATCTTCCCGATGGGGTATACTCTTTGCCCCATGTATGTTTTCAATACAATCTCCATATCCCGTAGGGGAATATGTGGGAATAACCTTTTGTAATCTTGCTTATTCATGACCGTCAATGCCGATCCAGTGTCCAATTCCATCTTCACTTGGACTCCTGCTATCTGAAGTGTGACCCAGATTGTTTGGAGGTCTGCTTCATTACCAACATTGTGTACTCTTAGACTACCCAGTTCATTACTGCTGGAGTGTGAATTTGACTTCTGTTCGTTCGAACTGTTCTCTGTCACCTTGTGTACCTTTCTGTACTTTTCCTGCGGTGACTTTTTGTTGCTGGTCTTCTTCCCTGACCAGCATACTTTAGCTATGTGACCAAGCCTGCCACATTTTCTGCATTCCTGATTTTTGAACCAGCACTGGTTCTGATCGTGCGTTGTCTTTCCACAATGATAACATTTTACTGTACCCAAGACCATTTGATTGGTGCTGAGTTCCGGTGACCGTAGCTGCATTTCCGCAGTGCCTCTTGCTGCGGCTTCGTGCGATGCTGCAATAGTGACAGCTTTATCAAGCGTAAGATCATTCTCCTCAAGCAGTCGCTTTTGTGTTCCTTCTTTTAACAATCCACACACAAATTTATCTCTCAGCGCATCTGCTAGTCCTGTTCCAAACTGACAGTACTTTGATAGCTTATGCAGTTCAATTAAAAATTCAGCGTTGCTTTCGTCTTTCAGCTGCGTTCTTCTGTAAAATTTAAATCGTTCCGCTATCATCAGCGGCGTGGGGTTTAAATGATTTTTCAGGACAGTAACAATATTCGCGAAAGTCTGATCCACCGGTTTATCTGGTGATAGAAGGTGCTTCAATAGCCCGTATGTCTTCGCACCCATTGAGCTTAATAAGGTTAGTGCTTTCCCATCATCTGGTACCTTATTTGCTTTACAATAAACTTCCATGCGTTCTACATACGTGGTCCAATCTTCGCTATCGCTATCAAAGGTATTAATGTTCCCATGTTTAGGCATCCTTGCAAGTTTTTAAATTTTTCTTTTTCTCAAAATGGCGGCTTCCCGCGCTTGTCTTCTTCCCCCGCCTACTAAAATGGCGGCTTCCCGCGCTTGTCGGTCTTTCCCGCGCTCATCTTCTTCCCCCTCCGACTACAATGACGGATTCCCGCGTTTGCCTTCTTCCCCCGCTGGCTGCAATGGCGATTGCCGTGCTGCTGCCGTTCTCGCCTCCCCAGCGGTTCTCAATTCCCCGACGCTGCTTTTACTCCCCCGCGGTTCCCGTGGGCATTCACGCTTCCCCTGCTGTTGCGTCTCTCAGCCCCGCATGCAGCCCGGTCCTTTACACCGGCTGCGTTTGAGTTCTCCGCGGCTCTCGTGCCTTAAGCTGCCCCAGTCGCTGCGCCTCTCGGCCTCGATTGCAGCCCAGCCCTTTTCACCGGCCGTGGTCGAGTTCTCCGCCCTTTTTCCTCCGTTTTCCCTCCCCCACTCCACAGTCAACGCGGCCGACTTTCTGCTCGTGTCGCTGATCGGCTTACCCACCACCGTGGTCGAAGGGATGATCACTGCCTGTCACTGATGGAGGGCCTCGTGGTCAGAATTTTTCTTTTTAACCCAGGTTCTCGATGCCGCCCGTGCGATGGTGCTCAGCAGGATGATGAGGGCGGATGCCTCTTCTCGACGCCCGTTCTGAGGACGAAGCTGCCTTGGATGTAAAACTGCCGCAGGGTAAGATCGGACTCGTCGCCACTGTTAAGTCTGTGTGTCCCAGTTATGCTTATTATAAATCACTGGACACAGACCACAAGAATAACTTTTAACAGGTCTTTACTATTCGGAGGTCAGGGCTGAACTGCCCAGTAAATCACTACACAACGCTTATATACCGGTGTGGTCACCACCGGTACTACAGTATACAGCAGCCAAGAGAAAGTAGTACATCTCTTAAGGTAGTTCTCTTAAGGTGGAACAGGTTACATACACCACACCCGATATTGGGCCTTGGCCCTCATTACCATCGGGCCAGCGAGCTTCAGAAAGCAGCAGGCAGCTCGCCAGCAAAACGGGGTTGAAAATCTGTCCACTGCGATGCTAGCATTAGCCCTCTGGTAATTGAGGGAAATGGTCGACCAGAAGGGGGGCGACGGGGTAGGGAGGCAACCAGGAAGTGGGGGTGAAAGAGGAGCCATCTGGACGAATCAGGTAATTCCTTGCTACTATATTTAGGGATTCATTAAAAACAGGGGCTGTGCCCAAGGATTCTAAGACACCAGTCTTTGAGAAAAGGGCAATGGAATGATATAGGAAAATACAGGCCAGAGAGCCTAATATCAGTTGTGGATAACATAATTCAGGTCACCCTAAAAGACGAAATAACAAAATACTTGGATATATATGGCATGGTAAGAGGGAGTCTGTATGGATTTATGAAAGCGAGGTCATGCCTGATGACAACAACTTGTATTTATATAGCACCTTTCATAGAATCATAACATGGTTACAGTACAGAAGAAGGCCATTCGGCCCGTCGAGCCCGTGCCGACTCTCTGCAAGGGCACTTCAGCTAGTCCCACTCCCCCGCCCTTTCCCCGTAGCCCTGCAAATTGCTTTCCTTCAGATAATTATCCAACTCCCTTTTGAAAGCAGTGATTGAGTCTGCCTCCATCGTCCTTTCAGGCAGTGCATTCCAGATCCTAACCACTCGCTGCATAAAAAAGATTTTTCTTGCGTCGCCTTTGTTTTTTTTACCAATCACCTTAAATCTGTGTCCTCTGGTTCTCGACCCTTCTGCTAATGGGAAAAGTTTCTCTCTATCTACTCTGTCCAGACCTCTCATGATTTTGAACACCTCTATCAAATCTCCTCAATCGTCTCTGCTCCAAGGAGAACAACCCCAGCTTCTCCAGTCTATCAACATAACTGAAGTCCCTCATACCTGGAACCATTCTTGTAAATCTTTTCTGCACCTTCTCTAAGGCCTTCACATCCTTCCTAAAATGTGGTTCCCAGAATTGAACACAATACTCCAGTTGGGGCCGAACCAGTGTTTTATACAGGTTCATAATTTCCACACTTTTGTACTCTATACCTCTATTTATGAAGCCAAGGATCCTGCAAACACTTTTAACTGCTTTCTCAATCTGCCCTGCCACTTTCAACGATTTGTGCACACATACCCCCAGGGCTCTCTGTTCATGCACCCCCTTCAAGATTTTAGTTTATATATCCGCTCCTCATTACATCTATTTGTGCTGTTTTGGTAGAAAGAAACGGATACGATATAATTGTGATTACGGAGACATGGCTGCAGGGTGACCAAGGCTGGGAGCTGAATATCCAAGGATATTCGATATTTAGGAAGGATAGGGGAAAAGCAGGTGGGGTGGCCTTGTTAGTAAAGGATGAAATCAGAGTTATAATGAGAAAGGATATTGGCTCAGAAAATCAAGGTGTAGAATTAGTCTGGGTGGAGCTAAGAAGCACCAAGGGGCAAAAAACATTGGTGGGAGTTGTCTATAGGCCTCCAAACAGTAATGGTAATGCAGGGGATTGCATCAAACAGGAAATTAGAGATGCATGTAACAAGGGTACTACAGTAATCATGGGTGACTTTAATCTACAGATAGACTGGCCAAACCAAAATTAGCAATAATACTGTGGAGGATGAATTCCTGGAGTGTGTACGAGATGGGTTTTTGGACCAGTACATTGAGGAGCCAACTAGGGAACAGGCTAAACAACAGAAAATGCTGGAAAAACTCAGCAGGCCAGGCAACATCCGTGGAGAGAAATTAGAGTTGACGTTTCGGGTATAACCCTTTTTCAAAACTGGAAAGGAAATAAAATAGATCGAAGGCAGGGCTGCGATAGAACAAAAGAAGTAAAAGAGACATTAAGAGGTATTCAAAACCAGACGTGATGGTAATAGGACAGTGGAGACAAAAGACGGCTCAGATTAGGTGTGAAGTGTACTGGCAGGATGAGAGACAGCTGCCATGTGGGAGAGAGGGAAAAAAAGGAAAGGGGTGGGGGAAGGGAAGACCCAAAACAAAGGGGTGGGAAAAAAGTATAAGTAAAAATGTAATAGGGGCCGAGGTTATGATCTGAAATTGTTGAACTCGATATTGAGTCCGGAAGGCTGCAAAGTGCCTAATCGGAAGATGAGGTGCTGTTCCTCGAGTTTACGTTGAGCTTCCGTGGAACAATACAAGAGGCCAAGGACTGTGAGGTCCGAGTGGGAATGGAGTGGTGAATTAAAATGACAGGCGACCGGAAGCTCAGGGTCACCCTTACGGACTGAATGGAGGTGTTCTGTAAAGCGGTCACCCAATCTGTGTTTGGTCTCCCCAATGTAGAGGAGACCACATCGTGAGCAGCGAATACAGTATACTAGATTGCAAGAAGTACAAGTAAATCGCTGTTTCACCTGGAAGGTATGTTTGGAGCCCTGGACAGTGGGAAGGGGGGAGGTATAGGGGCAGGTGTTACATCTCCTGTGCTTGCATGGGAAGGTGCCAGGCGAAGGGGAAGGGCTGTTGGGGGTGATAGAAGAGTGGACTAGGGTGTCTCGGAGGGAGCGGTCCCTACGGAATGCTGAAAGAGGAGGGGAGGGGAAGATGCGTTTGGTGGTGGAACAGGCTATCCTAGATTGGGTATTGTGCAATGAGAAGGGGTTAATTAATAATCTTGTTGTGCGGGGTCCTTTAGGGACGAGTGACCATAACATGATAGAATTCTTCATTAAAATAGAAAGTGAAGAAGTCCAATCCGAAACTAGGGTCCGAAATCTCTAAACAAAGGAAACGACGATGGTATGAGGAGTGAGTTGGCTATGATAGATTGGGGAGCTTCATTAAAAGGCATGACGCTGGATAGACAATGGCTAACATTTAAGGAACGACTGCATGAATTGCAAAAGTTATACATTCCTTTCTGGCGCAAAAGGATATATTTCTTAAGGCTAAAGGGATCAAGGGGTATGGGGAGAAAGCAGGGACCGGGTACTGAATTTGGATGATCAGCCATGATCGCATTGAATGGCGGAGCAGGCTCGAGGGGCCGAATGGCCTACTCCTGCTCCTATCTTCTATGTTTCTATGTTTTAAAAACACAAAAGGAAAAGCTGCCCAACCATGGCTAACAAAAGAAATTGAGGATAGTATTAGATCCAAAGAGGAGTCATATAAAGTTGCCAGAAAACATAGCAAGCCTGAGGATTGGGAGCAGTTTAGAGTTCAGCAAAAAAGGACCAAGAGATTGATTAAGAGGGGAAAAATAGAGCATGAGAGTAAACTTGCAAGGAACATAAAAGCGGATTGTAAAAGCTTCTACAAGTATGTAAAAAGAAAAAGATTAGTGAAGACAAATGTAGGTCCCTTACAGTCAGAAATGGGAGAATTATAATGGGGAACAAGGAAATGGCAGGGCAATTAAATAAATACTTTGGTTCTGTCTTCACAGAATAACTTCCCAGAAATGCTAGGGAACCAAGGGTCTAGTGAGAAGGAGGAATTGAAGGAAATTAGTATTAGTAAAAAAATAGTGCTGGAGAAATTAATGGGACTGAAAGCTGATAAATCCCCAGGGCCTGATAATCTGCATTCCAGAGTACTAAAAGAGGTAGCCATGGAAATAGTGGATGCATTGGCTGTCATCTTCCAAAATTCTATAGATTATGGAACAGTTCCTGCAGATTGGAGGGTGGCAAATGTAACCCCACTATTTAAAAAAGATGGGAGTGAGAAAACAGGGAACTACAGACCGGTTAGCCTGACATCAGTAGTAGGGAAAATGCTAGAGTCTATTCTAAAGGATGTGATAACAGGACACTTAGAAAATGTCAACAGGATTAGACAAAGTCAACATGGATTTATGAAAGGGAAATCGTGTTTGACAAACCTACTTGAGTTTTTTGAGGATGTAACTGATAGAATAGATAAGGGAAAGCCAGTGGATGTGGTGTATTTGGATTTTCAAAAGGCCTTTGATAAAGTCCCACATAAGAGGTTAGTGTGCAAAATTAAAGCACATGGGATTGGGGGTAATATACTGGCATGGATTGAAAATTGGTTAACAGGAAACAGAGAGTAGGAATAAATGGGTCTTTTTCAGGGTGGCAGGCGGTGACTATTGGGGTACCGCAGGGATCAGTGCTTGCATCCCAGCTATTCACAATATATATAAATGATTTGGATGAGGGAACCAAATGTAATATTTCCAAGTTTGCTGATGACACAAAACTAGGTGGGATTGTGAGTTGTGAGGAGGATGCAAAGAGGCTTCAAGGCGATTTAGACAAGTTGAGTGAATGGGCAAATACATGGCAGATGCAATATAACGTGGATAAATGTGAAGTTATCCACTTCGGTAAGAAAAATAGAAAGGTAGAGTATTATTTAAATGGTGCTAGATTGGGAAATGCTGATGTACAAAGGGACCTGGGTGTCTTTTTGTACACCAGTCACTGAAAGCAAACATGCAGGTGCAGCAAGCAGTTAGGAAGGCAAATGGTATGTTGGTCTTCATTGCAAGAGGATTTGAGTACAGGAGCAAGGATGTCTTACTACATTTGTACAGGGCCTTGGTGAGACCACACCTGGAGTGTTGTGTGCAGTTTTGGCCTCCTTACCTAAGAAAGAATATGCTTGCCATAGAGGGAGTGGCGAAGGTTCACCAGACTGATTCCTGGGATGGCAGGACTGTCGTATGAGGAGAGATTTGGTCGACTAGGCCTGTATTCACTAGAGTTTAGAAGAATGAGAGGGGATCTCATTGAAACATATAAAATTCTGACAGGCCTATACAGACTGGATGCAGGGAGGATGTTTCCCCTGGCTGGGGGGTCTAGAACGAGGGGTCACAGTCTCAGGATACGGGGTAGGATATTTAGGATTGAGATGAGGAGAAATTTCTTCACTCAGAGGGTGGTGAACCTGTGGAATTCTCTATCACAGAAGGCTGTGGATGCCAAGTCACTGAATATATTTAAGAAGGAGATAGATAGATTTCTAGACACAAAAGCCATCAAGGGGTATGGGGAGAGAGCGGGAACATGGTATTGAGATACAGGATCAGCCATGATCATATTGAATGGCAGAGCAGGCTTGAAGGGCCAAATGGCCTACTCCTGCTCCTATTTTTCTATGTTTCTAAAATGTATCACTTCACACTTTTCTGCATTAAATTTCATCTGCCACGTGTCCGCTCATTTCACCAGCTTGTCTATGTCTTCCTGAAGTCTATCATTCTCCTCCTCACTGTTCACTGTACTTCCAGGTTTTGTGTTATCTGCAAATTTTGAAATTGTGCCCTGTAGACCCACGTCCAAGTCATTAATATATATCAAGAAAAGCAGTGGTCCTAGAACCGACCCCTGAGGAACACCACTGTATACCTACCTCCAGTTCGAAAAACAACCGTTCGCCATTAGTCTGTTTCCTGTCCCTCAGCCAATTCCGTATCCATGCTGCCACTGTCCCTTTTATTCCATGGGCTTTAACTTTTGCTGGCAAGCCTATTATGTGGCACTTTGTCGAATGCCTTTTGGAAGTCCATGTGCACTACATCATTAACCCTCTCTGTTACCTCATCAAAAAACTCAATCAAGTTAATTAAACACCATTTTCCCTTTACAAATCCGTGCTGGCTTTCCTTAATTAATCCACACTTGTCCAAGTAACTATTAATTTTGTCCCTGATTACTGTTTCTAAAAACTTCCCCACTACCGAGGTCAAACTGACTGGCCTGTAGTTGCTCGGTGTATCTTTACGCCCTTTATTTAACAATGGTGTAATATTTGAAATTCTCCAGTCCTCTGGCACCTCCCCTGTATCTATGGAGGATTGGAATATTATGGCCAGTACCTCTGTGATTCTTACATCAATTCCCTCAGCATCCTAGGATGCATCCCATCCGCTCCTGGTGATTTATCCACTTTAAATACATCCTGCCTTTCTAATACATTCTCTTTATCAATTTTTATCCTATCAAGTGTCTCCACTACCTCCTCCTTCACTATGTCTATGGCAGCATCCTCTTCCTTGGTGAAGACAGATGCAAAGTTCTCATTTAGTACCTCAGCCATACCCTCTGCCTCCATGCATAGGTTTCTTTTTTGGTTCCTAATCAGCCCAGCCCTCCTCTTACTACCCTTTTACTATTTATATGCCTATAAAAGACTTTAAGATTACCTTTTATGTTGGCTGCCATTCCATTCTCATACCCTCTCTTTGCCCCTCTTATTTTCTTTTTCACTTCCCCTCTGACCTTTCTATATAGAGCCTGATTCTCAGATGTATTTGCAACCTGACATCTGTCATGTGCACTCTTCTTCTGCTTCATCATATTCTCTATCTCTTTTGTCATCCAGGGAGCCCTGACTTTAGTTGCCCTGCCTTTCCTCCTAGTGGGAATGTACCTCAACTATACCTGAACTATTTCCTCTTTAAAGGCAGCCCATTGTCCCAATACAGTTTTGCCTGCCAATCTTTGATTCCAGTTTACCCGGGCCAGATCCGTTCTCATCCCACTGAAATTGACCTTCCCCCCAGTTAAACATTTTTACTCTGGGTTGCTCCCTGTCCTTTTCCATAGCTAATCTAAACCTTATGATACTATGATCACTGTTCCCTAAATATTCACCTACTAACCCTTTCTCCACTTGACCTATCTCATTCCCCAGAACCAGATCCAGCAATGCCTTCTCCCTCATTGAGCTGGAAACATACTGATCAAGAAAGTTCTCTTGAACACACTCCAGAAATTCTTCCCCTTCTCTCTGCCCTTAACACTATTACTATCCCAGTTTATATTAGGATAGCTGAAGTCCCCCATTATTACTACTCTATAGTTCTTGCACCTCTCTGTAATTTCTCTGCTAATTTGCTCCTCCATATCTTTCCCACTATTTATTGGTCTATAGAATACACCTAGTAGTATATTGACACCTCTATTATTTCTTAACTCTAGCCATATAGATTCTGTCCTTGACCCCACCAGGACATCCTGCCTCTCCAGCACTGTAACATTCTCCTTAACCAATACTGCCACACCACCTCCTATCTTTCTTGAACACTTTATAACCAGGAATATTTAGTACCCAACCCTGCCCTTTTTTGAGCCAGATCTCATTTATTTCCACAACATCATATTCCCATGTGGCTACTTATACCTGCAGCTCACTTACCTTGTTTACTACGCTTCATACGTTCACATACATACACTGTAAACCCATCTTAGACCATCCTGTATTCTCTCTTAGTTTGACCCCACCTAATACCTTAATATTTCTTACTTTCATGCTCTCTGCCTCTCCCAATACTTTGAGCACTTTGTTTCCCCTTTTTAATGTTACATCCTGGTGCCCGCCCCCCTGCCAAATTAGTTTAAACCCTCCCCAACAGCATAGCAAACCTCCCTGCGAGGATATTGGGTCTGGCTCTGTTGAGGTGCAACCCGTCCAGCCTGTACAGGTCCCACCTCCCCCAGAATCTGCCACAATGCCCCAGGAATCTGAAGCGCTCCCTCCTGCACCATCTCTCCAGCCACGCATTTATCTGCTCTATCCTCCTATTTCTATACTCACTAACGCGTGGCACCGGGAGTAATCCGGAGATTACGACCTTTGAGGTCCTGCTTTATAATCTCTTTCCTAGCTCCCTGAAATCTTCCTGCAGGACCTCATCCCTCTTTCTACCTATGTCATTGGTACTGATATGGACCACGACCTCTGGCTGTTCATCCTCTCACCTCATAATGTTTTGCAGCTGCTCGGTGACATCCTTGACCCTGGCAGGAGGCAACATACCATCCTGGAGTCACGTCTGCGGCTGCAGAAACGCCTGTCTGCTCCCCTAACTATCAAATCCCCTACCACTATTGCCCCCCCACTCTTCTTCCTCCCCCCTGTACAGCTGAGCCACCCATAGTGCCGCAGGCTTGGCTCTGGCTGTACTACCCAGAGGAACCATAGCCCTTACCAGTACTCAGAACAGCATACTGGTTCGAGAGTGAGATGCACTCAGGGGACTCCTGCACTACCTGCCTGATCCTCCTTGTCTGTCTGGCAGTCACCCATTCCCTCTCAACCTGCAAACATTTAAACTGCAGGGTGACCACCCCCTGAAACATGCTATCCATGACGATCTCAGCCTCGCGGATGCACCGCAGTAACGCCAGCTGCTGCTTGAGCTCCTCCAGCTGACGACACTGTATTGATTTGTATGTGGGTTCATTGAAGACACATTCATGAAAGAGAATGACTTTTTATCTAAAGTATGTTCAACTCAGTTAACAGCATTACAGGAGACACCATCTTAGGGATCCATCTAAAATAAAACTAAAACTAAACTGCTTGTCCCTCACATGCCCTCTGCTGGTCAGGCATAAATAATCAAACAGGCAAATATGCTGGTAAGGCATCATAATCAAACAGGCAAATACCATCACTATTTGCTGATATCATTACATCTCCCTTTCTTAAAACAAAAGTATTTTACTTTTATCTAACAACATGTTTTCTTTGTATTACTCTGCATTTTAACTGTAACACTTAATGAACTTACATTATCATTATCATTATCAAGGTTTTTTAACCTTGCTTTGTGTGTTCACATGAAATATGTAAATACACTAGAACTTGAAGAGAGAATAAGATAACATTACTTCCTTCTATAACAAGAGCCCTTAAACTTGCTCAATGAGTCTCTCAGGAGGCTTCACGTGTCTTGAGGATTTTCTGATTGATTGTCCTTGAATCTGAGTTGTTGCCTCAGATGATGATTTCTCAGCTGTGTGATCAGGTTGTTCAACAGTATCAGTCTTTTGACCTGCTGTGTGATCAGGTTGTTCAACAGTATCAGTCTTTTGACTTGCTGTGGCTGGTCCCATGAGAAGATCCCGATGATTTCTTCGCAGAACAGCACCCTCATCTGTCTGAATGGTGTATGATCTTGGTTGAACTTCACTCAGGACAGTTCCCTTCTGAGTCCATATGTTTGTTTTGTCTTTGAACCTTACTTGGTCACCAGTGTGGAGTTCAGGTAGGTTTTGTGTTCCTCTGTCATAGTAGTACTTTTGCTTTTCTTTCTGTTGTTCTTTGAACTTCCTCACTTTCTCCCCCTCTTTTGTTTTCAGGAGGTTCTCCAGGATGGGTAGGTTTGACCTTAGCAGACGTCCCACAAGGAGTTGGGCTGGTGACATACCACACTCGAGCGGCGTTGTGCGGTATACAAGCATGCTCTGGTAGAAGTCAGTTCCACTGTCTTTCGCCTTGTACATCAGTCTTTTCACTGTCTGGACCGATTTTTCCACTAGTCCATTGGACTGTGGAAAGTGAGGACTTGACGTTGTGTGGACAAAGTCCCACTCTTTGGCAAAGTGTCGGAAACTTGCATTGTAAAACTGGGGTCCGTTGTCTGTGAAGACCTCGCTTGCCACGCCATGTCTGGAGAATATGGCTTTCATACATGTTATCACAGCATCTGCAGTGGTGGTGTACAGTCTACAAACCTCTGGATACAGGGAGTAATAGTCTGTGACTACAAGATAGCCCTTCCCTTGACATACGAATAGGTCAGCGCCTACCTTCTGGTAAGGTCTGTCTGGCGCTGGGTGTGGCTTTAGTGGGTCTACCGGATTGCTTGCTCGATATTTCAGGCATATTGTGCAGTTTGACACCTCATTTGTCACATCTTGGTTGATTCGTGGCCAGTACATCACCTCTCGTGCTCTTTTCTTACACTTTTCGATTCCCAGATGTCCTCCATGGATTCTTTTTAGCATCTCTTTTCTCAGACTCTTTGGGATAACTATTTTACTTCCTTTGTAGATGATGTCTTCGACCACTGATAGTTCCGCCCTGCAGTTCCAGTACTCTGCCATGTCAGGTGAGCAGTCTTGCTTCATGTTGGGCCACCCATCCAAGATGCTTTTCCTCAGTCGTCTCATTGTTTCATCTTTGTTTGTCTCAGTCTTTATGAGCTCCATTTTTGCATCTGCTATGGGCAGTGCACTTGTGATCATGTCCACGTAGGCGTTCACTTTTTCATCCATTTTGGTGTTTGCGGGCTCACTTGGGTCAACAGCTCTGGACAACGTGTCTGCTGTATACATCAGCTTACCCGGTGTGTACGCAACATTCAGTGTATAGCGTTGCAGCCTGATCATCATTCTTTGTATTCTAAGCGGACAGCTATTTAGTGGCTTTTGGAACAATGCAATCAAGGGCTTATGGTCAGTCTCTACACTGATTGCTTGTCCTGACACAAACTGGTGAAATCTTTCACAGGCGTATGTGATGCTGAGCAGCTCCTTTTCTATTTGAGCATATCGCGTCTCCGCGTCTGTCATTGAGCGCGGTGCATATGCAATAGGTTGCCAGTAGTCATATTTTTGCAGAAGAACAGCACCGAGCCCACTCTGTGATGCATCTGATGATATCTTGATGGGTCTCGCTGGGTCATAAAACCTCAGAACTGGTTCCTCTGTGAGCAGTTTCTTTAGATCGCTCCATGACTTCTCATGCTCATGATTCCATTCCCATTCTATGTTCTTTTCAGTTAGTCTTCTCAGTGGCGCCATCTTTTCTGAGAGGTTGGATATGAATTTACCCATGTAGTTGATCATTCCATTAAACCTCTGCATGTCCTTTTTGCATTGTGGCTTTGGCATATTCTCAATGGCGGACACCTTTCTGGGATCTGGTCTGATGCCCGCACTGCTAAGGGTATCTCCCACGAATGTCAGTTCTGTCACCCCGAGCTGGCATTTCTCTCTATTCAGCTTCAGGTTTGTTTTCCTTGTTGCTTCCAGCACTTTTTTCAGTCTCTCGTCATGCTCAGTTCTCATGGTTCCCCATACTATGATGTCATCCATTGATGTATCAACTCCCTCCAGGTGCTCATAGATCATATGGATAGTTTTGTGATACACTTCAGGAGCTGAGGCAATGCCAAATGGTAACCTTAGGAATCTGTATCTGCCAAATGGACTGTTGAACGTGCACAGTCTTGAACTTGCCTCATCCAGTTTCATCTGCCAAAATCCTGATGATGCATCTAACTTGCTGAAATACTTTGCATTTGCAAACTGTGACATGATTTCCTCATGTATAGGAAGCTTGAAGTGCTCTCTCTTTATTGCTCTGTTTAGATCTCTTGGATCCAGGCAAATTCTGAGCTTTCCATTCTTTTTGTCCACAACAACGAGGGAACTCACCCACTCAGTTGGCTCACCTATCTTCTGAATCACGTTCAGGCTTTCCATCCTGTCCAACTCTGCCTTCAGTTGCTTTTGAAGAGCAAACGGAACTTTTCTGCATGGATGTATGACCGTTGGCATACTTTTAACTACTCTGATCGTGTGTTCTCTTGGAAGGCAGCCTAGACCCTGAAATAGGTCATTGTACTCTTTCATGAGTTCATCATAGACTGTCTCTCCTTCGCTTTCCACAACGAGGACTCTCTTTACCAGGTTCAGTCTCTCACAGGCTATTAAACCTCGTATGGCTTGCACATCCTTTGGCACCACGATTAATGCTAACGTGGTTCCCAGTCCTTGTGTGTCACTTTGACAATGCATCTTCCTTTCACTGGTATATCAGTACCTGAGTATCCTGTCACTTTCACTTTTATTCCATGTATCTTTGGTCTGGGTCTAATTTTCTTAAAATCAGTCTCTGATATCACATTAACTTGTGCTCCAGTATCCAATTTAAATGGAATGTGTATGTCATTCACTTTTAGTGTCAACATCCAGTCTCTTTTTTCTTTTTTGTTTTCAGACACGACATCCACATAGAACTCCTCTATCTCGCTTTCATCTACTGCATGGACCTTGCTTTGTTGCGCTTGGTTCTTACAGCAATGGGCATAATGGTTGTTTTTGTTGCAACTATTGCATTTTTTACCATATGCTGGACACTTTTTTGGTGGATGCTGTGTACCGCATCGACTACATGACTTTCGATTGCCCCTTTCATTTTTGTTCGCTGGCCACGCCTCTTTTTTCACATTGGCGCTCTTTTTGTTAAACGGTTTGTGTCCGTTCATTCTCACTGCATCCACGTTGCAGCTACTGTCACTGAACAGCTCTTTTGCCTGCGACTTCACAGTCTCTGTAGCCCTACACAGTGCTATGCCTTTTCCCAGGTCTAGATCTTGCTCTCTTAGCAGTCTTTCCCTTAGACCATTATCTGGAATACCACACACCAGTCTGTCTTTTATCAGCGAGTCTGTCAGTCCCCCAAATTCACACGTTTTGCTTCTGTTTCTCAGTTCAGTCACATACTGATCAATAGTCTCTCCCGTTTTCTGTACACATGTGAAAAAGCTGTGCCTCTCAAACGTCACGTTACATTTAGGTATGCAGTAGGCCTCAAACTGTTCCATTATTTTATCCAGCTTCATTTTGTCTCCATCAGCAGCAAAAGTGAAGCTATTATACACCTCCAGCGCTTCATCACCCACGACATGTAAGAACACTGACGCTTTCATTTTATCACTTTTCTCGTCAGCTCCGATTGCTGATAAATACAACTCCAAACGTTGTTTGAACCTTCTCCAATTTTCAGCCACATTACCTGTCAACTGAAACTTCGCTGGTGGGAGTAAACCTTCCATTTTTCACTTCGTTAGCTATTCTCCAATGGTAAGTAACGATGTTCTCTTTTGGCTTGCTAATATGTGGAGAGCTGATTTAACTTCAGATTTTTCCTCTTCATCTCTTTCAATCACTTCTTCTGACACCATGTATTGATTTGTATGTGGGTTCATTGACGACACATTCATGAAAGAGAATGACTTTTTATCTAAAGTATGTTCAACTCAGTTAACAGCATTACAGGAGACACCATCTTAGAGATGCATCTAAAACGAAACTAAAACTAAACTGCTTGTCTCTCACATGCCCTCTGCTGGTCAGGCATAAATAATCAAACAGGCAAATATGCTGGTAAGGCATCATAATCAAACAGGCAAATACCATCACTATTTGCTGATATCATTACAGACACTTCCTGCACACATGGTTGTCCAGGACACAGGAAGGGATGAGCTGTCCTGCTATGCCTCTATTTAACAGACTGTTAACTAACTTAGCAGGAATAAACTTAAAACTTAAAAAAAAAACAACTAGAAGCACTTACCAGCTACTCACCAATCAGCTCCTTCCCTGGTTGTGACATCACTTTAGCTGTTTTGCAGTTGTTGCTTTCGCTGGATGTTCTCCAACTCCTCGCTGCCGCCACTGCTCCGGTCTGTGTGCTCTCAGGTCCTCCCGCTCAATTTATCTTCCGCCTCCTCGCTGCCGCCGCTGCTCCATTCTGCGCTCTCTCAGGTCCTCCCGCTCAATTTAGCTGCCACCGCTGCTCCGGTCTGCGCTCTCTCAGGTCCTCCCACTCAATTTATCCTCCACCTCCTCGCTGCCTCCGCTGCATATTTAAATGTCCCAAGGTGCTTCACAGGAGCGTTATCAAACAAAATATGACACCGAGCCACAGAAAGATATGTTAGCGCAGATGCTTGGTCAAAGAGGTTGGTACTAAGGAGATTGTTAAAGGAGGAAAGAAAGGCGGAGGGAATTCCAGAGCTTAGAGCCTTGGCAGCTGAAGGCACAACCACCAAAGGGGAAGCGATTAAAATTGTGGATGCTCCAGCAAATTTATTGGAATTCTTTGTAGAAATTATGGATTTTTGTTAACAATAGAATTTTTGTGGATGTGCTATTTTTAGGTTTTAAGACATTAGGGGGGAGAAGTTAGGTGGGTTAGCACCCCCAGGGCTAACGACTTACTGCCCGGGCATGGTAAGATGAACGCCTCCCGCTAACTTGGCCGGGAGGTTTGCGGCGGCGGTAACACTTTGCGCCACGATCTCCTGCGCCCGGAGATCGTGACATCATTGCCGTGCGCATCGCCCCGGTAGCGCCCCAGACCTGAACTTCAGTTCTGCCCCCTGCAGCATCGCTGGGCGAAAACATCGACAGCTGTAGGTGGCGTTGTTCGGGAAGCCGAGCGCTTCGGGGGCGAAAGTTAAAGGGGAGGTTGCCAAGGTAAGTAGGAAAATTTCTAAAATGCTTTTTTTGCCATTTTTTTCAATTCACCTGGGCCGCGATCGATCAGCCCAGCATTCTGCTGGCATGCATGGGGCTGATCAGGCCGGATCGCAGCTGCCGTCAGGGACCAGCGAACTGGTCCCAATGCAGAGCCTGCAGCGATGGCCCTTCCCTGCCTGCCCTGTTCCTGGACACCACAGATCCCCTGCAGAAGGTGCCAAATTCAAACTGACGTCGGAATAGAGGAAATCTACTCACTAAAACTTTGCAGCAGCTTTTCTCAAGGTTAACAGCAAGCGCCGTTCCTTCACCACTGACTGCAAAATCCAGGCCATTAAAATTAGGCCCAATTATGTAATTTCAATGTCTGTGCAATTTCCTGGCATTTACAGCAGTTTAGCTCCATTTAAAATGAGCACCCAGGGCTATTGGGATGTGCTATTTACACAAGTCCACTTGGAGATCCCTATAGTAAGATTTATAGCAGCATTTTGAGGCTACTTCAGAACATTTTTGTTCTTTTCTTTTGAATTTTTACTGTTTCCACTTAGTTGGTCAATGGGATTTGTGCCAAGTATTTTGGCACTACCTTTTATTTTGATATGGGAATTCCCCCATATGAATTTTTTGAAGAACAAGAGAAGCAATGGACAGATGCCAGGCAGGTCAGACTGCACCAGAGGCAGACTGCAGCCTACCTGCTGGTATCCTTTCACCCACATTTACAGATGGAGGTGTACCTACCTAGTAATGACCAGGCTGAATTGATGACACAGGCTCCAGGACAGCACAGCACAGCACAGCACAGAGCTGTGCCATCTGCTGCAAAGACACCTGCAGGTAACAATCACCATAGCGCTGGCACTGCCAATAGCCTTAATGGTCAGTTGCTCTTCCAAGTCCCCTTCCTCCTCTTCCTTTCAAGCATGCTGCAATGCTGTTGTATGGAAAGAGTGCCCAGGACTGATTAGCAGGACCACACACCTCGCAAGTCCCTCTTTCTGCTCCACTTACACTTTGTAACCATCAAACATCACTTGACCACAAATTCTGTTTCCTAACTCCACGATTGTTGTGCTAACCATAGGGCTAGAAATAAATTATAGCCCAGGAATGGGCAGTATCTTTAGAAAAGTTTGAGAATTAGCGCCAGGCACTAATGCTTTAGACTGCACGCAAAATTCATTCTCACTGCTCAAAGAAATGATTGAGGCGCTAAATTAAGCCTTAAAGGCCTAGTTCAGTGGCGTTACACTGAAAGGGTGGACCAATATCGGGTGCAGTCTAATCGCAACTCATCATTGCCACAGGCTTTTCCCAGTACTTAAAGGGGAGGTTCATTGATACTGCAGCACCTCATTCTCAGTATTGCTGGCTGTGCAGCTGCCTCAGCAAGGAGAAGTACAACAAGGAGAAAGAGCTGGAGGACGGAAGCAGGTGTGCTCATGGCAGATCCACCTCAGTCGGGTGGTCAGGGTGATTGAATACTTCAACAAATACTACATACCACCATCTGTATCACAAGCTTCACACACTGCCCAAAGCAGCACACCCCCAGCGCACACCCACCAACAATCTCTACCTACCAACACTCACACCCACATCTCACACCTTGCACACAATGACAGCTATTCAACTAGGGCAGGCACAAGGTCATTAGTTATCAGAATTCATGTGATATGTGTGATATGTTTATGCATAAATTTATTAAAGGAGTTTGCAATATTTTGTGGTCGCTCTCATTTCACCTTTGCGCCCAGGAGAACGCAGTGATGACATGACACAGGGATGGCATGATGGGCATGTGGTGAGCAAAAGGGATCTGGGGTTTAAGTCATCCTGGTGTGAGACTGGAGTTCTGTTTGGAGGAAGTGCGTTCTGAGACCACCACCTTGGCGATGTGGAGCCATCTAATACACTGCTCCTCACTTAATTGAAGGTAGAAGAAGTGCTCTCGGAATACCCTCAGAGGGTAAAGCCTCCTGATGTTCCTTCTCATCCCTCTGCGCACATGTTCCCATATTTCTCACTGCCTACGCTCCCTCCGCCATAGATCCTGGAGGGTGAAGTGGCATGCCAATATAGCCCCCATTAATGTTGCCAAATGTAGCAGTTTGAATCTTTGAGCAATAGATGTAGCTACTTTGCACTTGCCAGAAGACTACTGATACAAAAGAATCTTGAAATTACTCATACAAACTGTTCCGCTGGGAGAAACTGACAAAAAACCACTGAAAATGACTTGCCCTGACAGCTGCAAGTGATTAATGCTGATGCCTTTAAATAACGTCGCTGGAGCCAGCTTTCTGCAGCTCCACACCAGCTCTCCCTGTCACTGTCTGGTCGAGGCACTATGGTAAGTGGCGACAATTAATTTTCCAGATTGGGCACCTGAGGAAGTGTACTTTTATATTACAAAATGGCTTCACAAGGTACAGAATAGAAAACACAAAATGGCTTCCATAGATTAGTAATTGCTAGTTCTGCTGAAAAAGCAGAACTCTCCAATTAACAAGATGACCTCAACTGTTAATTAGAACAAAGACCTTCAAAGGTACATACTGTAGGCCTCCCTATCTCTTTCTCATAGCTAGATGAAGAGAGTCCTTGAGTCATGTATAAACTAGGATAGAGAGTCAAAGAAGAACAGAACTTATAGATTAGATAACCCTATCTATAGGCATTCCTTTTTGTTCCAGTCCTTTTTATCCTTGATTACAGTTTTACTAACACTATATTTTTCTTGTTACAAATTATGATCTCAGACTTCAATCATGTGATTCTGAAGGCTTGCTTTAACTATAAATATGTTACCTTTTGCCTATGATCTTAGAAGTGGTCAGCGTAGCCATTGTCTACATGTCCGCTTCCCTTGTATACAAGAACTAATAAAGTCTTCCTTTGACGATACTTTGGCCTAGAAATTCAGTTGGGCGCGCCAGCCGTTAGCGCCTTAGGAGGAGTAGATCTCGAGCGCTAGGCGCTTAGCGCCCGGGCGCAGTGCAATCTGCGCCTCGCCCCAACTTCAGTACACATTTAGCGCCGGCGCAAAGTCTTAGCGCGCGCCCTGCTGTGCGCGCAGACCATGACGTCATTTCGTCGTGCAACGCCCTTTGTGCGCCCGGAACCGGAACTTCACTCGCACCGGCCCATTGTGCGCCGGGCGGCCCTAACGACTGTGAAGTGGAACGGTACACAGCTGAGGCGGGCCGCGGGGAGCGCTAATTAAAGGGCACTTACCCTGCACTATAAAGGCCAGCCATTTTGCAGCATTCACTCTTGTGCAACGGTTTTTTGGAGAGAGACCAAGGAGGAGAGCTTAGCGGTGTGGACCAACACTAGGACAGGTATTTTTGGCTCAGGCCAGAGCTTAGCAATTATCTTTGCCTTCATTGAGAGCTCACTGTTTGCCAGCATATAATGGGGGCTGCATTGGGTGCCAACGCTGACTTTCAGCCTTATGCCAGAAGGGCTTACAGACGCCGTGAGAGAGTGGCAGCCCTGGCTTGATGCAGAGGGGGCAACAGGCGTCGCCAACTGAGGCCTTACCCACCCAGGGTATACCGCCAGCAGTCCTCCTATCTGACCATGTCTGCCGCGATGTGTGTTAGGAGGCTGCGATTCAGAAGGGAGGTGGTTGCAGACATCTGCCAGCTGCTTCACAGAGATCTGCAGCCACAGCTGATGCGCAGGACGTCTCTGTCGGTGGCAGTGAAGGTGACGGTGGCTCTCAACTTCTATGCCACCGGCTCCTTCCAATCCGCTGCTGGGGACATCGCTAACATCTCCCAGTTTGCCGTGCATTGCTGCATCCGCCAGGTGACCGATGCCCTTTTCAGAAGGAGACATCAATTCATCTCCTTCCCCATGACCCTGGACAAGCAGCAGCAGCGTGCAGTGGGATTTGCAAGAATAGCGGGCTTCCCCATGGTGCAGGGTGCCATTGACTGCACGCATGTGGCTTTGCGGGCACCTCTGGAGCATGCCGAGGATTACCGCAACCGGAAGGGCTACCATTCCCTCAACGTACAGCTGGTGTGTGACCACAGGCAGCGCATCCTAGCTGTCAATGCCCGCTTTCCAGGCAGCAGCCACGATGCCTTTATCCTGCGACAGACAACTGTGGCTGACATGTTTCAGGCACAGCCTCACCCAAGAGGATGGCTTATCGGAGACAAAGCCTATCCTTTGTGTACCTGGCTCATGACCCCGCTCCGCGCGCCCACGACCCCTGCTGAAGAGGCATACAACGAGAGCCATCAAGCGACTCGGAACATCATAGAACAAACAATCGGCATCCTCAAGCAACAGTTCCGCTGTCTCGATCGCTCCAGGGGAGCCCTCCAGTATTCGCAGGAGCGAGTCTCCCAATTCGTCGTCGTTTGCTGCATGCTGCACAACCTGGCTATCCGCAGGACTCAGGCACTGCCACCTCACGTTGGACCACCACCTCAGGAGGAGGAGCAGGAGGAGCATGAGGAGGAGGAGGACGAGGAGTACCAGCCCAGGAGGGAGGCAGAAGGTCCAAGGGCCGCCCGTCAGTGGCTTATTGAACATCACTTCTAGGCCCCCTGTCAGGGAATGGCTTGTGCCAATGAAAGAACATGATTGCAGCCGCTCCGCAAGCCCTCAGCCGGTTAAGGCAACAAACACTTCAAAGATCAAACATGGACAATGTGAATAAATAAAATGCTTTATTGTACAAACTCAGGGCCCTTCCCACATGAAAACCAAAAACAGACGAAACCCCCAAAAAACACTCAAACACATTACTCGCTCCCACAACCTGGAGAGGATTAACAAAACAGTGCAACTAAAATGGCCGTCATCCTCGGCCTTCGTAAAAAACAAACATCACATCCTCGGCCTTCAAAAAACAAACATCCAATTCTCGGCATTCAAAAAACAAACATCTAATTCTCGGCCTCAAAAAACAAACACAACTGGCCACACATTCGACTTTTTGGCCCGCTAGGGCGATGCCTTGGCTATCTTTCTGTGGCCCCTGCCCGCCCTGCTGCTCCTCCTCAAAGTAAGGCCATTGGCTGCTGCAAGGCTGGGGGCAGGCTCCAGAGGGGCACATGTCATGACGGCAAATGCCCTTGGGGGTCGGCCTAGTCGAGGTCTGGCCGTCGAGCGGGCGGCTGTTGAATGCTGCAGCTGTGGCTGGCCAGCATCAGTTGCTGCAGCAGCTCCTGGCAGCTCCACTGGGGGAGTGGCAGTGGCGGCTGGAGGAATGGGGGCAAGCTGGCGGATGGCAGGCGCTCGCTGGTCGCCTGAGACACTGACACTCGCCTGGGCCAGCACTGCAGCATGCGCACCAATCTGCCGAGGGACAGACCGCTGTGCTGCTGCAGCGCGCCGGGTGCCCTGGCGATGCCTGGCTGACACAGCGAGTGTGGCAGCAGTGAGTGCCCGTGTGACTGCACGGCACCACTGATCAGCTGCCCACTCGCTGCCTGAGCTGCCCCGAATGCCGCCCGACTCGCTGCCTGATCTGCCCCGAATGCCGCCCGACTCGCTGCCTGCTCTGCCCCGAATTCCGCCAAACTGATGGCCTGTGAGGCCCCGACGTCGGTCACACTCTGAGAGAGGGACCCGATGGCCTCAGGCAACCATGCCACTACCCCCATGAGCTCCGTGTGCCGGCGCTCCGAGTCCGCGGACAAGTCCTCGAGGCGTTCCATCTCCTCGGCAAAGACCATCTCCGGGCTGGAGGCCGGACTCTCCCTCTGGGGAGAAGGCCGCCGAGCTGGCCGACCCTTCCTGCATTGCTGGACGCCGCTGGGCCCAGCAATTGGACTCCCCTCTGACCCTTCCCCCCTCTGGGGAGAAGGCCGCTGAGCTTCCACCTCCCTCCCGCATTTCTGCAGGCCGCAGGTCCCATGAGCTCCCCTCCCCTCCGACACTTCCGCCACGCTCCCCTCCAGGGAAGACGTGTCCCCTACATTCGCATGGGTTGCCGCGGCTGAGGGTTCCCCTGATGGGCCGCCTTCCTCTTGCTCCTCCTCCTCCTCCTCTTCTGAGGGGCTGTCACTGGCAAGTTCAGGGACCTCCTCCTCACCATCTGAAAGCAGGAAGGCACAAGAGTAGCTTTAGAGTGAGGAGAGGGCGTCAGCGAGGGATGCATGAGTGGTGGCATTCAGCGCATTGGTCGGACAGTGGCAAAGGATGTAGATCTGATGCGCAAGTGGGACGAGAGAGGTCCAAAAGGTGATGTCCTTACCATTGGTGCCCAGAACAGGGTCGGCATCTCCACATGCAACGGGGCCAATCACCCAGCCACCCATGATGCGCTCCACGCGATGTTGCAGCTCGGTGAGCGGCTGGATCTGGGGTCGGCCTCCCCCGGTCGCAGTCCGGCTCTTCTTATTATTGGCCAGCTTGGCCTGCAAGAGAAAGGACGGCCTCTAAGTACAGTGTGTAGCCCTGATCGTGTGTGCACTGCCTCCCATGGTGGAATAGCCTGGCCAGTGTGTCGCCCTGATCTTGTGTGCACTGCCTCCCATGGTGGAATAGCCTGGCCAGTGTGTAGCCCTGATCTTGTGTGCACTGCCTCCCATGGTGGAATAGCCTGGCCAGTGTGTCACCCTGATCTTGTGTGCACTGCCTCCCATGGTGGAGTAGCCTGGCCAGTGAGTAGCCCTGATCTTGTGTGCACTGCCTCCCATGGTGGAATAGCTTGGCCAGTGTGTTAAGTGCAGAATGTGCAATTGATGTTCATGCCTGTCCCATAGCTGCTGGATGAGGGCTGGCCATTAGGGCTTTCAGGTCCCTTTGCCCATAATGTGAGGTGCACATGCAACGATGAGGAGGACACTGGAAAGGGTACTCACCCTGACAATCCGAGTGAGGTCATTAAACTTTTTGCGGCATTGGACACCGCTCCTGGGGACCTCGCTGTTGGCTGACACCTTGCTGGCGACATGCCTCCAGGCTCTCCGGTAGACGCGGACCGGCACCTTCCTGCCATTGTCCGGGTACAAAATATGGCGCCTCTTCTCCACAGCACCAACCAGCACACTCAGATCAAGCTCTGAGAAGCGCTGCGCTCGTTCACGGGCCTTCTGCATGGCTTCAGGTGCTATTTGGGTCCAGCAGCAGTGTTCAGGCCTAGCTGGAGGGCTCCACTATCCAGGGCATGGCAGCAGGCCAAGTCGACCCTTCCCCCTTAAGAGCTGGCCGGCGCCAGGGTGTCTGCTGTCAATCGCGAGATGGCCGCCTCGGCGCTCTCGCTCAGCACCTCCGGCTTAGCGCCTAAAGAGAGGCATGCAGCGCCAGTTTTAGCGCTCGAGCAAACTCTTAGGGCGAAGCTAATGAATATCGGAGAAGTGGCCTCGATTTTGCGCCAGGCGCAAACTTTAGCGGCCGCCCAACTTTACCGCCCCAAAAGTGGCTGCAATGAATTTCTAGGCCTTTGTGTTTAAAGAGTCTTACTCGGAAGTTGAGACTTCGACAGTCTTCCTTGGAGGTTCCACCGAGATCGCTTGCTGCCTTTCGGCAAGTCACGGACAAAGACATCGTGAATTTCTACTGACAGATCCTGAATGGCCACAGTGATGTTTTATCACATAATAAGGATTTCTCATTAGATACTGAATTGGTGTAGTCTGTTTCTTCCGACAGGAGTACTGCGATCAAATTAAGACTCGTGTTTTAGATTTGAGTGAATCCTGTAACTTTTGCTTCTTTTATTTTAACGTTAAAAGGAGGAGGATACTGACGGCTCAGGTCTCAAAACTATCGGGCAAAGGAGACAAGGGAAAAGTCGGCAGGGTTGCGTCCCGGACTAATAAAGGCACCAGGTTTTGAAAGAGAGCGCAACAGGTTAAAACTGCAGTATCAAGGGTGGGTCCCTTGAGCCGGGGTTAGAGTCCTGTGGCAGAAAGTATCGTTTGAGGATTGTCACTGTGTTTTAAAGACCTGTATTACCAGGCTCAGAATTATTCTCCGTTGAGATACCTTCTACGAGGGTTCAAGCCCCTCGCATTAAAGCATAAGGATTTTATATGAACATAGAGGTTAGGAATTATCACAACCATTGTTTTCCATTTTGTTTATTGATTGTTGACAACATTAAGACAGAAGACTTTCACATAAAGTATAAGTTAAATGTTAAGGACTCAGCTTGTAGTGGCGTACAACGCAAACTGAGAATTGACTATTTGTTTAGTTTAGAGTATAAGATCAATGTCTGAGCATTTTGTCTGTTTGCCTGTTTGGGCTGTTGCATTACTTGTCATTTCTTTGATTGTTGTTATTACTTTTTATTGTTCATCACTTATGGTCCTTTGGACAGTCAGTAATAGTCGCAAGGGGGTAAAGGGCGAAACTTGCGACCTAGAAGAAGAGTGCCGAGTGTAAATTAAGAACTAAAACTTTACTAAGATGGGAGCTTCACAGAGTAAGATCCCAGAAAAAGGGACTCCCGCTTTTTACATCTTTAACAACTACGGTCGAATGTCCACAAATTATTTATCTAAATGGTCTAAATGGACCAAGAAAGACAAACACCCGTTCCTCATAGATGGAACATTTAATCTAGACAGACTCACGTGTCTAGAGAACTGTCTTACAGACAGAGACCCACATAGAAAGAGTAAAAAGTCAGTAAATTGGTCTGCCTTTTCAGACTGGAAAAAAGAAGCAGAAAAGCGTAAGGACCGCAGTATACAAGCCAGTACATCTGATACCAGAAATAAGAGAAAAGATCTAGTAAGTAATGATACGCTTATCAATTACTTCATAAAAGGTGATGAGTCGAAGAAGAGATGATGAGTCGAAAGAAGAGATGAATAAGGCTTTTATTAGCTAAGAAGAGACCATGCTTCTTCGTGAGTGACTGAACAAGTCTGAACGAAACCCACACAGTGGTGGGTGGAGTCAGCTGAGGCATGCCTCCATACACAGCGCCACCCAGAGGTGGCAATATACAATACAGTGGTTTACCACATTCACCCCTTGTTTAATGTGAAGTCCGGCGGGGTGAAGGGTACTACAAGTTAAGTCTATCAGGAGGCCTTGTCTGACGTCCTGATCGTCGTGGTGGCGGTGGTGGTGTTGCAGCATCCGACGTCGGGTCTGGTGTCTGGGTGGTTGGCGAAGATTCCTGGGGCTTTGGCATGCCGTCTGCAGGGGTTGGGTTGGGAGGGGTGGTGGGGGATAACAGTGGTAAGGGGGATAACGGTGGTAAGGGGGATAACGGTGGTAATTCAGGGGTACCCGAGGGTGCGAGATCTCGTATGGAGACCGTGTCCTCCCGCCCGTCTGGGTATGTCACCCAGGCATACTGGGGGTTGGCGTGTAGGAGGTGCACCCGCTCGACCAGGGGGTCCGTTTTATGCGTCCTCACGTGCCTCCGCAGTAGGACGGGGCAGGACTAGCAGTTTAAATTTTTGATATTCAGTGCCCCCTACTGACAGGGTCACCACACAGTAGCCGCTGATGTCCATTGACTGGGACTTGGACGCCATAGAAATGCGATGGTGCGTTGGCAGAATCGTGAGGGAGTGGCTACGTACCGTGTCGGGGTGGACGAAACTCTCTGTGCTCCCGCTGTCGATCAGGCAACTGGTGGCGCGGCCGTTTACCGCGATATCCATCATGGAGCTGGATAGATGGTGAGGGTGGCCTTGATCCAGCGTCACGGAGGCCAGTATGTGGCTTAGTGAGTCACTATAGTCATCCGCCGAGACGGTGGTCGGTTCCGGTGACGAAATGGCGGTTGAGTGCGTTGGATACGATGGCGGCGGATGCCATGCGGCCGGGGGTACACAAAATGGCGGATAAGATGGCTGCTCCCACGGCCCGCACGCTGCGCTGCTGGCTGGCTTCCCCTTGCAGGCGTTAGCGTAATGGCCTTTCTTCCCGCAGCCCGAGCAGGTAGCTGTCTTAGCTGGGCAGTGCGCTCTGGGATGTTTTAACTGGCCACAGAAATAGCATTTTTGGGCCTGGTTACTGGGCATCGAAGCAGTTCTTACCGGAGGCTGCTGTCTCGGTTGGGTCGCTGCAGCGGTTGGTGCCGGGGGCGGCGGTCCCGTGTCCCACGGTTTCGATTGCCATGTCTCGGCGCCGTTACGGGGGTATGCCTCGAGGTTTCGGTGGGCCTCCTCTAACGAGAGCGCAAGGGCAATGGCCGTCTTCAGGTCGGGTTCCTTGCTTTCTAGCAGTCTCTGCCGGGTGTGGTCTGACTGGAGGCCCCTGACGAAGGCATCACAGGCGAGTCCCTGCGCGTGCTCCACAGCCGTTACCGCTTTACAATCGCAGTCTCTGCAGAGTGCCAGTAGCGCCCGTGCAAATGCCCCTACCGATTCTCCCGGTTGCTGCCTGCGGGATCCCAAGAGGTGTCGGGCGTAAATTGTGTTCACTGGGCGCGTATATTGCCCTTTTAGTAGCTCGAGGGCCGCCACGTACGTATTAGAGTCCCGGATTAGCATATATACTTGATGGCTCACCTGGGCGGTCAAAATTTTCAGTTTGTGATCCTCCTCTGTAACCTGTGAGATTGCGAGGAAGGATTCAAAGCAGCTCAGCCAGTGTTCAAACTTGGCTGATGCACCCACATCTTGAGGGTCGAGGTCCAGGCGTGGTGGTCTGAGGGCTCTCAGCAATGTCTGCTGTATCCGTTGCTGTTGTTGCTCCTCAGGTGTCGCCATTTAACTTTTAGCTAATAAAATTGATACGCTTATCAATTACTTCATAAAAGGTGATGAGTCGAAGAAGAGATGATGAGTCGAAAGAAGAGATGAATAAGGCTTTTATTAGCTAAGAAGAGACCATGCTTCTTCGTGAGTGACTGAACAAGTCTGAACGAAACCCACACAGTGGTGGGTGGAGTCAGCTGAGGCATGCCTCCATACACAGCGCCACCCAGAGGTGGCAATATACAATACAGTGGTTTACCACAAGTAAAAAGACTAAACAAGATGAAATACTGACCCAAATGGCTTCCATACAATTAGCATCCCTGAAGCCTACCACTCCTCGCTCTATTTACCCACCTTTATCCACGTCTCACTCAAGTGACGACGATGATGCAGGATGGTACAGAAGACCGCCTCCTGCATACGTAGCCCCCCCAATTGAGAATCAGGAGCCAGACCAAGCTAACGGGGCCGCAGGGAATAGTCCCGACCCAAATCACACCACCGATAGCGGAGGTCCAAGTCAGTATACCAGATCCCAGTCAAGACAGGGCCAAGGAAATATCGTCACTATGCATCCACTCAGACGTTTCCCCAACGTTCACAACCAAAACGAAGATCCGGTTGTCGTTCATCGCCCATGGACAGCTTCCGAACTACGGACAATAGTCCACGAGTTACCGGACCCTTCAGAGGATTTAGAAAAAGCAATTAATGAGCTCAAAAGCATCGTTATTTGCCATCAGCCCACCATTGTGGACGTCAACCAGCTACTCAGAGCTTGGTTAAAAGATTCCAAATACCACCTTTTAACAGATGGTTCAGGTAGTTTCAACCGTATTAACGACCATAGAATAAATCAGCACTGGAATCCTGAAACACTACCAAACGATGCATTCTGGACCAACTTATATACAACAATGCATGCTAAATTCCCAAAAAGAACTAATTGGACAAAAATAATTGAAACCACTCAGAAAAAGGACGAAGACGTTGAGGATTATATAGAAAGAATAGAAGCAATTATGGGGCAACATTCTGGAATGACCAAGAAAATTAAGAGATCCCTTTAATTAATGCCCTTGTAAATGATCTCAGAACAGCACTTAAAGAACCATTGACTTTAGTCTGCCTAGATTAGAGACATAAAACAACTCCTGAATTAACACAAATTCTGAAAGGAATTCAGGAGAGAAATAGAGACCAAAAGAGTAAGGTTTCCCTCTTCATGGAGCAGACAGCTCCCGCAGCTCCGACTGTCCAGACTACCATTTATTATCAGGGCCACTACAGAGGACGAGGCAGAGGGTATAACAGAGGCAGATTTAGAGGAAATAGTAGAGGAGGGACTGGCAGAGGCCAGTGGAATGGAAGAGGCGCAAACTCTCCGTGTTTTAACTGTGGTCAGATCGGACACTGGAAGTCCGACTGCCCATTCTCCAAGCAGCAGAATCAAGGATGGGGAGGTGCCCCAAACAATGTAAATAAACAAGCCCAGGTTCACACTCGTCCGCAGACAGGTTTTACAACAGGGAATCCTTGGGGAGGTCAACATACGGAAGGACAATTCGGATCCCCAGGGCAAAATTATTCAGCATGACGCGGAGAAACAGCCCCGAACGTTACCCACATTCTTCAATTACCTTCAGTATCACTAAATTCTAGCGATGAGCCATATTTATCCATAGAAATGCAGGGCAATAGTGTCCCTTTTCTCATTGACACAGGAGCCACAACCTCACTATTAACAAAGCAATACGCTAGAGGAACTCCGTGTACGGGAAAGAATGTCACATGTGTAGGACTTTCCGGCGTCTCACAGACTATGACGTGGTCACAACCATTAGAAATACAAGCAGACAATTTCTCTGGCCAGCATGCCTTTCTTCTATCAGACGAAGCCCCCATGAACCTTTTAGGGAGAGATTTGCTGTGCAAAATGCAGGCAACAATAATTTGTTCAGAAAAAGGACTGCAGGTGCACATCCCTACCGATAGATGTACTATGTGCCCTTTACAAGAATGCTCCCCTCCCATCGTCTACCAGTGGACAAACAAAAACCAAGAATTAAGCCACACATTAATGATGATTGTAGGAGCACTGTAATGTGCCTCAAGAACAGTCTCAGAGTACCAGAAGGATTTGAAATTAGACAGCTGGCACATGAATCTGCATTGCACTGCCTTTTATGATGACACGGGAAAGGACACGACTATAAAAGACTGTTACAAACCCTTCTTGGGCCAGAACTTCCTGTTTAAAATTCGGACAATCTTTATTGCACCCGAAGGAATACCAGCTGCCGTAACGTTAACTCCAGAAGCATGGGAACTGTTTCAAGTCAAGGGCCTAGAAATTCAGTTGGTTGCGCCAGCCGTTAGCGCCTTAAGAGAAGTGAATTTCGGGCGCTATGCATGTAGCGTCCGGGCGCAGCGCGATCTGCGCCTCACCCCAAATTAAGTAGACATTTAGCGCCGGCACAAAGTCTTAACGCACGCTCACCTGCGCGCGCAGAAAATGACGTCATATCCTCGTGCAACGCCCTTTGCACGCCCCGATCCAGAACTTCAGTGGGACCGCCCCATTGTGCGGCCGGCGGCCCGAACGCTTGTTTAGTGGAACGCAACAGAGCCGACGCGGGCCCCGGGGAGCGCAAATTAAAGGGCACTTACCCTGCACTATAAAGGGTAGCCATTTTGCAGCAAACACTCTTGTGCAACGGATTTCTGGAGAGAGACCAAGGAAGAGAGCTTTCTGGTTTGGGCCAACAGTAGCTCAGGTATTTTTGGCTTCAGGCCAGAGCGTTGCAAGTGGCCTCTTGGACATTTGACTGGCAGCATATTATGGGGGCTGCATGGGGTGCCAACGCTGAGTTTCAGCGTCATGTCCGTAGGGCTCGCAGACGCGGGGTGAGAGGGGCAGCCCTGGCTAGACGCAGAGGGGGCAACAGGCGTCGGCAACATAGGCCTTACCCAGTCAGGGCATACCGCCAGCAGCGCTCCTACCTCAACATGAGTGGCGCGCGATGTGTAAAAAGGCTGAGATTCCGAAAGGAGGTAGTTGCAGAGATCTGCCATCTGCTTCGCAGAGATCTGCGTCCAAAGCTCAGGAGCAGGACGTCTCTGTCGGTGGACGCGAAGGTGACGGTGGCCTTGAACTTCTATGCCACCGGCTCCTTCCAATCCGCTGCTGGGGACATTGCTAACATATCCCAGTTCGCCGTGCATTGCTGCATCTGCCAGGTGACCGATGCCCTTTTCAGAAGGAGACGCCAATTCATCTCCTTCCCCATGGCCCTGGAGAGGCAGCATCAGCGTGCACTGGGATTTGCAAGATTCGCAGCCTTCCCCTTGGTGCAGGGCGCCATTGACTGTACGCATGTGGCTTTGCGGGCACCTGTGGAGCATGCCGAGGATTATCGCAACCGGAAGGGCTACCATTCCCTCAATGTGCAGCTGGTGTGTGACCACAAGCAGCGCATCCTAGCTGACAATGCCCGCTTTCCAGGCAGCAGCCACGATGCCTTTATCCTGCGGCAGACAACTGTGCGTGACATGTTCGAGGCACAGCCTCCCCCAAGAGGATGGCTTCTCGGGGACAAAGGCTATCCTTTGTGTACCTGGCTCATGACCCCGCTCCGCGCGCCCAGGACCCCTGCTGAAGAGGCATACAACGAGAGCCATCAAGCGAGCAGGAACATAAACGAGCAAACAATTGGCGTCCTCAAGCAGCGGTTCCGCTGCCTGGATCGTTCCGGCGGACCTCTGCAGTATTCGCCGGACCGAGTCTCCCAATTCGTCGTTGTTTGCTGCATGCTGCACAACCTGGCTCTCCGCAGGACTCAGGCACTGCCACCTCACGTTGGACCACCACCTCAGGAGGAGGAGCAGGAGGAGCATGAGGAGGAGGAGCAGGAGGAGGAGGAGTACCATCCCAGGAGGGAGCGAGAAGGTCCAAGGGCCGTCCGTCGGCGGCTTATTGAACGTCACTTCTAAGCCCCCTATCAGGGAATGCCTTGTGGCCATGAAGGAACATGAACGCAGCCGCTCCGCAAGCCCTCAGCCAGCGAAGGCAACAAACACTTACAACAACAAACATGGACACTCTCTGAATAAAGAGAAATCTTTATTTTAGACAAATGAAACCCCTTCCCACATGAAACCCAGAAACATTCAACGGCCCCAAAAAACAGTACATCAAATGACTCACTCCCACAACCTGGGGAGGAATAACTGAACATTTGTTCAAAAATGGCCTTCATCCTCGGCCTTAACCCCAAAAAATCCCCAGAAACAAAACAACCATCCCCAAAAGAAACATAGGCATCGCCATATAAAATAACACTTGGCCACACCGTCCACTTATTGGGCCGCGAGGCCGAGACCTTGTCGAGCCTTTTGGGGCCCCTGCCCGGCCTGCTGCTCCTCCGCAAGCTCTGCCCAGTGGCTGCTGCGAGGCTGGGGGAAGGCTCCTGAGGGTCAGATGTCCTTCCGGTAGATGCCCTTGGGGGGCGGCCTAGACGGGGTTTGGCCCTCGAGGGGCCGGCTGGTGATTGGCGCAGCTGTGCCTGGCCAACATCATTCGCAGCCGCTTGCCGTTGAGGCTCCACTGGGGGAGTGGCGGTGACGGCTGGAGGAATGTGTGCAATCTGGCGGATGGGAGGCGCTGGCTGGTGATGTGGCACTCTGGCACTCGCCCAGGCCCGCACTGCAGCATGCGCACCAATCTGCCGAAGGGCAGCCCGCTGTGCTGCTGCAGCGCAGCGGGTGTCCAGGCGATGCCTGGCTGACGCAGCGCGTGTGGCAGCAGTGAGTGCCCCTGTTGCCCTGGTCTGCGACCGCAACAGAGCAGCCACTGTCTGGACGGCATCACTGATCAGCCGGCCACTCGCGGCATGTGAGGCCCCGAACTCGCGCACACTACTAGCCAGGGACTCGATCGCCTCAGGCATCCGTGCCACTACCCCCATCAGCTCGGTGTGCCGGTGATCCGAATCCTGGGCCATTTGATCGAGGTGGCGCGCCTCCTCTGAGTTGAACGTGTCCGGACTGGAGTCCGGACTCGCCCGCTGGGGAGCAGGGGGCCGAGCTGGCCGACCCTTGCCACGTTGCCGGCGGCGACTGGGCCCAGCAACTGCACACCCCTCCGATCCTTCCCCCCTCTGGGGGGAAGGCCGCGGACCAACCGCAGCCCTCCTGGGTTGTTGGACGCCACTGGTCCCAGCAGCTCCACTCCCCTCCGACACTTCCTCCAGGCTCTCCTCCAGGGAAGACGTGTCCACTACTTCGGCATCTGCAGCTGGACCTGAGTGCTGCCCTGATGGTCCGCCTTCCTCTTCCTCCTCCTGCTCCTCCTCCTCCTCTTCGGAGGGGCTGTCACTGGCAGCTTCAGGGAGCTCCTCGTCACCAGCTGAAAGCAGGAAGGCACAAGAGTAGCTTTAGAGTGAGGAGAGGGCGTCAGCGAGGGAGGCATGACTGGTGGCATTCAGCGCATTGGTCGGACAGTGGCAAAGGAGGTAGATCAGATGCGCAAGTGCGACGAGAGAGGTCCAAAAGGTGATGTCCTTACCATTGTGGCCCAGGAGAGGGCCGGCATCTCCACAGGCGACGGGCCCAATCACCCGGGCTCCCATGAGGCGACTCACGCACTCCTCCAGGGGAGTGAGCTCCTGGATCTGGGGGCGGCCTCCCCCGGTCTCCTCCTGGTGCCTTCGGTTGTTTGCAAGTTTTGCCTGCAAGAGAAAGGATGGCCTGTAAGTACGGTGTGTAGCCCTGATGTGGTGTGCACTGCCTCCCATGGTGGAATAGCTTGGCCAGTGTGTAGCCCTGATGTGGTGTGCACTGCCTCCCATGGTGGAATAGCTTGGCCAGTGTGTAGCCCTGATGTGGTGTGCACTGCCTCCCATGGTGGAATAGCTTGGCCAGTGTGTAGCCCTGATGTGGTGTGCACTGCCTCCCATGGTGTAAAGTGCAGAATGTGCAATTGATGTTCATGACTGTCCCATAGCTGCTGGCTGAGGGCTGGCCATTAGGGCTTTCAGGTCCCTTTGCCCATCATGTCAGGTGTACATGCAAGGATGAGGAGGAGACTGGAAAGGGTACTCACCCTGACAATCCTGGTCAGGTCATTAAACTTCTTCCGGCATTGGACATTGTCCCTGGGGGCATCGCCGGTGGCCGACACCCTGCGGGCGACCTCCCTCCAGGCTTTCCTATAGACGCTGGTGGGAGGCTTCCTGCCAGTGTCCGGGAACAAGATGTGCTGTCTCTTCTCCAAGGCCGTCACCATCACCTTCAAGTCATGGGCTGAGAAGCGCAGGGCACGCTCACGGGCCTTCTGTACCGTTGCCATGGCTCCTTCTGCTCACCAGCAGTGTTCAGGCCTAGCTGGAAGGCTGCAGTGTGCAGGCCGTTGCAGCAGACCAAGTCGACCCTTCCCCCTTTAAGAGCTGGCCGGCGCCACGGTGTCTGCTGTCAATCAAGAAATGACCGCACCTGCGCTGCGCCCGGCCTCGGCGCTATCCCTCAGCACCGCCGGCTTAGCGCCTAAAGATAGTCGTGCATCGCCAGTTTTAGCGCTCCAGCAGCCTCTTAGGGCGAAGCTACTGAATATCGGCGAAGTGCCCTCGACTTTGCGCCGGGCGCAAACTTTAGCGCCCGCCCGACTTTACCGCCCCAAAACTGGCTATACTGAATTTCTAGGCCAAGGACTCTAAACCACACTGCACTCTCGCTGTCGCAAACGGCCGTCACCCAAGAGATCTAGGGCCAATGGTCCTCCGGTTTTGCTGCGAAACGATCACCCAATTGGTGACCAAGCCCCAAACAGATTTATCAGAAACTCCTATTTCCAATAGTGACTTAGCATACTACGTAGACGGGTCAGCCCTTAGGGATGACAAGGGATCACCTAGGGCTGGATATGCCATATCAGATGATCACTCGATTGTGGAAGTGCTCTCACCACCTCAATCCTTTTCAGCGCAACAAGCAGAACTCTTCGCTCTTACAAGAGTTTGCATATTGGCTACTGATCAAACCGTTAATATTTATACCGACTCCAGGTATGCTTTTGGAGTTGCCCACGATTACGGACAGATCTGGAAATTAAGGGGATTTCTAACTTCCTCAGGTTCAACTATTAAGAATGCTGAACAAATCAATAATCTTTTAAAGGCTCTAATGTGTCCCACTAAAATTTCAGTTATTAAATGTCAGGCTCATACAGGTAGTCAGGATCAGATAGCACTGGGTAACGAACGAGCAGATAGAGCTGCTAAGTTAGCGGCTTTGTCTGATACAGGGCCACAAGTTTCAGCCCTTGTTCTGCGTCAACAGAAATCAGACAATGACCCACCTTCTATTAATGATGTTTTAGCCTTTCAGTCACAGGCTAACTCGGACAAAGTGTTAAGTTGGGCAAAGGATTTTTGTTTTAAAACGTCTGAAGGGCTATGGGTACACCATGACAGCTACATGGTAGCCCCTAAATCTTTACTCCCATGGATTGCCCGATGCGTTCATGTGTTCACGCATGCGGCAAAGGGGGGATGGCAGATTATATTAATCAAACATGGTATGCACCAGGTATTTCGGCAATTGCAAAATAAATCAGTGAAAGGTGCACCACTTGCCAGGAAATGAATCCAGGTAAAACAGAGAAAGTACAGTCTGCCTCCCACCCGAATCCATCAGGCCCTTTTGTAAATTTGCAAATGGATTTTATTGATTTACCTCCATGTTTAGGATTTAAGTATGTGTTGGTAATTATAGATATGTTTTCAAGATGGGTCAAAGCCTTTCCATGTAAAAAGAACGATGCTGTAACAGTAGCAAAGTGCTTGTTAAAAGAAATCATACCAAGGTTTGGAATACCTAAGCAGCTTTCAAGCGACAGAGGATCTCACTTCACTGGAACGATTGTAAAAGAACTATGTAAAGCTTTGCAAATTAACCAGCATTTTCACTGCAGCCATCATCCGGAATCTTCAGGACTGGTAGAAAGATATAACGGAGTGCTGAACAATAAACTTTCTAAACTTTGCAATGAAACTGGACTTAAATGGGTCAAACTATTACCCTTAGCATTGATGATAATGCGAGCAGCGACTAACAGGACAACTGGACTATCGCCACACGAGATCGTCATGGGGCGACCCCAAAGACTGCCATTCTCAGCACCATTTACGGTTAAACAAATGGACATTCATAAAATGGACGAAAGTATGCTAAACTATTGCATTGCATTAACTAGATGTATTTCTAGCTTCCACCAACAGGTAAAGGAAGCTCAAACGGAACCAGCAGAAGGAAAGTGCCATAACTTGGAACCAGGAGATAACGTCTATGTAAAAGTCTTCAAGAGAAAGAACGGTCTGCAGCCACACTTTGAAGGACCGTATCAAGTACTCTTAACAACAAATACAGCTGTAAAAGTCAAGGAAAGATCTTCCTGGATCCACACATCCCACTGCAAGAAGGCACCGAACAGAGACAATTGAATCTTGAAGGACCTAAACAATGAAGCCGTTGCTTATATTTTGTATACTGATCGGACTGACGAATATAATGTGCCAAGGAGATGGGGAAAGATCCCGAAAGAAATGAGAATTACACGTGAATACTTGTTGTACATGTCTTACGAATATGCTAAAGCTGGTGGCAAACCTAGTTATTGGGTCTGTGCCCATGTGCCTATAGAAAAAGTAGCAAACGAAACTGAGGAAGGATTGTCCGAAATGAATGCTGAAATGGTAGCTATAAGAGTAATGACATTACAGAATCGGATGGCATTAGATTATCTATTGGCAAGTGAAGGAGGAACTTGCGCTTTAATAGGGAGTGAATGCTGTACCTATATCCCAGACAGTTCAGAAAATATAACCAACATCTTTAAACATATAAGAGAGGCAGTGAGTCAGTATGAAAACCCAAAGAACCAAGGATGGTTTGACTGGGTATTGGGGGGATGGCTGGGATCAATAGGACAAACACTATTGCATGGATTAGTAGTAGTGATAGCAGTGATTGTATGTATTTTTCACAGTGATTAAATGCTGTTGCAATAGGCTAGGTGAGGCAGCTATACCAGGAGGAAGTATGATGATGCAGAGGGAAGTAAATGAAGAGGAGAAGAATGGTCCCCTAGGGGAAGAAATGAAACGATTGAATAGGATAAACATTTAGGGGCTAGATTGGGAACAACAGGCTAGGGAAAAGAAAGAGGACTCCAGGAGCACTTGAGCTCATGAAGACCCCACAGGTCAGGCATAAACTGTGCGGGTCACCACCATATTTTTAGTCCTCCTCTATAAGCTGTTTGTTCCCTATCTCCTTAGAAGGTGTTTAGTCACGCCCAACCTGCAGGCTAACATAAGCTGCAGGAAATAAAGGAGAAACCTGCAGGCTAACATAAGCTGCAGGAAATAGAATAAAACCTGCAGGCTAACATAAGCTGCAGGAGTATAAAGCAGACATATGCCCAAAATATATCAATAGACAATAAAGGCCCCGGCAACTGAACAGAGCACAGTGAATAAAGTAAAATCCTTAGGATTGGATTGTCCTAGTAAGAACAAAAGGGGGGAATGAGGAAGTGTACTTTTATATTACAAAATGGCTTCACAAGGTACAGAATAGAAAACACAAAATGGCTTCCATAGATTAGTAATTGCTAGTTCTGCTGAAAAAGCAGAACTCTCCAATTAACAAGATGACCTCAACTGTTAATTAGAACAAAGACCTTCAAAGGTACATACCGTAAGCCTCCCTATCTCTTTCTCATAGCTAGATGAAGAGAGTCCTTGAGTCATGTATAAACCAGGATAGGGAGTCAAAGAAGAACAGAACTTATAGATTAGATAACCCTATCTATAGGCATTCCTTTTTGTTCCAGTCCTTTTTATCCTTGATTACAGTTTTACTAACACTATATTTTTCTTGTTACTAATTATGATCTCAGACTTCGATCATGTGATTCTGAAGGCTTGCTTTAACTATAAATATGTTACCTTTTGCCTATGATCTTAGAAGTGGTCAGCGTAGCCATTGTCTACATGTCCGCTTCCCTTGTATACAAGAACTAATAAAGTCTTCCTTTGACGATACTTTGTGTTTAAAGAGTCTTACTCGGAAGTAGAGACTTCGACACACCCAGTGAGCGTTGCACGCTCACTGACGTCATGATCTGCCTGGCGTTGAAGTCCCCGGCAGTACCTTGTAGCGGCAGTGCAACGGGGGGGGGGGGCTGTATTTGCCATGCAGTACTGGATTCGCCTCGCCCCGGTGCTACTGCATCAGTGCCCCATCACCGCCATCTTCAGGCGTTAACGGGAGGTGCTAAGCTACCGAATTTTTCCTCCATCGTGTTTTGCCAGGCATTCTTGTTTTCCAAACTTTGCAAAGTCAAAAATAGGCATTAAAAATATTAGCATCTTTTGTAAAGGCTACCCCATATATAATCTTCTACCTTTAAGTTGCCACATCCTTTAAATGTACTTATCACCTTTGTGAGCAGACTATGAAGGGAAACTTTTGCACAATTTCCTGTCTCCCCTCCCTTCCCCAGAAAGCTCTCAGTGTCAGACCCAATCTTAGCTGGGATCTTGATCACATTATGTAAATGAAGCTGACCCCACAAAATTAAACACTAAAGATAGGGTAGGTGATAATGACACACTGCCTGATTAAACCTGACGGGAGGCCTGATCAGAAAATCTACCCCAGTATATTACAAAATCATAATTGATCTTGTTCAAATTAAGAATAGGCTCTTGTCCAACAATAAGCTCCATCTGAATTAGCTTTAGAGCAATAAATCAATTTGCTTCAAAACTAAATCTGATAATGGAGTCACCACTGGTAACAAAATAACACAAACTTAATCAGTGAAGGGAAAATATCAACATTCCTATCGGAAGCAATCAATTTAAAACACACGAATGCCAGTCCTCAAAACAGTCTGATAGAGTGGCACCTTTTTAGCCACTAACCACAATTGAACCATTTAAAATAATGAATAATATATGACCAATTTTATATTTAATGGGCCCATTTTTTCAGACACCACATGCAACCTATCTCAGGGTACTTTGATTAACATTTCCTATTTCTACAAAGCAAGTGATATCTATATCTTCAGAAAGCTTGAATGCATCTTTTTTTAAGTGGAATAATTATGAGTCTTTTGACTCATCTGTTGTCCAGGCAACATTATGTATTCAGTGAACTCTCACTGGATCTATTGCTTTGATGTAAAACCACATTTATTTGTTTAAATAAGGAACACTGATGCTTTTGTACTGCTTTACATCAAAAGCTGTGATGTTATCTTTTCCCAGTAATCGGTTATCCATGAGTCATTCAATACTTAAAACTTAGAAAACTGGCTCTATTGTACCTTCTAAAATTAAGCAATTATTTTTTTTAATTCACCCCAGACTTGTGTTCAATTTAGTATATTCTAAATATAAGTAATGACTCTGCACTAGAAGTTCAACACAAAACTGAACAATAGTGTACCTCCCTCAATAAAGCACTATTTGAAATGTAATTGTAATGATCAATAACATGTCATTCTATAGTGGACACTAGGTGGAGCCGTAGAGCTGTGTAGAGCTGTATATAAGACTACACTACCCAGCTGTAGTCTTATATACAGCTCTACATTACCCATGAGGCACTAGGCTACCCACAAGGCAGCAGTCAAGATGGAAGCCTCTACAGATACTGTACCTAGTCCACATGTGCTCAATAAAAGTGTCTAGCACAAGCTAGCTGTGTTCATAATAAGAATGTCTATTTATTAATGAACATAAGATGGTACCAGGGTGGTGAAGATCTGCTGAAAATTGTGAAAAGCGACATGGAGAATTTGAAGCCACCAGAGCGTTTGAAACTCACAGGAAACATCGACTACAATTGGCAGACTCTTAAACAACAATTCGAACTCTACATTGCAGCCATCGGATTCGGTACGAAGCCACACGCAAGGAAGGTAGCATTGCTGCTTACGGTTGCAGGCCCACAGGCGATAGAGGTATTTAATACATTTGTATTTAATCCAGAGGAGAACAGAGAAAAATTAGAAGATGTGCTAAAAAAATTTGATGCACATTGCTCTCCCAAAAAGAATGAGACCTATGAAAGATACATCTTCTGTTCTCAGACACAGCATCAAAATGAGACTTTTGATAGCTTTATAACTGATCTGAAACTGAAAGCACAGACATGTAATTTCTCTGAGCTCAAAGCATCCATGATTCATGACCAGATTGTGTTTGGTATTCATGATAAAAAAGTCAGGGAACGTCTGTTGAGAGAAACCGAACTAAATTTGGAAAATGCGGTGAAAATATGCCAAGCCAGCGAGCTAGCTCTAAAGCACACGAAGACTTTCAGTGAAATCAATAATGATGCAATTGTAATGAGTGATAATGCTGCTGTCGGTGCTGTGTCCTATAAGGGGAAGAAACATGGGCAGAACAGAAATGAAAAGCAATCGGAGGATGACATTTTTAATTGTAAACGCTGTGGTTACAAACACCAGTTAAGACAATGCCCAGCATTTGGAAAAATGTGCACAAAGTGTAATGGAAAGAATCACTTTGCCAAACAATGCTTTTCAAACGTAAAAACAATGAAAGGGCAACAAGTTAATGTGATTGAGGACACTGATTTAAGTGAGACATTTTTTGTAGGAATGGTGTCATGTGACGATATCAAAAAAGATACAGAAAATGTGCAGCCCTCAGAAATGGACAATGCTGAACATAAAGTCAATGCAGTAAAAGTGGACAAATGGATGATCCCACTGCAGATAAATGGAGCATTAGTTACATTGAAACTGGACACTGGGGCAAAAGCAAACTTAATCAGTTTGAGTGACATAAAAAATATGAAAGAAAAGCCCAAAATACAGAAAAAGTCAGTACTACTGAAGAGCTATAATGGACAGAAAATAGATAGCTTAGGTGTATGCAGACTTAAAGTGACAGTCAAAGACAAAGTGCATCATCTCATGTTTTCTGTTGTGGCTGAAAGACTTGATTCGATACTAGGTGACAAAGCTTGTGAAGACTTAGAACTGGTCAAGAGAGTCTACCGTATAAACTGTGCCATAAGCAGACCAGATGACTCAGGTGATGAAGCAGAGAGCCCATCAAGGATGAAAAGGCCAAAGGGTATCCATGTCTTCAAAAAGCCTAGTTTCTCCAAGAAGAAAGAAAAAGACTTTAAGGTCAAAGAGAAGCCAAAGGAAGAAAAGCACAAAGAGGAAAAACACAAGGAGAAAAGGTCCAAAGATATAACCGCAGCAGATGTTGTTAAGCAGTGGAAAGAGAAAAAGAAAAAGAAGAAGCCTGCACCAGAGCAGGAAGCAGTTCCGGTGGATACTCCTTCTTCCCTCAGGCCAATCTTTGGTGTTCCATTAGCTGAGGCTGCTGAGAGGACTATGCTGTATGATGGGATCCAGCTGCCAGCAGTTTTTCGAGAGTGCATTGACTACATTGAGTGTTATGGCATGAAGAGTGAAGGAAACACTGAAACCCTCTCCAAGCAAAGATCGCAAGGGGACCTCGATCTATACAAGAGCAGATTGATGACAATGCCGCAACTGCATCTTGTCATTCACCGCCAGAACAATCTCATGAAGACACATCAGACTTACCCGTGTTGAGAAGATCCACACGTGAAGTAAAAGAGCCTGATAGACTTAATCTTTGAGTACAATGTAAAGCTTTGAAAATGTGTTGACTGTTTTGAAAATGTTTATGTTTATAGAGCACTAACAAAAGTGTTACTGATATTATCTTTATTGTTTTCTTGAAAGTTGATTGATATTGATTTTGTTAAACCTCAAAGAAAGGGGGATGTAATGATCAATAACATGTCATTCTATAGTGGACACTAGGTGGAGCCGTAGAGCTGTGTAGAGCTGTATATAAGACTACACTACCCAGCTGTATGTATATTAAGACTACATTACCCATGAGGCACTAGGCTACCCACAAGGCAGCAGTCAAGATGGATGCCTCTACAGATACTGTACCTAGTCCACATGTGCTCAATAAAAGTGTCTAGCAAAAGCTAGCTGTGTTCATAATAAGAATGTCTATTTATTAATGAACATAAGAGTAATGGCCTGAATTTTGCAGTAAAAGTAACAGTGAGGCTATCAGCGCTCGCCATTATTCAAATGAAAATTGGACAGCAACTTCCAGCGACCGCGCATGCACAGTTAAACATGAAAATCAGGAAGTTGCTGTCCAAGTTGCCCTGCTCCTTCAGAAACTGCGAGCTTAGAGACTCTGCGTCGAAACACATGGAACGGTGTGAAGCTGCTGCACCTATGTGATATATAAACACTAAACTCACCAGAAAAAGTTAGGACTTGTCCATTCCAGTGTAAGTAAATTTTTAACAGTGTGGTAAGTCATAATTACTGTCCAACAACTATTCTGCCAATGTGGAGTCTCATTTCTTCAGATTTTAATCATTGTTGGAGATTTTAAAAATGTAAATAAATGTAATGTTTTCTTTCTGTTTCTTTTATCTCTTTCTCTTAATCCCATCTTTCTTTCCCTCTCTTTATTTTGCTTTCCGTACATGACTTGACATTAAATTAAATATTCCAACTGACACTTCCAGGTTCAGAATCTGCATGCCTTATTAATATTTCTTCAATCTGATTGGTTAGGGAGACACCCATTGCTTTCCTTGTTCACACAGGCCCCAGATTCCCCTGTAGAGGGCGCTGCACCGAAATGGCTTTCGAATCACCACAAGTTCCAGTGCAAAACCCCATAGAAAGTCTGTGGGCAAGTGTAATGAACAGCTGGTGCTGTTCGTTCAATGCTGACCTCAAAATCTGGGGCATTATGAAATTCCTTTGTTTGCTATCATGACATGAATGTTACCATGTCTATTTTAAGTGGAATTTACATTGACTGTACTGTTTCCTATATACCTCTATAACGTCTTCTCTGAGTTGTCTTTTCTAATGCTAAAGAAGACTAAGTTACTCTCGTCTCAGCCTCATGACTTAGTTGATGCTAAGGTTGTGTGTTTTGAACTGATAATCAGCTTTTGCGCAGCATTTGACGGCAGATGAGTGAAAAATGATTGATTTATTTCTTTAATCTGATTCTTTAATTTGCATATGTGCAATAAATTAAGAACACAGTTATCCGCACCGGCTAATAGTGATAGTTTCTTTCTCTCACAGTCTCTGTGAACTGAAGAAAAAATGCAATGACACCAAACTTAGGTTCAATCTCATTAACAAATAACTTCACCTATTAGAATCTACAGTGCTTTCTGTTCTCTGGTACACTGCCAAAAGATTGCAGTAAAGGCCATTGTTTTGGGATGGACGGGCTAACAAAACTCAATTGTTTATTCCAGATCTCTGATATTAACAACAGTGAAAGAAATGAATATATATTCTTGCGGAGGTGAGTTATCTTAATTTCTCTGAGATGATGAAACAATTTATGGTGCTGTAGAGTGATAGGGATATAAGGTCAAAACCACAATTCTGCGAACACTGGCAGGCTATAGGTTGTTGGAGAAAGAGGATGATATTCAGTAGGGAAAAAATAAATCAGCAGGGGCATTCCTTTCCCCTCTCCTCTCCCCAGTTGGCTTTTTTGCCATTGGTCTCAGTGTTGGCACAGGTCTGGGAATAGGATGTCTAACGTGACATCTCGTGCAAGAAGGTTGATTGTAAATCCCTAGTCCATTGGCTGTTTTTTAGACACTGTGTGGCCAACTAAGGCCCCAAAATGGCGAGCCGGAAGTGCGCTGACCGCCATGTAGGGTAAGGACAAACAAAAGGCATCTGTCATGAATCTTATCATGGCTCATGAAGTAACACTGGGCGGCCAGCTGGTGGCGCCGTCCAAGTAGTATAAATACTCGGGCATGGGTCCAGCTTGCTCAGGATGTTTCTGCAACCAGGAACTAGTGATGTAACTAGAAATCTCATGGTTTTGAAACAGTTGATCAAAGCCTTGTTTTATACTCAAACCAAGTGCTCAGTAGTCTTTGTACATCAGCGTCCTTTGCTCATGCTTGCTCACCAAAATCCACCTTTTTACTTCTTGAGGCTAAGAGTTGTCCCAGAATTCCAGCAAGTGTTTACATACATGCCTGGGTTTCAACTCATTTATGAACGAAAATTATGGGTCCCACATTGGCTTACTCTGCATTTGATGGGACGTGAATGAAAGATGATACATTTCTTTCTTTCTCTTCTTTTAATCTCATTTATGATTTGTAAATGAGGGAAGAAAGTCCCGGAAGACTTTTTAATCTCACCTTGAGAGAATGGTCTTCTCCAATTCAAATGGTTGTTCACTCAAGATAGTCAGCGAGTACACTTAACACAGAAATGCTGACTTTTGAAATGACCTTTTTGTTGCATGAACAAGACATAAAGGTGGAATTGTGACTCCTGGGTGGAAAGCCAATGGGTTGCACAGGCTGCCTACTCGGGAGCTGCAGTGGGAGGTTGGGTCCATTTTAATGGCTGGGCATTATTAACATTCTGTTGGCCAGGTGCTTGCTCGAAATGGGCATTCAGCGGCATATCGCCAGCTTGTGGCCTGCAAAGATCGGGAGGCCTGTAGGCCACCAGGCCAGCAGCCAGATAAGTGGCGCAATGGTTTCATGGAGCAGAAGGCTGGGGAGCCAAGGGCATCGGCGGCCCAGACTTTCTTTGTGAAGCCTGAAGGAGCACTCCTGCTCCTTCTGGACCCACAAAGATAAGTTTTACACTTACTGTTAGATCCGTGATTCTGAGAGTATGATGTTTTTCAATAACCACACGGATGCTGTAACTTAACAATCAACAGGTGTTTACTAGAGGAGGGTAGTCTCAAGACTGGGGGTACAGAGGCATGCGCAAGGCTTATATACAGGTGTGGTCACTGCCGGTACTACAGTATAGAGGAGCTGTAAAAGTAGTTCACTCTTAAAGGTATATACACTACAATTCCTCCCCTTTTAGATTAGTAGTACCCATAATATTCAAATAACAATTAACACTTTAACATGTACATTAAACAACAACAGTACATTTATAGATTCAGTCTTTGGGGCGGCTTCCTGATCTTTTCGGGATAGCGCCTTTCCTGAGGTTCTTGTTCTTGGTGCGGAGGCGATTCTGGCCCGTTTTCATCGGTTAGTTCATCGGGTTCCACTGCTACTGGTTCGGAGGTAGATGCTACCGGTATGTCGGGTTCATCCTCAGGTACGCAAGACATGGGATTGACTCGTTCCTGTGATGCTAAGATCTGATCAACGTGGCATCTCAAAATGTTCTCCCCGACATCCACTGTGTACATTAATGGCCCCTGCCTTGTGCATATCGTTCCGGGTTGCCATTTCTCTGTTCGGTAGTCACGGGCCAAGACTGGTTGTCCTACATTGAAGCTCCTTGTCGGCTTCTCATTGATGTGTTGGAATTGTTTGTCCTCAACATTTCTTCGCACATTTGGTCTGAGCAAGTCCAGACGAGATCTCAACCTTCGGTTAAAGAACATCATGGCCGGGGTCTGGTTGGTAACTGCATGTGTCGCGTTTCGGTAGGCTAATAAGAAATTGTCCACCTTATGCTGTAGTGGAATTTCATCGTCGCACATGGCCTTTATCGCCTTTTTAAAGGTTTGTATGAACCTCTCAGCCAATCCATTTGTGGCTGGATGATACGGGGCGGATGTGTAATGCCTTACCCCATTCCTTCTCATAAATTTTTGAAACTCTTCGGACACAAACTGTGGTCCATTATCAGAGCAAATCTGCTCTGGCAAGCCGTTTCTGGCAAATATGGTCCGTAGGACTGCAATCGTTTTCTCTGTAGTGGTTGAGGACATTTTTATCACCTCAGGCCATTTCGAATGAGCATCCACTGCTATTAAGAACATTGAGTCCATGAATGGACCAGCAAAATCAATATGCACCCGTTGCCATGGAGAGGAGGGCCACTCCCATGGGTGTAGAGGGGCATGTGGTGGTGCATTTTGGACCTTCTGGCATCCTGAGCAGCTCTTGGTTAGGTCTTCAATTTGTTGATCGATTCCCGGCCACCACACATAAGCCCTAGCAAGGCTTTTCATTTTCACTCCCCCCAGATGACCTTCATGTAGCTCATTTAGCACTCTCTCCCTTAACTTGGGTGGAATCACCACTCTGGATCCACACATCACTGTCCCCTGGCATACTGACAGCTGTTCTCTTCTGGATGAGAATGCTGGCAACAGTGAGTCGCCATGTGTTGGCCATCCCCTCACCGTCAAATCATATACCCGAGACAGCGTCGGATCATTGCGGGTCTCCTTCTCTATATCCGCGTTCGTTACTGGCAATCGTTCAATTATTGACGAATAAAATACCTCGATAGGGTCCACTGCTGGTGCTTCCTCCACAGTAGGCAGTGGCAGGTACGATAGCCCATCAGCGTTTCCATGCTGTTTCGTGCCTTTATATTCGATTTCATATTGATTCGGCCCTAGAAACAGGGACCATCTTTGTAACCGTTGTGCCGTCATCACTGGAACGCCCTTCTTAGGACTAGAAATGGAGACAAGTGGTTGGTGGTCAGTCAGCAAGGTGAACCTCTGCCCATGCAGATAGTGGTTGAATTTTTTCACTCCCCATACTAGGCTGAGGGCCTCCCTGTCAACCTGGGCGTAGTTGCGCTCGGCTGAGGTTAATGACCGAGACGCAAAGGCTACTGGCCTCTCCAACCCATCTGGGAATTTGTGTGACAGCACTGCTCCAATACCATAGGGTGATGCATCACATGCCAAACGAATTGGTAGTGCTGGGTTGAAATGGGCTAACACCTCTTTTGATGTGATCAATTCTTTACACTTCTGGAAAGCTCGTCTACGTTCGTCATTCCACTTCCATGGTACCCCTGTTTGCAGTAGGGTGTTCAGTGGGTGTAATACCGTGGACAAATTTGGTAAGAACTTATGGTAGTAGTTTACCAGCCCAAGGAACGACCTCAGTTGTGACACATTTTCCGGTGCTGGAGCCTTGACTACTGCCTCAATCTTTTCTGGGGACTTATGTAACCCCTCTTCATCGATGATGTGGCCCCAATACGAGATCTGCTTCTGGAAAAACTCGCACTCGTGGCGATTAGCTCGTAGCCCATATTCCTTTAATCTGGTGAGCACCTTCTCCAAGTTGGCGAGGTGATCACTGTCATTTTCGCCCGTGACCAGGATGTCGTCCAAATAACACTGGGTCCCTGGAATCCCTTGCAGGACTTGCTCCATCACCCTTTGCCAAATAGCCGGAGCCGATGCTACCCCGAACACCAGCCGGTTGTATTGATAAAGACATTTATGAGTGTTAATCGTAAGGTATTGTTTCGAGGCTTCTTCTACATCCATTTGCAAGTACGCCTGGGCTAGATCAATTTTGGTGAAGCATTTACCTCCAGATAGCGAGGCGAAAATATCCTCAATTCGTGGAAGCGGATATTGTACCGTGTGAAGCACTGGGTTCACTGTCACCTTAAAATGCCCACAGATGCGGACCTTCTTTGGTTCCCCAGGCGTATTACTCAACGACCTCTTCATTACAGGAATGATGGGTGTAGCCCACTCGCTCCAGTCTACTTTGGACAGTACTCCTGAACGTTCCAACCCTTCCAGCTCTGCTTCAACAGCTGGTCTGATCGCATAAGGCACTGGTCTGGCCTTAAGAAACTTTGGGCTTGCATTTTCCTCTATTTTAATCATTGCTGTTATGCCTTTTAGTGTTCCGAGTCCCTCCTGGAACACTTCTTTTGCGTCAGTTAGCATTTTTGACAGTCGTCCAGGTGTGACGTCGTCATCCTTTTTGGCCTCAACCTTCAGTGCCTGTATGGAATGCCAATCTAATTGTATCTTCCGGGTCCATTCACGTCCTAGCAGTGGTGGTCCTCCATCTGGCAATACATATATATCCATTTTAGGTATTTCCTGGCCTTTATATATCACTTTCACCCTTATTTTTCCTTTGGGGTAGACTTTTTGCCCCGTGTACGTCTTCAAGACAATCTCTGTAGCTTTCAAGGGTATATGTGAAAATAGCCGCTTGTAGTCCCTTTGGTTTATGACTGTTAGGGCTGATCCTGTGTCCAATTCCATTTTCACTTGGACTCCGTCTATCTTGAGTGTAACCCAGATAGTCTGGTGATCCTCCATTTCGGTTACCTTATGTAGTTTCAGACAACCCAGCTCCTTGCTTCCGGAGTCTGTGTCACTTTTCTGTTCGTCTGAACTACTGTCCATCACCTGGTGTACCTTTTTGTACTTCTCCTGTGGAGATTTCTTACTGTTGGTTTTCTTCCCAGACCTGCAGACTCTTGCTATGTGTCCTGCTTTTCCACACTGTCTGCACACTTGGTCCTTGAACCAACAATCCTTCTGGTCATGTGTTGTTCTGCCACAGGGATAGCACTTCCCTGTTCCATAGGACATTTCATTGGTGCCATATTCTTGCGGTCTCCGTTGTGTCTCTGCAGCGCCCCTTGCGGCTGCTTCGTGTGATACTGCCATACTGAAAGCCTTGTCCAGCATTAGATCCTTTTCTGATAGAAGCCGTTTCTGGGTTCCTTCACTTTGCAGCCCACACACAAACTTGTCCCTTAACGTATCTGCTAGTCCTGCTCCAAACTGGCAGTGTTTCGATAGCTTGTGCAGTTCCGTTCGGTATTCAGCATTGCTTTCGTCTTTGTGTTGGTTCCTTTTATGGAACTTAAATCATTCTGCTATCAGCAGCGGTGTGGGGTTTAAGTGGTCCTGTTGGATTTCTACTATGCTTTCGAAATTCTTGTTCACCGGCTTCTCTGGGGTTATTAGGTTTCGCAGTAACCCATAAGTTTTTGCACCCATGGAATTTAACAAAACCAGTGCTTTCCTAGCATCTGGCACTTCATTCGCCCTGCAGTACACCTCAATACGTTCCACATATGTCGCCCAATCTTCGACTTCATTGTCGAACGTAGAGATACTGCCACTCTTCGGCATCCCTGGGTGTGGTTTAACTGTCAAAAATGGCATCTCCCGCACTTCCCCTTCTTCTCCGCTGGCACAAAATGGCGTCTCCCGCGCTTTCCTTCCTTCCCGCGCTCGCCCTTCTTCTCCACTGCGGCTTCTAAAAATGGCATCTCCCGCACTCTTTCTTCTTCTCCGCGGCTCAATGGCACCTCCTGCACTCTCCCTTCTTCTCCCCGCGGACACTGTTCAGCCCTTGAGCCCTGGCTGTGCTCTGCGGGTTCTTTTTTTTTGTTTGTGCGCCTTTCCCATTTCCGCCGCTCGGTCCTGAACCCGGCTGTTGCTTTACCCTCTCTCTCTCCGTTTTGTTTTTCCTCGACGCCACTCGGTTTTCAACCCCCGGCTGCGCCCTGTGCGCTTCACCCTCTGTCTTACCCCGTCGACGCTGCTCGGCTTTCTCTCCGCCGTCGGTCGGCTCCCGCCGCCGCTGTCCGGGAAGGGTCTGCGCTGTACCTGTCGTCAGTCTATTGCTGATCGTCGTGGCTGGGGAACCAAGCCCGGCTCTCCACAGCCTCCCCTGCGATGTTTACTCTCTGCCGGATGACTGGGCGGTTGCTCGTGGTCGACGCCCGTGTTTCTGGCCTCGACTTTCTTCCACCGCCCTCCCAGAGCAAATCCTCGAAGGGAAATGCAGAGTTGCAGGTAGATTCGAATCGACACTCGTCGCCACTGTTAGATCCGTGATTCTGAGAGTGTGATGTTTTTCAATAACCACACGGATGCTGTAACTTAACAATCAACAGGTGTTTACTGGAGGAGGGTAGTCTCAAGACTGGGGGTACAGAGGCATGCGCAAGGCTTATATACAGGTGTGGTCACTGCCGGTACTACAGTATACAGGAGCTGTAAAAGTAGTTCTCTCTTAAAGGTACATACACTACACTTACCTAACATGGCCTCCACTGCATATCCACCAGGTTTTATCAAGCAAATGATCCGCAGCAGGCACATCACTCAGTAGGCAGATAAAATGCCATCATCGTACCCCGACTTACATTGATTCATGAGGCTCCTGCCTGGATCAGGCGACTGCCTCAACCGCCTACAAAAACATCAGCGTTAAAATGGCATGTGTTGGAAACAAGCAGTAAGTTCGATTTTAATACCCATTGCGCCCAGTTTCTGCCGAGCGGAGAAGTTAAAATTCCCCCTATAGAGGAAGTTCCCATCAGTAATTAAAGTGAAAATTTCTGGCCGTAATTGGCGATCTGCGTGTAAATTGTGCCCAAAATTGTGCCAGTTTTGAGAAGTTTTTTTTCCTCGGGGTGATTAGTTGCACCACGTTTTTCTGTGCACTCAATGTGGTCGCACATGCAAAGTACCAAACGGCGCGGCAGCTATGGTCTGCACTGCCACGCTTTCCTTGGCTCCATGCGGCGAAGGTCAGGGGATCGGATGGGGCGGGGAAGAGGGGATCAAAAAGGGGGGAGAGGAGAGGGGATTGAAGGGGGGAGAGGAGAGGGGATCGAAGAGGGGAGAGGAGAGGGGATCGAAGAGGGGAGAGAGGAGAAGGGATCGAAGGGGGGAGAGTGGAGAGGGGATTGAATTGGGGAGAGGAGATGGGATTGACAGGGGAGAGGAGAGGGGATTGACGGGGGAAATGTAGGGGGTTTCTCTTGCTCGTTCTGGTCTCCTACCAGGCTTCGTGCAATAATTACCCTTGAGTGGTTCGACCCACTCTCCCCTACGGTTCTAGACCTTGGACTTAGGTGCAGGGAACTGTAGTGCAGAGAAAGACTCAATAGACCAGGTTGAATAGCACGAAATGGATGCTTTTATTATTAAACAGTTTGCAGCATTATAAAATACATGTCATAAACACAAATTAAAGCAACTACAAGCCTGCACATATCTATAAACTTAATTCCATGGAAATGGGAAACACACGGCACATCGAAAAAGGGGGAACACATTACGATTACCCTTACTCCCTCCCCTATACCTAGACTAAGTTTCGACCTGAGGAACTCGGAATCATGCTCACCACTTTCAGATTCGCAAAATAGGGGGTTCGCAGCCTTTTGGCACAGCTTTCCGTCGTCACGTGGATTTGGAAACTTCTGGCGCAGCTTGTTTTTCTCTCTCTCTCTCTCTCAGGCAAGGAGGCAGTGGACACAGCCTTGATGAGCGCTCGTCATGTCTGAAATCAGTTGAAACCTGCTGAATAACTGGATGCACATGGGAGAGTCTGTTTATTTCTCTTTCCCGCCTGGCTTGGGTTTTTCCAGAGGGTGTCTTCTCCTTCGGCCTGGGTCGTCGATGATCTCCCGACAAAAGTACTCGGGCCACCCTCCTTCGTCTTCCCGTCGTGATTGAGCCTTGCCTGGCCGAGCTGGCTTCCCAGCCAAAGTCTTCTCGTCGTCACCGAAGTTACAAATCGTACCGAAGAAGTGAATCGTCCTACGAATGAAGCGTAGCCGTTGAGGTGAAGCGTGGTCTCCAGTGTGTGTGTCCCCTACGAGAATCGCAATACGCCCTGATGGACTTTTCAAATCCATAGTTATACCCTTTTGGGACAGTCTTATCTCCCGCCAGATCATAGTCCAGTCTTTGTAATGATTTTGGCGGGCAGAAATCTCTGCAGGGGCGCTTTGTCTTGTAACGGGAGCCGGTGATAGCTTAACTGGCCTTCCTGACCGATAATGTCTTTTACTTTGTCACCGTAACTCGGTTCGCATATTGATCGGTCTGGAGATTGCCCTTGATGGCTGTTAAACGGTTTTTCCTTTGTACAGTAAATGGGTTTAAGTGTTCATTCAATTGTCCGCCCATATCTTGATGGGCCCCATCCTGTTACCTGAAACTGTCTTGTACTTAGAATCCAATTGAATATGTATGCCCATTTCCCTGAGTTTCGGTTTCCCGATACTGGCTTTCGCGGGCTTACTGTTCTCAATCCACAAGCCTGTCTGGCTTGCAGTAACAGAAATCAAATGGTCCAAGAAACTGATCACGAGGTCCGGTGGCCATTTTGTATGCCCCTTTTTATCAAAGGGTTTTCTGTATAAGCTTCTTTTGGTCAATAAGGCTGTATTATTAATCCTGTTTTCTTGCGTGATTATTTAATGAAAATTTTCGAATCTTACAGAAAGGAGAGGAGAGGGGATTGACAGGGGAGAGGAGAGGAGAGGGGATTGACAGGGGAGAGGAGAGGAGAGGGGATTGACAGGGGAGAGGAGAGGAGAGGGGATTGACAGGGGAAAGGAGTGGAGAGGGGATTGACAGGGGAGAGGAGAGGAGAGGGAATTGACGGGGGAGAGGAGAGGAGAGGGGATTGACAGGGGAGAGGAGAGGAGAGGGGATTGATGGGGGAGAGGAGAGGAGAGGGGATTGACGGGGGAGAGGAGAGGAGAGGGGATTGACAGGGGAGAGGAGAGGAGAGGGGATTGACAGGGGAGAGGAGAGGAGAGGGGATTGACAGGGGAGAGGAGAGGAGAGGGGATTGACAGGGGAGAGGAGAGGAGAGGGGATTGACAGGGGAGAGGAGAGGAGAGGGGATTGACAGGGGAGAGGAGAGGAGAGGGGATTGACGGGGGAGAGGAGAGGAGAGGGGATTGATGGGGAGAGGAGAGGAGAGGGGATTGATGGGGGAGAGGAGAGGAGAGGGGATTGATGGGGGAGAGGAGAGGAGAGGGGATTGACAGGGGAGAGGAGAGGAGAGGGGATTGACAGGGGAGAGGAGAGGAGAGGGGATTGATGGGGGAGAGGAGAGGAGAGGGGATTGACAGGGGAGAGGAGAGGAGAGGGAATTGACGGGGGAGAGGAGAGGAGAGGGGATTGACAGGGGAGAGGAGAGGGAGTTGACGGGGGAGAGGAGAGGAGAGGAGATTGACGGGGGAGAGGAGAGGAGAGGGGATTGATGGGGGAGAGGAGAGGAGAGGGGATTGACAGGGGAGAGGAGAGGAGAGGGGATTGACAGGGGAGAGGAGAGGAGAGGGGATTGATGGGGGAGAGGAGAGGAGAGGGGATTGATGGGGGAGAGGAGAGGAGAGGGGATTGATGGGGGAGAGGAGAGGAGAGGGGATTGATGGGGGAGAGGAGAGGAGAGTGGATTGACAGGGGAGAGGAGAGGAGAGGGGATTGATGGGGGAGAGGAGAGGAGAGGGGATTGATGGGGGAGAGGAGAGGAGAGGGGATTGACGGGGGAAACATAGAAGATAGGAGCAGGAGTCGGCCATTCGGCCCCTCGAGCCGGCTCCGCCATTCAATGAGATCATGGCTGATCATCCAAATTCAGTACCCTGTCCCTGCCTTCTCCCCATATCCCTTGATCCCTTTAGCCTCAAGAAATATATCCAACTCTTTCTTGAATATATTTAATGAACTGGCCTCCACCGCCCTCTGTGGTAGAGAATTCCAAAGGTTCACCACTCTCTGGGTGAAGAAATTCCTCCTCATTTCAGTCCTAAATGGCTTACCCCTTTTCCTTAGACTATGACCCCTGGTTCTGGACTCCCCGGCCATCAGAAACATCCTTCCTGCATCTAGTCTGTCCAGGCCTGACAGAATTTTATAGGCTTCGATGAGATCCCCTCTCAATCTTCTAAACTCCAGTGAGTATAAGCCCAATCGACACAATCTCTCCTCATACGTCATTCCTGCCATCCCAGGTATCAGCCTGGTGAATCTTCGCTGCACTCCCTCCATGGCAAGAACGTCCTTCCTCAGGTAAGGCAACCAAAACTGCACACAATACTCAAGGTGCGGTCTCACCAAGGCCCTGTACAACTGCAGCAAGAATCCTTGTTCCTGTACTCGAATCCTCTTGCTACGAAGGCCAACATACCATTTGCCTTCTTAACCGCCTGCTGCACCTGCATACTTACCTTCAGCGACTGGTGCAGAATAACACCCAGGTCTCGTTGCACTTCCCCTTCTCCCAATCTATTGCCATTCAAATAATAATCTGCCTTCCTGTTTTTGCCACCAAAGTGGATAACCTCACATTTATCCCCATTATAGTGCATTTGCCATGTTTCTGCCCAAACACACAACCTGTCCAAATCGTACTGGAGTTTCACGACATCCTCCTCACAGCTTACCCTCCCACCCAGCTTTGTGTTGTCTGTAAATTTGGAGATATTACATCCAATTCCCTCATCCAGATCATTAATATATATTGTGAACAGCTGGGGTCCTAGGACTGATCCTTGCGGTACCCCACTAGTCACTGCCTGCCACTCGGAAAACGACCCGTTTATTCCAACTCTTTGCTTTCTGTCTGCCAACCAGTTCTCTATCCAAGTCAATACCTTGCCCCCAATCCCATGTGCCTTAATTTTGCATGCTAATCTCTTATGTGGGACCTTATCGAAAGCCTTCTGAAAGTCCAAATACACCACATCCACTGGTTCTCCCTTATCTATTTTACTAGTTACATCCTCAAAAAATTCCAGTAGATCAGTCAAGCATGATTTACCTTTTGTAAATCCATGTTGACTTTGTCCGATCCTGTCACTGCTTTCCAAGTGCTCTGCTATTACATCTTCTATAATAGACTCTGGCATTTACCCCACTACCGATGTCAGGCTTACCGGTCTATAATTCCCCGCTTTTTCTCTACCACCTTTTTTGAATAGTGGGGTAACATTAGCTACCCTCCAATCCAGGAGAGGAGAGGGGATTGACAGGGGAGAGGAGAGGAGATTGACGGGGGAGAGGAGAGGAGAGGGGATTGACAGGGGAGAGGAGAGGAGAGGGGATTGACGGGGGAGAGGAGAGGAGAGGGGATTGACGAGGGAGAGGAGAGGAGAGGGGATTGACAGGGGAGAGGAGAGGAGAGGGGATTGACAGGGGAGAGGAGAGGAGAGGGGATTGACAGGGGAGAGGAGAGGAGAGGGGATTGACAGGGGAGAGGAGAGGAGAGGGGATTGATGAGGGAGAGGAGAGGAGAGGGGATTGACAGGGGAGAGGAGAGGAGAGGGGATTGACAGGGGAGAGGAGAGGAGAGGGGATTGACAGGGGAGAGGAGAGGAGAGGGGATTGACAGGGGAGAGGAGAGGAGAGGGGATTGACGGGGGAGAGGAGAGGAGAGGGGATTGATGGGGGAGAGGAGAGGAGAGGGGATTGACAGGGGAGAGGAGAGGAGAGGGGATTGACAGGGGAGAGGAGAGGAGAGGGGATTGACAGGGGAGAGGAGAGGAGAGGGGATTGACGAGGGAGAGGAGAGGAGAGGGGATTGACAGGGGAGAGGAGAGGAGAGGGGATTGACAGGGGAGAGGAGAGGAGAGGGGATTGACAGGGGAAAGGAGAGGAGAGGGGATTGACAGGGGAGAGGAGATTGACAGGGGAGAGGAGAGGAGAGGAGATTGACAGGGGAGAGGAGAGGAGAGGGGATTGATGGGGAGTGGAGAGGAGAGGAGATTGACAGGGGAGAGGAGAGGAGAGGGGATTGACAGGGGAGAGGAGAGGAGAGGGGATTGATGGGGAGAGGAGAGGAGAGGAGATTGACAGGGGAGAGGAGAGGAGAGGGGATTGACAGGGGAGAGGAGAGGAGAGGGGATTGACAGGGGAGAGGAGAGGAGAGGGGATTGACAGGGGAGAGGAGAGGAGAGGGGATCGAGGTGGGGAGAATAGAGGAAAGGCGATTGAAGTGGGAGAGAGGAGAGGAAAGGAGATTGAAGTGGGAGAGAGGAGAGCCAGTCCAAGTAGGAGCGGGGAGAAGGTCAAGAACTCGGGGCGGGGGTGGGGGAAGAAGGTCAGGAGCTCTGGAGGAAGGTCATGAACTCGGGGAGATAACATCAGGAACTTGTTGTGGGGGAGCACGGTGCGAACAGTGGGGAGGCGGGGGGAACGGACATGATTCAAGTCTAAAGCTGGTGGGGTTGCGGGGAGGATGAGAGCAAGAACGTGATCCAGATGGGAAGATAGATCACATTCTCCTGCCCTCTGTTAGACTTGGATCATGTTTTTCCATCCCCACCCACTTTACTCCTGCAGCACTTTCTCTCTCTCCTTCCCCCCGCCCCCTCCACCCCCCAGACCACAGCAGTTCAAGAAGGCAGCTCACGACCATCCTCTCAAGGGCAACCAGAAATAGGCAATAAATAAATGTATTTTTAAAAATGAGAGTGTATTCTGTGCGATGTTCCCTGTAAGTGGCCGCGCATCACTCCAGGGAACCCGCGCAGCTGCCTTGTCGGCTTTTCAGTACAAAAACCGGAGTAATTATTTGCAAGTTTGAGTCATTCTGTGCATGCGCACCGTATGGGGGAACGGAGCTGAAAGACCATTGTGCCCCCCACTGGAGCCGCGCATGCATCTGTCATTCCAACCGCGCATGCGCCTACATTTCCTGTAAGCCCAGCACAAACCCCGGAGTCTATTCAAAGGCTGTATGCCGAGCTCACGGGGGGAGAAGGTCAGGAACTCGGGGTGGGGGGGCAGAAGGCCAGGAACCCGGGGAGTGGGGAGAAGGTCAGGAACTTCTCGGGGTGGGGAGAGAAGGTCAGAAAATTGGGGGGTTGTGGGAAAAGGTCATGAACTTGTTAGGGGAGAGAACGTCAGGAACTTGTTTGGGGGTGGGGGTGGGGGTGGGCGTGGAGAAGATCGTAAGCCAGGAAGGTGAGCCCTGTCTGTTTTCTGAAAGCAATAGTGTTAGCGCTGTGAGACTGGCTGTCACAATGAACGGATCAAATTACACATTGCAAAGATCTTGAGTACTCAGGCAGGCAGGATCAAATTGTACATTCCAGACAAACTGCTGGGTATGTCTTGTCCTCAAAAGGAACCAATCAGAAATCTGGTTTTGTCATCCAAGGGGACTAATCAGAACTTTGGGGGGAAAAATTCAGTTGCTTTGCGCCTCCCGTTAGCACCCTAAGAGGGCGGTAACGGGGCGCAAAGCAACTTGCGCCGGGGCGTGGCACCACCAACACCTCCCGTGAAATTCAGCGGGAGGTTAGCGGCGGCGGTAACCATTAGCGCCGTGCAGCGCTGTGCCGCCGGCGATGATGTCATCGCCGTGCGCAGCACCCCGCTCGCGATCTTCGGTAATGCCCCCTGACTTACCGCTGGACGCTATGTCCGACGGGGTCAGGGGGGTCTACCTGCAGCTTGGGTAACGCTATTTACAGGCAAGGTGCCGGGCAGCCATTTTTGTTGCTGGCCGCCTGCCAGTGCCTGCCTCTGCTGCCGTCCTGTAGGGTTCTCAAAATTCCCACATTCCCCAAAAGTTATGGATAAAGGGACCCTGTATGGACAAGTTATTAAAAAGGGTACCCAAAATGGCTTCTGAAACCTCGTGACCAAAACATACAGGATTTTAAAAGCAAGGCCCTGCAAGAGGCAGGCCCTTTCAAAACCTGAAACGAAACCTAACATGCATGGATCTGCGAAAGACTTTGTAAAGCCAGACAGCTAGGTAAACACAGAATATGCATTCTTCATCTTGGAACAGATCAAGTCAGGATGGACCTAATCTTGAGGCCATTAACTTTCTGCATACATCATCGGGAACAGCTCACAGTAGCTACCAAGCCAGGAAAAAGACGATTAAATTTCATAAATAACAAACAGCCAGGATATTGAAGCCATTAAACCAGGAGGCAACCGCCCCAAAAGCCATTAAAGTGGATGACCGTCATCACTTTGGACGAGCCCGCCAAAAGTTAGACAAAGGACTGGCCTGATTTGGCGCGCAGATAAGGGATGAAGAACCGAGTATAATTGTAGGTCCACCGGTAGCCAAGGCCGCTTGGTCTCTCTGCTCTCTCTTCCCTCTCACCTCGTCGTGGGCTCTCTCCTCCCTCCCCGCGCTGCTCAACACCAAGGACGCCCATTACTACACCGGGGGCCAAACGCGGGAGGAGAACGGGACCCGAATCGAAAGCACACAGGACACACGGGGCCACGAACGGGCAGACAAGATGAGATGAACGGTAAAACCGATAAAAGCAGAGAAGGGCAGGCGAGACGAGACGAACGGTAAAACCAATAAAAGCAGAGAAGGGCAGCGAAAAAGAAGCATTGGGGACGAGCAGGTACACACCCCGGCCTAGTTATAAGCTGGCGTTTGAAGCATGGGTAGGAAGATCAAATGACAATATAAATCACCAACCTAGCCCCAACCGCAACAAAGCCGTCGGCGACCAAACCGCCACCAGAAGAAAAAAACCCATCTCTGCAAAGTACCCAACAAAGACTTTAACGGAGGAAAAGTAGGGTACTTCGCACAAATGACTCCATCGCCGCACCCTGTGACCACGTGACAACAACGGACCCCAAAGGACAACAAGAGCGAACCCCAAAAACCACAACCTGTTTAATCAACAGGTTTCGAATTGGTGAGCATAAATCCCTGACCCCTCGTAGCTTAATCTAGTTAGGTATTGGGGGTGGGACAAGGGTAGGGGGATTTTAAGGTGTTTGTTCCCTCGATGTGCCGTGTGTTCCCCATTCCCAAATAAGTGTATTTTTTATATGCCTGCAATTATCCTAGTAGTTCTCAGTGTTGTGAATTTATTGTGCCTTTAATAAAAATTACGGTTCTCTTGCAGCAAACCAGTTGTTTACTCTATTTTCTGTATCACCGCCTGTAGCTAAGTCCGGTGTCTAGAACCCAGGGGTGTGGGAGCAATTCGAACTGCTCAGGGACAGTCAGGAGTAGAACTGACTGGGCACACGCCACCCCCTACAGAAATGGCGACCGCGGCAGGACATCGGCAACAGGGGTGCGATACAGTAGACAATGGTTCGGAAGAGCAAACCATGATGGAGGAAAGGATTTCTGATTATGTGTTCAGCAAGGTGAATATCACGAAGAAGTGGATCACCAATCTGTTAAATGCTGGGCGTCCGGTAGATGCAGCAGCTAAGTGGACAGAAGGTAAGGAGTACAAGAAATCCCGAGAGAAGGCAGTCTGGCTGATGTGCTTCAAAAAGCAGGTCCAGCTTTTGGACAGGCTCGTTGCAGCACAGGCAGCCGAGATAAGGGAGTCAGCCCTGGAGATCCAGGACAAGGCTCTAGCAGGGGAAAAGTTACTGGTAGCAGTGCAGGCCCTGAATCAGGAAAGGGTGCAATTAATGGGTGAACATAAGGCCAGGTTGGAATACCTACAGTGCCAGGTCACCGAAGCCAAGGGTAATGAGCGGGAAACGAACGCCCACCTAGCGAGACAAGTAAGAGAGCAGGAGGAGAAAGTAAAAGAAGTAAAGGCAGCCTATAAGTTGGCAAGCGAACAGGGGTTTGAAGACACAGATCATGGCCCCTGTAAGGAACAGATAGAGAATCTGAGCCTGGCCCTAAGGAAGGCAAAGGTGGTGCCTCATAAGCCCGAAGGCAGCCCAGGTGGATTTTACAGGGAACGAGAGGAAGACGGTCCAGACACCACTGGTAGTGCCAAGGGATGACCCGGTTGAGGAACAGGAGGTCCTACGACCACCACTCGTAGCGCCAGGTTTCAGCGAGGTCTGGCAGCGTGGGGGGTGGAGCTAGGGGTAGAAGCTGAGGTGGGAAAAACCCCACGAGAGAGACCGGGACCGGGGCCAATGTGCCTGGCCCGGCAGCGAAGGTTTGGCCCACCCGCTGAGGACAGAGAAGAGGGACCCCTCCAAAACCAGCTCGTAGTTCCCTACGGCACCCAACAGCTTAGGGCTATGGTAAGCCATATACCGAAGCTCACAGAAAATGGGGACCCCTCGGTCCACTTCAGGGAAGTGGAACAGGCAGCCAGCATCAACGAGTGTGATGATGCTGAACAGGCCAAAATGCTGCTATTCTCCCTGGAGAGTAAGCTCCTCCAGTCCCTCTCTGACCAGTGTAAGAAGGGACGGTGCGAGTATGGGGAGCTCAAGGAGGAAGTTCTTGAGGCCATGGGGATGAATGAGGGAAGTCCTTTCTCCCGTGTGGAGAAGACAGTGCAGCTCGCAGAGGAAACCCCGCAAGCTTTCGCGGACAGATTATGGCCGGTATATAGGAGTGCCTGTACAGGGGCACCTAACCAGGCGTTCCTGAACCGGGATCACCTGGCCCACTGGCTCCGTTGCCTGGTGGCAAACAGTTTGCCACAGGTCTGGGCCAAGGCGGAAGTCTGGTTTGACCCTAGGAATCCCCTGACCACCAAACTTAGGGTGATCGGACAGTTGACCCTAGCCTATAAGAACGGTAGGTGAACCAATGCACACCCACCTAAGGGGAAGGTGCATGAGGTAAAACCCAGACAGGGTAGGAAGGGGTGGCATCAGGAAGGGAATAACCCTTCTAGCACAAAGCTTAACTGCTACGGTTGTGGGAAGGATGGACACTGGAGGAAGGAGTGCAAAAACCCTTGGAAAGATAACAAGGGAAAGGATTCCACAGCCCCAGCCCAAAAGATAGAGGCAGGGACCCCTCCCGCCGCGGTCGAGTCATTTTTGGACACCATGAGGTCCTTATTGGCTGGCCAGGGGAGAGTAGCCGCCGCTACTGGTGCTCTGACCCCATCTGCCCCATCCAACCCACAGCCCTGACTAGAGCCAGCGCAGCCTGTCGACCTGTGTCCCCTTGAAAACAATGAGGGGAGCAGGCCCTGTGTTAAGATGCGGATGAAGATGCTGCAGGGGAGATATTCGGTGGACACTGGAGCTTCCAGCACGGTGGTCCATTCGGAAGACCCGACCAATCCACCCAGGTCTAACAAGGTCCCATTTAGCCTGATGGGAGTCACAGGGAATGAGCAGGCTGGGGAAATGGCCAAACCTTTGGCCGTAGTTTTAGGACCCCTCCCTACCACATGGGAGGATAACCAAAGGACTAACGAGGTGACCAAGCAGGGGGCCAGGGAAGGAGAGTTCTGGGATCCCTGTATAGCAGGCCCGGTAGCCGCAGTCCGGGACAAGGGAGGCACACGGGGGTAGCTTTGGCCCCAGACCTAAAGCAGGTCCAAGCCCAAGATCCCATCCTTAAGGCCGTCCCGGTGAGGACAAAGAATGGGGAGTCCATAGAAGGCCCGTTCAGGGCAGCGGACGAGACTTTAAAACAGGCTGCTAGTTATATTAATCAATGTAAACTGTTTAAGCCTGAGAGGAGAGAACAGCCAGTTGGGATAAGGTCTGAGGATAGAAATCCTCAGCCTGCAGCAGGAGCCAGTTCACAGACAGGCGCTGTGGCTTGCTTAAGGGGAGGGGCCATCCCGCCCACCACTTGGGACACCCCCCCACTCTTCTGGGATTCAAATGAGGAGGGACCCGAGGGCGAAGACCCCGCCCCTGACCCAGGTTTAAAGGAGAAGGGACCTGAGGGCGAAGACCTGACCCAGATTTCGGACCTGAGGGCGAGGACCCTCAGCCTGCAGCACCAGGCTGCGAAGAGTTACCTGCCCCTAGCCCAGGTTCAGGAGAGGTAAAGCCTGAGGATGAAGATCCCCAGTCAGCGGTAGTGGTAAGCCCGCAGACCGCAAAGGATGGGGCAGTGGCTCGGGTTAAAGACCCACCAGCCAGAAGAACCCCACCCGCCAAAGTCCCTAGAAGGTCCCCACGGACCAAGCCAAGGAAACCGTGGTCACCAGCTCCCCATTTAAAAAGGGCAGCCTCTCGAGTGAGGGATCAGTCTGAGGGCAGAGGTCCCCAGCCAGCAGCCACAGGCTGTGAGGGACCGAAAGTACAGGACAGAGCAGCCACACCGAAGGGAGCGGTGTGCCGCAGCCTGAACATGAATTAGGCTGGCCACCCGGAGACGGGCGGCGGATGTATATAGTTTAGGTAATTTAAGTTTGGTATTATTAAGTTTGGGTGTTTGGTTTAAGTTTAAACAAGGTGATGGGTAGTTTTAAATAAGTAGTAATTTGTTAAGAGTGTTTATATTGAGTCGAGGTCGCAAGACTCGACTATGCTTCACCCAAGCCAGAGAATCTCCTCGGGACCTGGCTATATGTTCTTGTATCTCTTTGCAGGAGAGGATTTCAGGGTGAAGAGGGGCGTACTCCTACTCGCCCTGATAGGAATGAGCATTGGAAAGCGAGGTGACGTGGAGGAATCCCACATCTATGTGTGCTCAGGAGAAAGAGCACTGATAGTTAGCGATGGAAGTGGCGAATGGGATGTGGAGGAGCTCGCCGTCTACTTCCACGAGGGAAGGTGGCCAGGGTGGTTGGGGTCCAGTTCGACTCAGTACTCCAGCCAGACTGGGTTCATGTACGGGGACGCCTCCTTCCTGTGCCCCAGGGTACAGGTCGTTGCCACAAGGGTCAGCGTCACCGTAGGGAAAAGTGTATGTTTAACATGCAAGGGACAGATTCCTTTGGATAGGTGGTGGTGGCTCAGAAAACTGAGCAAGGATATGGGAAACGCCGCAGTCAGGTGGGAATGGTTGGGGAACAATACCCATCGGACGATTACAGGGACTCACGGGGGATTGAGTGTGTGCTGGGACAAGTGGTGGGAACCGGATCAGGGGATTTATGTCTGTATGTGGGGGTCAGAGAAGGTCTGTCCCACAGGCATATCCATCATTTTCTACCGGCAATGGCAAGATGCCGGGGAGGGGGTGAAGTGGGATTCCAGCCTGAAGGCGTGCGTGGTCCCATACTCCCCAATGCCACTGAACTTGTGACCCGCCCTCGAAAGCCCCTGCCCACGACCCAGGCAGCAAGGACACACAGAGCGGAGTGCCCCGCCACCACCAAGGGACCAGGGAATGGGCTGGTACTAGTGCCTATGGATCAGATGCTATACCAGGGGGTACACTACATGGTAGCCTCCGTGATTTTGAACCTCACCGAGGTACACTTACCTGAGTGGTGCTCCAAAGAGACAGAACAGCTATACCAGGCCCTGTTAAAAGAGATGTTTAGGAAATTCTACGAGTTCAATTTTGCCAATGTAGACAAAGCAGAACTGTACACCACACACCATGAGTATTTTGGTAATACAGGGAGACAAAGAAGGGGAGCATGGAATGATGTTTTTACTGCATTTAACACAGGGTCCTCTGTCATCAACAGCTTGGATGACATAGAATTGCAGACACAGATAAATGGTTTAAAAACTCAATTGAGGAAAATCTTAATGGATGAGAATAATGTAGTAGGCTCAGAGTTACACGAGGACCAGGCAATGACGGTCCATTTACAAGAGATCATTGCTGAGCTGGAGAAGCACGCAAAGACTGTAAATGCCCTTATAAGAGAGGACAGAAATGCTTCAGACCAGGCTGCACAGAACGAGGTGTGCATACTGTATGGGGCATGGTTGCTAGGCGAGGGCTGCAGTAACCTGGAGGATTTAAAACAGGGTTTAGTCCCCTCCTGGATCAGCAACAAGCACCTCGCAGCCTTCCATCCATTTGAGAATGCATTAAGCCCGTGCTAACTCCGGCTAGCTTCTGAGGCCTACCCAGTCCCAGTAGATTGTGGACGTTCAAACCATACTATCATGGGTATAGTAGTAAGGATGCCGGTCATGGGTGGGACAGCCCGACCCGCACCGGTATACAGGGTAGAGAACATTGGAGTCATTCAAGGGGGTGCACACATTCGTTTCACAGCGGTCCCACCTTATGTCATAAAGTGGGAGCAGGCTATGACAGATACTGACCTCTCGGGGTGCCGGAGCCGGGGAGCACACATAATACTGTGTCCCCAGCACTTGAACGCCTATTCAAAACCACAGTGCGGGTTTAGAGCTGCTGGCGCAAAACCTATAAACTGTACCATGGAGGTAATGGCACAAGACTATTTTCCCCCACAGATATATAGCATATATAGGAGGTGGGACATATTGTGTCACCACAGGTGCGCCCCACTACCAACATGGACAGCATAGCTGGTGTCCGGTAAGTGACAGCAGTTTTTGCTTTAAACCCGAGGCAGAAGTTCAAGTGGCCCAGGAACGAATTGTCCCCATTCCTGAACCCTCCACTGTTCACCTCACTGTAAAAGAGAATTTCACCAACCTACAAAAGTATGTGGCACATTTCGGCTATGAAATTCCCCCTCTCCCAGAATATCTTACCAAAATACTCGAAGCAGTAATAGTCTCACAGAAACATTTCTACACTCTGGAGCAGAAGACAGTAGAGATATGGGCCAAGATATTGGATATTGTGGTTCCACCCTGGTGGGACATTTTTGAAAACATAGAGGTCCCTCCATGGATTAGACTGGCTTCCCACATCCTCGTGGTTTGCCAGCTGGGAATAGTATTGTACCTAGTGTTCTCTCAGTGCAAGGGAAAAGGTCAAACACTAGAATTCCGAAACCAAAGGACCTGGAAGGAGCATTATGGTAAGGTGGAGGGAGTTACACCTGTTTGAATTTTTTGTGTGTTTCTGAATAAAGACTGTTTTTTCTTTTGCTTTTGTTATTTTTAATAAAGACTTTTTTTCGATTTGTCATTTTTAATAAAGATGTATGAGTACCAAGTGGTGCAGGGTTGTTAGACCCCCTCCATGCTTGGATGTGTGCAAATGCCTGTATTCTGTCTATGTATGCTTATGTACACTACATTTTTACAGAATGGGAAATGCATGTGTCGTGGGATCATAGATAGGTAATTACAGGGGAAGATTGACTATGGAGGGTCGGGAATTTGGCTCACCTTGTCAGGATGATACTTAAAGCGAGTTTAGTATCAACGGGGGAGTGTAGGGTTCTCAAAATTCCCACATTCCCCAAAAGTTATGGATAAAGGAACCCTGTATGGACAAGTTATTAAAAAGGGTACCCAAAATGGCTCCTGAAACCTCGTGACCAAAACGTACAGGATTTTAAAAGCAAAGCCCTGCAAGAGGCAGGCCCTTTCAAAACCTGAAACAAAACCTAACATGCATGGATCTGTAAAAGACTTTGTAAAGCCAGACAGCTAGGTAAACACAAAATATGCATTCTTCATCTTGGAACAGATCAAGTCAGGATGGACCTAATCTTGAGGCCTTTAACTTTCTGCATATATAATCGGTAACAGCTCACAGTAGCTACCAAGCCAGGAAAAAGACGATTAAATTTCATAAATAACAAACAGCCAGGATATTGAAGCCATTAAACCAGGAGACAACCGCCCCAAAAGCCGTTAAAGTGGATGCCCGTAATCACTTTGGACGAGCCCGCCAAAAGTTAGACAAAGGACTGACCTGATTTGGTGCGTAGATAAGGGATGAAGAACCGGGTATAATTGTAGGCCCACCGGTAGCCAAGGCCGCTTGGTCTCTCCGCTCTCTCTTGCCTCTTGCCTTGTCGCGGGCTCTCTTCTCCCTCCCTACTCTGCTCGACACAAAGGACGCCCATTACTACAATGGGGGCCAAACGCGGGAGGAGAACGGGACCCGAATCGAAAGCACACAGGACACACGGGGCCATGAACGGGCAGACGAAACGAGACAAACGGTAAAACCGATAAAAGCTGAGAAGGGCAGGCGAGACGAGACGAACGGTAAAACCAATAAAAGCAGAGAAGGGCAGTGAAAAAGAAGCATTGGGGACGAGCAGGTACACACCCCGGCCTAGTTATCAGCTGGTGTTTGAAGCATGGGTAGGAAGATCAAATGACAATATAAATCGCCAACCGAGCCCCAACCGCAACAAAGCCGTTGGCGACCAAACCGCCACCAGAAGAAAAAAAAACATCTCTGCAAAGTACCCAACAAAGACTTTAATGGAGGAAAAGTAGGGTACTTCGCACAAACGACTCCATCGCCGCGCCCTGTGACCACGTGACGACAACGGACCCCAAAGGACAACAAGAGCGAACCCCAAAAACCGCAACCTGTTTAATCAACAGGTTTCGAATTGGTAAGCATAAATCCCTGACCCCTCGTAGCTTAATCTAGTTAGGTATTGGGGGTGGGACATGGGTAGGGGGATTTTAATGTGTTTGTTCCCTCGATGTGCCATGTGTTCCCCATTCCCAAATAAGTGTATTTTTTATATGACTGTAATTATCCTAGTAATTCTCAGTGTTGTGACTTTATTGTGCCTTTAATAAAAATTACGGTTTTCTTGTAGCAAACCAGTTGTCTACTCTATTTTCTGTATCACCGCCTGTACCTAAGTCCGGTGTCTAGAACCCAGGGGTGTGGGAGCGATTCGAACTGCTCAGGGACAGTCAGGAGTAGAGCTGACTGGGCACACGCCACCCCCTACAGTCCCCAGCCTTCTGACCCGCCCCCCGTGGAGTGCCGGCTGCACTCCATGAGCCCGGCACTTCTCTTGAGTCCCGGGCTCTTTTGCTGGCCCTCCGATCCCCGGTGGCCCAGCTGGGCCCCGGGTCGCGCTGCGCAAGGCCCCTCCCCTTTAAGAAGGGGAGGAAGGCCAGCAATACCGCAGCACGATGTGCCACAATATTCCTTCATAGCACCCCAAGAGGGAGGCGGGGAGCTTCCTGTAGCGTCCCACTTCCCTTTTAGGCCACTACTGCTCAATTTTGGCCGCAGGGCACTAATTTTTCCGGGGCGCTAAAAGTAGCGCTTTTTCCATTTTCAATTTTCCCCCCTTGGTGTTGTAAATACACGCTGCCTTTTTTCCTCAAGTTTCCGCTCAAACTCATTTACATATCACCAAATGTAAAATCTGCGGAATCGGGTAGCGTTTTAAAACGTCATTTTTAAAATTTAATTTGCTTTAAAAATATTCCTTGAAATATTTAAGAGTGATAACTTAGTGCCATTTGGTTAATACATCTGAAAATGGGTTATCACAAAAATAAGCATTTTTAATCGCAATGTCAATCTACGACCTGAGAGTAACTTGATTTTAAATGACTGAAAATCATTTTTTTTAAATATACAGAACCATTTGTTAGTTATATGGGGGTACAGTAGTCAGTATCTTAGTAAAAAATGTCATTCAAAATCTTTTAAAATGTGCCGAATAGTGTCCTTGGGCCTAAAAGTAGCAGATAATTTTTCAAGCCTCCTCGAAGGCCTGCAACGAGAGCAGTTAACGGGAACTCACCATGGTGACCAATTCAATATGGGTGCATGGCCAGTTTTGTGGGCGGGGCCGGCATCCAGCGCAATCTTTTTTAAACTAATGCAAAAGATTGCAGGAGCTAGACTTGCACTGAACTTAATTTAAGATTAAAATTCTGCAATCTTTTGCACGGGTTACGCCGATTTGGGTGAATTGCACCGAAAAAAACAGCGCAACCGAGCAGAAATTTTACCCCAATGTACTGATGTGTGGTTGGGAAGGCTGTTTTGAGAGATGGATCTAAAAATAGCATGGTGAAGAACAGTTATTTTGTTTAGTAAAGACCAAGTCAACTGACTGCAGCAAAACCATTTATTAAATGCAGTAAAGTATTCCCGAATTGCATCAGAGCACCAGGACTTGACTGGCATCTGAGCTTTAAACAATAATCAAGGAAAATTTAACGGGCACTTGGAAAGGTTTAAGCTAATTAAGGAGAGCCAACACGGATTTGTAAAAGGCAGATCATATTTGACTAATCTAATTGAATGCTTTGATGAAGTAACAGGGAGGATTGATGAAGGGAATGCAATGGATGTCGTCTACATGGATTTTCGGAAGGCGTTTGACAAAGTACCACATAGAAGGCTGGTTAACAAAACTGAGGCTCATGGAATAGGTGGGTCAGTGACAGCTTGGATAAGGAATTGGCTTAAGGACAGAAAACAGCAAGTTGTGGTAAATGGCTGTTTTTCAGACTGGAGGATGGTAGACAGTGGGGCCACTGCTTTTTTTGATGTATATAAATGACCTGGATATTGGAATACAGAGTAGAATTTCTAAATTTGCCGATGACACCAAACTTGGGGTTGTGGCAAACAGTGATAATGATATCAATCGACTGCAACAGGACATAGAAAGGCTAGCAGAATGGGCAGACAAGTGGCAGATGGAATTTAATACAGAGAAGTGTGACATGATGCATTTTGGCAGAAGGAACAGTGAGAGGTAATATACACTTAATGGCAGTTTTAAAGAGTGTGCAGGGACAGAGGGACCTGGGAGTTATTGTGCATAGGTCCCTGAAGGTGGCGGGACATATTAAGAGAGTGGTTAACAAAACTTATGGGATCTTGGGTTTCATAAATAGAGGTATTGAGTACAAAAGTAGAGAAGTTATGCTGAACCTTTATAAAGCGCTGGTGAGGCCACAACTGGAGTATTGCGTCCAGTTCTGGTCGCCACACTTTAGGAGTGATGTGAAGGCACTTGAGAGGGTGCAGAGGAGATTTACCAGAATGGTTCCAGGGATGCGGGATCTTAGCTACAAGGACAGGTAGGAGAAGCTGAATTTGTTTTCATTAGAGCAAAGGAGGTTGCAGGGTGATTTGATAGAGGTGTGCAAGATTATGACAGGTTTGGATAGGCTAGACGGGAAAAGGCTGTTCCCACTAGTTGATGGTACAAGGACTAGGGGACACAGATTTAAGGTTTTGGGCAAGAGATACTGGGGGAATGTGAGGAAAATCTTTTTTATGTAGCGAGTGGTGCGGACCTGGAACTCGCTGCCGATGAAAGTGGTGGAAGCGGAGACACTGAATGTTTTCAAGGGGAGACTGGATAGGCACTTGAGGGAAATAAACTTGCAGGGCTATGGGGATAGAGCGGGGGAATGGGATTGACTGGATTGCTCTACAGAGAGCCGGCACAGACTTGATGGGCCGAATGGCCTCCTTCTGTGCCGTTATGACTCTATGGGCTCGATTTTCATTGAGCCATGGAGTCAGGCTTGGAGGCGTGTGGGGGGTTAAAATCACAGAAACTGGCGGGTGGGACCCCCCCCGCCGGCCTGGTTCCCGACTCCGAGCAATTTTAACTCAAGCGTGTCTGATGGTCCCGACTCCGTCCCTCATCCAACAGGCGGGACTGGTCTTTAAGGCCCTTAATTACCACTAAATGGCCTTTATAGAAACATAGAAACATAGAAGATAGGAGCAGGAGTAGGCCATTCGGCCCTTCGAGCCTGCTCCGCCATTCAATGAGATCATGGCTGATCATCCAAATTCAGTACCATGTCCCTGCTTTCTCCCCACACCCCTTGATCCCTTTAGCCTTAAGAAATATATCCAATATATTCCACAGGTTCACCACTCTCTGGGTGAAGAAATTCCTCCTCATTTCAGTCCTAAATGGCTTACCCCTTATCCTTGGACTCCCCGGCCATCAGAAACATCCTTCCGGCATCTAGTCTGTCCAGGCCTGACAGAATTTTATAGGTTTCGATGAGATCCCCTCTCAATCTTCTAAACTCCAGTGAGTATAAGCCCAATCGACACAATCTCTCCTCATATGTCATTCCTGCCATCCCAGGTATCAGCCTGGTGAATCTTCGCTGCACTCCTTCCATGGCAAGAACGTCCTTCCTCAGGTAAGGCGACCAAAACTGCATACAATACTCAAGGTGTGGTCTCACCAAGGCCCTGTACAACTGCAGCAAGACATCCTTGTTCTTGTATTCAAACCCTCTTGCTACGAAGGCCAACGCACCATTTGCCTTCTTAACCGCCTGCTGCACCTGCATGCTTACCTTCAGCGACTGGTGCACAAGAACACCCAGGTCTCTTTGCACTTCCCCTTCTCCCAATCTATTGCCATTCAAATAATAATCTGCCTTCCTGTTTTTGCCACCAAAGTGGATAACCTCACATTTATCCACATTATAGTGCATTTGCCATGTTTCTGCCCAATCACCCAACCTGTCAAAATCGTACTGGAGTTTCACGACATCCTCCTCACAGCATATCCTCCCACCCAGCTTTGTGTCATCTGCAAATTTGGAGATATTACATCCAATTCCCTCGTCCAGATCATTAATATATATTGTGAACAGCTGGGGTCCTAGGACCGATCCTTGCGGTACCCCACTAGTCACTGCCTGCCACTCGGAAAACGACCCGTTTATTGCAACTCTTTGCTTTCTGTCCGCCAACCAGTTCTCTATCCAAGTCAATACCTTGCCCCCAATCCCATGTGCCTTAATTTTGCACACTAATCTCTTATGCGGGACCTTATCAAAAGCCTTCTGAAAGTCCAAATACACCACATCCACTGGTTCTCCCTTATCTATTTTACCAGTTACATCCTCAAAAATTCCAGTAGATTAGTCAAGCATGATTTATCTTTTCTAAATCCATGTTGACTTTGTCCGATCCAGTCACTGCTTTCCAAGTGCTCTGCTATTACATCTTTTATAATGGACTCTAGCATTTTCCCCACTACCGATGTCAAGCTTACCGGTCTATAATTCCCCGCCTTTTCTCTACCACCTTTTTTGAATAGTGGGGTAACATTAGCTACTCGCCAATCCATGGGTACCGTTCCAGAGTCTATCGAGTTCTGGAAGATGACCAGCAATGCATCTACTATTTCTAGGGCCACTTCCTTAAGTATCCTGGGATGTAGATTATCAGGCCCTGGGGATTTATCGGCCTTCAGTCCCATCAATTTTCCTAACACCATTTCCCTACAAATACTGATTTCTTTCAGTTCCACCCTTTCATCAGACCCTATGTTCCCCGACATCTCTGGGAGGTTATTTGTGTCCTCCTTTGTGAAGACAGAACCAAAATATGTATTTAGTTGGTCTGCCATTTCTTTGTTCCCCATTATAAATTCCCCCGATTCTGACTGCAAGGGACCTACGCTTGACTTCACCAATCTTTTTCTCTTCACATATCTATAAAAGCTTTTACAGTCAGTTTTTATGTTCCCTGAAAGCTTACTCTCATATTCTATTTCCCCTTTCTTAATTAATCCCTTTGTCCTCCTTTGTTGAATCCTAAACTGCTCCCAATCCTCAGGATTATTGCTTTTTCTGGCCAATTTATATGCCCTCTCCTTGGACCTTATGCTATCCCTAATTTCCCTTGTTAGCCACAGTTGGGTCACCTTTTTTGTTTTATTTTTATGCCAAACTGGGATGAACAAATTCTGTAGTTCATCCATTCGGTCTTTGAATGTTTGCCATTGCCTATCCACTGTCAACCCTTTGAGTGCCATTCCCCAATCAATCCTACCCAACTCGCTCCTCAGACCATCGTAGTTTCTTTATTTAAATTGAGGACCCTTGTCTCTGAGTCAACTACTTCATTCTCCATCTTAATGAAGAATTCGATCATATTCTGATCGCTCCGACCCAAGGGGCCTCGTACAACAAGATTGCTAATTAATCCTTTCTCGTTACATAATACCCAGTCTAAGATGGCCTGATCTCTGGTTGGTTCCTCGACATATTGGTCCAGGAAACCATCCCGTAAACACTCCAGGAATTCCTCCTCCACAGTATTGTTACTAATTTGGTTGGCCCAATCTATATGTAGATTAAAGTCACCCATGATGACTGCTGTGCCCTTATTGCACGCTTCTTTAATTTCCCTTTTAATGCCATCCCCAACCTCCGCCTTACTGTTTGGAGGTCTATATACCACTCCCACTAATGTTTTTTTCCCCTTAGTATTTCTCAATTCTACCCATACAGATTCCACATCATCAGAGCTAATATCCTTCATTACAATTGTATTAATCTCTTCTTTAACCAGTAATGCTACCCCACCTCCCTTTCCTTGTTGCCTATATTTCCTGAATATCGAATACCCCTGGATGTTGAGTTCCCAGTCTTGGCCATCCTTGAGCCACGTTTCCGTAATCCCAACCAAATCATATTCGTTTACCTCTATTTGCGCAGCCAATTCATCCACCTTATTACAAATGCTCCTCGCATTAAGACACAAAGCCTTCAGGCTTGTTTTTTTAACGCTCTTAGACCTATTAGAATTATTATTTACTGTGGCCACGTTTGATTTAAACCGCTAATTTCTCTGACTGCCACTTTTGTTTTTCTCCTTCCTATCTTTTGCTTTTATCCCTGTTTTCCTTTCCTCTCTCTCCCTGCTCAGGTTCCCAACCCCCTGCCATTTTAGTTTAAACCCCCCCGAACAGCACTAGCAAACACTCCCCCTAGGACATCGGTCCCGGCCCTGCCCAGGTGCAAACCGTCCCGTTTGTACTGGTCCCACCTCTCCCAGAACCGGTTCCAATGTCCAAGGAATTTGAATCCCTCCTCCTTGCACCATTCCTCTAGCCACATATTCATTTGAAATATCCTCCTATTTCTACTCTGACTAGCACGTGGCACTGGTAGCAATCCTGAGATTACTACCTTTGAGGTCCTATTTTTTAATTTACCTCCTAACTCCCTATATTCTGCTTTTAGGACCTCATCCCGTTTTTTACCTATATCGTTGGTGCCTATGTGCACCACGACAACTGGCTGTTCGCCCTCCCCCTCCAAAATGTTCTGCAGCCGCTCCGAGACGTCCTTGACCCTTGCACCAGGGAGGCAACACACCATCCTGGAGTCTCGATTGCTGCCGCAAAAACGCCTATCTATTCCCCTTACAATTGAGTCCCCTATCACTATAGCTCTTCCACTCTTTTTCCTCCCAGCCTGTGCAGCAGAGCCACCCATGGTGCCAGGAAGATGGCTGCTGCTGCCCTCCCCTGATGAGTCATCCCCCCCAACAGTATTCAAAGTGGTATATCTGTTGGAGAGGGGGATGGCCGCAGGGGATTCCTGCACTACCTGCCTGCGCCTCTTACTCTGCCTGCTGGTCACCCATTCCCTTCCTGCCTGTACACCCTTTACCTGCGGTGTGACCAACTCACTAAATGTGATAATCACGACGTCCTCAGCATCGCGAATGCTCCAAAATGAATCCATCCGCAGCTCCAGTGCCGCAATGCGGTCTGTCAGTAGCTGCAGCTGGACACACTTCCCGCACACATGATCGTCAGGGATGCAGGAAGCATCCCTGATTTCCCACATAGAGCAGGAGGAGCACACTACGGGGCTGGGCTGTCCTGCCATGACTTACCCTTTAACTAATTAATTAAAATTAAATGAATCCCACCAATTTCACTACAGTTAAATGATATATTTAAGGGCCCTGGTTTACAAATTGTCCCCGCTACACCAATGAGGCATTAAAAACTATAAACCACAGACTTAAAGTTTTAAAACAAGAGAAATACTCCAACCAATCACCTACCTGTTTTGTGGTGACGTCACACCTCGAATACTTTTTACCTCTCTCCTTCCCTGAGATTGGAGATTGGTACGCCTACCTGAGCCTCTGGCCTTTTGTAGTCGCTCTGCCGCTCTGCTCCACCTGCCGCCGCTGCCGGTGCTGCACTGAGGCCTACCTGAGCCTTTGGGGCCTTTTGTAGTCGCTCTGCCGCTCTGCTCCGCCTGCCACCGCTGCCGATGCTGCACTGAGGCCTACCTGAGCCTCTGGGGCCTTTTGTAGTCGCTCTGCCACTCTGCTCCGCCTGCCGCCGCTGCCGATGCCGCACTGAGGCCTACCTGAGCCTCTGGGGCCTTTTGTAGTCGCTCTGCCACTCTGCTCCGCCTGCCGCCGCTGCCGATGCCGCACTGAGGCCTACCTGAGCCTCTGGGGCCTTTTGTAGTCGCTCTGCCACTCTGCTCCGCCTGCCGCCGCTGCCAATGCCGCACTGAGGCCTACCTGAGCCTCTGGGGCCTTTTGTAGTCGCTCTGCCGCTCTGCTCCGCCTGCCGCCGCTGCCGATGCCGCACTGAGGCCTACCTGAGCCTCTGGGGCCTTTTGTAGTCGCTCTGCCACTCTGCTCCGCCTGCTGCTGCTGCCGATGCCGCACTGAGGCCTACCTGAGCCTCTGGGGCTTTTTGTAGTCGCTCTGCCGCTCTGCTCTGCCTGCCGCCGCTGCCGATGCCACACTGAGGCCTACCTGAGCCTCTGGGGCCTTTTGTAGTCGCTCTGCTCTGCCTGCCGCCACTGCCGATGCCGCACTGAGGCCTACCTGAGCCTCTGGGGCCTTTTGTAGTCACTCTGCCACTCTGCTCTGCCTGCCACCGCTGCCAATGCCGCGCTGAGGCCTACCTGAGCCTCTGCGGCCTTTTGTAGTCGCTCTGCCGCTCTGCTCCGCCTGCCGCCACTGCCGATGCCGCACTGAGGCCTACCTGAGCCTCTGGGGCCTTTTGTAGTCACTCTGCCACTCTGCTCTGCCTGCCGCCACTGCCGATGCCGCGCTGAGGCCTACCTGAGCCTCTGCGGCCTTTTGTAGTCGCTCTGCCGCTCTGCTCCGCCTGCCGCCACTGCCGATGCTGCACTGAGGCCTACCTGAGCCTCTGGGGCCTTTTGTAGTCGCTCTGCCGCTCTGCTCCGCCTGCCGCCGCTGCCGATGCCGCACTGATGCTATTTTAACTGGCCCTTGCAACTTTAATCCTTTTCCCACGTAAAACACACCTGGTGGGAATCACGAGTGTGAAACCTGGTGGGAGCATTATTGGATTGCTGACTATCAACTGCAGGTCAACCATTAAAGAGGAGATTTGATCAGCCATCATTTGCAGGTGGCAGAACTTAGTGGTCTCAGGTCTGGGGCAACTTTTACAAGGCTTAACCACACCTGTGGAAGGTTGGAGCCTCACACCCATCTCCAGTGTGGCCTCCTGGGAAACCACTCTCGCCACCTTCACTCAACGCTTCCTCAATGGAGGCATATACCAGAAATATGGGAGCCATTTATTTCCTTCCCATCTGGGCATTAGAGGAGGTCGAGCACCAGCCGCGGCAGCAGCAGAACCAGAAACAACAGCAACACCAGTAACAGCAACAGCAACAGCAGCAGGAGCGCCAGGCTGCTGCTCACCCGCCAGAAGGGGCCAGCGCCTGGAAGCCCTTCGGCGCAGGAGATACCCCCCAAATAGGGTCTACAGATGCAGGGTCACCTATCTCAACATGTCTGAGCAGCAGTGCCAAAGGCGGCTCTGACTTTCGTGAGAGGTAGTGACTGACATCTGCGCAATGCTACAGCAAGACCTGCTGCCCAGAGGACCAGGTGGACAAGCATTACCAGTGGCCGTCAAAGTCACCACCGCACTCAACTTTTTTGCCTCAGGCTCATTCCAGGGATCAGCAGCAGACATCAGTGGCATCTCCCTGGCAGCCGCACACACTTGCATCACGCAGGTAACCGATGCCCTCTTTGCCCTCGCGCACAATCATATCCATTTCACCAAGGATCAAGCAAGTGTCACGGCGCGAGCGGTTGGATTAGCTCATCTGGCAGGCTTTTCAAGGGTGCCGGGCGTCGTTGACTGCACACATGTGGCCCTTAGGGCACCCCATCGCAATCCAGGTATTTTTGTCAACTGCAAGGGCTTCCACTCCCTCAACGTTCAGCTGGTGTGTGACCACAAGAGGGAGATTTTGCATGTTTGTACCATGTACCCTGGCAGTTGCCATGTCTTCTTCATACAGCTATTCAGTCTGCCAGACCAACTTAACAGATGGCTACTTGGAGACAAGGGCTATCCCCTGAGGACGTGGCTAATGATGCCGTTGAGGAGACCAGCCAACGAAGCTGTGGAGCACTACAACTCCAGCCACATTTCCACCAGATCCATTATCAAACAAACCATCGGTTTGCCGAAGATGCGTTTCAGATGCCTGGATAGATCAGGTGGAGCCCTGCAGTACTCAGCAGCCAGGGTCTCCAGAATTGTCGTGGTTTGCTGTGCACTTCACAACAAGGAGGAGATGGAGGAGGAGGAGGAGATGGAGGAGGAGGAGGAGATGGAGATGGAGGAGGAGGAGGAGGAGATGGAGGAGGAGCAGGAGATGGAGGAGGAGGAGGAGGAGGAGATGGAGGAGGAGGAGATGATGGAGGAGGAGGAGGAGGAGGAGATGGGGAGGAGGAGATGGAGGAGTTGGAGATGGAGGAGGAGGAGGAGGAGGAGATGGAGGAGGTGGAGATGGAGGAGGAGGAGGAGGAGGAGATGGAGGAGGTGGAGATGGAGGAGGAGGAGGAGGAGGAGATGGAGGAGGAGGTGGGGGAGATGGAGGAGGGGGAGGAGATGGAGGAGGTGGAGATGGAGGAGGAGGAGGAGGAGGAGATGGAGGAGGAGGAGATGATGGAGGAGGAGGAGGAGGAGGAGATGGGGGAGGAGGAGATGGAGGAGTTGGAGATGGAGGAGGAGGAGGAGGAGGAGATGGAGGAGGTGGAGATGGAGGAGGAGGAGGAGGAGGAGATGGAGGAGGAGGAGGTGGGGGAGATGGAGGAGGGGGAGGAGATGGAGGAGGTGGAGATGGAGGAGGAGGAGGAGGAGGAGATGGAGGAGGAGGAGGTGGGGGAGATGGAGGAGGGGAGGAGATGGAGGAGGGGGAGGAGGAGGAGGAGGAGGAGGAGGAGATGGAGGAGGAGGAGGAGGAGATGGAGGAAGAGGAGGCGATGGAGGAGGTGGAGATGGAGGAGTAGGAGGAGGAGGGGATGGAGGAGGAGGAGGAGGGGATGGAGGAGGAGGAAGAGGAGGAAGAGGAGGAGGAGGGGGTGGAGGAGGAGGAGGCGAGGAGGAGGAGGAGGAGGAGGAGGAGATGGAGGAGGAGGAGGAGGGGATGGAGGAGGAGGAGGAGGAGGAGGAGGAGATGGAGGAGGAGGAGGAGATGGAGGAGGAGGAGGAGATGGAGGAAGAGGAGGAGGAGGAGATGGAGGAGGAGGAGGAGGAGGAAGAGGAGATAGAGGAGGAGGAGGAGATGGAGGAGATGAAGGAGGAGGAGGAGGAGGAGATGGAGGAGGAGGAGATGGAGGAGGAGGAGGAGATGGAGGAGGAGGAGATGGAGGTGGAGGAGCAGTAGGAGGAGGAAGAGGAGATGGAGAAGGAGGAGGAGGAGGGGATGGAGGAGGAGGAGGAGGAGGAGGAGGAGATGGAGGAAGAGGAGGAGGAGGAGATGGAGGAGGAGGAAGAGGAGATAGAGGAGGAGGAGGAGATGGAGGAGATGAAGGAGGAGGAGGTGATGGAGGAGGAGGAGATGGAGGAGGAGGAGGAGGAGATGGAGGAGGAGGAGGAGATGGAGGTGGAGGAGCAGCAGGAGGAGGAAGAGGAGATGGAGAAGGAGGAGGAGGAGGAGGAGGAGATGGAGGAGGAGGAGGAGATGGAGGAAGAGGAGGAGGAGGAGATGGAGGAGGAGGAGGAGGAGGAAGAGGAGATAGAGGAGGAGGAGGAGATGGAGGAGATGAAGGAGGAGGAGGAGATGGAGGAGGAGGAGATGGAGGAGGAGATGGAGGAGGAGGAGGAGATGGAGGTGGAGGAGCAGATGGAGGAGGAAGAGGAGATGGAGAAGGAGGAGGAGGAGGGGATGGAGGAGGAGGAGGAGGTGATGGAGGAAGAGGAGGAGGAGGGGATGGAGGAGGAGGAAGAGATGGAGGAGGAGATGGAGGAGATGGAGGAGATGATGGAGGAGGAGGAGGAGGAGATGAGGAGGAGGAGGAGGAGATGGAGGAGGAGGAGGAGGAGGGGATGGAGGAGGAGGAAGAGGAGAAGGAGGGGATGGAGGAGGAGGAGGAGGGGATGGAGGAGGAGGAGGAGGAGGAGATGGAGTAGGAGGGTGGAGGAGATGGAGGAGGAGATGGATGAAGAGATGGAGGAGATGATGATGATGGAGATGGAGGAGATGATGATGATGGAGATGATACTGCAGATGCAGCATTACGCGGGAACAGTGCTGCCCAGGATGCAAGGAATGCATTCATCCTGGCCAGATTTGCTTAGCCTAGTCAATCAAACACTTTTGCCTCACAGCTTCTTACCTCAGCATCGACAATGGCCAAGACCCGACTGATTCCTAGCTATTTGACCAGCATACTGACAATTGCAAGTAATCCTAAACCCTCAATGTGAAAGTCCCATTCGCAAAATGACACACGCCACAACTACAGCAGTAGCCATCAGATTTTTTATTAACATTACATACAGCTGGGAACAGATAGCAGAAATGCCAGCAAGGACAAATATCAAGAAACATAACAAAACATTCCTCAGAAAGATAAGAGGGAGGCCTCGTCAGCCATGCAGAAAGGGACGTCAACAGTCTGCTGCTCCTGCGGCTGTGCAGGGGTTGAGACGTCTATCTCACTTGGGTGTGGACACCGATGTGGCTCTGACCGAGGGCTCTGCAGTGGCATGGAAGTGTGAGCGCTTGGAGAGGAACCCCCACTTCCTTGAGGTCTGCCACCAACCTCCCTCTCATGGGTCAGGTCCCCCTCCACGCCTGCAAGTGGCTGGAGAGCACCTTGCTGCACATCAGGGGGGGCCATGGGGACCCGTATCTGCAATGGCAGTCCTACTCAGAAGGACTTCCATGAAGGTCTGGTTTCTCTGTTCAATAGATGCCCACCACTCCTCAAGAGATGTCATTCTATTCTGAACAATGACCATGTTTCCCATACCCTGGCAACTAAGCTCCTCCATGGCCGTAGCTCTCCTCTCCTCTACGGTAGCCATCCTCTCCTGTACGGTAGCCAGCCTTACCACGGAGGTAGCAATCGTTTCCACGGAGGTAGCCATCCTTTCCGTGTTGATGCGTTCATGCGCCAATGACTCCACAAAGGCTCTGCTCATGTTCACTATGGACTCCTCCATTCACTCCACACTCGCAGCAACCCTAGAGACAAAACCTGCCAGAGACTCCTGCATCTGTGCCTGGAGTTTCATCACCTCTGATCTTATGGATGGACCCAGAGGCAGAGGGTCGACATGCTGCTGAGCCGAGCTGGCAGAGTCCTGCTCCCTCCGACTAGGACTCGCCACTGCTGTCCCTGTCTCCACAATCTGCTGCTGCTCACTTGTGAGCTGTGATACACCAGGTGACAACACTACTCTATGTCCCGAAGGTCCCACCGAGGTGTGAGTGTCTGCGCTGGTGCTGGGTGCGCTGAATTCTGCTGATGCTGCGCCCTCAGAGGTTGCAGCTTCCTCTGAGGAGTCTGGCTGCTCAGCCTCTTCTTCCTGGCTAGGGGGGATGGATGCTTGTGATGGTCCTGTGGGGGAGTAAAGGAAGGAGTCAGAGATGTGATGCAAAGGCTACATGCACATAGCTTTTTGCAGATGCTCATAAGTCCATCTGTTACAGCTTCACAATCATTATCAGTGACTCATGCAATGTCAAAGAGAGAGATGGGAAACTTTTCTGTCACCAGCTTGCTGTGTTGCACCCGACTGTCCGTCCCCCACGCGCAAATCATCCTCAATGCCCATGATTTCCAGGACGGCCTCCTCCCAGGGGGTCAGGTGGGCTATTGAGGCTGTCCCTCCTCCTGTCCTGGCTCGCTCTCTTTTGTGGTGAGCTCTCTTTTCCTGCAATGAGGGAGACAAGTGGAGATTGAGTGAGAATGAAGGAGTGGGTGTAGAGATTGCATAGCTTGGATACTTATAAGGAGACAAAGATGGAGTGAGGTTGCAAGACCAAGGGCCCTCCCTGTGTGTTGTCAGTTGTGTTCAAAGCATCAGAGTGATAGGGAGTGTGAGGGCTGCATAGTCGAATAGTTATGTGAATGTGAGCATAGAGACAGAGGGAATGGGTAAGGGTGCATGGATGTCAGTGTCAAGTGGGATGTGGAGGAAGAGATTGCTAAAGCTGAGTGCTGGTGAGGAAAGGCAATGGGGATCAGATTGAGGGTGATGGGAAATTCATACTCACTTTTCCAGTGCGCTGAAGGTCATGAAATCTTTTCCTGCACTGTATTCAGGTTCTGCGGGTGACTCCCAAGGAATTGACCTCCTCAGCCACCTGCATCCACACTGCCTTGGTCTGAGTGGGAGGCCTCTTCCTCCCTGATGAAGGGAGCAGGACCTCCCTGTTGGCCCTAGCTCCATCGACTAATGCCTGCAGTGCCACCTCATCAAAGCGAGGAGCTGCTTTTGCCCTCCCACTTGTCATCTTTCCTGCAGGTCCCTCTGACACCAAATGGAGAAAGCTTGGAAGCCTGCAGAAGAAGCAAGGCTTGCTGTGAACCTTAAATGCAGCAGCAATGATTATGTCATCGGAGGGGACTTTCAGTCATGAAAAACCCCTTTGCAAAGGCTTCCCACACGTTGGCAATCAATTGGCCAATTGAGTTAAAATTGCATCAATCTCCCACATCCATTTAGATTCGTGTGGGAAACACGAAATTCGGATAACACGACAACAGCCCACACCTGAGTTAAAATTGAGTCCATATGACTCTATGATGTTGTGCTTGTTCACATTTAGCTACACGCAGATATCAATGTCCATATGTAGTAAATTATTGTTATGAGTGTGCAAATGTTCATCTTTGATGCTAAAAATGTGTTTTTTGTTTTTTTAATTCATTTATGCGATGTGGGCGTCGTTGGCAAGGCCAGCATTTATTGGCCATAATGTGCCCAGTGTGTGTATGAGTTTGTGTGGGTGAATACGATACCTTTATCTGTTGTGGAATTAATGCATTTCTGATGCAAATCTGCATTCTGTTACCATGAGGAATTTGGTTTGTGTTGCATGCCTGCAGCATGTTGCTGGCAAATTGGGAGTGACTGCTGCTCTGGGTGAGGGGGACGAGCAATGGTCTTGGAGACCAGATCAAATTTCAGATTTTATCTGGAATTACATAGAAGTTACAGCTCAGAAACAGGTCACTTGGCCCAACTGGTCTATGCTGGTGTTTCTGCTCTACACGAGCCTTCTCCCACCCTATCTCATCTAAGCCTATCAGCATATCCTTCTATTCCATTCTCCCTCATGTACTTACGTGTACTTAAACTCCTTGCCCTGTTAAGAGTTGATTGCAGACTCACAGAACCCGTGTATGTCAAGAGGCAAGATTGTCCACCCATCTTATTTGAAGTCTCCGTCAATGGCATGTTGGGTGGCATCATAAAGGACAGACTCAGAGGCCGCGATTTTGCCAACGCTCGGAGGGCAGGTTCAGAGGCGGGTCAGATGTTAAATTCAAAAACCTGCCTCCACGCCAGTTTCCAAAGTGTCGGGTCTGCAACTTCAGAACAGACCAAACACCAAGCACCAGAGGCACTTAAGGAGTTAATTTAACTGCTATTTTTCCAGCTTTTTTCTATTTTCACACATTTTCAACGTATTTCGGCAAACACGCCAGTTGAGTGTGTCGGGTCTTCCAACAAGCTGAATAGTTCACAGCTGCAACTGCAGCATAAAACCTAACCTCTCACATCAGTTCACTTTCAAATGCCAGAAGTTGCTGTTTTCAGGATTTGGATGACACATTTGATCTGTCTGGAGGCTATAAGTGTGTGATGTTAACTCTATATGCACTGTCACCTCCTTGGAGCAAGCTCTCTCACCACTGACAGATCGCTTCTGTCATCTCAACTTCTGCTGCCATGTATTCCAGCAACATCAGTGCCCTTGAAAAAATCTCACCTTGGTCCTCTGAATCCCTCCACGATTAGCCCCAACACCAACATCACCAGGCACACCAACATCACCAACAACAACACCAACCTTCTCCACAATCACCTGATGCTGCCCAGGACACAGGGCATCAGCACCCGACCACATTGCTGCCCGGGAGGCCAGCGATGGCATCACCATTGCCAGATTTACTTCACTTGACACTGTACATCCTGGCTACCACATGATGTGCCAGATTAACACCACCCCACGCCCACACCATAAAGCAGCCCTACAATGACCAAGCCATTCCTTTCACACTCATCATCATTATGGAGGATACCGTTATGTTTAACCATTCACTGCAACTCACAAGGACACTTCCAAATGTGCACACAGATCTGTACAATAAGGCAAAGTGTTGAAAATAAAGATTTCAATGTTTAATAATAATAATAATTCAACTTTATTGTCATTGCACAAGTACATGAACAACAAAATGTGATCTTGCAAGCTCCCATGACTGGGAGAAGCAAAGCCGCTGCGTCGGTGCGCGCCGCCATTCCATTTCCACCATTCCGACAATCTTCAGCCCAACGCCCGGGCCTGCTCACCAGCCACTCCTCCTTCTGTGACCTTCTCACCAACCGCCCCTCCTCGGGGCTCCTTCCGTGACCTTCTGCACCTGGTCTTCACCCCTCCAGGTACTAACCAGGCCTGGCTCTGCTTAGCTTCCAAGCACTATGCCAGTGACCCTGTCCCTAGTCCCAGAAAATTTACATGAACATTGCATAACACATCCATAATACCCTTGTGTGTTGTTAGTAGGTATGATTGGACTAGGATGAGGGTGAGTGTGAGGGGTGGCTAGTGAGATGGGGAAGTGATAATGTAGATATAGAAGGATGGGTGGAGGTGCGAGGTAAGTTGCTGTGAGTAAGGATGTGCAGGAGTAGGGTATGGAAGGCAGAGTGATGGGGATGTGATGAGTGGCACAGCAGGGTGAGTTTGAGTAACGTTTCGTGATCTACTGAGATCATTGGAAGGTTGGCGCCACTGCAGCCAGGGACTCCTGACGACATCCCTGCTTGTGTCCTCCTGTGTGATGTGTAACCAGGCTGCATTGATCTCCTGGGGAGGTCTCTTCCGCCCATGGGAAGGGAAGAGAACCTCCCTGTGTGCTGTGACTCCCTCCATAAGCATATGGAGGGAGTCATGGGAGAGCCTGGGTGCAGCCGTGCACCTTTGTGCAGTCATTGTCAGCGTTTGCAGCACCTCAATGCTGCAGAACACTGACAGCACAACTGTCAAAATCAATGTGGCCATGGTCCCTTTAAGGAAACCAGCTGATGACGCATCATCAAATGATGTCATCAGACCCGCTTCCTATTAATTGGCTGGGAACCCCACAGGGCAGGCTTAACAAGCCCAATCAAGGGAAAATCATTTTCAGAGAGCGGCCGCAGACGGGAGCGGGACCAGAACCCGTCAACCAGCTCTCCCACCGCCATCCCGCCTCCGCAGAGAAAATCCTGTCTGGTGGGGAAGTTTGTACCGCCACTAATCTTTTCCCCTTTAAAAATAGTCTAAATCCACCACTGAAAATAATGTCACTTTTATGTACTTTTCTATTTTCACAGAAAAACAAACCGATTTGCAGAATGATACTGAAACTCATAAAAATTCTGAAATCCAATATTAGAAAAAGGAATTGAACTTGTCCAGTTGCCTTGAAGCAATTACCTTGGCCACAGCTTTTATTCAAGTCTGTTTTTTAGTTGTACAGTACGTTGTATTTTGAATTGTAAGCTTTTTGGGAGCTGGGTGTCCTTGTACATGAGTCACTGAAAGTGAATGTGCAGGTGCAGCAAGCCATTAGGAAGGCAACTGGTATGCTGGCCTTCATTACAAGAGGATTTGAGTACAGGAGTAAAGAAGTCTTACTCCAATTATATAGGGCCTTGGTGAGACCACACCTGGAGTACTGTGTACAATTTTGGTCTCTTTACCTAAGGAAGGATATACTTGACATAGAGGGAGTGCGACGAAGGTTCACGAGATTGATTCCTGGGATGGCGGGACTGTCGTACGAGAAGAGATTGAGTAAACTGAATTCAGAAGAATGAGAGGGGATCTCATTGAAGCATACAAAATTATTACCGGGCTTGATAGGATGGATGCTGGGAGAATGTTTCCATTGGCTGGGGAGTCTAGAACCAGGGGCCACAGCCTCAGGATAAAGGGTAGGCCATTCAGGACTGAGATGAGAAGAAATTTCTTCACACAGAGGGTGCTGAATCTTTGGAATTCTCTACCCCAGAGGGATGTGGAGGCTCAGTCATTGGGTATATTCAAAGCAGAAGTCGATAGATTTCTGACTAGTAAAGGCATCAAGGGATATGGCAATAGGGCCGGTGAATGGAGTTGAGGCAGAAGATCAGCCATGATCTCATTGAATGGCGGAGCAGGCTCGAAGGGCGAATGGCCTACTCCTGCTCCTATTTCTTATGTGTCAACTTTTTTCAAGCTGTTCATCAGATTTTCAGTGTTGTGCAGTTTGTCATGTATTTGACTCTTGTTTACACCACTTCCAGGGCTTAAATGTCACTTTTATGTCTCACTGAAAACTAGACACAACACGCAAGGTGCTATCTTGCCAGAGCACTGTTTTACACAACGTCCTCCAACTTGAACTGTACTGTTTTGGTTTGGTTATATAGTTCAGCGCTCTTTTGTTTTGAGCTCTTTCTGCTCAGAAAGCAGGAAACTATAGGCCAGTTAGCCTAACATCTGTCTTTGGGAAAATGCTGGAATCCATTATTAGGAAGTAATAGCAGGACATTTAGAAAATCATAATACAATCAAGCAGAGTCAACATGGTTTTATGAATGGGAAATCGTGTTTGACAAATTTACTAGAGTTCTTTGAGGATGTAACGAGCAGGGTGGATAAAGGGGAACCAGTAGATATAGTGTATTTGGATTTCTAGAAGGCATTCGCTAAGGTGCCGCATAAAAGGTTACTGCACAAGATAAGAGCTCAAGGTGTTGGGGGTAATATATTAGATTGGATAGAGGATTGGCTAACTAACAGAAAACAGAGAGTCGGAATAAATGGGTCATTTTCAGGTTGGCAAACGGTAACTAGTGGGGTGCCACAGGAATCAGTGCTGGGGCCTCAACTATTTACTATCTATATTAATGACTTGGATGAAGGGACCGAGTGTACTGCTGCCAAATTTGCTGACGATACAAAGATAGGTGGGAAAGCAAGTTGTCAGAAGGACACAGAGTCTGCAAAAGGTTATAGATAGGTTAAGTGAGTGGGCAAACATTTGTCAGATGGAGAATAATGTGGGAAAATGTGAGGCTATCCACTTTGGTAGGAAGAATAAAAAAGCAAAATATTATTTAAATAGAGAGAGACAACAGAATGATAGCAAAATACTGCAGATGCTGGAAATCCGAAATAACAACAGAAAATGCTGGAAAAACTTTGCTCCACCCAAAATGTTGACTCTATTTTCTCTCCACAGATGTTGCCTGGCCTGCTGAGTTTTTCCAGCATTTTCTGTTGTTATTAGAGACAACAGAATGCTGCGGTACAGAGGGATCTGGGTGTCCTCGTACATGAAATACAAAAAGTTAGCATGCAGTTACAGCAAGTAATTAGGAAGGCAAATAGAATATTGGCCTTTATTGCAAGGGGGATGGAGTATAAAAGTAGGGAAGTCTTGCTACAACTGTACAGGGCGTTGGTGAGACCACACCCGGAGTACTGCGTACAGTTTTGGCCTCCTTATTTAAGGAAGGATATATTTGCATTGGAGGCAGTTCAGAAAATGTTCTCTAGGTTGATTCCTGAGTTGAAGGAGTTGTCTTATGAGGAAAGGTTGAGCAGGTTGGGCCTATACTCATTGGAGTTTAGAAGAATGAGAGGTGATCTTGTTGAAACATATAAGATTCTGAGGGGGCTGTAATGATATCAGCAAATAGTGATGGTATTTGCCTGTTTGATTATGATGCCTTACCAGCATATTTGCCTGATTGATTATTTATGCCTGACCAGCAGAGGGCATGTGAGAGACAAGCAGTTTAGTTTTAGTTTCGTTTTAGATGGATCTCTAAGATGGTGTCTCCTGTAATGTTGTTAACTGAGTTGAACATACTTTAGATAAAAAGTCATTCTCTTTCATGAATGTGTCATCATTGAACCCACATACAAATCAATACATGGTGTCAGAACTGATTGAAAGAGATGAAGAGGAAAAATCTGAAGTTAAATCAGCTCTCCACATATTAGCAAGCCAAAAGAGAACATCGTTACTTACCATTGGAGAATAGCTAACGAAGTGAAAAAATGGTAGGATTACACCCACCGGCGAAGCTTCAGTTGACAGGTAATGTGGCTGAAAATTGGAGGAGGTTCAAACAACGTTTGGAGTTGTATTTAGCGGCAATCGGAGCTGACGAGAAAAGTGATCAAATGAAAGCGTCAGTGTTCTTACATGTCGTGGGTGATGAAGCGCTGGAGGTGTATAATAACTTCACATTTGCTGCTGATGGAGACAAAATGAAACTAGATAAAATAATGGAACAGTTTGAGGCCTACTGCATACCTAAACGTAACGTGACGTTTGAGAGGCACAGATTTTTCACATGTGTACAGAAAACGGGAGAGACTATTGATCAGTATGTGACTGAACTGAGAAACCGAAGCAAAACATGTGAATTTGGGGGACTGACAGACTCGCTGATAAAAGACAGACTGGTGTGTGGTATTCCAGATAATGGTCTAAGGGAAAGACTGGTAAGAGAGCAAGATCTAGACCTGGGAAAAGCCATAGCACTGTGTAGGGCTACAGAGACTGTGAAGTCGCAGGCAAAGGAGCTGTTCAGTGACAGTAGCTGCAACGTGGATGCAGTGAGAAAGAACGGACACAAACCGTTTAACAAAAAGAGCGCCAATGTGAAAAAAGAGGCGTGGCCAGTGAACAAAAATGAAAGGGGCAATCGAAAGTCATGTAGTCGATGCGGTACACAGCATACACCAAAAAAGTGTCCAGCATATGGTAAAACATGCAATAGTTGCAACAAAAACAACCATTATGCCCGTTGCTGTAAGAACCAAGCGCAACAAAGCAAGGTCCATGCAGTAGATGAAAGCGAGATAGAGGAGTTCTATGTAGATGTTATGTCTGAAAACAAAAAAGAAAAAAGAGACTGGATGTTGACACTAAAAGTGAATGACATACACATTCCATTTAAATTGGATACTGGAGCACAAGTTAATGTGATATCAGAGACCGATTTAAAAAAAATTAGACCCAGACCAAAGATACATGGAATCAAAGTGAAAGTGACAGGATACTCAGGTACTGATATACCAGTGAAAGGAAGATGCATTGTCAAAGTGACACACAAGGACAGAGAGCACACGCTAGCATTAATCGTGGTGCCAAAGGATGTGCAAGCCATACTAGGTTTAAAAGCCTGTGAGAGACTGAACCTGGTAAAGAGAGTCCTCGTTGTGGAAAGTGAAGGAGAGACAGTCTATGATGAACTCATGAAAGAGTACAATGACCTATTTAAGGGTCTAGGCTGCCTTCCAGGAGAACACACAATCAGAGTAGATAAAAGTATGCCAACGGTCATACATCCATGCAGAAAAGTTCCGTTTGCTCTTCAAAAGCAACTGAAGGCAGAGATGGACAGGATGGAAAGCCTGAACGTGATTCGGAAGATAGATGAGCCAACTGAGTGGGTGAGTTCCCTCGTCGTTGTGGACAAAAAGAATGGAAAGCTCAGAATTTGCCTGGATCCAAGAGATCTAAACAGAGCAATAAAGAGAGAGCACTTCAAGCTTCCTACACGTGAGGAAATCATGTCACAGTTTGCAAATGCAAAGTATTTCAGCAAGTTAGATGTATCATCAGGATTTTGGCAGATGAAACTGGACGAGGCAAGTTCAAGACTGTGCACGTTCAACAGTCCATTTGGCAGATACAGATTCCTAAGGTTACCATTTGGCATTGCCTCAGCTCCTGAAGTGTATCACAAAACTATCCATATGATCTATGAGCACCTGGAGGGAGTTGATACATCAATGGATGACATCATAGTATGGGGAACCATGAGAACTGAGCATGACGATAGACTGAAAAATATGCTGGAAGCAACACGGAAAACAAACCTGAAGCTGAATAGAGAGAAATGCCAGCTCGGGGTGACAGAACTGACATTCGTGGGAGATATCCTTAGCAGTGAGGGCATCAGACCAGATCCCAGAAAGGTGTCCGCCATTGAGAATATGCCAAAGCCACAAAGCAAAAAGGACATGCAGAGGTTTAATGGAATGATCAACTACATGGGTAAATTCATATCCAACCTCTCAGAAAAGATGGCGCCACTGAGAAGACTAACTGAAAAGAAAATAGAATGGGAATGGAATCATGAGCATGAGAAGTCATGGAGCGATCTAAAGAAACTGCTCACAGAGGAACCAGTTCTGAGGTTTTATGACCCAGCGAGACCCATCAAGATATCATCAGATGCATCACAGAGTGGGCTCGGTGCCGTTCTTCTGCAAAAATATGACTGCTGGCAACCTATTGCATATGCATCGCGCTCAATGACAGACGCGGAGACGCGATATGCTCAAATAGAAAAGGAGCTGCTCAGCATCACATACGCCTGTGAAAGATTTCACCAGTTTGTGGCAGGACAAGCAATCGGTGTAGAGACTGACCATAAGCCCTTGATTGCATTGTTCCAAAAGCCACTAAATAGCTGTCCGCTTAGAATACAAAGAATGATGATCAGGCTGCAACGCTATACACTGAGAGCCCGCAAACACCAAAATGGATGAAAAAGTGAACGCCTACGTGGACATGATCACAAATGCACTGCCCATAGCAGATGCAAAAATGGAGCTCATAAAGACTGAGACAAACAAAGATGAAACAATGAGACAACTGAGGAAAAGCATCTTGGATGGATGGCGCAACATGAAGCAAGACTGCTCACCTGACATGGCAGAGTACTGGAACTGCAGGGCGGAACTATCAGTGGTCGAAGACATCATCTACAAAGGAAGTAAAATAGTTATCCCAAAGAGTCTGAGAAAAGAGATGCTAAAAAGGATCCATAGAGGACATCTGGGAATCAAAAAGTGTAAGAAAAGAGCACGAGAGGTGATGTACTGGCCACGAATCAACCAAGATGTGACAAATGAGGTGTCAAACTGCACAATATGCCTGAAATATCGAGCAAGCAATCCGGTAGAACCACTAAAGCCACACCCAGCGCCAGACAGACCTTACCAAAAGGTAGGCGCTGACCTATTCATATGTCAAGGGAAGGACTATCTTGTAGTCACAGACTATTACTCCCTGTATCCAGAGGTTTGTAGACTGTGCACCACCACTGCAGATGCTGTGATAACATGTATGAAAGCCATATTCTCCAGACATGGCATGGCAAGCGAGGTCTTCACAGACAACGGACCCCAGTTTTACAATGCAAGTTTCCGACACTTTGCCAAAGAGTGGGACTTTGTCCACACAACGTCAAGTCCTCACTTTCCACAGTCTAATGGACTAGTGGAAAAATTGGTCCAGACAGTGAAAAGACTGATGTACAAGGCGAAAGACAGTGGAACTGACTTCTACCAGAGCATGCTTGTATACCGCACAACGCCGCTCGAGTGTGGTATGTCACCAGCCCAACTCCTTATGGGACGTCTGCTAAGGTCAAACCTACCCATCCCGGAGAACCTCCTAAAAACAAAAGAGGGGGAGAAAGTGAGGAAGTTCAAAGAACAACAGAAAGAAAAGCAAAAGTACTACTATGATAGAGGAACACAAAACCTACCTGAACTCCACACTGGTGACCAAGTAAGGTTCAAAGGCAAAACAAACATATGGACTCAGAAGGGAACTGTCCTGAGTGAAGTTCAACCAAGATCATACACCATTCAGACAGATGAGGGTGCTGTTCTGAGAAGAAATCGTCGAGATCGTCTCATGGGACCAGCCACAGCAAGTCAAAAGACTGATACTTTTGAACAACCTGATCACACAGCAGGTCAAAAGACTGATACTGTTGAACAACCTGATCACACAGCTGAGAAATCATCATCTGAGGCAACAACTCAGATTCAAGGACAATCAATCAGAAAATCCTCAAGACACGTGAAGCCTCCTGAGAGACTCATTGAGCAAGTTTAAGGACTCTTGTTATAGAAGGAAGTAATGTTATCTTATTCTTTCTTCAAGTTCTAGTGTATTTACATATTTCATGTGAACACACAAAACAAGGTTAAAAAACCTTGATCATGAAAATGATAATGTAAGTTCATTAAGTGTTACAGTTAAAATGCAGAGTAATACAAAGAAAACATGTTGTTAGATAAAAGTAAAATACTTTTGTTTAAGAAAGGGAGATGTAATGATATCAGCAAATCGTGATGGTATTTGCCTGTTTGATTATGATGCCTTACCAGCATATTTGCCTGATTGATTATTTATGCCTGACCAGCAGAGGGCATGTGAGAGACAAGCAGTTTAGTTTTAGTTTCGTTTTAGATGGATCTCTAAGATGGTGTCTCCTGTAATGTTGTTAACTGAGTTGAACATACTTTAGATAAAAAGTCATTCTCTTTCATGAATGTGTCATCATTGAACCCACATACAAATCAATACAGGGGCTTGACAGGGTAGATGCTGAGAGGATGTTTCCCCTTGTGGGGGAATCTAGAACTAGGGGGCATAGTTTCAGAATAAGGGGGCACCCATTTAAAACGGAGATGAGGAGAAATTTCTTCTCTCAGAGGGTTGTGAATCTTTGGAATTCTCTACACCAGAGAGCTGGGGAGGCTGGGTCATTGAATATACTCAATGCGGAGATAGACAGATTTTTGAAAAACAGTGGAATCAAGGGTTATGGGGAGTGGACAGGAAAGTGGAGCTGAGGCGAAGATTAGATCAACCATTATTGAATAGCGGAACAGGCTCGAGGGGCCAAATGGCCTACTCCTGCTCCTATTTCTTATGCTCTTATGTTTACTTGCTGCTTTGCAATAACTATTCATATTTGTGTCAGGCTCACTCATGCCCCTAGGTCATTTTCAACTTCACACTCAACTATCCCAGCAGCATTCACACAGTACATATGTCACCTATTTTTCTTCCACATGCATATTTCAAATCAATCTGCATTAAGTTTCATCTGCTATTGGTATGCCTACATACATATTTTACCCAACTCATTGTGAAAGTCCTTGGCTGCTCTTCAGATTTGATGCCCTTTAGTTTGTTATTTACTGCAAATTTGATCAGTTCAGATTGAACTTCTGAAACCAAGTCGTTAATATAAATGAGAAGAGTTGAGGCTCCGATATTTACAGGGCCGTGCATTCGGAGTGGGGGTTCTGGACAGGAAACCTGGAAGTATGGGTTTCCTGGACATCCTGCAGATATTTACCACAGGACATCTTTTAAATTTTTTCTGCAGCTTTCCGCCCCGACAGCCAGCCTGATTGAAAGGCTGCCTACCTTTCGGGCTGGAAAGCCTGCAGCACAAGGATGCAGCCAAGGAGCAGAGAGTAGGTAAGGAGGCAGCAAGACATCTCGTGGTCGGGGAGGCGGCGAATGGTGGTCGGGGGGGAGAGATCATGGGGAGAGAGGTAGAGCTTGGAGGTGGGGGGAGAATAGTGGAGCTGGAAGCAGGTGAGCTTGTTGGGCCTGGAGGAAACACTCCTGCTGCTCCCGGCCCACAAGCAATGCTGTAAAGGCACTTACCGTATGGATCCGGCCCTTCCCGCCTCCTTTTACCTGCTGGGCTTCCCGAGGTCCGGGAAACCCAGCCGAAATGGGTTCAAAATAAAAAACCTGTTAAAATGAAGGCACGCAGCCTCCTTAAGAGCCTTGACTGACCGACCCACCTCCTGAGAGCGGATTGGTCGCCCAGCCCCCGACCCCTCATTTCACCTCTGTTAAAACCTGAAGTGGGTGGGTTGGAGTCAGGTTTGAAATTTTTTTAATTTTAACTTCTCACCCGACGCAAACCCACCCATCCTTTGGAGTTGAAATCCCCCCCCCCCCCCGAGAGTTTCACTCAGCACTCTCCACACCACCACCACCATGATATAATTCCCCTAACAAGTAGCCACTATTTCCTACCACGAGACATTTTTTTAAGTACATTCCTAGGTTTTACCTTGAATCCCCACATTGTAAGCTACAGTAACAGTCTTTCATGTTTGTCAAAGTCTTCTTGGAAATCTAAGTACAGCATGCTTATACGGCTTGTCATAGTTAATTTCCTCAAAATGCTCAAAGAACAATCAAAGCAATGTGGTTGATTGCACATTACTGAGGCCCGCCACACTCAGGACTCTAGTAATATCACCTGGCAACCAATGCTAGTGTTCCTTGGCTATTGTCCACAGTACCATGTCTAGCCCTATAACATAGCGATCAAATAGGTGGCTAATTGGGAGCTCCCAGGAAAGGCAGAAGCAACTGCTTTTGGAAAATATTTTTCTTTTTCCCACTGACTCTGGAGCAGTGAAAGAAGTTGTATTTTAGACAGTAAAGAAATTTAATCAATTCCCAACAATTGTCATAAGTATAAATTTCACCAAATGATTTAAATTTTTAACATCTAACTGGTTAGTTTGAGGTTTTTTTTAAGTTAATGTTAAAAAACAAATATTTTGGTGGTAGGGATATGGTAGCAGATTAAAATTAGAATTAAATACAAAGTAATTTAAATTGGTATTTACAGTTAATATAACTGATCAAAATGAGAAAATAAAGATGTGAGGCTCATGCTTTGCCTTGTTTTGATACAAGAAAAAAATTCGCTCTTGTATTCATAGTTCTAATAATTTCTTTCGAATGGTTAGTGCTGCCAATCCTCATGCCTTTTCCATTGCCACACTGGGAAGGGAGGGGGAGTAGGAAAAAGCAGGATTTAGGAACAGCAAGTCCTAGCACACCATATACATAGCCAATTTTGTGTTCAACCATGTGAAAAAAAATATTTTGTGTTAACAAAGCCCGAAAATGATACTCATTACACTCACGGATGCCATCATAAACTACTTCTGAGATTTGCAATAAGAGTGGCACACAATTCGACTCTGATACATTCTTAGAATTGCCATCCATTAGTGTGATGTGTTCAAAGTGGCATTGCTGCATTCAGGTTTTGGTTCAGCCCGAACAGTCAGTTCTAGGGAATTCAGAAAAACTCAAAACCCAGGCTTTGAACACAGGGACAGTCCTTGGAACTAAAGCATTCGGGTAAATTTCAAGCGCGCGTTAAATTTTAAGAATTTTTTCTGGTGGCTACCTTATTTTTATGACTCATGACAGTCTGCACCTGTTCTGTTGTGATTTGTTGGTGTTTTATGGAAATTACATTTTAGCACTCAGGAGCAAGTGTGAAGTATACTTTCAGGTGTTACACTTTGAAATGTGATGGGTGCACGCTGGATGCAAGACATTACATGTATCCATCTATGTAGATATATGGATCTACAGAGATTATTAAATGTTATGCTGAATTTGTATTAAAAAGCCAATGATCAAATATATGACAATAACTCTCTAGGGGGATGGAATTCGGTTGGTTAGCGCCTCCGGGGGGGGGGCGCTAATGGGGCGCTAACCACTTACCGCCCCAGCGTGGTGATTGTAGCACCGCTCATGATATTCAGTTGCTAGTTAGTGGCGGTGCTAAACAGTAGCGCCACGATCTCCTGCACCTGGAGATTGTGACATCATCCATGCGTGCAGCGCCCTGGTAGCGTTTGGAGGGGCTGTTGGTCAGCAGGGAAACTTATCAGCTTCCCATTTCTATTACCTTTGCTGCAGCAACACTTTGAAGAGTTAATGGGGGCTGTAATGGTACGGGGGCCTCGCCCTCCAGCTTCATCATCGGAGGCAGTGGAGGCGGAGAGAGAGAGTGCAAAACGTGGGCAGAGGGAGGAGGGCCAACTGGCCTCTCCACACAAGACCATACCCTCCCAGGATATTCAGAGAACAATTCTCATATATCCATCTCTGAGAGGAGCAGTGTATCAGGAGGCTGCAATTCAGCAAGGAGGTGGTCACAGAGCTCTGTCACCTCTTGCAGCCAGAGCTCGAGCCTCAGCTCAGGACCAGGACGTTTCTGTCGGTGGCAGTGAAAGTGACAGTGGCCCTCAATTTCTATGCCCAAGGCTCCTTCCAGGCGTCAACAGGAGATATTGCAAACATCTCCCAGTTCGCAGTCCATTGCTGCATCCAGGAGGTCACTGATGCTCTGTACAGATGGAGAAGTGAGTATATCGCATCCCCCATGAGCTGAGAGAAACAGCATGAATGCGCATGTGGCTTCGCAAGGATAGCAGGCTTCCCCATGGTTCAGTTCGCCATTGACTGCACCCATGTGGCACTGCGGGCACTACATGAACATGCAGAGGTGTTCCATAACCGGAAGGACTACCACTCCGTGAATGTGCAGTTGGTGTGCGACCACTGACAGCGCTTTCTCATCGTGAATGCCCGCTATGCTGGCAGCAGCCATGATGCCTTCATCCTGCACCAGACTGGTGTCCCAGCACTGTTTGAACCCCCGAATCAAGCTCGCGGCTGGCTCCTCGGGAACAAAGGTATCCACTCTCCACCTGGTCGATGACACCGCTCCATAACCCCAAAACTCCTGGTGAGCTCGCCTACAATGAAAGCCATAGCGCCACCAGGAACCTCATCGAGCAGGCCATCGGCATGCTGAAGCAACGGTTCCAGTGTCTTGACCACTTTGGAGGAGCCCTGCAGTGCTCCACTGATTGAGTGTCACTGTTCATAGTTGTCTGTTGCATGCTGCACAACCTCGCCATTCTCCGGACCCAGCCATTGCCAACAGGGATAGCTGGATCTCCTCAGGAGGAGGACGAGGAGGCGGATGAGGAGGAGGAAGAGGAGGGGGAGCTGCAACAACGTGGGAGGGGGCTGCAGAACGTTGCCTCTGCGAGGGCCACCCGTGAACGCCTGGTCAGACAGCGCTTCTCATGAGTGAGGCAGCACATGGCACTGGGGTTCCACAGGCACATCATCGCAGCCACACCTCAGCCCCTATCAGCAGCCAAGGTTGCAGTGACAAAGATGATCAGATTTGTAACATGGAGACAAACACTTTTATTAATGTGAACAACTGTAACTCATTAACCACAACTAGTAACAGACAAACAATACAATTTATTAACAAACAGAACTGGTGCTTAGCACACGCGAGAACGTCATAACAGATTGAACAACATATTTACAAACACAATCAAATGTCTGAGAAAAACTACCACCATTTAGTGCAAACATTTCAGTTAATGGGCCTTCCTCGGTGATCTCCATCCCCTCCGCACTTCACCTCTACCAACCCTACTGCTCCTCCGTAATGTGGTCCAAGTGGCTGCAGCAAGGCTGGTGGAAGGCTGCTGAATCTGCGAGACAGAGACTGCAAATGGTCTTGAAGGACGCCCTCGACCAGCTCTGGGCCTGGATGGCCCGGCTGCAGACTGCACCAACTCTGCATGGATGGCAGCAGTCTAGGATGGCCGGGTTACAGGCTGTGGCAAGTGCAATGGTGGAGTAGCAGTGGTGGGAGCAGGAATGCTGTCCTCCTGAGAGAGAACAACACCTTCCTGTTCGACCGACATACTGCCACTCCCCTGGGGCAGAACCTCAGCATCCAGAACAATCTGCTCGAGCACAGATTGCTGGCCTGCTGGCTGGCACTGTCAGATCCCCGGTGAACAGTGGTTGCCACAGCTACGATGGCAGCAGTCAGCGCTTGTGTGACATCAATCTGAGACTGCATCAGAGCAGAGATTGGATGGCACCAGCCAAGGTCTCTATTCCAGCACTAAGCCGTTGTGTTGCCTCGGCCTGTGCTGCAATAGAGGCTGCCACCTCACCCATGATGTCTGGGTCCCCGCGGTCCTCCAGCAATTCCACCAGCCTCTGCAGAGTTTCAAGGATGGGCTCGAGGGTCTGCACACAGATGACAGCTGTGCTGGCAGCGGACTCCTCCACGCGCCAAGCCAGTGCGTCCATGCTCTCGGGCACCCTTACGATTGCACCCATGAGCTCAGTGTGCATGCTCATCACCTGTGTCATGAATCTTATCATGACTCATGAAGTAACACTGGGCGGCCAGCTAGTGGCACTGTCCAAGGAGTATAAATACTCGGGCGTGGGCCCAGCTTGCCCAGGATGTTTCTGTAACCAGGAACTAGTGATGTAACTAGAAATCTCATAGTTTTGAAACAGTTGATTAAATTGATGTAAAAAGACTACTGAGCCTTGTTTTGTACTCAAACCAAGTAGTCTTTTTACATCAACCTGAGTATTCATCGCTGCGATGTCGGGGTCCTCACCCGAGTCCTGTGCAGCAGAACTCGTGTGCGTACTCACCCTCCGGGAAGATGGCCCCCGAGCTTCCCTTTCCCTATGATGTTGCTGCAGGCCACTGGGTCTCAGAGCTTCACCCACATCAGAGGCCATTCCCATGCTCTCCTCGAGTGACCACGTGGCCCCGGTGTCCGATGTCTCGGACACGGGAGATGCAGGCGCTGAGGCTCTGGGTTCATCTTCCTCCTTGGCTCCAGCCTCACTGACACTGGCAGGCTGAGGGACAGGCTGGTCAGATGGTGGCTCACTGTCTGAAAGCAGGAAGGCACAAGAGTGGGTTTAACATGAAGGGAGGGGGACAGGGAGGGTGCGAGGAATGGAGACAGTATAATTAGATGGAAAGTGGGAAGGGCTTGTGTTGTGAGGGGAAAATGGCATGAGGGAAGAGGGAGAGGTGATGAACATACCGTTGCTGTCTCCTTGGGAGTCGATCTCTCCAATCGCCACAGCACCCACGACATGGCTCGTGACAATACTCCGCACTCGTACCTCGAGCTGTATGAGCGGCCACAGCTCCGCCTGCCCACCTCCCGTGCACTGCTGCTCCCTCCTGTTGTGGGCCAGCTTGGCCTGCAAGAAAAAGGACAGCGTGTGAGTGATTCTGCAGCCATGTGCCCACCATAGTTGAATAGCCATTAATGTTTGCAAGGTGTGAGATGTGGATGTGACATTTAGTAGGTGGGCATGCTTTGGGGATGTGGCAGTGTATACAGTCTGTGCACACAGTGCGGTTGGGTTGGTGGAATGAAGAGGTTTTTGAAGCATGTACTCACCCTGACCACCCGAGTGAGGTCGTTGAACTTCTTCCGACACTGAGTGTGCGTCCTTCCCACCACACTTCTGGAGGAGACATACTGGACCACCTCCCTCCACAGCCTTGAAAATTCCCAGGGCAATGGCCTCCTGCTGTAGTGTATGTACCTTTAAGGGGAGAACTACTTTTTACAGCTCCTGTATACTGTAGTACCGGCAGTGACCACACCTGTATATAAACCCTGAGTAGGGATCTGTACAGTTAGTTTTTAGAGTAACCCTCATCCAGTAAACACCTGTTGATTGTTCCCTGCAGTCTCTTGTCTAATTATTGAAGGACACACAACATCAAGATACACGGATCTAACATTGGCGATGAGAAGATTCAAACCTACCTGCAACTCTGCATCACCTCCCAGGGATTCGCTCCTGGAGAACAGTGAAAGAAGAAGGCCGAGTCCAGAAGCACGGGCGTCGACCATCCAGCGGAGACTTGAGCATCGCAGGGGAGGCTGTTGAGAGCTGGGCTTGGTTCTCCAGTCATGGTGGTCCAGCAAAATGGGCTGGCAACAGACCCTTCCCGGACAGCGGTGGCTAGAGCCGACCGACGGCACAGAAAAAGGCCGAGCAGCGTCGACGGGAGAAGAGAGAGGGTAGAGCACACAGGGCGCAGCCGGTGTTCAGGACCGAGTGGCAGCAATGAGAGAGAGCAGAGTGTAGCTGGTGTTCAAGGGCCGAGCAGCGTCAACGAGAGAGAGAGGCGCGCAGGAAAACGCGCAGAGCGCAGCCGGTGTTCAAGGGCTGAGCAGTGTCAGAGGGGAAGAAAGGAAAGCGCGGGAGACGCCATTTTGAGCCGCAGCGGAGAAGAAGGGAGCGCGCGGGAAACGCCATTTTGAGCCAGTCTAACCACACCCAGGGATGCCGAAGAGTGGCAGTGTCACAGCGTTCGACAATGAAGTCGAAGATTGAACGACATATGTCGAACGCATAGAAATGTACTGCAAGGCGAATGAAGTGCTAGATGACAGGAAAGCGCTGGTATTGTTGAATTCAATGGGTGCAAAAACATATGGCTTACTGCGAAACCTAGTAACCCCAGAGAAGCCAGTGGAAAAGGATTTTGAAAACATAGTGTCAATCCTACAGGACCACTTAAACCCCACACCGCTGCTTAAAGTGGAAAGATTTAAGTTTCACAAAAGGAACCAGCATAAAGATGAAAGTAATGCTGAGTTTTTAACGGAACTGCGCACGCTATCGAAACACTGCCAGTTTGGAACGGGACTATCAGGTACTTTAAGGGACAAGTTTGTGTGTGGGCTTCAAAGTGAAGGAACCCAGAAACGGCTTCTATCAGAAAAGGATCTTACGCTGGACAAGGCTTTCAGCATGGCAGTATCACACGAAGCAGCAGCACGGGGCACGGCAGAGATACAACGGAGACCGCAAGAATATGGCACAAATTGTAGTGTATGTACCTTTAAGGGGAGAACTACTTTTTACAGCTCCTGTATACTGTAGAACCGGCAGTGACCACACCTGTATATAAACCCTGAGTAGGGATCTGTACAGTTAGTTTTAGAGTAACCCTCATCCAGTAAACACCTGTTGATTGTTCCCTGCAGTCTCTTGTCTAGTTATTGAAGGACACACTACATCAAGATACACGGACCTAACATTGGCGACGAGAAGATTCAAACCTACCTGCAACTCTGCATCACCTCCCAGGAATTCGCTCCTGGAGAACAGTGAAAGAAGAAGGCCGAGTCCAGAAGTATGGGCGTCGACCATCCAGCAGAGACTTGAGCATCGCAGGGGAGGCTGTTGAGAGCTGGGCTTGGTTCTCCAGTCGGTGGTCCAGCGAAACGGGCTGGCAACAGGTACGGCGCAGACCATTCCCGGACAGCGGCGGCTAGAGCCGACCGACGGCACAGAAAAAGGCCGAGCAGCGTCGACGGGAGAAGAGAGAGGGTAGAGCGCACAGGGCGCAGCTGGTGTTCAAGACCGAGCGGCGTCGACGGGAGAAGAGAGAGGGTAAAGCGCACAGGGCACAGCCGGTGTTCAGGGCCGAGCAGCGTCAACGAGAGACAGAGGCACGCAGGAAAACGCGCAGAGCGCAGCCGGCGTTCAAGGGCTGAGCAGCGTCAACGGGGAAGAAAGGAAAGCGTGGGAGACGCCATTTTGAGCCGCAGCGGAGAAGAAGGGCGAGTGCGGGAAGAAAGGAAAGCGCGGGAGATGCCATTTTGAGCCACAGCGGACAAGAAGGGAGAGCGCGGGAGAAGCCATTTTGAGCCAGTCTAACCACACCCAGGGATGCCGAAGAGTGGCAGTGTCACAGCGTTCGACAATGAAGTCGAAGATTGGGCGACATATGTCGAACGCATAGAAGTGTACTGCAAGGCGAATGAAGTGCCAGATGACAGGAAAGTGCTGGTATTGTTGAATTCAATGGGTGCAAAAATGTATGGCTTACTGCGAAACCGAATAACCCCAGGGAAGCCAGTGGAAAAGGATTTTGAAAACATAGTGTCAATCCTACAGGACCACTTAAACCCCACACCGCTGCTGATAGCAGAAAGATTTAAGTTTCATAAAAGGAACCAGCATAAAGATGAAAGTAATGCTGAGTATTTAACGGAACTGTGCAAGCTATCGAAACACTGTCAGTTTGGAACGGGACTATCAGATACTTTAAGGGACAAGTTTGTGTGTGGGCTTCAAAGTGAAGGAACCCAGAAACGGCTTCTATCAAAAAAGGATCTTACGCTGGACAAGACTTTCAGCATGGCAGTATCACACGAAGCAGCTGCACGGGGCGCTGCAGAGATACAACGGAGACCGCAAGTATATGACACAAATGAAATGTCATACGGAACAGTGAAGTGCTATCGCTGCGGCAGAACAACACACAACCATAATGATTGCTGGTTCAAGGACAAAGTGTGCAGACAGTGTGGAAAAGTAGGACACATAGCAAGAGTCTGCAGGTCGGGAAAGAAAACCAGCAGCAATAAATCTCCACAGGAGAAGTACAAGAAGGTACATAAGGTGACGGAGAGTAGTTCAGACGAACAGAAAAGTGATACAGACTCCGGAAGCAAGGAGCTGGGTTGTCTGAAACTATATAATGTGTGCAAAACGGAGGATCACCAAACTATCTGGGTCACGCTCAAGATAGCCGGAGTCCAAGTGAAAATGGAATTGGACACAGGATCAGCCCTAACAGTCATAAACCAAAGGGACTAAAAGCGGCTATTCTCACATATACCCTTGAGAGATACAGAGATTGTCTTGAAGACGTACACGGGGCAAAAAGTCTACCCCAAAGGAAAAATAAGGGTGAACGTTATATATAACGGCAAGGAAACACAAAAAATGGACCTATATGTATTGCCAGATGGAGGACCACCACTACAAGGACGTGAATGTATCCGGAAGATGCAGCTAGATTGGCATTCCATACAAGCACTGACTGTAGATGCCAAAACGGATGATGACGTCACACCTGGACGACTGTCAAAAATGCTAACTGACGCACAAGAAGTGTTCCAGGAGGGACTCGGAACACTAAAAGGCATAACAGCGACGATCAAAATAGAGGAAAATGCAAGCCCAAAGTTTTTTAAAACCAGACCGGTGCCTTATGCGATCCGCCCAGCCGTCGAAGCAGAGCTGGAAGGTTTGGAACGTTCAGGAGTACTGTCCAAAGTGCACTGGAGCGAGTGGGCTACACCCATCGTTCCTGTAATGAAGAGGTCGTTGAGTAATACACCTGGGGAACCAAAGAAGGTTCGCATCTGTGGGGACTTTAAGGTGACAGTGAACCCAGTCCTTCACACAGTACAATATCCGCTTCCGCGGATTGAAGATATTTTCGCCTCGCTATCTGGAGGGAAACGCTTCACTAAGATGGATCTGGCCCAGGCGTAACTACAAGTGGAGGTAGAAGAAGCCTCGAAACAGTACCTCACGATCAACACTCATACAGGTCTCTACCAATACAACCGGCTGGTGTTCGGGGTAGCATCAGCTCCGGCTATTTGGCAAAGGGCAATGGATCAAGTCCTGCAAGGGATTCCAGGGACCCAGTGTTATTTGGGCGACATCCTGGTCACGGGCGAAAATGACAGTGATCACCTCGCCAACCTGGAGCAGGTGCTCACGAGATTGAAGGAATATGGGCTCCGAGCTAATCGCCACAAATGCGAGTTTTTCCAGAAGCAGATCTCGTATTGTGGCCACGTTATTGATGAAGAGGGGTTACATAAGTCCCCTGAAAAGATTGAGGCAGTAGTCAAGGCTCCAGCACCGGAAAATGTGTCACAACTGAGGTCGTTCCTCGGGCTGGTGAACTACTACCATAAGTTCTTGCCGAATTTGTCTACAGTACTACACCCACTGAACACCCTACTGCAAACGGGGGTACCATGGAAGTGGAATGATGAATGTAAACGAGCTTTCCAGAAGTGCAAAGAATTGATCACATCAAAAGAGGTGTTGGCTCATTTCAACCCAGCACTACCAATTTGGTTGGCGTGTGATGCATCACCCTATGGCATTGGAGCGGTGCTGTCGCACAAATTCCTGGACAGCTCGGAGAGGCCAGTAGCCTTTGCATCTCGGTCACTAACCTCAGCCGAGCGTAACTACGCCCAGATTGACAGGGAGGCCCTCAGCCTAGTGTGGGGAGTGAAAAAGTTCAACCACTATCTGCACGGGCAGAAGTTCACCTTGCTGACTGACCACCAACCACTTGTCTCCATCTTTAATCCAAAGAAGGGCGTTCCGGCAATGACTGCGCAACGGCTACAAAGATGGTCCCTTTTTCGAGGGGCGAACCAATATGAAATAGAGTATAAGGGCATGAAACAGCATGGAAACGCTGATGGGCTATCACGCCTGCCACTGCCTACTGCGGAGGAAGCACCAGCAGTGGACCCTGTCGAAATATTTTATTCGACTATAAATGAACGCTTGCCAGTAACTAACGCTGATATAGAGAAGGAGACCCGAAATGACCCGACACTTTCTCGGGTATATGACTTGATGGTGCAGGGATGGCCAACACATGGCGACTCACTGTTGCCAGCATTCTCATCCAGAAGAGAACAGCTGTCAGTATGCCAGGGGACCTTGATGTGTGGATCCCGAGTGGTAATTCCACCCAAGTTAAGGGAGAGATTGCTCAATGAGCTTCACGAAGGCCATCTGGGAGGGGTGAAAATGAAAAGCCTTGCTAGGGCTTATGTGTGGTGGCCAGGGATCGATCAGCAAATCGAGGACCTGACAAAGAGCTGTTCAGGATGCCAGAAGGTCCAAAATGCACCACCACCTGCCCCTCTACACCCATGGGAGTGGCCCTCATCGCCATGGCAACGGGTGCATATTGATTTTGCTGGTCCATTCATGGACTCAATGTTTTTAATAGCGGTGGATGCGCCCTCGAAATGGCCTGAGGTGATCAAAATGTCCTCCAGCACCACGGAGAAAACTATTGCAGTCCTACGGGCCATATTTGCCAGGAATGGCTTGCCAGAGCAGATTTGCTCTGATAATGGACCACAGTTTGTGTCCAAAGAATTTCAAAGATTTATGAAAAGGAATGGGGTAAGGCATTACACATCCACCCCGTATCATCCAGCCACAAATGCATTGGCTGAGAGGTTCGTACAAACCTTTAAAAAAGCAGTAAGGGCCGTGTGCGATGACAACATTCCACTGCAGCATAAGGTGGACAATTTCCTGTTAGCCTACAGAAATGCGACACATGCAGTCACCAACCAGACCCCGGCCATGATGTTCTTTAACCGAAGGTTGAGATCTCGTCTGGATTTGCTCAGACCAAATGTACGAAGAGATGTTGAGAATAAGCAATTCCAGCACATCAATGAGAAGCCGACAAGGAGCTTCAATGTAGGGCAACCAGTCTTGGCCCGCGACTACCGAACAGAGAAATGGCAACCAGGAACGATATGCACACGGCAGGGGCCACTAATGTACACAGTGGATGTTGGGGAGAACATTGTGAGACGCCATGTTGACCAGATCCTAGAGTCACAGGAACGAGTCAACCCCATGTCTCGCATACCTGGTGATGAACCCGACATACAGGTAGCATCTACCCCAGAAACAGTAGCATCGGAAGCTGATGAACCAACCGACGACAGGGGGCCAGAATCGCCTCCGCACCAAGAGCAAGACACTCAGGAAAGGCGCTATCCAGAAAGGATCAGGAAGCCGCCCCAAAGACTGAATTTATAAATAGGCTATTTTCAGTTAATGTTGCATGTTAAAAGTGTTAATTGTAATTAGTTGATATTTAATTGTTAAATGAATGTTATGGTACTGTTAATCTAAAAGGGGAGGAATTGTAGTGTATGTACCTTTAAGGGGAGAACTACTTTTTACAGTTCCTGTATACTGTAGTACCGGCAGTGACCACACCTGTATATAAACCCTGAGTAGGGATCTGTACAGTTAGTTTTTAGAGTAACCCTCATCCAGTAAACACCTGTTGATTGTTCCCTGCAGTCTCTTGTCTAATTATTGAAGGACACACAACATCAAGATACATGGATCTATCACCTGCCAGTGTGTGGGAACAGCAGTGCCCGCCGCCGTTCGACTGCCAGAACCAGAGCCTCCAATGCCTGGTCACTGAAGCGGTGGGCTCTCTCCCTGGGCCTCTGCAATGCCATCACTGTCTCAGTGCAAGGTTTGAGGGTCCCTCCAAGACCAGCTCACAAGCAGCAATGAGAAGGGTGCAGCTGTGCAGGATGCTTGAACTTCCCCTTTAAGAACTGGAAGGTGCGGTATGTCTGATTAGTTGCAATTTACAGTGCCTGGCCTTGGGCAGCGCTCTGCGGTAGCGCCCCGCTCCCCGACGTTAGCGCCCTAAGAGGGGTGTGTGGCGCTTGATTTAGCGCTCAAATCACTTCCAGGGGCATTGGAGGCGAATATTGCAGGGTCCAGCGATAATTCTCACTGGGCGCTAAAGGTTGCACCAGACCAATGTTAGCGCCCCAAAATGGGCGATACCGAATTTCTCCCCCTCGGTGCTTCCATATTTTCCACTTTTTTAATGTTAGCTGCTGTGTTTTTGGACTGAAGTGATATTTAAGTTCTTTCATATTTTGGCAATAACATTTATCTGCAATTGAGTTGCAATTAAAACTGGAAATCTGGACACCCCCGAGTTACCCACAATTGTGCTTGTTTCAACTTTCTCAAAGCTGCAGAAGTAAGCAACACTGTTAATGGCACAATTCCGCACCAATATAGCACAACAGTACTAAAGAAAAGCCACTTAACATGGTTCTCGAAAAGTAGTCTAATCTTTTGTATCTACGGGGAGAGGGGTAAGGGGGTTTATGGGGATGTCCCCACACTGAAGACCAGGCAATGTATTTGGAAAAATGTTGCTTCCCCTCTTCCCTGGGACTGAGTATGAGGTGCATAAGAAATGCAATGACTTTGGGAAACCAACAACAACAACAACAACAACAACTTGTACGGTTGCAAGGTCCTCTAAGCATCCTGCTCCCATCACAAGAGGGGCCAAATATGGTGCAACCATTTAAATTAATGTGTAAGTGATACTGTCCCATACACATGGGGCAAATCAGCCATTGTAAAGGTATATTTGTAACAAAAGCATGGTCTTGTAAAAGCTAAGGGGTAGAATTTTTGCAGGGTTCTCAAAGTTATGGAGGGAGATTGGGAGAATCCAGGTGAATGTCTCCCAGGAAATGGAAAGAAAGGATCTATATGGGTTAGATGTCATTTTTCCAAAAATGAAAGAAAAATTGCAGTAACTTTAGACACCGCTGATTCTTTCAGTTACAGCCACCCATTGACTTTTTTCCCTTTTTTAGGGGTAATTATTTTACAGCATAAACCTGTTGAAATTACAACAATAAAAAGGTTTGCATCAGCTTTCATTTAACCAATCTTGTGCACTTACACTTTCACCAGATAAATATTCTAAACAAGTGCCATAGTTACCAGCAAAAACAGCAGTAATTGGTGCCGAATGGATATTTTCATTATCACTAATAAAATAGAGCGCTATGGTTTCCGCTTCATTTGTGAAGATTTTCCATATGCTGTAGTCCCTGACCCTTTGAACCACACAGTGGGTCTACTGACAAACTGTCTGTCCAGCTGACTGATGTGACACTTTGTCTGATGTTTGGTTTTGATTACCATTGTCTGTTGAAGTCTCTTGATTCCATGTGTTCCTTACCACAGAGACATGAGGTTTGATCGACTTCATACATTTCAGCTGATGCTGTCATGGAGACATTTTTTTCCCCAAGCCATATCTAGTTTTAATCTCATGACGAGGTTACTTTGCTGGAAAAGTTGGGCCTCTATTGCAGGGATAGACAAAATCTCTAATTTTCTGAATATTTTTCGGTTTTCAAAACAGAAGTTTTTTCTATTACAAGCAGATCTCCTGTGGTGTTGTTTGCAACGTGGATGTGCTGTTTTTATAATAGATGTTATCAGCAGAGTGAGAAAGGGAAAGTGTTACAGTGAGTAGGTGTAGCACTTACAGGAAGCGTGCACGATACACAAGACTTGCAATATGTTACGACCTAACTGAAAAATGCACCAGCAGCAACTTTCTGTAGCCAGTATGCGCAAAATGACTACAGATGTGAAGTATGTAGAATATGCTGCACATCTTGTATTGGCCTGTGGATATGCAGAAACTTATTTGACAGCTAAGGAGAACACTAGTATTCCCATTGAAAATGAAGGACTGCCTACTTTATAGATATAGATATAGATATATATATAGAGAGAGAGACCAACAAACTGTGCCATTGAATCTCTGAATGTGGGTTTGTGCCAATTTCCCCAACATGTTGCTTTTGTGATCTTCATAGCACCACAATGGAGAAGCACTGAGGAAGACCAGGTTCTTCTCTAAACGGAGCGAGAGTTGTCTCTTGGCCTGTTTTACACCTCCTCTTGGTCAATTCAGCGTGGCATGTGGACAGATGGTAATTGAAGAATAACAGACCAAGAAAGGGGATAAATAACCGAAGAAAGAAGTCAACAAAACAAAATATTTCCCACTACAATTAATTTTAAAGCATTGTGCTGAAGCAGATGGGGTTGTTCCATATCATCAGACTTTCAACTGCTTGGAGGGGCAGGGCTCCAATCATGTGTTCAAACAGCTTTTGCAGTAGGCAGGGAACAAAGAAACTTCTCTTGCTGCAATCTGGCCACCACTTAGCTGCTTGACTGGATTTCCTACTTGCTCCGTACTGACTGAGTTTCTGGCTAAAGGCTGTCAGAATGCCTATGATTTAATTATCCTAATGTACTAAGTTACCACCAATAGTGAAGACTATCCTTTACAGCAACTGAATGGATTTACCTCTGGCAAGGTTATCAGAGGGAAATCTAGGTTCATATGAGTCACAAAATGTTTATGATTCCACGTTGCCTTGAAAGAGCTTTGCAATTCCAGCAGTTGAGACTCCCTACAGACAGTAAAACCTCAAACTTACCCCCAATGTAAAAAGAAGTGTCAATAAGTGTGACTGAACAATAAAAGTGCCCTTAATCATCTTTGGTTTGATAGAGATTCACCTGAAAGAGGTAGAACTTTAGAAAATCATTTCCTTGCCATGAAGTGACAGTAGAAGAGACAGCAATAAGTTAATTATTTTATCAGAATTATTTTAAGTTGGTAAAATACGTTTGCTGAAAAATTTTGTTTTCTTTGTAATGCTCCCATCAAAATATATCAAAATATTAATCACCTGAAAGTGAAAGGGATATGAATAACTATAGTCATTTCAAAATTAATATAAGAGGATGCTACAGCAAAGTGCTTCACAAATAGGGTTATTTAAGATTTAAGAGAGATTTACCATACTTGTCTCATGTTTGTCAGCCTCTTCTGCTTAAGGCAACCTTATTTGTGGATTGTATTTGCATTATATTAAAGCCTCAGAAAGAAGTAATTGATTGTATGCCAATGAGCATAACATCTTGTATATGTTATATATGATAGCCCTTGATAAATAGATAGAAATAAATGTACAAAAAGGAAGTTAAACATATTTACTGACATATTTTATGAAGCACTGAGGCTTTTGAGACTTATTAGTGAACCTATTCTTGAGATAATGAAGCAGTTGTCTGCTTTCACACCTGAGGAGAACTCTGGGGTCAATGTGTCAAAATGGGCTTTTCTAGTGAGACCAAAACAAACTGATGTTGTCATGGGGACAGCAAGCATGTCACGGAGCCAACAAATCTATATAGACATCACCATATTCAAGCCTCTCCCCAAATATGCAGGACAAGCTACCTGGTTATGGCTTTCTCTTTGCTGGGACCTTCCCATGCACCTGCATTTGTCATTCCTCCTGCTTGTTGTCAGGCAGCAGTGATGAGACAAGTGTAAATGACATTCTGCACTTGTTGCAATGCTTACTTTAATCTGCTGGTATGGTAAAAACCTGCGCTGACTGACATTTTGCAGTGGTCATTCATCCCTTGGTCACCATCTGGCTGGATTGCTCAATACTCACCTGACTGGCTCGCCATTCTCCACCCTCCATAAACATCAGCTCATCCAAAATTCTCCTTCCCATGCCCCACCCTTAATGCCCATTACCCCTGTCGTCTCTGACCTACATTGGCTCTCACAACCCCAACACCTCAAATTTTAAATTCTCATCCTTGCCTTAAAATCCCTCCATCATGGCTTCATCCCTCCTTATCACTGTAACTCCTCCAGCCTTACACCCTACCCCCACCCCACTCCGCTCTCAATTCCTCTGACTCTGGGCTCTTGTGCATCCTTGCCTGCCTTTGCCCCACCACTGCTGCCCTCCCTTCCTCTCCTCCAGCTTAAAGCCTACCTCTTTGGCCAAGGTTTTGGTCACACTTCCTAATCTTTTCTCCTTAGGCTCGGTGCTCATTTTTCCTTACACCACTGCGAAGTGCTTCAGGTTTTATTCTATATTAAAGGTGCTATGTCAATGCAAGATTTTTTTAACCAATGCCTTATATATTAGAATGTGTAGATAGGTGTTAACACCACTCAATGGTAGTGCACATCGCTACTGTTTTGCATATGCCACAAGGTTCATCTACCCACCAATGGAGACATCCCATGCGATAGTTGTTATTCCATGCACTGCTGCATTAAAAAGTAACGGACGACCTCTGTTGCCTTTGCCCTACGTATATTTCAGCATAGATCAGTAGCAGAGGTAACAACAGTTTTACCAGATTTCTTGCTTTCCCAAAGTATAGGGCATTGCGGTTTGCATATGCCCATTTATGGGCCTATTAACTTGCCTGTGGCATGAAATTTTGCATGACGCTTACCAGGAAATAATGCACATTTTCCAATGCTTGTTGTGCATACACATGCAGTGCCCAGTGTGCAATGGTCCTGCTGTAACTGCGTTGGGACTGTATTATTGACCCTATTCTTTCAAAGTAATCTTGATGTATGGTCTCTAATAGCAATACAACAATGTTATGGATCAGTCAGAGGTGTTTAATGAAAATGTTGTTGTATTTCCAAAATAATTTAATGCCAATATTTTATTAATATTGTAATGTTATATTGATAATCCTGAAGTTTAGAGAGATAATTTTAGGGGTCAGAGAGAAGTTTCTCACATCTGTTTTTGAAAATTAGATTGCCTATACATAACAGATATTGCAGCTCTAAAAGTAATTAATTGTCTAAGTGCTTTGAAAACATTCAACAACAACAATGGAGAGTTCTGGGAGGCTTGTAGGGCCGGAGGAGGTTACAATATAGAGCCAAAACATCGAGGAGAGGGAACGGAGACACTTCGGAAAGGATGGAAGATATTATATATCAATGCACGTATTGTTTCTATGAAGAAAATCCTCAGTGATTCAATAAATTCGGGAGAGTCCATGATAATTTGGAGTATACATCATCTGTTGGAAAGAACAGACTCAACAAGGCTCCACATGTTCTTATGTTTTTAACTTTTTATTTAATATACATAGAGCAATATTCAAATATCTAATTCCTAGCACAAATTAATATAATTCTTTTTTTAAATTTGTTTTTATGGGATGTGGGCATCGCTGGCAAGGCCAGCATTTATTGCCCACTCCATCTACATAGCAAGAACAAGTTTCAAAGTGGAAAACTATCCACTTCCTGAGAACAGCCATTGATTGCTGCTGAGAGATTGTTAGCAACCTTTCACCAGCCGATTATGATACCCCTCTGCTTGAACCTGCAGTGTTCAATTCAGTCCTTTGAATTCAAATGTGTTATGAGCGGGATATGGACCAGCGGGCGAAGGCTTCCTGCTGTTGCTGGCAGACGGCGAATTAATTCACCTGAAATTACGAGTCTCCATTTGAAATTAATTCTATAGTAAAAATAATTGCCTTTTGAAATGCACTAATTAAAAAACTTACTTATAATGACATTTATAATTTCTCTATTTTAACAAGCAGTAGCAAGCAGCAGAGCATTGTTATCTAGGATGAAAGACTGCTAACAATTTCTATGAGCATATTTAGCACTTTGTCAGCTGTGGCTCAGTGGTAGCACTCTCCCCTCTGAGTCAGAAGGTCGTGCTTCAAGCCCGACTGCAAAGATTTGAGCGCATAATCTAGGCTGACACTTCAGGGTGTGCTGCACTGTTGGAGGTGCCATTTTTCAGATGAGACATTAAATCGAGGCCCCGTCTGCTCTCTGAGTTGGGCGTAAAAAATCCCATGGTACTATTTGAAGAACGATAAACACAACTAAAAACGTGGAAATCTTTTCAGGGCTATGCAGCAGCATCCCCTGGCCGCATACACAGTGGAATCTTTGTTTCACCATGCCTATTGTATGCTCAGTTTATATCCTGTATAAAGGCATGTGCCTCATTATATTTCCTTTCTGCTGCAATTCATAAGATAATTGCGGATAAGGAAGGCCATTTGATCCATTTATCCAGTGAAATCCTAATTTTCCATCCTTGTTACATCCAATTGTTTCGTAAATGATTCCAGCATCTTCGCCTCCACTACTCTACCTGGAAGTTTATTCCACATGTTGATCACTTGTTGTGTGAAGAACAATTTCCTGAATTCAGTCCTAAAGTTGACTTTTATTAGTTTGAACCCATGTTCTCTGTTCTACTCCTGTAGTTCCATTTAAACTGGGTTAACTTTTTCTATACCCTTAACAATATTTTATACCTCTATAAGATCACCTCTTGGATACCTCCTTTCGAAGCAGAAAAGCCGAAGTTTCTCCAGTCATTCTCATAACTCAGGATCTTGACATTAGGGATCAATCTTTCAGCTCTTCTGTGCACTGCCTCCAGTACTTGAATATCTCTCTTGTATCTTACGACCAGAAATGGACGCAAAATTCAAAGTACAGTCTGATCAGAGCAAGCTACAGTTTTATTATTGCATCCTCTGACTAATATGCTGCTGTTTTGGCTATGTAGTTCAACGTCCTATTAACTCTGTTGATTGGTGCTCTGCATTCCTTAGGCATGGTTAGTGTTGACTTTACTAAGACTCCTAGGTCTCTTTCAGTTTGATCCTTAGCTATTTCAACACCATTCACGGACTATGTGTATCACCTATTTTTCCTTCCTATGTGTAGTACTTTATGCTTGTCTGCATTAAATTTCATCTACCATTGTTCTACCCACTCCTATAGCTTTTCCAACTCATTCTGTAATTTCTGAACTGCTTTTTCCAATCCCACTTTCGTATTATCTTCACATTTGACAACTATGCATTGAGTTTCTGGAAAAAGGTCATTTGTGTAAATTTGAAATGGTAGTGGTCCCACCAGCAATTCCTGAGACACCCTTCCTCCAACTCTGACATAACTCCTCTAATGAGTACTCATTGTTTCCTACCCTTCAGCCAGTTTCTTATACATCTGCAGGGTTTAAACTGAATCCCTACAGCTTTGTGCTAAATTAATAATCTTTCCTGTGAAGTCAAGGTATACCACATCATAGAGCTCAGCAAGTCTACTTGGGTAGTTATTTCCTCAAAGGATTCTTGGATTCCATATTGGTGTCATATTCACTACCTTGCATGTGCATGCACCTCCTGTGTCAAATTCCTATGTCCACTTTTACTACAACAACAACAACTTGTATTTATATAGCACCTGTAACGGAGTAAAACATCCCAAGACGCTTCACAGGCGTATTATAAGTCAAAGAATTTGACACCAAGCCACATAAGGGGAAAGTAAGGCAGGTGACCAAAAGCTTGGTCAAAGAGGTAGGTTTTAAGGAGCATCTTAAAGGAGGAAAGAGAGGTAGGGAGGCAGTGAGGTTTAGGGAGGGAATTCCAGAGCTTAGGGCCTAGGCAACAGAGGGCACAGCCGCCAATGGTTGAGCGATTATAATCATGGATGCTCAAGAGGGCAGAATTAGGGGGGCACAGATATCTTGGGGTGGCGGGGGGGGGGATTACAGAGATAGGGAGGGGTGAGGCCATGGAGGGATTTAAAAACAAGGATGAGAATTTTGAAATCGAGGCGTTGCTTAACCAGGAGCCAATGTAGGTCAGCGAGCATAGGTGTGATGGGTGAACGGGACTTGGTGCGAGTTAGGACACGAGCAGCCGAGTTTTGAATGGCCTCAAGTTTACATAGGGTAGAATGTGGGAGGCCAGCCAGGAGTGCATTGGAATAGTCAGGTGTAGAGGTAACAAAGGCATGGACAAGGGTTTCAGCAGCGGATGAGCTGAGGCACGGGCGGAGACAGGCGATGCTACGGAGGTGGAAATAGGCGGTCTTAGTTATGCTGCGGATATGTGGTCAGAAGCTCATTTCAGGGTCAAATATGACTCCAAGGTTGCAAACAGTGTGGTTCACCCTCAGACAGATGTTAGGGAGAAGGATGGAGTCAGTTGCTAGGGAACGGAGTTTGTGGCGGAGACCGAAAACAATGGCTTTGACCTTTCCAATATTTAATTGGAGAAAATTGCTGCTCATCCAGAACTGGATGGTGGACAAGAAGTCTGATAATTTAGAGACTGTGGAGGGTTCGAGAGAAGTGGTGGTAAGGTAGAGCTGGGTGTTGTCGGCATACACGTGGAAACTGACGCTGTGTTTTCGGATGATGTTACCAAGAGGCAGCATGTAGATGAGAAATAGGATGGAGCCAAGGATAGATCCTTGGGGGACACCAGAGCTAACGATACAGAAGTGGGGAGAGAAGCCATTGCAGGTGATTCTCTGGCTATGATTCAATAGATAAGAATGGAACCAGGCGAGTGCAGTCCTACCCAGCTGGACGACGGTGGAAAGGCGTTGGAGGAGGATGGAGTTGTCAGCCATGTCAAAGGCTGCAGACAAGTCAAGAAGGACGAGGAGGGATAGTTTACCTTTGTCACAGTCACAAAGGATGTCCTTTGTGACTTTGATGAGAGCCGTTTTGGTACTGTGGCAGGGCAGAAACCTGATTGGAGGGATTCAAACATGGAGTTGTGGGAAAGGTGAGCATGGATTTGGGAGGCGACAACACGTTCAAGGACTTTGGAGAGAAAAGGGAGGTTGGAGATGGGGTGGTAGTTTGCAAGGATGGAGGGGTCAAGGGTTGGCTTTTTCAGGAGAGGGGTGATGATGGCAGATTTGAGGGAGAGGGGAACAGTACCTGAGGAGAGAGAACCGTTAACAATGTCAGCTAACATGGGAATCAGAAAAGGAAGTTAGGTGGTCAGCAGTTTGGTGGGAATAGGGTCAAGGGAGCAGGAAGTCTGTCCCATGGTCAAGATGAGCGTGGAGAGATCATGAGGGGAGGTCAGAGAGAAACTGAAGAAAGATGCAAGTTCAGGGCTGGCGCAGGGGGGAACCTTAGAGGAAGTTTGACCCGATGGGCTAGGGGAAGGAAGGGAAATGGCAGAAGCAGCTGAACGGATGGCCTCAATCTTAGAGACAAAGAAGTCCATGAGCTCCTCACACTTGTTGTCGGAGGTGAGGGTGGAGGAGACAGGGGAGAGGGGTTTAAGAAGACAGTTAGCAGTAGAGAATAGAAACCGGGGTTTATCTTTGCATTCCAGACTGATTCTGGAGTAGTGAGCAATTTTGGCAAATGAGAGCAGGACCTGATAATGCTTTATGTGGTCCAGCCAGATCTGGCGGTGAATGGCTAAACCAGTTGTCTGCCATATCCATTCAAGTCTGCGTCCCTTGGACTTAAGGGAGCAACGATGAAGGCCGTACCAGGAGGAACAGCCAGGGTGAGAGAGAGTAATTGTTTTAATAGGGACTAGGATATCAAAGGTCGTGGTGAGGGTGTGGTTGAGCAGATCGGTAGCTGCAGAAATGTCATGGTGAATGGAGGGCCAAAGGCTGGACAGTTGGGATTTCCTAAGTGCATTTATAATAGAAACTGCTTATGTAAACTTGTCACACTGCAATTACATCCTACTGACGGCAGTGGTACTGAGTGATAAGGCACTATATAAATGTAAGTTCGTTATTTCCTCCTAAACTTGCTGAATAAACTGAAAGTCCATGCAGCTATCATAACATAAGACTTTTTCACTCTTTTTCATTGTAGTTACATAGAATTACATAGAATGTATAGCACAGAAACAGGCCATTCGGCCCAACTGGTCCATGCCAGTCTTTATGCTTTCTTATGTTATTCTTTCTTTTCTTGACACTTGCCTTCTCACACCCCTCTTCATCTAACTCTTCAGTGGTGTGTCGGGTGGGAAAAAAAAAATTTTTGACCAGATCGGGACCCCGCTGTCAACCCACCCCCACGTGACTTTCCCAGATATTGGGTCTGTCAGAGCTGAACAGACCCAGCACGCAGCGGTGGGGGAAGCAATTCATGTCATTATGACCTTGTTAACAGCCATTAAAAACTATTTTGAGCTCACCTTACCATTTTACAAGGTCGCCCACAGGGTCCACGCTACTCGGGGATCACGTCAGGTGAGGTCGGGAGTTGTATGACCATGGAATCATCTCATTACTTGACAGCTGCAAATGTGCTATAAAAGCTCCCATCTCACAGCTGTTCACTTTCCAAGCTCAGAAGTTGTTGCTTGCTGCATTTGGAAGACAGATTGAGCTTTATGCAGGTTGCAAGTGTTTGGCACAAACTCTCTATCCAGTGTCACCTCATTGGAACAACCTCTCTCACCATTGACAGATCGCTTCTGTCATCTCTACTACACCTGCCATCTATTACATCAGCATTGTGCCCTTGAAACTATCTCACTGTGGTCCTCAGAATCCTACCACAATCAGCCCCAACACCAGCAGCTCCAGGCACACCAGCAGCACCAACAACAACACCAACCTTCTCCGCTATCAACTGATGCTGCACAGGACACAGGGCATCAGCACCCGACCATATTGCTGCCCGGGACGCCAGGGATGGCCTCACCATGGCCAGATTTACTTCACTTGACACTGTATACCCTGGCTGCCACATGATGCAGCAGGTTAACACCGCCCCACAGCAACACCATAAAGCATGCCTACAATGCCCAAGCCATTCCTTTCACACTCATCACCAGTGCAGGGGGGACCGTTATGTCTCACCATTCACTGCAACTCACTAAGCCACTTCCAAAGGTGCACACAAATCTGTCCAAGAATGCAAAGTGTTGAAAATAAAGGTTTCAATGTTTGACACCACATTAACAGAAACGTTACATGAACATTGGCTAAAACATCCAAGTGGCTACCCTTGTGTGTTGTTAGTTGGTATGATTGCACTAGGATGTGAGGGCTGGCTAGTGAGATGGGGAAGTGATAATGTAGATAGAGAGGAATGGGTGGAGGTGCAAGGTAAGTTGGTGTGAGTAAGGATGTGCAGGAGTAGGGTAGCGAAGGCAGAGTGATGGGGATGTGATGAGTGGCACAGCAGGATGAGGTTGAGTGTGGCTTTGCAGCAATATTTTGTGATCTACTGAGATCATTGAATGGTTTGCTCCACTGCAACCTGGTCCTCCTGATGATATCCCTGCTTGTGCCCTCCTGTGCAATGTGCAACCAGGCTGCGTTGGTCTCCTGGGGAGGTCTCTTCTGCCCATTGGAAGGGAAGAGAATCTCCCTGTGTGCTGTGACTCCCTCTATAAGCATATGGAGGGAGTCCTGGGAGAGCCTGGGTGCAGCCGTGCACCTATGTGCAGTGCTTGTCAGTGTTTGCAGCACCTCAATGCTGTAGAACACTGACAGCACAACTGATAAAATAAATTTGCGCATGGTCCCTTTAAGGAAATCGGTTGATGACATGTCATCAAATGACATCATCAGACCTGCTTCCTTCACTTGGCCAGCAAATGCACTGGGCGGGCTTAACAAGCCCAATCAACGTAAAATCATTCTACACAGTGAGCTAGAGCCAGCAGCGGGGTCGGGACCCGCCACAGACCCGCCGAGGTAGGGGGAATTGCGGCCAACGTTTCAGGTCTGTGATCTTTCATCAGAACTGGTAAAAGTTAGAGATGTAACAGGTTTTAAAATAGACAAAGGGAATTCCCGTCCGAGATTAGAGCAGAACTACAAGATGTGCATTCCTGGAAGAGAAGTGGCATTGAATTAAACACTAAAACAAAAGCAAAATACTGTGGATGCTGGCAATCTGAAATAAAAACAGAAAATGCTGAAAATACTCAGCCGGTCAGGCAGCATCTGTTCTTATATTGTTATATATCAGTAGGATTACTGATGACACAAGTGAAGAATTATTTGTTGTAAACCCAAAGAACACTAACTAGAATTAATGCGTGACTTGAGAGATGGCGCTGGAAGGAAAATTTCAGATTCCTAGGACATTGGAACCAGTTCTGAGACAGAGGGAATATATTCAGAAAGGATGGACTTCATTTGAAGTGAAGGGGTACCAATGTGCTTGCAGAAAGGGTAAAAAAGGCAGCAGAGATGAATTTAAACTAGTATGGGAGGGTGTAGGAGAAAACAGGAAAGCTGGAGTAAGGACATTAAAGAATAACCTGCATTGTGCTTCTATGAATGCAAGGTGCATAAGGAAGAAAATCGATGAGCTAGATGTGTTGTTACATATGAAGGAAAAAGGAGTTGTAGACTGAAATAACAACAGAAAATGCTGGAAAAACTCAGCAAGTCAGGCAACATCCGTGGAGAGAAATTTGAGTTGACGTTTCGGGTTTGACCCTTCTTCAAAACTGGAGAGAAAAGGAACTAGATCGAAGGCAGGGCTGCGATCGGACAAAAGAATAAAAGAACCAAAAGAACCAAAAGAAGTAAAAGAGATTAGAAGCTAGACGAGTTGTAGACTGAAACCTGGTTGAAATCAAATGATGATTGGGGTTTAACTTGCAGGGTTCAGTGTGATTTAGGAAGGACCGGGAAGGGAAGGCAGGAGGTGGGTTGACATTATTTGTTAGAGAGGGTCTAGAGGCTGATGCAGTTTTGTGGGAGATGATGGGCTCGATTTTAATTCCCGAGATGGGTTGGAGTCGGGTTGTGTGGTGGGCGGGTTCAGGAGCCGCTTCCGGCGGGATCAGATGCAGATATCCGATTTTGATTCAATGAGCTTGTTAATTTCATGGAGGCGCGCTGGCCAGTCCAATGAGTGGGATCGGGTCAGCTGGCCACCTCTGATAACGTCATAATAGCAGCTGCTTTTAAAGCTGCCATCCAGCCTAAGCTTTTCTATTGTGGTTTCCTGGACTTGATTTAAACGCTTTGACTTCTTCCAGAGGCAAGGCAACTCCTTGTTTTAATGATGAGTCCCTCCAAGTTCTTGTGGATACTGTCAGAGGGCGCAGGGAGATTCTCTTCCCTCCTGATGGCTGGAGGAAGCCTCCTCAGCAGACCAAGGCAGCCTGGCTGCGCAGTGCTCAGGAGGTGAGCGCAAGGTCCATTTATATACGGTCATGGATCCAGTGCCGAAAAAAGTTTAATGATCTTGTGCGAACATCAAAAGTGAGTATCCCATCTCACTTGCCTTCACTCTGCTTCCCATCTCTTCTCATCACCAGCACTCTGCGTTGTAAGCCTCCTCCTTCACATCCCACCTTACTCTTACTTCCCTTGCACCCTTTCCTATCCATCTCAGTCTCTGTACTGAATCACCTCATTATCCTGCCTGTGCACCCTTTAGACTCACACTCACTGTCATGCAGTGACAACAACTAACAACGCACAGGGAGCTACCTTCCTCTTGGCACCTTACCCCATCTTCATCTCCCTCAAAGCTTCTATGGTAGGGATTCTTCACACTCACTCCACCACTGTGGCTGAAACACCGCTTGTTTCCCTCCTTGCAGGAAAAGATAGCCCACAATAAGAGGGAGAGAGCAATGACTGGAGGAGAAACACCTACCCTAGCAACATTGACCAGTGCTGAGGAGGCTGCTAACAAGATTGTTGGAGGTGGCGAGGACCTGGAAAAGGGCAATGGAGAGACAGGCACACTAGAGGAAGCTGGTGTCATAATAGAGTTTCATCCCTCTCAGAAAGCAATGGCATATGATGTTCATAGAGAATCACATTGTATCATCTGCTCAAAAGGATGTGTCTGCTACATCAATATCAGATGTCTAAATCATGCCTTTACTCTCACACAGGACCATCGAGTGCTCCCTCCCCATGATCCAGGGTGAAGACCCGGAAGACTCCTCAGAGGAACCTGAAGCCTCTGAGGGACCAGCGTCACCAGGACTCGGCGCACCCAGCACCAGCGCAGCAATGCACACCTTGGTGGGGCCCTCGCGTGTTAGTGTAGTGTTGCCACCTGGTCTATCACAGCTCACAAGTGAGCATCAGCAGATGGTGGAGACAGCGACAGCAGTTGGCAGAGGTCGCACAGCTCTCCTAGCTCCGCTGAGCTGCATGCAGACTCTGTGCCTCTCTGGGGCCATCCCGAAAAAGTGCAGTTCGTGAAATATAGGAACAAGTGCAGGTGTCTCTGGAAGAGTTTGCCTCCAGGGTTAGTGCGAGTGTGGAGAGAATGGAGGACTCCATCTCTAACATCAGCACTGCCGTGGTGGAGGCAATGGCACATGAATGCACCACCATGGATAGGATGGCAACCTCCATAGAAAGGCTGGCTACCTCAGTGGAAAGGATGGCTATGGCCATGGAGGAAATAAGTCGCCAGAGTCAGGAAAACATGGTGTCTGTTCAGAATAGAATGACATCTCTTGAGAAGCGAGGGACAGCTATTGAGCAGAGAGACCAGAGCTTCATTAACGTCCTTTTGAGGAGGACTGCTAGTGCAGATACGGGTCCTCATGGTCCCCCTGAAGTGCAGCAAGGTGCTCTCCACCCACTTGCCAGCACTGAGGTGCGGCTGACCCATGAGAGGGATGTTGTTGGCAGGACAGAAGGAAGTGTGGGCTCCTCTCAAAGCGTTCACACGACCATGCCACTGCGGAGCCCTCGGTCAGAGACCCACTTTGCGGAGACAACTGAGATGGCCATTCCAGCCCCTGCAAAGCCTTAGGAAGAGCAAACTGTTGAAGAGCCTTCCCAGGTTCCAAAACCCAGGGGACACCCACCAAAGGTGTCTAAGCAGGCACAGCATCCTAGTCAGCAAGGTGCCTATACATCTGCTGAAGCCACAGGGGAAGCATCACGTAGAAGCACGCATAAGAGAAAGATTAAGCACCTATAGTCATAAGGGGAGTCACTTGGGTGATGTTTCTTTTTTTCCTGACTCTTGCTGGTATATTATCCTTTTATCATGTGTTAAAGATAAATTATGTCAAACAGTTGATTGTGTGGCCTATATGTTATGGGAAATGGCCAAAACGCATTGAGGGCTCAGGGTGACTTGCTTTTGTAATGCTGATGGTAAAAGCGATAGGAAATAATAGGCTATAGCAGAGATGAAGTATGATGTTGGACAAGTGTCACCTGCAATTACAGAGCCATATGGTAGCCACCTATTGTTGCAGAGTAAGCTTATGCTAATATGGCATGGCAGTGTGCATACCCTGGTTGACAGGCAGCAGTGAACTGGAGGGATGCTGCATTGGTCACAACAGGGCATGCAAGGCGCCCCCTCATCCTCCTCCTACTCCTCTTCCCAGGAAGATCTACACTGAGTCACACAGCTGCTACTCCTCTGAATATGAGGACCAGGATGAGAGGGCATAAATGTTTCCTATCCCCTTGATATAGATTTCATTTGAGGCAACAATCTTGCAAGCGCACAGTCGAAGTGGCCTGAAATTATTCCATTCATGCCACACTGTAGATGGGTGTCAGCTTGAACAGTCACAAGATCAGTAGATGTGCAAAATCTTATCCCATACCTACAACAGCAAAGTTGTTGCATTTGAATGTCAGCCATGTTTCAGGGGCGCTTTTAAAGCGCTCCACCAATGCATACAAATCATGTCCTCCAGCAACTCGTCTCCTTGAACCTGGCCTGTTTCTGACAAGACGGGAAATAGGAGCCAGAAGCACGAAAATGGGAAACCACTATGAAAATAGGATTAGCAAGGCTGTTAACAGGCTGTTAACTGCTTTAACTACCTGTCCCACCGGTTCCAGACGGGTCAGTTTGGGAGCGGCTAAACCAACACTCACAAAAATCGGGTGGGGGCAGGATGGAGGCGGGTTGGGTGTCTGAAGCCATTTTTTCCAATTTTTGCAACAGACCCACCTCCTCGGGGCGATTAAAATCGAGCACGATAAGAGAGATGAGGGCCATGTCTACAATAGTAAGCCTGGAGATTTCAATCTTCCTCATATTGACTGAGGGCTGTTTGCATGGGAGCAGTAATTTATTGAAATTGTGAGGAACTCATTTCTAAAACTACATTAAGGTACGCACAAGGAGTAATGCAATATTGGATTTAGTTCTAACGAATGAGGAAGGAACAATCAGCAATGTAGAAGTATGGGAACAATTTGGACCTAATGACCATAATATTCTGACATTTAGGATAGAGATGAGAGCAGAAAGCAAAAGGAAGACAATTAAAAGGTTAAATTTTAAACAAGCTGGTTTCAAGTATATGAGAGAATGCATGGGACTAGTAAAATGGGAAGAGATTATAGAAAGAAAAAACGTGGACCAAAAGTGGAATTGTTTCAAAGGGATAGTTTTTAAATTGCAAAATTAATTTATCCCTGAAATAAATCAGGAACAGAATAAAAGAATAAGACTAGTTTGGCTTAATAATAAAATTGTGAAGGGCATTAGGGACAATCAGAAAGCATACACAAAAATGTAACGTTCACGATTGGACTAGGATAGGGAGATCTATGAAGTAAGGCTAAGAAATGTCAAGAAACCGATAAGGGCTGCAAAGAGGGGTCATGAGGTAAACATAGATGGAAACATGGAGGAAATGTTAACCCCAAAGGACAGGTGGATTGGGGGCACGTGGGAAGGCAAAATTATTTAAAATATCAAACCTGACTCCAAACCCCCACTTCCAGTTTTAACAGAGTCGCTGGTCGGGGGGGCCAGTGACAAATCCGCTCTCGGGAGGCAGGTCGGTCACTGAAATCTTTTAAGGAGGTTGACTCTTTATTTTTAACTGGAATCCTGGCAAGTAAGAGGTGGCAAGAATGGCCGGATCCATGAGGTAAGAGCCTTTATTGTACTGCTTGCGGGCCAGGAGGAGCAGGAGTGTTTCCCGTAGGTCCAACAAGCTGACCTGCACATGCTCGCACCCCGTGATGTTCGATTCATCCGCACCCACCACCCCGTCATGTCCAATATGCCCTCCCATCCCCGCGATGTCCGAGCCCCACCCCGCGATGTCCGAGCCCCACCCAGCGATGACCGAGCCCCACCCCGCGATGTCTGACCCCCACCCCGCGATGTCCGACCCCCACCCCGCGGTGTCCGACCCCCACCCCCACGATGTCTGACCCCCACCCCCACGATGACCGAGCCCCACCCCCCGATGTCCGACCCCCACCCCGCGATGTCCGACCCCCACCCCCACGATGACCGAGCCCCACCCCGCGATGTCCGACCCCCACCCCGCGATGTCCGACCCCCACCCCGCGATGTCCGACCCCACCCCGCAATGTCCGACCCCCACCCCGCGATGTCCGACCCCCACCCCGCGGTGTCCGACCCCCACCCCCACGATGTCTGACCCCCACCCCCACGATGACCGAGCCCCACCCCCCGATGTCCGACCCCCACCCCGCGATGTCCGACCCCCACCCCCACGATGACCGAGCCCCACCCCGCGATGTCCGACCTCCACCCTATGATGTCCGACCCCCACCCCGCGATGTCCGACCCCACCCCGCAATGTCCGACCCCCACCCCGCGATGTCCGACCTCCACCCCACGATGTCCGACCCCCCACCCCGCGATGGTCAACCTCCACCCTATGATGTCCGACCCCCACCCCGCGATGTCCGACCCCACCCCGCGATGTCCAACCTCCACCCTATGATGTCCGACCCCCACCCCGCGATGTCCGACCCCCACCCCGCGATGTCCGACCCCCACCCCGCGATATCCGACCTCCACCCCACGATGTCCGACCCCCACCCTATGATGTCCGACCCCCACCCCTCGATGTCTGACCCCCACCCCTCGATGTCTGACCCCCACCCCGCGATGTCCGACCCCCACCCCACGATGTCCGACCCCCGCCCTGCGATATCTGACCCCCACCCCATGATGTCCGACCCCCACCCCGCGATGTCCGACCCCCACCCCGCGATGTCCGACCCCACCCCGCGATGTCCGACCCCCACCCCTCGATGTCTGACCCCCACCCCATGATGTCCGACCCCCACCCCGCGATGTCCGACCCCACCCCGCGATGTCCGACCCCACCCCGCGATGTCCGACCCCCACCCCATGATGTCCGACCCCCACCCCGCGATGTCCGACCCCACCCCGCGATGTCCGACCCCACCCCGCGATGTCCGACCCCCACCCCGCGATGTCCGACCTCCACCCCGCGATGTCCGACCCCCACCCCGCGATGCCTGACCCCTACCCCGCGATGTCCGACCCCCACCCCGCGATGTCCGACCCCCACCCCGCGATGTCCGACCTCCACGCTATCATGTCCGACCCCCACCCCGCAATGTCCGACCCCCACCCCGCAATGTCCGACCCCCACCCTGCGATGTCTGACCCCCACCCCGCGATGTCCGACACCCACCCCGCGATGTCCGACCTCCAAACTATGATGTCCGACCCCCACCCCACGATGTCTGACCCCCACCCCGCTATGTCCGACCCCCACCCCGCGATGTCCGACCCCCACCCCACGATGTCTGACCCCCACCCCCGCGATGGCCGACCCCCACCCCCGCGATGTCCGACCCCCACCCCACGATGTCCGACCCCCACCCCGCGATGTCCGACCCCCACCCCGCGATGTCCAACCCCCACCCCACGATGTCTGACCCCCACCCCCGCGATGGCCGACCCCCACCCCGCGATGTCCGACCCCCACCCCGCAATGTCCGACCCCCACTCCATGATGTCCGACACCCACCCCGCGATGTCCGACCCCCACCCCGCGATGTCTGATCCCCACCCCGCGATATCCGACCCCCACCCCGCGACGTCCGACCCCCACCCCGCGATGTCCGACCCCCACCCCGCGATGTCTGATCCCCACCCCGCGATATCCGACCCCCACCCCGCGACGTCCTACCCCCACCCCGCAATGTCTGACCCCCACCCCCGCGATGGCCGACCCCCACCCCGCGATGTCCGACCCCCACCCCACGATGTCTGACCCCCACCCCCGCGATGGCCGACCCCCACCCCCGCGATGTCCGACCCCCACCCCACGATGTCCGACCACCACTCTGCGATGTCCGACCCCCACCCCTGCGATGTCCGACCCCCACTCCGCGATGTCCGACACCCACCCCGCGATGTCCGACCCACACCCCGCGATGTCCGACCCCCACTCCGCGATGTCCGACACCCACCCCGCGATGTCCGACCCACACCCCGCGATGTCCGACCCCCACCCCGCGATGTCCGACCCCCACTCCGCGATGTCCGACACCCACCCCGCGATGTCCGACCCTCACCCCGCGATGTCTGACCCCCACCCCACGATGTCCGACCCCCTCTCCCGCGATGTCCGACCTCGACCCTATGATGTCCGACCTCGACCCTATGATGTCCGACCCCCGCCCTATGATGTCCGAACCCCACCCCGCGATGTCCGACCCCCACCCCGCGATGTCCGACCCCCACCCCATGATGTCCGGCCTCCACCCCCACGATGTCAGGCTTGACATCCGCTCCCTGGCTTCTTTCCCACACAACGGGCAGCCAGCCTGTCAATCAAGCTGACTGTCGGGTTGGAAACCTTCTGAAAAAATGTAAAAGATGTTGTGCAGTTAATTTCTGCAGGATGTCTGGGAAACCCCTATTTCCAAGTTTCCCATCTGAACATCCTTTCCCACAAGGTTATAAAAAAAGAAAGTCTTGCATTCATGTAGCGCTTTTCACAACCGCCAGATGTTCCAAAGTGAAGTACAGCCAATGAAGTACTTTTTGAAGTGTAGTCACTGTTGTAATGTAGGAAACACGGTAGCTAATTTGTGCACAGCAAGCTCTCACAAACAGCAATGTTAAAATGACCAGATAATCTGTTTTAGTGATGTTGATTGAGGGATAAATATTGGCCAGGACACCGTGGATAACTCCCCTGCTCTTCTTTGAAATAGTGCCTTGAAATCTTTTACGTGCACCTGAGAGAGCAGATGGTTTAACGGATGACAGAAGCAATCTGTCAATGGTGAGAGAGGTCTTCCAATGAGGTGACACTGGATGGAGACTTTGCTGGAAAGATTGCAGCCGACAGAATCTGTGCTGGGAATGCAGTGAGAAACAGCTTCTGCTGAGGAAAGTGATCATCTGTCAGGTGGGAGCTTTTATAGTACATATCATGCTGTCAACTAATCAGCTGAAGCAACGGCCACTGAGCTCCTGCCTCAATTTGACAGCCATGGTTCCCGAGCAGCGTGTTTCCCGTGGCCATCCAGTTAAATTTAAAAGGTAAAGTTAAAACCACTCTTAAAGGTCTGAAAACTAGGTACTAATAATTTAAATTGGGTCGCCTGCCTCTGCCGGTCGGGTCGGGTCCGCGCTGACAGACGTGACTGGGGGAAAGGCGCGTGGGAGCAGGATGACAGCGGGTTCCCGACCCACTCCCAAAAATAACAACTTTCCCACCCGACCTGCCTCCGATCGCGCCCGCTTCCACCCCGGAAAATTCCGACCAATGTGTCCAAAGTTTCAGACGATACCAAATTGAGAGCAATGGCAAATGATGGATATCAATACATATGAATTCAAAATGATCTTGACAAGCTCCATCAGTGGGTGGAGAAATTATAAATTAAATTTTATACAGGGAAATGTAAGGTTATGAGATTTGGCAGAGAGAAGTCTGATGTGGATTACATGCTATATGGGAATGTACTTGAGGTGTTGGAGCAGGAGACAATTCTTGGGGTTTTAGTGGAGAGATCATTAAAACCATCAACACATAGTTCTCAGGCTGTCATTAAACAGAATGTCAGAATGCGTAGCAAGGGGTATAACAAATAAATCCAGAAAGGTCATTTTAAAACTGCATTTAGCCCTGGTGATACCTGGAGTGATGCATGCAGTTTTCATCTCCCTATTTCAAAAAAGAATATTTTGTTATTGGACAGTACAAAGTAGAGTTAGGCCTAGAAATTCAGTATAGCCACGTTTGGGGCGCTACAGCCGGGCGTTCGCTAAATTTAGCGCCCGGCGCAACTTAGCGCCACCTTCACCGATATTCAGTTGCATCGCCCCAAGAGGTTGCTGCTGCGCTAAAGCAGGCGATACATTACTATCATAAGGCGCTAAGCCGGTGAGCCGGGGCGCAACCACCGAGGACGGGTGCAGCGCAGGTGCGGCGAGTTGCTGATTGAAGGCAGACACGTTGGCGCCGGTCAGCTCTTAAAGGGAGAGGGTGGATTTGTTTGGCTGCCACGCCCTGCACACTGCCTCCCTCGCTGCTGCCCTGTCCTCACTCTAAAGCAACTCTTGTGCCTCCCTGCTTTCAGATGGTGAATCGCCAGGTGAGGAGGTGGGCCCTCAAGCTGGCAATGTGTCTGAATCTGAAAGCGAGGAGGAGGAAGAGGAAGCCGGCCCATCAGTGACACCCTCAGCCGAGGCAGCCCATGGCCATGATGGGGACACATCTTCCCTGGAGGGGAGCAGGGGGGAAGGGTCTGAGGAGAGTGAAGCTCCGGGGCCCAGTGGGCTGCAGCAACGCGGGAGGGGTGGGGAAGCTCGGCAGCCTTCTCCCTGGAGGGAGAGTCTGGCCTCGAGTCCTGCTACGGTGAGCGCAGAGGAGGTGCGGCTCCTTGCTGAAATGGGCGCCCAGGCTGAGCGCAGGCACACTGAGCTCATGGCTGCAGTGGCAAGGATGCCTGACTCCATAGAGTCACTGGCAAGGAGTGTACAGGAATTCGGGGCAGCACAGGCCAGGAGTCGGCAAGAATTCAGTGCAGCACAGGCCAGGAGTCTGCAGGACTTCGTGGCAGCACAGGCTAGGAGTCAGCAGGACTTCGCTGCATCACAGGCGGCTTCCAGCCAAGTGCTCAGTCGTGCCATGCATTCACTGGCTGGTGTGATGCAGACACAGACCAGGGCCACACGGGCACTAACTGCTGCCACCCTCGTTGGATCGGCCAGGCATCGACGGGGCCCTCGCCGCGCCGCAGCAGCCCAGCAATCTGTGCTTCAGCAGACTGCTGCGCATGCTGCAGTGCTGGCCCTTGCGAGTGCCAGTGTATCAGCCGACCAGGGAGTGCCTGTGCTCTGTCAGGTTGGCAGCATTCCTGCAGCCAACACTGTCACTCCTTCACTGCAGCTGCCACCACCCGTAGGACAGACTGCTGCCGCCCAAGCAGAATTGGAGCAGTCAGCAGCCGGCCCCTCGAGGCCCAGAGCTGGTCCAGGCTGACCCCCAAGGGCATCTGCCGTCTCACCATCTGACCCTCAGCAGCCTTCCCCCAGCCTTGCTGCAGCCACTGGGGTCCCATTGAGGAGGAGCTGCAGGGCGGGAAGGGGCCACTCGCGGAAGCGAGGCGGATCACCCTCGCAGGGGAAAAACTAGAAGGTGTGGCCAAATGTTTTTTTATATATGAGGCCGAGAAGGTTTTTGATGTATGAAGGCAGGGACTGTTGTGTTATTTGATATATGAAGGCCGAGTCTGTTGTGTTTGTTTTTTATAAAGGCCGAGGATCATGGTCATTTTTGTTTAACTGCTTTCTTCATTTTCTGAAGGTTGGGAGAGGCAGTTATGTCTCTGGCTGTTTTTTGGGGGGTTTCTCTGAATTTGTTTGTCATGCGGGAAGGGCACAGAGTTTGCGCAGCAGAAAAGTTTCTTTAATCGCATTGTCCATGTTTGCTTTTGGAAGTATTTGTTGCCTTGACCAGCTGAGGGCTTGCAGAGCGGCTCCATTCATCTTCTTTCATTGGCACAAGCCATTCCCTGAGAGGGGGCCTAGAACCGAGTTGCAATAAGCCGCCGACGGACGGCCCTTGCACTTTGTGCCTGCCTCCCCTGTTGGTGCTCCTCCCCCTCCTCCTCCTCCTCTGGTGGTCTTCCAATGCCTGCTGGCAGTGGCTGAGTCCTGAGGATAGCCAGGTTGTGCAGCATGCAGCACACTACCACGAAATGGGAGACTCGCTCAGGCGAGTACTGTAGGGCTCCCCCGGAACGATCCAGAGAGCGGAACCATTGCTTGAGCACGCCGATTGTGTGCTCAATGATGTTCCTGGTTGCTTGATGGCTGTTATTGTATCGCTCTTCAGCAGGGGTGCTGGGCGCACGGAGCGGGGTCATCAGCCAGGTGCACAAAGGATAGCCTTTGTCCCCGAGAAGCCATCCTCGTGGGTGAGCCTGGGCTTCGAAAATGTCTGCCACAGAAGTCTGGCGCAGGATGAAGATATTGTGGCTGCTGCCTGGAAAGCGGGTATTATGTCCGTGTATAATTGAGATACGGACTGCAGGAGTTGATTATAACAAGTCTTTACTGAATGGAGACAACCTGGAAACTGAAACTACAGAAGCCTGCTAGGGCCTTTTATACAGGGGTGGTCACTGCCGGTACTGCAGTCTGAGACCAGTTATTCCCTTAAAGGTACATACACAACAATTCCTCCCCTTTTAGATAAACAGTACATAACATTCATTTAACAACTAAATAATAACTAATTACAATTACAGTTACGGTTGCTAGATACATTGGTTGAAGTTAAGCAATTATAAATTCAGTCTTTGAGGAGGCTTCCTGATTCTGTCTGGATAACGCCTCTTTGGGATATCAGGTTCTTCTGGCAAGGTTGCGTCGGGATCAATGTCGTTGTTTGGTTCGTCTGCTTCCAATATCACCGATTCTGCGGTAGATACAATTGGTACTTCGGTTTCATCGCCAGGTGTATCAGATCGTGGTGTGGAGTTGACGTTTTCCAGTGACTCTAGAATCTGGTCAGCATGGCGTCTTACAATGCTCTCTCCAACGTCCACGGTATACATTAGAGGTCCTTGCCGTGTACAGATCGTTCCTGGCTGCCATTTCTCTGTGCGGTAGTCCCGGGCCAAAACTGGTTGACCTATCTTAAAACTCCTGGTCGGCCTTTCATTCATATTCTGAAACTGCCTGTTCTCCACATTTCTTCTGACGTTTGGCTTAACCAAATCCAAGCGGCATCGTAGTCTTCGATTGAAGAACATCATGGCTGGAGTTTGGTTGGTAACCGCATGTGTCGCATTCCGGTAGGCAAACAAGAAGTTATCCACCTTGTGTTGTAGGGGTATATCTTCATTACACATTGCCTTGATAGCCTTCTTGAATGTTTGAACAAACCTCTCGGCCAATCCATTAGTGGCTGGATGATATGGGGCAGATGTGTAATGCTTAACACCATTGTTCTTTAAGAACCTCTGGAACTCTTCAGACACAAACTGTGGTCCATTGTCAGAGCAAATCTGTTCAGGCAGCCCATTCCTGGCGAATATGGTTCGTAAGACTGTGATAGTTTTTTCTGTGGTGGTTGAGGACATTTTTATTACCTCTGGCCACTTTGAATGTGCATCCACCGCAATTAAAAACATCGAGTCCATAAAGGGACCAGCAAAATCAATGTGCACCCTTTGCCATGGAGATGAGGGCCACTCCCATGGATGTAGACGGGCTTGTGGTGGGGCGTTTTGGACCTTCTGGCATCCTGTACAGCTCTTGGTCATCTCTTCGATTTCTCTATCGATTCCCGGCCACCACACAAACGCTCTGGCTAAGTTCTTCATTTTTACCCCTCCCAGGTGACCCTCATGAAGCTCATTGAGCAGTCTATCCTTCAATTTGGGTGGAATTACTACTCTGGATCCACACATCAAGGTTCCTCTGCACACTGACAGCTGTTCTCTTCTCGGCGAGAATGCTGGCAGCAGTGGTTCGCCATGTGCTGGCCATCCCTTCACCGTTAAATCATAGACCCAGGAGAGTGTCGGGTCATTTCGTGTTTCCTTTTCTATGTTTGCATTCGTCACAGGGAGACATTCGACTATAGTCGAGTGGAATAACTCCACTGGATCCACTGCCAGTTCTTCTTCCACCGTCGGCAACGGTAGGCGCGACAATCCATCAGCATTCCAATGCTGTTTAGTTCCTTTGTACTCGATGTCATATTGGTGTGCCCCTAGGAAAAGGGACCACCTCTGTAGCCGTTGTGCCGTCATTATCGGTACGCCCTTCTGAGGGTTGAAAATGGGGACGAGAGGTTGATGATCAGTTAGTAGAGTAAATTTCTGACCGTGCAGGTAGTGATTGAACTTCTTCACCCCCCACACCAGGCTGAGGGGCTCTCTGTCAATCTGGGCGTAGTTACGCTCGGTTGAAGTTAACGAGCGTGACGCAAAAGCTATCGGCCTCTCTGAACCATCAAGGAATTTATGTGACAGTACCGCCCCAATGCCGTAGGGAGACGCATCACACGCCAGTCTTATCGGTAGTGATGGGTTGTAGTGAGCCAATACTTCTCTTGAAGCGATTAGGTCCTTACTCTTCTGAAAGGCCCGCTTACATTCATCGCTCCATTTCCATGCTACTCCCGTTCATAGTAGGGCGTTCAGTGGATGCAGAATTGTGGACAAATTCGGCAAAAACTTATGGTAGTAATTCACCAATCCGAGGAATGACCTCAGTTGCGACACATTTCCAGGCACTGGAGCCTTAACTACCGCTTCAATTTTGTCAGGGGACTTATGCAACCCCTCTTCATCAATCACGTGGCCACAATAAGATATCTGTTTCTTAAAAAACTCGCACTTGGGGCGATTGGCTCGTAGCCCGTGTTCTCTTAGTCTAGTGAGCACCTGCTCTAGGTTGGCAAGGTGTTCACTGTCATCTTCACCTGTCACTAGGATGTCGTCCAAGTAACACTGAGTCCCCGGAATCCCTTGCAGGACTTGTTCCATCGCTCTTTGCCATATCGCCGGAGCTGATGCTACTCCGAATACCAGTCGATTATACTGGTAAGGACCTTTGTGAGTGTTTATCGTGAGATACTTCCTAGAGGATTCTTCAACCTCCATCTGCAAATATGCTTGTGCTAGGTCAATTTTTGTAAAACGCTTCCCTCCAGATAGTGAGGTGAAGACATCTTCTATCTTTGGAAGAGGATATTGTACTGTGTGAAGGACTGGGTTCACCGTCACCTTGAAGTCCCCACAGATGCGAACCTTCCTTGGCTCCTCAGACTTATTGTTTAACGTTTTCTTCATGACAGGAATGATGGGTGTCGCCCACTCGCTCCAGTCTACCTTAGATAACACGCCTGCATTCTCCAGATTCTCCAGCTCTGCCTCGACGGCTGGGCGAATTGCATATGGTACCGGTTTTGCTTTGAAAAACTTGGGAATTGCATTCTCCTCTATTTTTATCGAGGCAGTTACGCCTTTAAGATTGCCCAGTTCTTGTTGAAATACCTCTTTGGCGTCAGCTAAGATTGTTCACAATCGTCCAGGAGTGACGTCGTCATCCTTTTTACCAGCCACCATCAGTGCCTGAATGGAGTGCCAGTCTAAACTTATCTTTCTGATCCATTCACGTCCCAATAACGGTGGTCCACCATCTTGCAGAATGTAGAGATACAATTTCTGTATTTTCTTGCCGTTGTATTCGACAGGCACCCTTATTATTCCTCTGGGCTATACTTTTTGCCCCGTATACATCCTCAAGACAATGGATGTCTCTCTCAAGGGTATGTGTGAGAATAGCTGCTCGTAGTCTCGTCGATTCATGATGGTTAGAGCTGATCCTATATCCAATTCCATTTTGGCTTGGGACCCTGCTATCGTGAGGGTGACCCAAATGGTTCGGTGATCCTCTTTTGCGATTACGTTGTGAAGTTTGAGAGAGCTTAGTCTCTTGTTCCCGGATTCACTATCACTCATCTGGTCTTCGGAACTACTGTCCGTCATCTTTTATACTTTCCTGTACGGTTCCTTTGTAGCCTTTTTGTTGTCGTTGGTCTTCTTCCCAGACCTGCAAACTCGTGCAATGTGTCCCATCTTTCCGCATTGCCTGCATATTTTGTCCTTGGACCAGCAGTCCTTCTGGTCATGGTTTGTTCTGCCGCAGCGATAACATTTTGCAAATCCCCGTGTCATTTCGTGGGTGCCGTATTCCTGTGGCTTTTGTTGTATTTCCGCAGCTCCCCTTGCTGCTGCTTCGTATGATACTGCCACGCTGAAAGCCTTATCTAGCGTCAGCTCTTTCACAGAATCACAGAATCACAGAAACCCCACAGTGCAGATAGAGGCCATTTCGGCCCATCGAGCCTGCACCAACACATATCCCACCCGATCCCCGTAACCCCTACACCAACACATATCCCACCCTATCCCCGTAACCCCACGTATTTAATCCCCCTAACACTAAGGGTCAATTTATCATAGCCAATCAACCTAACCCGCACATCTTTGGACTGTGGGAGGAAACCGGAGCACCCGGAGGAAACCCACGCAAACACGGGGAGAATGTGCAAACTCCACACAGACAGTCACCCGAGGCCGGATTCGAACCCGGGTCCCTGGCGCTGTGAGACAACAGTGCTAACCACTATGCCACCGTTTCTCTGAGAGTAACCTCTTCTGGGTTCCTTCACTCAGGAGTCCCCAGACAAATTTGTCCCGTAAGGTATCTGCCAGTCCTGCTCCGAACTGGCAGTGCTTTGATAGCTTGCGTAGTTCCGTAAGGTAATCAGCATTGCTCTCATTTTTATGCTGATTTCTCCTGTGGAATTTAAATCTTTCTGCTATCAGCAGCGGTGTAGGATTTAGGTGTTCCTGTAGGATAGCAACAATTTCATTAAAACTCTTCGCCTTCGGTTTGGCTGGAGTAATCAGGTCCCGCAATAGGCCGTACGTTCTTGCGCCCATTAAATTTAGCAATACCGATGCCTTTTTCTCACCGGCTATTTTGTTTGCCTCGCAATATACCTCGACTCTTTCCACATACGTGGTCCAGTCTTCTATTGCATTATCGAAGGCAGTGATATCGCCAGTCTTTGGCATCTTGAAAATCTAAGATGTCGCCTCCCGCACTTTGCCTTCGTTCCCGATGGATCAAAATAGCGCCTCCCGCGCTTTTCCTTCTTCCCCGCCGAGTTAAGATGGCGCATCCCGCGCTTTCCCGCCGCTGCCGCAGCTGCCAACGCTGTTGCTGGCGATTATATTTATTTTACTATCCTGTAATGGCGACGCCCTATGGTCTACGCGCCTCCCCGATCGCTGCTGCCAACGCCGCTCTCCGCGGTATTTTTATTTTTCTATCGCACTTCAATATTTGCTCCGTTAATTGAAGATCCGTTCCCGCCGTGGAGCGGACCCTCTGGGACACTTCCCTCCCTCTTCTTAGGTCCGAACGCTGCCCGGCTTCGAAGCACCGGCCATGCCCTGTGTGCTCCACCCTCTCTCTCTCTCTCTGCTTCCCGACTCGCTGCCCGGCCCCGTTGCAGAGCCACCCGATCGAGCTCTAGCCCGCCGCAGCCCAGGAAGGATCAGTGCACTACCTGCCACCAGCCCGATTAGCTGGGAAACCACAGACTGGAGAATCAAGCGAGGCTCTCGACAGTCTCTCCTGCACTTTTCAATTCGATGATTTGGAGGGCGGTTGCCCATGGTCGACGCCCGTTTCTCAAGTTACTTTGGATTTTTTTTTTTTCTTTCTTCTGGCTTCGACCTTCAATAACGTCGTCTGAGGTGCTGCTGAGTTGCAGGTAAGTTCGTTTCTTACTCGTCGCCAGTATTATGTCCGTGTATAATTGAGACACGGACTGCAGGAGTTGATTATAACAAGTCTTTACTGAATGGAGACAACCTGGAAACTGAAAACTACAGAAGCCTGCTAGGGCCTTTTATACAGGGGTGGTCACTGCCGGTACTGTAGTCTGAGACCAGTTATTCCCTTAAAGGTACATACACAACAGCGGGCATTGACAGCTAGTATGAGCTGCCTGTGGTCACACACCAACTGCACGTTGAGCGAATGGTACCCCTTCCAGTTGCGGTAATCCACGGCATTCTGTAGAGGTGTCCGCAAAGCCACATGCGTGCAGTCAATGGCGCCCTGGACCATGGGGAAGCCCGCTAATACTGCAAATCCCATTGCATGCTCTTGCTGCTTGTCCAGGGTCATAGGGAAGGAGATGATCTGATGTCTCCTTCTGAAAAGGGCATTAGTCACCTGGCAGATGCAGCAATGTACCGCGAACTGGGAGATGTTGGCAATGTCCCCAGTAGCGGTTTGGAAGGAGCCGGTGGCATAGAAGTTGAGAGCCACCGTCACCTTCACTGCCACCGTCAGAGGCGTCCTGCTCCTCAGCTGTGGCTGCAGATCTCTGCGAAGCAGGTGGCAGATCTGTGACCACCTCCCTTCTGAATCGCAGCCTCCGAACACACTGCTCCTCAGACATGTTCAGATATGAAAACTGCTGGCGGTATACCCTGGGTGGGTAAGGCCTCCTGTGCCAACGCCTGTTAGCCCTTCTCCGTCTGGCCATGACTGGCACTCTCTCATGGTGTCTCTGAGCCCTTTGAATGCAATGCAGTAAGCCAACGTTTCCACCCATGGCAGCCCCCATTATATTTGGCGACTCAAGGCTATGGCACTGAAAGATAAATCCAAGTGCAAAGCTCTGGCCTGAAGCCAGAAGTACCTGTGCGAGCGCTGAGTCAAACCAGAAAGCTCTCTCCCTTTGTCTCTCTCCAAATATCCGTCTCTCACAAAGAAGGAGTGGAACAAAATGGCTGCCACTTATACTGCAGGAGGAGTCCCCTTTAATTAGTGCCCCCCCGCACCCCGCAGCGACTGGGAACCGTTCCCCTCTACCAGTCGCTGGGGGCACCAGGCGCACAGAAGGGCGGCGCCACTGAAGTTCCAGTTCAGGGCACACCAAGGGCATTGCACCATGAAATGACGTCAGGATCTGCGCGCGCAGCTGAGCGGGCGCTGCGGTTTTGCTCCGCCACTAAATCTTAAGTGAACTTCGTGAGAGGCGCAGATCGCGCCGCGCCCAGGTGCTAGCCACTTAGCGCCCCACTTCTCCTCCTCCTAAGGCACTAGCGGCTGGCGCTAACAACTGAATTTCTAGGCCTTGATCCCTGTACTCTAGAGAATAATGTATGAGGAACGATTGATTACCCTGGGTCTTTTCTCTGAAAAAGACTGAGAGGGGGTTTGATATAAGGGTTTAAAATTATGAAAGGTTTGGACAATTTGGATCTAAGTAGCATTTCTGTCATGTGCAGAATTTATGCAAAAGGATGATATTTACAAATAAAGGACAACAAAAGAAAATAGGAAATGCAGGAGGAACATTTTTACTAAATGGGTGGTAAGTGTGTGGAACAGATAAGTGATGAAATAAGAAACCTTAGTGGGTTTCAAGAAGGAACCAGACAGAGTCTCATCAACAAATGGGATTCGGGGTTATTAGAACTGCACCAGTGGAATACTATAGATAGGTGGGATAGATGGACTAAAGTTCTTGTCCTGTCTGAAACTGTTGCTATGTTACTAAGAATTGAATATTAACGATGAAATCAAACGTGTTTCGATTTACTTTACCCAGATGAAGAAATACTCCAGGGAAGATTCATTAAAATTTAATTTTTGAGCTCAAACCTGTTAACTGAGAGCTCCTCATGAAAAAAATTAAGACTTACCTCCTTTTGTATTTTTCTTGCATTAATGACAATCCTGGATCAGTATGATCATTACAGTCTTTCCCAGGTTCACTTTCCAAGTACTGCAGCGCTCAAAAAATTGTTCAGAATGGAATGGGATCTGTAGGCACTGTACTCCCCGACTTCAAACCGGAGCTGAATTGTGAATTAAAATAAATTCCTATTTTTACAGTATCACTGATCACTCAGTGACCAATCCAGTTACACTTAAGCACAAAGAATTTGCAATTACGGAGGATAGGTTTGCAAATATAATTTTGTAAGCCCTCCCTAGATTATTCCATGAATTCCCTTCCTATTGCATTACATATATTAAAGATTGTAATTATTTGCAGATGATTTAAATTTTAGTAACAGTGGCAGCCTTAGTAATAATGTTTCCCCAGTGGTCAGGCCTAAATCTGGGAATAATGGCAAACCAGAACTGCAAAATGGAATTGTAATATTGTAATAATATAATCTATATTTTTAAGATGCTATAATTAAAGGATTATATGAACTTCTTGGATAATATGGCTTACTTGTATACAGAAATTTGTGTTGGATAGTATGTGACGACTGAAGCATGTTGAATAGGAACTATGCAATGTAGATAAATGTTTTCTAATATTATAGATAGATATGGATAGTCTAGATATATAGATAGTTAAACTTTCCCACTTGCAAGCAATCAGATTTGCATTTGTCTGTAGTAAATAACAATTAAAGACTTCACGAGATCTGGAAACGTCAAGCACAAGGTGCTTAAAATCTAGAGCATTTGCCTCTATATATTACAGTACTGGATAATTTAGCGTAGTGTATTTGTTTTTCTGTTACTCTAATGAATGGTAGTCAAAAGTGACTTTTTTGCAAAATGGTTTAAAGAGTTTTGAAAATGCAGTTAGTGTATATTAGTTATAGAAATATAATGAATGATATAATATAAAATGCAGTTTGAAAAGGCTTTCTGCAGAAAATGATACACCAACCATGTAAACCAAAATTCTTCAGTGGAATTCAGGCTAACTATTATCAACACTGACATCAGTACTGAACTATGGGCCAAGCTAGTTTGGTGAACAGGGAAACAGGACATGATGGCTTGAATTGGCTCGTTGGACAATGGCAGCTAAACTGTGCACATTCCATCTGGCTTTACTGGAGAGAAGTATAAAAAGGTAGACATATAAATAGAAAAATATTTGTTGCAGAAACTGACTCCTCTCCATTTTAAATTGGAAACCCATTAGAGATATAAATCCTACAAGGTAATTGTAAGAATCTAGTTATGACACAATCTCTGTAAATAATATGGAATATAAAAAGCTAATGAATATTGTAGTTAAATGCCTTATATTTAGACATGTAGTAATGATGAATCTATTAGCAAGGCACACTGAATGAGAAAATTTGGGAGAATTTAATATCTATAATATGACAATGAGATTAAATTGTACATTTCTGTACTATTATAATATGCATTTCTCCTTTTAAGCAACTCTATATATAACCCAGAATTGTTCATATTGCTTCCTTAATGATATGTGAAATGAGCTATGAAGTATGGTAGAAAATGCCAGTGGGCAATCAAACATGGTAGCATCTGCTTCAAAATTTTCTACTGTATAATCACAGATCTCGTAAAATCATTACCAGAACAAACAATAGCATTATTCTTTTGAACGCATCTGCTTACATACAAATACTCGAGACTGGAGCAGTTTAAAAAAAATCTAGGACAAGCTAGTTAGAGTTTTGATTTAATTTCTTTGTTATTCTCAATTATAGATTTAACAATTGCTGATAAGCTTTAGACATATTCAAATTACTATCATTTGAAATGCTGCTGAGCTTTAAAAATAATAGGGGAAGATTTCCTCACAACATTTTAGAGATTGTAAACATTAGTGAGAAGATTTCCTCCAATATATTATAGATTGTATACTGGGATTTCTTTCCATTAATATTTATATAAATTGTTTGGACACGAAGTGGAATGATATTGAATTTGTTGATGCCAAATTAGGGGATATGGCAAACTGTGTGGAAGGCTACAGGACATAGACAGGTTAATGGAGTGGGCAGATAGGGGGCAGGTACAATTCAATGTTGAGACATGTAAGGTAGTACAGTTTGGGAAACAGACTATCCTGAACTATAAGAGTGGAACATTGATCTTTAAAGGTGGAAGTGAAGGCAAATGGGATTCTGGGATCGTGCATTGAACAGAAAAGCCAGGATTTGATGTTGAATTTGTACAAGATATTGGTTAGCTTATGGGTGAACTATTACATGAAATTCTGGCACCCCAATATAGGAAGGATATTAAAGCCATAGAAAGGGTGCATTGAAGGCTGACTGGAATAACATGAGGAATGAGAGGATTATAGTTATGAAGGAAGGCTTGAAAAATTATGGCTTTTTTCACTAGAATAGAAAAGGTGATGGTGGGATTTAATAGCGGTTTCCTAAATTATGAAAGGTTTTGAGAGGGTAAACAGTGAAAGATTGCTTTTACTTATCAGTAAATTAGTAAAAAAAAAGGGCCTAAACTCAAGGATTGTCATGAGAGGAACAAAGGGAGAAGTTGAAAAACATTTGCCACACAGGGGACATGGAATACCTTACCACAAGTGTCTATTGAGGCAGCACTATATCATCAGTTAAAAGGGAAATGGATAAGTATTGAAAAGGAGCTATCAATGGCACATGTATGACGTGCTGAATGGCATCTTTCTGTGCTGTAATTTCTATGATTCTATAACTGAATTACTGAGAGAATGTTGCCAAGTCATTTCATGCTTTGTTACTTTATTTTTCTCCACAGCATCATAAGTTTTAACATAATCACCACCACTTAAAAAGCCAGGTTAAAATGGTAGCTGCAGCATGTTCAAGCAATGCCTTTTTAATGAAGTTCTCATAAGAGTTATAACTAAACAGAGAGTGTTTGAAGTATATTCTTCCTTTAGCTGGAGTATAATTGTCAAACTTTAATGTATGCCTTCTGCAGCTTAAGGGCCAATGTGTATTTATGTGCTGTTCCAGAAAAACATTACAAATGGTGAACATCTGCCAGGCCACGGCTTAGTGAGCAAAGGCAATTAAAATCATCCACTGTCCTCATTTTCAGGAACATGACAGACAAGGCCCTAAAACTCTGTTCCTGATCCAACATTAGCTAATAAGCTAATCAGAGCAGAACATTCTCTCTGATAGTTCAATGGCATAACATTTTGCAAAGAAAAGCTACAATTTGCTAAAAAAAGGATAAGTTTTCTGCCAAGGAAACAATTTATGTAATGCTGTGTATTTTAAAGCTTTTTTAGTTTCACATCACTGTTAAATGTAACGTATTTGAGCATCAGTGCATTTTTGTGCATTGATCCATTTTATGTCTATTTAAATTGAGCATTCCTAATTCCTTAGTACCCGCTGCAGTGGAGTCATTGATGAGGTAGAATATAAATAGCCGCCTTTTGAAAATGTATGCAAGCATGCTGGAATTTGGAAAAGAGAAATATCCCTCAATTTACAAATATTGTATTATTTTTATTAATAACCAATTATATTTGAGAAAGAGACATTCCTCAGAATTTTTTGACCTTACATTAGTTTAATTGATTAGTCGAACGCCCACTATTTTTGAGTGTTTAGGTTCAATAAGTCAATACGGTAATGAGTTAAAAGGGCATTTGGAATGTCAGGTTGGCACCAACTATGCCCTGGTGGTGCTAGTGAATCACTATATTTACTTTCTATACGATCAGTTGCTTTCAGATTTCAGTTAGGTAACTGTGAGCAATGCTGAAGTCAGTGAGACGTGAAGCTTTACTTGGGGTAATTCCATGCTAAATTGGTTTCCCAACATTTCCATATAAACATCAGGCAACTAAAAAAGCATTTTTGGGCCCCATCAATGACTTGGGATTCATCAACTGTACCCATTCACATAATTGTCATGATTATGCATGCGTTGATTAACCAAGAAAGGCTTTCATTCTATGACCATGGATTTGTGTGCCACTTTATCCTTTGTGGTGGTTGTTTTCATATCTTCACATGCTTTACTTGGAGAATTGTGTGAAGTAGTGGAAGGATTCACAGACTAATTAACAGTTTGAGAGGTCACAAGGTGAACACTCCTTCTATGGCTATAACCATCTTTATAGCAACCGATAGGGTGGCTAGTCCTAAATGGCGGGAGGGATATATGGACTCCCACAACCCATTCAATGAGGGGGTGGGCTACCCACACACAGTAGACACTGGATGTCAACCTAGAATGGAGAGTTCTGGTCTCCACTCGCCAGGACTGCCTGGAGTGAGGTTGGAGCCGTGCACCTTCTGGCTCCGAGGCAACACTGATATTTTCTGTTTCTAGCACTACTCCATGTAGATCTGAATATATTTTACTTTCAAATGTCGAAAACATCTGTGTAAAAATACCTGAACACTAATTGTACCAAATTGGGAAACAAAATACTAAAAATGCATCACAAATAGATTGACACATGGTCCACTGCACGGATATGCTCATTTTAAATTACATTATATAGGGTGTATAAGAATATGAATGTAAACATATGTATATCATTGATATGCATGAGTATGATTGGTGGAGGAAAGCTTTCTGATAGCTAAGTAGGTAAGTGTCCTTTGCAGTGTTGCAGTGAACCATACAGATCAAGAAAGTCCCAGAATCAATTCCTACTTCATGTTGTGTCAGCTCATCACAGCTGGGGCAGCACTTGAAGTACTAAAATTAACTTTAGCATTCTCTGGGAAGGAGGAAAAATTCAGCCAGATTTTGTTATATATTCCCATTAGTTTAGGCATGGATATGGTGGAATGTGTATCTGAGCGAGGCCGCTTCATCGAGGGAGGAAACAGTTGCCATCTCTGAACCAACTTTCAGTCTGACCCAGGAGGTCAATCCAGGGTGACGTCGTGAAGGGAGAAAGTGAACATTTTGCAAGAGGAGATGGGTAGCTGGAAACTTTCTGCGAGGATCAAAGGGAATGTGGGAGGATTTACTGAGGGGATTGCAGGGGTGTGTGGGTGAAGAGAGAGAGATATGAAGAAGGTTGGAGAAGTTAAATTCCGAGGAGCGCAAAAGAAGCGGTAGGCTCTGGGAGGGGGAAAAGGCAGCGTGAATTTGCAGAGAAGCGATTTATTCTGTATGAATATTCAATAGTTATGTTATTCAGGAGGAAAGAGTCTGGAAAGTGCCACTTACAGTGTACGACTGCCCCTGCAGGTCTTCATTGCCCAGGTGGCACACCTCAGTCACAACCTCCCTGGTGACCCTTGAACTCTCATGCACTGCCTCTCTCCTCATAGCCCAGGTCCGGAAAATGGGTTGCACCCCTCACAGGCACATCTCACCACCAGTACACTGTGCTTGTACCAAGCGTGACCCAGAGAGCAAAATCAGCTCGCAGGAGTAAAATATTCACTTACTGATTTGTCTGTGTAGTTGCAGAATGTTGCAGGATTTCACAATTTAACAGACTTGCCAAGGCCGTAACAAGCTTATTAGTACTTTCTACCTTCATTGCACCACATTTATTGACATCTATGTTTTTGATAAAATTAGCAATTCGAGGAAAATATAGCCCGATAGCTTAAAAAGCAATCATGAGACACATAATAGATCCTGACATTGCTTGCCTGGTCACTTCCACCTAAGTGAGTTGAGTGAGAACTAAGGACAGCTGCCTGCTGATGTCACACTGTTGAGACTATTCCCTGATGGGGTGTTACAGTACTAGCTGGTGCTGTTTCTTGGTTCAGATGCTAGAAAGTGAATGCAGATAATGCAGTTTGCTGCCAGAAATGCTAAAATATTTAGACTGTGGTTTCAAGAGTTTCTCATACTGCTGTTCAGTGCCATATAACCTTAGAGCAGCTTCCCTAAACTATCATTAGAAACTGCACATTCTCAAATCTGAATACAGCATTTAACAGTAAAAGCAAATAACCAGCCTCTGAGTAATAAGGCCGACAATCAGGCATTTATAGAAGATGTTTCTGCGAGATATGGTAAAGCACTATATAAATCAAGTTCTTTCATTCTAACTGTGCCCATACTATCTTGTTTGCTACATTCTGCTTTTTTGCCTCCTGTTTCTTTGTTTTCTCTCTATTAAGTTTGCTGTCTTATTTAGGCTATCTAAGAATTATTTCACGTTAAATGTGGTACCTGAGGTTCATTTTGATCATGGAGGGGGTAGAATGGGAGGAAAGTGGGAGAGAAAGAAATAAACACATGAGCCCATTGTCATTGTGGAGGATGGAGGAGGAGAAAAAAGCAATTGACAGGAGGAAAGTGCAATATAGAAAAGTACAAAATAATGGGAGGTAACAGCAAAGCATTGGGTGGAGGGCAGGGAAGGAATATTTTTTAAAAATACAGGGTGAAAAGTCTGTATTAAATAAGACACGGGGAGAAAAAAGGAGATAATTTCTGATCCAGAGCTAACTTTCATATTTTAATTGTGTGTTTTTGTGAAATTGATTCTCAAATCTGATTGGTGAATGCTGACTGGATCATAGATAATGGGGTAGAATTTCCGCTTTGGGCACAATCGGTGATCTGGGCGCAAATTGCACCCAAAATGGCGCTAGTTTACTGAATTGAATTTTTTGCTCATATTGCTGAACGTATAATCTGACATGAACCAGAGCAATCGGGCAGCATTTTAGAATGTAATTTTTATTCTTGTATTTTCTTACATATGGCCTCCTCAAAGGCCCACAATTAGCAGAAACTCGCCATGGTGATTAATTCGAAATGGGGGCACGGCCAGTTTTGTGGGCGGGGCCGGCTTCCAGCGCGATGTTTTTTAAACCAGTGCTAAAGATCGCGGAAACTCGATTTGTGCTGGACGTGATTTGCGCTTGAAATTCCTCGATCTTTTGCGCTGGTTGGGCTGATATGGAGCAAATTGCGCTGAAAAAACCAATAGAAACTCTATCCCAGTATTTTTACATGGTTAGCGTAGGCCATTCGAAAAGCCAAGGAATTTACAGTGAGAAAAATTATTTATTTGTAACTTGTCCAATGGGTGCAGGGGGAAATTATAACACTTAGTTCCTGGATTGCACCTGAATTCGGGCATGATCTGGCACCAGTGCCTAAAGTGGCTGGCAACAGGAGAAATTGGTGGTAAATCCAGAGGTGGGGAGGTAATCAGGAGGAGGGCAAGCGTGGGCCGATAGAGGCCCACCGTTTTTATATAGGGCCAAGAGGCGCAGACGTGTTCCTCCTGGCTCCACAATCAGGTAAGTATACAATTTTTACTTACCTTTTTGGTGGCAGCCTCCAGCAGTCTCTTTAAGGACCATTGGTTTGACTGCTCTGCACATGATGAAAACTGACTGAAGCCTGTTTCGCTCAGTCATGATCCAATATGGTATAGGGACCTTAAACAAGCATTAGGCCCAAATTTGCATAGGTGATGGGCCTAACGACTACAAGGCATTCTAACTAATATGGCGTGTGACGCACTACCAGTAAAGACTGAGTACATGCACGGTGCACGCCATATTGGACCCTACAGCGCCCAATTTTCACACAAGAAATGGCCACACCTCAATCAAATTTCTAGGCAGAGAAATTCAACACACGACTGTCTGTTTTGCACCTAAAACAAAGACAGCCAGCAGTTGAAAATCAGGAGGCTGGGGGAGAACCTTGGCCCTCTCTTTGATGCTCAAGGCTCGTCTGATGCAAGATTCAGGCAGGCCTGTAAATGGGCAAGCAGCCCAGACGCCTGAAACGGACAGCAGGCTGCTTAAATATGCAAATTGAGTGCTATGCCAGTTGTAGGACCCTGATTGCAAAGTTCAGCTACAAATGTGAGGAGTTTGTGCAGTAAAGCAAATGTCCTGAAAAGTGGGATGCTTGCCCACCCTCTATGCAAGGAAATAAAGGGGTTACAGATAAAGTGAGCTGTCAAAAGTATTGATGTAATTAATTTCTAGCGGTTCTTATCTTGAATGCTTTTAACTTCTGAGGATGTTCATAAGCTCCTGGCTGAATTGCTTCGGCTTAACAAGAAGAGCGTTCTCTAAGCAGCCAAAAGATAGAAATAGATTTCTTCACTTGCTGCTGTGTAACTGCATGCATTAACAATCTCTCTGGCTTATAGTCATGCTATGATAATAAGTGTTCATAAAGCACACAGAGTCCTTTAGTATAGCGGGGATGTTCAGTTCCCTGCATGCCAAAGTAAAGGATTTTCTGTAACGTCAGACAGGGAGTTCTTCTGTTACAATTAAGCTGGGGAGTTCTCCCTTAAGATCTCTTTGGAATGTTAGCACCTCTCATTTTTTAGTCTGATTATGATATTACCCACAAGCACATTCTGGGTAGTTTCACACAGTTGAACTGGTGAAATATCAGATTTATTAATTCATTATCTTCAAGTATCAAAACTTAAGCTCCAAGAAGAGAAGAAAATGACGATATCTAAAGTCCTTAAAACCAGGGCCCTTCAATTCTGTGACACCTCATGACCAATTTCTAGAGCAAGAGATTGTAGATTCTGCAGCAAGTCTGTCCAGGTTGGGGAGGGGGGGGGTGCAACTGGTGGGACATCCCTCAATAAATATTTTAAAATCTCACCCTCAATGTCATTATTTTTAGAAGCAGGCATTTTGTTAATAAAGTTGGGTGTGTTAATTTGTCTGAAAGCAGTTTGCTCTGCTCAGCTTCAAAGAGGTGGATTTTAACTCCCGGGCAGGAAGCCAGGTCCCACTAAGGAGAGTTTTTGATTTATCTTCTAGAAAGTCTCCTCTTCTTCATGCCACTTTTTAATGAGTGAGTTGCCTGTGGTAGACAGCCCGCTCAGTCGGCTGTTAAAATGCTATCGGGGTCCTAATGACACCCTAGGACCCCAGTTGGCATGTATCAGTGAGGCTCCAACCTGAGTCAGGCAGGCGGCAGGCCAGCACAAACCAATCTTCCAAACACAGTGAGTTGTTGACGCTACATTGGTCTCCCATTTGATTGCCTCCTTGCCTGGTGAATGCTCTGTTTTGTTTTAGGCTGCCCTTCCAAAGTAAAGTAAGTCTATTTACTCCATTCATCAGTCCTTGAATTTGCACATTCCCAGCTGGGTTGACACATTAAGCATTATTTATAGTTTACTGGTGAGAGGGAGGATTAACAGCTCAACCATCAGCACTATTGCAAGTTTTTTCTGATTGGCTATTCAATTGTGCAATCGTTGTATTGCCAGCTCCAAGAATGCACAATGCATGCTCCTGAAAGAGTGCGAATACGGGGGTGGGGAAGTAATTCTCATTTTATTTACAATCAGTGTGCTCGGAGTTCATAGAATGTTTTCGGGATAGTTTATTAGAACGGCACGTTCTGGAGCCAACCAGAGAGCAGGTTATACTAGACCTGTTATTGTGCAACGAGATAGGATTAATTAATGACCTCACAGTGAAGGCACCCCTAGGTAGCAGCGATCATAATATGATTGAATTTTACATTCAGTTTGAGGGAGAGAAGAGTGGGTCTAAGACTAGTATTTTAAACTTAAAAAAGGGCAATTATGAGGGCATGAAAGCAGAGCTAGCTAAAGTGAACTGGCAAATTAGGTTAAGGGATAGGTCAATAGAGTTGCAGTGGCAGACATTTAAGGGGATATCTCAAAATACACAGATATATATATTCCAACAAGAAAGAAAAATTCTAAGGGGGGTGTGGTGTATGTAACCTGTACCACCTTAAGACACTACCTTAAGAGATGGACTACTTTCTCTTGGCTACTGTATATTGTAGTACCGGTGGTGACCACACCGGTATATAAACTCTGTGTAGTAATTTGCTAAGCAGTTCAGCCCTGACCATCGATTAGTAAAGACCTGTTTAAGTTATTCTTGTTGTCTGTGTCCAGTGATTTAGAATAAGCATATCTGGGACACTCAGACACAACAGGGGCGACGAGTCCGATCTTACCCTGCGGCAGTTTTGCATCCAAGGCAGCTTCGTCCTCAGAACGGGTGTCGAGAAGAGGCATCCGCCCTCATCATCCTGCTGAGCACCGCATCGCACGGGAGGCATCGAGAACCCGGGTTGAAATTACTGACCACGAAGTCCTCCATCAGCGACAGGCAGTGATCATCCTTCTACCACGGTGGTGGGTAAGCCGAGCTAGCGACACGGGCAGAAAGTCGGCCGCGTTGTCAGTGGAGAAGGGGAGGGAAACCGGAGGAAAAAGGGCGGAGAACTCGACCGCAGCCGGTGAAAAGGGCCGGGCTGCAATCGGGGCCGAGAGGCGCAGCGACAAGGGCAGCGTTAATGCCACGAGAACCGCAGAGAACTCGACCGCAGCCGGTGTAAAGGGCCGGGCTGCAATCGGGGCTGAGAGGCGCAGCAACGAGGGAAGCGTTAATGCCCACGAGAACCGCGGGGGAGCAAAAGCAGCGTCGGGGAAATTAAGAACCGCTGGGAGGCGAGAACGGCAACAGCACGGTCATCGCCATTGTAGCCAGCGGGGGAAGAAGACAAGCGCGGGAAGCCGCCATTGTAGTCGGCGGGGGAAGAAGACAAGCGTGGGAAAAGCCGCCAAGCGCGGGAAGCCGCCATTTTAGTAGGCGGGGGAAGAAGACAAGCGCGGGAAGCCGCCATTTTGGAAAAACAAAACATTTAAAGAAACTCTCAAGGATGCCTAAACACGGTAACATCACTGCTTTTGATAGCGATGTTGAAGATTGGGCCACGTATGTAGAACGCATTGAAGTTTATTGTACAGCAAATGAGGTACCAGATGATAAGAAAGCAGTAACCTTATTAAACTCAATGGGTGCGAAGACGTACGGGTTATTGAGGCACCTTGTAACACCAGATAAACCGGCGGATCAGACTTTCGCGAATATTGTTAATATCCTGCAAGAACATTTAAACCCCACGCCACTGCCGATAGCGGAACGATTTAAATTTTACAGAAGAACGCAGCTGAAAGAGGAAAGCAACGCTGAATTCTTAATTGAACTGCGCAAGCTATCAAAGTACTGTCAGTTTGGTACAGGACTAGCAGATGCTCTGAGAGATAAATTCGTGTGTGGATTATTAAAAGAAGGAACACAAAAGCGACTGCTAGAGGAAAAGGACCTTACGCTTGATAAAGCTGTCACCATTGCAGCATCGCACGAGGCCGCGGCAAGAGGCACCGCGGAAATGCAGCTAAGGTCATCGGAACTCAGCACCAATCAAATGGCATTGGGTGCAGTAAAGTGTTATCGTTGCGGAAGGACAATGCACAATCAGAACCAGTGCTGGTTCAAAAATCAGGAATGCAGAAAATGTGGCAAGCTCGGTCACATAGCTAAAGTATGCCGGTCAGGAAAGAAGACCAGCAACAAAAAGTCACCGCAGGAAAAGTGCAAAAAGGTACACAAGGTGACAGAGAACAGTTCGGATGAACAGAAGACGGATTCAGACTCCAGCAGTAAGGAACTGGGTTGTCTAAGAATATATAATGTGGGTAACACAGCAGACCACCAAACTATCTGTGTCACACTTCAGATAGCAGGAGTCCAAGTGAAGATGGAATTGGACACTGGATCGGCATTGACGGTCATGAATAAGCAAGATTACAAAAGGTTATTTCCACACATTCCCCTAAGGGATACGGAGATTGTATTGAAAACATACACGGGGCAAAGAGTATACCCCATTGGAAAGATAAAGGTAAAGGTGGTCCACAAGGGTAAAGAAAGCCGAGGAATGGACTTATATGTGTTACCTGAGGGAGGTCCACCACTACTGGGACGGGAATGGATCAGGAGAATAAATATGGACTGGCATTCCTTAAAAGCACTAACTGTAGATTCCGGTAAAAAGGACGATGTCAAACCTAAACGACTGTCCAGAATATTGGACGATGCTAAAGAGGTGTTCCAGCAGGGACTGGGAACACTGAAAGGAATTACGGCAAACATCAAGGTTGAAGAAAATGCAAACCCGAAATTTTTCAAAGCTAGACCGGTACCTTATGCGATACGACCTGCTGTGGAAGCTGAGCTGGAAGGACTAGAACGTTCCGGAGTGCTGTCAAAGGTGGACTGGAGTGAATGGGCCACGCCCATTGTTCCCGTCATGAAGCGTTCATCGAGTAACAAGCCGGGGGAACCGGGGAAGGTTCGCATCTGTGGCGATTTCAAGATCACTGTTAATCCGGTGCTTCACACGGTGCAATATCCGCTTCCACGGATTGAGGATATCTTCGCTTCGTTGTCTGGTGGGAAACACTTCACCAAGATAGACCTGGCGCAGGCGTACTTACAGATGGAAGTTGATGAAGCGCCACGCCAGTATCTCACGATCAACACGCATAAGGGCTTATATCGGTATAATAGACTAGTTTTTGGAGTGGCATCGGCTCCAGCAATTTGGCAAAGGGCCATGGAGCAGGTATTACAGGGAATTCCAGGCACACAATGCTACCTGGACGACATTCTGATTACAGGAGATGATGATGAGGAACACCTTGCAAATTTGGAACAGGTGCTCACCAGATTGAAAGAATATGGACTTCGAGTTAATCGCCAGAAATGTGAGTTCTTTCAGAAGCAAATCTCGTACTGTGGTCACGTCATTGACCAGGAGGGGCTTCACAAATCACCTGACAAGATCGAAGCTGTTGTGAAGGCTCCTGCTCCAGAAAATGTATCCCAGTTGAGGTCGTTCCTAGGGTTGATTAACTATTACCATAAGTTTCTGCCAAATTTATCCACGGTGCTACACCTGCTGAACGCTCTTTTGCAGAAGGGAGTGCTATGGAAGTGGAGTGAGGACTGTAAGCGGGCCTTTCACAAAAGCAAGGCATTGATCACCTCTAAGGAAGTGTTGGCTCACTTTAACCCAATGCTGCCTATTCGTTTAGCTTGTGATGCTTCTCCATATGGCATTGGGGCAGTGCTCTCACATAAGTTGCCAAATGGCTTGGAAAGACCAGTCGCATTCGCATCCAGATCATTGACCTCCGCTGAGCGCAACTATGCTCAGATAGATAGGGAGGCTCTCAGCCTTGTGTGGGGAGTAAAAAAATTTAATCATTACCTGCAAGGGCAAAAGTTTACGCTGCTGACAGACCACCAGCCGTTGGTTTCCTAAGAAGGGTGTTTCGGTGATGACAGCGCAGAGGCTCCAGAGATGGTCCCTTTTCCTAGGGGCACATCAATATCAGATCGAATTCAAAGGTACAAAGCAACATGGTAATGCTGATGGGCTGTCGCGCCTGCCACTACCTACAGCGGAAGAGGCACCGACAGTTGACCCTGTTGAGTTATTTCACTCGACCATCATCGAATGTTTACCAGTCACCAATGCAAGTATTGAGAGAGAAACCAGGAACGACCCGACACTGTCTCGGGTCTACGAATTGACAGTGAAGGGATGGCCAGCTCATGGTGAACCACTGTTACCGGCATTCTCAGCCAGACGAGAACAGCTGTCCGTCTGTCAAGGAACATTGATGTATGGAACAAGGGTGATTATTCCTCCTAAATTAAGGGAGAGAGTTCTAAAGGAACTGCATGAAGGTCATCTGGGGGGAGTCAAGATGAAAAGCCTTGCTAGGGCTTATGTGTGGTGGCTAGGTATCGACCAACAAATAGAGGATCTGACTAAAAGCTGCTCAGGGTGCCAAAAAGTTCAAAATGCACCTCCAATTGCACCGCTGCATCCATGGGAATGGCCTTCAACCCCATGGCAACGTGTACATATTGACTTCGCAGGTCCATTCATGGACTCCATGTTTTTAATTGCGGTAGACGCACATTCTAAATGGCCAGAAGTGATAAAGATGGCGACCACTACCTCGGAAAAGACGATCGCAGTTCTAAGAACGATATTCGCAAGAAATGGATTGCCAGAACAAATATGTTCAGACAACGGACCGCAGTTCGTGTCAGAAGAATTCCAGAAATTCATGAAGAAGAATGGGGTGAAACATTATACCTCTGCCCCATATCATCCGGCTACAAATGGGTTGGCCGAGAGATTTGTACAAACGTTCAAAAAGGCGATAAAGGCCATGAGCGAAGACCAGATTCCACTACAACACAAGGTGGACAATTTCCTAATGGCATATCGAAACGCCACTCATGCAGTGACAAATCAAAGCCCTGCCATGATGTTCTATAACAGGAGGTTGCGGTCCAGGTTGGACTTGTTAAAACCAAATGTGCGGAGGGAAGTCGAAAACAAACAGTTCCAGCATATAAATAACAAGACCACTCGGAGTTTCGAAATAGGACAACCAGTGTTAGCCCGGGACTATAAGAATGAGAAATGGAAATCTGGAACAATTCGTGCCAGACAAGGACCCCTGATGTACACGGTAGATATTGGTGAAAACGTAATACGACGTCATGCTGACCAACTTGTAGAATCAAGAACAAGGGTCGAACCCATGACTACGACAGAGACACCAGTGGAAGAAGTTAGTGAACCTGAAGCATCTACCTCAGACGCCAATGTATCTGATGATGTCCAACCCATAAGAGATCAACTAGATGAGTCACCCCAGCAACGAGAATCAGAGACCCCTGAAAGGCGTTATCCAACTCGGATCAGGAGGCCTCCTCAGAGACTGAATCTTTGAACAGTTTTGCATGAAGTTGTATATATGTTATCCATGTTATGTTTAAATTGGGATGTACACTGTTAAGCTTAAAAGGGAGGAATTGTGGTGTATGTAACCTGTACCACCTTAAGAGACTACCTTAAGAGATGGACTACTTTCTCTTGGCTACTGTATATTGTAGTACCGGTGGTGACCACACCGGTATATAAACTCTGTGTAGTAATTTGCTAAGCAGTTCAGCCCTGACCTTCGATTAGTAAAGACCTGTTTAAGTTATTCTTGTTGTCTGTGTCCAGTGATTTAGAATAAGCATATCTGGGACACTCAGACTCAACAGGGAGGACCCACCATCCGTGGTTAACTAAAAAAGTTAAAGATAGTATTAAACTTAAAGAAAATGCATATAATTGCGCAAAGATGGTCAGAAGGTTGGACAGAATATAAAAAAACAGCAAAGAATGACTAAAAGATTAATAAGGAGAGAGAAATTAGAGTACGAGAGAAAGCTGGCTAGAAATATAAAAACAGATAGTAAGAGTTTCTATAGGCATTTAAAAAAGAAAAGAGTTAACAAAGTGAGCGTTGGTCCGAAAGAAAGTGAGTCTGGGGAATTAATAATGGAAAATAAGGAGATGGCAATTGAATTGAACAGGTATTTTGCATCAGTCTTCACTATAGAGGATACAAGTAACATCCCAGAAATAGCTGTAAATCAGGAAATGGAAGGGAGGGAGGAACTTAAGAAAATGACAATCATCAGGGAAGTGGTACTGAGAAAATTGTTAGAGCTGCGGGCTGACAAGTCCCTGGGTCCTGATGGACTTCATGCTACTTGTAGGGGGTGGTGTGTGCGTGCCCAGTCAGCTTCACCTCTGACTGTCCCTTTGAGCGGTTCGAATCGCTCCCACACCCCTGGGTTCTAGACACCAGACTTAGGTACAGGCGGCGATACAGAAAATCGAGTAGACAAGTGGTTTGGTGTAAGAAAACCAGAATTTTATTAAAGCAGATTAAAACACAATCTTATGAGAATTACAGGTATGAAAATACAGGCATAAACAATTACACTTCTATGGGAATGGGGAACACACGGCACATCAAGGGAAAACAATTACATTAAACAATCCCCTTACCCTTAATCCCACCCCCTATACCTAGTTAGGTTAAGCTATGAGGGGCCAGGAACTCATGCTCACCAATCCAAAACCTGTTGCTTTAACGGTTGTGAGTTTTGAGGTCTGTTCTCCCTGTCCTTTGGGGTACCCCGTCGCCACGTGGTCTCAGGGCGTGGCGCTGAAGTTGTTGATGCGAAGCACCCTTCTTTTCCTCAGCTACCGTCGTCGTCTCGTCGCGATGGGTTTTCTTCTTCTTCTCCCTCAGATGGTTGTCGGCGGTAACGTTACGGTCAGGGATCGGTTGGCGGTTTTTACCGCTTAGGTGATTTCACTACCCGTCGCGGGCGCTGCCACCCACGTTTAACGCCAGCTTATTCTCACTGTCCATACATGCACTGCCAATTTCTTCACCAAATGCCAGCTTATAACTAGGCGTTTGGTGTTAAGTCTGTGTGTTCTAGTTGTAATTACTAACACAGACTACAAGATTAAAGTTCAACAGGTCTTTACTGGTTGGAGGTCAGGACTATATTAAATACAATATTACTACACAGTGCTTATATACCGGTGGTCACCACCGGTATTACGTATACAGCAGCCAGAGAAAGTAGTACAACTCTTAAGGTGGAACAGGCTTAAGTTCTCTTAAGGTGGAACAGGTTACATACACCACAATCCTCCCTTTTTAGCTTAACAGTCATATCCCCATTTAACATAACATAATAACATATATAACTTCAGGTATAAACAGTTCAAAGGTTCAGTCTCTCAGGAGGCCTTCTGAATCAGTTTGGATAACGCCTTTCAGTGGTCTCTGATTCCTGTTGCTGAGGTGACTCCTCTAGTTGGTCTCCCATGCATTGGGTGTTATCATCATCAGGTATATTCCCTGCCGAGGTAGATGCTTCAGGTTCATTAACGTCTTCCACAGTTGTCTCTGTCGCAACCATGGGTTCGACCCTTGCTCTCGATTCTACCAGTTGATCCGCATGACGCCTTATCACATTGTTACCAATATCTACTGTGTACATCAGAGGTCCTTGTCTGGCCTGAATTGTTCCGGACTGCCATTTTTCGTTTCCATAGCCCCTTGCCAACACTGGTTGTCCTACGTCGAAACTTCGAGTGGTCTTGTTATTAATATGCCGGAACTGTTTGTTTTCCACTTCCCTCCGCACATTTGGTTTTAACAAGTCCAACCTGGACCGCAACCTCCTGTTATAAAACATCATGGCAGGACTTTGGTTAGTCACTGCATGAGCGGCGTTTCGATATGCCATTAGGAAATTGTCCACCTTGTGCTGTAGCGGAATCTGATCATCGTTCATGGCCTTTATTGCCTTTTTGAATGTTTGGACAAATCTCTCGGCCAACCCGTTTGTCGCCGGATGATATGGGGCAGAGGTATAATGTTTCACCCTATTCTTCTTTAAGAATTTTTGGAATTCTTCCGACACGAACTGTGGTCCGTTGTCCCAACAGATCTGTTCTGGCAATCCGTTCCTTGCGAATATTGTTCTTAACACCGCAATTGTCTTTTCTGAAGTAGTGGTATTCATCTTGATCGCTTCTGGCCATTTGGAGTGTGCGTCCACCGCAATTAGGAACATGGAGTCCATGAATGGACCAGCAAAGTCAATATGTACGCGTTGCCATGGGGCTGAAGGCCATTCCCATGGGTGTAGTGGTGCGATCAGAAGTGCATTTTGCACTTTTTGGCACCCAGCGCAGCTTTTCGTCAACTCCTCTATCTGTTGGTCAATACCCGGCCACCATACATAAGCCCTAGCAAGACTTTTCATCTTAACTCCCCCCAGATGACCTTCATGCAGTTCTTTTAGAACTCTTTCCCTTAACTTGGGAGCAATAATCACTCTTGTCCCGTACATCAAAGTACCATGGCAGACGGACAGCTGGTCTCGCCTTGCCGAGAATGCCGGTAACAGAGGATCACCACGTGTTGGCCATCCTTTCACTGTCACCTCGTAGACTGTGGACAGTGTCGGGTCGTTCCTGGTTTCTCTTTCAATATTGCATTGGTGACTGGTAAACACTCGATGATGGTCGAATGAAATAACTCAACAGGGTCAACTTTCGTCGTTTCTTCTTCTTCAGGTAGTGGCAGGCACGACAGCCCATCAGCATTGCCATGCTGCTTCATACCTTTGAATTCTATTTGATATTGATGTGCCCCTAGGAAAAGGGACCATCTCTGGAGACGCTGTGCTGTCATCACTGAAACACCCTTCTTAGGGTTAAAAATGGATACCAACGGCTGATGGTCTGTCAGAAGTGTGAATTTTTGGCCCTGCAGGTAATGATTAAACTTCTTCGCTCCCCATACAAGGCTGAGAGCCTCCCTATCGATCTGTGCATAGTTGCGCTCAGCGGAGGTCAATGATCTGGATGCAAACGCGACTGGCCTTTCCGTGCCATTTGGCAACTTGTGTGAGAGTACTGCCCCAATACCATATGGAGAAGCATCACAAGCCAACCGAATAGGCAGTGTCGGGTTGAAGTGAGCCAACACTTCCTCTGAGGTGATCAATTCTTTGCTTTTGCGAAATGCCTTCTTACAGTTTTCGCTCCATTCCCATGGTACCCCCTTCTGTAAAAGAGCGTTTAGTGGGTGCAGTACCGTGGATAGATTCGGTAGAAATTTATGGCAATAGTTAATCAATCCTAGAAACGACCTCAACTGAGAGACATTATCCAGAGCGGGAGCCTTTACAACTGCCTCTATCTTGTCAGGAGACTTATGAAGCCCCTCCCAGTCAATGACATGACCACAGTACGAGATCCGCTTCTGGAAGAACTCACATTTCTGCCGATTAACTCTAAGTCCATACTCTTTCAGTCTGTTGAGCACCAGTTCCAAGTTTGCGAGGTGTTCTTCATCACCATCACCTGTAATCAGAATATCGTCCAGGTAACATTGTGTGCCTGGAATTCCCTGTAATACCTGCTCCATGGCCCTCTGCCAAATTGCTGGAGCCGATGCCACTCCAAACACCAGCCTGTTGTACCGGTACAAACCTCGATGCATGTTGATCGTGAGGTATTGGCGTGACTCTTCTTCAACCTCCATCTGCAAGTACGCCTGCGCCAGGTCTATCTTGGTGAAGTGTTTCCCGCCAGACAACGAAGCAAAAATATCCTCAATCCGCGGAAGCGGATACTGCACCGTGTGAAGCACCGGATTAATGGTGATTTTGAAATCTCCACGGATGCGAACCTTCCCTGGTTCTCCTGGCTTGTTGCTCAAAGGACGTTTCATAACGGGAACAATGGGCGTAGCCCACTCACTCCAATCTACCTTAGACAGTACACCTGAACGTTCTAGCGCTTCCAGTTCCGCTTCTACAGTAGGTCGTATTGCATAGGGTAACGGTCTGGTGTTAAAAAATTTTGGGTGTGCATGTTCATCAATCTTGATGTTTGCCGTAATTCCTCTCAGTGTTCCCAGTCCCTGCTGGAACACCTCTTTAGCATCATCCAATATTTTGGACAATCGTTTAGGTTTGACATCTGTTTCCCCGGAATCTACCGTTAGTGCTTTTAAGGAGTGCCAGTCCATATTCATTTTCCTAATCCACTCCCGTCCCAGTAGTGGTGGACCTCCTTCAGGTAGCACATATAAGTCCATTACTTGGCTTTCTTCACCCTTGTGGACCACTTTTACCTCTATCTTTCCGATGGGGTACACTCTTTGCCTCGTGTATGTTTTCAATATAATCTCCGTATCCCGTAGGGGAATATGTTGGAATAACCTTTTGTAATCTTTCTTATTCATGACCATCAATACCGATCCAGTGTCCAATTCCATCTTTACTTGGACTCCTGCTATCTGAAGGGTGACCCAAATTGTCTGGAGATCTGCATCCTTACCAACGTTGTGTACTCTTAAGCTACCCAGCTCATTACTGCTAGCGTCTGAATCTGACTTCTATTCGGTCGAACTGTTCTTTGTCACCTTGTGTACCTTTATGTATTTTCCTTGCGGTGACTTTTTGTTGCTGGTCTTCTTTCCTGACCGGCATACTTTAGCTATGTGGCCAAGCCTGCCACATGTTCTGCATTCTTGGTTTTTAAACCAACACTGGTTCTGATCGTGCGTTGTCTTTCCACAACGATAACATTTTACAGTACTCAAACCCAATTTATTTGTACTGAGTTCCGGTGACCGTAGCTGCATTACTGCCGTGCCTCTCGCTGCGGCTTCGTGTGCTGCTGCCATAGTGACCGCTTTCTCAAGCGTCAGCTCATTCTCCTCGAGCAGTCGCTTTTGTGTATCTTCTTTTAATAAACCACACACAAATTTATCTCGTAGTGCCTCTGTCAGTCTCATTCCAAACTGACAGTACTTTGCTAGCTTACGCAATTCCATTAAATATTCAGCATTGCTTTCATCCTTCAGCTGCCTTCTGCTGTAAAATTTAAATCGTTCTGCTAGCATCAGCGGCGTGGGGTTTAGATGATTTTTCAGGACAGTAACAATCTCCTCGAACGTCTTATCCGTTGGTTCATCTGGTGATAAAAGGTGTTTCAATTGCCCGTATGTCTTCGCACCCATTAAGTTTAATAATGTTAGTGCTTTCTCTTCATCTGGGATTTTATTTGCTTTACAATAATTTTGTATGCGTTCTACATACATGGCCCAATCTTCGATGTCGCTATCAAAGGTATTAATGTTCCCATGTTTAGGCATCGTTGCAATTTAATTTATTTTTATTTTTATCCAAGATGGCGGCTTCCCGCTCTTGTCTTCGTCCTCCGCCTACAAAATGGTGGTTTTCCCGCGCTTGGCGGTCTTCACCCGTCCCCCGACGCTGTCTCCGCTTCACCGCGGCTCTCGCGCCTTCAGTTGCCCCAGACGCTGCGCCTTTTTAGCTCGAATGCGGCCCGGCCCTTATCACCAGCCACGATCGATGTCCCTGCGCTGCGCCTTTCGGCCCGAATGCGGCCCGGCCCTTATCTCCGGTCGCGATCGATCTCACCGCCCTTATTCCCCCGTCTTCCCTCCCCGTCTGTACAGCCAACGCGGCCGACTTTCTGGTCGTGTCGCTGCCCGGCTTACCCACCACCGAGGTAGAAAGAAGATAGCTGACAGCCGCTGATGGAGGCTTCGAGTTCAGGATGTCTTCTGCACTCTGGTTTCTCGATGTCTGCCGCGCGACGTGTCTTCCAGCAGGGTGATGAGGGTGGAAGCCTCTCTTCGACGTCCGTTCTGTGGACGAAGCCGCCGTGGATATAAGCTGCCGCAGGGTAAGAATCGGACTCGTCGCCACTGTTAAGTCTGTGTGTTCTAGTTGTAATTACTAACACAGACTACAAGATTAAAGTTCAACAGGTCTTTACTGGTTGGAGGTCAGGACTATATTAAATACAATATTACTACACAGTGCTTATATACCGGTGGTCACCACCGGTATTACGTATACAGCAGCCAGAGAAAGTAGTACATCTCTTAAGGTGGAACAGGCTTAAGTTCTCTTAAGGTGGAACAGGTTACATACACCACAGTTTGGTTTTTACCAATGCGTCTTTCGCTGCCCTTCCCTACTTTTATCGGTTTACCTTCTTCTTCGTCTCGTCTCGTCTCGTCTGCCCCTTTGTGGCCTGTGTGTCCTGTGTGGCTTTGAACTCGGGTCTCGTTCTCCTCCCGCATTTGGCCCCGGTGTAATGGGTGTCCTTGGTTGTTGAGCAGTGCGGGGAGCGAGAAGAGAACCTGCCACGAGGCCAGGGCGCGAGTACGAGCGGCAGCAGGCCAAGGCCACAGGCAAGAGGTCAGAGTCAAGAGAGATAAGAGAGCGATTGCTACTGATGGGCCTACAATTATACCCGTTCTTAAACTCCTTATCTGCGCGCCAAATCAGGTCAGTCCATTGTTTAACTTTTGGCAGGCTTGTTTTAAATGATTACAACCATTTATTTTAACGACTTTTGGAGTGGTTGTCTCTGGGTCTAATGGCCCCGATGTCCTGGTTGTTTGCCATGGATAAGACCTAATTGTCCCCATCCTGACTTGATGGCTACTGTGAGCTGTTACCGATTAAGCATGCAGAAACCTAATGGCCACAATTATAGGCCCATTCTGGCTTGATTGGATTCAAGTCAAATGAATGCATATTCTGTGTTTACTTTTTCTGGCTGGCTCCAGAGAGTCCTGTTTCACAGATTCCTGCATTTTAAGTTTCGTCTCTGGGCCTGCTTGTCTGCAGAGCCTTGCTTTTAAAAATCCTGTCAGTTTTGGTCATGAGGTAACAGAAGCCATTTTGGGTACCCTGGTTTTAATAACTTGTCCAAAACAGGGTCCCTTGGTCCATAATTTGGGGAGTGCGGGAATTTTGAGAACCCTGCAACTTACACTCCCCCTGTTGATACTAAACTTGCTTTAAGTATCATCCTGATGAGGTGAGCAAAATTTCCGACCCTCCATAGTCAACCTTCCCCTGTAATTATCTATCTAATATACCCACGACACATGCACATCCCATTCCATGAAAATGTGGTGTACATAAGCATACATAGAATAATTACAGTCGTTTACACACATCCAAGCATGGAGGGGTCCAACTCCCCTGCACTACTTGGTACACATCATCTTTATTAACAACACGTTTGAAAATCTTTATTAAAAACAATAAAAGGACATAAAAAAACAACAAACACACAAAAAACAATCTCTAATCAGAAATACAAAATAACTCAAACCAGTGTATCTCCCTCCACCCTCACATAATGTTCCTTCCAGGTCCTCTGGTTTCGGAATTCTAGTATTTGACCTTTTCCCTTGCACTGAGTGCAGACTAGGTACAACACTATCCCCAACTGGCAGACCACGAGAATGTGGGAAGCCAGTCTGATCCACGAAGGGACCTCTATATTATTGAAAATGTCCCACCAGGGTGAGATTACAATGTCCAATATCTTAGCCCCTATCTCTACAGTTTTCTGCTCCAGAGTGTAAAAATGTTTCTGTGAAACTATAACGGCTTTGAGTATATTGGTAAGGTGTTCTGGGAGAGGGGGAATTTCGTAGCCGAAATGCGCCACGTACTTTTGCAAATTGGTAATATTCTCCTTTACAGTGAGGTGAATGGTGGAGGGTTCAGGAATGGGGACAATTCATTCCTGGGCCACTTGAACTTCTGCCTCGGGTTTAAAACAGAAACTGCTGTCAATGACCAGACACCAGCTATGCTGTCCATGCTGGTAGTGGGGCGCTCCTGTGGTGACACAATATTTCCCACCTCCTATATATGCTACCTGCAGGGGGACATGGCCTTGTGCCATTGCCTCCATGGTACAATTTATAGGTTTCGCGCCAGAGGCTCTGAACCCGCACTGTGGTTTTGAATAGGCGTTCAAGTGCTGGGGACACAGGATTATGTGTGCTCCCCGGCTCCGGCACCCCGAGAGGTCAGTACCTGTCATAGCGTGCTCCCACTTTATGACGTAAGGTGGGACCGCTGTGAAACGAATGTTTGCACCCCCTTGAATGACTCCAATGTTCTCAACCATGTATACTGGCGTGGGTCGGGCTGTCCTACCCATGACCGGCATCCTAACTACTATACCCATAATGGTGTGGTTGGACCATCCACAATCCATTGGGACTGGGTAGGCCTCGGAAGCTAGCCGGAGTTGGCACGGGCTTAATGCGTTCTCAAACGGATGGAGGGCTGCGAGGTGCTTGTTGCTGATCCATGAGGGGACTAAACCCTGTTTTAAATCCTCCCGATTACTGCGGCCCTCGCCCAGCAACCATGCCCCATATAGCATGCACACCTCGTTCTGCGCAGCCTGGTCAGAAGCATTTCTGTCCTCTCTTATGAGGGCATTTACAGTCTTTGCGTGCTTCTCCAACTGCACTATAATCTCTCTTAAATGGACCATCATGGCCTGGTCCTCATGTAACTCCGAGCCCACTACTTTATTCTCATCCATTAATATCTTCCTTAACTGTGTTTTTAAACCGTTTATCTGGTTCTGTAATTCTATGTCATCTAAACTGTGTTAAACGCAGTAAAAACATCATTCTATGCTCCCCTTCTTTGTCTCCCTGTATTACCCAAAAACTCATGGTGTGTGGTGTACAGTTCAGTTTTGTCGACATTGGCGAAATTGAACTCAGAAAATTTTCTGAACATCTCCTTTAGTAGGGCCGGGTATAGCTGCTCTGTTTCTTTGGGGCACCACTCCAGTAAGTGTACCTCGGTGAGATTTAAAATCACGGAGGCTACCGCGTAGTGTACCCCCTGGTACAGCACCTGATCCGTAGGCACTAATACCAGCGCATTCCCTGGTCCCTTGGTGGTGGCGGGGCACCCTTCCCTGTGTGTCCTCGCTGCCTGGGTCATGGGCAGGGGCTTTCAGGGGCGGGTCACAAGCTCAGTGGCATTGACTGGGATCGGGGAGTATGGGACCGCGCACGCCTTCAGGCTGGTATCCCACTTCATCCCCTCCCTGGCGCCTTGCCACTGCCGGTGGAAAATGATAGATATGCCTGTGGGGCAGACCCTCTCTGACCCTCACATACAGATATAAATCCCTTGATCCGGTTCCCACCACTTGTCCCAATCCCCCGTGAGTCCCTGTAATCGTCCGGTGGGTGTTGTTCCCCAACCGTTCCCACTCGACTGCGGGGTTCCTCATATCTTTGCTCAGCTTTCTGAGCCACCACCACCTATCCAAAGGAATGTGTCCTTTGCACGTTAAACATACACGTTTCCCTACGGTGACGCTGACCCATGTGGTAACGACCTGTACCCTGGGGCACAGGAGGGAGGCCTGTCTGTACGTGAACCCAGTCTGGCTGGAGTACTGAGACGAATTGGACCCCAGCCACCCTGGCCACTTTCCCTCGTGGACGTAGACAGCGGTCTCCTCCACATCCCGTTCGCCACTTCCGTCGGTTGCTGTCGGTGCTCTATCTCCTGAGCAACTATAGATGTGGGATTCCGCCATGTCACCTCTATTTTCAATGCTCAGTCCTATCAGGGCAAGCAGGATTCCGCCCCCCTTCAGCCTGACAGTCTTTCTGCAACAGATACAAAAACATACAGCCAGGTCCCCAAGAGATTCTTTGGCTTGGGTGAAGCACAGTCGAGTCTTGCGACTTCGACTCAAATACGCACACTCTTAGCAGATTACTACCTAATTAAAACTACCCATCACCTTATTAAACTTATACTAAACACCCAAACTTAACAACATAAACTTACATTACCTAAACTATGTACATCCGCCGCCTGACTCCGGGCGGCCAGCCTAATCCCTGTTAGGGCTGCGGCACACTGCTCCCTCCAGCGTGGCCGCACTGTCCTGCACTGTCGGTCCCTCGCAGCCTGTGGCTGCCGGCTGGGGACCTCTGTCCTTGGACTTACCCCTGACTCGGGAGGCTGCCCCTTTAAAATGGGGAGCCGGTGACCAGGGTTTCCTTGGCTGGGGCATCCGTGGCGACCTTCTAGGGACTTTGGCGGGTGGGGTTTTCTTGGCTGGTGGGCCTTTAACCCGAACTGTCGTCCCCTTCGGTGCGGTCTGTGGGCTTACCACTGCCGCTGGCTGGGGGTCCTCACCCTCAGGCTTTACTTCTCCCGAACCTGGGCTGGGGGCAGGTAACTCTTCGCAGCCTGTTGCTGCAAGCTGAGAGCCTCCGTCCCCAGGTCCCAAACCTGGGTCTGGGGCGGGGTCTTCGCCCTCGGGTCCCTCCTCATCTGGAGCCCAGAAGAGTGGGGGAGTGTCCCAATCGGTGGGCGGGATGGCCCCTCCCCTTAAGCAAGCCACAGCACCTGCCTGTGCAGTCTGTGAACTCGCTCCCGCTGCAGGCTGAGGATCTCTATCCTCAGGCCCTACCGCAACTGGCTGTTTTCTCTTTTCGGGTTTAAACAGTTTACACTGATTAATATTGTTGTGTCTGTGTATAATAAGACACAGACTGCAGGAGAACGGTACAACAGGTGTTTACTCAACTTGGCTCACACTAGAACTGATCTGTACAGATTACTACTCAGTGATATATACAGGTGTGGTCACTGCCGGTACTGCAGTATACATGAGCTGTAAAAGAAAGTTCCCCCCTTAAAGGTATATACATTACAATTCCTCCCCTTTTAGATTAACAGTACCATAACACTCATTTAACAATTAAATATCAAACTAATTACAATTTACACTTTTAACATGCAACATTAGCTGAAAATAGTCTATTTATATATTCAGTCTTTGGGGAGGCTTCCTGATCCTTTCTGGATAGTGCCTTTCCCGAGTGTCTTGATCTTGGTGCGGAGGCGATTCTGGCCCCCTGTCGTCGGTTGGTTCATCAGCTTCCGATGCTACTGTTTCTGGGGTAGATGCGACCTGTACGTCGGGTTCATCACCAGGTACGTATGGGCGAGGCATGGGGTTGACTTGTTCCTGTGACTCTAGGATCTGGTCAGCATGGCGTCTCATGATGCTCTCCCCAACGTCCACTGTGTACATTAGTGGGCCTTGCCGTGTGCATATCGTTCCTGGCTGCCATTTTTCTGTTCGGTAGTCGCGGGCCAAGACTGGTTGCCCTACATTGACGCTCCTTGTTGGCTTCTCATGGATGTGCTGGAATTGCTTACTCTCAACATCTCTTCGTACGTTTGGTCTGAGCAAATCCAGGCGAGATCTTAACCTTCGATTAAAGAACATCATGGCTGGGGCCTGGTTGGTGACTGCATGTGTCGCATTCCGGTAGGCAAACAGGAAATTGTCCACCTTGTGCTGCAGAGGAATGTTGTCATTGTACGTAGCCTTTATTGCCTTCTTAAAGGTTTGTACGAACCTCTCAGCCAATCCATTTGTGGCTGGATGATACGGGGCGGATGTGTAATGCCTTACCCCATTCTTTTTCAAGAACCTCCAGAACTCTTCGGACACAAACTGTGGTCCGTTGTCAGAGCAAATCTGTTCTGGCAAGCCATTCCTGGCAAAAATGGTCCATAGGATGCAATAGTTTTCTCCGTGGTGGTGGAGGACATTTTGATGACCTCAGGCCATTTCGAGTGCGCATCCACGGCTATTAAAAACATTGAGTCCATGAATGGACCAGCAAAATCAATATGCACCCGTTGCCATGGAGATGAGGGCCACTTCCATGGGTGTAGAGGGGCCTGTGGTGGTGCATTTTGGGCTTTCTGGCATCCTGAGCAGCTCTTGGTCAGGTCCTCAATTTGTTTATCGATCCCCGGCCACCACACATAAGCCCTGGCTAGGCTTTTCATTTTTACCCCTCCCAGATGACCCTCATGAAGCTCATTGAGCACTCTATCCCTTAACTTGGGTGGAATTACCACTCGGGATCCACACATCAAGGTCCCCCGGCACACTGACAGCTGTTCTCCCCTTGTCGAGAATGCTGGCAACAGTGAGTCGCCATGTGCTGGCCATCCCTTCACCGTCAAATCATATACCCGAGACAGTGTCGGGTCATTTCAGGTTTCCTTTTCGATACAAGCGTTAGTTACCGGTAGGTATTCAACTATAGTCGAATGGAATATTTCGACAGGATCCACTGCTGGTGCTTCCTCCGCAGTAGGCAGTGGCAGGCGTGATAGCCCATCAGCATTTCCATGCTGTTTCGTGCCCTTACATTCAATCTCATAGTAGTGCGCCCCTAGAAAAAGTGACCATCTTTGTAGTCGTTGCGCAGTCATCACCGGAACGCCCTTCTTCGGATTAAAAATGGAGACAAGAGGCTGGTGATCAGTCAGCAAGGTGAATTTCTGCCCGTGCAGATAGTGATTGAACTTTTTCACTCCCCACACTAGGCTGAGGGCCTCCCTGTCAATCTGGGCGTAGTTACGCTCGGCTGAGGTTAGTGATCATGACGCAAAGGCTATTGGCCTCTCTGAGCCATCCGAGAATTTGTGCGACAGCACTGCTCCAATGCCATAGGGTGACGCATCACATGCCAACCGAATTGGTAATGCCGGGTTGTAATGGGCCAATACCTCTTTCGATGTGATTAGTGTTTTGCTCTTCTGGAAAGCTCTTCTACATACGTCACTCCACTTCCATGGCATCCCAGTTTGCAGTAGAGTGTTCAGTGGGTGTAGTATTGTAGACAAATTTGGCAAGAACTTATGGTAGTAGTTTACCAGCCCAAGGAACGACCTCAGTTGTGACACATTTTCCGGTGCTGGAGCCTTGACTACTGCCTCAATCTTCTCTGGGGACTTATGTAGCCCCTCTTTATCGATAACGTGGCCACAATATGAGATCTGTTTTCTAAAAACCTCGCATTTGGGGCGGTTAGCTCGGAGCCCATATTCCTGCAATCTAGTGAGCACCTGCTCCAGGTTGGCAAGGTGATCACTGTCATTTTCGCCCATGACCAGGATGTCGTCCAAATAACACTGGGTCCCTGGGATCCCTTGCAGGACTTGTTCCTTTGCCCTCTGCCAAATAGCCGGAGCTGATGCTACCCCGAGTACCAGCCGGTTGTATTGGTAGAGACCTTTATGGGTGTTGATTGTGTAGTTTTTTTTTTGATGCTTCGTCTACCTCCATTTGCAGATACGCCTGGGCCAGATCAATCTTAGTGAAGCGTTTCCCTCCAGATAGCGAGGCGAAAATATCTTCAATCCGCGGAAGTGGATATTGTACGGTGTGAAGGATCGGGTTCACTGTTACCTTAAACTCCCCACAGATGCGAACCTTCCTTGGTTCCCCAGGCGTGCTGCTCCACGACTTTTTCATCACAGGGACGATGGGTGTAGCCCAGTCGCTCCAGTCTACCTTGGACAGTACACCTGAACGTTCCAGACTCTCCAGCTCTGCTTCGACGGCTAGGCGGATCGCGTAAGGTACCGGTCTGGCCTTAAAAAATTTTGGGCTTGCGTTTTCTTCAATTTTAATCGTCGCTGTCATGCCTTTTAGTGTTCCGAGTCCTTGCTGGAACACTTCTTTCGCGTCAGTTAGGATCTTTGACAGTCGCCCAGGTGTGACGTCGTCATCCTTTTTGTCAGCCACAGTCAGTGCCTGTATGGAATGCCAATCCAGTTGTATTTTCCGGATCCATTCACGTCCCAGTAATGGTGTTCCTCCATCTTGCAATACATACAGGTCTAGTTTTGGTGTTTCCTTACCGTTATATATAACGGTCACCCTTATTTTTCCTTTGGGGTAGACTTTTTGCCCCGTGTACGTCTTCAAAATAATTTTTGTGTCTCTCAAGGGTATGTGTGAGAATAGCCGCTCATAGTCCCATCGGTTTATGACTGTTAGGGCTGATCCTGTGTCCAATTCCATCTTTACCTGGACTCCTGCTATCTTGAGAGTGACCCAAATGGTTCGGTGATCCTCCGTTGTGATCACATTATGTAGTTTCAGACAACTCAGTTCCCTGCTTTCGGAGTCGTTATCACTATTTTGTTAGTCTGAACTATTCTCCGTCATCTTATGTACCTTCTTGTACTTTTCTTTGGTAGGTTTCTTATTGCTGGTTTTCTTTCCCGACCTGCAGACTCGTGCTATGTGTCCTACTTTTCCACACTGTCTGCACACTTTGTCTTTGAACCAGCAATCGTTCTGGTCGTGTGTTGTTCTGCCGCAGCGATAGCAGATCTCTGTTCTATATGACATTCCGTTTGTGCCATATTCTTGCGGTCTCTGTTGTATCTCTGCAGCGCCCCGTGCTGCTGCTTCATATGATACCGCAATGCTGAAAGCCTTTTCCAGCGTAAGGTCCTTTTCAGATAAAAGCCGTTTCTGGGTTCCTTCACTTTGAAGCCCACACACAAACTTGTCCCTTAAGGTATCTGCCAGTCCCGCTCCAAACTGGCAGTTTTTCGATAGTTTGTGCAGTTCTGCTAAATAATCAGCATTGCTTTCATCCTTATGCTGGTTCCGTTTGTGAAACTTGAATCTTTCTGCTATCAGCAGCGGTGTGGGGTTTAAATGTTCCTGTAGTATCGTTACTATGTCTTCAAAACTCTTTTCCATTGGCTTCGTTGGGGTTACTAGATTTCGTAATAAACCATACGTCTTTGCACCCATTAAATTTAACAATACCGACGCTTTCTTGTCATTTGACACCTCATTTGCCTTGCAGTATACCTCTATTCGTTCGACATATGTAGTCCAATCTTCGACTTCATTGTCAAATGCGGTGATACTGCCACTCTTCGGCATTTTGGGTGTGGTTTAAAATGGTGTCTCCCAATGGCTTAAAATGGCGTCTCCTGCGCTTTCCTTCCTCCCCCGCTGCTACCAACGCCGCTCCCGGCGGTTCTCGTGGCAATGGCATTGCCCTGTAGGTTTCGCGCGCTTCTCCTGCGCTGCTGCCAACACCGCTCTCGGCAGTCCTCATGGCAATGGCGGCACCTTGCGGGTTTCTGCGCATCTCTCTCTCCCTCTCTTCGACGCTGCTCGGCCCCTGAACACCGGCTGCGCCCTGTGCGCTCTGCCCTCTCTCTCTCTCCCCCGTCGACGCTGCTCGGCCCTTTGCTGTGCCGCTCGGTCGGGCTCTAGCCCGCCGCTGTCCGGGAAGGGTCTGCGCACTACCTGTTGCCAGCTCGTTTCGTTGGACCACCTCGACTGGAAAGCCAAGCCTGGCTCTCGACAGCCTCCCCCGCAATTCTCGAGTCTCTGCTGGGTGACTGGGCGGTTGCCTGTGGTCGATGCCCAAGTCTCTGGCCTTGACCTCCAATCCACTGATCTCCAGGAACGAATCCCCGGGAGGTGATGCAGAGTTGCAGGTAGCTTTGAACTTGCCTTGTCGCCAATGTTGTGTCTGTATATAGTAAGACACAGAATGCAGGAGAACGGTACAACAGGTGTTTACTCTACGTGGCTCACACTAGAACTGATCTGTACAGATTACTACTCAGTGTTATATGCAGGTGTGGTCACTGCTGGTACTGCAGTATACATGAGCTGTAAAAGATAGTTCCCCCCTTAAAGATATATACATTACAAATATAACCAGCAGTCTGTTTCAGAGTCTGCCTTAAAGGTTCATTCGCTGCCCCGAATGGATCTTCTATGGACTCTCCATTCTCTTTCCTTACCAGGATGGCCTTACAGATGGGATCTTGGGCCTGGACCTGCTTTAGGTCCGGGGCCAAAGCTACCCCCTGTGTGCCTCCCTTGTCCCGGACTGCCCGATAGGGGTCCTGGGGCTCTCCTTCCCTAGCCCTCTGCTCAGCCACCTCATTGGTCCTTTGGTTATCCTCCCACGTGGTAGGGAGGGATCCTAAAACTACGGCCAAAAGTTTGGCCATTTCCCCAGCCTGCTCGTTCCCTCTGACTCCCTTTAGGCTAAATGGGGCCTTGTTAGACCTTGGTGGATTGGTCGGGTCTTCCGAATGGACCACCGTGCTGGAAGCTCCAGTGTCCACCGAATATCTCCCCTGCACTGTCTCCACCCGTATCTTAACACAGGGCCTGCTCCCCTCGACGTTTTCAAGAGGACACAGGTCGACAGGCTGCACTGGTTAGAACCAGTCAGGGCTGTGGGTTGGATGGGGCTGATGGGGTCAGAGCACCGGTAGCGGCTGCTACTCTCCCGTGGCCAGTCAATAAGGACCTCATGGTGTCCAAAAATGACTCGACCGCTGCGCGAGGGATTCCCGCCTCCGCCTTTTGGGCTGGTGCTGTGGAATTCTTTCCCTTGTTGTCTTTCCAAGGGGTATGGCACTCCTTCCACCAATGACCATCCTTCCCACACCCGTAACAATTTGTCTTTGTGTTGGGGGGGGTTATTCCCTTCCTGATGCCACTCTTTCCTACCCGGTCCGGGTTTTACCTCATGCACCTTCCCCTTGGGTGGGTGTGTATCGGTTCCCTTATCGTTCTTATAGGTTAGGGTCAACTGTCTGATCACCGTAAGTTCGGTGGTCTGGGGATTCTTGGGGTCGAACCAGACTTCCGCCTTGGCCCAGACCAGTGGCAAGCTGTTTGCCACCAGGCAACGGAGCCAATGGGCCAGTGGATCCCCGTTCAGGAACACCTGGTTAGGTACCCCCGGACAGGCACACCGCGAAGGCTTGCGGGGTTTCCCCTGCAAGCTGCACCGTCTTCTCCACACGGGAGAAAGGACTTCCCTCATTCATCCCCATGGCCTCCAGAACTTCATCCCTGAGCTCCTCATACCCGCTCTGCCCCTTCTTACACTCATCAGAGAGGGATTGGAGGAGCCTACTCTCCAGGGAGAATAGTAGCATTTTAGCCTGCTCAGCGGCGTCGCAGTCATTGACGCTGGCTGCCTGCTCTACTTCTCTGAAGTGGATCGAGGGGTCCCCTTTTTCTGAGAGCTTAGGGATATGGCTCACCAAAGCCCTAAGCTGTTGGGTGCTGTAGGGTAATACGAACTGGTTTTAGAGGGGTCCCTCATCGTCGCCATTGACAGGTGGGCCGAACCTCCGATGCCAGGCTGGCCACATCGGTCCCGGCTCCGACCTCTCTGGCGGGGGTTGCTCCGCCTCCGCTCCCACCTCTGACTCCACCCCCCCTTGCTGCCAGACCTCGCTAAAACCTGGCGCTACGGGTGGTGGTCGTGAGACCTCCTGTTCCTCAACCGGGTCGTCCCCGGGCACTACCAGTGATGTTTGAACCATTCTCCCCTCATTCCCCATAAAATCCACCTGGCCTGCCTTTGGGCTTATGAGGCACACCATACCTTTTGCCTTCCTCAGGGCCCGGCTCAGATTTTCTATCCGTTCCTTTCAGGGGCCATGATCTGCATCTTCAAACCCCTGTTCACTCGCTAGCTTGTAAGCTGCCTTTACCTCTTTCACTTTCTCCTCCTGTTCCCTATCTTGCCTTGCCAGGCGGGTATTTTTTTCCCGCAACCTTAACTCATTACCCTTGGCTTCGGTGACTTGGCACTGTAGGTATTCCAACTGGGCCTTGTGTTCTCCCATTAAATACAACCTCTCCTGATTCAGGGCCTGCAATGCTACCAGTAACTTCTCCCCTGCTAGAGCCTTATCCTGGATCTCCAGGGCTGACTCCTTTAACTCGGCTGCCTGTGCTGCAATGAGCCTGTCCAAAAGCTGGATTTGCTTTTTGAAGCACATCAGCCAGACTGCCTTCTCTAAGGACTTCTTGTGTTCCTTCCCCTCTGTCCACTTAGCTGCTGCATCTACCAGATGTCCAGCCCTTAACAGAGTGGTGATCTACTTCATTGTGATATTCACCTTGCTAAACACATAATCAGAAATCCTTTCCTCCATCATGGTGTGCTCATCCGAACGATTGTTTACTGTATCGCACCCCTGTTACCGGAGTCCTGCCGCGGTCGTCATTTCTGTAGGGGGTGGAGTGTGCGTGCCCAGTCAGCTTCACCTCTGACTGTCCCTTTGAGTGGTTTGAATCGCTCCCACACCCCTGGGTTCTAGACACCAGACTTAGGTACAGGCGGCAATACAGAAAATCGAGTAGACAAGTGGTTTGGTGTAAGAAAACCAGAATGTTATTAAAGCAGAATAAAACACAATCTTATGAGAATTACTGGTTTGAAAATACAGGCATAAACAATTACACTTATATGGGAATGGGGAACACACGGCACATCAAGGGAAAACAATTACATTAAACAATCCCCTTACCCTTAATCCCACCCCCTATACCTAGCTAGATTAAGCTATGAGGGGCCAGGAATTCATGCTCACCAATCCAAAACCTGTTCCTTTAATGGTTGTGAATTTTGAGGTCTGTTCCCCCTGTCCTTTGGGGTACCCCGTCGCCACGTGGTCTCAGGGCGCGGCGCTGAAGTTGTTGATGCGAAGCACCCTTCTTTTCCTCAGCTACCGTCGTCGTCTCGTCGCGATGGGTTTCCTTCTTCTTCTCCCTCAGGCGGTTGTCGGCAGTAATGTTACAGTCAGGGGTCGGTTGGCGGTTTTTATCGCTTAGATGATTTCACTACCCAAGCTTCAAATGCCAGTTTATTCATCGCGGGCGCTGCCACCCACGTTTAACGCCAGCTTATTCTCACTGTCCATACATGCACTGCCAATTTCTTCACCAAACGCCAGCTTATAACTAGGCGTTTGGTTTTTACCAATGCGCCTTTCGCTGCCCTTCTCTGCTTTTATTGGTTTACCTTCTTCTTAATCTCGTCTCGCCGTGTCTACCCCTTTGTGGCCTGTGTGTCCTGTGTGGCTTTGAACTCAGGTCTCGTTCTCCTCCCGCGTTTGGCCCCGGTGTAATGGGTGTCCTTGGTTGTTGAGCGGTGCGGGGAGCGAGAAGAGAACCCGCCACGAGGCCAGGGCGCGAGTACAAGCGGCAGCAGGCCAAGGCCACAGGCAAGAGGTCAGAGTCAAGAGAGATAAGAGAGTGATTGCTACTGATGGGCCTACAATTATACCCGTTCTTCAACTCCATATCTGCACGCCAAATCAGGTCAGTCCATTGTTTAACTTTTGGCAGGCTTGTTTTAAATGATTACAACCATTTATTTTAATGACTTTTGGAGTGGTTGTCTCTGGGTCTAATGGCCCCGATGTCCTGGTTGTTTGTCATGGATAAGACCTAATTGTCCCCATCCTGACTTGATGGCTACTGTGAGCTGTTACTGATTAAACATGCAGAAACCTAATGGCCACGATTATAGGCCCATTCTGGCTTGATTGGATTCAAGTGGCAGCACGGTGGCATAGTGGTTAGCACTGTTGCCTCACAGCGCCAGAGACCCGGGTTCGAATCCGGCCTCGGGCGACTGTCTGTGTGGAGTTTGCACATTCTCCCCATGTTTACGTGGGCTTTCTCCGGGTGCTCCGGTTTCCTCCCACAGTCCAAAGATGTGCGGGTTAGGTTGAAATTGACCCTTAGTGTTAGGGGGATTAAATACGTGGGGTTACAGGGATAGGGTGGGATATGTGTTGGTGTAGGGGTTACGGGGATCGGGTGGGATATGTGTCGGTGCAGGCTCGATGGGCCGAAATGGCCTCTATCTGCACTGTGGTATTTCTGTGTAAGTCGAATGAATGCATATTCTGTGTTTACTTTTTCTGGCTGGCTCCAGAGAGTCCTGTTTCACAGATTCCTGCATTTTAAGTTACGTCTCTGGGCCTGCTTGTCTGCAGAGCCTTGCTTTTAAAAATCCTGTCAGTTTTGGTCACGAGGTAACAGAAGCCATTTTGGGTACCCTGGTTTTAATAACTTGTCCAAAACAGGGTCCCTTGATCCATAATATGGGGAGTGCGGGGATTTTGAGAACCCTGCAACTTACATACTGTCTTAAAAGAAGTGGCTAGTGAGATAGTTGATGCGTTGGTTTTAATTTTCCAAAATTCTCTAGATTCGGGGCAGGTTCCATTCGATTGGAAAATACTGAATGTAACTCCTTTATTCAAAAAGGGAGGGAGACAGAAAGTAGGAAACTACAGGCCAGTTAGTTTAGCATCTGTCATAGGGAAGATGTTAGAAGCTATTATTAAAGACATTATAGCAGGGCACTTAGAAAATTTCAAGGTAATAAGACAGAGTCAACATGGTTTTGTGAAAGGGAAATCATGTTTAACCAATGTATTGGAGTTCTTTGAGGAAGTAACATGTGCTATGAATGAAGGGGAACCGGTGGATGTACTGTACTTAGATTTCCAGAAGGCATTTGATAAGTTGCCACATCAAAGGTTATTGTGGAAAATAAAAGCTCATGGTGTAGGGGGTAACATATTGGCATGGATAGAAGATTGGCTAGCTAACAGGAAACAGAGAGTAGCCATAAATGGGTCATTTTCTGATTGGCAAGATGTAACGAGTGGTGTGCCACAGGCCTCAACTTTTTACAATTTATATAAATGACTTGGATGAAGAGACCGAAGGTATGGTTGCTAAATTTGCTGATGACACAAAGCTAAGTAGGAAAGTAAATTGTGAAGAGGACATAAGGAGGCTACAAAGGGATATAGATAGGTTAAGTGAGTGGGCAAAGACCTGGCAAATGGAGTATAATGTGGGAAAATGTGAAGTTATCCATTTTGGCAGGAAGAATAAAAAAGAAGCATATTATCTAAATGGTGAGAGATTGCAGAGCTCTGAGATGCAGAGGGATCTGGGTGTCCTGGTGCATGAATCGCAAAAGATTAGTATGCAGGTACAGCAAGTAATTAGGAAAGCTAAAAGAACGTTATCGTTTATTGCGAGGGGAATTGAATACAAAAGTAGGGAGGTTATGCTTCAGGTGTACAGGACATTGGTGAGACCACATCTGGAGTACTGTGTACAGTATTGGTCTCCTTATTTAAGGAAGGATGTAAATGCATTGGAAGCAGTTCAGAGAAGGTTTACTAGACTAATACCTGGAATGGGCGGGTTGTCTTATGAGGAAAGGTTGGACAGGCTAGGCTTGTATCCGTTGGAGTTTAGAAGAATAAAAGGTGACTTGATTGAAACATATAAGATCCTGAGGGGTCTGGACAGTGTGGATGTGGAGAGGATGTTTCCTCTTGTGAGAGAATCTAGAACTAGGGGTCACTGTTTAAAAATAAAGGGTCGCCCAATTAAGACAGAGATGAGGAGAAATATTTTCTCACAAGGGTTGTGAGTCTTTGGAACTCTCTTCCTCAGAGGGCGGTGGAAGTAGAGTCTTTGAATATTTTTAAGGCAGAAGTAGATAGATTCTTGATAAGCAAAGGAGTGAAAGGTTATCGGGGGTAGGTGGGAATGTGGAGTAATTGGATCAGCCATGATCTTATTGAATGGCGGAGCAGGCTCGAGGGGCCGAGTGGCCTACTCCTGCTTCTAATTCATATGTTCGTTTGTAAATTAAACCCCACAGTGGCTGTGTGCTGGGCTGTTTGTTGTCTGTTCTGATTTTGAACTCAGGTGGTAAGAAGTTTTTAAATAAATTGCACGTTAGACAGTGTATTAGTTGGGTTGTGAAATAACAATTGCATGAATGAATCTCTCCTAATAGCTCAGGGATAAATATACTGCCAGGTGTGATGCTGAAAGCTGCAGACCAAGGTGGTTTCAGGTTCAATCCATAGTCTGAGCTGAATTAACTGGCTTCAATATGATGGGGCACTACAAATGACGTCAATACCTTTGGGCTAAACAAAATCAGTCGATCACCCTTCCTAGCAAGCATGCATGTGTGACGTTCTCCATGATTGAGACCTAATTTCTAGGTTTATGCATGAAGAACAGTCACTTGGGTGAGGGACCCAAGGGCTATCCGGGTCCAAGGAATTACATCAGAGCTTGAATCGTAAGGGAAGAGAAAAATATAGGAACAAATAACTGGTTAGGTCAGCCACAATGACGTTGCTCCATAAGTCATATGATTCAATGAAACTTAGGAAAATGGGAAGTTGCTTTGCCTTCTCAACTGCAGTTTGTTGTTTCAAAGCCTTCAGTTTCATGCTCAAGAAACTGAGTAATTCTCTTGAAGTTCAATAAAAAGCCAAAGCAGTAGACCTTGAAATATGCTGAGCATTCAACAGGAGCTGGCATTTTGGTCTTATTGCAAAGCTGGTTTCCTTTTATATATCTGTTACAAATAAGGTTGACAAGCTACAGGCACAAGTTGTCACATGGGGTTATGATATAGTGGCTATAACGGAGGCCTGGATTAAACATGGGCAGGAATAGTAACTTAAGATTCCTGGCTACAATGTATTCAGGAAGGATAGGGAAGGGAAAAAGACAGGGTGGGTGGGGGTGGCAGTATTGATCAAGGATAATACTACAGTTCTACAGAGGGATGATATACTAGAGGGTTCAAAGACTGAACCTATTTGGTTAGAGTTAAGGAAGAGAAAAGTAGCTGTTACATTTCTGAGTGTTTACTATGGACCCCCAAATAGTGAGAAGGAGATAGAGGAGCAAATCGGTAGGCAAATTTCAGAGAAATGTAAAAATAGCAGTAATAGTAGGGGACTTCAATTACCCTAATATAGACTGGGGGGAAAACAGAGTAAAGGGCAAGAAGGGTGAAGAATTCCTAAAATGTGTACAGGAGAACATTCTTAATCAATATGTTTCTAGCCCAATGAGGAATGAAGCAGTGCTAGATTTAGTTCTGCATCGGAGCGATCATAATATGATAGAATTCTTCATTAAGATGGAGAATGAAGTAGTTGACTCAGAGACTAGGGTCCTGAATTTAAATAAAGGAAACTACGATGATCTGAGGCGCGAATTGGGTAGGATTGATTGGGGAATGTCATTCAAAGGGTTGACGGTGGATAGGCAATGGCAAACATTCAAAGACCGCATGGATGAACTACAGAATTTCTTCATCCCAGTTTGGCATAAAAATAAAACAAAAAAGGTGACTCAACCGTGGCTAACAAGGGAAATTAGGGATAGCATAAGATCCAAGGAGAGGACATATAAATTGGCCAGAAAAAGCAGTAAACCTGAGGATTGGGAGCAGTTTAGGATTCAACAAAGGAGGACAAAGGGATTAATTAAGATGGGGAAAATAGAATATGAGAGTAAGCTTTCAGGGAACATAAAAACTGACTGTAAAAGCTTTTATTGATATATGAAGAGAAAAAGATTGGTGAAGTCAAGCATAGGTCCCTTGCAGTCAGAATCAGGGGAATTTATAATGGGGAACAAAGAAATGGCAGACCAATTAAATACATATTTTCATTCTGTTTTCACAAAGGAGGACACAAATAACCTCCCAGAGATGTCGGGGAACATAGGGCCTGATAAAAGGGAGGAACTGAAAGAAATCAGTATTTGTAGGGAAATGGTGTTAGGGAAATTGCGGGATTGAAGGCTGATAAATCCCATGGGCCTGATAATCTACATCCTAAGGAACTTAAGGAAGTGGCCCTAGAAATAGTAGATGCATTGCTGATCATCTTCCAACAATCGATGGAATATGGAACAGTACCCATCGATTGGAGGGTAGCTAATATTACCCCAAAGATGTGTGGGTTAGGTTGATTGGCTATGATAAATTGACCCTTAGTGTTACGGGGATTAAATACATGGGGTTACGGGGATAGGGTGGGATATGTGTTGGTGTAGAGGTTACGGGAATCGGGTGGGATATGTGTCGGTGTAGACTCGATGGGCCGAAATGGCCTCTATCTGCACTGTGGGGTTTCTGTGATTCTGTGATTCTGTGAATGAAGTAGGACAAGTGGAGTGTGTTTCACTGGGAGAACATCTGGGTAATAGTGATCATAATATAATTAGATTTAAAATAGTTATGGAAAGCGACAAAGAAAAATAAAAGGTGAAAATACCCAACTGGAAGAGAGACAATTTTAGTGATTTGAGAAGGGATCGAGCACAGGTGGACTGGAAACAAAAATTGGCCAGGAAAACAGTAAATGAGCAATGACCGGCCTTCAAGGCGCAGATACTTCAGGTACAAACCAAGTATATTCCCATGAGGAGCTCCCTGGATGACAAAGTTAATAAGAGGTTAAAATAAAATAGAAAAAGGTTTATGACAAATGCCAGATACAGAAAGCAGTCAAAAACCAGGCATAACACAGAGAGTGCAGGGGGAAATTGAAGAATAATAAAAGAAAGGCAAAAAGAATATGAGAAAAGATTAGCAGGTAACATAAAAGGGAACCCAAAAATCTTTTATAAACATATAAAAGTAAAAGGATAGTTGAAGGAATGGTGGGGCCAATTAGGGACAAAATAGGAAAGCTTCTTGTGGAGGCAGAGGGCATGACTGAGGTATTGAATGAGTACTTTACATCTGTCTTCACAAAAGAAGAGGATGAAGTTAATTTTGCAGTGGAGGAGGGGGAGTAGAGATATTTGATAGGATAAAAATAGAGAAAGAAAGGAGATGCTAAATTGGTTGTCTTCAAAGTTAACAAATCACCTGGTCCAGATGGGATGCATCCTAAGTTGCTGAGGGAAGCTATGGTGGAGATAGCAGGAGCTCTGACCACAATCTTTCAATCATCCTTGGATTTGGGAGTGGTGCCAGAGTACTGGAGGACTGCAAATGTTACACCCCTGTTCAAAAAAGAGAAGGCTAAACTTGGTAACTACAGTCGAATCAGTCTGACATCAGTTGTGGGAAAACTACTAGGGACCATTGTCAAGAACAAAATTAATTCTCACTTGGAGAAGCATGAGTTAGTAAGGGACAGCCAACATGGATTTGTTAAAGGCAAATCATGTCTGATTAACCTGACTGAGTCCTTTGATGAAGTAACAGAGAGGGTTGATGAAGGTAGTATAGCAGAAGATGTATATATGGACTTTCAAAAGGCATTTGATAAAGTACCATATAGCAGACATATTTAGAAAATAGAAGCACAAAAAAAAAATCAAATCAACTTTTATTGTCATTGTTAGTGCACAAGTGCAGTACAACGAAATGTAGGCTTGCGGCTCCCGAGAGTGTACATTTAGATTAAGACATTTAAACATTCAACATACAGTTGGCTTGTAATACATTAACATAAAAATAACCATAATAAAGTGCATTGGCAGATGTGCAAGCTTTAGAGTTTATTTGTGGAGTTCAGCAGGATAACAGCCCTGGGAAAGAAGCTGTTCCTAAATCTGGTCGTACGGGTGCGAATGCATCTGTAGCATCTCCCAGATGGCAGGAGGGTGAACAGACTGTGGCTGGGGTGGGTAGGGTCTTTGATGATGGACCGTGACCTCCGTAAACAGCGTTTCTGGTATATGTGCTCTATGGTCGGTAGCCGGGTGCCGGTAATGCGTTGGGCAGTTTTGACTACCCGCTGCAGGGCTTTCTGGTCATAGTAGCGACAGCTGCCATACCATACTGTGATAAAGTTTGTCAGGATGCTCTCTATTGTGCAGTGGTAAAAGTTAGAGAGGATCAGGGGTGACAGGTTACATCCCTTCAGCCTCCTTAGGAAATATAGGCGCTGCTGGGCCTTCTTCACCAGAGAGGAGGTATTGAGGGACCAGGAGAGGTCTTCCGTGATGTGGACTCCGAGGAACTTAAAGCTGTCCACCCTTTCCACCACAGCCTCATTGATGTGGATGGGGGTGTGACTTCCGCCTTTAGACTTCCTGAAGTCCACAATGATTTCTTTGGTTTTCTTGATGTTAAGGGCCAGGTTGTTATCGGCGCACCACTTCACGAGATGCTATTAAAGAAATGGTGGGGAACATAGGGTCTAATGAGAGGGAGGAATTGAATGAAATCAGTATTTGTAAGGAAATGGTGTTAGGGAAATTGACGGGATGAAGGCCGATAAATCCCCAGGGCCTGATAATCTACATCCTAGGGTACTTAAGGAGGTGGCCCTAGAAATAGTAGATGCATTGCTGGTCATCTTCCAAAATTCTATAGAATCTGGAACAGTTCCCATGGATTGAAGGGTAGCTAATGTAACCCCACTATTTTAAAAAGGTGGTAGAGAGAAAACGGGGAATTATAGACCGGTAAGCCTGACATCGGTAGTGGGGAAAATGCTAGAGTCCATTATAAAAGATGTAATAGCAGAGCACTTGGAAAACAGTGACAGGATCGGACAAAGTCAACATGGATTTACAAAAGGTAAATCATGCTTGACTAATCTACTGGAATTTTTTGAGGATGTAACTGGTAGAATAGATAAGGGAGAACCAGTGGATGTGGTATATTTGGACTTTCAGAAGGCTTTCGATAGGGTCCCGCATAAGAGATTAGTGTGTAAAGTTAAAGCACACAGGATTCAGGGTAAGGTACTGGCTTGGATAGAGAACTCGTTGGCAGACAGGAAGCAAAGAGTTAGAATAAATGGGTCTTTTACTGAGTGGCAGGCAGTGACTAGTGGGGTACCGCAGGGATCGGTGCTAGAACCCCAGCTATTCACAATATATATTAATGATCTAGATGAGGGAACTAGATGTAATATCTCCAAGTTTCCAGATGGCACAAAGCTGATTGGGCGTGTGTGCTGTGAGGAGGATGCCGAGTGATGTAATAAAACTCACTACGCACTTGGTTTGAGCATAAAGCAAGGCTTTAATCAACTTGTTTCAGAACATGGAAGTCTAGTTGTATTTCACTAGTTCCTTGTCTTACAAAATGTCCCTGGCAAGCTGGAGCCCACGCCCGAGTATTTATACTCATTGGACGGCGCCACCAGCTGGCCGTCCAGTGTTATTTCATAAGTAGTTTCTTGATGATGAGATTTATAACACTGAGAAACTCCAGTATGATTTGGACAGGTTGGGTGATTGGGCAGATGCATGGCAGATGCAGTATAATGTGGATAAATATGAGGTTATCCACTTTGGTGGCAAAAACAGGAAGGCAGATTATTATCTGAATGGCAATAGAATGGGAAAAGGGGAAGCGCAACGAGACCTGGGTGTCCTTGTGCACCAGTCGCTGAAGGTAAGCATGCAGGTGCAGCAGGCGGTTAAGAAGGCAAATGGTATGTTGGCCTTCATAGCAAGAGGATTCGAGTACAGGAGCAAGGAAGTCTTGCTGCAGTTGTACAGGGCCTTGGTGAGACCACACCTTGAGTATTGTGTGCAGTTTTGGTTGCCTTATCTGTGGAAGGATGTTCTTGCCATGGAGGGAGTGCAGCAAAGATTCACCAGGCTGATACCTGGGATGGCAGGAATGATGTATGAAGAGAGATTGGGTCGATTAGGCTAATATTCACTAGAGTTTAGAAGAATGAGAGGGGATCTCATTGAAACTTATAAAATTCTAACAGGACTAGACAGACTAGATGCAGGAAGGATGTTCCCGATGGCGGGGGAGTCCAGAACCAGGAGTCACAGTCTAAAGATAAGGGGTAAGCCATTTAGGACTGAGATGAGGAGGAATTTCTTCACCCAGAGAGTGGTGAACCTGTGGAATTCTCTACCACAGAAGGCAGTTGAGGCCAATTCATTAAATATATTCAAGAGGGAGTTAGATATATTTCTTAAGGCCAAAGGGATCAAGGAATATGGGGAGAAATCAGGGACTGGGCACTGAATTTGGATGATCAGCCATGATCTCATTAATGACGAAGCAGGCTCGAGGGGCTGAATGGCCTACTCCTGCTCCTATCGTTTCTATGTTTCTATGTTTATCTGCCCATTTCAGCAATCTATCTATGCCCTCCTGAAGTCTGATACTATCCTGCTTACTATTTACAATGTTGCCAAGTTTTGTATCATCTTTCTTTCTTTCTTTCCAGGGAGGATGAGTGTTCTGCACCAATAGTGACACAGGGTTGGAGTGTGGGATGCACAGAAGGCTAGAGTTGAAGGACAAAATGTTAATGGAGGGGATATAAGGCTGAAGGTGTTTGCAGAGTTAGGATAAGGTGAGGCCATGGAAGGACTGAAGATGAGAACATGGGTTTTAAATTCAGTGAATTGGCAATAGGGAACTAGGCTGACACACCAGTGAATTACTGAGGGACTGCTGCACTGTTGGAGATGCCATCTCAGGTGGATGTAAAAGATTCCTTGGCACTATTTCAAAGAAGAGCAAGGGAGTTCTTCCCAGTGTCCTGGCCAATATCCCTCAACCAGCACCTAAAAACAGATTTTCTGGTCATTATCACATTGCTGTTTATGGGACCTTGATGTGTGCAAATTGGCTGCTGTGTTTCCTACAGTACAACAGTGACTCCACTTCAAAAAAACACTTCATTCTGTGTAAATCACTTTAGGACATCCTGAAGTCATGAAAGGCACTATATAAATGCAAGTCTTTCTTTTATTTCTTTAATGGCTGGTTGCATCACCCAGCACATTCAGATGATGCAGAAACTCTACCACATTTCAGAGTGGCACTAATGCATCCCTTTACTATTAGTGGATAATTTAAGGTAAAGTTTTAAAAAGGCTTTAACTTTTACCAGCTTTCCCAGTGGAGCAAATCCGTTTTTTTTTTATTTCAGCAGCTTGCTGGTTCAAGCTTTCCAACATTCATAAATCACAAGCTAAAATATACTCTTAACTGCTCCTTATTTTTTAATTCATTGTCATAATTAATTAACAGTTATCTGTACTATAGAGATTTGCACAACCTGCAATAAGAAACTCAAAAGTAAGATTGTAGTGCCATTTGTCTCGAAGAAAATAAAATTAAATAATGACCACCCTTGTCACTCATGACATCACAAAATCACACTAACTGTCCTTTGTTTTAAATAACGTATTTCTTTTCAAGTTGCTTGAGCAATAGATATAGTGCCTAACCATGAAAAATAGCTACGTTTAATAATTGAGAAATACTTAATATTAAATATTTTTCATCCATAAAGATTCTAGAACATTAAGACGAGACCATTAAGAAGCTAGCTCAGGCATATAGCAGCCCACAGTTTATTTGGAGTAACAGCAGTAAGTTGTAATTGAACAGGGAGCGGGTCAACCCTTTCAGTCAAACAGCTGCCTTTAATTATAATATGCTGAAATCCCAGAAATTCATCAGTGAAAACTAATTAGGTTTGTTAAAGGAATATTAAAACCATGTTTTGAAGAATTTCTATCAATCACTTTTCTTTGTGTATGGCCTCTGGTGGCATCAGAGGCAGCTCGATAAAATGATCTCTTCACAGTGCCACCATAACATTGTAATTCAATATTTTTGTGAGTTTTCTTTTCATCTCTTCCTTAGGATCCATCAGCACTATCAGAGGAATGATAATTTGTGTTAATTTGAATATCTGATTTACAACATAGAATTCAAGCCATTGTGCCCGTGGGGTTGTCAACTCTTCAACCAGACATAGTAGGGATTACTGAGACATGGCTACAGAAAAATCTGGACAGGGAATTAAACATTGCATGGAATAACATATTTAGAAAAGATAATAGGGATAAAGGGGAGGTGGGGTAGCTGTACTTATTAGGGATAACATAATGGCAGTAGAAAAAGGGATGTAGATATCAGCAAGACCAAAATAGCATCCATATAGATAGAGCCCAGTACGTGAGTGCAAAAGATAAGGCGGAAGCGTTTGCAACCATCTTCAGCCAGAAGTGCTGAGTGGATAATCCATATCGGCCTACTCCTGAGGTCCCCACCATCACAGAAGCCAGTCTTCAATTTGATTCACTCCACGTGATATCAAGAAATGGCTGAGCGCACTGGATACAGCAAAGACTATGGGCCCTGACAACATCCCGGCTATCGTGCTGAAGACTTGTGCTCCAGAACTAGCCGCGCCTCTAGCCAAGCTGTTCCAGTGCAGCTACAACACTAGCATCTATCCAACAATGTGGAAAACTGCCCAGGTATGTCCTGTCCACAAAAAGCAGGGCAAATCCAACCCAACCAATTACCACCCCACCAGTCTACTCTCAATCATCAGCAAAGTGATGGAAGGTGTCATCGACAGTGCTATCAAGCGACACTTGCTCACCAATAACCTGCTCACTGATGCCCAGTTTGGGTTCAAGCAAGACCACTTGGCTCCCGACCTCATTATAGTCCTGGTCCAAACATGGATGAAGGAGCTGAATTCCAGAGGTGAGGTGAGAGTGACTGCCCTTGACATGAAGGCAGCATTTGACTGAGTCTGGCATCAAGGAGCCCTAGTAAAACTGAAGGCAATGGGAATCGGGGGGAAAACTCTCCACTGGCTAGAGTCATACCTAGCACAAAGGAAGATGGTTGTGGTGATTGAAGGTCAATCATCACAGACCCAGGACATCGCTGCAGGAGTTCCTCAGGGTGGTGTCCTAGGCCCAACCATCTTCAGCTGCTTCATCAATGACCTTCCGTCCAACATAAGGTCAGAAATGGGGATGTTCGCTGATGACTGCACAGTGTACAGCGCCAGTCACAACTCCTCAGATAATGAAGCAGTCCATAACCGCATGCAACAAGACCTGGACGACGTTCAGGCTTGGGCTGATAAGTGGCAGGTAACATTTGTGCCACAGAAGTGCCAGGCAATGACTATCGCCAACAAGCGAGAGTCTAACCACCTCCCCTTGACATTCAACAGTACTACCATTGCCGAATCCCCCACCATCAACATCCTGGGGATTACCATTGACCAGAATCTTAACTGGACCAGCCACATAAATACTGTGGCAACAAGAGAAGGTCAGAGGCTAGGTATTCTGCGGCGAGTGTCTCACTTCTTGACTCCCCAAAGCCTTTCCACCATCTACAAGGCACAAAGAAGGAGTGTGATGGAATACTCTCCACTTGCCTGGATGAGTGCAGCTACAACAACACTCAAGAAGCTCAACACCATCCAGGACAAAGCAACCCGTTTGATTGGCAGCCCATCCACCACCTTAAACATTCACTCCCTCCACCACCGGCGCACCGTGGCTGCAGTGTGTACCATCTACAAGATGTACTGCAGCAACTCACCTAGGCTTCTTCGGCAGCACCTCCCAAACCCGCGACCTCTTCTGCCTAGAAGGACAAGGGCAGCAGGTGCATGGGAACACCGCCACCTCCAAGTTCCCCTCCAAGTCACACACCACCCTGACTTAGAAGTATATCGCCGATCCTTCATCGTCGCTGGGTCAAAATCCTGGAACTCCCTACCTAACAGCACTGTGGGAGTACGTTCACCACACGGACTGCAACGGTTCAAGAAGGTGGCTCACCACCACCTTCTCAAGGGCAACTAGGGATAGGCAATAAATGCTGACCTTGCCAGCGACGCCCAGATCACATAAGCAAATTTAAAAAAAGATGAAATGAATAAAGGATCAATCACATGAATAGGCGTAGTCTGCAAACCACCTAATAGTGCAAGGAAGGTGGAGGAAGAAATATACAGACAAATTAGAGAAATTAGTAAAAAGCATAGAATAATAATCATGGGAATTTCACCTACCCCGATATTAATTGGACAGAAGAGGTAGTTAAAGGGGATAAGGGAATGGAGTTCCTACAATGTCTACAGGACTCCTTTCTAACCCAATGGCCCTGAAATTAGGATCGGGAGCTTGCCGCGCGTACAAGCCCCCGAAGTTCACTTACCCGGCGCCCTGACATTTTAATTCTGGCCCGCATTGCATTTCCTCTCAATGGCCCGCTTGAGGTCCTGCTGCGCTGTGCGTGCGTGACCCAGCGGCGTACTTAGTGCGATGAGCCGGCTGGGATCACGTTGTTGTATCCGTGTGTTAATGAAGACCCGGAAAGCAGGAGTTGATTTAACAAGTGTTTACTGAACAAAGTCTGGAGGTGAACTAAACTATACAAGACGCTATACAGGCTTATATACCCGAGTGGTCACTACAGGTACTACAGTACACAGGGGCCTCAAAAAAACATAGTTCCTCTTAAAGGTACATACGCCACAATTCCTCCCCTTTTAGATAAATAGTACATAATATTTTAAGTAATCATTAATTAACATTTTTACCAGAACAATAATCTACACATTTGCTGAAGTTAATCAATTACAAATTCAGTCTCTCTGGAGGCTTCCTGACTCGGTCCAGATAACGCCTCGGTGGTGTAGTAGGTTTCGGTGGTGTAGTAGGTTCTTTTGGCAAGGTCGATTCGGCTTGAATGCCAGTGTCGGGTTCATCTGGTTCCAGTATCACTGGATCGGAGGTAGATACTATGGGTATCTCTGCTTCATCATTAGGCGTATAGAGTTGTGGTGTAGGTTGTCCCTTTTCGGATGACTCTATGATCTGGTCAGCATGGCGCCTTATTATGCTTTCTCCAAAGTCCACGGTATACATCAGCGGTCCTAGTCGTGTGCAAATAGTTCCAGGCTGCCATTTCTCGGTACGGTAGTCCCGGGCCAAAACTTGTTGACTTATCTGGAAGGTTCTAGTTGACCTTTCATTCATGCCTTGAAATTGTCGGTTCTCTACGTCCCTTCTGATGTTTGGCTTGATCAAATCCAGCCGGCATCTTAGTCTTCTATTGAAAAACATCATGGCGGGGGTTTGGTTTGTAACCACATGTGTTGCATTCCTGTACGCAAACAAGAAGTTATCTACCTTATGTTGTAGATTTATGTCTTCATTACCCATGGCCTTTATGGCCTTCTTGAAGGTCTGGACAAACCTTTCAGCCAATCCATTGGTGGTGGGATGGTATGGGGCGGACGTGTAGTGCTTAACCCCATTGTTTTTTAAGAACTTCCTGAATTCTTCCGATACAAATTGCGGTCCATTATCAGAACAGATCTGTTCAGGCAGCCCATTCCTGGCGAATATGGTCCTTAATACTGTGATAGTTTTTTCCGCGGTGGTGGAGGACATCTTTATTACCTCCGGCCACTTGGAGTGTGCATCAACCGCGATTAAGAACATTGAGTCCATGAATGGACCAGCAAAGTCGATATGTACCCTTTGCCAGGGAGATGAGGGCCACTCCCATGGATGTAGAGGGGCTTGTGGTGGGGCGTTTTGGACCTTCTGGCATCCTAGACAGCTCTTGGTCATTTCTTCGATGTCTCCATCGATACCTGGCCACCACACAAAAGCTCTGGCTTAGTTCTTCATTTTCACTCCACCCAGATGCCCCTCGTGAAGCTCCTTTAGCACTTTATCCTGGAGTTTGGGTGGAATCACCACTCTGGATCCACACATCAAGGTTCCTCGGCACACTGACAGCTGTTCTCTTCTTTGCGAGAATGCTGATAACAGTGGTTCGCCATGTGCTGGCCATCCCTTCACCGTTAAATCATAGACTCGTGAGAGAGTCGGGTCATTTCTCGTTTCCTTTTCAATGGTAGAATTTGTCACTGGTAGACATTCAACTATGGTCGAGTGGAACATCTCCACTGGGTCCACTGTAGGTGCCTCTTCTACCGTTGGCAACGGTAGGCGCGGTAACCCGTCAGCATTGCCATGCTGTTTTGTTCCTTTGTATTCTATGTCATATTGGTGTGCCCCTACGAAAAGGGACCACCTCTGTAGCCTTTGCGCTGTCATAATGGGAACACCCTTTTTAGGGTTGAATATGGAGACGAGGGGTTGATGGTCAGTCAACAAGGTAAATTTTTGTCCGTGTAGGTAATGGTTGAATTTCTTCAACCCCCACACCAGGCTGAGTGCCTCCCTGTCGATCTGGGCATAGTTACGCTCAGCTGAGTTCAATGAGCGTGACGCAAAAGCTATCGGCCGCTCCGAGCCATCAGGGAATTTATGCGATAATACCGCTCCCACGCCGTAAGGGGATGCATCGCACGTCAGTCTGATTGGCAGTGATGGGTTGTAATGAGCCAACACTTCCTTGGACGTGATCAAGCCTTTGCATTTATGGAAGGCACGTTTACAGTCTTCGCTCCATTTCCAAATTATTCCCGTTCGTAGCAGTGCGTTAAGAGGGTGCAGAACCGTTGACAAGTTCGGTAAAAATTTATGATAGTAATTTATTAATCCCAGGAACGACCTTAATTGTGAGACATTTTCAAGCGCTGGAGCTTTTACGACCGCTTCAATTTTTTCAGGTGATTTATGGAACCCTTCTTCGTTAATGACATGGCCACAATATGATATTTGTTTCTGGAAAAATTCGCACTTGGGGCGATTTGCTCGTAGGCCCCGATCTCTCAGCCTCGTGAGCACCTGCTCCAAATTGGCAAGGTGCTCGTTGTCATTTTCTCCTGTTACAAGGATGTCGTCTAGGTAGCATTGAGTCCCTGGAATCACTTGCATTACTTGCTCCATAGCTCTTTGCCAGATAGCTGGAGCTGATGCTACTCCGAAAACTAGCCGATTGTACTGGTACAGGCCTTTGTGTGTGTTTATCGTGAGGTACTTTTTAGAGGTCTCCTCAACCTCCATCTGTAGATATGCCTGTGCCAAGTCAATTTTGGTGAAACGTTTCCCTCCGGATAGTGAGGCAAAAATATCTTCTATCCTCGGAAGAGGATACTGTACCGTATGAAGAACTGGGTTTACAGTCACCTTGAAGTCCCCACAGATGCGAATTTTTCTCTGTTCTTCAGATTTATCATTATTCAACGTTTTCTTCATGACAGGGATGATGGGTGTTGCCCACTCGCTCCAATCTACCTTGGATAACACGCCTGCTTTTTCCAAATTCTCCAGCTCTGCCTCGACTGCTGGACGAATTGCGTATGGCACCGGCCTTGCCTTAAAAAACTTGGGAATTGCCGCATCTTCTACTTTTATTGAGTCGGCGGCGCCTTTTAGGGTTCCTAGTTCCTGTTGAAACACTTCTTTGGTGTTAGCCAAGATTTCTTTTAATCGTCCAGGGATGATGTCATCATCATTTTTTTTCTTACTGGTCACCGTCAGTGCCTGAATGGAGTGCCAGTCCAAACGTATCTTTCTGATCCATTCACGTCCCAACAATGGTGGACCACCATCTTGCAGAATGTATAAATACAACTTCTGTATTTCCTTGCCATTGTATACAACAGACACCCTTATTTTCCCTCTGGGGTATACTTTCTGCCCCGTATATGTCTTCAAGATAATGGATGTGTCTTTCAAAGGTATATGCGGAAATAGCCACTCGTAATCCCGTCAACTTATGACGGTCAGAGCTGATCCTGTATCTAGCTCCATTTTAACTGGGGACCCCGCTATTGTGAGGGTAACCCAAATAGTCTGGTAATCTTCTTTGGCAATTACATTATGTAATTTGAGACAGCTTAGTCTCTTGTTTCCGGAGTCACTATCGCTCTTCTGGTCTTCGGAGCTACTGTCCGTCATCATTTGTACCTTCCTGTACTTTTCCTTATTGATCTTTTTACTGTCAGCGGACTTTTTTCCAGATCGGCATACACATGCAATGTGTCCCATCTTTCCGCATTGCCTGCATGCTTTGTCCTTGAACCAGCAGTCCCTCTGGTCATGGGTGGATCTGCTGCAGCGATAACATCTCTCGAAACCCCGTGTCATTTCATTGGAGCCGAAGTCCTGTGGCTTTTGCTGTATCTCTGCAGCTCCTCTTGCTGCTGCTTCGTATGATACAGCCACACTGAAAGCCTTGTCCAGTGTCAAATCTTTCTCAGAAAGTAGTCTTTTCTGTGTTCCTTCGCTTAGGAGACCACAGACGAATTTGTCTCGTAGAGAATCTGCCAGTCCTGCCCCGAATTGGCAGTGCTTAGACAGCTTTCTTAATTCGGTGAGGTAATCAGCGTTACTTTCATTCTTGTGCTGATTCCTCCCGAAGAATTTGAATCGTTCCGCTATCAGCAGCGGTGTTGGGTTTAAGTGCTCCTGTAGGGTATCAACAATCTCCTTAAAATTCTTGTCCATCGGTTTGGCTGGAGTGATCAAGTTTCGTAACAGCCCGTATGTCCTTGCGCCCATCAGATTTAGAAGTACCGATGCCTTTTTATCATCTGCTACTTCATTCGCCTTGCAATATACCTCCACTCTTTCCACATATGTGGTCCAATCCTCTATATCACTATCGAAAGCAGTAATATTGCCAGTCTTGGGCATCCTGAAAATCAAAAATGGCGCCTCCCGCGCTTTCTCTTCTTCCCTGTCGAGTCAAGATGGCGCCTCCCGCGCTTTCCGCCGCTGCCGCTGCTGCCAACGCTGTTCTCCGCGGTTTTTTTATTACATATATATTTTTAAACAGTTTCTCCGTCACTCCGTCGGACTCTCTGGGACTTTCCCCTCCCTTTGCTTGGTCCGAACGCCGACCTGCTTTGCAGCGCCGGCCGTGTCCTGAGTGCTCCACCCTCTGTCTCTGTTTGCTTCTGCCTTACAACTTGCTGACCGGTCCCGCTGCAGAGCTACCCGATCGAGCCGCAGCCTGCCGCCCAGGAAGGATTAGTGCAGTACCTGCCACCAGCCCGTTTAGCTGGTGAAACCACAGTTTTTTTGTTTTTTTTTCTTCGACCTTCGTCTGAGGAATCGATCTCCTTGAGGTGCTGCCGAATTGCAGGTAAGTTCATTTCTAACTCGTCACCGCTGTTGTATCCGTGTGTTAATGAAGACCCGGAAAGCAGGAGTTGATTTAACAAGTGTTTACTGAACAAAGTCTGGAGGTGAACTAAACTATACAAGACGCTATACAGGCTTATATACCCGAGTGGTCACTACCGGTACTACAGTACACAGGGGCCTCAAAAAAAAATAGCTCCTCTTAAAGGTACATACACCACACACGTGAGCACAGGGCAACCAATGGGAGGTTGCAAAAGTTCATTCATGAGTTTGACAGTAAGAGCTGTCAAACTCATGAAAACTCCTGGCCCCAAAACACTACTTAAACCTGAAAGAAAATTTTAAAAAACATTGCACTACTTAAATGAACCATAAAGAACTCTGAAAAACTATTTTAAACAATAATTTTAAAATTTGAAATAATTTTTGTATAAAAAATCGGGGCTAAAACTAAACTTACCTTACTGTAAATTCTTTAAAAATAATAAACCTGTGGAAAAAAATTCTCAATTTTATTAATAGACCACTTACCTGTAAAACTAAGTACTTATGTGTGGTTTTTCAATGCGTAAATACCGGAGGCCTTTACACATGCGCAACTCTTTAAAAATAGAGGAAATCCAAGTGGCACGCGCTGCACGATACCGCGCACGCGTTCAGCCTCTTAACCCCTTGAGTCAGAGGACAGGAAATGCCGGTTTTCAGCGCATGCACTGTGCATGCTGAAAACCGGCAATTCCTCCGGGCACACACATGAGTACCCCATCCTTACTCACGCGTTGGGCCCGGAATTACTGGGCCAATATGTAAAAAGCCCAACAAGGGAGGATTCAATATTGGATCTAGTTATGGGGAATGAACCAGAGCAGATGAGAGAAGTAAAGGTAGGGAAACATAAGTATAATATAATACACTTTAAGATGATAATAGAGAAGGACAGAAGTATGACGAAAACCAGGTTAATAGATTGGAGAAAAGCTGATTTTGAGGGGCTGAGAATAGAACTTGGGAAACAAAAATGGGCAACAATATTGGTAAACAACAATGTAGAACAGCAATGGGAAACATTTAAAAAGCTGTTCAACAGAGTGCAGGAAAAATATATTCTGCTAAAAGGAAAGAACAAACTAAACACTAATGAGACTCCATGGATGAATAAAGACATAAGGGAACAATTGAGGGTAAGGAAAGAGGCATACATTAAATACATCGACAGCAGTGGAGTGCATGATAAGAGACAATATGGAGGGATTAAGAGAAAAGTCAAAAAAACAATTTGGAAGGCAAAGAGGAACTATGAAATTAAATTATCAAGGAACATAAAACAAAATAGTAAAATATTTTACAGGCACATCAATAAAAAAAAGGAAGGTTGGGATGGGAATAGGGCCATTAAGGGATAGACAGGACGATACTACAGGTAATGATAGGGAGATAGCAGAAATATTAAATATTTTGCTTTGGTATTTACCAGGGAGATAGACATGACATTGGATGATGAGATGAGTAATGAGATAAGTGCATTGAAAATGAAAAAAAGAGGATATATTAAATAAACTAATCAAACTCAAAGAGGATAAAACTCCAGGTCTGGATAGATTTCATCCACGCATTTTAAAAGAATCTAGGGAAGAGATAGCAGAGGCATTATTACACATATTTAATAATTCATTAGAAAAAGGTGTAGTGTCAGAGGACTGACGATAGATAACGTAATACCGATATTTAAGAAGGGGGATAGAACATGTCCAGGGAATTATAGACCAGTCAGCTTAACATCGGTGGTAGGAAAAATAATGGAATCCCTAGTAAAGGAAAAAATAGAAGAACATCTAGAAACAAAATGTATAATAATGAATAGTCAGCATGGATTTCAAAAGGGAAAATCTTGCTTGACCAAACTTTTTGAATTTTTTGAAGAGGTAACAGAGAGAGTAGACAATGGTAATGCAGTAGATGTAATTTATCTAGATTTTCAAAAGGCCTTCGATAAGGTACCCTCTAGTAGACTAATGAATAAGGTCAGAGAATGCGGAGTCAGAGGAGAAGTAGCAGAATGGATTGCTAGCTGGCTTCAGGACAGAAAACAGAGAGTGGGAGTAAAAGGTGGCAGAAAGTGGGTAGTGGGTAGGATCAGTGCTGGGGCCACTGCTGTTCACAATTTACATTAATGATTTAGACTTTGGATTCAAAAACACAATTTCTAAATTTGCGATGATACCAAATTGAGGGGGATAGTCGATACTGAGGAGGACTGCAACAAATTACAGGAGGACATTAATAAACTTGCAGAATGGGCATATAATTGGCAAATGAGGTTCAACACAGATAAATGTGAGGTATTACATTTTGGTAGGAAGGATAGGGAGGTCGCTTATCACTTAGAGGGTGCGAGTCTAGGTGGGGTAGAGGAACAAAAGGACCTCGGAGTACAAATACACAAATCACTAAAAGTTGCACCACAGGTTAGCAAGGCCACAAAAAAGCAAACCAAGCTCTAGGGTTTATTTCTAGAAGGATAGAATTGAAAAGTAGGGAAGTTATGCTAAACCTGTATCGAACCTTGGTTAGACTGATTACTGCGTACAGTTCTTGCCGCCATATTATAAAAAGGATATAGAGGCACTGAAGAGGGTGCAGAGAAGATTTACAAGGATGATACCAGAAATGTGAGGGTACACATATCAGGAAAGGATGAACAGGCTGGGTCTCTTTTCTCTTGAAAAAAGAAGGCTGAGGGGTGACCTAATAGAGGTCTTTAAAATTATGAAAGGTTTTGATTGAGTGGATACTGAGAGAATGTTTCCACTTGTGGGTAAGAGCAAAACTAGAGGCCATTATTATAAGATAGTCACCAAGAAATCCAATAGGGAATTCAGAAGAAATTTCTTTACCCAAAGAGTGGTGAGAATGTGGAACTCGCTACCACAGGGAGTGATTGAAGCGAAGAGTATAGATGCATTTAAGGGGAGGCTAGACAAGCATATTGTTGTATCCATGTGTTAATGGAGACACGGAATGCAGGAGTTGGTTTAACAGGTGTTTACTGAACAAAGTCTGGAGGTGAACTAAAAGATACAAGACACTATACAGGCTTATATACCCGAGTGGTCACTACCGGTACTACAGTACACAGGGGCTCTTAAAGGTACATACACTACAATTCCTCCCCTTTTAGATAATTGGTATATAACATTTTAAGTAATCATTAATTAACATGTTTACAAGAACAATAATCTACACATTTGCTGCAGTTAATCAATTATAAGTCAGTCTCTCTGGAGGCTTCCTGACTCGGTCCGGATAACGCCTCGGTGGTGTAGTAGTTTTCGGTGGTGTAGTAGGTTCTTTTGGCAAGGTCGATTCGGCTTGAATGCCAGTGTCGGGTTCATCTGGTTCCAGTATCACCGGATCGGAGGTAGATACTATGGGTATCTCTGCTTCATCATTAGGCATATAGAGTTGTGGTGTAGGTTGTCCCTTTTTGGATGACTCTATGATCTGGTCAGCATGGCGCCTTATTATACTTTCTCCAATGTCCACGGTATACATCAGCGGTCCTAGTTGTGTGCAAATAGTTCCAGGCTGCCATTTCTCGGTACGGTAGTCCCGGGCCAAAACTTGTTGACTTATCTGGAAGGTTCTAGTTGGCCTTTCATTCATGCCTTGAAATTGCCGGTTCTCTACGTCCCTTCTGATGTTTGGCTTGATCAAATCCAGCCGGCATCTTAGTCTTCTATTGAAAAACATCATGGCGGGAGTTTGGTTTGTAACCACATGTGTTGCATTCCTGTACGCAAACAAGAAGTTATCTACCTTATGTTGTAGATTTATGTCTTCATTACCCATGGCCTTTATGGCCATCTTGAAGGTCTGGACAAACCTTTCAGCTAATCCATTGGTGGCGGGATGGTATGGGGCGGACGTGTAGTGCTTAACCCCATTGTTTAAGAACTTCCTGAATTCTTCGGACACAAATTGCGGTCCATTATCAGAACAGATCTGTTCAGGCAGCCCATTCCTGGCAAATATGGTCCTTAATACTGTGATGGTTTTTTCCGTGGAGGTGGAGGACATCTTTATTACCTCCGGCCACTTGGAGTGTGCATCAACCGCGATTAAGAACATTGAGTCCATAAATGGACCAGCAAAGTCGATATGTACCCTTTGCCATGGAGATGAGGGCCACTCCCATGGATGTAGAGGGGCTTGTGGTGGGGCGTTTTGGACCTTCTGGCATCCTAGACAGCTCTTGGCCATTTCTTCGATGTCTCCATCGATACCTGGCCACCACACAAACACTCTGGCTAGGTTCTTCATTTTCACTCCACCCAGATGCCCCTCGTGAAGCTCCTTTAGCACTTTATCCTGGAGTTTGGGTGGAATCACCACTCTGTATCCACACATCAAAGTTCCTCGGCACACTGACAGCTGTTCTCTTCTTTGCGAGAATGCTGGCAACAGTGGTTCGCCATGTGCTGGCCATCCCTTCACCGTTAAATCGTAGACTCGTGAGAGATTCAGGTCATTTCTCGTTTCCTTTTCAATGGTAGAATTTGTTACTGGTAGACATTCCACTATGGTTGAGTGGAACATCTCCACTGGGTCCACTGTAGGTGCTTCTTCTACCATTGGCAATGGTAGGCGCGATAAACCATCAGCATTCCCATGCTGTTTTGATCCTTTGTATTCTATGTCATATTGGTGTGCCCCTAGGAAAAGGGACCACCTCTGTAGCCTTTGCGCTGTCATAATGGGAACGCCCTTTTTAGGGTTGAATATGGAGACGAGGGGTTGATGGTCAGTCAACAAGGTAAATTTTTGTCCGTGTTGGTAATGGTTGAATTTCTTCACTCCCCACACCAGGCTGAGTGCTTCCCTGTCGATCTGGGCATAGTTACGCTCAGCTGAGTTCAATGAGCATGACGCAAAATGTGAGGGTTGGGGAGCCACGGCGTCGTGTAGACACGGGGCCGTGCTGTCCGAGCGAGGTAGGTTCTGGACCCACGTGCAGACAGACGAGACACAGATATGCAGTCTTAAATAACATTACTTTACTAGATTCACACATTACTAGATTCACACAAGGAGGACAGTAACAAACATAAGGACTCAAGATAAGCTACCAAATGGCTAGTCAAGATAGGAACTCAGGACAGCTTCCATGAGGCAACCCATTTGTCCAGACTGAGCTTGAGACAAGCTACCACAGGGGTAATCGGCTTATCAATACAAAGCTCAGGACAAGCTGCCACATAGCAACACGCTTGTCCAAACAGCACCTTATCAAGACTAAGCAACTTGTCAGCACCTTGTCAAGACCGAGAACATAAGGAAGAACAGAGACTTAAATACAAGAAACAACCATGGCAACCAGCTTGTCAAGGCAAGCTGCCATAGAGCAAAGGCTAGTCAAGACAGAGAACATTGTCAAGACTAACTCCCTTGTTAGGACTGAGCAAAGAGGGAAAAAACCACAGAACTTACATACCAACAAAACCAGGTGAAACCCATGAACAGATAACAAGCAGTTAACTAATAAACCCAATAACAGCCAATTAAGAATTAACACAGAAGACTAGAAACAATTACCAAAGGGAACCAAACAAGTGAAGGTGCCATCTAGAGGTTACTAAAGGAACTGACTGGCACCCTCACAGCAAAAGCTATCGGCCGCTCCGAGCCATCAGGGAATCTATGCGATAATACCGCTCCTATGCCGTAAGGGGATGCATCGCACGCCAGTCTGATTGGCAGTCATGGGTTGTAATGAGCCAACACTTCCTTGGACATGATCAAGCCTTTGCATTTATGGAAGGCACGTTTACAGTCTTCGCTCCATTTCCAAATTACTCCCGTTTGTAGCAGAGCGTTAAGAGGGTACAGAACAGTTGACAAATTCGGTAAAAATTTATGATAGTAATTTATCAATCCCAGGAACGACTTTAATTGTGAGACATTTTCAGGTGCTGGGGCTTTTATGACCGCTTCAATTTTTTCAGGTGACTTATGCAACCCTTCTTCGTTAATTATATGGCCACAATATGATATTTGTTTCTGGAAAAATTCGCACTTGGGGCGATTTGCTTGTAGGCCCCGTTCTCTCAGCCTAGTGAGCACCTGCTCCAAATTGGCAAGGTGCTCGTTGTCGTTTTCTCCTGTTACAAGGATGTCATCTAGGTAGCATTGAGTCCCCGGAATCCCTTGCAGGACTTGCTCCATAGCTCTTTGCCAGATAGCTGGAGCTGATGCTACTCCGAAAACCAGTCGATTATACTGGTACAGGCCTTTGTGTGTGTTTATCGTGAGATACTTTTTAGAGGCCTCCTCAACCTCCATCTGTAGATATGCCTGTGCCAAGTCAATTTTGGTGAAACGTTTCCCTCCGGATAGTGAGGCGAAAATATCTTCTATCCTCGGAAGAGGATACTGTACCGTGTGAAGGACCGGGTTTACAGTCACCTTGAAGTCCCCACAGATGTGAATTTTTCTCTGTTCTTCAGATTTATCATTATTCAATGTTTTCTTCATGACCAGGACGATGGGTGTTGCCCACTCACTCCAATCTACCTTGGATAACACGCCTGCCTTTTCCAAATTCTCCAGCTCTGCCTCGACTGCTGGACGAATTGCGTATGGCACCAGCCTTGCCTTAAAAAACTTGCGAATTGCCGCATCTTCCACTTTTATTGAGGCGGTGACGCCTTTCAAGGTTCCTAGTTCCTGTTAAAACACTTCTTTGTCGTTGGCCAAGTTGTCTTTTAATCGTTCAGGTATGACGTCATCATCATTTTTTTTCTTACTTGTCACCGTCAGTGCCTGAATGGAGTGCCAGTCTAAACGTCTTCCTGACCCATTCACGTCCCAACAGCGGTGGACCACCATCTTGCAGAATGCATAAATACAACTTCTGCATTTCCTTGCCGTTGTATACAACAGGCACCCTTATTTTCCCTCTGTGGTATACTTCCTGTCCCGTGTATGTCTTCAAGATAATGGATGTGTCTTTCAAAGGTATATGCAGAAATAGCCGCTCGTAATCCCGTCGACTTATGATGGTCAGAGCTGATCCTGTATCTAGCTCCATTTTAACTGGGGACCCCGCTATCGTGAGGGCAACCCAAATGGTCTGGTAATCTTCTTTGGCAATTACATTATGTAATTTGAGACAGCTTAGTCTCTTGTTTGCGGAGTCGCTATCACTCTTCTGGTCTTCGGAGCTACTGTCCGTCATCATTTGTACCTTTCTGTACTTTTCCTTATTGATTTTTTTTCTGTCAGTGGATTTTTTGTTTCCAGATCGGCATACACGTGCAATGTGTCCCATCTTTCCGCATTGCCTGCATGCTTTGTCCTTGAACCAGCAGTCCCTCTGGTCATGGGTGGATCTGCCGCAGCGATAACATCTCTCGAAACCCCGTGTCATTTCATGGGTGCCGAAGTCCTGGGGCTTTTGCTGTATCTCTGCAGCTCCTCTTGCTGCTGCTTCATATGATACAGCCACACTGAAAGCCTTGTCCAGTGTCAAATCTTTCTCAGAAAGTAGCCTTTTCTGTGTTCCTTCACTTAGGAGACCGCAGACGAATTTGTCTCGTAGAGAATCTGCCAGTCCTGCCCCGAATTGGCAGTGCTTTGACAGCTTTCTTAATTCAGTGAAGTAATCAGCGCTACTTTCATTCTTGTGCTGATTCCTCCTGAAGAATTTGAATCGTTCTGCTATCAGCAGCGGTGTTGGGTTTAAGTGCTCCTGTAGGGTATCAACAATCTCCTTAAAATTCTTGTCCATCGGCTTGGCTGGAGTGATTAAGTTTCGTAACAGCCCGTATGTCCTTGCGCCCATCAGATTTAGAAGTACCGATGCCTTTTTATCATCCTCTACTTCATTTGCTGTGCAATATACCTCCACTCTTTCCACATATGTGGTCCAATCCTCTATATCCCTATTGAAAGCAGTAATATTGCCAGTCTTAGGCATCCTGAAAATCAAAAATGGCGCCTCCCGCGCTTTCCTTTCTTCCCTGCCGAGAAAAAAAATGGCGCCTCCCGCGCTTTCCCGCCGCTGCCGCTGCTGACAACACTGTTCTCCACGGTTTTTATTTACACAGATATTTTTAATAGTTGGAGACTCGTACCCGCCGGACTCTCTGGGACTTTTCCCTCCCTCTGCTTGGTCCGAACGCCGACCTGCTTTGTAGCGCCGGCCGTCTCCCGAGTGCTCCACCCGCCGCCTCTGTTTGCCTCCGCCTTCCAACTCGCTGCTCGGCCCCGCTGCAGAGCCACCCAATCGAGCCCCAGCCCGCCAACCAGGAAGGATTAGTGCAGTACCTGCCACCAGCCCGGCTAGCTGGTGAAACCACAGTTTCGTTTTTTTTTTCGTTTTTTTTTTCTTCGACCTTCGCCTGAGGAATCGATCTCCTTGAGGTGCTGCCGAATTGCAGGTAAGTCCATTTCCAATTCGTCGCCACTGTTGTATCTGTGTGTTAATGGAGACACGGAATGCAGGAGTTGGTTTAACAGGTGTTTACTGAACAAAGTCTGGAGGTGAACTAAAAGATACAAGACAATATACAGGCTTATATACCCGAGTGGTCACTACCGGTACTACAGTACACAGGGGCTCTTAAAGGTACATACACTACAATTATGATGGAGAAGGGAATAGAGGGTTACGCTGATAGATTTAGATGAGGAAAGACGTGTGGAGGCTCGAGTGGGGCATAAATGCCGGCATTGACTGGTTGGGCCGAAGGGCCTGTTTCTGTGTCTTACATCCTATGTAATCCTATGTAATCAATTGGAGCTGTCTACTCTAATCCCATTTCCCATTCTATCGTTTTTTATAAATTGTTCCTTTTAAAATACTTAGCAAATTCTTTTTTACATGATATCTCTGCCTCAATGGTCACTTGTGGTAAAGCATTCCATGTTCTAATAATCTTCTGCATGAAAAAAAAATCTCCTAATAATAATCCTATACCTTTGTGAAACACCAAGGGTGCGAAATTCAGTTATGCCCCGTTTGGGGGCAGTAACTGAGCTAGGGCCGGATATTTAGTGCCCGGCGCGGAAGTACTGCCCCGGCCGCTAAATACGGCTTACTGCCTGGCACAGGAAGTGGAGTGCAATCTTGGCCGCTCCATTTCCTGGAGGGGCAGTAACCAAAGTGATGTCGGGGCGCGATCGGCAGCTCTCGGCTTTGCGGAGCGCCGCCGCATTTCAATGCCCCTCCCCTTCAGTTAAAGGGGACGAGCACTGCACACTCTGCAGGGCCTCCGATGGCCCCAAGTATGCCTCCAGGGCGGCATGGTTCCTACACCGCAGCGCCGGGCTGTGCAATGGCGGCCAGGACCACGCCACGGCACCCTGCGGAGGGCCGACCTGGAGGTCGGCCAAAAAAAAGAAAATGGTGGCGCGGATGTTGGCCACATCTGCCCTTTAACTACCGCCCCGCGAGTGGAGGTCGACCGGACTCGGGACCCACGAGACTGGTACTGACACCGCCCGTGGCAGCCTCGCGAGGCACAGCCAAATTTCTGCCACAGGGCTGGGCGATAAGCCCTTTGTGCCCTGCTACCGCCCCTCGGAGGCGCGAACGGCAAATGCAAAGGAGCCAAATTTCTAGACCCTTGGGTTTTTCTATGTTAAAGGAGCTATATAAATGCAAATGATTGTTGCTGTTGTCACATTAATCATCGTTGCCTAACCTCCCTTGTTACCAATTTTCCAATCATCGGAAACAACATTTCACTGTTTACCTTTCATAATTCTTGAAAATCTAAATTAGATCCTCTCTAACCTTCTCTGTTCCGGTGAAAAAGACCGAATTTTTCAATTTTTCAATTTTTATTTCATAATCATACCTCTTATTCATCATAGTATAATTCTAATAAATCTATGCTATAGCTTTTTCATGGCTCTGTTATCCTTACTATGATGGGGTGCCCAGAACTGCATGCAACTGTGGCCTAACTAGTATCTTGCATAAATTCAACATCATTTTTGGTCATGTGGGGATGCAGGGTACATTCCCTGTACCTGAATGGGGAGCTCTGAGGTGCCCTCGATAGTGGGCTCGGTCCTCATTTCAACGGGGCCAGCGTTGCGTGAACAGCCGGCTGGCGAAGAGCAAACCAAGATTCAGCCGCACTAGTGACACAGCGGCCCTCAGGTAAGTCAGAACCAGGGTTTGGGAGATAGAAGGCCATGGGAGGAGGATAGGAGGCCAGGGAGGGGGATTGGAGGTCAGATCAGGGGGTCAGGGGGGAGCGGCATTGATCAGCGGGGTGTGGGAGGGGAACGGTGTCGATTGGTGGGGACCGATGGTCCGGGTTCTTTAAATACGGGGTTGGGAAGAGCACGCCAGCATTCAGGGAAGTAAATTTCAAAAACTTTGGGGGTGATTTTAGCTCAGGGGCGGGCTGTTGTCGTGTTATCCGAATTTCGCGTTTCCCACACGAATCTAAATGGATGTGGGAGATTGATGCAATTTTAACTCAATTGGCCAATTGATTTCCAACGTGTGGGAAGCCTTTGCAAGGGGGTTTTTCATGACTGAAAGTCCCCTCTGATGATGTCATCATTGCTGCTGCATTTAAAGTCCACAGCAAGCCTTGCTTCTTCTGCAGGCTTCCAAGCTTTCTCCATTTGGTGTCAGAGGGACCTGCAGGAGAGATGACAAGCGGGAGGGCAAGAGCAGCTCCTCGCTTTGACGAGGCGGCACTTCAGGCATTGGTGGATGGGGCTAGGGCCAACAGGGAGGTCCTGTTCCCTTCATCAGGGAGGAAGAGGCCTTCCACTCAGACCAAGGCAGTGTGGATGCAGGTGGCTGAGGAGGTCAATTCCTTGGGAGTCACCCGCAGAACCTGGACACAGTGCAGGAAAAGATTTCATGACCTTCAGCGCACTGGAAAAGTGAGTATGAATTTCCCATCACCCTCAATCTGATCCCCATTGCCTTTCCTCACCAGCACTCAGCTTCAGCAATCTCTTCCTCCACATCCCACTTGACACTGACATCCATGCACCCTTACCCATTCCCTCTGTCTCTATGCTCACATTCACATAACTATTCCACCATGCAGCCCTCACACTCCCTCTCACTCTGATGCACAACTGACAACACACAGGGAGGGCCATTGGTCTTGCAACCTCACTCCATCTTTGTCTCCTTCTAAGTATCTATGCTATGCAATCTCTACACTCACTCCTTCATTCTCACTCAACCTCCACTTGTCTCCCTCATTGCAGGAAAAGAGAGCTCACAACAAAAGAGAGCGAGCCAGGACAGGAGGAGGGATAGCCTCAATAGCCCACCTGACCCCCTGGGAGGAGGCCGTCCTGGAAATCATTGGCATTGAGGATGATTCGCGCATGGGAGATGGACAGATGGGTGCAACACAGCAAGCTGGTGACAGAAAAGTTTCCCATCTCTCTCTTTGACATTGCATGAGTCGCTGAAATTGATTGTGAAGCTGTAACAGATGCACTTATGAGCATCTGCAAAAAGCTATGTGCATGTAGCCTTGGCATCACATCTGTAACTCTTTCCTTTACTCCCCCACAGGACCATCACAAGCATCCGTCCCCTCTAGCCAGGGAGAAGAGGCTGAGCAGCCAGACTCCTCAGAGGAAGCTGCAATGTCTGAGGATGCAGCATCAGCAGAATTCTGCGCACCCAGCACCAGCGCAGACACTCACACCTCGGTGGGACCTTCGGGACATAGAGTAGTGTTGTCACCTGGTGTATCACAGCTCACAAGTGAGCATCAGCAGATTGTGGAGACAGGGACAGCAGTGGAGAGTGCTAGTCAGAGGGCGCAGGACTCTACCAGCTTGGGTCAGCAGCATGTCGACCCTCTGCCTCTGGGTCCATCCATGAGATCAGCGATGAAGGAACTCCAGGCACAGATGCAGGAGTCTCTGGCAGGTTTTGTCTCTAGGGTCATTATGAGTGTGGAGCGAATGGAGGAGTCCACAGCGAACATGAGCAGAGCCTTTGTGGAGTCATTGGCGCATGAAGCCATCAACATGGAAAGGATGGCTACCTCCGTGTTAAGGCTGGCTACCATGCAGGAGAGGATGGCTACGGTAGAGGAGAGGAGGGCTACGGCCATGGAGGAGCTTAGTTGCCAGGGTATGGAAAACATGGTCATTGTTCAGAATAGAATGACATCTCTTGAAGAGCGATGGGCATCTATTGAACAGAGAAACCAGACCTTCATGAAAGTCCTTCTGAGTAGGACTGCCATTGCAGATACAGGTCCCCATGGCCTCCCTGATGTGCAGCAAGGTGCTCTCCAGCCACTTGCAGGTGCTGAGGGGGACCTGACCCATGAGAGGGAGGTTGGTGGAAGACCTCAAGGAAGTGGGGGCTCCTCTCCAAGCGCTCACACTTCCATGCCACTGCAGAGCCCTCGGTCAGAGCTCCACCGGAGTCCACACCCAGGTGAGATAGACGTCTCAACCCCTGCACAGCTGCAGGAGCAGCAGACTGTGGATGAGCCCTCACAGGCTCGCAACCCCAGAGGACGCCCGCCAATGGTGTCGAGACAGGAGCAGCAGGAAAGTGAGCAAGGGGCCTCCACATCTGCTGAAGCCACAGGGAAAGCACTATGTAGGAGTATGCGTAAGCGGAAAATTCTGCACAAGTAGTCACAAGGATAGTCACTTGGATGAAATGTTGTGTCTATTGTAAAAATGCCATCAGTTGGTTCTTGTACATAAAAATTCTGATGGCAACTGTTTCAGTTGTGGCATGTGTCATTTCGTGAATGGGACTTTCACATTGAGGGCTTAGGATTACTTGCAGTTGTCAGTATGCTGGTCAAATAGCTAGGAATCCGTAGGGTCTTGGCCATTGTCGATGCTCAGGTAAGAAGCTGCGAAGCAAAAGTGTTTGATTGACTAGGCTAAGCAAATCTGGACAGGATGAGTGCATTCCATGCATCCCGGGCAGCAATGTTCTCGAGTAATGTGGAGGAGGATATGTGAGGAGCCAGTTGGTCCTCAGGAATCTGCAAGCCATGACGCTGTGCCATGTTGTGAAGTACACAGCAAACCACAACGATTCTGGAGACCCTGGCTGCTGAGTACTGTAGGACACCACCTGATCTATCCAGGCATCTGAAACGCATCTTCAGCAAACCGATGGTTTGCTCGATAATGGATCTGGTGGAAATGTGGCTGGTGTTGTAGCGCTCCTCAGCTTCGTTGGCTGGCCTCCTTAACGGCGTCATTAGTCACGTCCTCAGGGGATAGCCCTTGTCTCCAAGCAGCCATCCGTGAAGTTGGTCTGGCGGACTGAATAGCGGAGGCACACTAGACTGGCACAGTATGAAGGAGTCATGACAACTGCCAGGGTACATGGCACAAACATGCAAAATTTCCTTCTTGTGGTCACACACCAGCTGACCGTTGAGGGCGTGGAAGCCCTTGCGGTTGACAAAAACACTTGGATTGCGATGGGGTGCCCTAAGGGCCACATGTGTGCATTCAACGACACCCTGCACCCTTGGAAAGCCTGCCAGATGAGCTAATCCAACCGCTCGCACCGTGACACTTGCTCGATCCTTGGTGAAATGGATGTGATTGCGCGTGAGGGCAAAGAGGGCATCGGTTACCTGCGTGATGCAAGTGTGTGCGGCCGCCTGGGAGATGCCGCTGATGTCTGCTGCTGATTCCCTTGAATGAGCCTGAGGCAAAAAAGTTGAGTGCGGTGGTGACTTTGATGGCCACTGGTAATGGTTGTCCACCTGGTCCTCTGGGCAGCAGGTCTTGCTGTAGCATTGCGCAGATGTCAGTCACTACCTCTCGCGAATATCGGAGCCACCTTTGGCACTGCTGCTCAGGCATGTTGAGGTAGCTGACCCTGCGTCTGTAGACCCTGTTTGGGGAGTATCTCCTGCGCCGACGGGCTTCCAGGTGCTGGCCCTTCTGGCCTGTGCAGCTTCAGGTGGGTGAACAGCAGCCTGGCGCTCCTGCTGCTGCTGCTGTTGCTAGTGCTGCTGTTGTTCCTGGTTCTGCTGGTGCCACGGCTGGTGCTCAAGCTCCTCTAATGCCCAGATGGGAAGGAAATAAATGGCTCCCATGCTTCTGGTATATGCCTCCGTTGAGGAAGCGCTGAGTGAAGGTGGCGAGAGGGGTTTCCCAGGAGGTCACAATGGAGATGGGTGTGAGGCACCAACCTTCCACAGGTGTGGTTAAGCCTTGTAAATGTTGCCCCAGACCTGAGACCACTAAGTCCTGCCACCTGCAAATCATGGCTGATCAAATCTCAGCTTTAATGGTTGACCTGCAGTTGAAAGTCACCAATGCAATAGTGCTCCCGCCAGGTTTCACATTCGTGATTCCCACCAGGCGTGTTTTACGTGGGAAAAGGGTTAAAGTTGCAAGGGCCTGTTAAAATAGGATTATAGAGGCCATTTAGTGGTAATTAAGGGCCTTAAAGACCAGTCCCACCTGTTGGATGCGGGACGGAGTCGGGACCATCAGACATGCCTGAGTTAAAATTGCTCGGAGTCGGGAACCAGGCAGAGGGGGGACCCCCCCGCCATTTTTTGCGATTTTAACCCTCCGCCCGCCTCAAAGCCTGCCTCATGGCCCAATGAAAATCGAGGCCTTTATTTTGGTAGCAGGCGCTTCCCAAGTTCTGGTTTTACTGAGTGCGTCCGGCAATCCAATCTTGCAGTGAGGGCCTCAAACAAGCATTAGGCCCCTTATATGCATATGCAAAGGGCCTAACGCCTCTTTCAGTCATCAGTTCTAGATGCCTAATATGGCAGTTGGCGCACCTCTGACCAAAAATGCGCGCATGCTTCCTGCCCGCCATATTGGGGGCTTAGTAGGGCAGTTAATGCCCATTAAACAGTCGCTGAATGGCTGAATTTATAGCTCAAGGTGTCTAATATTTAAAAAGAGTGATAAAAGTTACAAACGATCATCATTTAAATATCTGATGAAAACTGAAAAAGTATTCAAATCTCTATTTGCTTACTGAATTTTGAGACAGTCCCATTTTGTATTCTTTACTGGCAATGTATCAAACCTTTCACACAGATTTTATTTTTCAGCAGTAAATTCGTCATGAAGTATCTTGCAATTTAAAACTGAATCTCGCATTCAGGTAGTATTTTTTTGCTGTGAAAAGTTAATACATATGCTCCGGAAACCTGTTTTCACTTCGTGTTATTATGAAACTGTACGCATTGTTCTGCAAGGTTAATTTATTGTGTTGGTGACTTGTATAAGAGGTTTGCATAACTGGTTTGAAAGGCCCAGAAGGTATTTGGGAGTGTATTTATTTTCCTAGAATGTCTTATTGAAGTATGTTTGCAAACTCCTTCTTTAACTAACAGTATATTCAAGAATAACGTGACAAGATGAAACTAAAAATGTCATGTTCTTTTGCTAATATTAAAGTCAACATTCTATCTAGCTTGTTCAATTGTGATCACTTAGATCTCGACATTGAGGCATTGGGCTGATTCAGCTGGCCACTTCACACTTGCTGTTGAATTTCTTGTATTCTGGCTTCTCAGTCCAGTGTTTTAATGTTGTGTTTACCGCAGGCAGTCGGGAATGCCTCACACAGATTGGTATACATGTGTGACATTTCCAATCCGCCTACACTTACTTTACAGCATTATTGCTGGCAGAAGCTCTGACTTTGGTGGCAATGCTTTAAAGTAAATGAGATGACACCATTACCTTTGGTGTGGAGATGCCGGAGTTGGACTGGGGTGGACAAATGTAAGAAATCACACAACACCAGGTTATAGTCCAACAGCTTTATTTGAAATCACAAGCTTTCGGAGCGCTGCTCCTTCTTCAGGTGAAGTGGAGAAATGCATAAAGACACAGCTTATATAGTCAGAGAATCATGTCAGATGTTTACAGGTAACCTTTCCAACTGCCATTTATCGCACCTCGGCAGAGAGATAATCACAGCAGTCAAAGGTGTGAATGGTGTCCAAACAGGTCAGTCAGGGAAACATTACATCAAAGAACAATGAGGTGGGGTCACAAGGGGTCAAATATTGCAGATGCTGGGGTCTGTATGAAAAACAAAAAAACAGACAAAAAACATTTTTTTTTTTGGCTGGAAATCACAGCAGGTCCAGCCGCATCTGTGTAGAGAGAACAAGCCAATGTCGAGGGCCGGATATTTAGTGCCCGGCGCGGAAGTACTGCCCCGGCCGCTAAATACGGCTTACTGCCTGGCACAGGAAGTGGAGTGCAATCTTGGCCGCTCCATTTCCTGGAGGGGCAGTAACCAAAGTGATGTCGGGGCGCGATCGGCAGCTCTCGGCTTTGCGGAGCGCCGCCGCATTTCAATGCCCCTCCCCTTCAGTTAAAGGGGACGAGCACTGCACACTCTGCAGGGCCTCCGATGGCCCCAAGTATGCCTCCAGGGCGGCATGGTTCCTACACCGCAGCGCCGGGCTGTGCAATGGCGGCCAGGACCACGCCACGGCACCCTGCGGAGGGCCGACCTGGAGGTCGGCCAAAAAAAAGAAAATGGTGGCGCGGATGTTGGCCACATCTGCCCTTTAACTACCGCCCCGCGAGTGGAGGTCGACCGGACTCGGGACCCACGAGACTGGTACTGACACCGCCCGTGGCAGCCTCGCGAGGCACAGCCAAATTTCTGCCACAGGGCTGGGCGATAAGCCCTTTGTGCCCTGCTACCGCCCCTCGGAGGCGCGAACGGCAAATGCAAAGGAGCCAAATTTCTAGACCCTTGGGTTTTTCTATGTTAAAGGAGCTATATAAATGCAAATGATTGTTGCTGTTGTCACATTAATCATCGTTGCCTAACCTCCCTTGTTACCAATTTTCCAATCATCGGAAACAACATTTCACTGTTTACCTTTCATAATTCTTGAAAATCTAAATTAGATCCTCTCTAACCTTCTCTGTTCCGGTGAAAAAGACCGAATTTTTCAATTTTTCAATTTTTATTTCATAATCATACCTCTTATTCATCATAGTATAATTCTAATAAATCTATGCTATAGCTTTTTCATGGCTCTGTTATCCTTACTATGATGGGGTGCCCAGAACTGCATGCAACTGTGGCCTAACTAGTATCTTGCATAAATTCAACATCATTTTTGGTCATGTGGGGATGCAGGGTACATTCCCTGTACCTGAATGGGGAGCTCTGAGGTGCCCTCGATAGTGGGCTCGGTCCTCATTTCAACGGGGCCAGCGTTGCGTGAACAGCCGGCTGGCGAAGAGCAAACCAAGATTCAGCCGCACTAGTGACACAGCGGCCCTCAGGTAAGTCAGAACCAGGGTTTGGGAGATAGAAGGCCATGGGAGGAGGATAGGAGGCCAGGGAGGGGGATTGGAGGTCAGATCAGGGGGTCAGGGGGGAGCGGCATTGATCAGCGGGGTGTGGGAGGGGAACGGTGTCGATTGGTGGGGACCGATGGTCCGGGTTCTTTAAATACGGGGTTGGGAAGAGCACGCCAGCATTCAGGGAAGTAAATTTCAAAAACTTTGGGGGTGATTTTAGCTCAGGGGCGGGCTGTTGTCGTGTTATCCGAATTTCGCGTTTCCCACACGAATCTAAATGGATGTGGGAGATTGATGCAATTTTAACTCAATTGGCCAATTGATTTCCAACGTGTGGGAAGCCTTTGCAAGGGGGTTTTTCATGACTGAAAGTCCCCTCTGATGATGTCATCATTGCTGCTGCATTTAAAGTCCACAGCAAGCCTTGCTTCTTCTGCAGGCTTCCAAGCTTTCTCCATTTGGTGTCAGAGGGACCTGCAGGAGAGATGACAAGCGGGAGGGCAAGAGCAGCTCCTCGCTTTGACGAGGCGGCACTTCAGGCATTGGTGGATGGGGCTAGGGCCAACAGGGAGGTCCTGTTCCCTTCATCAGGGAGGAAGAGGCCTTCCACTCAGACCAAGGCAGTGTGGATGCAGGTGGCTGAGGAGGTCAATTCCTTGGGAGTCACCCGCAGAACCTGGACACAGTGCAGGAAAAGATTTCATGACCTTCAGCGCACTGGAAAAGTGAGTATGAATTTCCCATCACCCTCAATCTGATCCCCATTGCCTTTCCTCACCAGCACTCAGCTTCAGCAATCTCTTCCTCCACATCCCACTTGACACTGACATCCATGCACCCTTACCCATTCCCTCTGTCTCTATGCTCACATTCACATAACTATTCCACCATGCAGCCCTCACACTCCCTCTCACTCTGATGCACAACTGACAACACACAGGGAGGGCCATTGGTCTTGCAACCTCACTCCATCTTTGTCTCCTTCTAAGTATCTATGCTATGCAATCTCTACACTCACTCCTTCATTCTCACTCAACCTCCACTTGTCTCCCTCATTGCAGGAAAAGAGAGCTCACAACAAAAGAGAGCGAGCCAGGACAGGAGGAGGGATAGCCTCAATAGCCCACCTGACCCCCTGGGAGGAGGCCGTCCTGGAAATCATTGGCATTGAGGATGATTCGCGCATGGGAGATGGACAGATGGGTGCAACACAGCAAGCTGGTGACAGAAAAGTTTCCCATCTCTCTCTTTGACATTGCATGAGTCGCTGAAATTGATTGTGAAGCTGTAACAGATGCACTTATGAGCATCTGCAAAAAGCTATGTGCATGTAGCCTTGGCATCACATCTGTAACTCTTTCCTTTACTCCCCCACAGGACCATCACAAGCATCCGTCCCCTCTAGCCAGGGAGAAGAGGCTGAGCAGCCAGACTCCTCAGAGGAAGCTGCAATGTCTGAGGATGCAGCATCAGCAGAATTCTGCGCACCCAGCACCAGCGCAGACACTCACACCTCGGTGGGACCTTCGGGACATAGAGTAGTGTTGTCACCTGGTGTATCACAGCTCACAAGTGAGCATCAGCAGATTGTGGAGACAGGGACAGCAGTGGAGAGTGCTAGTCAGAGGGCGCAGGACTCTACCAGCTTGGGTCAGCAGCATGTCGACCCTCTGCCTCTGGGTCCATCCATGAGATCAGCGATGAAGGAACTCCAGGCACAGATGCAGGAGTCTCTGGCAGGTTTTGTCTCTAGGGTCATTATGAGTGTGGAGCGAATGGAGGAGTCCACAGCGAACATGAGCAGAGCCTTTGTGGAGTCATTGGCGCATGAAGCCATCAACATGGAAAGGATGGCTACCTCCGTGTTAAGGCTGGCTACCATGCAGGAGAGGATGGCTACGGTAGAGGAGAGGAGGGCTACGGCCATGGAGGAGCTTAGTTGCCAGGGTATGGAAAACATGGTCATTGTTCAGAATAGAATGACATCTCTTGAAGAGCGATGGGCATCTATTGAACAGAGAAACCAGACCTTCATGAAAGTCCTTCTGAGTAGGACTGCCATTGCAGATACAGGTCCCCATGGCCTCCCTGATGTGCAGCAAGGTGCTCTCCAGCCACTTGCAGGTGCTGAGGGGGACCTGACCCATGAGAGGGAGGTTGGTGGAAGACCTCAAGGAAGTGGGGGCTCCTCTCCAAGCGCTCACACTTCCATGCCACTGCAGAGCCCTCGGTCAGAGCTCCACCGGAGTCCACACCCAGGTGAGATAGACGTCTCAACCCCTGCACAGCTGCAGGAGCAGCAGACTGTGGATGAGCCCTCACAGGCTCGCAACCCCAGAGGACGCCCGCCAATGGTGTCGAGACAGGAGCAGCAGGAAAGTGAGCAAGGGGCCTCCACATCTGCTGAAGCCACAGGGAAAGCACTATGTAGGAGTATGCGTAAGCGGAAAATTCTGCACAAGTAGTCACAAGGATAGTCACTTGGATGAAATGTTGTGTCTATTGTAAAAATGCCATCAGTTGGTTCTTGTACATAAAAATTCTGATGGCAACTGTTTCAGTTGTGGCATGTGTCATTTCGTGAATGGGACTTTCACATTGAGGGCTTAGGATTACTTGCAGTTGTCAGTATGCTGGTCAAATAGCTAGGAATCCGTAGGGTCTTGGCCATTGTCGATGCTCAGGTAAGAAGCTGCGAAGCAAAAGTGTTTGATTGACTAGGCTAAGCAAATCTGGACAGGATGAGTGCATTCCATGCATCCCGGGCAGCAATGTTCTCGAGTAATGTGGAGGAGGATATGTGAGGAGCCAGTTGGTCCTCAGGAATCTGCAAGCCATGACGCTGTGCCATGTTGTGAAGTACACAGCAAACCACAACGATTCTGGAGACCCTGGCTGCTGAGTACTGTAGGACACCACCTGATCTATCCAGGCATCTGAAACGCATCTTCAGCAAACCGATGGTTTGCTCGATAATGGATCTGGTGGAAATGTGGCTGGTGTTGTAGCGCTCCTCAGCTTCGTTGGCTGGCCTCCTTAACGGCGTCATTAGTCACGTCCTCAGGGGATAGCCCTTGTCTCCAAGCAGCCATCCGTGAAGTTGGTCTGGCGGACTGAATAGCGGAGGCACACTAGACTGGCACAGTATGAAGGAGTCATGACAACTGCCAGGGTACATGGCACAAACATGCAAAATTTCCTTCTTGTGGTCACACACCAGCTGACCGTTGAGGGCGTGGAAGCCCTTGCGGTTGACAAAAACACTTGGATTGCGATGGGGTGCCCTAAGGGCCACATGTGTGCATTCAACGACACCCTGCACCCTTGGAAAGCCTGCCAGATGAGCTAATCCAACCGCTCGCACCGTGACACTTGCTCGATCCTTGGTGAAATGGATGTGATTGCGCGTGAGGGCAAAGAGGGCATCGGTTACCTGCGTGATGCAAGTGTGTGCGGCCGCCTGGGAGATGCCGCTGATGTCTGCTGCTGATTCCCTTGAATGAGCCTGAGGCAAAAAAGTTGAGTGCGGTGGTGACTTTGATGGCCACTGGTAATGGTTGTCCACCTGGTCCTCTGGGCAGCAGGTCTTGCTGTAGCATTGCGCAGATGTCAGTCACTACCTCTCGCGAATATCGGAGCCACCTTTGGCACTGCTGCTCAGGCATGTTGAGGTAGCTGACCCTGCGTCTGTAGACCCTGTTTGGGGAGTATCTCCTGCGCCGACGGGCTTCCAGGTGCTGGCCCTTCTGGCCTGTGCAGCTTCAGGTGGGTGAACAGCAGCCTGGCGCTCCTGCTGCTGCTGCTGTTGCTAGTGCTGCTGTTGTTCCTGGTTCTGCTGGTGCCACGGCTGGTGCTCAAGCTCCTCTAATGCCCAGATGGGAAGGAAATAAATGGCTCCCATGCTTCTGGTATATGCCTCCGTTGAGGAAGCGCTGAGTGAAGGTGGCGAGAGGGGTTTCCCAGGAGGTCACAATGGAGATGGGTGTGAGGCACCAACCTTCCACAGGTGTGGTTAAGCCTTGTAAATGTTGCCCCAGACCTGAGACCACTAAGTCCTGCCACCTGCAAATCATGGCTGATCAAATCTCAGCTTTAATGGTTGACCTGCAGTTGAAAGTCACCAATGCAATAGTGCTCCCGCCAGGTTTCACATTCGTGATTCCCACCAGGCGTGTTTTACGTGGGAAAAGGGTTAAAGTTGCAAGGGCCTGTTAAAATAGGATTATAGAGGCCATTTAGTGGTAATTAAGGGCCTTAAAGACCAGTCCCACCTGTTGGATGCGGGACGGAGTCGGGACCATCAGACATGCCTGAGTTAAAATTGCTCGGAGTCGGGAACCAGGCAGAGGGGGGACCCCCCCGCCATTTTTTGCGATTTTAACCCTCCGCCCGCCTCAAAGCCTGCCTCATGGCCCAATGAAAATCGAGGCCTTTATTTTGGTAGCAGGCGCTTCCCAAGTTCTGGTTTTACTGAGTGCGTCCGGCAATCCAATCTTGCAGTGAGGGCCTCAAACAAGCATTAGGCCCCTTATATGCATATGCAAAGGGCCTAACGCCTCTTTCAGTCATCAGTTCTAGATGCCTAATATGGCAGTTGGCGCACCTCTGACCAAAAATGCGCGCATGCTTCCTGCCCGCCATATTGGGGGCTTAGTAGGGCAGTTAATGCCCATTAAACAGTCGCTGAATGGCTGAATTTATAGCTCAAGGTGTCTAATATTTAAAAAGAGTGATAAAAGTTACAAACGATCATCATTTAAATATCTGATGAAAACTGAAAAAGTATTCAAATCTCTATTTGCTTACTGAATTTTGAGACAGTCCCATTTTGTATTCTTTACTGGCAATGTATCAAACCTTTCACACAGATTTTATTTTTCAGCAGTAAATTCGTCATGAAGTATCTTGCAATTTAAAACTGAATCTCGCATTCAGGTAGTATTTTTTTGCTGTGAAAAGTTAATACATATGCTCCGGAAACCTGTTTTCACTTCGTGTTATTATGAAACTGTACGCATTGTTCTGCAAGGTTAATTTATTGTGTTGGTGACTTGTATAAGAGGTTTGCATAACTGGTTTGAAAGGCCCAGAAGGTATTTGGGAGTGTATTTATTTTCCTAGAATGTCTTATTGAAGTATGTTTGCAAACTCCTTCTTTAACTAACAGTATATTCAAGAATAACGTGACAAGATGAAACTAAAAATGTCATGTTCTTTTGCTAATATTAAAGTCAACATTCTATCTAGCTTGTTCAATTGTGATCACTTAGATCTCGACATTGAGGCATTGGGCTGATTCAGCTGGCCACTTCACACTTGCTGTTGAATTTCTTGTATTCTGGCTTCTCAGTCCAGTGTTTTAATGTTGTGTTTACCGCAGGCAGTCGGGAATGCCTCACACAGATTGGTATACATGTGTGACATTTCCAATCCGCCTACACTTACTTTACAGCATTATTGCTGGCAGAAGCTCTGACTTTGGTGGCAATGCTTTAAAGTAAATGAGATGACACCATTACCTTTGGTGTGGAGATGCCGGAGTTGGACTGGGGTGGACAAATGTAAGAAATCACACAACACCAGGTTATAGTCCAACAGCTTTATTTGAAATCACAAGCTTTCGGAGCGCTGCTCCTTCTTCAGGTGAAGTGGAGAAATGCATAAAGACACAGCTTATATAGTCAGAGAATCATGTCAGATGTTTACAGGTAACCTTTCCAACTGCCATTTATCGCACCTCGGCAGAGAGATAATCACAGCAGTCAAAGGTGTGAATGGTGTCCAAACAGGTCAGTCAGGGAAACATTACATCAAAGAACAATGAGGTGGGGTCACAAGGGGTCAAATATTGCAGATGCTGGGGTCTGTATGAAAAACAAAAAAACAGACAAAAAACATTTTTTTTTTTGGCTGGAAATCACAGCAGGTCCAGCCGCATCTGTGTAGAGAGAACAAGCCAATGTCGACTCGAGTCTGGATGACCCTGCATCAGGTGGGGTTACATGTAGCGTGACATGAACCCAAGATCTCGGTTAAGGCCGTCCTCATGGGTGCGGAACGCGATGGACACCTACAGACACTGAAAGACGCCCTTGTAAGAACGGGATATGACGCTCGACTCGTCGATCGACAGTTCCGACGGGCCACAGCGAAAAATCGCATAGACCTCCTCAGAAGACAAACACGGGACACAACCAATAGAGTACCCTTCGTCGTCCAGTACTTCCCCGGAGCGGAGAAACTACGCCATGTTCTTCGCAGCCTTCAACATGTCATCGATGACGACGAACACCTCACTAAGGCCATCCCCATGCCTCCACTACTCGCTTTCAAACAGCCGCCTAACCTCAAACAGACCATCGTTCGCAGCAAATTACCCAGCTTCCAGGAGAACAGCGACCACGACACCACACAACCCTGCCACAGCAACCTCTGCAAGACATGCCAGATCATCAACACAGATACCATCATCACACGTGAGGACACCACCCACCAGGTACATGGTACATACTCATGTGACTCGGCCAACGTTGTCTACCTCATACGTTGCAGGAAAGGATGCCCCGGAGCATGGTACATCGGCGAGACCATGCAGACACTGCGACAACGGATGAACGGACACCGCGCAACAATCACCAGGCAGGAGTGTTCCCTCCCAGTCAGGGAACACTTCAGCAGTCAAGGACATTCAGCCTCCGATCTTCGGGTAAGCATTCTCCAAGGTGGCCTTCGAGACACACGACAACGCAAAATCGTCGAGCAGAAACTGATAGCCAAGTTCCGCACCCATGAGGACGGCCTTAACCGAGATCTTGGGTTCATGTCACGCTACATGTAACCCCACCTGATGCAGGGTCATCCAGACTCGAGTCGACATTGGCTTGTTCTCTCTACACAGATGCGGCTGGACCTGCTGTGATTTCCAGCCAAAAAAAAAAAATGTTTTTTGTCTGTTTTTTTGTTTTTCATACAGACCCCAGCATCTGCAATATTTGACCCCTTGTGACCCCACCTCATTGTTCTTTGATGTAATGTTTCCCTGACTGACCTGTTTGGACACCATTCACACCTTTGACTGCTGTGATTATCTCTCTGCCGAGGTGCGATAAATGGCAGTTGGAAAGGTTACCTGTAAACATCTGACATGATTCTCTGACTATATAAGCTGTGTCTTTATGCATTTCTCCACTTCACCTGAAGAAGGAGCAGCACTCCGAAAGCTTGTGATTTCAAATAAAGCTGTTGGACTATAACCTGGTGTTGTGTGATTTCTTACATTTGTCCACCCCAGTCCAACTCCGGCATCTCCACACCATGGCTACTATCGACACCACAAACTGCCGGTTCAAAGTGGAGAGGATCTCCAAGAAGATCGCGCATATCGACACAGACATCAAGTTTCTACAGAGATGCAAGAAAGCAGACAAGATCCCGAAAGGACTACAGATCACTAACCCACTCAAGTCGACCTACAACACAGACTATGCTGAGAGACTCTGCCGTCGTACCTCTCGCACACTCCTCAACCATCTCGTACACCAGCTCTACAGCAGACGCCGCAACCTCGAAACCGAGATGGAGTCCATGTTCTCAGCCTGTGCTCAGGACGCAGCAGACCAGCTACGAGACACCGCCAAACAAACAAGGCAACGGAACTACGCTACCTACATGCACACCAAGAACAGGAAGCTTGAGAAACTTGGCATCACCAGCAGCAGCAACCAAGCCTCCCCCGGTACCACGGTTGAAACCACAGGGAAATCCATCGTCAACCTGTCCGACCACACCCTTCAACCAGACGAAATTGAAGTTCTCAGCCGAGGTCTCAATTTCTGCCCCACCACCAAAATGGACCCCATCGGTCTCGCGGCAGACACAGAGGAATTCATCAGGAGAATGAGGCTCCGGGAATACTTCCACAAATCCCAAGATGTCAGCAGCGAACCCAATGAGACAATCAATGATCCGGAACAGCAGACAGAGGGATCCGCAGTGCAGCGACCGAAGAAGAAAGAGTCAAATTGGACCCCTCCGGAGGGTCGCTGCCCTAAGCTTGACATGTATGCTCAAGCTGTCAGGAGATGCATCAATGCCAGATTCATCAGCCGCACTCACAAGACAGTCCAGAATGTCACCCGAGCACAACGCAACGCCATCCACGCTCTCAAGACCAACCGCAACATCGTCATCAAACCAGCAGACAAAGGAGGTGCCATCGTCATACAGAACAGAACGGACTATTGCAAAGAAGTATACCGACAACTGGACAACCAGGAACACTACAGACAGTTACCCGCAGATCCGACCAAAGAACACACCCGCCAACTCAACAGACTGATCAAAACCTTCGATCCAGACCTTCAAAGCATCCTACATGCTCTCATCCCACGTACTCCCCACGTGGGTGACTTCTACTGCCTCCCAAAGATACACAAAGCCAACACACCTGGACGTCCTATCGCATCAGGCAATGGAACCCTGTGTGAGAACCTCTCTGGATATGTCGAGGGCATCCTGAAACCCATCGTACAGGGAACCCCCAGCTTCTGTCGCGACACTACAGACTTCTTACAGAAGCTCAGCACCCACGGACCAGTTGAACCAGGAACACTCCTCGCCACGATGGACGTCTCGGCACTCTACACCAGTATCCCCCACGATGACGGCATCGCTGCGACAGCCTCAGTACTCAACACCAACAACAGCCAATCTCCAGATGCCATCCTACAACTCATCCGCTTCATCCTTGACCACAATGTCTTCGCCTTCGACAACCAGTTCTTTACCCAAACACACGGAACAGCCATGGGGACCAAATTCGCACCCCAATACGCAAACATCTTCATGCACAAGTTCGAGCAAGACTTCTTTGCTGCACAGGATCTCCAACCAACGCTATACACCAGATACATCGACGACATTTTCTTCCTATGGACCCACGGCGAAGAATCACTGAAAAGACTACACGATAACATCAACAAGTTCCATCCCACCATCAAACTCACCATGGACTACTCCTCAGAATCAGTCTCATTCCTGGACACACGAATCTCCATCAAAGACGGACACCTCAGCACTTCACTCTACCGCAAGCCCACGGACAACCTTACGATGCTTCACTTCTCCAGCTTCCACCCTAACCACGTTAAAGAAGCCATCCCCTATGGACAAGCCCTGCGAATACACAGGATCTGCTCAGACGAGGAGGAACGCGATGGACACCTACAGACACTGAAAGACGCCCTTGTAAGAACGGGATATGACGCTCGACTCGTCGATCGACAGTTCCGACGGGCCACAGCGAAAAATCGCATAGACCTCCTCAGAAGACAAACACGGGACACAACCAATAGAGTACCCTTCGTCGTCCAGTACTTCCCCGGAGCGGAGAAACTACGCCATGTTCTTCGCAGCCTTCAACATGTCATCGATGACGACGAACACCTCACTAAGGCCATCCCCACGCCTCCACTACTCGCTTTCAAACAGCCGCCTAACCTCAAACAGACCATCGTTCGCAGCAAATTACCCAGCTTCCAGGAGAACAGCGACCACGACACCACACAACCCTGCCACAGCAACCTCTGCAAGACATGCCAGATCATCAACACAGATACCATCATCACACGTGAGGACACCACCCACCAGGTACATGGTACATACTCATGTGACTCGGCCAACGTTGTCTACCTCATACGTTGCAGGAAAGGATGCCCCGGAGCATGGTACATCGGCGAGACCATGCAGACACTGCGACAACGGATGAACGGACACCGCGCAACAATCACCAGGCAGGAGTGTTCCCTCCCAGTCGGGGAACACTTCAGCAGTCAAGGACATTCAGCCTCCGATCTTCGGGTAAGCATTCTCCAAGGTGGCCTTCGAGACACACGACAACGCAAAATCGTCGAGCAGAAACTGATAGCCAAGTTCCGCACCCATGAGGACGGCCTTAACCGAGATCTTGGGTTCATGCCACGCTACATGTAACCCCACCTGATGCAGGGTCATCCAGACTCGAGTCGACATTGGCTTGTTCTCTCTACACAGATGCGGCTGGACCTGCTGTGATTTCCAGCCAAAAAAAAAAAATGTTTTTTGTCTGTTTTTTTGTTTTTCATACAGACCCCAGCATCTGCAATATTTGACCCCTTGTGACCCCACCTCATTGTTCTTTGATGTAATGTTTCCCTGACTGACCTGTTTGGACACCATTCACACCTTTGACTGCTGTGATTATCTCTCTGCCGAGGTGCGATAAATGGCAGTTGGAAAGGTTACCTGTAAACATCTGACATGATTCTCTGACTATATAAGCTGTGTCTTTATGCATTTCTCCACTTCACCTGAAGAAGGAGCAGCGCTCCGAAAGCTTGTGATTTCAAATAAAGCTGTTGGACTATAACCTGGTGTTGTGTGATTTCTTACATTTGACCATTACCTTTGGAAGCAAAGCGGCCTACATGTTATTTGAAGAGGCGGTTTTCCCCAGTGACTTGAAGCAGCAGCGCTGTAAATGCTGCCTCCAGTGGCACTGGGCTCCATTTATTCTGGCAGCAGGCGGAAGAGGTCACCCATATGGTTTTACCATCACCTGCCTACTTTTCCCAGCTGTCACTGAAGTCTGGGACGGCCAGAAATGAAAACTGTGAATCGGAATTCTCAAACAATGATGCATGTGCAAGCTTGTGCCTACACAATTGTTTGTGAAATCTCTCTGCAATATAAATGGGATGAATTCCACACCACTGGAAGCCAAGGCTATTAACAAACTGCTTTGAGTTGAAGCTTTTATTTCAATATTATCTTAAATTCTTCAGTAGATTATGTGGTCACACCATCTGTCATCAGTGAGAATTTCCAAAAGCAGGTAAGTAGTGCCAATGGGGGTAACTCTTGAGCCAAGAGTTTACATTCTGCAGCTAGATTCATGGCAGTTACAGTAGTCCGTCACCATAACACAGATATACCATGCTGCTGATGCAAAACAAATTGCTTATTAATGGCTCATTAATTGAGAAACTACACAGCCTCTATGCCTTTTGCTTGAAATTTACTTTGTGCACATGTACTAAAGATTAGACCTGAGCTGAATTCCTAAACCTAAGTGGAGCTATTTTTCTTCTTAATTCACAGAGTGCCAAATTTTGTCCAATTTTGTCCAATCATTTCAAGTTTTTGTTGGCTTGCCCTGTTAAAGAACAGAAACACAAAATGTTCCACTTTATCAGGCCTTTTTGTCTGTAAAAGATAAAATCAATTATTTTCAGATTTCCAGCATTTGTGTTATTTCTTTTTGTCTCTGTTGTTTCTGCAATGACATTCTAGAATGGCCAATTTTCAGTGGACTAGCAGAGGCCACACTGTCAGCTGTCACAGCTGTCAACATCAGGGATGTGTTAGAAGAAGGGGGTTAGTGGAAGAGGTTGGTTAGCTCGATGCTACTGACAAAAGTGCCATTGCCTCAGTTCTGGCTCAACTTGGGAACTGGTTTTGAAGCGCTTACTTTGCTATTACAGTACTATCTTGGTAAGTTATTTAACAAACTTAAAGCTGGTTCCTGGGTCACAATCAGGAACATGATGGCCTGGGGTGAGGCAGAAGAGAGGGATGTTATAGGCTCTTGGCTAGAAGTGGCAGGAGAGTGCAAGAAGTAGAAAGGGAGGAAGGACATAGTTGTTCAAGACAGGGAGGCAGGAGCAGTGGTAGCAGATAGTGGGGAGCATCGTTAGGAAAAGCGAGGGCACACATGGTGGATGGCGGTGAAGGAGAATGAAGATAATCATTTATTGATTCCCTTCCCAGAACTTTAGAAAAGGGGAAGCCTTTATTATCTAAAGCACATATGGCTTTTACATTATAATTGCTTCTTGTTGCTGGAGAAACACTTTAGGTAATCCTTCCTTCACAGTGCAAAAGCTGATTTTCCAGCTGTGACTAGGATCAAGCTTTAAGTTGTTTAAGCAGAGTGCAAGTAAAATCACAAAAAGTGCTTGTACAGCTTGAAGCTCTTTCTCCATCATGGCTTTTGTACTGTGAGACCAGGAGGAAAGGGTCATGGCAGTTGAGGTGGAAGCAGTTCTTCTATATTTCTGACTTGTACACATTGTTTTGTGATTGGATGAAATGTGAACGGACATTTTGTTTGGCATCTGTTCGTCCTGCTCCATGGAGTGCACTGCCTTTATCTAGTGACACCACTTTGCAAGGAGGTGAAGGAACAGAATTGCTGTTGCCCTATCCCAGATTGAAGGGGGTGGAGGGGCAAGGTCATTAATATATTCAGGGTGGGCAGCCCATGTCTGTAAGGATACATCAGAGGCACGTGTCCCATTTTACTAGTCCTGCAGCCTTTCCAAGGGCCACAATGGAATTCGGCTGACAAGAGTTCTTGTACGGGGAACAACAACAACAACTTGTATTTACGTAGCGCCTTTAACTTAGTAAAATGTCCCAAGGCGCTTCACAGGAGTGTTATAAGACAAAAGATTTAACACCGAGTCACATAAGGAGAAATTAGGGCAGATGACCAAAAGCTTGGTCAAAGAGGTAGGTTTTAAGGAGCATCTTAAAGGAGGAAAGAGGGGGAGAGTCGGAGAGGTTTAGGGAGGGAATTCCAGAGCTTAGGGCCTAGGCAACAGAAGGCACGGCCACCAATGGTTGAGTGATTATAATCAGAGATGCTCAAGAGCGCAGATAACTCGGGGTGGGGGGGCAGTTGTGGGGCTGGAGAAGATCACAGAGATAGGGAGGGGCGAAGCCATGGAGAGATTTGAAAACAAGGATGAGAATTTTGAAATTGAGGCGTTGCTTAACCGGGAGCCAATGTAGGTCAGCGAACACAGGGGTGATGGGTGATGGCTAGGCAGGTAAAATCCACTGGGTGACTTACCCGCCGATAAACCACCATTTCTGATTTTTGCTGGGCCCTAACTGCAACTTTAACTTCAGCCTGAGCAGGGAAGCCGCTGCAGCATTCCCGCCAGGTGAAGGCCTGTCAGAAGAGGATCGGATGTTGGAGAGGCCATTCAAGGTAAGTTTTTTAGTTTTCTTTGTGGGGCAAGGAGGACCAAGACTGTTCCTCCGGGCCCTACATGAAAAATTTAGGCTAATCCTACCTTGGACTTCCACCCTGTCCCTGCCACAAAACACCCTGGAGCCCCCATCCCCACACTGAGTGATGGCAAATTGCCACGGGCCACTTGATTTTCCACATGTTGGAAGACACTTCCCGCCCGTTCCGGGAAGCCAACTAGCACCATGTTAATGAGGTCCGGCGGTTAAAATCGTAATAATGCCATGGGCGGGCAGTTTCCCGCTGAGTTAAAATCCACCCAGAGTATTTAATTGCCTGGAATTTTAAGTCAGCGGCGAAACAACGGCGATTGCCACTGACCTCAAAGAAAGCTGCCCACAAACATCTTGCAATCTCTGTGGTGAAAACTTAAGCATTCTTGATGTTAAATTGATTGTATCGCTGTCAAAGGGGGATCCCAAGCGTAGAGCAGCAGTAATGTCATCAAGCTGTCTAAGCAGCCAATCACATTGAAGAATTCTCATAGATAGCAAACCAGGAAATAAAAAGCACTGATTATGAATACACTTAAAACATTTTTTTTACAGAGAGCAAAATAAAGATTGGGACATACACATGGGGTTAAGGTAGAAGCTGAACTATCACAAGCAAACTTTTAAAAAAAAACAGATTTTTCATTATTTTTAAAATCTAGTAATTTTCTATCATAATGGAAAAATTTGACATACAACAAATATAAAATTTGTTTTCCAGGGCCAGAACATTTGTTCAGCAGTCAATACGCCATTTAAACCCCAGTTACACCTATTCCAACCAGGCTTAACTTTTAATGGGGTTTTTAACAGCCATATTACAGCAGAAAAGCTTAAGGGCTAGATTTTCAGTTTAGGCAGTTTTGGGGCGCTAGCTTTAGCGCCCGCCCGAAGTTAGCGCCCGCCCCAAAGTAGCGCCCCGTTGCCGGGAATTCAGTGGCTTCGCCCTAAGAGGTTGGTGGAGCGCTAAAAGAGGCGTTCCACTACTCTCTTTAGGCGCTAAGCCGGCGGTCCAGAGGGATAGCGCCCAGGCGGGGCGCAGCACGGGTGCGGTCATTTTTGCACTGACAGCAGACCCCGTGGTGCCGACCAGCTCTTAAAGGGGGAAGGGACGAATTAGTCTGCTGCCACGCCCTGCACACTGCAGCCTTGCAAAGAGGCCTCAACACTACTGCTCAGCCCCAGGGAGTCATGGCAACGCCAGAGAAGGCCCGTCAGCGTGCCCTGCGCTTCTCAGAGGGTGATCTGGACATCATGCTCACAGCTCTGGAGGTGAGGCGCAAGATCTTGTTTCCAGACAGTGGGAGGAATCCAACCCACCACGACTACACCAAAGCCTGGAAGCAGATCGCCCAGAGGGTGACATTCACCGGCGAGGCCCCCAGGACCCACACACAATGCCGTAAGAAGTACAACGATCTGACCAGGATTGTGAGGGTGAGTAGCCTTTCCAGTCTCCTCCTCATTCTTGCATGTACACCTGACATGATGGGCAAAGGGACCTGAAAGTCCTTTTGGCCAGCCCTCAGCCAGCAGCATTGGGACAGTCATGAGCATCAAATGGCCATTCGGCACTCTACACTTTGGCCAAGCTATTCCACCATGGGAGGCAGTGCACACTACATCAGGGCTTCACTCTGTCCAAGCTATTCCACCATGGGAGGCAGTGCACACTACATCAGGGCTTCACTCTGTCCAAGCTATTCCACCATGGGAGGCAGTGCACACTACATCAGGGCTTCACTCTGTCCAAGCTATTCCACCATGGGAGGCAGTGCACACTACATCAGGGCTTCACTGCGCCCTTACAGCCCGTCCTTTCTCTTGCAGGCTAAAGTAGCGTTTAATCGCCAGGCCCGTGCCAGGGGTGGCCGCGCCAAGCTGCAGAAGCTCACTCGGCTGGAGGAGCGCGTGTGTGTGCTCATGGGAGCACGTGTGATTGTCCCCACAGCGTGCGGTGTATCCGACCCTCCACTGCCCGGCAATGGTAAGGACCTCGCCTTTTGGCCCTCTCGCGTCGCACTGGCCCATCCGAGCTACCTCCTTTGCCACTGTCCCACCAATGCGCTGAATCCCACCAGTCCTAACTCCCTCGCTGACGCCGTCTCCTCACTCTGAAGCTACTCTTGTGCATTCCTGCTTTCAGCTGGTGACGACCAGGACCCTGAGGCTGCCAGTGACAGCACCTCCAACCAGGAGGAGGAGGAGGAGCAAGCCGGACCTTCGGGGGAACAGTCACGTCCCGCAGGAGAGGAGGAAATGCTCGACACCTCCTCACTGGACGAGTGCCTGGAGGAACTGTCGCAGGGCAATGCAGCTTCTGGGACCAGTGGCGTCCAGCCACCCAGCAGCCGTGCGCGTGGCCCGCGGCCTTCCCCCCAAAGGGGGGAAGGATCAGAGGGGAGTGCTGCTGCTCGGCACACTCGCCGTCACCAACGCGGCAAGGGTCCCCTAGTTCGGCCCCCTCCTCCCCAGCGGGAGAGTCGCGACTCCAGTCCGGACACCTTCACTTCGGAGGAGGTGCGGAAGCTCGATCAGATGGCCGACGACTCGGACCGGCGCCACACGGAGCTCATGAGCGTGGTGGGGCGCATGCCTGAGGCCATCGAGTCGCTGGCGACCAGTGTGCGCGAGTTCGGGGCAGCAACTGCCGCGACTGGCCGCATGCTAACTGATGCCGTCAAGACCCTGGCGGATGTGATGCGCGCGCACACCAGGACCAGAGGGCCACTCACTGCTGCCACACGCGCTGTCTCAGGCAGGCATCGCCAGGGCAGGCACCGCGCTGGACCATCCCAGCAAGCCGGCCGTCGGCTGATTGCTGCGGATCCTGCAGTGCGGGCCCGGCCGAGTGCCACCGCGCCACAGCACCAGCCAGCGCATCCCAGACGCCAGCTGGCCCACATTGCACCATCCGTCGCCGCCATTCCCCCTCTGGGGCGTCAAGGGCAAGCGGCTGCAGCTGATGGTGGCCAGGCTCAGGCGCGCCACTCAGGAGACGGCCCCTCGAGGCCCAAACGCCGTGTAGGCCGCCCCCCAGCGGCATCTGGCGGAAGGGCATCTGAGCCTCAGGCGCCTTCCCCCAGCCTCGCAGCAGCCACTGGGCAGAGCTTGCGAAGGAGCAGCAGGCAGGGCAGGGGAGGCAAAATGCTGGCCAAGGTCTCGCCCTCGCGGGCCACTCAGTAGAGGGTGTGGCCAGCTTTCCTTTAATATGGCGGTGGCCATCTTTATTTTGCCCATGGTTGTGCTTTTGGAGGGCTTTTTTTTTGCGTTAGGCCGACGTTGAGGCCCGGTTTCAATAAAGGTGGAGTGGCTCCTCCCCAGTTTGTGGGAGTGAGTCGTTTGTTGGGCTTTTTGTGGGGCCCGTTTATTGTTTTTGGGGATTCATGTGGGAAGGGCTTTTCATTTTTGTTTAATAAAAAATTATCTTTATTCATGCAGTCTCCATGGTTGTTCTTCTTAGTGTTTGTTGGCTTCGCCGGCTGAGGGCTTGCGGAGCGGCTGCATTCATCTTCCCTCATGGCCCCTGGCCATTCCCTGACAGGGGGCTTAGAAGTACCGTGTAATAAGGTGGCGTCGTGCGGCCCTTGGCCCTGGTCGCTCCCTCCTGGGAACGTACTCCTGCTCCTCCTCCTCCTCCTCCTCCTCCTCCTCATGCTCCTCCTGCTCCTCCTCCTGAGGTGCTGGTCCAACGTCAGGTGGCAGTGCCTGAGTCCTGCGGATAGCCAGGTTGTGTAGCATGCAGCAAACCACCACAAATTGGGAGACCCGGTCCGGCGAATACTGGAGAGCTCCTCCGGAGCGATCAAGGCAGCGGAACCGCTGCTTGAGGACCCCAATAGTTAGCTCGATGATGTTGCGGGTGGTTTGATGGCTCTCGTTGTAGGCCTCTTCAGCAGCGGTCCTGGGCGCGCGGAGCGGGGTCATGAGCCAGGTGCACAAAGGATAGCCTTTGTCCCCGAGTAGCCATCCTCTTGGGGGAGGCTGTGCCTGGAACATGTCATGCACAGTACTCTGCCGCAGGATAAAGGCATCGTGGCTGCTGCCTGGGAAGCTGGCATTGACTGCCATGATGCGCTGCTTGTGGTCACAGACCAGCTGCACATTCAGAGAATGGTAGCCCTTCCTGTTGCGATACTGCTCGCCATGCTCCAGAGGGGCCCGCAAAGCCACATGCGTACAGTCAATGGCGCCCTGCACCAAGGGGAATTCCCCGAGTCTGGAAAATCCCAATGCGCGCTGATGCTGGCTCTCCAGGGCCATGGGGAAGGAGATGAATTGGCTTCTCCTTCTGAACAGTGCTTCGGTCACCTGGCGGATGCAGCGATGCGCGCCGTACTGGGAGATGTTTGCTATGTCCCCAGCAGCGTATTGGAAGGAGCCGGTGGCATAGAAGTTCAATGCCACTGTCACCTTCACTTCCACCGACAGAGACGTCCTGCACCTGAGCTTTGGCCGCAGATCTCGGCGAAGCAGGTGGCAGATCTCTGCAATCAACCCCTTCCGGAATCGGAGCCTTTTAACACATCGCGCGGCACTCATGTTTAGGTAGGAGCGCTGCTGGCGGTATAGCCTGACTGGGTAAGGCCTACGTGGCCGACGCCTGTAGCCCCCTCTGCCTCTAGCCAGGGCTGCCCCTCTCACAATACGTCTGCGAGCCCTACGGACATGGAGCTGCAGCTCCGCGTTGGCACCCCATGCAACCCCCATCAAATCCTGGCAAACACTCTAATTTCCAAATGGCCACTTGCAGCGCTGTTGCCTGAGTCCAAAAATACCTGGCTCTTGCTGCTTGAAACCAGTTAGCTATCCTCCTTGTTGTGTCTCCAGAAATGCGTTGCACAAGACTGTTTTCTGAAATAATGGATGGCCTTTATACTGGAGAGGACGTTCCCTTTAATTAGCGCCCCCCGGGGCCCGCGCTGGTTGTGTTGCGTTCCTTTTTCCAAACGCTCCGGCCGCCCGCCGCACAATGGGGCGGTCCGACTGAAGTTTGCAATCGGGGCGGCCAAAGGGCGTTGCACGAGGATGTGACGTCATTTTCTGCGCGCGCATCCGGGCGGGCGCTAAACTTTGCGCCGGCGCTAACGGGCAACTTAATTTGGGGCGGGGCGCAAACTGCGCTGCGCCCGGGCGCTACACGCATAGCGCCCGGAAATCACTTCTCTTAAGGCGCTAACTGCTGGCGCAAGCAACTGAAAATCTAGCCCTAAGTTTTCATCAGTTCAACTGTGGGATTACCTTCAGCACATGGACTGCAGCGGTTCAAGAAGGTGGCTCACCACCACCTTCTCAAGGGCAATTAGGGATGGGCAATAAATGCAGGCCTTGCCAGCGACGCCCACATCCCATAAACAAATAATAAAAAAAACAGATTTCACTGATTGCCGGCTATGGGGAGTTCCACAGCGCAGCCTGTAGCGGAGCAGGGGATGACTGCTCATATGTTAAATCCTGAACTTACGGTCAGTTTTGGAGGGATAATGATGGCGAATGCTGACAGTTCACTGCTAAAACAAATAAAAGTTGCTTTTAACTACACTCGGCTGACTTGTAATCATCTAGAATATTGTTAGCATATTTCCCATGAAAGAGTTGGAAACCCGCTCCAAGAGCCGATTTAAATGAAGCTAAATTAATTCAAATCTGTTTTGAAGGCTTAATGGGGCTTTTGCCTGCAAGTTGAAAAATCTTCTGCCCCATCACCCATGCCTGTGAGAGACATCAGAAAATCAGCCCTTTCATTTCTTAAAAGCGAAATAAATTAAAATGGTCACTTTGATCTCATCTGAACTTATCTGTTGTTATGTCTTGAAAAGAAATAGTTGCACGGTGGCTTGCTTATCAAAACCACATCAGACTCATGCACATTAACATGGTAATGAGGTACTTAAACATGCAAAATTTTTTCCACAGCGCAATGCTTAGATTAAATATTTCCAGCATTTAATCTTATTATAAAATAAAGCTACTTTACCAATGAATTATTTGAAATATAGAGGGAAATTTTAATCCCCAAAAACGGGTGGGTTGGGTGGAATGTAAAATGTTTTAAATCTCAAACCCAAACCCAATCCGCCTTGAACCCGCCCACTTCCGGCTCTAATAGAGGCGGGATGGGGGCGGGCAACCAGCCCGCTCCCAGGAGATGGGTTGGTCATTTAAATATTTGAATGAAGCTGCGTGCTTCAGATTTTATCCCCATTTTAAATTGAACGCTGGCCAGCCGGGTTTCCCGGGCCTTGGGAAACCCGGTAGTCAAAGGGAGGCGAGGACTGCTGCGTGGAAGAGGTAAGTGCCTTTCCAGAATTGCTTGTGGGCCAGGAGAAGCAGGAGTGCTTCCAGCCAGCCTCCCAAGTTAACCTGCCTCCTTCCCCGCGATCGGACCCTCCCTCCCCCGCAATTTCTAAACCAGCAGCCTGAACTTATCAGCTCCTGGGCTGCGGCCTCCGCTGCAGCATTCCCCGCCCGAGAGGGAGCCAAGCCTATCAATTAGATTGGCTTCCGGGCAGGGATCCTGTTATAAAAAAACATGCACGCTATGGAGTCAACAGCATTCTCCACCCCCCCACCTCCCCCCCCCGCCTTAGAAATTCCGCCCCAGTAAATATCGGGGCCATAGTTTCACTTAATCACAAAGGACGGGAGGGGTCATTCCAAATTTCCCAGCGGAGAGCACACTTGCAGGAAGCTATTCTTGGAATGCCACAATTTCCTGAGATGAACCTCCTGAAAGCAGGGAGTGACAGAGTGAGGAATTGCCCTGAGAGGCAACACAGGCCAACATCCACCCACAGTTTGATTTTGGTTCCACATTCAGGTAAGTACTTTTTTTTTTGCTTACATTTTGGTGGCAGCCACCAGCAGTCCCTTTAAGGAGCGCTGATTTGACTGCTTTATGCCCATGAAAACTAACCGCGGTATCCACTGCACATGCTATGGTCAGTCGCAATCGAATATGGGAAAGGGGCCTGAAACAGGCATTAGGTCCCAGATTTGCATAGGAAATGGACATAACGCTGCTTTCAGGAATGCGCCCTGGATGACTATGGGGCGCCCTAACCAATTTGGCATGATGCTCTCTAGCATACTGCCTTCCATATTGGAGCCTTTTGCGCCCGTTTTTTGCCCACACTGCAAGTGATCTATCTTGTGCACATTACAAAGTATTACTTACCATATTACAGGCATATATTCTCAGTACTGTGCCTGATGGTCGTATGGACATCCGCAGGGACTTGTCCTGGGCTTCTCTACCTCCTGTTACTATTGTATTCAGCTCACAGTTTAAATTAATATGAAAAGTGAAACACCTCACAGTTATGTCTCCCAGCTGGGTTTGCATGAGGTGGTGTTCAATTCTTCTATAGGCCAAAATTTGATCTCTCGTAGCAGTGCTGCTAATTAGCAACACACAAAGAACTGTAGTTTAATCCCTCCGTTAGCAGCACAGCGGGATTTCCACATCATGCTGTGATGGAGAGTGCAGTGCAGACAGCTGTCCTTTACCATGATGCAGAAATGTTCTGCAAGTGTTATTTGAACCTCAAGGTGGGATTTTCTAAGTAATTATTTGTGCTTGGAAATTTTGTCCATCACATTCTGGTAATTGGAAATGACTAAACTGCATCAGATGTATTCTCTTCAGTGGCACAGAGACCTGGCATTGAATATGCCCAGCAGCACAGAGCGATGGGAGCATTAATCTAGGTGTGCGATGACATGCTTCAGAGTTTCTCGCCTCTCCAAAGCTGGGAAATGCTGCTATAACAACCGCTTTCATCACGAGAACCACTGTACGTAAGAATTTTTTTCTCTGAATCTAAAAATAAGCAAAATTTTTTTCACGGCTGTGATTTTTCTTGTGCCCTTTCTTCTCTCCTCATCTGAAGATGCTAACGTATAGGCACCATCAGCCCTTCTATACTTCACTCAAGTAGCCAATGAATGACAAAAGGGTATTTTATAGCAGAAGGACATCATAGAATCATAGAAATTTACAGCACAGAAGAAGGCCATTCGGCCCATCTTGCCTGTGCCGGCCAACAAAGAGCTATCCACCCTAATCCCACGTTCCAGCACTTGGTCCGTATCCTTGTAGGTTACGGCACTTCAAGTGCACATCCAAGTACTTTTTAAATTGGCATAGACGTTAGGATACAACATCAGGCCCAAACCGTGTCCTCTTCTTGCCCAAAATTTACATAGCCACTTTCCAACAGGGTCACTTGAATATTGATCAGAAGCAGAAACCCTGGCTGATTTTTTTCCTCTCCTCTAACCAAGGGTGCTGAGGCCAATTGTAGTGTTGATTGAAAGTTGCTAATCAAACTCTACCAAGAGAGCCCCTCCAAAGAATTAGTCCCTATGTTAATTCTCGAGAGCCCATGACCACAATAATGACAGGGAGCAGCAACAAGAGATTTGACAGCTTCTCAAGTACGTTGGTGACTAGAATACTATAATTCTATTTGTCCTCTAATCATTCCTTCCCCATCTGTTAGCAGTAAAGCTTCTTTAGCTTGTAGGGTCTCAGCCCTGACTTAGTGGGAGCATTCCCACCTCTGTATCAGAGGTTGTTGGTTCAAGCTCCACTCCAGAGCAAATAATTTGTGCCGACACTTCAGTGCAATACTGAGGGAGTGCTTTATGGTTGGAGTTGTTGTGTTTTGGATGAGACATTAAACTGAGGCCCTGTCTGTCTGCTCAGTTGGATCTAAACTTCAAAGAAGAGCATGGTTTGTTCACCCGGTGTCCTGGTCAACATTTATCCTTCAACCAACACCAGTAAAAACATTAATACAAAAGCAAAATATTGCAGATGCTGGAAATCTGAAATTAAAACAGAAAATGCTGGAAATACTCAGCAGGTCAGGCAGCATCTGTGGATAGAGAAACAGAGTTAACGTTTCAGGTCGATGACCTTTCGTCAGAACTGGAAAAAGTTCTGACAAAGGGTTCGTATTCATTTCTATAAACAGAGAAAATGATTATCAAACTAAAATAAAACTGCCTCTAGGCTATCTTCCTTATCCCTTGAAACCTACTGCAAAACAAAGAAAGGAGCACCAGTGAATAACTCATGCAAAACAGTCTTTAGCCAGATGTCCAAAATAATTTGATAAGCAAGCCACCTGGCAAAAAATGTGGAAAATAAATGTATCTGGAATCAAGTCTTCATTAACAGCATCAACAATTCAAACCAGATGTTAATGGGACTTGTAATGGAATTAAATTTGAGCACATTCACATGGCAAAGTATAAATCAGTGAGCAATGCAGTCTTTTGTTCATGTTTCACACCACTAGTTTTTTGATTATGTTAGAAGTGAAAAGCGTTGTAATGGTGAGTGAATATAATGTAATAGTCATCAGCAGTCATTGTAAAAAAATGTAAACTGTTCAGATAATTTCTAGCTAACTAGATACATTACATTAGTTGAGGTGTGCTTCAGACCATATGGTGGCTAAATTGGGCCATTTAGCACCTGTTTTTTAGGTGCTACGTGGGCAAATAAGACTCGAAAATGGGATTTAAGATGCATGCGCACACTTCCGATGGGAAGTGAGCAGGAGCGCAAGCGCCTAACGACTGCCAGCAGCATGCAGAGCAGCGAGATGATGATGCAAGTGTGTGTGAAACACTGACTTGAAACCACTGCTGTCATTTTTCAGCTCCCCACTCCAGCCAACGCTCTGCTCTGTCTTAACCTGGCACTGCTGTACACAACATTAAACAGAATGAAGGACCCTCCACCAGTGCTATTTAAAGGGATCATTAATTACTTACAGGTTAGTTGTTAGATTATTTCTTCTGGCTGCTGGTGCAACTGTACATGTCTTTAGAGGTTTCCTATACTTGGCTACAATTTGATTTCTCTACAGAGGTGGTCTGGCTGGTCTTGCAGTACGTTTTTTGTCATATAAAATATTGTGCAGAGAGAAAATGCTTCCAGACATCAGTGGGCTGATAGGGCGTCCTCTGTTACAACAGTGACTACAATTCAAAAGTACCTCTTTGGCTGTAAAGTGTGGTGTATGTAACCTGTTCCACCTTAAGAGAACTTAAGCCTGTTCCACCTTAAGAGATGTACTACTTTCTCTGGCTGCTGTATACGTAATACCGGTGGTGACCACCGGTATATAAGTACTGTGTAGTGATATTGTATTTAGTATAGTCCTGACCTCCAACTAGTAAAGACCTGTTGAACTTTATTCTTGTAGTCTGTGTCAGTAATTAATCTTAATACAACTGGAACACACAGACTTAACATAAAGTGCTTTGGGATATCCTGAAGTCATGAAAGACACTATATAAATGTGAATCTTTCTTTTCTTTCCCTCTTGCTAGAGACAGGCAGGAGGAGCAAGCATGAGGTTTTTCACGGATTTCAGGCTTCCCCATGGTGCAGGGTGCCATTGACTGCGCATGCATTGCCTCTCATGCACCTCATCTGAACTCAGCCATTTTCTTCAACCGAAAGGGATTCCACTCCCTCAATGTGCAGCTGGTGTGTGACCACAGGCAGTGCATTATGCAGGTGAATACCCATTATCCAGGCAGCAGTCACGATTCTTCATTCTGCAGCAGTCCTCTGTTCCACCTGTATTTGAACCACTTCGGATTTATATGCACCTCCCTTTCCTTTCACCTACCACTGTTGACTATGCTTTCAGCCACCTAGGCCCCACGCTCTGAAATTCCCTCCAGAAACTACACTGCCTTCCCACCTCCCTGTGCTCCTTTAAGACTCTGCTTAAAACCCACCTCTTTGACCAAGTCTTTGGTCATCTTTCTAAGTGTCTCCTTTGGCTCAGTGTCCAGTATTTCCCCCTTATACCTCTGATAAGTGCCTTGGGACATTTTTCTATTTTAAAGGCAAGCTGTTGTTATTGCTACAGTAGACTGCTTATTACCAATTAAAAAGTAAATCGACAGAAACATCCTAATGGTAAAAGTTTGGATTTTCCTTGTATTCTCTGCCTGTTTTCAGGGTGGCCGGAAGAAGAAAATTAACAGGGAGACACAGTGTTGAAATCCCTGTCCATAAAAACCCCCTGCTGAAACATTTCTCTTCAAGGCCTGCAGGAGGTTAAAGGGGTAAATCAATTGTCCTGGCCAAAGGGAGACAACAAGGCTCAGAAGCTTCACTGTCATGTTTTTCAGCAAATGTAAGAAGTCACACAACACCAGGTTATAGTCCAACAGTTTTATTTGAAATCACAAGCTTTCGGAGCGCTGCTCCTTCGTCAGGTGAAGTGGAGAGATGCCTATAGACACAGATTATATAGTCAGAGAATAATGCCAGATGATTACAGGCAATCTTTCTAACTGCCATTTATCACACCTATAGGCATCTCTCCACTTCACCTGACGAAGGAGCAGCACTCCGAAAGCTTGTGATTTCAAATAAAACTGTTGGACTATAACCTGGTGTTGTGTGACTTCTTACATTTGTCCACCCCAGTCCTACACCGGCATCTCCACACCATGTTTTTCAGCAGTGCTGGGAGTGGCAGGGTGTCTCGGTTTTCAGAAGGGCCTGTGGATATTTTGGTGGAAAAAGCTAATATTTTGGGGGGTGCAGAGTGCTCCTAGGATGTCCTTTGTAGTTTTGTAGTTTGCAGCCGAGAGCGAGAGTCCCGAAGGCTGTGTTGCCTACCCGGTGCCAGGGTTAAGGACATCTCCTCTGGGCTGGAGAGAAACTTGGAGTGGGAGGGGGAGGATCCAGTTGTCATGGTCCATGTTGGTACCAACGACATAGATAGGACAAGGAAGGAGGTTCTGCTGAGGGAGTTTGAGCAGCTAGGGGCCAAATTAAAAAGCAGAACCACAAGGGTAATAATCTCTGGATTATTACCTGAGCCACGAGCGAATTTGGCTAGGACAAATAAAATTAGAGAGTTAAATGCGTGGCTCAAAGACTGGTGTGGGAGAAATGGGTTTTGCTTCCTGGGACACTGGCACCAGTACTGGGGCAGGAGGGAGCTGTTCTGTTGGGACGGGCTTCACTTGGCCAGTGCTGGGACTAGAGTCCTGGCGGATCATATAACTAGGGCTGTAGAGCGGGCTTTAAACTAACTAGTGGGGGGGAGGTTCCTAGAGAGCAAATAATAAAAATGACAACAGAGAAGGTCATAGACTTAGGTAGCAGTGGGGAAATTAAAAACCAGAGCATGTCAGGAAGGGGCAGAAGGTATGGAGTAAAAGGTAAAGTAATAAAAAGGGCAAAAGCAGGAACTAAGTGTCATAAAACATCTTTGAAAGTTCTCTATCTGAATGCACGTAGCATTCATAACAAAATAGACGAGTTAATGGCACAAATAACTACATATGGGTATGATCTTGTGGCCATTACAGAAACATGGCTGCAGGGTGACAATGCCTGGGAATTAAACATACCAGGTTATTTAACGATCAGGAAGGACAGGCAGGAAGGAAGGGGAGGTGGGGTGACTATGTTAATAAAGGAAGGAATCACTGTAATACAGAGAAATGACATTGGGTCAAAAGATCAGGATAATGAAACAGTTTGGGTGGAGGTAAGGAATAATAAGGGGAAAAAAACACTAGTGGGCGTAGTCTATAGGCCTCCGAACAGTGGCAACTCTGTTGGACGGAGTATCAATCAGGAAATAGTTGAGGCTTGTAATAAGGGAACATCTATAATTATGGGGGATTTTAACTATCATATTAATTGGACAAATCAAATTGGGCAGGGCTGCCTTGAGGATGAGTTCATTGAGTGTATTAGGGATGGGTTTCTTGAGCAGTATGTAACTGAACCGACCAGGGGGCAAGCAACCTTAGATCTGGTCCTGTGTAACGAGACGGGATTAATAAAAAATGTCCTAGTAAAGGATCCCCTTGGAATGAGTGACCATAACATGGTTGAATTCCATATTCAATTAGAGGGTGAGAAGGTTGGATCTCAAACAAGCGTGCTAAGCTTGAATAAAGGAGACTACGAAGGTATGAGAGCAGAATTGAGTAGAGTGGATTGGGAAAATAGATTAAAGGGTAAGACGATACATGATCAGTGGTGTACATTTAAGGAGTTATTTTACAACTTCCAAAAAAAATATATTCCACTGAGAAGAAAAGGGTGTAAAAGAAAAGACAGCCATCCGTGGCTAAGTAAAGAAATTAAGGATAGTATTCGACTAAAAACAAGGGCATATAAGGTAGCCAAATCTAGTGGGAGGATAGAGGATTGGGAAAACTTTAAAAGACAGCAAAAAATAACAAAAAGATTGATTAAGAAAGGGAAGATAGATTATGAAAGTAAATTAGCAAAAAATATAAAAACAGATAGTAAGAGTTTTTATAGTTATATAAAAAGAAAAAGGGTGGCTAAAGTAAATGTTGGTCCCTTAGAGGATGAGACCGGGAAATTAATGGTGGGAAATATGGAGATGGCAAAAACACTGAATGAATATTTTGTATCAGTCTTTACAGTAGAGGACACTAAGAATATCCCAACACTGGACAAACAGGGTCTAAAGCGGGGGAGGAGCTAAACACGATCAAAATCACTAAGGAAGTGGTACTCGGTAAAATAATGGGAGTCAAGGTGGATAAATCCCCTGGACCTGATGGCTTACATCCTAGGGTCTTGAGGGAAGTGGCGGTAGGGATTGTGGATGCATTGGTAATAATTTGCCAAAACTCCCTGGACTCGGCAAAAGTCCCGGCAGACTGGAAAACTGCTAATGTAACACCCTTATTTAAAAAGGGCAGTAGACAGAAGGCTGGAAACTATAGACCAGTTAGCCTAACATCTGTGGTAGGTAAAATTTTGGAGTCCATTATTAAGGAGACAGTAACAGGACATTTGGATAATCATAATTTAATAGGACAAAGTCAGCATGGTTTTATGAAGGGGAAGTCATGTTTGACAAATTTGCTGGAGTTCTTTGAGGAAGTAACATATAGGGTGAATAAAGGGGAACCAGTGGACGTAGTGTATTTAGACTTCCAAAAGGCATTTGACAAGGTGCCACACAAAAGATTATTGCTTAAGATAAAAAATCACAGGATTGGGGGTAATATTCTGGCATGGATAGAGGATTGGCTATCTAACAGAAGGCAGAGAGTTGGGATAAATGGTTCATTCTCAGACTGGCAATCAGTAACTAGTGGTGTCCCGCAGGGGTCAGTGCTGGGTCCCCAACTCTTTACAATCTATATTAACGATTTGGAGGAGGGGACCGAGTGTAACATATCAAAGTTTGCAGATGATACTAAGATGGGAGGGAAAGTAGTGAGTGAGGAGGACATAAAAAACCTGCAAGGGGACATCGACAGGCTAAGTAAGTGGGCAGAGATTTGGCAGATGGAATACAATACTGGAAAGTGTGAGGTTATGCACTTTGGCAGGAAAAATCGTAGAGCAAGTTATTATCTTAATGGCAAGAAACTCGAAAGTACTGAAGTACAAAGGGATCTGGGGGTCCTGGTGCACGAAACTCAAAAGGTTAGTATGCAGGTGCAGCAAGTGATTAAGAAGGCCAATGGAATGTTGGCTTTCATTGCTAGGGGGATAGAATATAAAAATAGGGAGGTATTGCTTCAGTTCTACAAGGTATTGGTGAGACCGCACCTGGAATACTGCGTACAGTTTTGGTGTCCATACTTAAGAAAGGACATACTTGCTCTCGAGTCAGTACAAAGAAGGTTCACTCGGTTAATCCCAGGGATGAGGGGATGGACATATGAGGAGAGGTTGAGTAGATTGGGACTCTACTCATTAGAGTTCAGAAGAATGAGAGGCGATCTTATTGAAACATATAAGATTGTGAAGGGGTTGGATCGGGTGGATGCGGGGAAGATGTTCCCGATGATGGGCGAAACTAGAACTAGGGGGCATAGTCTTAGAATAAGGGGCTGCTCTTTCAAAACTGAGATGAGGAGGAACTACTTCACTCAGAGGGTGGTAGGTCCATGGAATATGCTGCCCCAAAAAGCTGTAGAAGCTACATCATTACATAAATTTAAAACAGAAATAGACAGTTTCCTAGAAGTAAAGGGAATTAAAGGTTACGGGGAGCGGGCAGGAATTTGGACATGAGTCTAGGTTCGGATCGGTCATGGCCCTGTGGGTAGCGGAGCGGACCCAGGGGCCGTGTAGCCTGATCCTGCTCCTATTTCGTGTGTCTAATTCTGTTAGATTCAGGAGATGGTTCTGTGATCGTGGATTGGCGGTTAGGATCAGATCAGCCATGATCTTATTGAATGGCGGAGCAGGCTCGAGGGGCCGATTGGCCTACTCCTGCTCCTATTTCTTATGTTCTTATGTTCTTATGAATCTGAAGGAAGATGAATAGTTTTGTTGGTGATTGTGCAGTTGCTGTTCCTTATGGTGTGGATGGCACATATTTGCAGGGACTATGAGAGATGGTTGGCTATACTGTTAAAGCACGAGCAGGGGTGGGGGGTGCGGGGTGCAGGGAATGCCTCATCAACTGAAGAATTGATTAATTAGGTCTTTCTGGATGGCTCTGAGGGCTAGCTGCTGCTGGACCCCCCCCCCCTCCCCCACAGCCTCCTCAACATCTTCCATGTCATGGGTGCCTTTCCTTGCATATGGTTCATGTGTATTCTTATGAGGCATGCATCAAATCAGGATAATGTGTGACAATCTGGCTGCGCTATACTGGAGGATACCCCAGATTTCATCAAAGCATAAGAATCGCCATTTCAAGATTCCAGTGGTCGACTTGATGATGGCTCTCAGAGAAGCATGGTGTCTTAGATGACTCTCAGTCCAGCAGCCCCCAAAGGCAATCAGGCAAGCTCCAGGAGACCATGGGATCTCATGAGTCTGCCTATTTCCACCTGCCCCACAATTTACCTTCTATAATTTGAAATGCCCTCTTCTCTCATAACTTGTCTAGCTCCCTTTTGAAGGACCGCAGAGAATCCACGCTCGCCACACATTTTGTTAATTTATTTCAGAGGGTGAAAAATACTTAGAATTTAACTTAATTCATTAATTACATATTTTATAGTCATATATCCTAGTTGTCCCATCTCTATTCATCTTAAATAACTTATCCAACTGAACAGATTCTACACTTCATCATTTTATAAATCTCAGCCATATGTCCTCTAACCCTATGTTTTTTAATGAAAATAACCCCAACTCCTGGAGCCTATCTTGTTGGCTATGAAATCCTAAAGTCTGATCCTATTGTTTCTAGATATCCATGAGGGAAGTTACACAAACAAGGCATCAGCCACTTGCTTGATATTTGTATGGACTGCAAATTGTGTCATATTACGGATGTTCCCTGTGGCAACCTAGAAGGAATCAGAGCAGTTTCAAGGCAAGTTCGTGAGTCCTGTGTCTGTTGACAGAAGAACCGTTTCCCCTGCCTCAGGCAACAGGCTTGTACTGGTGGTTGGCTGCAGGTCATACTCTGTCAGATGACACAGCTCCGTTACTACCTTCCTGGAGAGGCGTAGTCTACTCATGTATTACTTTTGTTGTCCTATACACTAGGTTGGAAGGATCAGGCAAGTTCAAGAAGTCCACCTCCATGTCTTAGCTCTCCAACAGTATCCCTATTTCCTTCTTTCTTTTCCTCCTTCTTCTGTTCCACCAAGAAGGCTAAATAGAGTAGGATTCTCAGAGGGATGGTCACAATTGTAACAATGGACTTCCAAACAGCACTGATGCAAACTCCATCAAAAAGATGCATAGAATGATCACAAAAACATTGTCTGGCTATCAAATTCCTGAGCCCTTTTAAATCTAAGTTCAAAAATAATGTCATATTCACATGTGATTTAAGGGCAGAATTATGAAATGGTGCAATGGATGTGTAAAAATTATGCAAATTGGCATGCAACAGCCTCATTAACACATATTTATGAAGCTCCACCTGCTTCAGAGGGGAGCTTTTATCACCCACCCAAAAGGCCACCAGAAATCCGACAAGTTCAGAAAATCAGGCATGACTGATATCCACTAAATATTACAGTCCATTACATCACCACTGCACTGAATGCTAGGCATAATACATAGATACATAGATACATAGAAGATAGGAGCAGGAGTAGGCCATTCGGCCCTTCGTGCCTGCTCCGCCATTTAATGAGATCATGGCTGATCCTTTAATTCAGTATCCCGTCCCCGCCTTCTCTCCGTAACCCTTAACCCCTTTTGCCCGTAGAAATATATCTAATTCCCTCTTAAATATATTTAATGAGCTGGCGTACACTGCCCTCTGTGGCAATGAGTTCCACAGGTTCACCACTCTCTGAGTGAAGAAATTCCCCCTCATCTCTGTCCTAAATGGTTTAGCCCTTATCCTTAAATTATGTCCTCTAGTTCTGTTCTCACCCGCCAAGGGAAACATTCCTTCTGCATCCAGTCTGTCTAGACCTGTCAGAATTTTATACACTTCTATGATGTCCCCTCTCAATCTTCTAAACTCCAGTGTGTACATCCCTAAACTACATAGTCTCTCCTCATAGGTCATTCCCGCCATTCCTGGTATCAGCCTGGTGAATCGATAATCAATCCCACTATCAGCCCCACTAGCATTAATTTACAGAAACCCCTTAGTCTTCCAACATTTTCCTGGCAAGTTTTTTTGGGAAAATTTGTTTGGTTTGCACCTCCCATTAGCGCCCTAAGAGGGCGTTAATGGGGCGAAAAGCAACTAGCGCCCGGGTGCGGCGATGTTTACGCCGCTCGCGAAATTGACCAGACATTTTGCAGCGGCGCTAAACACTACCACCAAGATTTCCTGCGCCTGCAGATCGTGACGTCAGTCGAGCATGCAACGCCCCGATAGCACCCCGGACTGGATATTGAGTGGCGCCCCCTGCCTTACCGCCTGCCGCTAGCAACAACAGCTTGAGGGGAGCATTTTGCAGTCGGGAAGGGACTGGGGGAGCGCTATTTAAAGGCGACCGCTTCCTGCCTTTTTTTGTCTGCGATATTTTTGCACCATGCATTCTGAGAGAGAGAGACCTCTGGAGAGATTCAACACTGTGTGAAGGAGTTTTGAGTACTGAGCAGCACTTTGCAGGTTCATTTTGATTTGACCTTCCTTGCATCGATTTAGAAGAGGCTATGGGGGCTGCACTTTGAGCTCTTTCCCTGGGCCTCTCCATTGTTCTTTCCAGCAGATTTGATGTACAGGTTTCTCCAGGCCGAGATTCAAGGCTGCAATGAGCAGGGTGTGGATGGAGAGCAAGATCGACCCTCCCCTTTAAGAACTGACTGGCGCCAGTGTGTCTGTGTTCCATTGCTGACTGACATCACATGAGCTTCGACAGCGCTCTGAGGTAGCGTCTCACTCCTCGGCATTAGCGCCTTAAGAGAGGTGTGTAGCGCCTGATTTAGCGCTCCAATCACCTCCAGGGGCGATAGAAGCCAAGTTTGCAGTCGGAGGCGATAATTAGCGCCAGGCGCTAAACTTTGCGGCCGGCCAATAATTGCGCCCCAAACGGGGCGATACCGAATTTTTCCCCTTTATGTTTTAAGGGGATGTAAGGCTTTAGTCACCTTGTCCTTCTTTCTTGTATTATATAAAGCTACTATTTCTTCTTGTATGATTTTGATTTTACTCTTATTCACTTAAAAGTCTGAAACTCCCTTGAAAGCTTGGTGGATAAGTACACTCGCGCAGGGACCCATCTCCTCGAGGCAGGAAGGAGATTACAGCCACTTAACTGCCTGTTAACACATCTTCCCCTCCCCTTTCAGCATTCCAAAGGGACTGCTCCCTCCGCGACACCCTGGTCCACTCCTCTATCACCCCCAACACGACTTCCCCTTTGCCCATCACCTTACCGTGCAAGCGCAGGAGATGCAACACCTGCTTCTCCTCCCTTCCAACTGTCCAGGGCCCCAAACACTCCTTCCAGATGAAACAGCGATTTACTTGTACTTCTTGCAATTTAGTATACTGTATTCGCTGCTCACGATGCAGTCTCCTCTACATTGGCCGGACCAAACGCAGATTGGATGATCGCTTTGCAGAACACTTCCATTCAGTCCGTAAGCATGATCCCGAGCTTCCGGTCGCCTGTCACTTTAATTCTCCCCTCCACTCCCAATCTGTCCTCTCCATCCTCGGCCTCTTACACTGTTCCAACAAAGCTCAGCGTAAGCTCATGAAATTGCACCCCATCTTCCGATTAGGCACTTTATCGCCTTCTGGACTCAACATTGAGTTCAACAATTTCAGATCATATCCTCTGCCCTTATTTTTTCAGATGGCAGCTGTTGATGATTCTGCCATTCCCATTTACACCTCATCTGGACTCATATTTTGTTTCTTAACCTGTCACATTACCATCTCCTTTTGCCTTGTACCATCATCCCTTTTGTCATTTAATCTCTCCTGCCTTCCATCCTATCACAGGCCTTCCCTTTTGTTCTTTCCTCCCCCTCCCGCCTTTCCCTGCCCCTGCATTTGCTTAAAAATTTGTTACATCTCTAACTTTTTCCAGTTCTGACGAAGGGTCATCGACGTGAAACATTAACTCTGTTTCTGTCTCCACAGATGCTGCCTGACCTGCTGAGTGTTTCCAGCATTTTCTGTTTTTATTTCAGATTTCTAGCATCTGCTGTATTTTGCTTTTCTATTTTATTTCTGTATATCTGAGAGAGAACAAACAAGAACAGAAAAAGGATTAACTTAAAGAAGAAAAGTCCTGGAAGGACTGTATTGTTTGAGTAAAAAGGGCAGGTCTGAATTGAAAGTCTTGAATTATGTATAAGCAGCAGACCTTTGATTAACAATAAATATTATTGTAGAGATATTTAGTGAACAAGGAAGGATGCAAGTTAGGTTAATATTTACTTAGGTTTTGGATGTTTAATTCATACAATAAAAGCCTGTCGTCTAGCCTGATGGAACAGTCTGTTTATTCAATAATTATAGGTAAGAGGTGATTATATTTCTCTCTCTGAAAAGTATTCAAAATTTGTTTTAATTTTGTCACAACTTTGTATTTTGTACCTCTCACCATGCAGGATTCATGGAAGAAATTCTAAAGCAGATTATTTAACATCTGTGCCTTTTGATTTACTGAGAAAAGTTGTATTTTCTCACAGTCTGTTTATTCAACAACAATAATGTAGCCGGCTCAACAAAATCACTTTGGTGATGAATAAAAGATGTTTAGCCCTACTTGGCTGGCTCCTTTGCCTTTTTCACAGAATCACAGAATCACAGAAACCCCACAGTGCAGATAGAGGCCATTTCGGCCCATCGAGCCTGCACCGACATATATCCCACCCGATCCCCGTAACCCCTACACCAACACATATCCCACCCTATCCGCACGTATTTAATCCCCCTAACACTAAGGGTCAATTTATCATAGCCAATCAACCTAACCCGCACATCTTTGGATCGAAAGAAAGCCCGAAAGAGAGGGACTGTTGCGAGAAGTTAACAAATGTGGAAACATAATGCAGAGTTCCCATAAAGAACTGACCGGATCCGTAATGGAAAATCAAAATGCCCAATTCCCTCCCATTGCAGGTAGGCCATTTATTTTGGACTGGTTGTGCAAACAACTGGTACTCATTTGTACATGAATTAGTACCTTCAAGATAGGAACGAAAAGGGGAAAGAATTGGCAAAAAAAGGAGCGTGAATCAGATAGAACCAATTGAACATTCCATGGCTCATCCCAAAGACATGAATCCAATGAAATTTTAAATTTACACATGCAAATTAAATATGCACCATCCACAGGATAGTCATTTAGTATAATAGTAGGGTGCGGTATGTTATTGGACTAGTAATCCAGAGGCCTGGACTAATAATCCAGAGTAATTGAGTTCAAATCCCGCCACGGCAATTTGAGATTTGAATTCAGTTTAAAAAATCTGGAAATGGTATCAGCAAAAGTGATCCTGAAGAAGATGGATAGTTGTAAAAACCCAACTGGCTTGCTAATGTCCTTTAGGGAAGGAAAGCTGCCATCATTAACCTGCCTGGGTATAGGTCACGCCAGTCCCACACCAACGTGGTTGATTCTTAACTGCCTTTTGAAGTGGCCTATCAAGCCATTCACTTCTCTGAGTCAGAGAATGGGCTCAAGCCCAGTTCCAGAGACTTGAGCACATAACCTAGGCTGGCAGTTCTGTGCAGTACTGAGAAAGTGCTGCATTGTTGGAGGTGCCGTCTTTTGGATGAGACGTTAAACCGAGGCCCCGTCTGCTGTCTCAGGTGGACGCAAAAAACCTCATGGCACTATTTCGAAGAGGAGCAGGGGAGTTATCCCCGGTGTCCTGGCCAATATTTATCCCTCAATCAACATCACTAAAAACAGATTATCTGGTCATTATCACATTGCTGTTCGTGGGAGCTTGCTGTGCACAAATTGGCTGCCCCGTTTCCCACAATACAACAGTGACTACACTCCAAAAAAGTACTTCATTGGCTGTAAATCGCTTTGAGACGTCCAGTGGTCGTGAAAGGTGCTATATAAATGCAAATCTTTCTTTCTTTAAAGGATCCCACGGCAGTATTCAAAGAAGAGCAGGAGAATTATCCTGGTATCCTGGCCAAGATTTGTCCCTCAACCAACACCTAAAACAGATGACCTGGTCATTAGCACATTGCTGTTTGTGGGAGCTTGCTGTGCGCAAACTATATCAGCGCACAGGCAGCCACAGGAGGAGGGCACGATTCATCCATGTGCTGTCATCACTTGAAGAGCAGGTGATGGGCATTGTGGGCAGGGGGTGCATCAGGAGCATGGTATCTAGTGAGGCTGAGGATAAGTCCTGCAGAGTTTTAAATTATCTTTCCCTCCTTTTGTTCTCACTTAAATTTCATCCATACAAAAGATGCATGACAAATTGCTGTTGATTTCAGAAACCTGTCTCTGCTTACCCATTCCACTAAATGATAAACCTTGTCATGTTTTTCCAATTCAGCGCCAGAAGCTCTAGTCAGCCATCAGGAAGAAGATGAAGAGGGCACAACAGGAGCTGTGATTCGACCAAACACTTGCAGACACCAACCCAGAGACTGGCAATACGGGTATTTCAGAGGGTAGGCTAGAGGGGTCTGCACGTGGAGATGTACCCAGCGAAAGTGTGAAGAAGCAAGGGCAGGGAGGATAGGATAACCCAGGAAGCAGCTCGGCAGAGAGGGAGCCCACATCCTAGCCTTTCTGCAAAGGGAACAGATGAAGACATTGAGGGCCCACCATAGATAAGATGTATGGCACTGTGGGAGTACCTTCACCACACGGACTGCAGCGGTTCAAGAAGGCGGCTCACCACCACCTTCTCAAGGGCAATTAGGGATGGGCAATAAATGCTGGCCTTGCCAGTGATGCCCACATCCCATAAAACAAATATATATTTTTTTTTAAACCACGGGGAACTTCTAAGTGCACGTGGCTGACTGCCAGCAAGCTAGCACACAATGTTAGTGAGCATAGATGAGTCCAGCTCCAACTTGTGTGTTGCCTTCGCACACAGCATCACGACCATGCAGTCAAACATGTAGAAATTGGTCAGCTCTGTGAGCAGCGCAGAGGACCGCACAGTCATGGAGTCTCTGGTGACAGTTCTGACAGCTGCTGCCATCTTGGCTCTGGGGTCCAGCATTTCCCCTGGCTTATAAAGCTTGAGGGCTTAGAGAGCCTACACCTGCGTTCTGTTCTCATGCCAAGCAAAAGTGGCATTGGCTTCATGGGAGGGGCAGCTGCTGTCTACGCTCGGGATTACAGCAAGCCTACTCCGCCGCCAGCTTCTCAATCAGTACCGTGGTTGGTGCCAGATATACAGCTGGGCCAGACTGCCCTGGCCGAAGCTGAGTCTCAGCAGGCTACAGCTGCGTTGTCAATGGCTAGAGCTCCTCGAGGTTGCCCATCACGATCACCTGAAGTGCCCTCAGTGAAAGTTCAGCAGCCTTCCACCTCCCAAGCTGTGACACTTGAATAGGTAAAAGAGCACACAAGACAGGCACTGGGGCTTTGCACTGGGTGATTTGTAGAAATGTAGCAGTTATGTAACCATTTGTGAAATCAAGAATGGAGTCTGTTGGAAGTAACCATGGCTAACAAGAGAAGTTAAAGATAGTATTAGATCAAAAAAATACGCTTATAATGCTGCCAAAAAGAGCAGTAAGCCTGCGGATTGGGAGGATTTTAGAATTCAACAAAGGAGGGTCAAGAAGTTGATGAAGAAAGGGAAAATAGAATATGATAGTAAACCAGCGAAAGACATAAAAACAGACTGTAAAAGTTTCTATAGGTATGTAAAAAGGAAAAGATTAGCGAAAGTAAATGTGGGTCCCTTACCGGCTGAGACAGGAGAAATTATAATGGGGAATAAGGGAATGGCTGGGAAATTAAACAAATACCTTGGGCAGGATTTTCATTGGGCCGTGGAGGCAGGATTGGAGGCGTGTGGGGGGTTTAAAATCTCAAAATCAGAGGACACAAACCCATCCCGCCCCCAACCCACCTCCATGCTAGTTTCAAAGGAGGCGGATACCCGACTTGTGCTGGGAGCCGCCTCCCCGAGGCGGCAAGGGGATTAGTGCCAATTAACTGCCCGTTAACAGGTAGTTAACAGGCAGTTTTTAGCCTAATCCCTATTTTTATTCCTGAAGTGTGGGATTCCCGATGGCTCCAAACCACGCCAAGTTAGCGAGGTGGACCGTCGGGCTGAAGGACTTGGAGGGTTCGAGATGTCCGGTGTTCAGGTGAGTGATGGGTGCATGAGTGCAGAGGTAAGTGTGTTTGGCGTGTGTAAAGTGTTTAAAGAAGTTTTATTTACCTTTACTTACCTTTACAGCCTTCTTTCATTCAGGTCTCGGGAGTCCCTCATCTCACCGGCACAGAAAGCAGAATGGTCGTGAGCTGTCAAAAGTTGCAGCATTCAGCTTTCTGTTCTGGAGAGATCTCTAAATCAGCCTGAGAGGAAGGAATTAACTTGGAGTACAGATTGTCAGTGTTTGACAGCTTCAAAGAGCTGTCAAACACTGATATTTCATCTGACAAAAGCTCTTGACAGATGAAATGTCAATCTGTGATGTCACCTGTTGCAGGGTGGCCCTTAATTGGCCTGCTGAGCCCACTGGGCAGGCTCAACAAGGTCAATCAAGTGAAAATCGCATGGGTTGGCCACAACTCGATGGAGGCGGGACTACAACCCCGAAAGTTGTAGTCCCGCCTCCTACACGCCTCCAGCATCAAAATCCAGCCCCTTGTGTCTGTCTTCATGGAAGAAGACATAAAAATCTTCATGGAAATAGTGGACAACTAAGGGTCTAGCGAGAATGAGGAACTGAAAGATATTGGCCCAGTAATTCGGGTCCCAACGCGTGAGTACAGACGGAGTACCCACGCGTGGACCCGATGGAAGTGCCGGTTTCTTGCATGCACAGCGCATGCGCGGGAAACCGGCATTTCCGGACCTCTGAACGAAGGGGTTCAGAGGTCGAACGCGTGCGCGCGGGAGGCTGCGCATGCACTTTGAATTTACGTTTTTTTTAACATGTTTTTCCGTGAGGGTAAGTCTTTAGATTTTAGCAATGTAAAAACCAGGCATAAGGACTGCATTTTAAAAGGTAAGTGGTCTAATAATTAAAGTTACAAAATTTTTTCCACAGGTTTATTATTTTTAAAGAATTTACAGTAAGGTAAGTGTATTTTTAGACGCGATTTCTTGAAAAAAAAATTTCAGAAATTTGAATAATTGTTTAAAATAGTTTTTTAAAGTTATTAATAGTTCATTTAATTAATAGGATTTTTAAAAACTTTTATTTGAAGTTTAAGTACTGTTTTGGGCGCCCGGAGTTTTCATGAGTTTGACAGTTCTTACTATCAAACTCATGAATGAACTTTTGCAACCTCCGATTGGTTGCCCAGTGCTCACGTGATCCCAGCCGGCTCATCGAACTAACTACGCCGCTGGGTCACGCAAGCACAGCGCGCCGGGAGCTGGACCGGGCCACAGACCGGAAATCCACGCAGGCACAGGCCTCAAATGTCGGCGTGCCATGTAAGTGTAGGTCGGGGGCTTGCACCCGCGGGAAGCCCCCGACCCGAATTTCTGGGCCATTAGTATTAGTAAAAAAGTAGTACTGGAGAAATTAATGGTACTGAAAGCCAATAAATCCCCTGGACCTGATGGCCTACATCCTAGGGTTTTGAAAGAGTTGGCTTTAGAGATAGCAGATGCATTGGTTGTCATTTTCCAAAATTCCATAGATTCTAGAATGGTTCCCGCAGATTGGAAGGTAGCAAATGTAACCCCACTATTTAAGAAAGGAGGGAGAGAGAAAATGGGGAACTACAGACCAGTTAGCCTGACATCAGTAGTAGGGAAAATGCTAGAATCTATTATTAAGGACGTGGTAACAGGGCACTTGGAAAATAATAATAGGATTGGGCAGAGTCAATACGGATTTATGAAAGGGAAATCGTGTTTGACAAATCTGTTAGAGTTTTTTGAGGTAATTAGCAGAATAGAAAATGGGGAACCAGTGAATGTGGTGTATTTGGATTTTCAAAAGGCATTCGATAAGGTGCCACACAAAAGGTTATTAAACAAAATTGGGGCTCATGGGATTGGGGATAATATACTAGTGTAGGAACTGGGGTTCCTAGCCGAAGAATTGAGATCAACTCAGAAAATCAAAAACAATAAAATTTAATGAACAAACGAAGCTGTACAGGAAACTGTAGGATACAATGCAAATAGGTCTGGTCTGCTTGAAATCCTCTCTGGAAACTGCTAGAAGGTTCCGAGCTCAACTGCTAGCAGGCTCCAAGCTCAACTGCTAGCAGGTTCCGAGCTCAACTGCTAGAAGGTTCCAAGCTCTACTGCTAGAAGGTTCCAAGCTCTGACGTCATGACGTCATCACGTTCTTCCCGCCGTTGAGAGGTTACGTGACGGACGGCATGACGTCATCACGCGGAGTACAGGAAAGAAGCCCTAGTACAGTTAACAGATACATTAAAGGTGCAGCCCCCAGCTGTACTACATTGCTGTAAAAGGAATTATATACAATTGTCCGTAATCCTTTGGTGGTTCCGCCACATACGCCCCCCCAGAATTGCTTTTAACAGAGAAGGTAAGGTGAGAAGGGGGTCTGACGAATCTGTCCGACCGACTGCGATACCCCGGCAGCTGGAACGGAGCGCTAGAAGACGAATTGGCCGTTGGCTGTGGTTGGGATGACGCCGCAGGCGGAGGAGAAGAAGAGGCCGGCTGTGGTCGACCTGGTGAGGCGAGCACTGGCGACTCGGCGGATGACTGTGGCTGTACTGGACCGGCAGTCGACGGTGGACGACCACGACGAGGCGGCTGAGCGGTGACGACTGGTTCGCTCAGATCCAGATGCGCCGGTTTCAACCAGTCGATGGAGATGTGGTCAGGCTTACTGCCGACGTCGACTGTGAAGGACTTGTCACCTGACGAGATGACGTGGAATGGACCTGTGTAAGGCGGTTTGAGCGGGTTTTTGCGAGCATCCTGCCGAATGAACACGTATTCTGCGCTCTTAAGATCCACCGGGACATGGGAGCACTGCAGGTCATGATGCGACGTAGGCACTGGGATGAAATTCCTAGCTGCTTCCTGGTGGCTGACGAGCTGCTGAGCTGGGGACCAGGGTTCCGTGTGAGGAGAAAGAAAATCGCCAGGCACTCTGAGTGGTTGGCCGTAAACCAGCTCTGCTGAAGAAGAATGCAGGTCGTCCTTAGGCGCCGTGCGAAGACCTAGCAGCACCCGAGGGAGCCTGTCCACCCAACTAGGCCCACGGAGACTAGCACACAGTGCGGCTTTAAGGGACCTGTGGAATCGTTCACACAGACCGCTCGCCTGTGGATGGTAGGCGGTGGTACGATGAAGCTTGGTGCCCAAACCTTGAGCTACTGCGTTCCAAAGCTCAGAGGTAAATTGAGGCCCCCAGTTGGAGGAGATGTCAGCCGGTACCCCGAACCGAGCTACCCACGATGAGATGAAGGCTCTGGAGACGTCTGCCGCTGTGGTGGCAACCAAAGGAATTGCCTCTGGCCACCTGGTGGTGCGGTCTACCACGGTGAGGAGGTGAGTGTACCCGCGAGAGGAAGGGAGAGTACCAACCAGGACCACGTGCACATGGTCGAATCAACGCTCCGGAACCGGAAAAGTGGCGACTGGGGCCTTAACATGGCGTTGTATCTTGGACTTCTGGCAACTCACGCAGGTATTGGTCCAGTCACGGACGTCGAGATGCATGCCCTTCCAGACAAATTTCTTTGCCATGAGTCGTTGTGATGCTCTCATGCCAGGGTGTGACAACCCGTGGATAGTGTCGAAAATTCTCCTGCGCCATTTAACTGGAATGATTGGACGTGGGACGCCCATCGAGATGTCACACAGGAGTGTGGTCCCTGCGGCCTGGAAACTGACATCAGCCACTTGTAAGCTGGAAGGTGCGGTCCGGTATGCCTGCACTTCAGGGTCTGCCTTCTGTTCTTTTGCCAAACCAACATAGTCGACTCCCAGGTGTACTGCGTGGAGCTGGGCGCGGGAGAGACAATCCGCCACCAGGTTGTCTTTGCCCGAGACATGTTGTATGTCGGTTGTAAATTCAGATATGTATGTAAGATGACATTGTTGCCGTGCCGACCATGGTTCCGCTGTCTTGGCCATCGCAAAAGTAAGTGGCTTGTGGTCTACAAAAGCCGTGAATGGGCGTCCTTCCATTAGGAAGCGAAAATGGCGGATGGCCAGAAACAATGCCAACAACTCCCTATCAAAAGTACTATACTTGCGTTCGTTCTTCCGCAATTGGTGGCTGAGGAAAGCCAGTGGTTGCCATGTGCTGTCGACCCACTGCTCCTGTACTGCCCCGATGGCATAATCGGATGCGTCGGTGGTAAGGGCAATGGTTGCGCCCGGAAGGGGATGTGCCAACATGGTCGCAGCAGCCAAAGTGTTCTTAGTGTCGAGGAAAGCCTGGTCCATCTGGGGTGTCCAATCGATCGGGTCTTTGCCCGATTTACCTCTGAGGGCCTCGTACAAAGGTTGCATCAACAATGCCGCCTTGGGGACGAACCGATGATAAAAGTTGACCATTCCCAGAAATTCCTGGAGGGCCCTGACGGTCTGAGGAAGAGGGAAAGAGGTGACTGCTTCCACCTTCATGGCCAGTGGGACGGCGCCTTCTGAGGTGATTCTGTGTCCCAGGAAATCAATGCTGTGCAACCCAAACTGGCACTTGGCCAGGTTGATAATAAGGCCATGTTGGCTGAGACGAGAAAAAAGGGTACGCAAGTGCATAATGTGTTCGTTCGTGCTGTTACTGGCAATAAGGATGTCGTCTAGGTAGACGAAGATGAACGGCAGATCGCGCAACACGGAATCCATGAGACGTTGGAAGGCTTGTGCTGCATTCTTCAGCCCAAACGGCATACGAAGGAACTCAAAGAGCCCGAAAGGCGTGATGGCGGCAGTTTTGGGGATGTCCTGAGGATGCACGGGCACTTGATGATAGCCTCGGAAGAGGTCTACTTTGGAAAAGATGGAATTCCCTGCCAGATGGGCGGAAAAATCCTGAATGTGGGAATTGGGTACCGATCCGGTGTGGTAGCCTCATTCAGGCGTCTGTAGTCGCCGCATGGTCGCCATCCGCCACCCGGCTTAGGAACAATGTGTAATGGCGAGGACCAAGGACTATTCAAACGTCGAATAATACCCAGGCGTTCCATTGTATGGAACTCCGCCTTGGCGGCCGCGAGTTTACCGGGTTCCAGCCTTCGAGCTCTCGCATAAACGGGGGATCCTGTCGTGGTAATGTGGTGGGCCACACTGTGCCTCGCGACTGAAGAAGAAAATGTGGGCCTGGTGAGCTCAGGGAACTCACTGAGAAGACGAGAGAACTCATTTGGAGATGGGACTGCACAGGCAACTGACCAAGACATCGCGGTGCTTCGGTGGCGGGGGACTGAGTGAAAAGTGGAGGCACTGATTAGCTGGCAGTGTCGGACGTCGATGAGAAACCCGTTTGAGCAGAAGAAATCTGCCCCCAGGATGGCCTGTGAGACTTTCGCTGTGATGAACTCCCAAACAAAACGTTGGCCGCCAAAACTCAACTGGACCCTACGCTTTCTGAACGTGCGAATGGCCGCACCATTGGCTGCCTCGAGGGGGGGACCTTGACCGCCGGATTGAAGATCTAGCTTCGCGCTGGTAGGATACTGCACTGGGAGCCAGTATCACAGAGAAAACGTCGCCCTGACAGGGAGTCTGTAATGTATAGGAGTTTCCCTGCGGACCCGACGGCCATCGCAACTCCGGCGCGTCCCTTAGGCCTTATTGATCTTCTCAGAAACCGTTGGTTTGAGGTAGGTTTTTTTTTGGTGAGAAACTACAGGGCAGATGGCAATTTCTGGCCTTCGCGCCGAAACAAGCGTGGTATGCACACCAGCCTGCAGGAGGAGGAGTCGGATTCGCTCTTGTGGGGGATGGGCGCCTCGTGGCTGCACAAGATTGTTGTGAGACGGTGAATATTTTATCCGCTTCCGCGGCGAGTTCAGCACAATCTGTGATCGCGGAATTGGCCAAGGCCGTCTGTACTGGCTCTGGTAGTTGACAGAGAAACAGCTCACGGAACAGAAAACTTTGCGATTCCGAGCTCAAAAGTGTGAGCATTTGGCTCATGAGCTCTGAGGGTTTTGAGTCCCCGAGGCCGGACATGGTGATAAGTCTGCGAGCACGCTCTGACTTGGACAGACCGAAAATCTGCAGTAAACATGCTTTTAAAGCTTCGTACTTGCCATCGTTCAGTGGACTCTTGAGGAGGCTGTTGACCCGCGAGGCCGTGGCGCTGTTGAGGGCGGAGACCACGTAATAATAACGGGTCGAATCCGCTGCTACTCCCCGGATTGCAAATTGGGCTTCCGCCTGGAAAACCACGCAGCCAGTTGTTGCTCCCAAAATTGCGGCAGTTTGAGGGTGACGGCATTCGTGTCCATGATGTAACTTCAACGAAAATTGTTCGAAAAAATCGGGGTCACCAATGTAGGAACTGGGGTTCCTAGCCGAAGAATTGAGATCGACTCAGAAAATCAAAAACAATAAAATTTAATGAACAAGCGAAACTGTACAGGAAACTGTAGGATACAATGCAAATAGGTCTGGTCTGCTTGAAAGCCTCTCTGGAAACTGCTAGAAGGTTCTGAGCTCAACTGCTAGCAGGTTCCGAGCTCAACTGCTAGCAGGTTCCGAGCTCTGACGTCATGACATCATCACGTTCTTCCCGCTGTTGAGAGATCACGTGACGGACGACATGATGTCATCACGCAGAGTACAGGAAAGAAGCCCTAGCACATTTAACAGATACATTAAAGGTGCAGCCCCCAGCTGTACTACATTGCTGTAAAAGGAATTATATACAATTGTCCGTAATCCTCTGGTGGTTCCGCCACACTAGCCTGGATTGAAGATTAGTTAACGGACAGAAAACAGAGAGTAGGAATAAATGGGACATTTTCGGGTTGGCAGGCTGTAACTAGTGGGGTACCACAGGGATCAGTGCTTGAGCCTCAGCTATTCACAATCTACATCAATGATTTGGATGAGGGGACTGTAATGATATCAGCAAATAGTGATGGTATTTGCCTGTTTGACTATGACAGACCTTACCAGAAGGTAGGCGCTGACCTATTCGTATGTCAAGGGAAGGACTATCTTGTAGTCACAGATTATTACTCCCTGTATCCAGAGGTTTGTAGACTGTGCACCACCACTGCAGATGCTGTGATAACATGTATGAAAGCCATATTCTCCAGACATGGTGTGGCAAGCGAGGCCTTCACAGACAACGGACCCCAGTTTTACAATGCAAGTTTCCGACACTTTGCCAAAGAGTGGGACTTTGTCCACACAACGTCAAGTCCTCACTTTCCACAGTCCAATGGACTAGTGGAAAAATCGGTCCAAACAGTGAAAAGACTGATGTACCGCACAACGCCGCTCGAGTGTGGTATGTCACCAGCCCAACTCCTTATGGGACGTCTGCTAAGGTCAAACCTACCCATCCCGGAGAACCTCCTGAAAACAAAAGAGGGGGAGAAAGTGAGGAAGTTCAAAGAACAACAGAAAGAAAAGCAAAAGTACTACTATGACAGAGGAACACAAAACCTACCTGAACTCCACACTGGTGACCAAGTAAGGTTCAAAGACAAAACAAACATATGGGCTCAGAAGGGAACTGTCCTGAGTGAAGTTCAACCAAGATCATACACCATTCAGACAGATGAGGGTGCTGTTCTGAGAAGAAATCGTCGAGATCTTCTCATGGGACCAGCCACAGCAAGTCAAAAGACTGATACTGTTGAACAACTTGATCACACAGCAGGTCAAAAGACTGATACTGTTGAACAACCTGATCACACAGCTGAGAAATCATCATCTGAGGCAGCAACTCAGATTCAAGGACAATCAATCAGAAAATCCTCAAGACGCGTGAAGCCTCCTGAGAGACTCATTGAACAAATTTAAGGACTCTTGTTATAGAAGGAAGTAATGTTATCTTATTCTTTCTTCAAGTTATAGTGTATTTACATATTTCATGTGAACACACAAAACAAGGTTAACTAACTTTGATAATGATAATGATAATGTAAGTTCATTAAGTGTTACAGTTAAAATGCAGAGTAATATAAAGAAAACATGTTGTTAGTTAAAAGTAAAATACTTTTGTTTTAAGAAAGGGAGATGTAATGATATCAGCAAATAGTGATGGTATTTGCCTGTTTGATTATGATGCCTTACCAGCATATTTGCATGTATTGATTACTTATGCCTGACCAGCAGAGGGCATGTGACAGAGACAAGCAGTTTAGTTTTGGTTTCGTTTTAGAGGGATCTTGAGCATGGTGTCTCCTGTAATGCTGTTTAACTGAGTTGAACATACTTTAGATTAAAAGACATTCTCTTTCATAAATGTCTAGTCATTGAACCCACAAAGAAATTAATACAGGGACCAAACGTAATATATCTAAGTTTGCTGATGATACAAAGCTGGGTGGGAATGTAAGTTGTGAGGAGGATGCAAGGAGGCTTCAAAGGGATATAGGCAGGCTAAGTGAGTGGGCAAGAACATGGCAAATGGAATATAATGTGGAGAAATGTGAAGTTATCCACTTTGGTTGGAAAAACAGAAAAACAGAGTTTTTTAAATGGTGAGAGATTGGGAAATGTTGGTGTTCAGGGGGACCTGGGTGTCCTTGTACACGAATCACTGAAAGTTAACATGCAGGTACAGCAAGCAATTAGGAAAGCAAATGGTATGTTGGCCTTTATTACAAGAGGATTTGAGTATAAGAGTAAAAATGTCTTACTGCAATTATATAGGGCCCTGGTGAGACCACGCCTGGAGTATTGTGTACAGTTTTGGTCTCCTTACCTAAGGTAGGATATACTTGCCATAGAGGGAGTGCAATGAAGGTTCACCAGACTGGTTCCTGGGATGAGGGGATTGTCCTATGAGACAGATTGAGACTAGGCCTATATTCTCTAGAGTTTAGAAGAATGAGAGGTGATCTCATTGAAACATACAAAATTCTTACAGGGCTTGACAGGGTAGATGCAGGGAGGATGTTTCCCCTGACTGGGGAGTCGAGAGCCAGGGGTCACAGTCTCAGAATAAGGGGTCGGCCATTTTGGACTGAGATGAGAAGAAATTTCTTCACTCAGAGGATGGTGAGTCTTTGGAATTCTCTACCCCAGAGGGCTGTGGAGGCTCAGCCGTTGAATATACTCAAGAAAGAGATGGATAGATTTTTGAATATTAAGGGAATCAAGGGATATGGGGATAGTTCAGGAAAGTGGAGATGAGGTAGAAGATGAGCCATGATCTTATTGAATGGCAGAGCAGGCTCGAAGGGCCAAATGGCCTACCCCTGCTCTTATTTCTTATGTTCTTATGTTCTTATAAATATGTTTTCTTTTGGTACAGCTGTTGGTCTTCATGACATTAGGAACACCCATGAAGCTGTACTGTTTGAGGGCATTGGTGAGTGGCAAGACTGGGACAAAAAGGAAGGAGTGTTGGTGCTCTGGGCAGGGGAGGGTTTGTTCAGGAGAATCTTGCCTCAATAATGTGCTGCCTTGCAGCTCTGGCAGCTTGCTGTACTGCTGCACTGGGCTCTTCTTCTGCATCGTCCAGCTCCTCATTCCCTTCTTACATACGAACATACGAATTAGGAGCAGGAGTAGGCCACTCGGCCCTTCGAGCTTGCTCCGCCATTCAATAAGATCATGGCTGATCTGATTACTCCACATTCCCGCCTACCCCCGATAACTTCTCACCCCCTTACTTACCAGGAATCTATCTACCTCTGCCTTAAAAATATTAAAAGACTCTGCTTCCACCGCCCTCTGAGGAAGAGAGTTCCAAAGACTCACGACCCTCTGTGAGAAAAAATTTCTCCTCATCTCTGTCTTAAATGGGTGACCCCTTATTTTTAAACAGTGACCCCTAGTTCTAGATTCTCCCACAAGAGGAAACATCCTCTTCACATCCACCCTGTCCAGACCCCTCAGCATCTTATATGTTTCAATCAAGTCACCTCTTATTCTTCTAAACTCCAGTGGATACAAGCCTAGCCTGTCCAACCTTTCCAGGTATTAGTCTAGTAAACCTTCTCTGAACTGCTTCCAACTCATTTACATCCTTCCTTAAATAAGGAGGCCAATACTGTACACAGTACTCCAGATGTGGTCTCACCAATGCCCTGTATAACTGAAGCATAACCTCCCTACTTTTGTATTCAATTCCCCTCGCAATAAATGATAACATTCTATTAGCTTTCCTAATTACTTGCTGTACCTGCATAGGTTAGCCTTTTCTGATTCATGCAGTAGGACACCCAGATCCCTCTGCATCTCAGAGCTCTGCAATCTCTCACCTTCATCTTGCTGCTCCACTTCTTCCTCCTGAGGCAGCTCCAAGGTAACTTCCCTTTGAATATCAAAATTGTGGAGCATGTAGCAAATGATTTAAGTGCCAGCTGTAGCTCAGTGGATAGCACTCTCACCTCTGAGTCAGAAAGTTGTGGGTTCAAGTCCCACTCCATAAACTTGAGCACAAAAATCTAGGCTGACACTCTAGTGCAGTGCTGAGGGAGTGCTGCACTGTCGGAGGTGCCATCTTTCAGATGAGACATCAAACCAGGCCCCTTTTGTTCTCTCAGGTGGACGTAAAAGATCCCATGGCACTATTTTGAAGAAGAGCAGAGGAGTTATCCCTGGTGTCCTGGCCAATACTCAACCAACATCACTAAAACAGATTATCTGGTCATTATCACGTTACTGTTTGTGGGAGCTTGCTGTGCGCAAATTGGCTGCCACATTTCCTACATTGAAGTGACTACACTTGAAAAGTACTTCATTGGTTGTAAAGCGCTTTGGGATGACCGGTTGTTCTGAAAGGCGCTATATAACCTTCTTTCTTTAACAAATCTATTTAACGCCTTAAATGTAGCAAAAATGTCCCAAGGTGCTGCACAGGAGTATTATAAGACAAAATATTTGACACCAAGCCACATAAGGAGAAATTAGGGCAGGTGACCAAAAGCTTGGTCAAAGAGGTAGGTTTTAAGGAGCGTCTTAAAGGAGGAAAGAGAGGTAGAGAGGCAGAGAGGTTTAGGCAGGGGATTCCAGAGCTTAGGGCCTTGGCAACAGAAGGCACAGCCACCAATGGTTGAGCGATTATAATCAGGGATACTCAAGAGGGCAGAATTAGAGGAGCACAGATATCTCGGGGGATTGTGGGGCTGAAAAAGATTACAGAAAAAGGAAGGGGTGAGGCCATGGAGGGATTTGAAAACAAGGATGAGAATTTTGAAATCAAAGCGCTGCTTAACCGGGAGCCAATGTAGGTCAGTGAGCACAGGGGTGATGGGTGAACAGGACTTGGTGCAAGTTAGGACACGGGCAGCCGAGTTTTGGATGACCTCAAGTTTACGTAGGGTAGAATGTGGGAGGCCAGCCAGGAGTGCATTGGAATAGTCAAGTCTAGAGATAACAAAGGCATGGATGAGGGTTTCAGCAGTGGATGAGCTGAGGCAAGGGCGGAGACAGGCGATGTTACGGAGGTGGAAATAGGCGGTCTTTGTTATGCTGCGGATATGTGATCAGAAGCCCATTTCAGGGTCAAATACGACACCAAGGTTGCGAACAGTGTGGTTCACCCTCAGACAGATGTTAGGGACAGGGATGGAGTCAATGGCTAGGGAACGGAGTTTGTGGCAGGGACCGAAAACAATGGCTTCGGTCTTCCCATATTTAATTGGAGAAAATTTCTGCTCATCCAGAACTGGATGTCAGACAAGCAGTCTGACAATTTAGAGACCGCGGAGGGGTCAAGAGAAGTGGTGGTGAGGTAGAGCTGAGTGTTATCAGCGTACATGTGGAAACTGACGCTGTTTTTTCATATGATGTCGCCAAGGGGCTGCATGTAGATGAGAAATAGGAGGGGGCCAAGGATAGGTCCTTGGGGGACACCAGAGGTAACGATGCGGGAGCGGGAAGAGCTGCCATTGCAGGTGATTATCTGGCTATGATTAGATAGATAAGAATTGAACCAGGCGAGTGCAGTCCCACTCAGCTGGATGACGGTGGAGAGGCGTTGGAGAAGGATGGAGTGGTCAACCATGTCAAAGGCTGCAGACAAATCAAGAAGGACGAGGAGGGATAGTTTACCTTTATCACAGACACAAAGGATGTCATTTGTGATTTTGATGAGAGCCGTTTCGGTACTGTGGCAAGGGCGGAAACCTTATTGGAGGGATTCAAACATGAAATTGCAGGAAAGGTGGGCATGGATTTGGGAGGCGCTAACACTTTCAAGGACTTTAGAGACTCATTCAGGGCTGTACTGAAGAATCCCTCCTGAGCTATCCAGACAGCAGAACTGTTTGTCCTGATATTGACAGGGGCGTGTTTGGTGAGCGGAGGGCGGAGATTCGGTCTGGAAACCTGGAAGTCTGGGTTTCCGGACCGAAACTGTGGAGTTTTAACTCCACAGCGTGTGGGTATTTTTACAGCAGGATCCCGCCCGGAAGTCACCCTGAATGACAAGCATAGCTTCCAGTCCGGCGGGGAGCACTCCAGAGCAGGCTGCTGGCCCAGTTACGGAGCCTGCAGCTGCTAGCGGGAGCGTGGGGTGGGTCCGATCCTCCACCCCGGGAGGACTGATTATAGATCCGGTTGGGTGGGGTGGGGGTGGGGAAGTCTGATCCACTACCCCAGGGGGCGTCCGCTCCCCATTCGGAGGGTCTTTTTATGGGGGGTGGGTGGGGTCTGATGGGGATGGTCCGATCCAAGGAAAAAAAGTAATCTCGGGCGGCTGGGGAAAGCACTCCTGCTCCTCTGGCCCAAAAGCAGTGCTGTAAAGGCGCTGAACCTTCTCCCCGAAGCTGCCCTCGCCACCCTTCAGCAGCCAGCAGGCCACAGTTAAACATGTAAAATTGGTAATTGTTGTGTATGTACCTTTAAGGGAATAACTGGTCTCAGGCTGCAGTACCGGCAGTGACCACCCCTGTATAAAAGGCCCTAGCAGGCTTCTGTAGTTTCAGTTTCCAGGTTGTTTCCATTCAGTAAAGACTTGTTATAATCAACTTCTGCAGTCCGTGCCTCAATTATACACGGACATAATACTGGCGACGAGTATGAAACGAACTTACCTGCAACTCGGCAGCACCTCAGACGACGTTATTGAAGGTCGAAGCCAGAAGAAAGAAAAAAAAAAATCCAAAGAAACTCGAGAAATGGGCGTCGACTGTGGGCAACCGCCCTCCAAATCATCGAATTGAAAAGTGCAGGAGAGACTGTCGAGAGCCAGGCTTGCTTCTCCAGTCTGTGGTTTCCCAGCTAATCGGGCTGGTGGCAGGTAGTGCACTGATCCTTCCTGGGCTGCGGCGGGCTAGAGCTCGATCGGGTGGCTCTGCAAAGGGGCCGGGCAGCGAGTCGGGAAGCAAAGAGAGAGAGAGAGGGTGGAGCACACAGGGCGCGGCCGGTGCTTCGAAGCCGGGCAGCGTTCGGACCTAAGAAGAGGGAGGGAAGTGTCCCAGAGGGTCCGCTCCACGACGGGAACGGTTCTTCAATTAACGGAGCAAATATTGAAGCACGATAGAAAAATAAAAATACCGCGGAGAGCGGCGTTGGCAGCAGCGATCAGGGAGGCGCGAAGACCATAGGGCGTCGCCATTACAGGATAGTAAAATAAATATAATCGCCAGCAACAGCGTTGACAGCAGCGGCAGCGGTGGGAAATCGCGGGAAGCGCCATCTTAACTCGGTGGGGAAGAAGGAAAAGCGCGGGAGGCGCCATTTTGATCCATCGGGGACGAAGGCAAAGCGCGGGAGGCGCCATCTTAGATTTTCAAGATGCCAAAGACTGGCGATATCACTGCCTTCGATAATGCAATAGAAGACTGGACCACGTATGTGGAAAGAGTCGAGGTATATTGCGAGGCAAACGAAATAGCCGATGAGAAAAAGGCATCGGTATTGCTAAATTTAATGGGCGCAAGAACGTACGGCCTATTGCGGGACCTGATTACTCCAGCCAAACCGAAGGCGAAGAGTTTTAACAAAATTGTTGCTATCCTACAGGAACACCTAAATCCTACACCGCTGCTGATAGCAGAAAGATTTAAATTCCACAGGAGAAATCAGCATAAAAATGAGAGCAATGCTGATTACCTTACGGAACTACGCAAGCTATCAAAGCACTGCCAGTTCGGAGCAGGGCTGGCAGATACCTTACGGGACAAATTTGTCTGGGGACTCCTGAGTGAAGGAACCCAGAAGAGGTTACTCTCAGAGAAAGAGCTGACGCTAGATAAGGCTTTCAGCGTGGCAGTATCGTATGAAGCAGCAGCAAGGGGAGCTGCGGAAATACAACAAAAGCCACAGGAATACGGCACCCACGAAATGACACGGGGATTTGCAAAATGTTATCGCTGCGGCAGAACAAACCATGACCAGAAGGACTGCTGGTCCAAGGACAAAATATGCAGGCAATGCGGAAAGATGGGACACATTGCACGAGTTTGCAGGTCTGGGAAGAAGACCAACGACAACAAAAAGGCTACTAAGGAACCGTACAGGAAAGTACAAAAGATGACGGACAGTAGTTCCGAAGACCAGATGAGCGATAGTTAATCCGGGAACAAGAGACTAAGCTGTCTCAAACTTCACAACGTAATCGCAAAAGAGGATCACCGAACCATTTGGGTCACCCTCATGATAGCAGGGTCCCAAGTCAAAATCGAATTGGATACAGGATCAGCTCTAACCGTCATGAATCAACGAGACTATGAGCGGCTGTTCTCACACATACCCTTGAGAGAGACATCCATCGTCTTGAGGATGTATACGGGGCAAAAAGTATACCCCAGAGGAAAAATAAGGGTGCCTGTCGAATACAACGGCAAGGAAATACGGAAATTGTATCTCTACATTCTGCAAGATGGTGGACCACCGTTATTGGGACGTGAATGGATCAGAAAGATAAGTTTAGACTGGCACTCCATTCAGGCACTGACGGTGGCTGGTAAAAAGGATGACGACGTCACTCCTGGACGATTGTCAACAATCTTAGCTGACGCCAAAGAGGTATTTCAACAAGAACTGGGCACTCTTAAAGGCGTAACCGCCTCGATAAAAATAGAGGAGAATGTAATTCCCAAGTTTTTCAAAGCAAGACCGGTACCATATGCAATTCGCCCAGCCGTCGAGGCAGAGCTGGAGAATCTGGAGAAGGCAGGCGTGTTATCTAAGGTAGACTGGAGCGAGTGGGCGACACCCATCGTTCCTGTCATGAAGAAAACGTTAAACAGTAAGTCTGAGGAGCTAAGGAAGGTTCGCACCTGTGGGGACTTCAAGGTGACGGTGAACCCAGTCCTTCACACAATACAATATCCTCTTCCAAGGATAGAAGATATCTTCGCCTCACTATCTGGAGGGAAGCGTTTTACAAAAATTGACCTAGCACAAGCATATTTGCAGATGGAGGTTGAAGAATCCTCTAGGAAGTATCTCACGATAAACACTCACAAAGGCCTTTACCAGTATAATCGAATGGTATTCGGAGTAGCATCAGCTCCGGCGATATGGCAAAGAGCGATGGAACAAATCCTGCAAGGGATTCCGGGGACTCAGTGTTACTTGGACGACATCCTAGTGACAGGTGAAGCTGACAGTGAACGCCTTGCCAACCTAGAGCAGGTGCTCACTAGACTACGTGAACATGGGCTACGAGCCAATCGCCCCAAGTGCGAGTTTTTTAAGAAACAGATATCGTATTGTGGCCACGTGATTGATGAAAAGGGGTTGCATAAGTCCCCTGACAAAATTGAAGTGGTAGTTAAGGCTCCAGCGCCTGAAAATGTGTTGCAACTGAGGTCATTCCTCGGATTGGTGAATTACTACCATAAGTTTTTGCCGAATTTGTCCACAATTCTGCATCCACTGAACGCCCTACTACGAACGAGAGTAGCATGGAAATGGAGCGATGAATGTAAGCGGGCCTTTCAGAAGATTAAGGACTTAATCACTTCAAGAGAAGTATTGGCTCACTACAACCCTTCACTACCGATAAGACTGGCGTGTGATGCGTCTCCCTACGGCATTGGGGCGGTACTGTCACATAAATTCCTTGATGGTTCAGAGAGGCTGATAGCTTTTGCGTCACGCTCGTTAACTTCAGCCGAGCATAACTATGCCCAGATTGACAGAGAGGCCCTCAGCCTGGTGTGGGGGGTGAAGAAGTTCAATCACTACCTGCACGGTCAGAAATTTACTCTACTAACTGATCATCAACCTCTCGTCTCCATTTTCAACCCTCAGAAGGGCGTACCGATAATGACGGCACAACGGCTACAGAGGTGGTCCCTTTTCCTAGGGGCACACCAATATGACATCGAGTACAAAGGAACTAAACAGCATGGGAATGCTGATGGATTGTCGCGCCTACCGTTGCCGACGGTGGAAGAAGAACTGGCAGTGGATCCAGTGGAATTATTCCACTCGACTATAGTCGAATGTCTCCCTGTGACAAATGCAAACATAGAAAAGGAAACACGAAATGACCCGACACTCTCCTGGGTCTATGATTTAACTGTGAAGGGATGGCCAGCACATGGCAAACCACTGCTGCCAGCATTCTCGCCGAGAAGAGAACAGCTGTCAGTGTGCAGAGGAACCTTGATGTGTGGATCCAGAGTAGTAATTCCACCCAAATTGAAGGATAGAGTGCTCAATGAGCTTCATGAGGGTCATCTGGGAGGGGTAAAAATGAAGAACTTAGCCAGAGCGTTTGTGTGGTGGCCGGGAATCAATAGAGAAATCGAAGAGATGACCAAGAGCTGTACAGGATGCCAGAAGGTCCAAAACGCCCCACCACAAGCCCGTCTACATCCATGGGAGTGGCCCTCATCTCCATGGCAAAGGGTGCACATTGATTTTGCTGGTCCCTTTATGGACTCGATGTTTTTAATTACGGTGGATGCACATTCAAAGTGGCCAGAGGTAATAAAAATGTCCTCCACCACCACAGAAAAAACTATCAGTCTTACGAACCATATTCGTCAGGAATGGGCTGCCTGAACAGATTTGCTCTGACAATGGACCACAGTTTGTGTCTGAAGAGTTCCAGAGGTTCTTAAAGAACAATGGTGTTAAGCATTACACATCCGCCCCATATCATCCAGCCACTAATGGATTGGCCGAGAGGTTTGTTCAAACATTCAAGAAGGCTATCAAGGCAATGTGTAATGAAGATATATCCCTACAACACAAGGTGGATAACTTCTTATTTGCCTACCGGAATGCGACACATGCGGTTACCAACCAAACTCCAGCCATGATGTTCTTCAATCGAAGACTACGATGCCGCTTGGATTTGGTTAAGCCAAACGTCAGAAGAGATGTGGAGAACAGGCAGTTTCAGAATATGAATGAAAGGCCGACCAGGAGTTTTAAGATAGATCAACCAGTTTTGGCCCGGGACTACCGCACAGAGAAATGGCAGCCAGGAACGATCTGTACACGGCAAGGACCTCTAATGTATACTGTGGACGTTGGAGAGAGCATTGTAAGACGCCATGCTGACCAGATTCTAGAGTCAGTGGAAAACATCAACTCCACACCACGATCTGATACACCTGGCGATGAAACCAAAGTACCAATTGCATCTACCGCAGAATCAGTGATATTGGAAGCAGACGAACCAAACAACGACATTGATCCCGACTCAACCTTGCCAGAAGAACCTGATATCCCAAAGAGGCGTTATCCAGACAGAATCAGGAAGCCTCCTCAAAGACTGAACTTATAATTGCTTAACTTCAACCAATGTATCTAGCAACCGTAATTGTAATTGTAATTAGTTATTCACAGAATCACAGAATCACAGAAACCCCACAGTGCAGATAAAGGCCATTTTGGCCCATCGAGCCTGCACCGATACATATCCCACCCAATCCCCGTAACCCCTACACCAACACATATCCCACCCCTATCCCCGTAACCCCACGTATTTAATCCCCCTAACACTAAGGGTCAATTTTATCATAGCCAATCAACCTAACCCGCACATCTTTGGACTGTGGGAGGAAACCGGAGCACCCGGAGGAAACCCACGCAAACACGGGGAGAATGTGCAAACTCCACACAGACAGTCACCCGAGGCCGGATTTGAACCCGGGTCCCTGGCGCTGTGAAGCAACAGTGCTAACCACTATGCCACCGTGCTGCCCTATTATTTAGTTGTTAAATGAATGTTATGTACTGTTTATCTAAAAGGGGAGGAATTGTTGTGTATGTACCTTTAAGGGAATAACTGGTCTCAGACTGCAGTACCGGCAGTGACCACCCCTGTATAAAAGGCCCTAGCAGGCTTCTGTAGTTTCAGTTTCCATGTTGTCTCCATTCAGTAAAGACTTGTTATAATCAACTCCTGCATTCCATGCCTCAATTATACACTGACATAATAGTTATAACTGAGGCTGTCAGCCTCATTAAAATATTTAAATGGCCAACCCGCCTCCTGGGAGCAGGTTTCTGCCCGCCCCTTGTCCCACCTCCGTTAAACCTGGAAGTAGGCAGGTTGGAGGCGGGTTGGGGTCCGGTTTGAGGTTTTCTAAATTTTAACCTCTCACCCATCCCCAACCCACACTTTTTGGTGGTTAAAATTTACCCCATTGTTTCAGGATGCCAATGGTCTGCTCAATCAGGACTCTTGTTGCTGCATGGCTCTCATAATCTCGGCATTCTGTGTCTGTGCCCGTGTTCCTGATGTCAGGAGTATGAGCCAGTTGGTGAGAGGATCGCCCTTGTCCTCCAGCAGCCAGCTGCCACCTGTGTGGAACAGAAGGGGTATTGAGGACTGGCACAGTATGAAAATATCACGGCTACTGCCAGGAAACCGGGCACAGACCTATATGAGTCGCTGCCTGTGGCCACAAACAAGTTGAACATTGAGCAAATGGAAGCCCCTCATGTTGAGAAGCAGAGCTGGTTCCTGATGGGGAGCAGACAGAGCTACATGCATGTAGTCTATGATGTCCTGCACCTACGGACATCCAGCAATGCAGGGAAATTCCTGTGCTCTTTCTTCCTGCTTGTCCACCTCCATGGGGAAGGTAATGAACTGTTGATGTCTCGCAAACAGTGCATCAGTGACCTGCCAGATCGCTGTGTGCACAGCAAACTGACTGGTGTTGCTGATGTTGCCAGAAGCAGTTTGGAAGGAGCCAGTAACCACAATGTGATCTAACATGCCATAAAATCTACGAACTTGACTGCCTTTTGTGTTTAGAAGTCATTCAAGAGTACAGCTACTTCTTACAAATTCCACAAGCAATTGAGCATCATAAGGGCCAATTTTATCTCCATGAATGTAACGCCTTCAAAATGGAGTCGGTACCGACTCAATAATGCCGAAGCTCTGGCCCCCACTATTTTCACAGGGGCCTACAGCTGGGCGGCCAAAGCACCTAACTGTTTCCTGTGGTAGGCCCCTTTTAATATGCAAACCGGCGTCCTATGATCTGCATAGGACCCTGATTGCCGTTTTAAAACAGCACTGGCCAGAGCATGCGCCATGCACTCTCTGACCAGTTGCACTGCCGATATAATCGAAGAGGCCCCAGAAAGGCAGGTTTTAAATTATTTTTTGTGGGACCAAGAGGAGCAGAAGTGAGCCGTTGCCATCCTGGGCTCCAAGCTGCATCAGGATGCCCGTTTGGAACAGGCAACTTGCCAATTCTATTTAAATGAGGCCCAGGCCTCAAAATGGCTCCGGTCTCTTCATTGCCACAGTGAGTGGCCAGCCAGCACTCTCTGCCGGTCAGCTGCCCAAAAGTTACATTTTTAAAATTCATTCTTGGTATATGGGTGTCAATAGCAAGGTGATATAAGTCTAAATCAGGATGGTGTGTGATTGGAGTTGAACTTCGAGGTGGTGATGTTCCTATGTGCCTGCTGTCCTTGACCTCCTGGGTAATAGATATAGCAGGTTTGGGAGGTGCTGTCGAAGAAGCCTTGGCGATTTGCTGCAGTGCATCCTGTAGATGGTACACACTGCAGCCACGGTACGCCGGTGGTGGAGGGAGTGGATGTTTAAGGTGGTGGATGGGCTGCTGATCAAGTGTACTGCTTTGTCCTGGATGGTGTCGAAATCCTTGCGTGTTGTTGCAGCTGCACCTAGCCATGCAAATGGAGAATATTTGATTACACTCCTGAATTGTGCCGCATTAAATGCCCCATTGTGTGTAAGAGCTCATTATTGCGAGTTCCTGGATGAAAGAATGCTAAAGAATGGAAGTTAATTTCAAAAAGTTGACGAATATTATATCCACATCAGTGTTCCGAACTTACCTTTCATGGGCACACGCACACAGATGTCTGATGCATCAGTCGGCAATAAACTCAAAATTAGTGATCCTCGATCCTGTTGACAAGCTACTTTTCATGTTGTCATATGGATGGTGCACCATCTGTGATAACTGACACTCACAGAATTTGAATATAGCACTAACGATGCCTCTTTTGTCTTCCATGCATTGGAATTAGGCTGCAGTTAATTGCCCAGCTTTGAAGAACCATACAAACACATACTGCTGAGCTATATCAGAGATATCATTAGATTCATCAGCTGCCACGATGTAGATATTTACTCTTTTTTTAGCTGCAATAGCAGCTGGTCATAAACATCTGCAGACTAGATAAAAGTCGATAAAATTCCAGTCACAGATTACAGTGGAATCTGCTGAAGTCCTTGAATTCAGCAGATCCCACTGCTTACCTTTTCTATAAACAACAGATCATCAAAAACATTTCTTTACATTTTCAGTAGTGCTGAGATTCCTCATGATTTCCACCAGGCTCCTGTGGTTAGTCCAATGGAAGACTGGCGGAATCTCACCCCAAATGGCAGACACCAGAGTTTCCTGCTATATGGGGCAGGTGGGTATTGGAGATACGCTTATCATGGTGCTTGCTAATTAGATGGCCACTAATTGATTCCACAAACTCTGACAAGGTCAGTGCTGGAGGGCACCATCAATCGCAATCCCAGCAGTAATGCCAGGATCGCGTCCCAAGGAATTTTGGCTCCAGTTTGCAGAAGGTTACTGATACTTCAGTAAGCCTCTGGAAATCCCATCTCAGTGTGGGTGCGTGTCTTCACTCCACCATAATCCTGACAAACACCAGAGCAGCTGCAGACCACATCACTATTTTATCATCGTTGGGTCAAAATCTGGAACTGGGAGTAACAGCACTGTGGGAGCACCTTCACCACACGGACTGCAGCGGTTCAAGAAGAAGGTCCACTACCACCTTCTCGAGAGCAACTAGCAATGTGCAATAAATGCCAACCTTGCTAGAGACCCCCACATCCAAAGAATGAATGATTTAAATCAACCACAATCTGGGCATCCAGATTTAAGAACTTTTATTAGGAGCCAATCAACCCCACCACCCCCCCCACCCGCAGGTATCCCCATAACGTAGGAAGATGCCGAGGATCATGGATTTGCCTTCCGAGATGGTCACAGTCAATGGAGCTCCAGGCTGCATTGACAGCAATTGTGCATGTGTGGGCAGGCTATTAACACTCCCCAAAGAGAGACTGTTCACAGCTTCCATTCCTTTCTTCAGCGGTGAAATCTAAAAGGGGACTTAGGGATGATCTGGAATCTCAGCTGTCTCAGGGACCTTTTGCTCCATCCTTCTAACAGCTTCTGTAAGCTTGGGGGCCTAACGTTTCTCTGCAAGTGACAAGTTTTGAGATTATTTGACTATTATTCCATAGAAAGGATTTGGGAAAAAAAGCATTACTTTTAATTTTGGATTTTTAAAAGCATCGTGGGGGGTAATTTTGACTTTTTGCGATAGTGTAAAACGGGTGATAGCGAATCGGCAGCCTCCAATTTTTATTTCCATTGAAGTCAAATGTGTTGACGATGCAACTAGAGTTGAGTGCAGTGTTGAGTGACTTCATGCTCTTGTGGCATTACTTTAGAATGCCAACCCGCTTGTGTTTGACTGTCACCGCACCCCCCCCCCGCCCCCTCACATCATCAACATGCAGAACTACTAACTGTCACACACATATTCATCCATTATAGATCTGGCCACACACAGTGCACCAATGAGGCACTTGAGTCACTAGCTCAGGCAGCAGCCACGTGATGTCTTGGGTGAAATAGCTCAGCACAAACACTGGTTGAAGCTAGGTAACAGGCTTCCATTGAAAGTAAGTGAATACTAGCTGCGTGGAAAGTAAGGTACTCTCTCTGGTAGACTATTATAGTATTTACTAATACAAAAGAGCATTGAATTTGACCAAATTTGACTTCCTTTTAGAACATTAAATGACCCAGTTCCTGTGAGCTTCAAGTTGCCTGAATCCTGCAAACCAATAAATAATATAACATCTGTTGCCTCCCTTCATATCTCCAAACAGCAGTTATTTTCCTCTGACTTACTTTGCTTCATGTCCAGGGAACAATTGAAGGAAACTGAATTTTCTTTACCCTTTTTTTGTGAATGTGCTCATTAACACGAGGAAATTTAGGATGGAGAATTAGAGTGTTTCCATTCCTGTCATGCAGTGTCAGCCCCAGGCACGCCCAGCTCAGGTAGAGCATGATGAGATGTAGAATAAGGCTCCCTCTGCCCTGCCCCAACAACATGCCTCAGCTCCTAATCTCAAACAAACACTTTCTCATCCCCCACCCCAGCCATCCTGTGGTCTCTGAGTGAAAATGCCAATTTAGGGGCTGTGGGCCATGCCTGTTAAGACCAGATTTGAAGCTGCCCAAACTTATTTAACGTAGAAGTTTTGTAGGCAGTGGATGGCGGAGGTTGTCATCCCATCGGCCTGGTCTGGATTTAAACCCAAATCCCAGAATTGGAAGAGGGTTATCCAATTTACTGCATTGTCCTTCTCCCAAAGAAACAAATGTTTGAAATCAAAATTTTTAAAAGAATGTAAATATTCAGTGCACACGCATGAGCAAAAACACTTTATTTTCTAGTTGACCATCTGGGTGTAAAATTGGCGTAGCAGACCGCCCACCCTGTTACAAAAACTGTCCAGTTTTCATGGAAGTTAACATCGGGCGGTTTCTATAATGAGAAGCTGACCTGCAACACAGGTTTTACACCCAGGCAGCAAGTTGAAAATCCATCCCCAATCCATCTGCATCAGCAAGGCAAGTTAATGGGGGGAAAAAACCTTTGCACTGTACTGTGAAATAACCAGAGGTGGACAGGGTTGGGAAATGGGGTGTGTAGATGATAGCCACGTTTCTATGTACCTGCTGTAAATGAACAATTTTTAGAGGTGGCGGGTACAAGGGCATGGTCTTCGAAACTGAATTTAATACCGAAATACATAGGAAAACCTCAAGATAATCAGCCTTAGATTTCTAAAGGCAGATAAAAAGGGTGGAATGAAAAGTTCTTACATGTGTACAATAAAGTTAAGGTAATCCTAAAAGCAATGGGCCAGAACTTCGGGTCCCCACGGGTAAGTACATGCTGGGTACTCACGCGTAGGCCCAACAAAAGTGCCGTTCCCTTAAAGGAAGGGGTTCACAGGTCGAACGCGTGCACCGGAGAGGCAGCGCGTACGCCTGGAACTTTTGTTTTTTTTGCAGCTTTCTCCGGGAGGGTAAGTCTCCAGGAGCTATGCTTGTAAAAAGCAGTCGCAAGGCCTGCTTTTAACAAGGTAAGTGGTGAATTAAGTTAAATTAAAACATTTTTTCCACAGGTTTATTATTTTTAAATACTTTAAAGAAAGGTAAGTTTATTTTTAGCCCCGTTAGAAACAGTAATTAATTTTTTCAAAAATTTAAATTATTGTTTAAAATAGTTATTTTATGTAATTTATAGTTATTTTAAAAATGTGATTTTAAAAAAATGTATTTGAAGTTTTAGTGATGTTTTGGGGCTGAATTGTATTCATAGATTTGACAGCTCTTCCTGTCAAATCTATGAATAGAGATTCCCTGCTACCATTGGCTCTCCATGGCCCACGTGATCCCAGGGGACGCTTCGAATTAACTGCACCCCTGGGATACGCAAGCACTGTGCGCCGGCAGTTGGAGGAGGCCCAGGATCGGAATCCCACGTGGGCCCACAGCACAACGGCCGGCGTGCAAGGTAAGTGCAGGTCGAAGCCTCCGACCTGAATTTCTGGGCCAATATGATTTTTCAAACAGATGGCAAAAATACCAGTAATTGTGGGTGCCCATATTTGCTGTACACAGCAAGGCTGGCCGGAATTTTCTGTACCTGGGCAGGTCGGGTGCGGGTGGTCGGCATGGCGGGTCGCTACCCCATTCTTGCTTCCATCCCACTGCAGAAATCGACTTTACGCTAATGGGGCCTATTACCCGGCCCTATTAAATAGTGCAGGTCTGATGGCATCATCGACGTGTTTTCAGCCAGGATATTTAAAGGAGCCATGACCACATTGCATTTGAAGGTTCATTTAGGAGTGTGCAGTCACTGCACTGGAGGGTTTGATTGCTCCAAACACTTGGAGACATGACTGCACAGAGACAGAGGGCTGCACCTAGGTTCTCCGATGACTCCCTCCATATGCTTATGGAGGGAGTCAGAGCAGGTAGGGAGATCCTCTTCCCTTCGAATGGGTGGAAGAAACCTCCCCAGGAGACAAAAAGAGCCTGGCTCCAAATAGCAGAGAAGGTGAACAGCAGGGATGTGGTCAGGAAGACCTGGGTGCTGTGTCAGAAACATTTCAATTATCTCATTAGATCAGGAACGGTGAGTACAAAGCCACACTCAACTTCATCCTGCTGTGCCTCTCATCACATCCCCAGCATTCTGCCTTCCCTACCCTGCTGCTGCACACCCTTATTCACACCAACTTACCTTGCACGTCCTCCCATCCCGCTTTCTATCTACATTATCACATCCCCATCTGACTAGCCACCCCTCACACTCACCCTCATCCTAATGCAATCATACCAACTAACAACACACAAGGAGCCCACTCAGCATTGCCACCCCAATTCATCATAGTCTCCCTCTAAAGATGTAACCCATCCATTCCTTACACTCATTCCATCACTCTCACTCAACCTTCTCGTTCCCTCCTTGCAGGAAAAGACAGCCCACAATAAGAGGGAGAGGGAGAGAACTGGAGGTGGGCCTTCATCATTTGCCACCCTCACAACAGCAAAGGAGGCTGCTGTAGAAGTATTGGGAGTGGCTGAGCAGCTGGAGGTGGGAGACAGAGAGAGGGGGACATCTCAGCAACCTAGTGACAGAATTACATATCATACAGCTACATGGCATATATCAGTCATTCATATGAAGACTGATGTCAGCAGCCACTGAATGGTCATCATATGCATAATGGTATCTGTACCCATTCTTGATATGACATATCTAAGTCATCTCTTTACTCTCCCACAGGTCCATCAAGAGCGAACCCCCTCTCCCCCCCCACCCCCCACTGTCCAGGAGGAAGAGGAAGACGACTTCTCAAAGGAGCCTCCAGCCTCTGAGGGCGCACCATCACCAGACATAAGCACACCCAGCACCAGTGCAGAGACACACACCTCGGTGTGTCCCACGCGAGATAGAGTAGTGTTGTCACCTGGTCTGTCAGAAGTCCCAAGTGAGCAAAAGGAGATGGTAGAGACAGGGACAGCAGTGGAGACTCCTCGCCGGAGACGCTCCCAGCTCTGCGCAGCTGCATGCAGATGCTGAGCCTCGGGGGCCATCCAGAAAGAGGGCGATCCTGGAGGTGCAGGAAGAAGTGCAGGGGACTCTGACAGGTTTTGCAACCGCGATGTTCAGAGAATGGAAGAGTCCATCTCCAACATGAGCACCACCATGTCACAGGCGATGGCGACTGCAGGCTCTTCCACGGATAGGATGGCCACCTGCATGGAGCAGCTAATGCGCCACTCACAGGAGCACATGGTCTCTATGGAGAATAGATGGCTTTCTATGGAGAATAGATGGCAGATACTCATAGACCTCCTTTCTAGGAGGAATGTCAGCATAGACGTGGGTCCTCATGGCCCCACTGCTGTGCAGCAGGTGCTCTCCAGCTCCTTGCTAGCAGGGAAGTGTGGGTGGCCCGTGAGTGGGATGATGGTGAGAGGGGACGTGAATGCGTGGCCACCTCTCGAAGCGCTCACACTTCTTCCCCGTTGCCACCCCCTCATGTCAGAGCCCCAGATACCTCCTCGGACAGCGATGGCAGAGTCTGCCCCTGCAAAGTCGCAGGAGGAGCAAACTTTGGCGGGGCCATCACAGGCTCCAAAACCCAGAGGACATCCGCCAAGAGTGCCTAAGCAGTCGCAGCAGGGAAGTGAGCAAGCTGCCTCTACCTCTGCTGAAGCCACAGGGGTAGCATCTTATAGAAGCACACATAAGAGAAGGATGACACACAAGTAGATTTACAAGGGTAGTCACTTGGGTGCTTTGTTCAATGTTAATGTCAAGTTTCTGTTATTGTGATGTCAACCATAAAATCTTTAGTTTCACCACTTTCTGGCCGTGGACAAATTTGTGTGCACCTTTGGAAGTGGTTAGTGAGTTGCAGTGAATGGTGAGACATAACGGCACCTCCAGCAATGGTGGTTAGTGTGAAAGGAATGGCTTGGTCATTGTAGGGATCTTTTATGGTGTTGCTGTGGGGTGGTGCCAAACTGGCGCAGTATGTGGCAGCTATATGGGTGTACTGCGTAAAGTTAAGTAAATCTGGCCATGATGAGGCCACCCCTGGCCTCCCGGGCAGCAATGTGCTTGGGTGCTGGTGGGATCTGGGCCGCAGATTCCTCCAGCTTCTGCTCCTCCTTGTCTTCCAGCTGATGCTCCTCCTCCTCCTCTGAAGAGGCTGTGCGCTCACTGCCTTGCTGCTCATGCAGCGCTAATTCTCGCTGCTGCGCTATGTTGTGCAGGGCGCAGCAGTCCACGATGATTCTGGAGAACCTGGCTGGTGTGTACTGAAAGGCTTCTCCAGATCTGTCCAGGCATCTGAAGTGTATTTTGAGCATGCCTATTGTCTGCTCTATGACACATCTGGTGGAAATGTGGCTTTCATTATATCCCTCCTGGGCCTCAGTACTTGGCCTCCTCAAGTGTGTCATGAACTACATCTTCACTGGATAGCCCTTGTCTCGAAGAGCTGAGGGAGGGTGGACTGGCGAAGGACAAAAGAGTCAAGGCAGCTGCCAGGGAATCTGGCGGATGCATGCATAATGATCTTCCTATGGTTGCAGACCAGCTGCACATTGAGAGAGTGGGAGCCCTTGCGGTTGACAAAGGCTTCTGGGCGATGATGGGGTGCCCTGATAGCCACATGTGTGCAGTCGATGACGCCCTGCACCCGTGGGAAGCCAGCCAGAGTGGTGAAGCCGAGCGCCCGCTCAGTAACACTGGCTTCATCTGTGGCAAAGTTGATATAATTGGCTGACTTGTCAAAGAGGGCATCGGTGACCTATGTGATGCTTCTGTGGGCGGCCGAATGCGAGATGCCGCAAATGTCTGCTGCAGATCCCTGGAAGGAGCCTGTGGCGAAGAAGCTGAGGGTGCTGGTGACTTTGACAGCCACTAGTAAAGCATGTCCATCCACTCCTCTGGGCTGCAGGTCTTGCTCCATCAAGCTGCAAATGTCTGCAGCGACTTGGCGCGATAGCCTGAACCTCCTTTGGCACTGCTACTCAGTCATGTTGAGGAAGCTCATCCTCTGCCTGTATACCCTGTGTTGGGGGTACCACCTCCAGTGTGCTGCAGCCCTGTGCTTATACCATCTGTCCTGTGCAGCAGCAGGTGGTTGAGGAGAAGGTTGGTGGTATTGTTGGTGCTGTTGGTGTGCCTGGTGCTGCTGGTGTTGGGGCTCATCGTGGTCCAATTCTGAAGACCAAGGGGAGACAGTATAAACGGCAACCATGCTGATGGAATAGATGGCAGGTCAAGTAGAGATGACAGAAGCAATCTGTCAATAGTCTGATAGGTTGTACCAATGAGGTGAGACTGGATGGCGACTTTGCTGCAAATACTTGTAGCCTGTAGAAAGCTAAATCTGTGCTGGGAATGCAGTCAGCAACAGCTTCTGCCTGAGGAAAGTGATCAGCTGTGAGGTGGGAGCTTTTATAGTACATTTCATTCTGTCAACTAATCAGCTGGAACAATGGCCACTCAACTCCCGCCTCAGTCTGACAGATATGGTTTTCGAGCTGCGTGAATCCCATGGTAAGCCAGGGAAATTAAAAAGGTAGGCTAGAAAAGGCGCTTAAGGGTCTGACAATAAGGTGATAATGATTTGAATTAGGCCGCCTATCTCTGCCGTTTGGTTCGCTGCCGCACCAGCAAACGTACCCAAGGGAAAGGCGCATGGGGGCAGGATGATGGCGGGTTCCCAACCCGCTCCAACTTATTTCAAATTTCCCACCTGACCCGCCTCCGATCATGCCCGCACGGACCCCAGAAAATTCCGGCCGCAATGTCTGTCTCAGTAAAATGTTGACCCTGGTTATGGCTGTGGATCCTTACTGCCTGAAACACTTCCAAAGATGCTAACACATAATGACGACTGTACTTTCTGTTTTGCTGATCTCTCAATTGTTGCCCACAGTAAAGGATTAATGATGGAAAGGTTCAGTAACTCTCGGTAGTTTTGGATAGATTGACAGAACAGCAGTTTTTTCTCTCCTGCAATTCGTAGTGCCCTCGAGCCAATGGCTTTTCTCACAAGGAGATATAAGCTGCTTGATGCCTTTAGTTCATAAGCCTGGACATCAAACCTTTTTTTGATATACAATTCTGTGTATAATACTTTAAAGATACACATTAATACATAAAAGCTGCATTTTTAGCACATGAAATATTTCAATCACAAATTATGTGGCATGTATATTACCCCATGTTCTACAGATTGTGTAATGTATTCAGCTGCGGGGACAATGGTGATTTGTCTACTGCTCTCTGTTTCTGCAGCTAGCTACCATGCTCATAGCTCCAAAAGATTATTTTTGATACATTTTCATGGAACATGTTAAAATTGGTAGCTCAGAGACTCAGTTAGGTTATCTACGTGGCACCACCAGACAATGATGTGTCCAGTATTTGACATATTTGTCAAAGTGCCCATGAGGTATGTCATTCCAATTGGTGAATATTAAAAAATTGTGCAGTGATGAGACAGACAATGCACTATTTTCTAAAGTACTCCATTAATAGTTTGATAAACACATTGACATAAGAGAAATTTTTATTGTTTTCATAAAATCCCAGTGTTTTTTTTACCATTCTCAGGATGTGGGCATTGCTGGCAAGGCTGGCATTTATTGCCCATCGAAAGTTGCCCTGAGAAGGTGGTGGTAGGTCACCATCTTGAACCGCTGCAGTCATTTGTAGCTGTTTGATACAACTGAGTGGCTTGCTAGGCCACTTCAGTGGGCAGTTAAGAGTTAACCACATTGGTGTGGGACTGGACATACAGATCAGACCAGGTAAGGACAGCATGATTCCTTCCCTAAACAACATTAGTGAACCAGTTTGGTTTTTATAACAATCTGATAGCTTCATCATACCAACATTTTTATTTCCAGATTTTTTTAATTGAATTCAAATTTGAACTCTCAGTCTCTGAATTACCAGTCCAGTTACATAACCACTACTCTACTGTACCGTCTGCTTTCCTGTATTCTACAAATGTCAGCAGACTGTCTGAACAGCATGGCAACCATTTATATTTCTCAATTTATTCGCCTTTGCTCTCCTCTCCTGAAGGCACAGACTCATGCTGGGGCCCAGGTCCACAGACACTGACTGCTCTCTGGGACCGCTCCCAAATCGATGTTTTTCATCCACAATGAACTCAGCATGAAGCCCGGGCCATGTTCACTCATTTAAATAATACAGGACTTAAGTCAGGGCCAGTGAGCAGGAAATCGTGTCCTTAGTCTTAGGTCACCGGGGACCCAAGGGAATGGTCCTCAGCATAAATTTAGCGCTGTGCAAGGGCTTTGGCAGCTGATGCCAGCGTGCAGAGGGAGAGGCAAGGCCAGGGTTGGGCCTCTAATATTGAAAACAAGCACAGCTCTGTACCTGCTATTCACACTGCTTCAGATATCTTCCTGCTGTTACTGTACAGAGGTCTGGGCTGGATTTTCATTCAGGAGTCGGGTTGGAGGCAGGACTACAACTTTCGGGGTTGTAGTCCCGCCTCCATCGAGATGCAGCCAATCCACGCGATTTTAACTTGATTGACCTTGTTGAGCCCACCCAACGGACTCAGCAGGCCAATTAAGGGCCACCCGGCAACAGGTGACATCACAGACTGAAATTTCATCTGTCAAGACGTTTTGACAGATGAAATATCAGCGTTTCACAGCTGTTTGAAGCTGTCAAACACTGAGGCCTATGAATTCATTATAGCCACTTTTGGGGCGGTAAAGTCGGGCGGCCGCTAAAGTTTGCGCCCGGCGCAAATTCGAGGCCACTTCGCCGATATTCATTAGCTTCGCCTTAAGAGTTTGCTCGAGCGCTAAAACTGGCGATGCACGGCTCTCTTTAGGCGCTAAGCTGGAGGTGCTGAGCGATACCGCCGAGGCCGGGCGCAGCGCAGGTGCGGCCATTTCTTGATTGACAGCAGACACCCTGGCGCCGGCCAGCTCTTAAGGGGGAAGGGTCGACTTGGTCTGCTGCCACGCCCTGGACACTGGAGCCCTCCAGCTAGGCCTGAACACTGCTGCTGGACCCAAATAGCGCCTCAAAGTATGGAGAAGGCCCGTGAACGAGCGCAGCGCTTCTCAGAGCATGATCTGAGGGTGCTGGTTAGCGCTGTGGAGAAGAGACGCCATATTTTGTTCCCAAACAATGGGAGGAAGCCGCCGGCCCGCGTCTACCGGAAAGCCTGGAGGCATGTCGCCACCAGGGTGACATCCAACAGTGAGGTCCCCAGGAGCGCTGTACAATGCCGCAAAAAGTTAAATGACCTTGCCAGGATTGTCAGGGTGAGTACCCTTTCCAGTGTCCTCCTCATCCTTGCATGTGCACCTCACATTATGGGCAAAGGGACCTGAAAGCCCTAATGGCCAGCCCTCATGCAGCAGCTATGGGACAGTCATGAACATCAATAGCACATTGTGCACTTAACACACTGGCCAGGCTATTCGACCATGGGAGGCAGTGCACACAAGATCAGGGCTACACACTGGCCAGGCTATTCGACCATGGGAGGCAGTGCACACAAGATCAGGGCTACACACTGGCCAGGCTATTCCACCATGGGAGGCAGTGCACACAAGATCAGGGCTACACACTGTACTTAGAGGCTGTCCTTTCTCTTGCAGGCCAAGCTGGCCAATAATAAGAGGAGCCGGACGGTGACCAGGGGAGGCGGCCCCCAGATCCAGCCGCTCACCGAGCTGCAACAGCGCGTGGAGCGCATCATGGGTGCCCGGGTGATTGGCCCCGTTGCATCTGGAGATGCCGACCCTGTTCTGGGCACCAATGGTAAGGACATCATTTTTTGGACCTCTCTCGTCCCACTTGCGCATCAGATCTACATCCTTTGCCACTGTCCGACCAATGCGCTGAATGCCACCACTCATGCATCCCTCACTGACGCCCTCTCCTCACTCTAAAGCTACTCTTGTGCCTTCCTGCTTTCAGATGGTGAGGAGGAGGTCCCTGAAGTTGCCAGTGACAGCCCCTCAGAAGAGGAGGAGGAGGAGGAGCAAGAGGAAGGCGGCCCATCAGGGGAACCCTCAGCCGCGGCAAGCCATGCCACTGTAGGGGAGACGTCTTCCCTGGAGGGGAGCGTGGGGGAAGGGTTGGAGGGGAGTGTAGCTCCTGGGACCAGCGGCCTGCAGAAACGCGTGAGGGGGGTGGAAGCTCAGCGGCCTTCTCCCCAGAGGGGGGAAGGGTCAGAGGGGAGTCCAATTGCTGGGCCCAGCGGCGTCCAGCAACGCAGGAAGGGTCGGCCAGCTCGGCGGCCTTCTCCCCAGAGGGAGAGTCCGGCCTCCAGTCCGGAGACGGTCAACGCCGAGGAGATGCGCCGCCTCGAGGACATGTCCGCGGACTCGGAGCGCCGGCACACGGAGCTCATGGGGGTAGTGGCACGGATGCCTGAGGCCATCGAGTCCCTGTCTCGGAGTGTGACCGAAGTCGGGGCCTCACAGGCCACCAGTTTGGCGGAATTCGGGACAGGTCAGGCAGCGACTGGCCAGGTGATCAGTGGTGCCGTGCAGTCACTGGCTGCTCTGATGCGGTCACAGAACAGGGCAACACGGACACTCACTGCTGCCACACTCGCTGTGTCAGCCAGGCATCGCCAGGGCACCTGGCGCGCTGCAGCAGCACAGCGGTCTGTCCCTCGGCAGATTGCTGCGCATGCTGCAGTGCTGGCCCGGCCAAGTGCCAGTGTCTCAGGCGACCAGCGAGCGCCTGCCATCCGCCAGCTTGCCCCCATTGCTCCAGCCGCCACTGCCACTCCCCCAGTGGAGCTGCCACGAGCTGCTGCAGCGACTGATGCTGGCCAGCCACAGCTGCAGCATTCACCAGCCGGCCCCTCGAGGGCCAGACCTCGTCTAGGCCGACCCCCAAGGGCATCTGCCGTCATGACATGTGCCCCTCAGGAGCCTTCCCCCAGCCTTGCAGCAGCCACTGGCCTCACTTTGAGGAGGAGCAGCAGGGCGTCCAGGGGCCGGCAAAGTTTGCAGACGGCATCGCCCTCGCGGGACACAAAGTAGAGGGTGTGTCCAAATGTTGTGTTTTGTGGAATGGTTGTTTTTTGAAGGCCGAGGATGAGGCCATTTTTATTTACATCTTTGGTTAATCCTCCCCAGGTTGTGGGAGTGACTCATGTGTGTGAGTGTTTTTTGGGGGTTTCGTGTGTTCTTGGTTTTCATGTGGGAAGGGCCCTGAGTTTGTACAATAAACCATTTTATTTATTCACATTGTCCATGTTTGATCTTTGAAGTGTTTGTTGCCTTAACCGGCTGAGGGCTTGCGCAGCGGCTGCAATCATGTTCTTTCATTGGCACAAGCCATTCCCTGACAGGGGGCCTAGAAGTGACGTTCAATAAGCCGCCGACGGGCGACCCTTGGACCTTCTGCCTCCCTCCTGGGCTGGTACTCCTCGTCCTCCTCCTCCTCATGCTCCTCCTGCTCCTCCTCCTGAGGTGCTGGTCCAACGTGAGGTGGCAGTGCCTGAGTCCTGCGGATAGCCAGGTTGTGCAGCATGCAGCAAACGACGACGAATTGGGAGACTCGCTCCTGCGAATACTGGAGGGCTCCCCCGGAGCGATCCAGACAGCGGAACCGCTGCCTCAGGATGCCGATTGTTTGTTTGATGAGGTTCCTGGTCGCTTGATGGCTCTCGTTGTATGCCTCTTCAGCAGGGGTCGTGGGCGCGCGGAGCGGGGTCATGAGCCAGGTACACAAAGGATAGCCTTTGTCCCCGATAAGCCATCCTCTTGGGTGAGGCTGTGCCTGGAACATGTCAGCCACAGTTGTCTGTCGCAGGATAAAGGCATCGTGGCTGCTGCCTGGAAAGCGGGCATTGACAGCTAGGATGCGCTGCCTGTGGTCACACACCAGCTGTACATTGAGGGAATGGTAGCCCCTCCAGTTGCGGTAATCCTCGGCATGCTCCAGAGGTGCCCGCAAAGCCACATGCGTGCAGTCAATGGCGCCCTGCACCATGGGGAAGCCCGCTATTCTTGCAAATCCCACTGCACGCTGCTGCTGCTTGTCCAGGGTCATGGGGAAGGAGATGAATTGACGTCTCCTTCTGAAAAGGGCATTGGTCACCTGGCGGATGCAGCAATGCACGGCGAACTGGGAGATGTTAGCGATGTCCCCAGTAGCGGATTGGAAGGAGCCGGTGACATAGAAGTTGAGAGCCACCGTCACCTTCACTGCCACCGACAGAGACGTCCTGCGCATCAGCTGTGGACGCAGATCTCTGTGAAGCAGCTGGCAGATGTCTGCGACCACCTCCCTTCTGAATCGCAGCCTCCTAACACACTGCGCGACAGACATGTTGAGATAGGAGAACTGCTGGCGGTATACCCTGGGTGGGTAAGGCCTCACTTGGCGACGCCTGTTGCCCCCTCTGTGTCTAGCCACGGCTGCCACTCTCTCACGGCGTCTGTAAGCCCTTCCGACATAAGGCTGAAACTCAGCGTTGGCACCCAATGCAGCCCCCATAATATGCTGGCAAACACTGAGATCTCAATGAAGGCAAAGAGAATTGCACAGCTCTGGCCTGAAGCCAATAAGACCTGTCCTAGTGTTGGGCCAAAACAGTAAGCTCTCTTCCTTGGTCTCTCTCCAAAAATCCGTTGCACAAGAGTGAATGCTGCAAAATGGCTGCCATTTATAGTGCAGGGTAAGTGCCCTTTAATTTGCGCTCCCCGCGGCCCGCCTCGGCTGTGTACCGTTCCACTTCACAGTCGTTAGGGCCGCCCGGCGCACAATGGGGCGGCGCGAGTGAAGTTCCGGTTCCGGGCGCACAAAGGGCGTTGCACGACAAAATGACGTCATGATCTGCGCGCGCAGCTGAGCGCGCGCAAAGACTTTGCACCGGCGCTAAATGTCTACTGAAGTTGGGACGAGGCGCAGATCACGCAGCGCCCGGGCGCTAAGCGCCTAACGCTCGAGATCTGCTCCTCCTAAGGCGCTAACGCCTGGCGCAGCCAACTGAATTTCTAGGCCTGACAGTCTTACTTCTAACATGAGCCCTTCTCCACAGGCTCAGTTAGAAATCTCTCCTGCACAGAAAGCTGCAAGCTGTCACTTTTGAAAGTTCGCAGTCATTCTGCTTTCTGTGCCGGTGAGATGAGGGACTCCCGAGACCTAAAGGAAGGAAGGCTGAAAAGGTAAGAAAATGTATGTAAAACTTCTTTAATCACTTTGGACACACCAAACACACTTACCTTTGCACTCATGCACACATCACTCACCTGAACACCGACATCTCGACCACTCCAAGTCCTTCAACCCAACGGCCCGCCTCCTCTAACCTGGCGTGGTTTGGAGCCGTCAGGAATCCCACACTTCAACCTTAAAAATAGGGATTAGGCTAAAAACTGCCCATTAACTACCTGTTAACAGGCAGTTAATTGGCACTAATCCCTTCCCGCCTCGGGTAGGTTGGTCCCAGTGCGGGGCGGGTACCCGCCTCCTTTGAAATTGGCATGGAGGCGGGTTTGGGTGCGGGAGGGGGTCGGGACACCTGATTTCGGGATTTTAACCCCCCGCACGCCTCCAATCCCAACTCCACGCCCCAATGAAAATCCTGCCCACAGTCTCTGAATTACCAGTCCAGTTACATAACCACTACTCTACTGTACCGTCTGCTTTCCTGTATTCTACAAATGTCAGCAGACTGTTTGAACAGCATGACAACCATTTATATTTCTCAATTTATTCGCCTTTGCTCTCCTCTCCTGAAGGCACAGACTCATGCTGGGGCCCAGGTCCACAGACACTGACTGCTCTCTGGGACCTCTCCCAAATCGATGTTTTTCATCCACAATGAACTCAGCATGAAGCCCGGGCCATGTTCACTCATTTAAATAATACAGGACTTAAGTCAGGGCCAGTGAGCGGGAAATCGTGTCCGTAGTCTTAGGTCACCGGGGACCCAAGGGAATGGTCCTCAGCATAAATTTAATGCTGTGCAAGGGCTTTGGCAGCTGATGCCAGCGCACAGAGGGAGAGGCAAGGCCAGGGTTGGGCCTCTAATATTGAAAACAAGCACAGCTCTGTACCTGCTGCTATTCACACTGCTTCAGATATCTTCCTGCTGTTACTGTACAGAGGTCGGACACTATGCCATTCCCATTGTACAGCCAAATTGCAAGAGTTATGAACCAAACTTCTATTTTGGGAGAGGGAATCCAAACACATTCCAGTATCCCCTTTCCCGGGTGTGCTGGATGTGGAGTGGGGATTAAAGGTTTGTACTGAAATATTTAAGAAGAGAAACACAGAGGAGACAAGTACCATATTTAGAATAGAACAGAACACATTCTTCTGTTGGAATTTCTGCACTGGATACAGCAAAGGCTGTGGGCCCCGACAACATCCCGGCTATTGTGCTGAAGACTTGTGCTCCAGAACTAGCCGCGCCTCTAGCCAAGCTGTTTCAGTACAGCTACAACACTGGCATCTATCCAACAATGTGGAAAACTGCCCAGGTATGTCCTGTCCACAAAAAGCAGGACAAATCCAACCCGGCCAATTACCGCCCCATCAGTCTACTCTCAATCATCAGAAAAGTGATGGAAGGTGTCATCGACAGTGCTATCAAGTGGCACTTGCTCATCAATAACCTGCTCACTGATGCCCTGTTTGGGTTCTGCTAAGACCACTCAGCTCCCAACCTCAGTACAGCCTTGGTCCAAACATGGACAAAGGAGCTGAATTCCAGAGGTGAGGTGAGAGTGACTGCCCTTGACATCAAGGCTGCATTTGACCACGTGTGGCGTGAAGGAGCCCCAGTAAAATTGAAGTCAATGGGAATCGGGGGGAAAACTCTCCACTGGCTGGAGTCATACCTAGCACAAAGGAAGATGGTTATGGTGATTGGAGGTCAATCATCACAGCCCAGGACATCGCTGCAGGAGTTCCTCAGGGCAGTGTCCTAGGCCCAACTATCTTCAGCTGCTTCATCAATGACCTTCCCTCCAACATAATGTCAGAAATGGGGATGTTCACTGATGACTGCACAGTGTTCAGTGCCATTCACAACTTCTCAGATAATGAAGCAGTCCATGCTCACATGCAACAAGATCTGGACGACATTCAGGCTTGGGCTGATAAGTGGCAGGTAACATTCACGCCACAGAAGTGCTAGGCAATGACTATCTCCAACAAGCGAGAGTCTAACTACCGCCCCTTGACATTCAACGGCATTACCATCACCAAATCCCCCACCATCAACATCCTGGGGGTCACCATTGACCAGAAACTTAACTGGACCAGCCACATAAATACTGTGGCAACAAGAGCAGGTCAGAGGCTAGGTATTCTGCGGCGATTGTCTCACCTCCTGACTCCCCAAAGCCAGATTTGAGAGCAAGGAGCAAGGATGTCTTACTACAGTTATACAGGGCCTTGGTGAGACCACACCTAGAGTACTGTGTGCAGTTTTGGTCTCCTTACCTAAGAAAGGATATACTTGCCATAGAGGGAGTGCAGCGAAGGTTCACCAGACTGATTGCTGGGATGGCAGGACTGTCGTATGAGGAGAGATTGGGTCAACTAGGCCTGTATTCACTAGTTTAGAAGAATGAGAGGGGATGTATAAAGTTCTGACAGGGCTAGACCGACTGGATGCAGGAAGAATGTTTCCCCTGGCTGGGGCCTCTAGAACAAGGGGTCACAGTCTCAAGATACGGGGTAGGATATTTAGGACTGAGATGAGGAGAAATTTCTTCACTCAGAGGGTGGTGAACCTGTGGAATTCTCTACCACAGAAGGCTGTGGAGGCCAAGTAACTGAATATATTTAAGGAGATAGATAGATTTCTAGGTACAAAAGGCGTCAAGGGGCACGGGGAGAGAACGGGAATATGGTATTGAGATAGAGGATCAGCCATGATCATGTTGAATGGTGGAGCAGGCTTGAAGGGCTGAATGGCCTACTCCTGCTCCTATTTTTCTATGTTTCTATGTTTCTACCATCTACAAGGCACAAGTAAGGAGTGTGTTGGAATACTCTCCACTTGCCTGGATGAGTGCAGCTCCAACAACACTCAAGAAGCTCAACACCATCCAGGACAAAGCAGCCCGCTTGATTGGCACCCCATCTACCACCTTAAACATTCACTCCCTTCGCCACCAGCGTACCGTAGCTGTATTGTGTACAATCTACAAGGTGCACTGCAGCAACTCGCCAAGGCTTCTTCGGAAGCACCTCCCAAACCCGTGACCTCTTCCACCTAGAAGGACAAGGGCAGCAGGCACATGGGAACACCACCACCTCCAAGTCACACACCATCCTGACTTAGAAGTATATTGCCGATCCTTCATCGTCGCTGGATCAAAATGCTGGAACTCCCTAACAGCACTCTGGGAGTACCTTCACCACACGGACTGCAGCAGTTCAAGAAGGCGGCTCACCACCACCTTTTCAAGGGCAATTAGGGATGGGCAATAAATGCTGGCCTTGGCAGCAACGCCCATATCCCATAAACAAAGTTTAAAAAATTAAGCCCCCACAGAAGTGCCTACAATAAGATTTAAAAGGGCTAAAAGAATTATTGAGCTGCAATCAAACTTACCGTTCTGCAGCAATCTGGCAATTTGGTTTCACAGCCGGTCTATCCTACCTGCTGACCTCTGTGGATTACCAACAGGAAGTTATTTGGAGCTGAGTGAGTGACAGGGTGTACAGATCTGTGTTTGTTTTCAATACCAGAGGCATGATGAAACAATTTTGAATTTTTGCATCAAAATTAATTGTGCTTACTTGAACTAAGCAAATATGTGCAATGTTGAGCTTAGTGGGAAAGGGAAGAGGCCAACTTTGAGAATTCCATAGAATATACAGCACAGAAACAGGCCATTCGGCCCAACCAGTCCATGCTGCTGTTTATGCTCCATTCGAGCATCAAGAAACAACAAAAAGTGTGAGGGACAGACACATCCTCTTACAGCCTTTTACATCTCAGCCTTGTCAACATTAGGGAACTATTAGAAGTAAGACTTATGATAAGCAAGTGATACATATCATTTAAACCCATGCAGCTGTGTTTATTTTTAAGAGTGGCATTCATAAAACCAGGTTACATTTTAAATCAGCACACGATTGTTACTCCTAATGAGAGATACTTTGCAGATTTAACAGTATGACTGTATTCTTTTATTTCCTTTTTTAATATTACATGAACTTTCTTCCAGTAATCTCCTTCCTAGTAATTCTGAAATGAGCTTCAGTAATATTTTTCTTTCTGTCAAGGCTGACTTCCATTTGCAAATTTAATGGTCATCATTGTAAAGTTTGGCACATTTCTGAATAAAGCAGGATGCTATGACATAATCAGTAATGTGATATTCTTATCATGTTGCCAATCACATCTGGTACAGTAAATGTTTAAAAAATATAAGAGTGATAGCTCTTCTTTGGGATATTTTAGGTATACTCATTTCTTTGATCAGTCTTGAATAGTCTGTTTTGAAAATTCATTTGAATGTCTGCTTTCTTTATTACCAGGTAAAGTTTGCACCGTGGCAGATTTGGTGCAGTGTGATCCTCAATTATTTGTTTGTTTTTACTTTAAAAGTCTGCCATGGTAGACTTGAGACCTGTTTACAAACCTGGTATGGAGTCTTGTAAGATACTTTGCAAGATAAAAATATCCCACTAATAAAAGGCAAAGATCTGCATTGCAACTTTAAGTCAGTGAATAGGAGAAACATAAATGTATTGCTTTTGATAACTGTGACAGAAAATGATGATCACAATTTTTTAAACCAATTTTCATCTCTCTCCTCCTCTTCTGAGGGCAGTGATTCTTGCTGGGGTATGCTTCCACAATTGCCAGCAGCCCTCCAGTATCTCACCCAAGTGGCTATGCACGTTCAACATGTGTAAGCTTCGACACTGATGGAAGTTGTTACAACCGAGCCTGATCCTCTTCTTACCAGACGTTTGTATATGTGCACTTTCCCAGCAGGAGTTGTTGGATAACATCAGAAATGGCAGCCCTGGTGATTGCTTTCACTTCCCTAACCCAGAGGTGCTGAGGTCAACTGTGGTGCCCATTAATGCTGCTGTAGTAACCTGGGAGGTTATGAGTAACCTGATCCACCAGGTGGTGCTGTGGCAATTGCTCTCCTGAGTTAAGTCTGATCTGTACTGGTTGTACTCTTTGTTTTGGCTGCCTCATGGCAGAAGCTTTTATGTGCAAGTGTTGATTAAACCATGTTAAGGAGTTAACCGGTGTCCGTCTCCATCTATGGCCACCTCAAGATACCACAGCTGCCCTGGCTGAAATCAGCTAACTCATCACAGACTGGGAATCAAAACTGGAACCTTCTGGTCTGTATGGCTTAGTGCTGTACTGGGCAGTGGCTTTACCCACAAATTCATCGAGACTGCGTTATAATTTATAAGTAGTATTATAGAAACATTGGCCCAGAAATTCCAGAACGGGGCTTGCAGCGCGTGCAAGCCCCGTATTTGCACTTACCCCGCGCTCGTGCCGATCAGCTTCTGGGACGCCTGAACTTGCAGAAATAGAAAGCACATTCCTGGGCAGCGTATGACGTCACGCCGCCCAGGAGTGCAGCCAGCGCGAAACCAGGAGCATGCAGTGTAAGTGAGACACGCCCCTTGAGGTCTCAGTTTCACTGGACACGCCCCCAATGTTTCTGTCAAGCTGCTAAGGATTTTTACATGCAAAGCAGCAGTTTAAATAGGTTTTTGGAAGTTTTTTGAAGATTTTGGTAACTTTTATAAACTTTTTAAAATGTTTACATTATTTTGAGTAATCTGAAGTAGTTTTAAAGAGAATTAAAGCAATTTAAAGACTTTTAAAAGCCCTAAAATAATTTTTTTAATTCCATTTATTTATTTAGCAATGTCGTCGTCATACGTGTCTTCACACTGTTCCCTTTGGGGAACTGTATGAAGTGGTGGAAGGATTTATGGCCATGATTAACGTTCATTCCGTGACCGTAACCATCTTTGAACCAGCCATTAGGGCGGTTAATCCTATGGCGGGAGGGTTTTACGGGCTCCCACAAGCTATACAAGGAAGGGGGGCCACCCACACCCACGGACGCAAATATCCCACTGGATGTCAACCCAGAATTTAGAGCCAGAGCTCCGACTCCACTTGCCGGGACTGTCTGGAGCGGGGTTCGAAACCCTACCCTGATCTGGCCCAGCGGCGGGGATCCTACCGCTATGACAAAGGCCCAATCCAATTAGCAACGTGAAATGGCAGCATAGGGCTCCAGTCACGGGGAGGGAAAAGGCGCAGGAAACATATGGGTGTCACCTTTTGTGCGGAGTGGGCCTTTTGCATAGCAGTAAGCATCCCCGCCGCTGGGCCAGAAGGAGTAGGGTTTTGAACCCCACTCCAGACAGTCCCGGCAAGTGGAGTCGGAGCTCCAACTTTAAATTCTGGGTGGACATCCAGCGGGATACTTGCGTCCGTGGGTGTTGGTGGCCACACCCCCCCCCCAGATGGGTTGTGGGAGCCCGTAAAACCCTCCCGCCATAGGACTAACCACCCTAATGGCTGGTTCAAAGATGGTTACGGTCACGGAATGAGCGTTAATCACGGCCATAAATCCTTCCACCACTTCATACAGTTCCCCAAAGGGAACAGTGTGAGGATACGTACGATGATGACCTCTTGCGCAATGCACCTCCTTGGGCCCTCAGTCGCAGATGCGAGGGGGCAAGTCGTGCAATTGTTAAATTTTTTATTTTATTGACATGTAAAATGTTGGCCCAGTAATTCCCTTCCAAATGCGCTAGTACGGTCGGGGTACTTACGCATCTGGCCGGATGAAATGCCGGTTTTCAGCATTCACAGTGCATGTGGGGAAAACCGGCATTTCCTGTCCTCTGAACGAAGGGGTTCAGAGGCAGAACGCGTGCGACTGCACAGGCAGCGCGTGCGCAGTATAATTCGCCACTTTCATTAATGCTTTCAGTGAGGTCCAGTCATTACAACTTACACATGAAAAAAGCATGGGTACAGTTGCTCCACAGGCTGCGGAGGAAGATATTTCTTATTGTGGAGCTTCTGAAAGTATGTATGTCTGTATATATTCCTTTGCGTGTTATGTATATATTCCTTTATTTATGTGTATGAATGTATTATTTAATTATGACTTTCAGAGAAAGTAATTTATTGGAAAATCATAATTAAAAACATACATTCATACACATTAGTAAAGGAATATAAAACATACATACATATACGTAAAGGAATATATGTGGACATACATACATAACTCATTCTCACATTCCATTCACACAGCCACAATTGCTCCTTCTACCTACCGTTCTGAAAACCCTTTTAAAAAAAAAATTTAAACTTTAAAACTTACTTAAAATTTCTTAAAATAACTTCCCTCCCTTTCCCAAACAAAAATATTGCATTTCAAAAGCTCCACGATAAAATATATCTTCCTCCGCAGCCAATGAACAACTTTACACTTGATTTTTTCACGTGTAACTTCTAAGGACTTACCCTCACGGATTTCATGAATGAAATCCACGAAGTTCACTGCGCAAGCGCTGCCTGTGCAGTCGCACGCGCTCGAGGTCTGGAAATGCCGGCGTTCCCCGCATGCGCTGTTCATGCTGAACGCCGGCATTTCCAACGGCCAGAAGCGTGAGTAAGCCGACCGTACTCACGCTTCTGGCCTGGAATTTCTGGCCCATTATTGTGGACATCAGTTCTGAGATGTTGTCTTGGCAATCAGTTTTCAACTGCCTTATTTCACTTTTTTTAAATCTCTACAAAACCTTTTTAGTGCCATTTCTATTAGCACCATTATTAAATGATTAGAATATTAGAACATAAGAACATAAGAAATAGGAGCAGGAGTAGGCCATTTGGCCCTTCTACCGCAACTCCACCTTCCCACACTATCCCCATATCCCTTGGTTCCCTTAGTATCCAAAAATCTATCGATCACAGCCTTGAATATACTTAATGACAGAGCATCCACAGCCCTCTGGGGTAGAGAATTCCAATGATTCCCATCCCTTTGAATGAAGTAATCTCTCCTCATCCCAGTCCTAAATAGCCGACCCCTTATTCTGAGACTGTGACCCCTAGTTCTATACTCCCCAACCAGGGGAAACATCCTCCCAGCATCTACCCTGTCAAGCCTCTTAAGAATTTTATATGTTTCAATGAGATCACCTCTCACTCTTCTAAATTCTAGGGAATATAGGCCTAGTCGCCGCAATCTCTCTTCATAGGACAATCCCCCCATCCCAGGAACCAGTCTAGTGGACCTTTGTTGCACTTCCTCTAAGGCAAGTACAGTATATCCTTCCTCAGGTAAGGAGACCCAAAACTGTACACAATATTCCAGGTGTGGTCTCAGCAAGACTTCTTTACTCTTATACTCCAATCCTTTTGTAATAAAGGCTAACATACCATTTGCTTTCCTAATTGCTTGCTGTACCTGCATGTTAACTTTCAGTGATTTGTGTACAAGGACACCCTGGTCCCTCTGAATACCAACATTTCCCACTTTCTCACCATTTAAACAATATTCTGCTTTTCTATTTTTTCTACCAAAGTGGATAACTTCACATTTCTCCACATTTTATTTCATCTGCCATGTTCTTGCCCACTCACTTAACCTATCTATATCCCTTTGCAGCCTCTTTGCGTCCTCCTCACAACTTACATTCCCACCTAACTTTGTATCGTCAGCAAACTTGGATACATTACACTCAGTCCCTAAGTCATCGGTATAGATTGTAAATAGCTGAGGCCCAAGCACTGATCCTTGCAGTGCCCCACTAGTTATAGCCTGCCAACCCGAAAATGACCCATTTATTCCTACGCTCTGTTTTCTGTCTGTTAACCAATCCTCAATCCATGCTAATATATTACCCCAATCCCATGAGCCCTAATTGTATGTACTAACCCCATGTAAGGCACCTTATCAAATACACATTGAAAATCCAAATACACTACATCCACTGGTTCCCCCTTATCTACCCTGCCAGTTACACCCTCAAAAAACTCTTAGATTTGTCAAACACGATTTCCCTTTCATAAATCCGTGTTAACTCTGCCCAGTCATATTATGATTTTCTAAGTGCCCTGTTACCATGGCCCTAATAATAGATTCTAGTATTTTCACTACTACTAATATCAGGCTAACTGGTCTGTAGTTCCCTGTTTTCTCTCCCCCTCCTGTCTTGAATAGTGGGGTTATATTTCCTATCTTCTAATTTGCAGTGACCATTCTAGAATCTAGGGAATTCTGGAAGATCAAAACCAATACATCCACTATCTCTGTAGCCACCCCTTTTAAAACCCTAGGATTTAGGCCAACAGGTCCGGGGGATTTGTTGGCTTTTAGTCCCATTTATTTCTCCAGTACTATTTCTTTACTAATACTAAATTCTTTAAGTTCCTCATTCTCACTAGACCCTTGGTTCCCCACTATTTCCGGAATGTTTTTATGTCTTCTTCCATGCAGACAGAGGCAGATACAAAGTATTTATTTAATATCTCTGCCATTTCCTTATTCCCCATTATAATTTCTCCTGCCTTTGCCTGTAAGGGACCCACGTTTACTTTCACTAATTGCTTCCTTTTTACATACCTATAGAAGCTTTTACAATCTGTTTTTATATCACTTGCTAGTTTACTCTCATATTCTCCCTCTATATCAATTTCTTGGAAATCATTTGCTGAATTCTAAAGTCCTTCCAATCATTAGGCATTGCTACTCTTTTTGGCAACATTATAAGTCTCTTCTTTTAATCAAATACTATCTTTAACTTCTCTTGGTAGCCACGGTTGAATCAATTTTCCCATGGTTTTTTTTATTCCTTAAGGGAATCTATATTAGTTGTGAATAATGAATAGTTCTTTAAATGTTTGTCATTGCTTATGTACGATCATATCTTTTAATCTAGTTTCCCAATCTACCTTAGGCCACGCGCCCCTCATACCTACGTAATTTGCTTTGTTCAGATTTAAGACCCTAGTTTCGGGCTTAACTAAATCACTCTCAAACTCAACATAAAATTCTATCATATTATAATCACTCTTTAAAAAAGCAGTTAACAAAGCATATGGGATCCTGGGCTTTATAAACAGAGGCATCAAGTATAAAAGCCAGGAAATTATGCTAAACCTATGTAAAACACTAGTTCGGCCCCAGCTGGAGTATTGTATCCAATTCTGGGCACCACGCTTTAGGAAGGACGTAAAGGCTTTGGAAAGGGTACAGAAGAGAATGGTTCCAGGGATGAGGGATTACAGTTACATGGATAGATTTGAGAAGGTGGGGTGGTTCTCCTTGGAGCGGAGAAGACTAAGAATTGATTTGATAGTGGTGCTCAAAATCATGAAGAATTTAGATAGAGTAAATAAAGAGAAACTGTCTCCAATGGTTGAAGGGTGGACAACGAGAGGGCACAGATTTAAGGTGATTAGCAAAAGAACAAGAGGCGACATGAGGAAAAACTATTTTAGCCTTCAAAAAAGGAATTGAACACCTGAAGGAGAACAATTTGCAAGGATATGGGGAAAGAATGGGGGAGTGGGACTAACTGGATTGTTCTACGAAAGAGCCGGTACAGACTTGATGGGCTGAATGGCCTCCTTCTGTGCTGTACTATTCTATGATTCTATGATATGATTCTTCCCCAGAGGCTCCTTTACAACAAGGTTATTAAGTATTCCTGCCTCATCGCACAATACTAGATCTAAAATAGCCTGTTCCCTAGTTGGTTCTTTGACATACTGATCTAGAAAACTATTTTGAGTGCATTCCATGAACTCGTCCTCCGCACTATTACTGCAAATTTGGTTTACCCAGTCTATATGTAGATTAAAGTCCCCCATGATTACTGTATGACCCGTGTTACATGCATCTCTAATTTCCTGATTTATACTCAGAGTGTAAAGTTCAGTAGCTATAAACAATGGTAGAAAGGAGTTCTCACTTTAACAAAAATCTAATCTTGGGATGTAAGGAGGATAATCATTCCTAAAATGCTAAGTTGCAGTGCCAAACGGATGAAAATATTCTGCAATAGGAATGCTACAAGCATTCACTGGGGAGAGGAGTTAAGTCTAGCCTTAGTTTCCCCATTGGCATATTCTGTCCTTGATTTTGTTTCAAATATTCTTAGATGGGAGAAGTAATTAGTAAAACTACAATTATAGTTCAAAAGGATTTCTTCTAAGAAATTATCCACTATATTCTATCTTGACGGCATTGATTCCTTGCTGGAACAGTTCCACTACTATCTGCTTCCTATTCTTCATCTGTGTTTCAGTAAAATTCAACAGAACATTGGGTAGGGGTTACACCCAAGGTCCTACTCCACTGCGGGCCAAGAACGGAGAGGTACTCATCAACGACAGAGGGGCAGTCAGTGCCCGCTGGAAGGAGCACTTCGAAGATCTCCTTATCCGAGACTCTGTCTTCGACGCGAGTGTCCTCAACTCCATCCTGCATCATGCTACCCGCCACCATCACAGCACAACCCCAGTCTGGCATGAGGTTGAAAAGGCCATCGACAACTGAAGAACAACAAGGCCTCAGGAACTGATGGAATCCCCGCCGAGGTGCTAAAGCATGGTGGAGAAGCACTCCTGGTGCGAATTCATGAACTCAGTTCTCTTATCTGGAAGGAGGAGAGCATGACAGGGGATCTCAGAGACGCAGTAATTCTGACCATTTTCAAGAAAGGTGACAAGTCCGATTGCAGTAATTACAGAGGAGTTTCCCTGCTGTCTGCCACAGGGAAAGTCATCACAAGAATCCTCCTCAAATCACCTTCTCCCAGTAGCCGAAGAGCTCCTCCCAGCGTCACAATGCAGATTCCGCCCACTAAGGGGCACAATGGACATGATCTTCACTGCACGTCAATTACAAGAGAAATGCAGGGAACAGCACCAACCACTGTACATGGCCTTCTTTGATCTCACAAAGGCCTTCGACACTGTCAACCGTGAGAGATTATGGAGTGTTCTCCTCAAATTCGTCTGCCCTCAAAAGTTTGTCACCATCCTCTGCCTGCTTCACGGCGACATGCAAGCCATGAACCTGACCAACGGTTCCACCACAGACCCAATTCACATATGAACCAGGGTCAAGCAAGGCTGTGTCATCGCACCAACATTCTTCTCGATCTTCCTTGCTGCAATGCTTCATCTCACCCTCAGTAAGCTCCCCGCTAGAGTGGAGCTAATTTACAGAACAAATGGGAAACTGTTCAACCTCTGTCGCCTCCAGTCCAGATCCAAGGTCGTCCCATCCTCTGTCGTCAAATTACAGTATGCAGACGTCGCTTGCGTCTGCGCTCACTCGGAGGTCGAACTCCAAACCATCGTCAACACCTTCACCGAAGTGTACGAGAGCATGGGCCTTACACTAAACATCCGTAAGACAAAGGTCCTCTACCAACCTGTCCCTGCCACACAGTACTGCCCCCGCCCCCCCGATTATCAAAATCCACGACAAGGCCTTGGACAACGTGGACCACTTTCCATACCTCGGGAGCCTACTGTCAACAAGGGCAGACGTCGATGACGAAGTCCAACGCCGCCTTCAGTGTGCCAGTGCAGCCTTCGGTCGCCTGAGGAAGAGAGTGTTTGAAGACCACAACCTCAAACCCGGCACTAAGCTCATGGTCTACAGAGCAGCAGTGATTTCCGCCCTCCTGTATGCTTCAGAGACATGGACCATGTACATCAGGCACCTCAAAGCACTGGAGAGGTACCACCAACACTGCCTCCGCAAGATCCTGCAAATTCATTGGCAGGATAGGCGTACCATCGTCAGTGTTCTCGCTCAGGCCAACATCCCTAGCATCGAAGCTTTGACCACGCTCGATCAGCTCCGATGGACGGGTCACATTGTCTGCATGCCCGATACGAGACTTCCAAAACAAGCACTCTACTCAGCGCTCCGGCATGGCAAGAGAGCCCCAGGTGGGCAGAGGAAACGCTTCAAGGACACCCTCAAAGCCTCCTTGAAAAAGTGCAACAGCCTCACTGACACCTGGGAATCCCTGGCCCAAGACCACACAAAGTGGAGAAGATGCATCCGAGAAGGCGGCGAACACCTCGAGTCTCTTCGCCGGGAGCAAGCGGAAGCCAAGCACAGGCAGCGCAAGGAGCGCACTTCAATCCAAGCACCCCACCCGCCCGCCCCTTCAACCACTGTCTGCCCCACCTGTGACAGAGGCTGTAGGTCCCGCATTGGAGTCATCAGTCACCTGAGAACTCATTTTTAATGTGGAAGCAAGTCATCCTCGATTCCGAGAGGGGCTGCCTAAGAAGAAGAAGAAGAAGAAGAAGACGGATTCCTTGCTGGGACAGTTCCACTACTATCAGATTCCCGTTACCAAGTGACTATTCTTCATCTGTTTCAGTAAAATTCAACAGAACATTGGGGAGGGGTTTCTTCACAGATGAGCTCAACCCTGTCCACATTTGATGTCAAGATGTGCACTTCCAGCAAGGGGCAATGGATGGTTAGCAACAGCTGATTTATCCTATATAATAAAAAAAGCTTCTTTTTTTCTGGCCAATTTCCCCCCCTCCTGAAGGAGTTGAATCCTGATTGTGCTGCAGTTCCACAGGTCCAGTCATCCTCTGATACCTTGTTTAAGTGGTCATTCTTCACTTGTTAACCTTGACAGTGACTAGTGCCAGGCTATTACATCATGGGAATATGACAACCAAGCCTGACCCTATGCTCACCCAAAGTCCATGCACATGCATTTCCAGCAGCGATCACTGGATAGTGAGCAGGAATGAAAGCCTTGCCTTATCTGGTATAGACTCTGTCTAGTCCAGGGGCCCTAAAGTCAATTATAGCACCCTTACGTAAGATCTCATTAACTCACCAAAGACCAGGGTTCAAACCTGTAACCTTCCTGGTCTGTATTGCTCAGCTGATTGCTGAATAAACTCTCCGAACCATCTGGGAAGCAATCATGAATTTGGAATCTGTCTTACCTTTTCTGAGCATAAATCTCAAATGTCAACAACTACAACTTGTATTTATATAGCACCTTTAACGTAATAAAACGTCCCAAGGTGCTTCACAAGAGTGTTACAAGACAAAAAAAAAATTGACCCCGACAAATGTTCTTTACTTTGGAATTCTTTCTGAAACTCTTATTTGCTACATTTTAAATAATTGGTATTTATTTTAATTATAAAAAGGAAGTTTATTTTAAAAACATGTGAACAGCATGTAATTGGAAGACAAAAAAAGCAATAATGCATCCATGCTGGTGCAACACTATGACAAATCACATTAAGACCGTTTTGCGGAACACCTCCGTTCTGTCCATAAGCGTGACTCCGAGCTTCCAGTTGCCTGTCACTTTAATTCTCCGCTCCACTCTGACCTCTCTGCCTCTTACACTGTTCCAATGAAGCTCAATGTAAGCTTGAGGAACAGCACCTCATCTTTCAATTAGGCACTTTACAGCCTTCTGGACTCAACATCGAGTTGAAATATTTCAGACCATAACCTCTGCCCCTACTTTTTCACATGGCAGTTGTTGATGATTCTGTCATTCCCATCTTCTAGATTCAGTTTTTGTTTCTTTACTTGTCCCATTACCATCTCCTTTTGCTTCATACCTCTTGTCATTTAATCACTCCTGCCTTCCACCCTATCACAGATCTTCCCTTTTGTTCTCTCCACCTCTTTCCCTGCCTCTGTTCTTGCTTAAAATCTGTTACATCTCTAACTTTTTCCAGTTCTGACAAAAGGTCATCGACCTGAACTCTGTTTCTCTCTCTCTCTCTCCACAGATGCTGCCTGACCCGCTGAGTATTTCCAGCATTATCTGTTTTTATTTGACACTATAATGTACTTCCTGCAATGTCTGAATGTACTTCCAGGGATGGCCCGGGCCGTTTGATTGACAGCTGGTTCCGACGAGCGGCAGGGCCCCGGGGTTGCCGGAAATTGCCGAGAGATGACGAAGGGAGCCGAGCCGAGCCGCGGCGGGGCCCGGTGTTGCCGGAAACTGCCGAGAGGTGACGAAGGGAGCCGAGCCGAGCGGCGGGGCCCCGGAGTTGCCGGAAATTGCCGAGAGGTGACGAAGGGAGCCGAGCCGAGCGGCCGATCGCCGCAAACAGTTGAAAGGCTGAACTTGTGCGGCGGCCGCGGACGTTATTACCGGGGAGTCACTCGGTGCCTGTGTGGCTGCGGCCCCGCGGGGGTGGTGGTGGGGAGGGGGGGGAAAGATACTGTAAGTAGCGTGTCAGGGTCTTCCGTTTTTTTAAAATTTTTGCTACTCGTGTTTTTTTTTATTTTGGGCCCTAAAGCGCCCGCAGACCGCGACCCCCGGATAAATGGGAGTGGGGAAAACTTCACAAAGCGGCAGGTAATGATGCAAACCCGGCTCCTTCTCGGGCTCTTTATTTATTTTTTGGTTCCCCCCAACCCCATCTCTTCGCTTTCATCTTAAATAAGCGTCAGATTTTTTTTTTCCTTCTGGCTTCGGAGAAGAATGTAAACTGTCTGATTAAAAGGCTCGGAAGCCAGTCGAGGATATTAACTGTTGTTTGACCTAAAGGGGAAAAAAAATTGTTGTGTGAATCCTGTGATGTTTCACAGCCAGGGCTTGTTGTTGGTCATTTGTGGCAGCTTCAACAGCAAGTGGCACATCCTTGTCTCCGGGTCACACACACACCAGCTCCAAACCTTTTATTTAGGGTTTCCTCGGGGCGATTGGATAGCGACGAACAAAGAGATTTAGAGGGTAGATTTGTCCCCTTTCCCCCTTCCTCACCCTTTGGCCCAGCTGGGCTGTATTACAGAACTGACCAAAATTGAATATTTGCTCCAGTACGTAATTCTGCCCCCCCCCCCCCTTTATAGACACTGAAATCCTTTGAAAAAGTTCCATGTAGTTGAAAATATTTGAACTGTTTCTGATCCACGTAAGGGTTTGTGATTTGAAGTGATCTAGCATAGCAAGTAAAGGTTGTAACGCCTCAATCAGGCTCCCCTTGTGTTATTACATTACGTCTTTCTAAACCGATATTTGATGGGAATCAATGTTCATTGAGTGACCAAATTGTGTAATGTCACTGTACCAACGTAACCTGGCAGCTAGCTTGTGGGAATGGCTTTGAATTTGCATATCCAATTGAATAGTGAAAACAAAAGTCCTGTTATCTGATTGGATCTTTTGAATCTCAGAAGGAAGTTCTTTGCTGCCAGGTAATGCTGTTGCAGGGGTGTAGGTGTGAGGCCAGCTGATGAGTTGTTTATGTTCTGTTTTCAGCTTCTCGTTTTCCATGTTTATATGGCACACATTGCCAAGCAAAATAATACTGCTGTAAAAACTGATGTACAACTATGCTTGTTCTAAACATGCTGCATAAATCTTAGTGTAAGATTGCACTAGCCTATTACTTGATGCCCTGATACATGGTGATTTAAAGAAATAGGCTGTCAAATATGCTTTATGGCAAAATTTTTGCTCACTATGGCCTATTTTTTAAAGGTTGCACCATGGGGCAGAATCTGATGGACCTTAAATCTGTTGGACCACTTGTCCTTTAGGGAAGGAAACCTACTGTCCTTGCCTGGTTTGGCTTATATGTGATTCCAGCCCCACACCAATGGGATTGGTTCTTAAAAAAAAAAAAAAAAAAAAAAAAAATTGTTGAACTGCTATTGTTCACTCTGAAGTGGCCTAGCAAGCTACTCAATTGTTTCAAATCTGGGCAACTAGGGATGGGCACTAAATGCAGGCCTTGCCAGCGATGCTCACATCCTGAGAGTGAATAAGAAAAAAACTGGCCTTGAGATTTGTTTTTTCCCCCTGTGTATGTTGGGAGAAGGTGGCAGTTTGTTCGGAGTGTTTTTGTTTAAATATTGATATAAATAAAAGGAAAGAAAACTGGTTAATGGTATGAGACACCCACATTAGGAAATTAGAAACTTTTAAAGGTTGTCCTGAAAAAATGTCAGAAGAAAAAAAAAAAATATTATGTATGTATGTGTATGTTTATATGTGTAGATGTATGTTTATATGTGTAGATGTATGTTTATATGTGTAGATGTATGTTTATATGTGTAGATGTATGTTTATATGTGTAGATGTATGTTTATATGTGTAGATGTATGTTTATATGTGTAGATGTATGTTTATATGTGTAGATGTATGTTTATGTGTAGATGTATGTTTGTGTAGATGTATGTTTGTGTAGATGTATGTGTATGTGTAGATGTATGTTTATATGTGTAGATGTGTGTTTATATGTGTAGATGTATGTGTGTGTTTGTCGATGTGTATGTTTATGTGTAGATGTATGTTTGTGTAGATGTATGTTTGTGTAGATGTATGTTTATGTGTAGATGTGTGTATATGTGTAGATGTATGTGTGTTTGTCGATGTGTATGTTTATGTGTAGATGTATGTTTGTGTAGATGTATGTTTGTGTAGATGTGTGTGTTTATATGTGTAGATGTGTGTGTGTTTATATGTGTAGATGTGTGTGTGTTTATATGTGTAGATGTGTGTGTTTATATGTGTAGATGTGTGTGTGTTTATATGTGTAGATGTGTGTGTGTTTATATGTGTAGATGTGTGTGTGTTTATATGTGTAGATGTGTGTGTGTTTATATGTGTAGATGTGTGTGTTTATATGTGTATGTGTGTTTATATGTGTAGATGTGTGTGTGTTTATATGTGTAGATGTGTGTGTGTTTATATGTGTAGATGTGTGTGTGTTTATATGTGTAGATGTGTGTGTGTTTATATGTGTGTGTGTGTTTGTGTAGATGTGTGTGTTTGTGTAGATGTGTGTGTTTGTGTAGATGTGTGTGTTTGTGTAGATGTGTGTGTTTGTGTAGATGTGTGTGTTTGTGTAGATGTTTGTGTAGATGTGTGTGTTTGTGTAGATGTGTGTGTTTATATGTGTAGATGTGTGTGTTTATATGTGTAGATGTGTGTGTGTATGTGTAGATGTGTGTGTGTTTGTGTAGATGTGTGTGTGTTTGTGTAGGTGTGTGTGTTTGTGTAGGTGTGTGTGTTTGTGTAGGTGTGTGTGTTTGTGTAGGTGTGTGTGTTTGTGTAGGTGTGTGTGTGTTTATATGTGTAGGTGTGTGTGTGTGTTTATATGTGTAGATGTGTGTGTGTGTTTATATGTGTAGATGTGTGTGTGTGTTTATATGTGTAGATGTGTGTGTGTGTTTATATGTGTAGATGTGTGTGTGTTTATATGTGTAGATGTGTGTGTGTTTATATGTGTAGATGTGTGTGTGTTTATGTGTAGATGTGTGTGTGTTTGTGTATGTGGCTGCGTGTTTATATGTGGCTGCGTGTTTATATGTGGCTGCGTGTTTATATGTGGCTGCGTGTGTAGATGTGTATGTTTATATGTGTAGATGTATGTGTGTGTGTGTGTAACCTGATCTTGAGGTTCTGTTGATTGGATTGCTTGACCTTTTCCTCCGCAACCATTGATTTTTTTCAGTTTGAAACATACTGCAATTAATTTTTGTTGTCCTTCCAATATAGCCATCTTTAATTGGGAAATGAACTGGCTATGATAAGCGATCGGTGCCAGGCTGAGTTATTCTGTCTTTTAGTTTTGGGGTTTTAATGAGTGCTTGCGTTCAAACATTTCCACACATTTCACAAAGCTGTTTGAAACACTTGATTGTACTGTGGTCTAGTAATTTGCCCCCAGTTATTTACAAAGTAGTGCTGGAAATTGTATGGTATCTAGTGACGTGCAGCAGCTTGAATAATGTTTGGAAGTTGCTAGGGAGGTAGCCTTTGGTTTTGTTGTGTTCAGTGGGTTTCAGGAATCTATCTTTGGTCACGTTTAAAAAAAAATATATATAAATGGGTAACTAAACCCTGCTGCATTGTTCTCTGTGCAGCATTATAGAATAGCTCCCTACAGTCCTCCAACGTCTACCAGCTGTTTTAATTTTACTTACAGTAAAGTGGGGAGGAAACTGGAACCATAACGGGACTGTTTGATTGAACAGGAGTTATCAGTAGGCCTCAGTTCAAGCCTGTTCAGTCTGTTTTAGAGAAACAGCAGAGGAAGATAAAAGTTACAGGAAGGGAAGGAAAACCCATCACGAAGTATCAGTTACTGAGAGAGGGGAAATGAACCTGAATACGATGATATTTTAAACAAAGCAACAGAAATTGTTGCATGATCAATGTAAAATGATTTGGTGGATGCGCTGTTAACCAACTGGTTGATTTGATCCCTCTGGAATGGATATTGGTAGTTATAGCTGTCCCTGTAGAAGGAGTTCGAATATAGGTAAGCAGAAATATAGAGGTGTTAGCCCAGCCATGTCAATAATAGCAGAACTGGTGGAAAAACCATTCAATTCGTTTTGGAAGGACATTAAAAATAATTTATTATGGCAAATTGTTAATGGTGGAGTCACAATGTTAGTGATTTTGCCACTCTGAGATCTACTTTGAGTAAATAGTGGATCATCTGTATATGAACATGGAACATATTTACTCAAGTCCTGTTCCCATCTCTTCATTACCATTTCCTTTGGTATTTTTTAATGCTTTTCTGAAAACAGTTCCGCAAGTTGATGTGGAGTCATCTTGAGAGTTTAGATGGATATCTGCTGTTACCTCTGCTTAATCTTTTAAGGCATAATCCTGACCCCCCTCAAGTGGAGAAATCATGGTAAAACCAAGGCCTAAGATGACTTCCACTTGATCCTATCAATTACTACATTTTGAAGCTAGCATTTTTTTTCCTCCTCCATACCTCCTTCAGATACATCTTTCACCAGAGCCTTCATGCTTGTTAAAAAATACCTATATTTGGATGTTGGATGACGCTGGCTGTATTCATAGGTGCTAAAGCAACATTGTTAGCCATTTTTTCCCTCTTTTGTTAATGTCTGGAGAGTTCCAGCCTGGTTCGGGTGTTGTGGGATAGAGATATTGAACGTGACTTGGAAGAGGGGGAGTGATAAGAAATTCATAATGTACATCTGTGTCTACTCCTAATTGGCTCTGACAGAGACAAAGATTCCTCCCCTCCATTCTCTGGAATCACCACTATGTGTGATGCTAAGTGCATAAAAACACGGGCTAACTCCTGATTTTGGTATAGATCAATTGATATTTTGAGTGAATGCAATAGTGCATGCGTGCAGCTTCTTGGTACTGGCTTATTGAGAATTTGCATTTTAGTTTGTTTATTTTTGTATTGCTTCAAACCTTTTGATTTTTCTTTTTTAAAAACATCTCCTTTGACGCTAATTTATTGGAGGTATGTGATGTGAAACTGTGGTAGTGATTGGTCATGTGATGCATCATGGGCTTTCAATTTGTGTGCCACCGCCCTATAATTTTGAAGTCTGAAGAATTCCTCTGATGTGTGTGAACTCTGAAACCTATGAATTCCGACCAGTAACTATCATTTCATGGGGGCAAATGCCAGAAGTGCATTATAAAATGTTAGCGATAAAGATGGCAGCTCTGTTGATTCCCTAACTAAATCTGACCAGAAACTTGGAACCTGTGAAAGTTAATGATGTACACTGTAAACAGCATGTTTCTTCCTTGATATGATTCATATCTGATTCCTTTAAGGCTTGGAGGACGGATATGCTGTCTTTAAAAGAATCAGATTGGCATTTATGAAGGTTTTGAATACATTACATTTGCTGTGAATGATAGTTCACCACATTGAACTTGCAGACCAAATTCTGTGATCTACAAAGTGAATTCCCACGTGTAATTAAAACATGAAAATAATTTTTAATTAATGGATAAGAGTATTACAACATTGATGGCACACTTCTGATGCTCTTTCACTTATGATAAAAGACGAGCCAGAACTTGGTTGCACTTTGCAAATGTAGCTCTGTCACTAGTAGAAAGAAAAGAAAGAACTTGCATTTATATAGCGCCTTTCACAACCACAGGACAACCCACAGCACTTTACAGCCAATGGAAGTACTTTTGCGGTGTAGTCACTATATTGTAATGTAAGAAACGCGGCAGCCGATTTGCACACAGCAAGTTCCCACAAACAGCAATGGACACCTGTGGTGTCACCGTCTTTGTTGGAGTGAATTGGACTGCTGCGGCTGCCTATGTGAGAATATTGAGATAGGAACAGGAAACCAGGCAGAGACATTAGATGGAGTATGGGGGCATAGAGCACTAAGTTGCTTTAATTGTTGGAATTTATTTTTTTAATTAACCTTTTTGGGGTGGTGGGTCAAAATGTATGTATTTTGTGGAAGGGACCTCTTAAAAGCAAAATTGGCAACGGAGAGGGTTTAAAATTAAAAAAAAAAAAAAAAAAAAATCATGGTTTTCAACATATGCACTTTATGGATGGCATCGAAACTAGTGGATATTTCATAAGGTACATCACAAGAAACGTACTTAGAATTACATGGACTGTACAGCACAGAGACGGGCCATTTGACCCAACAGCTCCGTGCCGGTGTTTATGCGTCACACGGGCCTCCTCCCACCCCTCTTCATCTATTCACAATTCACAATTCAAATCGCTTTATTGGCATGATAAGTTACATCTTATGTTGCCAAAGCATCAAAATACATTTATGGTTTAGCACATAAACGCAGTTCTATTCATACAGTGTATAAACAGGTATATCCCTGAGTGTATAAATATACATTCGCATTGTTTATATATATTCTTTTCTTAGTTTACTGGTTGTCCCTCTGTTCATGGCAAGCTGTAACATAGTGTGCCGCCAGTGTTATACAGCTTCTCTCCTCTCCCAGTAGGAATGGGAGTTTTTGGTTGTCATTCAGATTTCTGAAATCCGGGCATATTTGTGAGAATTTTTGGTATCTAACCCCATCAGCATAACCTTCAATTCCTTCCTATCTCGTGTTTATCTAGCTTCTCCTTGAATGCATCTATGCTATTTGCCTCAACTACTCCTTGTGACTAAAACAAAAGCTCAAGATGAAGTTGTAATTTGGGTTATTAATTTGTCAGATAATACGGTGGGAAAACTGAAGCTAGTCATAATTCTAATAGGCAAGCTTTGATGGTTGGAGTTCGCCAGGCTGCAAAGCTGTGACCCTCCTTTCTAATGCTTGTTCATGATCACTTATGCAGGCACTACAGTGAACAATGAATGGCAAATGTCAGTTAATAGTCAACAGTACACGATAATACATATGATTAAAAATAACATATGATTGAAATGTAGCAGGCAAAATGTTTGATAGTACTTAGTGCTGAAATTTTGAAAGTATAGATACATCGTATGGCAGAAATTGCCAAGGCAAATAATGTTGGAGTACTTGAATCGTTCTAATAAATGTTGGGGTCGTGTTTGTAGTATTTTTGTCTAGTTTTGATTGTAGTACCTGTTGTAAAACAGGCTATGGAATGAGCTCAAAGGGCAATATTGTACAACACTTTTTTAATAAGTTGTAGAGAGAGACAAAAAGGCTATTCTATTCTATGGGAGGATGTATAAATGATTGAAGATTTTAAAGCTATAAAGCAGTGGCTGTCAAAGTTGTCTGAAACCATGAGACAATGAGTGGGAGGAGGGGCATGATTATGAATGAAGGAAATGTTGATCTAACTAACTTTAAGAAGCACCTATTTCAATAAGGAAGGAAATGAAAACCATCTGAGTGTGTGTTCTATACGTGGACCACGTGTTGTAACAATATTACATAATGTTTACAGCACAGAAACAGGCTTTTTGACCCGACAGGTCCACACCGGTGTTTGTGCTGCACTCGAGACAATATGCATGCAGCAAATTACTTTTTCATGTTTCCAAATTTGTATACTCTTACTCAGTCAGGGAGGGTAATTTGGCAGGGATTGATATATCCTGGTGTTTGGGAGGAGGGTTTGATTTGTATTAAAACTGCAGTATTCCTGCTTTTTTTCCTCCACCCTCATTTACTTGAATCTACTGTAGATCCCTGTGAATTTGCAGTGTGCTCTATTCTCTCTGGTCCAATCCTGACATCATTAAACTCACTGACAAAGGGGACACTTGTATGGTAGAAAGACCTCTATCTAGCTGCGGCTGAAGGTCAACTCTCTAACAATACCTATCTCCCTTGGACCACAAATCCACAACTGAATATTAAGTTATCCTTCTTCAGATGGGTACTGACTTCCTTCTCTCTTTCTCTTCCTCTCCCCGGCCTCCACACTCATGGGGGCGAGGGAGTTTTATTCCCAAGAAATGGGTGGGTTTGGGAGGTTTAAATTTTAAAAATCTGAATTCCGACCTCACTCGCCTCCAACCTGCCCATTTCTGGTTTTAATGGAGGCCGGATGGGGGTGGGGCGGGCAGCCAACTCGCTCCCAGGAGGCTGGTTGTCACTTTAAATATTGTAATGGGACTGCGTGCTTCATTTTGAATCTCTATTTTAAATTTAACTGTGGGCGGGCGGGTTTCCCAAGTCTCTGGGAACCCGGCAGCTAAAGGGAGGTGTGGACTGCTGGATCCAGGAGATGTGCCTTTTCACTTACGTGCTGGACCCAGTGTTAGAGTCATAGAGTTTTACAGCACAGAAAGAGGCCCATCGTATCCGCGCCGCCCATCCATCCCTGTCCTGTCTAATCCCATTTTCCAGCATTTGGTCCATAGCCTTGTATGCAATGGCATTTCAAGTGCTCATCCAAATGCTTCTTGAATGTTGTGAGGGTTCCTGCCTCTACCACCCTTTCAGGCAGTGAGTTCCAGATTCCAACCACCCTCTGGGTGAAAAGGTTCCTCCTCAAATCCCCTCCCCCTTACCCTGAATCTATGCCCCCTTGTTATTGACCCCCCTACTAAGGGGAAAAGTTCCTCTTTATCTACCCTATCTATGCCCCTCATCATTTTGTACACCTCAATCAGGTCCCCCCTCAGCCTTCTTTGCTCCAAGGAAAACAACCCCAGCCTGTCCAGTCTCTCTTCATAGCTGAGGCGCTCCATCCCAGGTAACATCCTGGTGAATCTTCTCTGCACCCTCTCCAAAGCAATCACATCCTTCCTATAGTGAGGCGACCAGAACTGCACACAGTACTCCAGCTGTGGCCTCACCAGCGTTTTGTACAGCTCCATCATAACCTCCCTGCTCTTATATTCTATGCCTCGGCTAATGAAGGCAAGTATCCCATATGCCTTTTTAACCACCTTGTCTACCTGTTCCGCTGCCTTCAGAGATCTATGTACATGTACACCAAGCTCCCTCTGACCCTCTGTACTTCCTAGGGTCCTACCACTCATTGTGTATTCCCTTGCCTTATTTGTCCGTCCAAAATGCATCACCTCGCACTTTTCAGGGTTAAATTCCATTTGCCACTTTTCCGCCCATCTGACCAACCCGTTTTATATCGTCCTGTAGCCTGAGGCTTTCCTCCTCGCAATTTACCACCCCACCAATTTTCGTGTCATCTGCGAACTTACTGATCATACCTTTTACATTCTCATCCAAATCATTTATGTAGATCACAAACAACAAGGGACCCAGCACCAATCCCTGAGGCACCCCACTGGACACAGGCTTCCAGTCACAAAAGCATCCTTCGACCATCACCCTCTGCCTCCTGCCACTCAGCCAGTTTAGGATCCAACGCGCCAAGGCACCCTGGATCCCATGGGCTCTTACCTTCTTGACCAGTCTCCTATGCGGGACTTTGTCAAAAGCTTTACTGAAGTCCATGTAAACCACATCCACAGCATTTCCCTCATCCACCCCCCCTAGTCACCCCCTCGAAAAATTCAATCAGATTTGTCAGACATGATTTACCCTTGACAAAGCCATGCTGTTCTTGCCTTGCCAGTCCCCCGTCCACCAAGCAATCGGTCACCCCACCACGAGATCTCTGATTGCCCCCTCCGGCCTTCGTCCCCGGTGTCCGGCCACCCCCCCTCTTCCATCTGACTGGCTATGGGTGGGAAACTGCAAAGCTAAATATTAATCAGGCCCTGCTGTTAAATTCGGCAGGGCTTGAGCCGCATTGAAGCCCCCGCTTCTCTTTCTCCCCCGCCCCCCCACCCCCACCTTGCTCCCTAGTAGCCTCCAAGATAAAATTCCGGCCACAGTTTCCCAAACCTGCGCAGCCTGGTTGTACCTTATCCGCAAGATACACAAACGGGCCTGTCCTGGTAGATCAATTGTTTCAGCCATCTTCTGTCTCATCAAACTAATTTCCTCTTGTCTTGAAGTCCAGTCCCTACCCACTACATCTGTAACAATTCTGATACCATCTAACACTTTAACGAATTCTAGTCCTAACTTTCTCCTTTTTTTTCCCCCTATAGCCCTACACTCCCTTTGCACCTCTATTGCTCATCAGACGGCTTGTGGGCTCTCTGCTGCTTCCTTGAGAAGTGGCCGAACCAGTCCCCACCTTCCACCACCCTCTTCCGCCTTGCTGAACTTATTCTTACCTTAAACAACTTTTCCTTTAACTCTGCTCACTGCCTCCAGATAAAAGGTATTGCCACGTGAACCTGCATGGGTCCGAACCAATGTTCCCCTAATTTTTTCGGGGGTGTGCGGTCCCTTTAACGGGCTGCGTGGTCTATTCAAAGTTTCGTGCATGCTCGTTAAAGGGACCATGCGGGATTGGCAGGCAGCTGTGCAGCGTAGAGGGAACGTTGGTCTGAGCTATGCCTGCCTTTTTGTTCCAATCCTATTCTGGTCCCCTCACTGACATCTTTTTCTGTTACATTAATGATTGTTGGTCCTGCTTCCTAAAGTCGCCCTGATCTACAGAACTTCATTAACTATGCTTGAAATTTTCCCTTCCCTTTACATGGCCCATCTCTGACTCTTCCCATCCTTTCCTGGACTTCTTTCTCTATCTTGGGGTACAAATACAAGCTCATGACTCCCACTGGATGATTCTTCTTCCCACCCTTCTCCATTTTTCTTCCAGTTTGTCTGTCTTCATCGCATTTGTTCTGGTGATGGCCCCTTCCACATCAGAACTTCTGAAGTGCCCTCCTTGTTCCTTAGCTGAGGATTCCCCTATGCTGCGATAAACCAACATCTACTTCCCAAACTTCAGAGCGAGACTGTGACGTTGGAGGTGCAGCCTTTCAGATGAGCTGTTGAATCAAAACGCTATCTGTCCTCTCAGGTGGACGTTAAAGATTCTCTGGCATTATTTGAAGAAGAGCAGGGAAGTTCTCCTGGTGTCTTGGCCAACATTTATCCTTCAACCAACGTCACTGAAAAAACAGATTATTCGGGCATTTATCTCGTTGCTGTTTGTAGGACTAAAGCAGCTGTTGTGTTTCCCTACATTACAACAGTAACAACACTTCAAAAGTGCTTTGGAATGTCCTAAGGATGTGAAAGGTATTCTATAAATGCAAGTTACAGGAAACTTTGGTTTATCCGGAGGTTAACTGTCCGGAATGCTCGAGCCACCGGCAAAATTCAGGAGTCGGTTCAGTAAGTTTTTTTTTCTTTTCGTTGCTTTTTTTCCACCAGTCAGGCTCTGCAAGGTCTAGCTAAAGCTGTTGCTTAGCTACAGAGACGCTTGCAAGCTACGGCCAACTGTTTAGAAGCTGTTGCTAAGCAACAGGGTTTGTTGCTAGATACGGAGCTCAAAAGCTTCCGTATGTTTTAACATTAGCGCTGGTTTGTCCGGCAGTTTTGATGGGACGGCAACAGCTCGGTCCCGTCGGTGCCGGATATCTCAAAGTTTCCTGTATCAAGTTATTTTCTTGCTTTCTTCTATTACCTTTTGGCCCTCACACTTAAACCGTGATGGAGCATTCCTTATCCTTGCCTTCCACCCCATCAGACCCCACGTTCAACAGGCCATTTTCCCCATTGTCATAACTTCCAAATTGATTTCACCACCAAACACATCCTCCTTTCTGTTTCTGTTTTCCATTGGGACCATTCCCTCTGATACCCTGGTTTGCTCTTCCACCATCCCTACCACCTGTTGTCCTTCTGCTATATTCCCGTGTCCACACAGGGGTTGCACCACCTGTCCATTCACCTCCTCCCACGCCACTATTCAGAGCTCCAAACCTTCCTTCTGGGTGAGACTGATTTATATGTACTTCCTTCAACCTAGAGTACTGCATCTAATGCTCACGGTCTCCTTGATGTTGCTGAACTCCTCTGTTCTATCTGACGTATGAAGAGAGATTGGGTCAATTAGGCTTATATTCGCTAGAGTTTAGAAGAATGAGAGGCGATCTCATTGAAACTTATAAAATTATAACGGGACTAGACAGACTAGATACAGGAAGGATGTTCCCGATGGCGGGGGAGTCCAGAACCAGGGGTCACAGTCTAAGGATAAGCGGTAAGCCATTTAGGACAGAGATGAGGTGGAATTTCTTCACCCAGAGAGTGGTGAACCTGTGGAATCCTCTACCACACAAGGTAGTTGAGGCCAATTCATTAAATATATTCAAGAAGGAGTTAGATATATTTCTTGAGGCTAAAGGGATCAAGGGATATGGGGAGAAAGCAGGGACAGGGTACTGACTTTGGATGATCAGCCATGATCTCATTAAATGGCGGAACAGGCTCAAGGGGCCGAATGGCCTACTCCTGCTCCTATCTTCTATGTTTCTATGCAAGTGTGAGCCTGAGCTCCATGTCACTTGCCACTTGTCCCCATGTGACCTTTCTGTCTTTGGCCTTCTGCACCACTCCGCTGAAGCTGAACACAAGCTTGAGGAACAGCAGCTTATTTTTTTTCTTCGGCACTTTGCAACACTCTGGACTTAATATTGACTTTTAATGCCGGCATGAACTAGTTGGGCCAGATGGCCTGTTTCTGCGCTGTATATTCCATGTAATAACTTCAGACCTTAACTTTAGCTTCCACTTTCTCTCTGTTGGAGATGTTGGTAGTGTGGGATGAGTGTGTTGGCGTTTTGTTGGGGGGTGGGGTGAAATGGGTTGGCACTTGGGGTTATGGGCCCTCAGAACACCTTGCTGGCGGGGCAGCCTGTTCCTTTGCTGCTGTCCTGGGAGAAGAAAAATGCAGGCTCCTGCCCACTGAAGCCTGCTGCGTTTGCCAGTTCTTCCTGCTTCTACTCCTACCTGCCTTATTCCCTCACTGCCCCCCACTGTCTCATCTATTCACAAGTTTTCTGTGTCTCATATGTCTTTAATTTCTCTCATTATGCTTCCGATCGTCTCATTAATATTTAATTATCTCCTGTTTTCCATTTAAGCACTCTTTCTGCCTCTTTTTCCCCCTGCATGCTGTGTGTGTGTTTTGTTTCCCTTCCTCTTTGTTCCATTTTTAAATGCTTTTTTATCAGTAATTACTTCCAGTTCTGAAGGGTCTACATCTGAAACGTTAATGCTTCTGTTCTCGCCACCCCTGCTGAATGACCTGCTAAATGTTTCCAGCATTTTTGTTTTTTTGTTTGATTTTTTTTTTATGGCTGTGTAATATGCAGAGAATTTTTTTTTTAATAGGGTAATTTGTTTTGAAATATGATGCTTTAAAATCCTGTGGGATTTTTTTTCTCTGCCCCACCCCCACCCCCAAGGTTCCACTGTTAGTTGCTTGGATCATGAGAGATTTTTCTATTTTTGTTTTGTGGATCTACCAATATTTTTATATTCCTGCTTTCTCAGTTTTCCCAGTAATTTAAAATTACTCCTGCTTTACTGAGTTATGGTAATCCAACATAAACCGTCTTTAAAATTGTGTGGCTCTCCACTTCTTAACCTCCAGAATGACGAGGATGAGCATTTTAAAATGGAGGCGTTGCTGAACTGGGAACCAGTGTAGGTCAGTGAGCACAGGGGTGATTGGTAAACGGGACTTGGTGCGAGTTAGGATACTGGCAGCAGAGTTTTGGATGAGCTTAAGTTTATGGAGGGTGGAAGATGTGAGGTCGGCCAGGGGTGCATTGGAGTAGTCAAGTCTAGAGGTACCAAAGGCATGGATGAGCTGAGGCAGGGGTAGAATTGGGCGATGTTACGGTGGTGGAATTAGGTGGTCTCGGTGATGGCGCGGATATGTCGTCGGAAGTTCATCTCGAGGTAAGATACGACGCCACGGTTACGAACAGTCTGGTTCAGCCTCAGATAGTTGCCAGGCAGTGGGATGGAGTTGGTGTTGGGACCAAAGACAATGGCTTCGGTCTTCCCAATATTTAGTTGGAGGAAGTTTCTGCTCATCTAGTACTGGATGTTCGACAAGCTGCGTGACAATTTAGAGACACTGGAGGGATTGAGCGAGGTGGTGGTGAGGTAGAGCTGGGTGTCGTCAGCGTACTTGTGAAACCTGACATGTTTTCGGATGATGTCGCCAAGGGGCAGCATTTAGATGCAAAATAGGAGGGGGCCTAGGATAGATCCTTGGGGGACAGGTGTCCTTGTTTTCAAATCCCACCATGGTCTCGCCCCTCCATAGCTCTATAATCTCCTCCAGTAAAGTATACATAAGACATAGGAGCAGGTCATTTGGCCCTTCGAGCCTGTGCTGCCATTCAATAAGATCATGGCTGATCTTCTACCTCATCTCAACTTTCCTGCACTATCCCCATATCCCTTGATTCCCTTAATATTCAAAAATCTATCGATCTCTATCTTGAATATACTCAATGACTGAGCTTCCACAGCCCTCTGGGGGTAGAGAATTCCAAAGATTCACCACCCTCCGTGAAGAAATTTCTTCTGATTTCAGTCCTAAATGGCCGACCCCTTATAGTGAGACTGTGACCTCTGGTTCTAGACTCCCTAGCCAATGGAAACATCCTCCATGCATCTACCCTGTCGAGCCCTGTAAGAATTTTGTATGTTTCAATGAGATCACTTCTCTTTCTAAACCCTAGAGAATATAGGTCTAGTCTACGCAATCTCTCGTCATAGGACAACCCCCCCCCCCCCCATCCCAGGAATCAGTCTGGTGAACCTTCGTTGCACTCCCTATCTGGCAAATATATCCTTCCTTGGGTAAGGAGACCAAAACTGTCCACAATACTCCAGGTGTGGTCACAGCAGGGCCACCAGTTTGTTTCCTGGACAATTCAGTAGGAGGTGAAGTTCATATTGATTGTTTTACTGTGTTTTCACTAGGATGTTTAAGGCATAAAATTGGCAAAAAGGATAGGAGTTAAAAAATAAAACTCTTACTTAGCAAAACAGCAGTTAACATTACGTTCCCCCCCCCCGTTCCCCAAGCCATTGTGGTGCTTCCTAACGTTCATGTGTGGCTGTAACTGCTTTGAATTGTTTTTGCATTTGTATACTTTTTAAATAGTTATGCTGTGATGTAATTCTATTATTAACCCTCTCCTCCCACCACTAATTTTACCAAGATTTCTCTTGAAAGAATATGTTTCTAAATAGCTTACAACGTAATTTCCCCCTTTTTTTGGGTTAGGACAGGAGATAAGACGGAAGAATTTGGCAGTTAACCTAAAAGGGACCCCAAAAATCTACCGGCGTGTAAACAGTAAGTGGGTATTAAGATGCGGGGTGGGGCCTATTGGAGACAAAGAAGGTGATATATGCTTAAGAGGCGCAGGGCAAGGCTAGAATACTCAATGAGTACTTTGTATTGATGTTTACTAAGGAGGTGGATGCTGACAAAATATCGGTAGAAGTGGAAAAGGTAGAAGCAATGGAAGGGGTGAAAATTGATAGACAGGATGTACTAGAAAGGCTGGGTATGCTTGAGAGTGGACAAGTTGTTTGGTCCAGATGGCTTGCATCCCAGGTTGCTAAGGAAATTGGGGAGGAGATAGAGGAAGGGCGTACCGTAATTTTCCAAACTTCCCTCGATGCAGGGGAGGTGCCTGAGGATTGGAAAGTGGCAAATGTGACACAAATGTTCAAGAAAGGGTGCAAGGACAATCCTAGTAACTACAGGCCGGTTAGTTTAACACCAGTAAAGTTTTAGAAACAATAATCAAGGAAAAAATTAACAGGCACTTGGAGAGGCTTAAGCTAATTAAGGAAAGCCAGCACTGGTTTGTAAAAGGAAGATAGTGTTTCACTAATCTAATTGAATTTTTTGATGAAGGGAATACGATGGATGTTGTCTACATGGATTTTTGGAAGGCGTTTGACAAAGTACCACATAGAAGGCTGGTTAACAAAATTGAGGCTCATGGAATAGGTGGGTCAGTGGCAGCTTGGATAAGGAATTGGCTTAAGGACAGAAAACAGCGAGTTGTGGTAAATGGCTGTTTTTCAGACTGGAGGATGGTAGACAGTGGTGTTCCCCAAGGGTCAGTGTTGGGGCCACTGCTTTTTTTGATATATATAAATGACCTGGATATTGGAATACAGGGTAGAATTTCTAAATTTGCCGATGACACCAAACTTGGGGGTGTGGCAAATAGTGAGGATGATACCAATCGACTGCAACAGGACATAGAAAGGCTAGCAGAATGGGCAGACAAGTGGCAGATAGAATTTAGTAGAGAAGTGTGAGGTGATGCATTTTAGCAGAAGGAACAGGGAGAGGCAAAATACACTTAATGGCACAGTTTTAAAGAGTGTGCAGGGACAGAGGGACCTGGGAGTTAATGTGGCAGGATATATTGAGAGAGTGGTTAACAAAGCATATGGGATCTTGGGCTTCATAAATAGAGGTATTGAGTACAAAAGTAGAGAAGTTATGCTGAACCTTTATAAAGCGCTGGTTAGGCCACAACTGGAGTATTGCGTCCAGTTCTGGTCACCAGACTTTAGGAAGGATGTGAAGGCCCTTGAGAGGGTGCAGAGGAGATTTACCAGAATGGTTCTGGGGATGGGGGATCTTAGCCACAAGGACAGGTTGGAGGAGCTGGATTTGTTTTCAGTAGAGCAAAGGAGGTTGAGGGGTGATTTGATAGAGGTTTGGATAGGCTAGATGGGGAAAGGCTGTTCCCACTAGTTGATGGTACAAGGACTAGGGGACACAGATTTAAGGTTTTGGGCAAGAGATACAGGGGGGATGTGAGGAAAAACTTTTTTACGCAGCAAGTGGTGAGGACCTGGAACTCGCTGCCGACGGAAGTGGTGGAAGCGGAGATGCTCAATATTTTCAAGGGGAGACTGGATAGGCACTTGAGGGAAATAAGCTTGCAGGGCTATGGGGATAGAGCGGGGGAATGGGACTGACTGGACTCGATGGGCTGAATGGCCTCCTTCTGTGCCATTGTGACTATAACTCTGTCAAAGCTTCTCATGAACTACTTTTTGCTTATTAAGCCTTTCTACCTGTTTGTTTATTTGAACTAGGTCGACAGGTTCTGTGCTTTAAAACTCAAGTGCTATAATCCCTAAAATACTTCCCAAGAAATTGCTGTAACTAGCAACTTATGCAAATGCACAGTATGTTTCTTGCCATTTCTGAATGTTGCCTCTGTTTCATGTTTTCCTACTAAACTGCCATGCAGCCTTTCACCCTTACTACTCCTTTCTCCAGTCCTACCCCACACCCTAGCTCCTACCTGTGCCTAGCTTAGTTTGGTTATGGAAAATCCAAACTTCACTGATTTGAATAAAGTTCAATTTGTTTATGTCATGGATCCAAATGGCTAAGTAATAAACGAGAATTATAGACTTCATTTTATTTTGTTTGTTCCCAGCATATACAAATTGAGTGGATTTGTATTGTGAGCCCTGAAAGGTTTTTTTTGATGATTGTGAACATGCTCTGAGATGTGCTCTGCAGGGAATCCTCTGGATTTCATTGATCATTTTCACATTGTTAGTGGGGCATACACAAACACAGCACAACCCCAGCCCGACATGAGGTTGAAAAGGCCATCCGACAACTGAAGAACAACAAGGCCTCGGGAGCAGATGGAATCCCCGCCGAGGCACTAAAGCATGGCGGAGAAGCACTACTGGCGCAAATTCATGAACTAATTTCTCTTATCTGGAAGGAGGAGAGCATGCCAGGGGATCTCCGAGATGCCGTAATTGTGACCATCTTCAAGAAAGGTGACTAGTCCGATTGCAGTAATTACAGAGGAGTTTCCCTGCTGTCTGCCACAGGGAAAGTCATCGCAAGAATCCTCCTCAATCACCTTCTCCCAGTGGCTGAAGAGCTCCTCCCAGAGTCGCAATGCGGATTCCGCCCACTAAGGGGCACACTGGACATGATCTTTACCGCACGTCAATTACAGGAGAAATGCAGGGAACAGCACCAACCGCTGTACATGGCCTTTGATCTCACAAAGGCCTTCGACACTGTCAACCGTGAGGGATTATGGAGTATCCTTCTCAAATTCGGCTGCCCTCAAAAGTTTGTCACCATCCTCCGCCTGCTTCACGACGACATGCAAGCCATGGTCCTGACCAACGGTTCCACCACAGACCCAATTCACATACGAACCAGGGTCAAGCAAGGCTGTGTCATCGCACCAACGCTCTTCTCGATCTTCCTTGCTGCAATGCTCCATTTCACCCTCCGTAAGCTCCCCACTGGAGTGGAGCTAATTTACAGAACAAACGGGAAACTGTTCCACCTCCGACGCCTCCAGCCCAGATCCAAGGTCGTCCCATCCTCTGTAGTCGAATTACAGTATACAGACGACACTTGCGTCTGCGCTCACTCGGAGGTCGAACTCCAAACCATCGTCAACACCTTCACCGAAGCGTGCGAGAGCATAGGCCTTGCACTAAACACCCGTAAGACAAAGGTCTTCTACCAACCTGCCCCCGCCACACAGTACTGCCCCCCGATTATCAAAATCAACGACAAGGCCTTGGACAACGTAGACCACTTTCCATACCTCGGGAGCCTACTGTCAACAAGGGCAGACGTCGACGACGAAGTCCAACACCGCCTTCAGTGTGCCAGTGCAGCCTTCGGTCGCCTGAGGAAGAGAGTGCTTGAAGACCAGGACCTCAAACCTGGCACTTAAGCTCATGGTCTACAGAGCAGCAGTGATACCCGCCCTGCTGTATGCCTCAGAGACATGGACCATGTACAGCAGGCACCTCAAAGCACTGGAGAGGTACCACCAACGCTGCCTCCGCAAGATCCTGCAAATTCATTGGCAGGATAGGCGCACCAACGTCGGTGTTCTTACTCAGGCCAACATCCCCAGCATCGAAGCTTTGACCACGCTCGATCAGCTCCGATGGACGGGTCACATTGTCCACATGCCCGATACGAGACTCCCAAAACAAGTGCTCTACTCGGAGCTCCGGCACGGCAAGAGAGCCCCAGGTGGGCAGAGGAAACGCTTCAAGGACCCCCTCAAAGCCTCCTTGGAAAAAGTGTAACATCCCCACCGACACCTGGGAATCCTTGGCCCAAGACCGCACAAAGTGGAGGAGAAGCATCCGGGAAGGTGCCGAACACCTCCAGTCTCTTCGTCGGGAGCAAGCGGAAGCCAAGCACAGGCAGCGCATGTTAACCGAAGCACCCCACCTACCCGCCCCTTCAGCCACCGTCTGCCCCACCTGCGACAGAGACTGTAGGTCCCGCATTGGATTAATCTAGTCACCTCCGAACTCATTTTTAATGTGGAAGCAAGTCATCCTCGGTTCTGAGGGACTGCCTAAGAAGAAGTGGGGCACAGTGAAGCCTGAGGGCTTTGTTTTCAAAACAAACATAGCGATAGAGTGAAAAGCAGGACAGGTGAGAAATGGGAGGGGAGAGAATGAAAGTTTCACACTCCGGGCTATTATGTAATCACTTATTTGGAAATTTATCTTCTTGATACCAGAATGTAATTCTTGCTAAATATTTGAAAAAGAAAGAACTTGCATTTATATAGCGCCTTTCATGACCTCAGGATGTCCCAAAACCCTTTACAGCCAATCAAGTACCTTTTGAAGTGTAGTCACTATTGTAATGTATGAAGCATGGCAGCCAATTTGGACATAGCAAGCTCCCACAAACAGCAATGTGATAATGACCAAATCATTTGCAAGCTATTCTTGCTCAAGAATAGAAACGTTGCCAGTTAAAATGGCCGAAATTTTAAAAGTAAAACAAAAGTTGCAGTTAATTGTGTGGAAATATAAAATGTAATGAAGAGCAGAAAATGGCAAAATCTGGAATTCCAAAATAAAAATAAAGTGCTAGAAACGCGCAGGCAAGTCAGTGAGCTTCTGTGGAGTGAGTAGATAAGTTGATGTTTTAGGCAGGGCCCTTCAGGACTTGCTGGTTTTATTTATTGGCCCAGATATTCCGATCCCTACAGGTGGGTACGCGCTGTATACCCACCCGTAGGGACATCGGAAATGCCGGTTTCAGGCATGCACAGCGCATGCGCTGAAAACCAGCATTTCCGATCTGTCAAGAGTGCTCTTGACAGATCCTCCAGCTGCTCTGGAGAAGGGCCTCTGCGGGTAGATAGTTCTGCTTTTTGGAGACCCTCCGCCCACAGAAAACCCTTACAATTCTTACGCCTGGTAAAAGCGTATGGCCTGCTTTTACCAAGATAAGAGTTGAAAAAAAGTTTTTAAAAAAAAAATGTTTTCACTGATTTATCATTTAAAAAAGGTAAGTTTATTTTTAGTACCGTATAAAAAACTTTAATTTTTAAAAAAAATTAAATTTTTGTTTAAAATATTTAATTTATTGTAATTTCAACTCATTTTAAAAATGTGATTTAAAAAAAAAAAAAAAATGTATTTAAAGTTTTACTATGTTTTTGGGGTGATCGCCATTCATATATTTGACAGGTCTTCCTGTCAAGTGTATGAAGGGAGATTCCCTTCTGTGACTGGCTCCCCATGGCCCGTGTGATCCCAGGGATGCTGCGAACTACTTGCGCCTCTGGGATACGTGGGCCCTGCGCACTTGGATTTTGGAGAGGCCCAGGATCGGAAGTGTGCGCGTCCCAGGAGCCCACGGGTAAGGGCGTAGAATTTTCCAGACTGCAGGCCTCCGCAGGCGGGAGGCCTGCGTTCGGAAAATACGGGCCAATATATTCTACATATACTTCCCACATGTTGTTTAGCAGGGTTGTGGAAGCATTCCCACCACTGATCGTCAGCATTGCAGTTGGCAATATAACTGTTATGATCATATGGGTGTTGTAATCTGAGTTAACATTACCTGTTTACTTGTGCAATGTTTGGTTATCGTACCTCTGTGTAAATAGTTAATAACTGAGTGATTGCTTTGCTCCATATCATAGAATCATAGGATCTTGCAGCACAGAAGGAGGCCATTCAGCCTATTGTGCCTGTGTGGCACTTTGAAAGCTATCCAATTAGTCCCACTCTTTCCCAGTAGCCCTGCAGATTTTTCCTTTTCAAGTATTTATCCAATTCCCCTTTGAAAGTTGCAATTGAATCTGCTTCCACCACCCTTTCAGTCAGTGCATTCCAGATCATAACCACGCGCTGTCTAAAATAAATTCTCCTTATTTCCCCTCTGGTGGTTCTTGGCAATTATTTTAAATCTGTGTCCTCTGGTTACTGACTCACCTTCCAGTGGAAATAGTTTCTCCTTATTTACTCTTATCAAAACATCTCATAATTTTGAACACCTCTGTTAACTCTATTGGCCTTCTCTGCTCTAAGGAGAACAATCTCAGTTCTTCTAGTCTCTCCACGTAACTAAAGTCCTTTATTCCTGGTATCATTCTGCTAAATCTCCGATCTTCTCAAAGACTTTGGCATCCTCTCGATAAAGTGTGGTGCTCAGAATGGGACATAATACTCTAGCTTAGGCCTAAAGCAGTGATAATATAAAGGTTTAGCATAAGTTCCTTACTTTTGTACTCGGTGCCTCTATTTATAAAGCCAAGGTTCCCATATGCTTCCATAGTGATTCTACATGCCATACTTCTCAAACTTGAAGAGCCTCTGCAGTTGAAGTGAATATTCTTGATCATTTATCTGTAAAATACATCCCTCTAAAAGGCTAGTATCAAGCCTAGTTAATTCTTTCTCCTTTACTCTCTGTTCCGTTATTGAGATTGCAAACGAGCTGTCGCTCACACTTGTGAATAACTGTGGCACTGTTTTGGAATGCTGTACAACTGGATAGTCTCGTGATAAAATTAAGTGACATGCTAACTAGTGATGGATTATTTTCATGTGTAAGTTGTTTAATCACAAAGTGTTTCAATCACTGAATGTTAAGTTTCTTTTTGTCTTCTAAGTTTTCTTCTGATGAAAGTGATGATTTATCCTCCGTGTCGCTCTTTGGCTACTAGAGGCATGCCAGTGGTTCACTCAACTAATCATTCTTTGAGACGGCCTGGGCAGTGGTTGTCAATGAGCTATTCCACCACAAAGGGCATGACAGCTAATTCTTGGTGTGGACCTCACTCGATGTTCTAATGCATGTATAGTTGGCAGAAATCACTACCTTGCAACCTGAAGGCAGAATCCTGGACAAGTTTTCCCATCCCTAATGTGAGGATGATGGTGTATCATTACTCCCCTGATTGAGATGGGTTAAGCAAACATAGATGAGGCGTCAAAGCGAGGACCTTGTTGATCTGTATGGCACATTACTCAGTGCACGTATCTACTGAACCATTGGGGAAACATAGATAGGAGCAGGAGTAGGCCATTCGGCCCCTCTAGCCTGTTCTGCCATTTAATGAGATCATGGCTGATGATCATCCAAACTCAGTACCCTGTCCCTGCTTTCTCCCCATATCCCTTGATCCCTTTAGCCTTATTAAATATATTCAAGGAGTTAGATATATTTCGTAAGTTGGCCTCAACTGCCTTGTGTGGTAGAGGATTCCACAGGTTCACCACACTCTGGGTGAAGAAATTCCTTCTCATCTCAGTCTTAAATGGCTTACCCCTTATCCTTAGATTGTGACCCCTGGTTCTGGACTCCCCTGCCATTGGGAACATCCTTCCTGCATCTAGTCTGTCTAGTCCTGTTAGAATTTTATAAGTTTTAATGAGATCCCCTCTCATTCTTCTAAACTCTAGCGAATATAAGCCTAATTGACCCAATCTATCTTCATACATCATTCCTGCCAACCCAGGTATCAGCCTGGTGAATCTTCGCTGCACTCCCTCCATAGCAAGAACATCCTCCGATAAGGCGACCAAAACTGCACACAATACTCAAGGTGTGGTCTCACCAAGGCCCTGTACAAATGCAGCAAGACATCCTTGTTCCTGTACTCGAACCCTCTCGCTACGAAGGCCAACATACCATTTGCCTTCTTAACCACCTGCTGCACCTGCATGCTTACCTTCAGCGACTGGTGCACAAGGACACCCGGTTTCGTTGCACTTCCCCTTCTCCCAATCTATTGCCGTTCAGATAATAATCTGCCTTCCTGTTTTTGACACCAAAGTGGATAACCTCACATTTATCCACATTGGGCAGAAACATGGCAGATGCAATACAATCACCCAACCTGTCCAAATCATACTGGAGTTTCTCGGCATCCTCCTCACAGCACACACGCCCACCTAGCTTTGTGTCATCTGCAAACTTGGATATATTACATCTAGTTCCCTCGTCTAGATCATTAATCTATATTGTGAATAGCTGGGGTCCTCGGACCGATCCCTGCGGTACCCCACTAGTCACTGCCTGCCACTCGGAAAAAGACCCGTTTATTCCAACTCTTTGCTTTCTGTCTGCCAACCAGTTCTCTATCCAAGTCAATACCTTGCCCCCAATCCCACGTGACTTAACTTTACACGCTAATCTCTGATGCGGGACCTTATCGAAAGCCTTCTGAAAGTCCAAATACACCACATCCACTGGTTCTCCCTTATCTATTTTATCAGTTACATCCTCAAAAAAATTCCAGTAGATTAGTCAAGCACGATTTACCTTTTGTAAATCCATGTTGACTTTGTCCGATCCTGTCACTGCTTTCCAAGTGCTCTGCTATTACATCTTTTATAATGGACTCTAGCATTTTCCCCACTACCGATGTCAGGCTTACTGGTCTATAATTCCCCGTTTTCTTTCTACCACCTTTTTTAAATAGTGGGGTAACATTAGCTACCCTCCAATCCATGGGTACTGTTCCAGAGTCTATCGAATTTTGGAAGATGACCAACAATGCATCTACTATTTCTAGGGCCACTTCCTTTAGTACCCTAGGATGTAGATTATCAGGCCCTGGTTGTTCTGCATGGTGCCCAAGTGTTGGTGTTTCAAAGCTATGTTGATTAATGCCTTGGAACAGGTTGTCCTCTCAAACAGGGAGGATGCTTGGGGGTGAAATCAAAAGGAAAAGGGATAAAATAGTTTCATTATGTAGAAGAAAAAAGTACAACTCTTTTTCTCATGCCCACTGCCTAAGTATTGTAACTTCGTAAGTGAAAAATGTGTTTGGCTTCCCCATGCAATTGCAGACATAGCACCTCATTAGTATTAGTCAAGAGGAGAATTATGGAAATAAAGAAGCGGTGCAAAAATATTGTTACTAGGAAACCATGGAAGCATGAAAAGATCCTGGAGCCAGTGCTGTGGGGAGTGGCTGGGTCCCATCTGCTGTTTGTGTAATGTGTAGGCATAATAATACAAGAATAAACTGGACTTAGGCAATAAAGTTAACATCACTGGGGTTTGCTGTGAGGGGAAAGACATTTGTATATTAAGCATTTTACAGTGGCCATTGCTGGAAGTGCTTTTCCCACTCGCAGTGAAAAAAGTGAACATTTTTGTTGAGGAAATAGTTAAAATGTAAAATAGGGCCAGAGGGCACTCTGGCTGACAAACTGTTCCATTGACTATACTCTTGTCATCAGATATCATGACTTTATACTTACTTTTCTCCCAAAAGATCACAGATAAACACAGAGGAGAAAGCCCATTCGGCCCATCTTGGCTCATTCTTGTATTAACACCCTACAGTCCCCCTTCCCATACCACAACATCAAATTGTTAAATTATTGCAGGATTTGTAAGTTCATTATCCTACCCAGACACAGCCAAGATCAGGAACTCAAGAGTACAAAGGCTCACTTATTCAAACCTTCATCTTGCTTGTCTTTGGGGTCAAGGTGGCTGAAGGGAGGATTCCAAGTAGGTCCGAGTTGAAAGAACAGTGTGCCTGCTGGCATAATGGGCTGCCAAGGTTGTAGAGGCAGGGTCATGGAGGGACTTGTAGGTATGGATAATGGTCTTGAATTTGATATGTTGCTGGATGGGTAACCAATGGATGTTGGTGATCATCTTCTTATCATGTCCACGGACGGCCTATACATAGCCCAGCCAGAACTGGACACATTTTTGCACCTTGTTGAATTCGGCAAGATCTGCAACAGTGCAGGGTTCCTCTAACGATGGGCATTGCAGGAGATGTTGCATAGTCTGTGCCTCAGTTCCACATTCACAAGTTGTCGGGCTGGTTGAATATCCCCATTTGCTTAGTGACACCTTTGAGCAACCTCCACCGGTCCTAAGTCTGTTAAGGCACTTCCAGGTTGCCCAGTTGCAATTAGCTCCTGGGGGAAGGCTTTCATCAAGTAAAATTTCCATCGCTGGGGGTTGTTCGAGACTGGCGAGCCGGTCTTTCCACAAAGCGATGCGGGCTTCAGATGAGGTTGATTGTAATGGAACAACACTGTTCATGAAGCTCTTTCTTGACTTTAGGCGGCTGGGTGTAGGTGTATGACAATGCAGACGGTGTCTCTCATCTGATGTTTGACGGAGTCGCTCTTTCTTGCTGGCTACCGTTCTTATATCGGGAGGAGCGATACCCGCCAGGATATATAGGCTGTTGGTGTTTGTTGGTTTTAAGCAACCTGTGATAAATCGGCAGTAATAGGATGAGGCATTGAGTATGGAATAGGAAAGCGGTGAGTTTAGGTCGAGTGGAACTTGCGAGGCATTGGAGTAGGTGAGCTTGCTGAAGAATGTGACAAAAATAAATTATTTTTGTCTATGGTGCTTCATATTGTTGGCTTTTTTTCTGACCTGGTGCATACAGGATTTAAAAACTGGGTTCGTGAACAGAAAATAGGACCGCTTGTTTTGACACGATAGCTCAAGAACATGTTATGTCTTCAACAGGTAGCCATGAGAGGGCCCAAGTCATTCAATTCAAGTATAAGAATCCTGTGGGTTTTATTTGAATATATGTTGATCAGCAGCTCTATTGGATATATGTATTTAAATTTTGTTCTGGTCAGGTTTTGAAAATGTATCTTGGCCTGACTAGTCCGTCTGAAGCCATTGGAGAGCTATGTATAAATTAGTAAGACTCTGGAAGGTCAACAGTGCACTGCTGGTTAAGTCATACCTTGAGGCAGGCCCAATTTATAGTGAGTTTGGTGCAGTCGACAACTTAATTATCTTCTAAGAAGGGATAGTTAAGGCTGTAATTACTATAAATTTACAGTGTTAATTGCTACATTTCACTTGCCCATTTACTAGTTAATAAATTTGTTTGGCAGTTTATAGCCTAAGTCACAGTCTAGTGAAGTGTTTATTCTGCCACCTTCTGAAGTTGAGGTAGATGTCATAAGACCACATACACGCAGTGAAATACAGTGACGGGAGGTTTCTGTTCGACTCCTGGATTCATTACCAATTACTTGGATATGGGGCAGGTTAAAGGGGCATTCTGGTTAGTAGAGAGTGAGGGCTTACTTGTTGAGTAATTTGAGATGCTGAACCTGAGAAAACTGCCTAGAGTAAAAACCCCAATAATAGTTTCAGTGGCATTGAGGGTGATGTAGCACAACAGCTATGTTGCTGTATACCAAAAAAAATACTTTTCTGTAATCCTGATGCTGTTTTCCTTTGAGAAACTGACGGTCTTTTAGCAGGTAGGACAGAAGGTCCTGGGAGTGCATTGATATTTGCAAGACTTATCCCCACAGGGAAGTTTGAAAAGCACTGCAGTAGTGAAATATTTGCTTTTATGTAGTACAATCCAACCTCTGCCATCCAATGACCACTGCACCATTTCCCAGAATGTGCACAGATGGGCTTCCAGCTGTTACATTAGTTTGTCTGTTTTTTACGTTACAGCTAATTGCATTACATCGTATTAAAGTGCAGCTTTGTTGCTGGCTATTAAAAACAGACTCATTGAGTTTTATTTACTTGATTTTGGCAGTTAACTGGGATTGGCCTGGGGTTACTAAATGTACTGTGCGAAATGTAGTACAGTATTTTGGAAAATGGATGTATGATTGAAAAATTGCTCGCTTGAGAGGGCTGAGGGATGGGGAAAATAACACTTTTTTTATATGAACAGATTATGCAAATCAGAGTTTGGAAGTAATGATTCGAAACGACTCATTGCATTCATGATCTGGAGTCACTCTTGAGTTCCTTGATCTTTTTGAGACAGTGGTGGTTATTTGCACGCAGTCTGATGTGCTCAAAATGTAATCCTTTCCGCTGTGATTTTCGCACTTAATAAATTTAAATATCTTTTGTTGCAATGTTTTTCATAAGGCCAAAAGTTAAAGGAATATCCTCTGACATAACTTTTCAACCCACTCCATTAATCCAGAATCCAGGCTGGCTCAGTGCGATCTATATCCTTTCCGAGTTGGGATCATTTTCATCTACAGTACTTGTAAAAGCTATTCTGTATAGAAGCAAATGGGATTTGAAATAATGGGGTGGGTGAAGGCGATCACAATTGGTTTATTGCGAATTGCTGTAAACTGCAATTTTCATGAGATCGTGGATGATTAAACCATTCAGAGGCAGATGATGCAGTGTTGGCATTGCTTTCTGATCTTTATAAGCTGTACAGAAGTCAATATTGAATTGGAGACAAAATAAATAAGCCACCAATTAAAAGTAAAAACTAGAAATCTGGACTATGTACAGAAAATGCTGGAAACACACAGCAGGTTAGTCAGCATCTGTAAAGAGAAAAGACGGTTGATGTTTTGAGTGTGTAACCTTCATCAGAACTAAAGACCACCTCCTGCCTCATGCCCACCTGCTTCTTTATATCACATCTGCATGAATCACAGTCACCCAAGAGAGGAGAAAATTTGAGAAAAAGATTCAACTGCAGCTTGGACAGAATGGTGGGCGGGCAGGTGGGCACAGTTGTTTTGCAGGCGTGCACATACTTTTCTCGCTCTTGATAATTAAACTTCCCCATGGTATAAGCAGGCTTGTTTCACCAATAGCTTCCATATGCTCCAAGCCACTTTCCATTGAGACTCTTCAGTATAAACAGGTGCTGGAAGTATTGTATCAGGATTCACTTGCGAATCGCCCAATAATTGCATAGCATGATTTCTGGCATTTGTAAAGGACCTCATTATATTTTATTGTAGTTATAGTGGTTTGGCCTGAAAAAACTTGATAATATCTGTGAGTTTGCATGCTTTTGAATACAGATAAGGCAATGTAACTCAACTAAAGGTTGCTTGTCTTAACCATATGCGACAGAAATGAGAGCAGTGAATACATTTGTTAGCATATTCTGTTATTTACATGTTGATCTCAACAGATTAGTTAAATCTCTGTTGCATCTAGCTGCAAATTATATATGTGGATTGACATTTGTTAGCATATTTTAGTGTGTATTTGCATATTTCTTTATCACTGATTCAGTAACTGCTTGACTTGGAATTTCTTCCATATGGATTCGATGTCTAGTGATTCACCCCCCAAAAAACTGTAGATCCATTTAATGCACCTTGTTCAATTTACTGGCCTGATGAGTTGCAGAGTTAAATGAAATTGGATTTTCCATTTGCTAACCTTCCTTCTCTCTCCGCCCCCCCCCCCCCCCCCACCACCATCGTCACTTTAAACATAGCCTTTCACTTTTTTGTGCTATTGAAACTTGGGTTGTCAATACCATGTTTTCCTGTGATTATGATTTAAACATAGCTTGGCTCAGTTGGTAGCACTCTCACCTCGAGTCAGAAGGCCCTTTCCAGCACTTGAATGCATAATCTAGGCTGGCACTCTGTACTGAGGGAGAATTGCACTGCAACCAATGATGCCCTTTGGATGAGCCATTAAACGCAAGACCTGCCTGCCTGTTCTGGTGGCTCACATGGATGTTTAAGGTCTCCTGGCACTACTTGATGAATGAGTTTTCTTAATACAGGAAACTTTGGTTTATCCGGAGGTTATATGTCTGGAATACTCGATCTAACGGCAAAAATCAGGAGCCGTTTTCTATTTTTTTAGTTCTCGTTGCTTTTTTTTCCCCCAGTCAAGCGCTGCAAGGTCTGTAGCTATAGCAACAGCTTCAGCTAGAGACACTTGCAGCTGCAGCCGACTGTTTTGAAGCTGTTGCTAAGCAACAGGGTTTGTTGATTCACACGGAGCTTCTCAGTTCCGTATGTTTAAACATTAACTCTGGTATGTCCGGCACTTTTGATGTTACGGCACCAGCTCGGTCCCGTCAGTGCCGGATATCAGAGAGTTTCCTGTATCCTAGCCTGCATTTGTCCCTTAACCAACACCTCTGAAAGCACACACTAATTTTTGTTTGTGGGATCTTGCTGTATGCATAATAGCTGTTGTGTTTGCCTACATGAAAATCGCCACACTTCAAGGTGATTCATTGTACCTGAAATGTTTTTAAAAGTTTGTGACTTATTCAGGTGCTATATAACTATAAATCTTTCAGCTGAAGACTGAAAACAAATTTCACTAACGCACTGTAAATTTTTCTTGTAAGTGAACATTAGAAGCAACTTTATTTGTACATTAACAATATCTGAAATTTATATGCATTCTATTGTAGACTCTGGGGGAAAAATAGCTAAATGTTCTTGAAGTAAATGGAAAATATTTGGGATTTATTTAAAGGATGTATGCAATTGAAATTTTGAATAACATGGTTAAAATTACAGCATAAAATCAATGAGTAAAATAATGTACAGAAATTCTATCATTATCACTCTAGATGTATTTTTCTTCCTTTCCTTACCCACACGAATACCCAGTTACAATGCTAATGCAGTTTATTTATAGAGTTTCTGTGGATCATTGTATGAACCTGTCAGACTAGATGAATATTAACTGCTGCAGTTTTAGTTCATGTTCAGTCTTGATCACGTACTGTATAAGAACAAACCACTCTTGAATTTACCCTGTTTCAGTTTGACAAGCTGTCGATTTGATACCCTGTTTATATTATGATGTTACCCTGAAGACAAAGCACCCGCTGGTGGCAGATATAAATTGCTGGGAACAGTGATGCTTGCTGTTGAGGCAGCTATTTTGTTCAAGACACGGAAGACCTGAAACCTGAGCCTGCCTATGGTGGGCTGGTAATGCAGTTTTCACATTGCTGGCCTGTACAGACAATGTGCTGAAATTCTGTGACCAGAAGTGTAAAGTAAACAAACCAGACGTTTGAGCATCTGTGCTGTTCAGGTGGGACAGCAAGCTGTGAGGAAAACACAAGGGGGAAAAATTCAGTTGGTAGTGCCACCCGTTGGCGCCGGTGGGGCGCAAACCAACTAGCGCCCGGGCGCAGCACTGCCCACGCCTCCCACAAAATTCAGCGGGAGGTTAGTGGTGGCGCTAACCGGTAGCGCCCTGCGGTGCTGCGCCGCTGGCGATGACATCATTGGTGTGCGCAGCGCCCCGCTGACACCCCGGCCGCGATCTTCGGGAGCGCCCCCTGATTTACCGCTGGACGCTATGTCCAACAGGGTCAGGGGGGCATACCTGCGGCCAGGTAGGTGCAATTTAAAGGCGAGGTGCGGGGTGGCCATTTTTGTTGCTGGCCGCCTGCCTGCGCTCCCGTCCCCGGCCTCCTGAAACCGCCCCCCCCCCCGGGAGTGCTGGCTGCACTCAAGAGCCCGGCTCTTCTCTTGGGTGCCGGGCTCTTTTGCCGCCATTCCCGATCCCCAGGAGCCCAGGTCGCGCTGCACAAGGCCCCTCCCCTTTAAGAAGGGGAGGAAGGCCGGCAATACCGCGGCGTGACGTGCCGCAGTGTGTGGCGCTGCGGCACGTAGTGCCATGATATTCACTCGCAGCGCCCCAAGAGGGAGGCGGGGCGCTTCCAGTAGCGCCCCGCTTCCCTCTTGGGGCGCAGCCACTCAATTTCCGGTGCGGGGGTGCTAATTTTTCCGGGGCGCTACTTAGTGCCTCAATTGGGGCACTACTCAATTTTTAGCCCAAAGAGTCTGCAAAGGAATATCGATAGACTAAGTGAGTGGGCAGTAAGGTGGCAGATGGAGTATAATGTAGGGAAATGTGAGGTTATCCACTTTGGTAGGAAAAATAAAAAAACTGAATATTTTGTAAATGGTGAGAAACTTTCAAATGTTGGTGTTCAGAGAGATTTGGGTGTTCTGCAAGAAACACAGAAAGCTAGCATGCAGGTACAGCAAGCAATAAGGAGGGCAAATGGCATGTTGGCCTTTATTGCAAGGGGGTTGGAGTATAAGAGTAAGGAAGTCTTGCTACAATTGTACAGGGCCTTAGTGAGACCACACCTGGAGTACTGTGCACCGTTCTGGTCTCCTCATCTAAGGAAGGATATACTTGCCTTGGAGGCGGTGCAACAAAGGTTCACTAGATTGATTCCTGGGATGAGGGCTGTCCTATGATGAGAGATTATGTAGAATGGGCCTATACACTCGAGTTTAGAAGAATGAGAGGTGATCTCATTGAAACATACAAGATTCTGAAGGGGATTGACAGGGTAGATGCTGAGAGGTTGTTTCCCCTGGTTGGAGTGTCTAGAACTAGGGGGCATCGTCTCAGGATAAGGGGTAGGCCATTTAAGACTGGGTGGGAAAGTGGAGTTGAGGTCGATGATCAGCCATGATCTTATTTAATGGCGGAGCAGGCTCGAGGAGCCGTATGGCCGACGACTCTTATTTCTTATGTGCCAAACAAAATTTGACACCGAGCCACATAAGGCGATATTAGGGAAGATGACCAAAAGCTTGATTTTAAGGAGCGCCTTGAAGGAAGATAGAGAGGCAGAGAGATTGCCAGATCGGGAGCCAATGTTGGTCAGCACAGGGGTGGTGAGTGAACAGAACTTGGTGCGAGTTAGGGTACAGGCAGCAGAGTTTTGGATGAGCTCAATTTTACGGAGGGTGCAAGATGGGAGGCCGGCCCGGAGAGCATTGGAATAGTCAAGTCTAGAGATAACCAAGGCATGGATGAGGGTTTCAGCAGATGAGCTGAGGCAGGGCAGGTGGAAGTAGGCAGTCTTGGTGATGGAGCAGATATGGGATCAGAAGCTCATTTTGGGGTCAAATATGACACAAGGTTACGAATAGGGAATGGAGTTTGTGCACAGTACTCCAGGTGTGGTCTCACCAAGGCCATGTACAATTGTAGCAAGACTTCCTTACTCTTATACTCCAACCCTGTTGCCATAAAGACCAACATGCCATTTGCCTTCGTTATTGCTTGCTGTACCTGCATGCTAGCTTTTGTTGTTTCTTGCACGAGGACACCCAAATCTCTCTCAACACCAACATTTGAAAGTTTCTCACCATTTAAAAAATATTCTGTTTTTCTATTCTTCCTACCAAAGTGAATAACCTCACATTTCCCTACATTATACTCCATCTGCCACCTTACTGCCCTCTCACTTAGTCTATCTATATCCCTTTGCAGACTCTTTGTGTTTTCCTCACAGCTTACTGTCCCACCTAGCTTTGTATCATCAGCAAACTTGGATACATTGCACTCGGTCCCTTCATCTAGGTCATTAATATTAATTGTAAATAGCTGAGGCCCCAACACTGATCCTTGTGGCACCCCACTAGTTACAGCCTGCTAACCTGAAAAAGATCCGTTTATCCCTACGCTGTTTTCTGTCTGTTAACCAATCCTCTATCCATGCTACTATATTACCCCCAACCCCATGAGCCCTAATCTTGTGTAATAACCTTTTATGTGGCACCTTACCGAATGCCTTTTGGAAATCCAAATATTCTACATCCACTGGTTCCCCTTTATCTACCCTGCTAGTTACATCTTCAAAAAACTTAATAAATTTGTCAAACACTATTTCCCTTTCATAAAACCATGTTGACTCTGCCTAATAATGTTATGATTTTCTAAGTTCCCTGATACCACTTCCATAACAATGGATTCCAGCATTTTCCTGATGACTGATGTCAGGCTAACTGGCCTGTAGTTCCCTGTTTTTTCTCTCCCTCCTTTCTTGAATAGCGTTGTTACATTTGCGACCTTCCAATCCGCTGGGACCATTCCAGAATCTAGGGAATTTTGAAAGATCCAAACCAATGCATCCACTATCTCTTCAGCCACTTCTTTTAGAAATGCAGGATATAGGCCATCAGGTCCAGGGGATTGTTGGCTTTTAGTCCCATTAGTTTCTCTGGTACTTTTTCTTTACTTATTTACATTACGCTCCTCACCCTCATTAGACCCTTGGTTCCCCACCATTTTTAGTATGCTTTTTGTGTCTTCTACTGTGAAGACCGATACAAAATATTTGTTTAACATTTCTGCCACTTTATTCCCCATAATAATTTCTCCTGTCTCAGCTTCTAAGGGACCAATGTTTACTTTTGCTACTCTTTTCCTTTTTACATACTTGTAGAAACTCTTACAATCTGCTTTTATATTTCTTGCTAGTTTTCTCTCATTCTATTTTTTCCCTTTTTATCAATTTTTTGGTCAACCTTTGATGGTTTTTGAAGCTCTCCCAATCCTCAGGCTTACTATTATTCTTTGCGACATTATAAGCTTCTTCTTTCAATCTAATGTTATGGTTAACTTCTTTAGTTAGCTACGGTTAGATCACTTTCCCCTTGGAGTTTTTGTTTCTCAGTGGCATGTATTTTTGTTGAGAATTATGAAATATTTCTTGAAATGCTAGCCACTGCTTATCTACTGCCATACCTTTTAATCTATTTTTCCAATCTACCTTAGCCAACTCTCCCCTCATACCTATGTGATTGGCTTTATTTAAGTTTAAGACTCTAGTTTCGGACTTGGATAAGTCACTCTCAAAATCAACGTAAAATTCATCATATTATGATCACTCTGCCCCAGCGGATCCTTTACTATGAGATTGCTTATTAACCCTGTCTCATTACACAATACGAGATCTAAAATAGCCTGTTCCCTGGTTGGTTCCATTACATACTGTTCTAGGAAACTGCCCCAAATGCAGTCTATGAACTTGTCCTCCAGACTACCTTTGCCAATTTATTTGTCCAGTCTATATGAAGATTAAAGTCCCACAAGATTATTGCATTACCTTTGTTGCAAGCTCCTACTATTTCTTGATTAATATTCTGTCCAACGGTATAGCTACTGTTTAGGGGGCCTATATACCACTCCTACCAGTGTTTTCTGCCCCTTGTTATTTCTTATCTCCACCCATACTGATTCTACTTCCTGATCTTCCGAGCCGAGGTCCTTTCTTGCTACTGTCCTTATGTCATCCTTTATTATCAGGGCTACACCCCCTCCTTTTCCATTCTGCGTGTATTTTCGAAATGTCAAGTACCCTGGAACATTTCGTTCCCAACCTTGGCCACCTTGCAACCATGTCTCTGTAATGGCTATTCGATCAAACCCATGTATCTCTATTTGTGCCACTAGTTCGTCTATCTTGTTACGAATGCTTCATGCATTCAGATAAAGAGCCTTTAATTTAAATTTTTTACCATTATTCCCTGCTTTGACTTTATTCTCTGCTGCACTGCTACCATTAAACACTCTGTCCCCTCCTGTCACACTCTGCTTATTTTGACCCAAATCACTGCACTGCTCTAATGCTTTGACCTTTCTCTTTAGATTTCTAAATTTCCTCTCACCTGACCCCCCCTCCATGCCTTTGTTACCTCTAGCCTTGACTAAACCACTCCTGTGAAATGCCGTGGGACGTTTTATTATGTTAAAGGCACTGTATAAATGCAAGTTGTTGTTGCTGCTTAGGTAAGTATAACTTGGATCCTTTGAATGGATTAACATTTGCTTTAATTTCTTTTGGGGCCCTTGCCAGACACAACAGATTTTTTATTTCATTTAGTTTGGGCTAGAGTCAAACCAAAGTCCTAGTTGTGAAAACAAAATGTGCTAATCCAGCGTGCCATCCGGTTCAGACAATAACCTATTAAAATTCTCATTGTTTATGTAAATGCTGTATAGCTTATTCAGATATCGAAAGCAACTATTGCTTTGTAATAGGATTGCTGTTCGAATTGCATTCAAGTAGTATATTGTTGTATTCGGGGAGAAAATGCTGCTTGAGCATAGGCAGGACTTCCAATTCCGAATTAAACTGTTTATACACGTCCCCCAAAGTTAATTGTTCCTTTTTGAGCAGAAATATTTCTCTGGTCCTTACAAAATATACCTTTTTTTGTATTTTTGTGATTTTTTTTTTTTAGTTTCATTCATTGTGTGTCCTACAGTCAGTGCTTCTTTGTAAACTAACCTTTGTGGCTCAAAGTAGACTGATATTTTACTTTTTAAACTTGAGGGTAGAGTTTCAGCTTTGGGTGTAATCGGCAATCTGTGCGCAAATTGTGCCCAAAATTACGGTAGTTCTGAGTTTGTTTTTCTCCCTCACATTTCTGCTCAACTCACTTGAATATTGTCAAAATTAAAATCTGCCATGAACCAGCGCAATCGGGCAGTGTAGAATATAATATATATTTTTAAAATTTGCTTTAAAAAATGTTCCTTGATATATTTAAGAGTAGTAGCATGGCGCAGGTTGGTTAATACAGCTGCAAATGGGTTTATCACAAAAAGTAAGCATTTTTAAGAAGTGTCTAGTCCACCACCTGTGAGTAACCTGATTTTAAATAACTGAAAATGACTTCAAAAATATATACAGAATCATTTACTGGTTATATTGGGTTATGGTAGTCAGTTTCTTAGTAAATAAAAAAAAATTCAAAAGCTTTTAAAACGCGCCCATCAGTGTCCCTGTGCCTAAAAAGAACCAGCTTAATTTTAAGAGCCTCCTCAAAGGCCTGCAAACAGGCGCAGTTAGCGGAAACTCTCCATGGTGATTAATTCTGTCTGGGAGTGTGGCCAGTTTTATGGGCGGGGCTGGCTTCGAGCATGATGGTTTTTTAAAATTAGCACAAAAGATCAAGGAATTTCAAGTGCAAATTATACCCAGCGCAAATCGAGTTTCCGTGATCTTTTGCACTGGTTTGGCCGATTTTAGGGTAAATTGTGCTGGAAAACCAACACAACCTAGCGGAAACTCTAGCCTAGGTTTCGTAATTGGCCGAAAAAAACAAATATAAATTAAACATTTTTCAACAGTGCTGACTGATTAGGTCTGTAGAACACTTACAACATCCTCAATATGTGGATACTTAACACCTAGGCCTTGTGGTCGGTCATAGCCTAATCCCTGCCAAGTGAGTGCTCAATTTCGGCAGGTCTATCCACAGGGAGGAAAAATCTGAGGGAGAATCAGCCAAAACAGCTGCAGTCTTTGGCAGATGGGTAGGACTACTTCTGCTAATCCTTTGTTGGGAATGGTACTTCAGAAGCTGACACAGAGGAGAGGGTAGTTTACATGAAATGTGTGTGCTCTTGTGGATCAACAAGTTCCCAGGTTTGATCTCTGATCTATGTTGCGTCAAGAGTGGCAGATCGAGTGGTACATTTGGCTTCAGTGCCCCGGGTTAGTGACGAGATAAATGTGCTAGGTTCTCACCCCTGATCGCTCTCCAGTGGCTCATGTTGTAAGAGTGTGGGGACATTAGGTGAATGCAGAGTTGGTGATGGACCTGTGGTTGAATAAAAAGAAAGACGTACATTTATACAATGCCTTTCACGACCACCGGGCGTCTCAAAGCGCTTTACAGCCAATGAAGTACTTTTTGAAGTGTAGTCATTGTTGTAATGTGGGAAACACGGTGCACAGCAAGCTCCCACAAACAGCAATGTGATAAGGACCAGATAAACTGTTTTTGTTATGTTGATTGAGGGATAAATATTGGCCAGGACACCGGGGATAACGCCCCTGCTCCTCTTCGAAATAGTGCCATGGGATCCTTTGCGTCCACCTAAGAGTAGATGGGGCCTCAGTTTAATGCCTCATCCGAAAGACGGCACCTCTGACAGTGCAGCACTCCCTCAGCACTGCACTAGATTTATGTGCTCAAGTCCCTGGAGTGGGCCTTGAACCCACAACCTTCTGACTCAAAGGCGAGGGTGCTACCCACTGAGCCACAGCTGATACTCTATGCAGGCCCACACTTTTACTGGACATGGGCAGATTACTGGAAGGCCATCAGCATCCATAGAATTGCACTCCAGCAAGGAGTCTGCCTTTAGGAAAGAAAAGAAGCTGTGAATAAAAATAAAATATGTCTGGGGCCAGGGAAATGTTAAACTTGTGACACAGTAGCTACCACTAAGTCCCAACAAATTTGCAGAAGCATCCCCCATAGTTACACTCGCACTCCCTCAGCACTGCACTGGAGTGTCAGTGCTCAAGTCTCTGGAGTGGAACTTGAATCCACAACCTTCTGCCTCAGCGGTGAGGGTGTTACCAATTGAGCCACAGCTGACACTAAATTTTGTTATAAATCTATATTCTCAGTACAAACAATACTGTAAAATGCAACACCTAGAGATATGATACAAGTCTAAATAACTTGGGATGAGTTGGCCATCACTGTGTTACATCTGCTCACACCCACAGTTATTTTTTTTTATTTATACCATTTTATTTGTGCTGAATTTTCACCCGTTTCATCTGGATTCCGGTGATATTCAAAACCACTTGATCTTTGCTCTTCTGACATCCTTTAAGCACCTTGGTTGTGCCATTCTCTGGAATCCGCATCTATGTATCTGTTTTGGAGTTACTTGGTAGAATGACTGTGGAGATCTGAGTTACCTTGTTTTCTCTCTCACAGCCTCTTGCGCATCCCCGATTTTCACCGCTGCACCATTGGTGACTGCCTTCAGCTACCTTGGCCCTAAGCTCTGGAATTCCTTCTCTAAACCCCCTCTCCCCCCACCCCCCCATCTCGCTCTCTCTCTCCTACCTCCTTTAAGACGTTCCTTAAAACCAACACTTTGACCAAGTTTTTGCACACCTGTCCTCCTTGCGAAGCGCTTTGTGATGTTTTACTACTTTAAAGGTGCTAAATAAATGCAAGTTAAGATTTTTGAGATTAATTTTCCAAGTGTCTTGGTACAAAGTAGAAATCCATAAGCACCAGGTTATCATCTCACGAGCTTCATTGCCTTTATCCGGATTCATAGACGACCTTATCAACACCAGGGTTCTTTTTAAAAATGAGCGTTTGTTTTATTCAAATGTTGACATTTACTAATGAAGGGGTTTATTTAAACCCGAATGAGGTGTGTTATAACCTAGTTGCCATTTGATTATGGATGATTCACTTTTTCCTGTTGTAAGAATAATGTGCTTGTAATTCTGAAAGTCGTGCAAGTTGTTTTCATCCAACAGTTCAATACAGGTGTGAATGCTTGTGCGGATTAAACCTAAAATAATTTGTCCTGTGCTATCTTTTTTAAAATGACGTATCAAAAAATAGCTTATGCCACGTAGACTTTTATCTTGAATGAGTTAAATGTGGTCCCAGCAGAATAGCACAGGCAAGCTTTAAATACTAATTTAGAGGCAGCATAGAAATGCAGCTGCCAGCCTGTACAGTGGCCCAGTCCTTCTGATTGGCATTTTTAATTGTATTTATTTGAATTTCACTTGCTCTTCCGGCTATTTTAAAGTTGAACTGAAAAATATATATTTTTGAAAAAGTAGCAAGATTTTGTTTTTTACAGTCTTTGAAATCATCTTTGCCAGCTAAGAGTGGTGAAAAGCAGTGGTCATTCTTTTTTTCCCCTTGTGGTTATTGAAACCAGTTAAACTGTGGTTTCAAAAACATCAGTTAGGTTTGATTAGCATCAGAGGCGCTGACTCTTAATTTCACTTGTCAGCTCAGTGGTAATACTCTTGCCCCTGAGTCAGAAGGTCGTGGGTTCAAGCCCCACTCCAGGACTTAAGCACATAATCTTGGCTGACATTCCAATGCAATACTGAGGGAGTGCTGCACTGCCGGAGGGGCCGTCTTTTGGACGAGGCGCTAAGCCAAGGTTTCACTGTTGTATTTGGTGAACATAAAAACTGTGTTTTATGCATTAGATATTTACTGTAAAAGTTAATGAATTTGCTGGATTCTGAAACCCAAGTAAGTTCTTCTGCCCTCCCTTGAACTTTTGCCCCCATCAAGGTGGGGAATGGAACTCTTCTTAACTTCAGCATCTAATAATATCAGGAACTTCTAGGTAAACTGTTGCACAGCTAGCGGCAGAGTTAAAATGTCTTTACTGTGCTCAATATCTTAATATGAACACCATAAAAGCATTTCTTCCTGCTTCAGAAATTCCCTCCACCACTGCCCTTGCGGTTTCTTTGAGATGGCCTTAGAGCTAAATTACAGGCTGCTTTATGCTGTCACCTTGGGCCTCTTTGGAAGTAGGTTGAGGCATTCAAAGTCTTTTTTTTACAGTTGGCAGGGAAAAGGGAGGCTTCAATGTCATCAAGACAGGCCTGGCCAAGGAGACCATCTGTAGATCCAGGATGGACGCGGGCGGCCCTGCGGGGGTGGGAGTCACTCTGGCTGCCTGCCTGTCTCTTGCAGTCTTGTCCGCACTCAGGTGGCCCTGGACAAAGGAGCATGCAGTCTCCGCCTTCCGCGACTGACCAATGTGTACTGCAAGGACTGGATTGTTTTTTGGACACTGGGAATAATAATATAATTTAGTTTATAAGTTTCCCATTGTTTTGTTCAAAGTTATAAAAGAAAAAAGATCAGATTCCAATCGAGTCTCCATGGATAAAGTGACCAGACGAAGTGAACCACCAATATTTTGAGTGCTGGCAATTGTGACCCTTATTTGCAAAACTTTTTAAATCCTGACCGAATTTTAATTCAAGTCTGCAAAACTCTAGTCAGAAGTTACGTTATAAGGTCACAATTTCCTTCAGTCGGTTAAGTGTGGAATCATCTGCTGTGACAGCATGTTATACTATTGGTATTTTACTGGAGGATGGATTAGTGTTCCACAGTGTAGCATCACTGAAATAGGTGAATTATTTTGTCAATTAACCAACTCTTAATCCTGTATCATCTTTAGCTGTAAATTATACTATGTATACAGTTGGTGGCCAATTGTGGAATAACAGTTTTATTTAATTTGAGATGTGCTATCTTTCTCATTTTATATTGGATTAAAACATTTTCCATTGGATATCTGACTTGATCATGCCATGAGTTTGAATGGAAACTGCTTGAAGAGTTGACCTACAAGCTTGGCAAGAATACAGTATTTTTGCTGTTCACAGCAGATGTTATGTCAACATAATTCCACTTGTACAGTTCGTTTCTGTTCCTCTGGAGTAAAACTGGGTCATTAAAAAAAAACTAGGGGAGAGGACGTGAAATAGACTGGGTTACGGCACCTTGCCAACGTGAGAACGTAGATGTGTGCATAGTGTTTTTTGGTAATGTTGGCTTTTAAAATGCTGTACATTGAGAGCCTACAGTTCTCATTTCATGTTTAGTTTGAAGTTGGTATCAAAAATTGAGTCAGAGGCTGGGTATTCTGTGGCGAGTGTCTCACCACCTGACTCCCCAAAACCTTTCCACCATCTACAAGGCACAAGTCAGGAGTGTGATGTAATACTCTCCATTTGTGTGGATGAGTGTAGCTCTAACACTCAAGCAGCTTGACACCATCCAGGACGAAGCAGCCCACTTGATTGGCAATGCATTCACTCCCTCCACCACAGGTGCACCGGTGTACCGTGGCTGCAGTGTGTACCATCTACAAGATGCACTGCAGCAACTTGCCAAGGCTGCTTCGACAGCACCTCCCAAACCTGCGATCTCTATCACCTAGAAGAACAAGGGCAACAGGCGCATGGGAACACCATCACCTCCAATTTTCCCTCCAAGTCACACCCCATTCTGACTTGGAAATATATCACTGTTCCTTCATCGTTGGTGGATCAAAATCCTGGAACTCCCTCCCTAACAGCACAATGGGAGTACCTTCACCACATGGACTGCAGCGGTTCAAGAAGGCATCTTACCACCACCTTCTTGAGGGCAGTTAGGGATGGTCAATAAATGCTGGCCCTGCCAGCGCCGCCCACATCCCAGGAACGAATTTATTTAAAAAAAAATTAAAAAAAATGCTATTTGGGGAAGTGTGATTCAATCCATAAGTCCTCAGTGTTTCAGGTCATTAAGAATTACTGGGTAATTAGCTGTAAATCGCTTGAATACTTCGGAGAGGTTATACTATGGAAACAACCAGTTGCTGCATTGGCATTGACTGCAGTCAGCTGCATTGTTTGGTCAGAGTTGCACTTCATTATGCTGCAGTATGGGTGATCAGACTAAGAGTAAAATACTGCAGCTGCTAGAAATCTGAAATAAAACCAGGAAATACTGGAAACAGTCTGGAGAAAGGGATCAGATTAACACTTCAGGTCTTATGACCCTTAAAGATGAAATAGAACTGGGGGTCAGGACAGCTCTGAAGTAAAGTGAGTTGGTCCTGGTGAAGAGAGAGGTCGAGAACATGCATGGTGGAGAGAGTGGATCTCATGAAGTGACAAAAGCAGTGGTTCGAGGAATGCTGTATATCACAGATATTTATGATCATTGATGAATCTGAAAAAGGAAGGATGGAATTTAAACTGGAATCCATGTGGAATGAGTTGGAGCTGGAGACGGTTGCTGAGAGAAAACATGTGGCTCATCAAAAATGAGAAGGAAAAGAAATAGCAATGAAGGTGAACACGATAAAAGAGACAAATGGAAATCCCATGGAAGGGAGGAGCCGAAGTGGCAGGGAATTAAACATAAAACACAAAACACTGGAAATCTGAAATAAAAACAGAAAATGCTGTGAACACTCAGCTCGGGTACCATTTGTAAAGAAAGAAAAAAATATTATGGGTCTCATGCCCAGGGTTTCCAGCATTTTCTGTTTTGGGTGATTCGATAGTTGTACTTCAGCAATAGGCAGAATGAGTGTGCAATGATGTTGGTTTTTCCTTTTATTTGTAGACATGGTGACTGTTAGTGTGCTGTGCTGACGCATTGAGGGAATGAATTGAAAGATTTAAGCAGCTTTTTGAGGTTTTTGAAATTACTATTCTCAAAAAGGCATAGTTTGGATTTGAATGTGTGGGTAAATGGCTCAAGATTTTCTTTTAATGTTTTTTTTTCAGTTGCTGATTAGGGAATGTACAGGGACCTTTTTTTCTGTAATCTAGGTCTTTGCTTTCCAATAATTTTTAGCTTTTTATACTGAACCAGCTTTGCAGATTTATATTGTATTCTTGTTTTTGAGTATCTGTGACAAATTTTTGATACCAGCTTTGAACTAAACATGAAATGAGAGAAACGTAGACTCTCGATGTTGTTTTCTCCAAGCTATCTGAAAGTTATTTTTTTGGCTCCCTCTGGCACAGACAGTTTACAAGTAACTGAGTCACTCAGATCAAAAAGATCAGTAAATCATAGACATTACAAAACAGGAGGAGTTTTACTTCATAATACCTGTGTGGGTGCTAGCTCTTCAACCTGAGCTGTCTTAATTCCTTTGTGGTTTATGGCCCACATCCTTTTATATTCTTCCTTATTAAAACCCTATTCTATTCCCTTTTAAGTGCTTCAATGGCCATTAATGCTAAAACATTCCACGTTCTAGCCCGGTGTGGAAAAATTTCATCTAAATTCATCTTGTTTATCTTGTGGTGATCCTAAATTTCTTGTTGATTGGCCAAAGATGTTTAATTATTTTCCTCTCCAAAAATTTAATAATTTTGAGAGCATCTGTTAGATTCTTCCCCCGCGGGGGGGAGGGAGGGAGAGAAGGAAACACTTTTCAAAATGGTTACAATTTGCGCCGAAGTCGACCATCATTGCACCCAAAGTGGAAACTCTACCCCCAGAAATTTGACGAGAAGGGAAAGATGATTTTTTTGAAGTATATGTTTTACTAATTGGGCTAATCTTTCTTATCAAAATGCATAAGTTTGTGTGTTGGGCAGTTTTTTTTGTTGAAAAGTTGAGAACCCTAGCTGAACAGCAGTTGCGTTGAGAAAGTTAGGAGAGGATGTGAAGTAATGCTTAGATGACGCCAAAGATGGCTTTAAAAGCTTGAAGGTTGTAGTGAGAAGAGAGGCTTGAGGGAGGCAAGGTGTTCCACAGTTTTGGGATCTTTGGGAAGTATGAATTAGAGTAGGAGATTTTACGATGAATCTTGATCTTGGTAGCACTAAATACGGGTCTGTCTACTAAGCTCCTTCATTCTTCTGTTCCTGCATTGAATGCAGACCATGACCGTTCTTTACACCTTCTTACTCCAAAGTAGGATTTCATTAAAACTTTTTTTGGACCTCTGATTTTAAATTAGCTGGGTGAAAATGAATCTTAAGTGAAAGATTTGAGTGAGTTGCCTCCTGATTCTTGGGGCTCAATGACCTAAATATCACCGTTGACATTGAAAGATACTTGCATCAAATCTTTCTGGCTGCAGTAAGTACTGGAGCAAATTAAGAATTAAATCTATTTTCAAACATGAAAATTGAATATTTTTTGATGTGGATGAAATTGTGACATTCTTGAGGTGTATAATTGTCAGCTCAGCATTTTAATCTGCTAAGTGTGGAAAATCTTTCAGAAGGGAATTTGGTTTATTTGTTAGTAGCAAAATCACGAGTTAAATAGGTGGAGTTACCGCATGAAATATAATCCATAATCAATATATTAAAATGAATATTTTTGGCCCTGCCTTATTTCTGGGAGAGTAAAAATTGTTTGAATATATTTTTAGGATGGTCCTTATATACTTATTTTGGTGAGAAATGCCTTGCCATTGTGAAGTGCAGTTGGCTCTACAGGATGTCACGATCTGGTCTCGCTTGGGATGGGAGCATTGCGACAGACATTTGCATTAATTTGGTCATTGGGATGAGGATCTTTTGTCCATATCACTGTCAGCTTGAATAAGCCACTTTGTTTTGGGGAATATTCATGTTGTACTCTCATTTAAAAAAAAAATTGTTCTCTAGAGATGGGCAACACTGGCAAGATTGCATTTATTGTCCATCTCTAGTTATTCTGGGAAGGTGATGGTAGACTTTCTCCTTGAATTGCTTCAGTCCTTGTGCTGATGATGTTTCTGTGATGGTGTTAGGTTGGGAATTTTGACCCAGTGTCAGTGAAGGAATGTTCAATCAATGTCAAAGTCATCCTTATCTGCCAATTGCATGGACTTTTGAGGGTGTGAGAAAATGTCGATGTTTTGAGTGGCTTGGTAAATGGTAGTGTAAAATGGCTATTGATTGGTTGCTTATGTATCTGTTTAGTGTTATGCATCTGATTGTTGAAAAATGAACACAAGTGAAGGGAACGGGAAGGAAAGAAAGAAAGACTTGCATTTATAAAGTGCCTTTCACAACCTCCGGATGCCCCAAAGCGCTTCACAGCCAATGAAGTACCTTTTGAAGTGTAGTCATTGTGGGGAAACGCAGCTGCCAATTTGTGCATAGCAAGGTCCCGCAAACAGCAATATGATAATGACCAGATAATCTGTTTGTGATGTAGGTCGAGGGATAAATATTGGCCAGGACACTGGGGCGAATTCCCCTGCCCGTCTTCGAATAGTGCTAAGCGATCTTTTACATTCTCCCGAGAGGCCTGTTTAACATTTCATTCGAAAGACAGCACCTCCGACAGGGCAGCAGTCCCTCGGTACTGCACTGAATTATTGGCCTAGATTTTGTGCTTAAATCTCTAGAGTGGGACTTAAATCCACAATCTTCTGACGCAGATGAGACTGCTACCACTGAGCCATGGCTGGAAAATATATATATGGTAAAAAAGGGTATTGTGTAACAGCTAGGAGAAGCTTGTACTTGCATTTTTGTTGCTTGAAAATCTTACAGCTATGATAGTTAAATGCCATTTAATGGCTTGAGACAATGACTAAATATCACAAGGACTAAAATACAGTTTACACCACTTGATAATGACATGGTATTACAGGTAGCTGTTTGAAAGTGGAACCTGTTAAGAGTAATGTGAAGCAGACCTGGGAGCATTGGATAAAAGTATTTCAATTTTGAGCACAGACATTAATCACCTTGATTAGCACCATTTTTTAGTCAAACACCCTGATGCCTTTTGTAAATTCTGAAATGTTAAGTTAGTGCCTTGAAACACTCTCTGGCTGACAGTCTAGCAGCACAAATGTCCAACTTTAGTGCTTCAAGTTCAATTTTTTTTCCATACAAAGCACCATTTCAATATTTAAATTTTGCATCTCTAAGTGTATGCTCATAATTTGTATCTACACCAGAGCAGTCGGCTATATTAGCTGTCCGTGTCTGACCTGGTTGTTGTCCTGCCATACTAGGATTGATTCGCCATCTTTGATTTTTGCTACTGAGGGGGGGGGGAAATAAGCATTAAATAATTTGAAAAATATTTGGCGACTTGCAGCTCAGCATGGAGGACGTACAGTCCTAGGAACTAAGTGGTGTGTGAATTCAGATTTGGACATTTTGTCTGAATTTAAGGCTGATGTACTGATCAGCACAGCTTGTTAATTGTATGAATGCCAACTGATGTAAAAATTATCCTTAGACCAGTAAAGATTACAAGCACAGTTATTGCCAAGGCGGTGCCTCCGTTTGAAAGAGGGGGAGGTAGAGCTGTCTACAAATTCTGATGGTAGGATACAAATAAATGAAAACTGAGTTTGGACACTTAATGGACCTGGCTTTTGCGGTAAGAATAATGGTGAGGCTATCTGCACTCCTTTTATGAAGGCGTAAATCGGATAGCAACTTCTGGCGACCACATAGGCGCAGTTAAACATGGAAATTAAATATTGGGAAGACTGAAGCCATTGTTTTTGGTCCCCGCCACAAACTCTGTTCCCTAGCTACTGACTCCATCCCTCTCCCTAGTATCTGTCTGAGGCTGAACCAGACTGTTTGCAACCTTGGTGTCATATTTGACCCTGAAATGAGCTACCGACCACATATCCGCGGCATAACAAAGACCGCCTACTTCCACCTCTGTAACTTCGCCCGTCTCCGCCCTTGCCTCGGTTCATCCGCTGCTGAAACCCTCATCCATGTCGTTGTTACCTCTAGACCTGACTATTCCAATGCACTCCTGGCTGGCCTCTCGCATTCCACCCTACGTAAACTTGAGGTCATCCAAAACTCGGCTGCCTGTGTCCTAACTCGCACCAAATCCCATTTGCCCATCTCCCCTGTGCTCGCTGACCTACATTGGCACCCGGTTAAGCAGCGCCTCAATTTCAAAATTCTCATCCTTGTTTTCAAATCCCTCCATGGCCTTGCCCCTTCCTATCTCTGTAATCTCCTTCAGCCCCACAACCCCCTGAGATATCTGCGCTCCTCTAATTCTGCCCTCTTGAGCATCCCTGATTATAATCGCTCAACCATTGGTGGCCGTGCCTACTGTTGCCTAGGCCCTAAGCTCTGGAATTCCCTGCCTAAACCTGTCCGCCTCTCTACCTCTCTTTCCTTCTTTTAAGACGCTCCTTAAAACCTACCTTGTGTGGCTTGGTGTCAATTGTTTTGACTTAAAATACTCCTGTGCAGTGCCTTGAGACGTTTTACTAGTTAAAGGTGCTATATAAATGTAAGTTGTTGAAATCTGGAAGTTGCTGTCTGAGTTGCCCTGCTGCTCCACAAGCTTCACTACACCAGTACCTTGCTGTGAGACTCGGCATTCACATATATCCAACAGCATGAAGTTGGGGTACTCTCCTTACCTCAATTGTTCCCTTATGGCTTTATTCATCCATGGAGTCTCATTACTGTTTAGTTTATTCTTTCCTTTTAGCAGAATATATTTTTCCTGCACTCCGTTGAAGACCGTTTTAAATGTTTCCCATTGCTGTTCTACATCGTTGTTTGCCAATATTGTTGCCCATTTTTGTTTCCCAAGTTCTACTCTCAGCCCCTCAAAATCAGCATTTCTCCAATCTATTAACCTGGTTTTCGTCATACTTGTGTCCTTCTCAATTATCATCTTAAAGCGTATTATATTATGGTCACTATTGCCTATATGTTCCCCTATCTTTACTTCTCTTTGCTCTGGTTCATTCCCCATTACTAGATCCAATATCTAATCCTCCCTTGTTGGGCTTTTTACATATTGGGTTAGAAAGGAGTCCCGTACACATTGTAGGAACTTCATTCCCTTATCCCCTTTACCTACCTCTTCTGTCCAATTAATATCGGGATAGTTGAAATCCCCCATGATTATTATTCTATGTTTTTTACTAATTTCCCTTATTTGTCTGCATATTCCTTCCTCCACTTCGCTTCCACTATTAGGTGGTCTGTAGACTAGACTATGCTTACGAGTGTGATTGATCCTTTATTATCTTTTATCTCTATCCATATGGATTCTATTTTTGTCTTGCTGATACCTGCATCACTTTTTTTTCTACTGCCATTATGTTATCCCTAATAAGTACAGCTACTCCACCTCTCCTTTTTCCCTCCCTATCTTTTCTAAATATGTTATACCCTGCAATGTTTAATTCCCAGTCCTGATTTTTCTGTAGCCATGTCTTAGTAGTCCCTACTTATGTCTGGTTCCTCGCAACATATGATTGCCTCCAGCTCCCTTGTTTTATTACGGACATTGTGTGCATTGCTGTACAGACAGTTTAACTCATGTTTAATAGTATTTATTCCCTTGCCATCAATGTCCTCCCTTACTTTATTCTTTCTGGTGCTCTATTTTCCTGTTTTGTTTATACTTAGGCTGGTACGTTTCTTGTAGATCCCTTCCCCCCCCCCCCCCCTTACTAATTTAAAGCCTTTGCCGCTTCCCTATTTACCCTTTCCGCTCTGACACGGGTCCCATCCCAGTTCAGCTGGAGCCCGTCCCATCGGTACAGCTCCTTCCTGTCCCAGAACTGGTGCCAGTGTCCCATGAAAACGAACCCCTCTTTCCCACACCAGCCCTTTAGCCACGTGTTAATTCTCCTAATCTGTCTGCTTCTGTGCCAATTTGCATGTGGCTCGGGCACTAATCCAGAGATTATTACTCTCGAGGTCCTGCTTTTTAATTTAGATCCTAACACCTGATGCTCTTTCAGAAGGACCTCCTCCCTGTTCCTACCTATGTCGTTTGTTCCAGCATGGACCATGACAACTGGATTTCCAGCCTCCCTTTCCAAGTTCCTCTCCAGCCTCCTTTTTTCTTTGTCCCTTTTATCTTTCTCTCTTAATCCCATCTTTCTTTCCCCCTCCATTTTACTTTACACATGATTTGGCAATTAACTAAATATTCTAACTTACACTTCTTGGTTCAGACTCTGCGTGTCTCAGTAAGGATTCTTCAATCTGATTGGCTAAGGAGACGCCTCGTTTCTTGCCCTGTTCACACAGGTCCCAGATCCCCTGTAGAGGGCGCCGCACTGTTTTGGCTCTCTAATAACTGCAAGTTGCAGTGCAAAAGTCCCCAAAGTCTGTGGGTAAGTGTAATGAATGGCGAACCAATGTTTCTGGCTGTGACTGATGATTGTAAATGTTGAAAATATATTTTACAAAAGGTGTATATAAAATGCAGGGAATTACAGTGGCCCAGAATTTGCTGGAGCTGAGCATCTCGCAGCGTACCCTGTTTGCTAAATTTAGTTTTTCAGCTTGAAAAAGTTTAGTGCCACAAATTGCTGGAAGTGCGAGCTGAGAATGGTGAGCTCAGTGGGGCACCTGGGACCTTGGTGAACGACGGGACGAACGGTCTATCTCCTTAACCAATGAGATTTAAGGATTGAGAAAGATAGTAAGGCACGACGGAGAAGGAAATAGGGTGAATTAGAGTCAAATTAGATACAGAAAGAGAAATAAAGAGGGAAAGAAAGATTGGATTGAGAGGAAAAAAAGAGACAAAGGAAAAGTAAGAAAAAAAAATTAAAAATCTATAAAGCCAAAAGGAACAATTTACTACCTTTAGGAATGAGACTCCACAGTATCAATTGTTCCTTTTCTAGACCGGAGAGATTGAGTGGCATTGCGGGAACATAAATCTTGTAATTATATGGGTCCTTACATCGTTGAGTACCAGCTCTAACTTTCTGCGGTGAGTTTAATTTGATTTAACAGGTGCAAACGCAGCAATTTCTTTAAACTTTTGGGAGGTTGATGGTGAGCTCCCATTTTTGAGAGGCGAACAGCAGCACAAATCGCCCAGCAATTTGTGGCGTTTCGCAACTCTCAGCATATCTCTTCCTCGCCACAAATTGCATTAAACTTGTTGTTAATTTCCCAGCAAATTCTGGGCCAATGTTGCAAACCCATTTAGTGGTTGGATCCGATGCATCACCTGAAAAGATGAGTTGCAGTTTCTTTTGTGCATTGTTGGATTATTTTTCATTGTACCTAAGGGCTTTAATTCTCTTCTTCCAAATCTTTGTTTGCTAGATTAGTTGACATTGATCTGGCTTTGGGTTTGTGTAAAGCTAATCCAGTGCCATGAGATTGATGTCGCCGTATTGTACCGACAAGGAGTAGCTGTGAAATTTTTATCTCTGGTAGGAAACGGAAAAATGTTTTCAAGGAGAGCAGCGCTGTCGGGGCTCGTTCGCGACGAAGTACTTAACCCGCAACACAGTCCCTCTCTTTATAAAGAAAGGAATGGAAGAAATTGTATTTCTGTAGCACCTTTCACAACCTCGGGATGTCCCAAAGTGCTTTACAGCCAATCAAGTAATTTTGAATTGTAGTGACTGTTGTAATATAGGAAACTTGGCAATGAGATAATAACCAGATCGTTTGTTTTAGTGATGTTGGTTGAGGGATAAATATTGGCCAGGACACTAGGATGAACACCTCTGCTCTTTGAGTAATGCCATGGGATCTTTTAATTTCTCAGCTGAAAGACCCCACCCTCTGACAGTGCAGCACTCCCATGGTGCTACACTGAGGTGTCAGCCGAGATTATGTGCTCAAGTCTCTGGTGTGGGACTTGAACCCACAACCTTCTGATTCCAAGGCGAGCATACTACCACTGGGCCAAGGATAATACCTTGATAATATATATTTAATCTTTTCTTCCTCAAATTTTTGGTTTCATTTTGGTATTTTTGTCTGAAGCAACTGCTCTGCAAACTTGAGCTGAATAATGTTTTGCACGGTCAGGGTTTCTTTTGGGGTGGGGGGGGCGGGAAGGGTCACAGGAGAGTATCAAATCATTTTGATTTTGTACTTGGGCTTGTTGAGGCACTAACCTGCAAAGAAACATGCTCATGTATGTAGAAAGCTCTTCATTTTCATTGAAAGCATTCTAACAAGTGCATTTTTAAACAGTTGCTGCACCTGTCCAGAGCCATGGCATCAATAGGAAACTTGGTTCCTGTTGGACAGGATTTCTTTATTTCAGGGCAAAGGCTTCATATCCTGTTCAGCTTGTATATAAAAATCATCCAGGGTAAACCCAGCATACATCCTCCTTTGGCATGTGATGTGTTTCCAGAACACCTACAGTACAAACGTTGATATAGCCTGTCATGTTTGATCTTTTTTTCTCTTCACAGACAGGATTTGAGAATGAGTTGTGTTTTAAAACAAAGTGAATTCACATGGGTTTCAAAATCCACAGGCTGCAGCCATGGAGCGGAGGGACAGTACTTAATGTGTTAATGAGCCAACTTTATTTATTGTGCACAATGACTGGAGAAATTAAGTAATCATCATCATCTCATCTCCAATAGCTTAACACAAGTTGATGGACGTTTTTGTGACTGGAAGGCTGTTTCCAGTGGGGTTTTGCAGGACTCCATACTAGGTCCCTTGCTTTTTGTGGTACAGGAAACTTCCGGTTATTTAGGGGCCGGTTAATCGAAACGCTCTATCCACCGGCAAAATTCAGGAGTTGGTTCAGGTAACTTTTTTTTACTTTGTTACTTTTTTTACTCCATTTGTTGCTGTGCAAGCGTGTAGCTGAAGCTGTTGCTAAGCTACAGAGACGCTTGCAACTTGTGCCGATTGTTTTGTAGCTGTGGGTTTGTTGCTTTATACAGAGCTCTGAGCTCCGTATCTTTTACTATAGCGTTCGGTTATCCGGAATTGTTGATGAACCGGCAACACATCGGTCCCGTCCGTGCCGGATACCAGAAAGTTTCCTGTATATATCAAAGATCTAGACTTGAATATAGGGGGTATGATAAAGAAGTTTGCAGATGATACTAAAACCGGCTGTCTGGTTGATACTGAAGAAGGAAGCTGTAGACTGCAGGAAGATATCAATAAATTGGTCAGGAGGGCAGAACAGTGGCAAATGGAATTCAATCTGGAGAAGTGTGAGGTAATGCATTTCGGGAGGGCTAACAAGGAAAGGGAATACACATTAAATGGTAGGACACTGAGTAGTGTAGAGGAACAATGGGACCTTGGAGTGCATGTCCATAGATCCCTGAAGGTAGCAGGCCAGGTAGATAAGGTGGTTAAAAAGGCATACAGAATGCTTGCCTTTATTAGCTGTGGCATAGAATACAAGAGCAGGGGGGCTATGCTTCTCTCTACTGTATAAAACACTAGTTAGGCCTCAGCTGGAGTACTGCGTGCAGTTCTGGTCACCACATTACAGGAAAGATGTGATTGCACTGGAGAGGGTGCAGAGGAGATTTACAAGAATGTTGCCCGGAGTAGAGAATCTTAGCTATGAGGAAAGACTGGATAGGCTGGGTATGTTTTCCTTGGAATGGAGGAGGCTGAGGGGAGACCTATTGAGGTGTACAAAACTATAAGGGGCATAGATAAAGTGGATAGAAAGGACCTATTTCCCTTAGCAGAGGGGTCAAAAACCAGGGGGCACAGATTTAAAGTAATTGGTGGAAGGTTTAGAGGGGATTTGAGGGGAAATTTCTTCACCGAGGGCTATGGGGGTCTGGAACTCATTGCCTGAAAGGGTGGTAGAGGCAGGAACCCTAACCACATTTAAAAAGTACTTGGATGTGCACTTGGGATGCTCTAACCTGCAGGGCTACGGACCAAGAGCTGGGAAGTGGGATTAGGCTGGATAGCTCTTTGTTGGCCGGCGCAGGCACGATGGGCCGAAATGGTCTCCTTCTGTGCTGTAACTTTCTATGATTCTATGACAACCTATTCATGTGAGCACGGCATGAGTGTCTGGTGAGGATATACTCTTGGGAGAGGAAGCCATTGATTTGATGGGCAATCCTACTGGTCAATCCTTAAGCAAGGAAAGAGTTGAAGGCACGGCCCTCCTACTTGCTGGAACACAGTCAATCAGGTCTTAAACAGGAGACTACGATGCAGGCCTGGACTTGGAGCTGGAAGCTGAGATGTTGGAGGTCAGTTTTGCAGTTAGAAGTGGCGTAGAAAGAAGGTAATGCTAAAAACAAGTTACCCCACAAAAGGGACAGGCCACGTGGCTTTTCAAAAAAAATAATTCTGAGGAGAGATATATGTGATTGATCATCCTGAACTGTTTTTCTGTATGTTCACTTGCTGTTTGTAAAATAAAGCAGCTCTTGTGAATCGCCTTGGGACGTTTTACTACATTAAAGACGCTCTATAAATACAAGTTGTTAATGAAAGTGGAGTTGAGGTCGAAGATCAGCCATGATCTCATTGAATGGCAGAGCAGGCTTGAAGGGCCAAATGGCTGATTCCTGCTCCTAATTCTTAGGTTCTTATGTTCATCTAAAATGCTTCTTATCTGGCTGCTGCAAGATTGGAGAAGCACCTGTAAAGGTGCATGCAAAATACACTATCCAGTTTAAATCACAAGTGGTTCTTTATTTCACCTGCAGGTCACACTATCCTATAATTAGATATTGGGCACTCTGGGCTGAATCTTGAATGAAAGACTTAGGGCCACTTGCGGGAGTGACCAGCACCACTATCCGAGACGATATCTAAGGCAGACCTGAAATTTGTAACAGCTTCTTATATCACAGTTGAAGTGGAAGGTTCTTCTTGGGTTTCAGTTTTGAGGATTATGTTAAGAATCTGTTGTATATGATGCTTATTCAGCAGATGAGCCTGACTGACTAAATACATAAGACTTTATATGGGTATAAACAAATAGAAATAGAAAATGCTAGAAATACTCAGCAGGTCAGGCAGCATCTGTGGAAAGTGAAACAAAGTTAACATTTCTGGTTGATGACCTTTCATCAGAACTGGAAAATGTTAGAGGTGGAACAGGTTTTAAGCATAGAAACATAGAAGATAGGAGCAGGAGTAGGCCATTCGGCCCCTCGAGCCTGCTCCGCCATTTAATGAGATCATGGCTGATCATCCAAATTCAGTACCCTGTCCCTGCTTTCTCCCCATATCCCTTGATCCCTTTAGCCTTAAGAAATATATCTAACTCCTTCTTGAATATATTTAATGAATTGGCCTCAACTGCTTTTTGTGGTAGAGAATTCCACAGGTTCAGCACTCTCTGGGTGAAGAAATTCCTCCTCATCTCTGTCCTAAATGGCTTACCCGTTATCTTTAGACTGTGACCCCTGGTCCTGGACTCCCCTGCCATCGGGAACATCCTTCCTGCATCTAGTCTGTCTAGTCCTGTTAGAATTTTATATGTTTCAATGAGATCCCCTCTCATTCTTCTATACTCCAGCTAATATAAGCCCAATCGACCCAATCTCTCCTCATACGTCATTCCTGCCATAAAAACATAGAAACATAGAAGATAGGAGCAGGAGTCGGCCATTCGGCCCTTCGAGCCTGCTCTGGCATTCAATGAGATCATGGCTGATCATCCAATTTCAGTACCCTGTCCCTGCCTTCTCCCCATATCCCTTGATCCCTTTAGCCTCGAAATATATCCAACTCTTGAATATATTTAATGAACTGGCCTCCACCGCCCTCTGTGGCAGAGAATTCCACAGGTTCACCACTCTCTGGGTGAAGAAATTCCTCCTCATTTCAATCCTAAATGACTTACCCCTTATCCTTAGACTATGACCCCTGGTTCTGGACTTCCTGGCCATCAGAAACATCCTTCCTGCATCTAGTCTGTCCAGACCTGATGGAATTTTATAGGTTTCGTTGAGATCCCCTCTCAATCTTCTAAACTCCAGTGAGTATAAGCCCAATCGACACAATCTTACATCATTCCTGTCACCCCAGGTATCAGCCTGGTGAATCTTCGCTGCACTCCCTCCATGGCAAGAATGTCCTTCCTCAGGTAAGGTGACCAAAACTGCACACAATACTCAAGGTGCGGTCTCACCAAGGCCCTGTACAACTGTAGCAAGACATCCTTGTTCCTGTACTCGAACTCTCTTGCTACGAAGGCCAACATACCATTTGCCTTCTTAACCGCCTGCTGCACCTGCATGCTTAGCTTCAGCGACTGGTGCACAAGGACACCCAGGCCTCGTTGCAAGTACAGAGGGGAGGAAAGAACAAAAGGGTGATAGGGTGGAAGGGCAGGAGTGATTAAATGACAATTATATCTAGGAACTTAAAAAGGTTGGTGCATAGTAATAAAAGAGATGGTCTTAACGGGGGTTTGAAGTAATGTGAAGACTTTGGTGGTCTTGTCATTGTTGTAATTGCTGGGCCATTTTAATTGTTGGCTTAAAATCTCATTCGTTGATGGCAGTGTGATTGCTTGGGGAACATTTATCTCGCCTGAGATGAAAGGGAAACAGATGTTAACAGTTCTCTAGCCTGTAAATGAAGGGGAAACAGCTGTTAACAGTTGAAAGATTTAGCATTTTCTGATAAACTATTTCAGTTCCTTTTATGGTTATAACATTTGTGTTAATGGATGTTATTTCATGGGCTGAACAGTGCTGTGCATGCTATATAATTTAGCACTTGAAGCAATTAATAACTAGTTTGGTCACATCTAGCAGGATAAGAACTTGCCTTACCCGAATGGTCTAAGCCCAAAACTTTAATTAATTTATTTTCAAATGCTGAGTGTTACTTCCAGCATTTATTTGTTGGTATCCTACTAATCATTTGATCCACTGCTGTTTGATTCCTAGCTTGATATTTGTGGGATGCTGCTGAGAGCTGTAATGCTGTGAAAATGGATCTATTTTAGCTCTTTTTGATGTGAATGGCCTAGAGGAGGAGTGTGTGTGTGTGTGTGTGTGTGTGTGTGTGTGTGTGTGTGTGTGTGTGTGTGTGTGTGTGTGTGTGTGTGTGTGTGTGTGTGTGTGTGTGTGTGTGTGTGTGTGTGTGTGTGTGTGTGTGTGTGTGTGTGTGTGAATAACCGCTTCACTGCTGGTGAGGCTGATTTAGTAGCAGATAACCCACTCCTCTGTGTGTGTAAGATTGTGGTGATCATAAACTGCTCAAGCTTCATTCTTGTATGTTACCTGGAACTTGAGTTATTGCTTTGAATCTCTTCAATGCAGTTCTTTTAAAATGTTATTGAGGCTCCAGCTACCTGTGGAAGTTACCATAAATTTATCCCATGGCACTATCCAAAGAAAAGCAGGCAATTCTTCTGGCGTCCTGGCCGACATTCCTCCCTCTACCAACACAACCCAGAAAAATCAGGTTATCTGATCGTTGGTTTCATTTGCTGTTTGCGGACTTTGTGTGCAAATTCACTGCCATGTTCACCTACATAGCAGGTTTACCACTACTAATGAACAAATTCGTTGTAAAGTCCTTGGAGACATCACAAGGACGTCTATATATCCAAATGTGTTCGTTCTTTGTCCTTTTCGGTTTAGCCATCTATCATCCTATCTGTTTGGACGACATCAAGTGTTTTGAGGCCTCATTCTCCTATGCCAAAACCGCTCATTTTTCCAGAATCAGACTGGAGAGCAAAGATAACCCTTGGCTTCTTCTCTTCACTACCAACAATCTCCTTGAACCCCTCTCACCTAAAGAAAGAAAGAAAAAACATTTGCATTTATATTGTGCCTTTCATGACCTCGCAACATCCCGAAGTGCTTTACATCCAATGAAGTACTTTTGAAGTGCAGTCACTGTTGTAATGTAGGAAACGTGGCAACCAATTTGTGCACAGCAAGCTTCCAAAAACACCAATGTGATAATGACCAGATAATTTTTTTAATTGATGTTGATTGAGGCATAAATATTTTTTTTTTATTGGCCAGGACATCGGCTAACTCCCCTGCTCCTCTTCAAAATAGTGCCATGGAGTATTTTACATTCACCTGAGCACACAGATGGGGCCTCGGTTTAACGTACCATCCGAAGGATGCCACCTCCAACAGTGCAGTACTGAGAAGTGTCAGCCTAGATTTTTTTTGTGCTCGAGTCTCTGGAGTGGGACTTGAACCCACAACCTTCTGACTCTGAGGCGAGAGTGCAACCAACTGAGCCACGGCTAACACGACTCCCTTCACCCTCGCCTCCAATAAATACAAGGGGTTCATGGGCGACTTTGTCACTAAGATTGGGACCATCTGTTCAGCTGCCTCTGCTGCTACCCTCCTTCCTTTTGACCACCAAGCCAGAACACACCCCTCTGCCCAAACCTGAACCTGTGTTTATCTCTAGTTTCTCTTCTGTTTTTCCTCATGCATTCTCTGAGCTCATCTTGTCCATGAGACTTGCCTCCTGCTCACTTGCTGACATTCCCACGACATTGTTGTCTACCCAACTTCCTTTCCAGGCCCCCATGCTAGATGTTGTAGAGGGTTTTATTAACTGCCGGGCTTTGTGGCTAACCAACTTGGACTGTTAGCAAATGATCTACATATGTTTTAATTGTTTTACAGTGATATCACTCGATGTATTCACATTGGAAACCAACTGACCATTTTGTTCTCCTTATCTGAGGAAGGACATACTTGGCTTAGAGGCGGTGCAACGCAGGTTAACTAGATTGATCACTGGGATGAGAGAGCTGTCCTATGAGGAGAAATTGAGTAGATTGGGCCTATACTCTGGAGTTTAGAAGAATGAGCGGTGATCTAATTGAAACATATAAGATACTGAGGGGGATTGACATGGTAGAAGCTGAGAGGTTGTTTCCCCTGGCTGGAGAGTCTAGAAATAGAGGGCATAGACTCAGGATAAGGGGTCGGCCATTTAAGACTGAGATGAGGAGGAATTCTTCACTGAGGGTTGTGAATCTTTGGAATTCTCTGGCTGTGGATGCTGAGTCATTGAGTATATTCAAGGCTGAGATAGATTTTTGGACTCTAGGGGAATCAAGGGATATGGGGATCGGGTGGGAAAATGGAGTTGAGGTCGAAGATCAGCTATGATCTTATTGTATGGTGGAGCAGGCTCGAGGGGCCGTATGGCCTACTCCTCCTAATCCTTATGTTCTTATTACAGTGTCAGGTGTTTGTCAGATCTGTTATTATATCCATAGAACTGTTCAACACCGCTATGAGCAGAATTATAATGGGAGTGCCATGGTGGGAACTAATTTGGCAACAGTTTATCTCTGATTTGTGCTGCGCTGATGTAATCATTTTGCTCATGATCACTAATTTTAGAAATGAGAATCAACTGGCCTCTGTCAGATGATTGTCAGAAATAACACCATCTATTAAGTGTCATAGTATATGCACCTAGGTGACAACATTATGTTAGATGTGTATCAAAGCATCTGTCGTATTGCATCAGTTATCTCCAGCCCCCACTACACTTGTAATGGGTAGAAAGCTTATCTTCCAGGCAAATGCTACACTGCCATTCTATTGCACATGTATCGTGCTGGAACTTGATTTCTGGTTCAGTCGCTACTGGAGTGACCAAGTGGGTTTGATTGAAAGGAAACATAATCTCACTGCTGCCCTACCTAAGTGTCAGTCATTTCCTTTCACACTCTGTATATAAGCAGTTTTAGCTTCTTCTAGATCAATCTACCTGTTTATAGTATTGTATTGCTTTGTCAGCATCCTCCAGTTACAAATTTTTTTTTTGTTTTTTTTTGGAGTGCTTACTGACTCTGGCTACCCGAATAAAGTGTGTAAAGGTTTTTTTTAAGTGTGCATGTACTAATTGATGCCCACACATGCTACATTTGCTTGTGAATTTTTTTGGGGGGTATTATTTGTTAACTTTTAAGCTATGGGTAGAGCCAGGGAACTGAGAAATACTTGAAAGATCGCATTTATGGATTGCAAGGAGAAGCTGGAGGGCATAAAGCCAGACAAAGACCGTTGTAGTAATGGCAACCATGTTTTTTGATCTGCTTTTATATTCTATTAATTTGGTTTCCCGAGCCTGGCATGTGAGGGCTGGTTTCCAGTATTTATGCAGGTAAATCCATTTTCCAAAGCCGGATGGCTGGTTCATAAGTCACATTTAAATTGATTTAACAGCATAAATGCTGGTAGCCTACTTGTGGATGTTAGGCTCCCAGAACTGTGTAAAAGCAGATTTAGTCACTGCCAGTATATAGTTAAGGTAAGGTGAAGTCAGAGAATCGGCTGGGTTTCCAAAAGTTGATGGGAGATGGCTCAATGGGTTATGCTTAATTCCAGTTTTGTGTAACTGTGTTTAAAATTACAAACAGAAGCTGAATTGGCAATAATTTGACTTTCACTTAATCCTGTAAATGAGGTACAATCCTTTTATTTTACAGGTTTGACACTACTATCAAAATTAATTTTCAGGTTTTCTCCAAAAATCCCCCTCAAATATATATGATGCTGGTCCTGTTAAGCTGGTTAATAATACAGTTGGTTTAATCAGTTCAGGAATGCATTGCGTAGCACTGTCAGTTAATTAGCAACTATCTGCAGATAAAGATCAAGTTCCGGGGGAGTGACAACAAAATCTTTATCACAAATACAGCACAAAGGGTTCTGGTCCGATCCTGAACCATGACTCATAGAATGTTACAGTGCTGCAACAGGCCATTTGGCCTATCTGGTTTGGACCAATGTTTTTCTCCACATTATCTGCATAGTCTAATCCCACCCCCACCTCCCCCTGCTTACTCCTTTTAATTTTTTTTCTGAGCAATCATGAAAATGAAACTTCAATAATTTGCCTGAATCCAGAGGTATATAAGAGCCTTTTTATATATAACAGTCTACTCCTGATAATGCAAGTCAATTTTCTTCACAAAAAATTGAATTAGCAAATAATTTGAAGTAAACAAAGCAAATATGGAATTTATAAGATAATTTGCATTAAGGGGAGTAGACTCTATATATGAAGTACTGAATTCTTACTAGAAGAAATTTGTCTCATCAGTGTAATTAATGAAAATATTGTTTTTATAGGGCATATGAATTGTTTTGGAAAGGAGTAAAGTTTTAAATTCCATCTTGGAAGTCCTCTGTAATTTCTCTGATGGATTGGTGGGCAAATGCATTGCCTGGTATTTGACTGAGACATGGAGACCAGAAAGGTCATAGGTTCAGTCCTTGGTTTGTGCTGGATTGGCTCCTCTCAGCAAGAACTGCAGTTGGAATGCTATTACTAGGCTCCAAGTGTGAAAAAAGAAGACTTGCATTTTTGTAGCAGCTTATCATACATCTCAGAAACATATCAAAGCACGTACAGTGAATTACTTTGAAATGCAGTGACTGTTGACAAATGTAACAGCCATTTAGCACATAGCAAAATCCTACAATACAGAGGGGGGTCAGTGAACTGTTAAGTTCTGTTTTTTTTGATGGATTTGCTTGACAAATGTTGACCAGTGGGAGAAGTTGTTGCCTTTCTTTGACTGATGCCATGGGACTCTTTAATATTCACGTGAACCACTGGGATCTATCATTTAAAGAACAGCACTTCTAACCATGCACCACACCCTTAGTACTGCACTGGAGTGTCAGTTTAGATTATTTGCTTATTTCCTGGGGCTGGAACCCACAACTTTGGCTCGTGAGATTGCTGCCAAGTTGACAGTAATTTCACAAGTGAGATAATAAGTTAACTTTATATAAAAGCTTACCTGAAGCTGGAAGATTGTTTGAGATAAATAATTAAATGGCAACCTGTTGGTATAGCAGAATGGTACTTGTGGCAATTTATTTTAATAATTCAGTTTTTAACTTGCAGTTTTGTATTACTAGAAAGAACATGTAAAGGATTAAATTCTAAAGCCACACAAAGTATTCTTTTCAATCGAAAGTCAACAGTTTGCTGTTTAAAAAAAAAAAAAAAGTGTTTGTTTTGGCCCACATAATGATGGTCTGTAGTGTTAGTTGGTAAATCAACCTGTGGGCAGTATTTGCAATCCCAAACTTTTTATGATGATATCCAAGATTGCCCACAAAATTTCTCTTGTGCTTTGAAACAACTAGCTGCTAAGGTGTTGTTCTATTCAATTTGTACAACATAGGTCACAGATCAAAGGGTAGAGCCTCTGACCGTGGTTTCTGATTCCATGAGGAGGGGCGGGGTCAATGATTGGTTGAAAACCACATTGATTGACAGTTTGGTGGTCAAGGCTTGCCCTCTTACAGAATTATTATGGATATCAGTTTTCCCTCAGAGTGAATCTTTCAACTGCCACACGCAAGTTTTAAGCTGTGCTTGTATGGCCAGGAAAATGGACTGTAAGGTTACAGTAAGTGGACTTCTGTTTCAAGATCCATGTTTAAAGAGAAAGTGAGTTGCGTCTTTTTTTTGTAGCAAGCAATGTAGAGAAATATATTTCACTGCGTTAACCCGCGTACTGTCCATTCATCTGTCTTATGTCAATAAAGCCACTTTATTGGTACAAAGTCTGCACAATTTAGTAAGAGTATTTAAAGGGAATAGTGTCATGTGGCAGCCATTTTGGATGAATACCCATGATCTGGACTAAAGACTGAAATATCCTGCTGTGTTTCCAGTATTTTCGGTTTTTATATCGGATTTCTAGCATTTGCAGTTTTATTTGGGTTCCTTTGTTCTGTTTTGTTAGTGAGATGTTTAATTATTCCTTCTAGCAGAGGTGTGGACAACAGAGTTGAAACAGGTACTCGGCCCTTTTTTAATCTTTCCCATTCAGTGAATGGACTAGTTCTGTCTATGCTGGTAGATGTGTGAAATTAATGATGACAGAAATCTGCCAGGTGAGTTTGAGCAATTAAAAGCTTCCAAAGCACCTTCTAAACTGTTTTTGCATTGTATTAGCATCATTTATACTGCTAAATCTAACTCATATATTCTGGTGGTAAAGTTGCAGGTCCAGTTTTTTATAGTTCTATAAATCTGAGGCCGGGAGAAGGGAACCAAATTTAGCAGCATAAAAGGTCTGCAGCGACCACAATGAGGGTGGTGCCCCAGACTCCATATTAAAATAGTGTCAATATAAAAGCAGCTATATATTGTAGCTGTTTCAACTTGGGAGTCCAGGAGATTGGTGACCTTGGGTTGGCTCCTGGTAATTATCTACACTGCCAAGCATGGCTCCTTTTATCCTGGTGGCAGATTTGTTGAGGGTGCCTGCTCATAAATGCTGGTCTCCCAAAATCCAAATTCGTACAGTACCAACATAACAGCAGGTTAAATTCTCAGAATTGGAGAATAGAACTCAGCTATTCTATTACGTTAGACACTAATGCCGTAGCCCCAGCAGAATAAAACTACACCATGGTGTTCATCAGCCAGTAGCCATGTAGCTGAACATTTAAATAAATCCAAAGATGCTGGTACTGTTGTGGCTGCAGCACTGCATTTAGCAGCCTCATTAAAGATTGTGTGAGGTATGTGTTAATAGTTACATGTCAATAGTGGAGTTCACTGAGCTTGCTACTCCTGGAACTGTAACTGTGAGTGTTCCTGGATCATAATCCCTTTCCTGTTTAAAATAGTATAACCTACCCGGTAAGAGAATAATGAGGCGATCTACCATCTCCGGAGTCTTCCCCTACACCAGAGAATCACTCAACTCGCATCAGGTGCTACATATTGGGGGGAGGGTGGGGTGGGGGGGACAGTTCAATGGGGAATCCTTTTAAATTAACATCAAGAATTGGATTAGGAAAATTCAACACCACTTAAAGAATACAGTGTACCTGTACCTGGATAGTTTTGACTTTTCCTGGTTCAGATGCCATCAATTCATTAACCCTCCCTTATCATCCACTGTAATAATTCCAATTTAAATAGACTAGCGTAATATTGAAATTTATTCAGCTTTAAAATTGTTAAATTTCTCTTTCTTCCCCCCCCCCCCCCCCCGCACTTTGCACAGACTAGCCAGCTGTAATTAACATATTTTCCCATATAATGCACGCCTGTTCCTTGGATCTGTGAATTTTTGGAAACTGTTAGGTACTTAAATGTATCTAAAATACTATGTATGGTCGTCACCCCACCTGTAGTATGTATGTCAAAACATTGAGTTTTCTGATCATTGTTAGGTCCAAACAAGCTCATTTTCTTTAAATCAGCTATATACCCCCTACTTTCTGACTCTATCCTTCAGTTCCTTCCCGCACCATATATCAAATATATCGAAATATATCATTGTCTCTTGGACCCATTAATACTGCCTGATTCAACTGATAAGCATGCCAGTTGTGTTGTTTTTAAACGAGGCTAAGCACTTTGCTGTAGGGTTCATAGATTTGTCCATTATGACCCTAGAGCTCTTTCCTGCTCGGCATGTAGTTTGAGTTGATGGGATTTGCTGGATGAGGCCACTGCCTTGTAATCATGCCTGGATAGCCATTATTCTTGATGCACCATTTGCTTTAAAATAAACATGGTGACATTAGTGCTTTCTGAGATAATCTTTACTCCAAAAGAGGCTGTCTGTCTCTATAATTCAAATGGCAATAATGCTTCAAACAACCTAAATACTTTCTGGTAAAAGTGGCAATGTTTTTGACTAAGTTGAGCAGTGAAATGCTGCATTTTAGGCCCCTATATTTAAAAAAAAACTTCAGTTTGGTGATACTTAAGAATTGTTTTCTGTGTGGAGGGCATCTTGAGTGCTGAGAGGGGGATAATGAAGGCGGGGCTTCTTGAGTTGCTTTGTTTGGAAGGGAAAAAAACCCGTTCATCTCGTGCTGAAGTATGCAGTCATGTTCAAGTAATAAAGCTACTTTAAGAGGAGTGTAAAGATAGGCATGCAAACAGATTAACTTTTGATGTAGTTTCAAATACCAAATGGGGTGTGTTACCATCAGCCGTTATTTAATCAGTGGATCCAGCAGTGAAAGTGCATGCCGATAAGAATGGCACCCCAAGGGTTAATTCTCTGCCATCGTCAAAATCATGTCCTAACGTACAACATTGGGCTGGGAGTAGAGAATAGTGAGTTAACTATGCATGGAAAAAAGAGCAAACAAAAACATACACAGGAAAAAATTTCTCCTGATTTTATGTGAATACTAGTTGATTAGCCATGGCGTTAGTCAAGACCAAGTGCAGTATTCAGGTCAACTAGATCTAGAAGACGGGGCGGGGTGGGGGAGGGGAAATTATTGGACCCAAGTGGAAAGGCTAGGGGTAGGTAAAGGAAACCGATGGAAGGGGGAGAAGGGTGGTGGAAGACAAGAAGGTAGTGAGATAGGGGTGGTGGAAGAGAGGAGGGGAGCAGACAAGCAGATTGGGGGAGGGGGGGGCGGTGGTTTAGTCAGAGGACAACATTGGTGTTCTTTTGGCTTGAGAAAGGTTTGGCGTCCACGGGTGACTTTACATGTAGGGGAAAGCGTTTAGTTATGATTTGACATTGCTTGTTGGCGGAGGGGCAGGTCATCCAACAATCCTGCTTATCTGAGGAAGGGAGGGAGGAAAGTGGACAACATAGTTCAGTGGAGAGGAGTGTTCTGGGCTGGTCATTGCAAGTCCTCTTCTGAAGGTCCCAATATTGTGACAGTGGCACATTATTATTCCATGCAAGGGACAGTGAGGAAGGCATCAGGAGTGGCTTTTGGGACAGCCACTGCAGTGGTCTTGGCCAAAGGCCTGGCATAGTAGACATTCGGGCTGCAGCATGAGTTGTGCAGGGAGATGAGAAAAACGTAAAAATATATTTAAAACAATTTTGAAGCTATTAAATGACTTTCCTTTTGCTATATCTAACGATGCCATAAAGCACAAAGTGATGACTGGCCATGAAGAAGCGGTCCTTCACACTGCTGCCCAGAGTCTGCAACTGCAGGCAGTCTACCTTTTTTTGCAAATTACTATATGTACTTTCACAATACAATTCAAATAAAGTTAGGATGTCATGTAACTTTTTAATTTACAAGCAGAACAGTTATACATTGGAAATTTCATCACAGCACCACCTACAGGCGTAGCAGATATTGCAGGTAAATGTTGACACTTTTATAATGGGTTTTGCCATAGACAGCCTGACATTGAGGTTTGTAATGCATTTTGAAATAGAATGTTGCAACACAGTCAGCAATTTTAATATGTAATAAATGTTCCGTCTCCCTTCGATACTCCCTTTGTCCCATCCGAACTGGCAGGCACCATTGCCTGAGAGGGCAGTCAGGTGATCCATCCCAATCGCTCTGGCAATTACATTCTTAATTTGCTGGCTAGGGTGTGTCTTGAATTGGTGTATTTTTTTGTTTCTCCACTGCCCCCCAAAATAAAGTGTCTCTTGGTGCTTTGTTCCTCGCAGGTTATCTGGGATCAGAAATACCAGAACTTTTCAAACCTCTTCACGTTGCTGGCCCGTACTGGGAGGCATTGGTTTGATGAAGTCAGTGTTGTCCAGTATGTTTGCTACATGTGGCTAATTGGGAATCCAATTGCATTTCTGATTAGTAAAGTAAAAAATGAGTATTAGACACTGTAGTTGGGTACCAATCTCAATACTCATATGGCACATGAATGTGTACTTTAAGCTCTGTGTGCTTGTTATTAAAATGGTAAGATGTGTGTGTGTGTTTTTTGATTGTTGAGTGCTTTACTTCCTAGGTTACTGAATAGTGATGGTAGTTTAAGTAAATATACACATGTGAAGCACATTTACTTGCATTGTGTGAGTATGTATGTGAGGCACTTTCTACTAAAATGAGTCCATATGCCTAAAATGATGTTGCTGTAGCCACATGTGTGGCTAGTCACCAGTTTCTATTCGACAATACTGGATTAGGTGGAATTATGTCATAATCTCCTATGTGGTCACAGTAATTGTTCTGCTCAGAACTGTTTATGACCTGATAGTAAATACAATGCAACTGATGTTTCATTCATGTAAACTGTTGCACTGAAAGAACACTTTCCAAGCAGTAAATCTTAATTCAATCCCTCAATTACAGTGTCATACCCTGTTGGTTACAGTTGTAAATGTCACTATACATAAATTGTCACGTTAACAATCAAGGGAAAGAGTGTTCATTTTTTATAAAAATTGGATCAGCAGTCTAGCGCCATCGAAAAGGAAACTTCTACTTGCATAGTCCGTTGGTAAGTTTCAAATCATGTTTTCCTTCCCTTGGTGTGATTGCAGTTTCCCTTGAACATTGTGAACTTTTGCTTGTGGTATTGTTGCTCATTTTTGCAGAATATCCATCATACTAATTTTTAAGCTTTCTTCAAAACTGTAGAGCAAGTTGATTTTTAGTAAGTTGTTATTACCTGTACTTGGTTCATACGCCGTCTGCAGATTGTAGTATTTTTGTTTCTTTGTCACATTTTAAAGCAAAATTATACAAATGTATTTTAAATGCATCATGACCTACAGTACATTTTTTCCCTAAAACTAGGCTGAACCTGGTGGTGTGTATGAAGGTGGTTGATATATTTCTAGCATTTTATTACTAGGAATAAAAAAAATCACATCCATATGATTTGTACTTTCTGTCCCCACAGCACTGATTTTATTAACAGTTCATTTATGATGCATTACCTCAAATTCATTTATCCATTCGCCACTGGATAATAAGTAAATGGAACATCTGGTGATGCTCATAAACCACACAATTGTGCAACATGTTTCTGTTGACGTCTAAGCCATTCGGTTGAATTATCTGGTAACTCCCTGCCAGTCAGCCATTGTTATAAGTGGAGACATACACAGTGATGTCGCACCATTGGATGCACAATTTGAGATTTTCTGGGGTTAAAAAAGGCTCGGCTCCAAAACTCAACTTTGAATCTTTCCTATTCAGTTCAAAATATACTGAAAGATATTCTTGGTGTTGACCACAAGATACCTTCTTTATTATTTAATATGGAAAATATCTTAATCAGCAACACAAGTTATCATAGAACCATAGAATGGTTACAGCACAGAAGGAGGCCATTCAGCCTGTCGAGCCCGTGCCAGCTCTCTGCAAGAGCACTTCAGCTAGTCCCACTACCCCGCCCTTTCCCCGTAGCCCTGCAAAAAATTTTCCTTCAGGTACTTCTCCAATTCCCTTTCGAAAGCCCCAATTGAATCTGCCTCCATCACCCTTTCAGGCAGTGCATTCCAGGTCCGAACCACTCGCTGTGTAAAAAAAGTTTTTCCACATGTTGCCTTTGGCTCTTCTGTCAATCACATTGAATCTGTGTCCTCTGGTTCTCGACCCTTCCGCCAATGGAACAGTTTCTCTCTAACTACTCTATCTAGACCCCTCATGATTTTGAACACCTCTATCAAATCTCCACTCAACCTTCTCTGCTCCAAGGAGAACAACTCCAGTCCCTCATCCCTGGAACCATTCTGGTAAATCTTTTCTGCACCCTTTCTAAGGCCTTCACATCCTTCCTAAAGTGCGGTGCCCAGAATTGGACACAATACTCCAGTTGAGGCCGAACCAGTGTTTTATACAGGTTCATCATAACTTCCTTGCTTTTGTATTCTATGCCTCTTTATGAAGCCCAGGATCCCGTAAGCTTTTTTAACCGCTTTCTGAACCTGCCCTGCCACCCTCAACAATTTGTGCACATATACCCCCAGGTCTCTCTGTTCAAGCACCCCCTTAAAGCTAAATGACTTCTAGTTTCCCTACTTGTTCAAAATCTGTACTTTTTGCCATTATTGTACTTGCTGTGCTTACCTGGGAGATTTCCTGACTGCAGAATATGCAATGTTTGTACCAATCTTAATCCAATAAAACTTTTCAGCCAACTTTTCAGATGTTTTGATAATAACAACTTGCATTTATATAGCAATAAACGCAATTATGTTGAGCAGATTTTTTATTTGATGGTGGGGCATTCGTGGTGAAGTTGGAAACTTAAGGGTAATTCGATGTTTTCCACAGTTAGCCAGTCAGGAGTACTTAAACCACTGGTAATTGTCCTAGTCCAGCTCCTGATAGTAGTGAAATCCAACTGTTTAAAATTGTTTATCTGATGTAATGCATCAAGTGTCATATCCATTTTTATTAAAATCCTGTTCATTGCAACTGAAATATTTCCATTTCTTCCTAACTGGTAAACATTTTAAAGTGTTTGTTCAGAAAATCTCCTTAGAAGTGTGAAATGTAGTCTCTTGACAGTTGGGAGCATTCCCTCTTGGCTTTGCTAAAAACACCAATTTAAACATGTTCAATATTCCCCATGTGTGAGTCAGTTTTTACAGAAGCCTGATATTTTGAGGATCATGTATCCCTAATTTAGCTGGCTATTTTCCACCTTCAGCAAAACTAGAGGTAACATGGTGCCTGAAATACTTCTTGGGTGATGCCAACACCACGTTAGAGATAACCTTGTGTAAATTGCTGCTGTCACACCGTTCTGCTCAATATCTGAATCTGCTGAGGTTAAGTGACTCAGATGTTCATTGTATGTAATTGCAGTTTTAATTTATGGGTGCTCATTGTGAAGAAATACTGCTTTAAATCGGCACTGTTACCAAATAGTGATTAAAATTTTGTTAGATACTATGTAAAAAAAATTGTAAAATATAGAGCACTCAAAAGTATTCGATTGGATGGAAAATTATGTTCAAGAACAAACCGTATTGGCATAAAGCAGTTGGGATGTGGGTAACTTGCTTACAGCGGGGATTTCAATATGCAAGAGTGGCGTACTAATATGTAGTTTATGGTGATTAATAGAGCATAAATGCATATTTCAATTACACAGCAGCTTGGCTTGTGTCCATTACTGTAGTTCTTCTTTTCTATTGATTTTATATTTAGTGTCAGCTGTGGCTCAGTGGGTAGCACCCTCGCCCCAGAGTCAGAAGTTTGTGGGTTCAAGTCCCACTCCAGGACCAGAGCACATAAAGCTAGGCTGACACTCCAGTGCAGTGCTGAGGGAGCGCTGCACTGTCGGAGGTGCCGTCTTTCGGATGAGACATTAAACCGAGGCCCTGTCTGCTCTCCTGGGTGGACGTAAAAGATCCCATGGCGTTATTTCGAAGAAGAGCAGGGGAGTTATCCCCTGGCCAATAGTTATTCCTCAACCAGCATAACAAAAACAGATTATCTGGTCATCATCACATTGCTGTTTGTGGGAGCTTGCTGTGCGCAAATTGGCTGCCGCATTTCCCACATTACAACAGTGACTACACTCCAAAAAAAGTACTTCTTTAGCTGTAAAGTGCTTTGAGACGTCCGGTGGTCGTGAAAGGTGCTATATAAATGCAAGTCTTTTCTTTATATGTTACGTTGAAGGTTTCTGCAATTTAATAGACTCCACAAAGAAGATTTCTGTGTAGGAGCACCAGATCACGTTAGTTGGTGTTGGGCCAATTATTGAAAGTACAGGTAGACTATCCTTTATCCACACTTCCGAAAACCTCTAAAAACCAAAAGTTTTTCGTGGAACGTAAGTCGTGCGCACGACATGACCCGAGTAGCGCCAAACATGACGGGAGTGGTCCGGGAGCTCTGCCTTTCCCTGTGAGCAGGGCAGAGGGTCACAGAGTTCCCTCCTGGGTAGGAGATTGCAGGCCGAGCCGGGCAGTGTGAAGGAGGTACCGGGAGAGTGAACCCAACAATACAGCGGCCCGTCCGATAGCTGCAGCGGCCCGTCCGATAGTCTTTTCTTCCACCCCCCCCGACTTGATTTGCGGGCCAGCTTAGTGTAGGAGTCAGCCGATATCCGGCTTTCCCACAACTGGCGGTGGCAGTCGAGCCCCAGACCCCCGTTAAGTCAAGGAATTCCGATACGGAGCAGGGGGAGCCGGATACCTCGATCTAACGGCAGAAATCAGCAGCCGTTTTGTTAGGTTTTTTTTTCTTCCCCTAGCATTTTTTTCAAACAGTCAGGCTGTGGAAAGAGTCTCTGTAGCTTAGCAACAGCTTCAGAGACGCTTCCAAGGCAGGGCCCGAGTGTTTACAAGCTGTTGCTAAGCAACAGTGTTTGTTGTCAGATACGGAGATGAAAACCTTCTGAAATCCGAAAAATTCCGAAAACCGAAACACAGCTGTTCCCAGGTTTTCGGATAAAGGATAGTCTACCTGTACAAATCCTAGTCTAGTAAGGCGGTTCTCGATTCCAAGTCCTGTGGTGAACCGTTTTAAAGCAATCTTGATAGATTTCTATTAAAACGCTGGAGTGCTTGGGAACCCATATTTAGGGGAATGTTCCTTTTTTTTTAAGAAAAAGTCAACCAAACAATTGAGCAAAAAATACGATTCTTTATATACAATAAAGTGTTAAAATATCTAGTAGGGTATTCTGGAATCTGTACTTCCTGCCTTTGATGTTGAAATTCCTGTCCGTGCCAGAGATACGGGCACATCCTGTTCTTGTTCAGTTTTTTAAAACTGGTTAGATACACTCTGCAACTGCAAATGTTAGTTGAAGAAGCGAAAACCTTTTACTCTTTAAAGTTGTACCAGTGTAGAGCACTATTAATGTTGTCATGGTGCACTCCTAATTTTAGTGTTCTGTAGGTGACATTGGACTGTGCAAACTGGTGCTACATTAATGCCATATTAGAATATATGGGTATTGGTGCATTTTTATATCATGGAATGAGTATATTTCAGCATGAAATGCTGGTTTTAAAGACTGCCCTGGGTGCATTTTACAATTGGGTTATAGAATGAGTTTTCAAACTAGGGTCCACAACCCCTAGGCGGTCTGCAAGGAAATTTAAGGCCATTGGATTTCTACCCATCCACAGCTAGTCATACTGTACAGTGTGTTGATGTCTATATTCTCTATTTGTTGACTTGCCAGCATATTTTCATTGTTGTATCCTACCGTTGAGTCTGCTTAATGTTATACTTCGTCAGACTGGATTTTTTTTTTACATTTTACACACGATAACAATGAGGGAACATTCCTTATAAATACATCCAGGCTGTTTTGAAGGAATTTGCAATTTGAAGGATAAGGAAATAAATTTAAAATCCAATATTTTACTTTTTTACTGTAATGAGGATGAGTTTTTAAAAAAAAAAAAAAACTAATTTGGACCATTTTATTTTTCAAATTGAATCGCGAGTGATTGCTTCTTCAATTTTTGCCAGAGTGGTCAGCATATTTGAGTGAATACCTGATGAGCAATGCATACGAATGTCAGAGAGCATCAGCTGCTGGTGTTAAAGCAACAGCGGCATCTTCAAAATTCTCGCTATCCATGTGAATTTCATTATTTAATTCACATGGGTTGGCTGGAAGCTTCGATTGAGGTTTGGGTTATCCAAAGGGCATCAATTGCAATACTGTATATAGTCAGACTGAAGAAAATCAGCAGGGATCAGTCCTGCTTGCTAAAATCACTCCAAACGCTCTGCAGCCCAGGGTGGGTCTCAATTTTTTCACGCTCCACCAAGTTCTCATCTTTACTGAGCAAAGCCATGGGGCGAAAGCAATTCACAATTTTGTTCTGAATCATGTAGCAATGAAATTCATGGTACCCAGCAAACTGATCGTGTGAGCTCAGTCTTGGCTTCATAAGCAGGTAGTCTTTTTCTAGCCAAAAACTTGAAGTTCTGCTATTTGATGTTGCATGCAGTGCTCAACTAGCGAACTGTTTGACTCAAAAATGTTGGCTCAATAAGTTCTGCTCCAACATCATCGAGTTTAGAAGTGAGCAACAGTTTCATATCACTTCTGAAATCTCCCCTTCTGAGCCTTTTCAAGGCAGAATCCCGTTGTGTTTTTTAGTGTTTGCTGATGGCTGACTGAGTGGCAGCATATTCTTTTACTAATTCAGTCTGTGACTTTGCCTTTTTGTCCAGAGCTGTCATAATTGCATACTTGTGGCTCAAATACAGGTATGTGGGCTCCTTTTTTATTATTTGATTCCATTTTCACAAACATAACAGCTGCTGTGGGCGCTAAAAAACTACTGTTACAGCCGCTCCTAAATAAATGTCCCTTGTAAGACGACATGCCATTATAAGAAAATGGAACAATAATGATCAAACAATCTGGTACTGTCAGTATGTGGATGATAAAATTTGCACAAGCCTTGAAAACTTCAGAGGGCTACGCGGCGACAGAGCGGGTGCAAGAAGGACATGCGTTTATATACAGGAAACTCTTTTTTTATCGGCACCTAAATAACCAGAAATCTCTCTTAACCGACAAAATTCAGGAGTAGGTTCAGGTCAGTTTTACTTCATATTAGTGGCTGTGTAACCGGGGTTCCTGGATCTGTGGCCGTGTAACCGGGGTTCCTGCACCTGTTGCCATGCAACAGGGACGCCTGGATCTGTGGCCGTGTACGGGGCTCTCGTACTTTAGTAAGTATACCTCTCTGTAATCCGGACTTTTTGATCAACCAGCACCACGCCAGTCCTGTCGGTGCTGGATAAAAAAGAGTTTCATGTAGTGGTTTTCATGACGTCAGGAGGTTCCAAAGCACTTTACAGCCAATGAAGTACTTTTGAGGAGTAGTTTCTGTTGTAATGTAAGTGAGCTGCACGCTGACTAACCACTAAACACGAAAATGCCTTTCATGTTTCCCTAAATGCGATTCCCTAAACATTCAGGGAATCCAAACATACCAGTTTTCGGTGCCTTTGCCTATTGAACTGCAGAGGGTGACTCGCTTTTTAAAAAAAAAAGGACAACTTCTGCACCTGTGGGCTTAATTTTAGATATTGTTACATTCAGGAATGTAACAATTTTTTGATCCATCTGATACAAGGCACCTGGAGTTAGGGGAAGTCCTCTGTTTACAGGCGTGCATGTCTTTCCACCATGCAAGTTGTTACACCACATCAACATTATTTGATATTTTGTTAAGAGACTGTAAATTTGCATTACATTAGACAAATTATAATATTACATGGCTATAACAATATGTGAACTCAAGTGTGTAGAAAACATACCAAGCATAGCCAGGACCGGATGTCCGTATAACATGCAGATTTTAGCAATTATGCAAACTTGACTGTTTTTATAAAAAAAAATCTGCATTGATGGCACCGTTTTCCCTTTGAAGGTACACTGCAGTTTACAAAGCACGCCAAGGATCCCTGGGAGCATACCAATATTTACAGGGGGTCCCTGGGAGTGTCAGAATTCCCCTTTTGGTGCCGGCTTACAGTCATCCTGCATTTGTATTGCAAACTTTGAAGGTGGATACTCAATTTTTAAGTAGCTATCAAAATCTCCAATATTAATCTCAAATAATAATACACAGTACGTGGGAATTGGAAGGCTAGTACTGTGCTGTATCAGATGAGGTTCTTAACTTAGTACGATAGCAAAATACTGCAGATGTTGGAAATCCGAAATAACAACAGAAAATGCTGGAAAAACAATCTAGTATACTGTATTCGCTGCTCACGATGCGGTCTCCTCTACATTGGGGAGACCAAACGCAGATTGGGTGACCGCTTTGCGGAACACCTCCGTTCAGTCCGTAAGGGTGACCCCGAGCTTCCGGTCGCCTGTCATTTCAATTCACCGCTCCATTCCCACTCGGACCTCACCGTCCTTGGCCTCTTGTACTGTTCCACGGAAGCTCAACGTAAACTCGAGGAACAGCACCTCATCTTCCGATTAGGCACTCTGCAGCCTCAATATCGAGTTCAACAATTTCAGATCATAACCTCGGCCCCCATTTCATTTTCTCTTATATTTTTCCACTCCTTTCCTTTTCCCCCCCCCCCCCCCTTTCCTTTTGTTTCTCTCTCACACCTGGCAGCTATCTTTTGCCCTGCCAGTACACTTTACACCTAATCACAGCCTATTACCATCTCGTCTAGCTTCTAATCTCTTTTACTTCTTTTGGTTCTTTTATTCTTTTGTCCGATCGCAGCCCTGCCTTCGATCTAGTTCCTTTTCTCTCCAGTTTTGAAGAAGGGTCAAACCCGAAACGTCAACTCAAATTTCTCTCCACGGATGTTGCCTGACTTGCTGAGTTTTTCCAGCATTTTCTGTTGTTATTTTTGAGGTTCTTAACTTCTTTTGAACATCAGCTTTTGCAAATTTTTTGGAGAAAATATGTTGGCAGATTCTTTATTTTAAGTACTTTGTAATTAACTTTGGTTTGTTATTTTCATTGTACTTAGAGGATTGATTTGTTAGCTTTAAAAAATTTTTAAACCACTCATTTGAAAAGGATGCGTTACTAGTAAGTTGCAGTAACACTTCTTTTAGAACCCAGTAGATATTCACAAGTAATAAAAACAGAAAATGCTGGAAATACTCAGCAGGTCAGGCAGCACCTGTGGAGCGAAAGAAAGAGTTAGCATTTCAGGTTGATGACCTTTCACCAGGACTGGAAATCATTAGAGATGTAACAGGTTTTAAGATAGTACAGAGGCAGGGAAAAGGAGGGGGCTGGGCGAAGAGAACAAAAGGGAAGGTCTGTGATAGGGTGGAAGGCAGGAGAGATTAAATGACAAAAGGGGGATGATGGTGCAAGCAAAATGGATGATAATGGGACAAGTAAAGAAATAAAAGATGAGCCTAGATGAGCTGTAAATGGGAATAGCAGAATCATTACCAACAGCTGTTGTCCGAAAAATGGAGGCAGTGGTTATGATCTGAAATTGTTGAACTTAATGCGGAGTACAGAAGGTTGTAAAGTGCCTAATCAAAAGATGTGGTGCTGTTCCTCGAGCTTCCGTTGAACTTCATTGGAACAGTATAGGAGGCTGAGGTCAGAGTGGGATGGAGAATTAAAATGACAGGCAACCGGAAACAGTTATAAAATTGATAAAATATTTAGCCGTTCTAAAAATCTGTAAATTGAATTGTAAATTTAAAGTGAGTGCTCTGTGTACTGCACCGTTAGTTGTGTATTCAGGTCGCTGCTCTTCTCTGAAATCAGTTACTCCAGTTTACATAGGATTACATGGGATAAAGGGCACAGAAACTGGCCATTCGGCCCAACCAGTCCATGCCAGTGTTTATGCTTCACTCGAGCCTCCTCCTGCCTTTCCTCATGTAAATCGATCAGCATAACCCTCTATTCCCTTCTCCCTCATGTTTATCTAGCCTCCCCATAAATGCAACTATACTATTCGCCTCAACTACTCCCTGTGGCAGCGAGTTCCACTTTCTCACCACTCTCTGGGTAAAGAAGTTTCTTCTGAATTTTCTATGTGATTTCTTGGTGACTATCTTATATTGATGGCCTCTAGTTATGCTCTTCCCCACAAGTGGAAACATTATCTATCTACTCTATCAAAACGTTTCAGAATTTTAAAGACCTCTATTCGGTCACCCCTCAGCCTTTTTTCAAGAGAAAAGAGATCCAGCCTGTTCATCCTTTCCCGACCTGTATACCCTCGCATTTCTTATCCTTATAAATCTTCTCTGCACCCTCTCCAGTGCCTCTATATCCTTTTTATAATATGGCCTACATTCCCCTTCTAATTTCCCTACGTTCTGTGGGGTAGCACCAGACCTCCTTGTTTCTGTCATAGGTGCACCATTGGGAAGTATTCTTGTAGAATCACTTGAGTTTTCATTCATCAGCTCTTCACCTTTGTAAAAGTACCAGCTTTCTAAAGCAAAAAAAAATACAAATTGGGATCGAACACTTTTGACTAAACCAGCAATTGCACAATAGCCAAAATACTTTTGTGATATTTGAGAGATTATTATGAACCCTAATGAGTTCAAATTCCACCATTTGTGGCCTAGCAGATGAAAACAAAATGACCTTGAAAGCTGTTAGATTATCATTAAAAACCCAACTGGTTCACTCCTGTACTTCAGGGAAGGTAACCTGTCACCCCTACCTGGTCTGATCTCTGCCCCCTATACTATTCTAATGAAACTCAACAGAAGCTCGAGGAACAGCACCCCCATCTTTTGATTTGGCACTTCTGGACTCTGCATTGAGTTCAACAATTTTAGATCATAACCACTGCTCTCATTTCTTCGGACAACAGCTGCTGGTAATGATTCTGCTGTTCATTTGATCTCTCCTGTCTTCCACCATATCACACACCTTCCATTTTGTTTTCTTCCCTTCCCCCTTTCCCTGCCTCTGTACTTGCTTAAAACCTGTTTCATCAGAACTGGAATATGATACAGATGTAAGGTAACAGGCATGAAACATTAACTTTGTTTCTCCCTCCACAAATGCTGCCTGGCCTGCTGAGTATTTCCAGTATTTTCTGTTTATATTTCAGATTGCCAGCATCGGCAGTATTTTGCCTTTTGTATTATGTTGTTACACGTCTGATACAGATTTTATGCAAGGTAAAGTTTCCTCTATTCCGTGCTTAAAAAGTAGTACTGTATATAGTACATCAGTGTAGGATTCCAATTTCCCACACAGGCTATCTTTGTGCCTTTTCTAAGTGAGATTAGCAATTTAGTATGGAATTTAGGGCCGTTTGAGTACTGCAGTTATCTACTGGGAACTAAGTTGAGATTGTCTAAGCATATTTCACTTTAGAATTGCAGCTGGCAGCAAGTGGAGACTGTCTTCCATCAGTCTAGTCTGGGTTCAAACTCAAGTGGAGCCACATTGTGCAGGCCTTTCCTTTTTAAAACAACACAAGAATGTGGGGGTGGTGGAGAAAACAACAAAAGCTTCATAAAATAATAGATCTGTGACTCAAGAAGGCTCCGTTAAGTGAAAAGCATTAAAATCTGATAAGTTACCAAAGCTAAAAGGGAGTTTTATGCAAAGGGGGGTGGGTGACCACCCTGTGAAAGTTACACGTTGCATGTGGTTTGGTGGCATTTATTCTTTTGTAATAGAAAATAGTGTTCTGCAAATAGGATTCGAAGTACTTTTCTAACGCTGAGTAAATAAAAGTGAAATATTTAGGTCCGAGATCACTCCTGCTACTTGGAGATTACCGTTGCTAATACTGGTTTTATATGCTAGAATATATTTGTTCAACTTGGAAAGAATGAATATTAGAGCCAAATTTGGCTAAAAGTTCTCTTGGGCTGGATTTTTAAAAAAAAAACAGAACTGCACGTCTGTTCCTCTTGTATTTTCAGTAGATACAAGCTTCAGCACCAGTAACCTGTAGGACTGACTTCTAAATAATTCTAATTTTGGAATAAAACCGGAGTCTAACTTTATGTGACGGCTTTACAAAGTGGTGAATATTTGTGGTGCTGGAGGGGCTGAGATTAATTTTTCTCAACCAGATATGTCCATGTGCAGTACAAAAATGTCTGTTGTATTTTATGGAGCTTTTAGATAAACCACTTAAATACTGGCTTTATATGTCAGCCATGGCTGAGTTGGTAGCAGTCTCGCCTCTAAGTCAGAAGGTTGTGGGTTCATGTCCCACTCCAGAGACCTGACCACAATAATCCAGGCTGACACTCTCGTGCAGTACCAAGGGAGTGCTGAACTGTTGGAGGTGCCGTCTTTCAGATGAATCGTTACACCAAGGGCCCCATCTGCCCCCTCAGATGGACGTAAAAGATCCAATGGTAATATTTCGAAGAGGAGCAGAGGAGTTATTTATTCCTTAATCAACATTGCTAAAAACACATTACCTGGTTGTTATCACATTGCTGTTTGTGGGAGCTTGCTGTGTGCAAATTGGCTGCCATGTTTCCTACATTACAACAGTGACTGCTCTTCAAATGTACTTCAAATTGGCTGAAAAGTGCTTTGGGATGTCCTGAGGTTGTGAAAGGTGCTATATAAATGCAAGTATTTATTTTCTTTCGAGTATATCTTTGTTCAGCTATTCTTGGAAAGAGAATCAATATTGGATCCAAATTTGGCAAAATGTTCCCTTTTTTTAAAAAACAAAACTTCTTGTCTGTTCTTCTTGTACTTTCAGTAGTACATTGAAGATTAAACCCTATATTCTTGATTTCTCCTGCAGCCACACAGGAACCCTTCAGAGCTAGTCTTTATATTACTGACACTAGCCAATATGGAAAATGCTGCAGAAGAATACAGTTAGACTTGCAGCAACAGGTTTGACAGATATTGAATCAAAGTACCGTTTGTACTAGTCCTTGTTTATTGCACCATATTTGTATTGCTGTTAGGAAAGGAAAAGATGACATCCTTGGCCACCTGCAGATGAACTTGCCCACAGTAGAGTCACCCAGCCAGACAACAAGTATAAACCTGTAGTTGACTTGCCCAGGCAGAATTAAAAGCAACTCGAGTAGCTGAACAAGAGATTTGTTTACTGTAGGGAGTTGATCTTGTATTTGCCAAGGTTACAACAGTTAAGTATCTACAGAAGCCAGACTAGAAGACCAGTTACTTTCCTGATGTCCCCCAAATACTCTACTGCTCTTCATTTGTATCGGTGTGCACTTGAATAATAAATTCCAAAGTAAGTGTGCTTTACTTATGGTTTATGCAGTTGCATTCACAGTAAGCCAAAAGCAATCTCGAGGGGTAGATTACTGTAGCCCTTTGTCTTAGACACCCTTTCTGTGATGCTTGCATAAAGGTTCTGACTGTTGTCATTTTAAAACCTGCTATGTAATCTTCAGTGAAAATAGACAGTATCACATGTTGAAGAATTTGATTTTATCCCCCAAGTGAAGCTGACTGTTTAAATTGGCAGTGGCAGTGTTGTGCCTCTACTTTGAGTTCTTGTGCTTTCTTTTTTTAATGTTACTGCCATGGTGTGGCGTGGCCAAAGGAGGAGTCATTTTCCACGGTGGGCAGAGTACGATGCGCCATGTCGGATTGTATCGTGAAATGAGATCACAAGGAATGGTACTAAGAATTTTTTACGGTGGAGGCGTGTTCTCCCCAAGCAACTATTGGCACGCATCAAATCTCCCATCAGGCAATTTCAGTATTTGTGTGCTTTGTCACTTTTATTTTGGGAAGATTTAGAAAGGAGAGAATAGTGTTGAACTAAATGAAATGTAAATTTTAGAACAGCTAATGGTGACACAATAAAAGCTGTAATGTGCTTGTTGTGATCCTTGGATTCCAAGATAACTATGGATGAAGCAGGCCATTTGTCCTGTCTTAACTAATCCATCTAGAGATCCCACAGTTCCCCTTTTCAGCATTCAATTGTTTCTTAAATAATTCCAGGGTTTTTGTCTTCATTGCTGTATTTGGAAGTCCATTCCATGCGTTGATCACTGTGAAGAATTTCCAGTGTTTGTCTTTTACTAGTTTAATTTGTGTCCCCTTACCCTATTGTCGCAGTTTAATTTAAAACACACTTCAATTTGCCTGTTCCATTCCCTTCACTATCTTGCGTGCCTCTGTAAGGTTCGTTTTCAGACATTTTTTTTCTCTTGTGACTTGGCAATCAGAACTGGACAGTGCTCAAGGTGTGGTCTGATGTCATTTGGCATGTCATGTTTGCTATCCTCTGTAAAAGTTTTCTTGTTTTCTCAACAGCAAAATATTGCATGGAACAGAGTGCTGTGTGTGGCTGATTTTAAACTGTTAATCATTTTGACAGCTGTGGGTTATTTTGAGTGTACAGGCAATGATTTGGTAGGAAGTGAACTACCAAGTAACGTTGAGCCTAACAAGTGATACTGTTAAACCACTAGTACGATAGCAAAATACTGCAGATGTTGGAAATCCGAAATAACAACAGAAAATGCTGGAAAAACTCAGCAAGTCAGGCAACATCCGTGGAGAGAAATTTGAGTTGACGTTTCGGGTTTGACCCTTCTTCAAAACTGGAGAGAAAAGGAACTAGATCGAAGGCAGGGCTGCGATCGGACAAAAGAATAAAAGAACCAAAAGAAGTAAAAGAGATTAGAAGCTAGACGAGATGGTAATAGGCTGTGATTAGGTGTAAAGTGTACTGGCAGGGCAAAAGATAGCTGCCAGGTGTGAGAGAGAAACAAAAGGAAAGGGGGGGGGGGGGGGGAAAGGAAAGGAGTGGAAAAATATAAGTGAAAATGAAATAGGGGCCGAGGTTATGATCTGAAATTGTTGAACTCGATATTGAGACCGGAAGGCTGCAGACTGCCTAATCGGAAGATGAGGTGCTGTTCCTCGAGTTTACGTTGAGCTTCCGTGGAACAGTACAAGAGGCCAAGGACGGTGAGGTCCGAGTGGGAATGGAGCGGTGAATTGAAATGACAGGCGACCGGAAGCTCGGGGTCACCCTTACGGACTGAACGGAGGTGTTCCGCAAAGCGGTCATCCAATCTGCGTTTGGTCTCCCCAATGCAGAGGAGACCGCATCGTGAGCAGCGAATACAGTATACTAGATTGCGAGAAGTACAAGTAAATCGCTGTTTCACCTGGAAGGGGTGTTTGGGGCCCTGGACGGTGGGGAGGGGGGAGGTATAGGGGCAGGTGTTACATCTCCTCCGCTTGCACGGGAAGGTGCCAGGCGAAGGTGAAGGGCTGTTTGGGGTGATAGAGGAGTGGACTAGGGTGTCTCGGAGAGAGCGGTCCCTGCGGAATGCTGAAAGGGGAGGGGAGGGGAAGATACGTTTGGTGGTGGGATCACTTTGGAGGTAGCGGAAATGCCGGAGGATGATCCGTTGAATGTGGAGGCTGGTGGGGTGAAAGGTGAGGACAAGGGGAACCCTATCGTGGTTCCGGGAGGGAGGGGCAGGGGTGAGGGCAGAGGTGCGGGAGATAGAACTGACACGGTCGAGGGCAGTGTCAACCACGGTAGAGGGGAATCCTCGGTTGCGGAAAAAGGAAGACATGTCTGAAGCACTGGTGTGGAAGGTGGCATCGTCGGAGCAGATACGGCGGAGGCGGAGAAACTGGGAGAATGGAATAGAGTCCTTACAGGAAGCGGGGTGGGAGGAAGTGTAGTCCAGGTAGCTGTGGGAGTCAGTGGGCTTGTAGTAAATATTGGTCGATAACCTATCCCCAGAGATGGAGACGGAGATCGACCAATATTTACTACAAGCCCACTGACTCCCGCAGCTACCTGGACTACACTTCCTCCCACCCCGCTTCCTGTAAGGACTCTATTCCATTCTCCCAGTTTCTCCGCCTCCGCCGTATCTGCTCCGACGATGCCACCTTCCACACCAGTGCTTCAGACATGTCTTCCTTTTTCCGCAACCGAGGATTCCCCTCTACCGTGGTTGACACTGCCCTCGACCGTGTCAGTTCTATCTCCCGCACCTCTGCCCTCACCCCTGCCCCTCCCTCCCGGAACCACGATAGGGTTCCCCTTGTCCTCACCTTTCACCCCACCAGCCTCCACATTCAACGGATCATCCTCCGGCATTTCCGCTACCTCCAAAGTGATCCCACCACCAAACGTATCTTCCCCTCCCCTCCCCTTTCAGCATTCCGCAGGGACCGCTCTCTCCGAGACACCCTAGTCCACTCCTCTATCACCCCAAACAGCCCTTCACCTTCGCCTGGCACCTTCCCGTGCAAGCGGAGGAGATGTAACACCTGCCCCTATACCTCCCCCCTCCCCACCGTCCAGGGCCCCAAACACCCCTTCCAGGTGAAACAGCGATTTACTTGTACTTCTCGCAATCTAGTATACTGTATTCGCTGCTCACGATGCGGTCTCCTCTGCATTGGGGAGACCAAACGCAGATTGGGTGACCGCTTTGCGGAACACCTCCGTTCAGTCCGTAAGGGTGACCCCGAGCTTCCGGTCGCCTGTCATTTCAATTCACCGCTCCATTCCCACTCGGACCTCACCGTCCTTGGCCTCTTGTACTGTTCCACGGAAGCTCAACGTAAACTCGAGGAACAGCACCTCATCTTCCGATTAGGCAGTCTGCAGCCTTCCGGTCTCAATATCGAGTTCAACAATTTCAGATCATAACCTCGGCCCCCATTTCATTTTCTCTTATATTTTTCCACTCCTTTCCTTTTCCCCCCCCCCCCCCTTTCCTTTTGTTTCTCTCTCACACCTGGCAGCTATCTTTTGCCCTGCCAGTACACTTTACACCTAATCACAGCCTATTACCATCTCGTCTAGCTTCTAATCTCTTTTACTTCTTTTGGTTCTTTTATTCTTTTGTCCGATCGCAGCCCTGCCTTCGATCTAGTTCCTTTTCTCTCCAGTTTTGAAGAAGGGTCAAACCCGAAACGTCAACTCAAATTTCTCTCCACGGATGTTGCCTGACTTGCTGAGTTTTTCCAGCATTTTCTACTGTTAAACCACTGTTGGCTATCTTTATACCACACATATATTGAGATGAAAGGGAAAACCAATGTTTGTTTTTGAAAACGGATTCAGCTTGTGAAAAGTTCTCCTTGTGTGAGTAATGTGTTTTAATATATACTTTATAAAATAATCCTGGCAATTACCAGCTCTGAGAATAATAGACCAGTGCTTTTCCCCCCGAAAGCCGCATATGGTGGCGAGACTGGAGAACAAGACCAAGAGGGATTGATACTGAAGTGAGGGGCAGGGGATCAGAGGGAGATGCAGGGAGGGCAGTGAACAAGAAACAAGGGGAGAGAGGTGTGATAACTAAGCAAAGGGCAGGAGAGAAAGGGAAAAGGATGTGAAGAAGGAGGATTATAATAAAATAGGGAAAGGGAGAGGATAGGGAAATACTGAGACAAAAGGGGAGGAGTGACACTGGGGTTGAGCTCTGATTTGAAGGAGAGGAGGGAGAGACTAACACAAATGCAATGCTGAAATGGAGAAGGATGTTAAACAGAGATGCACATATACAGGAAACTCTTTGGTATCCGGCACCGATGGGACCGGCGTGTTGCCGGTTGATCAAAAATTCCGGATGACGGAGAGGGTTATCTACCGAGGCTATTTTTAACAAAGAGAATTTTTTTTTAAATCAAGAAATGTGCAGTATACAGTAATTGGGTACTCACCTACAGAATGTTGTGTTAAATGGATGGTGGAAGATGCTTGATTAAGTACAGTACTGCCAGTTGAAGGTAATGCAATGCAATGACTACCAGCAGCGTGGGAGACTCACAGTAGCCCTGTAAAATGGCGGATCAGAAGAGACTACCGGCAGCGCGGGAGAGTCAGACTCCTGTTACGGGGGATTGAGGTGTTCCGACTTCCGACGGTGCCAAGAAGCCGAGTAGTGGCAGTTTGGAGAACTGCCCCCACTGACTAACTCGGCCACCGCGGGAGACTTGGACTCTGCAACATTGCCTGTTATTGAGGTGTTTTCGGAGTGAGAATTTTGCCAGTTAATAGAGAATTCTGGATATTTAGGTGCCGTTTAAATGAGAGTTTCCTGTACAGAGGCTTTGATATTGGAGAAGGGATGAGAGAGAAGAGTCTCACACAGGAAGGTTGGTATTAAAGCAAGGGGCTTTTGAGGAAGGAGGTAAAAGGTACTGAAGGATATGTACCATGGGAAGACTAACCATTGGCTGGTGGAGAGATGAACCAAAAATCAGTATGGACACTGGCATATTAAAGGCGCTAGCTACCTGGCATATCAGTTGATTCTTGTAAGCAGCATATCTTTCGATTTATAATCTTTTTGTTTTGTTAATTGTATAATGTATCCTCAGTTGGTTGGCTTTGATCTGGTGATGACACCTGTTCCAGAATCTTCAGGTAACTTGGCAGAGTTATGTTCTAAAGATTAAGCAGCCGAAATTGCTTGAATTCACTTGTTTATTTGTTGATTGAACAATGACCTGCGTTCTCCAGGACATGGTATTCACTGTAACATGCGGTGAAATAAAACCCAATAGCACATCAAATCAAATTGCCTGGAATTTGTTGTTGCAATACCGTATGTTATCCTGTGCACAGCAGTTGTTACTGTCTGATTATGATCACAGTGGGGATTTTTCTGTTCTGTGACCCCTTGTTAAATGGGATTGGAAAGGATGGTCTAGTGGTATTGCAGGCCAATGAGCAGTGCAATGAATTAGTGATGGGGATTAGGAAGGTTGCCCTAGCAGAGAGATGTGCCAAGATATCAAAAGCAGTACCCACATGGCAACACTAATGGAGGATCAGGCATAATCCTATAATAAGTGGTATGAATAGCTGCTGGTGAGAGAGAGAGAGAGAGAGCGTGACTGGAAGAATACTGACCTGTGGGATGGTGGTTGAGAGACCCCTTCAGCATGTTGTGCTCTGGAACATAGGAACAGGAGTAGGCCATTCAGCAGCTTGAGCCTTATCCATCATTTAATTGGATCATGGCTGATTTGTACCTCAACTCCACATGCCCGCCTTTGTTCCATATCCCTTATTACCCTTACCTAACAAAAATCTATAGATCTCCGTCTTGACAATTGGGGGAAGCAAGGTCCAGATTTTCATACCTTTGTGAACAAGTGCTTCCTGGTTCTCCCCCCCCCCCCCCCCCCCGCCCCCCCCTCCGAAATTGCTAGCTCTAATCATAAGATTATGCCCACTTATTCTGGGTTCCTGCAATCAAAGGAAATTGTTTCTCTGTATCTACCCTATCAAATGCCTTTACCATTTTAAACATCTTGATTAGATCTCCCCATACCTTCTAAACTCAAGAGAACACAAACCAAGTTTATGCAACCTGTCGTCGTTATTTAAACCTGAGAGTTCTGGTGAATCTGCACTGTATTCCCTCCAAGGCCAACATATCTTTCCTGAGGTGCAGTGCTTAAAACTGAACACAGCAACCCTGATTTACTCTACAACTAAAGCATCAGTTCCTCACTTCTGTATTCCAATCCTCTGAGATGGAGGCCAACATTCTACTAGCTTTTTTGATTACTTTTTTTTTAACCTGTGTAGTGATTTGTATAGGAGAGAAAGGCACGTGGCACTGGTAGCAATCCTGAGATTACTGCCTTTTTGAGGTCCTATTTTTTTAATTTACCTCCTAACTCCCTATATTCAGCTTTTAGGACCTCATCCCATTTTTTACCTATGTCGTTGGTACCTATATGCCCCACGACAACTGGCTGTTCACCATCCCCTTCCAAAATGTTCTGCAGCCGTTCTGAGACATCCTTGACCCTTGCACCAGGGAGGCAACATACCATCCTGGAGTCACGTTTGCGGCCGCAGAAACGCCTATCTATTCCCCTTACAATAGAATCCCCTATTACTATAGCTCTACCACTCTTTTTCCTCCCGTCCTGTGCAGCAGAACCAACCACGGTGCCAGAAAGTTGGTTGCTGCTGCTTTCCTCTGATAAGCCATCGTCCCCAACAATATCCAAAGTGGTATATCTGTTTGAGAGGGGGATGGTCACAGGGGACCCCTGCACTACCTGCCTGCGCCTACTACTCTTCCTGGCGGCCACCCATTCTCTTCCTGCCTGTGCAGCCTTTATCTGCGGTGTAACCAACTCCCTAAACGTGTTATCCACGACGTCCTTAGCATCGCGAATGCTCCAGTATGTATCCACTCGCAGCTCCAGCACCACAATGCGGTCTGTCAGTAGCTGCAGCTGGATACACTTCCCGCACACATGGTCGTCGGGGACACAGGAAGTGTCCCTGATTTCCCACATAGCGCAGGAGGAGCATACCACGGGGCCGAGCTGTCCTGCCATGACTTACCCTTTAATTAATTCAAATTAAATTAAATCAAATCAATCCCACCAATTACACTACAATTAAATGATAAACCAGGGCCCTTCAGTATATCAGCAGTCCCCGCTACACCACAGACACCCTATGAACTATAAACCACAAAATTGGAAAAAATTTGAAAAAAAGGAGAGCGAGAAATACTCACCAACCAAGCACTTACCTGCTTTCTAGTGACGTAGAAGGATATTTCATGAATACGTGGCTAGAGGAATGGTGCAAGGGGGAGGGATTCAAATTCCTGGGACATTGGAACCGGTTCTGGGGGAGGTGGGACCAGTACAAACCGGACGATTTGCACCTGGGCAGGACTTGGACCGATGTCCTAGGGGGAGTGTTTGCTAGTGCTCTGGGGGAGGGTTTAAACTAAAATGGCAGGGGGTTGGGAACCTGAGCAGGGAAACAAGGATAGAAGCAAAAGACAGAAGGAGAAAAACAAAGGTGGCAGTCAGAGAAATCAAGGGTTTAAATCAAACATGGCCACAGTAAATAATAATAATTCTAAAAGGTGTAAGTGTGTTAAAAAAACAAGCCTGAAGGCCTTGTGTCTTAATGCGAGGAGCATTCGTAATAAGGTGGATGAATTAGCTGCACAAATAGAGGTAAACGGATATGATATGATTGGGATTACGGAAACATGGCTCCAGGGTGGCCAAGGCTGGGAACTCAACATCCAGGGGTATTCAATATTCAGGAAAGATAGGCAAAAAGAAAAAGGAGGTGGGGTAGCATTGCTGGTTAAAGAGGGGATTAACACAATTGCAAGGAAGGATATTAGCTCTGATGATGTGGAATCTGTATGGGTAGAACTGAGAAATACCAAGGGGCAGAAAACGTTAGTGGGAGTGGTATACAGACCTCCAAACAGTAATGCGGAGGTTGGGGATGGAATTAAACGGGAAATTAGAGACGCGTGCAATAAGGGCACAGCAGTTATCATGAGTGACTTTAATCTACATATAGATTGAGATGGAGAGTGAAGTTGTTGACTCAGAGACTAGGGTCCTGAATTTAAATAAAGGAAACTACGATGGTATGAGGCGCGAGTTGGGTAGGATTGATTGGGGAATGTTACGCAAAGGGTTGACGGTGGATAGGCAATGGGAAACATTCAAAGATCGCATGGATGAACTACAGAATTTGTTCATCCCTGTTTGGCATAAAAATAAAATAAAAAAGGTGACTCAACCGTGGCTAACCAGGGAAATTAGGGATAGCATAAGATCCAAGAAGAAGACGTATAAATTGGCCAGAAAAAGCAGAAAACCTGAGGATTGGGAGCAGTTTAGGATTCAGCAAAGGAGGACAAAGGGATTAATTAAGAGTGGGAAATAGAGTATGAGAGTAAGCTTTCAGGGAACATAAAAACTGACTGTAAAAGCTTCTATAGATATGTGAAGAGAAAAAGATTGGTGAAGTCAAGCGTAGGTCCCTTGCCGTCAGAATCAGGGGAATTTATAATGGGGAACAAAGAAATGGCAGACCAATTAAATACATACTTTGGTTCTGTCTTCACAAAGGAGGACACAAATAACCTCCCAGAGATGTCGGGGAACATAGGGTCTAATGAGAGGGAGGAACTGAAAGAAATCAGTATTTGTAGGGAAATGGTATTAGGGAAATTGACGGGATTGAAGGCCGATAAATCCCAAGGGCCTGATAATCTACATCCTAGGGTACTTAAGGAAGTGGCACTAGAAATAGTAGATGCATTGCTGGTCATCTTCCAAAATTTTATAAACTCTGGAACAATTCCCATTGATTGGAGGGTAGCTAATGTAACCCCACTATTCAAAAAAGGTGGTAGAGAGAAAACGGGGAATTATAGACCGGTAAGCCTGACATCGGTAGTGGGGAAAATGCTAGAGTCCATTATAAAAGATGTAATAGCAGAGCACTTGGAAAACAGTGACAGGATCGGACAAAGTCAACATGGATTCACAAAAGGTAAATCGTGCTTGACTAATCTACTGGAATTTTTTGAGGATGTAACTGGTAGAATAGATAAGGGAGAACCAGTGGATGTGGTGTATTTGGACTTTCAGAAGGCTTTCGATAAGGTCCCGCATAAGAGATTAGCGTGCAAAGTTAAAGCACATGGGATTGGGCGTAAGGTACTGACTTGGATAGAGAACTGGTTGGCACACAGGAAGCAAAGAGTTAGAATAAACGGGTCTTTTTCTGAGTGGTAGGCAGTGACTAGTGGGGTACTGCAGGGATCGGTCCTAGGACCCCAGCTATTCACAATATATATTAATGATCTAGACGAGGGAACTAGATGTAATATCTCCAAGTTTGCAGACGACACAAAGCTGGGTGGGCGTGTGTGTTGAGGAGGATGCCGAGAAACTCCAGTATGATTTGGACAGGTTGGGTCATTGGGCAGAAGCATGGCAGATGCAGTATAATGTGGATAAATGCGAGGTTATCCACTTTGGTGGCAAAAACAGGAAGGCAGATTATCTGAACTGCAACAGATTGGGAGAAGGGGACGTGCAACGAGACCTGGGTGTCCTTGTGCACCAGTCGCTGAAGGTAAGCATGCAGGTGCAGCAGGCGGTTAAGAAGGCAAATGGTATGTTGGCCTTCAAAGCGAGAGGATTTGAGTACAGGAGCAAGGATGTCTTGCTGCAGTTGTACAGGGCCTTGGTGAGACCACACCTTGAGTATTGTGTGCAGTTTTGTCCCCTTATCTGAGGAAGGATGTTCTTGCCATGGAGGGAGTGCAGCGAAGATTCACCAGACTGATCCCTGGGATGGCAGGAATGACGTACGAGGAGAGATTGTGTCGATTGGGCTTACACTCGCTGGAGTTTAGAAGAATGAGAGGGGATCTCATTGAAACTTATAAAATTCTAACAGGACTAGACAGACTGGATGCAGGAAGGATGTTCCCGATGGCCGGGGAGTCCAGAACCAGGGGTCACAGTCTAAGGTTAAGGGGTAAGCCATTTAGGACAGAGATGAGAAGGAATTTCTTCACCGAGAGTGGTGAACCTGTGGAATTCTGTACCACAGAAGGCAGTGGAGGCCAATTCATTAAATATATTCAAGAAGGAGTTGGATATATTTATTAAGGCTAAAGGGATCAAAGGATATGGGGAGAAGGCAGAGACAGGGTACTGAATTTGGATGATCAGCCATGATCTCATTGAATGGCGGAGCAGGCTCGAGGGGCCGAATGGCCGACTCCTGCTCCTATCTTCTATGTAAGTGAAGGCCTGGTACTTCCTCATTGAGGGTTGTATTCTTGCACTTTCAAAAAGTGCCAGGGCTGACATTTGGGTACACTTCCTCTGGCCCTATTGGCTATAGTGATCTCAGGAGACAAGAATTTGAAAATCTAACTTGCTAATAATAGTGATCTTATTCCAAAGATTCACTATAGGCCGTTTCAAAAGACAAAAGGATACCTGAATATGCAGATAAAAATATGCATTAATACATCCTGCAGTATTCTAATACAGGCTCTGAATCATTCTACTAAATTGCCATCTCTAGTACTAAGCATCTGTCTTGTTATTAAGTAGGAACTTAGATGAGAGTGCTAGTAGTTTGTGGCTACTATGTCAGAAATGTTGTGCATACTGTGTCATGTTTAATGTAAAGTTAAATAGCTATTGGAAAATATCCATTTGAGCCAAATGTTTCAGATTTAAATGAAATCAGTTGGTCACGGTAAATATATTTCAACAAAATAAACTTCAGGTTTTAGTATTTTTAAAAAAAATAGATCGTATTACAGTACTCTGTTTTCTCTTTGTCTCAATGGCACACAGATCTGTATCTGTGCCGTTCCCGATAAGGATGACTTTAGAAGTTTTTTTTCCTTCCCTACTCACAGTAGCATGTTTGATAATACAATAGAGTGAGGGACCATGTGCACTGGTATTCCAACATACACCCACATTTTTGTAATATTTTACAATTTTCTATGTGAAGGTTATAAACTAAACAAATGTTTTAATCAAATGTACCTATCTTGGATGCAGCTGTAGTGGTTTTGAAATGTTGACCGTTGTTTGAAAGTGCTATTCCATATTTCATTTGCTAGAACATAGTGGGTATTGAATGAGTTGCATTTACATTTCAAGATGGGCTTTATTAAGAAAGACTTGCGCATATATAGCTCCTTTCACGGCCTCAGGAAAGCGCTCCACAGCCAATTAAGTAATTTTGAAGTGCAGTCACTGTGGGAAACGTGGCAGCCAATTTGCGCTCAGCAAGCTTCCACAAACAGCGATGTGATAATGACCAGATAATCTGTTTTAATGATGTTGGTTGAGGGTTAAATGTTGGCCAGGACACCGGGGAGAAATCCCCTGCTCCTCTTCAAATCGTGCCATGGGATCTTTTACATCCACCTGAGAGGGCAGTCTCAGTTTAACATCTCATCCGAGAGATGGCACCTCCGACAGCGCCGCACTCCTTCACTGCTGCACTGGAGCGTCGACCTAGATTTTGTGCTGCAGTCTCTGGAGTGGGAGTGCACAATACTCCAGGTAATGCTAGTGAGTTGAATCACAGTCAGCGCGAGAGGCTGGCCGTTATCTCCAGATAATGGTGTGGGATTATTTTGGGTTATCTTTTTATCATTTCTGGTTGATGTGTAGAAATGTACTTTTTGTCTGTTAAATTGTGCAGTCATGAAGTATACTGTTCCAACCATCATCTTGTGTGCTGAATGTACCATACTGTATAGAATGCTATATTGGTAAAATAGGTTGTACTCCGAACATAGCTCGCTGTGCCATGAACAATTTTTTTTGGTAAATTATGTATGCGTTAACAAGCCAAACTAAAAATAAAATTTAATCTTTTGTAGGTGTGAAATTTCTGGCAATGACACCATCCTAACCAAAATACTTTATACTCCTGAGTGAAGATAACATTCCCCAGATAATTGGGATTTACAGACTACAAAGGGCAACCATTGAGGGGTTGCCAGTAGGTGAGTATGCGGTACTTGAAAATTTTGCTTTAAGATATGTGTTCTGATAGTGGCACGTCTTCTCCTTTAATGGAGGTCATTTTTTAAAAGGAGATTCTTCCTTGCTGCTGTTCTCCCTTCCCTCCTTTCTGTTTTTCCCGAAGGTATTGACTCCTTGCTGGTGTTTGTTTCACAAGGGCTGATATCCCTATACTACCTCATCTGAGTCATTGTCATTTGTGTCTGAACTTTGTTGAGTGTTGGCAGGCTGTTTGACTGACTGGGAGAGCAGCTCAGCCCAAACATTTCCACGCCCAGTGTCTACGCATATGCACCTCCAGCAGGTGTTAAGTTAGTGCTGATAAATGCATCCATTATGTGAATGCATTTTAAATATTCCATTTCTTATCGATTTGTATCTCATAAATATGGCAAGTAAATAACATTTGTAATTTTTATGTTGATGTGCACAGAACTGCTGAGCGTTAAGGATTTTCACTTCAGGGAATAAACAGTGTACAGTAGCTGTAATCTAATGGGGAGCATTCTTTGTGTTGTACAATCTGAACACCTTTGTACCAGGATGTGGAACGCCTTCATTTCACCATCTGCCAAAAGTCCTGGAATGGATGTTATTTTTTAATTTTCTGTATGCAGATATGTTATTTAGCTTCAAGTCTGGCAGTATTGATAAATGGTTAAAATGAAAAGCAGGTGGGGCCTGTGCTCAGGCCAATGAAGGCTTGAGTACTCTGCTGATGAAATGTACACTTGTTTTTAGGAAAAGTTTGGTTTGTGAATCTATCTATTTTCTTCAGTAATGGGCAGAGCGTGATTTGTCTTAAATCTAGCTCATTGTTCACATTTATATAATAAATTCTGCTGTGCCTTTTGCGCTGGGGCACCTAGCATATTGCCTGCTCAATTTTATCTGTCTTGAAAAGCACGTTTTAATTATGTAGGAGAGTTGGGCCAATAGTTGCCCCGGAACTATTACCCGGAACTATTAAATGTTAACTACTTAGACACTAAAGAGTTGGAATCCCCCTTTCAGTATCGCATTTGGGCATGGCGGGGGGAAAGGGATGGAGTGTAATAGCTGTGTACTTCCTGTTAAAGTACATTACAGCTGATCTTATTCCATTACTGTGTCATCTGACATTCTTTTATACAATATTATTTATGTATTTTAATGAAACCCCAAATTAGTTTCTTATTGTTGAATCCTATGTAAGCTTCAATGGAGAACACAATACTTCTACCCGGGTACTCTGTAGATCACCTCTGCTCTAATGTATTGATTAAAATGAGACGTGAAATTATTACCATTGTCAACTTTAGAGCACTACTGTTTGAATATCCAGATCCTGAATATCTAGATCCGTCAGACAACTTGTGTAACTGCACATTTCGAGCATCCTATTGGACCTTGATTTCAGGTTTCAACCTCATATTCTCTCCATTACAAAGACTGCCTACTTCCATCTCTAATATCATCCACCTCTGCCCCTGCCTCAGCCCATCGACTGCTGTAATGTACTTTAACAGGAAGTACCTTAGCTCCCGGTCCAATTTAAAATTCTCATCCTCTTGGTTAAATTCCTTTATGGCCTCTACCCTCCCGCTATCTCTCTGACTTCCTTCAGTCCTGCAACCCATCCCGCACACACTGCTCCTCCGACTCTGGACTTTTATGCATTTCTTCCTTGCCCCACGAGTGGCGGCTGTGCCTTCAGATACCCGGCCCCATTTCTGGAATTTGTTGCCTAAGTCTCTCCATCTCTCTTTGGATGAATGAGGAGGTTTGATTTTTCTATTGTTGTTGGTTTTGCTGAAATAAAGCAAAGCTCAAAAATCTAATTAGAGCTGTTCTACATCCTTACCCTGAATGCCTCAGTTAGGGCTACAATAGGTTGAAGCCGAGGGTCAAACACTGAGTCCATGAAACAATTGCCAATTTCGCAGGATAGTTGTGTGGGGTATGGAAATGGTGTTGGTGTATTACAACAACAACTTCCATTTATATAGCACCTTTAACATAGCAAAATGTCCCAAGTCGTTTCACCGGAGCATTATCAAACAAAATTTGACACCGAGCCACATAAGGAGATGGTAGAATAGATGACTAAAAGCTTGGTCAAAAATGTAAGTTTTAAGGAGTGTCTTAGCGAGGCAGAGGGGTTTAGGGAGGGAATTCCAGAGCTTCGGGTCAAGGCAGCTGAAGGCACGGCCGCCAATGGTAGAGCGATTAAAATAGGGGATGCGCAAAAGGCCAGAATTTGAGGAGCGCAGTGAGCTTGGAGGGTTGTAGGGCTGGAGGAGGTTACAGAGGTGGGGAGGGGCACATGTCGTGTGTCTGCACATCAAGATTTCCTCCATGTGCCTTTTTAAATGTTTCTACCAAATTTGCACACATTTCCATAATTTGATATTTGTTGTATTCTCTCCCTAATCATTTGTTGTATTTATGAATTCAGGTCCAAGATAGATGCATGTGTGCTGATTCTCAAGTAAGAGGCCCAGTTATTCTGCTGTATTGTAGGCCACACGTTCAGGGCTTTGGTTATGTCCACAATTGTCCATTCAGTGAATTCCAAGGGAAGGAGAATTTAATTGGGGGCGAGTTGTTTAAAACTGTATTTTATGGTCTCAAGATAAAATTATATGCTTGAGAGAAACGATCCTGGCTCAGAAAAACAAGATGTAGAATCACTTTGGGTGGAGCTAAGAAACAATAAGGGGCAGAAAACACTGGTGGGAGTAGTTTATAGATCCCCTAACCGTAGTTGTAGTGTCGAACACAGTATAAATCAGGAAATCAGAGGTGCATGTAACAAGGGTAATACGGTAACCATGGGGGACTTGACTGGGCAAACCAAATTTGCAATAATAGACGAGTTAATGGAATGCATTCAAGATCGCTTTCTAGATCAGTATGTCGAGGGAGCAGGCTATTTTAGATCTAGTATTGTGCAATGATACAGGGTTAATTAATAACCTTGTAGTAAAGGAGCCTCTGGGGAGCAGTAATCATAATGTGATAGAATTTTATGTTGCGTTTGAGTGATTTGGTTAAGTCCGAAACTAGGGTCTTAAAAAATCTGAACAAACCAAGCTGCATAGGCATAAGGACGAGTTGGCTAAGGTAGGTTGGGAAACTACATTAAAAGATATGACGCTAGATAAGCAATGGCAAACATTTAAAGAAATAATTCATATTTCGCAACAAATACACATTCCCTTAAGGAATAACAACCCCATGGGAAAATTGGTCCAACCGTGGCTAATTAGCAGTAAAGATAGTATTAGATTAAAGGAAGAGACTTATAATGTTGCCAAAAAGAGTAGTAAGCCTGAGGATTGGGAGGATTTTAGAATTCAGCAAAGGATGACTAAGAAATTGATAGAGAAAATAGAAGAGTAAACTAGCAAGAGACATAAAAACAGATTGTAAAAGCTCCTGTAGGTATGTAGAAAGGAAGAGATTAGTGAAACCAAATGTGGGTCCCTTACAGGCAGAGACAGGAGAAATTATAATGGGGAATAAGGAAATGACCAAGACATTAAACAAATACTTTGGGGGAGAAATTGCGTATCACCCCGTTTGGGAGTGGTAACATAATTTTGCACCAGGTGCGGAAGTTCCGGCCCGCTCTCTAAATTCGGGTTACCGCTCCCTGGAAGGAAGTGGAGCGCTTCCTGGGGCGGGAGTGGGGCGCATGGCTCAGCAGCGCTATGCACTAGGCCATGTAGCGCTGCCGCATACGAGGGGCTCTTCCCTCAATTAAAGGGAAGGGCCCAAGCTGCCTACTCTGCCAAAGAAGAAGCCACCTACCTGGAGCAGCGGGGAGTGGGGGTGCCGTGCAGTCAGCCCAGCACTCAAGCAGAGTGCCGGGCTGAGCGATCGCGGCACCGAACCCGGCAACAAACCGCAATCGGAGCGGCAACAAAAATGGCACTTTTTTTCCACAGCAGCCGGCCACCTCCCCTTTAATTTTCAGCCTGGTAGTGGCCGGCCGCACGGTACGCGACCCCTGAAGCTGTCGCGGTCATCGCCCGGCGCAGCTTCAGAGGGCGATACCCAATTTAGGGTCCGGGGCAATGCGCCCGGAGATGATGTCACATTCTCTGGGCATAGGAAAGCGGGGCGTAGTGCTGCCGCTAAACTCTCTGCGAATATGGTGGGAGTTGCTAGCGGCGCCGCGCTCGGTCGCAAAGTCGTTTGCACTCTGTTAAAGCCCCCCGGGAGCGCTAATAGGAGGCGCAAATGACCCGAATTTCTCCCCTTTGTATCTGTCTTCACGGATGAAGACACAAAAAAAATTCCAGAAATAGTGGGGAAGCAAGCGTCTTGTGAGAATGAAGAAATTAGTATTAGTAAAGAAATAGTACTGGAAAAATTAATGGGACTAAAAGCCAACCAATCTCCTGGATCTGATGGCCTATATCCTAGGGTTTTAAAAGAGGTGGATACAAAGATAGTGGATGCATTGGTTTTGATCTTCCAGAATTCCCTAGATTCTGGAATGGTCCCCACGGATTGGAAAGTAGCAAACGTAGCCCCGCTATCCAAGAAAGGAGGGAGAGAAGAAACAGGGAACCATAGACCAGTTAGCCTGACATCAGTAGTTGGAAAAATGCTAGAATCTATTATTAGGGACTTGGTAACAGGGCACTTAGAAAATCATGTGATTGGGCAGAGTCAACACAGATTTATTAATAGGTAATCCTGTTTGACAAATCTGTTAGTTTTTTGAGGTTGTAACTAGATAAGGGGGAACCAGTGGATGTAGTGTATTTGGATTTTCAGAAAGCATTCGATAAGGTGCCACAAGAGGTTATTGCACAAAATTAGTGCTCATGGTATTAGGGGTAATTTATTGGCATGGATTGGTTAATGGACAGAAAACAAAGAGTAGGAATAAACGGGTCATTTTCGGGTTGGCAGGCTGTAACTACTGGGGTACCACAAGAGTCAGTGCTTGGGCCTCCCAGCTATTTACAATCTATGTCGATGACTTGGATGAGGGGACAGAGTGTAATGTATCCAAGTCTGCTGACGATACAAAGCTAAGTGGGAAAGTAAGCTGTGAGGAGGACACAAAGGGATATAGACAGGTTAAGTGAGTGGGCAAGAACAGGGCAGATGAAATATAATATGGATAAATGTGAAGTTATCCACTTTGGCAGGAAAAATCGAAAAGCAGAATATTTTTTAAATGGTGAGAGATTGAGAAATGTTGGTAGTTGGAGGAACCTGGGTGTCCTTGTACACGAATCACTGAAAGTTCACATGCAGGTACAGCAAACAATTAGGAAAGCAGATGGTATGTTAGCCTTTATTATATAAGGTTTGGAGTTTAAGAGTAAAGGGCCTAGAAATTGGGTTGAGGCGCCAAGTTCGCCTGGGCGCTGATTTTTGCGCTGTGTTGGGAGTAATACCGATCGCCAGAAATTCAGTTTCAGAAACCCTCGAGGGACACGGGGCGAGGCTCGAGGCGCTCCGCGTCCCTCTTGGGGCGCTGAAACTGAATATCGCAGCGCAACGTGCCGCAGTGCCACACGCTGCAGCACGGCACGCTGCGGTACTGCAGGCCTTCCTCCCAGGGGGAGGGGCCTGCAACAGCGCGATCCCCGATCTCGAGTGCCGGCAAAAGAGCCCAGCACTGAGGAGAAGTGCCGGGCTCTCGGGAAACAGCCGGCAATGCCACGGGGGGGGGGGGGGGTCAGGAGGCCGGGGACGGAGGTGCTGGCAGGCGGCCGCCCCGCACCTCCACCTTAACTTGCGCCGCTGCCGGCACAGCAAGGCCCCGTGAACCGGGCGCGGGTAGCGACCAAATATCGCTAATGGGGCGCTGCGCACACCGATGACCTCATCGGTGGCGGCGCAGTGCAACAGGCTAACGCCACCATTAGCGCCCCTGCTGAATATCGCGGGAGGCGTAGCCAGTGGCGCTTCAGCCACTGACTGCCTCTTTAGGCGCTAACAGATGGCGCTACTCACCCAATTTCTCCCCCAAGATGTCTTACGGCAATTATATAGGGACTTGGCGAGACCACACCTGGAGTTCTGTATATAGTTTTGTTCTCCTTACCTAAGGAAGGATATACTTGCCTTCAAGGCAGTGCAATGAAGGTTCACCAGACTGATTCCTGGGATGGGGGGATTGTCCTGTGAGGAGAGATTGAGGAGACTAGGCCTATATTCCCTAGAATTTAGAAGAATGAGAGGTGACCTCATTGAAACATAACATTTTTACAGAGCTTGACCGGGTAGATGCTGGGAGGATGTTTCCCCTGGCTGGGAAGTCAAGAACCAGGGGTCACAGTCTCGGAGACTAAGGAGTCGGCCAGATGAGGAGAAATTTCTTCACTCGGAAGGTGGTGAATCTTTGGAATTCTCTACCCCAGAGGGTTGTGAAGGCTCAGAGCCCGAGTCCTCCCACCCTCCCAAGCTTGGAAGTAAAGTTCCCATTACGGTGATTCCTGTTGGAAGGTGTGTACAAGTGTGTGCCACAGGGGAACCAGCGACTGCTGAAATGTACCCCAGCAAGGCTCGGTATTTTCAGGTGAGCAGGGAACAGAATTGTGGTGGGAAGGGGCACAATTGGTTTTCACACCATTCAGAAGGTTCTGGAGTCACTGAGCCGCTTCCTGCTGAAGGGAATGAAGGTCAACGGTTGGAAAATTGTTTCAGTTTGTTGTGAAAGATGAATAAGCGATGGAAAAAATTCTCGCTGATATTCACCCTGATATTGGTCAGTTAAAATGATCCAAATGTTAAAGATTCTGCAGGTGATTTGATTAAAATGATGTAAGTAATGACATGCAGAATGTTGACTGGCCATTCGTTTCAATTTCTAAAAAATACATGGAGAATAATTGTACATTTTGACCTCTTATTGTTGGACTGGCAGATATTTTTAGTCCTGTGCTTTTTCTTGAATAAATCCCAGTTGAAACTATTCCTTTCTGGGGCGGATTGGGAACTTAAAACGACCCTGGAAAATATTTTGAAAGAGCCCATGTCACCCATAGGATGCTTCTAACCTATTCCTACTTACTCAGTTATTGTTGTGGTCATTTGTAGACAAATTACAAAGAATGCACGATTTTATAATAGTTTTGTGAAATGTATTTCTGAATACTACTTACTGTACAATTGCATGCACTGCTTACAGTATTTACAAAGCAACTGAAAACATTAATTAAACAAAATACAGTAGCACCATACACATACACTAAACAAAATCAGTATGTCTGACATTATCTGAAAATAATAACAATACAATTGTCAGGCCAATGCAGAAATAGCTCCTTGCGTAACGATGAACTGTTCAATGATACATTATCAATGATTGCATCAGGGTCTATACAATGTAGAATATCTTTTTCCTCGGCCATTAAAAGAAATGCTTCCAAATGGTCAGCACTCTGGGTACTCCTCCGCCTGTTCTTGATAAATTTGAGTGTTGAAAAACTTCTTTCGCATTCCAGCTGAGTTGTTGAAAGTGTCAGGAGATATTTGTCCGCCAGGCCTATGTATATGCCTCACTGAACAAGTTGTAGTGCTCCAGAGTAAGGTTAACACATACTGCACAGTTCTAATATTATCAACACTCTCCTCTTGGTTCAAGATGTATTCCTCAGTTTCCCAGTTATTTGCCAAACTTGCAAGCTCTGAGGGAGGAACTGAATGAAATCAGTATTTGTAGGGAAATGGTGTTAGGGAAATTGACTGGATTGAAGGCTGCTAAATCCCCAGCCGGGCCTGATAATCTACATCCTAGGGTACTTAAGGATGTGGCCCTAGAAATAGTAGATGCATTGCTGGTCGTCTTCCAACATTCGATGGAATCTGGAACAGTAACCATGGATTGGAGGGTAGCTAATGTAACCCCACTATTTAAAAAAGGTGGTAGAGAGAAAACGGGGAAATATAGTATGCCTGACATCGGTAGTGTGGAAAATGCTAGAGTCCATTATAAAAGATGTAATAGCAGAGCACTTGGAAAACAGTGACCGGATTGGACAAAGTCAACATGGATTTACAAAAGGTAAATCGTGCTTGACTAATCTACTGGAGTTTTTTGAGGATGTAACTGGTAGAATAGATAAGGGAGAACCAGTGGATGTGGTGTATTTGGACTTTCAGAAGGCTTTCGATAAGGTCCCGCATAAGAGGTTAGCATGTAAAGTTAAAGCACATGGGTTTGTGGTAAGGTACTGACTTGGATAGAGAACTGGTTGGGATAAACGGGTCTTTTTCTGAGTGGTAGGCAGTGACTAGTGGGGTACTGCAGGGATTGGTGCTAGGACCCCAGCTATTCACAATATATATTAATGATCTAGACGAGGGAACTAGATGTAATATCTCCAAGTTTGCAGACGACACAAAGCTGGGTGGGCGTGTGTGCTGTGAGGAGGATGCAGAGAAACTCCAGTATGATTTGGACAGGTTGGGTGATTGGGCAGATGCAGTATAATGTGGATAAATGCGAGGTTATCCACTTTGGTGGCAAAAACAGGAAGGCAGATTATTATCTGAATGACATTAGATTGGGAGAAGGGGAAGTGCAACGAGACCTGGGTGTCCTTGTGCACCAGTCGCTGAAGGTAAGCATGTAGGTGCAGCAGGCGGTTAAGAAGGCAAATGGTATGTTGGCCTTCAAAGCGAGAGGATTTGAGTACAGGAGCAAGGATGTCTTGCTGCAGTTGTACAGGGCCTTGGTGAGACCACACCTTGAGTATTGTGTGCAGTTTTGTCCCCTTATCTGAGGAAGGATGTTCTTGCCATGGAGGGAGTGCAGTGAAGATTCACCAGACTGATACCTGGGATGGCAGGAATGACGTATGAGGAGAGATTGGGTCGATTGGGCTTATATTCGCTGGAGTTTAGAAGAATGAGAGGGGATCTCATCGAAACTTATAAAATTCTAACAGGATTAGACAGACTAGATGCAGGAAGGATGTTCCCAATGGCGGGTGAGTCCAGAACCAGGTGTCACAGTCTAAGGATAAGGGGTAAGCCTTTTAGGACAGAGATGAGGAGGAATTTCTTCACCCAGAGAGTGGTGAACCTGTAGAATTCTGTACCACAAAAGGCAGTTGAGGCCAATTCCTTAAATATATTCAAGAAGGAGTTGGATATATTTCTTAAGGCTAAAGGGATCAAGGGATATGGGGAGAAAGCAGGGACAGGGTACTGACTTTGGATGATGAACCATGATCTCATTAAATGGAGGAGCAGGCTCAAAGGGCCGAATGGCCTACTCCTGCTCCTATCTTCTACGTTTCTTTGATTACTTGCTCATCAAACTTCACAAGTGCTTCTCCGCTGAAGTACATCATGAGGCAACAATGTCTTTATCTCTCCAAACTGTACAGGGGACAAATAGGCCAGGTCCCTGTATAATGCCCCATTTTTCTCGAATCTTGCTTTTAAACTTTCAATAGTTGTGTCTAATATCTTGTTATGCAGACATTGTTATGCAGACCTACTTCAAATTCTTTAAAAACATCAGCAATCTGTTCTTCAGATGCAACTTCTCCAGGCATCCTTCTTTTCTCTGGAAAGAACTCCTGGATGACAATACTTTTTTGTGGGCTTCGCTCCTCAAGTTCATCTGTTGCCCAATTGATAAAATCAGTAACTCTAGTTTTCACCCCTTCAATGACCTGCTGTATTTTTCCAACTGATCCAGAGTACCCATCACCAATCAATGTGATTTTAGCAGACCTATCCCAACGGTTTGCAGATATTTAGATAAAGGTGTTAATTTAAAGATCCGTAGATAAATGAATGCCGTCATGATTATTTCATATTTTAAAAGTGCATCTTTGTGAGATCTAGCTTTTGCTCGCAATTCAGATGAGTTTTTTTCCTGATTCTTCAATCATGTCTAGGGAGAGAATCACATCGACGTGCATGGAACTTTGCGGGCTTTCCAATGAACCAAATATTTTAGTCAGTGCTGCGTCCTTCGCCCACCAATGTGTTTTGCCAATGGTTTGTTCTCTGTGTTTACTATGTTTTTCGCTGATCTGATCCCATACATCCATTCTTTTATAAGATTCTCTTTAAAAAGTACAGAAATCCCATTTAACAAAAAGTGATGTCGCAGCAATGGGTGATGGAGTTGCATCATGAATCACAAGATTTAATATATGGCTATAACACCAGACACAAATTTGACCTGGTGATTCATTGTTTAGCCAAGTTGAAAAACCGCTGTATATTCCAAGGTCCAGACAGCCCAGTCTGCTCCTGTTCCTTTCCATTTTTTATAAGCCCTTTTTCCTGTCACTTAATTTGAAAGCGTATCAAAACTTGGTTGTGTAATGTCACTTAGTTGCGCTGCAGTATAGACACACTAGGCCAAGTTCACACCAGCTGTAGTTTAACTCCAGTAATTGTAACAAAAATGTCCTTTTGTCGATTAAAAAGAAAATGAAAGTCAGACTTGCATTTATATAGTGCCTTTCATAATCTCAGGATGTCTCAAAGTGCTTTACAGCCATTGAAGTAGTTTTGAAGTGTCGTCACTGTTTTATGTAGGAATGAGATTATTGATTTAAATTCCTTATTACTATTAACTGCAAGTGAGGGATTAATAGCTTAGGTTCAAACAGAAAATGGCCAGCCTATTTGACTCACTTCAACTCTAAACCCAGATAAGCTGCCCCAGATAGGGTGGCGATTGAGTATTAATGGGGGATCACTCGACACCAGAAACGTTAACTTGTCTGCCAGAGATGCTGCCTGACCTGCTGAGTGTTTCCAACATTGTTTGGTTTTGTATCAGACTTCCAGCATCTGCAGCTTTTTGCTTTTTGTTACTGGAGGGAATGTTCATGCATCAGTTTGCCTGTGACTGGTTCCTGTTGAAGTACAAGGTGGTTTAAATGTGCTTATGTCGATTGAATGCAGAGGCATTGAGTTGTACATTTTTAATCGTCTTTGATGGCTGGCTGGATGACATGAATTGCTACCCATCAAAGGTAATTCAAAGTGCTCAGTAGAGATCAATGAAGCAAACCATCCCATTCAATTCCAAAAATTCTAGGTGATGGACTTCTTGAGGATAATGGTTTTGATCTTTTGCTGTGTTTGGAGTGCAGATGTGGACAGAGCCAGTGCTTCTAATTGTAAGCTGCTTGAACCCATCTGGTCAGTCTGCAGCTTCAGCCAGCAGAGGAATTTGACTTTGGTTGCATTGTACCACATAAAGGATCTAGTTAGTTGAAAGATAGCTCGAGGGAAGCATCTTTTTGTTTTCATATACATGCAATGAAAGATAGGAAGATTTGCAGATACATTGTTATTAGCGGAATACTGTTCATCTATTTGTTCCATGTTAAAATAAATTGCCTTATGATTTATAGCCTGAACCTTAGTCTGATTGATTGTATGCTCAATCCATCTATCAAAGCTGAGGGGCATCACATGAAGGCATGTCATACATTCCATTAAGTTGGTATATCGTGACGAGGGTGTTCTGTTCAATCCTTGGGTTTTCCTATCCTCCTCCTAGATGTTGGGAAGGTAAAGGCATACATCGGATCTGAGTGAACCCACGGTCCACTTACTGGAGTGGTCGATAATGCTAAACCTCAGTAGAATAAATGGTGTAAAAGTCAGAAATGTAATTATGGTCCATTGGACTACCTGGGAACTTTATTTTTAATGTTAGGATCAAGTGGTCCCATTTTCTACTAACAATAAATGCTAACAGCAGTAAGTAATTTTGCACGTGCGTTGAAGCATATCGTCCTCTGTTGTCACTGCGTCTCTGATTGATAAAGCAATATAAATGCACCCTATGTTGAAGATTCGTCTATATATGTGTTCCCATTGACAAATGATGGGCTGTAAAATTTCATGCAGCCTCTGGTAGGATGACTTTCATACTATTTTTTTTCATTGGGTGAAAGTACTGTCTGGAGACCCCATTTCTACAGACTCTGAAGTAAAGAAAAAACATAATCCATTTTAAAACATCTTGCATTTCAAAATATCTCACTTTGTCACATTTTGTTCACACTGCAGTCATTTGCTTTCAGATGTATCATGTATAATGGTTCTAAGTATTGTGTAAAATATTACCAAACTAGAATGTTGTAGGATTTAATGGCACCACATTAATATTCCCCATGCCATCCAAAGCTTCATAGTGAGGGGCCAGTTGGAGCAAAGTCTCAAATTCCAGTACAATAGTGAGAGAGAAAAGGTAAGTGTAAATGCTGAAAATCTAATATAAAATTGAATATACTGCTATTATTTTAGCATGCATCAATGCAATTCCTGCATAGGAATTCCCATTCTATACATAAATACAGATTCCAGTATAATCTTGCCCCATACAAAACATTCCCTGTTAAATTAGTACATTTTCATTGTGATTTAATTATAGAAAACATTTGAAGCTCAACGATCTAGAGGTATATGGTAGTAGAACTAGGTTGGTATTGGTGGCATGTTTGATTTTATAATACGTGATTTGCTGATACATCTGTACTGGATGAGAAGTTTGGGGACTGCACAAAACCATTCCTTTTTTCCCAATTAACCCCATTTCTGTTCTTTTAGGAATGCACTTGGTTGTTGCATCAGCATCTTTTGTTGAAAATAAATCTATAGCATGAAAATGCATTGCTCCACCTCAACACCTGGGTGTAACTTGCTCTACCATAGTGCATGACAGAATGAGCAATGGACATGGTGAGTGCTGAGTTCCTGCACTTCAGGCTGCACACCATGGAGCATGTGTGCTGGATAATCAAGGATTAGTGCTTAATGATTTTTCTTTCATGAGTGAAGAACTGACTGGCATTCTTGTTATCCAGTTAGTTCATAGAAAGAAAAATCTTTCCACAGGTCCCTATAGATTGTACTGTATAATTGGCGAGTAAATGCTACACTATTAACTCTTAATGTATTCTTTTTAGTGTTTATGGGAATCGTTGTGATTACTGTGAGCTCCTTTATAATTCCCATGAACTTCAATTCTATTTGGAGGTTACTAGCCACCATTGTCTGAATCCTTTTTTTTTTATTGGTGTAAGGTTTTGAACAGGACTTGTCTCATCCCTTAACTGTAGCTTGATTCAGCACTGAGTCATGGAATTTGTATTTAGGTTGGAGCTGGACGTTCAAGCTATGTGAAAGTATAGGCTGCTAAGGGCTTCAGTCCTGTGCTATCAGTTAGGATGCTACAGTACCAGTATGTTACAAATAATACTGAAAATGTGACATTTGAAAAATAATTAATCCTTGGGAGCCCATTTAATATTTCAAAATATTTTACATTGACCGTAGAATACCTGGCTTTGTTTTAAAGTGAGCAGCTCACTGCACTTGAGTGATTGGATGCCCACAGACAGGAAGATGCCACTCTAGAAAGTTTAAAAAAAATTAGTACTGCATATTGTTTAGTGCATGTCTTTAAATATTTATCTTTGCCAAAAAAAATTAACCTTGTAAGCTCCAAATTTAAAAGAACCTTTTTCTAATATATACAGACCAGATGATTTTCTGTTAACTACAGTTGATTATAGATTTTAAACATGAAGTGAATGCATCAATCATTTGTCCTCCACTGTGGCCATCGTTGTGCATCAGTGATGCAGAGCACACTGGCTGTTGGCATTGAGAGTTGCTGTCAGCAAAAAATGACCCAAAACTAGGTAAAAGCACCCATGCAATTCACAGTATACACTCTACAACAGCTGTGGTCTCTGGAGTAATGTGTTGACACTTTTCCCTGGAACTACTTTTCACGGTTGTGACTTACCTGCTGCATCATATTGCTCTACATTTAAAATGGAAATTGCTTTAGAGAACATACACACAGTTTTTGAAAGAAGAGCTATTTGAAATGTTGATTTTGATAGTAAAATGGAAATAAAAATGAGCTGTTTCTATAATGGGCGGTTGAACCTTAACGGCAGGTTTAGGCCCAGGAATAAATTTTTGAAAATCCGGCCTCTGGAGTCTGAAGACCAAAGGATGCGAGAACAGATGTATGGCTAGAGGACTATGAGAGATGCAAGGCCTTGGGGAGGTTTGAAGACAAGAACAAGAATTCTAAATTGAATGTTTTGGGGGCGTAGGTCAGTGAGGGTAGTGGTGATGGACGGATGGTACTTTATTGTGGGTCAGGATGTGGGCAGCTGTGTTCGGGACAGGTTTGTGGAGAATGGCTGATGGAAGGCCAGCCAGGAGAGCCGTGACTGAATGTGACTAAAGCTTGAGTAAGGGTTTCAACGACTGGAAGTAAGCTGACTTGGTGAAGCAGAGGATGTGGGACATCCATATTGTTTCAGGATTGTCGCCATGGTTGTACACAGCTTTTTGCACCCTAAGTGGTTAGAAAGGTTAATGGCATTAGTGATAAGGAAACTGAATTCATGGTGGATGCCAAAAATGATAGCTTCACTCTTCCCATTGTTGAGCTGAAGGAAGTTAGAACTCATCTAAGAGTTGATGACAGGTAGGTAGTCCAATGCCATGGTAACGGCCGTGGGTTCAAGATGGATGGTGGAAAGATGAAGTTGTGTGTTTTCAGCATACTTGTGATGCCATGCTTGCAGATGAATTTACCATGGGGAAACATACAGATAAGAAAGAGGAGGGGACAAGGATGATCCTGCACTTCGGAGACTTGGTGTTCTGACGAAGGGTCACAGATCTGGGGCACTGACTGTTTCTCGCTCCGCGGATGCTGCTTGGCCTGCTGAGTGTTTCCAGCATTTTCTGTTGTTTCAGATTTCCAGCATCCGCAGTATTTTGCTATTGACTTTATAGTTATTGGCTCACCTTGTGCAATTTCAATACTGCTCTAATTTAGCTCATAAATATCAAATGTCACCACATATTTGCTTTTTCGTTATAAGCCAATTTAAAATATGATTTGAACTTCAGTAATTTTAGTCATTTTTAAAAACAAGTTTAAATGATTTCCCCATATCAAATATATTTTGTTAGAGCTCAGAGACCTGATGAGGCATAATACAGCTGTGGGACCTAAAAAATTAATATAAAAAAAAAAAAGCATGAGAGTGAAAAACATCATGCGTCAGATATAAATTGTAGTCCACTTCCCCATCCCTTTTCCGAGAGAGGGAAAATCTTGACTCTGCTCCCTCTCCCACTGCCACCGTTTGCTGCTATGGGTATCAATTCCAAAACTGTCTTGTAATCCTCTCTAGAAATTAATTGTTTGCTTCCTAATCATACTGTGTCAACTGTAACTGTTTAATAGTGAGCTGCCCATCTGTGCATGTGCATAGACACACAAACCGGAAAAGCAAAGATTCACCCCCCTACTTACAGCAAAACCAGAGCTTTGGAGTGAAGGTGGGTACTATCCAATGTGAGTACAAAAGCTCCCCTCAACAAAAGAAGGGTAATTGTCCCCAATAACAATAAATGCGGGGCTGGTGAGGTAAGGTTTATATTTCAATATGTAAACCGTATAAGCAGATTTAAAAATCCTCCCCTCGAACAAGGAATAAAATCATTTTTGGAATAAATTATGTATTTACAGTTTCATCCCCCCCCCCCCCCTCACAGGGAAGTAGGGAAATGCAGTCCAATGCCTCTTGTGCGCCCCTGTTTAATTGCGTTACTGTCCATTGCCAGAGTGTGTAAGGGATTTTAGTTTTTATACATTTAAAAAAAAAAAAAAAAGTTTGAGAAGCATTTTTAAAATTACATTGTGGTAGATGGAGATGTTCAAGAATGCAGTTGTTTATGTCACAGGTTAAACAGATGGAAGGAGTATTTCCCATGGCTATTGTTTACTGGTTACAAAAAAACACTTGTTTCGCTGTCCCTGGGGAGCTGTTTCAAATTTTTTTCCAAATTCTTTCACTGCAGTCGTGCATACCTTCTTCCATTTATGCAACCTCCTCACCCTTCTCTGTATTAGCATAATTTCCTAGTAACACTACAGGTGACCTGCTAGAGTTTTATGAAGGGTGATTTTTTCCCCCTGTTTTTTCATGCTTCTTGATTAAGGCACTGATTGCACTCTGTAATCCTTTTCCTATTAACTATTCTAATTTATTGGCTGCAAGATTAGAGAAATTGTACTTAATTACTGGGAAATTCTGAGGCCAGTGCATATTTATATTTTAAATACTGAAAGGGATTGCAATGCTAGTCACTACATTCCTTTCAATTTTAAAGCTGTTAATGGGCTCCTTAAAGAATTGGAGGAAATAGCATTTCGTAATGCTTTACTCAGATTGTGTTTTTGTTTAAAGTATATTCGTAAGCAAACACATTTTAAAATCTTGATCAGGGTTTCCATCAGTGCACAGGAGATTCTTTGCTTTCGATGTCTGTTTTGTGCGATTTATGATTTGCAGTGCTTATTTTTAACCATTTTTGTATGCACAAGTCTCAAGTTTTATTGCTTTCAGTTGTCCATTTTTAAAAATGTATGTAGAAAAAAAGTGAACATCGGGCAATCATGTAGATGGAAGTTGGTTTAAAATTGAAGTGAGACTGATGGACCAATCAGTTTAATTTTTATTGTCTTTTCATGAAGTATAGTGTAAAATTACTACAGCTATTCTGGCTAGACAAGAAACCTGATCCTTAACCCTGTTTGCGATAATAACCCAAGGTCACTGTACAGTACATTTTGTTCATTTTATTTTTCTTGCTAAGCTTTGTACCTTGTATCCAGTGCTGTGATTCAAATTTGAATTTAAGCCTTAGAAAAGATTTATTTCTATGCTTCACAAAGTGTGACATTTCTGTTACCACAAAATACATGAATATTACAGTAATCTAATTTTTCTTTCTCAGTAGTTATAAATAATACAGTACAAAGAGAATCCTTAAACTAAAGCATCTTAAATGTAATACTTCCTTCCATTCATTTATGTAGGTACTTGTTCCATTGTTGAGGAATAAGGAAGTTGCTGTTGAATGTAGCCCTTTATGTAAAAGCTTTAATGAATGTACTCGAAGAGACACAAGATAAGCTTCTAGTTAAATTTAATCAAGTTATTGTAACGTCATTTTCTATTTTAAACTTGAGGCTGATAAAATGGCAATGTTCAAAATTTAAAAAATTGAGCAGTTTGAAAGGTTCATTAACCTTTCTAAGAAATTTGCTCATAAGAAGTAGGAGCAGGAGTAGGCCATACGGCCCCTCGGGCCTGCTCCGCCATTCAATAGGATCATAGCTGATCATGTGCAAACTACAAATAAATGCTCGAGGCCACAAGGTCCAACTGTTAAATTAACTATAGGGTGAGGTAAATCAGAGTTGAATTGTTTTTGGGGTGAGAGAGAAAATATGAATTAATCTGTTTCACCCTGTAAAGTGAACATACTAAATCCTGTTAAAGGTAGTGCAAGTATCTTCAACAAAAAATCAACACCTTCTAAAGTATATTAATTTACGATGACCTTTGATATTGGAGTATTAGTTAGAATACTTATGACATTTAAGTTGTTTGACTACCCGATGAACAGTTTTCAGTTGCGTTCCTAGGATTGTAGAACATCAAAAAAAAACTGCAGTAAGATGATCAATCTCCTGAGCTCCATCCTAAACAACTTCACCGTGTTCAAAATTCTGTTGGTTTCATCTTGTTCTCACCCATCACCCTAGGCCTTCCCAAAGGCCATTGCTCCCTATCCTCAACATACTGAATTTAAAGTTCTCTTCCACATTTACAAGCCCACGACCTCACCCCCACCAAATCTCTGCAATCTCTTCCAGCCCTACATCTGAGCCTGTGCCCTTCTGACCTCCTGTATATTCCTTTCTCGTTCTGCTGCAACTCCTTCTGCCTTGCTATTTTTTTCCATGCTCTTAATAGCGTCCTTAAACCAGACCTTTTCGACACTGCTTTTGGTGATCTCAACTACTGCTGCTCAGTGACTTTCTCTGTAAAGTATTTTGGGATGTTCCTTACCTTTTTTAAAGTGCTATATAAATGTTGGCTTATGCAGATACTGAATGGATTAGGGCTAAACTCAAATAATTATTGTAAAAGGAACTACAAAGTTGAGGGTACATTATTATATTAAACTCTTAGATCTCCCAAGGTGTTGGTCATGGGCAATTTAAAAATAAACATTTTGAAGTACCTCATATCTATTTATATCCTATTCTGTTGCCTACTTGCCTCTACTATTAATTTTATAATAGGAAGAAAACATTGAACCCCTGCACAATTTATATTTGTCTGCTTAGGCATTTTTGAATGGAATTTTTATTTTGTAACCCACGATAAATCAGTTGGAATTGCTTCATGATGTCACTGTTGTGATGATGTTTGTTTGATCAGGCAGCTATCGGGGACCAGTGAGCATGACTAATGAGATGATTGTTCCCAAAGAGTGAGCACAGCGCTTGAAAAAACAATGAGAGAAGTGGTTACCACAGAAAAGATCACATGATTAAAAGTGACCAAACATAAGTCTGTTGAATTCCCCACTGCACATGGCCCGTCTTTACCAGTAGCGGTTCAGAGCCCCTCAAAAGGGGAAGAAGTTCCATTTATATATTGTACTTCACATCGCTCATACATCTCGGAGCTTCACCTGAAATAAATTATTTCAAAATATGGTCATTGGTTCTGTCGTAAATGTAATGGCCATTTGCACACAGCAAGATCCCACAAACGAATGAAATAAATGACTAGTTGATCACAACAGTCAGGCCGATGGCATAATTAACTATACTCATTCAGAATGCTAGAGACAAATAAGAATGATCACATAATCACTGGCCAATAAGATTTCTGGTAAATGTCTCACAATTGTAAATGTCTCAGAATTGTAAATATCATATGATCAATATTGGCCAATGAGATTGTTGAAACCGAGCATGCAGCTGTCTAAGCATTGTTCCGGTGTTATTGCTAAATTGGTTTATTATTTTTTCAGTTATATGGATACTTAATCAGTTAATGCACTATAAAAAATCTCTCTCCATGTAGAAAGGTTTGATGCTGCTCATTCCCTGTTCATGTCCAGATTATCCATTTATTCTGCCTTAAATGATGTTTTAACTGTCAATGTTAACCCATCTCCCTCACTCGCTTGCAGTTCACTGCACATTGAGTTTCCTAACTTGTCTGTGCCACCTGGGGAGATGCCTAGTGGAAGGAAGAGCCAAAAAGAGCAAGCCTTCCCTAGAATTGGCCATCTCCAAATATCTGATCATCAAACAAAACTGGCAGAGGACTGGTAGGAAGTAGCTCTTTGCCTTCTCAGCCAAAGAGTTGGAAATGGTATGAGAGGCCTAAAGAGAGGAGAGAAATAAACATAAGCAAGGCAGATGCTGTGTTTTCATTTTAGTTTGATTAGGTGAAGGAAGATAAATAGGATAATGATCACGTGGATATAATGTATGATTTCTCTTGGCAGGCACGGATAAGAAAAAGACTGGAATTTAAATAGCGCCTTTCGCGACATCAGGATGTCCCAAAGCACTTTTTAGCCAATTAAGTACTTTTCTATGAAGTATAGTCGCTGTGTAACGTAGGAAATGTTACAGCCAATTTGCACACAGCAAGATCCCACATGTAGCAATGTGATAATGTCCGGATTAGTGATGATGATAGAGGGATAAATATTGGCCAGGAATCATCTTCAAAATAGTGCCATGGGATTGTTTACGTCCACTTGAGGGGGCAGATGGGGCCTCGTTTTAACATCTCATCCGAAAGACGGCACCTCCGACAGCGTAGCACTGCACTCCGCTCCAGTGCTGCACTGGAGCGTCAGCCTAGATTTTGTGCTCCTGGCTCTGGAGTGGGACTTGAACCCACAACCTTCTGACTTGGGCGAGATTGCTGCCAACTGAGCGCAGCTGATCAGATTCATTATAATGGTTTAAATATAACATGTGTAATATTAAATGGCGTGTTGTGTACAGTGAAACCTTGCCATGGCCTGCATTATGAATAATTTGCAAGTCTAAACGAATAATCCTGCAAATTGGCTAAGCCACTGGCAGTTGTCATTTTGCTGCTGAAACGACTTTTGGACTTGGCATTAATATGTATTACTGTACTGTAATTAAGGTTGTGCTGTAATGTCTAAACATCCAGTATCTATTGATTGAATGACAAAATCCAAAATCAAAACTAGCCCTGAGGCAATAAAATTCATACTCCATTCAACCAAATCAAATCTAACTCTAACTGCTCTGTGGTTGTATTTCCACATACAGCTTTGATAACAGGATGTTTACAAACGAGAGGAAAATGGTCAATGAGAGCATTAACACTGATTTTTGACTTGTATTTAGTTTTTTTACATTGGAGTTTGACTTTTGTATTCTATTGTGTAATGATCATTGTATACATATGTTCACTGATGATTAGGATTACTGCCAATTTGTTTTCATTACCTATGTTGCCTTCTTTACATTTTTAAAATCCCCTATGGCCCAAGTCAAACATTTTAAATGTGAATTCTACCTTATTCTATAAAAGAAACATGCTAATCTAATCCTCTGCCAAGTGTTGTGAACTGTTATGGAGAGTTCCAGCTTGTAATGTGAGAAAAACCTTGTATTATAAGGCTGATCTTTCACCTATGGAACGTGGGCTGGCACCCAGCCCAGACTTGTGGGGCTAGACTTTCCTACAGTCGTATGTTGGAGAAATGTTTTAGTAATCCATGAAACGAAAGCAAAGTACTCGTGGACATGTTGGGTCTGCTGCTGGTTTAGCAGTTGCATACAGTTTGAAATTGAGTTTAACAGCCAGGCTATGATGTCCTTGTTATTTCCAGCTTTTGCACTGAATTGGTAATGTCAATTTTGATACTGGGCATTAAGAATGGAAGATATTTTGAAGCAGTGCTTGTGCAAAAATGTGTGTCCTGCCTCATCCAGTAATTCTGAGACTAAAGTTGCATTGATTCAAATTGATTTCAAATACAGATTAACACAGGAGTGGCAATGTACAGTAGCTAGTGATTCAGATCCCGATCTGCTGTCCAAGTGCAGTAAAAACAAACCATGTGAAATGCCTGCCATGAAACAGTCTCTCAGCAGTTTGTGTTTGTACTGGGTGCAGCATATCTCCAATCTGGTGCTAGTGTTTTATAAAAGTATTCAGTCAGTCCATTGGGCCATCTCAACTTTTAACTTTTTCGGGCATCAATTTAATTTTACAAGAAAGTTAACATTCATTCTCTATCTGCTAACAGAAATTGTTTCCTGGGTGGCAGAGTTCTGCTTGTGTTCAAGGTTACATTTTATCACAAACCTTACTGCAGCCAGTGTGGGGTGTGCAATGGGCAGTATGACCTGGGTGTGCAGTGGGCAGTATGACCTGGGTGTGCTGACTGCATCATACTCCACAATTATGTAACAGCAGCCTAATGTTATGTACAGTTCTGCAGAGTTAATTCTATACTAAACTTTATGCAACTATCTGTATAACAGCTGTAGTTAAAGGAGGTACCGGTACAGCCAGCTGTATTTGAAGAAATATGGCAATTCACACAACTATTATTGCTGATTATTGTTTGATTTCAAAATAATTGATGGTGCTTGCAGAGTAGAAGAATCAAGCCCATTGAGGCTTCACATTAATTATGGTTCTACTAGTATTCGTAATATTGTCAGCACTTTGCTTGTGAGTTTTTTAAATGTTGGAAATATTTATGGCATTTACTTATCCAATATCTAAGTAATTGTCGTGAGCTCAGGAGTCAAACAAATCTTACATGTTTTGAATTACTGGTTAATTCACTGTCCTCATGTGCAATCCTGAAAGATGGAATAATAAACCGTCTAGTAGACATTGGGGCATAAGCTGTAATCTACTAATCAGATTTATTAAACAATAAACAGATAAGTGAAATGAGTTTGGATTGCCTCAAGTAATTTGTCATAAAACTCTCTCTGGCATTAAGTGAATGTGAACTGAGTATTCCCTGTTGTGTGTCACTTGTCAAATTAGAGAAGAAACCAATGTACATAACCCACTGTGTTGAGGAACTGTGGATCGACAATCACTGGGTTCTGAATTTGCCCCATTTCTATTACAACACCAGAACAACTGCCCGTGCACTGGATTTCTGTGCACATTTGCTCTAATAGTGATGTTGTTATCTGTGCAACTTCCCTAATTTGGGTGGAGCAAGAGGGGAAGAAATTTTGTACAGGCCAGCAGTGTGATAATTGAGAAAAGAAAAAAGTTGGCTCTAATGGCAAGCAATTCTGACCAAGAATATTTCACCTGAACTGTGATATTCCTTGCCTCTGGCATTTGTGTGATACCTCTGTTATATCGGTGTGCTGTCTCCAGAACCAATGCTGTAATATAAAATGGGTATTAGACTTTCTAGATTAGATGGTGGTGAAGTCACAGCACTGGGAGATTTTACTTGATCACTCTGAATTGTATGTTTTTTTTCTTCCACTGCATGTGTTATAAAACTTTTTCTTTCAGTGGCATTCTTTAAATAGCCATGTAACAATCCATCCAGACGGCTTTGGTGTGATTAGTGGGTGCTGAAGAGCAATCCTCGAGCGAAATGAAGTGTTTAAATGCAGTACAGCCATCACAGCAAAATGAGGGTGCTCGAGTATAAGTATAGTAAAATCTCTGTAGTATATATTTGCTTGGAGTGTTTGTAAAAAAAAGTTAGATTAATAAATGCTAAGTTTATCTGCTGAACTGAACTGGCATGTAATCCTAAATGTTATAATGGAGACATCTACTCCCCTATCAGTCCTCTATTTTTCATGGGAATTTGGTTTTATGTTGAATTTTCTCTTCAATGGCTTATGAATTGGGACTGCTATCCATGTTGCCAATGGAACTGTAAACCGAAGAAGTTGTATACATTATCCGGATTTTGCGGTGGTAATGATGGCAAAACTGTCGGCGTTTGCCTTCATTACTCCTCTGAAAATGACAGCAACTTCTGGAGTCAGTGAATGTGGAAATCCAGAAGTTGCTGTCAGTGCGTCTATGCTTCTCCACAGGTTGCATTGTGGAACTCCCCAGAGCCCACAGTTAGTTCAAATCACACTGAAATGTAGTTCCTGACACAAACTTCCTCTTTTACGCTGGAATTTCACTGTTTTTAAAAAACACCCGAAAAAGTTAAGCCTTGTTCAGAGAGGTGTAACTGGGTTTTTAACGACTGCTGAACAACTGTTCTGGCCCGTTTAATAAAAAAAAACTAAGTTTATATTTGTGGAATGTCAAATTTTTCCATTACTGTAATATGATCAGAATTACATGGTTTTTAATACAATTTTTAAAATGTTTGATATTTCAGCTTCAACATTAATCCTATTTTGCTCTAAAATTTATAAAATGTAAATTATAATTGTGCATTTTACATCCTGGTTTGCAATGTGATTGGCTGCTTAGCCTACTTGATGACATCACTTGCTGGACACTGGAGATTTGCTTGATTTGGCCTCCGATTCAGGAGACTGGAGAGTTGAAACTCACGTCAGGGATCACTAGGTCTTTGTGGGCAGCTTTCTTCGAGGTCAGCTGTGAGCACTGTTGCTGACTGCAATTTTTGGGCCAGTGTCTGGCCCCAGCCTATTTGATTGAAGTGAAAACCAGAAGGGCAGAGGAAGACTGGAAGAGAAAAATATGTATACTCATCTCACATCTGGGATAATTTACTTTTGATGAATACACCTGCACTTTAAAATGCTGTACGGTGTAAGAAATAGTGACCAGAGTATTGTGTAAAAACTTACTATTATGTGTGTCCTCAGGTTACCGACTGGCACTGGAAACTGTTTGTCCTTATTTAGTCTTATCAAAACAGTTCAAAATGAACACCTATCAAATCTCCCCTTAACCTTCTCTGCTCTGTTCACCACTACTCTCTGCTTTCAGTCTCGTAGCCAATTTTGTATCCATGCAGCCACTGTCCCTTTAATCCCATGGGCTTTAATTTTGCTAACAAGTCTTTTATGTGGCACTTTGTCAAACACCTTTTGAAAGTTCATTTACACAACATCAACCGCACTACCCTTATTGACCCTCTCCGTTACTTCATCAAAGAACTTGATCAAGTTAGTCAAACCTGATTTGCCTTTAATAAATTTATGCTGACTTTCATTTATTGTCCCATATTTGTCCAAGTGGCTGGTAATTTTGTCCCGGATTATTGTCTCTCAAAGATTCCCCATTACCGATGTTAAGCTGACTATCCTGTAGTTGCCAGGTTTATCCTTCTCCCCTTTTTTTTAAACGGGTGTAGCATTTGCAGTCTTCCAGTCCTCTGGCACCCCCCCCGCCATATCCAAGGTGGATTGGAAGATTATGGCCAGAGCCTCCGCAATTTCCACCCTTCCCTCAGTAACCTCGGATGCATCCCATCTGGACCGGGTAACTTTTCTGCTTTGAGGACTGCCAACCTTTTAAGTTCCTCTACTTTATCTCTTTTTATCCTATCCAATATCGCTACTACCTCCTTTACTGCTACATTGGCAACACCCTCTTCTCTAGTGAAGAATGATGCAAAGTACTCATTTAATACCTCTGCTTCCACAAGAATATCTCCTTTTTGGTCCCTAATCGGCCCCACCTTTCCTTTGACTACCCATTTACTGTTTGTGTTTTATAAAAGACTTTTGGGTTCCCTTTTATGTTCATCTGTTTTGAAACTTTTTTTTGCCCCACTTTTGTACTTTCTATATTCAGCTTGGTTCTCTACTGTATTATGAATCTTACAATTGTCATAAAGCCTCCTTTTTCTGTCTCATTTTAACCTTTATCTATATCTTTAGTCATCCAGGGATCTCTAGCATTGGATGCCCTTCCTTTCCCCCTTTATAGTTTTGGAAATTTAAATTTAAGAAATGTAAATAGAGTGCAAGAAACTGATGTAAAATTAAAATACGTACGACTAGAAGCAGAATAACAATCCTACTGCCATGACTGGGCTGCCATTTTTCATGTGTGTACACTCAGCAGGTTGAAACTGCACATTCTCTCACTCACCTGCAGTCAAGTGATTGGACATTTTACTGTTAAATACTTAATATTCACAGGAGAGTCTCACTTCAGCACATTTGGTGAGAGACAGACAAACAATTTTTAGATTAAAAAAAAAAAAAAAATCAATTTGTAAACTAATACCCCTAAAAGGAAGATTTGTTGAGTTACACTTCAAAATGACTTATTTGGCCTGCTTATATTTGATCTCAAATATATATTAAAGTTTTTTTTTTAAATTTGCAACTCGTTTATTTGCACAGGGTACCAAATAATCCAAGTATCTGGCGAGTTGTAATATCACAGAATCACAGAATTGAATCACAGAAACCCCACAGTGCAGATAGAGGCCATTTCGGCCCATCGAGCCTGCACCGACACATATCCCACCCGATCCCCGTAACCCCATGTATTTAATCCCCCTAACACTAAGGGTCAATTTATCATAGCCAATCAACCTAACCCGCACATCTTTGGACTGTGGGAGGAAACCAGAGCACCCGGAGGAAACCCACGCAAACACGGGGAGAATGTGCAAACTCCACACAGACAGTCACCCGAGGCCGGATTCGAACCTGGGTCCCTGGCGCTGTGAGGCAACAGTGCTAACCACTATGCCACCGTGCTGCCCAATATGATGGAAGTAGGTTATTGAAAGGGATGTGAAGTCAGATTTGGGGCTTAGTGATGCAGGTTTTTTTCTAGGTGTGTATATTTTTCTTATTGAAACCTTTGAAGATGTATCAAAAAATCTAAATGAATCTGAGTTTCCAATTTTGCAACCCCACAATTGTACAGGGGGGAAATTTAAAAAGTTAATGCATTGCACATACCATATTCCAATAAGGGCAATGTTTAAAGTACAAGTAACAGTGTTGGCAGCTTAATCAGTCAATCTGTACATAGTCGGTGCTACATATTTACTCTATTGTCATTCAATAGTCATTTAATAGTCGTTAATATGATTTGAGAATGAGATTGTACACTATCAATTCTCACTTCTCATTCAGTGTACATCTTCATTTGATATAGTTACTATTAAAAGCTACTTTAAGGGGGAACTGTGACAGGTATTTTCCACAGCACGTTGGACTTGGTATTGGCATCAGAAAACTGGAAAATTGCTAATGTTCTGATTATTAGAAAAGGTTGGAGCATTAGCTTGGGAATTAAGGACCTATTCATTTGACACCTATAAAGGAAAGGTATTGCAGTCTTTTGTAAAGGAGTAATTCAAAACTCTGGCAATATATTTAAGTCGACGTGAATTTATAGAAAGCTGGTCACCCCTACCAAATGTATTGTAATCTCTTGATTGGCAGTTATTTACTATTGAATAGGGTATAGCAAATACAGTTACTTACATAAATGAAAGATACACTGTTGAATAACATGGAGCAAATTCTTTTTGGATAGGATAGATAACCAGATGTTAGGGGCATGGTTTTATTGTATAGCAGCAATCATCAAAGAAAATAAATTTAAACAATGTATAAATAAATAGATTGAGTAATTACCCAAAGGAGGCAATTAACTAATCTAGACACTTCATGAAACATTGAGACTGCATATGAAATCTTCCCAGTTTTGATCAATTTATAGAAGGTTAATGGCAGATTCCATGCTCTACATTACTGAACTATAAAGTGTAACTTAATCTCTCCTTATTGGGAAAGGAACCAGATTTGAGTGAATGTACTGGCAAATATTTCAAATCGTGAAAGTTTAGGATTGACGGGTGGTAAATCCCATACAGTTCACCAATATGTGAGAAGTATTGAATTGAAAAATCTCTATGTAGCCTACATTAGTGGAAGAACGGCAGATGGTTATCCTACTTTTCTGTACAATAGACATGTATATAAAATGATGTCTAGGCTTTCATATACCGTGTCTAAATTAGCTTGTTCCAAATTGCCTGACAAAAACCAGTTTGAAAGATACTGATTCTTAGCCAGGTCAGTCAACAGAAGGACCACAGTATCACTGAGTGGAGTGCAAGTTCTTACTTGCCAGACAGAGAAATTATGAATGCCACATTATTTAATTACCTTTTTGTATTCAATACCATCGCAAGGTTAAATATTGGTGGTTGCAGCAAAGGTAATTTGATTAGATTCGGCCGATTAATAGATTCGGCCGATTAATATTAAATTATCATAAGTACAATAATAACTTGACTGCAAGCTTCACGATACCTCATCATCATTAGCTAGGTTTCACTTAGTAACAATATGACAATTACATTTGATAGCCAAGATTCCATTCTTTTTGAGCTTACGTTTAAAGTCTAGTCAGTTTTTCAGTAGTAGGCATCCGGTATTAAAGCTTTCTGTTGATGACATGCATATAAAAAAATCATACTGCCTCTCCTTGAGTAGCAGGTTGAATGGCATCAGACAGTACTGCTTCAGGATGCTTTAGGGTCACCTCAAAGACATGTCTGTGGCGAGTAGTCATAAGCTTTCTTTAGCCATTTCCTTCCTAATTTAGCTAACTTGGTACGTACTGTAACTTCCTCTGTTGACTATACTGTACTTTTCTTGGTGCTTAGAAACCTAGGCTGTTGACACTGGATAGCTCTGCAAAGTGTGCACAGACACGATGGGCCGAATGGCCTCCTTCTGTGCTCTATCATTCTATGACACTTCTTATCCTTAAACTTAAACTCGCTCTAGCTTCTAGCTCTGGCATTCTAACCTTCAAACCTCTTTACATGTTCCAAAACCTTCCTCCCAACTTTGAGATCTTCTAAAAATTCTGGGATTTGCATTGCGGAAAACCTAATCGAAATCTTTGCAGATTTTCACCTAACCTTTTTTAGCTTTGTGCAAAACACCTTCTCTCATTCACTATTTGTGAATGGAACCTGACTTTAAATACCTAAAATTACCATAGAGAATTCCACTCGGGGAGCCTAACAAATCCAATGCCCATCTTGTTGCATAGATCCCTTTTTAAGGTGTCACTCAAGTAAAGTGGCATGTCTTGAGAAAATTGTATTTGTCAGCCTGTGGGAGCTTCAGCTAAATAGTTTATTTTACTGATGAGAGTCAATAAGACTCATTACACAGTGACCTCATTCACAAGACTGTCTAGTTTCTTGGTCTTATTTAAGGCCACTTGACCAAAGAATTGTATGTAGTGAGCTGCCATTTTGTCTGAGCACTAAAGTCACAAGAAAATTAACCCCCTTGGTTGAACCACAACTGACTTGGTGGTGTAGCAGTTCTTCGTGTAGAAAAGATTTAGAGGACATGATTATAGAATAAGGAAACAATTAACTAAATGCAACTTATTTACAATTAAAGATAATTGCTACGAAGCATAATGAATCAGAATCCTGATTTAACCAGGATTAAAGGGTTTTTAAAAAAAGTGTTAAGGGCTGAGCAAATCAAATTATATTTTATTATGTGGAATTCTAGAATTTTATACACCAGAAAATAATCCTTTTTTGCTGGTCCTAGTGTTTTGGCCTCTTGCGCATCCCCAATTTTAATTGCTCCACCATTGGCGGCTGTACCTTCAGCTGCTTAGCCCCTAAGCTCCAGAATTCCCTTCCTAAACCTCTCCGCCTCTCTACCTCTCTCTCCTTCTTTAAGGCGCTCCTTAAAACCTACCTCTTTGTTGCTGTTCATGGTCTTGTGTCTGCATGAAGGGTTGGTGAACTGGGTTTTGTTGGTGGGCCCACCATATCTTGTTTCAATGGAATAGGGTACTCATTAAAACCCACCCCTTGTTTTTGGCAAAGTTATCTTAAGATTCTTTTACTTTACTAGAATTCTACTGACATCTTGAGCACAATTCTTGCATGGTAGATTGTAATCCGAAGTGTAAATGGCTCAGACTCCACACAAGGGATGATGGCAGAGATCTTCTTTTGCGTGGGTTTCCTGGTCTACCGTTGGAACAAAGGCATCCCTCGTTGACCTGCTAAACATACTGAGTCGGTTCTGTATTATTGTGCATGCATCTTGACACAAAGTAGAATCATGGCGTGAACATGAAAGTGCATGGGTCTGTCTTTGCATCAAATTCCTTGGCTTGCTCAATGCATTCAGTTGTGTGATTATGACAGAATTGTATTAGGAACACAGGAACAGAAGTAGGCTATTTATGGCTGATCGGTATCTTAACTCCCTTTTGCTTTAGCCTTTGCTCCATATCTCTTAATACACTTGCCTAACAAAAGTCTATCAATCTCACTTTATACATTTTCAATTGACCTGGCCTCAATTACTTTTTGGGGGAGAGAGTTCCAGACTACTACTTCCCTTTGCATGAAGAAATGCTTCCTGACCACCCCTGAACACCCTAGCTCTAATTTTAAGGTACTACCCACCAGTTGAAATAGTTTCTTTCCATCTTACCTATGGTGTGACGTTCCTTGGCCCATCACCCAAACCAGGTGGCACACACAGGCCACTCTCTCTTGAGACTGGAACAAAAATAAGTAAGCATAAAAGCACCTGTAGTTTAACTTGTTTTGAAGTATTGGTGCTGAAGATTTACCCATCAGCACATGTTTCTTTCATTGAAATTAAGTTTTTTTTTGTTTGCCTAGACTGGCATAAATGTTCCAAGCAATCATTTCCTGTGGGAATAAAATGCTAAGCAAACCCATTAACAAACAGATGTTTGCGAATTGGGTAGTAGAATCTATCTCCTAGTATTGCTGCCTGGCAGGGAACGTGCACATAGGAAACAGCCTCTTCTGCTCAGTGGTTCCTTCTTGGGCTGAAATGCAGAAGGCTCCTCTCAAAGTTGCCTGGAGTAGTAACATAGCTACCTGTAACAGTGTACTTTGTTTCACTAAACATGATCTTGATCTGCCAACTCGAGGTGATAACATTTCAGTGCTACAATGCTCGCTGTGTTATACGTGTGTTTGCAGAATCCTATTGCCAGGTTTTGATATACTTGTATTATGTGAGATTGAACTACAATTGTTATATTAGCTTTATAAGTATGGGCTTCCTCATTCCTTGAGAGAAGTTCAGCCTTCATGTACGTAGATGCTACCAACACTTTGTGTGTGTGTGTGTGTGTGTGTGTGTGTATTTTGACAGGACTACGTGCAAATTTCTTTAGTGTCCCTATTTAATTTTGTTCCTATTTCCAGGTGATAGCAATTCCTATTTGTAAAGCTTTTCCTATTTGTAAAGCTTACAATTCTTTTACAAGAATGTTTGGGCTGCTACTTGTATAATCTAGCTTTATAACCATATAGCGCATTCTAATTAATGGACTTCAGTGTTGTGCCCATTTTACAGATGTAAAATTGGTGCTAAAACATCCATGGCATGCGCAAGTACATTCCAAACCAGAATTGCATTGCCCACCATATTGGTAAAGGCAGTAAAAGAGGCATCTAGGGCCCACACCCAAAACAGCCATTGGTCCCTTTGCATATGCAAAGACACGCTTGGCAAAATTGGGGTGCCCTGAAAGCAGCCGGAAAACATGTGACCTAACAAGTGATCCTTCAAGAGACTGCTGGAGGTCGCCTACTGAAAGGTAAGTTTATAATGAAAATACTTACCTGAATGTGGAGCTGGGAGGTGCAGGAGTGCTCATCCTGGAGTCACAGTTGTGCCGAAGACCATTTTCCTCCCCCCAGTCTCTTCTAGGTTCCTTGCACTGGATCGGAGAAAGACGAATCGAGATATTTTCTTAATGGTGACAGACTGGGAGCTGTGGAGGAGCAAAGGGATTTAGGTGTCCGTGTACACAGCCGGGACGCCCAGCTCGCCAGTCTCCTTTAAATGAGGCCCAAGACCCAATATTGGAGGTGTCTCGGGCCTACCCATTCCAGCGACAGTATCATTCCTATCCGCAAGCTGGCGCGAACCAATTTCTAGGCCATTGTGTCAAGCTGATCTATTTACTTGTTTAAAGAGAAGATGGTTCGGGTACAGTCAAGGTACATTCCCACGAGGGGGAAAGGTAGGGCAACCAAAGCCAGAGCTCCCTGGATGACGAAAGAGATAGAGCGGAAGATGAAGCAGAAAAAGGGGGTGTATGACAGATGCCAGGTTGAGAATACAAGTGAGAACCAGGTTGAATATAGAAAGTTCAGAGGGGAAGTGAAAAAGGAAATAAGAGGGGCAAAGAGAGTATGAGAATAGATTGGCAGTTAACATAATAGGGAATCCAAAAGTCTTCTATAGGCATATAAATAATAAGGTAGTAAGAGGAGGTGTGGGGCTGATTAGGGACCAAAATGGAGACCTACGCATGGAGGCAGAGGGCATGGCTGTGGTTCTAAATGAGTACTTCGCATCTGTCTTTACCAAGGAAGAAGATACTGCCAAAGTCATAGTGAAAGAGGAGGTAGTTGAGATATTGGTTGGGATAAAAATTGATGAGGTACTAGAAAGTTTGGCTGTACTTAAAGTAGATAAGTCACCAGGACCAGATGGGATGCATCCTAGGATGCTGAGGGAAGTAAAGGTGGAAATTGCAGAGGTACTGGCCATAATCTTCCAATCCTCCTTGGATATGGGGCTGGTGCCAGAGGACTGGAGAATTGCAAATATTATGCCCTTGTTCAAAAAAGGGTGTATGGATAAACCCAGCAGCTACAGGTCAGTCAGTTTAACCTCTGCAATGGGGAAGCTTTTCGAAACGATAATCTGGGACAAAATTAACAGTCACTTGGACAAGTGTGGATTAATTAAGGAAAGCCAGCGTGGATTTGTTAAAGCAAATCGTGTTTAACTAACTTGATTTGAGTTTTTTGATGAGATAACAGAGAAGGTTGATGAGGGCAATGCGGTTTATGTGCTGTACACAGACTTCCAAAAGGCGTTTATGCCACGTAATAGGCCTGCCAGCAGAGTTAAAGCCCATGGAATAAAAGGGACAGTGGCAGCATGGATACAAAATTGGCTAAGTGACAATAAATACAGAGTAGTGGACTGGAGGAAGGTATACAGTGATGTTCCCCAGGGGTCGGTACTAGGACCACTGCTTTTCTTGTCTTGATATATATTAATGACTTGGACTTGGGTGTACAGGGCACAATTTCAAAATTTGCAGATGACACAAAACTTGGGAGTATAGTGAACAGTGAAGAGAATAGTGATAGACTTCAAGGAGACATAGACAGGCTGGTGGAATGGGCAGACACGTGGCAGATGAAATTTAACACAAAAGTGCGAAGTGATACATTTTGGTAGAAAGAATGAGGAGAGAAAATATAAATTAAATGGTACAATTCTAAACGGGGTGCATGAACAGCGACCTGGGGGTATATGTGCGCAAATCGTTGAAGGTGGCAGGGCAGGTTGAGAAAGTGGTTAAAAAAGCATATGGGATCCTGGGCTTCGTAAATAGAGGCATAGAGTACAAAAGCAAGGAAGTTATGATGAACTTTTATAAAACATTGGTTCGGCCTCAACTGGAGTATTGCGTCCAATTCTGGGCACCGCACTTTAGGAAGGATGTGAAGGCCTCAGAGGGTGCAGAAAAGATTTACAAGAATGGTTCCAGGAATGAGGGACTTCAGTTATGTGGATAGACTAGAGAAGCTGGGGTTGTTCTCCTTGGAGCAGTGAATGTTGAGAGGAGATTTAATAGAGATGCTCAAAATTATGAGGCGTCTAGACAGTAGAGAAACTGTTCCCATTGGCGAAGGGTCGCGAAGCAGAGGACACAGATTTAAGGTGATTGGCAGAAGAACCAAAGGCGACATGAGGAAAAACGTTTTTACGCAGCGAGTGGTTAGGACCTGGAATGCACTGCCTGAAAGGGTGATGGAGGCAGATTCAATTGGGGCTTTCAAAAGGGAATTGCATAAGTACCTGAAGGGGGAAAAAAATTACAGGGCTACGAGGAAAAGGTGGGGGAGTGGGACTAGCTGAAGTGCTCTTGCAGAGAGCTGGCACGGGCTCGACAGACCGAATGGCCGCCTTCTGTACTGTAACCATTCTATGATTCTACTAGCTGGCTGTAAATCCTTGAGATTACTTTTTATTTACCATTTATATGAGTAGCAGTTCTGGTACTGCCAGCTAGGAGTGCCCGTCATTTAGTAAGTTTGAAACTGCTCTTTGCAAATAAATTATTACAATAATGCAATTATGCATTTTATGTAAACAAATACAATAAATCTAGCTCATTTCTATTAGCTTTAGGTGCCATATGCTGTATGACAAACTGTTTCCCCCTCCCTTCTATTTGTTTCTGTTGTTCATATACTGTATTAGTAGTAATGTATGTCATAATTTTTCTATTAAAGCAATCAGTCCATTGCACCACTTCATCTTTAATGCCATTGTGCAGATTGAGATAGATTGCTTGGAAGATCAGTGTATGATTTGTGGGGGGAAGGGTTATTTCTTAAGCTGTGAAGGTCATGTGGGTGTATAAATCAATTATATTCTGTAATCCACTTGCATTATTAAGAACATCATTGTTAACATAAATCTGAGCAAAGTTAGCAATCACTTGCTGGGTTATTAGAGTATCCATTGGTCTGAGAAATCCACTTCTTAATGGTTGGCACCACCCTAAGATTTTGTCAACTCTCTCTTCCCTGCACTGAATCTGAGAAAGACAAATTGGAATATTTTCTAAAGGGTGAGAGACTAGGAGCTGTGGAGGAACAATGGATTTAGGCGTCCATATGCTGTATGACACAAAAGGGTACAAAAAGTAATCAAGAAAGCTAAAAGAATGTTTGCCTTTATCTCAAGGGGCTTGCAATTCAGAAGTAAGGAAGTGGTACAGAGCCTTGGTCAGACCCCGTCTGGAATACTGCATTCAATTTTGGGCACCAAACCTCAGGAAAGATCAGTTCTGATGAAAGGTCATCGACCTGAAACGTTAACTCTGTTTCTCTCTACAGATGCTGCCTGACCTGCTGAGTATTTCCTGCATTTTCAGTTTTTATCTCGGGAAAGATATATTGGCCTTGGAAGGGGTACAGCACAGATTCACCAGAATGATACTGGGGTTAAATTATGAAGACAAGTTTCATAAAACTGGCTTATATTCGCTTGAGTTTAGATGGTTGCGGGCTGATCTAATTAAGGGATTTGATAGGATAGATCCAGAGAAACAATTTCCTCTGGTGGGGGAATCGAGAACAAGGAGGCATAGTCTTAACATTACAGCTAGCCATTTAGGAGTGAAATCAGGAAGCACTTTTTCACACAAAGGGTAGTGGAAATCTGGACCTTGCTCCCCCAAAAGATTGTGGCTGCTGGGTCAATTGACATTTTCAAGACTGAGATTGATAGATTTTTGTTAGGTAAGGGTTTCAAGGGATATGGAACAAAGACAGGTCAATGGAGTTGATGTACAGATCAATGATCTGATTGAATGGCGGAACGGGCTCCAGGCACTGAATAGCCAACTCCTGTTCCTAGGCACTCATTTAGGTTAATTTCTGTCATACTTCTCATGGTCATGATTTCTGGCTACATCTTATGTCGCCTGGTCTGCAAAAAAATGTGTGAAGCCATGATGGGTTGGTGGGTTCCTACAGTATAAATTATCAATCGTGCATGAAAAACAAAAGTAGCAACAGCAAGGTGCACCTGATGGCTCAGTGAATTTATCAGTGATTAACTGAACTATATATTCCCAGGTTTGATCCATGCACTGTGCTAAGTTAACTGATCTCAGCCAGTGCAGCGAGAGTGATGCAGCAATTGGTCTTGGTGTCCCTGGTAGTGGAAAATTAGCTAGCATTCACTCTTCTGCTTGTTGTCTTGTGACAGTGGCAGCAAAGTGTGGAGTATCAATGTCTGGTAAAGACAGGGTCAGGCTCAGCTGTGCTTAGACAGCCTGTTTACACATGAATACTGGTTGCTTGCCCGAGATAGTAGAAGGCATCTATCGCCATCGAGCCACTGTATGAGTTGTAGGTACAGGTTGAACCCTGGTAATCCGGCACCCGACGGTCCGGCACCTTCAGTGGTCCGGCACGAATTGAAACCGGCGGTCTTATGTTAACTAACTCGATTTTGGGTATACAAGGCATCATTCCCACATTTGTAGCTTACACAAAACTCAAACGTAGTAAGCAGTGAAGAGGATAACTTCAGGACGAAAAAGCCAGATGGGTGAAAGGTTCAGACACGTAGAAAGGAAGACGGGGCGTTATTACCCAACCTTCAGTGGCCCGGCACTGGCCTGGTCCCGAGGGTGCCAGATTACTGGGGTCCAACCTGTATTGTAAATGGAGGATTGAAATGAGCAGAGTGATTTATAACGTGTGTATAAGAGAACTAAATGTGAGGGGCCATAATGATCAGGCTCTGAACCAATATTGCTTCTGTACTTGATCCAATTGCTGGAGTTTTGATGAATATGAAATAATTTGCAAAATTCAGAAATTTGAATTGCATAGAACTTGAACAAGCTATATTTTTCCCACCCCCCACAAACTGTATATTTAGAAGTTGGTGATTTAATTGTGTTCCATTACAGGAGAAACCCTGAAATTCCCTGTGGCATCTAGATTCAAAACGGCGGACAAGCTGGCGATGTCAAGGGTGCCAACTCCCCCTCCGCCTGGAGAAATGTCCAGTGGACCTGTGGCAGAGAGTTGGTGTTACACCCAGGTACTGTACATCCCAATGCTTCTGCGCTTAATTACTAATCTGTAGCAGTGTTTAAATAGTTTCCCTGTGGAAGAGATGAACAGCAAATTTGAGCTTTGTAACATCTAGTTTACTTTTTGCTTAAAAATTGGAATTATTTTACTTTACATCACAGATGGGCATGAAGAGCGATAGCATAATATGTAAGCCTAAGACATAGAATTTGCTGCAGTCTATAAGTCAGAGATTCCTAAATGGGGGCCAGTTGTTCTGGAATTCAAGCCTCATTATGGGCAATCACTCATGTTTTATCATCATAGAGATCATCCAGAACCACCGGGGAAGCCTGGAGATTTCCAAGCACATGATCCCTATGGCCAAGGTACAGTGAAGGGGCTGGGCCAGAGTTGGAGATGGGTACTGCTGAGGGGAAGGTCGAGCCGTTGGAGTCCTGCTCACCGGCCTCCTATTCAGTCTATCAGGGCAGCACTGTTTAGTACTGACCCCAACAAGTTAATGTTTTAACATCTCTTAAGAAGTAAACCTAATTTGCATCCTTGCAACATTGATAAAGCCAGGAAAACTTGCTCCAGATCATTTTTTGTTTGAATCATTAGATCATGAATTCACCAAGTCATGAGAGCTTTTGATGTGCAGTGAATTTTGTATTTTGATGCCAGGAGTCTGGTAACAAAGTTAGGAGTCATTGGGCATGTTAGAACTAGGCACCAGGACTGATATAGTCAATATCTGGGTGCTATATTTTTTTTAAGCTGAGTTGGTCAGGGATCTCTGGGTGGGGTAAAAACCAGTTAGAACACTCGGGCCATGCCTGTGTCTGAGGGACAGGGGGCGAAGTAGTTATGATGGATGTAAAAGGAAAGGAAGAAGCAGAGGTTATGGAGCACAGACAGACAGACAGACAGACCCAAGAGCGGAGTTAAAGGCTTATCAGGGGCCAGGCAAGTCAACATGAGCATGCTGTATAAGGAGATGACGGTTTGTACAAGTAATCTCTGCCATTTGTTCCTCGGAGCATGTGGTAATTCACAAATGTTGGCATTCCCAACACTTCTAGGAACTGATTTCCTCAGTCTCTGAGCCTGAGTGAGGAGTGTTTTAGCAGCTGTGTTTTAAAGTTTATTCTAATGCAGTGTGATGATGAGAAAATATATGATCAGTGGATTACAAAATTGGAACCCATCAAATTAAGAGAAAAACAGAGGCTTAAATACTTAACCAAGGAGGAAGATGATTGACCAACCTCGCAGTGGCCAAAACATAGACAACAGACTCGGCGTACATGATGGGCACAAAAATTTTCATTATACAGGTTTAAAAATCTGCAGTGTTGAGAGCTTAAATGATCTCCTAATGTCTAGCTTACTGAAGCTACCCCCACAGGACTTGCATCCTCTCATTTGAGCGCCAGGCAAAAGTATTTATTAAAAACTGAGTGGCAGTGGATAGCTTGAGGATAATACTGGGCTGACCGAAAAATACGCCGACATAGCCAGGAAGTCTTATTTCCCTTGATATTTTTATTTCTGCCATGTTAATGGAATACTGCTGAAAACTCCCCCAGGATTCAATTCCTTGAATCTGATCTTTTATGTGTAGTCGTTGCTTAATCACCTGCGTCATACATTGCTTCTGTTGGTGGCTATTTGCAGTTTATCCACAAATTAAACATATGCTGCTGTAAAATGATTTTCATTTTTAAAAACAAAACTAAACTGGATATGCAAGTGGGGAACAGAATTTAAAAATCACAGGCTGCTTTTTATTAAATTGGCCACTGTTCTTTTAACTTTTATTTGCAATCAAATGTGATTTTAAATCAAATGCAAATCAAAATGTAGTAGTCTTTGTATTTAGACAATGCCAGTTTGGAATATGGCCATCAATCTACTTAATGAAGTCTCATAACTTGCGTAAACTCGCTCTCTCTTGGGCAGTCCCTCAGAGCCGAGGATGACTTGCTTCCACATTAAGAACATAAGAAATAGGAGCAGGAGTAGGTCATTCGGCCCTTCGAGCCTGCGCCGCCATTCAATGAGATCATGGCTGATCATCCGCCTCAACTCCATTCACTGGCTTTATCGTCATATCCCTTGATGCCCTTACTAGTCAGAAATCTTATCGACTTCTGTTTTGAAAATACCCAATGACTGAGCCTCCACAGCCCTCTGGGGTAGAGAATTCCAAAGATTCACCACCCTCTGTGTGAAGAAATTTCTTCTCATCGCAGTCCTGAATGGCCTACACTTTATCTTGAGGCTGTGGCCCCTGGTTCTAGACTCCCCAGCCAATGGAAACATTCTCCCAGCATCCATCCTATCAGGCCCTGTAATAATTTTGTATACTTCAATGAGATCCCCTCTCATTCTTCTGAATTCAAGAGAATACAGGCCTAGTTTACTCAATCTCTTCACATACAACAGTCCCGCCATCCCAGGAATCAATCTCGTGAACCTTCATTGCACTCCCTCTATGGCAAGTATATCCTTCCTTAGGTAAGGAGACCAAAATTGTACACCGTACTCCAGGTGTGGTCTCACCAAGGCCCTATATAATTGGAGTAAGACTTCTTTACTCCTGTACTCAAATCCTCTTGTAATGAAGGCCAGCATACCATTTGCCTTCCTAATGGCTTGCTGCACCTGCGCATTCACTTTCAGTGACTCATGTACAAGGACACCCAGGTCCCTTTGAGCATCTGCATTCCCCAATCTTTCACCATTTAGGAAATACTCTGCCTTTCTGTTTTTTCTACCAAAGTGGATAACTTCACATTTATCCACATTATATTCCATCTGCCATGTTCTCGCCCACTCACTGAGCCTGTCGATATCCGCTTGAAGCCTCTTCACATCTTCGCAACTGCCGCTGCCACCTAGCTTTGTGTCATCAGCAAATTTGGAAATGTTAAATTTAGTCCCCTCATCCAAATCATTGATATAGATTATGAATTGGTGCTTGGGCCCCAGCTATTAAGCACCCCACTAGTCACAGCCTACCATCCTGAAAAAGACCCGTTTATCCCTACTCTTTGTTTTCTGTCTGTTAACCAATTCTCAATCCATGCTAGTATATTAACCCCAATTCCATGTGCCCTAATTTTGTTCACCAACCTCTTGTGTGGGACCTTATCGAAGGCCTTCTGAAAATCCAGATACACCACATCTACCGGTTCCCCTTTGTCTACTCCAGTAGTTACATCCTCAAAGAACTCCAATAGGTTTGTCAAACAGGATTTCCCTTTCATAAATCCATGTTGACTCTGCCCAATCTTACTAGTAGTTTCTAAGTGCCCAGTCAGTTATTGCATTCTTTATAATAGATTCCAGCATTTTCTCAACTACTGATGTGAGGCTAACAGGTCTGTAGTTCTCTGTTTTCTCTCTCCCTCCTTTCTTAAATAGCGGGGTTACATTTGCTATCCTCCAATCTGCAGGAACCGTTACAGAATCTAGAGAATTTTGGAAGATGACAACCAATGCGACCACTATTTCAATGGCCACCTCTTTCAAAACCCTAGGATGTAGGTGATCAGGTCCTTGAGATTTATCTACTTTTAGTCCCATTAATTTTGCTAGTACTGTTTTTTAACTAATAATTTCTTTAAGTTCCTCATTCTCGTCACACCCTTAGTTTTCTCGTATTTCTGGGAGGTTTTTTGTCTTTCTCCGTGAAGACAGAAACAAAGTATTTATTTAATTTCTCTGCCATTTCCTCATTCCACATTATAGAAACATAGAAGCAGGAGTAGGCCATTCGGCCCCTCGAGCCTGCTCCACCATTCAATGAGATCATGGCTGATCATCCAAACCTAGTACCCTGTCCCTGCCTTCTCCCCATATCCCTTGATCCCTTTAGCCTTAAGAAATATATCTAACTCCTTCTTGAATATATTTAATGAATTGGCCTCAACTGCCTTCTGTGGTAGAGAATTCCACAGGTTCACCACTCTCTGGGTGAAGAAATTCCTCCTCATCTCTGCTAATTCATCCACCTTATTACGAATGCTCCTCGCATTAAGACACAAAGCCTTCAGGCTTGTTTTTTTAACACTCTTGGACCTTTTAGAACTATTATTATTTACTGTGGCCATGTTTGATTTAAACCCTTGACTTCTCTGCCTGCCACTTTTGCTTTTCTCCTTTCTGTCTTTTGCTTCTATCCTGGTTTCCCATTCCTCTGTCTCCCTGCACAGGTTCCCAATCCCCTGCCATTTTAGTTTAAACCTTCCCCAACAGCACTAGCAAACACTCCCCCTAGGACATCGGTCCCTGTCCTGCCCAGGTGCAAACCGTCCAGTTTGTACTGGTCCCACCCCCAGAACCGAATCCAATGTCCCAGGAATTTGAATCCCTCCCCCTTGCACCATTCCTCTAGCCACATATTCATCTGAAATATCCTTCTATTTCTACTCTGACTAGCATGTGGCATGGGTAGTAATCCTGAGATTACTACCTTTTGAGGTCCTATTTTTATATTTACCTCCTAACTCCCTATATTCAGCTTTTAGGACCTCATCCTGATTTGTACCTATATGCACCACGACAACTGGCTGCTCACCCTCCCCCCTCCAGAATGTTCTGCAGCCGCTCCAAGACATCCTTGACCCTTGCACCAGGGAGGCAACATACCATCCTGGAGTCTTGTTTGCGGTCGCAGAAACGCCTATCTATTCCCCTTACAATAGAATCCCCTATTACTATAGCTCTCCCACTCTTTTTCCTCCTGTCCTGTGCAGCAGAACCACCCACGGTGCCAGGAAGTTGGCTGCTGCTGTCTTCCCCCCCGATAAGGCATCCCCCCCAACAATATCCAAAGCGGTATATCTGTTTGAGAGGGGAATGGCCACAGGGGACCCCTGCACTACCTGCCTGCGCCTACTACTCTGCCTGGCGGTCACCCATTCCCTTCCTGCCTGTGCAGCCTTTACCTGCGGTGTGACCAACTCCCTAAACGTGCTTTCCATGACGTCCTCAGCATCGCGAATGCTCCAGTATATCCATTCGCAGCTCCAGCGCTGCAATGCAGTCTGCCAGTAGCTGCAGCTGGATACACTTTCCGCACACATGGTCGTCAGAGACACAAACTCTCCCATCACTGATTGTAAAGGACCTAAATATAATCTACATCCTAGGGTACTTAAGGAAGTGGCCCTAAAAATAGTTGATACATTGCTGTTCATCTTCCAAAATTCTATAGACTCTGGAACAGTTCCCATGGATTGGAGGGTAGCTAATGTTACCCCACTATTCAAAAAAGGTGGTAGAGAGAAAACGGGGAATTCTAGACCGGTAAGCCTGACAGCGGTAGTGGGGAAAATGCTAGAGTCCATTATAAAAGATGTAATAGCAGAGCACTTGGAAAACAGTGACAGGATCGGACAAAGTCAACATGAATTTACAAAAGGTAAATCGTGCTTGATTAATCTACTGGAATTTTTTGAGGATGTAACTGGTAGAATAGATAAGGGAGAACCAGTGGATGTGGTGTATTTGGACTTTCAGAAGGCTTTCGATAAGGTCCCGCATAAGGGATTAGCGTGTAAAGTTAAGGCACATGGGATTGGGGGCAAGGTACTGACTTGGATAAAGAACTGGTTGGCAGACAGGAAGCAAAGAGTTGGAATAAACGGGTCTTTTTCCGAGTGGCAGTGACTAGTGGGGTACCGCAGGGATCGGTCCTAGGACCCCAGCTATTCACTATATCTCTCTAGACGAGGGAATTGGATGTATTATCGCCAAATTTGCAGATAAAACAAAGCTGGGTGGGCATGTGTGCTGTGAGGAGGATGCCGAGAAACTCCAGTATGATTTGGACAGGTTGGGTGATTGGGCAGAAGCATGGCAGATGCAGTATAATGTGGATAAATGCGAGGTTATCCACTTTGGTGGCAAAAACAGGAAGGCAGATTATTATCTGAACTGCAATAGATTGGGAGAAGGGGAAGTGCAATAAGACCTGGGTGTCCTTGTGCACCAGTCGCTGAAGGTAAGCATGCAGGTGCAGAAGGCGGTTAAGAAGGCAAATGGTATGTTGGCCTTTGTAGCGAGAGGGTCCGAGTACAAGAACAAGGATGTCTTGCTGCAGTTGTACAGGGCCTTGGTGAGACCACACCTTGAGTATTGTGTGCAGTTTTGGTCACCTTATCTGAGGAAGGATGTTCTTGCCATGGAAGGAGTGCAGCGAAGATTCACCAGACTGATACCTGGGATGGCAGGAATGACATATGAGGAGAGATTGGGTCGATTGGGCTTATACTCGCTGGAGTTTAGAAGAATGAGAGGGGATCTCATTGAAACTTATAAAATTCTAACAGGACTAGACAGACAGAAGGATGTTCCCGATGGCCGGGGAGTCCAGAACCAGGGGTCACAGTCTAAGGATAAGGGGTAAGCCATTTAGGACAGAGATGAGGAGGAATTTCTTCACCCGGAGAGTGGTGAACCTGTGGAATTCTCTACCACAGAAGGCAGTGGAGGCCAATTCAGTAAATATATTCAAGAAGGAGTTGGATATATTTCTTAAGGCTAAAGGGATTAAGGGATATGGGGAGAAGGCAGGGACATGGTACTGAATTTGGATGATCAGCCATGATCTCATTGAATGGCGGAGCAGGCTCGAGGGGCCGAATGGCCTACTCCTGCGCCTATCTTCTATGTTTCTATGTTAAATGAGTTTTCAGGCGACTGATGAGCCCGATGCGGGACCTACAGTCTCTCACAGGTGGGGCAGACGGTGGTTGAAGGTGCGGGTGGGTGGGATGTTTGGGTTGACGTGTGCTCCTTCCGCTGCTTGTGCTTGGCTTCCGCTTGCTCCCGGCGAAGAGACTCGGTGTTCGGTGCCTTCCCGGATGCTTCTCCTCCACTTTGTGCGGTCTAGGGCCAGGGATTCCCAGGTGTCGGTGGGGATGTTGCACTTTTTCAAGGAGGCTTTGAGGGTGCCCTTGAAGCGTTTCCTCTGCCCACCTGGGGCTCTCTCGATGTGTCGGAGCTCCGAGTAGAGCTCTTGTTTTGGGAGTCTCGTATCGGGCATGCGGACGACGTGGCCCGTCCATTGGAGCTGATCGAGCGTGGTCAAAGCTTCGATGCTGGGAGTGTTGGCCTGAGCGAACTTGCGTAAAACCATCATGTTCTCTGCCTGAAAGTGTGGTGTCAGAGGAGCCACACTTAAGGGTGTTGCATGTGTGTAGGGCAAATTAATGTTTGGCTGAATGAACTCTTCTATTTTGTTAAATATCTGATGGACTAAACATGAGCAAATCTTCAATTCAGAATGAGGCATGAGCAAGCAGCAGAAACCTGAACAATCAAATCACTCAATTTATTTGTAAATCCCAAACTTGGAGGCAGCAGAGGCCAACTAATTAAATTGCTCAAATATTTCTTTTCACAATGTTTTGGCCTCCATTTTCCCCCTTCACCCAGGCCAGTGTATATAAGCTAGAAAGAAGATAATTGTACCATTCTAAGAAAACCCCCCCACTAAACTTACCCATAAAAATTTGTTATTCAACACTAAAAATGCCTGCAAGAAGTTTTCTCAATGTAGGTCCATCCTAATGCAAGCCTGGAGCTCGAGCTGGAAGTCTCGCCTGGGCCTGGTGCTGCTGATTTCCAGTTCCTGTGCACTAATATCATTATACAGCATGGCACTTGTAGCTTTCGGCCTGCTTCTGTGGAGTTCAATTCCCAGAGTGCACCCATTTCACGCGAGAACCAGGTAGAAAGAGAGTTCTGACTCTCTGAGAGACAGATGCATAATGCAAATGATAGTTTTTGTCCTGCCTCTGCGGAACCACTATACCCAGACTGTTATCTTTTTCCTACTATTTTTTGCAGATTAAGGAATTGAATAAAACAGGGTGTTTTTGTGTTGCTGGAGTTCCAGTGTTTGTCCTGAGGCCACAGGGGAATATTTGAGGTCTTTGATGCTTTCTCCATATTATGTTCAGCTGCTGGCCATTGAGCTGTAAGAAAAACTTCCCTTGGGACTTCGACACCCATGAGCACCTCAAGAACTACAAATCCACAGTGCTTGCTATGTGTAAAGTGGCTACGCTTCAAAAGTACTTTATTGGGTGTGAAGCACTTTGGGATGTGTGGAAAGTAGAACAAAAAAAATAACCAATAGAAAAGAGGTTTTGAGGCAAAAAGAATGAACAGTTTCACTTGCATGCTTACACTATACATACAAGCATGCGGTTTGTTTGGCTGGACAACTTGTTAGATATTAGTGGTGCCCTCCTGGTGACATTGAGCAGTCCAGAATCAAAATAGTATTTGCATGTTAAGCAAGTTTTATAATGTGTGCTACAAGTATTATATCTATCATTTAAGATGTGTAATATTGTTACCTTGTCAGCCAGTGATGTATTGTTTCAGTAAATTTTGCTGTATTGCAGCAATGAGAGAACTGCTGTAGCACTTAGGCTACAGTAAACTTCAGAACTGCACTCCAGATTCCAGTCTATTCGTGAGCAATATGTCTTCTATTCTGTAATTAACTTTTCATTGTGCACAGCTTGCAGTGTTATGTTTTTAGTCTTGTGCATGTTGTACAAAAACAGGTCAATGTTTTGATTAACATTTTCCCAGCATTTTCTTTTTGCATGCATCCAAGAAGTCCTGTTTTGTTCAATTTTCAGCCGGTATCTCGTTGGCTATAGCCAGTTGCTTTATATTGTTTATAAATACAAGGCATGAGAATCTTTCGACAAATACATGTTTATGCTTTCTAAAGATAAACTGAGTTTATGGTAACTGTGATCTGCAGTGAAACTTGTGGACCCATATACTATATTTTATAATAGTTGTATAATGTATTTTTTCTAATGGTAATGGACACTCATCCCAAACCAGTCATTTCCTGTCTTTCCTGGTTCCAGACCTTCTCTAGCAATTTGTCATATTTTCTGGTCAACTAGTGGTCCTAATTGTTTTAATATTGCTATAATCCATTTTGTCTCCCTTTTGATTTTTCTTAAACATTACCAAAGCTCAACTCACCCTCTCGGGTGACTGTATCGCAGTTAATCTGAAAAGTTTCATTGTAGTCTTTTGGGAGGGGATTCGTTTTCCTTCACGTTGGGTGACTTAGTGTTTATTTGAAGCAAACTACCTCTTATTATTTTACATGCATTCATTCCGAGTTTCTACCATTTTCTAATTTTTTGCTGAGTTTCTTGTAGGCTTACGACGTGTTGCAAGCTTTTTGTCAGTGCTGGGAAATTCTAGATAGGGCTCTGCTTGACATCACAGTATGCTCTCTGCATTTAATAGTTGCCATAGAGAAAACATTTTGTGAAAATTAAATAAGACAGTGGGAAACCGTGGCATTGTGCCTTTATTCCACTGTTGTGAGGTTATCACTGTTCAGTTCCTGGGCAATCTACTTTTAACTATATCTATTTTAGGCCTATATATTTTTGCTTGAGTTCTTTTTAAAAAGTGTTATGATTTCATTCAAATCCTTTTTTTGGTTAATATTTAGGTAAAAGTGGTAAAGTTCTCCTACATGTGGACCATCAATAACTTTAGCTTTTGTCGAGAGGAAATGGGTGAAGTGTTAAAGAGTTCAACTTTCTCATCTGGGCCAAATGATAAAATGAAGTGGTAAGTTTTAGTTCTACATAATGGTCACAGCATAAAACTTCTGTTACTCTAGCAGCCTCAATCCAAGAGGCTGTAGGGATGGAGTGTGGGAAATAAATTCAATAGAACTGATTGTGTTTGCATCTGACTGTACACTTGTGTGTCTGTAATAATTTCAGGATCCCCATTAACAATGGCTTTGAAAAAACAATTAATTTACAGTGGTTAAATACCCTTGGCAACAAAAATGAAATTTGATGCACTTGATTGATGCAAAATAGCAAATTATTTTATTTCTCAGCACTCTCTCCCTCCTGCTGATATGTACAGTTACACATATTGGATATAATTGTATACCAAACTTCAAATTTAGGGCACTATTTTGGGGCAGAAAGTGTGAAGTTGGACTCCTCCTATTGTGGAGTCATTGTGATGGATGGTACTATAGCTCACTCTGGGGAGCTCACTGACCTGGCCTGGTCCCACTCTCGTGTCTATTTGGACTCAATAGCACTTATGCTTCCAAGCTGCAATTCTCTCTGCTCAGCCTCCTGATCTTTCTCTAGGTACTGGTTTGTTAATACAGGTTGAGCGTCCAAAATCCGGAATCCGATTCCGGGACGATTGGTGGCAGGGTCGTCCGAAATCCGTAAAATGTTCCGGAATCCGGACACCCTGTCAAACCGCAACCTGGACCCAGGCATTTCCGGATTCGGAACGTGTTTCTGATATCTGAAGTCCGGAAATGCCAGAGCCCAGGTTGCAATATTTCTGGACTTCGGATATCAGAAACACGTTCCGAAGTCCGGAAAAACACACAAACCAGCTCGGCCTCGGTCTCGAGGTTGTTGGATTCAGGACGCTCAACATGTACATGGAATGGTCAGCATGCAACAAAATCAAATTTCTTACTTTCTGTGGATTTTGGGTGAGTGATGGTGCATTGTATATTTGGGCCATTTTGCATCAGATCTTTTGCTTAGAAGCTGGTATGGGGAAGGTTACCTTGTATGTGAGTATATATAGTAACCAAATGTGTAGTAGTCAATTGATTTGGATCTATTGTAAACTGCAACCAAATCAAATTTAATGTTTTTTCCAGATATAGCCATGATATTCATATACTTGAAGGTAATTTCAAAAATTATTGTACACTAAGGAAGAGAATCAATCTTTGGCTTTGAATGTAGTTAAGATGATCCAAAGCTAAATTAGAGTATTCTCAGTTCGGCCAACTTTTAAAGGTGTGAAGCTCAAACCTACTGACATCACAGGAAGGGATCTTTGTGACACTACATTGAATGTGATGTTTTAATGAAACACTTTATAAAAAAAATATATATATATATAACGAAAGTGAATCTAAACTTCTTGGGATAAAGAAATTAATGTTCTAATAGCTTTTAGAAAAATGTAATAGTTTAAATATAATAATTTTTAACAAGTTGTTTATCCTCCTGCTCAATCAAACTCCACTTAGTCAGGAGTTTGTCATTTTACGGGATAGAAATAATACCTTGTTAAGCTGTCACTAAGAGTTTTGCATCACCTCGTGACCATCTTGATTGAGTGACATCCCTCTCGCCTTTGTTCTAGGTCATCTCCCTAATTTATTTTCTGTTGTCCACGGCAGTTTTTTTCTGTCTCCCACATTGAAAAATGTTTGTTTTTCCACTGCTCGTCAGTTCGTAGCTTGTTCAGTCAAGTATATGTGGTACAGTTTGCAATCTTGCAGTAATCATTTCTGTGCATAACTTTTGGTAAGTTTTTTGTTTTTACCAAGCTATTGATGACATTTTGACCAAATCAATATTTGTTGATCTATGGATGAGGGAAATCGTGGAGGAGGGTTGTTCCCTCTACTTAGCAAAATTGCCCCAAAATTCCTGGGATAGATTTTCTTAGGACAGTCAGTTTGAGTAAATATTGGAACAATGAAATGAAAAAGTTAGCAGTTGCCAGGGCTACAGGAAAAAGTTCCATAAGGCAGTTGGTCATGAATTCTACAATTAGCCAGGCAATATAGCTGGGACACTGGCATGTTGCAGTCATCCTCAAACATGTGTAATTTCATACATAAATTGAGGAGTGTCACAGTAAATACCTGAGACTCACCATAGCTAAATTGCAGTGGTGACTTTCCTGTCATCACTAATCTGATAGATAATGGTAGCAATATTGATCATGTACTGTATGTTTGAATGTTGTACTGCATGAAGAATTTGGATACAGTCAAGAACAGATTCAGAACAGATCTAGCAGCTCAAAACTGGGCATCCATGAGGCGCTGTGGTCATCAGCAGAGTCAGAATTGTATACCACTACAATCTAACCTCATGGCCCGACACATCCTTCACACTACCATTGCCATCAAGCCAGGGGACCAACCCCGGTTCTGTGAGGAGTGCAGAAGAGCATGCCAGGAACAGCACCAGGCGTACCTAAAAATTAGATGCCAGCCTGGTGAAGCTACAACACAGAACTACATGCGTGCTAAACAGCGGAAGCAGCATGCTATAGACCGAGCTAAGCGATCCCACAACCAACGGATCAGATCAAAGCTCTGCAGTCCTGCCACATCCAGTCGTGAATGGTGGTGGACAATTAAACAACTAACAGGAGGAGGAAGCTCCATGAATATCCCCATCCTCAATGATGGCAGAGCCCAGCACGTGAGTGCAAAAGAACAAGACTGAAGCATTTGCAACCATCTTAAACCAGAAGTGCCGAGTGGATGATCCATCTTGACCTTCTCCTGAAGTCCCCACCATAGAAACATAGAAGATAGGAGCAGGAGTAGGCCATTCGACCCCTCGAGCCTGTCCTGCCATTTAATGAGATCATGGCTGATCATCCAAATTCAGTACCCTGTCCCTGCTTTCTCCCCATATCCCTTGATCCCTTTAGCCTTAAGAAATATATCTAACTCCTTTTTGAATATATTTAATTAATTGCCCTCAACGGCCTTCTGTGGTAGAGAATTCCACAGGTTCAGCACTCTCTGGGTGAAGAAATTCCTCCTCATCTCTGTCCTAAATGGCTTACCCCTTATCTTTAGACTGTGACCCCTGGTTCTGGACTCCCCCGCCATCGGGAACATCCTTCCTGCATTTCGTCTGTCTAGCCCTGTTAGAATTTTATAAGTTTCAATGAGATCCCCCCTCATTCTTCCAAACTCTAGCGAATACAAGCCCAATCGACCCAATCTCTCTCCATATGTCATTCCTGCCATCCCAGTTATCAGTCTGGTGAATCTTTGTTACACTCCCTCTATGGCAAGAACTTCTGAAAGTCCAAATACACCACGTCCACTGGTTCTCCCTTATCTATTCTACCAGTTACATCCTCAAAAAATTCCAGTAGATTAGTCAAGCATGATTTACCTTTTGTAAATCCATGTTGACTTTGTCCGATCCTGTCACTGTTTTCCAAGTGCTCTGCTATTACATCTTTTATAATGGACTCTAGCATTTTCCCCACTACTGATGTCAGGCTTACCGGTCTATAATTCCCCGTTTTCTCTCTACCACCTTTTTTGAATAGCACAGGAATCGTCGGTGAACAGCCCCACTCCTGACCTTATGATAGAGGAAAGGGCATTGATGAAGTAGCTGAAGATGGTTTGGCGAAAGACACTTCTAAGTAACTTCTCCAATGATGTCCTATGACTATGGTGATTGGCCTCCTACAACCATTTTCCTTTATGTCAAGTATGCCTCAAGCCACTGAAGAGTTTTTTCCTTAAACCCCCATTGACCTCAGTTTTGCCAGGGCTCCTTGGTGCCACTCTAAGTTGAATGATGCCTTGATATCAAAGGATAGCTATTCTCACCTCTCCTCTGGCATTCAGCTCTTGCTTCCATATCTGGATCAAGGCTGCAATGAGTTCTGGAGGCAAATGGCTCTGGTGGAACAGGAACTGAACATGTGTGAGCTGGTGTAGCTTTGATGATTGGGAAGAGGCTGATGGGGCAATAAGTGCTCAGGTTAGATTTATTCTGTTTCGTGTAGATTGAACATACCTGCCAATCTTCCGCATTGATGTGTAGATGCCGTTTATAGCTGTACTGGGCCAGCTTTACTAGGGGAGCAACTGGTAAGTGGCAAGTAACAATCATGCCACATAAGTAACAAGTAGTGCCCAGCTCAAACAAGAGCAACAGTAATTTGTGTATGCATGTTTTTGTTTCATTTTGCAGATACAGGACAGCATCTATAGGGTTATTTAAAAGTAAAGTACCATTTACTTTGGGTAGATAGTTCGCAACTGGGCAGATGGAGTATGGGCAAAACCCATAATATGTTTTTTTTTTGAAAATTTGTGGTCAACTTTGACTGACTTTTTAGAAGACTCCTGCAGATAGCCCTCTTTGCTGTATCCAGTGCACATCTTAATATCACGACATTGACATGTTGAAGTGGGGACCTCGGGAAAGGCCAAGTAGGATCATCTACTTAACACTTTTAGCAGAACACACTTACAAACACTGCAACCTTGTCTCTTGCACTTGTGTGCTGGGCTCCAAAATGGTTGAGGATGGGGATATTCACAGAACTGCCTCCCCGTTAGTTTTTCCAATCCATTGGTTGTGGAATTGCTTAGGACTGTGTATAGGCTGCTGCTTTTGGTGTTTAGCATGCGGATAGCTTCATTAGGTTGATATTTCATTCTAAGATTTGTTTGCTGCTGCTCCTGCACGCCCTTCTCCTGCATGCTCTTCTATACTTCTATTGAACCGGGGCCGGTTTCCTGGCTTGATGGTGATTAGTGAGTGGTGGGTGTGCCAGGCCATGAGATTACAGATTGTGGTGGTATACAATTCTGGCATACATGAATGCACATTTTGCTTGATCTGTCCGTTGTCTGTCCCACAGCGATAGTGCCACACTACATGCTGGAGTGTGTCCTCTCAGTGGACACCAAAGTTTGCCTTCACCAGGACTGTGCAATGGCCACTTCTATCAAGGTCAGACATTAGTCTGCCATTCGAGGGGAAAATTAGGTGGTGATCAGCAGGAGGTTTCCTTGACCTTATTTGACTTTAAGCCATGAGACTTGTTCCAGAGTCAGTGGCCACTCCCACTCCACCATGGGCCACTCTGCCCCATCTCTGGTAGGTCTATGCTACTGATGGGACAGGACATACTCCGGGATGGTGATGGAGGAGTATGCAGTGTTGGCTAATTGGTATAATTACGTGAGTATGACTATGTCAAGCAGTTGTTGGGGAGGAATTTGCAGGGTCGACGGGGAAGAGATTGCCGTAGTTTTATCCTAATACATTGGATTGTTGCTGATAGGTCTATCTGATTTTCTTGTTATTGAACTTGGTATCAGTTATTTACTAAGCCACTTCAGAGGGTATTGAAAGTCAACCATGTAGTGTGGGATTGGATTTACATCTGAGCCAGTCCGGGAAGGGGTAGCAGATTTCCTTCCCTGAAGGACATTAGTGAATCAGTGGGTTTTTACGACAACCTTTTTGGTACCATCCCACAAATTACAAGATTTATTTATTTCACCATGGAAGTCATGACCCCTGGATTGCTAGTCCAGTAGCATAGCCACTAGGCTACAGTACTCTTTTACTCACGGCTTGGACCATTGAAAATGAGTATGAAACCCACCTGATTCAGACTTCGAGTAGTGTGATTCGCCTACATTTTTTTTCAAAGTCTGTATTTATGCGAAGGCTTTAAAAGTGTACACCAAAAAATTCAAGACACATTCTACTGCGCATTGGCTGGGAACCATGTAGATCTGACTCTGGAAACAAGTGATCTGATGGCTTAGCTCCTCACAGGTAGACTATTGTAGCAGACACTGTTCCCTCACTCTATTCTAGGGAGTCTCAATGTTGTCTTTCTGGTCAACGAACTATTGGTGTGGCTCAGAACAAAGCCTTGTGTATGGCAGTGTGGGAAAAATCAGTCAATTAAGATATTTTTGTATATCGCAGATGTCTTAACGGGACTGTTTGCTGTTTTTTCATGGGTGACAAATTTCCCTGTGTACAGCATGTAGATGTTGAACCTTGTTCAGAGAACCTACAAATTGATATATAGATTATGTAATGTAATGTTATTGGGTATTAGCAATTCTTTTCTTAACAGTTACAAAATGCAGTATTTTATTTAAAAGGGAAAAAAAGATCCTTTCCTGTTAACTGATACTTGTTTTAATGTATATGTTACAGGTGCCTCAGAGTAAACCCAAAGGGTTTAGATGAAGAAAGCAAAGACTACCTTTCCTTATATTTGCTTTTAGTTAGTTGTCCAAAAAGTGAAGTTCGAGCAAAATTTAAATTTTCTTTATTGAATGCAAAAAGGGAAGAAACAAAAGCTATGGGTAAGCTCTTATGCATATATTACAATAATCTTTATAAGAAAACTTATTTCTGTTGACTGTTCTTGCCCAATAGTGTTTGAAAAGTGCATTTTCCTACACTGTTAGTAATTTATTGACACTATTTTAGTTGGAGTGACAATGCTGCTGGGGATTATACATGAATGTTTCAGCATAAACAATCAAGGGCATTGACATTCATCCTGTTAGGTAGTGTCAGCCTTGGCTCAGTGGTATCATAGTCTCCTCCAAGTCAGAAGGTCATGGGTTTAAGCCCCACTGTGGAGACTTGAACAGTTGATACTCCAGTACTGAGGGAATGCTGCACTGTTGGAGGTACCATCTTTCAGTGAGATGTTAAACCACAGTAAGCTGGGCATAAAAGATCCCATGGCACTGTTGGTAGAAAAGCAGGGGAGTTCTCCCAGTGTCCTGGTCAACATTTAACTCTCAATCAACGTCTCAACAGAAATGTTTTATCTCATTGCTGTGTGTGGGACCTTGTTATGCCGCCGTGTTTTCCAACATTATAACTGTGCTTACGCTTTAAAAGTAATTCATTGGCTGCAAAGTGCTTTGGGGTCATGAAGGTTGATATATAAATGCAAGTTAATTCATTCTTCTTTCTTTCGTGAGATTTTTAAACAATTTAGCAATAGGCCCTGGAACTTTTTCAACAACTTACAAACTATTTGCGATAATTTCGTGGTAGCATAGATTGTGTGTCATCTGTTCCTGATTCGACTTGTCTTCTGAGCTGCATGCAATTTCCTGAAAGCTCGGAGATGACTAATGGGTGCAGTAAAACAATAACTTCCATTTATACAATGCCTTTAAAGTGGAATAATGTCCCTAAGCACTTCAGAGATGTAATCATAGTAAAACATTCGCTCTTTTGTCTTTATCAGACTACCTGTTCTCAGAATGAAAAAAACAAAAGAAAGAACTTGCATTTATATAACACCTTTCACAACTTCTGGACATCCCAAAGCGTTTTACAGTCAATGAAGCGCTTTTGAAGTGTATTCACCGTTGTAATGTAGGAAACACGGCAGCCAATTTGCACCCAGCAAGCTCCCACAAATATCAATGAGCTAATGACTAAATAATTTGTTTTGGTGATGCTGGTTGAGGGATAAATGTTGACTAGGTGCACAAAGTACACTTTGAGGCAACATCAAGAACATGAGCAACTGACATGCAGTAAGATTGACTGTTTTTCATCAGCCCATCAAATGTTTTAAACATTTTAAAGAATGCAAAGTCTATTTTCAATGATGGGCAGGCATGAATTAAATGCCTGCTTACGGATCACAGCATTAGTAACTGTCATCCTTGCCTCAGGTTTCACACGTTCTCTATAAGGACACGGCTCGCTTAACTGTCTGATCTTCATGAAAGCTCTCAATGTGACTAGTGTGGAGCATATGAATTACCTGCGTTTGCTTTTGAATCTTCGTCATCAGCTGTCTCCTCATCTAATCAGTGTGTGCTGACCGGCACCACAATAAACTCTATTCCAGTCAGAGTTGAGAAGTCGCTCTGCAGTGATGCCAAATGCTGGTACTAAGAAGTACTTTAAATTATGACACCTATCAAAGCCAGGAAGTCTCTTCCGCTGGGTTGATTGTCATTTATGTTCTCAATCTCGTTTGTATTGCCCAACTCCACTCCTGCTGGAATGTCTTTTGGCACAGGAAACTCTCTCCCAGTTGGCTTCATTTTCCTGCAACTGTTTTCAACACAGCTCCATTTATTGACACAAAGTTGTCTCTTCCTTTTAGGCTCCACTCCCATTCTAGCACCGATGGGCTTTGTTTTGGGTTTTGGCTCTTTTGGCTGGAGCTTCCCCGCTGCCTCTTCCAGTTACTGTGATGTCATCCTGCTCTGGGAGGGACTCTCCTTTTACAAGCTGCAATAGGCAGACTCTGAGCAGATTCCTTTCCATTCTACTGCCTGCTCCTAGATCTTGGAAGTGAATTAATCTCTTCGGATCAAATTTTTGGAAAGAATGTTGTTGGTAATAACTAATAAGCATCCTCCCAGTAGAAACATACTGTTTGTTTTACAGTTAGTGTGTAATTGCCCCCGACTAAGTACACCTAATTTTGAACGTGAATTATTTCCTATAGGTCAATGGCCCCCTCACCCCTTCAAAGCTGCAGCATTGGAAGAATCTATTGATGTTTTTCATGATCTTCAGCGAGGGACAATCACCAATAACCCTTTATCCCCCCCATGATGTAAACAAGCCCCTCCTTTGGTTCCAAACAATTCTTAATCACTCTATCCCTTCAGTATTGCTAATATACTTCCTGCTTAAAATCTTTCTAACCCTGCAGTAACCAGGGACCTGTTCAAGGTTGTTCTGTACAAGTTCCTACATTAGTAAATGTGCCTAAAGCATCAATTTTATAAATTGCTCAATCTCGTGTGGCTATACGCCACTTGTCCCTCCTAAGAAGTTAATAGTTCATCAACTAATATCCCTACAGGCAATCAATAAATACTCTATTGACCAATCTGTCCCAATGATCAAGTTTTGTCATTTTCTGTTACTCGATGAGAGTAGCAGAAAATGAGAGCCGGGCAGAAGATGTGGAACAGTGAGATTATGGGAAGTTGATGATTAAAGGCCTTCTAGATTGGTGCTCTATGTTCATTGAAGTCTTGAATTTGAGGGTGGCCTAGAACTTTGATATCACACCTCCAGAGATCATTGACATTAAAGTTGAGTCCATTTTCTAAACCTCCTGTAAACTACCAAGATTCACGAGGCCAGCTTCTCTCTGGGACATAGTTTCCAGATGTATCCCCAGACGGTGTTGACTATCAACTATAATGTCCAAAGTCGATAAATTATACTATATTTCATCAAAATCATTATACGATACACCTATTGCAGGGTTATCGTTAAGTCCTGTCCTACCACAAGGTTCTAAGTCGGAACCTTGTGATTGCATCAGCCTTTGGATGGGAAAGGCACTTATTTTGGAGGTCAAGTAGAATTTTTTTATAAATCAACAAATTCTCCAAACTATTGTCAGCCATTATCTCTAAAGGTGGAGTTCCAATGAAAGGTGCTATGTACAAATCCGATGTACCCTGACAGTTGCATCCATAGGACAGTCCTTTCAAATCTCCAATAGGAGTGCAAAGTAATGCCTGACACTAATCGGTCTATCAGTCCGGACATGACGGATAAGGGTTGACGCCAACGTTTTATCTGGATACTGAAAAATTAAAACCTCAGATGGCTGCATCAAGAGAAGATTACTACTGTACCTCCATTTGTAACCTCAATCTAAGGTGTGACCAAGTCAGACCAATTCTAAGGCCAATTATTACTGCTATGTTGTTTTCTCATATCAGGTTGAGAAAGATTGCTCTGAGGAAAAATGTCTGGAGTTTGATTCCAAATGTTTTGATACCCAAGAAGTCAAGTGAAGGAGAACTTCATGTGATCTTTGACCACAGGGTCCTGAATCACTCCATAAAGCAAAAGTTGTTCAAATTAGCTGCCTTTCCACAGGTTATAAAGGAAGCATGCCCATTGACATTGACTAGCAGCCATACATTTGAATAATGCATACTTCTATCTGCCAATTTACAGTTGCTATTGGAAATTTCCTTCAATTCAAGTTCACAGATCATAGCTACAGTAAAAGGTAATGGCCCAGAATTTGGTGTTGCAATTACTGCAAATCTGTCGGTGCTCATCGTCATTACTGCGTAAATTGACAGCAAATTCTGGTGCTGCACATGTGCAGTTAAACACAGAAATCAGGACGTTGCTGTCAGTGATACCTTGCTCCTCCACAGGTTGCGCTGTTGCAGCCTTCGCAGATGCAATCAACACAGGAGCAGTGATTTGACGTGAACTTCAACTTTTTAACGTACTATTCTCGCTATAAAAACCATTGAAAATTATTGAACGAGATGTAACTGCGTTTTTAACTGTGTGCTAAGTCATAATTACTGCTGAACAACCTCCTCTAGTCCTGAAAAAACTAATTTTATTAATGTGGAGTGTCATTCCCTCACAAAATAACATTTAAAAATTGGACGATGTTTAAAATAAAAATTAATTTTTATTTTTTTAAAGTTTGATATTTCAGCTTCTACCTTAATCCCATGTGTATGGCCCAATCTTTATTTTTCTTTCTGTAAAATGATTAAAAAGTGAATTACAATCCATGCTTTTTACTTGCTGACTGAGAGAATTCTTCAATCTGATTGGCTGATCAGCCTGCCTGATGACTTCACTGTTCCTGGACACCACAGAGCCCCTAAAGATGGCGCCAGATTGAAAATCGCATCAGAATAGGGGAAATTGATGCCACAGAGCCTGCTAAGTCTTTTTGTGGGCAGCTTTTTCGAGGTCAGCTGCAAGCGCTGTCGCTTTGCTGGTGACCGCAAATTCCAGGCCATTACCTTTGCCTTCATTCAGCACCGAGTTTTTAATGCAGTGCATATCCACTTGTACTCCTACCTGGCTGTTCAGAGTCCCCTGCCAGAGTTATCTGTCAAATCCTGCAAGTGATCCAAGGACCGAGAATACCATCACCTCCAAGTAACGCTATTTGACTTAGGCATATATTGCCATTTCTTCATCCCTGGGTCAATATCTGAGAATGCCCCACTTATCATGGAAGCGTCATCACCATAAGGACCTCAGCAATTCAAGAAGGCCCATCACCACCTGCTAGGGAGGGCAATAAATTCAGTCTTACCAACAGCATCCACATCCTGAGAAATAAAAATAAAAAATTCTGGTCAACACCAAGAAATGCCAGCTGACACTCTCTCGAGATTTGATATTTTTAGGGGCATGTAATGCACTTCTCTTCAAAAGGTTTTTCTCTCTATTGAGCATCTTATGCTCTTGGTCCTTCCTTGGGAACAATGTGGCATTCTAACCTTCCTTTATTTGCACATACTGCATTTGATGACAGCAGCCATCTTTGTAGTCCCAAACTCCACATTACTCTGAGAAAGTTTAGCTGAAGGACTTTTCTGACAGTGGTTCACCTGATCGCCTGCTATGTCCTTTCAAGTAAGAGTCAATTAAGCATTAGCTCGCAGCCTCTTATGATATCTACAAGGAAACAATATCCTACAGCTTTCCTTTTGTTGTTGCCCTCAACTACACATGCTTATGTAATGGGTTGCGAAGCTCACGGGAGCTGGGTGCAAGACAAATGGTATCTTAACTGTTTCAAACTGAGTGCTCTTGAATTATCCTGTTCACTTCCGGTCTCTAGTTCAGGAAAGGTTGGTACATGTCTGATGGGCGACACCACCATAATCAACCATTTGAACAAATGAGGGAAATATCTTTGACCCTCCGCCTTGATGCAATGTACTGGGCTTGTTGGTATCTCGACCAGAAAGTATTGTTTTCTGCCCAATGTCTGGCCGGGATAGATAACGGAGCTGCTGATGCCCTTGGCCATTGCACTGTTCGCCCTCAATGGGAATTTACTTGGAGATTATTCTGCAATTACTGATATAAACACAGAACCTAGACTGATATTTCAGTGCAGACCTGAGGGAATCTTGTATTGTTGGAGTTGCTGTCCTTGGAATGAGGCATTAAGCAGATGCCCCATCTGTAGGTTTGATGGTCACATGCCACTATTTGAAGAGAATGGAGTTCTTCCAGAGTGCTCCTGATATCCTCATTCCTCCCTCAGCCAACACCTCCAAAAATAATCCATTGGTTGTAATGCTGAGCTGCTGGCTTAATGACCATTCTACGGCATTCTATGCTTCGCTTAATCAGGTGCCCATTGATATTTGTAAAGCCACTACATAGAATCACAGAATCTTACAGCACAGAAGGAGGCCCTTCTTCCCATCGTGCCTGTGTTGGCTCTTCTGTGTCTTACCTGCCTTAGTTCCATATCCCTTAATACCCTTGCCTAACAAAAATCTGTTAATCTCCGTTTTGAAATTTTCAATTGACCTGATGGCTTTCTGAGATTTAACTTTTGGGAGATCTTTTCTTTCAGTGGGTGTTGAGACTCTTTTGAAGAGCTCCCCCACTTTCTAAGTGTTACTATTTTGGTATGGTCTTGCAGGGTGTGGAAAATGTAGAATGAAGAAAGATGGGTGACTATGGTGGCAGGGTCATCACCATTCTTTGAATACAGGCATTTCCCACACAGTGCGTTTTCTCATGCATCCATGGAGATTTCTGTTTAGATACAGGTATGTAATCGAGCTGAATGTCGTAAGGTCAAAATAACCAGGCACTCTGTATGCTTACTGCCTGTTAGAGGGTGAGAACAGTCAATCACAAGTTGACGGTGAGTTTTATGACATTAGGTTCTGTGTGTTGCACATATGACTCTTCAGGATCAATAGGACGAGTGACAGATTCCTGTGCTGTGTGGAGAATACTTGTATTCAAAGAAACCAAGATTCATGCAAGAAGCTTTTACTTGATGCGCTCTCTAGTGGTGTACAATTAGCATAAGAAATGTAACATGCAGAGTTTTAAGTGTTAACTTCATGAACAGTAAATACTGCTGTTAACCAATTTCTTCAAGAGAACCAGCTTACTCTTTAATTAATGGAATCATGTTTGTGCAGACTACAAATAGAGCTGGTGTTTTAACTGTCCTTAAATTATTCTGTCCAAGAATTACAGCAATTTTGTCAAACAAATATGGAAGGACTATCATTTTATAATGAAAAAGATTGGTTTAGAAACAGCTGAAATTTTCTAGGTACAAGATGGAAGATTTCTTCTTCACTGTTTGCATAAGAAACACGTTTATGGTTTTGCTAGAAATAATGACCAGTGGAAATCTTCCCCATGTATGGTGTATGCATTAATGTGAATGCTACATAAATATTTTTTTGGGGGTTTTGCATCATAACCCTTTTCACTTATTTCTAATAGAAAGTCAAAGGGCGTATCGATTTGTCCAGGGCAAGGACTGGGGTTTCAAAAAATTTATCCGTAGAGACTTTCTTCTAGATGAAGCAAATGGTCTTCTTCCAGATGATAAACTTACCCTGTTTTGTGAAGTAGGTGAATGTTTTAAATTACTAATACTTATGGCTGATCCCTAGTTGCGTGTTTTATCATAAAATCTTGCTGCATCAGTTTTCCTTATTTGATGACCCAGTCTCGCCCTGAAAAATGTTACAATTATTATATGCAAATGTTCTTAGTTGCTTTGACCATTGTTATGTTGAAATACAAGGAACAATGGGACCAAAATGAGAATTCTAGCAATCATAGCTAGAAAATGGTATTATTTCTTTAGCAATATTTTTAAAAATATAATTATTAAAACAGTATATTTCCTTTTTCTGACCTTGCCTGTCTGCTTTTCTGTCCCTATTTTTATTATTTTTTTTCTGCACCACCTTGCTGTGTTTTCAGAATATAATACTAGAATACAGTATTCAAATCTAAACGTACCTTGCTAGTTTTCCCACCTGAATTAAATACAAGCATTTTGTGTATGTTTTATTCCATTCTGCTCCTTTACCCTATCCAACACATGCAATGTACTGGTTTTAGAATCAGGTACTACATGCAGTAGTTGATTCTAAAAAAAAAATTTTTTAAAATCACTTGTTTAAAGGCAACCCTCAAGCAAAAAATCAAATAAGTGCTAACTGAATTTAATGGATGGCAACCAGGAATGGGCCTCCTAATTTTCTATTCCCGGACCCATAATGTTTTGTATGGCCCTTCAGAGTTTACCTTCCTTTCAAGCTGAAATTGGTTAACTCTGGGATTGAATTTAAGACCACTTTGATCTATATGATTTAATGTCTCACTATGTTAGTGTTTTGTTTACTAATTGAGCCATCATTTGCTCTTTTATGATTTTATTCAGGGGTAAATCTATGGCTAGTGCCAACTATATACGTATTCATTTTATAATAGCCCGGAGGCATATAATTGCTAAGTTAATATTTTTCTGGTGTGTTATAATCCACATTAGAAAAATAATATTTACCGATCAAATTGTAATACTACATAATGCAGCCAGTAAATATGCATTTACTAATTAATTCGGCCTTCATTTGACATTGTTATTTCATCGTCACTGTTTTTGCCTGACTCTTTCTCTCCCCCCCCCCCCCCCCCCCCCCCCCCCCAAACAGAGAACTTGCATAATTTCTATACACAATGTAAGCTATCGGACAGCCATCTAGAAAATACCTGGTGCATAATTTAGTCAATGACTCACTTAAACAGTTAGCTTTATGTACACTTGTAATTACACCATATTTACATCTTCTGGCATGTTGAGACTGCAATGCACAGTAAGGAAATATGAACTTGTTCGAACACTTATGGTGCCATCGACCCTAATTGTCGTCTTAATGGCCAATATCCTGAACCCAGAGCATTGAACATTTGTGCTGAGAAGGTTAGAAGTGTGTTAAAGATATACTGACAGATTAGCAGCTTCTGAGAGTGACGAATGTTTAAGTGATCATAATTTCAGTTTGATCTGAGTATTTACAGGATATGTGAGAAACTCTGTTGGCAAGATTACTGCTTAATTATATGTCATTATACTCTATAAAAAGAATAATTGAAATATGGCCTCTGGGAATGGGTGCTATGAATATAATGCATTTTATTTTCACTTAGGCAGACAAGTTAAATATGCTGTGTGATGAATTTGTTATGAATACAATTATTTGGTTGTTAAAGAGGTTACAACAAGTGTCGTAAGGTTTGGTAGATCTATCATCTATTGCTAATTTTTGGAAAATTGGAAAATTTCTAGAGGAAATGAATTAGAATCTCAACCATCCATGTTTCTGGAGATAAACTTAACAAAATGCTACTGGAAACACTGTGCTGCATAAATTTGAAGTGATTGAGGGTGCTGTTTAAGACTGTAGTGCTCCATATACATTTTTATATAGCCAGTAGCCTTTGAGTACTTATTATTCACATTATAAATTTGTTTTTAAACCTCCTGTGATATTTTCAGCTAAGGATCCAGTCGCCTGCACTGAGAACTCAACTGAAATAAGAGACCTGTCAAACATTAAGATATAGACCCCAAACCAATCAATTAGTAAATGTGCTCAAAGGAAGCATGTTGTTAACAATCCTATTTATGTGTTCTCTTCTCTCTTTCCCAACTCATCTCAAGGTTGAAAATTCCATTTAGTGAAAAAATGTAGCTAATTTCTGATGGAAGAAATAAGCTTCTTCCTCATTAACCTGGCCTTCATATTCAAATAATTGCAATCAACATAGGAGGAGATCACTTGAGGACACTGCGCCTAAAAGAATTTCTTGCCAGTGGTGGAGCTGACGGATGTATCACTTTTTGTTGGCTCCCACGTAAGATAAGAACATAAGAAATAGGAGCAGGAGTAGGCCATTCGGCCCTTTGAGCCTGCTCTGCCATTCATTGAGATCATGGCTGATCTTCTGCCTCAACTCCATTCACCGGCCCTATCGCCATATCCCTTGATGCCCTTACTAGTCAGAAATCTATCGACCTGTTTTGAATATACCCAATGACTGAGCCTCCACAGTCCTCTGGGGTAGAGAATTCCGAAGATTCACCACCCTCTGAAGAAATTTCTTCTCCTCTCAGTCCAGAATGGCCTACCCTGTATCCTGAGGCTGTGGCCCCTGGTTCTAGACTCCCCAGCCAAGGGAAACGTTCTCCCAGCATCCACCCTATCAAGCACTGTAATCATTTTGTATGCTTCAATGAGATCCCCTCTCAATCTTCTGAATTCAAGAGCATACAGGCCTAGTTTACTCAATCTCTTCTCATACGACAGTCCCGCCATCCCAGGAATCAATCTCGTGAACCTTCGTTGCACTCCCTCTATGGCAAGTATATCCTTCCTTGGGTAAGGTGACCAAAATTAGAGTCATAGTTATGCAGTACAGAAAGAGGCCCTTCGGCCGATCGTGTCTGCGCCAGCCATCAAGCCCTATCTATTCTAATCCCATTTTCCAGCACTTGGTCCGTAGCTTTGTATGCTATGGCGTTTCAAGTGCTCATCTCAATGCGTCTTGAATGTTGTGAGGGTTCCTGCCTCTACCACCCTTTCAGGCAGTGAGTTCCAGATTCCAACCACCCTCCGGGTGAAAATGTTTTTCCTCAAATCCCCTCTAAACCTCCTGCCCCCTTACCTTGAAACTATGCCCCCTGGTTATTGACCCCTCTACTAAGGGGAAACATTCCTTTCTATCTACCCTATCTATGCCCCTCACAATTTTGTACACCTCAAGCAGGTCCCCTCTCGGCCTTCTCTGCTCCAAGGAAAACAACCCCAGCCTGTCTAGTCTCTCTTCATAGCTGAAACGCTCAAGCCCAGGTAACATCCTGGTGAATCTCCTCTGCACCCTCTCCAATGCAATCACATCCTTCCTATAGTGTGGCGACCAGAACTGCACACAGTATTCCAGCTGTGGCCTAACTAGCGTTTTGTACAGCTCCATCATAACCTCCCTGCTCTTACCTTCACTAGCCAAGGCATAGAATGTAAGTATCCCATATGCCTTCTTTAACCAGCTTATCTACCTGTCCTGCTGCCTTCAGGGATCTATGTACATGCACACCAAGGTCCCTCTGATCCTCTGTCCTTCCTAGGGTCCTACCATTCATTGTGTGTTCCCTTGCCTTGTTAGTCCTTCCAAAATGCATCACCTCACACTTTTCAGGGTTAAATTCCATTTGCCACTGTTCTGCCCATCTGACCAACCCGTCTATATCGTCCTGTAGCCTGAGGCGTCCCTCCTCGCTATTTACCACTCCACCAATTTTCGTGTCATCTGCGAACTTACTGATCGTACCTCCTACATTCATATCTAAATCATTAATGTACACTACAAACAGCAAGGGACCCAGCACCGATCCCTGCGGTCCACCACTGGACACAGGCTTCCAGTCACAAAAACAACCTTCGACCATCACCCTCTGCCTCCTGCCACTAGGCCAATTTTGGATCCAATGTGCCAAATTGCCCTGGATTCCATGGGCTCTTACCTTCTTGATCAGTCTCCCATGCGGGACTTTGTCAAAAGCCTTACTGAAGTCCATGTAGACTACATCAACTGCACTACCCTCATTCACACACCTAGTCACCCCCTCTCAAAATTCAATCTAATTGGTTAGGCGTGATCTCCCCCTGACAAAGCCGTGCTGACTATCCTTGATTAATCCTTGCCTCTCCAAGTGGAGACTAATTCTGTCCCTCAGAATTTTTTCCAATAATTTCCCTACCACTGATAGGCTCACTGGCCTGTAATTCCCTGGTTGATCCCTACTACCCTTCTTGAATAATTGTACTATGTTAGCTGGCCTCCAGTCCTCTGGCACCTTCCCTGTGGCCAGAGAGGCCCTGAAAATTTGTGTCGGAGCCCCTGCAATCTCCTCCCTTGCCTCACACAGCAGCCTGGGATGCATCTCGTCTGGGCCTGGGGATTTATCCACTTTTAAGCCCGCTAAAACCGCTAGTACCTCCTCCCTCTCGATGCTAATTTGTTCAAGTATATCACAATCCCCCTGCCTGATTTCTATGCCTTCATCGTTGTTCTCCATAGTGAACACAGATGCAACATATTCATTTAAAACCTCACCTACATCTTCTGGCTCTACACACACATTGCCACTTTGGTCCCTAATATGCCCTATTCTTTCCCTGGTTATCCTCTTGCCCTTAATATGCTTATAAAACACCTTGGGATTTTCCTTTATTTTGCCCGCCAGTGTTTTTTCATGACCCCTCTTCACTCTCCTAATTTCTTTTAAGTACCCCCCCCCCCCCCTGCACTTTCTATACTCCTCTAGGGCTTCCACTGTTTTTAGTCTTACCCCCTTTTTATTTTTAAGTTCTACCCATATGGCCTCATTAGAGGAACCTGCTAAGATATCATCCCTCCTTACAGTAGTACTTGACTCCTTGATTAATATTGCGACACTCCCTCCTCTTTTACACCCCCCTCTGTCTCGCCTGAAGATTCTATACCCCGGAATATTGAGCTGCCAGTCCTGCCCCTCCCTCAACCATGTCTCTGTGATAGCAACAATATCATACTCCCATGTGTTCATCAGCACCTTCAATTCATCTGCCTTACTCGTAAGACTCCTTGCATTAAAATAAATGCCATCCAGCCTTGCCATTCTCCCTTGTGTTACATATTTACTCTGACTTCCAGACTGACTTGTTTTTTCCTCTATATTTGGCAGTACATCACCCCCTACTATAGGTCCACTCCATATCCCATCCCCCTGCCAACTTAGTTTAAACCCCCCCCAACAGCACTAGCAAACCTCCCCGCAAGGATGTTGCTCCGGTTCAGGTGCAACCCGTCCGACTTGTACAGTTCCCACCTTCCCCAGAAACAGACCCAGTGATCCAGGAAACTAAAGCCTCCCTCCTGCACCAACTCTTTAGCCATGCATTCATCTGCTCTATCCTCCTATTCCTATACTCACTAGCACGTGACACCGGGAGTAATCCAGAGATTACAACCTTTGAGGCCCTGCTTTTTAATCTGCTACCTAGCTCCCTAAATTCTTGTTGCAGGACCTCATCCCTCTTTCTACCTATGTCATTGTTACCAATGTGAACCACGACCTCTGACTGTTCGCCCTCCCCCTTCAGAATGCCCTTCAGTGCCATCCTTGACCCTGGCACCAGACGTGACTCCACAGTGCCGTGAACTTGGCTCTGGCTGCACTCTCCAGAGAAACCGTCACTTCCACCGTTTTCCAACGCAAAAACGAGTGAGATGCACTCTTGGGGCTTTCCTGACTACTTGCCTGTCCCCCTTCTTCTGACTGGTGGTCACCCATTCCCTCTCTGACTGCACTTTCTTAAGCTGCAGGGTGACCACGTCTAAAAATGTGCTATCCACGTAACTCTCAGCCTCGCGGATATACCGCAGTGCCTCCAGCTGATGCTCGAGCTCCAAAAACCGGATCTCAAGTTGGCAGAACCGTTGGCACTTACTGCACATGTGATCATCCTGACTGCAAGAAGCGTCTCGGAATTCCCACATGCTGCAGGCCGTGCAAGGCACAAGAATGAGGTCCCCTGCCATACTTTTAATTTAAAAAACTCTTACCTCAAATTTAAACTCTCGGATTCTCGCTCTCCCGAACTACCTTAAAAGAAATAAACTTAAAATTGAAGGGACAAAAAGCACTCGCCCACTACTCACCAATCAGCTTCTCCCCCTGTGCTGGCGTCACTTTTTGTACTGTGGTGTCACTCTCAAATTCTGCAGCCATTCCCGCTGCTGCTCTCACCAAGGCCCTATTTAATTCGAGTAAGACATCTTTACTCCTGTACTCAAATCCTCTTGTAATGAAGGCCAGCATACCATTTGCCTTTCTAATGGCTTGCTGCACCTGCACATTCACTTTCAGTGACTCATGTACAAGGACACCCAGGTCCCTTTGAGCATCTGCATTCCCCAATCTTTCACCATTTAGGAAATACTCTGCCTTTCTGTTTTTTCTACCAAAGTGGATAACTTCACATTTATCCACATTATATTCCATCTGCCATGTTCTCGCCCACTCACTGAGCCTGTCGAGATCCCCTTGAAGCCTCTTCACATCCTCTTCACAACCGACACTGCCACCTAGCTTTGTATCATCAGCAAATTTGGAAATGTTACATTTAGCCCCCTCATCCAAATCATTGATCTAGATTGTAAATAGCTGGGGGCCAAGCACCGATCCTTGCGGTACCCCACTAGTCACAGCCTGCCATCCTGAAAAAGACCCGTTTAACCCTACTTTGTTTTCTGTCTGTTAATCAATTCTCAATCCATGCTAGTATATTAAACCCAATTCCATGTGCCCTAATTTTGTTCACCAACCTTTTGTGTGGGACCTTATCGAAGACTTTCTGAAAATCCAGATACACCACATCTACTGGTTCCCATTTGTCTACTCCACTAGTTACATCCTCAAAGAACTCCAATAGGTTTGTCAAACAAGATTTCCCTTTCATAAATCCATGTTGACTCTGCCCAATCACTATTAGTTTCTAAATGCCCAGTTATTGCATCCTTTTAATAGATTCCAGCATTTTCCCAACTACTGATGTGAGGCTAACCGGTCTGTAGTTCCCCGTTTTCTCTCTCCCTCCTTAAATAGCGGGATTACATTTGCTATCCTCCAATCTGCAGGAACCATTCCAGAATCTATAGAATTTTGGAAGATGACAACCAATGCGTCCACTATCCCAATGGCCACCTCTTTCAAAACCCTAGGATGTAGGTCATCCAGTCCTTGGGATTTATCGACTTTTAGTCCCATTAATTTTGCTAGTACTGTTTTTTTACTAATAATAATTTCTTTAAGTTCCTTATTCTTGCCACACCCTTGGTTTTCTCTTAACGTGATCTCTTATTTTTCACATTTCCAACCAAATTAAAATTTCAGTGGTTTTCTTTTGTTGCGCTGAATTACTCATGCCATCTTGGGTATTTACCCATTGCCGCTAACTTTGTTTGGTACAGTCTGGTTGCATTCACCTTGAGTTCTGACCAGCGTTCGCTCCCTATTTCAAAATCTCTGATGGATATCATGCATCCTTTCCAGTGACTGAATTGCAAGACACCTGTACATGCTGCTTTCCATCATCAGCCTTTTGAAGTGTGAATCCAACTCTGAATTGAACACATTTCCTTAATATGACACTCATTTGTCAGAAACGCATGGTGCCCATAAGGATATTGAAACATGGTTGCTTTGAACATAGTGAAAGCTCTGGTTCCAGTTGAATTCAATGGGATAGGGAATCTAGTGTTACTGGTGTTCCGGTTCCCAAAATGAGGCACTGGTTAAGTCTTGTTTGATGAGAGCACTGTACAGCCCAAGCATGACTTCCTCTGACATTACCCAATTGTTTTGGCTATATATTTTGATATTCTATTTGCTTTATTGTTTGCTACTCTGCGGTGATTGCTTAATGTTCAGTGTTGAGTCGGTTAAGAACTTTTTCAACTTAATTTAGTTATTTCAAGACCATAAAGTATTGCCCATTTTTTTTCTTCATGTGTAATGCTTTACATTTATCCACATTAAATTTAATCTACCGTTGTTCGAGTGACTCACATATTTTGCACAATTTATTTTGCATTTCTTGAAGCGGCTCCTCAATGAACTGCTCCTGTTTTGCAATCTGCAAATTTAACCAATTTGCATTGAGTTTCTGAATCATAAATCATTGATGTAAATTAGAAATAGTAGTACAAAGGACCCTTCAAATGTGCGTACTTGGAGCTTCCCTGATGGCTCAGATATCCAATAAATAGCTGATGTGGAATTAGTGCCTTTGAATTACTAGATACTGCAAAGAGCAATGGAAGTGCGACACATTCAGAGGGAAAGCAGTTAATGGCTACAACGATTATTGTTGCTTTAGTAATTTACTTCATATAATGTGTTTATAACCTGCAGTCTAAAAGTGTAATTTTATATTGTAAGGCCTGATGTTTCCTCTCCATCTGGGTGCAAACCAATTCCGTGGCTTAAAAAATTGTGGCATTTTGGGCATAAGAGTTATACGCGTAACTACAAAACACTCGAGTCTCCTCGATCTTTTGCATCCATCCATCGAACCGTCCATCTGAATGAATTTCTGCTCACAAAACTGGCTAGGCCACCGACTCTGAAATGCATGTATACTTTGATGTGGGGAGTGGGGGAATTATCTCCGCTCCACATGCCCAAAATTCCAGACCTCATTACAGCCTTGGTCCAAACATGGACAAAAGAGCTGAATTTCAGAGGTGAGGTGAGAGTGACTGTCCTTGCATCAAGGAGCCTGTTAAAATTGAAGTCAGTGGGGTACTGTGGGGGGAACTCTCCACTGGCTGAAGTCATACTTAGCACACTGGTAGATGATTGTGGTTGTTGGAGGCCTGTATTCTCAGCCCCTGGACATCATTGCAGGAGTTCCTCAGGGCAGTATCCTAGGCCCAACCATCTTCAGCTGCTTCATCAATGACCTTCCCTCCATCACGAGGTCAGAAGTGGGATGTTCGCAGAAGATTGTACAGTGTACAGTTTCATTCGCAACTCCTCAAATAATGAAGCAGTCCGTGCCCACATGCAGCAAGACCTGGACGATATTCAGGCTTGGGCTGATAAGTGGCAAGTAACATTCATGCCACACAAGTGCCCCTTGACATTCAATGGCATTAACATCATCGAATATCCCACCATCAACATCCTGGGGGTCCCCATTGACCAGAAACTTAACTGGACCAGCCACATAAATACTGTGGCTACAAGAGCAGGTCAGAGGCTGGGTATTCTGTGGCGAGTGACTCGCCTCCTGACTCCCCAAAGCCTTTCCACCATCTACAAGGCACAAGTAAGGAGTGTGATGGAATACTCTCCACTTGCCTGGATGAGTGCAGCTCCAACAACACTCAAGAAGCTTAACATGATCCAGGACAAAGCAGTCCGCTTGATTAGCACCCCATCCACCACCTTAAAAATTCACTCTCTCCACCACAAGTGCACCATGTCAGCAGTGTGTACCATCTACAACATGCACTGCAGCACCTCGCCAAGGCTTCTTTGACAGTACCTCCCAAACCCACAACCTCTTCCACCTAGAAGGACAAGTGCAGCAGGCACCACCAGCTCCAAATTGCCCTCCAAGTGAACACCATCCCGACTTTTTAATGTATTGCCGATCCTTCATCGTCGCTGGGTCAAAATCCTGGAACTCCCTACCTAACAACACTGTGGGAATACCTTTACTACATGGACTGCAGCGGTACAAGAAGGAGGCTCACCACCACCTTCTCTAAGGCAATTAGGGATGGGCAATAAATGCTGGCCTTGCCAGTGACGTCCACATCGCATAAATGAATTTAAAAAAAAAAAAAAAGACTGATTCCTGGGATGGGGGGATTGTCCAACGACGAGAGATTGCGGAGACTAGGCCTCTATTCCCTAGAGCTTAGAAGAATGAGAGATGATCTCATTGAAACATAAAATTCTTCAAGGGCTTGACAGGGTAGATGCTGGGAGGATGTTGGCCCTGACTGGGGAGTCTAGAACTAGGGGTCACAGTCTCAGAATAAGGGTCAGCCATTTCGGACTGAGATGAGGAGAAATTTCTTCACTCAGGGTTGTGAATCTTTGGAATTCTCTACCCTAGAGGGCTATGAATGCTCAGTCGTTGCGTATATTCAAGACAGAGATCGATAGATTTTTGGATTTTCAAGGAATGAAGGGCTATGGGGATAGTGCGGGAAGGTGGAGTTGAGGTAGAAGATCAGCCATGATCTTATTGAATGGCGGAGCAGGCTCAAAGGGCCAAATGGCCTACTCCTGCTGTTGTTTATGTGCATGAATGATGATGATTGAATGATTGAAACTTGAAATTTTAAAATTCAAAGAAGAAATACTCGAGTGTGGGCTTGGTGTTTCTTTGGGCCCCGATAGTTTACGCTGATTTATGCCCATTTTAAGTTCAGCTGTATTCTAATGAGAGTGCGCGTAACTTGACATTGGCAAAATGGGCGGCGCTCCGGGTGCATCTTCCAGGTTACGCCCATGGAGGAAACTCCAGGCCTGAGTGTTTATTTTCATTAAGAATGTAGTAGGAGTAAACCATTCCACGTAGGAATATCTCAAGACTTAGACTATTGAAGCTCATGGCTGTTGTTAACTTAAACACTTTGTGAAGTGCAAATTATCAGTTCTTAAACTATCTATTACGATTTCTTTCAGCTGAAGTAAATAAGACAATGCAGTTTATTAGACTGTTGGAAAGGGCTTTATTGGTATTGACGTTTTGAGATTTTTTTTGTTTTCTTTCCTCTCTGGTTCAGGTGAGTGTAGTTCAAGACTCTGTTAATATATCCGGTCAATCAAACATGAATACATTAAAGGTTCCAGAATGTCGGCTGGCAGATGATTTGGGGAATCTATTGGAAAGTTCTAGATTCACAGACTGCTCCCTTTATGTGGGAGGTCAAGAATTCAAAGCTCACAAATCAATTTTAGCAGGTAGGTAATTTCTGACTTTAAAAATTACATGTATCTAATTGACAAAAAAAAAATCTTGGTCTTATGCCCTTTTTTTCCCATTTGTCAGCTCGTTCTCCTGTTTTTAATGCTATGTTTGAACATGAAATGGAAGAAAGCAAGAAGGTAAGATTGCTTGTTAATTTTAAGTTTAAATAAAATCTCGATAGTCAAATTGATATGTTTTTCACAATTTGTTTTTAGCTTTTTGGTATTACTGTGACTTAGATGAGCAGTTTGCCTTTGTATTCTAACAGTACAACTTTGTGCAAATCTTTAAATTGCTAATATAAATTGCAGTAGAAATGCTGTTAGTGCACTGATCGAATATTAGAGATGGTGTCCAATTTTGAACTCTAATCCTTCATATTATATTTAATTTTTCTTTTTAACCTTTTCCCAACAGAATAGAGTAGAAATAAATGATGTAGATCCAGAAGTGTTTAAGGAAATGATGAGATTTATCTACACAGGAAAAGCACCAAACCTCGATAAAATGGCTGACAACCTGTTGGCAGCTGCAGACAAAGTAAGTAATGAACATTCAGGAGGTAGTGCCAGAACGAAGAAAGAAATTTTATATCGCGCCTCATCAGGATGCCCAAAAGCACTTTATGGCACTCATTCGCCAGTCATAAGTAATGAATTACTTTTGAAGGCCAGTCACTGTTGTTGTGTAGACGCAAATTAGTACACAGCAGTGCTCCACAATCAGCAAATGAATGAATGACCAGATAATCTATTTTTGCTGGTGTTGGAGGGAGAAATGTTGCCATAAACACAGAGTGCACTTCCTGCTCTTCTTTGAATAGTACCACGGAATCTTCAACATTTATCTGAACAGGCAGACAATGCCTTGGTTTAATGTCCTATCCGAAAGACTTCACCTCCAACCATGCATCACTCCCTCAGTACTGCTCTGAAATGTTGACCTACATTATGTGCTTAAGCCCATAGTGAAGCTTGAGCTTATAAACTTCGGACTCGGATGAGAATGTTACCAACGGAGCCAAGCTAACACAGACTAGTACAGTTGCTTCTTTCCTGAGTAGCAGTCCTGCCTTGGAATTGAGCAGATGTCAATTGCATTTGGATAAAATAATAGTGGAACTTTGGCAGGAGCAGAGCAACAGAAATGAATGCTGCTGGAGATTTTCATTTATCTGCAAAATTCAATTTTCCTCCAGGGATGTCCTTCATTATGGCAGAATATTGAAATCTTAACCGTATTTTTTTTAAAACAAACTTGCACAGTGACTTGCCCATAGAATCTACAGAATTCAACTCCAGAAATGAACTGTGAGCTAATCTCCATGTGCCCAGTTGTAAGGCAGGATTTTTGTTCAAGCCCAAGAGACCTGTGAAAATTTGGAAAATTTAAAGTCTGCAAATATAGTGAAGTAGTCTACTGTTTAATAGTAATGTACCTCACGGAATACAATAGCTCTCCTGAGCCCCTTGGGTAATTTAGTGCAGATTTACTAACCGCAGAGAAAGTGTGTTATGGTACTACACGAAGTTGGCAGGAAAATTTGATGTCACAAATATACTGTGGGGGTTATAGAAATGGGTAGCGGATCAGAAAAAGACCTAGAGTGATGTTAGTGGTAGGGAGAGTGATGAAAAAGACCTAGAGTGAGGAAATAAAGGAAACTACGATGGTATGAGGCGCGAGTTGGCTAGGATGGATTGGGGAACGTTACTTAAAGGGTTGACGGTGGAAAGGCAATGGCAAACATTTAATGATCGCATGGATGAACTACAGAATTTGTTCATCCCTGTCTGGCATAAAAATAAAACAAAAAAGGAGACTCAACCGTGGCTAACGAGGGAAATTAGGGATAGCATAAGATCCAAGGAGAGGACATATAAATTGGCCAGAAAAAGCAGCAAACCTGAGGATTGGGAGCAGTTTAGAATTCAGCAAAGGACAAAGGGAAAATAGAGTACGAGAGTAAGCTTGCAAGGAACATAAAAACTGACAAAAGCTTTTATAGATATATGAAGAGAAAAAGATTGGTGAAGTCAAGCGTACGTCCCTTGCAGTCAGAATCAGAGGAATTTATAATGGGGAACAAAGAAATGTCAGACCAATTAAATACGTACTTTGGTTCTATCTTCACAAAGGAGGACACAAATAACCTCCCAGAGATGTTGGGAAACATAAGGTCTAATGAGTGGGAGGAACTGAATGAAATCAGTATTTGTAGGGAAATGGTGTTCGGGAAATTGATGGGATTGAAGGCCGCTAAATCCCCAGCAGGGCCTGATAATCTACATCCTAGGGTACTTAAGGAAGTGGCCCTAGAAATAGTAGATGCATTGCTGGTCATCTTCCAAAATTCTATAGACTCTGGAACAGTTCCCATGGATTGGAGGGTAGCTAATGTAACCCCACTATTTAAAAAAGGTGGTAGAGAGAAAACGGGGAATTATAGACCGGTAAGCCTGACATCGGTGGTGGGGAAAATGCTAGAGTCCATTATAAAAGATGTAATAGCAGAGCACTTGGTAAACAGTGACGGGATTGGATAAAGTCAACATGGATTTACAAAAGGTAAATCGTGCTTGACTAATCTACTTACATTTTTTAAGGATGTAACTGGTCGAATAGATAAGGGAGAACCAGTGGATGTGGTGTATTTGGACTTTCAGAAGGCTTTCGATAAGGTCCCGCATAAGAGATTAGCGTGCAAAGTTAAAGCACATGGGATTGGGCGTAAGGTACTGACTTGGATAGAGAACTGGTTGGCAGAAGGGAAGCAAAGAGTTGGAATAATCGGGTCTTTTTCTGAGTGGCAGGCAGTGACTAGTGGGGTACCGCAGGGATCGGTCCTAGGACCCCAGCTATTCACAATATATATTAATGATCTAGACAAGGGAACTAGATGTAATATCTCCAAGTTTGCAGACGACACAAAGCTGGGTGGGCGTGTGTGCTGTGAGGAGGATGCAGAGAAACTCCAGTATGATTTGGACAGGTTGGGTGATTGGGCAGATGCATGGCTGATGCAGTATAATGTAGATAAATGTGAGGTTATCCACTTTGGTGGCAAAAACAGGAAGGCAGATTATTATCTGAACGGCAATAGATTGGGAAAAGGGGAAGTGCAATGAGATCTGGGTGTCCTTGTTCACCAGTCGCTGAAGGTAAGCATGCAGGTGCAGCAGGCGGTTAAGCAGGCAAATGGTATGTTGGCCTTCATAGCGAGGGGATTCGAGTACAGGAACAAGGATGCCTTGCTGCAGTTGTACAGGGCCTTGGTGAGACCACATCTTGAGTATTGTGTGCAGTTTTGGTCGCCTTATCTGAGGAAGGATGGTCTTGCCGTGGAGGGAGTGTAGCGAAGATTCACCAGACTGATACCTGGGATGGCAGGAATGGTGTATGAAGAGAGATTGGGTCGATTAGGCTTATATTTGCTGGAGTTTAGAAGAATGAGAGGGGATCTCATTGAAACTTATAAAATTCTAACAGGACTAGACAGACTAGATGCAGGAAGGATGTTCCCAATGGCGGGGGAGTCCAGAACCAGGGGTCACAGCCTAAAGATAAGGGGTAAGCCATTTAGGACAGAGATGAGGAGGAATTTCTTCACCCAGAGAGTGGTGAACCTGTGGAATTCTCTACCACAAATGGCAGTTGAGGCCAATTCATTAAATATATTCAAGAAGGAGTTAGATATATTTCTTAAGGCTAAAGGGATCAAGGGATATGGGGGGAAAGCAGGGACAGGATACTGAATTTGGATGATCAGCCATGATCTAATTAAATGGCGGAGCAGGCTCGAGAGGCCGAATGGCCTACTCCTGCTCCTATCTTCTATGTTTCTATGATAGACTTGTTTCTTACCACTGGGGCAGGAATAAGCAAAGAAATTATTGCTAAGTGAGTACAAATTGGAGAATGTGGGCACCACACTATAGGAAGGATATCGAGGCCTTGGAGAGGGTGCAGACGAGATTTACTAGAATGGTACCAGGGACTTCAGTTACATGGAGAAGCTAGAGAAACTGAGTTTGTTCTCCTTGGAGTAGAGAAGGTTTAGGGGAGATTTGATAGAGATGTTCAAAATCTTTAAGGGTTCTGATAAGGAGAAGCTGTATCCAGCGGCATAAGGGTCAGTAACCAGTGGACATAGATTTAAGGTAATTGACAAAAGAACCAGAGCCGAGATAAGGGGGAAAATTACGTAACAAGCAAGTTGTTATGATCTGGAATGCACTGCCTGAAAGGGTGCTTGAAGTCGATTTTACAATAACTTTCCAAAGGGAATTGGATAAATACTTGAAGGGGAAAAAATTGCAGGTCTATGGGGAAAGGGCAGGGGAGCGGGACTAATTGGATAGCTCTTTCAAAGAGCCGGCATAGACATGATGGGCCAAATGGCCTCCTTCTGTGCTGTTTCATTCTATGATATTAAATAGCATAGATTAGGTTGATCTGGAGTAACATTTAAAGGTGTGCTAGGGTACTAAGGAAAGAAAGACTTGCATTTATATAGCGCCTTCCATGACCACTGGACGTCTCAAAGAGCTTTACAGCCAATGAAGTACTTTTGAAGTGTAGTAGGACAAGGAACATAGAATGTCTTCACATGGTGTGATTAACACATGGAAAGGTATTTCTGGTAGAGTAGTGGAAGCAACAACCTGAGATGCACTGAAGAGGCAGTTAAATGGAATGATGGGGAATGTACATCTTTTGTCTGGGCAGTTGAGCTTCGATTGGTTGAATAGTCTGACTCATCTGGATCTTGTGACAAAGTTGGCTGTTGCCATTTGTGACAGATTCACCCTATTTAAAGTTATATAAAATAAGTACACAAATTCCGGTTAGATTCCATTTGAATGATTTGGGCAGACTTTTCACTGGGCGCTAAGTCATTGTTCCAGTCTGAGTACATCCCATCCACTTTTAACATAGTGCGAAGGGTGCATTTCAGGAAGAATGGGAGAAACTGACCCAGCAATTGAATGACAATTGTTAACCATCTTATTTCAGTCACTGTTCTTCAGACATTCAGTAGACTGATAGCTTTGAACTTTGTACATATTGAGAAATAGTGTGGCATTGGCACTTTTCAATGATTTCAAGAGTTTTGAAAACATTTGTTTTGCTATATATTTTTTGTCAATGTATTTAATTGATTTTTTTCATTAGTAGGAAAGCGATGATTTTTTGATAGGGACAGTTATTTTTTCAACTTTTGGGAAGGAGGGTTTGCTTGCAGAAACTATGCATTTTTGATGTAGATCAAATCTACAGCCAGTAAATTGTATTTCTAATTGACAGTTGCCAGTTTTGTGAGGTAATCAAGATTTTCTCCCCCCCCTTCCAGTACGCACTAGATCGTCTAAAGGTCATGTGTGAAGAAACCTTGTGTAGTAACCTCTCAGTTGAAAATGTTGCAGAAATTCTCATTCTTGCAGATTTGCACAGTGCAGAGCAGCTGAAAGCACAAGCAATAGACTTCATTAACAGGCAAGTGTCATCACTTTCAGCCATGTGAAATTGGGCTGCCAAACCTATATTTTGAGTTTGTGATGTTGAGTTTATTTTTCTTTCTGTTACTATTTTTCCATCATAGATGCAGTGTTCTCCGACAACTTGGGTGTAAGGATGGAAAAAACTGGAGTAACAAGTAAGTAAAGTGGAAAAATGAAAGTGATTGGATTTTTGATTTGTTTGTGAGGTTTATCATCGTGCATCATTTTCTAGCCTAATTGTTATGGCACAGTCTACCCTGATAGTAGCCTTTGTTCTTATAAATGGACAGAAAAGTACAATGCAATTTAACACAGAATGGCACCTACAAAGTAGGCAACATTACCATTCCACAAAAGATTATACAGAGTGCAAAGAAGGACTTCAAAGTTTTGCCATCTCTCAGATTGCAGATAGATTTAGATAGGTTTGTTTTAAGTAATGATGCAAAGAACATTTTTATAGGTCACTCTTCTTTCCATTCCACACATGCTTCATTCTGCTAATTTATAAATATGGTAATAGTTATTTTAGGTCACTTCTCTCTCATCTTTGTATAACCTTTTGTTCTTGCCAGAAAATGGTCATGAAGGATACAGTTTTTTTCCCCCCCAATTAGACAGTTCCTAGCACCCTGGAGTCTTATTATTTCATAGTTGTGTTGTGCAGTAACATGCAAAACTTTTGTGCACTGTAAACATACCTCTCTGAAATGTGCAAGATGTCATATGACACAGTACAATTACTGTGCATGTGTGGTCTATTTTTAAACTTAGAAATAAAGAATTTGTTGAATCAATACTGTATAAATTTCTGTGGAAAATATATATATAAACTTTATGGGCTAAAAGTTCGGTGGCGCCGTGTTTGGGGCGCCAAGCTTGCCTGGGCACCGGAATTTGTGCTCCGGCCAGAGCCGCTTGCGCCCTCCCGATATTCAGTGGGTGCGCCCCAAGAGGGACTCGGGGCGCTGCTCGAGGCTCCCCGCGTCCCGCTTGGGGCGCTCAATCTGAATATTGCCGCGCTACGTGCCACAGCGCCACATGCTGTGGCACGGCGCGCTGCTGTACTGCAGGCCTTCCTCCCCTTAAGGGGGAGGGGCCTGCACCAGCGCGATCACCGATCGCGAGTGCCAGCAAAAGAGCCCGACACCGAGAAGTGCCGGGCTTTTGGGACACAGCCGGCACTGCCCGGGGGGTGGATCAGGAGGCCGGGGAGGGCGGCGCGAGGAGGTGCTGGCAGGCGGCCACCGGAAAAAATGGCTGCCTCCACCTTAATTTGCGCCACTACCGCCACAGGTAGGCCCTGTGAACCGGTCGCGATTTGCGACCGGCGTTAGAGGCAGGCGTGACCAAATATCGCGATCGGGGCGGGAGCAGGGCGCTGCACACACCAATGACGTCATCGGTGGCGGCGCAGCGCTACAAGCTAACGCTGCCATTAGCGCCCCGCTAAATATCGCGGGAGGCGTGGCCAGTGGCGCTAAAGCCACTGAGTGCCCTCTTTGGGCGCTAACTGGTGGCGCAGCCCACTGAATTTCTAGGCCTATATTTCCACAAATCTTGCAGTAAGATTGTGCCACTTTGTTCTAGTTTCACTGCGAGCAAAAGCTCTGTATTGGAATTTTATTTTGTGATGTTTGACTCACCCTTTAAAAGTGCCGTTTTAAAAGTTGACTACTCCCATACAGTATTTCTGCTAGCCTTTAACGTGGGCAAAGAAAGTATATTGCAATTTCAGTTTTAATAAATAAAATCTTTATTTTCAAATATTATCAGATATCTGATGTAACAAACTATAATCCAATAGTACTGTAATGTGTTGCAGAATTCCTTTTAAAATGTGCTTCAGTTTATACTAGAAATAACTTAACCATGTTACAAGCAGAATGCCTTACCTATTATAATCTTGATAAAGTATCATTTTAAATCTAAAGGAGACATAAATCTACTCCCACAATAATGTTAAATCTGTTCATACATTCACTCATACCAATGGACTAGAGTTTCCACTTGATTGCGTTGGTTTTTATGGCACAATTCCCCTGATATCAGCGTGACCGGCGCAAAAGATCGCGGAATTTTAAGTGCAAATTGCGTTCAGCGCAACTCGAGTTTCAGTGATTTTTTTTTTTGCGCTAGTTTTAAAAACATCGTGCTAAAAGCAGAACCTGACCACAAAACTGGCCACGCCCACAGATCGAATTAATCGCCATTGGGAGCTTCTGCTAATTGCACACCATTGCAGGCCCTCGGAGACTCCAAAAATTAAATTGGATCTTTTGGGCACAAGGACACTAATAGGTACATTTTCAAAGGTTTTGAATGAATTTTTTTAATGAACTGACTACTGTACCCAAATCTAAATAGAAAATAGTTTTGTATATTTTTTGTCATTTTCAGCTATTTAAAATGGGGTTACTCAGGCATTTTTTAATTCGCTTATGGGATCTGGGCGTCGCTGGCAAGGCCAGCATTTATTGCCCATCCCTAGTTGCCCTTGAGAAGGTGGTGGTGAGCCGCCTTCTTGAACCGCTGCAGCCCGTGTGGTGAATGTACTCCCACAGTGCTGTTAGGGAGGGAGTTCCAGGATTTTGACCCAGCGACGATGAAGGATCCGCGATATACTTCTAAGTCAGGATGGTGTGTGACTTGACACTATGATTAAAAATGCTTATTTTTGGGATAAACCCATTTTCAGCTGTATTAATCAAACCGTACCAAGTTACCATTCTTAAATATATCAAGGAATTTTGCAAATGGGGCGGGTGTGGAACACTTTTCAAAATGGGTGCAATTTTGGGTTAAAGCGGAAACTCTACCCCAGTGTGTTGCTTTATTGAGTGGTGAAGACTAAAATATAAATTATCCCTAAATCTACGTAGGTAAACTCTAGATCATAAAACATGACGGTGGTTTAGCCACATTCCATTTTCATAGGATATAAAAACAAGTGTAAAGGTGTGAATAATGTGATATTGGGTAAAATATAACTGCATCAGTATATTTATTTTGCTTTTCTGTCCAGTGGTTGAGAGGAAGAGTTGTGATCCAATTAGAGTAGGGGGAAGATTGGCCTTTGTGATCAGAGGAGGAATGGAAGAGTGTGCGAAGAGAGGCCAAGAATCTGGGAACAGCAAAGAGGGGTGAGGGGGAATAAAATGGAGGGTATGTAAAAAGAAGGGATGATTAAGAAAGTAAAGCTGTGAAGCAATTGCAGAGAATCTTCCCCATCAACAGCTAATTGGATTTGGCTTCAGTCCACTGGAAAACCTGCTGCTTTTAGCCACAGAGAAGGAAAATTTAAATGTGGATATTGACGGACACAAGAATTCCAAAAAGAAAACTTGACCACCTAAAATGGATCCCTCTGTAATAAAATCATTGCATTCATCGGTCAATAAATATAAATAACAGGTATTGATACTTGAATACTAATTATTCTGAGTATTACTGATAGTCTGATGAGCTTTATCACTTGACTGATTTTCAGCCATGCCACAGATGTGATGGAGACAGAAGGCTGGAAGTCGATGATCCACTCCCATCCTCATTTAGTTGCAGAGGCCTTCCGAGCACTGGCGACTGCACAGTGCCCACCATTTGGTATTCCACGCAAACGATTAAAACAGTCATAATTGCGCTAGAGGACTCTAGGTACTGATCTTGCTACTGACTCTTTGTGTGAAGGTATTTCTACCTTGCACCCATACAGGATGAAGTCCTCATCACTTGCATACAGAGGACACAACCTGAACTTTAACCGTCTTTAATTGCTCTGCTGAAGGATGTGTTCCAGTATGGTCTTCAGCTTTAAATTAGTTTACATGCTTTTCTCTCAGCCACTTAAACAGCCTTAAATGATTTTCCTCCTCCTTGTTCAGTTCAAGTATTTTTTAAGTTTCTTTTTTTTTTAATTAATGTGTGCCTTGTCATTGGACTAGGCTATGCAGAATTGCATCAGCAACCATAATGCAGTGCCTACCATTGAATAGTTGGGAAAGGCAAACGTAGCCTTTATTGCTTTTCTAAATGCATACCCTCGATAAAAAATTATCATTTTTGATTAATTTCCTTGGGAATCTATTACCCCTGATTAGCCAGAGATTGGAGCAGTTAGCTGTAACAGCACTTACCTTTCAATATTGTATGTGAATTGTTGCATTTCCTCATTCCAGATTTGCATTATGGATGCTGTTGAAATTCTGCATGACAGCCTGAAAGGGATGTACCATTCAATAGCACATGTCCTTAATGGGCCAGTGATATATGAAGTACATGGTTGGTTTGTGAGCCACCATTTTCTTTTTCAGTGTTTGTATACCTCGTTTACAGTTTGGAATTTCTACTGTACAGATTTTTTTTGAGGATTAAATTCACATTTTTGGCAGAAATGTTAAAGACCTTTGTTACAATTGTGTGAAAAATGGTTTGTAATGTTCAGCAACCTTCTAGAACTTGAGATCACATCATAGCTAAAGTCAGAACACTATAATTTTGTGATACCAATGGACCCAAAACATTGGACTGGTTCAATGGAACTACAGCACAACACTGTTAAACTTGAATAATGGAAGAGCATTTCTGAAGACTACCCATTTGAAACTCCTAATAAAGATGTTAAGACACTGAAGGTCACTTGATCAAATTAGTTTCCCAGAACATGCTTGCGATGTTTCTATCCCTTTAACAATTAAAAAAAGAAATTTCTTGCCAATTTCCTCCTCTACACTTCTGAAGGCGCTGATTCTTTGGGATCTAGTTCCACGGGCGCCGGTCGCCCTCCAGTATCTCACCCAAATGGCTGTTATTCATGTGTGAGTGTCATATGGCTATTTAACCACAGGGGACATCACAGCCAAGCCTAATGCTATCCTCACCTGACATCCACACATGTGCACTTCCAGTGGGGCTGTTGGATAGCGATCAGATGTGAGAACCCTGGATGATTTTCCACTCCCTACCCCAGCGGGCGCTTAATCCACTAAAGCGCCCTTACTGCTGTCCCAGCTAAGATCACCTAAATCAACACAGACTAGGGATCGAAACTCAAATCTTCCTGGAGTGTATGGCTCAGCTACTCACTGGATAAACTTGCTCAGCCACTGGGGGCAGTATCCCTTTTAAGAATGAATAGGTATTGTTATCAAGTCATTTGTCTGAGACACTGTGCTAAGGTAACACTGTAAATTTTGTAGAAAACTCCACGTTTCAGGACAATGATTTTGCAGTGCCACAAATCGACGTTACATGGCAATTGATTTGCTTATGTTTTGCTATTTTATTTATTATGCATCAATATATTTCATAAAGCTTATGTTAGGTTAAAAAAAACTTTGTAAAACTTTATAAATGCAATTGAATGCACTAATTTGTATCAGCGTTCATTCTGTAGGCTATTGTTTTGTGAAAATCATTTTTTTGTTGGACAAGAGAACTCAAAAATATTTTTAAAATTTGGAAGTTAAAGAAGCCGATGGGTTTAAGTTATCAATGTATCTGTTTACTGTCATATCACAAATTCTGAAAGTATGGTTGCATGAACTACACACCATTAAAATTTGAATTAAAAAAAACTTTAAAATGAGTTTTGAAATGGTTGTTCAAAAATGGTTGTTCAAAAGTAATTGACATTCATTAATGTTCAATGCTTCTACTGAGAAGTTTGAATTCCAATAATCTGTTTTAAATTAGTAGAACACATTTTGTACTTATTTGCTGAAATGGTTATTTCAGCTCTGGCATATTAAAATGAAATAATGTTGCTATTTTTATTCCTCATGACATACCAACTGCCTCTTTCCACCTCCATCTCCTGCAGCTGGGAGAACAAGAATATTCAGGGCTGTGGATTGCTCCATGGTTGACAATGGTGCAACACTGTCTGATGGGAGTTATCTTTGTGCAGGACAGAGCCTCTGTCATCCATTTTGAGTTTCTTCCTTTCTCTCTTTCTAATTTCTCTTCTCATTCCCAGTCCAAATAGAGGTGCTCCATCTAGTGATTGAGCCAAGAACTGACAAAAACTTGCCCAATTGCAAGCAAGCAAATGTCAGTTGAACTGGGGCCCTGATTTTTAAAGGGGACGGGGGCAGTGCACCCCGAGAGTCTTGGAACGTGGAGGCCCTGCTGATCTTAACGGCACGGCTTTATGTTAAATAAATGTTTCTGGAGTTCCGTCTGACAAATGGAGGCGGGAGTGGGAATTTGGTGGCAGGAGGCTGTAGCTGGGGACCTGTGGGATCAGTTAGTGGAAGCAGATACTGGAGGCGATTGGGGTGGGGGGGTGGGTGTCTATGGCAATCGAGGGGTGGGGGGGGTGGGTAGGAGGCTGGGTCTAGGGAAGCCCAAGAGCACCTTGTGAAGCCGGTGGGGGGGGTGGTGGGGGGAGTACTCCTGGCCCACAAGGAGTTCTGAGAAAAGTAATTTTTAAAAAACTTACCTTGGGTCTCTTCTGGCTAGTCAGCGCCTCCCGCCAGACTTCTGCTGCAAACAATAAGATACTCTCCCTAACTCGAAGTTAAACAAGTGCCGATTACGTCATTATGCTGCTACTTTTGAACATTAAGTCGACTCCCGCCTGTCTTTAGCAGGACCCTCGTCGATGCCATAAGTCGTCATAATAATAATTACGGCGGCTGAGAACATGGCAAGTTGGAGCCGGAAGCTAGAATTTTCTAATTTTAACCCCTCCCACACACCACTCCTGCTGAGCGAGGCGGGGGGGGGGGGGGGCAGTAAAATCCCAGCCTGGGTTTCTAAACCATGCCACCTTAGTTGGGACTCCAGTATTCTACTGCTCGAGCTTACCAGTCTGTTCAGTGTTGTGTGATTTTTTTTTTTTTGAAAAAGGTTCCTCTTATGATTGCTAATTAAAATTAAACTTGTGAAATATTCTTCCTGTTGTATTATTTTTGTGCTCATAGGAACAGGATTAGGACATTTAGCTCATCAACCTTGTTCCGCGGCCATTCAATGAGATCATGGCTGATCTGCGACCTAACTCCATATACCCACCTTTGCTCCATATCCCTTAATACCTTTGGTTAACAATTTTAAATCTGAGATTGATAGATTTTTAACAATTGATCTAGCATTAATTGCTGTTTATGGAAGAGTTCCAAACTTCTGCCATCCTTTGTGTTTCCTAATTTCACTCCTGAAAGGTCTGGCTCTAACTTTTTAGACTATGTCCCCTAACCCAAGACTCCCCAAGCAGCGGATACAGTTTCTCTATCTACCCTATCTGTTCCCCTTAATATCTTGAAAACTTCAATCAAATCACCAGTTAACCTTCTAAATTCCAGGGAATACAAATTCCAGGGAATACAACTCTAGTTTGTTTAATTTCTCCTTGTAATTTAACCCCTGGAGTCCAGGTATTATTCTGGTAAATCTACACTGCACTCCCTCCAAGGCCAATATATCCTTCCTAAGGTGTGGTGCCCAGAACTGCTCACAGTACTCCAGGTGTGGTCTAACCAGGGCTTTGCTCAAGTTCAAAAAAAAATATTTTTTTTATTATTCATTCATGGGTTGTGGGTGTCAACTGGCAAGGTCAGCATTTATTGCCCATCCCTAATTGCCGTTTGTTGAAAAGTACAATATGAATGATAAATCAATTGTGAAAGACTTCTGATTCAAGTTTCAAACAACACAAATTCTGATCAAAAATTTGTTCCCCTCAACTTACATAATTTTTCAAAGTGGCAGGACCTTGCCTCGGTAACAGGTAGACTGCCGATGGTTTGAAAGAAATTCTTGTCTCCTGTTTTCTCACTGTGCCACTGAAATAAACATTAGTATTACTGTACAGTAATATAGCTACTCCCTATAAGATTAGCTTTCTAGAATATGCAATTAAAACAATTTTAGGAGGATAATGCTGCAGCTAATGGAAATTAGAGACTTTAGTATCAACAATGGCTTCATTTGAATCACTACTATGACCAGAATTCTGGGATGTGATTTTGAGTCTTTTGATGCAAAAAAAAACAAATACGGTAATAGTTCCTTGTAATTATTTGTGAGGAGCATGTCAGATTGATAAGCTGAAGAAATTTGCTACCATGCTTATGAAGAAGAAATAGAAAGTATCTAAAGTGAAATGCACTTTTGCTGATTAAACAGCTATACTGAAATATCTGTTTCTGAAGAGATGAAAAGCAGACTGAAGGAGGAACTGAAATCACCTAGCTTCTGGTATCACTAGATCCTTCCATACCTGCCTTCTGTGGCTGAAATGAAAGGTGAGACTGGTGGTGTCTGGTTATGTACAGAAATATATCGGCACTGTTGGATTCTATGAACAAAGAGCTTGATGTGGCTGACTCCACTAGAGATCTACTTCCCACTTCCCTATCCCTGACTACAGGATATGTAGTTTGCCGATTGGGTTTTGTCATAAGTTGAGAGCTAGATAAATCAAATGCCAATGAGATTCGAACCACCATCACAACCAACCTCCTGACTGCTCTGAAATAAACATTGCAGCATGTAGGATGAAGTTATGTAGATTCCAGTGGTGGAATTGTTTGTTTGTGGCTGTCAAAGCTGATGAAAGCAAGACTATTTTGTGTAGCACATTGATGACTGAATTGATTTTGCTCAAAACAACCAGCAAGGTTGATATACTTTCTAAAGCAAAATGCATTTTTGCTGATTAAATAGCTATACTGAAATATCTGCTTCAAAAGAGTAGAAAAGCAGACAGAAGGAGGAACTAAAACCATCTAGCTTCTGGTATTACTAGATCCTTCCATACCTGCTGAAGTAACTTCTTCCAGTTCTGAAAAAAGGTCTTCTACTTGAAACGTTAACTCTTTCTCTCTCCACAGATGCTGCTTGACCAGAGTCTTTCTGTTTTTATTTTTGATTTACTTTCTGTTAGGTCAGAAAATCGTTCTCTTTTATTCCACATAGACTTACTCTACACCTTGTTAGAGACTTCCCAGATAGACTGAGGCATATAACTCCTGGAACCAATACAGCAGTGCCAACAATGCTTTGGATTCTGGCATTATGGGCTAGTCAGCATAAAAATCTGTTGCACACAAGAAGGAGACGTGGGTGATGGAGCTACATGCAAAAAATTTGTGATCATTGTCAGCCATTCTCTGGAATTCCTTCCCCAAACCACACCGCCTCTCCCTCTATCCTCCTTTAAGATGCTGCTTAAAACCTAGCTCTTTGACCAAGCGTTTGGTCACTTACCCTAATGTCTCCTCCTTTGGCTTGATGTCAATTTTTGTCTGGTTATGCTCCTTTGGAACCTTTTACGATGTTAAAGGTGCTATATAAATGCAAGTTGTTGTTGCTGTGTATAAAAAATAAAAATTCTCTTCCCCTCCCCTTTTTAAAGGAGAAAAATTGTTTCACATAAAGCAATAAGGCAGAGCATCATTGCTAACTTCATCCAAGTCAGGCAACAGATAGAAAGGCAGATTGAAGTAACAAATCAAGTAATTCAACAAATGATTAATGTTACCTGATGCATGATGCTCTTGATCTAGAAGAAACAAATTGGTTGTGAGCAAATATGCATGCCAGAATGAAAGATTGCTGTAGCTTACCGCCAACTGATTGCTAACTTTACGTAATGGGTAAATCTTTAATCTCACAGGCATTCGTTTCAGACTGGGGCCCAATCTGATGAGCCACAACCTATCATTACCAGTCACATTCAGTTTGGTTTACTCAGCAGACGGTGGACACAGATGTGTGATAATCGCAGCATCATCAGAATATGTACCACAAGTGTAAACGTGGGGAGGGGGGGAAGGGAGCAGAGAAGTTGTATCCATGTAGAGATGTTGGCTCTTGTGAATTGACGTGCATGTGGTGGCAATCATATATTCTTGTATAATTGCAGCTGAGTTGGATGTAGATTGTGACAATCATAGGATCGTACTGCGCAGAAGGAGGCCATTCGGCCCCTCGTGCCGGTGCTGGCTCTTTGAAAGAGCAATCCAATTAGTCCCATAGCCCTGCACATTTTTCATTTTCAAGTATGTATCCAATTCCCTGTTGAAGGTTACTATTGAATCTGCTTCCACCACGCTTTCAGACAGTATAATCCAGATCATCATAAGTAGCTGTGTTTATTTAAAAAAAAAAAAAAAAAAAAATTCTCATCTTCCTCCCCTGGTTCTTTTGCCAATTATTTTAAATCTGTGCTATCTGATTACTGACCCTCCTGCCAGTGGAAACAGTTTCTCCCTACCTATCAAAACCCCTCATAATTTTAAATCTCCCCTGAACCATCTCAGTTCTAAGGAGAACAATCCCAGCTTTTCTAGTCTTTCCACATAACTGAATTTGCTCACCACTGATGACCATTCTAGTAAATTTCTGCACTCTCTCCAAGGCCTTGACATCCTTCCTAAAGTATGGTTCCCAGAATTACATAGAATATACAGCACAGAAACTGGCCATTTGGCCCAACTAGTTTGTGCTGGTGTTTATACTCCACATAAGTCCTCCCATTCCATCAATATCATCTCAGCCTTTCAGCATATCTTTCTATTCCCTTTTCTCTCATGTTCTCATCTAGTTTCCTTTTTGAAAGCTAAGTTATTTGCCTCAACCACTTCCTGTGGCAGCAAGTTCCACATTCTAACCACTCTCTGCATAAAGAAATGTCTCCTTATTAGTAACTATCTTGTATTTATTGGACACAATACTCCAGCTGAGGCTGAACCAGTGATTTATAAGGATTCACCATAACATTAGGAAATGCTGGAAAGCAGGTGAGGCAGCATCTGTGGAGAGAGAAACTGAGTTAACATTTCAAGTCAATGACCTTTCATCAGAACTACAGATGCTGCCTGACCTGAGTGTTTCCAGCATTTTCTGTTTTTATTTCAGATTTCCAGCATCAGTATCTGCTTTTGTTTGCCATCATTTCCTTGCTTTTGTATTCGGTCTCTATTTAAAAAGCCAATGACCATATGCTTTCTTAAGTGGATCATTGTTTGAATATTTAAAAAAAAAGAGACATGCTGTAATCCATTCTGCTTACAGTATATTTATTTAATTAATTGACTGATGCAATAAAACAATTTTTGAAACTTTCTAATTACATGCCTATAAAGCTCTTTTAAATCCGCATCATATGAATTGTATTCTGTTTACAACAATTTAGGACTGGAACAAATCTAAAATCGTCTAAATTGTATAACTTCATGAGGCTCAATCCTAATTTGACTAGGGGATCAAGATGAATTGGAAAAAGAATATTATAGGAACCTGATGCAGCTTACTGTAATGGGTCCAAGGAGAAACAAAACTACAAACTTTGGGGCTGTTCTGTTTTCTTGGCAATTCAAAGCCCAGATTTAGAAGGTTGACTGACTTAGTTCTTCCCATGCTTTATGCATCAAAACAGGAAGAGTGGAAACTTGGAAATAAGTCCATCGTCCTTGGCGGGTTCATTCTGCTGATGTGGGCTCCAGAACTGTGTGTGAACTTTTTCACAGCACTATTTTTAGCTACTCTGAGGTGTAGCCAGACTTTTTTTTTTAAATAGAGTACAACCACACTGGCAATTACACATATGTATACACTTAAAATGTGTTAAAAATTTTTAAGAAAGCAAAATGAATCGAGTTATTTGATACCCAGAATTCAATGCCAGTACTACAAAGATGATTTTGTGGTAATTAGAAAAGTGGAACGGATTTTGTAGTCAGCGGGGAAGGAACGGCACTCGCCATTCACTACGCTGATGACTGCCCACAGAGTTTTCACAGGCTTTTGAACGGAGACTTGCTGTCATCGGGCGTCTGATCCAGCGAGGAACCCTTTTATAAGGGGATCTGTGGCGAGTGTGATCAGGGGAAGTAACCGCGTGGTTCTCCAACCAGTCAGATTGAAGAATCCTCACTGAGACAGGCAGAGTCTAAACCAGGAATTTTAAATTCGATTCAAATCATGTACAGAAAGCAAAATAAAGATTGGGAAAGAAAGATGGGATTAAGAGAGCGATAAAAGTGACGGACAGAAAAATTAAAACATTGATTTAATTTTTTTTTAATCTAATTAAATTCTGAAGGAATGAGACTCCACACTTGTAAAATTACATTTTCAGGGCCAGAGAGGTGGTTTGGTAGTAATTATGACTAGGGTTGCAAAATTCTGGGAATTTTTAAAAGAGGAAACTTTCCATGGGAATTTTCGGGAATTTATGGGAATTTTGAGTTTTTTTGCACACTGATTGTTTTTGTCTCTGACCCTTATATTATCTTTGTCGTCAAAATAGACATACTGTTCCATACAAATAAAAACAGGCTTTCAAAACTTTATTTAGGTTATAATTTTGAACTTTATTGAACCCCCACAAAAAAGACCCATCAAAAATAAAATAAAAAGAGCATCAGCTTATTTAGCCTGTAATTTGTCCTTATTTTGTCCCTTTGAGTCTTCTACTCATGAGTCTTCTACTCCTCATTGCTCCTCCTGATTCTCTGACTCTGGCTCTGATGTGTCCATTTCCTCCTCTGTGTCAGTGTCTAGCTGTGTGGTGGACACTTCTGTATCTGGCTCAATAAGTTGTAGGTTCGCCCAGATAGCCACCAGTTTCTCCACTCTCTTGTTCGTCAGCCTGTTGCGCACCTTTGTATGCGTATTCCCAAAAAGTGACCAGTTTCGTTCAGAGGCCGCTGATGAAGGTGGGATTTGGAGTATCACCGATGCAATAGGTGACAGGGCCTCAGATGCACAAAGTCCCTTCCACCAGGTATGTGCACTGATATGCTTGCATGATTCCCATATCCCATCCCCATTCCAAAGACCTTGCTTGGTAGAGAACTTTGCCAGACTTCCCAGAACTTTGCCCACATCCAGATTGAGATGGTGTGAGAGGGTAGAAATCACACTGTAAGCACTGTTGATCTGTTCTCCAGAAAGTATTGGTCTCCCAACATGCTTTGGGTCCAGCATGCATGCTGCAGCATGAATCGGCTTGACACAAAATTCTTGACGTGTCTGTATGAATTGAACAATTGCCTTCTCCTCTGCTTTGAGCAGCAGGGATGTGGGTAGGGCAATGCTGATTTGTTCTTTTAAATCAGTAAAAAGCCTGAGAACATCTGACAAGACAGCGTTCTTCAATCTGAGCAATTGCAGATGCTACTGGTGAGAGTAGTTTAAGGCTGCTAACCACTCTCTCTCCCAAAACACATCATCCAGCAGTATTTTCTTGATGGTGGTTTCCATATCCCCAGACTGGGATATTGCCATTTCTTGCAGCGACTCCTTACCCTCCAGAAGGCTGTTGTACATTATGACAACACCACCCCATCTAGTGTTGTTGGGCAGCTTCAGTATGGTGTTCTTGTTCTTTGTCATTTGCTTGGAGTTGTAGGTTGCTGCAACTACCTGTTTTCCCCTGACATACTTAACAACTTGCTTGGCTCTCTTGTACAGTGCTTCCATGGTTCTCAAACCCATGATGTCCTTGAGAAGCAGGTTAAGCCCATGAGCTGCGCACCCAATAGACTTAATATGAGGGTAGGCCTCCTCCACTTGAGCCCAAGCAGCCTTCATATTCGCAGCATTGTCAGTAACTACTGCAAAGACCTTTTTGTGATCCAAGATCGTTGATGACCGCTGCAACACAGTCTGCCATCGCTATCGTTTCTTTGAGCTTTCCTTGGACTCTGTTATACTCAGCCTCCAGCAAATAAGTAGACAAAGCATGTCTGGTGGGAGGACAGTATGCAGGGCGAATAATATTGAAAAATCTCTTCCAGTACACATTGGCTGTGAGCATGAGGGGTGAGTCTGTTGCATATACAGCTCGAGCAAGGCACTCATCTGCATTCTTCTGGCTATGGTTATCCATTGTATCAAAGAACCTTCCAAGTGGGCCAGGAGTTGCTGATGATAAGGAGCCTGATGCTGAATGAGAACCATCATCTTCTTGAATGGAAGCAGAGGAACTCTGGGCTGACTGCTGTGAGCTTTGAGTGAAGTTGTTGTATTTGGATAAATGCTGCTGCATCTTTGTGGCATTCTTTACATATGGCTTTCTACAGTGTTTGCACATGTGCACAGTCTTTCCATCTTTAATGCCTGGGGTAAAATGCTTCCACACATCCGACGGTAAACGTGGCATTGTTCTATGCAGAGAAATAAAGGGCATTCATCTCTGTGTCGAACTGTGGTCGATCAGCACGATTGCAACAGGGTGAGTACATTTTTGCTGATGCTCCATGTGATGGAAGCATGACCTGTACACACACGACGCTACATCACCAATAGTGTATTATTTTGTATATTTTAAATTGAAGGACAACAGAGTTCAACAAGTAACTGGTTTATTTGGTATAAAGTCTGATTTACTTACTGCATCATCACAACATCAGCAGAAAACAAAATGACTTCCCTCAGGACCCCTAACCTGGATCTTAAAAAAACTATAGCAGTCTTACAGATGCCTGCAGGCCAATCACAATTCGATATGCAAATATTACAAATAGAGGGAACTAATCGCTCATCCACTCATCCAACCAATCAGGACACATTTGTTCACAGTCACACACAAAACTTGTAATTATTAAAACAAGCCAAGTAAGAAGATAAACATATATTGATTAAGAAATTCCTTAATAATTAAGATTCCATCTCTGTTAGTAATTTTAAGAGAGGACCTGTGGGGGAAAAAAAAGAAATAAATACAAAAAAAACAATATTATGCTAGCATATGCTTTTTTGGGCAAAATTCCCAAGCTAAACTTCCCGTGGAAAATTTCCAGAAATTTACCGGAAACTTTCCACCCCTTTGCAACCCTAATTATGACTAATCATGCCGTGAATACACCAGCCCTAAGTTTTTCTGCAGTGTTTAATGGGTAACTAGTGGATAAATACAGCAACTTCGTGCCTTTACATTGATTTCAGTGCTGAGTCTATTGACGAGGTACTGTTATAGCACAGCCTGTGTAGGCACAGGGTAACTTGTACCACATCTTCTGGATTTCTGTGTTTAACTGCACATGTGTGTACTCCAGAAGTTGCTGTCTGATTTACTCCATAATAATGGTGAGCGCTGTTAGTCTCATCGTTATTCTCAATGCAAAATCCGAGCCATTGTTACTATATCTCTTCGTACATAAATATGGTACAGTATATGGTTTATTTCATATTAAATGTCTCAGGCTGACATAAATTATGTTGCAGTTTTATACATTAGTGGTGGCAAACTGCAGAGGTTGCATTTGATACAACACTGTCCAGGACATTGTATCACCGCCTTAAAACCAGAAGCAAGTGTGTTCTCCGTGGCCAAGTATATTGGATAATTCTTCTCTGAATCGCAGATTACTTAAGTATTTTATCAAAATTGACTATCAGAATATTTAATGATTACTGTGTAAATTGGCTGCCAAGTTTCCCTATTTTGTAACAGTTACTATGCTTCAAAATAATTAACTGGCTGTAAAATTCTTTGGGATGACTTGAGGCTCTGAAAAGTACAATATAAGTGCAAGTTCTTTTCTTTAATAATGAGCTGGCTCACTAATGGAATAGTTTCTAATATTGCAGTTAGAACCAACATATCACTTCAGAAACGAATCCATGCCATGAATTGCATTGAAACTATTATATCTGCTTAATTCATTTTTTTTTCTTCTCATTTGCACACAAATCCAGTTCAGTACGCGTATACTTGGACTGCATAGAAATGGACTTTCTATACTGGGTACTTGGATTTCTTCTAAACCTATAAGCACTTGCAAATACATAAAATGTATCTGACCTATGCTATGCCTAACTTGGAAGTTCCTGGTTCTGACACCGGGTGATAAAAGTGTTGGATTCTTGAGCACCTATATCTTTCACCTTGAATGGGCCCTAAAGGTCACCAAAAATGTTAAATCAACTTTCCCCAGTGTGCAGCTGATTTCGAAATGGTGAAGCTCAAGTATTAGTAAGATTATTTTGTTTACTGGCAGTTGCAAGAATTGTTTTTTTAATTAGTAAAACTCCTGTGGTTGTTTATGGTTAGAGGAAATGGTGGCTGGGGTTTTCCACCTTTGTGCTTGTCAGCTGACAGATTTCCATCTATTAAAATGAATGGATAGAAAATCGTGGGCTGGTGAGCGCAGAAGTAAAAATCTCCTGTTGGTATGTCTTTTTGCTGTGTATGTCTCTGCCAGTACAACCCGGAGAAGTGATGCTAGACCAAGTTAGACATGTCACAAGTTTTTACAGTGTACCAATCAATCACTCTTGTATGCTGCCTCCTTAAATGTGGTCACCAATCACATTCCAGCATAATTCATGCTCAACTAAATAACTAAACAGTGTGACAGTGGCAGTTTTAAAATTGGCTTTAGGAGCACTATTTCAGCCTAGAACTTGCTAGAGATTACACTGTAGCCATCAGTAGATGCATCTTTCATGGTACCTGACCAATAGCCTACTTACTCACTGCACAGTTTGGCTTCTGCAAGCACCAATCAACTCCAGACTTCATCACAGCATTCATCCAAACAGATACAAGAGCTGAATGCCAAAGGAGAGGTGATAGTAGCTACCCTCGGCATCAAGACAGCATTCATCCAAGTATACACCAAGGAGCCTTGGCAAAACGGAGGTCAAAGGGAACCTATTGACACACAGGAAGATGGTCATGAATATTGGACCCCAATTATTACAGCCCCAGGACATTGCTGCTGGTGTTCCTAAGGGCAGTATCCTTGACCCATCCATCTTCATCTGCTTCATCAATGACTTTCTCTTCATTATACAGTTAAGAATGGGCTGTTTGATGATACCACAACATTGAGCTCTATTCACAATTCCTCCAATAATGAAGCAGTGCTGGCCAACAAGAAGACTGGGCTGACAAGTGGCAGGTAATAAACATCTCCAGGAAGAAAAGCCCAACCACCTTCCCTTGTTCTGAATTGGACTAGCCATATCAACAGCATAGCTGCAAGAGCAGAATAGATGGTGGGAACTTTGTGATGAGTGGCTCTCCTGACCCCTCCAAGTATCGCCACCCATTACATAATTCAGGCCAGGAGTATGATGGAATAATCGGCACTCTTCTGAACTTGCTTTTACCAGTTTACATCTATATCGCTGTGACCTGTAGTTAGAAACATAGAAAAATAGGAGCAGGGGTAGTCCATTCGGCCCTCCGAGCCTGCTCCGCCATTCAATATGATCATGGCTGATCCTCTATCTCAATACCATACCCCTTGATGCCTTTTCTGTCTAGAAATCTATCTATCTCCTTCTTCAATATATTCAGTGACTTGACCGCCACAGCTTTCTGTGGTAGCGAATTCCACAGGTTCACCACTCTCTGAGTGAAGACATTTCTCTTCATCTCAGTCCTAAATGTCCTACCCTGTATCCTGAGACTGTGACTCATCATTTCCCAATCTATCGCCATTTAAATGATACTCTACCTTTCTGTTTTTCCTACCGGAGTGGATAACTTCACATTTATCCACGTTATACTGCATCTGCCATGTATTTGCCCACTCACTCAACTTGTCTAAATCGCCTTGAAGCCTCTTTGCATTCTCCTCACAGCTCACAATCCCACCTAGTTTCATGTCGTCAGCTGTGATTTAACTTGAAATAGTTCCTGATTAATCTTTTCTATTCCATTTAATATATTGGATACCTCTATAAAGTCCCCTATTAATCACTTCTTTTCAAAATTGAAGAGTCTTGTTTGTCCAACCTTTCCTCATTATTCAGTTCTCTGGGACATGAGATCAGCCTCATGGCCCTTCTCAGCACAGCTTCCATTGCTTGGATGTTTACCTTGTGCCTCAGTGATCAGAATTAAATGCAATACTCATTGTAGCTCTGACCTAGAGCACTATACAGCTTAAACAAAAGCTTCATGTGAAAAATTATCAAGAAATTTGTGAATCTCATTAATTTCATACTATATTCGCTATTAAATGTTATTAGAGTTTCAGAATGTTTGTAAATACTAGCAAGTTGATGCACTGTCTGATTTGAATAGTGCAGCTATTTTTTTTACAACTTATGTAACTTGGTATCTTATCCTCTCTCTCAGGATAAAATGTCTCACCTTTGTTCACAGAGCCAGCCATGGAATTCTTCAGGAGATTGTCATTTTGCCTACTCACAAACACCACCATTCTGACACAAGTTTGGTGCATAAAACTGTAGAAGTAATTCTTGTAACCAATTGATAAACTAAGTCATAGAATCATAGAAAGTTACAGTACGGAAGGAAGCCATTTCGGCCCATCGTGTCCGCGCTGGCCAACAAAGAACTATCCAGCCTAATCCCACTTCCCAGCTCTTGGTCCGTAGCCCTGCAGGTTAGAGCATCCCAAGTGCACATCCAAGTACTTTTTAAATGTGGTTAGGGTTCCTGCCTCTACCACCCTTTCAGGCAGAGAGTTCCAGACCCCACAACCCTCTGGGTGAAGACATTTCCCCTCTAAACCTTCCCCCAATTACTTTAAATCTGTGCCCCCTGGTTTTTGACCCCTCTGCTAAGGGAAATAGGCCCCTCATAATTTTATATACCTTAATAAGGTCTCCCCTCAGCCTCCTCTGTTCCAAGGAAAACAGACCCAGCCTCTCCAGTCTTTCCTCATAGCTAAGATTCTCTACTCCCGGCAACATCCTTGTAAATCACCTCTGTACCCTCTCTAGTGCAATCATATCTTTCCTATAATGTGGTGACCAGAACTGCACGCAATACTCTAGCTGAGGCGTAACTAGTGTTTTATACAGTTAAAGCATAACCCCCTCTGCTCTTGTATTCTATGCCACAGCTAATAAAGGCAAGCATTCCATATGCCTTCTTAACCACCTTATCTACTTGGCCTGCTACCTTCAGGGATCTGTGGACATGTACTCCAAGGTCCCTTTGTTCCTCTACACTACTCAGTGTCCTACCATTTAATGTGTATTCCCTTTCCTTGTTGGCCCTCCCCAAATGCATTACCTCACACTTCTCCGGATTGAATTCCATTTGCCACTGTTCTGCCCACCTGACCAATTTATTAATATCTTCCTGCAGCCTACAGCTTCCTTCTTCAGTATCAACCACACAGCCGATTATAGTATCATCTGCAAACTTCTTAATCATACCCCCTATATTCAAGTCTAGATCGCTGATATATACCACAAAAAGCAAGGGACCTAGTACTGAGCCCTGCGGAACCCCACTGGAAACAGCCTTCCAGTCACAAAAACACCCATCAATCTGCTTCCTGTCTCTGAGCCAGTTTTGAATCCAACTTGACACTTTGCCCTGGATCCCATGGGCTTTTAACTTCATGACCAGTCTGCCATGTGGGACCTTATCAAAAGCCTTGCTAAAGTCCATATACACTACATCAAATGCACTACCCTCCTTGTTACCTCCTCAAAAAATTCAATCAAGTTTGTCAGACACAACCTTCCCTTAACAAATCCGTGCTGACTATCCTTGATTAATCTGTGTCTTTCTAAATGAAGATTTATCCTGTCCTTCAGAATTCTTTCCAATAATTTTCCCACCGCCGAGGTTAGGCTGACTGGCCTGTAATTACTCGGTCTATCCTTTTCTCCCTTTTTAAACAAGGATACCGCATTAGCAGTCCTCCAGTCCTCCGGCACCGCACCCGAAGCCAGAGAGGATTGAAAAATGATGGTCAGGGCCTCTGCTATTTCCTCTTTTGCTTCGCTTAACAGCCTGGGATACATTTCATCCGGGCCTGGGGATTTATCCACTTTTAAAGCTGAATGTCTGAATGTCTTTATCAAGTGCAAATGGTTTATATTCAAACAGAACCTTGATCATTTGTGAGTTAATTTTTCCTTCTCTTTGAAAGCACATAACTGCTGAGTTTTAGTAAAAAGAATCAGGGATTTCAGCCTAACTTTGAGAATCTATAACCCATAGAAAGCAAGTTATGGTGCCTAACAATTGCAATTCTTTGTCACTGGTGAGCTGTTTGGTTTTTACTTATGGGATGTATTTCTCTGTTCATGAAGATTTACTAAGAGTTTTCAACAGAATGAATGGGCAATTGCAGTCACATCACAGTACAGTGGAGAAAGTTAGCAATCATGCATGCACTGTGCTGATTCTCTGCCTTGGGTGATTTTCTTCCAACTTAGAAGATCATGTGGAAGAGGAGTTAAAAGGTAACTTATGATACCACCAAAATTTTAGAACATTAAACAGCCATCCAAATAAAAGTTTTAAAAAGTTAGACCTGTAAAAATGTAATATAAAATGCCTACCTCAGTGTAGCAAACTTGAGTTCCTTGTATAATTTACACAAATATCAGCTTGTGTCTTTAAGGTTCCACATGTACGCTGACCCAGCTCTACCTCATCACTACCTCTTTCGACCCTTCCACTGCCTGTTTTGTCAGGTTGCTTGTCCGACATTTAGTGCTGGATGAGCAGAAATTTCCTCCAGTTAAACATTAGGAAGACCGAAGCCGTGCTCTTCGGCCCCACCACAAACTCTGTTCCGAGCCACTCATTCTATCCCCCTCCCTCCTCGACGTGTTATTTGATCCTGAGCTGAGCTTCCGGCCCCACATACTCTCCATCGTCAAGACTGCCTGCTTGCACTTCCATAATATCACCCGGCACTGCCTCTGCCTCAGCCTAATTGTTGCTGAAATCCTTATCTATGTTTTTGTTACCTCCAAGTTTGACTCTTCCAATGCTCTCCTGGCCAGCCTTCCATCTTTCACCCATCACACCTGTGCTCGCTGAACTACATTGGCTCCTGGTCCACCAATGCCTTGAATTTAAAATTCTTATCCTTGCGTTCAAAACCCACTGTGACCTCACCCACTCCCTATCTCTGTAACCTCTTCCAGCCCTGCAAGCCTCCAGAAACTCTGCGTTCCTGTAATTCTGGCCTCTTGTGCATTCCCGACTTCCTTCGCCCCACCATTGGTGGCTGTGCCTTCAGCTGTCTAGGCCCTAAACTCTGGAATTCTGTCCTTCGACTTCTCCGCCTCTCCACCTGTCTCTCCTCCTTTAAGATGCTCGTTAAAACCTAATTCTTTGACCAAGCTTTTGGTCACCTGTCCTAATGTCTCCTCCTTTGGCTCAGTGTCAATTTTTCTCTGATTAGGCTCCTGTGAAGCACCTTGGGGCGTTTTACTACATTAAAGGCGCTATATAGATTCTGGAACAGTTCCCATGGATTGGAGGGTAGCTAATGTTACCCCACTATTCAAAAAAGGCGGTAGAGAGAAAACGGGGAATTATAGACCGGTAAGCCTGACGTCAGTATTGGGGAAAATGCTAGAGTCCATTATAAAAGATGTAATAGCAGAGCACTTGGAAAACAGTGACAGGACCGGACAAAGTCAACATGGATTTACAAAAGGTAAATCATGCTTGACTAATCTACTGAAATTTTTTGAGGATGTAACTGGTAGAATAGATAAGGGAGAACCAGTAGTTGTGGTGTATTTGGACTTTCAGAAGGCTTCCGATAAGGTTCCGCATAAGAGATTAGCATGTAAAGTTAAGGCACATGGGCCTAGAAATTCAGTTGGGCGCGCCAGCCGTTAGCGCCTTAGGGGCAGTAGATCGCGAGCGCTAGGCGCTTATCGCCCAGGCGCAGCGCGATCTGCGCCTCTCCCCAACTTCAGGACACATTTAGCGCCGGCGCAAAGTCTTAGCGCGCGCCCTGCTGCGCGAGCAGATCATGACGTCATTTAATAGTGCAACGCCCTTTGTGCGCCCCAAACCGGAACTTCACTCGCGCCGGCCCATTGTGCGCCGGGCGTCCCGAGCGACTGTGAAGTGGAACGGTACACAGGCCAGCCGGGCCGGGGGGAGCGCTAATTAAAGGGCACTTACCCAGCAGTATAAAGGCCAGCCATTTTGCAGCATTCACTCTTGTGCAACGGTTTTTTGGACAGAGACCAAGGAGGAGAGTTTACTGCTTTGGACCAACACTTGGACAGGTATTTTTGGCTCAGGCCAGAGCTTACCAATTATCTTTGCCTTCATTCAGAGCTCGGTGTTTGCCAGCATATAATGGGGGCTGCATTGGGTGCCAACGCTGAATTTCAGCCTTATGCCAGAAGGGCTTACAGACGCCGTGAGAGAGTGGCAGCTCTGGCTAGACGCAGAGGGGGCAACAGGCGTCGCCAACTGAGGCCTTACCCACGCAGGGTATACCACCCGCAGACCTCCTATCTGACCATGTCTGCCGCGATGTGTGTTAGGAGGCTGCGATTCCGAAGGGAGGTGGTTGCAGACATCTGCCGGCTGCTTCAGAGAGATCTGCAGCCACAGCTGATGCGCAGGACGTCTCTGTCGGTGGCAGTGAAGGTGACGGTGGCTCTCAACTTCTATGCCTCCGGCTCCTTCCAATCCGCTACTGGGGACATCGCTAACATCTCCCAGTTCGCCGTGCATTGCTGCATCCGCCAGGTGACCGAAGCCCTTTTCAGAAGGAGACATCAATTCATCTCCTTCCCCATGACCCTGGACAAGCAGCAGCAGCGTGCAGTGGGGTTTGCAAGAATAGCGGGCTTCCCCATGGTGCAGGGCGCCATTGACTGCACGCATGTGGCTTTGCGGGCACCTCTGGAGCATGCCGAGGAGTACCGCAATGGGAAGGGCTACCATTCCCTCAATGTACAGCTGGTGTGTGACCACAGGCAGCGCATCCTAGCTGTCAATGCCCGCTTTCCAGGCAGCAGCCACAATGCCTTTATCCTGCGACAGACAACTGTGGCTGACATGTTCCAGGCACAGCCTCCCCCAAGAGGATGGCTTATCGGGGACAAAGGCTATCCTTTGTGTACCTGGCTCATGACCCCGCTCCGCGCACCCACGACCCCTGCTGAAGAGGCATACAACGAGAGCCATCAAGCGACGAGGAACCTCATAGAACAAACAATCGGCGTGCTCAAGCAACGGTTCTGCTGTCTCGACTGCTCCGGGAGAGCCCTCCAGTATTCGCAGGATCGAGTCTCCCAATGCGTCGTCGTTTGCTGCATGCTGCACAACCTGGTTATCCGCAGGACTCGGGCACTGCCACCTCACGTTGGACTACCACCACAGGAGGAGGAGCAGGAGGAGCATGAGGACGACGAGGCCGAGGAGTACCAGCCCAGGAGGGACGCACAAGGTCCAAGGGCCGCCCGTCGTCGGCTTATTGAACGTCACTTCTAGGCCCCCTGTCAGGGAATGGCTTGTGCCAATGAAAGAACATGATTGCAGCCGCTCCGCAAGCCCTCAGCCGGTTAAGGCAACAAACACTTCAAAGACCAAACATGGACAATGTGAATAAATAAAATGCTTTATTGTACAAACTCTGGGCCCTTCCCACATGAAAACCAAAAACAGATGAAACCCCCAAAAAACACTCAAACACATTACTCGCTCCCACAACCTGGGGAGGATTAACAAAATAGGGCAACTAAAATGGCCGTCATTCTCGGCCTTCGTCCAAAACAAACATCACATCATCGGCCTTCAAAAAACAAACATCCAATTCTCGGCCTCAAGAAACAAACACAAATGGCCACACATTCGACTATTTGGCCCGCTAGGGCAATGCCTTGGCCATCTTTGGGTGGCCCCTGCCCGCCCTGCTGCTCCGCCTCAAAGTAAGGCCATTGGCTGCTGCAAGGCTGGGGGCAGGCTCCTGAGGGGCACGTCGTGACGGCAGAAGCCCTTGGGGGTCGGCCTAGTCGAGGTCTGGCCGTCGAGCGGGCGGCTGTTGATTGCTGCAGCTGTGGCTGGCCAGCATCAGTCGCTGCAGCAGCTCCACTGGGGGAGTGGCAGTGGCGGCTGGAGGAATGGGGGCAAGCTGGCGGATGGCAGGCGCTCGCTGGTCACCTGAGACACTGGCACTCGCCCGGGCCAGCACTGCAGCATGTGCACCAATCTGCCGAGGGACAGACCGCTGTGCTGCTGCAGCACGCCGGGTGCCCTGGCGATGCCTGGCTGACACAGCGAGTGTGGCAGCAGTGAGTGCCCGTGTTGACCTGTTCACTGACCGCAGCAGAGCAGCCAGTGACTGGACGGCACCACTGATCACCTGGCCAGTCGCTGACAGATCTGCCCGGTATTCCGCCCGACTGGTGGCCTCTAAGGGCCCGAACTCGGCCACACTCCCAGAGAGGGAATCGATGGACTCAGGCAACCGTGCCACTGCCGCCATGAGCTCCGTGTGCCGGCGCTCCGAGTCCGCGGACAAGTCTTCGAGGCGTTCCATCTCCTCGGCGAAGAGCATCTCCTGACTGGAGGCCGGACTCTCCCTCTGGGGAGAAGGCCGCCGAGCTGGCCGACCCTTCCTGCGTTGCTGGAGGCCGCTGGGCCCAGCAATTGGACTCCCCTCCGATGCATCCCCCCTCTGGGGAGAAGGCCGCCGAGCTTCCACCCCCCTCCCGCCTTTCTGCAGCACGCAGGTCCCAGGAGCTCCCCTCCCCTTCGACACTTCCGCCACGCTGCCCTCCAGGGAAGACGTGTCCCCTACATTGGCCTGGGTGGCCGCGGCTGAGGGTTCCCCTGATGGGCCGCCTTCCTCTTGCTCCTCCTCCTGCTCCTCCTCGGAGGGTCTGTCACTGGCAAGTTGAGGGACCTCCTCTTGACCATCTGAAAGCAGGAAGGCACAAGAGTAGCTTTAGAGTGAGGAGAGGGCGTCAGTGCGGGATGCATGAGTGGTGGCATTCAGCGCATTGGTCGGACAGTGGCAAAGGATGTAGATCTGATGCGCAAGTGGGACGAGAGAGGTGCAAAAGGTGATGTCCTTACCATTGCTGCCCAGAACAGGGTCGGCATCTCCACATGCAACGGGCCCAATCACCCGGCCACCCATGAGGCGCTCCACGCGATGTTGCAGGTCGGTGAGTGGCTGGATATGGGGTCGTCCTCCCCCGGTCGCAGTCCGGCTCTTGCGATTATTCGCCAGCTTGGCCTGCAAGAGAAAGGACGGCCTCTAAGCACAGTGTCGCCGTGATCTTGTGTGCACTGCCTCCCATGGTGGAATAGCCTGGCCAGTGTGTCGCCATGATCTGGTGTGCAATGCCTCCCATGGTGGAATAGCTTGGCCAGTGTGTTCAGTGCAGAATGTGCAATTGGTGCTCATGCCTGTGCCATAGCTGCTGGATGAAGGCTGGCCATTAGAGCTTTCAGGTCCCTTTGCCCATAATGTGAGGTGCACATGCAAGGATGAGGAGGTCATTGGAAAGGGTACTCACCCTGACAATGCGTGTGAGGTCATTTAACTTTTTGCGGCATTGGGCACCGGTCCTGGGGACGTCGCTGTTGGCTGACAGCTTGCTGGCGACATGCCTCCAGGCTCTCCTGTAGACGCGGACCGTCGCCTTCTTGCCATTGTCCGGGTACAAAACATGGCGCCTCTTCTCCACAGCAGCAAGCAGCACACTCAGACCATGCTCTGAGAAGCGCTGCACACATTCACGGGCCTTCTCCATGTCTTCAGGCGCTATTTGGGTCCAGCAGCAGTGTTCAGGCCTAGCTGGAGGGCTCCACTATCCAGGGCGTGGCAACAGACACAGTCGACCCTTCCCCCTTAAGAGCTGGCCGGCGCCAGGGTGTCTGCTGTCAGTCACGAGATGGCCGCACCTGCGCTGCGCCCGGCCTCGGCGCTATCGATCACCACCTCCGGCTTAGCGCCCAAAGAGAGGCGTCCAGCAGCAGTTTTAGCGCTCGCCCGAACTAGTAGGGCGAAGCTAATGAATATCGGAGAAGTGGCCTAGATTTGGCGGCGGCCGCAAACTTTAGCGGACGCCCCACTTTAGCGCCCCAAAAGTGGCGTCAATGAATTTCTAGGCCATGGGATTGGGGGCAAGTTACTGACTTGGATAGAGAACTGGTTGGCAAATAGTTTTCTGAGTGGCAGGCAGTGGTGCAAGGGAGAGGGATTTAAATTCTTGAGGCATTGGAACCAGTTCTTGGGGAGGAGTGACCTGTACCAAGGGGACGGTCTACACCTGAACTGTGAGGGAGCCGATGTCCTCGGGGTAATATTTTCTAGGGCGGTTCGGGAGGATTTAAACTAATTTGGCAGGGGGATGGGAACCTAGGTAGTGGAAAAGAGGGAAGTCATATGAAGTCAGAAATAGATGGTAGAAAGGTGAGAAGCAATAAGCAAAGGAGAGAAACACAAAGGGCCAAACTAATTCATAATGAGAGTGTGAAAAAAGCAAGCCTGAAGGCTTTGTATCTTAATGCTAGAAGCATTAGGAACAAGGTGGATGAATTAGTTGTGGAAATAGAGGTAAACAAGTATGATTTGATTGGGATTACAGAAACGTGGCTGCAGGGTGGGCAAGGCTGGGAACTTAACATCCAGGGATATACAATATTTAGGAAGGATCGGCAAAAAGGTAGGGGAGGTGGGGTAGCATTGCTGGTAAAGGAGGGGATTAATGCAATGGAAAGGAAGGATATTAACTCGGATGAAACGGAATCTGTATGGGTAGAAATGAGAAATAGCAAGGGGAGGAAAACGTTAGTGGGTGTGATATATAGGCCTCCAAATAGTAATATGGAGGTGAGGGAAGGCATAAAAAGGGAAATTAGAGAAGCGTGCGATAAGAGCACAGCTGTCATCATGGGTGACTTTAATTTACATATTGATTGGACTACCCAAATTAGTAAAAATTCTGAGGAGGAGGAATTCCTGGAATGTTTTCGGGACGGTTATCTGGACCAATATGTCGAGGAGCCGACTCGAGATCAGGCCATTTTAGACTGGGTATTGTGCAATGAGAAGGGACTTATCAGCAATCTTCTTGTACGAGGCCCCTTGGGTCAGAGCGATCATAATATGATCGAGCTCTCAGTCGAGATGGAGAGTGAGGAAATTGAATCAGAGACTAAGGTCCAGAACTTAAATAAAGGGAATTACGAGGGTATGAGACGGGAATTGGGTAAGATTGATTGGGTGGTGTTTCTGGGGGGATTGACAGTGGATAGACAATGGCAAGCATTCAAAGATAGAATGGAAGAATTCCAGAACATGTTTATACCGGTTTGGCATAAAAATAAACCTAAAAAGGTGACTCAACCGTGGATAACGAGGGAAATTAGGGACAGCATAAAATCAAAAAAAAGGGCATATCAACTGGCAAAAAAAAGCACCAGACCGGAAGATTGGGGGCAGTACAGGATACAGCAAAAGAGGACAAAGGGATTAATCAGGAAGGGGAAAATAGAATACGAAAGTAAACTTGCAGCAAACATAAAGACAGACTGCAAAAGCTTTTATCGGTATATCAGGAGGAAAAGACTGGTAAAATCCCAAGTCGGTCCCTTGCAGTCCGATTCGGGAGAATATATAATGGAGAATAAGGAAATGGCAGACCAATTAAACTCATACTTTGGTTCTGTATTCACAAAGGAGGACACAAATAACCTCCCAGGAATATCGGCAAACATAGGGACTAATGAGAGGGAGGAGCTGACAGAAATTAGTATCTCTAGGGATATGGTGTTGGGTAAGTTGAGGGGACTGAAGGCCGACAAATCCCCGGGGCCTGATAAACTACATCCTAGGGTACTTAAGGAGGTGGCCCTGGAGATAGCAGATGCTCTAAGGATCATCTTCCGGAACTCCATTGACTCGGGAACAGTACCCGTGGATTGGAGGGTAGCTAATGTTACCCCAATATTTAAAAAGGGGGGTAGAGAGAAAGCAGGGAATTATAGACCAGTAAGCCTTACATCGGTTGTGGGCAAAATGCTAGAGTCCATTATTAAGGATAAAATAGCGGAGCACTTGACAAATGGGGAAAGGATCGGACAGAGTCAACATGGATTTACAAAGGGTAAATCGTGTTTGACTAATCTGCTGGAATTTTTTGAGGAAGTAACTGGTAAAATAGATGGGGGAGAGCCAGTGGATGTGGTGTACCTTGACTTCCAGAAAGCCTTCGATAAGGTTCCACACAAAAGATTATCATGCAAAATTAAGGCTCATGGGATTGGGGGCAAAGTATTAACGTGGATAGAGAACTGGCTGGCGGATAGAAAACAGAGAGTTGGAATAAACGGCTCGTTTTCGGAGTGGCAGGCAGTGACCAGCGGGGTGCCGCAAGGATCTGTCCTGGGACCCCAGCTGTTCACAATATATATAAATGATCTGGATCAGGGAATTGGATGCAATATTTCCAAATTCGCTGACGACACTAAACTAGGAGGAGGGGTGGGCTCTGATGAGGATGTCAGGAGGCTACAGTGCGATTTGGACAGGTTGGGGGAATGGGCGGATACGTGGCAGATGCACTATAATGTGGATAAATGCGAGGTTATCCACTTTGGGGGTAAAAACAGGAGGGTGGATTATTATCTAAATGGCAAGAGATTGGGAGATGGGGAAGTGCAGAGGGACCTGGGTGTTCTTGTGCACCAGTCACTGAAGGAGAGCATGCAGGTGCAACAGGCGATTAAGAAGGCAAATGGTATGTTGGCCTTCATATCAAGGGGGTTCGAGTATAGGAATAGGGATACCTTACTACAGCTGTACAAGGTGCTGGTGAGACCGCATCTGGAGTATTGTGTACAGTTTTGGTCGCCCCATCTGCGGAAGGATGTTCTTGCCATGGAAAGAGTGCAGCGGCGATTCACCAGGCTGATACCTGGAATGGCGGGAATGACCTACGAAGAGAGATTAAATAGTTTGGGCTTGTACTCACTGGAGTTTAGAAGATTGAGAGGGGATCTCATCGAAACATATAAAATTATGGCAGGCCTGGACAGGCTGAATTCAGAGAGAATGTTTCCAATGGCCGGGGAGCACAGAACCAGGGGCCACAGTCTAAAAATAGCGGGCAAATCATTTAAAACAGAGATGAGGAAGAATTTCTTCACTCAAAGAGTGGTGAGCCTGTGGAATTCCCTGCCACAGAGGGCTGTGAAGGCTAATTCAATAAATATTTTCAAGAGAGAATTGGATATATTTCTGAAGGCTAAGGGGATTAAGGGTTACGGAGAAAAGGCGGGGACGGGGTACTGAACTGGTAAGATCAGCTATGATCTCAGACGAAGATCAGCCATGATCTCATTGAATGGCGGAGCAGGCTCGAAGGGCCGAATGGCCTACTCCTCCTATCTTCTATGTTTCTATATAAATGCAAGGGGCTATTTTCAATCCCCACCTTTAAGAATCCCAGGAATAAATCAAATGCTTGCCAAAATTGAAATAGGGATTAGGTTTTTCTTCTTCGTTAGATGCCCCAAACCTTGTCCCAACAAATGTCCCGATCAGCAAACACATTTTAGCATGTCATTTAAATGCAAGCAGAGAATGCACTCTTTAATTACACCACTGCTAAGCCACTTTGACCATTATTTTTCAGTCTAAGTGGCAGTGACATGGAAACCGGCTTAAATGCTGGAAAATGGTAATCGCCATTGATTTTAATGGGAGGAGGAGTTATGAAGTTCTCACATGTTAGACAAGTGGGGTACCGCAGGGATCGGTCCTTGGACCCCAGCTATTCACAATATATATTAATGATCTAGACGAGGCAACAAGATGTAATATCTCCAAGTTTGCAGATGACACAAAGCTGGGTGGGCGTGTGTGCTGTGAGGAGGATGCCGAGAAACTCCAGTGTGATATGGCAGATGCAGTATAATGTGGATAAATGTGAGGTTATCCACTTTGGTGGCAAAAACAGGAAGGCAGATTATTATCTGAATGGCAATAGATTGGGAGAAGGGGAAGTGCAATGAGACCTGGGTGTCCTTGTGCACCAGTCGCTGAAGGTAAGCATGCAGGTGCAGCAGGCGGTTAAGAAGGCAAATGGTATGTTGGCCTTCGTAGCGAGAGGGTTCGAGTACAGGAACAAGGATGTCTTGCTGCAGTTGTACAGGGCCTTGGTGAGACCACACCTTGAGGATTGTGTGCAGTTTTGGTCGCCTTATCTGAGGACGGATGTTCTTGCCATGGAGGGAGTGCAGCGAAGATTCACCGGGCTGATACCTGGGATGGCAGGAATGACGTATGAGGAGAGATTGGGTCGATTGGGCTTGTACTCGCTGGAGTTTAGAAGAATGAGAGGGGATCTCATTGAAACTTTTAAAATTCTAACATGACTAGACAGACTAGATGCAGGAAGGGTGTTCCCGATGGCGGGGGAGTCCAGAACCAGGGGTCACAGTCTAAGGATAAGTGGTAAGCCATTTCGGACAGAGATGAGGAATTTCTTCACCCAGAGAGTGGTGAACTTGTGGAATTCTCTACCACAGAAGGCAGTTGAGGCCAATTCATTATATATATTCAAGAAAGAGTTAGATATATTTCTTAAGGCTAAAGGGATCAAAGGATATGGGGAGAAGGCAGGGACAGGGTACTGAGTTTGGATGATCAGCCATGATCTCATTGAATGGTGGAGCATGTTCGAGGGGCCGAATGGCCTACTCCTGCTCCTATCTTCTATGTTTCTATATAAATGCAAGGGGCTATTTTCAATCCCCACCTATAAGAATCCCAGGAATAGATCAAATGCTTGCCAAAATTGAAGTAGGGATTAGGTTTTTCTTCTTCGTTAGATGCCCCAAACCTTGTCCCAACAAATGTCCCGATCAGCAAACACATTTTAGCATGTCATTTAAATGCAAGCAGAGAATGCATTCTTTAATTACACCACTGCTAAGCCACTTTGACCATTATTTTTCAGTCTAAGTGGCAGTGACATGGAAACCGGCTTAAATGCTGGAAAATGGCAATCGCCATTGATTTTAATGGGAGGAGGAGTTATGATGAAGTTCTCACATGTTAGACAAGAGTAATGGTGGAGTGGCATGAAAAATCCTAGGAAATTTTGGCCTGCCGTAAGTCACATAGGCCATAATTTCCTTAAAATTTGCACCACAGCAATGGCATGCACTATATGGTGCAATTTACCAAGAAATTACAGACCATTTATAGTTTATAGATTTTTTTTTTGCTCTGAAAATGGATGTTTTAAGAGTGAAGACTGACTGTGATACTGATTAAATAGCAAAACTAAAGTCAAATGAAACCCAAATTGAAACTGGAAGATTTTAACAACCAGACAAGTATGATTGGAATTTGCTCCATTCTGTTACACTTATTCCATGGTTATAGTTACATGTCCACTATGTTTCTGTCCCTGGAACAAAAGGAACACTTTGGGGAATTTCTACCATGAGTTGATGAGGGTTAATCCCAAAAGCATTGAGGTGATGATGCCACCTTTTGATGTTACATGCAAACACAATTGAAGTCCTTCATGAGTACAGGTAATTCATGATGCCAATTGATGTTTTGAACTTGTAGACACATTGCTGGATTTTGTGATAAGTATAACACTGAGGCTAACAGTGATCACCGTTGTAATGTGATAAATCGGACTGCAACTTCTGGCACCCACACAAGCAGTTATACTCACAAATCTGGAGGTTACCGTCAGAGATACCCTGCTCCTCCACAGGGAGCGTTGTTGCAGTCCTTGCCAATAGACTCTGCATTGAAATCACTAATGGCGTGAACTTGGGGCACTTGCCCTCTAGTTTTGCATTAAAATGGCTGAAAAAGTTAGGGCTGGTGCATTCAGGAGTAAATAGGTTTATAAAAGTGTGGTAAGTGATAATTATGGCTGAACAACCTCTCTGGCTTGTAAAATTTAATTTTACAAGTGTGGAGTCTCATTCCCTCAGAAGAAAGTTAGTGTTGGAGATTTTTTAAAAAAAAAAAAGAATTTTTTTTACTATTTGTCTCTTTTTTATCTCTCTCCCTTAATCCCACCTGTATTTCCCAATTTTTTTTTGTTGCTTTCTGTACATAATTTAAATCTCATTTCTATTTCCTGGTTCAAACACTGCATGGTTCAGTGAGGATGCTTCAACCTGATTGATTGAAGAGTCTTGCTGTTTCTTTCCCTGATCACAGATCCTCTGTAGAGGGTGCCGCGCTGAAACAGACGCCCTATGCTAGTAAATCGCCACTCAAAAACCTGCAAAAAATCTGGGGAGCTGTCAGCGAGGTGACCGGCAAACGCCATTCCTTCGCTGCTGACTGCAAAATCCAGGCCATTATTTTTAGTGCAACAGAACGCATCCCAGCATCAGTTAACTCCATTTATCTTGAGAGCTCTGTTTCTTTAGCAATCATATCTCTGTGATATAAATGGGGTCTCATCAGTGTACTGAATTATACTTACTTTCTAATTAATCACATATAGAGATAGAATCTCCATGGTAGCTCATTGGTCTGTTTTAATGCCCAAAACTATTATTCATCATCTTTAACATAAATATCAATGAACATATTGTGTTAGGAAGACTTAGTTATGTGGCAACTTGTACGTGTTCTGACAAAGCTCTCTTTAAAAAAAAAAAAAAAAATGTATGGCGTCAAATAAAGATGCAAGGTTTTAGTCAAGCATGACTGTAAGTCTTCATTTGTATTAGCCCTTTTGCTTCATGGACAAGATAAATTTAATTACCACTGCTCTGCCTCACAGACCAAAAAAACATTGAAGTCGTGTAGGTGGGTGGATTTGAAGACTGTATTGAGTAAAAACATTTTATTTTCTTCTTGAGATTTGGACACTGGATTTGGGATGGTTCTTGGTTCTATCATTTTAAAAAATTCCACCCGCAGGTTACGTATTTGTAAATAGAGCTGTGTTTTAAGTAATAATATTGACCTTGTGGGGAAAATTTAGGATATCTTAAACCAAACGCAAATGCAACTTTTGGTCAGAGTTATATAATTAGATAAATTGTAATTTTGCTGAATATTAGGGGAAAGAAGGGGGAACTGCTAAACTTTCCCTTGGTAAAGACAAATTATACCTGATATGTGGAATGAAAAGTCTTGATGGGCTGAATACCTTATTCTAATTCTATGGTTTCCTATTCTTTTTCATAATTCTATATGTCACTCAAAGGGTTGACGGTGGATAGGCAATGGCAAACATTCAAAGACCGCATGGATGAACTACAGAATTTGTTCATCTCAGTTTGGCATAAAAATAAAACAAAAAAGGTGACTCAACCGTGGCTAACAAGGGAAATTAGGGATAGCATAAGATCCAAGGAGAGGACATATAAATTGGCCACAAAAAGCAGTAGACCTGAGGATTGGGAGCAGTTTAGGATTCAACAGAGGAGGACAAAGGGATTAATTAAGAAGGGTAAAATAGAATATGAGAGTAAGTTTGCAGTGAACATAAAAATTGACTGTAAAAGCTTTTATAGATATGTGAAGAGAAAAAGATTGGTGAAGTCAAGCATAGGTCCCTTGCAGTTAGAATCAGGGGAATTTATAATGGGGAACAAAGAAATGGCTGATCAATTAAATACATATTTTGGTTCTGTCTTCACAAAGGAGGACACAGATAACCTCCCAGAGATGTCGGGGAACATAGGGTCTGATGAAAGGGAGGAACTGAAAGAAATCAGTATTTGTAGGGAAATGGTGTTAGGGAAATTGAAGGGCTTGAAGGCCGATAAATCCCCAGGGCCTCATAATCTACATCCTAGGGTACTTAAAGAAGTGGCCCTAGAAATAGTAGATGCATTGCTGGTCATCTTCCAACATTCGATGGAATCTGGAACAATACCCATGGATTGAAGGGTAGCTAATGTTACCCCACTATTCAAAAAAGGTGGTAGAGAGAAAACGGGGAATTATAGACTGGTAAGCCTGACATCGGTAGTGGGGAAAATGCTAGAGTCCATTATAAAAGATGTAATAGCAGAGCACTTGGAAAACAGTGACAGGATCGGACAAAGTCAACATGGATTTACAAAAGGTAAATCGTGCTTGACTAATCTACTGGAATTTTTTGAGGATGTAACTGGTAAAATAGATAAGGGAGAACCAGTGGCTGTGGTGTATTTGGACTTTCAAAAGGCTTTCGATAAGGCCCGCATAAGAGATTAGCGTGTAAAGTTGAGGCACATGGGATTGGGGGCAAGTTATTGACTTGGATAGAGAACTGGTTGGCAGACAGAAAGCAAAGAGTTGGAATAAATGGGTCTTTTTCCGAGTGACAGGCAGTGACTAGTGGGGTACCGCAGGGATCGGTCTTTGGACCCCAGTTATTCACAATAAAGATTAATGATCTAGACAAGAGAACTAGATGTAATTTCTCCAAGTTTGCAGATGACACAAAGCTGGGTGGGCATGTGTGCTGTGAGGAGGATGCCGAGAAACTCCAGGATGATTTGGACATGTTGGGTGATTGGGCAGAAGCATGGCAGATGCAATATAACATGGATAAATGCGAGGTTATCCACTTTGGTGTCAAAAACAGGAAGGCAGATTATTATCTGAATGGCAATAGATTGGGAGAAGGGGAAGTGCAATGAGACCTGGGTGTCCTTGTGCACCAGTCGCTGAAGGTAAGCATGCAGGTGCAGCAGGCGGTTAAGAAGGCAAATGGTATGTTGGCCTTCGTAGCGAGAGGGTTTGAGTACAGGAACAAGGATGTCTTGCTGCAGTTGTGCAGGGCCTTGGTGAGACCACATCTCGAGTATTGTGTGCAGTTTTGCTCACCTTATCTGAGGAAGGATGTTCTTGCCATGGAGGGAGTTCAGCGAAGATTCACCAGGCTGATACCTGGGATGGCAGGAATGACGTAGGAGGAGCGATTGGGCTTATACTCGCTGGAGTTTAGAAGAATGAGAGGGAATCTCATTGAAACTTATAAAATTCTGACAGGACTGGACAGACTAGATGTAGGAAGGATGTTCCCGATGGTCGGGGGGTCCAGAACCAGGGGTCACAGACTAAGGATAAGGGGTAAGCCATTTAGGACAGAAATGAGGAGGAATTTCTTCACCCAGAGAGTGGTGAACCTGTGGAATTCTCTACCACAGAAGGCAGTTGAGGCCAATTCATTAAATATATTCAAGAAGGAGTTGGATATATTTCTTAAGGCTAAAGGGATCAAGGGATATGTGGAGAAAGCAGGGACAGGGTACTGAATTTGGATGATCAGCCATGATCGCATTGAATGGCGGAGCAGGCTCGAGGGGCCGAATGGCCTACTCCTGCTCCTATCTTCTATGTTTCTTTATATAAGTCCAATTATAAGCGGATGCATTATCACATCCTACATTGGAAACATTATTATTGCTCAATGCATGGAGTGCAGTGAAGCTTCTCAACATGAGTTCTTTTCGATATTCTGAACTGAGTAGCAGAGCCTATGTATTTTTGGTTCTAACAACCTTTTGGGAAAGGAACTTGCTACTTAAGTATACACTGCTGATATGTTCCATCCATAGACTAATTACCATTTTATTCCTTTGATAAAGAAGTCTCTTGCACTCAGTGAGGATAATTTTTGTGTCTCCCCGCAACGCTTGTACTTGAAAATGGAGCAGTAGTAGGACCAAAGTAGCACGACGGGTTGAAGCATCGACTTACCACTTGGTTCCCGCTCATTCAGAAATTTTGGGGACCGTGATCTAGGCAGCTAAATCTCCCACTGAAACAGGTGAGATCCTCATGAATATATATTAATCGGGGTCAAATAGCACAGTTAAATCCTCCAATTCCAGTTTATGCTCCCGCCCACCAAACATGGGCAGTAGAAGTTGGGAGGCACCCATTAAAAGGATGACCAGCTGCAGTCAGGGACATCTGAATGCAGATTTTGCACACTTATTTATGTCAGTCACTTAGGGATTGTGAAACTTAAAGGCCTTACTGCAGTAGGTGCTGCAAAGATTTTGCCAGCATCTCAAACCTGGTGCTTCTTTTTACTCCCAATATTAACACTCCTCTACTTTAAGGTGCTGCCGTAGGCTCATCAAAACCAGTTGTCCCTGCCAGATTTATCTCCCCCGATTGGTGATCTGCGTACAGGGAGCATGCTTCACACTGACAGCTTTCTGAGTTAATGTAAATGAGGCCTAACCATGAAAATGGCACGGACCCTTTGCCAACTTCTTTGGGTAGACACAGCGCACACCCTGCCCATTGCCCGATGTGTGCACAAACCGAGAATCGCCGCAGTGTCTGCTGGCAATGAGATGAATTCAAAACCTGAATGAGAGAAGATTGTAGCAGGTATTTGTTGGAACTATCAATTTAAACACAAAGAACTTCTCAAAGTCAGTGTAATTGCTGGTGACTCCTCCTAAATCAAATTGTCACAGAGCAATTTGAATCTCATTTAAGACTACAGTACATTTGAAGTTTATACATATATTGGCAATATTTAGAAGTATTTTACATTCGAGCAATAGCCTGACCTTGGAGTCATAATAGGCAGAAATCAGTTTAGCTGGAATATTATTATGCATAACCTGTATGGCTTCCATCACTGTATTCTAAAATGCCAGAGCCTTGGAATGGCTCAAAAGTAATGCAATAACTACCCTTCTCCTATTGCTACTGTATATTGAAGGTTTGGTAACTTTCATTTGTTGCAAATTATGTGGGATGTTTTCACGCAGTATGTTTTAATTAAATCTCTTTCACTCTGCTTCAGGTAAGAGATACCAAGTGAGCCAAGATCCAGATCTACTTCCAGTTCCCTGGGCCCAGGCAGCTATAGATCCTATCCCCCAGGCTCTCTGCATTCTATCAATTTAATTCTTGCGTAACACAATAAATTTGTATTTCCCATATATCATTCTGGTGTTTATTATTTACAAAAGAAAAATACAGTAGTGGTGTTGCTCATAATAGCACTTTTTGATCAGTGATACAATTCCTTATTTGTAAATACCTGAATTATATATGTTGAAACTCAGTTTCTGTACAAAAATGTGAAGATGCTATATCATTGTGTTGGTCCAGCCAAGAGATTGAGATGGCAAATAAATATTCATTGTTCTAATATACATACTTGAAAGAAAATGTAAAAACTGGGAGGAGAGGGGGAAGGAGGAGGAGTCCTTTAAATAAAAACTATTACCTTCATGTCAAAAGTAATTTTGAAAAATTATTTTAAGAACTAAACTTGTAGAGAATCTTTCTCATTTTAATTAATTTCTAATCTGTGAAGACCATAAGAGGTCATTTTATTTTTTCCCCAGTTCAAACTGGGGTAGGGAGTGTAGATTTCAACTTGCATTGAAAATTGAGAGAATTCAGATAGTGGCTTGAAGAGCAGTGCAAAGGGAAAAATAAGATACCTTTATAGCCAATAGGGAGTAGCTTCTGACACCGCTCTACCAACTCAATCTATTGCCTTATGTTTTCTGCATCCCTGTAATATTGATGCCCACCCCTTTCCAATGTTGCATTTTGGAAAGTTGTATCACTTCAGTCTAGGACAGGGAATATGTTCAAAGCCATATTCAGGGATTTCTTTTTAGTGCTGATAAATCTGTTATATTAACATTATGGGACCAGCAGGGAGGAAACAGAATGGTGGTGGTGAAAACCGATAGTTGCTGTTGAGAAATCTGTTTATTGCTCTCCTGTTTCTGTCCTGATTTTCCTCAGATAGTTTAAAATGGAATTTCTATTATGTGTGGCTCCTCTTGTTCTGCAACTGGCAAATCAGCAGCAAACGAAATTCAGAACAGACAAGTGCAATGTTCTACCCATAGGAAGGAAAAATGGGTGTCATGAACATACTATTAATCATGTAGAAATAGCTAGGGATGGAAAGTGATTTGGGGTGATGGTAATTTTGCCCCTTGACATCTTAAATCACTGTGTAGCAGCAATAAAGTGTACAGAATGCTAAATTATATTGCTAGAGCATAGTCAGAAGACGTCATGATAAAACTGTATAGTGCCCTGTTTAGACCACACCTCAAGTGCAGCATTCAGTTTAGGTCCCCAAGTTATAGGGAAATATTCAAGCCATTAATTAGAAGAATCTTGATGTTGATCCCTGGCATCAAAAGATTAGGTTATAATGAAAGAGAGTTGAAACTGTGCTCTTTAGCTTTGAAATATGGCAGCGATATGGAACTGGATAGAAGTATTCAAGATATTAAACAACTTGGTTAAGACAAATAGATTGGGTGACCACTTTGCAGAGCACCTCCGTTCAGTCTGCAAACGTGACCCTGAGCTTCCATTCACCTGCCATTTTAATTCTCCGCTCCACTCCAACTCTGACCTCTCTATGCTCGGCCTTCTACACTGTTCCAGTGAAGCTCAACACAAGCTGTACCAATGGGACGGGCTCCACCTGAGCTGGGATGGGACCCATGTTCTAGCAGAAAGGGTAAATAATGAGGTGACTAAGGCTTTAAACTAGTAAGATGGGGGAAAGGATCTACAAGAAATGTAACAAGCCTAAATATAAACAAAACAACAGGAAAAGAGAGCATAGGAAAGAATAAATTAAGGGAGGACATTGATGGCAAGGGTATAAATAGAGTTCTAAAAAGGAGTCTAAAAAGATGGTTAAACATAAAGTGAGAGGAAATCCTATTAAAAATGAATTAAACTGTCTGTACAGCAATGTACAAGGTGTCCATAATAAAATGGGAGCTGGAGGCAATCATGCATTGTGAGGAACCAGATATAGTGGGGATTACTGAGATATGGCTACAGAAAAATCAGGACTGAGAATGAAACATTGCAGGGTATAATACATTTAGATAGGGAGGGGAAAAGGGGAGGTGGAGTAGCTGTATTTATTAGGGATAACATAATGGTAGTAGAAAAAAATGATGCAGCTATCAGCAAGACAAAAATAGAATCCATATGGATAGAGATAAAAGATAATAAAGGATCAATCACACTAATAGGTATAGTCTACAGACTGCCTAATAGTGGAAGGGAAGTGGAGGAAGAAATATGAAGACAAATTAGGGAAATGAGTATAAAACATAGAATAATAATCATGGGGGATTTCAACTACCCGGATATTAATTGGACAGAAGAGGTAGGTAAAGCGGAGAAGGGAATGGAGTTCCTACAATGTGTACAGGACAAGGGAGGATTCGCTATTGGATCTAATAATGGAAAATGAACCAGAGCAGATAAGAGAAGTAAAAGTAGGAGAACATATAGGCAATAGTGACCATAATGTAATACGCTTTAAGATGATAATTGAGAAGGACATAAGTATAACGGAAACCAGGTTAGTGGATTGGAGAAAAGCTGATTTTGAGGGGCTGAGAATAGAACTTGGGGAAAAAAATGGGCAACAATATTGGCAAACAACAATGTAGAACAGCAATGGGAAACATTTAAAACGGTCTTCAACAGAGTGCAGGAAAAATATATTCTGCTGAAAGGAAAGAACAAACTAAACACTAATGAGACTCCATGGATGAATAAAGCCATAAGGGAACAATTCAGGGTAAGGAAAGAGGCATACATTAAGTACATAGACAGCAGTGGGGTGCATGATAAGGGAGAATATAAAGAGATTAGGAGAGAAGTAAAAAAAAAAACAATTAGGGAGGCAAAGCGGAACTATGAAATTAAATTATCAAGGAACATAAAACAAAATAGTAAAATATTTTACAGGCACATCAATAAAAAAGGAAGGAAGGAAGGATAGGATGGGAATAGGGCCATTAAGGGATAGACAGGATGATACCACAGGTAACGAAAGGGAGATGGCAGAAATGTTATTATTTTGCTTCAGTATTTACCAGGGAGATAGAACAGGTGCACATGACATTGGATGATGAGATTAGTAATGAGATAAGTGCATTTAAAATTTATAAAGGGGGTATATTAAATAAACTAATGAAACTCAAAGAGGATATAACCCCTGGTCCAGATGGATTGCACCCACACATTTTAAAAGAATCTAGGGAAGAGATAGGAGATGCATTACTATGCATATTTAATAATTCATTAGAAAAAGGTGTAGTGCCAGAGGACTGGCAGATAGCTAATGTAATACCAATACTTAAGAAGGGGGATAGAACTTTTCCAGGGAATTATAGTCAGCTTAACATCGGTGGCAGGAAAAATAATGGAATCCCTACTAAAGGAGAAAATAGAAGAACATCTAGAAATCAAAAATATAATAATGAATAGTCAGCATGGATTTCAAAAGGGAAAGTCTTGCTTAACCAACCTTATTGAATTTTTTGAAGAGGTAACAGAGAGAGTAGACAATGGTAATGCAGTAGATGTAATTTATCTGGATTTTCAAAAGGCCTTCAATTAGGTCCGAGAATGTGGAGTCAGGGGATAAGTAGCAGAATGGCTTGCTGGCTGGCTTCAGGACAGAAAGCAGAGAGTCGGAGTACAGGGTAGCTATTCACAGTGGCAAAAGGTGGGTTAGTGGTGTTCCACAAGGATCAGTGCTGGGGCCACTGCTGTTCACAATTTACATGAATGATTTAGACTTTGGAATCAAAAACACAATTTCTAAATTTGCGGATGATGCCATGTTGGGGGGTGGGGGGATAGTCAATACTGAGGAGGACTGCAACAAATTACAGGAGGACATTAATAAACTTGCAGAATGGGCATATAATTGGCAAATGTAGTTCAACACAGATAAATGTGAGGTATTACATTTTGGTAGGAAGAATAGGGAGGTCACATCACTTGGAGGGTGTGAGTCTAGGCGGGGAAGAGGAACAAAGGAATCTCGGAGTAAAAATATACAAATCACTAAAAGTTGCGACATAGGTTAGCAAAGCCATAAAAAAAGTAAACCATGCACTAGGGTTTATTTCTAGAGGTGTAGAATTGAAAAGTAGGGAAGTTATGCTAAACCTGTATCGAACCTTGGTTAGACCACAGTTAAAGTGCTGCGTACAGTTCTCGTCGCCATATTATAAAAAGGATATAGAGGCACTGGAGAGGGTGCAAAGAAGATTTACAAGGATGATACTAGAAATGCAAGGGTATACATATCACGAAATGATGAACAGGCTGGGTCTCTTTTCTCTTGAAAAGAGAAGGCTGAGGGGTGACCTAATAGAGGTCTTTAAAATTATGAAAAATTTTGATAGATTGGATACAGAGAGAATGTTTGCACTTGTGGGGAAGAACATAACTAGAGGCCATCAATACAAGATAGTCACTAAGAAATCCAATAGGGAATTCAGAAGAAACTTCTTTACCTAAAGAGAGGTGAGAATGTGGAACTTGCTACCACAGGGAGTGGTTGAAGCCCATAGTATAGATGCATTTAAGGGGAGGCTAGTCAAGCATATGAGGGAAAAGGAAATAGAGGGTTAGGCTGACAGATTTAGATGAGGACAGATTTAGATGAGGAAAGATGGGAGGTGGCTCGTGTGAAGCATAAATGCCGGCATAGACTGGTTGGGCCGAACGGCCTGTTTCTGTGCCGTATATCCTATGAAATCCTATGTAAACTCGAGAATCAGCACCCCATCTTTTGATTAGGCACTTTAAAGCCTTCCGGACTCAAAACTGAATTCAACAATTTCAGATCATAGCCTCTACCCCCATTCTTTCAGACGGCAGCTGTTGATGATTCTGCTATTCCCATTTACACCTCTTCTAGACTCATCTTTTGTTTCTTTACTTGTCCCATTACCATTGTAAGATTCGCGAAATTTTCATTAAATAATCACGTAGGAAAATAGGTTTAATAAAACAGCTTTATTGACCAAAAGAAGCTTATACAGAGAAACCTTTGATAAAAGGGCACACAAAATGGCTGCCAGACCTCGTGACCAGCTTCTGGGACCATTTGAATTTCTGTTACTGCAAGCCAGACAGGCTTGTGGATTGAGGGCATTAAAAGCCCGCGAAAACCAGTTTCGGGAAGCCGAAACTCATGGAACTGAGCATACATATTGATTAGATTATAAGTACAGGACAGATTTGGGTGGCAGGATGAGACCCATCATGAAATGGGCGGACAATTGAACGAACGCTTTAACCCATTACACTGTACAAAGAGAAGCCGTTTAACAGCCATCCAGGGCAATCTCCAGACCGATCAATATACAAACCAAGTTACGGTAACAAAGCAAAGACATTATCGGCCCAGGAAGGCCAGTTAAGCTATCACCGACTCCCGTTATGAAGACAAAACACCCCTGCAGAGAGTTCTGCCCGCCAAAATTATTACAAAGACAGGACTATGATTTGGCGGGAGATAAGAATGTTCCAAAAAGTATAACTGTGGATTGAGTAAAGTCCATCGGTACTCTCTAGACTTCGGTTCAGTGCTTCGGTTCGGAACGTGCTCGGTTCGTGGTTCGGTAAACGGTGTCCAGCGGGGTGTTCAGCCGTGTGTTCCGCGATTTTGGGAGGTTCGGCCAGGCAAGGCCTGGCCACGACGAGAAGACGACGAGAAGAATTCGGCTTGGAAGCCAGCTCGGCCAGGCAAGGCCCGGCCACGACGGGAAGACGACGAGGGAGGCCCGGGTACTTTTGTCGGGAGATCATCGACGACCCAGGCCGGAGAAGAAGACACTCAGGGCCCGGGTACTCCAGTTCTTCAACATCACATCGGTAACGGATCCATCCGTGGCGAGCGCTCACCAAGGCTGTATCGGCTGCCTCCTCGCAGGAGAACCAAGAGGAAAACAAGCTGCGCCAGAAGCTTCCAAACCCACATGACGACGGAAAGCTGTGTCGAAAGACTGCAAAGCCTTTTTCGCAATTCTTAAAGTGGTGAGCATGATCCCGAGTCCCTCAAATCGAAACTTAGTTAGGTTTAGGGGAGGGGGTTAAGGGTAATTATAATGTGTTACCCCTTTCACGATGTGCCGTGTGTTCCCCATTTCTATAGAGTTAAGTTTATAGATGTGTGCATGCTTGTAGTTGCTTTAATCTGTGCATATGACATGTATTTTATAATGCTGCAAACTGTTCAATAAAGGCATCCATTTCATGCTATTCGACCTGGTCTATTGAGTTTTTCTCTGCACTACAGCTCCCTGCACCTAAGTCCAAGGTCTAGAACCGTAGGGGCGAGTGGGTCGAACCACTCACGGGTAATTATTGCAAGAAGCCTGGCAGGAGACCAGAACAAGCAAGAGAAACCCCCTACAGAGATGGCGACCGCAGCAGGACCTTGGCAGCAGGAATGTAGTGTTTTAGATCAAGGTCTGAATAAACGAAATGTGATGGATGAGAGAATAGCGGATTATGTTTTTGGGAAGGTAAACCTTACAAAACAGTGGATATCCGACCTATTAAGAGATAGGCGCCCGCTAGACGCAGCCATCAAGTGGACAGAAAGCAAAGAGCACAAAAGATCTGTAGAAAAAGCGGTCTGGCTGATGTGCTACAAGAAGCAAGTCCAGCTTTTGGACCAAGTCGTTGTAGCACAGATGGCCCAGATCAAAGGGTTACTAGCAGAAGTAGAGGAAAAGGTTGCGGGAGGAAAGAGACTGATTGCATCGCTCAACGCGCTGAATCAGGAACGCCACTCCGTAACCAATCGCCATGAGGCCAAGATAGATTACTTGGAGTGTCAGGTCACTGAGGCCAAGTCCAGTGAAGGAAGAATAAGAGACAGGTGTGTCCGCCTAGCTCAGCAGGTAAAGGCACAGGAGGAGAGTATTCTGGGAGCTAGAGCAGCGTACAAGATGGCCATCGAGGATAGGTCTGAGAACGCCGACCATAGCGCTTGCCAAAGGGAGCTAGAGGACCTGAGAATGGCCCTAGCGAAGGCAAACGGCTTGGTGTGTCTCATAAACCCACCAGCGAGCCATCTACAGTTAGCCAGGGAATCCAAAAGACCGATTCCGCGAGAGGCAGTTGGGGTACCAACCACTGAGCCCGCGGCACCTCCCAGCTATGATGAGTCTTGGGTAGCGGGGGAGGAAACGGTGGAGTTAGACGAAGAGATTCCTGAGGTAGAGCAACCCCAGGTAGTAGGGTCGAAGCCGGCACCGATGTGTCCCGCTCGACACCGGAGGCTCGGTCCGGACAACGAGAATGGCGATGACGGACCCCTCATGAATCAGATCGTAATGCACAACAGCTAAGGGCAATGATAAGCCACATCCCAAAACTCTCCGAGTCAGGAGATCCCTCCGTCCATTTTAGGGACGTGGAGCAGACTGCAGCAGTTAATGACTGTGACGGGGGAGAGCAGCCCAGAATGCTGCTGTTCTCCCTGGACAGCTCGATCCTCCAGTGTCTCTCTGACGAGAGCAAGAGAGGGCACAGGGAGTATGAGGATTTACGGGACGAGGTCCTGGAGGTTATGGGGGAAGATGACGGAAGTCCGTTCCTCCAATTGGGTAGGACGGTACAGCTAGAGGGAGAGCCCCCACGGGTTTTTGCCAGAATGTTGTGGCCAGTGTATCGGCGCAGCTGCCCGGGCGGGCCGGCCCGGGACGGGCTGGATGCTGGTCAAAGGGCTCATTGGCTCCGGTGCCTGGTCACCAATTGCTTGCCACAGGTGAGGGAGCAGGCCAAAACATGGTTTGACCCCAATAACCCCCGCTCCACGGAGGAGATAGTACTTGATCAGCTCACGATAGGTTACAGGAACAGCAGGAGTAGGGAAGTGCCTCCCCCGAAGGGAAAGGTGCATGAGGTGAGGCCTGCAGCTCCTGTTAAAAAGGAGTGGCATCAGGAGGGGAATCGCCCTCCCCAAGCCAAGAATAGTTGTTACGGGTGTGGGAAGGAAGGTCACTGGTGCCGGGACTGTAAAAATCCCTGGAAGGATTTAAAGGGAAAAGCTCCCTCAGCCCCAGCCCAAACGCCCATCCGGGAGAAAGGAGCCGATGTGTCGATCCATCCCGCTGCGATCGAGTCAGTTTTAGAGGCATTGCGGTCTCTAATGACCTCGCAGGGGAAGGTGGCAGTCGCCAACGGCCCTGTTGCTCCCCCAGCCCCAACCGCAGCGCCCCAATGACTAAAGCCCGCGCAGCCCGTCTACCTGTGTCCGCTCCGATATGACGCATGGAGAAGACCCCTTGTGGAGATGGAGGTAGAGAAGGAAAAAGGTAGTTACCTGTTGGATACGGGGGCATCATGTACCGTGATCCACACAGCTAAACCTTTTGCCTCACCTCTGTCTACCCAGGCTCCATTCTCATTAGCGGGTTTCACAGGCAAAGAACAGGCTGGCGCGTTCTCCATCCCGCTCTCCATTCATTTGGGAGCACTCCACACCACATGGATGTGTATCCTGATGAAGTGGAACGAGGGGGGTGGTAAAGGCATCCTCGGGTCTGATTTCTTGGTGGAACACGGGATCCTCGTGGACCTTAGAAATCACTGTCTCTGGGGAGCCGAGAATGGGTTAGGCAAGGTAGTCGTGATCCCAGGGAAGGGAGGAAAGGGGACCCTGTGCACCATGAAGCCGTCAGGAGGTTACGACCTCGAGCTTATGGTCGCGCACGTCCCAATGGACTTGTAAGCGTTTGTGTCGGACAATCTGACCGCATTTGCCACCCACAAGCACGACTGTGGGAGGGTCACCGGGTTTGAGGTCAGCATAGACGGGGACCCCATGATCCGACCCCAAAAGCAGTATAACTTCCCCAAGGAAGCAGAACCCGACACGGAGACAGCAATATCTTCATTGGTGCAGCAGGGCGTGTTGAGGCCGATAGCCACTCACGTGAACTCCCCATTATGGCCGGTAAGGAAGCCGGACAATTCATGGAGGGCCACGGTGGACTACAGAGTCCTCAACAGTAACATCCCAGCCTGCGCGCCCACGGTAGCAGCAGTTGCCGACCTAATAGGGAGTATTCCAGCATCCGCGACCACGTTCACGGTGCTGGCTATCTCGAACGGTTTTTGGTCCATTCCGTTGCGGCGGGAGGATCAGTACAAGTTTGCCTTTACTTTTAAAGGGCAACAGTACACTTGGAACTGCTTGCCACAGGGTTTCCACAACAGCCCCAGCATTTTCCATCAGTGCATGGCAGGAAGTTTAAAGGAATTTAGCCAGCCCAATCAGATAGTGCAGTATGTGGACGACTTGCTCCTGTTCACGGATTCAAGGGAGGAGCACGGCCCACTATTAGCCGAATTATTGGAGCTACTGGAAAGGAAGGGTTTTAAAGTAAACCCAAAGAAAGCACGGATCGGCCAGCAGGAGGTGAAATTCCTGGGTCTGACCATCCGCGCTGGGGAAAGAGCCATAGATAAGGCTAGGAGGGAATCGGTGCAAGATTTGCCGATTCCTAACACAGTAACGGGTGTAAGGTCCTTTTTGGGACTGACCGGGTACTGCAGAGACTTCATCGAGGACTATGCAGCCACAGCAGCCCCGCTACTCCGACTCTTACACAAGGGACTCGAGTGGTCTTGGGATGAGGGTTGTCAGGCAGCATTCGAGAAGTTGAAAAGGGACCTGCAGACCGCGCCAGCCCTAGGGGCCATAGATGGGGGGGAGGAGTTTTTCCTGGAAGTAGCCGCCAGTGGAGACAGCCTGAGCGCCGTGCTGCTCCAGGAGCGACACGGCAAGCTGAGGCCGGTGGTCTACTCCTCCAGGGTGCTTACGGATGTGGAGAGGAGTTTTTCCAATTGCGAACGACATCTCCTGGCCACGCATTGGGCTGTGAACAGATCAGCGATCTTCACAGGAACCTCTCCCATCATGCTCCTCACCCATCACACACCCACAAAGATGCTTCTGGATGGAAGGATTAAGGATGGGACCGTAAGCAACGCTTGGATTGCGCGCTGGACCCTCCTCCTTTCTCAGATGGATCTCAAGGTTAAAGGTCTTTGCGAGCCGAAGCTCGCGGCCAACATGGTATATCCCAGAACAGCCCATCGGTGTTCCGTCGAAGGGGTATGGGAGGTCAACATAGGTTTACGGGCCGGGATACGCCCCACAGGCCGCGAGATCTACGTAGACGGTTCCAGCAAGGTATCTGCTGGCGAACGGCTCACAGGGTGTGGAGTTTATGACCCCGCGGCAAACATTGCCCTGGCGATTAGGCTCCCCAGCACTATGAGCACACAGCAGGCTGAACTGTCCGCGGTGGCGTACGTGGTTACCCACCCCGAGATCTTCCCAACCCCATACACGATTTGCTCGGACAGCATGTTCACATGCAATTCATGTACGGAATACCTGGCCATTTGGTCTCGTCGCGGATATACCTCCGCGGACGGACGACCTTTAACAGTTAAGCCCTTGCTGGAAAAGATCCTGGCAGCAGTGGGGGAGGAAGGGGAGGTATTCATCCACAAGGTGAAGGCTCATTCCACCACAGAACCCCGCAGTCAGGGCAACCAGCAGGCGGATGCGCTAGCCAGGGAGGGTGCCCGCAACGGCATTTTCTGGGACCCCTATGGACCCGGACCCGTGGCAGCGATCCGAGGCAGGGAGGGGACTCCAGGGAACACAGGGGTGACACCGCCCCTAGACCTAAAGACCGTCCAAACCCTGGATCCCGCCCTGAAAACAGTCCTCAATGCTATTGCTGAGGGCAAGCAGGTAGAGGGTCCGTACAGTACGACAGCCCTCTCCGTCAAGGAAGGCATGTTGTTCCGAGAGGAACAGTGGGTTGTGCCGCTGCAGCACCGGAGGGAATTCCTTCAACTGGCCCATGAGGGTCCAGGGGCAGGACACCCCGGGCCTGAGGTTACCTGGCAACGGGTAGAGCAGGCGGGATGGTGGCCGAGACTTCGAGACGATGTCCGCGAGTTCTGTGCAAGCTGTCTTGTGTGCGCTGCAAACAACCCAGACCCCCAGAAAAGGAAGGTGCCCATGGGGCACATCAGAAGGGTAGAGGGACCATGGCAGTCGATACAGGTCGACTACATAGGGCCCCTGCCCACCGCCCAGGGAGGCTATAAGTACTGCCTTGTCCTGGTGGATGTGTTTACCAAGTGGGTAGAAGCCTTCCCGTGTAGAACAGCTACGGCGCTGGGTACTGCCAAGATCTTGGTCCGGGAAGTGTTCTCACGGTGGGGGCTCCCCCGGTTTGTTGAGTCCGACCGAGGGAGTCATTTCACCGGCCAAGTGATGCAGAACACCCTCATGCTCTTGGGCATTGAAGGGAACTGGCACGTAGCGCACAATCCCCAGTCATCCGGGATTGTTGAACGCATGAACCGGACCCTCAAGGAAAAGCTGAGGAAAGAGGCAATGGGCTCGCCCCAGAAGTGGGCGGAGATCCTGCCTCTAGTCCTCATGGGGATCCGGGCCAGCCAGTCCAAAAGTACGGGGTACTCCCCACACGAGTTAATGACTGGGAGGATCATGCGAACACCCGCCCATGTACTAGCCCCGGTGCTCACTGAGGGCCAGCTCCAAGAGGTGAATCGGGAAAAGTTCGTACAAACCCTTTTGGAGTGCCTGAAACAGGTTTATGAGCAAGCGGCTGGGAACATGGGGAGACAGCATCAGGGCAATCGACTGTTGCTGGAACCCCGTAAGAAGCAAGAGTGGGAAGTCGGAGACCAGGTCATGGTTAGGAACTATGCCCGAGTAGGGAGTCTAGAACCACTGTACATGGGGCCCTACAGCATTGTAGACAAGGCCAGCCCCATGGTGTATGCAGTGAAGGTGCCCCGACGTACTAAATGGTTTCACATTAACCAGTGTAAACTGTTTAAGCCGGGTGCACAAGGGCCAACAACAGGGGCCAGGTCTGAGGACAGAAATCCTCAGCCTGAGACAGGGTCACAGGCCACACAGGCTGGAACTGTAGCCTGCGTGAGGGGAGGAGTCATCCCATCGGAGTGGGAGGTCTCCCCGTTAGTTTGGGATTCGGACGAGGGAGAGCCCGAACAGCTCGACCCCGCCCCTGACCCGATCACGGAGGAGGAGGAGTCGGAGGACGAAGGTCCCGCCCCCGACTCGAGCATAGGGGAGGTAGGGATTGGGGACGGAGACTCACCACCTGTGGGGACAGGTGGGGTGGAGTCGGATGCCACGGATCCCAGCCCCAGGGGGGCGGAGCCTGAGGGAAGGGAGCCGGAGTCGGCAGCTGTGGTGGGACCACAGGCTGCGACGGTGGAGGTCCAGATCCCCGGTCCATTAGCCCTGGGAGCCTCGCCCAAGGTGCCCCCTCGCAGGTTGGCTCGGACGCCTCAGCCCAGAAAGTTTTGGCCAGATCCTCCTTACTTCCCCCAACATCGATCCAGGGTAGCCCAGGAAAGACACGATTCCCGTTCAGCAGCGACAAGCTGCGGGGGATCAAAACCGAAGGTCAGTGCAGCCCCGCCACAGGGAGCAGCACGCTGCAGCCCTCACAGGAATTAGGTAGGCCGCCCGAAGGAGGGCGGCGCTGTACATAAGTTTAGGTATGTTAAGTTTAGGTAATGATAAGTTAAGTTAAGTAATTTTAATGTTAGTTTAAGGCATGTAAAGTTTAAGATGATGGGGATGTTTTAAAAGGTAGTTTTCGAAGTTTGCCCAGTATGTGTGTTTGTTTGGAAGCGGGGTCAAGGGACCCGAGCGTCCGTTTAATTAGGCCAGCGCCTATTGGGAGCCTGGCTACATCATCTTATCGGTTACAGAAACCAGGAATACAATGGAGAGGATTCTCGTGGTGCTCGCGGCGATCGGGTGCGGGCTGGCCTACCGAGGCCACACCAAGGACGTTGTCGTGTTCGGATGCTCCGGGGACACAGCCCCCATCACGACGGATGGGACGGGGAAGCGAGAGGTTGAGGAAACCGCCACCTACTTCCACCAAGGGAGATGGCCAGGATGGCTGGGGTCGAATTCTACAGAATACTCCAGCAAATCCGGGTTTGCCTACCAAGAGACTTCGTTACTGTGCCCTCGGGTGAGGATCATTGCACCCAGAGTCAGCGTTACCGTGGGAAAGAGGATCTGTTTGGTGTGTAATGGGAACGTACCGCTAAGTAGATGGTAGTGGCTTCGAAAGCTGGGAAAGAATATGAAGAACTCTACAATCGAGTGGGAGCGACTGGGTAACAATACCCATCGGACAATTACGGGGACTCACGGACAATTACGTGTGTGTTGGGACAAGTGGTGGGAACCAGATGAAGGGATATATGTCTGCATGTGGGGTTCGAAGTACGTTTGCCCCAAAGGCATATCCATCTTTTTCCAGAGGCAGTGGCAAGATGCCGGGAAAGGGATGAGGTGGGACGTCAGCATCCAGGCGTGCGGAGTCCCATTCTCCCCGATTCCGGTAAACACCACTGAACTCCCCGCCCATGCAAGCCCCTGCCCACGATTCCGGTAGCACTAGCCCAGAAGGAAGGGTGCCCCACCACCACAAAGGGACCCGGGAGCGGTTTAGTATTGGTACCCACCGGTCAGATGCTGTACCAAGGGGTACACTACGCGGTGGCCTCAGTGATTTTAAACCTCACTGAGGTACGATTGCCGGAGTGGTGCCCCAAGGAAACTGAGCAATTGTACCAGGTCCTGTTAACCAGGATGTTCAGACAATTTTATGAGTTTGACTTTGCCGACATCGACAAAGCCGAATTATACACCACACCACAGGAAGTTTTGGATCGGGTAGGGAGGCAAAGAAGGAGTACTGTAAATGACATCTTCACTGCTTTTAGTACCGGGACGTCTGTTGTCAACGCTCTAGACAATGTGGAGCTGCAGACACAGATTAATGGTCTAAAGGCCCAGTTAAGGAACATACTGACAAACGAAAATAAGGTAGTGGGTTCTGAGCTACATGAGGACCAGGCCATGACACTACACTTAAAAGAAATAATCGCTGAGCTGGAGAAACACGCTAGAACGGTAAATGCACTCATTAGGGAGGATCGGAATGCGTCCGACCAGGCTGCACAGAACGAGGCTTGTGTGCTATACGGGGCGTGGTTACTGGGCGAGGGCTGCAGTAATCTGGAGGATTTAAAACAAGGTTTGGTCCCGTCCTGGATCAGCAATAAGCACTTGCAAGTGCTCCACCCTTTTGAGAACGCATTAAGTCCGTGCCAGCTCAGACTAGCTGCAGAGGCGTACCCAGTCCCAGTGGACTGTGGACGCTCGAATCACACTATCATGGGAATAGTGGTGAGGATGCCGGTGTTGGGTTCCACAGCAAAACCCGCCCCGGTATACAGGGTGGAGAACATTGGAGTCATTCAGGGGGGTGTGCACATTCGTTACGCAGTGGTCCCGCCCTATGTCATCAGATGGGAGCGTACGATGACAGGCACCGACCTCTCGGGGTGTCGAAGCCGGGGAGCACACATCATCCTGTATCCCCAGCACTTGAATGCCTTTTTAAAACCACAGTGCGGGTTCAGAGCCGCTAGCGCGAAGCCGGTAAATTGCACCATGGAGGCAATGGCAAAAGACCATGTGCCCCCGCAGGTGGCATATATCGGAGGTGTAACATACTGTGTTACCACTGCAGCGCCTCACTACCACCACGGACAGCACGGGTGGTGTCCAGTCAGTGACAGCAGTTTCTGTTTCAAACCCAGGGCTGAAGTTCAAGTGGCACAACAGCGAGTTGTCCCCATTCCTGTACCTTCCACTGTTCACCTCACTGTAAAAGAGAATTTCACAGATTTTCAGCGATTCGTTGCGCATTTTGGTTATCTCATTCCCCCTCTCCCCGAACACCTCACCAAGATTTTAAAAGCCGTAATAGTCTCACAGAAGCATTTTTACACACTAGAGCAGAGGACATTGGAGATAGGGAAAGACATATTAGACATAGTCACCCCACCATGGTGGGACCTGTTCACTAATATAGAGATCCCGCCCTGGATTAGAATAGCATCCCACATCCTAGTAGTGTGTTAGGTTTTGATTGTAATATATTTACTCTTCGTGCATTGCAAGAGAGGCAAATGCCTCCAGAGGCACGAGAACACAGGAGAATGGAGAGAACGCTATGTACGAGTGGGTGAAGAGACCCCCGCTTAGGCTGCTATGTATTAAAGGATAAAGCGTCCCTCCACTCTTGGTTTTGGTTACTATATGATTTAAGTGTATGAATACTGTTGTGTTATAACCGTTGATCGGTTTTCTATTTTTGATTAACAAAATGTGTATGCAGGTGGTGTAAGGGGTATTGGCCCCTTCACATCTGAAAGATGAATGTGTTATAGTTTGAGGTAGTACTGCCTATGGTTGTCCAACTGTACACAATGTAATTTTTCTGAAATGGGAACTGCATGTGTCGTGGGGGTCATAGATAGTTAATTACCAGGAATGTTTGGATGTGGGGAATCAGGGAAAATTTGCTCACCAAGGGTTACTGATACTTTAAGCAAGCTATCAGTATCACAGGAGGGACTGTAAGATTCGCGAAATTTTCATTAAATAATCACGTAGGAAAATAGGGTTAATAAAACAGCTTTATTGACCAAAAGAAGCTTATACAGAGAAACCTTTGATAAAAGGGCACACAAAATGGCCACCAGACCTCGTGACCAGCTTCTGGGACCATTTGAATTTCTGTTACTGCAAGCCAGACAGGCTTGTGGATTGAGGGCATTAAAAGCCCGCGAAAACCAGTTTCGGGAAGCCGAAACTCATGGAACTGAGCATACATATTGATTAGATTATAAGTACAGGACAGATTTGGGTGGCAGGATGAGACCCATCATGAAATGGGCGGACAATTGAACGAACGCTTTAACCCATTACACTGTACAAAGAGAAGCCGTTTAACAGCCATCCAGGGCAATCTCCAGACCGATCAATATACAAACCAAGTTACGGTAACAAAGCAAAGACATTATCGGCCCAGGAAGGCCAGTTAAGCTATCACCAACTCCCGTTATGAAGACAAAACACCCCTGCAGAGAGTTCTGCCCGCCAAAATTATTACAAAGACAGGACTATGATTTGGCGGGAGATAAGAATGTTCCAAAAAGTATAACTGTGGATTGAGTATAGTCCAGACTTCGGTTCAGTGCTTCGGTTCGGAATGTGCTCGGTTCGTGGTTCGGTAAACGGTGTCCAGCGGGGTGTTCAGCCGTGTGTTCCGCGATTTTGGGAGGTTCGGCCAGGCAAGGCCCGGCCACGACGAGAAGACGACGAGAAGAATTCGGCTTGGAAGCCAGCTCGGCCAGGCAAGGCCCGGCCACGACGGGAAGATGACGAGGGAGGCCCGGGTACTTTTGTCGGGAGATCATCGACGACCCAGGCCGGAGAAGAAGACACTCAGGGCCCGGGTACTCCAGTTCTTCAACATCACATCGGTAACGGATCCATCCGTGGCGAGCGCTCACCAAGGCTGTATCGGCTGCCTCCTCGCAGGAGAACCAAGAGGAAAACAAGCTGCGCCAGAAGCTTCCAAACCCACGTGACGACGGAAAGCTGTGTCGAAAGGCTGCAAAGCCTTTTTCGCAATTCTTAAAGTGGTGAGCATGATCCCGAGTCCTTCAAATCGAAACTTAGTTAGGTTTAGGGGAGGGGGTTAAGGGTAATTATAATGTGTTACCCCTTTCACGATGTGCCGTGTGTTCCCCATTTCTATAGAGTTAAGTTTATAGATGTGTGCATGCTTGTAGTTGCTTTAATCTGTGCATATGACATGTATTTTATAATGCTGCAAACTGTTCAATAAAGGCATCCATTTCATGCTATTCGACCTGGTCTATTGAGTTTTTCTCTGCACTACAGCTCCCTGCACCTAAGTCCAAGGTCTAGAACCGTAGGGGCGAGTGGGTCGAACCACTCACGGGTAATTATTGCAAGAAGCCTGGCAGGAGACCAGAGCAAGCAAGAGAAACCCCCTACACCATCTCCTTTTGCCTTGCAACATCATCCCTTTTGTCATTTAATCACTCCTGCCTTCCACCCTATCACAGACCTTCCCTTTTGTTCTTTCCTCCCCTCCCCCCTTTCCCTGCCTCTGCACTTGCTTAATACCTGTTATATCTCTAACTTTTTCCAGTTCTGATGAAAGGTCATCAACCTGAAACGTTAACTCTGTTTCTCTCTCCACAGATGCTGCCTGACCTGCTCAGTATTTCCAACATTTTCTGTTTTTATTTATGGCTAAGAAGAATCTGTAGTATTATTTCATGGTCTTCTGGGATACCCTAACAAAGGGATATTGACTGAATCCAGTACAAGGACAATTTAGGACAGATATCAAGAAGTACTTCACCATGCAAAGAGTGATCAACATTTGGAATAGTCTGAAAGTAGGGCTGAATGGAACATTTGAAGATAGGAACAGGAGTAAGCCATTCATATTTGAGCCATACAATTAGATCATGGCTGATCTGCACCACAACTGTATTTACCCGCCTTTGCTATATATATCCCTTGGTATCCTTACCTAACAAAAATCCATCAATCTCAGTCTTGAAAATTTCAATTGTCCCAGCATCCACAGTCTTTTGGGAGAGAGAATTCTAGATTAAACTTTGTGTGAAAAAGTGCTTCCTGACTTCAGTCCTCAATGACCTAGCTCAGTTTAAGATTATGCCCCCTTGTTCTGGATTCCCCCAACAAAGGAAATAATTTCTCTATCTACCCTATCAAATCCCTTTATAATTTTAAAGGCCTCAATCAGTTCACCCCTCAACCTTATAAATTCAAAGGATTACAAGACAACTTTATGCAACCTGTCCTCATAATTTAACCCTTTAACACCTAGTACCATTCTGGTGAATCTGCACTGCACAATATATTTTTCCTGACGTGTGAAACCCAAAACTGGACATCGTACACCAGGTAGAGTTTGAACTAACGCATCACTTCCTCACTTTTGTATTTCAACTCTTTTTGAGAAAAAAGCCAACATTTCATTAGCCTTTCTGATTGGTTTTTGTACCTGTGAACTAGCTTTTGATTTGTGTACATGGACACCAAAATCCTTTTACTCTTCCACAGCTCCTAGTCTCTTACCATTAAGAAAATATTCTGATTTATCTTTCTTGGCTCTAAAGAGGATCACCTCACAGTTTCCCCACATTGCACGCACTAGTATATCTATCTTCCTTTGTAACTTCCTGCTCCCATCTACACAACTAACTGTACCTTCTAACAGTGTCATCTCCAAACTCGGTGAAATTTGTCTGATTGATAAGTAAATACTAACTAGAATCCATTCAAAGGCAAATTGTTATTCAAGTTGGAGATCGGAATCCTGGCTTTATTTGTGGATAAGTTAGTTAAGAGCCTGCAGATACTATGGCTCTGGTAGTTTTTGTACCTACACATTTCAAATGACATCCTTCATCCAAATCATTAATATGCAAGTTAAAGAGCTGAGGCCCCAGTAAAGATCCCTGGGGAACACTGCTTTTCACATCCCGACTTTCAAAGAATGCTCCCTTTATCCCTGCTCTCTGTCTCCTACCAATTGTCACCACGTATCACAAGGTTACCTCCAATTCTGTGCACTTTCATTTTTGCTAATAATCTCTTGTGTGGAACCTTATCAAATGCCTTCTGGAACTCCATATAGACAATATCCATAGACACTGCCCTATCCTGTATGCTAGTGACCTTCTCAAGAATTATAACTAGATTAGTTGGGCATCACCTTCTCAAATCCATGCTGATTCTCTTTGTCCATACTTGTCCAAGTGCTCAGTCACTCTGTCTCTGATGATAGATTCCAGCATCTTCCCCACAACTGATGTTAAACTGACAAATTTCTAGTTACCTGGTTTATCCTTCCCTCTCCTCTTATCTGTACATGTCTTATGATCGTAACTCCAAAAAAACATGTTAACATGCTGTTTGTGCTCCTCTGACTCTCCATCTTCCTCTTCTTTAAGACTCCCTTTAAAACCCACCTCTTTGAACAAGCTCTTGGTCACCTTTTCAATCTCTTTTTTGGCTTGGTATCCATTTTCCTCACATCTTTGTGAAGTGTGTTGAACTATTTTTAAACATGCTGTGTAAATGCAAGTTGTTGTGACTGTTTGAATGCAGTACTTTTTTCCAGTCTGATTCCTAAAAATATATATTTTTAGCTCAGTGATTGCTGAAGCATATATGCTGTAGGTTCAAAAAATAACTGTGCCTGATAGGGCTGTACATTTAGGACAGTGGATCTGGTTTCTGAGGAAGAGCTAGAGGTCGATTAATTGTCAACTGAGAACCAAGGTTTCATGATTAGAATTAATATTACTTTGCCCACTCAAAGATTCTGAAGAATTCACAGAATCAGGAAAAAGTGCATTTCTACTGAACCATTTTCTCAGAGATTGCAATTTAATTTTTGCAAAGAAGGAGCGATGAATCCTCCTCTGTTTGTCAATAAGTTGAACCTCAGATATAGTATGTTCACAGTATATTGTTTATTTGCAGAGGCTCCTTCTTAACTAGAACCAGACAACTGGGTATTCTTCCAATGAAGAAGGCTTCAATCAAATTGACAGACAGTAGAAGGAACAGTAGATCATCATAACTCAAAAAATTTCTCCTTATCTCCCGTCTGGTTCTTTTGCCAATTACCTTAAATCTGTGTCCTCTGCTAACTGACCCTCCTGCCAGTGGAAAGAGTTTCACCCTATCTATCCTATCAAAACCCCACATAATTTTGAATACCTCTATTAAATCTCCCCTTAGTCTTCTCTGCTCTAAGGAGAAAAATCCCAGTTCTATCGTCTCACCACATAACTGAATTCCCTCATCCCTGGTGCCATTCTCTCTGCACCCTCTCCTAGGCCTTGACACCTTTCCTAAAGTGTGGTGCCCAGATTTGGACGCAATACTCCAGCTGAGGCCTAACCAGTGATTTATAAAGTGATATGAATCTTGCCATTCATATAGAAATGACTCATGAAATATACTGGGTGGCCTGCTGGTGGCGCTGTCCAGGGAGAGTATAAATACTCTGGCACAGGCCCAGCTTGCTCAGGACATTTTGTAAACAGGAACTAATGAAGGACAACTAGACTTCCATGTTGTGAAACAGTCGATTAAAGCCTTGTTTAATACTCTGACCAAGTGCCTAGTAGTTTTCTTACGTCAATTTAATCGACTGTTTGCTGCTCCATGCTCTGAGTAATTTTGGGAACAGATGGCTACGACTCAAATGGTAGAAGGGAACCAGAGGTAGTAATCAATTCATCATGGAGAAACTACTCCGACCCACCTGTCTTGACCTGGACCCGAATTCACCTACAACGACTATGGTATGGAAACACTGGCATCGTACCTTCAGCAACTTCCTCAGGGTGTGTGGTGAGAATGTTCCTGATAAGTTAGAGATACTTGCCAATTATGTATCCCCTCATGTGTTTGACTATATCGAAGACTGTGTAGACTATGACTCCACTATCCAAATACTACAGCAACTATATGTTAAGGCCCCGAATGAAATTTTTGCTCAGCATCTATTGGCCACAACTCGACAACAATCCAGGGTATCACTTGACAAATTCCTTCAAAAGCTTTGCAGGCTCAGCAAGGATTGTAATCTCAAAGCTGTCTCAGCTGAGCAGTACCAGGAGGAGTTAATTCGTGATTCCTTTATTAACGGAATTGCATCTCCTTTCATATGCCAGCGTCTGTTGGAGAATAAAACCCTCGGGTTACAAGCTGCCTGTGACTAGGCATGTTCTCTGGACTTAGCGAAAAAGAATGCAGATGCCTATCTTTTACCGCATGCACGGACTGCTGCTATCACGTTTGGTGACTCCTCCAGTGGGCCTTGGGCGCAGGCCCTCACTGATGACTACTCTATCCTAGCTGATGATGACCCTATTATAGAAGCCCTCACTGATGGCGACCCTGCCCTAGCGGCATCTTGGCAATCTGGAAGGAAGTGTTTCTTCTGTGGAGGTGCATTCCACTATAGGAAATTTTGTCCTGCTCATAACGCAACCTGCAGTCATTGCAGTAAGAAAGGTCACTTATCTAAGGTATGCCAGTCAAGAGCCTCTGTTAGTAAGAAAGGTCACCTTTCTAAGGTATACCGGGCAAGAGCCCCTGTTAGTTTTGCAGCTGCTATCTATAAAACTGCTCCTCCCCCAAGAGCCACTACTAAGATTACAACTGTCAAGGGTAAAACTGCTCCTCCTCCCATCACAGCTGTTTTTCCCCAAAGCCTGTCCCATGCAGCCACAAAGGTTTTGGTAAATGGACACATTTTGAGTGCACTAATCGACTCATGCAGCTCTGACAGCTTCATCAGTGAGCAGGATGTCAGTAAGCTAAAACTGCATATTTACCCCTCAGACAGGGAAATTGCAATGGCTCTGATGACACTGACCACCAACTCTTCAGGCTTTTGTCTTGTTGACCTTATTCTCAATGGCTGCACTTATTCCTCCATCCGGTTTGGGGTGCTCAAAAACCTATGCAGTGATGTGCTCCTGGGACAGGATTTCCAGAAACAACACAAAAGACTCACTTTTGAGTTTGGAGGGTCGAAACCGGAGCTTACTATTTCCAAAGTACCGTTTTGTGTGTTTTCGGCGGCTTCGCACAACGAGCCCTCCTTGTTTGCCAATCTTTCCCCCCGATGTAAGCCCATAGTCACTAAATCACGACATTTCAGCCAAGATGATCTATCCTTTATTGAGGCAGAGATCTCTCGCCTTCTAGCTGATGGTATCATTGAGCCATGTTCATCATTGCTCCCCTAGCAGAGTGACTGTGGTCTGTGGGGTCCCCTAGCAGAGTGACTGTGGTCTCTGTGGTCCCCTAGCAGAGTGACTGTGGTCTCTGGGGTCCCCTAGCAGAGTGACTGTGGTCTCTGGGGTCCCCTAGCAGAGTGACTGTGGTCTCTGGGGTCCCCTAGCAGAGTGACTGTGGTAACTGGGATCCCCTAGCAGAGTGACTGTGGTCTCTGGGGTCCCCTAGCAGAGTGACTGTGGTCTCTGGGGTCCCCTAGCAGAGTGACTGTGGTAACTGGGATCCCCTAGCAGAGTGACTGTGGTTTCTGGAGTCCCCTAGAGGAGTGACTGCGGTCTCTGGCGTGCCCTAGCAAAGTGACTGTGGTCTGCAGTGTCCCCTAGCAGAGTGACTGTCGTCTGTGGGGTCCCCTAGCAGAGTGACTGTGGTCTCTGGGGTCCCGTAGCAGAGTCCCATCGGTGATGGCGCCGATGAAGATGGCTGCCGTCCTTGCGGGCTCCGTGCGTACCATGCAGCTAAGTGTCCTTTGCTGCTTGGTGCGCTCAGCTCGTTAAGAAAAAAGCATTTCACTGACTGGATTTCACTTGTTGTATTTGGTTATGTGACAAATAAAATTGAAATTGAAATTGAAATCATCCTGGCGGGCTCAAGCCGTCGTTGTTAAAAATCCTCTGAAGCAACACAAGAAACGTCTTTGCATCAATTACTCACAAACTATTAACCAGTGTACCGACCTGGATGCCTACCCACTACCACGCATCGATGACATGGTCAATAACCATGCCAATTACAAGGCATTTTCAACTTTTGACTTAAAGGGCTGGATTTTAACACAGCCGACAGGCGGGCTTTTAGGCCTGTGGGGGGTTAAAATCGCAAAACCTGGGGGTCGGGACCCCTCCGCCTGCTTCCCGCCTCCACGCCATTTTAACCTAGGTGTGTCTAATGGACCCGAATCAGTCCCGCCTGGCGGGACTGGTCTTTAGGGCCCTTAAACAGCACTGATTGGCCTTTATAATCCCATTTTAACAGGCGCTTGCCTGTTTAACCCTTTTCCCACGTAAAACGTGCCTGGTGGGGATCACGCCTGTGAAACCTGACGTGAACATTATTGGCTTGCTGACTATCAGCTGCAGGTCCAACATTAAAGAGGATATTTGATCAGTCATCATTTGCAGGTGGCAGGACTTTGTTGTCTCAGGTCTGGGGCAACTTTTACCAGGCCTATCTGTAGGGGGCGGTGTGGCTGGCGCGTGCGCCCAGTCAGTTATGCCCCTGACTGTTTGTGAGCGGTTCGAATCGCTCCCACGCCCCTGGGTTCTAGACACCGGACTTAGGTACAGGCGGCGATACAGAAAAGACTCAAGTAGACAGGTGGTTTGGATGTAAGCAAACCAAGATTTTATTGAAATAGAAATTAACACAAACTTGTGAGAAGTTACTAGTATAAAATTACAGGCAAATACAAAATAACTATACTTATACAGGGAATGGGGAACACACGGCACATCGAGGGAAAACAAACTATCTTAACAGTCCCCTTATCCTTATCCCACCCCCTTATACCTAACTAGATTAAGCTATGAGGGGCCAGAATTCATGCTCACCAATCCAAAAATCTGCTGAGTTCAAACAGCAGTGGGGCTTGGGGTTTGCTCTTTGTGCTCTCTGGGGCCTGCCGTCGTCACGTGGTCTCGGGGTGCTGCAAGGGCGTCGTCCAGGTACAAGTACCCCAAAGTTAAAGTCTTTGCTTGGGTACTTTACCTCGCAGGGATGATGGTTCCTCTTCCTCGGGCGGCAGTTGGAGTTTGCATGAAGATAGTCGAAGGTCAGCTGGTTTGAAGGCCCGATTATTCGAAGTTTTCTTCAATCGTCTCCCAATTCGTCTCGCCTCACCGCCTCGCCTCGTCTCGTCCCGCCTCGCCTGGCCTGGTTTGTCTGTGTCTGCCTGGTGCAATGCCGGACATCCCTGATGGGGTGGGGAAAAGGCACGGGCAGTGGCCAGGCGGCAGGCGTGGGAGGGGGAAAGAGCAGCAGCCATGAGGGCGAGGAGCAGGAGCCAAGAGCAAGAGAGCATCGGTCGTCGGTGTGCCTACAATTATACTCCTTCAGATGGCCCTTATCTGAGCGCCAAATCAGGTTAGTTCATTGTCCCAATCTTGGCGGGCTAGTTTAAATAATTGTAGCAATCTAAACTAACTGTTTTTAGATGGCCGGTGATCGCACCTACTGGCCTGATGTCTGAGCTGTATTGTTATTAATGCATTTTAATCGGCCTGTCCAGCCTCGATGGCTTCCTTAAGCTGTTTCCGATTATTAATGCAAACAACCTGATGGCCTCAAGTATAGGCCTAACTGGTTTTGGTCTGTCTACGATTTGGCTTAATGCATATTCAGAGTCCTGCTGTCTGCTTTTCAAAAATACAAAAGCCCTTCTTCACAGAAACTACATTTTAGGTTTCGATTTCCCCAAAAGCTGCTTGTGCTACAGAGTCCAAGCTTTTAAAATCTTGCAGGCTTTTGGCCACGAGGTGCGGACGCCATCTTTGGGTACCGTTTTTCTTAAAATGTCCATGCAGGGCCCCTTTTATTATTAATAACCTTTGGGGAAATGTGGAAATTTTGCAAATCTTACACTAACCACACCTGTGGAAGGTTGGAGCCTCACACACTTCTCCAGTGTGACCTCCTGCGAGACCCCTCTCACTACCCTCACTCAGCGCTTCCTCAACTGAGGCATCTACCAGAAGCATGGGAGGCCTTTTTTTCCTTCCCCTCTTGGCATTAGAGGACCTCCAGCCCCATTTGCGAAATGACACACGCCACAACTGCAGAAGTTGCCATCAGAATTTTTATGAAAAACAAACAACTCATGGCATTTTTACAAAATACACAGCATTTCACCCAAGTGACTACCCTTGTGACTATTTGTGCTTTATTTTCTTCTTACGCGTGCTCCTACGTAGTGGTTCCCCTATGGCTTCAGCAGATGTGGAGCCCCCTTGCTCATTTTCCTGCTGCTCCTGTCTCGATACCTTTGGCGGGCGTCCTCTGGGGTGGCGAGCCTGTGAGGGCTTGCCAGCAGTCTGCTGCTCCTGCGGCTGTGCAGGGGTTGAGACCTCTATCTCCGTTGGGTGTGGACTCCGGCGGGGCTCTGACCGAGGGCTCTGCAGTGGCATGGAAGTGTGAGTGCTTGGAGAGGAGCCCCCACTTCCTTGAGGTCTGCCACCAACCTCCCTCTCATGGGTCAGGTCCCCCTCAGTGCCTGCAAGTGGCTTGCGAGCAGCTTGCTGCACATCAGGGGGGCCATGGGGACCCATATCTACAATGGCAGTCCTACTCAGAAGGACTTCCATGAAGGTCTGGTTTCACTGTTCAATAGATGCCCATCGCTCCTCAAGAGATGTCATTCTATTCTGAACAATTACCATGTTTTTCATACACTGGCGACTAACCTCCTCCATGGCCGTAGCCCTCCTCTCATCTACTGTAGCCAGCCTTACCACGGAGGCAGCAATCATTTCCACGTAGGTAGCCATCCTTTCCGTGTTGATGTGTTCATGCGCCACTGACTCCACAAAGGCTCTGCTCATGTTCGCTATGGACTCCTCCATTCGCTCCACACTCGCAGCGACCCTGGAGACAAAACCTGCCAGAAACTCCTGCATCTGTGCATGGAGTTCCATCACTCCTGATCTTACGGATGGACCCAGTGGCAGAGGGTCGACATGCAGCTGAGCTGAGCTGGCAGAGTCCTGCGCCCTCCGATGAGGACTCTCCACTGCTGTCCCTGTCTCCACAATCTGCTGATGCTCACTTGTGAGCTGTGATACACCAGGTGACAACTCTACTCTATGTCCCGAAGGTCCCACCGAGGTGTGAGTGTCTGCGCTGGTGCTGGGTGCGCTTATTTCTGCAGACGCTGCACCCTCAGGGGTTGCAGATTCCTCTGAGGAGTCTGGCTGCTCAAGCTCTTCCTCCTGCAGAGTGGGGGCGGGGGCTCTCGATGGTCCTGTGGGGGAGTCAAGGAAAAAGTTAGAGATGTGATGCCAAGGTTACATTCACATTGCATTTTGCAGATGATCATAAGTCCATATGACGTAGCTTCAGAATCATTATCAGCGACTCATGCAATGCCAATGAGAGAGATGGAGAACTATTTTGTCACCAGCTTGCGGGAATTCTCCTGTCTGTCCTTCCCCAACTTCTGCATCTCGGTCAGCCCCGGCAATCTCCAGGACGCCTTCCTCCCAGGGGGTGAGCTGGGCTACTGAGGGCGGCCCTCCTCCTGTCCTGGCTCGCGCTCTCCTGTTGTGAGCTCTCTTTTCCTGCAATGAGGGAGCCAAGTGGAGGTTGAGTGAGAATGAAGGAGTGAGTGCAGAGATTGCATAGCATAGATACTTAGAAGGAGACAAAGATGGAGTGAGGTTGCAAGACCAAGGGCCCTCCCTGTGTGTAGTCAGTTGTGTTCAAAGCATCAGAGTGAGAGGGAGTGTGAGGGCTGCATGGTGGAATAGTTCTGTGAATGTGAGCATAGAGAGAGAGGAATGGGTAAGGGTGCATGGATGTAAGTGTCAAGTGGGATGTGCAGGAAGAGATTGCTAAAGCTAAGTGCTGGTGAGGAAAGGCAATGGGGATCAGATTGAGGGTGATGGAAACTTCATACAGTACTTACTTTTCCAGTGCAAAGAAGGTCATGGACTCTTTTCTTGCACTGCAACCACGTTCTTCATGTGAGCCCCAAGGAGTTGACTTGACCTACCACCTGTAGCCACACAGCGTTGGTCTAGGCCTCTTCCTCCCTGAAGAAGGGAACAGGACCTTCCTGTAGGCCCTAGCACCATCCAGTAATGCCTGGAGTGAAGCCTCAATAAATTTGGGGGCAGATCTGGCGCTCCTACTGGCCGTTGCTCCTGCAGGCTCCTGTGCCATTGTAATGGTGAAGTTTGGGAGCCTGCAGAGGAAACAAGGCTTGCTGTGGACCTTAAAAGCAGCAGCAATGATGACGTCATATTCTGCGACTTTCTGACTGGAAATACTCAAGTGCCAAGGCTTCCCACACGCTGAAAATCAATTGGCCAATTGAGTTAAAGTTGCATCAATCTCTCAGACACATTTAGAATCGTGTGGGAATCACTAAATTCGGGGAACCCGCCAATTCCCCGCACCTGAGTTATAATCGACCCCAAAGAGCGCATACCATCAAGTACCACTAAAGAACTCTGACAAAAAGTATACGGCTTTTGAGGCCAATGGTCAGCTTTATCATTCGCCTTTCATTTGGGGTCACCAATGGGGTGGCTATCTTCCAACGGGCAATGGATAGCCTAGTCAAACAGGACACTTTTCCATATCTGGATAATATCACCATTGCTGGTCATGACCAGAAGGAGCACGATGCCAACCTCCAGAAATTTCTTGCCGTTCTTCGTCGTAGCAACTTAACCTTAAATGAGTCCAAATCTGTGAAATCAGTACCATCAGTCAAGATCCTTGGCTACTGGGTGGGCAATGGTGTCATCAAATCGGATCCGGAATGACTTCGTCCGCTTCAGGAGCTCCCTCCTCCTACGAATCTCGGTTCTCTTCATCAGGCCCTCGGCACGTTCGCCTATTATGCGAAGTGGAGACCCCACTTTTCCGACAAGATCCAGCCCCTGCTTCACGCAGTCATTTCCGTTGAAGGCAATGGCTATTTCAGCTTTCAAGCTCCTCAAGCAACAACTGGAAAAAGCCACGCTTCATTCCATCAATGAAAATTTGTCTTTCGTGGTCGAGTGCGATGCATCGGATGTGGCGATCTCGGCTACCTTGAATCAAGGTGGTCGACCCGTTGCATTTCTGTCCAGAACTTTGCAGGGTAGTGAGCTCCACTATCCTCCTGTTGAGAAGGAGGCTACGGCTATCATCGAAGCAATACGTAAATGGAGTCATTTTCTCGCTCGTCGCCATTTCATGCTTATAACCGATCAGCGCTCTGTGGCCTTTATGCTGGATAACCGGAAATGCACTAAGATCAAGAATAACAAAATACAGCTCTGGAGGATGGAATTGGCCGCCTTTGGCTACACCATACATTATTGTCCCGGCAAAGAGAATGTGGCCCCGGATACCCTCACGCGTGCATTCTGCTCTTCCATGTCAACTTCGACTCTTGCGGATCTTCATACTTGTAACATTTGCATATTGAATTATCATTGGCCCGCAGGTATCTGTAAGGAATACTTATTATATTCACATGTGATCACATGCTGAGTTGTCATTGGCCTGCAGGCATCTGTAAGGACTACTATTGTTTTGAAGACCCAGGCTAGGGGTCCTAATTCCATGCTTTTCCCCAATGATGCTGCTATGAGTAAGATCACAGACCTAATGCTTAATAAAAGAGTTAAACTGTAATACTCCGTTGTCCTGCAATTTATTATTTTTATACAAAGTGTGTAAAACAAGACAATACTTACTTATGCCATCCTGGCGTTACCCGTATGTTACACTTTGTGCGATCTAAAAATCTCCCATTTTCTATGGAAGACCTGAGCAGAACATGCTCCACTTGTAGAATTTGCGCGGAATTAAAACCGCAATTCTTCCGTCCATCGGATGGCTTGCTCATACACGCTACACAGCCTATGCAGTGACTCAGCATTGACTTTAAAGGGCCACTGCCTTCCTCAACATGAAACACCTACTTGCTTACTATGGTGGGCAAATATTCACGCTTTCCCTTTGCTTTCCCCTGTCCCAATATGCTTACTTCCACAGTGATCAAATGCCTCGATCAGGTCTTTTCCCTTTGCGGTACAGCCAATTACATCCACTCTGATCGGGGTCCCTCCTTCATGTCAAGTGAACGCAAAAGTTATCTTTCCCAACGGGGAATCGCCACAAGTAGAACGACACCATATCATCCTATTGGAAACGGACAGGTTGAGAGATACAACGCTATCATTTGGAACGATGTTCGTCTTGCACTGAGGTCACACAACCTATCAGACCAGCAGTGGGAAACTATGCTCCCTGACGCATTGCATTCCATCGGGTCTCTTCTTTCTACATCCACCAATGTCACTCCTCATGAACGATTCTTCGGGTTCCAGCCTCGCTCCACTCATGGGACGTCCCTACCATCATTGTTGGCAGCTCCTGGCCCCATGCTGCTCCGAAGATTCATCCGATCCTCTAAGAGTGATCCCCTCGTCGATGAAGTGGAACTGACAGATGTCAATCCCACGTATGCATACATGCGGTACCCTGATGGCTGGGAATCCGCAGTGTCACTTTGGGATCTGGCTCCCTGCCCAACCGGTCCCACAGACCCAATCGATGGTGGGACCCGAATCAATGATGCCGATACCCTGCGCGCCTCTGAGGATGACGCCCTACATGGGACGTCAAGGGATCTGCCAGATCAGCCTGGGGAACAGAGCGCTCCTCGTGGGATGGCCACCCGAAGCCAGGACGGCGGTCAGTCACTGACTACTGGGTAGGGTGAAGCCAGCTCTGCACTTGTGGGGCCCGCATCTGGAGCCACGATCTCCCCAGTCCCCCTCAGGTCGATCAAGGTGACACGGACTCTGCTAGCCCGCTGGTACGAACTAAGCGACCCAGGGACCAAAACATGGTCCGAGGAGACGTGCCTTCCGGCCACCAACAGATATCCAAAAGCACCCGGAGCCACGATCTCCTCAGTCCCCCTCAGGTCGATCAAGGCGACACGGACTCTGCCAGCCCGCCGGTACGAACTAAGCGACCCTGAGACCAAAACACAGTCCGAGGAGACGTGCCTTCCGGCCACCAATGGAGATCCAAACGACTGTGTCTATTCTTAGTCTGACTAATTCGGTAGAAAGAAGCCGCTGGACTTCCAATCTTTCAGGCGGGAAGAATGATATGAATCTTGCCATTCATATAGAAATGACTTATGAAATATACTGGGTGGCCTGCTGGTGGCACTGTCCAAGGAGAGTATAAATACTCGGGCACGGGTCCAGCTTGCTCAGGACATTTTGTAAACAGGAACTAGTGAAGGACAACTAGACTTCCATGTTGTGAAACAGTCGAATAAAGCCTTGTTTAATACTCTGACCAAGTGCCTAGTAGTTTTCTTACGTCATAAAGGTTTACCATAACTTCCTTGCTTTTGTGCTCTATGCCTCTATTTATAAAGCCAAGGATTCTGTATGCTTTTTTTTAACAGTTTTATTGACTTGTTCTGCTACATTCAAAGATGTGTGTATTATGTTTACTTTTTGGCATAATAGTATATCTTTTGGCCTTTTAAAAGTAACTATCTTCAAAGCCAGCAGATAACTGGTAGGAACTATTTGACTAGGCAGAGCTGTTCTTTTTTATGTGAGATCTTCACAGGCAGTTTACCTCACCTCTGATGCAATTAAGCCATTGCACAATAGGGTAGAGGTTTAAGATTGTGACCTGGAGTTTCCACTAGGTTGCATTAGTTTTTTCAGAACAATTTGCCCAAAATTGGCCAAAACAGTATAAAAGATTGAGGAATTTCAAGCGCAAGTTATTTAAATGGAGAGAGACTACAGAATGCTGCGGTACAGAGAGATCTGGGGGTCCTTGTACATGAAACACAAAGTTAGCGTGCAGGTACAGCAAGTAATTAGGAAGGGAAATGGAATGTTGGCCTTTATTGCAAGGGGGATGGAGTATAAAAGTAAATGAGTTTTGCAACTGTACGGCGCTAGTGAGACCAAACCTGGAGTACTGCGTACAGTTTTGGTCTCCTTATTTAAGGAGGGATATAGTTGCATTGGAGGCAGTTCAGAGACGTATTGGAGGCAGTTCAGTTTCAATTTCATTATATTACCTTAGTCTGCTATGCAGCCATTTTCATCAAAATGAACTGAAGTGGAAATCTGATTGAGACAAAGCATGGCAAGGAAGAGTAAAACTCTGAAATGTGTGATTTTTCTCTCCTTAAGTGCACAAGCACGGATTAAACTGGGGTCTGTGAGCCAGGGGGAAACAGCGTGATGTTGCGAAAGGAATAGTTCCTAAATGACGTTCCTTCCTTACAGCGTCATTCGTGCAGCAGCGGTTTGAGCTTTTTGTTTGATTGGACAATACGTTTTTTGTATTAGTGGTGGCCTAAAGGGACACTTGTTGTGTTGATTCTTGTTTGGTGACGCTCAGACAACCCAGAGTCACCCTTATTCGTCCATCAAAATAGGCCCAACTTCCTTGGCTCGTGGACTTGCTTCATCTGCCTGCCAAAAAGGAGGCTTCATCCAGCAGCCCAATTAGCACCTAATAAAATTCAACCAGCTGAGGCATGCAAATGAGTAGTGGCCAGCCCTCAATTCTAACTCATTGCTTCGATATTGGCAGACAAGTGATCAACCACTCCAAATATTTAATTATTCAAATTTTCACCAATTTACTTGTTTGTGATGGAGACTTGAAATGAAAATTGTTAAATTATATGACAATAGCTTAGAGTTATGTTCATCTTATGCCATCCTTACTAAAAGTTTAAATATCAGTGAAAGTAAATCAACTCTAAGCACCTCATTTTTAAGTAAAATTTTATATTGTTGCTCTTTTTCTTTCTTGCCACTGTCTGTATTTCCAGCCATGGTGTAATGATTTTGCAACACTTGGAAAATGCAAGAAAATTGTGCAAGTGATGCAAATCTTCTGTTTCCAAAACAGTAATTATGGTGTATTAAAAAGCAGCCAGCAGTTGTGTGAATTGTGGTCTTATAGTCAGATTCCACATTTAGATAGATTCCACATTAACAGTATTTTTATTGCTTTCTCTGAGCACAAAGATGTTTAGTGGGACCACAAATTATAACACATCTTCTTTCAAGACATCCTGCCATTCGTTATTTTCAGTTCATTCCTCTGTCACACTCTACGGAAGCACCTGACAGGTTACTAGTTGCAATTGAGAGCAAATGACATAGATCATCAGTCTGTGCTAATACACTGCCTATTTCTGTCTGTGGAGAAAAGTAACATTCTACCAGCTAAAACAGAGAACATTGCTACTCCTGATATTTAACTTTGTTCTCTCTTGCAGCAATGATTGTATATCAACAAACAACAGTCCTTTAGGAGACAGCAACAGTAATCGCCAGACTCACTCAAAGTGGCAGAAAAGGTGTAAATTATATTACAACATCGTCAAAGTGCCTATTTTAATGAAATGGTAGGGCATGTACTAGATTGCAAGTATTGTCGGTTCTTTATTTAAACTTCAACCACCTTTGAACACTGAAACGCTCGGGTAAGCCATTGTGTCGTATTTTCATTGACAAATCCAAGAAAAAACACTTTGGAGAAGGGAACCACAATGATTGTGAAGCAAAGCCTTGAAAATGTGTAAACAATATTTGCATAGTTTTTGTCATACAACCTGAGAGTGCAAGTTTAAAATTAACAAGGCTTAAGCAAGAACAGTGAAGAAGTTTATTTTCCCACATAAGAATTAGAAGCAGGCGTAGGCCATATGGCCTGTAGTAACCTGGGAGGTTATGAGTAACCTGATCCACCAGGTGGTGCTGTGGCAATTGGTCTCCTGAGTTAAGTCTGATCTGTACTGGTGGTACTCTTTGTTTTTGCTGCCTCATGGCAGAAGCTTTTATGTGCAAGTGTTGATTAAACCATGTTACGGAGTTCACCTGTGTCCGTCTCCATCTATGGCCACCTCAAGATACCACATATGGCGACGAGAATAAAGGATGGAAATGTTTTGGTGGATCAGTCATAGTTAGGGAGTATTCGGAAGAGGTGCTCGGGTTGGTTAGCAAACTAGTCGGAAAAGCACGAGGCTAGGCCGCGGGAGTCGAAACGGAGTTTGATTTTTTGGCTGAAGTGACCGGACTCCAAGGATGGCAGGAACGGTAGGCTCCGTGGCACCTTTTGACAGCAAGTCGCAGTCTTGGGAGGAGTATTGTGAAATACTGAGCCATTTCTTTATGGCAAACGAGGTGGACAGTGCTGAAAAGTAAAGGGCCATTTTACTGAGTTGTGTGGGAGCGCAAACCTATACACGGATGAGGAATCTGCTGAGCCCGGAGCGGCCAGGAGAAAAATCTTTTGACGAGTTGGTGAGTCTACTAAAGAATCATTTCAATCCGAAACCTAGTGAAATAGTACAGAGATGGAAATTCAATTCGAGGATTAGGAGGCCGGAAGAAAGCATTACTGAGTATGTGGAGGAGCTTCGGAAGCTCGCACAGGACTGTAATTTTGGAAATGCGCTCACAGTCATGTTAAGGGACAGACTAGAATGCGGAGTTAACGACGCCAATATACAGCAAAGGTTGCTGTCAGAAGAAGGATTAATGTTTGAGACGGCACTTAAAAAAGCACAAGCCATGGAGACGGCTAACAAGGACATTAAGGACTTAAACAGTATGAGCAAGGAGAAATGGAGTAAACCAGTGGGAGGAGCTGTTTTCAAGATGGAAGCTGGCGCGAAAAGCCCACCAGTCGGGGTTGGGGATTGCTACCGATGTGGCAGGACGAGCCATTATGCAAAGGACTGCAGGTTTGCAAAGGCAAAGTGCCACAATTGTGGAAAAATAGGGCACTTAAAGAAAGTCTGTAAAAGGGCAGTGAGTGAGAGAAGCAGTGCTAAAGGGGCAAAGCATGCTAAAGGGGGGAGGGAGAAGTACACAAAGCGGGCAAATTACATACAAGAGGAGGAAGAGTCTAGTGAGGAGGTTTTCACTATATACAGTATAGACACTTCAAGGCCCGACGTACCCCCTCTCACTCAGTATTTGGTAGTGAACGGAGGTCAAGTAAAGTTTGAGATTGACACCGGATGTAGTGTAACCATAATGTCGCAGACTGAGTACGCCAAGCTATGGGGGGAAGCAAAAGTACCAGAGCTAGGTACATGCCCCATTAGTCTCAAAATCTACACAGGACAGAAGGTGGACATTTTGGGGGCGGCCGAAGTACAAGTGGAACACAAAGGAGTCACCAAAGAGTTTACGGTGGTAGTGGTAGCAGGGTCAGGGCCAAACCTGTTAGGGCGAGGGTGGATCAGTTGAGTGTGGACTGGCAGGCAATGAATAAAATGGAGAAATGTACAGAGGCACTGCAAGAAGTGCTAATGAAGCATGAGTTAGTGTTCAAGGATGAACTGGGCACCTTAAGGGGAGCCACAGCCAAGATTCATGCAGCCGTGATGCCACGCCTCATTTCTTTAAACCAAGGTCGGTACCTTTTGCAAAGAAAACCAAGGTTGAGGCGGAACTAGATCGCCTGCTAAAGGACAAAGTAATAGAACCAGTGAAATTTTCAGACTGGGCGGCACCAATAACCCCGGTATTGAAGCCTGACGGTAACGTAAGGGTGTGTGGTGACTATAAGTTAACAGTGAACAGAGTATTATCACTGGAACAGTACCCCATTCTGAGAATGGAGGACATGTTAACATCGCTCGCTGGGGAAGAAAGATTCAGCAAACTGGACATGAGTCATGCGTATCAGCAGATATTGCTAGATGAAGAATCAAAAAAGTTTGTCACGGTGAACATGCACAAGGGGCTGTTCACGTATGCCAGGTTACCATTTGGTGTCAGTTCTAGCCCAGCAATATTCCAACGGACTATGGAGGGCATTCTGCAGGGCATTCCAAAGGTGGCCGTGTACTTAGATGATATTCTGCTAACAGGAAGTGACGATCAGGATCACTTAAAAACACTGGACAAAGTGCTACAGCGGCTGGAAGAGGCGGGGCTATGCCTGAAACGGAGTAAGTGTAGTTTCATGGAGAAGGAAGTTACATTCCTGGGACATCGGGTGGATGTCACAGGCCTCCATCCATTACCAGGGAAAGTGCGGGCAGTGCAGGATGCACCTGCACCCACCTCAGTGACTGAACTGAAAGCCTATCTAGAACTCCTGAATTATTATAACCGGTTTCTTCCAAACTTATCGATGCTGCTGGCACCCCTGCACAAACTGCTGAGAAAGGAGGAGCCATGGCGTTGGGGACCAGAGCAAGCGAAAGTGTTTCAGCCATCAAAGGAGCTACTTCAGTCCAGCAGGGTGTTAGAGCATTACGGCGAGAAGAAGGAGCTGATAATGTCCTGCGACGCATCACCCTATGGAGTGGGGGCAGTGTTGGCCCACCGCATGCCAGATGGAGCGGAAAGGCCCATCAGGTTTGTTTCACGCACGCTCACAGTGGCGGAAAAGAACTATTCACAGCTTGATAAAGAGGGGTTAGCCATTATATTTGGAGTAAAGAAATTCCATAAGTACATATATGGGAGGAAGTTTGTAATCAGTACTGACCACAAGCCTCTTATTAGCTTACTGAATGAGATGAAAGCGGTGCCTCAAATGGCATCACAGAGAATAATGAGATGGGCAGTAATACTAAGAGCCTATGAATATGTGATCACGTACAGAGCCGACAAGGAAAACGGGAACGCGGATGCTCTCAGCCGCCTGCCCCTCTCAAAATCTCCTCGCAGTACTTCCGCTGAGGAGCACGTCCTGATGCTGGATCAGGAGATCAGTCCCCTGATGACTTCAGTGCAAATCCAGGGCTGGACAGCCAAGGACCCCGTTCTGTCAAGGGTCCGTGAGTATGTGTTGAAAGGCTGGCCAGATCACCGTGAGGGACCAGTGTTCGTGCCGTACAGACAGAGACAGCACGAGCTCAGTGTCCAAGATGGATGTGTGCAATGGGGAGCACGCATCATAGTCCCAGAGCAGGGATGCTCTACTTTGATGGAACAGTTGCATCAATCGCACCCAGGAATGACTAGAATGAAAGGACTGGCTAGGAGCTACCTGTGGTGGCCTAACTTGGATGCTGAAATTGAGTCAAAGGTGAAGTCATGCACTATATGTCAGGAACAGAGGAAAGCACCTGCCGGGGCACCACTCCATCCCTGGGAGTGGCCCAGCAAACCCTGGAGGAGAATTCACATAGACTATGCGGGACCTTTTAGGGGCAAAATGTTTTTGGTGCTGGTAGACACTCACTCAAAGTGGATCGACGTTTATCCAGTGAGCTCTGCAACAACTGATGCCACAATGAATTGTCTCAGGAACAGCTTCAGCACGCATGGTATTCCAAAAATGATTGTATCCGACAATGCAGTGTTTTGTTAGTGAAGGGAGCAAAGAATTCATGGTAAGGAATGGAATCACACATGTCACCTCGGCTCCATATCACCCAGCCTCAAATGGGTTAGCCGAGTGAGCCGTGCAGACTTTTAAGGAGCTCATGAGGAAGAGCTCAGGTGACACCCTGGAGACCAAGCTCAATAGAGCCTTGTTTAGTTATCGTATAACACCCCAAGCTGCCACGGGGCTTTCTCCGGCTGAGTTGATGATGGGGAGAAAGTTGCGGTGCACGTTAGACCTGATACACCCAGATCTCAAAAGCAAGGTTGAAACAAAACAAATAAACCAAAAAGCGTACCATGACAAACATACTAAAGCTCGCTATTTCACCATAGGGGACTCTGTGTACACCCGAAACTTCGGCTATGGACCTAAATGGATACCAGGACTAATCCAGGACATTAAAGGACCTGTGTCGTACTCCGTGTTACTAGGGGATGGTCAAGGGGTTTGTCGGCATGTGGATCAGCTTTTCAGCCGGCAGCAGGGGGAACTGCCTCAGATGGAACAAAGGGCAGTAGAGGAGGCTGTTCCAGGACCCAGCACGGCTTATAAGGTGCCAGTGGACACTGGTACTGCCAGGCCACAGCGGGACAGAGTAAAACCAACATCAGAGACTACTCCAATCTCAAGTACGAATGAATCTGAGAATCCACTACAAGTGGAATTAAGACGTTCACAAAGGATTCACAAGCAACCAGAAAGACTTATACAAACCTGTTAAATTAGTCAGGGGTTAACCATGGTTAGAGCATACTGGTTAATTAAAATGTAGTACCTAGTAAGGGTTATTGTTTAAGAATTGCATACAGCAATCTTAAGGGGGGAGGAGTGTAGTAACCTGGGAGGTTATGAGTAACCTGATCCACCAGGTGGTGCTGTGGCAATTGGTCTCCTGAGTTAAGTCTGATCTGTACTGGTGGTACTCTTTGTTTTTGCTGCCTCATGGCAGAAGCTTTTATGTGCAAGTGTTGATTAAACCATGTTACGGAGTTAACCTGTGTCCGTCTCCATCTATGGCCACCTCAAGATACCACATGGCCCCTCGAGCCTGCTCCACCATTCAATAAGATCATGGCTGATCTTCGCTCTCAACTCCACTCCCCCACCCAATCCCCATATCCCTTGATTCCCCCAGAGTCCAAAAACCTGTCTATTTCAGCCTTGAATATACTCAACAATTCATCATCCATAACCCTTTGGGGTAGAGAATTCCAAAGATTCACAACTCTGAGTGAAGAAATTCCTCCTCATCTCAGTCTTAAACGGCTGACCCCTTATCCTGAGACTATTCCTCCTAGTTCTAGACTCTCCAACTTTGGGAAAAAACCTCTCTGCATCTACCCTGTCAATCCCCCTCAGAATCTTATATGTTTCAATGAGATCACCTCTGTGGTAAACCACTGTTTGTATTCCTGTTTGTCCTGTTTGTATTCCACTGTGTACATGCCTGGACATGCCTCGGCTGACTCCTCCCACAGGTCCTAGTATAAAGGTGACTGCTCCCCAGCCCTTGTATCCTGGACCGGTCGACCACTCGAGGCAGACCTCCATTCTGTTGTTAATAAAAGCCTTTAGTTACCCTTCTAACTCTCAGTCTTTTATGAGTAATTGATAGCGCATCAATTTTATTAACAACATTTTTATAATGGAGAAGATCCTCACACCAGCATGCCTGGACTTAGATCATCGGGAGGCGGACTCATCCACCAAGTTTACTCACTGGCTTAAGTGTTTCGAAAAATTCCTGACCGCCTCCGAAGCAATCAAATCGGACGAGGACAAACTGGATGCCCTGACCTCCAAAGTGAACCACCGAGTGTACTCGGTCATCCAAGACGCGACCTCGTACGCGGATGCTATCAAGCTCCTCAAGGACCAGTACACGTGCCCAGTGAACGAAGTGTACGCCAGGCACCTCCTGGGGAGTCGTAAACAACAACCTGGGGAATCGACCGTGGAATACCTTCAGGCACTGTCTGTGCTTGGCCGGGCCTGTGGTTGTAAGGATGTAAAGGCCGCCGTGTACACAGAGGAACTTATCCGGGACGCTTTTGTAGCGGGCCACAGATCCAATTACACACGACAGCGACTGTTGGAGCAGAGTAACCTCGACCTCAACAAGGCCTCTGAACTCACACTATCGTTGGATGCAGCCTACCAGGGCATGGATGCCTACTCCTCTGCACCATGGACGCCGCGGGGAATGACAGCCTGGGACACGGTAGGACCGCCTCATAGCGCCGTGCCACCCCAGCCACACCCCAACAACGGCCCAACTACCGCAGCAGTGTCCCAAGGCCAGACAGCAGTGCCCCAAGGCCAGAAATGCTACTTCTGTGGCCAGGCAAAACACCCCAGAGCGCGCTGCCCGGCGAAAAACGCGATCTGCTCGGGCTGCGGGAAGAAGGGACACTACACTAGCATCTGCAGGGCCAAAGCCACCCCGAACCCCAGCAGCACCGCGTGTGGGCCATGCGGGCCGCCATTTTGGACCTCCCCGGCCGTGTGCGAATCACCGGTACAGCAGCCATTTTGGACGCCTCCAGCCACATGGGGATCATGGACGCCGCCATCTTGGACGACAGCCGGGATGCAGCAGGCCCCCCACACCGCCTCATCTGATACCCGCAGCGACACACCGACCCCTACGCTGGCATCCGTTACACTGGACCAAGCGAGACCGCACCAACTGGCCAGTTCCACAATGGACATTAAGGTAAATGGTCACGATACAATCTGCCTTTTTGACTCTGGGAGCACAGAGAGCTTCATCCACCCCGACACGGTGCGGCGTTGCTCTCTCCCAGTCCTGCCTGCGCAACAGCGGATTTCTATGGCCTCCGAGTCCCAGTCGGCGGACATCGGCGGCTACTGCGTGGTGACACTCGTAGTAGACGGGACCGTGTACGATCATTTTAAACTTCTGGTCCTGCCTGACCTCTGCGCTGCCGTCCTGCTGGGGTTAGATTTTCAGTGCCACCTTAAAAGTGTTACGATGGCGTACGGTGGACCCCTACCCCCACTCACAGTCCGCAGCCAGCAGCTTCCAAATTGCCCGCCGCGCACCAGGTGCAACCTCTCCACACTCAGAGTCACCCCCCCACCACTGTTTGCTAACCTCACCCCCGACTGTAAGCCCATCGCCACAAAGAGCAGGCGATACAGTGCCGGGGACAGGGTTTTCATTAAAACCGAAGTGGAGCGGCTCCTGAAAGAAGGGATTATTGAGGGCAGCACCAGCCCCTGGCGAGCCCAGGTTGTGGTCGTTAAGACCAGCGAGAAGCAGCGCCTGGTCATCGACTACAGCCAGACAATAAATCACTACACCCTGCTGGACGCCTACCCACTCCCCCGTATAGCTGATATGGTCAACCAGATCGCGCAGTACCGCGTCTTCTCGACCATTGACCTGAAATCAGCGTACCACCAGCTCCCCATCCGCCCTGAGGACCGCCAGTACACTGCCTTTGAGGCAAACGGCCGCCTCTATCACTTCCTTAGGGTTCCCTTTGGCGTCACCAACGGGGTCTCCATCTTCCAAAGGGAGATGGACCGGATGGTAGATCAAAATGCGTTGCAGGCCACTTTCCCATATCTGGACAATGTGACCATCTGCGGCTGTGACTTGCAGGACCATGACGCAAACCTCTCAAAATTCCTCCGCACCGCCCAACTCCTAAACCTGACATATAACAAGGAGAAGTGCATATTCCGCACAAACCGCCTCGCCATCCTTGGCTGTGTTGTGGAACACAGAGTCATCGGCCCCGACCCCGACCGGATGCGTCCCCTTATGGAACTTCCACTGCCCCACTGCCTCAAGGCCCTGAAGAGGTGCCTAGGGTTTTTCTCCTATTACGCCCAGTGGGTCCCCTACTATGCGGACAAGGCCCGTCCGCTGATCAAGTCCACCTCTTTTCCCTTGACGGCAGAGGCCCGCTTAGCCTTCCACCGTATCAAGGAGGACATTGCCAAAGCCACCATGCATGCAGTGGACGAATCCATCCCCTTCCAGGTGGAAAGCGACGCGTCCGACTTTGCCCTGGCCGCTACCCTCAATCAGGCGGGGAGACCCGTGGCCTTCTTTTCACGAACCCTCCAAGGCCCGGAGACCAGACACTCCGCTGTTGAGAAGGAGGCCCAGGCGATTGTGGAGGCTGTGCGTCATTGGAGGCACTACCTGGCCGGAAAACGATTTACCCTGCTCACTGACCAGCGTTCAGTTGCTTTTATGTTTAACAACAAGCAGAGGGGCAAAATCAAAAATGACAAGATCTTGAGGTGGAGAATCGAACTTTCCACCTACAACTACGAGATCTTGTACCGGCCCGGGAAGCTAAATGAACCCCCGGATGCGCTATCGCGTGGCACCTGCGCCAGCGCGCAGATCGATAGACTACGGGTCCTCCACAATGACCTCTGCCACCCGGGGGTCACCAGGTTCTTCCACCTCATCAAGGCCCGCAACCTGCCTTACTCTATTGAGGAGGTCAGGACCATGACCAGGAACTGCCAAGTCTGCGCTGAGTGCAAACCACACTTTTATAGACCAGACAGGGCCCACCTGATAAAAGCCACTCGCCCCTTCGAGCGCCTGAGCGTTGATTTTAAAGGGCCTCTCCCCTCCTCCGACCGCAATGTGTATTTCCTCAATATTATTGATGAGTACTCCCGTTTCCCGTTCGCCTTCCCCTGCCCGGACATGACCAGTGCCACGGTCATTAAATGTCTGAACAACCTCTTCACCCTGTTCGGCTTCCCCAGCTATATCCATAGCGACCGGGGCTCATCGTTTATGAGCGACGAACTCCGTCAGTACCTGCTAACTAGGGGTATTGCCACAAGCAGGACCACCAGTTACAACCCCCGGGGGAACGGACAGGTGGAAAGAGAAAATGCGACAGTTTGGAAGGCCGTCCTGCTAGCCTTAAAGTCTAGGGGCCTTCCAACCTCCCGCTGGCAGGATGTGCTCCCCGATGCGCTCCACTCTATTCGGTCACTGCTCTGCACTGCCACTAACGCCACCCCTCATGAGAAAATGTTTGTCTTCCCAAGGAAGTCCACATCAGGGACATCGCTACCGCCATGGCTGACGTCCCCAGGGCCGGTCCTACTGAGAAGACACGTGAGGACCCATAAAACGGACCCCCTGGTCGAGAGGGTCGACCTCCTCCACGCCAACCCCCAGTATGCTTACATCGCATACCCGGACGGGCGGGAGGACACAGTCTCCATAAGAGACCTTGCACCCTCGGGGACCACAGTAACCCACTACCCACTACCACCCCCCCCCACGATCCGATATCCAGCCCCAGCAGACGGCAGGCCTGGGCCCCGCGACCCGCTCGACATCTACGAGGACGACACGCCTGTGCCACAGCCTACGCTGGACTCGACGCCGGAAGCTTCACTACCCCTGCCGTCGCCACGCCGATCACAGCGGCAGACAAGACCTCCGGAGAGACTCCAATACACTAACTTTTAATACACTTCACCCCGCCGGACTCAATTTTAAACAAGGGGTGAATGTGGTAAACCACTGTTTGTATTCCTGTTTGTCCTGTTTGTATTCCACTGTGTACATGCCTGGACATGCCTTGGCTGACTCCTCCCACAGGTCCTAGTATAAAGGTGACTGCTCCCCAGCCCTTGTATCCTGGACCGGTCGACCACTCGAGGCAGACCTCCATTCTGTTGTTAATAAAAGCCTTTAGTTACCCTTCTAACTCTCAGTCTTTTATGAGTAATTGATAGCGCATCAACCTCATTCTTCTAAACTCCAGAGAGTATCGGCCCAATCTACTCAATCTCTCCTCAGAGGACAACCCTCTCATCCCAGGAATCAATCTAGTGAACCTTCGTTGCACCACCTCTAAGGCAAGTATATCCTTCCTCAGATAAGGAGACCAAACCATGTGCACAGTACTCCAGTTGTGGTCTCACCAAAGCGCTGTACAATTGTAGCAAGACTTCCTTACTGTTGTACTCCAACCTCCTTGCAATGAAGGCCAACATGCCATTTGCCTTCCTAATTGCTTGCTGTACTTGCATGCTGACTCTGTGTTTCCAGTACAAGTACACCTAAATCTTTCTGAACACCAACATTTAATAGTTTCTTACCATTTAAAAATATTCAGTTTTTCTATTCTTCCTACCAAAGTGAATAACCTTACATTTCCTCTCATTATACTCCACCTGCTACCTTATTGCCCACTCACTTAATCTCTTTGTGTCCTCCTCACAGCATACTTTCCCATCTAGCATCATCAGCAAACTTGGATATATTATATTTGGTCCCTTTATCTAAGTCATTAATATAGATTCTAAATAGCTGAGGCCCAAGCACTGATCCTTGCGGCACCCCACTAGTTTCAGCCTGCCAACCTGAAAATGACCCATTTAACCCTACTCTCTGTTCTGTCCATTAACCAATCCTCTATCCATGCTAATATATCACCCCAACCCCATGAGCCCTTATCTTGTGTAACAACCTTTTATGTGGCACTTTATCGAATGCCTTTTGAAAATCTCGACAGGCTCAGTGAGTGGGCGAGAAAATGGCAGATGGATTATAATGTGGATAAATGTGAAGTTATCCACTTTGGTAGAAAAACAGAAAGGCAGAATATTTCCTAAATGGTGAAAGATTGGAGAATGCAGATGCTCAAAGGGACCTAGGTGTCCTTGTACATGAGTCACTGAAAGTGAATGTGCAGGTGCAGCAAGCCATTAGGAAGGCAAATGGTATGCTGGCCTTCATTACAAGAGGATTTGATTACAGGAGTAAAGAAGTCTTACTCCAATTATATAGGGCCTTGGTGAGACCACACCTGGAGTAGTGTGTACAATTTTGGTCTCCTTACCTAAGGAAGGATATACTTGCCATAGAGGGAGTGCAATGAAGATTCACGAGATTGATTCCTGGGATGGCAGGACTGTCGTATGAGAAAAGAGATTGAATAAACTAGGCCTGTATTCTCTTGAATTCAGAAGAGTGAGAGGGGATCTCATTGAAGCATGCAAAATTATTACAGGGCTTGATAGGGTGGATGCTGGGAGAATGTTTCCCTTGACTGAAATGAGAAGAAATTTCTTCACACAGAGGGTGGTGAATCTTTGAAATTCTCTACCCCAGAGGGCTGTGGAGGCTCAGTCATTGGGTATATTCAAAACAGAAGTCGGTAGATTTCTGACTGGTAAAGGCATCAAGGGATATGGCGATAAGGCCGGTGAATGGAATTGAGGCAGAAGATCAGCCATGATCTCATTGAATGGCGGAGCAGGCTCGAAGGGCCGAATGGCCTACTCCTGCTCCTATTTCTTATGTTCTTATGTTCTTATGCTACATCTACTGGTTCCCCTTTATCTACCCTGCTAGTTACATCCTCAGAAAACTCTAATAAATGTGTTAAACACGATTTCCCCTTCATAAAAACATGTTGATTCTGCCCTAATCATGTTATGGTTTTCTAAGTTTCCTGTAACCACTTCCTTAACAATATATTCCAGCATTTTCCCAATGGCTGATGTCGGGAAAAGATGTAGCATAAGAACATAACTGGCCTGTGACTCCTTATTTTCTCTCAGGCTCTCAGCAAAAGCAGCTACTAAGTTATTCAAAAAGGTTATTGTGTCATTGTTTTCCTCTAGATGATCTACTGTTTTTCTGTTACATAGTTTACAGCTTATTCAACCCATTAACTTCATATCTGCTCTGAGAGTACAGACTGTTTCTTTTTAATCCCTTTGTTCCAACCCTACTAAGGGGCTTGCTTACCTCTCCGTTTTCAGTTGAGGTGAAGGTTGTATCTGTCATGTTAGCCTGTCTTATCTCTTTGCAACTGCTGTGTATTTCCAGCATTTTTTGTTTTTGTTTCAGAATTTCACAGTTTGCAGTCATTTAACTTTTACTAAGTCTATACTCCCTTGTTACCAATTCTCTAAACAATGAAAACCATCTTTTTTCATTGATCCTCTCAAAACTTTATGTAATTTTGAAACCTTTATTAGATTCTCACTTTAACCTTCTTCGCCCTCAGTTTTTCAAGCCTTTCTTTATGACTAAAACCTATCATTCCTGTTATCATTCCGGTGAATCTTTTTCCATGGCTCCGATATTATGGGCGGTGGGAAATAACGGTGAACGAACAGCATTCGCCGATATTACCCCTTTGAAACTTGTTAAGTCTGTGGGTTGTATTATAAATAATACACAGACTCCACGATTAACAAAACAAAACAGGTCTTTACTATTCAGAGGTTCGGGCGATTCTGCCCTAGTTAACGTATCACAAGCCTTATATACTGGTGTGGTCACTATCGGTATTACAGTATACATGAGCCAACAAATAGTGCCACCCTAAAGTAGTGCTCTTAAAGGCGAACGGTTACATTCTATAGTTCCCTTAAAGGTAAACGGTTACATACACAACACTCCTTCCTTTTTAGCTTATTACTTACAGAATCCCCTTTAAACATACAATTTTCAACTTCATATAAACAGTTTACAGATATACTCTCGATGGAGTCAACATCATATAACTTCATGTTTAACATAACATAATAACATATATAACTTCATGTCAAAACAGATCACAGATTCAGTCTCTGCGGAAAACAGTTCACATTGCTGAAGTGACTCATTCAATAGTCCTTACAGATCACAGATTCAGTCTCTGCGGAAAACAGTTCACATTGCTGAAGTGACTCATTCAATAGTCCTTCCATGGATTTAACAGTTTGAACTTCCGAACTGATTTGGCTCCGTTCGGAGGGACCACGTGTGTGCTCTGGTAGAGGTGATAATGGTTCAGATGGGTCATCTTCTGTTTCGACTTTTCCTTTTCTGCTTCTTGGAGACTCTCTGGGCTCCACTGTCAGCTGCCAGCTGCCTGCGCAGTTCCTCCTTCTCTGCCTCCTGTTTCCGTCGTAGAGCCAGCTTCACCCGATGTTCCGTAGACTTTTGGTGCTCCTCCATGATTTCTGCACTTTGGGAGTCGAAGTTACAAGCTGGGCAGGACAGGACATCGCAATATTCGGTGTAGTCCACCAGGTCATGGTAATATTCGGTGTCGTCCTGAGCTAGGCCAGCGAGAGGGTCGTCTATTTCCTTCATACCCAGCTGGACGTTAGCCAGCTCTTGTTCCAAATCCAGACATCTTTCCTGAAGAGACTTCTTCATGTGTACCTCTTCATCCAGCTTTTTCTGGGCTTTCAGCAAGTCGTTTACTAATGACCTCATTTGTGATTTTAATACTTCAACTTCCTTTGGAGATTGATTGATCGGACTATTCAATCCCTCTACCGGAGCAGCTGTTTCAGCGGTCTGTTGTTCTACATTGACGTGAGTCAGCGTACTTTTGGTATCCAAGGGTTGCTCTGCTGCCATCTTCTCAGTCTGTGTTGCAACCTCAGCTATTTCCATAACTTTTGAGAGTTCCAAACCCCTCTCCTCTTCCACCACTAATGTTTCATCTATGGATGGAATCTTTACCGATGAGGCAGCCTTGGCCTGGAGCTCATCAAACATTTCCTGCAGCCTTTGGACTTCTTGCTCATGTTCAACCTTTAGTTGTTCATATGCTTCTACTGAAACTAGCTTTTCGGGGGTTGCCGAGTTAATCCCCTCCAGAATTGTAGCCTGGGCCTGTCCATACTGTTCTTTCAACTTCTCACACTCTGCTTGTAAGGAGTCGTAAAGAAGGACTGGAATAAAATCCTGGCTTCCTGAAGATTCCTCTGCAATTGGTTTTTTTGCAATTTCCTGTTGGAGTTCAGCCAAGGCTGCTATGCTATCTGCCTCTCGAAGTCTCACTGCCATCAATTCTTCTTTATTCTTGCAGTCTATCTCAGCCATTTCCCATTTACTCTCATTTAACTGATTGAGTAGCCCCTTATTCTGGGCTGAGAGATATTGCACCTTCTCATGTAGACCATAGCACTCCTTCTCTGCTCGACATAGCTGATTTCTGCTGATTTGGTTCTGTGTTTCAAGTTCCAACATCCTTTGCTTAGCTTCTTTCAGTTTCGCCTCAATAATCCCCTCTCACAACATGTCCACATTATTCACATCAGGTAAAGAAGCGTTTCTCTTTTCCATGTCCAAGATTTGTTTCTGCATCTCCTTAAGAGCACACTGCGATTCAACTTCTCTTAACCTTGCCTGCACTAGCTCCGTCTCTAATTGCAGAACAAAATCCTCAGTGTAGTGTGGTTTGCCCTTCTGCTGTATCTCTAGATCATGCAAATATTCTAACTCCTGAACATCATAAGGGAGATGTGATCGGTAATTGGTCACGATGGCTCTATGGTCGCTCTCTGCTTGAGCCAGTAGGTTCTGTTGTCTTTCCAGCCTCTCCCATTCGGTGTCATAGAACTTTTTCATTGTTTTCATCTCTTGTACGAGGCGGTAACTTAATTGTTCTAATTGTTGTTGTTCTTTGAAATAGCGTTGAGTTCGAGCCCGGTGTTCCTCCGTAATGCATATGTCTGTAACTTGAACAGACTCAGAATTCTCTGTCTTTATGCACGCCATCGATTTTCCAACCTTAGTCCGTGATTTCATGTTAACCTTGTTTTTCATACGTAAGCTGGACTTATCGTCTTCCGGCTCGGAGTCTGAGCTGCTTGTCTGCACCGAGTCCTCACTCGTCATTGCTTGTAGGTAGTGCCATTCCATGTCTATTTTCTGCATCCACTCCCGCCCTAGGAGTGGTGGTCCTCCCTCAGGTACTACGTACAGATACATTCGTGGGTGTTCTTTGCCCCTATCCCTCACTTTGACTCGTATTTTTCCCATGGGGTATACATTATGCCCCGTGTATGTCTGTAATACGAATTTGGTATTTCTTAAGGGTATGTGAGAGAACAGCCGGTGATAGTCCTTTTGGTTGATGACGGATACAGCTGATCCCGTGTCCAGCTCCATTCGTACCTGGACTCCCGCTATTTTTAGTGTGACCCAGATCATCTGTAGATCAGTTACTTTACCCACATTGTGGATTCTCAGACTATCCAGCTCCTGGCTGTTTGGGTCTGAGTCTGAATTTTGTTCGTCTGAACTCTTTTCAGCCACCTGATGTACCTTGTTGTACTTTCCTTGTGGTGGTGGCTTCCTTTGCTTGTTGGTCTTCTTTCCGGACCTGCATACCTTCGCGATGTGACCCAGTTTGCCACATTTCCTGCACTCCTGGTTCTTAAACCAGCACTGATTCTGGTCGTGCGTTGTCTTTCCACAACGGTAGCATTTGGAAGTGCTTGCAGTAATTTGGTCCACCCCGAGTGCCGCCGCCTTTTGCTGCATTTCCGCCGTTCCTTTCGCTGCGGCTTCGTGCGATGAAGCTATGAGGACAGCCCTGTCCAGTGTGAGGTCGTTTTCTTCCAGAAGTCGCTTCTGCGTTCCTTCTTTGGCCAAGCCGCATACGAACTTGTCCCGCAGCGCCTCTGTCAAATTCCCTCCAAACTGGCAGTATTTCGCTAGCTTACGCAGTTCGACTAAGTACTCCGCATTGCTTTCATCTTGCCTCTGGGCTCTGGCGTAAAATTTAAATCGTTCAGCCAGCATCAACGGTGTGGGGTTCAAGTGATCCTTCAACACTGTTACGATCTCTTCGAAAGTCTGGTCCACTGGTTTAACTGGTGCTATTAGATGTTTCAAAAGCCCGTATGTTTTTGCTCCCATCGAATTTAACAAAGTTATTGCCTTGTCGTCATCCTCAATTTCGTTGGCTACGCAATATATTTCTATGCGTTCCACATACGTGGCCCAGTCTTCTATTTCAGCATTAAAATCATTAATATTTCCTCGCTTAGGCATCTTCTTCTCTTTTCGAGAACAGTACAAGTATTTCTTTACTTATTATTAATTTTCTTCTCTTCTTGAGAACACCACAAGTATTGCTTTACTTATTCTTATTTTTCCTCTCTTCTTGAGAACACACCAGCCTTTCTGAAAATTCTAATTAATTTTCTAAGATGGCGGTTTCCCGCTTCTGTCTTCTTCCCCAGCGGTTTTCCCGTGAAAAATGGCGGCTTTCCCGCGCTTCTCGCTCTCCCCGCCCACTTCAATGGCGGTTTTCCCGCGCTTGACGGTCTTCACCCGTCCCCCGATGCTGTCTTTCAGCCCGAGTGCGGCCCTTATCAGCGGATGCGATCGATGGCCCGGCTGCGCCTCGCACTTGAAAGCGGCCCGGCCCTTATCAGTGCTTGCGATCGATGGCCCGGCTGCGCCTCGCACTCCAAAGCCCTTATCTCCCGATCGCGATCGATGGCCCGCGCTGTGCACCGCGGCTCTCGCGCCTTCAATTTCTGCAGCCGCTGCCCTTTCAGCCCGAATGCGGCCCTTATCGGTGGTTGCGATCGATGGCCCGGCTGCGCCCCTCACTTCAAAGCGGCCCGGCCCTTATCTGCCGATCGCGAGCGCCTGTACCTCTGTCTTCCCAGCCCTGTTTCTTCTGCACTCCAGTTTTCAGTCGCTGATGGAGGCTGCAGGGTCCTAATGCCTGTCGCTTCCAGTGGGGTGGTGAGGATTGAAACCTCTCTTCAACGTCCTGTCTTTGGACGAAGCCGCTGTGGAATAACTGCCGCAGGGTTCGAATCCGACTCGTCGCCAGTGTTAAGTCTGTGGGTTGTATTGTAAATAATACACAGACTCCACGATTAACAAAATAAAACAGGTCTTTACTATTCAGAGGTTCGGGCGATTCTGCCCTAGTTAACGTATCACAAGCCTTATATACTGGTGTGGTCACTATCGGTATTACAGTATACATGAGCCAACAAATAGTGCCACCCTAAAGTAGTGCTCTTAAAGGCGAACGGTTACATTCTATAGTTCCCTTAAAGGTAAACGGTTACATACACGACAAAACTGACTGCAACTTCAAGATGTAGCGCATGCACATCTAAACGCGGAAGTCTTGAAGTTGCAGTCAGTCACTCACTGCTCCGTCCGACACTGGCTGCGTTGTGTCCCACCCCACCCCCATAGCTGGCAATCAGTGAAAACATGGGCTTTTCCACAGTAATATCACTGTTAAATACCCCATTAAATGTTATGTCTTGTTGAATTAGGTGTAACTGGGGTTTTAACAGTGTGCTGACTGCGAAACCAATGCTATGGCCCTGAAAAACGAATTATATTTTTTTGAAGTGTCAAATTTCTCCATTATGATAAAAAATTACAATCTTTAAGAAACTTAAAAAAAAGTTTGTTCATGATGTTTGAGGTTCCACCTTATCCACATGCGAGAGCCCCAATCTTTATTTCACTCTCCCTGTAACATTTTTAAAAAGTCCAGATAAAAGCAACTTCTTATTTCCTGGTTCCCGGTCTGTGAGAATTCTGCAATGTGATTAGCTGCTTAGACAGCTTGCTGACATCACAGCAACATCGCACTAGGGAATCCCCACTACAGAGCCCTGAAATCAATGATGCGCTGAAAAAGGCAAACATTTCGACACAGAGATCGCGGGATCTCTGTGGGTAGCTTTCTTCGGAGCCAGTGGTGAATGCCTTTGCTTTGCTGCTGACCGCAAATTCCAGGCCTAGACCTATAATGGGATGCCCATAATTTAATACAATACCCTGTAGGGGGTTTGGTGTGTTGTGTGCGCCCAGTCAGCTTCGCCTCTGACTGTCCCTTGAACGGTTCGAATCACACCCACACCCCCTGGGTTCTAGACACCGGACTTAGGTACAGGCGGCGATACAGAAAATCGAGTAGACAAGTGGTTTGGTGTAAGAAAACCAAGATTTTATTAAAAGCAGAATACAACAATCTTAAGGAAAACTACTGGTATGAAAAATACAGGCATAGAATAATTACACTTATATGGGAATGGGGAACTCACGGCACATAGAGATAAAAAGCAACTGCATTAACAATCTCCTATCCTTATCCCACCCCCTATACCTAACTAGATTAAGCTATGAATTCATGCTCACCAATCCAGAACCCATTGCTTTAACGGTTGTAAGTTTTGAGGTCCGTTTCCCCTGTCCTTTGGGGTACCCCGTCACCACGTGGTCTCAGGGCGCAGCGCTGAAGTTGTTGCTGCAAAGCACTCTCCTTTCCTCAGCTACCGTCGTCGTCTCGTCGCGATGGGTTTTCTTCTTCTTCTCCCTTGGGCGGTCGTCGGCGGTAATGTTGTGGTTGGGGGTTGGTTGGCGGTTTTCACCGCTTAGTTGATTTTACTACCCATCCTTTGAACGCCAGTATATTCGTCGCGGGCGTGGACACCTGCATCTAACACCAGCTTATTCGCAGTGTTCAAACAACAACTTATTCTCACTGTCCATACATACACTGCCAATTTCTTCCCCAAATGCCAGCTTATAACTAGGCGTTTGGTTTTTACCAATGTGTCTTTTGCTGCCCTTCTCTGCTTTTATCAGTTACCTTCTTCTTCGTCTCACCTCATCTCGTCTCACCCCTTTGTGGCCTGTGTGTCCTGTGTGGTATTGAACTTGGGTCTCGTTCTCCTCCCGCGTTTTGGCCCCGGTGTAATGGGCGTCCTTGGTTGTTGAGCGGTGCGGGGAGCGAGAAGAGAACCCACCACGAGGCCAGGGCGCGAGTACAAGCAGGCCAAAAGCCAAACGATGAGATCAGGAACAAGGGAGCTAAGAGTCAAGAGAGCGATTGCTACCGATGGGCCTACAATTATACCCGTTCTTCTACTCCTTATCTGCGCACCAAATCAGGTCAGTCCATTGTTTAACTTTTGGCGGGCTTGTTTAAATGATTACAACCATTTATTTTAACAACTTTTGGAATGGTTGTGTCCGGGTCTAATGGCCCTGATGTCCTGGTTGTTTTGTCATGGATAAGACCTAATTGTCCCCATCCTGACATGATGGCTACTGTGAGCTGTTATCGATTAAACATGCAGAAACCTAATGGCCATGATTATAGGCCCATTCTAGCTTGATTTGATTCAAGTCGAATAAATGCGTATTCTGGCTTCCAGAGAGTCCTGTTCTCACAGATTCCTGCATTTTAATGTTTCGTCTCCGGGCCTGCTTGTTGGCAGAGCCTTGCTTTAAAAATCCTGTCAGTATTGGTCACGAGGTTTACAGAAGCCATTTTGGGTACCCTGCTTTTAATAACTTGTCGAAAACAGGGTCCCTTGATCCATAACTTGGGGAGTGTGGGAATTTTGAGAACCCTGCAACTTACATTCCCCCCTGTTAATACTAAACTTGCTTTAAGTATCATCCTGATGAGGTGAGCAAAATTTCCGACCCTCCATAGTCAACCTTCCCCTGTAATTATCTATCTAATATACCCACGACACATGAACTTCCCATTCCGCGAGAATATAGCATACATAAGTATACATAGAATAATTACAGTCGTTTTACACACATCCAAGCATGGAGGGGGTCCGACACCCCTGCACCACTTGGTACACATACATCTTTATTAACAACATGTTGGAAAATCTTTATTAAAAACAACAAACACAAAAAAAAACAATCTTTAATCAGAAATACAAAACTTCCACCCTCACATAATGTTCCTTCCAGGCCCTCTGGTTTTGGAATTCTAGTATCTGACCTTTCCCCCTGCACTGAGTGCAGACTAGGTACAACACTATCCCCAGCTGGCAAACCATGAGGATGTGGGAAGCCAGTCTAATCCATGAAGGGAACTCTATACTATTGAAAATGTCCCACCAGGGTGGGATCACAATGTCCATTATCTTAGCCCCTATCTCTACTGTTTTCTGCTCCAGAGTGTAAAAATATTTCTGTGAAACTATAACGGCTTTGAGTATCTTGGTAAGGTGTTCTGGGAGAGGGGGAATTTCGTAGCCAAAATGCGCTACGTACTTCTGCAAATTGGTAAAATTCTCCTTCACAGTGAGGTGAACAGTGGAGGGGTCAGGAATGGGAACAATTTGTTCCTGGGCCACTTGAACTTCTGCCTCGGGTTTAAAACAGAAACTGCTGTCACTGACCAGACACCAGCTATGCTGTCCATGCTGGTAGTGGGGCGCACCTGTGGTGACACAATATGTCCCACCTCCTATATATGCTACCTGCGGGGGAACATGGCCTTGTGCCATTGCCTCCATGGTAAAATTTATAGGTTTCGCGCCAACGGCTTGAAGCCCGCACTGTGGTTTTGAATAGGCGTTCAAGTGCTGGGGACACAGGATTATGTGTGCTCCCCGGCTCCGGCACCCCGAGAGGTCAGTACCTGTCATAACGTGCTCCCACTTTATGACATAAGGTGGGACCGCTGTGAAACGAATGTGTGCACCCCCTTGAATGACTCCAATGTTCTCGACCCTGTATACCGGTGCGGGTCGGGTTGCCCTACCCATGACCAGCATTCTCATTACTATTCCCATGATCGTGTGGTTAGTCCGTCCACAATCCACTGGGACTGGGTGGGCCTCAGAAGCTAGGCGGAGTTGGCATGGGCTTAATGCATTCTCAAATGGATGGAGGGCTGCGAGGTGTTTGTTGCTGATCCAGGAGGGGACTAAACCCTGTTTTAAATCCTCCCGATTACTGCGGCCCTCGCCCAGCAACCACGCCCCATACAGCACGCACACCTCGTTCTGCGCAGCCTGGTCAGAAGCATTTCTGTCCTCTCTTATGAGGGCATTTACAGTCTTTGCATGCTTCTCCAACTCCGCTATAATCTCCTTTTAAATGGACCGTCATAGCCTGGTCCTCATGCAACTCCGAGCCCACTACTTTGTTCTCATCCATTAATATCTTCCTTAACTGTGTTTTTAAACCATTTATCTGGGTCTGCAACTCTATGTCATCCAAACTGTTGATGACAGAGGACCCAGTGTTAAACATAGTAAAAACATCATTCCATACACCCCTTCTTTGTCTCCCTGTGTTACCCAAAAACTCTCGGTGTGTGGTGTACAGTTCGGTTTTGTCAACATTGGCAAAATCGAACTCATAAAACTTCCTGAACATCTCCTTTAATAGGGCCTGGTATAGCTGCTCTGTTTCTTTGGGACACCACTCCGGTAAGTGTAACTCGGTGAGATTTAAAATCACGGAGGTTACCGCGTAGTGTGCCCCCTGGTACAGCACTTGATCCATAGGCACTAGTACCAGCCCATTCCCTGGTCCCTTGGTGGTGGTGGGGCACACTTCCCTGTGTGCCCTCGCTGCCTGAGTCATGGGCAGGGGCTTTCGGGGGCGGGTTACCAGCTCAGTGGCATTGACTGGGATCGGGGAGTATGGGACCGCACACGCCTTCAGGCTGGTATCCCACTTCATCACCTCCCCGGTGTCTTACCACTGTCGGTGGAAAATAATGGATATGCCTGAGGGGCAGACCCTCTCTGATCCCCACATGCAGACATAAATCCCCTGATCTGGTTCCCACTACTTGTCCCAACACACACTTAATCCTCCGTGAGTCCCTGTAATCGTCCGGTGGGTATTGTTCCCCAACCGTTCCCACTCGACTGCGGGGTCTCTCATATCTTTGCTCAGCTTTCTGAGCCACCACCACCTATCCAGAGGAATGTGTCCTTTGCACGTTAAACATACACGTTTCCCTACGGTGACGCTGACCCTTGTGGAAACGACCTGTACCCTGGGGCACAGGAGGGAGGCCCCCCCGTAAGTGAACCCGGTCTGGCTGGAGTACTGAGACAAATTGGACCCCAGCCGCCCTGGCCACCTTCCCTCGTGGAAGTAAATGGCAAGCTCCTCCGCATCCCGTTCGCCACTTCCGTCATTAACTATAGGTGCTCTCTCTCCTGAGCACCCGTAGATGTGAGAGTCCTCCACGTCGCCTCTCTTTCCAAGGCTCAGTCCTATCAGGGCGAGTAGGATTACGCTCCCCTTCATCCTGAAAGCCTTTCTGCAACAGATACAAAAACATACAGCCGGGTCCCCAAGAGATTCTCTGGCTTGTGTGAAGCATAGTCGGGTCTCGCGACCTCGACTCAAATACACACACTCTTAGCAGATTACTACTTAATTAAAACTACCCATCACCTTACTTAACTTAAGCTAAAACACCCAAACTTAAATTAAATACCTAAACTTACATTACCTATACTATGTACATCCACCGCCCGTCTCCGGGCGGCCAGCCTAATTCCTGTTAGGACTGCGGCACACTGCTCCCTCCGGCGTGGCCGCACTGTCCTGCACTGTCGGTCCCTCACAGCCTGTGGCTGCCGGCTGGGTACCTCTGTCTTTGAACTTACCCCTAACTTGGGAGGCTGTCCCTTTAAACTGGGAAGCTGGTGACCATGGTTTCCTTGGCTGGGGCATCTGTGGGGACCTTCTAGGGACCTTGGCGGGTGGGGTTTTCTTGGCTGGTGGGCCTTCACCCGAACCGCTGTCCCCTCCGGTGCGGTCTGTGGGCTCAGCACTGCCGCTGGCTGGGGATCCTTGCCCTCAAGCTTTACCACTCCCGAACCTGGGCTCGGGGCAGGTAACTCTTCGCAGCCTGCTGCTGCAGGCTGAGAGTCTCCGCCCCCAGGTCCCAAACCTGGGTCCGGGGCGGGGTCTTCGCCCTCGGGTCCCTCCTCCTCTAAACCTGGGTCAGGGGTGGGGTCTTCGCCCTCGGGTCCCTCCTCCTCTAGATCCCAGAACAGTGGGGGAGTGTTCCAATCGATGGGCAGGATGGCCCCTCCCCTTAAGCAAGCCACAGCACCTGCCTGTGCAATCTGTGAACTCGCTCCTGCTACAGGCTGAGGATCTCTATCCTCAGACCTTACCCCAACTGGCTGTTTTCTCCTTTCGGTCTTAAACAGTTTGCACTGATTAATGTGAAACCATTTTGTGCGCCGAGGCATCTTAACGGCGTATATCATGGGGCTGGCTTTGTCTACAATGCTGTAGGGCCCCATGTATAATGGATCCAGACCCCCTACTTGGGCATAGTTCCTCACCATGATCTGATCTCCTACCTCCCACTCGTGGTGCTGTCAGGGTTCTAACAGCAATCGGTTACTCCCCTGGCTGTTCTGCAGGGGAAGGCCTCTACCCATTTGGTGAACACATCCATCAGGACTAGGCAGTACTTATAGCCTCCCTGGGCGGTGGGCAGGGGCCCAATGTAGTCGGCCTGTATCGACTGCCATGGTCCCTCTACCTTCCTGATGTGTCCCATGGGTACCTTCCTTTTTTGGGGGTCAGGGTTATTAGCAGCGCACACAAGACAGCCGGCACAGAACTCGCGGACATCTTCCCTGAGTCCCGGCCACCATCCCGCCTGTTCCACCCACTGCCAGGTGGTCTCAGGCCCGGGGTGTCCCGCTCCTGGCCCCTCATGGGCCAGTTGCAGGAATTCCCTCCGGTGTTGCTGCGGCACAACCCATTGTTCCCCCCGGAACAGCATGCCCTCTTTGACGGAGAGGGTTGCTGTGCCGTACGGATCCTTTACCCTTTTTCCCTCAGTCACTGCGCTGAGGACTGCCTTGAGGACGGGGTCTTGGGCTTGGACCATCTTAAGGTCCAGGGCTAAAGCTACCCCTGCACTCCCTTGGGTCCTGTCCCTACCTCTGACTGCTGCCATGGATCTGGACCCATACGGGTCCCAGAAAGTGCCTGCGCGGGCACCCTCCTTGGCGAGCATGTCAGCCTGCTGGTTGCCTTGACTGCGGGGTTCTGTGGAGGAATGGGCCTTCACCTTGTGAATGAAAACCTCCCCTTCCTCCCCCACTGCTGCCAGGATCTTTTCCAGCAGGGGTTTTACTGTGAGGGGTCTCCCGTCGGCGGAGGTGTATCTGCGGCGGGACCAGATCGCCAGGTACTCCGTACACGAATTGCATGTAAACATACTGTCTGAGCAAATCGTGTATGGGGTAGGGAAGATTTCGGGGTGTGTAATGATGTACACTACCGCAGACAGTTCAGCCTGCTGGGTGCTCATGGTGCTGGGGACCTTAATCGCCAGGGCACTGTTTGCCGCTGGGTCATAAACTCCACACCCCGTGATACGCTCGCCAGCAGATACCGTGCTGGAACCGTCTACATAGATCTCGCGGCCCGTGGGATGTATCCCGGCCCGTAAACCTATGTTCACTTCCCAAACCCCTTCTATGGAACACCGGTGGGCTCTACCAGGATATACCAGGTTGGCTGTGAGCTTTGGCTCGCAGAGACCCTTCACCTTAAGATCCATCTGTGAGAGGAACAGGGTCCAGCGGGCAATGCGGGCACTGCTCACTGTTCCATCCTTGATCCTCCCATCCAGATGCATCTGGGTGGGTGTGTGATGGGTGAGGAGGGTGATGGGAGAGGTACCTGCGAAGATGGGTGATCTCTTCACAGCCAATGTGTGGCCAAGAGGTGCCGCTCACAGTTGCAGTAGCTCCTCTCTGTAATGATCAGTAACATGTCATTCTAGAATGATACACTAGGTGGAGCTGTATGTATATAAGAGTGGGGCTACCCATGAGGCACTAGGCTACCCACAAGGCAGTAGTCAAGATGGATGCTGTACAAGTTCACATGGCTGAATAAAGTGACTAGCTCAAGCTAGCTGTTCATAATAAGAATGTCTCTTTATTTATGAACATAACATGGTACCAGGATTGGTAAAATCTGCTGAATATTTTGAAATGCGACATGGAGAATTTGAAGCCACCGGAGGGTTTGAAACTCATGGGGAATGTCGACTGCAATTGGCGGACTTTCAAACAACAATTCGAACTCTACATTGCTGACATCGGGTTCGGTACGAAGCCAGACGCAAGGAAAATAGCGTTACTGCTCATGGTTGCAGGCCCGCAGGCGATAGAGGTATTTAATACATTTGTATTTGATCAAGAGGAGGACAGAGAAAAACTGGACGATGTGCTAAAGAAATTTGATACACATTGTTCTCCCAAAAAGAATGAGACCTATGAGAGAAATGTGTTCTGTTCACGGACACAGCAGCAAAATGAGATTTTTGATAGCTTTGTGACTGATCTGAAACTGAAAGCACAGACATGTAATTTCTCTGAACTGAAATCATCCATGATTCGTGACCAGATTGTGTTTGGTATTCATGATAAAAAGGTCAGGGAACGTTTGTTGAGAGAAACCGAACTAACATTGGAGAATGCTATGAAAATATACCATGCCAGTGGGCTAGCTCAGAAGCACGCGAAGACTTTCAGTGAAATTAATAATAATGCGACTGTAATGAGTGACTGTGCTGCTGTCGGTGCTGTGTCCTACAAGGGGAAGAAACGTGGGCAGAACAGAAATGAAAAGCAATCGGAGGAAGGAATTTTTAATTGTAAACACTGTGGTTATAAACACCAGTCAAGACAATGCCCAGCATTTGGGAAAATGTGCACAAAATGTAATGGAAAGAATCACTTTGCCAAACAATGCTTTTCAAAAGTAAAAACAAAGAAAGGGCAACAAGTCAATGTGATTGAGGACACTGATTTAAGTGAGACATTTTTTGTAGGAATGGTGTCATGTGACAATATCGAAAAGGATACAGAAAATGTGCAGCCCTCAGGAATGGACAATGCTGAACATAAAGTTAATGCAGTAAAAGAGGACAAATGGATGATGTCACTGCAGGTAAATGGAGCATTAGTTGCATTGAAACTAGACACTGGGGCAAAAGCAAACTTAATCAGTATGAGTGACATTAAAAATATGAAAGAAAAGCCCAAAATACAGAAAAAGTCAGTACTACTGAAAAACTATAATGGACAGAAAATAGATAGCTTAGGTGTATGCAGACATAAGAACATAAGAAATAGGAGCAGGAGTAGGCCAATCGGCCCCTCGAGCCTGCTCCACCATTCAATAAGATCATGGCTGATCTGATCCTAACCTCAAATCTTCTATCACTCTGCATCCACCAGAACCCATGTGATCTCCCGGGAGAGGCGAAAAACCAGATAAAGACCCAATGGCCAATTTGGGAGAAAAAAATCTGGGAAATTCCTCTCCGACCCATCTAGGCGATCGAAATTCTTCCAGGAGATCACGCTGTCCCTATATTTTCTACAGTACTTACCTTCTGTAAAGGCGATCTCCACCCCAGCCAGGAACAGGAATAAAACCATCTCCTGAAATCTAACACAGAATTAGAACACAGTAGGAGCAGAACCAGGCTACACGGCCCCACTTAAAGTGACAGTCAAAGACAAAGTGCATCATCTCATGTTTTCTGTTGTGGCTGAAGGACTTGATTCACTACTAGGTGACAAAGCTTGTGAGGACTTAGAACTGGTCAAGAGAGTCTACCGTATAAACTGTGCCATAAGCAGACCAGATGACTCGGTGGATTCTGTAGTGAGTAATTTCCAGGATGTGTTCAAAGGATTTGGAGTTCTACCATTCACTTACAAGATCCAGCTAAAGGAGGATGCTCAGCCAGTGGTACATGATCCACAGAGAGTTCCAGCACCCCTGCGTGACCGGCTCAAGAAAGAACTGGACAGAATGATCACACTAGGAGTCATCAAGAAAGTCGAAGAGCCAACAGACTGGGTTAACTCCATGTAAAGAACAAGAACAATGATCTAAGAGTATGCATGGATCCAAAGGACTTAAATGCAAACATAAAACGTGAACACTACCAGATTCCCAAGCGAGAAGAAATCACCAGTGAAATGTCAGGTGCCAGATACTTCACAAAGCTCGATGCCTCACAAGGATTTTGGCAACTAAAACTGGATGAAGAGAGCACCAAATACTGTACCTTCAACACACCATTTGGCAGGTATTGTTTCCTCAGAATGCCTTTCGGGATAATATCTGCATCTGAAATCTTTCATAGAGCGATGGAACACATAATTGAAGGTCTGGAAGGAGTTCGGGTCTATGTTGATGACATCATCATCTGGGGCTCCACACTGAAAGAACACAACGAGAGACTGACTAAAGTGCTACAGAACATATGCTGGAATGGACTGAAGCTCAACAAAGCCAAGTGTCAGTTTGGCGTCCAGGAAGTCACTTTCCTAGGAGGTAATCTATCTGGTAAAGGAATAGAGCCAGATATGGAAAAAGTAAATGCCATACTCAACATGCCCCGACCCACTGACAAAAAAGGAGTGCTACGCATCATGGGGATGATAAACTTCATTGGAAAGTTCATTCCTAACTTGTCAGCCAAGACAGCCTGTCTGCAAGACCTGCTGCATAAAACAAATGAGTTCGCATGGACAGAAAGACATGAACAAGAGTGGATGAACCTCAAAACAGTGCTGACAACCAGACCTGTACTCACCTTCTTTGACCCAACAAAGAGAATCAAAGTGTCAATGGATGCATCAAAAGATGGCCTAGGCGCGGTCTTGCTACAAGCAGAGGGTGAAGATTGGAAGCCTGCTGCCTATGCCTCTAGGTCTATGACTGATTCTGAGTGTTGATACGCCAGATTGAAAAGGAATGTCTAGGCTTGGTAGTCGGACTAGAAAAGTTCCATGGCTACATATATGGACTTCCCACCTTCACAGTTGAGACAGACCACAGCCCACTGGTTGCCATCATAAAAAAAAATCTGAATGAGATGTCTCCAAGGATTCAACGACTCATGATGAAGCTGCAAAGATATGATTTTGAACTGATCTACACACCAGGCAAACACATAGTGTTAGCAGATGCACTATCCCGAGCACCCACAATGAGTCATGTGAGCTCTACTGAAGAAGACGTGGATGTTCATGTGAGTATGGTCACTGCTGTGCTGCCCGTGTCAGACACAAAATCAAAGCAAATAGCAGAAGAAACAGTAAAAGATACAGTGTTACAAACAGTAATAGAGAACATTCATCATGGTTGGTCAAAAGGTTCCTGTCCAAAGTACTTTCACATCAGGTCAGAATTGAGTGTCGCAAGTGGACTATTACTAAAACAGAACAGAATAGTCATTCCACAGGCTGTACGTCAAGACATGCTCAAAAGGATTCATGAGGGACACCTCGGAATTGAAAAATGCAAAAGGAGAGCAAGAGACACTGTTTATTGGCCTGGCATAAATAAGGACATTGTGAACATGATAGGCATATGTGAGACATGTCAGAAACACCAAAACACAAGAAACTATCCAAGAGCAAATCGATGACAATGCTGCAACTGAATCTTGTGACTCACCACCAGAACAATCTAACACAAACACACATACAGGCTCTCATGAAAACACATCAGACTTACCTGTGCTGAGAAGATCCACACGTGAAGTAAAAAAGCCTGATAGACTTAATCTTTGAGTATAAAGTAAAGCTTTGAAAATGTGTTGACTGTTGTGAAAATGTTTATGTTTATAGAGCACTAACAAAAGTGTTACTGATATCATCTTTATCGTGTTTCTTGAAAGTTGACTGATATTGATATTGATTTTGTTTAACCTCAAAGAAAGGGGGATGTAATGATCAGTAACATGTCATTCTAGAATGGTACACTAGGTGGAGCTGTATGTATATAAGAGTGGGGCTACCCACAAGGCACTAGGCTACCCACAAGGCAGTAGTCAAGATGGATGCTGTACAAGTCCACATGGCTGAATAAAGTGACTAGCTCAAGCTAGCTGTTCATAATAAGAATGTCTATTTATTTATGAACATAACACTCTCCACATCTGTGAGTATCCTGGAGAAGTAGTCCACCGGCCTCAGCCGACCGTGCCGCTCTTGGAGCAGCACAGCACTCAGGCTGTCCGCGCTGGCTGTTACCTCCAGGAAAAACTCTTCCCCCCCCCTCTATGGCCCCGAGAGCTGGTGCGGTCTGCAAGTCCTTCTTGAGCCTGACAAATACTGCCTGGCAACCCTCATCCCAAACCCACTCCACTCCCTTGTGTAGGTGTCGGAGCAGAGGGGCTGCTGTGGCTGCTGTGGCTGCATAGTCTTCAATAAAGTCTCTACAGTACCCGGTTAGCCCTAGAAATGGCCTCACACCTGTTACTGTGTTGGGGACCGGTAACTCTTGTACCGCTTCTCTCCTAGCCTTATCTATGGCCCTTTCCCCAGCTCGTACGGTCAGGCCTAGGAATTTCACCTCCTGCTGGCCGATCTGCGCTTTCTTGGGGTTTACTTTAAAACCCTTTTGCCTGAGCAGCTCCAGCAGTTCGGCCAATAGTGGGCCATGCTCCTCTCTCGAATCCGTGAACAGGAGCAGGTCATCCACATATTGTACCAACTGTCTGGGCTGGCTGAAATCCTTTAAACTGTTTGCCATGCACTGATGGAAAATGCTGGGGCTGTTGTGGAAACCCTGAGGCAAGCAGTTCCACGTGTACTGTTGCCCTTTAAACGTAAAGGCAAACTTGTACTGATCCTCCCTCCTTAAAGGGATGGACCAAAAACGGTTGGAAATATCCAGCACTGTGAAAGTAGTCGTGGATGCTGGTGTACTTCCTATCAGGTCGGCAACTGCTGCCACCGTGGGTGCACAGGCTGGGATGTTACTGTTGAGCACCCGATAGTCCACCGTGGCTCTCCAGGAATTGTCCGGCTTTCTAACCAGCCACAATGGAGAGTTTACGTGTGTGGCTATCGGTCTCAGAACTCCCTGCTGTACTAAAGAGGACATGACTGCTTCCATGTCTGGCTCCGCTTCCCTGGGGAAGTTATATTGTTTCTGTGGTCGGGCCATGGGGTCCCCGTCTACGCTGACCTCAAACCCATTGACGCTCCCGCAGTCATGTTTATGTGTGGCAAATGTGGCCAGGTGGGCCTGCACAAATGGTTGGAACTCCTGTGGGGTGTTACTGACCATAAGCTCGAGGTTGTAACCCTCTTTGGGCTTCATGGTGCATAGGGTCCCCTTCCCTTCTTTTCCTGGGATGACCACTACCTCGCCGTCCTTTCCTGTACTTGCCCCCCATAGGCAATGATTCCTAAAATCTACCAGGATCCCGTGGCCTACAATAAAGTCAGCTCCCAGGACCCCTCTTCCACCCTCCACTTCCCACTTCATCAGGACACAGGTCCACTTAGAGCAGAGCGGTCCTAAACGAATGGCGAGCGGGATGGAAAACGAGCCGGCCTGTTCCTTGCCTGTGAATCCCGACAGACTGTATTGGACCCCGATAGATAGAGGCGAGGTGGTGGGGTTAGCTGAATGGACCACGGTGCATGATGCCCCCGTGTCCAACAGATAGGTCCCCGTCACCTTCGCCACCTCCATCTCCACGAGGGGTCTTTTCCATTCATCGTACCGGAGAGAACACAGGTAAACAGGCTGCGCTTGCTCTGGTCAGGGCTGTGGGTTGGATGGGGCTGATGGGGTCAGAGCACTGGTAGCGACTGCTACTCTCCCGTGGCCAGTCAATAAGGACCTCATGGTGTCCAAAAATGACTCGACCGCGGCGGGAGGGTTTCCTGCCTCTGCCTTTTGGGCTGGGGCCGTGGAATTCTTTCCCTTGTTATCTTTCCAAGGGTTTTTGCACTCCTTCCGCCAATGACCATCCTTCCAACACCCGTAACAATTCGTCTTTGTGTTGGGGTGTTAGTCCCTTCCTGGTGCCACTCTTTCCTACCCAGTCCAGGTTTTACCTCATGCACCTTCCCCTTGGGTGGGTGTGCATCGGTTCCCCTACCGTTCTTATAGGCTAGGGTCAACTGTCTGATCACTGTAAGCTCGGTGGTCTGGGGGTTCTTGGGGTCGAACCAGACCTCCGCCTTGGCTCGGACCTGTGGAAGCTGTTTACCACCAGGCAATGGAGCCAATGGGCCAGGGGATCCCCGTTCTGGAACGCCCGGTTAGGTGCCCCCGGACAGGCACTCCGGTACACCGGCCATAACCTGTCCGCGAAAGCCTGCGGGGTTTCCCCTGTGAGCTGAACCGTCTACTCCACACGGGAGAAAGGACTTCCCTCATTCATCCCCATGGCCTCCAGAACTTCATCCCTGAGCGCCTCATACCCGCTCTGCCCCTTCTTACACTCGTCGTCAGAGAGGGATTGGAGGAGCCTACTCGCCAGGGAGAATAGCAGCATTTTGGCCTGCTCAGCACCATCGCAGTCGTTGACGCTGGCTGCCTGCTCTACTTCCCTGAAGTGGATCGAGGGGTCCCCCTTTTCGGAGAGCTTCGGGATATGGCTCACGAAAGCCCTAAGCTGTTGGGTGCTGTAGGGTAATATGAACTGGTTTTGGAGGGGTCCCTCATCATCACCATTGACGGGTGGGCTGAACCTCCGATGCCAGGCTGGACACATCGGTCCCGGCTCCGGCCTCTCTGGCGGGGGCTGTTCCACCTCCGCTCCCACCTCGGACTCCACCCCCCCTTGCTGCCAGACCTTGCTAAAACCTGGTGCTACGGGTGGTGGTCGTGAGGCCTCCTGTTCCTCAACCGGGTCGTCCCTGGGCACTACCAGTGACGTTTGAACTGTCCTCCCCTCATTCCCCATAAAATCTGCCTGACCTGCCTTCGGGCTTATGAGGCATACCATGCCTTTTGCCTTCCTCAGGGCCAGGCTCAGATTTTCTATCCGCTCCTTGCAGGGGCCATGATCTGCATTTTCAAACCCCTGTTCGCTCGCTAACTTATAGGCTGCCTTTACCTCCTGTACTTTCTCCTCCTGTTCCCTAACGTGCCTTGCTAGGCGAGCGTTCTTTTCCCGCAACCTTAACTCATTACCCTTAGCTTCGGTGACTTGGCACTGTAGGTATTCCAACTGGTCCTTGTGTTCTCCCATTAAATACAACCTCTCCTGATTCAGGGCCTGCAATGCTACCATTAACTTCTCCCCTGCTAGAGCCTTATCCTGGATCTCCAGGGCTGATTCCTTTAACTCGGCTGCCTGTGCTGCAACAAGCCTGTCCAAAAGCTGGACCTGCTTTTTGAAACACATCAGCCAGACTGCCTTCTCTAAGGGCGACTTGTGTTCCTTCTCCTCTGTCCACTTAGCTGCTGCATCTACCAGACGCCCAGCCCTTAACAGAGTGGTGATCCACTTCTTTGTGATATTCACCTTGCTGAACACATAATCAGAAATCCTTTCCTCCATCATGGTTTGCTCATCCGAACCATTGTCTACTGCATCGCACCCCTGTTGCCGGAGTCCTATCGCAGTCGCCATTTTCTGTAGGGGGTTTGGTGTGTCGTGTACGCCCAGTCAGCTTCGCCTCTGACTGTCCCTTGAGTGGTTCGAATCACTCCCACACCCCCTGGGTTCTAGACACCGGACTTAGGTACAGTCGGCGATACAGAAAATCGAGTAGACAAGTGGGCCTAGAAATTGAGTGGGCTTTGCGTCCATTTTGCGGCGCTAGAGGTCATTGCGCTGGACTTACAGCCGGTTCAGAAATTCCCTGGGGCCCTACCATCGGCGGTAGACCGGTTGCGCTGCGCCGGCACCGATGACGTCATCGGTGTGCGCAGCGTCCCGGTTGCCGTGGTGACGGGCCCCAGCGCCGAAATTGAGTTGCGGCCGCCTCGCCCGTGGCAGCCGCAACTAAGACTCTGGCAACCGAGTCTTACAGGAGTTTGCGCCGGCGCATTAAGGTCGCGCGGCGGCCGGCCGCTTTCCCGCCGGCCGCCTGCCCGCACCTCCCTCCCCGGACTCCTCCACCCCCCCCCCCGCGGAACAGATGCTTCTGGGCTGCGAGCCCGGCACTTCCCCGAGGTGCCGGGCTCATTTTTGTGAAGATTTTACCGGCCAGCGGGCGGGTGCAGGCAGCTCCTCCTTAACTGAAGGAGGAGGCCTGCACTTCCCGAGCCTGCCGCACCGCATCGGGCGCCGCAGCGCCGGAATAGCGCCGCAATGCGGCAGGTAGCGCCCATTTTCAGGCGCAAACACCCTTCAGTAGCGCCGGCAGCCGTTTGGGCGCAGCGCTACTGAATTTTTGGCGCGTGCAGGGGGACTTAGCGCTGGCGCTAACTTTCCGGCGCTAAAGCCCTGGCGCGGCGCCAACTGAATTTCTAGGCCGTGGTTTGGTATAAGAAAACCAAGATTTTATTAAAAGCAGAATACAACAATCTTAAGGAAAATTACTGGTATGAAAAATACAGGTATAGAATAATTACACTTGTATGGGAATGGGAAACACACAGCACATTGAGGGATAAACAACTACATTAACAATCCCCTTATCCTTATCCCACTCCCTATACCTAACTAGATTAAGCTATGAGGGGCCAGGAATTCATGCCCACCAATCCAGAACCCGTTGCTTTAACGGTTGTGAGTTTTGAGGTCCGTTTCCCCTGTCCTTTGGGGTACCCCGTCACCATGTGGTCTCAGGGCGCGGCACTGAAGTTGTTGCTGCGAAGCACCCTCCTTTCCTCAGCTACCGTCGTCGTCTCGTTGCGATGGGTTTTCTTCTTCTTCTCCCTCGGGCGGTCATCGGCGGTAATGTTGCGGTTGGGGGTCGGTTGGCGGTTTTCACCACTTAGTTGATTTTACTACCCATCCTTTGAATGCCAGTATATTTGTTGCGGGTGTGGACACCCGCATCTAACGCCAGCTTATTCGCAGTGTTCAAACAACAACTTATTCTCACTGTCCATACATACACTGCCAATTTCTTCCCCCAACTAGGCATTTGGTTTTTACCAATACGCCTTTCGCTGCCCTTTTCTGCTTTTATCGGTTACCTTCTTCTTCGTCTCGTCTCGCCCCTTTGTGGCCTGTGTGTCCTGTGTGGTATTGAACTCGGGTCTCGTTCTCCTCCTGCGTTTTGGCCCCGGTGTAATGGGCGTCCTTGGTTGTTGAGCGGTGCGGGGAGTGAGAAGAGAACCCACCGCGAGGCCAGGGCACAAGTACAAGCAGGCCAAAAGCCAAACGATGAGAGCAGGAACAAGGGAGCTAAGAGTCAAGAGAGCGATTGCCACCGATGGTCCTACAATTATACCCGTTCTTCTACTCCTTATCTGCGCGCCAAATCAGGTCAGTCCGTTGTTTATCTTTTGGCGGGCTTCTTTAAATGATTACAACCATTTATTTTAACGACTTTTGGAGTGGTTGTCTCCGGGTCTAATGGCCCCGATGTCCTAGTTGTTTTGTCATGGATAAGACCTACTTGTCCCCATCCTGACATGATGGCTATTGTGAGCTGTTATCGATTAAACATGCAGAAACCTAATGGGTATGATTAGCAATCAGTAACTAGTGGTGTCCCTCAGGGATCAGTGCTGGGACTCCAACTCTTTACAATCTATATTAACGATTTGGAGGAGGGGACCGAGTGTAACATATCAAAGTTTGCAGATGATACAAAGATGGGACGGAAAGTAGTGAGTGAGGAGGACATAAAAAACCTGCAAAGGGACATAGACAGGCTAAGTAAGTGGGCAGAGATTTGGCAGATGGAATACAATACTGGAAAGTGTGAGGTTATGCACTTTGGCAGGAAAAATCATAGTGCAAGTTATTATCTTAATGGCAAGAAACTGGAAAGTACTGTAGTACAAAGGGATCTGGGGGTCCTGGTGCACGAAACTCAAAAAGTTAGTATGCAGGTGCAGCAAGTGATTAAGAAGGCCAATGGAATGTTGACTTTTATTGCTAGGGGGATGGAATATAAAAACAGGGAGGTATTGCTGCAGTTGTACAAGGTATTGGTGAGACCGCACCTGGAATACTGCATACAGTTTTGGTGTCCATACTTAAGAAAATACATACTTGCTCTCGAGTCAGTACAAAGAAGGTTCACTCGGTTAATCCCGGGGATGAGGGGGTGGTCATATGAGAAGAGGTTGAGTAGATTGGGACTCTACTCACTGGAGTTCAGAAGAATGAGAGGCGATCTTATTGAAACATATAAGATTGTGAAGGGGTTGGATCGGGTGGATGCGGTGAGGATGTTCCCAATGATGGGTGAAACTAGAACTAGGGGGCATAATCTTAAAATAAGGGGCTGCTCATTCAAAACTGAGATGAGGAGAAACTTCTTCACTCAGAGGGTGGTAGGTTTGTGGAATTTGCTGCCCCAGAAAGCTGTGGAAGCTACATCATTAAATAAATTTAAAACAGAAGTAAAGGGAATTAAGGGTTATGGGGAGCGGGCAGGAAATTGGACATGAATCTAGGTTCGGAATGGTCATGGCCCTGTGGGCAGTGGAGTGGGCCCAGGGGCCGTGTAGCCTTGTTCTTCTCCTACTGTGTTCTAATTCTGTGTTAGATTTCAGGAGATGCTTTTATTCCTGTTCCTGGCTGGGGTGGAGATCGCCTTTGCAGAAGGTAAGTACTGTAGAAAATATAGGGACAGAGTGATCTCCTGGAAGAATTTCGATCACCTAGATGGGTCGGAGAGGAATTTCCCAGATTTTTTTCTCCCAAATTGGCCATTGGGTCTTTATCTGGTTTTTCGCCTCTCCCGGGAGATCACATGGGTTCTGGTGGATGCAGAGTGATAGAAGATTTGAGGTTAGGATCAGATCAGCCATGATCTTATTGAATGGTGGAGCAGGCTCGAGGGGCCGATTGGCCTACTCCTGCTCCTATTTCTTATTATAGGCCCATTCTAGCTTGATTTGATTCAAGTCGAATAAATGCGTATTCTGTGTTTACTTTGTCTGGCTGGCTTCCAGAGAGTCCTGTTCTCACAGATTCCTGCATTTTAATGTTTCGCCTCCGGGCCTGCTTGTTGGCAGAGCCTTGCTTTAAAAATCCTGTCAGTATTGGTCACGAGGTTTACAGAGCCATTTTGGGTACCCTGCTTTTAATAACTTGTCCAAAACAGGGTCCCTTGATCCATAACTTGGGGAGTGTGGGAATTTTGAGAACCCTGGAACTTACAACCCTAACTGAGGTCTAACTAATGTCTTGTACAAGTTCAACATCACTTCCTTATAATGACTCCAATACCCCTATATATAAACCCAGAATTCCATTTGCTGTCTCATGGTCTTTTCTACGTGAAATGCATGCCCTCCCCCACTCACCCCCACCACAAGGATCTATGGGGCTGGTTATTATCTTGCTAACTTAAACACGGGGCAGTAACGGAACCAAAAATCACAAAAAGAAACAAACCGCTGGCTTACTGCTGGAGGTCCATCCGTTCTAATTTTAGAGTGAACACTAATTTAGGCGGCCAAAGCTCCCACTGGAAACACACAGTGGGCCTCATTAACTTGTGCAAATAAGGATCAAATTATGCAGTTAAGACCCCAATGCCATTTTTGTCTCTACTCGCGTTACTACTGCTAGTTCTACAACATGCCCAGAAAGAATGAGCAGTACAAGTTGGGAGGTAAACATTTCAAGGGACCCTCACCTGCTCTCAGCTAAAACTCTGCAAAGGTTTGAGAGCCATTTTGCTTGTATTCTGTAGTGTTTTTTGTTAATTCGACAATCTTAAAGTGCTTGTATTGGTGGTAGAATGTTCTGAACTCTTGAGGGCTTCTGGCAACGTAATTTTTTTTTGTTAATGGGGATTCTTCTGGCAAGTCCACTCTGCTCAGAAGAAAAGGAGGAGGAGCAGCAACAGGAGGAAGGAGCAAACACAGCTACAGGGGAACCAAATGGACAGAGATGTGCTTACAGGAATCCTTATCGTCCCAAAAAGGTGGTGCAGTTTTCTGAGAAGCAGTTCACAAGGAAGCTGCACTTCATTTTTAAAAAATTCATTCCTGGGATGTGGGCGTCGCTGGCAAGGCCAGCATTTATTGCCAAGCTATTTTTGTTTGAGAGACTGCCACCTGCATCAAGACTTCCAACTAACTGTCGCAGCTAGCACAGCATTGCCAGGGAAGAAACAGCAAGTGTGGCCAAGAGGGGGTAGTAGTTGTGAGATGAAGTAGCAGGTGTTGAATGAGTGAATGCAAATAGTAGGAGGTGTAATGAAATATCCCATTGTGGTTGCAGCAGAGGCATGGGTGGAAAGGATTAGTAGTGCTAGGGATAAACTATAGTGGTGCAGGGCTATATAGAGATGTAAAGGGGAATCTTACCTTGGCAGTCCTAGTGAGGTTTTAAATTTCTCCTACGGTGCTGGCAGGTCCTTGGAACAATGCTGCTGGCATTTACTTGCTCAGCCACCCTTCTCCGTTGCTGCTGGATAATTTGACGAGGCACCCATCGTCCATCGGAGGGAGAGAAAACCTTCCTATCCTTCACTTGCTCCACGAGCATCTCCACAGTTGCATTGGAGAATCGAGGGGACTCTGGATGTTATCATGCTGACTGCTCCACTGTGGGGCCAGGAGCAGCAGGAGTGCCCCACAAAAATAATCTGGGCCGCTGCCACCTGCACTCCCCCGCCCCCTCCTCGACCGCGACCCTCCTCCCAGCATGGCCTTCTTTAAAGATTGCAAAATACATTTCTGTATTGCAGAACAATCCTGTAGTATGTTATAGCTTTTACATATACTAGTATAAATACTGTTACAATAGTTCTAGTCACCCCAAGACATTAGAGAAGTAATTGTAAGAGACAGATAACATAATTTGCTTTTAATCACCCAATGCCCTTGACAATGCTCTTCTGGTAAGGTTTTGACTTTTAATGATTAATAAGATGAATATAACTGCCTGCTTCTGAGAAGATGTATTATCGTGTTCTTTGATTTAGGCTCATTTGTCAACCAAATTATGGCATGTCATTTTGAACATCTGGTGGACCTGCACTAACTTCATGCAGTCATAATTCATATCTTGAATACAGTGTTGGGCCTAATTTTAGGTTCATAATTTAGCTTCTTGTAAGACATTTAAGCTTAACCCCTCTTTTTAATAAAAAGGCTCGTCAGATTATACTTTGTTTTTAAACAAAATCCATGTCGTTTCTTGAAAGGTGTACGTACATTATTTTTGGCTTCATAAAATGTGACAAACATTTATTACTCCTTGTGCGAATTAGCAGGAGAGCTTCCAACAGCTTCACAACTCTAATTATAATTCATTTCATGATCTAATGGAGATACTCTGATTGCTGGAGCAGGGAGGCTGAAAACAGACAACATTTGTCAGGGTCAAAGAGCAGGCATGTGGGGAGGGGGAAAGAAAGTAGGAATCCAGCTATTCAGCCATTTTCAGCACTACATCTGAAATAATCTGATGGATCAGAAACATTTTTTTCATATTGAATATAATTTGGAGGTAATAGTTTTGTTTCTGTTTGAAATGCTCATTATTATGATAGTTTTCAGTCACTCTTATCATGTGGATGCTCCTGCGATCGATTTGTACTGTGGTCTCATGCTTTTTATTGCTCAATACAGGGCTAGTACCAGCATCAGAAGACCAGGAGGAATACTGGTTTGGTCACTTACTTGCTCACAGAACATGACACAAGGTAAATGATACAATGGGTGAAAAGATGGACAGAGGGAGGGGCAGGGACTCACATGTACATATTTTAGCCTGACATAGTTTGGTTAATCCATAACAGGGACGCTAACTACAGTTGTTCGTAATTTGTAGCTATCTCTAATCTCTCTGCTTGAATGTTGCATTTGCCTTTGTGACTGTGCTTTCCCCTATACCCAGGCTGGTATTTGCATTTGTTGGGTCTCACACATGTTCCACCATTTTTGCATTTTATCTTGCATCTATCTGGTGCAATAAAACATGGGGGGAAATGCATATATTAGCTGACAGATTGTCTAGAAAAATGCCAGTATCACACGATATTGGGATAACAGTAAGAAATGGCATGGATAGTTGGTTTTTTGTTTATTTTTGAAGTCTAAATAGTGCTGTCTTTATAAACATCCAGTATAAAGGCACCTCAACAAAATACAAGAAGTTTGTTTTGAAATTTTGCGTCAAAGGGGCAGCCTAGTGGCACAGCAACTTGGTGTACCAATGCAAACATGAAAGTTGAGTTTGCACCCATGGTAGTCTGTATGGTGAATTTCCAATCTTAACCAGGCTGCTAAGGGAGGTGTCAAACTTTCTGCTGTCCAATTGCTTGACATCCTGAACCAATCTTATTCCTACCAACCAGTTGCAGAGCATCACTGGCAGATGACTGAGCACAACCTGAGCAATATTTATTGCAAAGTATCTTCAGCACTCTGATTCCATCCACTTTTTTGCATTCTTACCATAGTAATGAGGCAGAAATATACCAGCAATAATTTTACTTTACTGAATTAAAATGGAAACCTAAGCAGCATATGATACACTATGGCAATGCACCAGTACATATTAAAAATGACTTCTAAAGCATTCCACATTTTGTAACCTATATAGCTTTTAAAAGATAGAGGGGGAAAAATTTGGTTGCTTTGTGCCTCCCGTTAGCGCCCCGAGGGAGGCACCTAGCGCCCGGGCGTGGTACCGCTAACGCCTCCCACGGAATTCAGCAGGAGATTAGCGGCGGTGGTAGCTGGTAGCGCCCGTGGCACTTTGCCTCTGGCAATGACGTCATTGCTGTGCGCAGCGCCCCGCTCACGCCCCGGCCGCAAACTTGGCTCGCGCTCCCTGACCGACCACCAGACGCTATGTCCGACAGGGTCAGGGTGGCATGTTTGTGGCTGGGGTGGCGTAAATTAAAGGGCAGGTGCTGGCCAGCCACTTTTTTTTGGCTGTCTGCCAGCACCTGCCCCTCTCGACTCCCCCTGCATGGTGCCGGCTGCGATCGGTCAGCCCAGCACTCCTCTTGAGTGCCGGGCTCTTTTGCTGGCACTCCATTCCCTGGTGGTCCAGCAGGGTCCCGGTGCGTGCTGCACTAGGCCCCTCCCCTTTAATCAGGTGAAGGAGGCCAGCAGTACCATGGCGCTGCTGCACGTAGCGCCATGATATTGAATGGTAGCACCCTAAGAGGGAGGGGGAGCGCTTCCTGTAGCGCCCCGCCTCCTGCTTGAGGTGCTACCATTCAATTTCAGGTGTGGGGGCGCTGACCTTTTTGGGGTGCTGGTGAAGTTAGCACCCCAAAGGGGGCACGACCCAATTTTTCCCCTATAATCTAAATGTTTCACAATTGATTAGTTTTTAAAAATTCATTCTTGGGATATGGACATCTCTAGCAAGGCCAGCATTTATTACCCATCCCTAGTTGCCCTTGAGAAGGCCCTGAGGAACTCCTGCAGCAAAGTCCTGGGGCTGAGATGATTGGCTCCCAATAACCATCTTCCTTTGTGCGAGATATGACTCCAGACACTAGAGAATTCCACCACCCCCCCCCGATTCCCATTGACTTCAGTTTTACTAGGGCTCCTTGATGCCACACTTGGTCAAATGATGTCAAGGGCAGTAACTCTCACATCACTTCTGGAATTCAGCTCTATTGTCCATGTTTAGACCAAGGCTGTAATGAGGTCTAGATCTGAGTGGTCCTGGCAAAACCCAAACTGAGTATCAGTGAGCGGGTTATTGGTGAGTAAGTGCCACTTGTTAGCACTGTCGACAACCCCTTCCATCACTTTTGCTGATGATTGGGAGTAGGCTGATAGGACGCTAATTGGCCAGGTTAGATTTATCCTGTTTTTTGTGGCTGGGACATACCTGGGCAATTTTCCACATTGTCGGGTAGATGCCAATGTTGTAGCTGTACTGAAATAGCTTGGGTAGAGGCATGGCTAGTCCTGGAGCACAGGTCTTCAGCACTACAGCTGGGATGTTGTCAGGTCTGGTAGTCTTTGCAGTGTCTAGTGCACTCAGTCATTTATTGATATCACATGGAGTGAATCGAATTGGCTAAAGTAGTGAGTAACTGAGCCATACAGACCAGGAAGGTCCCAGATTTGATTCCCAGTCTTTGCTGAGTTAGCTGACGTCAGCGTGTGAAGGAATAAGCCATATTCAGAAAGAATTCTGGCCTTTGTAACATGACAAACTGGGCTTGAAAATCTAAAAACCTAACAATGGAGAAGCTATAAATAGCATACAGGCTATTGAGATAAGATAAGTTGTTTGCACTGAATCAATAACCTTATTGAAACAGGAGGTTGGATGTTCGTGATAGTCTGAAGTCTTGGAAAGAACACAAAGGTATACCCTGTTAAGGTGTTCTAAAGTACATTTCGTAAACAGGCACATGAAAGAAGAAGAAACATATGCCTTTGTAAAAATAAGAAACACCTGCCATCAAATCGTTTTTATGTTAAACTTAGAACACCTATGGACAGGAGACACGAGTCTGTGTTACAACCAGCTGAGGTAACTAAGAAGACAATGGTGCACCTGGTTGAGGTGTTTTTAATTTACACGTCATAAAAAGACACAAACAGAAGACCTTGGTAAGAATGACATCAAATAGATGCATCTGCTGTCACACCGTTTTTATGATAAGCTTCGAACACCTAAAGGTAGAGACATAGGGTTAGATTTTCAGTATAGACAGTTTTGGGGCGCTAAGCTTAGCGCCCGCCCGAAGTTATCGCCCGCCCCAAAGTAGCGCCCCGTTGCCGGAAATTCAGTGGCTTCGCCCTAAGAGGTTGGTGGAGCGCTAAAAGAGGCGTTCCACTAGTATCTTTAGGCGCTAAGCCGGCGGTGGAGAGCGCAACACCCGAGCTCGGGCGCAGCGCACGGCAGACACTCTGGTGCCAGTGAGCTCTTAAAGGGGAAGGGTGCATGTATTTTTTTGGAGGAATTATTGGTGCCCGGAAACATAAATAGTCCATTCAGAACAACACACAGCTTACTTCCACACAACACATGCAGAGTGCCCTTTAATTTGCGCTCCCCAGGGTGTGTTGCGTTCCATTTTACAAACGCTCTGGACGCCAGGCGCACAATGGGGCGGTCCGACTGAAGTTTGGATTCGGGGCGGCCAAAGGGCGTTGCACGAGGATGTGACGTCATTTTCTGCGCGCGCATCCGGGCGGCCGCTAAACTTTGCGCCGGCGCTAACGGGCAACTTAATTTGGGGCGGGGCGCAAACTGCGCTGCGCCCAGGCGCTACACGCATAGCGCCCGAAAATCACTTCTCTTAAGGCGCTAACTGCTGGCGCAAGCAACTGAAAATCTAGCCCAGTATTCTTAATGCTACCAGTTGATCTAACTGTAAAAATAGCAGGGATCAGCAGAAAAATGACTAGAGATAATTAGTTTACATCAGCAGAAAACTTCAAAGGAAATACCACTGCAAAAGGGTATAAAAATTGAACTTTCAAATGGGATGATAGTCTTGCTGTAAAGGGGCAAAGTGATTCTCAGCTTCAGAGGCAAGCTCTATAAGTCTACAACTCTTTGTACCTCGGGGATCAAGGTATTGTGCTGTATTTGATTTTGGTGGATATCCTGGAATAAGACTAAGAAATGTAAAAATGTAACAAAGTTAAGATTTGAGAATAAGGATCTCTGATAGAATTGTAAGATTTCTGTTTTTGTAACTGTTAATGTTGTGATTGAATCACCAACTGTAAATTACATGTCGGTTCTTTAATAAATCTATATATTTTTCGAGTTGTCTCATATAATACTTCTGTATCAAACTCACAAACTCAATCTCTGTATGTTCCTTGGTGAGGAGCTGTAGAATTCTGAGGGAGTTTTCTGGACCCTCATAATATCCGGAATGTTACAGTCTAGCTAAACTTATTAAAAGTGCTATCTGGAGGACGGTAACATCTTCAGGTTTTTCCTTTCCTTTAGGGAGAGATAGTCTGGACCTTTAGACCCAATTAAGCATCTTTAGGATTTGGCTACCTCAAACTTTAGTTGAAAGTGAACGTCTGGGGAATACGACTGATCTGAGGTAGCCCTAAAGGGGCTAGGACTAGTAATAATCCCTTCAAACTAAGGCAGTAATAAAGGTGCTACTATTGGTCTCACTGCTTCTAAGCTAGGGAGAGAAAAATCAGATAGGTTACCTATTCTAATTGCTATCTAATAATTCCTGCTGAATGTGTGCAGCTATGGATATTGAGGGATGACAGAATCTGGCTTAGATTGAAGGCCTCATAATTGAATTGCTTGCTTACACTCAACAGGGCTCAAGCATAAGAAAAGCCACAGGGGTGAGATACTGGTAGGTAATTGACACCCATGGAGTCATATCCCAGTACTGTCTTGATGTCTCAAGGAGGGGAGAAAAAGCTTAATTATTGTTAACTTAATGCGTGCTTCCAAACCACTATAATAACTCTAAAATATACTCACATGTTTGACAGTAAGGTCCATGTGTACCTGCTTTTAATTTGCAGGTGAAAGGAACCACACAGATACTGTTTTCTGTCTGTTAACCAATCCTCAATCCATGCTAATATATTACCCCCAATCCCATGAGCCCTAATTTTGTGTAATAACCTCTTGTGTAGCACCTTATTGAGTACATTTTGAAAATCCAAAGCACCACTGCTTCCTCCTTATCTGCCCTGCTAGTTACAACCTCAAAAAACTTTTAACAGATTTGTCAAACACGATTTCCCTTTCATAAATCTGTGTTAACTTTGCCCAATCATATTATGATCTTCTAAGTGTCCTGTTACCACGTCCCTAATAATAGATTCTAGCATTTCTCTAATACTGATATCAGACTAACTGATCTATAGTTCCCTGTTTTCTCTCCCCCTCCTTTCATGAATAGCAGGGTTATATTTGCTACCTTCTAATCCTTGGGGACTGTTCTAGAATCTAGGGAATTCTGGAAGATCAAAACCAATGCTATCTCTGTAGCTACCTCTTTTAAAACCCTAGGATGTAGGCCACCAGGTCCAGGAGATTTGTTGACTTTTAGTCCCAGTAATTTCTCCAGTACTATTTCTTTACTAACAATAGTTTCTTTAAGTTCCTCATTCTTGCTATACCCTTGGTTACGCTCTATTTCCGGAATGTTATTTGTGTCTTCTACCGTGAAGGCAGATACCAAGTATTCATTTAATGTCTCTGCCATATCCTTATTCCCCATTATAATTTCTCCTGTCTCTGCCTCTAAGGGACCCACATTTAATTTTGCTAATCTCTTCCTTTTTATGTATCTATAGAAGCTTTTATAATCTGTTTTTAAGTCTTCTGCTAGTTTACTCTTATATTCTGTTTTCTCTTTCTTTATCAATTTATTGGTCATCCTTTGCTGAATTTTATAATCCTCCCAATCCTCCAGCTCATTACTCTTTTTGGCAACATTATAAGCCTCTTCCTTTAATCTAACACAATCTTTAATTTCTCTTGTTAGTCACAGTTAGACTACTAATCATGTGGGGTTTTTATTCCTTAGAGAAATGTATATTTGTTGTTAATTCTTTAAATGTCACATTTAACTGCAAAATAAGTGGTACATTTTTAGAATTAGTAAAGCAAGCACAGAAATAACAGACTGGTTGAAGGAAAAATCAGCCAAATGGAAATTGAAAAAAATTATTGGAGTGATTTGATTCGTTCAATTTCTGTCTTTATTGTAAAAGGTGCCTACATTTTTTGCATGGTCTATCATGACCATCATAAGGGCCTGTGCAATTCTCTGAACATACAGCTTTGTTTCATGCAGAGGTAATGGTTGTTACATGCCTATCACACATTAGTCTAAAGTTAGTGCATGATCACCAGGTGTAAAAATTCAGCAAAAATTGACCTGTGCTCTTTTCAGCAGCTGGCACTCTGCACATTTGATTTCCTGGACTTTTCTGCCGCCAGGACTCTGCTGCTCTGCTGGATTACACTGCACAGCTCGGCTGCCACAACTCTGCTCTGTCATTCAGTCTCTCTAGTTTAAGGTAACCTGTTCCAGCCTACAGTGCCCATCCACTGCTGCTGTTACCTGTTACCTGCCCAACTTGGCTCCCCTTGCATGCTGCCCCTTAGTAACATCATCTGAAGGCATGGAGTCAGTTTCCAAAGGTATACTTATGACATTCAGTTCCTGAACTCATCACTGCATCTGTGTTGTCAGATTGCTTATCCGACATCCAGTCTTGGATGAACCGTAATTTCCATCAGTTAAATATTGGTAAGACTGAAGCCTTTGTCTTCGGTCCCTGACACAAATACTATACCCTCGCCACCATCTCAGGATGAACCAGTCTGATCTATTTGACCCTGAGATGAGCTTCGGACACCATGTCATCTCCATCATAAAAACTACCTACTTCCACCTCTGTACCATCATCTGTCTCCACCCTGTAAGTGGTTTTCTCAGGCGCACCGAAAACACACCTCTTACTACAAGTTCTGGACGATAGGGATTATATAGACAGATCAGACTCGGACACCCGTTTGAGCTCAACCATATTGTGTTTAATAGGATTAACAGTAACACTTGTAACAGTACAAAACAATACAACCCTGGCTTGTCCAACAAGCCACACCGTGCTAAATTACCACGGTCTAATAAAAGAACCCCCCGTGAAATAAACGAACACAGGACCCCAGCACTAAACTCCTCTAAGGTTTGGTTGGGACTTACAATCACCCCCTCACGCAGCTAAGTGGTCTTGTGGATGTGTAGGTGCAGGCAATATGCTCACCCCGATTGCCCGTTGTCTTGCTTGCAGCTTCTTCCTGTACGTCTCGCTCCTGGTTCCATACTGCCAAAGTGGTATCCAAGTTTCAGTTTGAGTCAAGGTCCGTTGATGAGGGATGAAGAGCAGCGCTCAGCTTCTGGCGGTGTTCCGTCGAGCCGAGCCCCACAGAAATCACAGAAACCCCACAGTGCAGATAGAGGCCATTTCGGCCCATCGAGCCTGCACCGACACATATCCCACCCGATCCCCGTAACCCCTACACCAACACAAATCCCACCCTATCCCCGTAACCCCATGTATTTAATCCCCCTAACACTAAGGGTCAATTTATCATAGCCAATCAACCTAACCTGCACATCTTTGGACTGTGGGAGGAAACCGGAGCACCCGGAGGAAACCCACGCAAACACGGGGAGAATGTGCAAACTCCACACAGACAGTCACCCGAGGCCGGATTCGAACCCGGGTCCCTGGCGCTGTGAGGCAACAGTGCTAACCACTATGCCACTGTGCTCCCACTCAGGAGACTCGCTGTAGATTGATGCTGAGGAGAAGAGAGAGAGAGAGAGAGCAGCCCCCGAATGGCTCCTTATATACCCAAAACCCATCATCTTTTTCTCCCGCCAATATTGATCGATGTATTGACTCAGGTGATCTGTCTGGACTCCCCTGTGGCCTGGAGAGGCTCATGACCATTGAAATCTTTGTGAAAAATAATATTCCGTTTCCCCGCTCCCAGGCCTGGCACCTGGAGAGACAATGAGTGCTGATTACTGGATGTCTGTCGTTTCCTGAGTTGATGGCCCCCATTAGCAGGTAATGGGTTTCAATCTCAAACCGGACTTACTTAACTGGCTTATCTCCTGGAAGACAATGGCCTGGCCATCTCCTACCTTCCACCAGTTTCGGTTGGGACTGTGCTTTATTGATGTGAGGGCATAGTGTCTCTGAGTTATCTCTCGGGGTATTGTTCCCAGTAATCGTGTTAGATGGTGATGATGTCAATCGGCCTGGGTTCCCTTCCACCCAGCCTGCCAGTATGAGATGGCTGTTTGCATATGAATGCACCTTAGTCAGGTAAGCCTGGCTTGCAATCCTATTCCCTAAGCCACTCCCACAAGCTTGCCCAACAGTACAGTTCTTTCTTGGGGTTTTGGATATAAAATATGGTTCATAAAAATGGCCAGAAAGCTGGTGCTACAACCCTTGCCTCAGCCCATGTGCTGCCAAAAACCTCATCAATGCCTGTGGCACCTTCAGACTCGACTTCTCAATGTTTTCCTGACCAGTCTCTCATTCCTCCATTCTCCATATATTTCAGCTCATCCAAAACACTGCTGCCTGTATCCTATCCCACACCAAATCAACCTCATCCATCACTTCTGTCCTCGTTAACCTACATTGGCTCCCACTCCTCCAATGCGTCAAACTTAATATTCTCATCCTCATGTTCGATTCCCTTCATGAATTTGCCCCTCCCTGTCTCTAACCTTCTACATCCCTACAACCCTGCAAGAGTTCTGTATTCCTCCAACTTTGGCCTTATGCATTTCCCTTCCTTTCGCCCTACCACTGCCTTTAGCTGTCATGACCCCACGCTCTGGAATTCCCTTAGTAAACCTTTCTGCCTCTCCATCTCCTTCTCCTTCTTTAGGACCCTCCTTAAAACTCACCTCAGCCCTGTTAATATCTCCTTCTTTGGCTCGGTATCCATCCTTTTCTGATTACTCCTCTGAAGTGCCTTCCGATGTTCTTTTTATGTCAAAGGCACTAAATAAATGCAAATTGTTATTGTACTTATTAGAATGACCTCCCAATAATATTTCCCCAAAAACGGATTTTATTTTTGATGCCGGAACATTTAAGGAACATGTGATTACGATGTAATTGATTTTAGTCCCATATTCTGGTGCTAGGCTGGTTCTATCTTTTTAATTTAAAAAAAAATTATTGGAAACCCTGTAGTAATACAAAAAAAGTTGTTAATATATGTATCTACTGAACTCTGGGAGAGCTTGGAGGCTGCAACAAAATGGAAAATGTGTTTATATCATCAAAAGATGTCTGGCAGTATGTTCAAGGGTCAAACTCGCACTCAGGGATGCTAATGATTTTATCAACAGCTCAAGCTCCAACCACACTGTTAACAGCATCCAAACCTCTCAAGTGTGTTAGTTTTAGTCAGCAGTTGTTCTTGATACATTCAGAAAGCTGACATTCAAAAAGAAAATGCTTTGTTGACTCTTTAATTGCAATGTGTCCTAGCAATCCATGACTTTTAATTGGGTTACACTAATTCAACTTGTTCAATGCAAAAACACTTGTGCTTCAGAGAATTAAAACTCCATGTACATTAGTCTGATAGCCATCAACCAGCAGATGCAGAAACAAGTATTGCTTTCAGCTGCAGACTTGGAGAAAGGTCACAACACAAAATTCTTTATTCTTGAGCCTACAGCAGTGAAAGACGATTGGACTTGTCTAACGTTTGTTTGAACAAAGTTCAGCTATAATTTTAATCATCTACTAAATCTTGCTTTTTATGTCAATCTTGATGTTAGGTCTTGATGGAGAAAAAGGTAACATAACTCAAATTATACATAAACAAAATGATTTCACATTCTGAATTAGTTACTGGCTTGAAAGTACATATATTGGGAATTTCATGTTAAGAGAACAAAAAAGAACATATAAGTAAGGGCAGGAGTCGGCCATACAGCCCCTCGAGCCTGCTCCGCCATTCAATAAGATCATGGCTGATCATCGACCTCAACTCCACTTTCCCGCCCGATCTCCATATCCCTTGATTCCCCGAGAGCCCAAAAATCTATCGATCTCAGTCTTGAATATACTCAAAGACTCAGCATTCACAGCCCTCTGGGGCAGAGAATTCCAAAGATTCACAACCCTCTGAGTGAAGAAATTCTTCCTCATCTTAGTCTTAAATGACCTACCCCTTATCCTGAGATGATGCCCCCTAGTTCTAGACACACCAGCCAGGGAAAAATGACCTTTCAGCATCTACCCTGTCAATCCCCTTCAGAATCTTGTATGTTTCAATGAGATCACCTCTCATTCTTGTAAACTCCAGAGAGTATAGGCCCATTCTACACAATCTCTCATCATAGGACAGCCCTCTCATCCCAGGAATCAATCTAGTGAACCTTTGTTGCACCGCCTCCAAAGCAAGCATATCCTTCCTCAGATAAGGAGACCAAAATTGTGCACAGTACTCCAGATGTGGTCTCACCAAGGCCCTGTACAATTGTAGCAAGACTTCCTTACTCTTATACTCCAACACCCTTGCAATAAAGGCCAACGTGCCATTTGCCTTCCTTATTGCTTGCTGTACCTGCATGCTAGCTTTCTGTGTTTCTTGCATGACGACACCCAAATCTCTCAGAACACCAACATTTGAAAGTTTCTCACCATTTAAAAAAATATTCTGTTTTTCTATTCTTCCTACCAAGGTAATAACCTCACATTTCCCTACATTATACTCCATCTGCCACCTTACTGCCCACTCACTTAGTCTATCTATGTCCCTTTGCAGACTCTTTGGGCTGGATTTTCATTCAGCAGTCGGGAAGGAGGCGGGACTATAACTTTTGGGTTTTAGTCACCCCTCCATCGAGATGCGGCCAATCCATGCGATTTTCCCTTGATTGACCTTGTTGAGCCCGCCCAGCGGGCTCAGCAGGCCAATTTAAGGGCCACCCAGCAACAGGTGACATCACAGACTGAAATTTCATCTGTCAAGACGTGCTGACAGATGAAATATCAGTGTTTCACAGCTGTTTGAAGCTGTCAAACACTGACAGTCTTACTTCTAACCTGAGACCTTCTACGCAGACTCAGTTAGAAATCACGCCGGCACTGAAAACTGAAGGTTGTCACTTTTGACAGCTCACGGCCATTCTGCTTTCAGTGCCGGCTGAATGATGGACTCCCAAAGCCTAGAGGAAGGAAGGCTATAGAGGTAAGTACAGGTAATTTAAACTTCTTTACACACTTTAGACACACCAAACACACTTACCTTTGCACTCATGCACCCATCACTCACCTGAACACCGACATCTCGACCCCTCCAAGTCCTTCAACCTGACGGCGCACCTGTTCTAACCTGGCGTGGTTTGGCGCCGTCGGGAATCTCTCATGACACCCTTCAAAATAGGGATTAGGCTAAAAACTGCCTGTTAACTACCTGTTAACAGGCAGTTAATTGGTACTAATCCCTTCCCACCTCGGGTCGGCGGGTCCCAGTGCGGGGCGGGTACCCACCTCCTTTGAAACTTACGTGGAGGCGGGTTTTGGGCGGGATGGTGTCGGGACCCCCGAATTCAGGATTTTTGCCCCCCGCATGCCTAAAAGCCCGCCTCATGGCACACTGAAAATCCAGCTCTTTGTGTTCTCCTCACAGCTTACTGTCCCACCTAACTTTGTATCATCAGCAAACTTGGATACATTACAATTGGTCCCCTCATTGAGGCCATCAATATAGATTGTAAATAGCTGAGGCCCCAACACTGATGCTTACCGCACCCCACTAGTTGAAGCCTGCCAACCTGAAAAAGACCTGTTTATCCCTACTCTCTGTTTTCTGTCCATTAACCAATCCTCTATCCATGCTACTATATTACCCTCAACCCCATGAGCCCTAATCTTGTGTAATAACTTTTTATGTGGCACTTTATCGAATGCCTTTTGGAAATACAAATATACTACATCCACTGGTTCCCCTTTATCTACCCTGCTAGTTACATCCTCAAAAACTCTAATAAATTTGTCAAACACGATTTTCCTTTCATAAAACCATGTTGACTCTGCCTAATCATGTTATGATTTTCTAAGTGACTTGATACAATTTCCTTAACAATGGACTCCAGCATTTTCCTGATAACTGATGTCAGGTTAACTGGCCTGTAGTTCCCCATTTTTTCTCTCCCTCCTTTCTTGAATAGCGGAGTTACATTTGCGACCTTCCAATCCGCTAGGACCATTCCAGAATCTAGGGAATTTTGGAAGATCAAAACCAATGCATCCACTATCTCTTCAGCCACATCTTTTAGAATCCTAGGATGTAGGCCATCAGGTCCAGGGGATTTATCAGCTTTTAGTCCCATTAGTTTCTCACAGAACTCACAGAACTCACAGAAACCCCACAGTGCAGATAGAGGCCATTTCGGCCCATCGAGCCTGCACCGACACATATCCCACCTGATCCCCGTAACCCCTACACCAACACATATCCCACCCTATCCCCGTAACCCCACGTATTTAATCCCCCTAACACTAAGGGTCAATTTATCATAGCCAATCAACCTAACCTGCACATCTTTGGACTCTAGTACTTTTTCTCTACTTATATTAATTATGTTAAGTTCCTCACCCTCATTAGACCCTTGGTTCCTGACCATTTTCGGTATGCTTTTTATGTCTTCTACTGTGAAGACAGATACAAAATATTTGTTTAACGTTTTTGCCATTTCCTTATTCCCCATAATAATTTCTCCTGTCTCAGCTTCTAAGGGACCAATGTTTACTTTTGCTACTCTTTTTCTTTTTACATACTTGTAGAAACTCTTACAATCTGCTTTTATATTTCTTGCTAGTTTTCTCTCATTCTACTTTTTCCCTTTTTATCAATTTTTTGGTCAACCTTTGCTGGTTTCTGAAACTGTCCCAATCCTCAGGCTTACTATTATTCTTTGCAACATTATACGCTTCTTCTTTCAATCTAATGCTATCCTTAACTTCTTTAAATAGCCACGGTTGGAGCACTTTTCCCGTGGAGTTTTTGTTTCTCATGGAATGTATTTTTGTTGAGAATTATGAAATATTACTTTAAATGCTAGCCACTGCTTATCTACCGCCATACCTTTTAATCTACTTTTCCAATCTACCTTAGCCAACTCGCCCCTCATACCTATGTAATTGGCTTTATTTAAGTTTAAGACTCTAGTTTCGATCTTAGGCAAGTCACTCTCAAAATTAACGTGAAATTCTATCATATTATGATCACTCTGCCCCAGCGGATCCTTTACTATGAGATTGTTAATTAACCCTGTCTCATTACAAGATCTAAAATAGCCTGTTCCCTGGTTGATTCCATGACATATTGTTCTAGGAAACTGTCCCGAATGCAGTCCATGAACTCGTCCTCCAGACTACCTTTGCCAATTTATTTGTCCAGTCTATATGAAGATTAAAGTCCCCCAAGATTATTGCATTACCGTTGTTGCAAGCTCCTACTATTTCTTGATTAATATTCTGTGCAACGGTATAGCTACTGTTCGGGGACCTATATACTACTCCTGCCAGTGTTTTCTGCCCCTTGTTATTCCTTATCTCCACCCATACTGATTCTACTTCCTGATCTTCCAAGCCGAGATCCTTCTTCGCTACTGTCCTTATGTCATCCTTTATTATCAGGGCTATGCCCCCTCCTTTTCCATTCTGCCTGTATTTTTGAAACCTTGGCTACCTTGCAACCATGTCTCTGTAATGGCTATTAGATCAAACCCATGTATCTCTATTTGTGCCACTTGTTCATCTATCTTGTTACGAATGCTTCGTGCATTCAGATAAAGAGCCTTTAATTTAAATTTTTTACCATTATTCCCTGCTTTGACCTTATTTTCTGCTGCACTGCTGCCATTAAACTCTCTGTCCCTTCCTGTCACACTCTGCTTATTTTTACCCAAATCGCTACACTGCTCTATTGCCTTGACCTTTCTCCTTAGGTTTGTAAATTTCCCCTCACCTGAACCCTCGCCTCCCCTTTATTAGTTTAAAGCCCTAACTACAGCCCTAGTTATTCGATTCACAAGGATGCTGGTCCCAGCCCGGTTTAAGTGGAGCCCGTCCTGACGGAACAGCTCCCTCTTTGCCCAGTACTGGTGCCAGTGCCCCATGAATTAAAACCCAATTAAGACCACATTTGAAAATTGAATTCAACTTGTTGGGCTAGAAATTGCGGTTGGTGCCGTACCTCCGGAGTAGGCCTCTGACCCGCGAAACCATTACGAACCTACCTCCAGGCGCCCAGGCTTTGTGGAGTTGCGGTCTCGGGCCTCGAGGCGTACGGCTGCGTAAAGGCACACGAATCCCAGGGATGCAGACGGTTCAGGAATATCCCTGGGATCACATGGGCTCGGTCCTCCAATCACAAAGGAGGATTCCATTGCAGTCATTTATGAAGGGAATATGCTAATGATATGCAATGGAATCCCCAAATAATTATACAATTTACAAAATTCTAAATTTTCTGAATTTCAATTTTATTCATAAGTCCCTTCATTGCACCAACCTGAATAAAAATTAAATTTTTTGATAAATAATTTTAAACATCTTAATCTAATATTTGCATAAACTAATTTAATGTGTATGTGCATCATTTTTGATTTTTAAATGTTTATGTTGAGGCTTATATATACCCTTTTGCTGATGAAAGCAGCCCCTATGCCTACTTTTACCAGCCATAAGAGTTTTGTGGGCAATTGCTGGGTAATTATTGAGCAAATAGCCCAACTCTGCGGCAGCAATACTGATTTTTCCAGTCGGTTTGGATGATCTGTCAAGGCATACCTTGACAGATCGCAAGTTCCGGATTTTGCGCATGTGCAAACGCATGCGGAAACCCGGAAGTTGCAGGGTCTTTGAAATGGATTACGCCGACAGGGAGACTGCAATTTCAGGGCCAGAAAATACAGAACTATTTGTCATTTGATAAGTAATAGGGATTAAGGGGGAAAAATTCCGTTGCTTAGTGCCTCCCGTTACCGACTCCGGTGGGGCGCTAATGGGGCACTAGGAACTTAGCGCCCGAGCACGGCGATTTTAGCGCCACTCACAAAATTGATCAGGCATTTTGCGGTGGCACTAAACACTACCACCACAATCTTCTGTGCCCGCAGATCGTGATGTCAGTCAAGCGTGCAACGCCCCGGTAGCGCCCCAGGATATTGAGTCATGCCCCTTGCCTTAGTGCCTGCCGCTAGGAACGACAGGTAGAGGGGAGCGTTTTCAATTCGGAAAGGGGCTGGGGGAGCGCTATTTAAAGGCGGACACTTCTTGCCTTTTCTTGTAGGCAAAATTTTTGGTTTTAACGATGTCCTAAGGAGTTTTGGCCCTCAGCACCACTTTTGAGGTTCCTAAGTGCCAAGCTCTTTCTGGGCCTATCCATTAGTGCTTCCAACACAATTGTTTTTGAGGTCTCTCCAGGCTGAGATTCAAGGCTGCAATGAGCAGGGAGTGGCTGGCCAGCAAGATGGCCCCTCCCCTTTAAGAACTGGATGGTGCCAGTCTGTCTGGCTTCCATGGTAATTGGCATCGCCTGAGCTTCGGTTACATTCTGAGGTAGTGCCTCGCTCCTTGATGTTTGCGCCTTAAGAGAGGTGAGTTGCACCTGATTTAGCGCTCAAATCACCGCCAGGGGCAATAGAGGCGAATTTTGCAGTTGGCGGCGATAATTAGCGCCAGGCACTAAACTTTGCGCCCAGCTGATATTAGCGCCCCAAAATGGGCGATACCGAATTTTTGCCCCTAAGAACTTTGAGAGTAATGGAACGAGAAAAGGTGATTTGGAACACAAAGCCCAATGCTTCCACAGAGTATGTACAATCTACCAGCTCTCCATTATTAAGCCCAGTTTGGCAATCCTCTACAGACAAGACATTTGCCCTTTCAAGACCTAAAAACACAAACTTTTATATCCCATGGAATATTTCATCTTCTCAGTCTATACATATCTCAATTATTTTCATTCTTGTTCCCAACTAGATATTTATCCAGCCTCTTTTGAAAGAATCATAAATTGAAATAGCATTTTGTAGTCTCATCTATTCACTACTTTGTGGGGTGGTGGTGGGAATTCTGTTTTCTAGTCATGCTTGCTAGATGTTCAATTTTGAAGTTTTCCTTTTAGTTTTGTGCTCATTGTTCAAGAAGCAGTTACTGCTGAATAGGATAGATAATGAGTTAGAGGGTCTGCACCTGATGACTCAGGAAGGTGGCTGGCTTATTGGAATGTGTCCTGTTGGCTACATGGGTGCAGTCAAAAACAGCCTGAACTTGTGGGAAGCCTGCTATGGCAGCAAAGCCTACAGCCCTTTACTGCTGACTGTTGATGTCCATGGGAAATGTTATAAGATCCCTGGTCTTGGCAAAGAGGGCATCAGTGACCTGCTTCGTGCAGGCATGGACTGCAGAGTGACTAATGTGACTGATGCCACTGCTTCAAAAGAAAAGAAAGACTTGCTTTTATATAACGCATTTCACAACCACCGGATGTCCCAAAGCACTTTACAACCAATGAAGTACTTTTTGAAGTGTAGTCACTTCAATGTAGGAAATGCGGCAGCCAATTTGCGCACAGCAAGCCCCCACAAACAGCAATGTGATAATGACCAGATAATCTGTTTGAGTAAGGGATAAATATTGGCCAGAACACTGGGGATAAGTCCCCTGCTCTTCTTCGAAATAGTGCCATGGGATCTTTTACGTTCACTTGAGAGAGCAGATGGGGTCTCGGTTTAATGTCTCATCCGAAAGACGGCACCTCCGACAGTGCCGCACTCCCTCAGTACTGCACTGGAGTGTCAGTCTAGATTTTTGTACTCAAGTTTCTGGAGCTGGACTTTGAACCCACAACCTTCTGACTCAGAGGCAAGGGTGCTACCCACTGAGCCACAGCTGACACTTCAGCCTGGAAAAGATCCGATGTTAAAAAGCTAAGGAACATAGTCACATTGACTGCCTCAGGAAATGTATGGCTAGCTATGGAGCGTGATTTTCAGGTCTTGTTGCAAAAGTCTGTGTCAGCCTCTCTGGGGAAGCATAACCTCCTGATGCACTGTTTCTTGGAAAAGTGGAGATAACTGATTCTAGGCCTACAGACCCTATGGGGAGGGTAAAGACACCTACAAGCAGTCCTCTTCATGTGTGGTCTCCTCAGAGCCTCAACTGCACTTTGTTGAGGTTCCCCAACCTGCTGCTGTTGCTCCTGTTGCTTCTCTTCCTCAAACCACAGTAGAGTTGCCAAAAAAACTACCATGTTGAGCCTGGGCTTCTGGAAGGTTTAGAAGCAGAAGAAAAGTGAAACTCAGAAAATTCCAATGGAAAGACTTGTGAAAAAAATCCTGCCAGGTGAATTTCACACAAACGCCAATTATCTGAGTACTTGCAGGATTGCGCTCTTTTAAGTAGCACTTCCAATTGATGTTTCATACCTGTAGTACTGGGCGTGTCCAGCACTGTGTGCTACTTCCACTGTTCTGAGTGCAAATGACGTTGAGGTGCTTTGATATCATAGCATATGATTTAAATATTTAATGAGGCTCCCGCCTGCTTCAAGTGGGCCCCCCTAGTGAAGGCCCCGAGCAACATAGCAGGAGACGGGATTGGAAAAGGAACGGGGCACTAAGTGCAGCATTGCAATTTTAAGGCCACTACCACCTCTTTCCCACCAGCTGGAACAAGTTGAAATTGGCTCTTTCATCTTTTAACAGTAGTAATGTGAAACCATATTTCTTACCATAGATGAAAGAATTTTGAATGCCTTGTAGCAATGAGACTTGAAGAGTGGTTTAACCTAGATGAAACATGCAAACATTCTGTAATGGCCCACAGTCTGGTAATTATACCCCAATATCACAATCTCTCTACAGAAACAAACTTTGATTTCATGATATTTTTGCAGTACAATGTTACTTTAGATCTACCAGCCTATTATATTGATCCTTTTAATAATATCTGGTTGGGTTTCATCTTTTACTTTCTATACTGTTGAGATTATGTTTGAGGTGCTTTGCTACTCTGCACTTAATGTTTTACTCAGACCTGTTTTATTATTGATAATCTTTGTTCCTAATTACCTAAAATCCTCGTATTTAGCTGTAACTAAAATGTTTACTGGAAACCTAAATTGATTTTCACAATAAATTAGAATTGATTTACAAATGTTGAAAACTCAGTGTTGTGCAACTTGTGCACAATTTTTACGTTAATTTACAACTAACACTGCATGGATCACTGAAGCCTCCAACACACTTGCTTTTATTCAGGTAATTTTATGCGACAAACTGAGTTTATAAGACTATGTTTATTTTATAAGTATATTTGTGTTATTCTTTGTAAAGTTGTGAATTAGGAGGTACTGTGTGTGAGCAGAATATCCTTTCACCTCTGAATCCATCACAATGATGGGATGTAAGCTTTTTTGTAGTAGCTGTAAGGGTTCTAAGTGAAACTAATTTTGACAATTTTAATTTATTAACCTAGTGGGCATGAGTCCACAGCAGAAGCTGCCTATATTTCAACACTGACTGACATTTAGGGCTGGGTTTTATCAATGGTGGAGGGACTGCTGGTTGTTGGGTTTCAGTCCTGCCTCCAACAACGTCCGGCCAACCCATGCTATTTTCCCTTGATTGACCTTGTTAAGCCCACCCTGTGGGCTTAGCAGGCCAGTTAAGGAAAAGCCAATTGTAGTGCATGTACCTTTAAGAGGAACTATGTTTTTGAAGCCCCTGTATACTGTAGTACCAGTAGTGACCACTCGGGTATATAAGCCTGTGTAGCGTCTTGTGTTGTTAGTTCACCTCCAGACTTTGTTCAGTAAACACTTGTGAAATCAACTCCTGCATTCCGTGTCTCCATTAACACACGGATCTAACAGTGGCGACGAGTTAGAAATGAACTTACCTGCAATTCGGCAGCACCTCAAGGGGATCGATTCCTCAGACGAAGGTCGAAGCCAGAAGCAAGAAATTTTTTTTTAAAAAATAACTCGAAGAAACTCGAAAACGAGGGCCAGGCTTGGTCTCCAGTCTGTGGTTTCCCCAGCTAAACGGGCTGGTGGCAGGTAGTGCACTGATCCTTCCTGGGGTGCGGCGGGCTAGAGCTCGATTGGGTGGCTCTGCAACGGGGCCGGGCAGTGAGTCGGGAAGCAGGAGCAAAGAGAGAGAGAGGGTGGAGCACTCAGGGCGCGGCCGGTGCTGCAAAGCAGGTCAGCGTTCGGACCGAGCAGAGGGAGGGGAAAGTCCCAGAGGGTCCGCTCCACGATGGGAACGGTTCTCCAAGTAACGGAGAAACTATTGAAGCGATATATAAAAAAAATAGAAATACCGCAAAAAGCTGCAGGTCACAACAGGAACCGCGGAGAACAGCGTTGGCAGCAGCAATTGTGGGGACGCAAAGACCACAGTGCATCGCCATTAAAAAAAAAAAAAAAAAAAAAAAAATAATTAATCGCCAGCAACAGCGTTGGCGGCAGCGGCGGGAAAGCACGGGAGGCGCCATCTTAACTCGGCGGGGAAGAAAGAAAAGCACGGGAGGCGCCATCTTAACTCGGCGGGGAAGAAAGAAAAGCGCGGGAGGCGCCATCTTAACTCGGCGGGGAAGAAAGAAAAGCGCGGGAAGCGCCATTTTAGATTTTCAAGATGCTGAAGACTGGCAATATTACTGCTTTCGATAGTGATATAGAAGATTGGACCACATATGTGGAAAGAGTGGAGGTATATTGCAAGGCGAATGAAGTAGCGGATGATAAAAAGGCATCGGTACTTCTAAATCTGATGGGCGCAAGGACATACGGGCTGTTACTAAACTTGATCACTCCAGCCAAACCGATGGACAAGAATTTTAAGGAGATTGTTGATACCTTACAGGAGCACTTAAACCCAACACCGCTGCTGATAGCGGAACGATTCAAATTCTTCAGGAGGAATCAGCACAAGAATGAAAGTAACGCTGATGACCTCACCGAATTACGAAAGCTGTCAAAGCACTGCCAATTCGGGGCAGGACTGGCAAATTCAACTGCGGTCTCCTAAGCGAAGGAACACAGAAAAGACTACTTTCTGAGAAAGATTTGACACTGGACAAGTCTTTCAGTGTGGCTGTATCATACGAAGCAGCAGCAAGAGGAGCTGCAGAGATACAGCAAAAGCCACAGGACTTCGGCACCCGTGAAATGACACGGGGTTTCGAGAGATGTTATCGCTGCGGCAGATCTACCCATGACCAGAAGGACTGCTGGTTCAAGGACAAAGCATGCAGGCAATGCGGAAAGATGGGACACATTGCACGTGTATGCAGATCTGGAAAGAAATCCGCTGACAGTAAAAAGGTCAATAAGGAAAAGTACAGAAAGGTACAAATGATGACGGATAGTAGCTCCAAAGACCAGAAGAGCAATGGCGACTCCGGAAACGAGAGACTAAGCTGTCTCAAATTACATAGTGTAATTGCCAAAGAAGATTACCAGACCATTTGGGTTACCCTCACGATAGCGGGGTCCCCAGTCAAAATGGAGCTAGATACAGGATCAGCTCTGACCGTCATGAGTCGATGGGATTACGAGCGGCTATTTCCGCATATACCTTTGAAAGATACATCCATTGTCTTGAAGACATATACGGGGCAGAAAGTATACCCCAGAGGGAAAATAAGGGTGCCTGTTGTATACAACGGCAAGGAAATACAGAAGTTGTATTTATACGTTCTGCAAGATGGTGGTCCACCGTTGTTGGGACTTGAATGGATCAGAAAGATACGTTTAGACTGGCACTCCATTGAGGCACTGACGGTGACCAGTAAGAAAAAAACCGATGATGACGTCATACCTGGACGATTAAAAGAAATCTTGGCTAACGCCAAAGAAGTGTTTCAACAGGAACTAGGAACCCTGAAAGGTGCCACTGCCTCAATAAAAGTGGAAGATGCGGCAATTCCCAAGTTTTTTAAGGCAAGGCCGGTGCCATACGCAATTCGTCCAGCCGTCGAGGCAGAGCTGGAGAATTTGGAAAAAGCAGGCGTGTTATCCAAGGTAGATTGGAGCGAGTGGGCAACACCCATCGTCCCGGTCATGAAGAAAACGTTGAATAATGATAAATCTGAAGAACAGAGAAAAGTTCACATCTGTGGGGACTTCAAGGTGACTGTAAACCCAGTTCTTCACACGGTACGGTATCCTCTTCCGAGGATAGAAGATATTTTCGCCTCACTATCCGGAGGGAAACGTTTCACCAAAATTGACTTAGCACAGGCATATCTACAGATGGAGGTTGAGGAGGCCTCTAAAAAGTATCTCACGATAAACACACACAAAGGCCTGTACCAGTACAATCGACTGGTTTTCGGAGTGGCATCAGCTCCGGCTATCTGGCAAAGAGCTATGGAGCAAGTCCTGCAAGGGATTCCGGGGACTCAATGCTACCTAGACGACATCCTTGTAACAGGAGAAAACGACAACAAGCACCTTGCCAACTTGAAGCAGGTGCTCACGAGGCTGAGAGAACGGGGCCTACGAACAAATCGCCCCAAATGCAAATTTTTCCAGAAACAAATATCATATTGTGGCCATGTCATTAACGAAGAAGGATTGCATAAGTCACCTGAAAAAATTGAAGCGGTCGTAAAGGCCCCAGCACCTGAAAATGTCTCACAATTAAGGTCGTTCCTGGGATTAGTAAATTACTATCATAAATTTTTACCAAACTTGTCGACGGTTCTGCACCCGCTTAACGCACTGCTACAAACGGGAGTAGTTTGGAAATGGAGCGAAGACTGTAAACGTGCCTTCCATAAATGCAAAGGCTTGATCACGTCCAGGGAAGTGTTGGCTCATTACAACCCATCACTGCCAATCAGACTGGCGTGCGATGCATCCCCTTACGGCGTGGGAGCGGTATTATCGCATACATTCCCTGATGGCTCGGAGCGGCTGATAGCTTTTGCGTCACGCTCATTGAACTCAGCTGAGCGTAACTATGCCCAGATCGACAGGGAGGCACTCAGCCTGGTGTGGGGGGTGAAGAAATTCAACCATTACCTACACGGACAAAAATTTACCTTGTTGACTGACCATCAACCCCTCGTCTCCATATTCAACCCTAAAAAGGGCGTTCCCATTATGACAGCACAAAGGCTACAGAGGTGGTCCCTTTTCCTAGGGGCACACCAATATGACATAGAATACAAAGGAACAAAACAGCATGGGAATGCTGACGGGTTATCGCGCCTACCGTTGCCAACGGTGGAAGAGGCGCCTACAGTGGACCCAGTGGACCGGTGACAAATTCTACCATTGAAAAGGAAACGCGAAATGACCCGACTCTCTCACGAGTCTACGATTTAACGGTGAAGGGATGGCCAGCACATGGCGAATCACTGTTGCCAGCATTCTCGCAAAGAAGAGAACAGCTGTCAGTGTGCCGAGGAACCTTGATGTGTGGATCCAGAGTGGTGATTCCACCCAAACTCAAGGATAGAGTGCTAAAGGAGCTTCACGAGGGGCATCTGGGTGGAGTGAAAATGAAGAATTTAGCCAGAGCGTTTGTGTGGTGGCCAGGTATCGATGGAGACATCGAAGAAATGACCAAGAGCTGTCTAGGATGCCAGAAGGTCCAAAACGCCCCACCACAAGCCCCTCTACACCCATGGGAGTGGCCCTCATCTCCATGGCAAAGGGTACATATCGACTTTGCTGGTCCATTTATGGACTCAATGTTCTTAATTGCGGTGGATGCACACTCCAAGTGGCTGGAGGTAATAAAGATGTCCTCCACCACCACGGAAAAAACCATCACAGTATTAAGCACCATATTCGCCAGGAATGGGCTGCCTGAACAGATCTGTTCTGATAATGGACCGCAATTTGTATCCGAAGAATTCAGGAAGTTCTTAAAAAACAATGGGGTTAAGCACTACACGTCCGCCCCATACCATCCCGCCACCAATGGATTGGCTGAAAGGTTTGTCCAGACCTTCAAGAAGGCCATAAAGGCCATGGGTAATGAAGACATAAATCTACAACATAAGGTAGATAACTTCTTGTTTGCGTACAGGAATGCAACACATGTGGTTACAAACCAAACCCCCGCCATGATGTTTTTCAATAGAAGACTAAGATGCCGGCTGGATTTGGTCAAGCCAAACATCAGAAGGGACGTAGAGAACCGACAATTTCAAGGCATGAATGAATGGCCAACTAGAACCTTCCAGATAGGTCAACCAGTTTTGGCCCGGGACTACCGTACCGAGAAATGGCAGCCTGGAACTATTTGCACACGACTAGGACCGCTGATGTATACCGTGGACATTGGAGAAAGCATAATAAGGCGCCATGCTGACCAGATCATAGAGTCATCCGAAAAAGGACAACCTACACCACAACTCTATACGCCTAGTGATGAAGCAGAGATACCCATAGTATCTACCTCTGATCCGGTGATACTGGAACCAGATAAACCCGACACTAGCATTGAAGCCGAATCGACCTTGCCAAAAGAACCTACTACACCACCGAGGCGTTATCCGGACCGAGTCAGGAAGCCTCCAGAGAGACTGAATTTGTAATTGATTAACTTCAGCAAATGTGTATATTATTGTTCTTGTAAAAATGTTATTTAATGATTACTTAAAATGTTATGTACTATTTATCTAAAAGGGGAGGAATTGTAGTGCATGTACCTTTAAGAGGAACTATGTTTTTGAAGCCCCTGTATACTATAGTACCAGTAGTGACCACTCGGGTATATAAGCCTGTGCAGCGTCTTGTGTTGTTAGTTCACCTCCAGACTTTGTTCAGTAAACACTTGTTAAATCAACTCCTGCATTCCGTGTCTCCATTAACACACGGATCTAACACCAGTGACAGAGGACGTCAGCGTATGATGTTTCATCTGTTGAAAATGTTTTGACAGATGAATTGTCAGCGTTTGACAGCTTAGAGAAGCTGTCAAACACTGACAATCTCTGTTTTATGGTGAGCCCTTACTGAAGGCTCACCAATACCTATTTCCTGAGCAGATGGCTGTTGCATCTGAGAATGCAGCAGCCATTCTGTCATCTCTGCCGTTCAAATGAAGCACCTCCAGATCCCCAAGGGTTGTAGCCTGCAGGAAGAAGCAAAGGTAAGCAAACTTTTTCTAACACTTTGCACTCACCTCCCATACTTACCTCACCACACTTGCACCCATCACTCACCCCTACAGCGCACTTTTCGACCCCTCTGACCCCCGCAGACCCACTGCTCGCCTCACTGACCCTGGCGAGGTTCGCAGCCATCAGGAAACCCACATTTGTGTGGGTAAAATGGGGATACGCCTCTTAACTGCCTGTTACCTACCTGTTAACAGGCAGGTAATTGACTGTAATCCCCTTCCTGCCTCGATGAGATGCGTGAGTTGGGGACACGTTTCCCGGGAAGATGGCACGGAGGCGGGTTGGGAGCAGGGTTGGTACCCGCTCCCAGTTTCTGCCATTTTCCCAGCAGTCCTGCCTCCATACCCGCCTCCCCAGGGCTGGCAAAATTCCCCCCTTAGTTGGCAATCTCACTTACAGTCCAAAAGGATGTCTGATATGGAAGTGTCACACTGGTCCAGCAATTGTGACATTGTATGAAAGCCAGATCATCATGGCAGTGTGGCAGGAGCTTTACCCTGCATCTCACCAATGCTCTACTTGACAAACCCGGAGCTGGAACCTGACACAAGGTAAAAAAATAAGTGTTGAAATATTGAGTTGATGAGCACAACATTTGTTATATTAAAGTTTGCGGTGGCCTTGATTCCTCGCATCAGAATCTAAATGTTACCTGCTGTGAGGGAAGGCATTAAACAAACTGACGTAATAAAGACTCACTACGCACTTGGTTGTACATAAAGCAAGGCTTTAATCGACTTGTAACAAAACATGGAGGTCTAGTTAGTAGTCACTAGCTTCCTGTTTCCAGATTGTCTCTGGCCAAGTTGAGCCCATGCCCGAGTATTTATACTCCTCGGACGGCGCCCTCAGCTGACCATTCAGTAGTACTTCCTGGGTTACTTCATGTAGAAGTTGCGATTTATGACACAAACATAAGGAAGGAGAATGAGGGAGTGAGTCAGCGGGCAAGTCATTACAGAATGCCTCTCCAAAGAAACAGTTACAGAGTAGCAAACACCTTAATATATTGCATTACACAGAGGGACCAATAGAAAAGAAAATTAATAATTGGGGAATAATTATACCAAATATATATAATTCAGAAAAATTGATATTTAGATGGATGTTACACTTTAAGGACATAAAACATGAATTGGAACAACAAAAATAAAGTGCACTGTATTGAGGATTTTGTTAAGAGAAAATGGAACAAATTTGTTACCTTGCTCGTTTTTGGGCTTTTCTGAGATTATATTGCCTCCATTTCTAGTTAGCATCAGAAACTTATCCCGAGGAAATAATTAGTATTAATTATTCTGATTATGCAAAGTTTTGCGACAGTTAACAAATACCATCATCTCTAATATTAAGAGGCCAATCACTCCTATGCATTTTGGATACGTGAAAATCCAGCATTTACACTTTATAAAAAGTGATGATTTTATCCTATTATTTCAACGGCATTTTAGTCAATCATAATCCAAGTCTCTACATGCAAGCTCTGGATGTGTGCACAGAAAAGAAGCAAGATTCACCTATTAACTTGTGCATTTTTATGAATATCAAATGATTTCATTGAACTGTCAAAGTCAAATTGGGAACACAATTCTCACTGTAACCAATGCTGATCATGGTATTCGCGACCTTACTTGCAAAGCTGGGCATGTTAAAAATCCATGGCATAAAAAATCCATGACAGAATTGATTACTGGATTCTCAATTATTAAGTGGTCATGGATCATGGGTCAATTTAGTATATCAAGCTTTTAAATGGGTTACATTGCCTCCCTGAAATGACACACCATAAGAACATTAGAATTAGGAGCAGGAGTAGGCCATATGGCCCTTCGAGCCTGCTCTGCCATTCAATGAGATCATGGCTGATCTTTGACCTCAACTCCACTTTCACGAACAGCAATTTGCATTTACATAGCGCCTTTAACGTAGTAAAACATTCCAAGGCGCTTCACAAGAGCTGCTTTATTTTACAAACAGCAAGTGAACAAACAGGAAAACAGTTCAGAATGATCAATCACATATCTCTCCAGGGCCTGGAGTTCCCACTCGATTGTGCTAGTTTTTTCGCTGCAATTTCCCCGACATCGGCGTAACCAGCGCAGAGGATCGCAGAATTTTAAGCCCAAATTGCGTTCAGCGCAACTCGAGTACCCATAATCTTTTGCGCTAGTTTTAAAAACATCGCGCTAGTAACAGGCCTCGCCCACAAAACTGCCCACGCCCCCAGGATGAATTAATCATCGTTGGGAGTTTCCGCTAATTGCGCTCGTTTGCAGGCCTTCGAGGAGGCTCCAAAAATTAAGGTGGAACTTTTGAGTGCAAGGACACTAATAGGTATGTTTTCAAAGGGTTTGAATAAAAAATATTTTTAAATTTTTCTAAGGAACTGATCACTATACCCCAATCTAACTAGAAACTAATTTTTATATATTTTTAAAAAGTTATTTTCAATAATTTAAAACAGGTGGTGGATTGACATTGTGATTTTAAAATACTTATTTTTTGTGATAAACCCATTTTCAGCTGTATTAATCAAACTTTAACAAGTTACCACTCTTAAATATAACAAGGAATATTTTTTAAGTCAAAAAAAATAAAAAAAATTAGGTCTTAAAACACTGCCTGATTGCGCTGGTTCATGGCAGATTTTGTGTTCGGTGATATGCAACTCTGTGCCGGGGCGGGGAACACTTTACAAAGCGGATGCAAATATGGGAGCACTTCGTGCCGGAATCGACAACCGTGCCCAAAGCGGAAACGTACTTTTCACTTTCTAAATATTTGTATATAAAGGATTCCACTGTACCTGCAACCAAAAACTTTGAAGCCTTTTATTAGTTTACTATGGCTGATGACACCCCTATCTTATCCATCACTTCCTCCCATTATATTAAAGAATACTTCCCTCCTGCCCCAAAATAAGAGTATTTTATTCCTTCGCTCCATCTTCTAGTTAGTTACGTGTACACTATGTAAAATTCTACCACATCTTGAGTATTGTGTGCCGTTTTGGTCGCCTTATCTGAGGAAGGATGTTCTTGCCATGGAAGGAGTGCAGCGAAGATTCACCAGGCTGATACCTGGGATGGCAGGAATGACGTATGAGGAGAGATTGGGTCGATTGGGCTTGTACTCGCTGGAGTTTAGAAGAATGAGAGGGGATCTCATTGAAACTTATAAAATTCTAACAGGACTGGACAGACTAGATGCAGGAAGGATGTTCCTGATGGCCGGGGAGTCCAGAACCAGGGGTCACAGTCTAAGGGTAAGGGGTAAGCCATTTAGGACAGAGATGAGGAGGAATTTCTTCACCCAGAGTGCGGTGAACCTGTGGAATTCTCTACCACGGAAGGCAGTAGAGGCCAATTCATTAAATATATTCAAGAAGGAGTTGGATATATTTCTTAAGGCTAAAGGGATCAAGGGATATGGAGAGAAGGCAGGGACAGGGTACTGAATTTGGATGATCAGCCATGATCTCATTGAATGGCGGAGCAGGCTCGAGGGGCCGAATGGCCTACTCCTGCTCCTATCTTCTACCTCCCATCCCCAACCTCCGCATTACTGTTTGGGGGTCTATATACCACTCCCACTAACATTTTCTGCCCCTTGGTATTTCTCAGTTCTACCCATACAGATTCCACATCATCAGAGCTAATATCCTTCCTTACAATTGTATTAATCCCCTCTTTAACCAGTAATGCTACCCCACCTCCTTTTCCTTTTTGCCTATCTTTCCTGAATATTGAATACCCCTGGATGTTGAGTTCCCAGCCTTGGTCACCCTGGAGCCATGTTTCCGTAATCCCAATCATATCATAGTCGTTTACCTCTATTTGCGCAGCTAATTCATCCACCTTATTACGAATGCTCCTCGCATTAAGACACAAGGGCCTAGAAATTCAGTGCCCTTAGCACCGATTTTGCGGCGCTAGAGGGCCTAGCGCTGCAATTGGCGCCGGTTCCTAAATTGCCTGGGGCCCTTCCGCGGCGGTAGACCGGTAGCGCTGCGCCGGCACCGATGACGTCATCGGTGTGCGCAGCGTCCCGGTTGCCGTGGTAACCCGGCCCCAAGCCGAAATTCAGTTGCGGCCGCCTCGCCAGTGGCAGCCGCAACTAAGACTCCGGCAAACGAGTGTTGCCGGAGTCTGCGCCGGCGCTTTAAGGAGGCGCGGCGGCCGGCCGCTTTCTCGCCGGCCGCCTGCCCGCAGCTCCCTCCCCGGACTTCTCCACCCCCCCCCGGAACAGATGCAAGCCCGGCACTTGTCCGAGGTGCCGGGCTCATTTTTTAAGAGATTTGCGCGGGCCGCGGCCGGGTGCAGGCAGCTCCTCCTTAACGGAAGGAGGAGGCCTGCACTTCCCGAGCCTGCCGCACCGCAGCGGGCGCCGCAGCGCCGGAATAGCGCCGCAATGCGGCGCGTTGCGCCAGTTTTCAGGCGCTACAACCCTTCAGTAGCGCCGGCAGCCGTTTGGGCGCGGCGCTACTGAATTTTTGGCGCGCGCAAAGGGACTTAGCGCCGGTGCTAACTTCCGGCGCTAAAGCCCTGGCGCAGCGCAAACTCAATTTCTAGGCCAAAGGCCTAGAAATTCACTAGCCTTAGCGCCGCTTTTGAGGCGCTAGAGGGACTAGCGCCAGAGTTATGGCCAGTTGAAAAATTCCCTGGGGCCCTAAAGCGGCGTTGCACCGGTAGCGCTGCACCGGCACCGATGACGTCATCGGTGTGCGCAGCGTCCCGGTTGCCATGCCGACGGGCCCCAGCGCCGAAATTCAGTTGCGGCCGCCTTGCCCGTGGCAGCCGCAACTAAGACTCTGGCAACAGAGTCCAACATGTGTTTGCGCCGGCGCATTAAAGGCCCCGCGGCGGCCGGCCGCTTTCCCGCCGGCCGCCTGCCCGCAGCTCCCTCCCCGGACTTCTCCCCCCCCCCCCCCCCGGAACAGATGCAAGCCCGGCACTTGTCCGAGGTGCCGGGCTCATTTTTAAACAGATTTGCGCGGGCCGCGGCCGGGTGCAGGCAGCTCCTCCTTAACGGAAGGAGGAGGCCTGCACTTCCCCAGCCTGCCGCACCGCATCGGGTGCCGCAGCGCCGGAATTGCGGCGCTAAACGGCAGTTAGCGCCCTTATCCAGGCGCTAAGACCCTTCAGTAGCGCCGGCAGCCGTTTGGGTGCGGCGCTACTGAATTTTTGGCGCGCGCAGGGGGACTTAGCGCCGGCACTAACTTCCGGCGCTAAAGCCCTGGCTAAGCCAAAACCCAATTTCTAGGCCAAAGCCTTCACACTTGTTTTTTTAACGCTCTTAGACCTTTTAGAATTATTATTTACTGTGGCCATGTTTGATTTAAACCCTTGATTTCTCTGACTGCCACCTTTGTTTTTCTCCTTCCTGTCTGTTGCTTCTATCCTTGTTTCCCTTTCCTCTGTCTTCCTGCTCAGGTTCCCAACCCCCTGCCATTTTAGTTTAAACACTCCCCCACAGCACTAGCAAACACTTCCCCTAGGACATCGGTCCCAATCCTGCCCAGGTGCAAACCGTCCGGTTTGGACTGGTCCCACCTCCCCCAGAACCGGTTCCAATGTCCCAGGAATTTGAATCCCTACCCCTTGCACCATCCCTCTAGCCACATATTCATCTGAAATATCCTTCTATTTCTACTCTGACTAGCACGTGGCACTGGTAGCAATCCTGAGATTACTACCTTTGAGGTCCTATTTTTTAATTTACCTCCTAACTCCCTATATTCAGCTTTTAGGACCTCATCCCGTTTTTTACATATATCGTTGGTACCTATATGCACCATGACAACTGGCTGTTCACCCTTCCCTTCCAAAATGTTCTGCAGCCGCTCCGAGACATCCTTGACCCTTGCACCAGGGATGCAACACACCATCCTGGAGTCTTGTTTGCGGCTGCAGAAATGCCTATCTATTCCCCTTACAATAGAATCCCCTATTACTATAGCTCTACCCTTCTTTTTCCTCCCGTCCTGTGCAGCAGAACCACCCCTGGTGCCAGGAAGTTGGCTGCTGCTGCCTTCCTCTGATAAACCATCTCCCTCACCAATATCCAAAGTGGTATATCTGTTTGAGAGGGAGATGACCACAGGGGACTCCTGCACTACCTGCCTGTGCCTACTACTCTGCCTGGTGGTCACCCATTCCCTTTCTGCCTGTGCAACCTTTACCTGCGGTGTGACCAACTGATTAAACGTGATATCCATGACGTCCTCAGCATCGCAAATGCTCCAGTATGTATCCATTTGCAGCTCCAGCGCCACAATGCGGTCTGTCAGTAGCTGCAGCTGGATACACTTCCTGCGCACATGGTCGTCAGGGACACAGGAAGTGTCCCAGATTTCCCACATAGCGCAGGAGGAGCATGCCACAGGGCTGAGCTTTGCTGCCATGGCTTACCCTTTAATTAATTTAAATTAAATTAAATCAAACCAATCCCACCAATTACACTATAATTAAATGGTATACTCAAGGGCCCTTGTTTACCAACAGTCCCCGCTACACCACAGAGAGCTTAGAAACTATAAACCACAGAGTTTAATTTTGGAAAAAAAGGAGAAAGAGAGAAATACTCACCAACCAATCACTTACCTGCTTTCTGGTGAAGTCACACTTCGATTACTTTTTACTTCTCTCTCTCCCGCACTGAGATTGGTAAGCCTACCTGCTGCTGCCGCCTCGGTTTTGTTAGCTCTGCCGCCGCTTCACCCAGGTCTGTCGCCGCTGTGGGGCCCACCTGCTCCGCTGCCTCGGTTTTGTTAGCTCTGCTGCCGCTTCACCCAGGTCTGCTGCCGCTGTGGGGCTGACCTGCTCCACCGCCTCGGTTTTGCTAGCTCCACCGCCGCCGCCGCTTCACCCAGTTCCGCCGCCGCTGTGGGGCCTACCTGCTCTGCCACCTCGGTTTTGTTAGCTCCGCCACCACCGCTTCATCCAGGTCCGCCACCACTGTCTCAATGTGAGTTACCATAGATAGAAAATTGCAGAAAAAAGATGCTGCTTTTATGGATCAAGACCAGAGGAGACATTAACGCTGACTTTTCTTGTACTGAACTTACCAGGCAACTATTTTAAAGAGTGCTACCCTCTTTCCCCAAATAATAAGAGTACTTTGTTTCTTCTTTCCTTTATCTTTTTCTAGTCTGCACAGGTTATGCACAGCTGAGGATGCTGGTAAGTTACCTCCTACCAAGTCTGTGTCTATGCTGTATTGGAATTTGCTACTGGGCAGTGCATAACAGCAGCTCCTTGGTTACCTCTCCATGAAAGAAAGTGCCTGGCCTCTGTTTTGTAGTCCCTACAATGCCTCCATGTTCAGAGTTCCAAGCTTGAATCGATGTCTTGTCGAGTAGCTCATTCAAAGAATGCATTTCTGGTTGGGAATGGAATGGTAGGTTGTCGGGATAGGCATATAGTGATTCAATAATCCATGGGAAATGATAAATCTTGAACTTCTGGGTCTGTGTTGGGGAAGTGGTCAGTGTCATCGCTGAAGGGTAGTCAGGTAAGGCAGAATAGTAAAGATGGGTAGACTGAGTGGACTGTCTTTGGAGGATGTGATGTTACATAGATACATAGAAGATAGGAGCAGGAGTAGGCCATTCGGCCCTTCGTGCCTGCTCCGCCATTCGATGAGATCATGGCTGATCCTTTAATTCAGTATCCCGTCCCCGCCTTCTCTCCGTAACCCTTAACCCCTTTTGCCCGTAGAAATATATCTAATTCCCTCTTAAATATATTTAATGAGCTGGCGTACACTGCCCTCTGTGGCAATGAGTTCCACAGGTTCACCACTCTCTGAGTGAAGAAATTCCCCCTCATCTCTGTCCTAAATGGTTTAGCCCTTATCCTTAAATTATGTCCTCTAGTTCTGTTCTCACCCGCCAAGGGAAACATTCCTTCTGCATCCAGTCTGTCTAGACCTGTCAGAATTTTATACACTTCTATGAGGTCCCCTCTCAATCTTCTAAACTCCAGTGTGTACATCCCTAAACTACATAGTCTCTCCTCATAGGTCATTCCCGCCATTCCTGGTATCAGCCTGGTGAATCGCCGCTGCACCCCCTCCATGGCAAGAACATCCTTCCTCAGATGAGGCGACCAAAACTGTACACAGTACTCGAGGTGTGGTCTCACCAGTGCCCTGTACAGCTGCAGCAAGGTATCCCTGTTCCTGTATTCTAACCCTTTTGCTATGAAGGCCAGCATACCGTTTGCCTTCTTGACCGCCTGTTGCACCTGCATGCTCGCCTTCAGTGACTGGTGTACAAGAACACCCAGGTCTCTCTGTACTTCCCCCTCTCCCAATCTATTGCCATTTAAATAATAATTTGCCCTCCCGTTCCTGCACCCAAGGTGGATAACTTCGCACTTGTCCACATTATAGTGCATCTGCCATTTATCCGCCCAATCGCCCAGTCTGTCCAAATCGCTCTGGAGCTTCCTGGTCTCTTCCTCTGAGCCCACCCCCCCTCCTAGTTTAGTGTCGTCTGCAAATTTGGAAATGCTGCATCCGACTCCCTGATCCAGGTCATTAATGTAAATTGTGAACAGCTGGGGGCCCAGGACAGATCCCTGTGGTACCCCACTTGTTACTGCCTGCCATTCAGAAAATGAGCCGTTTATTCCAACTCTCTGTTTTCTATCTGACAGCCAGTTCCCTATCCACGCCAAAACTTTCCCCTTTATCCCAGGACTTCCCCTGTTTTCTTACATTCTTATTTTTTTTTTGCTCCGTAGTGCAGTATATTCAAGTGACAACAAACTGTACCATCATACGGACACGATGGGCCAAAATGGCCTCCTTCCGTGCTGTAACTTTCTATGATTCTATGATTTCATAAAATATAGCTATGATTTTACTATTTTTTAATCAGCATTTTAACATTTTTCCAATTAAACTAATGGCTATGTTCATTAGATTAATCACAATTTCTATCATTTTTCAATGTCACCTTATACTTATTTAAGTTCAGTCATCATTGTGTACAATCTCATTTTACTTTATCTCTTTTTACTAACATGTTGGAGAATATATTTGACTTACAGGCTTAAATTTCAAAAAAAACAAGAACCTTCAATTCAGCTGAAAGAAAAATAATTGACAGAACCACTATTACAAATCTATATAGGACAATGGCTGCCCAGCAGTGAGTTACAAGGCAGTATTCAATTGAGTGGTTCTGGTGATGTCACAAACTGTGAGAGCAATTATTTATCAATTTTTGGACATCAGCAGAACAACAACATTGATTTGCTATATTATGCTTGTTATCTGTCTTTTATTTAACGTCTCATTTTAATTTTCTCCCTTGCTCCTGCTATCTCAAAGGTGTTGATTCCTCACTGGGGTATGGTTCATGTGTGAGCCTTGACAGCGTGTGTTGGCAGGCTATTTGACAGCAGGTAGCATCACAGCTGAGTTTCGACTTATCTAACATCCACATGCTAGCACTTCCAGTAGGGGGTACCTTGCTAGCAATCAGGATTAGTTAATTCCGCACAAACTGGAGATCAAATCTGGTCCATATAAATCAATCACTTGCTGGACAACTTAGCTGAGCCATCAAGAGAGCCCCTCTATTAGTCATTTGTTATTTATGTCTATAATGTGTACAACATAATGTGCCCTAGCCAATATTTATCACTCAGCCAACATCACATAAAAACTGATTATCTGGTCATTATCATATTGCTGTTTGTGGAACCTTGCTGTGCGTGAATTGGCTGCCCTTTTTCCTACATTACACAGTGACTACAAAAGTACTTAATTTTCTGTTTGGGATGTCCTGAGGTCGTGAAAGGTGCTATATAAATGTAAGCTCTTTCTTTCTTTGTACTGCATAATAATGATCCATAAGAGTTTTCTTTTGAACTAAAAGCTGTTCCACTGATGGTGGTGAAGTTTATATGATGTGAAAAGCTATTAAAAGTGACAGTAATGTAGGGTCTGGAGATATCTGATGATGCCATATATTTTCAGCTCCTTTATTACAGTATTTTTTTTTGGATGGTAGATTACTGGAATGTGTATAACATAATGTGATTAATTGGTTTGATGGTTTATTTGGCAGGTTGCTGAGTTTCCAAACAACAACTTAAACAATATAGGAATGTCAGCATGGTTCTGAGAGTGAACCTGAAAGCTCAGTAGTTACATTTTGCCTTTAAGAGGAAATAAGTATTACTTTGTGTTTTTCGCCCAAATTCAATGGCTGCAAATTAAAATGAGGTTGGCTGCTGTATTGCCCTATTTCCACGAGCAATTACTAACAAGTGAAAATTAGTTCCTCATGCTACACCTGGCAAAATGTCAGGTTCACACACTTCAACCAGCTGCTTAACTGGTTAAAAAAAAAACTCTCAAATCCAGAAGTGGAGTGGCAGAAGTGAGACGAAAACTGGAATAATGTGTGATACAGGAAAACATTCGGAAAGACTGACACATCTGTGATGGACAGGGAGATCTGTTACATGTCATATTTATTTCTGAAATGTAACTGGTCATGAAATGTGCTTTATTGTAGGTCTAATATCTTTAGGATAGGCGAAAATCCACAGTCTCTGTATGGTTAGAAATTGCATTGTGGGAGAAATCCACAGTTTGCTACAATGAGACTAGGGGGGAAAATTCGGTTGCTTTGCGCCTCCCGTTAGCGCCCTAAGAGGGTGCTAACGGGACGCAAAGCAACTAGCGCCCGGGTGCGGTGCCTCTCGCAAAATTCAGCGGGAGGTTAGCGGCGGCGGTAACCGGCAGTGCTGCCGCCGGCGATGACATCATTGCCATGCGCAGCGCCCCGGCCGTGATTTTCGGGAGTGCCCCCTGACTTACCGCCAGACGCTTTGTCTGACGGGGTCGGGGGGGCCTACCTGCGGTCGGGGAGGTGCTTTAAGAAGGGGAGGAAGGCCTGCAATACCGCAGCACATAGCGCCGCGAAATTCCCTCGCAGTGCCCCAAGGCGGGTTCGGGGTGCTTCCTGTAGCGCCCCGCTTCCCTCTTGGGGCGTAACCACTCAATTTCAGTCGCGGGGGCACTAATTTTTCCGGGCTGCTAAAAGTAGCGCCCCGGCAAAGTTAGTGCGACTCAATTTTTAACCCTAGGTGACTTTAATATGTTAATATATTTTGATTATAAAGCAAATAAAAACCACAGACTTGAAAACAATCAGTTTAAAGTAAAGGGTTTATGAAAATGAAAGGACATATGAAGATGGTTAAATTGGGGACGATACCTTTGGATTTCCTGCATCCAAACTTGAACTTCAAAGGATATGGGAAGTATATCTTGGTAGCATGTTCCCAGCTCTTTGGGGCGCATTGGCACTGACTGAAGGCTCTATGCTAGATAGACAAAAACTCATGTATAAGTTTGTGTTACAGATGCTGGTCGAGGTCCAGTATTATTTGGAGAGTTAGCAAAGTTTATGTATTTTTTTATTCTTTTATCCAAGGAGGTATAAGTTAAAAGTTCTCCAACCTGGTGAGATCTCATGTATTGACTTTCTGCTATTGTTTAATTTTTACTTTTAATAAGCCTGCTTAGTAGCCTATAATCTGAGTCACAGCCTGATAGTGCATTTTTTCCTCTGAGCCTGATGGTGCATTTATTCTTCTGCTATCCAAAAGCTAGGAGAACATGTCAATTGTGTGATAATTATAGTTACAAGGCTTTCTGTTCAACCCTGTGAGCAATGCCACATTATTACATATTGTGCATATAAGGTCAGATTCTGGTTCATGGAGAATGTGTTAGAGGAGTGGTGTTTTTACTTGTAATTTATTCCTCAAAATAATAAGGTATATAACATTAAATGTCAGATCTCACAGATTTATTAAGCATCCAATAATTAAACATACACTTAACAGCAGCAATTAGACAAAACCTTGTGAGTTTTAGCCAGAGAATTCAAACGTGTTACTGTGACAAGCTCAGTTTTACAGGTTAATCAGACCTTAATCGAATTCTAAAGTATATGTTCCAACACCCACTTTTTCTACCTTTTTCCTTATCCCCTCTATGTGACAATTTGCATGTTTCATAGCATTTCCGAATACAACTCCATAATTTTAATGAGCTTGTCCCTCATCAATAACTTTAATTTTAATGAGTTATTTTACTGTAGACTGGTTCAACTCCCCAACTTTCTTTCTCAGGCAGGTGCTTATCTTCAAGCCTTTCTAATGAGTGAACAAAGGAAGCATCTCTGCCTGTATGTAGTCACTATAATGTATTTTAATTAGGTTTGCTGCCAAAACTGAGCATTACTTCAAGGTCAGTCTTAATTCAACAGTTCAGTGGTCACGGTATCTAATTTGACTTGTACTTACTCAACAAGCAAAAGCTAAAGTTTACAATTACTACAATATAAAGAGAAATCAATAGCAGTATAACATTAGCAGACATCAAGGTACTGTAATCTGATTAACCCTTTCCTTACAAATAAGTGCTTGCTTATGGGAATGATCTATACCAGATAAATGTCTGGTGAAGCCTGATTAATATAAAAATGTTTTCTGACATCTGAGTCAAACGTTACAATGAACTGCTCAACAGAGTTGAAATTTTAGATTGAGTAAAAATGAGAGATGGGCTAATAACCAAAGAAATTAAACAACTGGTTTTACTTACTTGTTTAGTCACATCTACTTTTTTGTTAATATTAGTTCCCAGAACAAAGCATTATCTACTGATCTCCACTGAGATAGGACCAAAGTTTTAAAGAACAATATGAATGGAAAGTTTTAATTAACTAATGAGCAATCACTATTTTCAGAAAACCACGACACTTTCAGCTTTGTAATGAAACGAGGATAGCGGAAGATAATGTGGGGCAATTTTAACTGCTCGCGGGTTTCCGGCGAGAAACAGCAGGTATCCATTAGTTTCCCACCAGGCGGGAAGAGGTTGTCGGCATCTGGAAAATCAGACGGCCCTTGGCTGCTGCCAGCAATTAGTTAAGTGTGGTGAAGAGGCTCCAGGGGGGCCTTGCAGTAGAGAAGGTGTGTGGGGTGTCTGGGGCAGGGGAAGCCTAAAGTTTCCTTATGGGGCCCAGGGGAGCACTTCTACTCCCCCAGGCCCCACAAATGAAAGTCTTTTTTAAAAAAGTTACTCATCAGCTTCCCGATCCTCTTCATGCTGGCTTTCAACTGGCAATGTGGAGGTTTCCACACTCGGGACAAATTTAAAATTGCTGCTGGTGTCCAATGACATCAACTTGACCCCAATTAGTATTTGTGAATTAGGAGCTCGCGGCTATGGCAGCTGGCTTAGCTGTCTATCCAAAAGCATCCGTTAAAATCGGAAATAGTGGCTATCCGGGGCATTTTAACTGCCCATCTGCCCTGTTTCTGACAGGCAGGTGAGATTTTAACCATATTTGTTAAGCTAAGCCAAAGTTCCCAACAGCTACTTTCCCAATTAAACATTTAGGGAGGAAAATTGGCTCGCGCCCCCTTTGGGGCAATAACTCCAGTAGCACCCCGAAAATGTTAGCACCCCCGTGCCCGAAATTCAATGGTAGTGCCCCAAGCAGGAGGCGGGGTGCTACTGGAAGTGCTCCCCCTCCTTCTTGGGGCGCTCCCATTGAATATCGCGGAGCTATGTGCAGCAGCGCCGTGCCACGCCCACCAGCACGTAGCCATGCGGTACTGCAGGCCTACCTCCCCTGATTAAAGGAGAGGGGCCCAACACAGCGGGGTGCCAGCTAAAGAGCCCGGTACTCGAGGAGTGCCAGGCTGATGATTCGTGGCCGGCACCCCGCAGGAGGAGGCCAGAGGGGGCAGGTGCTGGCAGGCAGCTCCCCCAAACAAATGGCCGCCCGGCACCTGCCCTTTAATTATCGCCACCCCCGGCCGCAAAAACGACACCCTGCGTCTGGCGGTAGGTCAGGTGGCGTGAGCCAAGTTTGCGGCCGGGGTGCTGCGCACGGTGATGACGCTGAATTTCACAGGAGGCGTTAGCGGCACTGCTCCTGGGCACTTGTTGCTTTGTGCCCCGTTAGTCTCAGGACGCTAACAGGAGGTGCAAAGCAACCAAATTTTTCCACCTTAGAATTTGTGAGCTCGACAATTATATTAAAAAAGAACTTGAAACAACTTGTATTTATATAGCGGCTTTCACATTCTTAGGACTCCCAAAGCACTTCACAACCAATGAGTTACCGTTGAAGTGGGATTGTTGTGTATACAAATGCGGCAGTTATTTCCACAAACATCAAATGACATAAAAAACCATTTGTTCTGTTTTTCTTGGAGTTGGTTGCAGGATAAATGTTGGCCATGTCACAAGGAGAACTCCCGTGCCCTCCTTCTAATAGTGCCTTGAGATCTTTTACATCTACTTGAATAGGCAAATAGACCTTACTTTATGTCTCATCCAGAAGACAGCACCTCTGACAATGTCATCCTAGATTATGTGCAGATCATTTTACAGTGGAGAAAAAAGTTCAATAGTAATTTGACCTTTATTCTTCTAAAGATTCTGTTACAATTCAGTGCCACTGCCAATGACGGAGATTTATGTTGAGCCTGTCTCCTTAAAAAAGGGAACAGAACATCCACTACTCCACTATGTTATGTTGCATAGCAAACCAGGTTGAGAATGATAGGAAATGATGGAGAAACCTGGCATTGTTGGAATTGATACTGCATCTCCTGATTACAAGATTATTTCTGAAGCCACATTTCAGCATTCAGACACTCAGAATTGGGTGGATTCCAGCCACAATTGTGGCTAGTATTTCAAATTGTGAGCAGCATGCCAGAGCTTCAGAGAAAGTTGCTCCTTGATGTTGCTGGTGCAAACTTTTGCTCTGATCTAACCCGTGCACAAACACCAGCATTTAACTGCTCATGAACTGCTTAGCCCACTCCTCGAGTAAAAACTGTGAAGGATTCTCAAAAATGCACTCCCAATTATGAATCCTCGCAACACACCTTACAGACTTATACATGGTGTTAAAATGCTATCATTTCCATTTTTATGTGTGAGTTATCATAGAATCGTAGAAATTTAAGGCACAGAAGGAGGTCCTGGTTTGTCATATCATCATTTAAATTATCACGATACACTAATTCCACTCCTGAATCTTGTTCCATCTCGTTGATTTCCATTCATTGCCTGCTAATACAAGATTTGTCAAGTCTTTGTAAACTTTGTTCATATTGTATATAGCGAGCATCTAATCACTGCCCCTTGACATTCAACGGCATTACCATCGCTGAATCTCCCACCATCAATATCCTGGGGGTCACCATTGACCAGAAACTTAACTGGACCAGCCACATAAATACTGTGGCAACAAGAGCAGGTCAGAGGCTGGGCATCCTGCGGCAAGTGTCTCACCTCCTGACTCCCCAAAGCCTTTCCACTATCTACAAGGCACAAGTCAGGACTGTGATGGAATACTCTCCACTTGCCTGGATGAGTGCAGCTCCAACAACACTCAAGAAGCTCGACACCATCCAAGACAAAGCAGCCCACTTGATGGGCACCCCATCCACCACCTTAAACATTCACTCCCTCCACCACCGGTGTACCTTGGCTGCAGTGTGTACCAACTACAAGATGTACTGCAGCAAATCGCCAAGGCTTCCCAAACCCGCGACCTCTTCCACCTAGAATGACAAGGGCAGCAGGCGCACGGGAACACTATCACCTCCAAGTTCCCCTCCAACACTCAAACCATCCTTGACTTGGAAGTATACCACCGTTCCTTCATCGTCGCTGGGTCAAAATCCTGGAACTCCCTAACAGTAACTTCACCACACAGACTGCAGCGGTTCAAGAAGGTGGCTCACCACCACATTCTCAAGGGCAACTAAGGATGGGCAATAAATGCTGGCCTTGCCAGCGACGACCACATCCCATGAATGAATAAAAACATTTATAAAATAAAACATGTTTGGTGTATTTCAAGGTTGTATATCTGAAAGTTCAAATGACATTGATCTGAATTCTTCAGTCTGTTAATAATGTAGCTGCTAGATTTATAGCAATACAAGTGTTTGGAGTTCATGTGTTACCAACTTGTTTACTTTACTGTCATTATGTATTCCAGCCTGTAATGCACTTCTAATATCCTAAATATAATCATCTTTCAAGCACTGATTACTGTACTGATTCACTTGTAAATGTAGTATTGCAGTAATTACGTTATCCTCTTTCTCAATGTGATGTTGATTGCATTGCTAATACTTAATTCAGCAATGGGTTACCTTTCAGTGGTTTGGTGGTGATGAAATGTTATATTTCATTTGTACAGCTTGAAACAGTGTAGTGTTGGTGGCATATTTAATATGGTGTGGGCAACCAGTTATCTGCCTACTTGTATCTGTTGATTGGCAAAAAAGTAGAATTCATTACAGGTACAGAGCATTGACCACCAGGCTCCAACTATTAGTTAAAATTCCAAGGCCAAGCCAACTTCAAGATTTAGCGCATGCACATCTAAACGCGGAAATCGTGAAGTTGCGGTCAGTCATTCACTGCTCCGACAATGGCTGCGCTATGGACCGCACTCCCCCCAACCCCCGTCATAACCGGTAATCAGTATAATCAGTGCAACTGATGAAAACTTGGGCATAGCTGCTGTAATATCTCTGTTAAATACCCCAGTAAATGTTAAGCCTAGTTGGAGTAGGTGTAACTGGGGTTTTAACACGTATTGACTGGTAAATAAATGCCCTAAAAAACAATTTTTATATTTGTGGCGTGTCAAATTTCTCCATTGTGATAAAAATTACAATTTTTAAAAAATTTATTCATGAAAATTCAGCTTCAACTTATCCCCATGCGAGAGTCCTAATCCTTATTTCACTCTGTAAGATTTTTTAAAAAGTCCGGATAAAAGCAGCTTCTCATTTCCTGGTTTCCTGTCTGTGAGAATTCTGCAATATGATTGGCTGCTTAGACAGCTTGTTGATGTCACAGCAGAATCACACAAAGGATTCCCATTACAGAGCGCTGAAATCAATTGAACATCGAAAAAGGCAAACTTCTCACCACAGAGTGTGCAAGCCGAGAGATGTGGGTGCGAGGCTTGTAGCAGTGCTAAGTGTGTGAGGGTGTGGTGATGCTATGAATGCTGGGTATATGAGTCGTGATTGATAGAGAATGTTGATAGGTGAGTTAAGGGGTGGTGGTGGTGGTGAATTAAGCAAAGGGTGAACCTAATGGTTCACTTGTAAGGATATGGCATTTGAAGATGAATTCACTGACCTTGACCACTTGTATGAGGTCATTAAACTTCTTGTGGCACTGCATCCAGGACCTCAGGGCTACACTGCTCGCATTGTCTGTGATGGCAATCTGGTCCCAATGCCTTCTCACAGTTTGTCTGCCAGTCCTCCTGGACCCCTGTGGATGGAGGACCTCTCTTCCCCTGTGCACCTCCTACACCAAGGCCTCCCGTTCTGCGTCCGATAATCTGGGAGCTCTCTCTCTCTCTGCCATGTTGTGCCATCATTCAGTTTTCTTCCACCACCTGCTGAAGCCAGAATGCACTTTCCTTTTAAGAGATGCAGGCTTGCCTTTAAGAAATGCAGACTAACTTTAATTGGTGCTACCCTCACACGAACTTGGGCCACCCTGCTGAGGTGCTAAGCCACTGAACAGGGCATGTGACGCTTCCTTACCGCTGCAATAATTTCAATTAGCAGGCAGCACGAAGTTTGAGTACTACCTGCATCGGACTCGATGGGCACGGGCTCATCGCGATACGCGTGCCTGTTTTCGGGCCTTATTCAATTTCTAGCCCTTTGAATAATTTTTTATAAAATGTACTAAGAGTCTGACTACAGTACACCATTATAATTAGCAAATAGTTTTCTTTTTTAAAGTTATTTTTGGTTATTTAAAATTGGGTTACTCACAGGTGGTGGACTAGACACTCTGATTAAAAATGCTTATTTTTGTGATAAACCTATTTTCAGCGGTACTAATCAAACTGAATCAAGCTACCACTCTTAAATATATCAAAGAACATTTCTTAAAGCAAACTTTTTTTTACAAATAATTATGTTTTAAAACACTGCCCAATTGCGCTGGTTCATGGCAGATTTTGCATTCGGTGATATGCAAATGAGTTTGAGCAGAAACTTGAGGGAAAAAAAGCACTTCTCAAAACGAGCGCAATTTTGGGTGCAATTTCTGCCCGGATCACTGATTGTGCACCAAGCGGAAACTCCCGGCCAATTGCTTTATAATACTGCAAGCAGTGTGCGTCAGAATCGGAACTTTCTCAGCAGCGTCACAAATATAGTTTCAGATACCCATTATACTTCATGCTTTGCATCAGACTGATGTGATAGATTGGAGAAAAGCTGATTTTGAGGGGCTGAGAATAGAGCTTGGGAATCAAAAATGGGCAACAATATGGGCAAACAACAATGTAGAACAGTAATGGGAAACATTTAAAATGGTGTTCAACAGACTGCAGGAAAAATATATTCCGCTAAAAGGAAAGAACTGTAAGAATTCGCAATAATTTTACAGTTCTGAAGATTAATTTTTTTGATTAAAGAATCCCTGGGCGATGTGCCTTTAAATTTTCCAGGGATAAAAATGGCCGTCAGACCGCATGGCCGAAGACAAAAAAAAAAGGACTTGGAAAGAGCAGCATGTGTCTGTGAGAAAAGGACAATGGAGCAGACAAAACTGCCAATCAAAGGGGAGTTTCCCCCCTCCCTGCAGAGACAATCGATGTGTTTACAGAAACTGCTACTTTGTGTACACAAGGGAGTAACCACTTGAGACTGCAGTTTCAGTTGACCACAGAACAATGACTTTCTGTTTACAATACCTTCAAGGCTATTTACTCAAGCAATCAAGGAAATAGCTTTATTCGATGGCCCATCACAGACAATGAAGACACATTCAAGCCACTGCAGCTTTATTCGATAGCCATCACAGACAATGAACACATTTAAACTGCAACTTTATTCAAACCCACCCCAGACAATGGGGCAGTTTGGATCCCTTTTGTTTTAGCCCAGAAACATCCGGAGCTGGGTGGGCCCCAAAATGGGGTATAAAAGATAGCTTCCCAGAAGCTCTCTCTCTCTCTGGCCTTGCCTCCATGTGCCTCTACAGCATGGGAGTCTGTCTGTGGAAGCGAAACACCAGCAGTTTACTTTTAAAACACTGGGGTGTTTTTCACTTCGGGGCAGTGAAGATCTAAGTTCACAGGGCACGGAGCTGGCATTGCAGTGGTGAGCATATATTTTTCTGGCCTTCCACAAGGCAACTTAGAATAGGCATAGGGGTGGGAGTAAAGTGGGAATTTCATTAGAATTGTGATTTTAGTCGATTTCCCTAGTTATGTCCATTTTTCCTCCCCTATTTAAGTAAGACAGTGTTGCACCTAGCAGAGAAGTGCTATAGTGAACACTGGATTCGGAATTTAAAACGGTATTAAAAGGAGTAGCTGTTTTAAAGTACTGTATTTAAAACTGTATTAAAAGGGGTGTTGCACCAAGCAAAGGAGTGCTGTGGTGAACGCTGTTAGCTGTTTTTAACGTAGCTGTATTAATGTGCTGTGTTTTTAAGTAAAAGCCACTAAGCTAAGGTGCTGTAGTGAATAAAGGGTCTTTTAAGTAAAAAGTACTGGATTTAAAATAAAAGCAGTGTTGCACTGAGCAGGGAGCCCTCTAGTGGACACTGAGTGTACTGCATGTATTAATCAAAGGAGAGTTGCACTGAGTAGGGAGCCCTCTAGTGGACACTAATTGTACTGCGTTTAAGCAAAAGTGTTGTACCAGGCATAAGAGCCATATTGATTATTTTAAGTTGTTTCTTTCTTTTGTTTTCAATAAATACTGCTCTGTTTTGCACCCAAACCACGAGTCACGTTTCCTGTCTACATCGCCACCGAATAAGTCCGGGGGTCAGAACTCAGGAATAGGGGAGCGCTTCGAAACCGCAAGGGGGTCCCTGGAGCAGCTCAGAGGCTTCTGACTGGCCAGCGACAAATAACCCCAGCCCCGCTGTTAATTCCGTACAAACAAACTAAACACTAATGAGACTCCATGGATGAATAAAGCCATAAGGGAACAATTGAGGGTAAGGAAAGAGGCATACATTAAGTACATAGACAGCAGGGGAGTGTATGATAAGGGAGAATATGAAGAGATTAGGAGAGAAGTCAAAAAAACAATTAGGGAGGCAAAGAGGAACTATAAAATTAAATGATCAAGGAACATAAAACAAAATAGTAAAATATTTTACAGGCACATCATTAAAAACAGGAAGGATGGGATGGGAATAGGGCTATTAAGGGATAGACAGGATAATACCACAGGTAACGAAAGAGAGATGGCAGAAATATTATTATTTTGCTACAGTATTTACCAGGGAGATGGAACAGGTGAACATAACATTGGATGATGAGATAAATGCATTAAAAATAAAAAAGGGGATATATTAAATAAACTAATCAAACTCAAAGAGGTTAAAACCCCTGGATTGCATCCATGCATTTAAAAGAATCTAGGGAAGAGATAGCTGAGGCATTACTATGCATATTTAATAATTCATTAGAAAAAGGTGTAGTGCCAGAGGACTGGTGGATAGCTAATGTAATTTAAGACGGGGGTTAGAACATGTCCAGGGAATTATAGACCAGTCAGCTTAACATCAGTGGTAGGAAAAATAATGGAATCCCTACTAAAGGAGAAAATAGAAGAACATCTAGAAACCAAAAATATGATAATGAATAGTCAGCATGGATTTTAAAAGGGACAGTCTTGCTTGACCAACATTATTATACTTTTTGAAGAGATAACAGAGAGTAGACAATGGTAATGCAGTAGATGTAATTTATCTGGATTTTCAAAAGGCCTTCGATAAGGTATTCCATAATAGACTGATGAACAAGGTCAGAGAATGCAGAGTCAGGGGATAAGTAGCAGAATGGATAGCTAGCTGGCTTCAAGACAGAAGGCAGAGAGTAGGGGTAAAGGGTAGCTATTCACAGTGGCAGAAGGTGGGTAGTTGTGTTCCACAAGGATCAGTGCTGGGACCACAGCTGTTCACAATTTACATTAACGATTTAGACTTTGGAATCAAAAACACAATTTCTAAATTTGCGGATGACACCAAATGGGGGGGGGGAAGTCAATAATAAGGAGGACTGCAACAAATTACAGGAGGACATTAATAAACTTGCAGAATGGCCATATAATTGGCAAATGAAGTTCAACACAGATAAATGTGAGGTATTACATTTTGGTAGGAAGAATAGGGAGGTCACTTACTACTTGGAGGGTGCAAGTCTAAGTGGGGTAGAGGAACAAAGGGATCTCGGAGTACAAATACACAAATCACTAAAAGTTGTGACACAGGTTAGCAAGGCCATAAAAAAAAGCAAACCAAGCACTAGGGTTTATTTCTAGAGGGACAGAATTGAAAAGTAGGGAAGTTATGCTAAACCTGTATCGAACCTTGGTTAGACCACAGTTAGAGTACTGCATACAGTTCTGGTCGCCATAAAATAAATAGGATATAGAGGCACTGGAGAGGGTGCAGAGAAGATTTACAATAAGATTTCTGGTTCAAGGATGATACCAGAAATGCGAGGGTATACATATCAGGAAAGGATGAACAGGCTGGGTCTCTTTTCTCTTGAAAAATGAAGGCTGAGGGGTGACCTAATAGAGGTCTTTAAAATTATTAAAGGTTTTGATAGAGTGGATACAGAGAGAATGTTTCCACTTGTGGGGAGGAGCATAACTAGAGGCCATCAATATAAGATAGTCACTAAGAAATCCAAAAGGGAATTCAGAAGAAACTTCGCTACCCAAAGAGTGGTGAGAATGTGAAAACAGGGAGTGGTTGAAGCGAAAAGTATAGATGCATTTAAGGGAAGGCTAGACAAGCATATGAGGGAGAAGGGAATAGAGGGTTATGCTGATAGATTTAGTTGAGGAAAGACGGGATGAGGCTCGTGTGGAGCATAAGGGCCGGCATGGACTGGTTGGGCCGAATGGCCTGTTTCTGTGCTGTATATTCTATGTAATGCTATGTAATCCCACCTTAGCGTACATCCTGCAGTAAATGTACGGCATTGGACTCAATTTGCAGTAATTTAGGTTCTCTTTACTAACAACTTCTATAGTAAAGAAAGGAAAGCAATGAGCCTGATCTTAATTAACCATTAACAAATTATTTTGTGTAAAATTAGAATTTGATGACATACTTGCTTCTGTGTAGCAAGTGGAAATTATTTTTTTAATTAAAATGGTTTGCTATTAAATAGGCTCTGCTGTATCAAATTACCAGAAACTTGTAAGCAGGAATTAGTTATTGATTTTTTTTTCTTACCTAATGCAAGGATCTGCTGAGAACAACCTCTGAAACAATTACATTCATGGTTTCTGGTGTAAAGTTTTCTGGGTATACAGGTAATTCACAGGATGCTGAAACAGCCATTTAGATGAACAAAATACAGCCAGGAACTGCTCTAGTCTATGGTTTAGCTAATCTGTTCCGATAGCTATAGCATGCTGGCTATCCAAAAATTAGAGAGAATTGATGCAGGTATGTGGATGACAGTCAAACGAACAAGTTGGCACCAGATGAACTCCAAACAATTATATTGCTATAAATCTAGAAGCTACATTCTCATTCATAAGGTTTGTCCATACACATAAGCACAAAACAGTTGTTTTGATGTCATTGACCATTCTTAAAATTATATTACCTTTTTTCCCCTTAATTTTTCATTGACTAATCGGGACTATTTTGATAAATAGTACATGTTAATAAAAGGGCAATAATTACCAAGATGAAAATGATGAAATGTTATTAAAATTGGAAACATTTGTATTGTCTCATGTTTTTTCCTTCCTTCCCTTCCTATGCAGATGGTATGTTGGCCTTCGTAGCGAGAGGGTTTGAGTACAAGAACAAGGATGTCTTGCTGCAGTTGTACAGGGCCTTGGTGAGACCACACCTTGAGTATTGTGTGCAGTTTTGGTCGCCTTATCTGAGGAAGGATGTTCTTGCCATCTTCTTCTTAGGCAGTCCCTCGGAACCGAGGATGACTTGCTTCCACATTAAAAATGAGTTCGCAGGTGACTGATGAGTCCAATGCGGGACCTACAGTCTCTGTCACAGGTGGGGCAGACGGTGGTTGAAGGGGCGGGTGGGTGGGGTGCTTGGGTTGACGTGCGCTCCTTGCGCTGCCTGCGCTTGGCTTCCGCTTGCCATGGAGGGAGTGCAGCGAAGATTCACCAGACTGATGCCTAGGATGGCAGGAATGACATATGAGGAGAGATTGGGTCGATTGGGCTTGTACTCGCTGGAGTTTAGAAGAATGAGAGGGGATTTCATTGAAACTTATAAAATTCTAAGAAGGACTGGACAGACTGGATGCAGGAAGGATGTTCCCGATGGCTGGGGAGTCCAGAACCAGGGGTCACAGTCTAAGTATAAGGGGTAAGCCATTTAGGACAGAGATGAGGAGGAATTTCTTCACCCAGAGAGTGGTGAACCTGTGTAATTCTCTACCACAGAAGGTAGTGGAGGCCAATTCATTAAATATATTCAAGAAGGAGTTGGATATATTTCTTAAGGCTAAAGGGATCAAGGGATATGGGGCGAAGGCAGGGACAGGGTACTGAATTTGGATGATCAGCCATGATCTCATTGAATGACGGAGCAGGCTCGAGGGGCCAAATGGCCTACTCCTGCTCCTATCTTCTATGTTTCTATGTTTCTATTTTAGCATGAGGGGCATCACAGCCAAGCATAACACTGTCCACATCAGGGTTCACTGGATTGCAATCGGAAGTGGGAACCCTGGCTGATTTCTTTCTACCTAGTCCTAGCTCAGGAACACTATAGACAATTACATTGCTTTCCTTTCTTTGTTGTAGAAGTTTTTAGTAAAGAGAATCTAAACTATTGCAAATTCAGTCCCAATGCCTTACATTTACTGCAGGTTGTACGCTCGGGTGGGATAGTCTTTCACATCAGTCTGATGCAAAGCATACATTATAACGGGTGATCTGGAACTATAGCAGTTTTTTGTGACACTGTTGCCTTGCCGTTCAGTTAACTCTGCCCAGACAAGGAATTAAATCTGGGTTCATCCTTGTCTATATGGCTCAGCAACACACAAAGCAATGCATTTACCAGTTGAGCTATTGTGGAAGCCTTACCTTCTGATAATGTAACAACATTAATCTTCCTTGCTCTACTGATGCAAGGGCTTACAGTTCCTGACAGATCTGAAAGCTTGTGCCAAACAGTTTGATGCAATAACTGAATAAAACAGATTGCATTCATTTGGAACAGAGTTTCAGTATATTACTTTCTAATGGGATAACTTCTGATGATAGCTAGAATGAAATGGAATATTTGTTTTACAAAACTGCTGCAAAATATACATTTTAATAAATTGCATTCAAATTCAAATGAGTACAAGATGGGAAAAAATCAGTGTTTTCCACTTGGTTTGGAATAAGGAATACTTCACTTTTTTTTAAACAAATCTACCTATCTTTAATAATTATCAGGTTTTTCCACACATTCTCACTGTGACCCAGCAATGATCAAAGGATGTCGGTATATTTCCAAGTCAGGATGGTGTCTGACTTGGAGAGGAACTTGGAGGTGGTGGTGTTCCCATGTGCCTGTTGCCCTTGACCTTCTAGGTGGTAGAGGTTTGGGAGGTTCTGCTGAAGAAGTCTTGGCGAGTTGCTGCAATGCATCTTGTAGATGGTACACACTGCAGTCACAGTGCACCAGTGGTGGAGGGAGTGAATGTTTAAGCTGATGGATGGGGTGCCAATCAAGTGGGCTGCTTTGTCCTGGACGGTGTCAAGCTTCTTGAATGTTGTTGGAGCTGCACTCTTCCAGGCAAGTGGAGACTATTCCATCACACTCCTCCTTACTTGTGCCTTGTAGATGGTGGAAAGGCTTTGGGGAGTCAGGAGGTGAGACACTCGCTGCAGAATACCCAGCCTCTGACCTGCTCTTGTTGCCACAGTATTTATGTGGCTGGTCTAGTTAAGTTTCTGGTCAATGGTGACCCCCAGGATGTTGATGGTGGTGGATTTAGCGATGATCGTAATGCCGTCGAATGTCAAGGGGCAGTGGTTAGACTCTCGCTTGTTGGAGATAGACATTGCCTGGCACTTGTGTGGCATGAATGTTACTTGCCACTTATCAGCCCAAGCCTGAATTTCGTCCAGGTCTTGCTGCCTACGGGCATGGACTGCTTCATTATCTGAGGAGTTGCGAATGGAACTGAACACTGTGCAATCATCAATGAACATCCCCATTTCTGACCTTATGATGGAGGGAAGGTCATTGATGAAGCAGCTGAAGATGGTTGGGCCTAGGAACTCCTGCCTTGAAGAACTCCTGCAGCCATGTCCTGGGGCTGAGATGATTGACCTCCAATAACCACAACCATCTGCCTTTGTGCTAGGTATAACTCCAGCCAGTGGAGAGTTTTCCCCCTAATTCCCGTTGATTTCAATTTTACTGAGGCTCCTTGATGCCACACTCGGTCTTGATGTCAAGGGCAATCACTCTCACCTCACCTCTGGAATTCAGCTCTTTTGCCCATGATTGGACCATGGCTGTAATGAGGTCTGGAGCCGAGTGGTCCTGGTGGAACCCAAACTGAGCATCGGTGAGCAAGCATTTGTGGACAAGCCATACCTGGGTAGTTTTCCACATTGTCGGGTAGATGCCAGTGTTGTAGCTGCATTGGAACAACTTGGTTAGAGGTGCGGCTAGTTCTGGAGCACAAGTCTTCAGCACGACAGCCGGGATGTTGTCAAGGCCAGTAGCCTTTACTGTATCCAATGTGCTCAGCTGTTTCTTGATATCACGGGGAGTGAATCGAGTTGGCTGAAGACTGGCTTCTGTGATGGTGGGGACCTCAGGAGGAGGCCGATATGGATTATCCATTCGGCACTTCTGGCTGAAGATGGTTGCAAACGCTTTAGCCTTGTCTTTTGCATTGTCATGCTGGGCTCTGCCATCATTGAGGATGGGGATATTCATGGAGCCTCCTCCTCCTGTTAGTTGTTTAATTGTCCACCACTATTCACGATTGGCTATGGCAGGACTGCAGAGCTTTGATCTGATCTGTTGAATGTTGGATCACTTAGCTTTGTCTATAGCATGCTACTTCCGCTGTTTAACATGCATGTAGTCCTGTTTTACAGCTTCCCCAGGTTGGCACCTCATTTTTAGGTACACCTGGTGCTGCTTCTGGCATGCTCTTCTGCACTCCTCATTGAACCAGGGTTGGTCTCCTGGCTTGATGGTAATGCTAGAGTGAGGGATATGCCAGGCCATGAGGTTACAGATTGTGGTGGAATACAATTCCACTGCTGCTGATGGCCCGCAGCGCCTCATGGATACCCAGTTTTGAACTGCTAGATCTGTTCTGAATCTATCCCATTTAGCACGGTGGTAGTGCCACACAACACGCTGGAGGGTGTCCTCACTTTGAAGACGTGACTTTGTCTCCACAAGGACTGTGTGGTGGTCACTGCTACCAATGCGATCATGGACAGGTGCATCTGCGACAGTTAGATTGGTGAGGTTCTCTCACCACCTGCTGCAGGCCTAGTCTAGCAGCTGTGTCCTTCAGGACTTGACCAGCTCAGTCAGTAGTGGTGCTACTGAGCCACTCTTGGTGATGGAAATTGAAGTCCCCCACCCAGAGTACATTCTGTGTCGTTTTTATCGTGAGTGCTTCTTCCAAGTGGTGTTCAACATGGAGGAGTACTGATTCATCAGCTGAGGGAGGGCGGTATGTGGTAATCAGCAAGAGGTTTCCTTGCCCATGAGAATTCATGGGGTCCAGAGTCAATGTTGAGGACTCCCAGGGCCACTTCCTCCTGATTGTATACCACTGTGCCACCACCTCTGGTGGGTCTGTCCTGCCGGTGAGACAGGACATACCCAGGGATGGTGATGGAGGAGTCTGGGACATTGGCTGAAAGGTATAATTGTGTGAGCAAGACTATGTCAGGAAGCTCAACGTAAACTCGAGGAACAGCACCTCATCTTCTGATTAGGCACTCTGCAGCCTTCCGGACTCAATATCGAGTTCAACAATTTCAGATCATAACCTCAGCCCCTATTACACATTTTTTCTTGTAATTTTTCCACTCCTTTCCCCCCCCTTTCCTTTTGTTTCTCTCTCACACCTGGCAGCTATCTCTTGCCCTGCCAGTACACTTCACACCTAATCTCAGCCTATTACCATCTCGTCTAGTTCTTTTGTTTCTTTCACTTCTTTTGTCCGATCGCAGCCCTGCCTTCGATCTAATTTCTTTTCTTTCCAGTTTTGAAGAAGGGTTCGACCCAAAACGTCAACTCAAATTTCTCTCCACGGATGTTGCCTGACCTGCTGAGTTTTTCCAGCATTTTCTGTTGTATATAGATACATAGAAGATAGGAGCAGGAGTAGGCCATTCGGCCCTTCGAGCCTGCTCCGCCATTCAATGAGATCATGGCTGAGCATCCAAATTCAGTACCCGGTCCCTGCCTTCTCCCCATATCCCTTGATCCCTTTAGCCTTAAGAAATATATCCAACTCTTTCTTGAATATACTTAATGAACTGGCCTCCACCGCCCTCTGTGGCAGAGAATTCCACAGGTTCACCACTCTCTGGGTGAAGAAATTCCTCCTCATTTCAGTCCTAAATGGCTTACCCCTAATCCTTAGACTATGACCCCTGGTTCTGGACTCCCCGGCCATCAGAAACAGCCTTCCTGCATCTAGTCTGTCCAGGCCTGACAGAATTTTATAGGTTTCGATGAGATCCCCTCTCAATCTTCTAAACTCCAGTGAGTATAAGCCCAATCGACACAATCTCTCCTCATACGTCATTCCTGCCATCCCAGGTATCAGCCTGGTGAATCTTCGCTGCACTCCTTCCATGGCAAGAACGTCCTTCCTCAGGTAAGGCGACCAAAACTGCACACAATACTCAAGGTGTGGTCTCACCAAGGCCCTGTACAACTGTAGCAAGACATCCTTGTTCTTGTACTCGAACCCTCTTGCTACGAAGGCCAACATACCATTTGCCTTCTTAACCGCCTGCTGCACCTGCATGCTTACCTTCAGTGACTGGTGTACAAGAACACCCAGGTCTCTTTGCACTTCCCCTTCTCCCAATCTATTACCATTCAAATAATAATCTGCCTTCCTGTTTTTGCCACCAAAGTGGATAACCTCACATTTATCCACATTATAGTGCATTTGCTATGTTTCTGCCCAATCACCCAACCTGTCCAAATCGTGCTGGAGTTTCACGACATCCTCCTCACAGCATACCCTCCCCCCCAGCTTTGTGTCATCTGCAAATTTGGAGATATTACATCCAATTCCCTTGTCCAGATCATTAATATATATTGTGAACAGCTGGGGTCCTAGGACCGATCCTTGCGGTACCCCACTAGTCACTGCCTGCCACTCGGAAAACGACCCGTTTATTCCAACTCTTTGCTTTCTGTCCGCCAACCAGTTCTCTATCCAAGTCAATACCTTGCCCCCAATCCCATGTGCCTTAATTTTGCACGCTAATCTCTTATGCGGGACCTTATCGAAAGCCTTCTGAAAGTCCAAATACACCACATCCACTGGTTCTCCCTTATCTATTTTACCAGTTACATCCTCAAAAAATTCCAGTAGATTAGTCAAGCATGATTTACCTTTTGTAAATCCATGTTGACTTTGTCCGATCCAGTCACTGCTTTCCAAGTGCTCTGCTATTACATCTTTTATAATGGACTCTAGCATTTTCCCCACTACCGATGTCAAGCTTACCGGTCTATAATTCCCCGCCTTTTCTCTACCACCTTTTTTGAATAGTGGGGTAACATTAGCTACCCGCCAATCCATGGGTACCGTTCCAGAGTCTATCGAGTTCTGGAAGATGACCAGCAATGCATCTACTATTTCCAGGGCACTTCCTTAAGTACCCTGGGATGTAGATTATCAGGCCCTGGGGATTTATCGGCCTTCATTCCCATAAATTTTCCTAACACCATTTCCCTACAAATACTGATTTCTTTCAGTTCCACCCTTTCATCAGGCCCTATGTTCCCCGGCATCTCTGGGAGGTTATTTTTGTCCTCCTTTGTGAAGACAGAAACAAAATATGTATTTAGTTGGTCTGCCATTTCTTTGTTCCCCATTATAAATTCCCCCGATTCTGACTGCAAGGGACATTGCTTGACATCACCAATCTTTTTCTCTTCACATATCTATAAAAGCTTTTACAGTCAGTTTTTATGTTCTCTGCAAGCTTACTCTCATATTCTATTTTCCCTTTCTTAATTAATCCCTTTGTCCTCCTTTGTTGAATCCTAAACTGCTCCCAATCCTCAGGATTATTACTTTTTCTGGCCAATTTATATACCCTCTCCTTGGACCTTATGCTATCCCTAATTTCCCTTGTTAGCCACGGTTTGATCACCTTTTTTGTTTTATTTTTATGCCAAACTGGGATGGACAAATTCTGTAGTTCATCCATTCGGTCTTTGAATGTTTGCCATTGCCTATCCACCATCAACCCTTTGAGTGCTATTCCCCAATCAATCCTACCCAACTCGCTCCTCAGACCATCATAGTTTCCTTTATTTAAATTGAGGACCCTAGTCTCCGAGTCAACTGCTTCATTCTCCATCTTAATGAAGAATTCGATCATATTATGATCGCTCCGACCCAAGGGGCCTCTTACAACAAGATTGCTAATTAATCCTTTCTCGTTACATAATACCCAGTCTAAGATGGCCTGATCTCTGGTTGGTTCCTCGACATATTGGTCCAGGCAACCGTCCCGTAAACACTCCAGGAATTCTCCTCCACAGTATTGTTACTCATTTGGTTGGCCCAATCTATATGTAGATTAAAGTCACCCATGATGACTGCTGTGCCCTTATTGCACGCTTCTTTAATTTCTCTTTTAATTCCATCCCCAACCTCCGCCTTACTGTTTGGAGGTCTATAAACCACTCCCACAAACGTTTTTTTCCCCTTAGTATTTCTCAATTCTACCCATACAGATTCCACCTCATCAGAGCTAATATCCTTCATTACAATTGTGTTAATCCCTTCTTTAACCAGTAATGCTACCCCACCTCCCTTTCCTTTTTGCCTATCTTTCCTGAATATTGAATACCCCTGGATGTTGAGTTCCCAGTCCTGGCCTTCCTTGAGCCATGTTTCCGTAATCCTAACCAAATCGTATTTGTTTACTTCTATTTGCGCAGCCAATTCATCCACCTTATTACAAATGCTCTTCGCATTAAGACACAAAGCCTTCAGGCTTGTTTTTTTAACGCTCTTAGACCTATTAGAATTATTATTTACTGTGGCCATGTTTGATTTAAACCGTTGATTTCTCTGACTGCCACTTTTGTTTTTCTCCTTCCTATCTTTTGCTTTTATCCTTGTTTCCCTTTCCTCTGTCTCCCTGCTCAGGTTCCCAACCCCCTGCCATTTTAGTTTAAACCCTCCCCCACAGCACTAGCAAACACTCCCCCTCGGACATTGGTTCCAGCCCTGCCCAGGTGCAAACCGTCCGGTTTGAACTGGTCCCACCTCCCCCAGAACCGGTTCCAATGTCCCAGGAACTTGAATCCCTCCCCCTGGCACCATTCCTCTAGCCACGTATTCATCTGAAGTATCCTTCTATTTCTACTCTGACTAGCATGTGGCACTGGTAGCAATCCTGAGTTTACTACCTTTGAGGTCCTGTTTTTTAATTTATCTCCTAACTCCCTATAGTCCGCTTTTAGGACCTCATCCCGCTTTTTACCTATATCGTTGGTGCCTATATGCACCACGACAACTGGCTCTTCACCCTCCCCTTCCGAGATGTTCTGGAGTCGCTCGGAGACATCCTTAACCCTTGCACCAGGGAGGCAACACACCATCCTGGAGTCTCGTTTGCGGCCGCAGAAACACCTATCTGTTCCCCTTACAATTGAATCCCCTATTACTATAGCTCTACCCCTCTTTTTCCTCCCATTCTGTGCAGCAGAGCCACCCCTGGTGCCAGGAAGTTGGCTGCTGCTGCCTTCCTCTGATAAGCCACCCCCCCCACAGTACTGAAAGGGGACCCCTGCACTACCTGCCTGCCCCTAGTACTCTGCCTGTTGGTCACCTGTTCCCTTTCTTCCTGTCCAACCTCTACTTGCAGCGTGTCCAACTCCGTAAATGTGCTATTCACGTTGTCCTGAGCATCGTGAACACTCCAGTATGTGTCCAATCGCAGCTCCAGCGCCGCAATGCGGTCTGTCAGTAGCTGCAGCTGGCTGCACTTCCTGCACATGTAGTTGTCAGGGACACAGGAAGTGTCCCTGAGTTCCCACATATCGCAGGAGGAGCAGATCACGGGGCCCGGCTGTCCTGCCATGACTTACCCTTTAATTAATTGAATTTAAATTAAATCAATCAATCCCACTAATTACACTACAGTTAACTGGTTTACCAACCAGTTAACTGGTTTATTATGTCAGGCTGTTGTTTGACTAGTCTGTGGGAAAAGCTCTTCCAGATTTTATTGTGGATGATCTTGCCGGGTTGACTGGGCTGAGTGTGCCTTTGACGTGTCCGAAGCCAGTGCCTAGGTTGATACCGGGTGGTCCGTCCGGTTTTACTTTATTATTGTTTTTCGTTGCAGTTTGTTGCAACTGAGTGGCTATTTCAGAGGGCAGTTTAGAGTCAACCACATTGCTGTGGGTCTGGAGTCACATTTAGGCCAGACCAGGTAAGGACGGCAGGTTTCCTTCCCTAAAGGACATTAGTTTTTACGACAATCCGATAGTTTCATGGTCACCTTTACTGATAATACCTTTTTATTCCAGATTTATTTAATTAACTGAATTTTAATTCCCCAGCTGCCATGGTGGGATTTGAACTAGTCCAGTCACATAACCACTATGCTACCATTCCCGTTATATCAAGTGAAGCAATCCCTTGGTGCTCTGTGGAACATTGGGTCTTTGCATACATTTTTGCAGGTTAGGAGCTTCATAAATAAGTTACAATTATTGATACAGCAAGAAATAACAAGCAGGTTTAATGACATGGAGTAATGGAGAGAACCTGGGTGAGTCACTAACGATAGAGCAGGGTAAACAGAAATACAAGCAAAAAAATGTTTAAAGGAGGCCAATTTAGTTAGAGATAATGGCCCAGAAATTCGGGTCGGCGGCTTCCCGTGGGTGCAAGCCCCCGACCTGCACTTACCTAGCGCCCCGGCCGTTGAGCTTTGGGCCCGCGTGGGATTCCGATCCTGGGCCTCCTCCAACTGCCGGCGCGCAATGCTTGCGTATCCCAGGGGCGCAGTTAGTTCGATGCGTCCCCTGGGATCATGTGGGCCATGGAGAGCCAATGGTAGCAGGGCATGCTTCATTCATAAGTTTGACAGGAACCTGTCAAACCTATAAATACTATGAGCCCCAAAACATCACTAAAACTACAAATAAATTTTTTAAAAATCACATTTTAAAAATAACTATAAATTACATGAAATAACCATTTTAAACAATAATTTAAATTTTTGAAAAAATTAATTGCATTTTCTAACGGGGTTAAAAATAAACTTACCTTTCTTTGAAGTATTTAAAAATAATAAACCTGTGGAAAAAATGTTTTAATTTTAATTAATTCACCACTTACCTTGTTAAAAGCAGGCCTTGCGCCTGCTTTTTAAAAGTGTAACTGCTGGAGACTTACCCTCCTGGAGAAACCTGCAAAAAAAACATAAGTTCGATGCACACACGCTGCCTCTCGCATATGACCTGTGAACTCCTTCTTTCAGGGGAACGGAAGTGCCGATTTCCCACGCATGCGCAGTGCATGCACATAACCGGCACTTTTGTTGGGCCTACGCGTGAGTACCCCATGCGTACTCACCTGTGGAGACCCGAATTTCTGGGCCTATAAAGACATACATACCAAGGGAAAACAGGAGACAGAAACAGTATGGTAAACTGCATTGTCAAAGAAGTAAGAGGGAGCAGGGCAAATGTTTACACATACAATGGTTCTCAGTACTGTAAGTTGTTCATAACTAGTCTTCAACCTTGTGCTAAGAGTAGATTCAGGTGGCAAGGAGATAAAAAAACTTTCCAATTAAACTCCTCTTACTGTGTGATAATGGTAAGAGCTAAAGAAAAGCTATGCTAATTCTATTTCTGCTGCTTATGAAAAGCAATCAGCACAAAAGTCACAATACTTGGAAAGTTACACACAAATAAATTCAATTATTTTATTTTAAATGCTCACATTTGCAAATCCAATAATAGATTGGATCAATTGTCAGGCATGGCTCAGTTGATAGCCCTCTTGTCCCTGAGAAGGTTGTGGGTTCATGTCCCACTCCAGAGACTTGAGCACAAAAATCTAGGCTGATACTCCAGTGCAGCGCTGAGGGAGTGCTGCACTGTCGGAGGTGCCGTCTTTCAGACGAGACATTAAACTGAGGCCCCGTCTGCTCTCTCAGGTGGATGTAAAAGATCCCAGGGCACTATTTTGAAGAAGAGCAGAGGAGTTCTCCCTGTTGTCCTGCACAATATTTATCCCTCAATCAACAACAAAAACAGATGATCTGGTCATGATCACATTGCTGTTTGTGGGAGCTTGCTGTGTGCAAATTGGCTGCCGCGTTTCCTACATCACAACAGTGACTACACTTCAAAAGTACTTCATTGGCTGTAAAGTGCTTTGGGATGTCCTGAGGTGGTGAAAGGCACTATATAAATGAAAGTACTTTTTTTTTACTTCAACCTATGCTCCTTGTTTAAATGAACAGTTTTTCCATTAGCCTGTGTGGACAGTTAAATTGTCTGTACCTGACCAATGCTTTCTTTAAGTGAATATTCTTATTAATGGGATGTAATCTATCTGGAGGGGAAGGGAACTTTTTTTCAGTGCAAAGCATGACTAAATTCCCTTGATGCCTTCAGTGTGAGAGTTTAAATCACAGCAGCAATTACCAGGGACAGGTCAGAGCCTCATTTAATTACTGCCTGAATGAGGAGTGAAGTGAACCTATTGTGGATCCTGACTGATGGTCTTGGTTAGTGCTTTATCATTGTTGTGTCCCTAGGCTTCATTAATGGATGAGTAATGACAAACTGAGAGTCAGAAAACAGATTTTACTGGCAGCAATTCTCTTTTGAATCCTACACGGGTTAGTCACAAACATTTTCATATATATGCCTCATCTACTTACCTAGATTTTGTCAGTGCATTTCACAAGTTCTATTTTAATATTGAGGAGGGGGTGGGGCGGGGCGGTGGTGGTGCTCTGAATGATGAAAGTTTCTGAAATCACCACTGCCACCATTAAATTATAATGGCTGGCCATCTGTTCCATATTGAGGATTGGTAGATCAGTTTCAAGGACAGTTGAAGGACGTGCATTTTTCATCCAGGAGAGTCACAGAAGAGCATGGTCAGTAACAGAACAGTAATACAGTCAGTCATAAAGAAAATGATAACAGTGTAGACAGGCTCTACAGCAGAGACAAAAGTAATGGAAGAATACGTGATCTTCAAATCAGTTAGTCTCTTGCAGAACAGGTGGCCAATCATAGAATCATAGAATGGTTACAGCACGGGAGAAGGCCATTTGGCCCATCGATCCCGTGTTGACTCTCAGCTAGTCCCACTCCCCCGCCCTTTCCCCGTAGCTCTGCAAATGTCTTTCCTTCAGATCCTTATCCAACCCCCTTTTGAAAACTGTGATTGAGTCTACCTCCACTACCCTTTCAGGCAGTACATTCCTGATCTTAACCACTTGCTGCGTAAAAAAGTTTTTCCTTTGGTTCTTTTGCCAATCACCATAATTTTCTAACTGCCCTGTTACCACATCCCTAATAATAGATTCTACAATTTTCCCTACTGCTGTTGTAAGGCTAACGGATCTATAGTTCCCTGTTTTCTCTCTCCCTCCTTTCTTGAATAGCAGGGTCACATTTGCTACCTTCTAATCTGTGGGGACCATTCTAGAATGTCGGGAATTCTAGAAGATCAAAACCAAGACATCCACTACCTCTGTAGTTACCTCTTTTAAAACCATTGGATGTAGGCCATGAGGTCCAGAGGGTTTGTTGGCTTTTAGTCCCATTAATTTCTCCAGTACTATATCTTTACTAATATTAATTTCTTTAAGTTCCTCATTCTCACTAGACCCTTGCTAATCTCTTCCTTTTTACATACCTATAGAAGCTTTTACAATCTGTTTTTATATCTCTTGCTAGTTTAATCTAATATTCTATTTTCTCTCTCTTTATCAATTTCTTGGTCATCCTTTGCTGAATTATAAAATCCTCCAAATCCATAGGCTTGGGCAATCCTTTGGCAACATGTTAAGCTTTTTCCTTTAATGTAATATTATCTTTAACTTCTCTTGTTAGCCACGGTTGGACCAAATTTCCTGTGGGGATTTTTATTGCATAAGGGATTGTATATTTATTGTGAATTATAAATTGTTTTCTTAAATGTTTGCCATTGCTTATGTACCGTCATACCCTTTAATCTAGTTTCCCAATCTACATTAGGCCACACACCCCTCATACCTACATAGTTTGCTTTGTTCAGATTTAAGACCCTAGTTTCGGACTTAACTAAATTACTCTCTAACTCAATGTAAAATTCTATCATATTATGATCACTCTTCCCCATAAGCTCCTTTACCACAAGGTTATTACTTAACCCTGTCTCATTGTACAATACTAGGTCTAAAATAGCCTGTTCCCTAGTTGGTTTCTCGACATATGGATCTAGAAAACTATCTTTAATGCATTCTATGAATGTGTGATCCCAATAGTCCTGATTTTAACTCCAGGTGGATTCCCCGCTCAGGCCTGAATTAACATTACAGTCAGGTCTCAATTATGTCATTGGGCTGTAACATGCATATGTGAAGAAGGACCCCGTAGGCTCCGGGTGCATGTTCTTGCAATCATGGGGGTTGATTATAACTCAGCCATGAGGCGGGCTTTGAGGTGTGTGGGGGGTTAAAATCACAAAAACTGGGGGTCGGGACCCCCCCACCTGGATCCCGACCCCAAGCCATTTTAACCTAGGCGTGTCTGATGGTCCCAAATCAGTCCCGCCTCCAACAGGCGAGACTGGTCTTTAAGGCCCTTAATCAGCAATAATTGGCCTTTATAATCCCATTTTAACAGGTCCTTGCATTTTTAACCCTTTTCCCATGTAAAAGACGCCTGGTGGGGATCACATCTGTGAAACCTGGCGTGAGCACTATTGGCTTGCTGACTATCAGCTGCAGGTCAACCATTAAAGAGGAGATTTGATCAGTCATCATTTGCACGTGGCAGGACTTTGTTGTTTCAGGCCTGGGGCAGCTTTTACCAGGCTTAACCACACCTGTGGAAGGTTGGAGCCTCACACACATCTCCAGTGTGACCTCCTGGGAAACCCCGCTCGCCACCTTCACTCAGTGCTTCCTCAATGGAGGCATATACCAGAAGCATGGGAGCCATTTATTTCCTTCCCTTCTGGGCATTAGATGAGCTCGAACACCAGCTGCGGCACCAGCAGAACCAGGAACAACAGCAGCAGCAACAGGAGTGCCAGGCTGCTGCTCACCCACCTGAAGCTGCACAGGCCAGAAGGGGTCAGCGCTTGGAAGTGGCTTGAGAGCACCTTGCTGCACATCAGGGGGCCATGTGGACCCGTATCGGCACTGGCAGTCCTACTCAGAAGGACTTCCATGAAGGTCTGGTTTCTGTTCAATAGATGGTCATCGCTCCTCAAGAGATGTCATTCTATTATGAACACTCACCATGTTTTCCATATGCTGCCGACTTATCTCCTCCATGGAGGTTGCCATCCTTTCCATGGTGATGCGTTCATGCGCCAATGACTCCACAAAGGCTCTGCTCATGTTCGCTATGGACTCCTCCATTCGCTCCACACTCACATCGACCCTGGAGACAAAACATGCCAGAGACTCCTGCATCTGTTCCTGGAGTTCCAGCCCCACTGATCTTATGGATGGACCCAGAGGCAGAGGGTTGACATGCAGCTGAGCTGAGCTGGCAGAGTCTTGCGCCCTCCGACTAGCACTCTCCACTGCTGTCCCTGTCTCCACAATCTGCTGATGCTCACTTGTGAGCTGTGATACACCAGGTGACAACACTACTCTATGTCCCGAAGGTCCCACCAAGGTGTGAGTGTCTGCGCTGGTGCTGGGTGCGCTGAATTCTGCTGATGCTGTGCCCTCAGATGTTGCAGATTCCCCTGAGGAGTCTGGAAGCTCAGGCTCTTCCTCCTGGACAGTGGGGACGGGGGCTCTCGATGGTCTTGTGGGGGAGTGAAGGAAAGAGTTAGAGATGTGAGGTCAAGGTTACATGCACATTGCATATTGCAGATGATCATAGGTCCATCTGTTATAGCTTCAGAATCATTATCAGTGACTCATGCAATGTCAATGAGAGAGATGGAAAACTATTCTGTCACCAGCTTGCTGTAATGCAGCCGTCTGTCCATCCCCCACTTGCGCCTCATCCTCCAGTCCTACGCTCTCCAGGACTGCCTCCTCCCAGGGGGTGAGGTGGGCTACTGATTGTGGCCCTCCTCCTGTCCTCGCTCGTTCTCATATATTGTGAGCTCTCTTTTCCTGCAATGAGGGAGACAAGTGGAGTTTGAGTGAGAATGAAGGAGCGAGTGTAGAGAATCCATAGCATAGATGCTTAGAAGGAGACAAAGATTGAGTGAGGTGGCAAGACCAAGGGCCCTCCCTGTGTGTTGTCAGTTGTTTTCATAGCATCAGAGTGATAGGGAGTGTGAGGGCTGCATAGTCAAATAGTTAGGTGAATGTGAACATAGAGAGAGAGGGAATGGGTAAGGGTGCATGGATGTCAGTGTCAAGTGGGATGTGGAGGAAGAGATTGCTAAAGCTGACTGCTGGTGAGGAGAGGCAATGGAGATCAGATTGAGAGTGATGGGAACTTCATACTCACTTTTCCAGTGTGCTGAAGGTCATGAAATCTCTTCCTGCACTGTATCCAGGTTCTGCGGGTAGCCGATAAGGAGTTTGTAATGATCAGTAACCTGTCATTCTGGAATGGTACACTAGGTGGTGCTGTATGTATATAAGAGTGGGCTACCCAGGATGCACTAGGCTACCCACAAGGCAGCAGTCAAGATGAAGGCCTCTACAGATACTGTACCTAGTCCACATGTGCTCAATAAAGTGTCTAGCAAAAGCTAGCTGTTCTTAATAAAAACGACGAGTTATTAATGAACATAACATGGTACCAGGATTGGTAAGATCTGCTGAATATTGTGCAACGCGACATGGAGAATTTGAAGCCACCAGAGCATTTGAAACTCACAGGAAATGTTGACTACAATTGGCAGACTTTTAAACAACAATTCGAACTCTACATTGCTGCCATCGGGTACGGTACGAAGCCAGATGCAAGGAAAATAGCATTGCTGTTCACGGTTGCAGGCCCACAGGCGATAGAGGTATTTAATACATTTGTATTTAATCCAGAGGAGAATAGAGAAAAATTAGACGATGTGCTAAAGAAGTTTGATACACATTGTTCTCCCAAAAAGAATGAAAACTATGAGAGGTACATCTTCCATTCTTGGACACAGCAGCAAAATGAGACTTTTGATAGCTTTTTGACTGATCTGAAACTGAAGGAACAGACATGTAATTTCTCTGAGCTGAAAGCATCCATGATTCGTGTCCAGATTGTGTTTGGTATTCATGATAAAAAAGTCATGGAACGTCTGTGGAGAGAAACTGAACTAACATTGGAAATTGCTGTGAAAATATGCCAAGCTAGCGAGCTACCTCAAAAGCATGCCAAGACTTTCAGTGAAATCAATCATGATGCGATTGCAGTAAGTGCTGCTGTCGGTGCTGTGTCCTACAAGGGGAAGAAACATGGGCAGAACAGAAGTGAAAAGCAATCGGAGGAAGGAATTTTTAATTGTAAATGCTGTGGTTACAAACACCAGTTAAAACAATGTCCAGCGTTTGGAAAAATGTGCACAAAATGTCATGGAAAGAATCACTTTGCCAAACAATGCTTTTCAAAAGTAAAAACTAAGAAAGGGCAACGAGTTAATGTAATTGAGGACACTGATTTAAGTGAGACATGTTTTGTAGGAATGGTGTCATGTGACAATATCAAAAAGGATACAGAAAATGTGCAGCCCTCAGGAATTAACAATGCTGAACATAAAGTTAATGCAGTAAAAGAGGACAAATGGATGATCCCACTGCAGGTAAATGGAGCATTAGTTACATTGAAACTAGACACTGGGGCAAAAGCAAACTTAATCAGTATGAGTGACATTAACAATATGAAAGAAAAGCCCAAAATACAGAAAAAGTCAGTACTACTGAAGGACTATAATGGACAGAAAATAGATAGCTTAGGTGTATGCAGGCTTAAAGTGACAGTCAAAGACAAAGTGCATCATCTCATGTTTTCTGTTGTGGCTGAAGGACTTGATTCACTACTGGGTGACAAAGCTTGTGAGGACTTAGAACTGGTCAAGAGAGTCTACCGTATAAACTGTGCCATAAGCAGACCAGATGACTCGGTGGATACTGTAGTGAATAATTTCCAGGATGTGTTCAAACGATTTGGAGTTCTACCATTCACTTACAAGATCCAGCTAAAGGAGGATGCTCAGCCAGTGGTACATGCTCCACGAAGAGTTCCAGCACCACTGCGTGACCGGCTCAAGAATGAACTGGACAGAATGACCACACTAGGAGTCATCAGGAAAGTCGAAGAGCCAACAGACTGGGTTAACTCCATGGTATGTGTAAAGAAAAAGAACAATGATCTAAGAATATGCATGGATCCAAAGGACTTAAATGCAAACATAAAACGTGAACACTACCAGATTCCCAAGTGAGAAGAAATCATCAGTGAAATGTCAGGTGCCAGATACTTCACAAAGCTCGATGCCTCACAAGGATTTTGGCAACTAAAACTGGATGAAGAAAGCACCAAATACTGTACCTTCAACACACCATTTGGCAGGTATTGTTTCCTCAGAATGCCTTTCGGGATAATATCTGCATCTGAAATCTTTCATAGAGCGATGGAACACATAATTGAAGGCCTGGAAGGAATTCGGGTCTATGTTGATGACATCATCATCTGGGGCTCCACATTGAAAGAACACAATGAGAGACTGACTAAAGTGCTACAGAGCATACACCGGAATCAAATCAAAATCAAATCAAATCAAATCAACTTTTATTGTCATTGTTAGTGCACAAGTGCAGTACAACGAAATGTAGGCTTGCGGCTCCCGAGAGTGTACATTTAGATTAAGACATTTAAACATTCAACATACATTTGGCTTGTAATACATTAACATAAACATAACCATAATAAAGTGCATTGGCAGATGTGCAGGCTTTAGAGTTTATTTGTGGAGTTCAGTAGGATGACAGCCCTGGGAAAGAAGCTGTTCCTAAATCTGGTCGTACGGGTGCGAATGCATCTGTAGCGTCTCCCAAATGGCAGGAGGGCGAACAGACTGTGGCTGGGGTGGGTAGGGTCTTTGATGATGGACCGTGACCTCCGTAAACAGCGTTTCTGGTATATGTGCTCTATGGTCGGTAGCCGGGTGCCGGTAATGCGTTGGGCAGTTTTGACTACCCGCTGCAGGGCTTTCCGGTCATAGTAGCTACAGCTGCCATACCATACTGTGATACAGTTCGTCAGGATGCTCTCTATTGTGCAGCGGTAAAAGTTAGAGAGGATCAGGGGTGACAGGTTACATCCCTTCAGCCTCCTTAGGAAATATAGGCGCTGCTGGGCCTTCTTCACCAGAGAGGAGGTATTGAGGGACCAGGAGAGGTCTTCCGTGATGTGGACTCCGAGGAACTTAAAGCTGTCCACCCTTTCCACCACAGCCCCATTGATGTGGATGGGGGTGTGACTTCCGCCTTTAGACTTCCTGAAGTCCACAGTGATTTCTTTGGTTTTCTTGATGTTCAGGGCCAGGTTGTTATCGGCGCACCACTTCACGAGATGCTGGACCTCCTCCCTGAAGCTCAACAAAGCCAAGTGTCAGTTTGGCATCCAGGGAGTCACTTTCCTAGGAGATAATCTATCTGGTAAAGGAATAGAGCCAGATATGGAAAAAGTAAACGCCATACTCAAAATGCCCCGACCCACTGGCAAAAAAGGAGTGCTACGCATCATGGGGATGATAAACTTCATTGGAAAGTTCATTCCTAACTTGTCAGCCAAGACAGCCAGTCTGCGAGACCTGCTATGTAAAACAAATGAGTTTGCATGGACAGAAATACATGAACAAATGTGGATAAACCTCAAAACAGTGCTGACAGCCACACCTGTACTCACCTTCTTTGACCCAACAAAAAGAATCAAAGTGTCAATGGATGCATCAAAAGATGGCCTAGGTGCGGTCTTGCTACAAGCAGAGGGTGAAGATTGGAAGCCTGTTGCCTATGCCTCCAGGTCTATGACTGATACTGAGTGTCGATATGCCCAGATTGAAAAGGAATATCTAGGCTTGGTAGTTAGACTAGAAAAGTTTCATGGCTACATATATGGACTTCCCACCTTCACAGTTGAGGCAGCCCACAGCCCACTGGTTGCCATCATAAAAAAGAACCTGAATGAGATGTCTCCAAGGATTCAACGACTCATGATGAAGCTGCAAAGATATGACTTTGAACTGATCTACACACCAGGCAAATACATAGTGTTAGCAGATGCACTATCCCGAGCACCCACAATGAGTCATGTGAGCTCTACTGAAGAAGACATGGATGTTCATGTGAGTATGGTCACTGCTGCGCTGCCCGTGTCAGACACAAAATCAAAGCAAATAGCAGAAGAAACAGTAAAAGATACAGTATTACAAACAGTAATAGAGAACATTCATCATGGTTGGCCAAAATGTTCCTGTCCAAAATATTTTCACATAAGGTCAGAATTGAGTGTCGCAAGTGGACTATTACTAAAACAGAACAGAATAGTCATTCCACAGGCTCTACGTCAAGACATGCTCAAAAGGATTCATGAGGGACACCTCGGGATTGAAAAATGCAAAAGGAGAGCAAGAGACACTGTTTATTGGCCTGGCATAAATAAGGACATTGAGAACATGATAGGCAAATGTGAGACATGTCAGAAACACCAAAACAAACAAGCAAAGGAACCAATGATAGTAGCTGACATACCAACAGCACCATGGCAAAAGGTTGGTATGGACCTTTTTCATTTAAATGGTAAAGACTATCTAATAGTGATTGACTACTATTCTAACTATCCTGAGATGGTGCTGCTCTCAAGCACCACAGCAAGCAGTGTCATAATGCATGTGAAATCTATCTTCGCCAGACATGGAATTCCCAGGATTGCTGTTAGCGACAATGGTCCGTGCTTCAACTGTAAGGAGTGGCAACAGTTTGCAGCACATTATGACTTTCAACACATCACATCCAGTCCTTTGTATGCTCAGTTGAATGGTAAGGCAGAGAAAGGTGTTCAAGTTCTCAAGCAGCTACTGAAGAAAGCGACAGAAAGCAAGTCTGATCCTTATCTCGCCCTGCTGAGCTACCGAGCCTCACCTTTAGACTCTGGTTCTTCACCTGCTGAACTCCTAATGGGTCGCAAGTTGTGTACCACGCTACCCTGCTGTGCAAAAGAAAAGCAGAGTAAGTAACTGAGACAGGGACTTCAACTGTTAAAGCTGAAACAGAAATCATACTATGACAAGTCATCCAAAACTCTGAAACCATTGACAAGGGATGATGTGGTCAGGATTGAGGATCCAGATGCATGGAACAGGAAAGCTACAGTTCTTGAGGAAGTAGGACCAAGGTTATACACTGTTAGAACTGAGGAAGGACAGATTCTCAGGAGGAACCGCTGTTCCCTCCTAAAAACACAAGAGACTATCGAAGAGCAAATCGATGACAATGCCGCAACTGAATCTTGTCACTCACCACCAGAACAATCTAACACAAATACACATACAGGCTCTCATGAAAACACAACAGGCTTACCTGTGCTGAGAAGATCCACACGTGAAGCATAAAAGCCTGATAGACTTAATCTTTGAGTACAAAGAAAAGTACATTGAAAATGTATTGACTGTTGAAGATGTTTATGTTGTTATTGATTGATATTGATTGATACTGATTTTGTTCAAAGAAAGGGGGATGTAATGATCAGTAACCTGTCATTCTGGAATGGTACACTAGGTGGTGCTGTATGTATATAAGAGTGGGCCACCCAGGATGCACTAGGCTACCCACAAGGCAGCAGTCAAGATGGAGGCCTCTACGGATACTGTACCTAGTCCACGTGTGCTCAATAAAGTGTCTAGCAAAAGCTAGCTGTTCTTAATAAAAATGACTAGTTATTAATGAACATAACAGAGTTGACCTCCTCTGCCACTTGCAGCCATGCAGCCTTTGTCTGCTGGGGAGGCATCTTCCTCCCTGATGAAGGGAAGAGCACCTCCTTATGAGCTCTTGCTCCCTCCACTAAAGTCTGCAGGGCAACATCGTCAAAACGGGGTGCAGATCTCGGTCTTTCTCTTGCCATTCTGCTTCCAGCTCAGTGTATCAGCAAATGCCAAAAGGTTGGCAGCCTGCAGAAGAAGCAAGGCCTGTTGCAGACTCTAAATGCAGCAGCAATAATGACGTCATATTATGCGACTTTCTGACTGGAAATACTCATTTGCCAAGGGTCCCCACACATTGGAAATCAATTGGCCAATTGAGTTAAAATTACATCAATCTCACACACCCATTTAGATTTGCGTGGCAAACACCAAATTCGGGCAATCCGACAATTCCCCGCACCCGAGTTAAAGTCGACCCCATGGTGTCTTTCGGACTGGTAAGAGCCAGGGCTATTTTAACTGCCCACCCGTCAGGTTTCTGAGAGTAAAATCACCCCCGTGAGTCAGTAACACCCAATATCTCGGGGAAAGTAGCAATGATATAGAAATATTGCTACCTCTCCAAATGCTGGTTGGCGCTTATGTGGAAATAGATGAGTCTGTTCCAGGGGCTGGAACAGTACACAGCCATTTTTGAATGTGTGTGAATGTCATATTGTGACTAATAAATCTAAGTTGCAACCTGGTGATTGGAACAAACCCGTACTGTAAAACCAATCAGAACTTCTATGACTTAATTACAGACAAAGGGCTCTCAAGTCATTTGTTATTACTGGTCACTGTTGGGTAATTGTGTCCCTGGATAGCCTCAGTCTCACTGCTTCAGTCAGTCAGTTCCGGGTCTGACATGTTGACTTTTTTGAATCCTTTTTTTTCAGTATGGTCTTCTCCTGAAAATGCTGCATCTGTGTGCCCTTGCATGTATTTATTTCAATGCTTATTTGAAAGAATAATGTCTGCCACGATCAGGCCAAATGCTATGTTGCTGTGCTTTTATGTTTTGGTAAAGAAGTTTATGGGTGTACTTTTAACTATGGGCAAAGATGTAAAATGAGCGATATCAAATTGGCTGCCCCTTATACACTCAGGCCAATTTTTCCCCTCCATTGACTTCAATAAAAAGGAAAATTAACCTTGATGTATAATGGACAGCTAATTGGATATCTCCCATTTTACACCATCACCCAAAGTTAATATTAGCTACCCATGTTTATCAGCAGCTCAGAGTTGGACTTCTTGGTGATGCATATGTAGGCTTTTTAAGTGCTGGTGACAGAAAAGTAAAATCCCATGGGATCCGAGGGAAAGTGGCAAGTTGGTTGCAAAATTTGCTCAGTGGCAGGAAGCAAAGGGTAACGGTTGATGGGTGTTTTAGTGACTGGAAGGCAGTGGGATTCTGCAGGGCTCTATACTATGTCCCTTGCTTTTTGTGGTATTACATAGGATATACGGCACAGAAACAGGCCATTCGGCCCAACCAGTCCATGCCAGCTTTTATGCTCCACACAAGCCTCCTCCCGTCTTTCCTCATCCAAATCTATCAGCATAACCCTCTATTTCCTTTTCCCTCATATGCTTGTCTAGCCTCCCCTTAAATGCATCTATAATTTTTGCTTCAACCACTCCCTGTGGTAGCGAGTTCCACATTCTCACTACTCTTTGGGTAAAGAAGTTTCTTCTGAATTCCCTATTTGATTTCTTGGTGACTATCTTATATTGATGGCCTCTAATTATGCTCTTCCCCACAAGTGGAAATATTCTCTCTGTATCCACTCTATCAAAACCTTTCCTAATTTTAAAGACCTCTATTAGGTCACCCCTCAGCCTTCTTTTTTCAAGAGAAAAGAGACCCAGCCTGTTCCTCCTTTCCTGATATGTATACCTTCGCATTTCTAGTATCATCCTTGTAAATCTTCTCTTCACCCTCTCCAGTGCCTCTATATCCTTTTTATAATACGGCGAACAGAACTGCACGCAGTACTCGGTCTAACCAAGGCTCGATACAGGTTTAACATAACCTCTCTACTTTTCAATTCTATACATCTAGAAATAAACCCTGGTGCTTGGTTTGCTTTTTTTATGGCCTTGCTAACCTGTGTCGCAACTTTTAGTGATTTGTGTATTTGTACTCTGAGATCCCTTTGTTCCTCTACCCAACCTAGACTTGCACCCTCCAAGTAATAAATGACCTCCCTATTCTTCCTATACATCAATGATTTAAACTTCAATGTAGGGACACGATTAAGAAGTTTGCAGATGATACACAAATTGGCTGTGTAGTTGATAGTGAGGAAGAAAGCTGTAGACTGCAGGAAGATATCAATGGACTGGTTAGGTGGGCAGAAAATTGGCAAATGGAATTCAATCTGGAGAAGTGTGAAATAATGCATGTGGGGAGGGCTAACAAGGCAATGGAATACACAATAAATGGTAGGACACTGAGAAGTGTGGAGGAACAGAGGGACCTTGGAGTGCATGGCCACAGATCCCTGAAGGTAGCAGGACAGGTAGATAAGCTGGTTAAGAAGGCATACAGGATACTTTCCTTTATTAACCGAGCCATAGAATATAAGAGTAGGGAGGTTATGCTTGAACACTAGTTAGGCCACAGCTAGAGTACTGTGTACAGTTCTGGTCACCGCATTACAAGAAAGATGTGATTGCACTAGAGAGGGTACAGAGGAGATTTATGAGGATGTTGCCAGGACTGGAGAATTTTAGCTAAGAGGAAAGATTGGATAGGCTGGGGTTGTTTTCTTTGGAACAGAGGAGGCTGAGGGGAGACTTAATTGAGGTGTATAACATTATGAGGGGCCTAGATAGAATGGTTAGGAAGGACCTATTTCCCTTAGCAGGGAGATCAATAACCAGGGGGCATAGATTTAAAGTAATTGGAGGGGGTTTGATGAGAAATATTTTCACTGAGGGTGGTAGGGGTCTGGAACTCACTGCCTGAAAGGGTGATAGAGGCAGAGACCCTCATCACATTGAAAAAAGTACTTGGATATGCACTTGAAGTGTGTGACCTACAAGGCTACGGGCCAAGAGCTGGAAACTGGGAATAAGCTGGATAGGTCTTTTTTGGCCAGCACAGACACAATGGGCTGAATGGCCTCCTTCTGTGCCATAAACCTCTATGATTCTATGATTGGAAAATGCAACATGGTCTGCTTTAATTGGATTCAACCTCTACTCAATGAATTTATTGATATTTTACATCAGGTTTGCAAACCCATCCCTGAAATTGTAAGCCAGTGTTAACTGCTAATCTCCATTCACAATGGATGGCTTGTTTTACGCACTCATCATTGCTGTTCCCAAGTGTTGTCAGATTATGGGAAATATTGATAACACCTGGAGATTCACCCATATATTTTCAAACACTGTGGAAGCAGTGTTTCCATACCAAATATACTTTATAGGATTCAAAATATACATAATTATTCCACAGTAGGTAGATTTTGGTTTCTTAATGAATATATAAAGCTGAATTAAATTTGTGGAACTACATTTGGAGTATTCTTTAGCTAAACTAAACCATGACAGTATTATATTATTTTATTTTGGCACACAAATTGACTCTACAGTTCTGATTTCTGAAATAACATCTGTGGGAAAGGATGAAATACGTAGGGCTAGAAATTTGGTCCGGGGCACTAACTTTTGAAAAGTAGAAAAAGTAGCGGCAGGCGCTAATGATTCTCTCCTGCCGGGAAATTCAGCTTTAGCGCTCGAAGAGGGAAGTGGAGCCCTAAATCAAGCGCTAACCACTTCTCTTAGGGCGCTAAAGTCCAAGAGCGGGGCGGTAGCAGCAGTGCGCTGAACAATGTGGAGTGCAAAGATATCGGCATCAGAGGCTGCTTCCCTCACTTAAAGGCAAGGACCAATGATGGTGCACAACATACTTCTGCTCAGTTCTGTGTTGCCAGGCGACCTGTGCGACTGCCGTTACAGACCCAAACACTCTCAGAGAATGGAGGGCTCGGACATCTCACAGCAATAAAGCATCGAAAACTTTCAGCAGGCACCAGACTGGCGCAAAGAATAAAGTTTGGCCGACCTGAAAACCAGTGCCTTTAAGTAGTGCTCCCCAAGCGGCCAGCCGAGGTAACAATGCCTCCTCTTCCTGCCGTTGCTGATGCCCGGCGATAGAGCAGGGGACGGGAGGCAATTTCACATCCAGGGCGATAACGGGGTGCTGCACACTTTATGATGTCATGATCTGCAAGGCGCTAGGGGGTGAGGCGGTAAGAGTTAGCGCCAGCGCTAAACCGGCGATACAGCAGGGGGCGGGAGGCAATTTCACATCCAGGGCGGTAACGGGCGCTGCGAACTTTTACGTCACGATCTGCGAGGCGCTAGGGGGTGAGGCGGTAAGAACCGGCAAGGAATTTCGTGGGCATCGCTGAATTCGCCGTGCCTGCTTGCTAACCCCTTAGCGCCCTGTTACCACCCCCCGCCCCCAGGCGCTAACAGGAGGCGCAAAGCAGCCGAATTTCTCCCCCATGGTTTCTTGTCATTCAAATTATTCTCAATGAAGAGATGAGGCAGCTTTTTCCATTTAAAGAGTGAAATGATCAATGAACATACTATATTTCTGACAGTGATGTGATTTAAATAAGAGTTGGGCCATTAAGCAGGAACCAAATTTTAGCAAAAGAAAAAACCTCACTTTACATATACTCCTGTTGTATAGACAGTCTGCAAGCTGCCATCAGTATAGTGTTTGTCAAATGACATTGCTTTGATTAACCTTGAAATACACAAATACATTTATACAGCTATTATCATGCTACCAAATATGGCTTGTATATAGTAGGATGGATAGATAAATGCTTCGTCTGAATTAAGTTTTGAACCAAATTGCTATTCTTTTTGTCATGATCAAAATATTTCTGTACACCACATTTAATTTTCTCTGTATTTTTCAATGTATTTTCTTGTTGGCTTAAGGAAACCTGTGGAAACAATTTAATTGTTTCTATAACTTTCTAAATTTGTTCCTGGATTTGTCCATATACGTTTTGAATCCAAGGCATTTTGTAAAGATTAAATCTTGTAATTTATCTCCGTTGCTATTGTGCTCTTGCTTCTCTGTTTCTGTGGCCCAGTTGGATTGCACTATGTGATTCAATATTAGATGCATTTTAATGGTAATGTAACTAGGGCAGCATGATTATTATGCCTGCTTGCATTACTGTTGATGGAAGAAAACAGGACTTTTCACGTGCCTACTCATTTCAATGAGCTTTCTTCACTAATCTTGCTGCTTAAGTTTTAAATGATTGATAAGAGTTGGCACATAGATGTCAGGTGCAGACAGGGTTAGTTAAAGCTGTCATGCTTGCAGATAAATATACCCATGTTGAAAATCACTGGGCTCGCACATAAAGAATGGTCTCTTGGGCGAGATACAGAAGGGCACCTACCATCCATGAAACCATAGCCCAACATGAATTACTTCGTCAGGACAGGAGCAGAGGAAAGCTGAGAAAACCAGGGGAATGATTTACAAGGTACATGTCTTAAGAGAAACTGATCTGTACATGAATTATCCTTGTTTATTTCTACATTACCATATTTCTGTTAGAGGCAAACAATTTCAGCATAATTGCTTTTATTTCATTCCCTGTCCATTCAAATGATTGGGCCAGAATTTACTGTCAAAATTACGGCAAGGCTAATGGTGTTCACCGTTATTTATGGATAAATGATACAGCAACTTCAGACGAGGAGCAGATGCACGGTTAAATCTGAATATCCAAAAGCTGCTGACGGAGATGTGACGCTCTGCATCTCGTCCTTAGCCGCCCCTTTTTTAGGGCTTTGCTGTATTTGCCCATTAATTGCCTACTAAACTCGCCACAGAAAGTTAAGTCTTGCCATTACAAGTGTAAGTGCCCTGTTAACGATGTGATAAGCGTTAATGACTGCCAATCAACCTCTCAGGCACTGAAAATTAATTATTTCAAGTGTGGAGTCTCATTCCTTCAGGTTTTGAATTTTTGGGGGAGATTTAAAAAATGTCCAATTTAAAATTTTGATTTCTTACTTTTCCTTTCTGTCTCAGTTTTTTCTCTCTCTCTTAATCTAATCTTTCCTTCCCTATCTTTATTTCTCTTTCTGTACCTGATTTGACATTGAATTCATCCCCTCTAATTCACCTTCCTTCTCATTCCTTCCTATGTTTATTTCCCAATCCTTAAATCTCATTGGTTAAGGTGATACCCTGTTACTTTCCTTGTTCGCTCAGGTCCCAGATGCCCTGTTTCCCTCACTGCGCTGTTATCAGCTTGCACTTTCAACAACTTTGTGGGCAAAAATTGTTTGATCTGAAGGTGCTGGGGGGGTAAGTCTAACGAATGGCAGACACTGTTAGATGCCCTGCTACAGCAAATTCTGGCCCATTATTTTTAAAAGACAGTTTGTCCCATTGTAACGTCAAATAGAAAGTAAATTGATTTTGTAAAATATAATGTTTTGCCAATAAATTTCTACATAAATATACCACTTATTAGGAGTAGAAAGAGGAAGGCAAGAAGGAACAATGATGTTTAACATCTAAGGGTTTGGGGCCAACTCTGCTTGCTGCCAAATAAATCCACTACTGAGGGAAACAAGGCATTGTTCATTTTTGCTCCACTGCTAGAAAAACATCAAATGAGTGTGAATATCGTGTCAGACTCTTGCCACATATTGGTGCAGTAATTCCGGTCCCAATGCGTGAGTACGGACGGTGTACTCACGCGTGGGCCTGTTGGAAGTGCTGGATTCCAGCATGCACAGCGCATGCGCGGGAAACCGGCATTTCCTCTCCATCGAACTAAGGGGTTAAGAGGTCCAACGCGTGCGCGCAGCACTCTGCGCGCACGCGTTGAACTTCCTTCGTTTAGACAGGTTTGCGCGTGTGCAAGGGACTGAACTTTTTGGAAATGAAAAAAGGAGGCAGTGGATTCTTGAAGGTAAGTGGTCTAATTTTTTTAATTATTACATTTTTTCCACAGCTTCATTGTTTTTAAGGACTTTACAGTAAGGTAAGTTTATTTTTAGACCCGAATTTGTGAAAAAAATTGTCTCAAAAATTTTATTAATTGTTTTAAATAGTTTTTAAAAGTTATTTATAGTTTATTTAATTATTGGGATATTTTTTTAAATTTTAATTAAAGTTAAAGTAGTCTTTTGGGCGCCCGTACTTTTCATGAGTTTGACAGTCTTTACTATCAAACTCATGAATCAGTTTCCCCTCCCCTGATTGGCTGCAGAGTGCTCACCTGATCCCAGCCAGCACATCGCACTAAGTACGCCGCTGGATCAGGTAAGCACATCGCGCCGACATCGGAACCGGGCCTGTGACAAGAAATGCAAGCAGGCCCGGGCTTCAGATGTCAGCGCGCAGGGTGAGTGCAGATCGGGGGCTTGCATGCGCGGCAAGCACCCGATCCGAATTTCTGGCCCATTGTTAATGTGCAGTATTCCTGAAAGCACCATATCCAATGGGATGTTTAAAAGAAATTAATTTTTTTCTAAATAGATCAAAGGAGCAGAAAATGAAGTGCAGAATTAGGCTTTGAGGCCGAATGATTGCACAAAATAAAATGCAATCTTGTGGTAGTAAATGCAGAGTGAGCAGTTCAAATGGTGACAAATTACCTTCCATATGTGCAGTGGAAGCACATCTAGCAAAAAATGGCGGCGCGCACGGACGCAGCGGCTTTGTCTCTCCCGAGACTGAACGGTTTCACCCTCCTCCTGAGTCTCTTCTGGACTCTGCTGATCCGGGAATTAAAGGCTGACCTACTGTACAGCCGGCAGACGCTCCTAGACATCGGGGCCGACTGTGTGAAGCTTGAATTCGGCGACATCGATCTGCCTCCCGACATCGCCCGACCCCCGGGACCAGCGTGGCGTCCTTCCCCAGCCGGAAGTCAGCGCAGACCGCGCAGGGAACGCAAGCAGAAGCGGGGTAAGAGAGCAGGGATCCAAAACAGGCTGAAGAGGTCCCCACACAAACCCTCCCTCCCAAGTATTTTCCTGGCCAACGTCAGGTCACTGGAGAACAAAATGGATGAGATCAAACTGGATCTCACCACACAGAAAAGGACAAAGGAATGCTGCGCCATGATCTTCACAGAAACCTGGCTGAACAATGGCACCCCTGACACCACCATACAACTAGAAGGACGCACGGTCTTCTGCGCCGACAGAACTGCAGACTCCGGTAAGAGCAAGGGAGGCGGTTTGTGCATTTCCACCAACAATGCCTGGTGCACCAACAGTGATATAATTGATAGATCCTGCTCGGCTGATTTGGAATTCCTCATGGTAAGGTGCAGACCCTTCTACCTGCCTCGGGAATTCACGAATGTTATCATCACTGCGGTCTACATCCCACCACACGCTAATGCCAAACTAGCACTGAAGGACCTCTACAGGGCCATCAGCGAACAACAAACTGCGCACCCAGACGGAGCTTTTATCGTCGCGGGGGACTTCAATCACACAAACCTAAAAACTGTACTACCGAAATTCCAGCAGAATGTCTCCTGCCCCACAAGAGGGGAGAACACACTGGATCAAGTCTACACGAGCATTGTAGACGCTTACAAGGCCATTCCCTGCCCCCACCTTGGGAAGTCTGACCACCTCTCCCTGTTTCTAGCCCCGGCATACAAACCGCTCATCAAAAGAGAGAGAACATCAATGAGAGCAGTGAAAGTATGGCCAGAGGGGGCAGTATCGGAGCTTCAGGATTGCTTCGAACGCACTGATTGGGGCATGTTTGCCCACAATGACATCGAGGAATACGCATCCACAGTGCTATTCTACATCAACAGCTGCGTCGAGGTCGTCACGACCCACAAAAATATCAGGTCATACCCCAACCAGAAACCCTGGATGAACGGAGAGGTCCGCTCACTGTTGAAAGCACGCGACGCAGCATTTAAATCTGGCGACGCGGCGGCTTACAGAGCAGCTAGGACCAACCTAAAAAAGGGTATCAGGACTGCCAAATGGAAACAGACACTGCGGATAGAGGATCACTTCCGCAACAACTCGGACCCCCGGCGCATGTGGCAAGACATCCAGGCCATCACTGACTACAAGGGCAAAAACACCAGTCCCCCGGTCAGCGACGCCTCCCTTCCGGAGGAGCTTAACAACTTCTACGCTCGCTTCGACAGGGACAACAAGGAGCCGGCTACCAAAGCCTTGCCACCCCTGGCAGACCAGGTGCTCACTCTGTCGACCTCCGACGTAAGGGGCGCTTTACGCAGAGTGAACACACGAAAGGCTATTGGACCGGATAGCATCCCTGGACGGGTACTCAAGGAATGTGCTGATCAGCTGGCTGATGTCTTCACCGCCATCTTCAACCTGTCATTGGCCCAGGCAGCAGTCCCTACATGCTTCAAGACCGCCACCATCATTCCTGTGCCTAAACAAGCGGCTGTGACGTGTCTGAACGACTATCGACCTGTCGCACTCACACCCATCATAATGAAGTGTTTCGAGAGACTGGTCTTAGCCCACATCAAAGCCAGTGTTCCTGCCTCCCTTGACCAACACCAGTTTGCCTATCGGGCAAACAGATCAACGGAGGATGCAATCACTACTGCTCTACACTCGGCACTGAATCACCTAGATGGTAAGGAGGCCTACATCAGAATGTTGTTTATGGACTACAGCTCAGCATTCAACACTATCGTCCCCAACAAGTTGACCACCAAACTCCAAACCCTTGGCCTGAACACTTCCCTCTGCAACTGGACCCTGGACTTCCTAACAAACAGACCCCAGTCTGTCAAATTAGGCAACCACACCTCCCCCCCCCGACCCTGAACACGGGGGCCCCACAAGGATGTGTGTTGAGCCCCCTCCTCTACTCCCTCTTCACCCACGACTGTGTGGCTGTTAATGGTTCCAACACCATCATCAAGTTTGCAGATGACACCACGGTAGTAGGCCAGATCACCAACAACGATGAGTCAGCCTACAGGGAGGAGGTCCAGCATCTCGTGAAGTGGTGCGCCGACAACAACCTGGCCCTTAACACCAAGAAAACAAAGGAAATAATCGTGGACTTCAGGAAGTCCAAAGGCGGAAGTCACACCCCCATCCACATCAATGGGGCGGAGGTGGAAAGGGTGGCCAGCTTTAAGTTCCTCGGAGTCCACATCACGGAAGACCTCTCCTGGTCCCTCAACACCTCCTCTCTGGTGAAGAAGGTCCAGCAGCGCCTATATTTCTTGAGGAGGCTGAAGGGATGTAATCTGTCACCCCCGATCCTCTCTAACTTCTACCGCCGCACTATAGAGAGCATCCTGACAAACTGTATCACGGTATGGTACGGCAGCTGTAGCTCCCATGACCGGAAAGCTCTGCAGCGGGTAGTCAAAACTGCCCAACGCATTACCGGCACCCGGCTACCGACCATAGAACATATATATCAGAAACGCTGCCTACGGAGGGCACGGTCCATCATCAAAGACCCTACCCACCCCAGCCACAGTCTGTTCGCCCTCCTACCATCTGGAAGACGCTACAGATGCATTCGCACCCGTACGACCAGATTTAGGAACAGCTTCTTTCCCAGGGCTGTCATCCTACTGAACTCCACAAATAAACACTAAAGCCTGCACATCTGCCGATGCACTTTATTATGGTCATATTTATGCTAATATATATGTTCAAATGTATGTTGAAATGTTTAAGTGTCCTAATCCAAATTGTACACTCTCGGGAGCCGCAAGCCTACATTTCGTTGTACTGCACTTGTGCACTAACAATGACAATAAAAGTTGATTTGATTTTGATTTGATTTGATTTGATTTGATTTGATTTGATTTTTTTTGATTTGATTTGATTTGATCTCTAATGTTTCTGATTCAAAAAAAACTTTTTTCTTTAACAAGCTATTTGACATCACGCTTGCACAGAACGCAGCTAATTTAAACTGGCTTCAAAATATTGCAGATGCTGGAAATGTGAAACAAAAACAGAAAATGCTGTAAATGCTCAGCAGGTCAGGCAGCCTCTATAGAGAGGGCAGGCGAGCTATTTTTGCTATGAACTATTCGTTAGAACAGTTCTGTTCTCTTCACAACTCTCTGCCTGAACTGATGTGTTTCCCGCATTTTCTGTTTTTGTTTCAGATTATGCAGATCTATCCTCGCCCTCCTCCTAGTTCTCATCCACATGCTGCCCCTCGGACAAATCATCCAAAAACATATCAGATTCCACATGTACTTGACACCACCCAGCTCTACCTCACCACCATCTCTCTCAACCTCTCCACTGCTTCTGTGTTGTCAGAACTCTTGTCCGACATCCAGTCCTGGATGAGCTGAAATTTCATCCAATTAAACATTGGGAAGATCAAAGCCATTGCCGCAGCCAAACTGCCTACTTCCACTTTCATAATATCACCCGTCTCCGCTCCTGCCTCAATCTAACTGATCCTGAAACCCTCATCCTATCTGATGCTGAAACCCTCATCCATGCTTTTTTTTACCTCCAGTCTCAACTATTCCAATGCATTCCACCTTCCACCCTTTATAAGCTTAAGTTCATCCAAAACTCTGCTGCCAGTATCCTAACTCGTACCAAGTCCAGTTCACCCATCACTTCTGTGCTGACCTACATTGGCTTCCAGAACCTGAATGCCTCAATTTTAAAATTCTCATCCTTGTGTTCGAATCCCTCCATGGCCTCACCCCTCCCTATCTCTGTATCCTCCTCCAGCCCGCTAACCCTCCGAGAATGCTATGTTCCTCCAACTCTGGCCTCTTGTCCATCCCCCACTTCCTTTGCTCCACCATTGGTGGCAGTGTCTTCAGCTGTCTAGGCCTTGAGCTCTGGAATTCCCTCCCTAAACCTCTCCACCTCTCTCTCCTCCTTTAAGGCACTCTTTAAAACCTACCTCCCACCTGTCCTTATGTCTCATGCACCTCCCAGAGGCTAACCTCATAGAGTCAGCGCAGGGAGAGCAGATTGCCCTTCTACCCTTCCTGTCAATCATTAACTTTGGTGGCATATTGCATCATTTGGAGCTAATCCAAAGGCACCTATCTCTTTGCATCCACCCCTAGACTTGTCCAAGCTGTTTTCTATCATTGAAATCAATGGAATTGTACTGGGACACAAGATGGCTGCTCCCTTAATCTAGAGTACTGAAATGGCTGAACTGAGCAGAACTCTGCAATAGTGGATCTCCATGAGTCCAAAAATAGGCTCCAAACTCTTGAATGCATTCCTTTCCTTTTTCTTTATAAAATCTCATTCAAGTTGATGTAATTGATAATAAGGCTAGAATATCTTACAGGGTGTTGCTTACTTTACTCAAATGTATAGATAATAATGAAAAGTTAACAAATCAGCCTTCAGAAGTATGAGAATTTTTGTCATCAATATCCTCTACTATGTATGCAGATTGCAGAGTTGTACATGTTAAGGAAAAAAATCTATGTTCACTTAATGTAACAGACTTTCAGGAAAACTTTAGACTGGAATTAAAAGTCACAGTTAAAAGCACAGCCTCATCACAAACATACAGATGATACAAAAGTGCTCACATAAGAACAGACTACATCACATATCACATATGGCCATTAGCTGACTTAAAAATAAGTTGGAAAGTCAGCATTATTTGTACTCCACATGAGTTCTGCCTCATACCATTAAATCAAATAATTTTAATAATTTAGCTTATCTGACAGTTGTTATTACTTTAAAGTTGTAATTTTATTTACAATTTTGAATGGCAATTCTAAAGCAAAAGTCTATCTTGTATTTTAATTCATGAACAATGTTAAACTTTGGCTATTCCATGCCTTGTGTACCTTTATCATGTTTATGTCAACAAGCAACCTAATCATTACATGCACTAGACATACAGCTATACAACAGTATATCTACAATACACAGAACGATTGTTTCACATGAATATTTGTGCCATCAGGAAAATGAATAAAATCAAAACATGAATTTGCAACCTTTACTTTTTGATGGTGCTTGACACACCAAGAGTGTTAGTTTCATAAGAAGCATCAGTATGCCATATATTACAGTCAGTAACTTAAAGTAAAGGATAGCATGTTTGACATCCCACATGTTGCACCGCAGAGTAGCACATCTGGGTTTGCACCTTCAGTTCACTGCAAAGCTTTCGCTGATCTCTGCCATACTGTTGGGCGAGCAAAGAGGAGGCAAATGGCAGCCAGTTTTTTAACATGGGGAGGGAAAACGAGAAGGAGCATCCCTCCAGCAGGTCTCATGCACCTCCCAGAGGCTCACCTCGTAGAGTCAGCGCAGGGAGAGCAGATTGCCCTATTGCCCTTCTACCCTTCCAGTCAAGGATTGTGCAGGGCTTGGGGAGACCACAGAAGAGGGATAGAGAGAATACAAAGAAAATATAATTGAAAGGAACTATTTATATATATATTAGAAAAGAAAGCATTCAAGTGAATTGAATTGTTACCTTCTCCTTGCATGAAAGTCAGAAATCCTGCAAGTACTCAGATCATCCATTTTGCTAGAGAATTTCCACGCCTGTTCCTGATATCCATGTAGGAATTGGGATGAGTCTATAAACTTGGCACAGTAGTTGAAATATTCTACTTGAACTTAAAGGAGATTGCCTGCAACCAAATCTGAGGCTGTGATTTTCTCAGCGGTGTCAGGGTGGTGGCTGGAGAGATGGTTTCTGGGTTCCAGTCACGATCCTGGCTGCAGCTGCTCTGTTGAAGGGATTTTCCCTTGATTGGTCTTGTTAAGCCCGCCCTGCGCGCTTGCCGGCCAATTAACAGGAAGCGGGTCTGATGATGTCATTTGATGACACGTCATCAGCCGGTTTCCTTAAAGGGTCCACGGCCACATTGAGTTTGACAGTTGTTCTGTCAGTGTTTGACAGCACTGAGGTGCTGCAAACACTGACGAGCACTGCACAAAGGTGGACGCTTGCACCCAGGCTCTCGCATGACTCCCTCCATATGCTTATGGAGGGAGTCACAGCACGCAGGGAGGTTCTCTTCCCTTCCAAGGGCGGAAGAGACCTCCCCAGGACACCAACGCAGCCTGGTTGTACATTGCACAGGAGGGCAAAAGCAGGGATGTCATCAGGGGTCCCTGGCTGCAATGGCGCCAACCTTTCAATGATCTCAGTGGATTACGAAACGTTACTGTAAAGCCACACTCAAACTCACCCTACTGTGCCTCTCAACACACCCCTATGACTCTGCCTTCCATACCCTTCTCCTGCATATCCTTACTCACACCAATTTACCTTGCACCTCCACCCAATCCTCTCTATCTACTTTATCACTTCCCATCTTACTAGCCACCCCTCACACTCACCCTCACCTACTGCAAGCATACCAACTAACAACACACAAGGGTAGGCACTTGAGAAGTTTAGCCAATGTCCATGTGAGGTTTCTGGTACTGTGTTGTCATACAGCGAAATCTATTTTTCCAACACTGCCCCTTATTGGACAGATCTGAGTGCACCTTGAGAAATGTCTTACTGAGTTCCAGTGAATGTTGAGACATAACTTCCCTCCCCCCCCCCTGCCCCCGCTATAGTGATGAGTGTGCATGGAATGGCTTGGACGTTAAAGGGATGCTTCATGGTGCTGGTGCGGGATGGTGTCAACCTGGCACATCATGTGGCAGCCAGGGTTAACAGCGTCAAGTGAAGTAAATCTGGCCATGGTGATGCCATCGCTGGCATCCCGGGCAGCAATGTTATCAGGTGCTGATGCCCTGTGTCCTGTGCAGCATCAGGTGATGGCGGAGAAGGTTGGTGATGTTGGTGTGCCTGATGATGTTGGTGCTGGGGCTGATCGTGGAAGGATCCAGAGGACCAAGGTCTGATTTTTTTCAAGGCACCGATGTTGCTGCAATAGATGGTAGCTGCAGGTGAGATGATGGAAGCGATCTATCAATGGTGAGAGAGGTTGTTCCAATGAGGTGGCACTGGACATATAGTTGCCTCTAAACACTTGCAAGCTAAAGAAATCTCTATATGTATGACAAATGAAGTAACCAAAAGTTTCTGCGCTCTGAACCTGACCATCTGCAACATGGCATCCTTTACACCACTTCTGCAGCTGTCAGCTTATCAGATACATCAGAGCAGACTCAACTCACACCAGGGTGAGCTGGCATGTTCCCCAAGCAGCGGTTAACCCATGGGGGAGAAAGTAAAATTGGAAGGAAGCCTCAAAATACCATTAAATTGGCTCTTAACAAGCCATTTAACAAGCTCAATTGTATCCCTTGCCGCTTGGTGTCGGGTCAGTTCTCCGCTGACAGACACAACACCTGGGAGACTCGTGTGGAGGCAGGTTGACAGCAGTTTCCTACCCGCTGTCAATCTTTGCTATTTTTACAGCGGACCCGCCTCCAAACCCACTCTCTGAGCGCCGGCAAAATTCCGGCCTTAGTGTCTGAAACCCACAGAATTTTCTGCTTTAAACTAATAACAAAACTTAATGTTTTATTAACTGACAGATTCATCAAATTGATAGAAATGTGACACCTGTCCCTCAGGGAGTGAACGCTTCCTTACTGGGTAGTTACACTCCTGGTTTCTGATCAGTCAGCGTGGAAATGTTTTACCCGTGATCTGGGTCTAAGTGTGTTTGCTGACAGATTTGATAAATGCCTTCCAAAGTGCTGCAGTCCTATTCTAAACAATTTCCCAAATTCCCATTATTTCAGTGCAGTTTGACTGACTGGAATTGACCTGATTTATAAGAAAGGGTTAATAATGTAAATTGTAATTACATCTATTCCTGCAGATTAAAGCTTCAAATTGAATTAAAAGGTTTCCAGAGGTATATTCCTATATTTAGGTAATACATCTTTATTTGTCATAGCATTTTTTTTATTCCTTAAGGGCAGATAATTTAAATTTCATGCTCATTAATGCAATGAATTTCATTATAGACAGGACACATCTTCTATTTTGCAGCTAGTGCTAGTGCTAATGAAATTCTAGAGCTCCCTGTTTTGTCCTAATAATGTTCCTTTAAAACCATCTTCTCATTCCTTTGCCCTTTATTCTCTTAAACTCAGGTCTTTTCCGCTTGAGATTTATAAATGAAATGTCAATAGATGAGGTAGCTCAAGCCCAGTGGTGCAGTGTTAACACGGCATACTTGATAATACAGAAGCTGTAGATTTGATTTCCAGGGATGCCTGCCACTTAAATGATCCAGTGTCAGAGCTGCTGTGTTTCTTCAGTCTTCTACCAGCATGCATTAATTTGGTGATAGCTTAGCAGACCACCTCATATGTATGAATCGGTGAGTTGCCCATCCTGCGCCAGAAGCTGATTACTTCTTGTCAGCTGGTGTCACGTTTCGTGATCTTTGACCATTTTTCCACAGAAATGTTTTGGGGGAAAAAATAATTATCTTTAAAGCTTGTGTATTAACGCACGTTTAGAAAAAGAGACTCTGAGCTAGCTTTGATGTTGCTCCTCATAGACTGCAAATAATAAGCAATTCATTAGCCTGTTTCGGCAATTAAAAAACAGCTCACACCTATTGTGTTGGGAAGTCTTTGGTTTCTTTGTGGCTCTGCACATGGGAGCAATTTTAATCCAGCCCGCCTGTTGGGAAACCGACGGGGTCGGGTGCAATGCTGGGTTTACACCCGCCCGATCATATTCTCCAGTAAAGTCATTGTTGACTGTATTATTACACCCCTCTGAGCGAGAATAGCGTAGATGTGAAATCTAACATCGGGTGAGAAAATGAGGAATACTAGTGAGAAACTTTCCCAATCTATCCCAAAGTGGAGTACCAAACAACATTGCTACTTTGATGGATATTCAGCACATTTTAATTGGGAGAGAATTAGCCAACAAAGGGAAATAATTGAGAGTAACAAAGTGGTAAAAATAAATGGAGATATTTGCGTCATCAATAACTTGCTCTGAAATGTGTTTGTTTGTAGCAGATGTGTATTCCACAGTGAAGTACATCCCAATGTAATGAAGGCCTGGTGCATATTTACATGATGAGGACCATTTGGTTGTATGTGGGCGGTTATGGATATCTGTGAAATATTTATGGTTTATCAGGAACATGGTCCTGCAGAGTATTGATAGATAATGTTTTCCTATAGGGAATTTGTGGAGCCCTTTGAAATATTCGTGGGGTTTTGCCCGATATTCATAGGAGTCATAACCCCCCTCTCCACAGATTTTGGAGAAATCAAAGTCATGGCATTCTATCAACATTGACGCAGATGATCATCACGGGGATTTGTGGGAAAATCAGGAGATGGCAGCAGCTAAAGATATTTCTGAAATTCGCTGACATATCTCAACAAGAACAATTTGCATTTATGTCGGAAAACGTCCCAAGACACGGCACAGAAGCGTAATTAGACAAAAATTGACACAGAGCCAGAGGAGGAGATAGGAGGCGGGACTAAAAACTTGGTCACTGAAGTTAGTTTTAAGGAAGGTAGTAAAGGAGGAGAAAGAGATGGACAGGCGGAGAGGTTAAGGGAGGGAATTCTAGACCTTAGGGGGTAGATGGCTGAAGAATTTTGAAGAGTGCGACAGCCACTTTGCCATTTCTAACCTCTTCTCAACATTGTAAACACCATCAGAGCATGAGGAATTACAAATAAATGGCTCAGAGGCTACCTGACTTAATAAAACTCACTACACACTTGGTTTGAGCATAAAGCAAGGCTTTAATCAACTTCTTTCAGAACATGGAGGTCTAGTTGTACTTCACTAGTTCCTTGTCTTACAAAATGTCCCTGGAAAGCTGGGGTCGCGCCAGTGTTATTTCACGAGTAGTTTCTTGATGAATGATGAGATTTATAACACTACCAATAATATGTTTTGGCATTGTAGTTATGAGCCAACTAGGGTATCATTATCACCTTTGTTTCTTCTAGGCTAATAATGAGCACCTTGTAGCTACTAATGGCTATAATGCCCTCCAAATGATGATATTGCTATAGTAATGGTATGTTGGCCTTCATAGCGAGAGGATTCGAGTACAGGAGCAAGGATGTCTTGCTGCAGTTGTACAGGGCCTTGGTGAGACCACACCTTGAGCACTGTGTGCAGTTTTGGCCGCCTTATCTGAGGAAGGATGTTCTTGCCATGGAGGGATTGCAGCGAAGATTCACCAGACTGATACCTGGGATGGCAGGAATGACATATCAGGAGAGATTGGGTCGATTGGGCTAATATTCACTGGAGTTTTAGAAGAATGAGAGGCGATCTCATTGAAACTTATAAAATTCTAACAGGACTAGACGCAGGAAGGATGTTCCTGATGGGGGGGAAGTCCAGAACCGGGGTCATAGTCTAAGGATAAGGGGTAAGCCATTTAGGACTGAGATGAGGAGGAATTTCTTCACCCAGAGAGTGGGGAACCTGTGGAATTCTCTACCACGGAAAGCAGTTGAGGCCAATTCATTAAATATATTCAAGAAGGAGTTAGATATATTTCTTAAGGCTAAAGGGATCAAGGGATATGGGGAGAAAGCAGGGACAGGGTACTGAATTTGAATGATCAGCCATTATCTCATTAAATGGCGGAGCAGGCTCAAGGGGACGAATGGCCTACTCCTGCTCCTATCTTCTATGTTTCTATGTAATGTACATACATCTCATTCTTTTGTGATTAATTATGATGGTCGATATTTCCACATCACAATGAGAATGTGTTTTCAGAAAGGACATCTGTATGAAATCCAGAATTTGGTTTTGTAGTAATCACAGAATCACAGAAACCCCACAGTGCAGATAGAGGCCATTTCGGCCCATCGAGCCTGCACCGACACATATCCCACCCGATCCCCGTAATCCCACGTATTTAATCCCCCTAACACTAAGGGTCAATTTATCATAGCCAATCATCCTAACCCGCACATCTTTGGACTGTGGGAGGAAACCGGAGCACCCGGAGGAAACCCACGCAAACACGGGGAGAATGTGCAAACTCCACACAGACAGTCACCCGAGGCTGGATTCGAACCCGGGTCCCTGGCGCTGTGAGGCAACAGTGCTAACCACTATGCCACCGTGCTTCTAGTTAAAATGAAGTGATTGTGAAAACTTTCTGTAAAAGTGATTTTTTTTTTAATGTAGTAAGGGACTACTAATTGCAGTATAATTAAAACCTAAATTTATTAAGAACATTCCATTTTGTCCCTAAGTTGGATATTACAGGTGTGCCCTGTGTTTTTATTTTATAACAGCCATGCATTCCCTAAATCACTAAGATGTGCAGCACTTTCCAAACCCAATTGGTCATGTGTTGTGGGACTATGCTGTATGTAATCATGATAACACTGTACCAGCAGGCTTCATTTAAATACTGGAGGTCAATTTGTTGGGAAAAATATAAAATACTAGACAATATCAATAAAATAATTGGACGCAAAATTCGGATCCGTAACACCTGTTTTTTTGGGCACCATGAGTGCTCTTAAAGGTCCAAAATAGCGTCCATGGCGCACGCGTGCACACTTCTGATGTGAGTCGTGCTGGATGCCCCTTTCTGGCCAGGCTGTCTGTGAACAACCCATCCGACTGTGATACTAGTAAATGCAACTCCAATTCCCCATTCACCAACAGTCCCACACTTTACCTTCCCTCTGCTACTGACCATCACAAGTGTCTGCTTGGCCACAATGCAAAAATAAAAACCAACACAAAATAAACATTCAAAAATCAAATTTATAAATCAAAGCATGCCATATTGCATACAAACACCAACTAATCACTCCTGTGCATTCCCTTAATGTCAGATCTTCCATGTGCCTTTGCCTGTCCTAGTGCTGCTACATAGTGCTACCCCAGTGGCTGCAGCATGGCTGGTAGAAGGCTGCTGACTTCCAGTGGGAGAGACTGCAGGTGGCTTTGGAGGATGAGCTTGAGCAGCTCTAGGGCCTTGAAGGCCCGGTTTCAGACTGCACCATCTCGGCATGGGTGGCAGCAGTCTCAGCTGGCTGGCTGGCAGGCAACAGCAAGGGCACTGGTGGAGCAGCAGTGGTGGGAGGATGAAATCTGTCATCCTGTGAGGGAGGACAGCAGGTTTGTGCTCCATGGAACCACTGCCACTCTCCTGGAGTGGCACCTTAGCAATCCTAGTAATGTGTTGGAAGACAGATTGCTGGACTGCTGTGACACCCTGCAAGCCTCTTTGAAAACTGATATCCACAGCCATGATGGTGAGGTTGCATGGCAGAAGTCTGAGCTTTCACTGTGGCTCCCAGACGATGGGTGGCTTTTGCTTGTGCTGCAATGAAAGCTGAGACATCGACCATCAGAAGCTGCATCATGGTTGGGTCCACAAGTGCGCTAATGGATCTGCCCACCCCTTCCATGCTGGAACAGATGGGCTCCAAGCTCTGCACAAAGCCCTGTGCCAAGTTAGTGCCAGGCTCCTCCATGCTCCATGACATTGCACGCAGGCTTTCTGGCAGGCATGCTAATGTACCTAGCATTTCATTGTGCATACCCATCAGCCTTCTTCTGTAGCCTGTCCTATCGAAGTGCTCATCTGAGTCCTCTGCAACAGAACTTGTGTGTGTCTTCACCCTCCATTGAGCTGACACCTGCACTACCTTTGCCACCAGCCCTGGCTGCGGGCCACCATGTGCAGATCCCGTCTCTAAGCTGTCCTCTAAATTATGCACAGTGTCAGTATCTGAGCTGCTGGCTGCGGATGTGAAACCGAGTGATGGTGTTTGTTCATCATCACTGTCTTGTTGCTTGTCCACCACTACCTGGCCTGGTTACTGTTCTTGGGTATCTGAAAGGAGAAAGGCACAAGGTGAGGGGAGGGGGAGATGTAAAAGGTGCATGCTTACACCATCTGCAGCTTGTAAATCAGAAGAGATTGTAGGATGAGGGGGAAGTGGGATGTGAGAAGGAGGATTAGGTATGAGCATACTGTCACCTTCTATGGTTTCAGCCCTACCGCTGGGCACGGCCTCAGCAATGGCTGCTCCAGTGATCGCGAGCACTGTCTCCTCCATGGGAGTAAGTACATGCAGCCGCGCCTGTCCCCAGTCGGTTAGCTCCTGCTGCCTCTGGTTGTGTGCCACCTTGTCCTGCAAGAGAGAGGGAGTCAGTGAGTGTGGTGCAATCTGTTTGTATGATGTGACTGTCATGGTTGAATAGCTGCCAGTGTGTGCAAGCTGTGAGATGTGAGTGTGAAGCTTGCAGCAGTGCTAAGTATGTGAGGGTGAAGTGAAGCTATGAATGTTAGATGTGAGTCCTGATTGATAGAGATTGTTGGTGGATGAGGGATGGGGGTGTTGAATTGAGCAGTGGCTGAGGCTAGCGGTGCAGTTGGTGGGATATGGCATTTGAAGATGCATTCACTGACCCTGACCACTCGTGTGACAACATTGAACCTTTTGCAGCACTGCATCCAGGTCCTCGGGGCTTGACTTCTGGCATTGACCGCCACGGCTATCTGGTCCCACTGCCTTCTGAGAGTTTATCTGGATGGCCTCCAGGCAGACTGTGGATAGCGCACATCCCTCTTTTTCACCTCCTGTACCAAGGCCTTCTGTGCAGCATTGGAAAATCTTAGAGCCTGCTCTCTGCCATGTGGTGCCATTATTCGGTCTTTTTCCATGTCAGAACGAGTTCCACAACACCTTCTACCACCTGCTCCAGCCACAACGCACCTCAACTTTAAGAGGTGCAGGCTGACTTTAATAGTGCAGGCTAGCTTTAACTGGCGTTAGCCTCTTACAACATTGGGCCCCCTCCTGAGGCATGCAGCCACAGAACAGTGCAGTTAGTGTTGGCTGCACGCAGCAATCATGTTAATTAGCAGGCAGCACGAAGTTGGCATCGCGATCCCCACACCCATTTTTGGGCCCTGTCCAATTTAGCCCCTATTAGTGGTATTGCTGCAGATTTTCTCTCTTTATCCAGTGAATAACAAAGCTGAATAAGATCATCGAAGCTCCTTGTCTGAGCTGAGTTACCTCATCTCAGTTAGCAGGAGCGATAGGGGATTGCTACAACTTAACCTCGGTAATCCGACAGGAACATTCACCAGAGTCACCCTTCTGATTGTTGTCCAGCACCCCCTCCTGGAAATGCTTGTTTGTGTATATATCAAATGAGGAATGGATCAGGCTTGGCTGTAGTGCACCACCTGATCAGATAGCCGCTGGCACTCACTGTCAAGGCTGACACATAAATAATGATCATTTTGGTTGAGATATCAAAGAGTGAATAGCACCTATGGAATTGTATGCCTTCAAGAGAGGAGAAAATTGGCATGGAAGAAGAAAGCCAGAAAGCACGGACCTAATTGGAGGCGGTATCAGCGGTGGTATTTAAACAGCGGGAGACCAGGCAGTGTGGACCTAATTGGAGGCGGTATCAGCGGCGGTATTTAAACAGCGGGAGACCAGGCAGTGTGGACCTAATTGGAGGCGGTATCAGCGGCGGTATTTAAACAGCGGGAGACTGGGCAGCACGGTCCTAATTGGAGGCGGTATCAGTGGCGGTATTTAAACAGCGGGAGACCAGGCAGTGCGGTCCTAATTGGAGGCGGTATCAGCGGCGGTATTTAAACAGCGGGAGACCGGGCAGTGCAGTCCTAATTGGAGGCGGTATCAGCGGCAGTATTTAAACAGCGGGAGACCGGGCAGCGTGGAACTAATTGGAGGCGGTATCAGCGGCGGTATTTAAACAGCGGGAGACCGGGCAGTGCAGTCCTAATTGGAGGCGGTATCAGCGGCAGTATTTAAACAGCGGGAGACCGGGCAGCGTGGTCCTAATTGGAGGCGGTATCAGCGGCGGTATTTAAACAGCGGGAGACCGGGCAGTGCAGTCCTAATTGGAGGCGGTATCAGCGGCAGTATTTAAACAGCGGGAGACCGGGCAGCGTGGAACTAATTGGAGGCGGTATCAGCGGCGGTATTTAAACAGCGGGAGACCGGGCAGTGCAGTCCTAATTGGAGGCGGTATCAGCGGCGGTATTTAAACAGCGGGAGACCGGGCAGCGTGGTCCTAATTGGAGGCGGTATCAGCGGCGGTATTTAAACAGCAGGATACCGGGCAGTGTGGACCTAATTGGAGGCGGTATCAGTGGCGGTATTTAAACAGCAGGAGACCGAGCAGTGTGGACCTAATTGGAGGCGGTATCAGCAGCGGTATTTAAACAGCAGGAGACCGGGCAGCGTGGTCCTAATTGGAGGCGGTATCAGCAGCGGTATTTAAACAGAGGGAGACCGGGCAGTGTGGACCTAATTGGAGGCGGTATCAGCGGCAGTATTTAAACAGCGGGAGACCGGGCAGTGTGGACCTAAGTGGAGGCGGTATCAGTCACGGTATTTAAACAGAGGGAGACCGGGCAGTGTGGACCTAATTGGAGGCGGTATCAGCAGCGGTATTTAAACAGCGGGAGACCGGGCAGTGTGGACCTAAGTGGAGGCGGTATCAGCGGCGGTATTTAAACAGCGGGAGACCGGGCAGCGCGGACCTAATTGGAGGCGGTATCAGCGGCGGTATTTAAACAGCGGGAGACCGGGCAGTGAGGATCTAATTGGAGGCGGTATCAGCGGCGGTATTTAAACAGCGGGAGACCAGGCAGTTTGGACCAAATTGGAGGCGGTATCAGCGGCAGTATTTAAACAGCGGGAGACCGGGCAGTGAGGATCTAATTGGAGGCAGTATCAGCGGCGGTATTTAAACAGCGGGAGACCAGGCAGTTTGGACCAAATTGGAGGCGGTATCAGCGGCAGTATTTAAACAGCGGGAGACCGGGCAGCGTGGTCCTAATTGGAGGCGGTATCAGCGGCGGTATTTAAACAGCAGGATACCGGGCAGTGTGGACCTAATTGGAGGCGGTATCAGCGGCGGTATTTAAACAGCAGGAGACCGAGCAGTGTGGACCTAATTGGAGGCGATATCAGCAGCGGTATTTAAACAGCAGGAGACCGGGCAGCGTGGTCCTAATTGGAGGCGGTATCAGCGGCGGTATTTAAACAGCAGGATACCGGGCAGTGTGGACCTAATTGGAGGCGATATCAGCAGCGGTATTTAAACAGCAGGAGACCGGGCAGCGTGGTCCTAATTGGAGGCGGTATCAGCGGCGGTATTTAAACAGCAGGAGACCGAGCAGTGTGGACCTAATTGGAGGCGATATCAGCAGCGGTATTTAAACAGCAGGAGACCGGGCAGCGTGGTCCTAATTGGAGGCGGTATCAGCAGCGGTATTTAAACAGCGGGAGACCGGGCAGCGTGGTCCTAATTGGAGGCGGTATCAGCGGCGGTATTTAAACAGCAGGATACCGGGCAGTGTGGACCTAATTGGAGGCGGTATCAGCGGCGGTATTTAAACAGCAGGAGACCGAGCAGTGTGGACCTAATTGGAGGCGATATCAGCAGCGGTATTTAAACAGCAGGAGACCGGGCAGCGTGGTCCTAATTGGAGGCGGTATCAGCGGCGGTATTTAAACAGCGGGAGACCAGGCAGCGTGGTCCTAATTGGAGGCGGTATCAGCGGCAGTATTTAAACAGCGGGAGACCAGGCAGTTTGGACCAAATTGGAGGCGGTATCAGCGGCAGTATTTAAACAGCGGGAGACCAGGCAGCACGGTCCTAATTGGAGGCGGTATCAGCGGCGGTATTTAAACAGCGGGAGACCGGGCAGCGTGGTCCTAATTGGAGGCGGTATCAGCGGCGGTATTTAAACAGCAGGATACCGAGCAGTGTGGACCTAATTGGAGGCGGTATCAGCAGCGGTATTTAAACAGCAGGAGACCGGGCAGCGTGGTCCTAATTGGAGGCGGTATCAGCAGCGGTATTTAAACAGAGGGAGACCGGGCAGTGTGGACCTAATTGGAGGCGGTATCAGCGGCAGTATTTAAACAGCGGGAGACCGGGCAGTGTGGACCTAAGTGGAGGCGGTATCAGCAGCGGTATTTAAACAGCGGGAGACCGGGCAGTGTGGACCTAAGTGGAGGCGGTATCAGCGGCGGTATTTAAACAGCGGGAGACCGGGCAGTGTGGACCTAATTGGAGGCGGTATCAGCAGCGGTATTTAAACAGCGGGAGACCGGGCAGTGTGGACCTAAGTGGAGGCGGTATCAGCAGCGGTATTTAAACAGCGGGAGACCGGGCAGTGTGGACCTAATTGGAGGCGGTATCAGCAGCGGTATTTAAACAGCGGGAGACCGGGCAGTGTGGACCTAAGTGGAGGCGGTATCAGCGGCGGTATTTAAACAGCGGGAGACCGGGCAGCGCGGACCTAATTGGAGGCGGTATCAGCGGCGGTATTTAAACAGCGGGAGACCGGGCAGTGAGGATCTAATTGGAGGCGGTATCAGCGGCGGTATTTAAACAGCGGGAGACCAGGCAGTGTGGACCTAATTGGAGGCGGTATCAGCGGCGGTATTTAAACAGCGGTAGACCGGGCAGTGAGGATCTAATTGGAGGCGGTATCAGCGGCGGTATTTAAACAGCGGGAGACCGGGCAGTGTGGACCTAATTGGAGGCGGTATCAGCAGCGGTATTTAAACAGCGGGAGACCGGGCAGTGTGGACCTAAGTGGAGGCGGTATCAGCGGCGGTATTTAAACAGCGGGAGACCGGGCAGCGCGGACCTAATTGGAGGCGGTATCAGCGGCGGTATTTAAACAGCGGGAGACCGGGCAGTGTGGACCTAATTGCAGGCGGTATCAGCGGTGGTATTTAAACAGCGGTAGACCGGGCAGCGTGGACCTAATTGGAGGCGGTATCAGCGGTGGTATTTAAACAGCGGGAGACCGGGCAGCGTGGACCTAATTGGAGGCGGTATCAGTGGCGGTATTTAAACAGCGGGAGACCAGGCAGTGTGGACCTAATTGGAGGCGGTATCAGCGGCGGTATTTAAACAGCGGGAGACCAGGCAGTGTGGACCTAATTGGAGGCGGTATCAGCGGCGGTATTTAAACAGCGGGAGACCGGGCAGTGTGGACCTAATTGGAGGCGGTATCAGCAGCGGTATTTAAACAGCGGGAGACCGGGCAGTGTGGACCTAATTGGAGGCGGTATCAGCGGCGGTATTTAAACAGCGGGAGACCGGGCAGCGCGGACCTAATTGGAGGCGGTATCAGTGGCGGTATTTAAACAGCGGGAGACCGGGCAGCGCGGACCTAATTGGAGGCAGTATCAGCGGCGGTATTTAAACAGCGGTAGACCAGGCAGCGCGGACCTAATTGGAGGCGGTATCAGCGGCGGTATTTAAACAGCGGGAGACCAGGCAGTGTGGACCTAATTGGAGGCGGTATCAGTGGCGGTATTTAAACAGCGGGAGACCGGGCAGTGTGGACCTAATTGGAGGCGGTATCAGCGGCGGTATTTAAACAGCGGGAGACCAGGCAGTGTGGACCTAATTGGAAGCGGTATCAGCGGTGGTATTTAAACAGCGGGAGACCAGGCAGTGTGGACCTAATTGGAGGCGGTATCAGCGGCGGTATTTAAACAGCGGGAGACCAGGCAGTGTGGACCTAATTGGAGGCGGTATCAGCGGCGGTATTTAAACAGCGGGAGACCAGGCAGTGTGGACCTAATTGGAGGCGGTATCAGCGGTGGTATTTAAACAGCGGGAGACCAGGCAGTGTGGACCTAATTGGAAGCGGTATCAGCGGTGGTATTTAAACAGCGGGAGACCGGGCAGTGTGGACCTAATTGGAGGCGGTATCAGCGACGGTATTTAAACAGTGGGAGACCGGGCAGTGAGGACCTAATTGGAGGCGGTATCAGTGGCGGTATTTAAACAGCGGTAGACCAGGCAGTGTGGACCTAATTGGAGGCGGTATCAGCGGCGGTATTTAAACAGCGGTAGACCGGGCAGCGTGGACCTAATTGGAGGCGGTATCAGCGGCGGTATTTAAACAGCGGGAGACCGGGCAGCGCGGACCTAATTGGAGGCGGTATCAGTGGCGGTATTTAAACAGCGGTAGACCGGGCAGTGTGGACCAGTGAGTGTAAAGAAGTAAAAAGTAATCGAAGTGTGTAGTCACCAGAAAGCAGGTAAGTGATTGGTTGGTGAGTATTTCTCACTTTTTTCCAAACTTTGGCATCTAAATTTAAATGCCTTGGTGTAGATCAAAAGATATACGTGTCCCAAATTTTAAAAACAAATTAATTAATTAATTGAGTTGGGAGACCAGGCAATGTGTTGTTGTTGTATGTGGGAGCAGGAGATCGTGGCGGAAGTGTTTAGCGCCGCCGCAAAATGTCTAGTTAATTTCGCGAGCGGCACAAACGTCGCTGCGCCCGGCCTCTAGTTGCTTTGCGCCCCAATTGGCACCCTCTTAAGGTGCTAACGGGAGGCGCAAACAACTGAATTTTTCCCGCTAAGTTCCAGGAGGCAGTCACACCCACTAGAATAATTACTTCCAATTTGGCCCATGGTCAGGGACAGGAGGTTGTGACTACAAGTGAGGTAGGTATTGGGATCCAGGAGGTAGTGATGGAGGAGCCTCAGCCCTTGGCCTTGTCTAACAGGTACGAGATTCTTGCTCCGTGTGTGGATGAGGGCAGGGACTGCAGGGAGGATGAGCAATCTGACCACAGCACCGTGGTACAGGGAACCATTCAAGTGGGGGGAGTAAAAAGAAATGTTGTAGTGATAGGGGACGGTATATTTAGGGGGATAGATACTGTTCTCTGCAGCCGAGAGCGTGAGTTCAGAAGGCTGTGTTGCCTGCCCGGTGCCAGGGTTAAGGACATCTCCTCTGGGCTGGAGAGGAACTTGGAGTGGGAGGGGGAAGATTCAGTTGCAATGGTCCATGTAGGTACCAATGACATAGGTAGGACAAAGAAAGAGTTTCTGCTGAGGCAGTATGAGCAGCTAGAGGCTAAATTATAAAGCAGAACCACAAAGGTGATAATCTCTGGAATACTACCTGAGCCACAAGTGAATTTGCATAGGGTAAATAAGATCAGAGAAATGAACGAGTGGCTCAAAGACTGGTGTGGGAGAAATGGATTTTGACTTGTGGGGTACTGGCACCAGTAATGGGATAAGAGGGAGCTGTTCCGTTTGGACGGGCTTCACTTGAACCATGCTGGGGCTAGAGTCCTGGTGAATCGAATAACTAGGGCTGTAGAGAGGGCTTTAAACTAAATAGTGGGGGGGAGGGTCTAGGTGAGCAGGAATTGATAAAGTCAATGAGAAATGAGAAAACAATAGAGCAGGATAGAGATGGGGGAAATAATAACCAGAGTGTGACAGGAAGGGACAGGGGCCTAGAAATTGGGTTGGGGCGCCAAAGTGGTGCAAAAGTCGCCTGAGCGCAGGATTTAGCGCAGCGATCGGAGTAATACCAATCGCTAGAAATTCAGTTTCAGTGCCGCTCGAGGGACACGGGGCGAGGCTCAAGGCGCTCCACCTCCCTCTTAGGGCGCTGAAACTGATTATCGCAGCGCAACGTGCCGCAGCGCGTGGCGCTGCGGCACGGCACGCTGCGGTACTGCAGGCCTTCCTCCCACTGTTAAGGGGGAGGTGCCTGCAACAGCGCAATCCCTGATCGCGAGTGCCGGCAAATGAGCCCGGCACCAAGGAGAAGTGCCGGGCTCTCGGGAAACAGCTGGCAATGCCGCGGGGGGGGGTTAGGCGGCCGGGGACAGAGGTGCTGGCAGGCGGCTGCCGAAAAAGCGGCCGCCCCACACCTCCACCTTAACTTGCGCCGCTGCCGGCATAGTAAGGCCCCGTGAACCGGGCGCGGGTAGCGAGCGGAGCAACTGCGGCGTTCGCTACCAAATATCGCGAACGGGGCATGAATGGGGCGCTGCGCACACCGATGACATCATCGGTGGTGGCGCAGCGCAAAAGCCTAACACCACCATTAGCGCCCCTACTGAATATCACGGGAGACGCAGCCAGTGGCGCTACAGCCACTGACTGCCTCTTTAGGCGCTAACAGGTGGCGCTACTCACCCAATTTCTCCCCCAGAATGTTTAAAAATAAGAGTTCAACAGAAAATGGGGCCAAAACAAGGAGAAATGGTAAAAAGACAAAGTTAAAAGCTCTATATATGAATGCACGCAGCATTCGTAACAAGGTAGATGAGTTGACGGCACAGATATAAATGGGTATGATCTGATCGCCATTACAGAGACATGGTTACAAGGTGACCAGGACTGGGAACTGAATATTCCAGGGTATTTGACAATTCGGCAGGATAGACAGAAAGGAAAGGGAGGTGGGGTGGCTTTGTTGTTAAAGGATGGGATCAGTGCAGTGGTGAGAAGTGATATTGGCTCAGAAGATCAAGATGTAGAATCGGTTTGGGTGGAGATAGAAAATATGTAAGACTAAAAATATATGTTTTGCATGTGTGATGGACTCGAGACTATTAATATAAGATGTATGTAATAAAGATAAATTTGATGTATATGGATCTCCCCTGGGTAAGGCAATGGCGCGAAACTTAACAAAGAAAATCTGCATAACAGGATAACCGCCCACAGGGAAACCATTGAAACTCAAGAGGTGTCAACAAACAATTAACTTAAGCAAGAAATTGCACCAGCCACTGCAGACAGACACATATTCAAAGGAAAGCCAATCAAGAACTGCCATGAATCTAAGACCCAATCATAGGGTATTAGCAATTTAGAGTATAGACAATGGACTTAAAAAGATATAAAACAAGGAACCCAAAGGCTCTCTCTCTCTCTGGACGACCACGTGGAAGAACAAGAAGTCCTCCCTCTACAGACCAAGAAGCAAGGAACCCTACAGATCAGACCAAGAAGCAAGGAAAAAGATCGCCTGCATTGCTTGACTCAGGGAGATACCAGCCTCTGTAAATCTAGCCCATTATCTCACACGTTGTAATCGAGTAGAGTCCATAAATACCAGTAGGCTATTGTTTTGATGTGCATGAGTAGGAGCCCTGTTCCTGGGACTAGGGACAGGGTCACTGGCAAGGCTTGGAAGTTAAGCCGAGCCAGGCCTGGTTAGTACCTGGAGGGGTGACCATCAGGGAAGACCAGGTGCAGAAGGTCACGGAAGGAGCCCCGAGGAGGGGCGGTTGGTGAGAAGGTCACGGAAGGAGCCCTGGGAGGGGCAGTTGGTGAGCAGGCCCGGGCGTTGGGCTGAAGATTGTCGGACAGGAGGAATGGTGGAAATGGAATGGCGGCGCGCACAGACGCAGCGGCTTTGCTTCTCCCAGGACGGTGCTATTTACATTTAATGTTAATGTTATTTGTACTGGACTCATGGGAGCTTGCAAGATCACATTTCGTTGTTCATGTACTTGTGCATTGTACAATGACAATAAAGTTGAATTATTATTATTATTATGTGTGTTTAATAAACTTATTCCAAATCATTTCAAAAGAATTGGTCTTGCTGTCAATTTAATGCCAGTCAAAATAAAAAGCTTACAAAATTGGGGGCTCATCCGGGACCTGGCGAGACAGTTTTAGATCAGTCTTTTAAACAATTGGAAATTTCGGGAGTTGCAATTCTAACCTGTGGTGAGAAGTTTAAAAGTAAATTCGAAAGACATAGGATGAAGGGATTGGGGGCATACAAAAAGCCAGCAAAAGACGTAGCTGTAGCCTACCATGAAAAAATATACAAAAAGGTGTCCATAAGGGACTTACAAGAGTTACGGGCAGGATGCATCTGTAAGTGCCAACATGCGTCCTTTGGGGAGCTTGTGGCATTTATCCAGGAGAGCGTAGATGAGCGAAAGCTAAGGCCCAAACAGGCAAACTGTCTCTTGGCATTCAGGGCACGTTACTGTGCTCGGAGAGATGAGGAATTAATGAGGCAGGATGCAAAAGAGATTCAAGATTTAAAGGGAGAGATACAAGATTTAAAAGAACTGCAAGTCAAAGAGATTCAACTAAAAGAAAAAGAGATTCAAAGTATGAAAGAACAGAAAAAAGAAGGCATCCAGCTTGTTAGGCAGTTAACTAGTGGGGGGGAGGTTCCTAGAGTACAAATAATAAAAATGACGACAGAGAAGGTCATAGACTTAGGTAGCAGTGGGGAAATTAAAAACCAGAGCATGTCAGGAAGGGGCAGAAGGTATGGAGTAAAAGGTAAAGTAATAAAAAGGGCAAAAGCAGGAACTAAGTGTCACAAAACATATTTGAAAGTTCTCTATCTGAATGCACGTAGCATTCGTAACAAAATAGATGAGTTAATGGCACAAATAACTACATATGGGTATGATCTTGTGGCCATTACAGAAACATGGCTGCAGGGTGACAATGCCTGGGAATTAAACATACCAGGTTATTTAATGATCAGGAAGGACAGGCAGGAAGGAAGGGGGGTGGGGTGGCTATGTTAATAAAGGAAGGAATCACTGTAATACAGAGAAATGATATTGGGCCAAAAGATCAGGATAATGAAACAGTTTGGGTGGAGATAAGGAATAATAAGGGGAAAAAAACACTAGTGGGCGTAGTCTATAGGCCTCCGAACAGTTGCAACTCTGTTGGACGGAGTATCAATGAGGAAATAGTTGAGGCTTGTAATAAGGGAACATCTATAATTATGGGGGATTTTAACTATCATATTAATTGGACAAATCAAATTGGGCAGGGCTGCCTTGAGGATGAGTTCATTGAGTGTATTAGGGATGGGTTTCTTGAGCAGTATGTAACTGAACCGACCAGGGGGCAAGCAACCTTAGATCTGGTCCTGTGTAACGAGACAGGATTAATTAAAAATGTCCTAGTAAAGGATCCCCTTGGAATGAGTGACCATAACATGGTTGAATTCCATATTCAATTAGAGGGTGAGAAGGTTGGATCTCAAACAAGCGTGCTAAGCTTGAATAAAGGAGACTATGAAGGTATGAGAGCGGAATTGAGTAGGTGGATTGGGAAAATAGTTTAAGGGTAAGACGATACATGATCAGTGGTGTACATTTAAGGAGTTATTTTACAACTTCCAAAAAATATATATTCCACGGAGAAGAAAAGGGTGTAAAAGAAAAGACAGCCATCCGTGGCTAAGTAAAGAAATTAAGGATAGTATTCGACTAAAAACAAGGGCATATAAGGTAGCCAAATCTAGTGGGAGGATAGAGGATTGGGAAAACATTAAAAGACAGCAAAAAATAACAAAAAGATTGATTAAGAAAGGGAAGATAGATTATGAAAGTAAATTAGCAAAAAATATAAAAACAGATAGTAAGAGTTTTTATAGTTATATAAAAAGAAAAAGGGTGGCTAAAGTAAATGTTGGTCCCTTAGAGGATGAGACTGGGAAATTAATGGTGGGAAATATGGAGATGGCAAAAACACTGAATGAATATTTTGTATCAGTCTTTACAGTAGAAGACACTAAGAATATCCCAACACTGGACAAACAGGGGGCTATAGGGGGGTAGGAGCTAAACACGATCAAAATCACTAAGGAAGTGGTACTCGGTAAAATAATGGGACTCAAGGTGGATAAATCACCTGGACCTGATGGCTTACATCCTAGGGTCTTGAGGGAATTGGCGGTAGGGATTGTGGATGCATTAGTAATAATTTTCCAAAACTCCTTGGACTCAGCAAAAATCCCGACAGACTGGAAAACTGCTAATGTAACACCTTTATTTAAAAAGGGCAGTAGACAGAAGGCTGGAAACTATAGACCGGTTAGCCTAACATCTGTGGTAGGTAAAATTTTGGAGTCCATTATTAAGGAGACAGTAACAGGACATTTGGATAATCATAATTTAATAGGACAAAGTCAGCATGGTTTTATGAAGGGGAAGTCATGTTTGACAAATTTGCTGGAGTTCTTTGAGGAAGTAACATATAGGGTGGATAAAGGGGAACCAGTGGACGTAGTGTATTTAGACTTCCAAAAGGCATTTGACAAGGTGCCACACAAAAGATTATTGCTTAAGATAAAAAATCACGGGATTGGGGGTAATATTCTGGCATGGATAGAGGATTGGCTATCTAACAGAAGGCAGAGAGTTGGGATAAATGGTTCATTCTCAGACTGGCAATCAGTAACTAGTGGTGTTCCGCAGGGATCAGTGCTGGGTCCCCAACTCTTTACAATCTATATTAACGATTTGGAGGAGGGGACCGAGTATAACATATCAAAGTTTGCAGATGATACTAAGATGGGAGGGAGTGAGGAGGACATAAAAAACCTGCAAGGGGACATAGACAGGCTAAGTAAGTGGGCAGAGATTTGGCAGATGGAATACAATACTGGAAAGTGTGAGGTTATGCACTTTGGCAGGAAAAATCGTAGAGCAAGTTATTATCTTAATGGCAAGAAACTGGAAAGTACTGAAGTACAAAGGGATCTGGGGGTCCTGGTGCACGAAACTCAAAAGGTTAGTATGCAGGTGCAGCAAGTGATTAAGAAGGCCAATGGAATGTTGGCTTTCATTGCTAGGGGGATAGAATATAAAAATAGGGAGGTATTGCTTCAGTTGTACAAGGTATTGGTGAGACCGCACCTGGAATACTGCATACAGTTTTGGTGTCCATACTTAAGAAAAGATATACTTGCTCTCGAGTCAGTACAAAGAAGGTTCACTCGGTTAATCACGGGGATGAGGGGGTGGACATATGAGGAGAGGTTGAGTAGATTGGGACTCTACTCATTGGAGTTCAGAAGAATGAGAGGCAATCTTATGGAAACATATAAGATTGTGAAGGGGTTGGATCGGGTGGATGCGGGGAGGATGTTCCCGATGATGGGTGAAACTAGAACTAGGGGGCATAGTCTTAGAATAAGGGGCTGCTCTTTCAAAACTGAGATGAGGAGGAACTACTTCACTCAGAGGGTGGTAGATCCATGGAATATGCTGCCTCAAAAAGCTATAGAAGCTACATCATTACATAAATTTAAAACAGAAATAGACAGTTTCCTAGAAGTAAAGGGAATTAAGGGTTACGGGGAGCGGGCAGGAATTTGGACATGTGTCTAGGTTCGGATCTGACATGGCCCTGTGGGTAGCGGAGCGGGCCCAGGGGCCGTGTAGCCTGATCCTGCTCCTATTTCATGTGTCTTATTCTGTTAGATTCAGGAGATGGTTCTGTGATAGTAGATTGGCGGTTAGGATCAGATCAGCCATGATCTTATTGAATGGCGGAGCAGGCTCGAGGGGCCGATTGGCCTACTCCTGCTCCTATTTCTTATGTAAAGGAGGGAGAAATCCAGCATTTGAGACAAGAAATCGATCGGCTAGGCCACAGGATCAGGCAACTAGAAAGAGGAGCCGAGCAGGCAGCTTTTTTGCTACAATAGCAAAGCCTCTCAAATTTAAATGCAGGAGCAGCAGTCACAGCAGCAAATGAAACAAGGTTAAAGCTCAAGAAATATAAATTGGAAAACCTGGGGCTCTGGCAGGAAGTAGAAGACGTTAAGGGGGCATTAAGGGAAGCAATTAAGAAGCCACATAGGGAGGCAGATCACTCCCAGTGCCACCTAGAAATAGTGCGGCTGAGAGTAAATTAGGGCAGCAACAGGCTCTAGTATCGACAGTAACATGGGGAGCCATAACAGAGACAACAGAAGGGGATGAGGGGGAGACAGATTGGGAAGAGGAAGGCAGTCAGTATAATCCCCAGGAGGGCGGTGAAGGATGGGATACCTTGGAGACACAAGGGCCAACCGTAGCAGTAGTGACCACCTCTTTACGGCGTAATGTGCATGGTCACATCATTAGTAACCATACCGACTCACGGCCCATATCTGGTGCTGACGCCACGGCGTGTAGCCACGAGTTGGGGCCCATTAATGATGGGGATGACCCACTGGTAGTTAATAGGAGGTGGGCAGATTTCAGGAGAGGTCACCCCGAGTTAGAAGAGGGAGACTTAACACGAGTCCTCCTCTTGGCCTGTTCCACTTCTTTAAAGAATAATCTGCCAGACGCAATCCTCCAGCGTGGTACAGCGACTGATGCAGTCATGACCGAGATCCTAAACCATTTAGGGATCCAAAACTTAAACTTAGTGGCTGTGCTTAGTCAGACCAAACAGCGACCAGATGAGACCCCTAGAGCTTTCAGTAATCGCCTGTATGATATCTATGAATGTACCCAGAACCAGGCACCTGCAAATGCTGCAGCAGGAAAGAATCAGGAACAATTCAAAATTATGTTCCTGACCCAACTCCACTCTTTAGTTAAAACCACCCTGGGCATAGCCGTGAGGCCTGCCGATCAGTGGACAGATATAGAGACTAACATTCAAAGAGCCTGGGAGATGATATAAGATCAGTTAAAAGTAAAGCCACCACCCACCGCAAAGAAACCAGTGTCAGCGGTGGAGGGATCTAGGTACTACTCCTTTAGGGGACAGTGCTTTAATTGTAAGAAGGAAGGTCACCTAGCAAAACACTGCAGGAGACCCAGAGAGGCACCGGACCACAATGCAACGCATAGATACCTCCTGAGAGATGAACCCAAACCCTCTGGGATGGAACAACAATTGGTTCAGTTAGTTACACTTCTAAAAAAGGACGAATCCAAGCCCTCTGGGACGGATCAATGATTGAACCAGTTGTCACGGGGGAGATGCAAAATCATTTACCGGTGCACGCAATCACCAATACACACCCATTGGGAATGCAAAATCCTATTGTCAATGCACACCCATTGGAGGGACCCCTCCAAGGATCCACCCTATGACGGGGTTTGACCCCCAAAGATTGGTCGGAAGTGGGGTTCCGACGTGATGGTAGCGGGAGACTAGTAGTCCTTGTTGTCTTAAAAGGGGGCTGACAGCAGATTATGCTTATAGACACTGGCTCAGCCGTTACCATCATCCACACCCCATACCCTGAACGTCATGCAGCGGCGGGCAAGGACCGTACGGCCCTTAAAGGGTTTAATGGTGATACAACCACCGCGTATACAGGGAAGGCCTCTGAACTTCAGTTGGGAGGCCTCACCTATAAGGTCCCAGCGCCTATGCTGATGACCAATCCCAATGGAAGGGGAATTTTAGGGACTTATATGTTGGATCAGTAGGGCGCGGTAATAGATTACAATCGGGACTGTGTTTGGATGGGATTGAGAAATAATGCAAAAGTGATAGAAATTTCAGATGCTCACTCTGTGTTTGCTATTAAAATGTCATCCGAGTATGACCCTCCGTGGAGCGAAAATGAAGTTGTGGCAAAACTAATTCAGGAACACCTAGCGGTGTTTGCCATGTGCAAGCACGATTGTGGAAAAATGGCAGGCGAAGAGTCTATTGAGGGACCCCCCCACTCATTCACTAAACAGTACCCTATCCCATGGGAGAGTCACCCTTATATCCGAGACACCATAAAATCCCTAGTCGAGCAGGATATTGTTAGGACAGGCACTTTCACAACCAATTCGCCCAGCTGGCCGGTTAAAAAGCCTGGTAGCAGCTGACGACTGACTATTGATTACAGAAAGTTAAATTCTGTAACGCCAGCCTGCTCACTGATAGTAAGACAAGCTCCCACCTTATTATAAATCTAACCCATTACCTTACATGTTGTAATCGAGTAGAGTCCATAAATACCACAGGAACTGCTCTCCTTTCACTCCCACCCCACGGCAGGGCACTATTCGGCCCTGGTAACCTTCTATAAGGTAGCATCCACAGCTTCGTGACCTTCCATATGGGAAACAATCAATCTATATGTGACACGATGCCTACCGTGCCTGCAGCACAATCCTCCCGCGTGCACTAACCGAGCCTTGCTTCAAAGTGCACCCCCACCTCAAGGGCCATGGACTCACCTCCAGATAGACTTCATTGGGCCACTTCCACAGGCACAAGGCAATTTTCAGCATGCCCTAATGGTGGTGGATCAATTCACTAAATGGATCGAAGCATTCCCCTGCCGCTCCAACACCGCAATCACGGCAGCCAAAACGCTATTAAATCATGTGTTTTGTAGGTGGGGAGTACCGGTACAAGTGGACAGTGATCAAGGTTCACACTTTACCGGTAAGTTTTTTACCCACCTGCAGGAAATGTTGGGGATAAAACAACAAACTACATATTGCCCACCACCCCCAGTCGTCCGGAGGGGTCGAAAGGGGGAACAGGCCATCAAGTTAATGTTAAAAAAATAGTGTGCGGACCACCCCACTCAATGGGCTAACATGCTGCCAATGTGCTTAATGGCAATGAGGTCCACACCTCATAAAACAACAGGAGCCTCCCCATATCAGGCCATGATGGGAACACTCATGAGAATGCCGGCCAGCTAATGCTAACGGGGATGAGCCCCTTGACAATGGAACCATTTTATTACAAGTGGCTGGAACAAGTGGTTAATCACACCGATCAGATGAATCAATCTGTGGCCACGAAATTGGGGAAGTCAAAAAGACAAGTTAAAAGGTACTTTGACAAGAAAGTACATCCCTTTGAGTATCAGGTGGGGGACACCGTAATGATTCCAAATTATGGGGAAAAGAAGCATGCCTTTGAGCCCAGGTGGTGGGGACCGCATACAATTATAGACCGATTGAACCCTGCGGTTTATTTGATTCAGTTACTGGGGAAAAAGGGCATTAAGTACAAGAAATGGTAGCATATTGATCAGTTAAAAACTGCCAAAGAGTAAATACTACACTGGTCTTGTTTCCCACAGGACCATGATACGGATACAGATGACACAGAACAATGCCATAAACAGCAGAGCTATACAAAAGCTAGGAGCCGGTCCATGGTTGGAAACAATGTATAATGTAGGACAAAACCCCTGGCTCAGAACCCTCTCAATGCTTATGATACTGGCACAAGCCATAATTGTAGTGGTGGGGATCATCATGATCAGCTACCTGAGAAAACTCCTTAGGAAACTGAACCACCATATGCGAGCCCTGAGGAGATAAACCAGATGAGGGGTCAATAAGGATATTTCCCCCTCAAGGCGGGGAATCTGTAAGAATAAAAATATATGTTTTGTATGTGTGATGGACTTGAGATTATTAATATAAGATGTATGTAATAAAGATAAATTTGATGTGTATGGACCTCCCCTGGGTAAGGCAAAGGCGCGAAACTTAACAAAGGAAACCTGCATAACAGGATAACCCCCCACGGAGAAACCATCAAAACTCACCATCGAAACTCAAGAGCCACTAAAAGTTGTCAACAATGAACTTAAGCAAGAAATGGCACCAGCCACTGCAGACAGACACATGTTCAAAGGAAAACCAATCATGAACTGCCATGAATCTAAGACCCAATCACGGGGTCTTAGCAATTTAGAGTTAAAAAAATGGACTTAAAATGAAATAAAACAAGAAACCCAAAGGCTCTCTCTCTCTCTGGACGATCACGTGGAAGAACATAAAGCCCTCCCTCTACAGACCAGACCAAAAAGCAAGGAACTCTGCAGACCAGACAAAGAAGCAAGGAAAAAGGCCACGTGCATTGCTTGACTCAGGGAGGTACCAGTCTCTGTAAATCTAACCCATTACCTTGTGTGTTGTAATTGAGTAGAGTCCATAAATACCAGTAGGCTATTGTTTTGATGTGCATGAGTGTGTGTGTTTAATAAACTTATTCCAAATTGTTTCAAAAGAATTGGTCTTGCTGTCAATTTAATGCCAGTCGAAATAAAAAGCTTACAAATAATAAGGGGAAAAAGTCTCTGGTGGGCATGGTCTACAGGCCCCCAAACAGTAACAATACTGTTGGACAGAGTATAAATCAAAAAGTAATGGAGGCCTGTAAAAAAGGTACAGTAATAATCACTGGTGATTTTAATCTCTATATTGATTGGACAAATCAAATTGGCCATGGTAGCCTTGAGGAGGAGTTCATAGAGTGTATCTGGGATGGTTTCCTAGAGTAGTATGTAATGGAACCAACCAGGGAGCAAGCTATCTTGGATCTGGTACTGTGTAATGAGACAGAATCAATAAATGGTCTCATAGTAAAAGATCCTCTAGGAAAAAGTGATCATAACATGGTTGAATTTCAAATTCAGTTGAAGGGTGAGGAAGTTGTATTTCAAACCAGTGTCTTGATCTTAAACAAAGGCAGAACTGGCTAACGTGGACTGGAAAAATAAATTAAAAGGTAAGGCAGTTGAAATGCAGTGGCGGACATTTAAGGAGATATTTTATAACTCTCAACAAAAATATATTCCAGCGAGACAGAAAGATTTTAAGAGAAGGGAGCACTATCCGTGGCTAACTAAGGAAGTAAAGGATGGTATCAAATTGAAAACGAAGGCATACAATGTTGCCAAGATTGGTGGGAGGCCAGAGGATTGGGAATTTTTTAAAAACCAGCAAAGGATGACTAAAAAAAAATAGAGAGAAGATGATTTATGAGAGTAAACTGGCAAGAAATATTAAAACAGAAAGTAAGAGCTTCTACAGGTATATAAGGAAGAGAGTAGCTAAAGTAAATGTTGGTCCCTTAGAGGATGAGAATGGGGAATTAATAATGGGGAATGGCGAAATGGCAGAGACTCTGAACAAATATTTTGTATCTGTCTTCACGATAGAAGACAGTAACAACATCCCAATAATGGATAATCAAGGGGTCACAGCGAGGGGGGAACTAAAGACAATCATTATCACTAAGGAAATAGTACTTGGTAAAATAATAGGACTAAAAGATGACAAGTCCCCTGGACCAGATGGCCTGCATCCCAGGGTCTTAAAAGAAGTGGCTGCAGAGATAGTGGATGTATTGGTTGCAATATACCAAAATTCCCTGGACTCTGGAGAGGTCCCAGCGGATTGGAAAACTGCTAATATAACACCCCTATTCAGGAAAGGAGGGAGACAGAAAGCAGGAAATTATAGACCAGTTAGCCTAACATCTGATGTTGGGGAAAATGCTGGGGTCCTTCATTAAGGAAGCAGTAGCAGGGCATTTGGAAAATCATAATGCAGTCAAGCAGAGTCAGCATGGTTTTGTGAAAGGTAAATCATGTTTCAAAAATTTGCTGGAGTTCTTTGAGGATGTAACAAGCAGGGTGAACAATGGTGAGCCAGTGGATGTGGTGTATTTGGATTTCCATAAGAAATTCGATAAGGTGCCACATAAAAGGTTACTGCATAAGTTAAGAGCTCACGGAGTTGGGGGTAATATATTAGCATGGATAGACAATTGGCTAACCAACAGAAAGCAGAGAGTCGGGATAAATGGGTCATTTCCCGGTTGGCAAACGGTGACTAGTGGGGTGCCACAGGGATCGGTGCTGGGGCCTCAACTATTTACAATCTACATTAATGACTTGGATGAATGGACTGAATGTAATGTAGCCAAGTTGGCAGATGATACAAAGATGGATGGGAAAGCAAGTTGTGCAGAGGACTCAAATAATCTGCAAAGGGATATAAACAGGTTAAGTGAGTGGGCAAACAATTGGCAGATGGAATATAATGTGGGAAAGTGTGAGGTTATCCACTTTGGCAGGAAAAATAAAAAAGCTAATTATTATTTAAATGGAGAGAGGTTACAAAATGCCTCTGGGGGTCCTTGTGCATGAAACACAAAAAGTTAGCATGCAGGTACAGCAAGTAATCAAAAAGGCAAATGGAATGTTGGCCTTTATTTCAAAGGGGTTGGAGTATAAAAGCAGGGAAGTCCTGCTACAACTGTACAGGGTATTGGTGAGACCACACCTTGAGTACTGCGTACAGTTTTGGTCTCCTTATTTAAGGAAGGATATACTTGCATTGGAGGCAGTTCAGAGACGATTCACATGGTTGATTCCTGAGATGAAGAAAGGTTGAGCAGGTTGGGCCTATACTCATTGGAATTTGGAAGAATGAGAGGTGATCTTATTGAAACATATAAGATACTGAGGGGGCTCGACAAGGTATATGCAGAGAGGATGTTTCCCCTCGTGGGGAAATCTAGAACTTGGGGGCACAGTTTCAGAATAAAGGGTCGCCCTTTTAGAACTGAGATGAGGAGGAATTTCTGCTCTCAGAGTGTCATAAATCTGTGGAATTCTCTGCTCCAGAGAGCCGTGGAGGCTGGGTCATTAAATACATTTAAGGTGGAGATAGACAAATTTTTGCAAGATAAAGGAGTGAAGGTTTATGGGGAGCAGGCGGGGAAGTGGCTTTGAGCCCAAGATCAGCCATGATCTTATTGAATGGTGGAGCAGGCTCGAGGGGCTGTATGGCCTACTCCTGCTCCTATTTCTTATGTTCTTAAAAGTGGGGAAATACCCTCAAAAAGCCAAATGCTCCAGATGCTGCAAATCTGAAACAGACTTACCTGTAACCATCAATTGAAAATTAGTTGATAGCAAGTGAAGAAGCTGAGAACAATCCTTTTAGTATTGTAATTAAATAACCCGTGTGCAATACTAGTACACGTGGACAAAACAGGTTAGAGAAAATTATAATATAAGTCTGTTTCATTTTAGCATATCTTCACTTTTTAAAGGCACTTAAGATGTATTTTCTCTTGGTTTGTGTGACAGTCGAATGAAGCACTGGCTTAAATATGTGTGCAGAAAACAAACACTCATTGCTGATGCACTGCTTTATGGATTCCACAAATTATTTACCACGGATTTCTTTAAAGATAAAATACCTTCAAGTATTTTATTGCTTTACAAATGTAACTCATTTTCTTTTATACAGTGCATCTCCTCACACATAACAGGATGCATACAGTCGAGCTGCAACATAAAATATTTAACCAAAGTGAAATACTTGCACACAGTACACAAGCTATACATGTTTGTATTAAAAACCAAACGTTTTACTGTAATTAGGCAGCAATGCATCTGTACTGACATATACTTGCAATGTACCTGTACATAGTACATATACTGATATATACCATACTTAACACTTCAATTATTACTGTGAAATAGCTAAATAACTACATTATATAATAGATGTAACACTGTTCCTTGTGCCTTATTCTTTTAGTGCAGTCTTCCTTTTGATTTAAAGGTGCCAGAATGATGGATCTTTAATGAACGCTGCCATTTCAGACTCTCCGTTTCATTATTTTAGAAACATTTAAATGAAACCTAATCACTGCACTAAATTAAGGAATGTAAAAGGAGATACTTGAAAATTAACCCAGAAATAAGATTTTATATATATATATACATACATACATACATGGGTGCAATTGAGCTCCAATAATGAAATCCACTGTGTGTGTATTTTCCAGATTTAGTATTACACTGGCAACATTTCGGATCACAAAGATAAGTGGTAGCCTGTCCAGATCTATGCAACCTCCCTGGTGAGAATAAAGGGTCAAAATAATAGCGTGAAAAAACACTCATGCTAGGAACTGGTGTGTATTCGAAGCACAATATATATGTTTTTGTAATTGAAAAACCAAAATGAAGGGTCAAGACCATTTCTGCTGGACATCACGCAGGTTGGAAAGAATTTTTAAAAAAGACTAGTTAAACCAGGCAATAGTGATTAGGTGACTCCAAGCTTGTGTTTGAGAAATCTGAAGATTGTAGGTTGAAAGAAAAGAGCTGGAAATCCCAACCTTCCTCTGTCTGAGGTTCTGGGAAAGTAACAGTTAGAGCGACTCGACCAAGAATCTTGATTTTAACACAATGAGAATGTAGGGAGCAGAAAGAGCATGTTGTGTGAAAGCTTAAAAAGCAGCACTGACCATTGTAATATTGATAAAATGAAGAAAGATAAATGATTGCAACAGAGAGAAAGAGGTTGAGGGACAGCTAAAAGAGAGGTGCTGCAAAGCGAATGTTATTCTTAGTTATATTTTTTAATTAAAACCTAGGCCCACAGTGCAGGGCAACACCAAGGTTGAATTAAAAAAAAGTTGTCTGTAGAAATAAGGGAGATTAAAGAAAGTAAAGAGTTCCACAGGTGTGAGGTCTGTAAGGTTTATAAATATGTTTGCATTGATTGAGTACATTGCTGCTGTTGTACCCATTTCATTTTAAAATGCTTATTAAATACTAAAACATGTTGAAGTGAGCTATGTGACATTTTATTGAAGGATTGCACAAAAAATGGAGAACAGTATATTTGTTTTCTAAGTTGCTTTCTCTGTGTCTTCTAGTTTATTCTCAATTTTAATATTTTATTGGCACATAAACAGCCTTTTATAAAGAAACAATTTTACAGGACTACATTTCCAAAACACACTATATTGTACATTAACATGTGTTCAGTTAGTTTTTTACAATGCTATATTATGTTTCGGCTAGTTGAGGAAACTACTTTGCACTTTCTTTTTTTCCCCCAGAAAAAAAACACCCTATAAAGACTGGATTTGTCAATTAATGTGCAAATTTGACATTTAGAAAGCTGTTCGTTCTTGTATAGGGAGCTGTGGTTGAAATATAAATATGCAGTTCAGCCTTAGGCTGAGGTTTTGAAGACAACGTTTATTTTTTTTTTATAACTGCATATTATTTAAATTTTGTTCTTGCTATGAGGACTGTTTATAACAGACTCTTCAGTTTACAATTGCTCATCATGCACTTACACCATCAGATGTTCCCTTTGGGGTAACAGCTGCATCAAACCAGATGTGCCTGTCTTAAACAGTTACTATCATTATTATTCCATGACATTGACTATGTATAAATAAGTTACATACAGAATGGCAGTCTTCACATAACATATGCCATGGGTATTCTGTTAACCAGAGGAATAATAAGGGGTTTCACTATGATAATTGTAATCGGGACAAACTTTCTGCACAAGTTTATAATCTACACTGTAGAAAGCTATATATATGCATATAACCTTGAATGGTTTGGAACATAACCAGGAAACATGACTTTGGGTCTGCTCCTGATAGCATATCTTTGAAGGATCATAATTACATAGTGCGGTCTTCTTTGCTCTGTCTGTTTTCTCGTACTCGATTCGACAGTTGAATGTCTTGGACTCCTTGGTCTCCAGTGTTGACTGCTGGGAGAAATCAAACTCCACAACCTTGGATGGTGGAACCAGGCTTACAGACACATTCCCAAGACCAGTCGAGTTATGTCTGAAGTACACGCTGAAAGTCCCATTCCCATGGTCAACTATCTTCCCGGTAATGAGAAGATTCAGTTTAACAGTTTTGATGTTAGAATGGAAGTCACCCCACCCAAACATTTTCTTGAATTTTCCTGTTTTAACAATGGGTCTGCGTTTGGTCCGTGAGTGAGATTCCTGAATATCTGTTAGGTTGTTTAACCATGCCCATAAGTCATCTGAAGATTTTATGCGCAGGGTATCAGTGATGTCCTGTTTTGGCTTTGGAATCTCCTTCACAAACAGCCGCAATGGATTCACCCTCTGTGGATCAGCCAAATTTTCAGCAAATATTTGTCTTGCTGCCTTGTCCCTTAATTCCAGCAGTTCCAATGTTCTTCCTAGATGATTCTCATGAGAGGTGATCTAGAATTAAAAACCAAAGTGTTAATACAAGTGCATATCACAAATTAGCTCTGCCAAATCGGACCTTCAGGACTACAGTTTTTGTGTTTGACAGTCAATATGTCAGCTTTTACCAAATATTACCAAATTATTGTAGGGTTCCTGTGAACAATTAGAAGAAACCAACATCCTGTCAATACTATATGGGTGACCTATATTTAACACAGGTCTCCTACAAACTGCTATGTATTCTTTGTAATAGTCTGTGCGTAAGAAAAAAAATAAACGACTTAATTTTGTGTGAGGATTTGGAAATGATAGTCCACCAATTCATTACGTAAAAGTGATATTTTCAAAGCCCAAGAAAATGATTAACTAATTTGAGTGAAAATAAAAATGATTGCAGTTAACAAACAATTATCATTTAAGGGATATTGCATTTCTGAAAAGCCAACAAACTTTTTTTCTAGTTTAGGAGTCATAAGAGCCATGCATGATTGTTCTCACAATTACATCATGCAAAAGAAAAATTGTTACAGTATACAGTTGACACAATCACTTTTCTTTCTTTTAAAAGCCTTTCCTTAATGAATATAGTGCCCCATGAATATCCTTCTCCGAGGACACATTTATAGCAACAGTGATTGAAGTTTGCACAATTGATACTAGGGTGGCAGTGCAGTGGGTGGGCATTATATCACTCATGAAGAAGAACGTAGTAATTCACTCATGCCTATGGTATTTATAAGTTAAGGACACCTTCACCAGCAACATAAATAGTGGGACCAAATAAATGGTGTGGGCCCAAAATACTTCAGGTTGCGATCCTGTCATAACCATCAGGATTGTGCCCAGTGGTGCCCTCCAGCACTGATGCTGCTGGAGCTTGCGGGGTTGGTGGGAGGGCACCTCATCTGTATGGGCCAGATGAGCACGTCTTTGGTGCCTGCCTGCCGGAAACTCCATCGTCTGCATGCCCCTTAAAGGAAGGTTGCCCAGGCCTCAGAAGAAAGGAGATGATCTATATAAAAACAACCCAGATGATGTGAATAAAAATAAGCAACAAAGATTAATATCTTCTTGTGAATGTCACAGCGCATAGTACTGAGAGACTGCAACACTCCTAGAATAATATACTACATATAGAATAAGATTGAAAAGCCATTAAATGTGCGCACTACAAATTGTTTTTATAAAATATCTAAAGCAATCGTGAAAATGACTGCAGCAGACTGAGTGTTATTCAGTTAAACTGTAGGAGCGTGCCGATAGTTTTGAAGAAGTATAGAATAAGGGGTAAGTGGCAAAAGAGTGTGTTTTCATTTCTACGGCCTGAGTTTGAATGCAGCTCACGCTGACGGGATGAAAGTCTCTCTCTGCTGATTCTAAGGATTCTAAGTGAAATGGGTTTTGGCAATCTCTAATCAGTTCCGAGTAGGAATGAGCTTACAGCACAAAATTACTCAGAAGTTTGCATCACGCTATAGTGTCAGCTTGGCTCAGTTGGTAGCACATTCACCTCTGGGTCACCTCTGGGTTCAAGCCCTGATCCAAAACTTGACCACATAGTCGAGGCTGACACTTCAATGCAACTGCATTGTTGGAGGTGTCCATCTTTCAGATGAGAAGTTGAACTGAGGCCCCAGGTGGCTGTAAAGGATCCCATGGTACTATAACCCTTAATGAATCTATGTTGTGCCTTTTCCATTACATTTATATCCTTCCAATAATGCGATTTCCAAAATTGTACACACCTAACTAAGGTCTTTTACAAGTTCAACATTATCTCCTTACTTTGCAATTTTTTGCTTCTAAATATAAAACCAAGGATACCGTTTACATTTTTTATGTTCTCATCTACTTGTGCTGTCACCTTAGTGACCTGTGTACCTGCACATCAAGATCCCTCTACTCATCTATTCCATTTAAAATATCACCATTTAAGGTGTACTTACTTTCCCTATTCAACTTCTAAAATGTATTACTGCACATTTCTGTTCTCTGGTTGCCTATTTATGTCTTCCTGCAGCTTTTGATAGTACTCATCACAATCTGCCATACCTCCCAATTTTGTGTTATCAGCAAATTTTGATATCGTCCCTCGATTCCCAATGTCAGATAATTTATGTATATAGTAAACAGAGGTGGGTCAGTACAGATCCCTGTCGAATACCACTCACCATGTTTTTCAAGTCCGAGAAACTTGCCTGTAAGAGTCATGAAAGTTTAAGAAAGAAAATACTTTAAAATATTGGTTAAATAGTATAATACAGTTAATTTACCTGACTGACTTATTGTATTGAGAAACCCCCTATTCTCTTGTTCCAGTAGTATAGTCTGAGGTACCCCCTTTATTCTTGCTACAATGGTACAGTCCTTAAGCTTGTCACATGGTATCCAGCCATTTTACAGTTCAAGCTCCACGAGGCTAGAGAGAAGGTAAAGGCTTTGAGGGCTGGAGCAATACAGTTTTTGACCGTGTTCGTTTAAACGTGTTTTGCTTTGTAATTCTGTTTGTAAGGTGTTACAGTAAACAGTTTAAAGACAAAGTTACGTTTTGGAACGTTTTATTTCGACACGCGTCTACTCGTTAAAAGCCTCAAAGCTCAGTGGCTGCATGTTTGGAAATTACGAAGCGCCACTACATTAGTCAAAAACTAACTCCCTAAGAAGGAAAGGATGGAATTGTCGGCGAGCGTATATACATGAATGGTCACGGAGCCAGACGACAATATAAGAAAGTGAAGGTACAGTGACTGTTACTTGCCTTGTTCATTCTATTGAGAAGCTAAATAAGAGCTGCAGGTAAAATGGCTGATGCCTTATGGAGCCGTGAGGAGCTTCCCCCAGCCAGAAGGATTGTTGGCCAAAAGAGGGAAGTAAAGCTCACCCCAAAGGCAATGGAAGAGAAGTTACATAGAAGCATAGGTGCAAGGAGGGCTAAATTAGCTCAGATAACTGGAAAAATGAAGATAATTGATTGTCTCATGGAAGATAATGCTAATATTAAGAAAGTTGAAGACATAATGCATTATGATTTCTCCAAGTTGCATGAAGAATTTAATGTACTCAATGAAGATGTATTAGCACTTCTGTCTGAAGAAGAGGGAAACGCTGATCAGCACAACTGGTTTGATCTTAAATCATCCAGCATTAAGGACTATGTCAAGGCCACAGAACAGTGGATGTTAAAGATTCGTCAAGATGCTGATACAGCAGAGAAAGATAAAGATGACGATGAAGTCGGACCAGATGATAGCATTTCAGAGACTTCAGCCAGACTGAGCAAAAATCGAAAAAAGGTAGCTCTATTTCTGGACACAGGTCAGTCGCTTCTACCACATGCTCGTCGCGACGCATGAGAGAGGAGGTTGAACGGGCAGCGTTGATGGTGCGCGCAGCATCTTTAGTGGAGAAGCAAGCTCTTGAATGGGAAGAGGCCCAACTGCAGGCCCAACTGCAGGCCCAACAGGCCCAACTGCAGGCCCAACTGCAGGCCCAACTGCAGGCCCAACAGGCCCAAGTGCAGGCAAAGAAAGAACAGCTGGAGCTAAAAACAGCTATTGCGGTCTCAGATGCCAAGTTGAGTGTGTATGAAGATTATGAAGGCTCACAGGATGGCATGAACGAATACTGCCAGTCAATGTTGTCACACAGAGTTGGATCCAGGGCACCTTCAAGAGTTAAAAGAGAATCTGAAGGCCATCTCCTGGCATTACAGCGTGGAAGAGAGGCCTCTCCACTAACAGGAGCACGTGATGCTACCCCAGACGTCAGACAGTCTAGACTAGACCCTGCTGATGACCACCAGAGGCCTGAAGACACAGAGAGAAGCCTATACCGAGTGATGCAACGTCAGAACAAAATTACAGAGATGTTTGTAAAACAACAGAATCTGTTTTGACTCCCTCAAAGAGACATACCAGTGTTCCAAGGCGACCCACTCAAGTATAAGCCCTTCATCAGATCCTTCGAACAAGCCATTGACTCCAAAACAGAGAGCAGCAGTGATAAGTTGTATTACCTGGGACAGTACACCAGTGGTAAACCACAAGTCCTGGTCAGAAGCTGTGAACACATGAGACTGGACCGGGGATACATAGAAGCCAGGAAGTTGCTGCAGGAGCACTATGGTAACGAGCTGAAGATAGCCACTGCATATATTGAAAAGGCTACTAAGTGGCCACAGATCAGATCAGAGGACGGGGAGGCACTGAACACATATGTTCTTTTTCTCATAGGATGTCGCAACACCATGGAGGATGTTGAATTCATGGAAGAGATGGACAATCCTATGACTATGAGAATCATCATCTCTAAGCTTCCTTACAGGATGAGAGAACAATGGAGAAGAACAGCCTTTGAGATAATGGAGAGACGGAAAAGTAGAGCCAGGTTTGCAGACTTAGTGAATTTCATAGACAAACAGGCTAAAATTGCTAGGGACCCATTGTTTGGAAACATCCAGGATGTCAGCTCGACTACTGATGGAAGAGTGAAAGCCAAGCCTGCTGAATCAAAGACTCTCGGGAAAGGTGGTTCCAGGGGAAGCAGCTTTGCAACTATCGTCACTCAGGCTGGGGAAGAAAAGTCTCAGAACTCATCTCCCAAAAAGAGCAGCACAGTGACACCTGCTAATGCCTTTCAGAAGCCATGTTTATTCTGCCAGAAGAATCATACATTGGATTTCTGCAGTGACATCAAAGCACAGCCACATAAAGACAGAATCGAATTTCTGAAGTACAATGGCCTATGTTTTGGATGTCTCTCTCAGGGGCACCTGAGCAGAAACTGTAAGCAAAGAACAACATGCAGAGAGTGCACTCGGAAACATCCCAGTCTGCTGCATATCCACAAAGAAGAACAAGTCTCTAAGAAGAGTGAAGAAAACAATACCGACGAGAAGGTTGTTTCAAGTGCTCTGGTGTCGCTAGAACCAGAGACTTGTGGATTCACTGGGGCCGGTGACAGTGATTGTATTCTTGCCATCGTACCTGTAAAGATCAAGTCTAAAAGGAGTCCTGCCACTGTCCGGAAACAGGATAGATTGCCTGCGCTCCACTGCGCCAACCAGAACCTTCAGGGCCCCCTCACTGAACCACTGCGCTCGCTCCCTGGTCCTAGGTGGTAGCGCCTCGCTTCTCCGGCAGGCGCAGCGCAGGTGCGGCCAGTTAGTGATTGCAGGCAGACACACTGGCGCCAGTCAGCTCTTAAAGGTGGAGGGTCAATTTGGATTGCTGCCACACCGTGCACATTGGAGCCCTGATTCTCGGCCTGGACAGACCTGCTGCCACATTCTAACGCCTAGGACCATGGAGAGGGCCAGGGAGCGAGCGCAGTCGTTCAGTGAGGGGGCCCTGAAGGTTCTGGTTGGCGCAGTGGAGCGCAGGTGATCTATCCTGTTTCCGGACAGTGGCAGGAGGCCGCTGCCCACCAACTACCGCAAAGCTTGGAGGGAGGTGGCACACAGAGTGACCTCTAGCAGCATGGTACCTAGGACCCCTGTGCAATGCAGGAAGAAGTTCAACGACCTCACTCGGGTTGTCAGGGTGAGTACCCTTTTCAGTAGCCTCTTCATCCCTGCATGTGCACCTCACTTTATGGCCAAAGGGTCCTGAAAGCCCCAGTGCCCAGCCCTCATCCAACACCTATGGGCCTTTCATGAAACTCACATGCGCATTCACCACTTTACACACTGTAAGGGCTATTCAACCATGGGAGGCAGTGCAGCCAAGATCAGGGCTTCACTCTGTAAGGGTTATTCCACCATGGGAGGCAGTGCAACCAAGATCAGGGCTTCACACTGTAAGGGCTATTCGACCATGGGAGGCAGTGCAGCCAAGATCAGGGCTTGACAGTGTACTCAGAGCCCATCCTTTCTCTTGCAGGGCAAGCTGGCCCACAATAGGAGGCAGCAGCAATGGACCGGGGGAGGCCGGCCTGACCTTAAAGACCTCAGCGATCTGGAGCAGCGAGTGGAGCGGATTATGGCAGGCCGCATGATTGGCCCCGTCGCCACTGGAGATGCCGACCCCGTTCTGGACAGCAATGGTAAGGTCATCACCTTTTTGACCTCTCTCCTTCCAGTTGTGCCTCACACCAGCATCCTTTGCCACTATCGAACCAATACAGTGCATTGCAGCACTCATGCCTCCCTCGCTGCCGCCCTGTCCTCACGCTAAAGTAACTCTTGTACATCCCTGCTTTCAGATGCTGATTCGCCAGGTGAGGAGGTGGGCCCTCAAGCTGCCACTGTTGTAATGATATCAGCAAATAGTGATGATATTTGTCTGTGTTTGATTACTTATGCCGTACAGCATATTTGTCTGTGTTTTTGATTACTTGTGCCTGACCAGCAGAGGTCATGTGAGAGACAAGCAGTCCAGAGGAGTTTTACTTTCAGTTTCATTCTATATGCATCACAGCATAGTGTGTTCTGTAAAAAGCTGTAGAAAGTCTTGAAGATTAAACAACATTCTCTTTCAGAAATGAGTCTTTATTGAACCCAAAAAGAAATCAAAACAACTGTGAGTGATTCTGAAGGTGAGGAGGAAGAGGAAGCTGGACCAGCAGTGCCACCCTCAGCCGAGGCAGCCCATGGCCATAATGGGGACACGTCTTCCCTGGAGGGGAGCAGGGGGGAAGGGTCTGAGGAGGGTGAAGCTCCGGGGCCCAGCGGGCTGCAGCAACGCGGGGGGGGGGCGGGGTTAGGGAAGCTCGGCGGCCTTCTCCCCGGAGGGAAAGTCTGGCCTTCAGTCCTGCTACAGTGAGCGCAGAAGAGGTGCGGCTCCTCGCTGAAATGGGCGCCCAGGCGGAGCAGAGGCATACTGAGCTCATGGCTGCAGTGGCAAGGATGCCCGACTCCATAGAGTCACTGGCAAGGAGTGTCTAGGACTTCGGGGCAGCACAGGCAAGGAGTCTGCAGGACTTCGGTGCAGCACTGGCAAGGAGTCTGCAGGAATTCGGTGCAGCACAGGGAGCACAGGCGGCTTCCGGCCAAGTGCTTAGTGGTGCAATGCAGCCAGTGGCTGGTCTGATGCAGACACAGATTGAGGCCACACGAGCACTGACTGCTGCCACCCTCGCTGCATCAGGTACGAATCGCCGGGGCCCTCGCCGCGCCGCAGAAGGCCAGCAGTCTGTGCTTCAGCAGATTGCTCCGCATGCTGCAGTGCTGCCCCGTGGGAGGGCCAGTGTGTCGTCGACCAGGGAGTGCCTGTCCTCTGTCAGGATGGCAGCATTCCTGCTGCCAGCACTGTCACTCCTCCACTGCAGCTGCCACCACCCATAGGACAGACTGCTGCCGCCCATGCAGAGTTGGAGCAGTCAGCAGCCGGGCCCTCCAGGCCCAGAGCTGGTCCAGGCCGTCCCCCAAGGGCATCTGCCGACTTAGTTTATGACACTCAACAGCCTTCCCCCAGCCTTGCTGCAGCCACTGGGGTCCCATTGCGGAGGAGCTGCAGGGTGGGAAGGGGCCAATCTCGCAAGCGAAGCAAATCACCCTCGAAGGCCAAAAAGTAGGAGGTGTGGCAAAATGCTGGTAATTTTTTTAGTGAAGGCCGAGGATCGTGGTCATTTTTTGTTAACTCTTTTGTTCATTGTCTCCAGGTTGTGAGAGCCAGTTATGTGTCTGACTGTTTTTTTTTAGGGTTTCTCTGTATTACTTTGTCATGCAGGAAGGGCACATAGTTTGTTAAATAAATAATTGTCTTTATTCAGATTGTGCATGTTTGCTCTTTGAACTATTTGTTGCCTTGACCGGCTCAGGGTTTGCGGAACCGTTCCATTCATGTTCTTTCAATGGCACAAGCCATTTCCTCAGAGGGGGCCTAGAACCGACTAGCAATAAGCCGTTGACGGATGGCCCTTGCACTTTGTGCCTCCCTCCCGTCTTGGTGCTCCTCCTCCTCCTCCTCTGCTGGTGCTCCAATGTATGCTGGCAGTGGCTGAGTCCTGAGGATTGCCAGGTTATGCAGCATGCAGCACACTACAATGAAATGGGAGACTCGCTCAGGCGAGTACTGAAGGGTTCCCCCGGAATGGTCCAGACAGTGGAACCATTGCTTGAGCATGCCGATTGTGTGCTCAATGATGTTCCTGGTCGTTTGATGGCTGTCATTGTATCGTTCTTCAGCAGGGGTGCTGGGTGCACGGAGCGGGGTCATCAGCCAGGTGCACAGAGGATAGCCCTTGTCCCCGAGAAGCCAGCCCCCTGGGTGAGCCAGGGCTTCGAAAAGGTCTGCCACAGAAGTCTGGCGCAGGATGATGGCGTCGTGGCTGCTGCCTGGAAAGCGGGCATTGACAGCTAGTATCAGCTGCCTGTGGTCACACACCAACTGCACATTCAACGAGTGGAACCCCTGCTGGTTGCGGTAATCCTCGGCATCCTCGAGGCGCCCGCAAAGCCACATGCGTGCAGTCAATGGCGCCCTGGACCATGGGGAAGCCAGCTATTGTAGCAAATCCCATTGCGCACTCTTGCTGCTTGTCCAGGGTCATGGGGAAAGAAATGCACTGACAGTAGTGTCCGAGGATCAATAATACTCAGACTGCAGGAGAACAATGAAACAGGTATTTACTGACAGAGAGTAATTCAAGACTGAATTACAGAAGCCTGCTATGGCTTTATATACAGGGGTGGTCACTGCCGGTACTGCAGTATAGAATCAGTTCTTCTCTTAAAGGTACATACACAACAATTCCTCCCCTTTTAGATAAACAGTACATAACATTCATTTAACAACTAAATAATAACTAATTACAATTACAATTTTCTCTGTACTATATACATCAACTGAAATAATCATTTATAAGTTCAGTCTTTGAGGAGGCTTCCTGATCCTGACTGGATAATGCCTTTCTCGAGTATCCTGTTCTTGCAGCGGAGTTAATTCTGGCTCATTGTCATTGGTTGGTTCGTCAGCTTCCAATATCACTGCTTCTGAGGTAGACGCAATCTGTACTTCGGGTTGATTACCAGGTGCACCTGCTCGTGGTATGGGTTTGGCTTGTTCCTGTGACTCTAGAATCTGGTCAGCATGGTGTCTCATGATGCTCTCTCCAACGTCCACTGTGTCCATTAGTGGTCCCTGCTGTGTGCATATCGTTCCTGGCTGCCATTTTTCTGTTCGGTAGTCGCGGGCCAAGACTGGTTGCCCTATCTTGAAGCTCCTGGTTGGCTTCTCATTTATGTGCTGGAATTGCTTAACCTCAACATCTCGTCTTATGTTTGGTTTGAGCAAATCCAGGTGACATCTTAGCCTTCGGTTGAAGAACATTATGGCTGGAGTTTGGTTGGTGACTGCATGTGTCGCATTCCGGTAAGCAAACAAGAAATTATCCACCTTGTGTTGTAGTGGTATGTCGTCATTATGCATTGCCTTTATTGCCTTTTTAAAGGTCTGAACAAACCTCTCAGCCAATCCATTTGTGGCTGGATGATATGGGGCAGATGTGTAATGTTTCACCCCATTATTCCTCAGAAACCTCCGGAAATCCTCGGACACAAACTGTGGCCCATTGTCGGAGCAAATCTGTTCTGGCAAGCCATTCCTGGCGAAGATGGTCCGTAGGACTGCAATAGTTTTCTCCATGGTGGTGGAGGACATTTTGATGACCTCTGGCCATTTTGAATGGGCGTCCACAGCGATTAGGAACATTGAGTCCATAAATGGACCAGCAAAATCAATGTGTACCCGTTGCCATGGAGATGAGGGCCACTCCCATGGATGTAGCGGGGCCTGTGGTGGAGCGTTTTGGACCTTCTGGCATCCTGTGCATCTCTTGGTCATATCCTCGATTTCTTTATCGATTCCCGGCCACCACACAAACACCCTGGCTAGGCTCTTCATTTTTACCCCTCCCAGATGACCCTCATGAACCTCATTGAGCACTCTATCTCTCAACTTGGGTGGAATTACCACTCGGGATCCACACATCAAGGTCCCCCGGCACACTGACAGCTGTTCTCTCCTTGGCGAGAATGCTGGCAACAGTGAGTCGCCATGTGCTGGCCATCCCTTCACCGTCAAATCATAGACCCGAGAGAGTGTCGGGTCATTTCAGGTTTCCTTCTCTATACTTGAGTTTGTAACAGGTAGACATTCAACTATGGTCGCATGGAATATCTCTACAGGGTCCACTGCAGGTGCTTCCTCTACCGTAGGCAATGGTAGGCGCGACAGCCCATCAACGTTTCCATGCTGTTTCGTACCCTTGTACTCTATGTCGTACTGATGTGCCCCTAGAAAAAGTGACCATCTTTGCAGCCGTTGCACCGTCATCACCGGAACGCCCTTCTTTGGGTTAAAAATGGAGACCAGGGGCTGATGATCAGTCAGTAGGGTGAATTTCTGCCCGTGCAGATAGTGATTGAACTTCTTCACCCCCCACACCAGGCTGAGGGCCTCCCTGTCAATCTGGGCGTAGTTACGCTCGGCTGAGGTTAACGAGCGTGACGCAAAGGCTATTGGCCTCTCTGAACCGTCAAGGAATTTGTGTGACAGCACCGCTCCGATGCCGTAGGGAGACGCATCACATGCTAACCAAATCGGCAGTGTTGGATTGTAGTGGGCCAATACTTCTTTTGAAGTGATTAGGCATTTACATTTCTGAAAGGCACGCTTACACTCATCACTCCATTTCCATGTTACTCCGGTTTGCAGCAGGGTGTTCAGTGGGTGCAGAATTGTAGATAAATTCGGCAAGAACTTATGGTAGTAGTTCACCAACCCGAGGAACGACCTCAGTTGCGACACATTTTCCGGTGCTGGAGCCTTGACTACAGCTTCAATCTTGTCCGGCGACTTATGCAACCCTTCCTCATCAATCATGTGGCCACAATACGAGATTTGTCTCCTGAAGAACTCACATTTGGGGCGGTTGGCTCGTAGCCCATATTCCTGTAGTCTCGTGAGCACCTGCTCCAGGTTGGCAAGGTGTTCACTGTCATTTTCGCCCGTAACCAGGGTGTCGTCCAAATAACACTGGGTCCCTGGGATCCCTTGCAGGACTTGTTCCATCGCCCTCTGCCAAATAGCCGGGGCTGATGCTACCCCGAATACCAGTCGATTGTACTGGTAAAGGCCTTTGTGAGTGTTTATCGTGAGGTATTTCCTAGATGCTTCTTCCACCTCCATTTGTAGATACGCTTGGGCCAGATCAATCTTTGTAAAGCGTTTCCCTCCAGATAGTGAGGTGAAAATATCTTCTATCCGTGGAAGTGGATATTGTACTGTGTGCAGGACTGAGTTCACAGTTACCTTGAAGTCTCCACAGATGCGAACCTTCTTCGGTTCCCCAGGCGTGCTGCTCAATGATTTCTTCATTACAGGAATGATGGGTGTGGCCCACTCGCTCCAGTCCACCTTGGACAGCACACCTGAATACTCCAGACTCTCCAGCTCTGCTTCAACGGCTGGGCGGATCGCGTAAGGTACCGGTCTGGCCTTAAAAAATTTTGGGTTTGCGTTATCTTCGATTTTTGTCATTGCCGTTACTCCTTTTAGAGTCCCAAGTCCTTGTTGGAACACCTCTTTCGCGTCAGTTAGAATTTTTGACAGTCGTCCAGGTGTGACGTCATCATCCTTTTTATCAGTCACAGTTAGCGCCTGAATGGAATGCCAATCCAATTGTATTTTTCGGATCCATTCACGTCCCAATAGTGGTGGTCCTCCATCCGGTAGTATATATAGATACAGTTTCTGTGTTTCCTTGCCGTTGTATTCAACTGGCACCCTTATTTTTCCTCTAGGGTAGACTTTTTGCCCCGTGTATGTCTTCAATACAATGGACGTGTCCTTCAAGGGTATGTGTGAGAATAGCTGCTCATAGTCTCATCGATTCATGACAGTTAGGGCTGATCCTGTATCCAATTCCATCTTTACTTGGGACCCTGCTATCATGAGGGTGACCCAAATGGTTTGGTGATCCTCCTTTGCGATCATGTTGAGTAACTTTAGACAACTTAGTCTCCTGCTCCCGGAGTCATTATCACTCTCCTGATCTTCCGAACTACTGTCTGTCATTTTTTTTACTTTCTTGTACTTTTCCTTAGTAGTTCTTGTAGTGTTGGTTTTCTTTCCCGACCTGCAGACTCTTGCTATATGTCCCATTTTCCCGCATTGCCTGCATACTTTGTCCTTAAACCAGCAGTCCTTCTGATCATGGGTTGTTCTGCCGCAGCGATAGCACTTTTCTGCTCCATACGCCATTTCGTTAGTGCTGTATTCTTGTGGTTTCTGTTGTATTTCCGCAGTTCCCCGCACTGCTGCTTCGTAGGATACTGCCACGCTGAAAGCCTGTTCTAGCGTCAGGTCCTTTTTCGAAAGTAGTCGTTTCTGGGTTCCTTCACTCTGGAGCCTGCAGACAAACTTATCCCGTAAGGTGTCTGCCAGTCCTGCTCCGAACTGGCACTGCTTCGATAACTTGCGTAGTTCCGTAAGATAGTCAGCATTGTTCTCATCTTTGTGCTGGTTTCTTTTATGGAACTTGAATCTTTCTGCTATCAGCAGCGGTGTAGGGTTTAGGTGTTCCTGTAAGATATTTACAATCTCTTCAAAACTTTTCTCCATTGGTTTAGCTGGGGTAATTAAATTCCGCAATAGGCCGTACGTTCTCGCGCCCATCAAATTTAATAATACCGACGCCTTCTTTCCATCGGCCACCTCATTTGCCTTGCAGTACACTTCAATTCTTTCCACATACGTGGTCCAGTCTTCTACCTCGTTGTCGAAAGCAGATGCCACTCTTCGGCATCTTGGGTGATTTAAAATGGCGCCTCCCGCGCTTTTTCTTCTTCCCCAATGTAATAAAATGGCGCCTCCCGCGCTTTTCCTTCTTCCCCAATGGAATAAAATGGCGCCTCCCGCGCTTTTCCTTCTTCCCCTTGCTGCCACGCTGCTCCTAGCATTCTACAGGGTAATGGCGGTGACCCGCGGCTTCGGCGCGTATCACTTTTCCTTCCCCTTGTTCTATCCTCTCCACGCTGCCCTGTTCTTGAGCACCGACCACGCCCTGTGCGCTCCACCCTCTCTCTCTCTCTTCCTCCCGACGACGCTGCACAGCCCCTTTGCAGAGCCGCTCGATCGAGCCCGAGCCCGCCGCAGTCCGGAAGGGTCAGCGCACTACCTGCTACCAGCACGACTTGCTGGAACACCTCGACTGGGGAGCCAGGCCCAGCTCTCCACAGCCTCCCCTGCAACTCTCCGATGGATCCCTGGACGGTTGCCCGTGGTCGACGCCCGTCGTTCTGACTTCGACCTCCAAGAAGGTTCTCTTCAGGGAAAAGATCCCCGTGAGGTGATGCAGTACTGCAGGTGAGTTCAAACCTGCCCGTCGCCAGTGTAGTGTCCGAGGATCAATAATACCCAGACTGCAGGAGAACAATAAAACAGGTATTTACTGACAGAGAGTAATTCAAGACTGAAGTACAGAAGCCTGCTATGGCTTTATATACAGGGGCGGTCACTGCCAGTACTGCAGTATAGAATCAGTTCTTCTCTTAAAGGTACATACACAACGCTGACGTCTCCTGTTAAAGAGGGCATTCGTGACTTGGCGGATGCAGCAATGCACCGCGAACTGGGAGACATTGGCAATGTCCCCAGTAGTGGATTGGAAGGAGCCGGTGGCATAGAAGTTGAGAGCCACTGTCCCCTTCACTGCCACCGACAGAGACGTCCTGCTCCTCAGCTGAGGCTGCAGATCTGGCTGAAGCAGGTGGCAGAGCTCAATGACCACCTCCCTGCTGAATCGAAGCCTCCGAATACACTGCTCCTGAGACATGCTGAGGTAGGAGAACTGCTGGCGGAATACCCTGGGAGGGTAAAGTCTCCTGTGCCGACGCCTGTTGGCCCCCCTCCGTCTGGCCATGATTGGCACTCTCTCTCGGCATCTCTGAGCCCTCTCAATGCAATGGAGAAACCCAACATTTCCACCCATTGCGGCCCCCATATTGGCCCTGAAATTAGGATCGGGAGCTTGCCGCGCGTGCAAGCCCCCGATGTGCACTCACCCTGCACGCCGACATCTGAAGCCCGGGCCTGCTCGCATTTCCTGTCACTGGCCCGGTTCAGATGTCGGCGCGATGTGCTTACCTGATCCAGCGGCGTAGTTAGTGCGATGTGCCGGCTGGGATCAGGTGAGCACTGTGCAACCAATCAGGGGAGGGGAAACTCATTCATGAGTTTGACAGTAAGAGCTGTCAAACTCATGAAAAGTATGGGCTGCCAAAACACTACTTTAACTTTAAATAAAATTTTAAAAAACATCCCACTGATTATGTTAACTATAAATAAGTTTAAAAAAATGTTTTAAACAATTAATCAATTTTTTGAAAAAAATACATTTTTTAAAAATAGCGTCTAAAACTAAACTTACCTTACTGTAAATTCTTTAAAAATAATAAAACTGTGGAAATTTTTTTTCTAAATTATACTAAAAGACCACTTACCTGTAAAACTAAATACTTACGTCTGGTTTTTCCACGCATAAAAACCGGAGGCCTTTACACTCGGGCAACTCTGGAAAAAAAAAAGGAATTTCACTGCGCACGCGCTGCATCTCAAGTCGCACGCGTTCTGCCTCTTAACCCCTTGGGTCAGAGGACAGGAAATGCCGGTTTTCAGCGCATGCGCTGTGCATGCTGAAAACCGGCAATTCCTCCGGGCACACGCGTGAGTACCCCGTCCTTACTCACGCGTTGTGCCCGGAATTACTGGGCCAATATGTGGCCACTCAAGGCTATGGCACTGAAAAATCAATCCAACTGCAAAGTTCTGGGCTGAAGCCAGAAGTACCTCAGCGAGCGCTGAGTCAATGCAGAAAGCTCTCTCCCTTTGTCTCTCTGCAAATCTCTCTCTCTCTCACAGAAGGAGTGGTGCAAAAATGGCTACCACTAAGAAGCCAGGAAGAGCCCCCTTTAAATAGCGACCCCCCAGCCCCACAGTGACTGGGAACCGTTCCAGTCAACCAGTCACTGGGAGCGCCAGGCGGAAAGAAGGGGGGCGCCACTGAAGTTCCGGTTCGGGGTGCCCCAAGGGCGTTGCACCATGAAATGATGTCAGGATCTGCGTGCGCAGCTGAGCGGGCGTTGCGGTTTTGCGCCGCCGCTAAATGGCCGCTCAATGTCGCGAGAGGTACAGGTCTCGCCACGCCCGGGCGCTAGCCGCTTCGTGCCCCACTTATCGCCCTCTTAAGGCGCTAACGGCTGGTGCTAACAACTGAATTTCTCCCCCCAAGCCTTCAGATGCACATTTCCAGCAGAGATCCAGTTTCCTCCGAAATTCAGATCACCACATTGTACATACCTCCCCACCAGTTCACCTTCTGGATGAATTAGGCAATCAGGAATGTGAAATTCAATTCAACTGGATGTGCGCACTTTAACATACCCTTACATATCTACCAGCACAGGGTAAGGGCGTTGATTCCTGCAAGTAATTAGCTGGGGCAATTTCACATTGCTTGGTGTAAATTAATATGTAGCAGTTTCTGGGATGCCATGGCAACATTTTTTTGATGTGGCAAGGCTGGCATTTATTGCCCATCCCTAATTACCCTTGAGAAGGTGGTGGTGAACCGCCTTCTTGAACCGCAGAGGGCAGTTAAGAGTCAACCACATTGCTGTGGGTCTGGAGTCACATATAGGCCAGACCAGGTAAGGACAGCAGATTTCCTTCCCTAAAGGACATTAGTGAACCAGATGGGTTTTTATGACAATCCGGTAGTTTCATGGTCACCATTACTGATACTAGTTTTTAATTCCAGATTTATTTAATTAATTGAATTTAAATTCCCCAGCTGACTGTGGTGGGATTTTGAATTCACGTCTCTGGATCATTAGTCCAGGCACATAACCACTACGCTACCATACCCGTATAACTCTAGTTATAGGGGAAGAAATTTGGTATCGCCCCGTTTGGGGCTCAATTATCGGTCGGGCGCAAAGTTTAGCACCTGGCGCTAATTAGCGCCTCCGATTGCAAACTTGGCTTCTACTGCCCCTGGAGCTGATTGCAGCGCTAAACGTCGAGGGGTGAGGCGCTACCTCAGAGCGCTGGCGAAGCTCATGTGATGTCAGTTAGCAATGGAACACAGACACACTGGCACCAGCCAGTTCTTAAAGGGGAGAGTCGATCTTGCTCTCCATCCACACCCTGCTTATTGCAGCCTTGAATCTCAGCTTGGAGAGACCTGTACATCAATTCTGCTGGAAAGAACAATGGAGAGACCCAGGGACAAAGCTTAGAGTGCAGCCCCCATAGTCTCTTCTAAATCGATGCAAGGAAGGTCAATTCAAAATGAACCTGTAAAGTGCTGCTCAGTACCCAAAACTCTTTCACACGGAGTTGAATCTCTCCAGAAGTCCCTCTCTGTCTCTCAGAATGTGTGGTGCAAAAATGTTGCCGACAAAAAAAGGCAGGAAGCAGCCGCCTTTAAATAGTGCTCCCCCAGTCCTTTCCTGACTGCAAAACATTCCCCTGTACCTGTCGTTGCTAGCAGCAGGCGGAAAGACAGGGGGGCACCACTCAAATCCGGTCCGGGGCGCTACCGGGACATTGCACGCTCGACTGGCATCACAATCTGCGGACGCAGGAGATCGTGGCAGTAGTGCTTAGCGCTGCCACAAAATGTCTGGTCAATTTCGCGAGCGGCGCAAACATCGCCGCACCCGGGCGCTAGTTGCTTTGCGCCCCGTTAGTGCCTTCTTAGGGCGCTAATGGGAGGTGCAAAGCAACTGAATTTTCCCCCCATATAATATATATATATATAGTGAGATAGAGAGGGTTAGAGAGAGAGAGAGAGAGAGAGAGAGAAAGGAGCCCAGTTCCATCACTGAGCCACTTACTTCAAAGCGGAGAAGCTAAATCAGAGTGTAATTGGCTGCTCCATGCTCAGATTTCATTCTGGATTTACACTGCTGCGGAATAAATTCATTGTTTAAATTCTGTTATGGTATTATCTGTAAAGAGTCAGTCAAGATGATTTTTGTGGTAAATTAAAATCACATTAGTGCAGCAGGGCATGCCTTTCTGAGGCTTATTATCAGGTAAGCATAGAAGGAGGTTCACTGTGTGTGGCAGTGATGCTCAGAGTTCCACTGTAAGTATGCAGTTATGTATAGTGTCGAGCACTGCAGATATACATCGGTATTTGCACTAGCGAGCTGCATTTTTAGGCAATCAGAGTAACCATTAAGTACAACCAGTTTCAAGCATCTGCACATACACTAAATTGATTTATTGCCAGAAGTTTTACCAGGGAAGGAGGCAGGTTCATTGTGTGTTGTGATGTCATGAGATGTATTGGTTTCTTGGGTGCTCTGTTGACTCCAGCTAGAGACAGCATAATACCAAATCACAAGAAGCAGCCAAAGCCAAGCTTGACTTATCTGTTTGCACTAGGATTTTCATAATGAATTTATACAACTACTAACCAACTTTGTGTGCTAAGAGAGGGTTACCAACACTCCAGAACTGGCCTGGAGTCTTCAGGAATTGAAGATTAATTTCCTGGACACGGCTGTGAGCAAAAACCCAGGAGGAAAATCATAGGGCCTTTAAAACAAATTGTGTATTTTTCATTTTCTTTGAATATTTTGTTTATTTATCATGAAAAATTTTGGGGACAGGAAAAAGCTATTGGTCTGAATCATCCAATTGGGCAATGAAGAGTCTGTTCACTTTCCAATTGGAGGGGTAATGCGGTGCTCCACTAAGCTGGACGTGTCCAGCGACCAATGGCGGGTGTGTGGGAGCAGGCCGGTTGGAGGCGGGAGGTCAGGTGATGAAACCTGAAGTAATACGTCCAACCAGAGTTGTCAACCCGATTGCGATGTATTATTTCAGCTTTGAGATTTGCTTACAGTTGTAAGCTCGCTCCTTGTAGGGCTAAGCATTTGGACTCTGATTCACATGTAAAGTTAGAGAAAACTCCTGAGGTCACTTCCTTGGATCTCTAGGAGAATGGGGCCCATGGATGGATTGCATTTGTAGGCTGTCATGGAAGCTAATCTATCTAATGAATAACTTTCTCAGTCCTTTGATGAAATGGAATCCACAGATGATGAGCTCTAGGGTAGATACCTCGGACAGATGGTCACACTAGCACCACAGAATTTAAAATGTTGGATTAGATGCACACTTTTTAGCGTGTAAAAACAAATTAAAAATAATAATTGTCACTCCTTTCAAGATACTGAAGACAGAAGTCCAGAAAACATAGAGGGCTGCAAATCTTTGGTCTGCACTTGTAAATATATCACATCATATGAGCAAACGGAATAAAAGCCCGTAAGCTGGTGAAGTATTGCACTGCATTCAAATGCATCCATGCACCTACACAAGCACATGCTAACTTTTCCTTAAATGGAGAAATATATTTGAATCTGATGGTGCAGGAGGGAGGGCTTCCGATTCTTGGGACCAATTGTGGGGCAGAAGGGATCGGTTCAAGGTGGATAGGTTGCGCCTCAACAGAGCCGGGACCAATGTCCTCATGGGAAGGGTAACTCGTGCTGTGGGGGAGGGTTTAAACTAATTTGGCAGGGGGATTGGCACCAGGATGAAACATTAGAGAGGACAAACAAGGGACACAGAGGACTGGGAGAGGCAAATAGCCCTAGAGTAAAGAATAGTTCAGAAATAGGAGGGATCAGACAGTGGGCAAATGCAAAGCAGTCTGAAATGGGTTTGGAGTGCATGTACCTAAATGCACGGAACACGGTAAATGAGATTGGTGAGCTGCAGGCATAAGTCGCCAGATGGGACTATGATATAGTGCCATTAACAAAGACCTGGCTCAAAGGAGGGCAGGATTGGGAACTTAATATTCCTGGCTACAAGGTATTCAGGAAAGATAGGGAAGGAAAAAAAGGAGGGGAGTGGCAGTTTTGATCAAAGAACCTGTTATAGCACTGGAGAGAGATGGTGCAGTTGAGTCAAATACAGAATCTATTTGGTTAGAATTAAGGAATAATAGAGGAGCTATTACACTACTGGGTGTATACTATAACAACAGCAACAACTTGTATTTATATAGCACCTTTAACATACTAAAAGGCACCTCACAGGAATGTTATAAAACAAAATTTGACACCGAGCCACATAAGGAGAAATTAGGGCAGGTGACCAAAAGCTTGGTGAAAGAGGTAGGTTTTAAGGAGCGTCTTAAAGGAGGAAAGAGTTAGAGAGGCGGAGAGGTTTAGGGAGGGAATTCCAGAGCTTAGGGTCTTGGCAGCTGAAGGCACAGCCACCAACGGTTGAGTGATTATAATCGGGGATGCTCAAGAAGGCAGAATTAGAGGATCGGGCGGTTGTTGGGCTGGAGCAGATTACAGAGATAGGGAGGAGTGAGGCTGTGCAGGGATTTGAAAACAAGGATGAAAATTAAAAATCGAGGTATTGCTTAACCGGGAACCAATGTAGGTCAGCGAGCACAGTGGTGATGGGTGAACGGGACTTGGTGCAAGTTAGGACACGGGCAGCAGAGTTTTGGATGGCCTCAAGTTTACATAGGGTAGAATGTGGGAGACCAGCCAGGAGTGCGATGGAATAGTCAAGCCTAGAGGTAACAAAGGCATGGATATGGAGGTTTCAACAGCAGATGAACTGAGGCGGGGTGGAGTCAGGCGATGTTACGGAGGTGGAAATAGGCGGTCTTAGCTATGCCGTGGATATGTGGTCAGAAGCTCATTTCAGGGTCAAATATGACACCAAGGTTGCGAACAGGCTGGTTCAGCCTCAGACAGATGCTAGGGAGCGGGATGGAGTTTGTGGCTAGGGAACGGAGTTTGTGGCGGGGGCAATGTCTTCGGTCTTCCCAATATTTAGTTGGAGGAAATTTCTGCTTATCCAGTACTGGATGTCGGACAAGCAGTCTGACAATTTAGAGACAGTGGAGGGGCCGGGAGAAGGGTGGTGAGGCAGAGCTGGGTGTTGTCAGCGTACATATGGAAACTGATGCTGTGTTTTTGAATGATATCGCCGAGGGGCAGCATGTAGATGCGAAGTAGGAAGGGACCAAGGATAGATCCTTGGGGGACACCAGGATGTGGGATAGAGTGATTAGATAGATAAGAATGGAACCAGGCAAGTGCAGTCCCACCCAGCTGGACGACGGTGGAGAAATGTTGGAGGAAGATGGAGTGGTCAACCGTGTCAAAGGCTGCAGACAGGTCGAGAAGGATGAGGAGGGATAGTTTACCTTTGTCACAGTCACAAAGGAGTGACTTTGATAAGAGCCGTTTTGGTACTGTGGCAGGAGCTGAAACCTAAATGGAGGGATTCAAACATTGAGTTCCAGGAAAGATGGGCACGAATTTGGGAGGTGACAACATGTTCAAGTACTGTGGAGAGGAAAGGGAGGTTGGAGATGGGGTGGTAGCTTGCAAGGACAGCAGGGTCAAGGGTTGTTTTTTTGAGGAGATGGGTGACGACGACAGATTTGAAGGAGGGGGGACAGTACCTGAGGAAAGAGAACTGTTAACAATATCAACTAACATGGGAGCCATGAAAGGAAGTTGGGTGGTCAGCAGCTTAGTGGGAATATGGTCGAGGAGCAGGAAGTGGGTGGCAAGCTGAGCTTGGAGAGTGCATGAGGGAAGATTGGAGAGAAACTGGAGAAAGATGCGAGTTCAGGACTAGGGCAGGGGTAACCTTAGAAGAAGTTTGGCCCGCCAGACCACTATAGGTCACCAAATAGTGGGAAGGAGATATCAGAGTAAATTTGCAGACAAATTACAGAAAGATGCAAGAACTGCAGAGTAGTGATAATGGGGGACTTTCATTATCCTAATAAAGACTGGGATAGTAACAGTTTAAAGGGCAAAGAGTGGGAGGAATTCCTGAAATGTGTACAAGAGAACTTTCTTGATTAGTGTGTTTCCAGTCCAACAGGAAGGAAGCAGTGCTGGATCTAATTCTGGGGAATGAATTGGGGCAAGTGGAGCATGTTTCAGTTGGAGTGCATTTGTAGAACTGTGATCATAATATCATTAGGTTTAGAATAGTTATGGAAAAGAACAAAGTACAATCAAGCGTAAAAATACTTAACTGGAGGAGGGCTAACTTCAGTAAGTTGAAAAGGGATCTGACCCAGGTGGTTTGGAATCTAAAATTGGGAGGCAAAACAGTAATTGAACAATGGGAGGCCTTCAAAGAGGAGATGGTTCGGGTACAGAGCAGACATATTCCCATGAGGGGGAAAGGAAGGTCATCCAAAGTTAGAGCTCCCTGGATGACTAAAGATATAGAGGTTAAAGTGAGACAGAACAAGGTAGCTTATGACAATTGTAAGGTTCATAATACAGTAGAGAACCAAGCTGAATATATAAAGTACAGAGAAGATCTAAAAAAGGGAATAAAATGGCAAAGAAAGTGTATGAGAATAGATTAGCAGCTAACATAAAAGGGAACCCAAAAGTCTTTTATCTATCTATCTATCTATATCTATCTATCTATCCATATATATACTAGCTGGGGTGAGCCCGGCGTTGCCGAGGCTTTTTCAAGGGCATGTTGTTGGAAGAGAGAGAGAGAGCGACTGGGGGGGTGGCAGAGAGAGACTTGGTGGGGGGGGGAACAGAGAGAGACTGGGGGGGGGAGAACAGAGAGAGACTGGGGGGGGGACAGAGAGAGACTGGGGGGGGGGGAACAGAGAGAGACTGGGGGGGGGAACAGAGAGAGACTGGGGGGGAACAGAGAGAGACTGGGGGAGGGGGGAACAGAGAGAGACGGGGGGAACAGAGAGAGACTGGGGGGGGAACAGAGAGAGACTGGGGGGGGGAACAGAGAAGCTCTCCCCCCCTCCCCCGCGATTTCCCGAGGCTCTCCCCCCCACCCCGCGATTTCCCGAGGCTCTCCCCCCCCCCCGCGATTTCCCGAGGCTCTAACCCCCCCGCGATTTCCCGAGGCTCTCCCCCCCCGCGATTTCCCGAGGCTCTCCCCCCCCCCCGCGATTTCCCGAGGCTGTGTGCTGGCGTCACGGGGGCCGTGCGCATGCGTGCCGGCATCAAGGCGGCTGCGCAACTGGCGGCCTCTTAATTTTTTTAAAACTCATGCGTGCTGGCGTCACGGGGTGGCGGGCCGTGCGCATGCGTGGTTTCAAGACCGCCGGCGTGCCCCGTTGCCGGGGTAATGGGGGCCGTGCGAATGCGTGCCGTCATCAAGGCGGCCGCGCAACTGGCGGCCTCTTCTTTTTTTTAAACTCATCTTTCGCCGAGTAAGAGGACATTAAATAAATAGAGAGCAGCAAAAGAGGAGGAGGGAGTAGGAGTCGCTCGGTAGGCCCATGCAAGAAGGACGGTAGATGTGAATAGGAGGCAGGGCTCGGCTGCTGGTTAACTAAGTGGCCCCTCCGGTCGGATGCAGGCCTGGTCTCGAACGAGGAGCCAACTGCCCCGCCCACCGCGTGCGCATTTGCTAAACACAATTTAAAACACAAATAAATTGTTATTTAATTCCCTAACACATCATTAAAATATTTACCTTAGTTCCCTAACACACAGAAAGTGTGGGGGAAAAAATCGTGAAAAATCAAGATGGCGGCCACTCACCTCGGTTCAGAAGGATAAGGCCCGCCCACACACGCACCGATTGGTCGACCGGTCAGGTCACCGAAGTGTAGGATTGGTCAATCGTCGAGTCACTCGACACTCAACTGTAGGATGGCACGCGCCAGGAACCCGCCGTCCGATTGGTCGACCTCGACGTCACACGGTCGCTATTGAGATGCTAATGAGCGGAACGCTGAACGTTTTTCGGATACCGCGGGCGGGATTTTTGTCCGGCCCGAAACGTAAGTATGCCTATGACCGGTCCGGAATCGCAAGCTTTCTTTTGAGGCGACGCGCGCGTTGGTACGCTCTGTAACTTTCAAACGTATAGAACACGGACAGACAGACAGACAGACATCGGGACAGACAGACAGAAGAGCCGCTTTATATATATAGATAATAAAATTGCTCTTCTGCCTGTCTGTCTGTCCGTCCGTCCTCTATACACCCAAAAGTTATAGAGCGAACCTACACGCGTGTTACATCAAAAGAAAGCTTACGATTCCGGAACGGTCATAAGCATATTTACTTTTCCGTCAGACAAAAATTGTGCCACCGGTATCCAAAAAACGTTCAAAATTCCACTCATTAAATGGGAAAAATTCTGCTCATTAGCATTGAGTGATGTGAAGGTTGACCAATCATACGGGGAGCGCGCTGCGTCACGGGGGGCGTGTAATGGCGTTTGTGGGCGGGGCTTAACTTTTCAAAATGCCGTTCAATCGGCCATCTTGATTTTTCTGCCTTTCTTTACCTCACTTGCTCCTTCTCTCTCTCCTCTTCCCTCTCTCTCTAAGGAAAATAACAAATTCATTGACTTTTAAATACTATTTAGCAATCTATCTTTATTGCAGTGGATGCGCGGAGCCGTGGCCTAGCAGCGCGGGAAGCCTGGGCCTTGAGTTGAGCGGATTCCCGGCGCGATGCCGCTGCCCCCTGGGCCCAGTCCTCGGCTCCGTTTGCGGCCGGGGACTCAGGCTTTCTCCCCCTCGGCCTGGTCCCGGGGCTCGGCTCCGTTTGCGGCCAGGGACTCGGGCTTTCCCCCCCTCGGCCTGGTCCCGGGGCTCGGCTCCGTTTGCGGCCGGGGACTCAGGCTTTCCCCCCCTCGGCCCGGTCCCGGGGCTCGGCTCTGTTTGCGGCCGGGGACTCGGGCTTTCTCCCCCTTGGCCCGGTCCCGGGGCTCGGCTCCGTTTGCAGCGGGAGCTCAGCTTGGGTGACTCGGGCCGGGTCTCAGGCGCCAAGCCGCCCACGGGGTCTCCGTAGCTTTCTCCCCTCTCTCCTGTCACCCCGGCCTTGCGGAAGTAGGAGCAGCGATGGTGGGCCGGCGGGGAAGGAGCTGCTGCTCAAGGCCGCGGTCGCTGTCCTTCGCCCGGAGGCTCGCCTACTTTGATGGCCATTTCGAGTGGCTGTGCCGGCGCCGGCTGCCCGTCTCCAAGCCTGAGTGGCGCCGGGTGCTGGAGCCTCTGCTCCGCTGCGGGGTTGCACCGACTGGCGCCCGGACTCGCTCTCGCTCGGGCTGCCGCACCATGGCGCTGGCCGCCGCCACCCTGCTCTCGCTCGGCTGCTTCTTCCTCCTCTGCAGCCGCCCTGCTCTCGCTCGGCTGCTTCTTCCTCCTCTGCAGCTGCCCGGCGCTCGCTTCCTGAGCTTCTGTGGCCCCTTTCCCCCCCCTCACCCCTTTCCCCCACCCCTTTCCCCCCCTTTCCCCACCCCTTTCCCCCTTCACCCCTTTCCCCCCTTCACCCCTTCCCCCCCTTCACCCCTTTCCCCTCCTTCACCCCTTCCCCCCCTTCACCCCTTTCCCCTCCTTCACCCCTTCCCCCCACTTCACCCCTTTCCCCCCTTCACCCCTTTTCCCCCCTTCACCCCTTCCCCCCTTTCCCCCTGCTCTCTCTCTTCCCCCCAGTCGCTCGCTCTCTCTCTTCCCCCAGTCGCTCGCTCTCTCTCTTACCCCCAGTCGCCCTCTCTCTCTCTTCCCCCCAGTCGCTCGCTCACTCTCTTCCCCCCAGTCTCTCGCTCTCTCTCTTACCCCCAGTCTCTCGCTCTCTCTCTTCCCCCCCAGTCTCTCATGCTCTCTCTTCCCCCCAGTCGCTCTCTCTTTTCCCCCCAGTTGCTCTCTGTCTTCCCCCCAGTCGCTCTCTGTCTTCCCCCCAGTTGCTCTCTGTCTTCCCCCCAGTCACTCTCTCTCTTCCCCCCAGTCGCTCTCTTTCTCTCTTCCAACAACATGCCTTCTAAAAAGCCTCGGCACCGCCGGGCACTCTAGCTAGTATATAGTAAAGCGGTTGGTTTGTCTGTCTGTTTGTCTGTCCGCTATACACTCAAAAGTTATAGAGCGTACCTACACGTATGTTATATCAAAAGAAAGGTTATGATCAGGGTAGTCTAATAGGTGTATTTACTTTTTGGTCAGACAATAATTGTCCGGACACTAGACAAAAAACGTTCAAAAACCCGCTCATTAGCGGTTGACCAATCCTACCGCTCATTAGCGTTGAGTGACGTGATGGTGGACCAATCCTACAGTTCAGTGACCTGATGGTTGACCAATCGGTGCGTCACGGGCGGGACCTAATCCTGCAGCCTTCCCAAACTTCGCCGACATTTTTTTCATCCCCACAGTGACAGCACCAGCCAAACAACCCCCACATTGCGGCTCCGGGAGCGGGAGGTGAGTTGCAGTCACTTGGGCTGAGCCTCACAGCCGCTCGGCCCGAGACACAGAGCGGGCGGGGGAGCGTCAGCGGCCAGCCGTAAACCACGCCACCTGCGGCGCGGCTCCCGGCCGCACCGGCCGCTCAGCTGGGATCCGTCTTGGCCCCAGAGCCCGGCCGGGCCTGAAGCGCTAGGCCCCACATGGCCACCGCGGCCAGGCTCAATTTTCAAAGCCCTTCCCCGGGTGCCAAAAGCGGGGAGGGAGGGAGGGAGAGGGAGAGAGAGAGAGAGGGGACAGACAAGGGCAGGGAGAGAGATGGGGGGGAGAGAGAGAGGGGGCAGGGAGAGAGAGGGGCACGGAGAGAGAGGGTGAGGGGCAGAGAGAGGGTCACGGAGGGAAAGAGTGACACAGAGCGCGGGAGCGGCAGCACCCACCCGTAAACCGCGCGGCCCAAAAACGCCCTGGCAATGCCGGCCCCCCCCCCAGCTAGTATACATATAAATAGTAAATGGTAGTCAAAGGAAGGGTGGGGCTGATTAGAGACCAAAAAGGAGATCATCTTGTGGAGGCAGAGGGCATGGCTGAGGTACTAAATAAGTATCTTGCCTTCACTAGAGAAGAGGATGCTGTTAATCTATATATATAACTAGCTGGGGAGCCCCGCGTTGCGAGGGCAATTTTGGGGCGCTTGGTCTCCCTGCCCCTGTGTGTCCCCCCTCTCCCTGTCATGTCCTCTCCCTGTCCTATCCCTCCCTCCCCTCCCCTCTCTCCCTCCCCCTCCTCTCCTCTCCCCTCCCCTCCTCTCCCTCCCTCCCCTCCTCTCCCTCCCCTCCCCTGTCTCCCTCCCTCCCCCACTCCCCCACTCCCCTCTGTCCCTCTCTCTGGCCCCTCCCCCTGCCTAGCGCCTGAGGTCCGGAGCTGAGGTCCCCCGCGTATCGCGCGGCTGATGGACGGCCGCTGTGGGCGGGCGGGCGGCGCATGCGCGGTCAGTGCGGGCGGCGCGAGCCCACCGCGATTTCCCGAGGCTCTCCCCCCCCGCGATTTCCCGAGGCTCTCCCCCCCCCCGCGATTTCCCGAGGCTCTCCCCCCCCCCGCGATTTCCCGAGGCTCTCCCCCCCTGCGATTTCCCGAGGCTCTCCCCCCCCGCGATTTCCCGAGGCTCTCCCCCCCCGCGATTTCCCGAGGCTCTCCCCCCCCCGCGATTTCCCGAGGCTCTCCCCCCCCTGCGATTTCCCGAGGCTCTCCCCCCCCGCGATTTCCCGAGGCTCTCCCCCCCCTATTAAATTGTTATTTAATTCCCTAACACATCATTAAAACATTCACCTTAGTTCCCTAACACACAGAAAGTGTGGGGGAAAAAACTGTGAAAAATCAAGATGGCGGCCACTCACCTCGGTTCAGAAGGATAAGGCCCGCCCACACACATTGGTCGACCGGTCAGGTCACCGAAGCGTAGGATTTGTCAATCGTCGAGTCACTCGACACTCAACTGTAGGATGGCACGCGCCCGTCCGATTGGTCGACCTCGATGTCACACGGTCGCTAATGAGATGCTAATGAGCGGAACGCTGAACGTTTTTCGGATACCGCGGGCGGGATTTTTGTCTGGCCGAAACGTAAATACGCCTATGACCGGTCCGGAATAGCAAGCTTTCTTTTGAGGCGACGCGCGCGTCGGTACGCTCTCTAACTTTCAAACGTATAGAGAACAGGCGGACAGATAGACATCCAGACAGACAGAAGAGCCGCTTTATATATATAGACTAGCTGGGGAGCCCCGCGTTGCGAGGGCAATTTTGGGGCGCTTGGTCTCCCTGCCCATGTGTGTCCCCCCTCTCCCTGTCATGTCCTCTCCCTGTCCTATCCCTCCCTCCCCTCCTCTCCCTCCCTCCCCTCCCCTGTCTCCCTCCCTCCCTTCGCCCACCCCCACCCCTCCCCTCCCCCACTCCCCCACTCCCCTCTGTCCCTCTCTCTGGCCCCTCCCCCTGCCTAGCGCCTGAGGTCCGGAGCTGAGGTCCCCCGCGTATCGCGCGGCTGATGGACGGCCGCTGTGGGCGGGCGGGCGGCGCATGCGCGGTCAGTGCGGGTGGCGCATGCGCGGTCAGTGCGGGCGGCGCATGCGCGGTCAGTGCGGGCGGCGCGAGCCCACCGCGATTTCCCGAGGCTCGCCCCCCCCCGCGATTTCCCGAGGCTCTCCGCCCCCCCCGCGATTTCCCGAGGCTCTCCCCCCCCCCGTGATTTCCCGAGGCTCTCCCCCCCCGCGATTTCCCGAGGCTCTCCCCCCCCTATTAAATTGTTATTTAATTCCCTAACACATCATTAAAATATTTACCTTAGTTCCCTAACACACAGAAAGTGTGGGGGGAAAAATTGTGAAAAATCAAGATGGCGGCCACTCACCTCGGTTCAGAAGGATAAGGCCCGCCCACACACGCACCAATTGGTCGACCGGTCAGGTCACCGAAGCGTAGGATTGGTCAATCGTCGAGTCACTCGACACTCAACTGTAGGATGGCACGCGCCCGTCCGATTGGTCGACCTCGACGTCACACGGTCGCTAATGAGATGCTAATGAGCGGAACGCTGAACGTTTTTCGGATACCGCGGGCGGGATTTTTGTCCGGCCGAAATGTAAATACGCCTATGACCGGTCCGGAATCGCAAGCTTTCTTTTGAGGCGACGCGCGCGTCGGTATGCTCTCTAACTTTCAAACGTATAGAGAACAGGTGGACAGACAGACATCCGGACAGACAGAAGAGCCGCTTTATATATATAGATTAAGCAGTATGTCTGTCCGTCTGTCTGTATGTCTGTATGTCTGTCTGTATGTCTGTCTGTCCGCTATACACTCAAAAGTTATAGAGCGTACCTACACATATGTTATATCAAAAGAAAGCTGATGATCAGGGGAGTGTCATAGGCATATTTACTTTTTGGTCAGACAAACATTGCTCAGACAGCATACAAAAAACATTCAAAAATCCACTCATTAGCGGTTGACCAATCCTACCGCTCATTAGCGTTGAGTGACGTGATGGTTGACCAATCCTACAGTTCAGTGACCTGATGGTTGACCAATTGGTGCGTCACGGGCGGGACCTAATCCTGCAGCCTCCCGAAACTTCGCCGCCATTTTTTCCCCTGCTTTTCCTCAACAGCGAGCGGGGCAGCTGCGTCGGCCCGCTGGAGTGGGAGGTGAGTTGGGGTCACTCGGGCCGGGCCTCACAACCGCTCGGCCTGAGACACAGAGTGGGGGAGCAGCAGCGGGCGGCCGTCAACTGCATGGCCCGAGACACAGAGCGGGGGAGCGGCAGTGGCCAGCCGTCAACCGCGCGGCCCTCTAAACTTCCCTGGCAACGCCGGCCCCCCCCCTGCTAGTATATAGCAATAAAGGAGGAGGTAGTGGCGATATTGGATAGGATAAAAATAGATAAAGAGGAGGTATTTAAAAGGTTAGCAGACCTCAAAGTAGAAAAGACAACTGGTCCAGATGGGATGCATCCTAGGTTACTGAGGGAAGTAAGGTTTGAAGTTGCGGAGGCTCTGGCCATAATCCTGCTTGGCTATGGGGGTGGCAGAGAGTAGTGGTGAATGGTTGTTTTCTAGACTATAAGGAGGTATACAGTAGTGTTCCCCCAGGGGTCAGTATTAGCAAAAAGCTATCAATCTTAGGTTTAAAATTAACAATTGATCTAGCATCAATTGCCATTTGCGGAAGGGAGTTCCAAACTTCGACCACCCTTTGTGTGTAGAAGTGTTTCCTAATTTCACTCCTGAAAGGTCTGGCTCTAATTTTTAGACTATGCCCCCTAGTCCTAGAATCCCCAACCAGCAGAAATAGCTTCTCTCTCTCTACCCTATCTATTTCCTTTAATATCTTGAAAACTTTGACCAGATCACCCCTTAACCTTCTAAATGCTAAGGAATACAGTCCTAATTTACGTAATCTCTCCTCGTAACTTAACCCTTGGAGTCCAGGTGCCATTCTGGTAAACCTACGCTACACTTCATCCAAGGCCAATATATCCTTCCTAAGGTGTGGTGCCCAGAACTGCTCACAGTACTCCAGGTGTGGTCTGACCAGGGTTTTGTACAGCTGCAACGTAACTTCTACGCTCTTGTACTCTAGTCCTCTAGATATAAAGGCCAGCATTCCATTAGCCTTTTAAATTATTTTCTGTACCTGTTCATGACATTTTAATGATCGATTTACCTGGACCCCCAAGTCTCTTTGGACATCCACTACTTTTAGCTTTTCACCATTTAGAAAGTACCCTGTTCTATTTTTTTTAGGTACAAAGTATATGACCTCACATTTGCCTACATTGAAATCCATTTGCCCATTCACTCAATCTGTCGATATCCCTTTGTAATTTTATGCTTTCATCTACACCACCTACAATGCTGCCTATCTTGGTGTCATCGGCAAATTTGGATATATGACTTTCTATGCCATCATCTAAGTCATTAATAAATACTATAAATAGTTGAAGCCCCAACACAGATCCCTACAGGACACCACTAGTCACATCCTGCCAATTTGAGTATCTACCCATTATCCCTACTGCCTGTCTCCTGCCATTCAGCCAATTTCCTAACCAGGTCAATAATTTGCCGTCAATTCCATGGGCTTCTACCTTAGTTAACAATCTCAAATGCCTTCTGGAAGTCCATATAAATAACATCCATAGACATTCCTCTGTCAACTACTTTAGTCATCTCCTCAAAAAATTCAATCAGGTTTGTCAGGCATGACTTACCTTGCACAAATCCATGCTGGCTCTCTCTGATCAACTGAAAATTTGAGGTGTTCAGTCACCTTGGAGGAGAAATTCGGTATCGCCCCGTAAGTATCGGCCGGGCGCGAAATTTTGCGCCCGGCACAAATTATCGCCACCTACTGCTAAATTGGCCTCCTTCGCCCCAGGAGGTGCTTGGAGCGCTAAAACAGGCACTGCACGACTGTCTTAAGGCGCTAAGCCAGAGGAGCGAGGCGCTACCTCCGAGGGCGGGCACAGCGCAGGTGCGGCCAGTTAGCGATTGCACACAGGCACGCTGGTGCCAGTCAGCTCTTAAAGGGGTGGGTCGATCTTGAATTGCAGCCACACCCTATGCATCGGAGCCCTGAATCTCGGCCTGGACAGACCTGTTGCCACATACTTAAGCCAAGGACCATGGAGAGGGCCAGGGAGCGAGAGCAGCGGTTCAGCGAGGGGGCCTTGGAGGCTCTGGTTGGTACGGTGGAGCGCAGGCGATCTCTCCTGTACCCGGACAGTGGCAGGAGGCCGCTGCCCAGCGACTATCGAAAAGCTTGGAGGGAGGTGGCTCACAGAGTGACCTCCAGCAGCATGGTGCCTAGGACCCCTGTGCAATGCAGGAAGAAGTTCAACGACCTCACTCGGGTCGTCAGGGTGAGTGCCCTTTTCAGAATCCTCTTCATCCCTGCATGTCAACCTCACTTTATGGCCAAAGGGTCCTGAAAGCCCCAATGCCCAGCCCTCATCCAACACCTATGGCCCTTTCAGGAAACTCACACGCACATTCAGCACTTTGCACACTGTAAGGGCTATTCGACCATGGGAGGCATTGCAGCCAATATCAGGGCTTCACACTGTAAGGGCTAATTGACCATGGGAGGCAGTGCAGCCAAGATCAGGGCTGCACACTGTAAGGGCTATTCGACCATTGGAGGCATTGTAGCCAAGATCAGGGCTTCACACTGTACTCAGAGCCCGTCCTTCCTCTTGCAGGGCAAGCTGGCGCATAATAGGAGGCAGCAGCAATGGGCCAGGGGAGGTCGGCCTCACCTTCAAGCCCTGACCGATCTGGAGCAGTGAGTCCAATGGATTATGGCAGGCCGGATGATTGGCCCCGTCGCCACTGGAGATGCCGACCCCGTTATGGACAGCAATGGTAAGGTCATCACCTTTTTGACCTCTCTCCTTCCACTTGTTCCTCACACCAGCATCCTTTGCCACTTTCGAGCCAAATCAGTACATTGCAGCACTCATGTCTCCCTTGCTGCCACCCTGTCCTCACGCTAAAACCACTCTTGTACCTCCCTGCTTTCAGATGCTGATTCACCAGGTGAGGAGGCGGGCCCTCAAGCTACCACTATGAGTGATTCTGAAGGCGACGACGAGGAGGAAGCCGGACCATCAGTGCCACCCTCAGCCGAGGCAGCCCATGGCCATAATGGGGACACGTTTTCCCTGGAGAGGAGCAGGGGGGAATGGTCTGAGGAGTGTGAAGCTCCGGGGCCCAGCGGGCTGCAGCAACGCGAGGGGGGTAGGGAAGCTCGGCGGCCTTCTCCCCGGAGGGAAAGTCTGGCCTCGGGTCCTGCTACAGTGAGCGCAGAAGAGGTGCGGCTCCTCGCTGAAATGAGCGCCCAGGCGGAGCACAGGCACACTGAGCTCATGGCTGCAGTGGCAAGGATGCCAGATTCCATTGAGTCACTGGCAAGGAGTGTCCAGGACTTTGGCGCAGCACAGGCAAGGAGTCTCCAGGACTTCGGCGCAGCACAGGCCAGGAGTCTCCAGGACTTCGGCGCAGCACAGGCAAAGATTGTCCAGGACGTCAGCGCAGCACAGGCAAGGATTGTCCAGGACGTCGGCGCAGCACAGGCGGCTGCCACGCAATTGCTAAGTGCTGCCATGCAGTCAGTGGCTGGTCTCATGCAGACGCAGACGAGCACTGACTGTTGCCACCCTCGCTGGATCGGGCAGGATTCCCCGGGGCCCTCACCGCGCCGCAGCAGGCCAGCAATCTGTGCTTCAGCAGATTGCTCCGCATGCTGCAATGCTGCCCCGTGGGAGTGCCAGTGTGTCGGTCGAACAGGGAGTTGCTGTCCTCTCTCAGGATGACTGCATTTCTGCTGCCAGCACTGTCACTTCTCCACTGCAGCTGCCACCACCTGTAGGACAGACTGGTGCCGCCCATGCAGAGTTGGAGCAGTCAGCAGCCGGGCCCTCCAGGCCCAGAGCTGGTCCAGGCTGTCCCTCAAGGGCATCTGCAGTCTCAGTTTCTGACACTCAGCAGCCTTCCCCCAGCCTTGCTGCAGCCACTGGGGTCCCATTATGGAGGAGCTGCAGGGTGGGAAGGGGCCAATCTCGCAAGCGAAGCAGATCACCCTCGAAGGGCAAAAAGTAGGAGGTGTGACAAAATGTTGTTAATTGTTTTATTGAAGGCAGAGGATCGTGGTCATATTTTTGTCACTGTTTTGGTCATTGTCTCCAGGTCGTGAGAGCCAGTTATGTGACTGACTGTTTTTTTGGGGGTTTCTTTCTATTACTTTGTCATGCGGGAAGGGTACACAGTTTGTTAAAAAAAGAAGTGTCTTTATTCAGAATATGCATGTTTGCTCTTTGAACCAATTGTTGCCTTGACCGGCTTAGGGGTTGCAGCACAGTTCCATTCAGGTTCTTTGAATGGCAGAAGCCATTCCCTCAGAGGGGGCCTAGAAGCGACTTGCTATAAGCCGCTGACGGACGGCCCTTGCACTTTATGCCTCCCTCCCGTCTTGGTGCTGCTGCTTCTCCTCCTCCTCCTCCTCTGCTGGTGCTCCAATGTCTGGTGGCATTGGCTGAGTCCTGAGGATTGCCAGGTTATGCAGCATGCAGCACACAACAGCGAAGTGGGAGACTCGCTCAGGTGAGTACTGAAGGGCTCCTCCGGAATGGTCCAGACAGCGGAACCGTTGCTTGAGCACGCCGATTGTGTGCTCAATGATGTTCCTGGTAGCTTGATGGCTCTCATTGTATCGTTCTTCAGCAGGGGTGCTGGGCACACGGAGCGGGGTCATCAGCCAGGTGCACAGAGGATAGCCCTTGTCCCCGAGAAGCCAGCCTCCTGGGTGAGCCGGGGCCTCGAAAAGGTCTGCCACAGAGGTCTGGTGCAGGATGAAGGCGTCGTGGCTGCTGCCTGGAAAGCAGGCATTGACAGCGAGTATCAACTGTCTGTGGTCACAGACTAACTGGACATTCAACGAATGGAACCCCTTTCTGTTGCAGAAGTCCTCTGCATTCTCTTGCAGCGCCCGCAAAGCCACATGCGTGCAGTCAATTGCGCCCTGAGCCATGGGGAAGCCCGCTATTCTTGCAAAGCCCATTGCATGCTCTTGCTGCTTGTCCGGGGTCATGGGCAAGGAGATGTACTGTTGTCTCCTTTTAAAGAGGGCATTCGTGACTTGACGGATGCAGCAATGCACCGCGAACTGGGAGATATTGGCAATGTCCCCAGTAGCGGATTGAAAGGAGCCGGTGGCATAGAAGTTGAGAGCGACTGTTACCTTCACTGCCACCGACAGAGACATCCTGCTCCTCAGTTGAGGCTGCAGATCTGGCTGAAGCAGGTGGCAGAGCTCAGTGACCACCTCCTTGCTGAATCGCAGCCTCCGAAAACACTGCTCCTCAGATATATTGATGTATGAGAACTGTTGGCGGAAAACCCTGGGAGGGTAAGGTCTCGTGTGCCAACGCCTGTTGGCCCTCCTCCGTCTGGCCATGATTGCCACTCTCTCTCTGCATCTCTGTGCCCTCTCAATGTAATGGAGAAGCCCGACGTTCCCATCCATTGCAGCCCCCATAGTATGTGGCCACTCAAAGTTATGCCGGTGAAAAAGCAAAGCAACTACAAAGTTCTGGTCAGAAGCCAAAAGTACCTCAGTGAGCGCTGACTCAATGCAGAAATCTCTCTCCCTTTGTCTCTCTGCAAATCTCTCTCTCTCTCAGAAGGAGTGGTCCAAAAATGGCTACCACAAAGAAGCCAGGAAGAGCTCCCTTTAAATAGCGCCCCCCCGCCAGCCCTACAGCGACTGGGAACCGTTCCAGTCAACCTGTCGTTGGGAGCGACAGGCAGAAAGGAGGGGGACGCCACTGAATTTCGGTCCGGGGCGCTCCAAGGGCGTTGCACTCTGAAATGATGTCAGGATCTGCGTGTGCAGCTGAGCGGGCGTTGCGGTTTAGCACTGCCGCTAAATGTCCGCTCAATTTCGCGAGAGGCGCAGGTATCGCCGCGCCCAGGCGCTAGCTGGTTCGCGTCCCACTTATCGCCCTCTTAAGGCGCTAATGGGTGGCGCAACCAACTGAATTTCTCCCCACTTATCCTTAATTATAGAATGTAGCAATTTCCTGACAATAGATGTTAGGTTAACTGGTCTATCATTCCCTGGTTTCTCTCTCTCTCGCCATTCTTAAATAGCGGAGTGACATGCACAATTTTCCAATCCAAAGGAACGGTTCCTGAATAGAGAGAACTTTGGAAGATTATAGTTAGGGCATCTGCAATGTGCTCACCTACTTCCTTTAAAACCCTGGGATGGAAACCATCTGGCCCTAGGGATTTGTCACTCTTTAGTGCCATTATTTTCTTCATTACTGTTATTTTACTTATGTTAATTTTATTGAATCCCTGTCCCTGATTCAATATTAGTTTCTTTGGGATTTCCAGCATGCTATCCTCTTCCTCTACTGTAAATATTGACACAAAATAATTATTCAACATGTCAGCCATTTCCTTATTATCATTGACAATATCACCGCTTTCAGTTTTTAAGGGGCCAACATTGCTCCTGACTACCCTCTTTTTACTAATATAATTGTAAAAATTCTTTTGCTGTGAAATTCGGTATTTTAGTGCCTCCCATTAGTGCCTGGTGGGGGCACTAATGGGACGCTAAGGGGTTAGCGCCCGGGCACGGAGAAAGTAGTGATGCCCGCTAACTTCAGTGTCGGTTTAGTGCTGGCGTTAACTCTTAGTGCTTCGGGCCTCTAGCGCCTCGCAGATCGTGACGTCATAAAGTGCGCAGCGCCCTGTTATCGCCCTGGATGGATAACTGACCCTTGCCCCTGCTTTATCGCCTTGCGCCAACAACGCCAGCAAGAGGCGGAGCTCTTAACTGGGCTGGCCGCTTCAGGAGCGGTAATTAAAGGGAGTGCTTTTCAGCTAGCGCAACCTTTATTATTTGAACCAGCCTGGTGCCTGCGCAAAGTTTTTAATGTTTCATTGGTGCAAGATGTCCAAGCCCTCCACTTTTGGGGCTGAAATGGCAGTTGCCCAGGTCACCTTGCAAAACAGAACTGACAACAACTAGTTTGTGCAGCATCATTGGCCCTTCCCTTTAAGCGAGGGAAGCAGCCTCTGTGATGAAAGAGTGCCATTCACAATGCGCTCGAAATTGTTCAGCGCTCTGCTGCTACCGCCCCGCTCTCAGACTTTAGCGCCCTAAGAGAAGTGGTTAGCGCTTGATTTAGCGCTCCACTTCCCTCTTGGAGCGCTACAACTGAATTTTGCAGGTGGTGAGAATGATTAGCTCCTGCCGCTAATTTTTCAACTTTTTAAATTTTAGCGCCCTAAGCGGGGCTATACCGAATTTCACCCCCTTTGTGTTGATTTTGATATCCCTTGAATTGAATGTATATTCAATTCTGGACACCACACTTTAGGAAGGGTGTCAAGGCCTTGGAGAGGATGCAGAAGAAATTGACAAGAATGATACCAGGGATGAGAGACTTCAGTTATGTGGTGAGGCTGGAGTAGTTGGGGTTGTTCTCCTTAGAGTGGAGAAGGTTAAGAGTAATTTAATAGAGGTGTTCAAAATCATGAGTGGTTTTGAGAGTAAATAAAGAATTGTTGTGATCTGAAATACATTGTCTGAAAGGGTGATAGAAGCAGATTCAATGGTAACATTCAAAAGAGAACTGGATAAACACTTGAAGAGAAAACATTTACAGGGTTATGGGGAAAGAACAGGAGAGCCGGCACAGACACGATGGGCTGAATGGCCTCCTTCTGTGCTATATGATTTGGAAAATACTTAAGCACTCAATCCTGCTTTCTGAAATTTATGTTCATATACTTCTAATTTATATTTTTAAGCAGAAAAATTATGCCTTCCTCTTCTTACAGGAGAACTCCAGTGCCTAAGACCTTTGTTTAAAGTCCTTCAAGTCCTTAGCTCCGCCATACAATAAGATCATGGTTGATCTTCGACTTCAACTCCACTTTCCTGGCCGATCCCCATATCCCTTGATTCTCTTAGAGGGAAACATTGGGTGGCGCCCATTTTGGGGCACTAATGTTGCAAGTGGGGTGCTGCGCACAGCAATGATGTCATCGCCAGTGGTGTGGGGCGCTACCGCCGCCACTAACCTCCTGCTGAATTTCATGGGAGGAGTTAGCGACACCATGCCCGGGCGCTTGGGGATTTGCGCCCCGCCCAGGGGCACTAACGAGAGGCACAAACCCACCCAATTTTTCACCCTTAGAGTCCAAAAGTCTATCGATCTCAGCCTTGAATATACTCAATGACTGAACATCCACAGCCCTCTGGAGTAAAGAATTCCAGAGATTCACAACCCTCTGAATGAAGAAATTTCTCCTCATCTCAATCCTAAATAGCCAACCACTCATCCTGGTACTATGCCCCCTAGTTCCAAAGTTCTGGAGTGGAACCTGAGCTCACAAATCCGCTGACTTAGAGATGAGAGTTCTAACAACTGAGCCCTGCTAACATCTACAAAATGATTTGTGATGTTGCACAAAGCACTATCATGTGAGCAACTAAAAATGTTTTCAAATGTAGAATAGCTTGTACTTAAAAAAAAAATTAATTAATTGAGTCCCTCCACTACACTAATGAACATGTTTTCTAGAGTGACTTAAAACATCATCTGCTTTGGCTTTAAGTCAGCTGTTAGTCCTCTATTCCAGCAGAAAAAAATGCTTAAATGTTTATTACACCTCAGTAGATTCAATGAAAATTCTACACATGGTATACAATTCATGGATATCAATCACTTTAGTGCTTTGGCAGTTGCCTTGGCGAAAGCTCAAACAGTTCAGTGTAATAGTGCCACAATACATTTGTCAAAACTTAAGCAAATTTAAATCTTGTCAAGAATTATCAATCACAGCAGCAAACACGGTTGTTAGATGGACTAATAATACTGCCATTGACTCTGTTGTTCCAGATTGTTCAGCAGTTTCTTCTCTACAGCGTAACCCATGTTAATTAAAGTCAGAGAACATCACTGTCAGTAAAATAGAGAAAGTTAGGACTTGCGTTTCTTACTGCCTTTTCCTACAGATAGGGATCTGCTCCAGTTAACCACACTCAATAATTCATCAAGATTCGCTGAGCTTGAATTTTGTTGCCAATTAGATGCTGGTGCTCTCCCAAGGCTAATAGACTGAAGGATTTTATCACTGCTTTTGATGCCATGAGGAATACCACTACAATCTTTAAGAATGGAATGTGAAGGCCTGAAGGGGAGTTGGGGAACAACGATGATAGAGCAGAGTACATCTGGATGAGAGTACAGCTTAGCATTTCTGAAGCAGTAAATATATGTGCCATAAATGAAAGATATGACAAAATGTAGCAAAATATAACTGATTACCCATTGAACAATTCAACTTGGCAGTGTAAGAATTTAGACATCAACATGGGAAATTTTAATCTGAGTAGATAATCTTTACAGTGTATGTTTTCAGCGTTAAATAGAATATGCACTACTTGCAAATCAGTTTGTACAAAATGCAAATTTTTGCTTCAGTTAAAATTGTTGTACTGCTGTGCATTATAACTATGCAATGGGTGAAAAGAATAATGGGGCAGCGTTTATGCTAGTTATATCAGTGCAATCCAGGTGGAATCGGCCAAGCTAGCACAGAAGGTCAGGGAATTTTACACGTAAATTACATTTAAAATGGCATTCATGTTTTCTGCGATCATTTCTGCTGGTTCAAAATTCAATTCACCTGGATCAGGCCCTGCCTACAAAACTGGCCATGCTCCCAGGTAAAAATTACAAGAGTCTGACGATTGTGTTGGCTAGGGAAGGCTTTTCAAATTGCGTTCATTTTCTGAGGCACACAGGCACTAGTAGGCATGTTCGAAAATATTTAATTTATGAAGAAATTGACTAGTGTACACCAAAAAAAACCTATTAAATGGTTCAGTATAGTTTTTTTTAAAGTCATTTTCAGTGATTTTAAATTGTGTTACTCACAGGTGTTGGACTGAACACCCTTATTAAAAAAGCTTATTTTTGTTGATATAACCATTTTCAGCTGTCCTAATAAAACTGCACCAGGTTACCACTCTTAAATACATCAAGGAATACATTTTAATGGAAAGAAAAGAAAGAAACGATTATGTTCTATTACGCTGCCCGATTGCGCTGGTTCCTGGAAGACTTCACATTTGTAATTATGCAAATGGTTTTTAGTGGAAACTTGAACTTAACCAGCACAATTTCAAGCACATTTTGGGTGCAATTTCCCAATCGCGCCCAAAGCGGAAACACTACGCCATGTATGTTTACAGCAACAACGGGTGATTGACTTTATAGTGTAACTGGGGGTAGACATTGCATTAGTAGTGCAATAGCGTAAGGTTAATCTTAAATTTAGCAATTAATCCTTAAATAACAGTCAGTTTTGTTTGAGATGGTTGTCTATCATTTAAGAGTTCAAATCATAGATTTCATAAAGATTTGGGGTGAGATCTGGACAACTAATAGCTAAAGGACATTTAGCATTTATAATAAACTTTATATATTAATAGCTATGAGATTTAATGCTTGTGAGAAAATCTATTTACCTTGTTTGTATTCACAGGATAATATGTTTAACTAAAAGCTTCTTCAAAGGTTAGTAAAAATGTTGTGTGTGCACTGACACATGAACATTAAAAACTCCAACAATTGGAAATTCCCAAAAATATTTTAAAAACTATTACTGCTACGCAAGTGAAGAAAAGGTGTAAATGGACAAAAATTAAGCCATGTACAAAAAATGGACAGGAAGACTGCCAGAAAAAAACATGGAATAATTGAAAAGGAATTTACAAGGTACAATACTGGTAGAATTGTTTGAATTCCAAGTGTCCTCAGAAAATTTGCACAAGATGACACCTTGACTGCTAAAGCCAAGGGCACCAGCTTGCACATTTTTTTTTGCTCAAGATGTTTCTTCCCTTTCAATTTGAGATGGGATTTACAGTCTGAAATCTGTCCGCTGTATCCATTCATCTCTTTGAAATCCATATGAATGTTATTTTTTAAAATTCGTTTATGGGGTGTGGGCATCGCTGGCAAGGCCAGCATTTATTGCCCATCCCTAATTGCCCTTGAGAAGGTGGTGGTGAGCCGCCTTCTTGAACCACTGCAGTCTGTGTGGTGAAGGTACTCCCACAGTGCTGTTAGGGAGGGAGTTCCAGGATTGTGACCCAGCGATGATGAAGGATAGGCAATATACTTCTAAGTCAGGATGGTGTGTGACATGGAGGAGAACTTGGAGGTGATGGTGTTCCCATGTGCCTGCTGCCCTTGTCCTTCTAGGTGGAAGAGGCCGCGGGTTTGGGAGGTGCTTCCGAAGAAGCCTTGGCGAGTTGCTGCAGTGCATCTTGTAGATGGTACACACTGCAGCCACGGTACGCTGGTGGTGGAGGGAGTGAATGTTTAAGGCGGCGGATGGGGGTGCCAATCAAGTGGGCTGCTTTGTCCTGGATGGTGTTGAGCTTCTTGAGTGTTGTTGGAGCTACACTCATCCAGGCAAGTGGAGAGTATTCCATCACACTCCTTACTTGTGCCTTGTAGATGGTGGAAGGGCTTCAGGAGGTGAGTCACTCGCTGCAGAATACCCAGTCTCTGCCCTGCTCTTGTTGCCACAGTATTTACGTGGCTGGTCCAGTTAAGTTTCTGGTCAATGGTGACCCCCAGGATGTTGATGGTGGGGGATTCGGTGATGGTAATGCCGTTGAATGTCAAAGGGAGGTGGTTAGACTCACACTTGTTGGAGATAGTCATTGCCTGGCACTTCTGTGGCGCGAATGTTACCTGCCACTTATCAGCTCAAGCCTGAATGTCATCCAGGTCTTGTTGTGTGCAGGCATGGACTGCTTCATTATCTGAGGAGTTGTGAATGGTACTGAACACAGTGCAGTCATCAGCGAACATCCCCATTTCTGACCTTATGTTGGAGGGAAGGTCATTGATGAAGCAGCTGAAGATGGTTGGGCCTAGGACACTGTCCTGAGGAACTCCTGCAGCGATGTCATGGGGCTGTGATGATTGACCTTCAACCATTACAACCATCTTCCTTTGTGCTAGGTATGACTCCAGCCGGTGGAGCATTTTATTGAAGATTAAGTAAAAAAAAAATTGCGATTAATGTACAATCCACTAATTTGCTGCACTGTACCCAGTTTTACGCAGTTTTTGTAATAGCTAAAGGAGTAAAAAGAAAATAATAAACAATGAACAGGGCCAAATGTCCCTTAATAGCTTTCTTTACGAGCATTTCCAGTCAGCAATACTGATCATGGTGTAGCACAACCCCCAAGCTCCCCCTTATGGCAAAAATAGTAAATTACTATAAGTCACTAATCTGAATAAACACCAACCGCTTGTTTCTGTTTGAGTTTAAATGGTATTGAATATATTAGTTAACCATAATAGAGAGACATATTTATACTGCGTCCAACATCAACCTCTGATACAAAGATGTGGGATTGCTTTAAATCAGTGGGATTCCCTCCAGGTCGTATGTTTTGTTGCTGTAATTTCATATCCTTAGAGGATTATTGTAATATTGTTTGTGCAACAATATAGAAAAGTTCGTATGTGTAAACATTTTTAGAATTGAATTATCATATATTATAATTTTTTTCAAATTATAACAAAGGATCCAACCTTTGATTTGCTGGGTATCTATAAATAATGGTGGCACCGTGCACTGTAAGAAAATGGAATGCTTTGTGCATGCTGCTGAGGTATCTGGCATTCACCTGCATCATCCAATGCAGATAGTTGCACACAAACTGAACAAACAGTTCATATATGGGTTGCTCCTGCAGGACCACATAGGGCTATATGGGTGCTAGCAATGGCACTGTGAACTTTTGGGTATTCTGCCACTCAAAAAAGAACCTACAGCTCTGTCTTGCTGCTCCCTATTGTCAATGAGGAAAATGATGCATCTATTTACTCTCGCAAGCAATGCATCAGTCAACAGTTTTATGCAGCAATGCACAGAAGATTGACTGATGTTGCTGATGGCCCCACTGGCTCCCTGGAAAGAGCCTGAGGCAAAAAAATAAGACAACTGTCGCCTTTGCTGCCGCTATTCCCCAGAATTTAGAAGGTTAAGGGGTGATCTGATCAAAGTTTTCAAGACATTAAGGGGAACAGATAGGGTAGATAGAGAGAAACTATTTTCACTGGTTGGGGAGTCAGGACTAGGGGCATAGTTTAAAAATTAGAGCCAGACTTTAGTGAAATTAGGAAACACTTCTACACACAAAGGGTGGTAGAAGTTTGGAACTCTCTTCCGCAAACGGCAATTGATGTTAGATAAATTGTTAATTTTAAATCTGAGATTGATTGCTTTTTGTTAACCAGAGATATTAAGGGATATGGGCCAAAGCTAGGTATGTCGAGTTAGGTCGCAGATCGGCCATGATTTCATTGAATAGCGGAACAGGCTCGAGGGGCTGAATGTTCTACTCCTGTTCCTATGTTCCACTGTAGTTGCACTGCAGGTCCTCCTGCAGCATGTCTCTATCTCCATGGTGATTTAGAGCCTCCAAAATATTGCTCCTCCGTCAGGTCTAGGTAATCCCTTGGTGGTCAATATATAGAGCCTTCCTCTTGTGATGATGCCACACTCCCTGGCATCCGAAAAAAAATTCTAATACTCTTTCCCCCTCTTTGTCCAAATAGCATGTGCACTATGAGACTCTGAATGAAGCATGCTGGGAGCCAAAAACTGCGTGAAACTTCCCAGCTCTCACTAAAAGCTTGTGGATACAGTGCAGCCCAGCCTGGGCAGAACACTTTGAACTGTGCATCGCCCAATTGTTCAAAAGTCACTATGCCACTGCAGATCCAAGTTGTTGCCTGGCCCCTTAGAACACTGTGGATCTCAGATTCAGTCTTACAGCAGTGATTGCACAGTTTATATTCATGATATTAGTACATTACCTGTGATCCGAGTTAGAGGAGAAAATTGATATAAAGGCCATCTTGACACCACTCCATTTACATTGAATTTAAATTTCAGCACATGTTTCAAGTGCGCTGTACCTGTCCCCGTCTGACCCACAACCAGAAATGCAGATAAAGGGCAGAAACTAGCTGCAGCAGGTCTCTGTCTCATTTTTCCTTCCCTAATGCCCACAGAATATGCACACATGGAGCATTAAGCAGAGGTAAATTGGTCCCATCATAAATATATTGTGCTAATTGAATGCTGAGACTGCAGGCTAATGCATTTAATCAAAGCACAGCAGCTATTTATTAGGCCTGTCTAAATGCAAATTTCTATGCCTTGTGTGCACCTGATTGGCTCAAATTTCATATTCATAAAACAGCAACAAATTACAATTAAGCAATAGGGAACGTACCAGCCGGCAATAACAAGGAGGAAATAAGACCACAAATCAGGAAGCTTAAAAAAATCTACAAATAAAAAATGAGCAGTCTATAGCAGCTCTGAATAAAATGAGTTAACAAACCAAGCAAATCACTCCAAATATTTTCTTGAAACCCATCCTGGGTTCTCCACTAAGTTAAGGCTTTATAACTGGAAATAAGGTTTGTAGCAAAATAAAATCACCAATAATTGCGCAATTTACAAGAAAATATTTACATTTATCTATGCAATAGCATTTTCTGTGTTTCAAATGTCTAACAATGTTTTTCATTGGTGGGCTATGTGAGAAGCCCTTGGGGGAAAATTTGGTTGGTTTGCACCTCCCGTTAGCGCCCTAAGAGGGCACTAATGGGGCGCAAAGCAACTCGCGCCCGGGCGCGGCGATGTTTGCGCCGCTCGCAAAATTGACCAGACATTTTGCGGCGGCGCTAGACACTACTGCCACGATCTCCTGCACCCGCAGATCATGACATCAGTCAAGCGTGCAACGCCCCGGTAGTGCCCCAGACCAGATATTGAGAGGCGCCCCCTGCCTTATCGCCTGCCGCTAGCAATGACAGGTTGAGGGGAGCGTTTTGCAGTCAGGAAGGGACTGGGGGTGCGCTATTTAAGGTGACCGCTTCCTGCCTTTTTTTTGTCGGCGCAACATTTTTGCACCACGCATTCTGAGTGAGAGAAAGAGACCTCTGGAGGTATTCAACGCTGTGTTGAGGAGTTTTGGGTACTGAGCAGCACTTTGCAGGTTCATTTTGATTTGATCTTCCTTGCATTGATTTAGAAGAGACTGTGGGGGCTGCACTCTGAGCTCTTTCCCTGGGCCTCTTCATTGTTCTTTCCAGCAGATTTGATGTACAGGTCTCTCCAGGCCAAAATTCAAGGCTGCAATGAGCAGGATGTGGATGGAGAGCAAGATCGACCCTCCCCTTTAAGAACTGGCCGGTGCCAGTATTTCTGTGTGCCATCGCTAACTGACATCACCTGCACTGTGCCCGCGCTTTGAGTTAGTGCCTCGCTCCTCAGCCTTTGTGCCTTAAGAGAGGTGTGCAGCGCCTGATTTAGCGCTCCAATCACCTCCAGGGGCAATAGAAGCCAAGTTTGCAGTCGGAGGTGATAATTAGCGCCAGGTGCTAAACTTTGCGCCCGGCCGATAATTGCGCCCCAAATGGGGTGATATCAAATTTCTCCCCCCTTGAGTTCATGTAGGTTCCCAGATAATATAGGCTGAGGAAATTCAAGCTACCAGGCTACAGGCTCCTTGCATCCACCTGTCCATGCAACTTGTAGAATTTTTAATGATTTGACTTGCCATTCACAGAGTATGTTAGGGCTTACTGTACTGCTGATGATACAAAGCTAGGTGGGACAGTAAGCTGTGAGGAGAACACGAAGGGGGGAATTTTGCCAGCGCTCAGGGGGCGAGTTTGGAGGCAGGACTGCTTGCAAAATTACAAAGATTGACAGCGGATCCCTTACAATCTTCCCAAGTGTCGGGTCCCCGATTTGCGCAGAGACCCGACACCTAGCGGCGGCAAGAGGATTATAGGCACTTAACTGCCTGTTAAAAGGTAGTTAACAGGCAGTTAAGAGGCTTTTTACAATTTTGCCAGGTCGACTGTGGACTTTCTGACGTCTGGACACCATGCCAGGGTAAGTGTAGTCTGTTGTGGGTCTACTGTAAGGTTTGTGCATTGATGACAGCTGCAGAAGTGGTGTGATGGAGCCAATGGTACACTGGTGAGTTTCAGAGGTAAGAAAATGTTGGGAAAAACATTTTTAATGTATTTAGACTTTTCTGTAGGTAACAAGGTTTGAAGTGTTTGTGTAGTCCCACCTCATTGGGAGAAAGACTCTCACCAGTGACAGATTGCTTCTGTAACCTCACCTGCAGCTGCCATCTGTTTTATCCTAAGAGAGTCACTGGAGCGCCTAGGTGCAAGGGCTCACCTTTGTACAGTGATTGGCAGTGTTTGCAGCACCTCAATGCTGTCAAACACTGAAAAATCATCTGTCAAAAAAATGTGCATGTCCCCTTTAAGAAAACCGGCAGATGACGCATCATCAACTGATGTCATCTGACACCGGCTTTCTCTTAATTGGCCGGCAAGCCGGCAGGGTGGGCTTAAAAGGCCAATTGACGCAAAATAGCGTCTGTGCGTCGGGCGTCATTGGGGGTGGGATCGGAACCCGCAAGTCAGCTAACCCGCTCCCAACTCGCAACGAAAGGTAAGATTGCGCCCAAAGGGACATAGATAGACTAAGTGAGTGGGCAGTAAGGTGGCAGATGGAGTATAATGTAGGGAAATGTGAGGTTATTCACTTTGGAAGGATAGAAAAACAGAATATTTTTTAAATGGTGAGAAACTTTCAAATGTTGGTTCAGAGAGATTTGGGTGTCCTCATGCAAGAAACACAGAAAGCTAGCATGCAGGTACAGCAAGCAATAAGGAAGGCAAATGGCATGTTGGCCTTTATTGCAAGGGGGTTGGAGTATAAGAGTAAGGAAGTCTTGCTACAATTGTACAGGGCCTTGGTGAGACCACACCTGGAGAACTGTGCACAGTTTTGGTCTCCTTATCTAAGGAAGGATATACTTGCCTTGGAGGCAGTGCAATGAAGGTTCACTAGATTGATTCCTGGGATGAGAGGGCTGTCCTATGATGAGAGATTGTGTAGAATGGGCCGATACTCCCTGGAGTTTAGAAGAATGAGAGGTGATCTCATTGAAACATACAAGATTCTGAAGGGGATTGACAGGGTAGATGCTGAGAGATTGTTTCCCCTGGCGGGAGTGTCTAGAGCTAGGGGGCATCATCTCTGGATAAGGGGTAGGCCATTTAAGACTGAGATGAGGAGGAATTTCTTCACTCAGAGGGTTGTGAATCTTTGGAATTCTCTGCCCCAGAGGGCTGTGAATGCTGAGTCTTTGGACTTGATTTTCCAAGCCCCGAGGAGGCGGGCATGCAGGTGGGACAGCATGTAAAATCGGAGAAATTGGGTGCAGGTGGCAAACCTGCCCCCATCCCGCCTCCGTGCCCTTCTGCCAGGAGGCGGGAAGATGTGCAGCTTTGGGTCCCGTCTCCTGCTCCTGCTCTTACTGCATGGGCTGGATTTTGCCAGCCCTGGGGAGGCGGGTTTGGAGGCGGGACTGCCGGGAAAATGGCAGAATCTGGGGGCGGGTGCCTCCATGCCATCTTCCCAGGAGGCGAGTACCCGACCCACGCCGGGTCCCATCTCCTGGAGGCGGGAAGGGGATTACAGCCACTTAACTGCCTGCTAACAGGTAGTTAACAGGCAGTTAAGAGGATTATTCCCATTTTTCCTCCAGAGGCGCGGGTTTCCCAACGTCGGGAAACCCCGCCAGGGTCAGCGAGGTGAGCAGTGGGTCGGTGGGGGTCAGAGGGTGCAAAAGAGCGCTGTGGAGGTGAGTGATGGGTGCAAGTGTAGAGAGGTAATATGTGAGGTGATTGGAAAGTGATAGAAAATGTTTACTTACCTTTGTTTCTTCCTGCAGGCTTCAACAGTTGGGGATGTGGAAACTCTCACATCTCACCGGCAGAGATGACAAAATGGCTGCTGCATTTTCCAATGCAACAGCCATCTGATTTCTGCTCACAAAAGAGGTTTGATGAGTCTTGAATACAAGGACTCATCAAACAACAGAGAATGTCAATGTTTGACAGCTTCACAGAGCTGTCAAACTATGACAATTCATCTGTCAAAAATGTTTGACAGATGAAACATCATACGCTGACGTTCTCTGTAACCAGCTTCCCCTTAATTGACCTGCTAAGCCCACTGGGCGGGCTTAACAAGGTCAATCAAGGGAAAATAGCATGGGTTGGCCAGAAGAGAATGGAGGCGGAACTAAAACCTGACATGTAGGAGTCCCGCCTCCAAAAGATCCCCATTGGCAAAATCCAGCCCCTTATGTTCTTATAAGCACCGCCCCTCCAGTGTAAAATTAATGAGAACATAAACCCCGTAGAAACATTTTTTTTTTGGTATATAGGACATTAGACTAAGGTAAAGCATGATCTCATCAGCTTTTTCTGAGGTAACCTTGAAAGCAAAAATGTGTATACTATACATTACCTGATGTCATGCAACTATAGTCGACAAGTACAATAAGAGAACCAAACACAAATACAGCTGAAGAGAAAACTGGTGAATGGGGATGGACTCTGAGCATGTCTTTATATGATTGTTTTGGAGTTTTGAGCATTAGCAATAGCAAATTATGGAAGAACTGTACTATTATTCAAGTTTTGAGGCAGGTTCTGAACAAAAGTCCTGAATTTACATTTCTTTTGGTAACACCATGTACTGTTGCAGAGGCACTTGATCAAGAAGGATGGAAGCAAATAAGTTTAATGTTTTAAATTTTATATATTTTTGGCCTTCATTATAAAAAGCCGCATCCTGATCAGGCAGACAGTAAAGAGCTTATATGCAGATATTTATGTATTTACACAAAATTGTAATATGTGAGCAAATAAATCTGTTTATCTCTTCTTCTTCTTCTTAGGCAGTCCCTCGGAACCGAGGATGACTTGCTTCCACACTAAAAATGAGTTCTCAGGTGACTGATGAGTCCATTACGGGACCTACAGTCTCTGTCACAGGTGAGGCAGATGGTGGTTGAAGGGACGGGTGGGTGGGGTGCTTGGGTTGACGTGCGCTCCTTGAGCTTGGCTTTTGCTTGCTCCCGGTGAAGAGACTCGAGGTGTTCAGCGCCTTCCCAGATGCTTCTCCTCCACTTTGTGCGGTCTTGGGCCAGGGATTCCCAGGTGTCGGGAGGGATGTTACACTTTTTCAAGGAGGCTTGAAATCTGTTTATGTATCTGCAGTTGGTAAGGACTTTTTTTTAACTTATATTCCAGTAATCTACAAAAAAACTACACTGTCTCTGTAAAAATAACTTGGAAATGTCTTTCTAATTTTTTTCGATAGAGATGTGCGCTCTTGCCCTTCTTCCACACCCAACGCACCCCCTCTTCCTTGCAACAGCATTACCTGTTACAAATTAAGTATCTGCCATAGATACCTCCTTGGGTTCCATGGCATTAGTCACTCCCAACAACAACTTGCTTTTATATATAGTGCCTTTAACATAGTAAAAGGTCCCAAGGCGCTTCACAGGAGCTCCAATAAACGGTTCCTGTGTCTCCTAAATTCCAAGAGTAGACTTTCATTGCCCAATATCTACTGATACAATAGCATAACCCAGGGGTTGGAAGAATACATTGATATACAAACTGCATACCATAGACTCACGTGTCTCACCTGTGCTTCTTCAATCTTTCGATAGGCTGAACTGTTGAAGGTAAAGCCTTCTGTTGAAGGTAACTGTTTAAGGTAACTGTTGAAGGTAACTGTTTAAGGTAAAGCCGATGACAAATTGAGAAGCTGGCATATTTTGCAAAATGCATGTGATTGAACAAAAGTAGCAAATCTTAATTCCCAGTTTAGGCCAAGATCTGCTTTCTCACAGTCTTTGTTAGGCCTGACTGACCCTGAACGTGGCTTTTTTTCCCTTACTTTTTGTCAAGTCTGACCTCAGGAAGTGGATTCTCACAAGACTAATCCAGACAACTATCCCCGCTGAACTCAAATGAATTAAATCATCTCACCTAGAAAAGGCGTGAATGATCACTCAAAAGCCCAAAATAACATTCACTGTTTGAAGCATGCTGGTCTGCATCTTCATCTCCTAGCCCTGCTGACCTGTGACTTTAACCCTTGTGTGCTAGGTTTAGGAGAGCATTTTTAACATATATTACACCAAGGTCCCTCCCCACAGGGCAGAGTCAGAAATTCCTAAAAATGTAACACTTTTATTGGTAAGATAATTAGATGAATTTATTTCATAAATATAAATATTGTTAGCAAAGGAAAAACAAAAGCTGTGGTGCTATGCTGAATGAACTGAATTCTAAAATCAGTTACTAATAACTTCTAAGGGAATCATTGACCCTAAATTTTGTCAATATCGATTGTGCCATTGTTGCACTGAAAAGTTACGCTATTCACCAGCAGAGGGAGTAGCATACAAGATCCTTGGGTGGTTAATTTGCATATGAAGTAGTATAAGTTCTGGTTTAATTGCGTTCTAAAAGCGCAGTGAGCAGCTTAGGCCCCAGGGAACTTCGGTGCAGTCTCTGTAAAGACTGCAGTCTTTATTAGAGCACTAGGGGACAACAAGAGCAGGCTGCAGAGAATCTTTCCTCAACCCCTTTGTATTTTATCTACTCGGAGCATATCCCATCCTCAAGTGAAGCGCCTTTGCCAGTATCATGAGCAGTGACAGGCCAGCTGTGCACATGGGGCATCGTGACAGGGCAGCATTTCGCCAAAGGGTTGTGAATTTTTCACAGGAAGATCTGCACGCCCTCCTGGAGAGGTGACAGACAGGAGGGATTGGCTCCTGGGTGTGCCAGGCAGTATGCTATCCTAGAGTGTCAGCCTTTCTATGTGAAGGAGATGGCCTTTGTGCTGCCTCACCCCGAGGACTGCACAGCAATCCCAGAGTAGAACAGCTTGTCCAGGGCAGGCAAAGTAAGGTCAAAAACGCACTGTTGGTTTCTTCCTTGGACACCCTGGGCATCACCCTGGCTGATGTTGCACAAATCCCTTGTGGCAGATTGAAAGGATCTGGTCAGTTTCACAGGGACAGACAGAACATTTCCAGTAGTGGAGCGAGGCTGAAGATCTTGGTGAAGAAGGTTGCACAGATGTGTAATGACAACCTTGGACAATCGCATCCTTGGAACACATAGCTCCTCTGAGAGGTCCTCGAAGGACCTGTGCTGCCTATAGACATGCTGTGAAGGGTAGTACCTGGTGGGCTGCTGTCTGCTGCTATGCTGCTTTATTCTCTTCATGTCTTCATGTTGCTGTTCCTCCTCCATTAGGATAACAGAGAGGTATGCCCATGGAGAATGCCATACCTTCTCCAGAGTCTTTCTGAGTAAGTGGAGGGCTGGGAAGGTGGGTGGTTGAAAATACAGGGTTGGGGTGAGACTGTAGCACTGTGGGGGGGGGAGGGGGGGTCAAGTGAAATTCTCAGTGAACAAAACTGAAAAAAAAATGTGTTGAAAAAAATGTCTGTGAAGCCAGAAATCAGCAAGCAAAGTTTGAGGACTCTTCAAGGCTCTCACACAATTTATGTGGGTCTAACTTTTCTAGAATGTTGTATTAGTGTAAAAGCAGGAAGTTCCCAGGTACAGAACCACTCCAAATCAAGAGTCCCACAGGACTTGGGTGGGCGGATCTTCAATGATTGAGGAAATTCATGTCTAGTGCATTAACAGCACATGAGCGGCATAGTTCACTAAACACGAGTTTCTTCCATCTTGTTTTAGCATAATATCAGCATAAGTGTTGAAGATAATGAGGAAATTCAGGGCCAGATTGTGTCACAATTGCTGCTTACCCAATTATATAATACTAAATAAATCCAATGATCAGAGTTTCAGATGATTGGATTATTACAAATCTAGGGTATAACTTTTTTGATCTTATAGTAATCTGGGATGTAATGTTTAAGTTATCCACCAGATGGAGCCAAAGATTAAGGTTTCATATTCACCAGTGTTTAAGGTAATGGGTCGTGTAGTCAATGTCATGGTACACCAGTTATTAAGGTAATGTGGCATTGCACTATGGGTATGACTCAGAGGTGAATCCTCCATCTTGCCATCGTGCAGTAAGAAATTGGGTGTTTTGCTTCCAGTCTGTAAGATATGTTCCTCTGCTACACCGTGTAATAAACAGTTGGGTTTTGTTCCTAAGATCTTGCTTCTCTCAGTTTCTGACCTTACCACTCGGATATCGCATATTGGCGACGAGGATCAACAGATCACATCTTGAGGAAGAAAAAAAATAAAAGAGCACTGAATAGTGGATCATGGCTGCTACGGTAGGAAAGATCTCTGCTTTTGATGTTCAGACATAGACCTGGGATGAGTACTGCAAGTTGCTGATGCATTTCTTTGAAGCAAATGATATAGATGATGTCGGAAAAAGGAGAGCTATTTTGCTCACTTCCGTGGGAAGTCAGACGTATAGTTTAATGAGAAACTTATGCAGTCCTGCAAAGCCTGGAGACAGAACATTTGCTAACTTAGTGGCCTTGCTGAAGGACCATTTCAATCCCAGACTGAGTGAGATTGTACAGCGTTTCAAATTTAATTCACGGAACAGAAAGCCGGGAGAGACTGTATTGGATTATGTAGCGGTGTTGCAAAAATTGGCACACAATTGCAATTACGGGAACAACCTGAAAGACATGCTGAGAGATAGGCTAGTTTGCGGGATAATGGATGATCGAATGCAGCAGAGATTATTGTCCGAGACTGGGCTTACGTATGAAAAGGCGTTGGAACTTGCTCAAGCCATAGAGACAGCGAACCGAGATGTAAAAGAAATACAAGGTTCAGACTGGGCTACTACAAAGCAAGTTGCAGGTCAGGCTGTGCACAAGTTAAATATGCGTCAGAAACCACAACGTGATCATGTAAAGGCATGTTATAGATGCAATGACGATCACCTGGCGAGGGAATGCAGGTTTCTGGAGGAAAAGTGCCACAAGTGTGGAAAAAAAGGACACATAAAACGTGCATGCAGGGCAAAAGCAACCGTGGAGGAATACAAACAAAAAGGGGGAGGAAAGCAAACCCTTGGAAGAGAATCAAAAAGACAGGGAGCACATCACATCAGCGGAGAAGCTGAGAAAGAAGACGACATGTTCATAATGCATAGTATGGTAGAGAACATTCCAAAAGTGGATCCTATCAATTTGCAACTGACAATAAATGATTCTACGGTCAACTTTGAAGTGGATACAGGATGCGGCGTAACCATAATGAACAGGGAGGAGTACTCAAAATTGTGGAACCGTGCAAAAGTTCCAGAGTTAAAGTCTTGCTCTATGCTGCTTAAAACATATACCGGTGAACGAGTGGCGACATTGGGTACAGCTACTGTAACTGTGCAACACAGGGACACCGTGGAACAGCTACCTGTAGTTGTAGTATCGGGTTATGGACCAAACTTGTTAGGTCGGGGCTGGATACGAGAACTTAAATTAGATTGGGGAGCAATAAATCAAATAGAGGGAGGCAAACAGTTGTCTTTGCAAGAAGTGTTGATTGAACATGAGAACGTGTTCAAGGAAGGACTTGACACATTTAATGGCCCCCCAGCTAAGATTTATGTCGACCAAGGAGGCACTGCCAAGGTTTTTTAAACAACGACCTGTGCCGTATGCCATGAAACCAAAGGTAGAGGCTGAGCTTGACCGTCTTTTGAGAGAGCACATACTGGAACCCGTGAAATGTTCAGAATGGGCAGCTCCCATTGTACCTGTTTTAAAACCGGACAATTCGGTAAGACTCTGTGGAGATTATAAATTGACAGTAAATAGGGTGTCTAAACTAGAACAGTATCCTATTCCCAAAACAGTGGATCTCTTTGCAAACCTGGCTGGAGGGAAGAAATTCACGAAGCTGGATATGAGTCATGCATACTTGCAGATTACACTAGATGAGGAATCCAAGAAGTATGTAACCATAAATACACACAAGGGTTTGTTTACCTATAACCGCTTACCATTCGGTATCTCATCTAGTCCAGCTATTTTCCAGAGGACTATCGAGGGTGTACTGCAAGGGATCCCACATGTTTCAATCTATCTGGATGACATTCTGGCGATGGGAAGAACCGACCAGGAGCATCTGAGCACTCTGAGAGAGGTACTACAAAGATTGGATAAGGCTGGGTTACGGCTCAAGAGGAGTAAGTGCACTTTCCTCGGGAATGAGGCCATGTTCCTGGGACACAGAGTGGACGCCACCGGGCTCCATCCAATTAAGGAGAAGGTACAAGCACAACAGGAGGCCCCAGCTCCTACCAATGTGACTGAGTTAAAAGCTTACCTGGGACTGCTAAACTATTATAACAGGTTTTTACCAAACTTGTCAACAGTGTTAGCACCTCTTCACAAACTTCTGCGCAAGGAGACACAGTGGCAGTGAGAAGAGGAACAGAGGGTTTCATTTGAACAGTCCAAGAAACTGATGCTGTCCTCAGATGTGCTGGTTCACTACAATGCAGAGAAAGACATCATTGTCTCTTGTGACGCTTCACCTTATGGGGTGAGGGCAGTTCTTTCACACAGCTTGGAAGATGGAACAGAAAGACCAATAGGATTTATGTCTCGAACTCTAACACCAGCGGAAAAAAACTATTCCCAGTTAGACAAAGAGGGGTTAGCAGTAATGTTTGGGTTACAGAGGTTTCACAAGTACACATATGGCAGGAAATTCAGCATATGCACCGATCATAAACCTCTTCTATCTCTTTTTAATGAAATGAAAGCAGTACCACAGATGGTGTCACCCTGGATCCAGAGGTGGGCAGTGACGTTAAGGGCATATGAGTACGTCATCGTTTACAAGGCGGGCAAGTACCATGGGAACGCAGATGCCTTGAGCCGTCTTCCACTGCCAGGTACACCTATCCGTGCAGCTCCAGAGGACAGAGTTTTGATGTTGGAGGACACGGACACGGCAATTGTGGCCGCTGAACAAGTAAGGACTTGGACCGGTAAAGATCCAGTACTGTCTGGAGTCCGAGAATATGTGATGAGGGGTTGGCCACAGCATCCGGAAGGGACTGACTTCACACCCTACAGTGTCAGGAAAACAGAGCTGAGTGTGCAGGATGGTTGCGTGTTGTGAGGAGCATGAGTGATTATTCCACAGCTAGCACGACAGTCTATCCTAGGGCAACTACATCAGTATCATCCTGGGGTCTCGCGTATGAAAGCCTTGGCAAGGAGTTACTTGTGGTGGCCAAAGCTAGATGAGGAGATAGAAAATCTAGTCAAGACATGCAGCACTTGTCAAGTACACAGGAAGGCACCAGCAGCGGCTCCTCTCCACCCCTGGGAGTGACCGGATAGACCATGGAGAAGATTACATGTAGATTATGCGGGTCCATTCATAGGGAAGATGTTCCTCATAATCATTGATGCACATTCCAAATGGATGGATGTGTATCCTGTAAATTCTGCTTCATCTACTGTTACTATAGACTGCCTGCGTCGGAGTTTTAGTAATCAAGGGCTACCGGAGATCGTAGTAAGTGACAATGCCACGTGTTTTGTGAGTACAGAAACAAAAGAGTTCATGAGAAACAATGGCATAGTGCACGTGACCTCAGCTCCATATCATCTGTCTTCAAATGGACTTGCGGAGAGAGCCGTACAAACATTTAAGGAGATGATGAAAAAAAGTGCGGAAGGGAGTTTGGCAACCAAGGTGTCACGAGTTCTGTTTAGCTATAGAATAACACCTCAATCTACCACAGGACTCTCTCCTGCTGAGCTGTTGTTAGGACGTCGACTACACTCCACTCTTGACCTGGTTCACCCAGACCTAAAAAGGAAGGTGGAAAACCAACAAATCAAACAAAAGGAGAACCATGACAGAAGGACAAAGAGCCGCAGTTTTGGAGAAGGAGATGCGGTCCTTACCAGGAATTTCAGTTATGGTCCAAAATGGATTCCTGGTGTCATAGACTCAATGACCGGTCCAGTATCATATATGGTCATGGTGGGAATGGGTCAGGTAGTACGTAGACATGTAGATCAGATACTGACCAGACAAGGGGACATCGAAATGAAGGTTCCAGAGGAGATGTCGGAGGACAAGTCGGCCCCCAGTTATCCAAATGCATTGGTGGTACCACCACCACGAACAGAGCCAGTTACACCTGGACCCCTTCGTCAAGAGGAAACCATCGTAGCAGAGTCAGATACTCTGAGTACTGCTCAGGAGCAGCAGGTGGCTCTACCACAACCAAGCAGGGACTTGACTGTAAGACATTCACCAAGGCCTCACAAGCCGCCAGAGAGATTGATAACGACCTGCTAGATTCGTTCAGTATGGACTATTGTTAAAGGAGTTTCCTTATGGGACTTTTTAAGAATGTTGTTAAGAAATGAATGTTCAACTTAACAGGGGAAGGATATAGTAATCTGGTGAGGAAGAAAGCTGCAGACTGCAAGAAGATATCAATAGACTGGTCAGGTGGGCAGAAAAGTGGCAAATAAAATTCAATCCTGAGAAGTGTGAGGTAATGCATTTGGGGAGGGCTAACAAGGCATGACAAGACAAGGTGAGGTGAGAGTGACTGCCCTTGACATCAAAGCAGCATTTGATTGAGTGCGGCATCAAGTAGCCCTGGTAAAATTGAAGTCAATGGGAGTCAGGGGAAAAACTCTCCACTGGCTCCTATCTAGCACAAAGGAAGATGGTTGTGATTGTTGGAGGCCAATCATCTCAGCCCCAGGACCTCGCTGCAGGAGTTCCTCAGGGCAGTGTCCTAGGACCAACCATCTTCAGCTGCTTCATCAATGACCTTCCCTCCATCATAAGGTCAGAGGTGGGGATGTTCGCTGATGATTGCACAGTGTTCAGTTCCATTTGCAACTCCTCAGATAATGAAGCAGTCTATGCCTGCATGCAGCAAGACCTAGATGACATTTAGGCTTGGGTTGATAAGTGGCAAATAACATTTGTGCCACACAAATGCCAAGCAATGCCTATCTTCAACAAGAGAGCGTCTAACCACCACCCTTTGACATTCAACGGCATTACCATCGCTGTATCCCTCAGCATCAACATCTTGGGGGGGTCACCATTGACCAGAAACTTAACTGGATCAACCACATAAATACTGTGGCAACAAGAGGTCAGAGGATAGGTATTCTGCGGCGAGTGTCTCACCTCCTGACTCCGCAAAGCCTTTCCACCATCTACAAGGTACAAGTAAGGAGTGTGATGGAATACTCTCCACTTGCCTGGATGAGTGCAGCTGCAAAAACACTCAAGAAGCTCGACACCATCCAGGACAAAGCAGCCCGTTTGAGTGGCACCCCATCCACCACCTTAAACATTCACTCCCTCCACCACCGGCGCACAGTGGCTGCAGTGTGTACCATCTCCAAGATGCACTGTAGCAACTCACCTAGCCTTCTTCAACAGCACCTCCCAAACTCACGACCTCTACCACCTAGAAGGACAAGGGCAGCAGGCACACGGGAACACCATCACCTTCAAGTTCCCCTCCAAGTCACACACCAACCGGACTTGGAAATATATCACCGTTCCTTCATATTCGCTGGGTGAAAATCTTGGAATTCCCTCCCTACAAGCACTGTGGGAGTATTTTCACCTCACGGACTGCAACAGTTCAAGAAGGCAGCTCAGCACGACTTTCTCAAGGGCAATTAGAGATGGGCAATAAATGGTGGACTTGCCAGTGACGCCCACATCCCATGAATGAATTTTTAAAAACCTGACGTACCCAGCTGTACTTTCTAATAGAGAATCGTTGCCAGTTTTCCATTAACAATGTTTCATATTATAAGTACTGTATATATCAATTGAGGAGGTGCTGCAGTAGAAACTGGTTTATTATGCAAAATATAATTTCTTACGTGAACTTGTTAGTGTGCAAAATATGATCAATGCCAAATGAGATATGCTGAGGAACGCAAAATGAATTATAGAATGCTTTATAGTGCAATAAGAATTATACGTTTTAGTGCCATTGTATCATCAAGTATATATATATCAGCAATCTCTGTAAAGTAATTTTATACATTACTTTATGTTTATGGATCAAAACTATCAAATACAGTATATAAATGTCTTATTAAATAAATATATAGTCACAAACTATAATTGTGTTTATAATAATTTCTCCATCTATCAGCTGTTTCTCTCAGCTGGCATATTTTGAACTTTCTCATAAATAAACAGCTTAACAGCAGAACTGCGGTTTTAAGCTCGTTAATGCTAGTGCATTATTTTTCCATTTTTGACCTCTAATTTTTATGAAAACTGGGACATTTTGACAAGTTTCTACTGTGAGAGTGAATCACACCAGTGATGGGGCAATGTAACATGGTCACAAACAAATGTAGCAAATTACCACAGCAATATCTCAGGAAGAATTTCTAAGGGCTACTGACACTCCGTAGCGCCATGAAATGGTAATAAAATGGTGGCCGCCGCTCTTTCGCCAGCTGGTGGTGGGTCCCGCGACAGCTGCCATAATCCTCTCCCCCCTTTGCACTGCTGGTAATTAGCAGCACCCTGGAAAGAAATGGCAGCGTGGTGACGTCAATTGGCGTGTAACACTGACTTAACGTCACCAACACGAATTTCAACTCTAGCACTGAATTCAGCACTGGGTCCTAAGCACACTAGGTTAACCTGGCATGCAAGCAGGCTGACAGTGGCGATGTCAGCAGCTCTTAAAGGGACATACACATCATTCAGGTAAGTTTGAATTTAAGAGTTTGCACTGGGTTTTTTGATTTTATTGAAGTGGTGGCTTGCTGCAATAGATGTGAAAAGTTTTTTAATGTTTAAGGAGTGCTGCTGGATGCTTGCAAGGGCTCAGATGGTAAATGAAGGCCTTTGAGAAGACAGAGCATGCTGTGAATACTCAGCAGGCCACGTAGCATCCGTGGAGAGAAAAACAGAGTTCACATCTCAGATTGAAATGCTGCCTGACCAATTGAGTATTTCCAGCATTTTAAGCTGTCATTTCACATTTACAGCATCTGCTTGCAGAGGGAGGAGGAAGACGCAGAAGAGGAAAGCGCAGAAGAGGAGGAAGCCAAATAGTTGGAATCAAATGGAAGGATGCATCCCAGATAGCCCCTTTGTGGCCAGGATAGCCAGGATGGAATCATCCACCAGTGGTCCCACTGACTGGACAGGCTGCCTCTTCTTGTTGACCCACTGGCTGGGCAGGCTGCATTTCTTGGGTGTCATAGAATCATAGAATCATAGAAAATTACAGCACGGAAGGAGGCCATTTCGGCCCATCGTGTCCACGCCGGCCAACAAAGAGCTATACAGCCTAATCCCACTTCCCAGCTCTTGGTCCGTAGTCCTGCAGGTTAGAGCATCCCAAGTGCACATCCAAGTACTTTTTAAATGTGGTTAGGGTTCCTGCCTCTACCACCCTTTCAGGCAGCGAGTTCCAGACCCCCACAACCGTCTGGGTGAAGAAATTTCCCCTCAAATCCCCTCTAAACCTTCCACTAATTACTTTAAATCTGTGCCCCCTGGTTTTTGACCCCTCTGCTTAGGGAAATAGGTCTTTTCTATCCACTTTATCTATGCCCCTCATAATTTTATACACCTCAATAAGGTCTCCCCTCAGCCTCCTCTGTTCCAAGGAAAACAGACCCAGCCTATCCAGTCTTTCCTTATAGCTAAGATTCTCTACTCCCGGCAACATCCTTGTAAATCTCCTCTGCACCCTCTGTAGTGCAATCACATCTTTCCTGTAATGTGGTGACCAGAACTGCACTCAGTACTCTAGCTGAGGACTAACTGGTGTTTTATACAGTTGAAGCATAACCCCCCTGCTCTTGCATTCTATGCCACGGCTAATAAAGGCAAGCATTTCTTAACCACCTTATCTACCTGGTCTGCTACCTTCGGGGATCTGTGGACATGCACTCCAAGGTCCCTTTGTTCCTCTGCACTACTGTCCTACCATTTAATGTGTATTCCCTTTCATTGTTAGCCCTCCTCAAATGCATTATCTCACACTTCTCTTGATTGAATTCCATTTGCCACTGTTCTGCCCTCCTGACCAATTTATTGATATCTTCCTGCAGTCTACAGCTTCCTTCTTCAGTATCAACCACACAGCCGATTTTAGTATCATTTGCAAACTTCTTAATCATACCCCCTATATTCAAGTCTAGATCATTGAAATATACCACAAAAAGCAAGGGACCTAGTACTGAGCCCTGCGGAACCCCACTGGAAACAGCCTTCCAGTCACAAAAACACCCATCGACCATTACACTCTGCTTCCTGTCTCCGAGCCAGTTTTGAATCCAACTTGACACTTTGCCCTGGATCCCATGGGCTTTTAACTTCGTGACCATTCTGCCATGTGGAACCTTATCAAAAGCCTTGCTAAAGTCCATATACACTACATCAAATGCACTACCCTCACCTACCCTCCTTGTTACCTCCTGAAAAAATTCAATCACGTTTGTCAGACACGACCTTCCCTTAACAAATCCATGCTGATGATCCTTGATTAATCCATGTCTTTCTAAATGAAGATTTATCCTGTCCTTCAGAATTCTTTCCAATAATTTTCCCACCACCGAGGTTAGGCTGACTGGCCTGTAATTACTTGGTCTATCCTTTTCTCCCTTTTTAAACAAGGGTACCACATTAGCAGTCCTCCAGTCCTCCGGCACCACACCTGAAGCCAGAGAGGATTGCAAAATGATGGTCAGGGCTTCTGCTATTTCCTCTTTTGCTTCGCTTAACAGCCTGGGATACATTTCATCCGGGCCTGGGGATTTATCCACTTTTAAAGCTGCTAAACCCCTTATTACTTCCTCTCTCACTATGTTTATTTCATCTAATATTTCACACTCCTCCCCCCGATAGCAATGTCTGCTTCGCCCCTCTCCTTTGTGAAAACAGACGCAAAGTATTCATTAAGAACCGTACCACGTCTCCCGCCTCCACACACAGATTACCCTCATGATCTCTAATAGGCCCTACCCTTTCTTTAGTTATCCTCTTACTCTTAAAATATTTATAAAACATCTTTGGGTTTTCCTTGACTTTACTTGCCAAAAAATTTTCATGCTCCCTCTTTGCTTTCCTAATATCCTTTTTTATTGCACCCCTGCACTTTCTGTACTCCTCTAAATATTCTGGAGTACTTAGCCCTCGGTATCTGTCATACACCTCCCTTTTTTTCTTTATCCTACCCTGTATGTCCCTAGACATCCAGGGGGCTCTAGATTTGTCAGTCATGTGTGAAATGAGGAAGGCACAAGGGTGGAGTTGTACTGACGGGAGGGCGGGAAAGCAAGTGCTGCATGCCAGAGGGCGGATAATGTACGAGGATACCAGCATCTTGTATCCTTTCAGCCCCGCCGCTGGCCAAGGGCTCAACCATGCCCCTGCCAAGAATGGCCTGCACCATCTCCTCTAAGGAGGTGAGATGAGGCTAGGAATGGGAAATGTGCCTCATCATTGGTGCAGATTGTTGGTAGGTGTGTGACTGGTGGTCGTGCATTGAGCAGTGTGTGAGGCTAGTGGTGCAGTTGGTAGGAGACGGCTTTTGAAAATGCATTCACTGACCTTGACCAGTGGTCTGAGGCCATGAAGCTTCTTTGGGCACTGGAGCCAGGTGGTGGGGGCAACACTGCTGGCAGTGATGGCCTTAGTGACGTACTCCCACATCGTTCTTGCTGGAGGGCCTCCTGGCCCCAGTGGTTACAGGGCTGCTCTTGCAGTGTTGACCCCCTGCACAAAGCTAGAGTGCTGCGTGTGAGACCCTGGATGCCCCTTCCCTGGCTTACTGAGCCATTTGTGTTAGTGCTGAGGCAGTTTTCCCATTTGTTGAGGTTAAGAAGGTAATTCAGCTTTAACAGCTGAATATTCACATTTGGAACTTCTTTTAAATGTTGAATCTTTTTTAAAAGGCAGAAAGGGCTGAAAAATGTATTGTTTCACTGCATTTTATTTTGTATTGCGTCAGTGTGCATGGCCCCTTTAATTCTCAGACCTCTTCATTGCCCTCAATTCCTTGCGAGCTCCACAGCTTCATTCACAGAGGCTGTGGGAAGCTGCAACGCCGGACCTGGACAGGAACTTCATCCCGGATCACTCCAGCAACACCACCAGGACAGTGTTGCACAGAAGGTGAGCGCTGCGCCACCTATCTCCATGCCCCCCCAGACCAATTTCACTCGGTTAGCATTGCGGCCATTTCCAGCGGCCGTTAACTGCAGTTGTCAGTAACACCGGCAACTTTGCTGGTGAACACAAATTTTTCCCCCTAAGTCTCTACTTTATCTAATTCCTTCATAATTGTAAACACTTAAGTGATATCTTACCCCTTTTCTAAGCTTGTATTTTTGAACAAAAATAATTTAGCTGTGTGAGCCCTTTTAACTGCAGTATTGAGGGCTGCTGTATTGTAGGAGTCACCATTTTTCAGAATAGACATTAAACCAAGGCCCCATCTGCCTGTTTGAAAAAGGGCAGGAAGTTCTCCTGGTGTCCTGACCAACATTCATCCCTCTGCAAACACCACCAGAACTATTTATTCATCTCATTACTGTTTGTGAGACCTTGTTGTGCACAAATTGGCTGCCATGCTTGCTATGAAAACCGTAAAGATTATACTTCAAAAGTAATTAATTGGCTGTAAAGTGCTTTGGGACATTTCGAGGACATTAAATATGCTATATAAATGCAAATCCTTTAACTTTGCTATTGTGGCGGAGCCACCAGGGGGACTCTGATCGAATGTACATAATTATCTTTAACAAATTATTAGCTACAGAATGAATCTGTATCTTTGTTCATATCATTGCATGTATATAGCGCGGTCCCTTTAAGAATCAGACCAAACGCGATGACGTCATCATGTTGATCACGTGATCCTCCAGCAGCGGGAAAACGTGATGATGTCATGACGTCAGGCTGGGGAGCCGCCCTAGCCAATCCTCGTGGAGCCAGCAAAGAGTACAGACCTGTAATGTAGTTCTCCTGTGTTTTCGTTTTAAACTCTGTTGATTAGTATTAAACATCGTTTGTTTGATAGACTGACTCGACCTCAGTCCTTTAGTTAGGAATCTAGCCATTCCTACAGTGGTGACTCCGAATTTTCGTGAACAACTTTCGCGGAAGCGAAGCGCGACGAAACATGGATGTGAACTCCGTGGCTTTGAAGCTCCCACAGTTTTGGGAACAACAGGCGGCCTCCTGGTTCGTTCAAGCAGAAGCACAATTCGATCTCCGAAACATCGTTGCGGATCAGACCCGTTACCTTTACGTGGTCTCCGCACTCGACAGCTCCACGGCTTCACGGATCATCAGCCTGCTCAAAAAACCCCCGGTTGACAGCAAGTATAATACTCTCAAAGCACGGTTAATACAGGTCGTGGGGCTCACGAAGGCAGAGCGTGCCCGCCGGCTACTCGCTTTGCCTGGGCTTGGCGATTCCAAGCCATCTGAGTTAATGAGCCAGATGCTCACGCTCCTTGGCTCAGAACCACAATGTTTCCTCTTTCGGGAGTTATTCCTGAGTCAACTACCCGAGCAGGTTCAGGCTGCCCTCGCCAGATCGGAAGCCACAGATTGTGCAGCACTTGCTGCAGAAGCAGATACGATTTATGCGGTGACGCAGCAATCCTGTGCCACCAGAAGGCACCCCTCCCCCGCGAACGCCGCCCCGACGCCTCCATCCCCCGGCTTGTGTTTTTACCACGCCCATTTTGGCGCGAAAGCCAGAGGCTGCCGCCCTCCCTGTAGTTTCGCGCCTAAAAAAAACCCGACATCAACACCAGCAGCAACTCCAGAAAAGGAGGACCGAGTCTGAGGGATGTTCCGCGGCCGCGATGGCGATTGGAAATTCCGGGATGCTCCTCTACATTACAGATTCCCTCTCAGGCCGGCGCTTTTTATGCGACACCGAGGCGCAGTGTAGCATCCTTCCTGCCTCAGCACTCGATATTTAGTTTGGGATGCACGGCCTCTCCCTCAAGGCAGCTAATGGCGGGGCCATTCATTCCTTTGGCAAACGGCGGGTCCAGGTGTGTTTCGGTGGGCAACGGTTTCAGTGGGAATTTATTACAGCCAAGGTTTCGCAAGCCATCCTCGGCGCGGATTTCTTATGCGCCAACAGCTTCTTGGTGGATGTAAGAAATCGTCGATTGGTCAACGTGGCCACCTTCCACTCCATCCCTTGCTTCCGCAGTTCCGCAACGTCGCACACTGTCTCCTGCGCGTTGCCCTCGCCGGATGAGTTCACTCGCCTATTAGGTGAATTCCCGGAGCTGACCAAGCCACTTTCTCCTCCTCGGCCACTAAGCATGGTGTCGAACACCACATTACTACGATTGGCTCTCCAGTTTACGCACGAGCTCGGCGCCTGGAACCTGGCAAGCTCACGGCTGCGAAGGCAGAGTTTGCCACGATGGAATGGCTGGGGATTATTCGCCGGTTGAATAGTCCCTGGTCCTCGCCTCTCCACATCGTCCCGAAGCCCGGCGGTAGGTGGCGGCCATGCGGGGACTACCGATGCCTCAATGACGCCACTACTCCCGATCGGTACCCGATCTCGCATATACAGGATTTCTCCGCCCATTTGGCGGGAAACTCAATCTTCTCCAAGGTCGACCTCGTCCGTGGCTACCACCAAGTTCCCGTACACCCGCAGGACGTCCAGAAAACGGCTGTCATCACTCCATTTGGACTGTTCGAGTTTCTACAGATGCCATTTGGGCTCAAGAACGCCACACAGGCTTTTCAATGACTAATGGACTTGGTCCTGCGGGATCTTCCTTTTTTATTTGTCTACCTTGATGACAACCTTGATAGCCAGCTCTACCAAAGAGGAACACGCCTGCCATCTCCGCACCCTCTTTCGGCGCCTCAGCCAACATGGCCTCATAATCAACCCGGCCAAGTGTCAGTTCGGCCTACAACAGATTGACTTCTTGGGCCACTGCATTACTTCAGAGGGCGCAATTCCGCTGCAGTCAAAGGTCGAAGCAATTACGGCATTCCCAAGGCCGCAGTCCACCAAGGCTCTTCAAGAATTCCCGGGCATGGTGAATTTCTACCACCGCTTTGTGCCCAAGGCAGCACGACTCATGCAGCCACTATACGAGGCCCTCAAAGGCAAGGCCGGAAAGGATACAATAGCCTGGACGGTCGAAATGGACAACACTTTCAACAACACAAAAACCGCTCTAGCCAATGCAACTATGTTGGCGCACCCTCTGCCAGGTGCCACCATCGCCCTTACCACCGATGCTTCCGACTATGCCATAGGCGCTGTGCAGGAACAGTGGGTCAACGGGACGTGGCAACCACTGGCATTTTTCAGCCGCCAACTCCGGTGCAACAAACGCAAGTACAGCACTTTCGACAGGGAGTTGCTGGCGCTGTTCCTGGCTATCCGCCATTTCCATTTTTTGTTAGAAGGACGTCCCTTCACTGTGTTTGTAGATCACAAACCACTGACCTTCGCCATGGCCAAGACCGCCGAACCATGGTCAGCTCGACAGCAGCGACAGCTAACTTTCATTTCAGAATTCACGACAGACGTCCAACACGTAGCTGGCAAGGACAACTTGGTGGCTGATTGCCTTTCTCGCGCGACCGTACAGGCGGTCCAGCTGGGCATCGATTATGCCCTCATGGCTACCAATCAGTCATCCGACCCTGAAACGCAGGCGTATCGCACCGACACCTCTAGCCTCCAACCGACCGATGTACAATTCCACACTGCAGGCACCTCGTTACTCTGCGATGTCTCCATGGGAGATCCCCGCCTGATCGTTCCAGTTGCCTGGCTGGCTCCACAAAGTTTTTGACACCATACATGGGCTTTCGCATCCTGGCGTGAAGGCATCTCAAAAATTAATGTCGGCTAAGTTCGTCTGGAGAGGAATGTGTAAGGATATCCGTGACTGGGCTAACACCTGCGTCGTCTGTCAAACGTCTAAGGTGCAATGTCACATTAAGGCCCCATTGGCCACGTTCGCAGTACCAGAACGTCGATTCGATCATGTCAACGTGGACCTCGTCGGGCCGCTTCCACCGTCGCAGCGGTTCACACACATCCTCACCATGGTCGATTGTACTACTAGATGGCCAGATGCAGTTCCTCTGGCGTCTACTACGTCCGCTGATGTCGCCAGAGCATTCCTCTCCTCGTGGGTCGCACGTTTCGACGTTCCGGCGGACATTTCTTCAGACCGCGGTCCACAGTTCTCTTCTGAGCTCTGGAATGCTGTGGCCCAGGGTCTCGGCACCAAGCTTCACCGCACCATGGCCTATCACCCGCAAGCAAACGGTTTGTGCGAACGTTTCCACAGATCGTTAAAGGCATCGCTGAGGGCCAGCCTCCAAGGCGCCGGATGGGTGGATAAGCTTCCGTGGGTCATGTTGGGTCTCCGCACGGCACCCAAAGAGGACCTGCAATCATCCGCCATGGAGCTCGGGTACGGCCAGCCACTCCGCGTACCGGGAGATTTCCTGCCGCTTCCAACTGAGCCATGGTCCACAGCCAAATAACTCAGCAGCCACCGGGAAACAGCCAGGGCTTTTGCGCCTATCCCAACTTCGCATCACGGCCTTCCATCTTCACACGTACCAGTGGAGCTAAAGAATGCTGAATTTGTATTCATTCATCATGATGCCCATAGGGATCCGCTCAAGGCCGCTTACACAGGCCCTTTTCACGTACTGGAGACAGGTGACAAGAGTTTCTCTGTAGACATCGGTGGTAAACCCGACCACATATCCATTGACCGTCTCAAACCGGCACACCTGGACATCGACCGGCCAGTAGAGACTGCGCAGCCACCACGACGTGGTCGACCTCCCGCTGCATTCACGCCAGACCGAAGGCTTCCATCCGCCAGCCCGCCCGCTGTTCAACAATGTCCACTCCAAGAATACAGGAGTCGCTCTGAAAGGCTTGTCAGACCTCCTAGTCAATTGACTTTTACTGTTAAAGACAATTCTGGGGGGGCGCATGTGGCGGAGCCACCAGGGGGACTCTGATCTAATGTACATAATTATCTTTAACAAATTATTAGCTACAGAATGAATCTGTATCTTTGTTCATATCATTGCATGTACATAGCGCAGTCCCTTTAAGAATGAGACCAAACGCGATGACATCATCACATTGATCACGTGATCCTCCAGCGGCGGGAAAACATCATGACGTCAGGCTGGGGAGCCGCCCTAGCCAGTCCTCGTGGAGCCAGCAAAGAGTACAGACCTGTAATGTAATTCTCCTGTGTTTTTGTTTTAAACTCTGTTGATTGGTATTAAACATTGTTTGTTTGATAGACTGACTCGACCTCAGTCCTTTAGTTAGGAATCTAGCCATTCCTACTGTGATAAAATATGTCATTCATCAGACTCTGTAGTTAACTACATATATTGTATTGCCTGCTCCGGTGTTTTACCTTGTATTGTGTATAGTGCACCGCCCCCTTTGTGTGTCAGCTCCGCCCATACCTGGCCCTACTTAAGACAAGCCCAGGCTTGTCTTGCAGCAGAACAGCAACATGCAAGGTGAAGCTAGGTGAAGACACAGGCATCTTTTCTTTGCTAATAAAAGCCTTGTTTTATTCAGTTAACTTTGAGTCTTGAAGTCATTGAGGTGCATCAATTTTATTAGCAAACTTTAACGATGGATCAACTTTTGAAACCGGAACGCTTGGATTTGGACCCGCATGCTTCAGATGCATCGGCACGGTTTGGACACTGGTTCCAGTGCTTGGAATTCTTTATGGCCAACTCCGAAGCCATCACAGCCTCTAAAGCCACCGGAGATGTGAAACTCGGGATCCTGCAGAATCGGGTAAGCCACCGGGTTTTTCCACTCATCCAAGGCGCCGCCACCTACCTGGATGCCTGCAACATTCTAAAGGCCCACTATCAGTGGCCTACCAACGAGGTGTACGCCAGGCACCTGCTTGCTACCTGCACACAGCGACCCGGAGAGTCGCTAGAGGACTTTCTAGTCACCCTAAAAGTGCTTGGCAAAGACTGCAAATGCAAAGACGTGAAAGCCACGGTATACACAGACGAGCTTATTTGGGATGCCTTTATCGCAGGCCTTAGCTCTAATTACATCCGGCAGAGACTGCTAGAGAAAACGGGCCTAGATCTGACACAGGCTGTGGACACAGCGCGATCGCTGGATGTGGCTCTGAAGAACTCTGACTCCTACTCGTCAGGCCGCGCGGCCCACGCCGCCTCTGCTTCCCCGCCCGGTAGCCCAACACCGTCGGGGCCCTGCTCTCCCCCCAGAAGCCCTACGACCGCCGCAACGCATCGGGGCCCCAAATGCTACTTCTGCGGGCAGCCGAAGCACACCAGGAACCTGTGCCCGGCGAAAGGCACCACCTGCTGTAAGTGCGGTAAGAAGGGGCACTTTGGGAAGGTGTGCAGAGGGAACCCCGCAGGCAAAACCGCCACCTTCGCGTGCGCGCCGTGGGAGCGGCCATCTTGGACGCCATCTTGTCCGACCTCGTGGGGTCCGCCATCTCGCGAGCAGACATCGTGGACGCCATCTTACCCGGCCTCGTGTGGCCCACCATCTTGTCCCGATCAGGGCCCTACAGTGGCGTCGATCACAGTGGACCAGTCGAGACCGCACCCACTATCCAAATCGATGGTGGACATCGAGGTAAACGGGTGCAAGGTTAAATGTTTAATTGACAGCGGGAGCACGGAGAGCTTCATTCACCCTGATCTGGTACAACGACTCTCTAACTATAGTCCCTACTCAGGGCAGGATCTCTATGGCCGACAAAACCCAGATATTGACTATTGCGGGTTACTGCGCGGTACGATTGTCCGTTAAAGGCACTGTATATAATAATTTTAAACTGTTAATTATGAAGGATTTATGTGTGAGCGTGATCTTGGGCCTGGATTTTCAGTGCCACCACCAAAGCATCACGCTCAATTTCGGTGGGACCCAGCCGCCCCTCACAGTGTGCGGTCTGGCTACCCTGAAGGTAAAGCCGCCTTCGCTATTCGCGAACTTTACCCCTAACTGCCGGCCAATAGCGACCAAAAGCAGGAGGTACAGCTGGGAGGACAGGCGGTTTACCACGACCGAGGTAGACAGGCTCCTGAGGGAGCGCATTATTGAACGCAGCAACAGCCCGTGGCGCGCCCAAGTGGTGGTGGTGAGGGGTAGCGAGAAGAAGCGGATGGTGATTGACTATAGTCAAACAGTCAACATCTATACCCAACTAGACGCCTACCCGCTACCCCGCATATCCGAGATGGTGAACCAAATCGGCCAATACCGGGTGTTCTCCACCATCGACCTCAAGTCAGCGTATCACCAGCTCCCTATCAGACCAGAGGACCGTTCGTACACCGCCTTCGAGGCAAACGGACGCCTCTACCAGTTCCTCAGAGTCCCCTTTGGGGTGACGAATGGGGTCTCAGTCTTTCAGAGGGAGATGGACCGCATGGTCGATGACCACCACTTGCAGGCAACCTTCCCCTATCTCGACAACGTCACCATCTGCGGCCACAACCAACAGGACCACGACTCAAACCTCGCGAGGTTTCTGAAAACCGCATAAAAACTCAACCTCACCTACAACGAGGACAAGTGCATTTTCAACACCACGCGCCTCTGCATACTAGGCAGCGTGGTGGAGAATGGGGAAATCGGACCAGACCCCGACCGATTGCGCCCCCTACGGGATCTGCCCCTGCCCAACACTCCCAAAGCCCTGAAAAGGTGCCTGGGGTTATTCTCGTATTATGCCCAATGGGTCCCCAACTACTCCGATAAAGCCCGCCCCCTCTTGAAAGCATCCTCTTTCCCACTCTCTGCTGAGGCCCATGCTGCCTTCAAAAGCATTAAGCAGGATATTGAGCGGGCCACGCTACAGGCAGTGGACGAGAACACTCCCTTTCAAGTGGAAAGTGATGCGTCTGACTTTGCCTTGGCGGCCAGCCTCAACCAGGCGGGGCAGCCCGTAGCTTTCTTCTCGAGGACCCTCCAGGGGCCCGAGATCAGACACTCCTCCGTGGAAAAGGAGGCCCAAGCCATCATGGAGGCAGTGCGCCACTGGCGGCACTACCTAGCCGGCAAACGCTTCACCCTACTTACCGACCAGCGGTCGGTAGCGTTTATGTTCAATAATAAACAGAGGGGGAAGATTAAAAATGATAAGATTCTTAGGTGGCGGATCGAGCTCTCCACCTTCGAGTACGACATCATATACCGGCCGGGGGCCCTTAACGAATTCCCCGACGCCCTCTCACGAGGGGTGTGTGCCAACGCCACCGGGGATCGGCTACAGACCCTCCACAACGACCTCTGCCACCCAGGGGTCACAGGGCTGTTCCACTTCATAAAGTCCTGCAACTTACCCTACTCGATTGAGGAAGTTCGGTCCCTGACCAGGAACTGCCGCACTTGCGCTGAGTGCAAGCCTCGGTTCTACCACCCTGATAGAGCCCACCTAATCAAAGCTACACGGCCCTTTGAGCGGCTTAGCTTAGATTTCAAGGGCCCCCTCCCGTCCGTCGACCGCAATGTTTACTTCCTGAACATTGTGGACGAATACTCCCGTTTCCCATTCGCCTTCCCCTGCCCAGACATGACCAGCGCCACAGTCATTAAATGCCTCAACAGCCTGTTCTGCCTGTTCGGTATGCCAAGCTATATCCACACGGATAGGGGGGCGTCCTTCATGAGTGAAGAGCTACGCCAGTACATGCTGTCCAAGGGGATTGCCACGAGCCGTACCACCAGCTACAACCCCCGGGGTAACGGTCAGGTGGAGCGAGAGAACGGGACAGTATGGAGGGCAGTCACCCTAACTCTAAGGACCAAGGGCCTCCCTATCTCCCGCTGGCAGGAAGTCCTCCCAGATGTGCTCCACTCAATACGGTCACTATTGTGTACCGCCACTAATGCCACGCCTCATGAGCTAATGTTTGTGTTCCCCCAGAAATCCACCTCAGGCGTATCCATACCGTGATGGCTCTCCACCCCAGGTCCGGTACTTTTGCGGAAGCATGTGAGGGGCCACAAGACGGACCCTCTCGTGGAGCCAGTGCACCTGCTCCACGCCAACCCACAATATGCGTATGTCCGGCACGCCGACGGACGGGAGGACACTGTGTCCATAAAAGACCTCGCCCCAGCCGGTAACAACAGCAACAACGACAACGACTACAACAACAACAACAACAACCACAACAACCACAACAACTATTACCCACCCACTCCACCCACTATTCTTTCATCACCCCCGGAAGAACACCAGCCAACGGTACCCCCACCACCTACTCCTTCAACAACCCCGGTGGCGCCCCCGGCAGAGACCCAGGAGACCACCCGGGACACCCAGCCGGCACCCGCGGCACCGCAACCGTTACGTCGGTCACAGAGGACTATCACACCCCCGGACAGACTAAATCTGCAGAAGGGGTGAATGTGATGAAATATGTCATTCATCGGACTCTGTAGTTAACTACATATATTGTATTGCCTGCTCCGGTGTTTTACCTTGTATTGTGTATAGTGCACCGCCCCCTTTGTGTGTCGGCTCCGCCCATACCTGGCCCTACTTAAGACAAGCTCAGGCTTGTCTTGCAGCAGAACAGCAGCATGCAAGGTGAAGCTAGGTGAAGACACAGGCATCTTTTCTTTGCTAATAAAAGCCTTGTTTTATTCAGTTAACTTTGAGTCTTGAAGTCATTGAGGCGCATCACCTACACTATTACCTTTTGTGGTTTGGTTTAGTAACTTGGACTGGAGGCATTATTTGATGGGTGGATTCACCAATGCATTGTAGACTGGCGTTATTATTTCGTTGTACTTGAATGCTCCACACATTTGATATTTAACTGTAACAATGTTTGACTAGCAATTGTTGCCTTATGCTGTGGATACATTTTGAGTGAGTGGTCAACTGTTACGTCAAAGTTTTCTAACCAACTTGTAGTTTCTTTCTTGATCCCTTAAAATTTCATTTTAGCTGTGGTTTTTCCATTATTTTTGCATTTAATTACCATTTGTACCTAAGGCTTAATATCGACTGTCAATATCTTGACAACAAATAATTAATTTGTAATCAATCCAATGTATCTTTAAAAACAATCCATGTCAGTTCAACAATAGAAAACGGAGAAAGACTTGCATTTATATAATGCTTTTCATGACCATAGGATGTCCCAAAGCACTTTACCACCAATTAAGTACTTTTGAGGTAGTCATTGTTGCACTGTAGCAAAGGCAGTAGCCAATTTGCGCTCAGCAATGTTCCAGAAACAGCAATGAAATAAATGACCAGATTATGGCCTAGAAATTCAGTATCGCCACGTTTGGGGCGCTACAGCCGGGCATTCGCTAAATTTAGCGACCGGCGCAACTTAGCGCCACCTTTGCCGAAATTGAGTTGCATCACCCCAAGAGGTTGCTGCTGCGCTAAAGCAGGCGGTGCACGACTATCATAAGGCGCTAAGCCGGCGAGCCGAGGCGCTACCACCGAGGGCGGGCGCAGCGCAGGTGCGGCGAGTTGCTGCTTGAAGGCAGACACGCTGGCGCCGGTCAGCTCTTAAAGGGGGAGGCTCGATTTGTTTTGCTGCCACGCCCGGCACACTGCAGCCCTGAATCAAGGCCTGAACATAGCTGCTTCAACACTTCAACGCCCAGGACTATGGAGAAGGCTAGGGAGCGAGCGCAGCGCTTCAGCGAGGATGCCCTGAAGCTACTGGTTGGCGCAGTGGAGCGCAGGCGACCTGTCCCCTTCCCTGATAGTGGCAGGAGGCCGCTGCCCAGCGAGTATCGAAAAGCCCGGAGGGAGGTGGCAAACAGGGTGACCTCCAACAGCATGGTTGCCAGGACCCCAGTGCAATGCAGAAAAAAGTTCAACGACCTCACTCGGGTTGTCAGGGTGAGTACCCTTTCCAGTATCCTCTTCATCCCTGCATGTGCACCTCACTTTATGGTCAAAGGGACCTGAAAGCCCCAATGCCCAGCCCTCATCCAACAGCTATGGGACTCTCATGAAAATCACTTGCACATTCAGCACTTTACACACTGTCAGGGCTATTCCACCATAGGAGGCAGTGCAGGCAAGATCAGCAGGTGCACATTGTCAGGGCTGTTCCACCATGGGAGGCAGTGCAGGCAAGATCAGGGCTTGTCACTGTCAGGGCTATTCTACCATGGGAAGCAGTGCAGGCAAGATCAGGGCTTGTCACTGTCAGGGCTATTCCACCATGGGAGGCAGTGCAGGCAAGATCAGGGCTTGACACTGTCAGGGCTATTCCCCCATGGGAGGCAGTGCAGGCGAGATCAGGGCTTGACACTGTCAGGGCTATTCTACCATGGGAGGCTGTGCAGGCAAGATCAGGGCTTGACATTGTCAGGGCTATTCCACCATGGGAGCCAGTGCAGGCAAGATCAGGGCTTGACAGTGTACTTAGAGGCCGTCCTTTCTCTTGTAGGGCAAGCTGGCCCACAATTGCAGGCAGCAGCGATAGACTGGGGGAGGCCGTCCTGACCTGAAAGAGCTCACCGACCTGGAGCAGCGAGTGGAGCGGATTATGGGAGGCCGGCTGATTGGCCCCATCACCAGTGGAGATGCCGACCCCGTTCTGGATAGCAATGGTAAGGTCATCACCTTTTTGAGCTCTGTCTTTCCACTTGTGCCTCACACCAGCATCCTTTGCCACTCTCGAACCAATGCAGTGCATAGCAGCACTCATGCCTCCCTCGCTGCTGCCCTGTCCTCACTCTAAAGCAACTGTTGTGCCTCCCTGCTTTCAGATGCTGATTTGCCAGGTGAGGAGGCGGGCCCTCAAGCTGGCACTGTGTCTGATTCAGATTTCGAGGAAGAGGAAGCCGGCCCATCAGTGCCACCCTCAACCGAGGCAGCCCATGGCCATGATGGGGACACGTCTTCCCTAGAGGGGAGCAGGGGGGAAGGGTCTGATGAGGGTGAAGCTCCGGGGCCCAGCGGGCTGCAGCAACGTGGGAGGGGTGGGGAAGCTCGGCGGCCTTCTCCCCGGAGGGTGAGTGTGGCCTCCAGTCCTGCTACGGTGAGCGCAGAGGAGGTGCGGCTCCTTGGTGAAATCGACGCCCAGGCTGAGCGTAGGCACACTGAGCTCATGGCTGCAGTGGCAAGGATGCCGGACTCCATAGAGTCACTGGCAAGGAGTGTTCAGGAATTCGGGGCAGCACAGGTCTGGAGTCTGCAGGGCTTCGCGGCACCACAGGCAGCTTCGAGCCAAGTGCTCAGTTGTGCCATGCATTCACTGGCTGGTCTGATGCAGACACAGATCAGGGCCACACGGGCAGTAACTGCTGCCAACCTCACTGGATTGGCCAGGCATCACCGGGGCCCTCGCCGTGCCGCAGCAGCCTAGCAGTCTGTGCTTCAGCATGTTTCAGTGCTGGCCCGTGCGAGTGCCATTGTATCAGCCGAGCAGGGAGTGCCTGTGCTCTGTCAGGTTGGCAGCATTCCTGCAGCCAACACTGTCACTCCTCCACTGCAGCTGCCACCACCCGTAGGACAGACTGCTGCCGCCCAAGCAGAGTTGGAGCAGTCAGCAGCCAGGACCTCCAGGCCCAGAGCTGGTCCAGGCCGTCCCCCAAGGGCATCTGCCGTCTCACCATCTGACCCTCAGCAGCCTTCCCCCAGCCTTGCTGCAGCCACTGGGGTCCCATTGAGGAGGAGCTGCAGGGCATGAAGGGGCCACTCGCGGAAGCGAGGCGGATCACCCTCACAGGCGAAAAAGTAGAAGGTGTGGCAAAATGTTTTTTTTATATATGAAGGCCGAGAATGTTGTGTTTGTTTTTTATATGAAGGCCGACAATGTTGTGTTTGTTTTCTATATGAGGGCCGACAATGTTGTGTTTGTTTTTTATATGAGGGCCGACAATGTTGTGTTTGTTTTTTAAATGAAGGCCGACGATCATGGTCATTTTTGTTTAACTGTTTTTTTTCATTTTCTCAAGGTTGTGAGAGCCACTTATGTGTCTGACTGTTTTTTGGGGGGTTTCTCTGTATTTGTTTGTCATGCGGGAAGGGCACAGAGTTTGTAAAATAAAACATTTTCTTTATTCAGATTGTCCATGTTTGCACTTTGAACTATTTGTTGCCTTGACCGGCTGAGGGTTTGCGGAGCGGCTCTTTCATTGGCACAAGCCATTCCCTGAGAGGGGGCCTAGAACCGAGTTGCAATAATCCGCCGACGGATGACCCTTGCACTTTGTGCCTCCCTCTCGTCTTGGTGCTCCTCCACCTCCTCCTCCTCCTCTGGCGGTCCTCCAATGTCTGCTGGCAGTGGCTGAGTCCTGAGGATAGCCAGGTTGTGCAGCATGCAGCACACTACAACAAAATGGGAGACTCGCTCAGGCGAGTACTGTAGGGCTCCTCCGGAATGGTCCAGACAGCGGAACCGTTGCTTGAGCACGCCGATTGTGTGCTCAATGATGTTCCTGGTAGCTTGATGGCTGTCATTGTATCGTTCTTCTGCAGGGGTGCTGGGCACACGGAGCAGGGTCATCAGCCAGGTGCACAAAGGATAGCCCTTGTCCCTGAGAAGCCAGCCTCCTGGGTGAGCCGGGGCTTCGAAAATGTCTGCCACAGAAGTCTGGCGCAGGATGAAGGCATCGTGGCTGCTGCCTGGAAAGCGGGCATTGACAGCTAGTATGAGCTGCTTGTGGTCACACACCAGCTGGACGTTGAGCGAATGGTAGCCCTTCCGGTTGCGGTAATCCTCGGCATTCTGTAGAGGTGCCCGCAAAGCCACATGCATGCAGTCAATGGTGCCCTGGACGATGGGAAAGCCCACTATTCTTGCAAATCCCATTGCACGCTCTTGCTGTTTGTCCAGGGTCATGGGGAAGGAGATGTACTGACATCTCCTTCTGAAGAGGGCATTCGTCACCTGGCAGATGCAGCAATATACCGCGAACTGGGAGATATTGGCAATGTCGCCAGTAGCAGATTGGAAGGAGCCGGTGGCATAGAAGTTGAACGCCACCGTCACCTTCACTGCCACCGACAGAGACGTCCTGCTCCTCAGCTGTGGCTGCAAATCTCTCTGAAGCAGGTGGCAGATCTCAGTGACAACCTCCCTTCTGAATCGCAGCCTCCGAACACACTGCTCCTCAGACATGTTGAGATATGAGAACTGCTGGCGGTATACCCTGGGTGGGTAAGGCCTCCTGTGCCGACACCTGTTATCCCTTCTCCGTCTGGCCATGACTGGCACTCTCTCTCGGCATCTCTGAGCCCTTTGAATGCAATGCAGAAAGCCAACGTTTCCACCCATTGCAGCCCCCATTATATGTGGCGACTCAAGGCTATGGCACTGAAAGTTAAATCCAACTGCAAAGCTCTGGCCTGAAGCCAGAAGTACCTGTGTGAGCACTGAGTCAAAGCAGAAAGCTCTGTCCCTTTGTCTCTCTCCAAATATCTCTCTCTCACACAGAAGGAGTGGAACAAAATGGCTGCAGCAAATAATGCAGGAAGAGTCCCCTTTAAATAGCGTCCCCCGCGGCCCGCAGCAACTGGGAACCGTTCCCCTCAACCAGTCGCTGGGGACGCCAGGCGCACAGAAGGGGGGCGCCACTGAAGTTCCGGTTCGGGGCGCACCAAGGGCGTTGCACCATGAAATGACGTCAGGATCTGCGTGTGCAGCTGAGCGGGCGCTGCGGTTTTTCGCCGCCACTAAATCTTGACTGAAGTTCGCGAGAGGCGCAGATCGCGCCGCACCCGGGCGCTAGCCGCTTCGCACCCCACTTCTCCTCCGCCTAAGGCGCTAGCGACTGGCGCTAACAACTGAATTTCTAGACCTGTATGTTTTAGGTGGCTGAGGGATAAATGTTCATCATGAGAATTCCCCTGCTCTTCTTCGAATACGTCTAGGACAGAGTATTTAATTCATATTAGTTATTAATTAACTTGGTAAGTGAATAGTAAATGGTGTGAGTAGGATAACCAACAAATTACATTCAATATTATAATATGTATGTATATATCCATGTTTGCATATATATGTGTGTGTATACATATATGTGTGTGTATGCATAAATTAGACTAATTTCTTTTTGTTTCTTGCCTCTCCAAGGAGATTGTATGGCTTGAGGGGGAGGGGGATGAAGTTGGGAAGGCTTAGTGGTATGAGCAAGTTGCTCCACGTAGAACAAGACAGGCTTGAAGGACCATCTGTTTTTTTCCTGTCTTTTTTTCATATCCTGAAATCTTTATAGCTATGCTCCAGTTCATATTTTGTTGGTACAGCTGATTAGAAGTAGGTTGAGAAAGGTTGATGGGTTCTTTCTTTGGTATTGCTAAAAAGAAAAAACACTATAAATGCTGGAAATCTAAACCTCTAACCAAGGCCTCCATCTGATGCATTGGGAGCGATTTTCATCTGCCTACCAACTTGTTCACACTGGAAACTGGGGCATATGAAAAAGGTTTTTAAAAAACCTACTGCTTGCTGGCCGCCCGACTATGAAAATGGTTTGGACCTCTCGCTAGTGCCATTGGGAGGGCGATACAGTTGCTCTGCCCAGCGCACACACTGGCTGGAATTTTGCCGATGCTCAAAGTACGGGTTTGGAGGCGGATCCGCTGTCAAAATCACAAAGATTGACAGCGGGTCGGTATCCCGCTGTAAACCCACCTCCTTGTCAGTTTTCCAAGTCTCGGGTCTGTCATCCCTGAACAGACCTGACACCAAGTGATGGGTCAGCCAATTTAGATACTCAAAAGCTTGTTAAAAGGTAGTTAAGCACCATTTTCCCATGTACTTTCCATTTTACCAAGTTTTTAACGAGGTCAGGTAAGTATGTCGTGTTCTCAATGACTCTCCATTGCTGTGAATAGGTGACAGCCGCAAAAGTGGTATAAAACCTACACTTCCCAATCTTAGAAGCTGGAGCCTTTATGATTTGGAATCCACTTTTGAGCTTTATGCAGTTTGGAAGTGTTTGGAGTAAACTCTTTATCCACTGTCACCTCCTTGGAGCAACCTCTCTCACCACTGACAGATCGCTTCTGTCATCTCAATTCAGCTGCCAACTATTCCAGCAGCATCGGTGCCATAGAGTTATAGGCCTCGATTTTCACTGAGCCATGGAGGCAGGATTGGAGGCGTGCGGGGGGTTAAAATCGCAAAAACTGGCGGGCGGGTCCCACCCCCGCCTGTTTCCCAACTCCGAGCAATTTTATCTCAGTCGTGTCTGATGGTCCCGACTCCGTCCCGCATCCAACAGGCGGGAATGGTCGTTAAGGCCCTTAACAACCACTAAATGGCCTCTATAATCCTATTTTGAAAGGCCCTTGCGAATTTAACCCTTTTCCCACATGAAACACGCCTGGTGGGAAACACGAATGTGAAACCTGGCAGGAGCACTATTGGATTGCTGACTATCAGCTGCAGGTCAACCATTAAAGAGGAGATTTGATCAGCCAGGATTTGCAGGTGGCAGGACTTAGTGGTCTCAGGTCTGGGGCAACTTTTAGAAGGCTTAACCATACTTGTGGAAGGTTGGAGCCTCACACCCATCTCCAGTGTGACCTCCTGGGAAACCCCTCTCGCCACCCTCACTGAGCACTTCCTCAACTGAGGCATATACCAGAAGCTTGGGAGCCATTTATTTCCTTCCCTTCTGGCCATTAGATGAGCTCGAGCACCAGCCACGGCACCACCAGAACCAGGAACATCAGCAGCACCAACAACAGCAGCAGCAACAGGAGCACCAGGCTGCTGCTCACTCACCTGAAGCTGCACAGGCCAGAAGGGGCCAGCACTTGGAAGTGGCTTGAGAGCACCTTGCTGCACATCAGGGGGGCCATCTGCACTGGCAGTCCTACTCAGAAGGACTTCCATGAAGGTCTGGTTTCTCTCTTCCATAGATGACCATCGCTCCTCCAGAGATATCATTATAATCAGAACACTCACCATGTTTTCTGCACTCTGGCGACTTATCACCTCCATGGAGGTAGCCATCCTTTCCATGGTGATGTCTTGATGTGCCAATGACTCCACAAAGGCTCTGCTCATGTTTGCTATGGACTCCTCCATTCGCTCCACACTCGCAGCGACCCTGGAGACAAAACCTGCCAGAGACTCCTGCATCTGTTCCTGGAGTTCCAGCACCGCTGATCTTATGGATGGACCCAGAGACAGAGGGTCAACATGCAGCTGAGCCGAGCTGGCACAGTCCTGCGCCCTCCGACTAGGACTCTCCACTACTGTCCCTGTCTCCACAATCTGCTGATGCTCACTTGTGAGCTGTGATACACCAGGTGACAACACTACTCTATGTCCCGAAGGTCCCACCGAGGTGTGAGTGTCTGCGCTGGTGCTGGGTGCGCTGAATTCTGCTGACGCTGCGCCCTCAGAGGTTGCAGCTTCCTCTGAGGAGTCTGGATGCTCAGGCTCTTCCTTCTGGCTAGTGGGGATGGGTGCTTGCGATGGTCCTGTGGGGGAGTAAAGGAAAGAGTCAGAGATGTGATGCCAAGGTTACATACACATTACATATTGCAGATGATCATAAGTCCATCTGTTCGAGCTTCAGAATCATTATCAGCGACTCATGCAATGTCAATGAGAGAGATGGTAAACTATTCTGTCAGCAGCTTGCTGTGATGCACCCGGCTGTCTGTCCCCCACTTGCGCATCCTCCTCCACTCCTACGATCTCCAGGACCGCCTCCTCCCAGGGGGTGAGATGGGCTAGTGAGGGTGTCTCTCCTCCTATCCTCGCTCTTCCTTGCTTATTGTGAGCTCTCTTTTCTTGCATTGAGGGAGACAAGTGGCGGTTGAGTGAGAATTTTCCTGCATTGAGGGAGACAAGTGGTGGTTGAGTGAGAATGAAGGAGTGAGTGTAGAGATTCCATAGCATAGATACTTAGAAGGAGACAAAGATGGAGTGAGGTGGCAAGACCAAGGGCCCTCCCTGTGTGTTGTCAGTTGTTTGCATAGCATCACAGTGATAGGGAGTGTGAGGGCTGCATAGTCGAATAGTTATGTGAATGTGACCATAGAGAGAAAGGGAATGGGTAAGGGTGCATGGATGTCAGTGTCAAGTGGGATGTGGAGGAAGAGATTGCTAAAGGCAAGTGCTGGTGAGGAAAGGCAATGGGGATCAGATTGAGGGTGATGGGAAATTCATACTCACTTTTCCAGTGCGCAGAAGGTCATGAAATCTCTTCCTGCACTGAATCCAGGTTCTGCGGGGTACTGATAATGAGTAGACCTCCTCTGACACCTGGATCCACACAGCCTTGGTCTGCTGGGGAGGCTTCTTCCTCCCTGAAGAAGGGAAGAGCTCCTCTTTATGAGCTCTTGCTCCCTCAACTAAAGCCTGCAGGGCAACATCGTCAAACCTGGGAGCAGACCTAGGTCTCTCGCTGGTCATTCTGCCTCCAGGTCCCTGTAGCATGAAAAGGCAAAAGGTTGGCAGTCTGCAGAAGAAGCAAGGCTTGTTGCAGACCCTAAATGCAGTAGCAATGATGATGTTATCGGAGGGGACTTTCAGTCATGAAAAACCCATTTGCAAAGGCTTCCCACATGTTGGAAATCAATTGGACAATTAAGTTAAAATTGCATCAATCTCCCACATCCATTTAGATTCGTGTGGGAAACACGAATTTCGGATAACACAACACCATCCCACACCTGAGTTAAAATCCCCCCCCATAGAGTCATACGGCACAGAAGGAGACCATTTGGCCCATCGAGTCGGTGCCGACTCTCTGTAGAGCAATCCAGTCAGTCCCATTCCCCCGCTCAATCCCCGTAGCCCTGCAAGTTTATTTCCCTCAAGTGCCTACCTGTCTCCCCTTGAAAACATTGTGTCTCCGCTTCCATCACATCCGTTAGTAGCGAATTCCAGGTCCTCACCATTTGCTGTGTAAAAAAGTTTTCCTCACATCTCCCCTGTATCTCTTGCCCAAAACCTTAAATTTGTGTCCCCTACCTTAAATTTGTGTTCCCTTGTGGTGCCCTTGAAAAAATCTCACCTTGGTCCTCAGAATCCCACCACGATCAGCCCCAGCACCAGCAGCACCAGGCACACAGGCACCACCAACAAGAACACTAACTTTCTCTGCAATCACCTGATGCTGCACAGGACACAGGGCATCAGCACCCGACTACATTGCTGCGCAGGACGCCAGCGATGGCCTCACCATGGCCAGATTTACTTCACTTGGCGCTGTGCACCCTGGCTACCACATGATGCACTAGGTTGGCACCACCCCACACCAACACCATAAAGCATCTCTACAATGCCCAAGCTATTCTTTTCACACTCATCACCATTGTGGGGGTGGGGTTACCATTATGTCTCACCATTCACTGCAACTCACTAAGCCACTTCCAAAGGTGCACACAAATCTGTCCAAGAATGCAAAGTGTTGAAAGTAAAGGTTTCAATCTTTGACACCACATTAACAGAAACTTCGCATGAACATTGGCTAAAACACCCAAGTCCCTACCCTTGTGTGTTGTTAGTTGGTATGCTTGCAGTAGGATGAGGGTGAGTGTGAGGGGTGGCTAGTGAGATGGGGATGTGATACTGTAGATAGAACGGGATGGGTGGAGGTGCAAGGTAAGTTGGTGTGAATAAAGGTGTGCAGGAGTAGGGTAGGGAAGGCAGAGTAATGGGGATGTGATGAGAAATGCAGCAGGATGAGGTTGAGTGTGGCTTTGCAGTAACGTTTCGTGATCTACTGAGATCATTGAAAAGTTTGCACCACTGCAGCCTGGTACTCCTGATGACATCCCTGCTTGTGCCCTCCTGCTGTGCAATGTGCAACCAGGCAGCGTTGGTCCTGGGGAGGTCTCTTCTGCCCATAGGAAGGGAAGAGGACCTCCCTGTGTGCTGTGGCCCCCTCCATAAACATATGGAGGGAGTCATGGCAGCACCTGGGTGCAGCCCTGCACCTTTGTGCAGTGCTTGTCAGTGTTTGCAGCACCTCAATGCTGTAGAACACCGACAGCACAACTGTCAAAATCAATGTGGACGTGGCCCCTTTAAGGAAACCGGCTGATGACGCGTCATCAAATGATGTAATCAAACCCGCTTCCTTTTAACTGGCTGGGAACCTCGCAGGGCGGGCTTGATAAGCCCAATTAATGGAAAATTCTTCTCACAGAGCGGGATGGAGCCGGGAGCAGGGTCCCAACCCGCCTCCGACTTCGGCTGCACTGAGATCGCCTCGGTAGGTGAAATTGCGGCCACTGTGTGCGCTACAAATGAAAATTTCACCCACTGACTTGTCTTTCCTCTTTTCCCAATGCTGATGGACCAGCTTATATTTTCCAAAATACTCTGTTTTTATTTATGTAAATTTGATAGTAGAATGGATTTTTTTTCACAGATTTTTGGAAATTCTAAGTGATTCCTCTCCTCATGTTAAAATGTTATAAGTACCCCGTCTGGCACTAATGCATGCACAGCATCATCACAATCTAGCCAAAAGGAAAAGACATGCCCTTCCTCGATGCGATGTGTAACATCTGTAACAGCTCTAAAGCCAGCTTGCACTGCAAACCTAGTGATGTGCTGCCTTACTTAAGCTGGTTATTCTGTCATCCTAATATTTACAGGTTTGCTATAGGGATTGGAGAGATCTATAGCAATATTAGAGTCTACAGCAAAAGGCCAATAGAAGCTGACATAGCATTTTCAGTGTTGAAGTATTGTTTGTATTTAATTTTCAGACAAGTCAAACATGACTGTGTTAAAAAAGCACTCTAAATCCATCCTCTGGTAAATCATTTGTATCATTAACATAAGATCCTTTCTCAAACTCCAGTTATTGTTTGTTATTAAACACCAAGCCTGCAGGAATTTTCAGTTTGAGTTGATTGAAAGGACCAGATAGTACTTTGGGAACCCAAAATACCAAAATAACCCTAATCTTATCAGTATCAAAGGGAACCAATATCCTTGCGGGGAGGTTTGCTAGCACTGCTGGGGGGGGTTTAAACTAACTCGGCAGGGGGATGGGATACAGAGTGGAGCTATACTAGGGGGTGATGTACAGCCAAATACGGAGGAAAAAACAAGTCAGCAGGGAAGGCAGAGCAAAGATGTGAAGGCAAAAGGGAATATGGCAGGGCTGGAATGCATTTATTTTAATGCAAGGAGTCTTGCAAATAAGGTGGATGAACTGAAGTTGTTGTTGAACACATGGGAGTACGATATTGTTGCTATCACGGAGACATGGTTGAGGGAGGGTCAGGACTGGCAGCTGAATATTCCGGGGTATAGAATCTTCAGGCGAGACAGAGGGGGGTGTAAAAGGGGAGGGGGTGTTGCAATATTAATTAAGGAGTCAATTACTGCTGTAAGGAGGGATGATATATTAGCGGGTTCCTCTAATGAGGCCATATGGGTAGAACTTAAAAACAAAAAGGGGCCAAGCACTTTGCTGGGAGTGTACTATAGGCCCCCAAACAGTCAGGGGGAGATAGAGGAACAGATATGTAGGCAAATCTCAGAAAAGTGTGAAAATAATAGGGTAATAATAGTGGGGGATTTCAACTTCCCCAATATAAATTGGGATAGTCAGAGTGTGAAAGGCTTAGAGGGTGCAGAATTCTTAAAGTGCATCCAGGAGAGCTTTTTGAGCCAACATGTAGAAAGTCCTACAAGAGAGGGGGCGGTACTGGACCTAATTCTAGGGAATGTAGCCGGGCAGGTGGTGGAAGTGTCTGTAGGAGAGCATTTTGGCGATAGTGACCATAATTCGGTGAGATTTAAGGTGGTCATGGAAAAAGACAAAGACGGCCCGGAAATAAGGGTTCTAAATTGGGGGAAGGCCGATTTTAATAAGATAAGACAGGATCTGGCCAAAGTGGACTGGGAGCAACTACTTATAGGAAAATCCACATCAAAACAGTGGGAGGCTTTCAGAAGGGAAATAGAGAGAGTACAACACCAACATGTTCCTGTAAAGGTCAAGGGTGGGACCAACAAGCAAAGGGAACCTTGGATGACAAGGGATATACAAAAATGCATTAGGAAAAAAAGGGGGGCTTTTGGCAGTTACAAAAGACAAAAGGCGGAGGAAGCCCTAGAGGAGTATAAAAGGTGCAGGGGCATACTTAAAAAGGAAATTAGGAGGGGCCATGAAATAACACTGGCGAGCAAAATAAAGGAAAATCCTAAGATGTTTTATAAGTATATTAAGGGCAAGAGGATAACCAGGGAAAGGGTAGGGCCCATTAGGGACCAAAGTGGCAAGCTGTGTGTAGAGCCAGATGAAGTAGGTGGGGTTTTAAATGAATTTTTTGCCTCTGTGTTCACTATGGAGAAAGACGATGTAGACATAGAAGTCGGGCAAGGGGACTGTGACATACTTGAACATATTAGCATCGAGAGGGAGGAGGTACTAGAGGTTTTAGCAGGCCAAAAAGTGGATAAATCCCCAGGCCCGGACGAGATGTATCCCAGGCTGTTGTGTGAGGCAAAGGAGGAGATTGCAGGGGCTCTGACACAAATTTTCAGAACCTCTCTGGCCACAGGGGATGTACCAGAGGACTGGAGAACAGCTAACGTAGTACCATTATTCAAGAAGGGTAGCAGGGATAAACCAGGGAATTACAGGCCAGTGAGCCTAACATCTGTGGTAGGGAAATTATTGGAAAAAATTCTGAGGGACAAAATTAGTCTCCACTTGGAGAGGCAAGGATTAATCGGGGATAGTCAGCATGGCTTTGTCAAGGGTAAATCATGTCTGACCAATCTGATTGAATTTTTCGAGGGGGTGACTAGGTGTGCGGATGAGGGAAATGCTGTGGATGTGGTTTACATGGACTTCAGTAAAGCTTTTGACAAAGTCCCGCATAGGAGACTGGTCAAGAAGGTAAGAGCCCATGGGATCCAGGGGGCCTTGGCGCGTTGGATCCTAAACTGGCTGAGTGGCAGGAGGCAGAGGGTGATGGTCGAAGGTTGCTTTTGTGACTGGAAGCCTGTGTCCAGTGGGGTACCTCAGGGATCGGTGCTGGGTCCCTTGCTGTTTGTGATCTACATTAATGATTTGGATGAGAATGTAAAGGGTATGATCAGTAAGTTCGCGGATGACACGAAAATTGGTGGGGTGGTAAATTGCGAGGAGGAAAGCCTCAGGCTACAGGACGATATTAACGGGTTGGTCAGATGGGCGGAAAAGTGGCAAATGGAATTTAACCCGGAAAAGTGCGAGGTGATGCATTTTGGACGGACAAATAAGGCAAGGGAATACACAATGAGTGGTAGGACCCTAGGAAGTACAGAGGGTCAGAGGGACCTTGGTGTACATGTACATAGATCCCTGAAGGCAGCGGAACAGGTAGATAAGGTGGTTAAAAAGGCATATGGGATACTTGCCTTCATTAGCAGAGGCATAGAATATAAGAGCAGGGAGGTTATGATGGAGCTGTACAAAACGCTGGTGAGGCCACAGCTGGAGTACTGTGTGCAGTTCTGGTCGCCTCACTATAGGAAGGATGTGATTGCTTTGGAGAGGGTGCAGAGAAGATTCACCAGGATGTCACCTGGGATGGAGCGCCTCAGCTATGAAGAAAGACTCAACAGGCTGGGGTTGTTTTCCTTGGAGCAAAGGAGGCTGAGGGGGGACCTGATTGAGGTGTACAAAATGATGAGGGGCATAGATAGGGTAGATAAAGAGGAACTTTTCCCCTTAGTAGGGGGGTCAATAACAAGGGGGCATAGATTCAGGGTAAGGGGCAGGAGATTTAGGGGGGATTTGAGGAGGAACTTTTTCACCCAGAGGGTGGTTGGAAGCTGGAACTCACTGCCTGAAAGGGTGGTAGAGGCAGGAACCCTCACAACATTCAAGAAGCATTTGGATGGGCACTTGAAATGCCATTGCATACAAGGCTATGGACCAAATGCTGGAAAATGGGATTAGACTGGACAGGGATTGATGGACGGCGCAGACACGATGGGCCGAAGGGCCTCTTTCTGCGCTGTAAAACTCTATGACTCTATGACTCTATGACTCAAAACAGGCAGCCATATATAATATACAAAATTGCAATGACTTTTTAGTGATTCGCATGCGTTTGTCAGATTTCTGGCATCACATTTTGAAGTATGAAAAGTATAAAAAAGAATTAAGTCGTTTCCTGTTGACCTTATTAACCTTTTGCAAAGGGCAGGTACCAAGGATTTATAAACAGATATACAGAAAATTAATCTCTGATCTCTGGAAGGTGCCTATTTTGACTATTTTAATGTAGTGAGGACATGGGCAATGGCCTTAAAGAAACCACACACAGCTGCATCTCATAGCAAAGCTTGACAACCATGCTGTACAGTCTAGACTACCTGTGAGCAATAACACGAGATAAGCTAGTATAATCAATGAATATCTCAAACCAAACCAACGCTGTGAATGTACTACACAATATGTAGGCAAAAATCAACAAAACCAATCTCATAGGAACCAGAAGGCATCCATGACTGTAAAAAAACTGGATCAAATAGTAGTCAAGCAAATTAAGTAAAATCATAATTTTTCAGGCATTTTCTAGGTTGGAAAAAATAATTCATATTTTAGCAGCTACTTATGAGTGCTGCTTTTAATTTTTTAATAAATAGATGCTACACAAATGTGGAAAGCAAAGTGTAATAAAAATAGGGTAATCACTGAAATGCCATCTTTTTGGTCATTATAAATCACTGGTTAGGCCTCAGCTGGAGCATTGTCTAATTCTGGGCACGACAATTTAGGAAGGATGTCAAGGCCTTGGAGAGGGGGCCCAGGAGATTTACTAGAATGGTACCAGTGAAGAGAGACTTCAGTTATGTGGAGAGACGAGAAAAGATAGGATTGTTCTCTTTAGAGCAGAGAAGGTTAAGGGGAGATTTAATAGAGCTGTTCAAAATTATGAAGGGTTTTGCTGGAGTAGATAAGGATTTAAAAAGCACACTAAATACATCCCCTGGTAAATCATATGTATCATTAACGAAAGTTCATTTCTAAAATGCCAGTTACTGTTTGTTATTAACCACCAAACCTGCTGAGATTTTTAGTTTGAGTTGATTGAAAGGACCAGATACTACATTGGGAACCTGAATTACCAAAATAACTCTCATCTTATCAGTACCAAAACAGGCAGTTTCCACTGACAGGAGGGTTAATAACCAGGGGACACAGATTTAAGATAACTGGGAAAAAAAACAAGGGGGGCGATGAGAGGAAATCTTTTTACTCAGCGAGTTGATATGATCTGGAATGCACTACTGGAAAGCGTGGTGGAAGCAGGCTCAATAGTAACTTACAAAAAGGAATTGGATATATATATATGAAAAGGAAACATTTTCAGGGCTATGGGGGAAGAAAACGGCATTGGGACTAATTGGATAGTTCTTTGAAAGAACCGAATGGCCTTTTTCTGTGCTGTAAGATTCGCTGGGGGCTCAATTCAATAGCCCCCCGAAAACAAGAGCGGGGATCGCGAAACACGATTAACCCGCACCTGTTGATTGAAATGCAGGCAGAACACCAACTTCATGCTGCCTGCTCATTTCAATGATTTCAGCATGCAGCCAGTGCTAACCGCGCTATTGGTTGACTGCACACATCAGCAGGGGGCCCAATATCGTTACTTGCAAGCACCAGTTAAAGCTAGTCTGCACTGCTTAAAGCTAACCTGCACCTCTTAAGAGGCGGGTGCATTGTGGCTGGAGCAGGTGCTGGAAGTTGTTCAGGAAGTGAATCTGACCTGGGAAACAGTGAAGAATGGCGTAACATGGGAGAGCGCGGGCGCCAAGGTTTTCAGATGCTGCACTGGAGGCCTTGGTGGAGGAGGTGGAAAGGAGGAGAGATGTTCTCTATCCACAGGGGGCCAGGGGGCCCTCCAGACACGTGCCCAGAAGGCAGTGGGAGCAGGTAGTCATGGAGGTCAATGCCAGTGTTAAGAACTGAGGCCAGAAGTGATCAAGGCCACTGAATGCATCTTCAAATACCATATCCTACCAACTGCACCTCTAGCCTCAGCTACTGTTCAGTGCACCACACCCCCATCACTCACCTACCAACAATCTCTATCAATCAGGACTCATACCTAACATTCGTAGCTTCACCTCACCCTCTTCTTCTTCTTCGGCAGTCCCTCAGAACCAAGGATGACTTGCTTCCACATTAAAAATGAGTTCGCAGGTGACTGATGAGTCCAATGCGGGACCTACAGTCTCTGTCACAGGTGGGCAGGCGGTGGTTCAAGGGGCAGGTGGGTGGGGTGCTTGGGTTGACGTACGCTGCCTGCGCTTGGCTTTTGCTTGCTCCCGGCGAAGAGACTCAAGGTGTTTGGCACCTTCCCGGATGCTTCTCCTCCACTTGGTGCGGTCTTGGGCCAGGGATTCCCAGGTGTCGGTGGGGATGTTACACTTTTTCAAGGAGGCTTTGAGGGTGTCCTTAAAGCGTTTCCTCTGCCCACCTGGGGCTCTCTTGCCGTGCTGGAGCTCCGAGTAGAGCGCTTGTTTTGGGAGTCTCGTATCGGGCATGCGGACAATGTGACCCGTCCATCAGAGCTGATCGAGCGTGATCAAAGCTTCGATGCTGGGGATGTTGGCCTGAGCAAGAACACTGACATTGGTGCGCCTATCCTGCCAATGGATTTGCAGGATCTTGCGGCGGCAGCGTTGGTGGTACCTCTCCAGTGCTTTGAGGTGCCTGCTGTACATGGTCCATGTCTCTGAGGCATACAGCAGGGCAGGTATCACTGCTGCTCTGTAGACTATGAGCTTAGTGCCGCGTTTGAGGTCCTGGTCTTCAAACACTCTCTTCCTCAGGCGACCGAAGGCTGCACTGGCACTCTGAAGGCGGTGTTGGACTTCGTCGTCGACGTCTGCCCTTGTTGACAGTAGGCTCCCGAGGGATGGAAAGTGGTCCACGTTGTCCAAGGCCTTGTCGTGGATTTTGATAATCGGGGGGCAGTACTGTGTGGCGGGGGCAGGTTGGTAGAGGACCTTTGTCTTACGGATGTTTAGTGTAAGGCCTATGCTCTTGTACACTTCAGTGAAGGTGTTGACGATGGTTTGGAGTTCGACCTCTGAGTGAGCGCAGACGCAAGCGTCGTCTGCAAACTGTAATTCGACGACAGAGGATGGGATGACCTTGGATCTGGACTGGAGGCGATGGAGTTTGAACAGTTTCCCGTTTGTTCTGTAAATTAGCTCCACTCCAGTGGGGAGCTTACTGAGGGTGAGATGGAGCATTGCAGCAAGGAAGATCGAGAAGAGCATTGGTGCGATGACACAGCCCTGCTTGTAACACTTAGCAGTCCTGCAAGCCTCACACCCACATCTCACAGCTTGCACACACAGCCAGTTATTCAACCATGAGAGCCACATCACCCAAAGAGATTGCACCACACTCACTGCACACTTCCCTCTCTCTTGCAGGACAAGGTGACACACAACCCGAGGCAGCAGAAGCTAACCACAGGGCACAGGGATGCCTGTATGTCCTAACCCCCATGGAGGAGAAGGTGCTGGCCATTATTGAAACGGCCATTGCTGAGGCCCATGGCCAGTGCTGGGGCTGAAACCATTGAAGATGACGGTATTCTCATACCTAATCCTCCTCCTCACATCCCACTTTCCTCTCATCCCACAACCTCTTCTGATTTACAAACTGCAGGTGGTGCAGGCATGCACCTCTTACTTTCCACCCCGTCCCCTCACCACAACCCTACCCTTGTGCCTTTCTCCTTTCAGATGCCCAAGAACTGCAACCTGCTCAGGCAGTGATGGAAGAACAAGAAGAGAGTGATGATGAAGACACACCGTCACTCGATTTCACACTTGCAGCCATCAGCTCAGACACTGACACCGCGCGTAATTTAGAGGATAGTATAGAGGTGGGATCTGCACATAGTGAGACACCGGGCACGAGTGGCCTGCAGCCAGAGCAGGGGACAAGGATAGTGCAGGTGCCAGCTCGCCGGGGGGGCAAGGTCAAACACGTTATTCTGCAGAGGACTCAGATGAGGACTTCGATGGGGCGGGCTACAGAAGAAGGCTGATGGGTGTGCACAATGAAATGCTTGGTGCATTGGCAGGCCTGCCAGAAAGCCTGCATGCAATGTCAAGAAGCGTGGAGGATTCCGGCACCAACTTGGCAGAGGGCTTTGCGCAGAGCTCGGAGCCCATCTGTTCCAGCATGGAAATGGTGGCCAACTCCATTAGCACACTTGTGGACAGAACCATGATGCAGCATCTGCTGGCCGATGTCTCAGCTTCCATTGGAGCACAAGCAGCATCCACCCAACGTCTGGGTGCTGCAGTAGAAGCTCAGACTACTGTCATCATGGCTGTGGATTACAGTGTTCAAAGGAGCTCGCACAGCAGTCCAGCAATCTGTCCTCCAATGGATCATTAGGATTGCTGAGGCACGCAGCAGGGGAGAGGCAGTGGAGCATGAACCTGCTGTCCTCTCTCAGGATGACAGTATCTGTCCTCCAACTATGGCCACTTCGCCAGTGCCCAGACTGCTAATGCCATGCCGAGGTGGTGTAGTCTGCAGCTTGGTCTTCTAGGCCCAGAGCTGCTCGAGGTCATCCTCCAAGGCCATCTGCAGTCTCCTCTGCTGAAGGTCAGCAGCCTTCCACCCAACCATGCTGCAACCACTGGGGTAGCACTGCGTAGGAGCACTAGGACAGGCAAAGGCACACGTAAGGCAGGCACTAGGGGAATGCACAAGGGTGATTAGTTTACGTTTGTAAGCAAGATGGCATGATTTGAAATCCTAGCGAAGTCATGTGCTCGCTCTGCCTGCTGGTCTCTGGCAAGAGAGAATGAAATGTAGACAGCTCTCTTGGAATAGTGAGCCTCAGTGACCTCCCTTACACAACAGTGGCTAGCAAACTGCGAGATGTTGCAAATAGCTCCAGCTCCAGCCTGGAAGGAGCCCGACACACAAAAGTTCATGGCCACAGTCACCTTCTCAGCCACTGGCAATGCAGTCCTTGCCCTGCTCTGAGGGTGCTGTTGTGGTTTCAGCAGGTGACAGATTTCAGTGAGGACATCCTTACTGAAGCGCAGATGTCTCATACATTGTTCCTCACTGAGGTTCAGGTAGGAGAATTGCTCCATGAACACGCTAGGCTGATATGGCCTCCTGCTTAGAGCCCTTCTCTCCCCCCCACCGTCTTCCAGAAGCTTGTCCTGCTCTGCGTCGCCTCTGTTCATTCTCCAAGTTATGCTGTAGGTCAAGGGGAATTCCAACTAGTGCACCCGTGTCTGTCAGCAAGTGATTTGTGCAGAAGCCTTGAAGTCAGGAAAATATCCTTCAGCACCTGTTACACCACTCCCTGTAGACCTTTACAACTTGAAACAACTGTAGAGAGCACCAAACACTTGTAGAATCATAGTGACAGCCAGAAGAAATCAACCAGCAGCTATCCTGTAAGTAGTTGATGCTCCCTTTAAATAGCGCTGGTGTGGGGAGTCCTTCCTGCTACTGAACGCGTGTTCAGCTGTGCAAGGTTAAGAGAGGGTATTAGCTGGAGTGTTGAGCTTCAAAATGGCAGTGCTGGCATCAAATCAGTGTGATCTGCCTGCTCTGCATACCTCCGGTGGACGTTCACTGCACGCACGTGCTAATGCCCTCACCCATATGGCGCTGGCGTGATTCGCCCCACAAGTGTGTGTGCCACAGACGCCATTTTGGAGCTCTAAGGGCACTCATAGTCCGCAGAAAATGGGTGCTATGATTCGAATTTTGCACCCCATGTTTCTATGACAATTTTATTTCCCTTAACCTATCTATGTGACAGTTAAATGCTAGGAAGGATTCAGACATGAGAATGCTGCTGCCTGTTCTGCCTACATTGTATGTTGTAAGTACATATTGAAATTATATAATTAGTGAAATTACACAATTGATTACAGCTTGACTTAAAGCTGAATTAGATCAAAATGTTCTCTACGTGAATTTCTAATTTCAACTGTAATTGGATCTTTTTGGAGCTGATCTTGAGTAAATTCTATTGTGTATCGCTCAATGGAAATTACACAATTGATTACAGCCCCCCGGTTAGCGATGCCTCCCTTCCGGAGGAGCTTAACAACTTCTACGCTCGCTTCGACAGGGACAACAGGGAGCCGGCTACCAAAGCCTTGCCACCCCCGGAAGACCAGGTGCTCACTCTGTCGACCTCCAACGTAAGGGGTGTTCTACGCGGAGTGAACACACGAAAGGCTGCTGGACCGGATAGCATCCCTGGATGGGTACTCAAGGAATGTGCTGATTGTTAAGTCTGTGTGTTGTAGTGAGAATTACTACACAGGCCACAAGAGTAAATTTTAACAGGTCTTTACTAGTCGAAGGTCAGGGCGGAACTGCCCAATAAATCATTACACAGCACTTATATACCGGTGTGGTCACCACCGGTATTACAGTATACAGCAGCCAAGATAAAGTAGTGCAACTCTTAAAATAGTTCTCTTAAAGGTGGAACGGTTACATACACCACAATCCTCCCTTTTTAGCTTAACAGTATATATTCCCCATTAACATAACATAATAACATATATACACAACTTCATGTAAAAACAGTTCACAGATTCAGTCTCTCTGGAGGCTTCCTGACTCGGTCCGGATAACGCCTCGGTGGTGTAGTAGTTTTCGGTGGTGTAGTAGGTTCTTTTGACAAGGTCGATTCGGCTTGAATGCCAGTGTCGGGTTCATCTGATTCCAGTATCACCGGATCGGAGGTAGATACTATGGGTATCTCTGCTTCATCATTAGGCGTATAGAGTTGTGGAGTAGGTTGTCCCTTTCCGGATGACTCTATGATCTGGTCAACATGGCGCCTTATTATGCTTTCACCAATGTCCACGGTATACATCAGCGGTCCTAGTCGTGTGCAAATAGTTCCAGGCTGCCATTTCTCGGTACGGTAGACCCGGGCCAAAACTTGTTGACCTATCTGGAAGGTTCTAGTTGGCCTTTCATTCATGCCTTGAAATTGCCGGTTCTCTACGTCCCTTCTGATGTTTGGCTTGATCAAATCCAGCCGGCATCTTAGTCTTCTATTGAAAAACATCATGGCGGGAGTTTGGTTTGTAACCACATGTGTTGCATTCCTGTACGCCAACAAGAAGTTATCTACCTTATGTTGTAGATTTATGTCTTCATTACCCATGGCCTTTATGGCCTTCTTGAAGGTCTGGACAAACCTTTCAGCTAATCCATTGGTAGCGGGATGGTATGGGGCGGACGTGTAGTGCTTAACCCCATTGCTTTTTAAGAACTTCCTGAATTCTTCGGACACAAATTGCGGTCCATTATCAGAACAGATCTGTTCCGGCAGCCCATTCCTGGCAAATATGGTCCTTAATACTGTGATGGTTTTTTCCATGGTGGTGGAGGACATCTTTATTACCTCCGGCCACTTGGAGTGTGCATCCACCGCGATTAAGAACATTGAGTCCATAAATGGACCAGCAAAGTCGATATGTACCCTTTGCCATGGAGATGAGGGCCACTCCCATGGATGTAGAGGGGCTTGTGGTGGGGCGTTTTGGAGCTTCTGGCATCCTAGACAGCTCTTGGTCATTTCTTCGATGTCTCCATCGATACCTGGCCACCACACAAACGCTCTGGCTAGGTTCTTCATTTTCACCCCACCCAGATGCCCCTCGTGAAGCTCCTTTAGCACTTTATGCTGGAGTTTGGGTGGAATCACCACTCTGGATCCACACATCAACGTTCCTCGGCACACTGACAGCTGCTCTCTTCTTTGCGAGAATGCTGGCAACAGTGGTTCGCCATGTGCTGGCCATCCCTTCACCGTTAAATCGTAGACTCGTGAGAGAGTCGGGTCATTTCTCGTTTCCTTTTCGATGGTAGAATTTGTTACTGGTAGACATTCCACTATAGTTGAGTGGAACATCTCCACTGGGTCCACTGTAGGCGCCTCTTCTACCGTTGGCAACAGTAGGCGTGATAACCCGTCAGCATTCCCATGCTGTTTTGATCCTTTGTATTCTATGTCATATTGGTGTGCCCCTAGGAAAAGGGACCACCTCTGTAGCCTTTGCGCTGTCATAATGGAAACGCCCTTTTTAGGGTTGAATATGGATACCAACGGCTGGCGGTCTGTCAGCAGTGTAAACTTCTGGCCCTGCAGGTAATGATTAAACTTCTTTACTCCCCACACCAGGCTGAGAGCCTCCCTATCTATCTGAGCATAGTTGCGCTCAGCGGAGGTCAATGATCTGGATGCAAATGCGACTGGCCTTTCCAAGCCATTTGGCAACTTGTGTGAGAGTACTGCTCCAATACCATAAGGAGAAGCATCACAAGCTAAACGAATAGGTAGCGTTGGGTTGAAATGAGCCAACACTTCCTCTGAGGTGATCAATGCCTTGCTTTTGCGAAAGGCCTTCTTACAGTCCTCGCTCCACTTCCATGGTACTTCTTTCTGCCAAAGTGCATTCAGCGGGTGCAGCACCGTGGATAGATTTGGCAGAAACTTATGGTAATAGTTAATCAACCCTAGGAACGACCTCAACTGGGATACATTTTCCGGAGCGGGAGCCTTCACAACAGCTTCGATCTTGTCAGGTGACTTGTGCAGCCCCTCCTGGTCAATGACATGACCACAGTACGAGATCCGTTTCTGAAAGAACTCACATTTCTGGCGATTAACTCGAAGTCCATATTCCTTCAATCTGGTGAGCACCAGTTTCAAATTTGCAAGGTGTTCCTCATCGTCATCTCCTGTAATCAGGATATCGTCCAAGTAACATTGAGTGCTTGGAATTCCCTGTAATACCTGCTCCATGGCCCTCTGCCAAATTGCTGGAGCCGAAGCCACTCCAAAAACCAGTCTATTATATCGATACAAGCCTCTGTGCGTGTTGATTGTGAGATACTGGCGCGACTCTTCCTCAACTTCCATCTGTAAGTACGCTTGCGCCAGGTCTATCTTGGTGAAGTGTTTCCCGCCAGACAATGAAGCAAAGATATCCTCAATCCGCGGAAGCGGATATTGCACCGTGTGAAGCACCGGATTAACTGTGATCTTGAAGTCTCCACAGATGCGGACCTTCCCCGGTTCCCCTGGCTTGTTACTCGATGAACGCTTCATGACGGGAACAATGGGCGTGGCCCACTCACTCCAGTCCACCTTAGACAGTACTCCTGAACGTTCTAGCCCTTCCAGCTCAGCTTCCACAGCAGGTCGTATCGCATAAGGTACCGGTCTGGCTTTGAAAAATTTTGGGTTTGCATCTTCTGCAATCTTGATTTTTGCCTTAATTCCTCTTAGTGTTCTCAGTCCCTGTTGGAACACCTCTTTAGCCTCATCCAATATTCTGGACAATCGTTCAGGTTTGACATTTTTTTTTTTCCGGAATCTACCGTCATTGCTTTTAGGGAGTGCCAATCCATATTTATTTTCCTGATCCACTCCCGTCCCAGAAGTGGTGGACCTCCCTCAGGTAGTACATATAAGTCCATTCCTTGGTGTTCTTTGCCCTTGTGTATCACCTTGACTTTTATCTTTCCGATGGGGTATACTCTTTGCCCCGTGTATGTCTGCAATACTATCTCCGTATCCCGTAGGGGAATATGTGTGAATAACCTTTTGTAATCTTGCTTATTCATGACCGTCAACGCCGATCCGGTGTCCAATTCCATCTTCACTTGGACTCCTGCTATCTGCAGTGTGACCCAGATAGTTTGTAGGTCAGCTTCCTTACTCACATTGTGAATTCTCAGACTACCCAGTTCCTTGCTGTTGGAGTCTGAATCCGAATTCTGTTCATCCGAACTCTTCTCAGCCACCTTATGTACCTTTCTGCACTTTTCCTGCGGTGACTTTTTGTTGCTGGTCTTCTTTCCTGACCGGCATACTTTAGCTATGTGACCAAGCTTGCCACATTTTCTACATTCCTGGTTTTTAACCAGCATTGGTTCTGATCGTGTGTTGTCTTTCCACAACGATAACATTTTGTTGTACCCAAAGCCATTTGATCTACGCTGAGTACCGCTGCCTTCAGCTGCATTTCCGCAGTGCCTCTCGCTGCGGCTTCGTGCGATGCTGCAATAGTGACAGCCTTATCAAGTGTAAGATCATTCTCTTCAAGCAGCCGCTTTTGTGTTCCTTCTTTCGACAATCCACACACGAATTTGTCTCTCAGTGCCTCTGTCAGACTTTCCCCAAACTGACAGTATTTCGCTAGCTTACGCAGTTCAATTAAGTACTCCGCGTTGCTTTCCTCTTTCAGTTGCGTTCTCGCATAAAATTTAAATCGTTCCGCTAACATCAGCGGTGTGGGGTTCAAATGATTTTTCAGGACAGCAACAATTTTAGCGAAAGTCTGATCCGCCGGTTTAGCTGGTGATAGAAGATGCTTCAATAGCCCGTATGTCTTCGCACCCATTGAGTTTAGTAAGGTTAGTGCTTTATCTTCATCTGATATTTTATTTGCCTTACAATATATCTCTATGCGTTCTACATACGTGGCCCAATCTTCAACATCGGGATTGAAATCGTTGATGTTACCACGCTTAGGCATCCTCGCAATCTTCTTGAGAAACAAAAAGAAATTTTTCTTTTATTTTTTTTTCAAAATGGCGGTTTCCCGCGCTTGTCTTCTTCCCCTGCCTACGAAAATGGCGGCTTCCCGTGTTTGCCTTTCTCCCCCGCTGGCTGTAATGGCGATTGCCATATTGCTGCGTTCGCCCTCCCCAGCGGTTTTCAAATCGTGCCTCCCAGCCCCTCTTGCAGTCCGGTCCTTTCCCCCGGCTGCGGCTGAGTTCTCCGCGGTTTTTTAAAAATTTTCTCCCGCGCCTTACGCTGACCCGGTCGCTGCGTCTCGCGGCCTCGGTAGCTGCCCGGCCTTTTTCACCGGTCGCGGTCGAGCTCTCTCTCGACGCTGTTGCGTCTCCCAGCCCGCTTGCAGCCCGGTCTTTTACACCGGCTGCGTTTGCATTCACCGCGGCTCCCGTGCCTTATGCTGCCCCAGTCTCAGCGCCTCTGGCCCCGACTTCTGTCCGGCTCTTTTCCCCGGCCGTGGTCGAGTTCTCCGCCCTTATATCCTCCGTTTTTCCCTCCCCTACTTCACAGCCAACGTGGCCGACTTGCTGCTCGTCGCTGATCGGCTAACCCACCACCGTGATAGAAGGGATGATCACTGCCTGTTGCTGATGGAAGACTTCGTGTCAGGATTCTTCCTTTGCTCTTCATACCTGCGTCTATTCTCAGCAGGATGATGAGGGCGGATGCCTCCTCTCAACGCCCGTCAACTGCCTTGGATGTATCTCTGCCGCAGGGTAAGATCGTACTCGTCGCCACTGTTAAGTCTGTGTGTTGTAGTGAGAATTACTACACAGACCACAAGTGTAAATTTTAACAGGTCTTTACTAGTCGAAGGTCAGGGCGGAACTGCCCAATAAATCATTACACAGCACTTGTATACCGGTGTGGTCACCACCGGTATTACAGTATACAGCAGCCAAGATAGAGTAGTGCAACTCTTAAAATAGTTCTCTTAAAGGTGGAACGGTTACATACACCACACTGATCAGCTGGCTGATGTCTTCACCGCCATCTTCAATCTGTCATTGGCCCAGGCAGTAGTCCCTACATGCTTCAAGACCGCTACCATTATTCCTGTGCCAAAACAAACGGCTGTGACGTGCCTGAACGACTATCGACCTGTCGCACTCACACCCATCATAATGAAGTGTTTCGAGAGACTGGTCCTGGCTCACATCAAAGCCAGTGTTCCCGCCTCTCTTGACCAACACCAGTTTGCCTATCGTGCAAACAGATCAACGGAGGATGCAATCACAACTGCTCTACACTCGGCACTGAATTACTTAGATGGTAAAGAGACCTACATCAGAATGCTGTTCATAGACTACAGCTCAGCATTCAACACTATCGTCCCCAACAAGCTGGCCGCCAAACTCCAAACTCTTGGCCTGAACACTTCCCTCTGCAACTGGACCCTGGGCTTCCTAACAAACAGACCCCAGTCTGTCAAATTAGGTAACCACACCTCCCCCCCCCTGACTCTGAACACGGGGGCCCCACAAGGATGTGTGCTGAGCCCCCTCCTCTACTCCCTCTTCACCCACGACTGTGTGGCTGTTCATGGTTCCAACACCATCATCAAGTTTGCGGATGATACCATGGTAGTAGGCCAGATCACCAACAACGATGAGTCAGCCTACAGGGAGGAGGTCCAGCATCTCGTGAAGTGGTGCGCCGATAACAACCTGGCCCTTAACATCAAGAAAACCAAAGAAATCATTGTGGACTTCAGGAAGTCTAAAGGCGGAAGTCACACCCCCATCCACATCAATGGGGCTGTGGTGGAAAGGGTGGACAGCTTTAAGTTCCTCGGAGTCCACATCACGGAAGACCTCTCCTGGTCCCTCAATACCTCCTCTCTGGTGAAGAAGGCCCAGCAGCGCCTATATTTCCTAAGGAGGCTGAAGGGATGTAACCTGTCACCCCTGATCCTCTCTAACTTTTACCGCTGCACAATAGAGAGCATCCTGACGAACTGTATCACAGTATGGTATGGCAGCTGTAGCTACTATGACTGGAAAGCCCTGCAGCGGGTAGTCAAAACTGCCCAACGCATTACCGGCACCCGGCTACCGACCATAGAACACATATACCAGAAACGCTGTTTACGGAGGTCACGGTCCATCATCAAAGACCCTACCCACCCCAGCCACAGTCTGTTCGCCCTCCTGCCATCTGGGAGACGCTACAGATGCATTCGCACCCGTACGACCAGATTTAGGAACAGCTTCTTTCCCAGGGCTGTCATCCTACTGAACTCCACAAATAAACTCTAAAGCCTGCACATCTGCCAATGCACTTTATTATGGTTATGTTTATGTTAATGTATTACAAGCCAAATGTATGTTGAATGTTTAAATGTCTTAATCTAAATGTACACTCTCGGGAGCCGCAAGCCTACATTTCGTTGTACTGCACTTGTGCACTAACAATGACAATAAAAGTTGATTTGATTTGATTTGATTTGATTTGAAATACAATGTACATTGTTATAGGAAGTTTATATGCACAAGGTGAATTTATACTGTTTAGCCTGAGGTTTAGTTTAATAAAAACAACTCATTCTTCCAGTTAATAGGCTCTTTCCATAATTACTGCTCAAAGAATAGGTACTTTAGAGTCAGATGCTGATGGATCCTGGCCAAAATGTATTCCCTATTTTGTTCTAATCTAGGATTGTTTTCACAACTTATGTCATTTTTCATTTCTTTGCTCAAATATTATGTGACAAGCTATAACTGCAGATACATTTTTCTCATGCTGAAACTTTATTGTGCATTAAACTTTGGACCATAAATGATTCCTGTAAAGAATTAGCCTCCTGAGAACATCTTTGCTAACAGCAGTTAACAGTGATGCCATCGGCAAGCTTGAAACCAATCACTGCTGAACAATAGATTGCTGTAAATGATTACTGCTGTGCTTCACTCTGTAGTTTATCACTACCTTGCATCTCTGGATGAATGCCATTGTCAGGACTGCATAGAATGAAGAACATGGGGACTGAAACCAGCGTAGGTCTACCCGACTAATTATTCTACAATCTGCAAAAATTACGTCTCCAGATTCAAATGCAGTGCAGAAAATACTTAGAAAATAATGAACCAGTCAGTATACGTTTATCAAGCACACCAGCGGTCATTTTGGCATTGAATGAAAATGATGTTTAAAGCCTGGATAAGCACGCACCTTTGAATTCATTATTGCCAGTACAGTTACGTGTGCGGTTTTCAATAAATATTTTCATTTCGTTCCAGCTATTGCCCATGATTATCTTGACTTCACACAGTAATTCTGATATAAGGCAATGGAAGTTTTCATGGCTTAATCAAGTGGTGGGGTTACAGAGGAGCTGTTTTATAATGAACCTCAGTAAATAAAAACCTGAATCTACGGGTGTTTTGAAGAATATGTCCAAGTGTTCTCCACAACAGTATCTCGGTTCCCATTCCAGTTATAATGGGTAAGCACAGACATCTCTAAAAGGTAATCAAATTAGCTAATAGAAACTTTGATTATGGTTTGATTGCAGTAATAACAATCGACAAAGTGCACCATGTATTACAAGATTGATTGTTATGGATTGCTAGGCAAATAACACAGTACACTGGTGTACTAATCTCTTGCACCACACAGTGGCTAGAGCTCAGATTTCATGATCACCAGTATGGTTTCTACTCTCAACAAGGCCTTCTGGGTGAAGTGCCAAACAAAGATGAAGTGAAAACAAAAGAATTAGCTACCTTGCGCAGATCCTAGTGGCCAACCCAAGAGCCACTTGGGCAGAAACTTTTTTAGTAGATTGGCTGGTTATCCTCTTAGCCAATGTATGAGACGACCTAAAGAGAGGAAGGTGGGCAGAAGGTGAAAATGGGGTGACTAGGAATGATACAAATATAGGGCCAGAAATTCGCGGCCAAAGGCGTGAGTGCGCTTGGGGTACTCATGCATCTGGCCGTTGGAAATGCCGGCGTTCAGCATGAACAGCGCATGCGGGGAACGCCGGCATTTCCAGACCTCGAGCGCGTGCGACTGCACAGGCAGCGCTTGCGCAGTGAACTTCGTAGATTTCATTCATGAAATCCGTGAGGGTAAGTCCTCAGAAGTTACACTTGAAAAAAGCAAGTGTAAAGTGGTTCATTGGCTGCGGAGGAAGAAACATTTTATCGTGGAGCTTCTGAAATGCAATATTTTTGTTTGGGAAAGGGAGGGAAGTTATTTTAAGAAATTTTAAGTAAGTTTTAAAGTTAAAATTTTTTTTTTTTTTAAAGGGTTTTCAGAACGGTAGGTAGAAGGAGCAATTGTGGCTGTGTGAATGGAATGTGAGAATGAGTTATGTATGTATGTCCACATATATTCCTTTACGTATATGTATGTATGTTTTATATTCCTTTACTAATGTGTATGAATGTATGTTTTTAATTATGATTTTCCAATAAGTTACTTTCTCTGAAAGTCATAATTAAATAATACATTCATACACATAAGTAAAGGAATATATACATAACACGCAAAGGAATATATACAGACATACATACTTTCAGAAGCTCCACGATAAGAAATATCTTCCTCCGCAGCCTCTGGAGCAACTGTACCCATGCTTTTTTCATGTGTAAGTTGTAAGGACTTGACCTCACTGAAAGCAGTAATGAAAGCGGCGAATTATACTGCGTACGCGCTGCCTGTGCAGTCGCACGCGTTCTACCTCTGAACCGCTTCGTTCAGAGGACAGGAAATGCCGGTTTTCCCCAAAAGCACTGTGCATGCTGAAAACCGGCATTTCATCCGGCCAGATGCGTAAGTACCCCGACCGTACTCGCGCAGTTGGAAGGGAATTACTGGGCCAACATTTTACATGTCAATAAAATGAAAAATTTAACAATTGCACGACTTGCCCCCTCGCATCTGCGACTGAGGGTCCAAGGAGGTGCATTGCGCAAGAGGTCATCATCGTACGTATCCTCACACTGTTCCCTTTGGGGAACTGTATGAAGTGGTGGAAGGATTTATGGCCGTGATTAACGCTCATTCCGTGACCGTAACCATCTTTGAACCAGCCATTAGGGTGGTTAGTCCTATGGCGGGAGGGTTTTACGGGCTCCCACAACCCATCTGAGGGGGGGGGGGCCACCAACACCCACGGACGCAAGTATCCCGCTGGATGTCCACCCAGAATTTAAAGTTGGAACTCCGACTCCACTTGCCGGGACTGTCTGGAGTGGGGTTCAAAACCCTACTCCTTCTGGCCCAGCGGCGGGGATGCTTACTGCTACGCAAAAGGCCCACTCCGCACAAAAGGTGACACCCATATGTTTCCTGTGCCTTTTCCCTCCCCGTGACTGGAGCCCTATGCTGCCATTTCACGTTGCTAATCGGATTGGGCCTTTGTCATAGCGGTAGGATCCCCGCCGCTGGGCCAGATCAGGGTAGGGTTTCGAACCCCGCTCCAGACAGTCCCGGCAAGTGGAGTCGGAGCTCCGGCTCTAAATTCTGGGTTGACATCCAGTGGGATATTTGCGTCCGTGGGTGTGGGTGGCCCCCCCTCCTTGTATAGCTTGTGGGAGCCCGTAAAACCCTCCCGCCATAGGACTAACCGCCCTAATGCCTGGTTCAAAGATGGTTACGGTCACGGAATGAGCGTTAATCATGGCCATAAATCCTTCCACCACTTCATACAGTTCCCCAAAGGGAACAGTGTGAAGACACGTATGACGACGACATTGCTAAATAAATAAATGGAATTAAAAAAATTCTTTTAGGGCTTTTAAAAGTCTTTAAATTGCTTTAATTCTATTTAAAACTACTTCAGATTACTCAAAATAATGTAAACATTTTAAAAAGTTTATAAAAGTTACCAAAATCTTCAAAAAACTTCCAAAAACCTATTTAAACTGCTGCTTTGCATGTAAAAATGCTTAGCAGCTTGACAGAAACATTGGGGGCGTGTCCAGTGAAACTGAGACCTCAAGGGGCATGTCTCACTTGCACTGCACGCTCCTGGCTTCGCGCTGGCTGCACTCCTGGGCGGCGTGACGTCATACGCTGCCCGGGATTCTTCTTCTGGAAACACCAATTCCAGGCGTCCCTGGAGCTGATCGGCAGTAGCGCGGGGTAAGTGCAGAAACGGGGCTGCAAGCCCCGTTCACCAATTTCTGGCCCATGATCAATTGCAGGAAGTGGCATGGCTTGTTAGGGTCAAAGATACAGCTGTCACACAACAAGTGTACAACTCCAGTCACAGCTCCCTATATATTCCTTTACCTTTGACTCATTGCGATGCTAATGACCAACAATTGCAGTATGAATTAAATGTATTAATATATAAACAATAGATCTAATTCTTTTCCAAAACAAAAAAAACAATTTTCTCCAAATTCAGATGACCTCAGCAGTAACACAGAAACAAGGTTTCTAGAAACATAGAAACATAGAAGATAGGAGCAGGAGTAGGCCATTCGGCCCTTCGAGCCTGCTCCGCCATTCAATGAGATCATGGCTGATCATCCAAATTCAGTACCCTGTCCCTGCCTTCTCCCCATATCCCTTGATCCCTTTAGCCTTAAGAAATATATCCAACTCTTTCTTGAATATATTTAATGAACTGGCCTCCACCGCCCTCTGTGGCAGAGAATTCCACAGGTTCATCACTCTCTGGGTGAAGAAATTCCTCCTCATTTCAGTCCTAAATGGCTTACCCCTTATCCTTAAGCTATGACCCCTGGTTCTGGATTCTCCGGCCATCAGAAACATCCTTCCTGCATCTAGTCTGTCCAGGCCTGACAGAATTTTATAGGTTTCGATGAGATCCCCTCTCAATCTTCTAAACTCCAGTGAGTATAAGCCCAATCGACACAATCTCTCCTCATACGTCATTCCTGCCATCCCAGGTATCAGCCTGGTGAATCTTCGCTGCACTCCTTCCATGGCAAGAGCGTCCTTCCTCAGGTAAGGCGACCAATACTGCACACAATACTCAAGGTGCGGTCTCACCAAGGCCCTGTACAACTGTAGCAAGACATCCTTGTTCCTGTACTCGAACCCTCTTGCTACGAAGGCCAACATACCATTTGCCTTCTTAACCGCCTGCTGCACCTGCATGCTTACCTTCAGCGACTGGTGCACAAGAACACCCAGGTCTCTTTGCACTTCCCCTTCTCCCAATCTATTGCCATTCAAATAATAATCTGCCTTCCTGCTTTTGCAACCAAAGTGGATAACCTCACATTTATCCACATTATAGTGCATTTGCCATGTTTCTGCCCAATCACCCAACCTGTCCAAATCGTACTGGAGTTTCATGACATCCTCCTCACAGCATACCCTCCCACCCAGCTTTGTGTCGTCTGCAAATTTGGAGATATTACATCCAATTCCCTCGTCCAGATCATTGATATATATTGTGAACAGCTGGGGTCCTAGGACTGATCCTTGCGGTACCCCACTAGTCACTGCCTGCCACTCCGAAAACGACCCGTTTATTCCAACTCTTTGCTTTCTGTCCGGCAACCAGTTCTCTATCCAAGTCAATATCTTGCCCCCAATCCCATGTGCATTAATTTTGCATGCTAATCAATTATGTGAGACCTTATCGAAAGCCTTCTGAAAGTCCAAATATACCACATCCACTGGTTCTCCCTTATCTATTTTACCAGTTACATCCTCAAAAAATTCCAGTAGATTAGTCAAGCATGATTTACCTTTTGTAAATCCATGTTGACTTTGTCCGATCCTGTCACTGCTTTCCAAGTGCTCTGCTATTACATCTTTTATAATGGACTCTAGCATTTTCCCCACTACCGATGTCAGGTCTATAATTCCCCGCTTTTTCTCTACCACCTTTTTTGAATAATGGGGTAACATTAGCTACCCTCCAATCCATGGGTACTGTTCCAGAGTCTATCGAGTTCTGGAAGATGACCAGCAATGCATCTACTATTTCTAGGGCCTCTTCCTTAAGTACCCTGGGATGTAGATTATCAGGCCCTGGGGATTTATCGGCCTTCAGTCCCATCAATTTTCCTAACACCATTTCCCTACAAATACTGATTTCTTTCAGTTCCACCCTTTCATCAGACCCTATGTTCCCCGACATCTCTGGGAGGTTATTCGTGTCCTCCTTTGTGAAGACAGAACCAAAATATGTATTTAGTTGGTCTGCCATTTCTTTGTTCCCCATTATAAATTCCCCTGATTCTGACTGCAAGTGACCTACGCTTGACTTCACCAATCTTTTTCTCTTCACATATCTATAAAAGCTTTTACAGTCAGTTTTTATGTTCCCTGCTAGCTTACTCTCATATTCTATTTTCCCTTTCTTAATTAATCCCTTTGTCCTCCTTTGTTGAATCCTAAACTGCTCCCAATCCTCAGGATTATTGCTTTTTCTGGCCAATTTATATGTCCTCTCCTTGGATCTTATGCTCTCCCTAATTTCCCTTGTTAGCCACGGTTGAGTCACCTTTTTTGTTTTATTTTTATGCCAAACTGGAATGAACAAATTCTGTAGCTCATCCATTCGGTCTTTGAATATTTGCCATTGCCTATCCACCGTCAACCCTTTGAGTGCCATTCCCCAATCAATTCTACCCAACTCGCTCCTCAGACCATCGTAGTTTCCTTTATTTAAATTAAGGGCCCTAGTCTCTGAGTCAACTACTTCATTCTCCATTTTAATGAAGAATTCGATCATATTATGATCGCTCCGACCCAAGGGGCCTCGTACAACAAGATTGCTAATTAATCCTTTCTCGTTACATAATACCCAGTCTAAGATGGCCTGATCTCTGGTTGGTTCCTCGACATATTGGTCCAGGAAACCATCCCGTAAACACTCCAGGAATTCCTCCTCCACAGTATTGTTAACAATTTGGTTAGCCCAATCTATATGTAGATTAAAGTCACCCATGATGACTGCTGTGCCCTTATTGCACGCTTCTCTAACTTCCCTTTTAATGCCATCCCCAACCTCTGCATTACTGTTTGGAGGTCTATATACCACTCCCACTAACATTTTCTGCCCCTTGGTATTTCTCAGTTCTACCCATACAGATTCCACATCATCAGAGCTAATATCCTTCCTTAAAATTGTGTTAATCCCTTCTTTAACCAGTAATGCTACCCCACCTCCCTTTCCTTTTTGCCTATCTTTCCTGAATATCAAATACCCCTGAATGTTGAGTTCCCAGTCTTAGCCATCCTTGAGCCACGTTTCCGTAATCCCAACCAAATCATATTCGTTTACCTCTATTTGCGCAGCCAATTCATCCACCTTATTACAAATGCTCCTCGCATTAAGACACAAAGCCTTCAGGCTTGTTTTTTAACGCTCTTAGACCTATTAGAATTATTATTTACTGTGGCCACATTGGATTGAAACCGTTGATTTCTCTGACTGCCACTTTTGTTTTTCTCCTTCCTATCTTTTGTTTTTATCCTTGTTTCCCTTTCCTCTGTCTCCCTGCTCAGGATCCCAACCCCCTGCCATTTTAGTTTAACCCTCCCCCACAGCACTAGCAAACACTTCCCATAGGACATCGGTTCCAGCCCTGCCCAGGTGCAAAACGTCCGGTTTGAACTGGTCCCACCTCCCACAGAACCGGTTCCAATGTCCCAGGAGCTTGAATCCCTCCCCCTGGCACCATTCCTCTAGCCACATATTCATCTGAAGTATCCTTCTATTTCTACTCTGACTAGCACGTGGCACTGGTAGCAATCCTGAGATTACTACCTTTGAGGTCCTGTTTTTTTATTTATCTCCTAACTCCCTATATTCCGCTTTTAGGACCTCATCCCACTTTTTACCTATATCATTGGTGCCTATATGCACCACGACAACTGGCTGTTCACCCTCCCCTTCCAAGATGTTCTGCAGCCGCTCGGAGACATCCTTGACCCTTGCACCAGAGAGGCAACATACCATCCTGGAGTCTCGTTTGCAGCCGAAGAAATGCCTATCTATTCCCCTTACAATTGAATCCCCTATTACTATAGCTCTACCCCTCTTTTTCCTCCCATTCTGTGCAGCAGAGCCACCCCTGGTGCCAGGAAGTTGGCTGCTGCTGCCTTCCTCTGATAAGCCATCCCCCCCAACAGTACTCAATGTGGTGTATCTGTTGGAGAGGGGGATGGCCACAGGGGACCCCTACACTACCTGCCTGCGCCTAGTACTCTGCCTGTTGGTCACCCGTTCCCTTTCTTCCTGTCCAACCTCTACCTGCGGTGTGTCCAACTCTGTAAACGTGCTATTCATGATGTCCTGAGCATCGTGAACGCTCCAGTATGCATCCAATCGCAGCTCCAGTGCCGCAATGCGGTCTGTCAGTAGCTGCAGCTGGATGCACTTCCTGCACATGTAGTTGTCAGGGACACAGGAAGTGTCCCTGAGTTCCCACATATTGCAGGAGGAACATATCACGTGGCCGGGCTGTCCTGCCATGACTTACCTTTTAATTAATTGAATTTAAATTAAATCAATCAATCCCACTAATTACACTACAGTTAACTGGTTTACCAACAGTCCTCGCTACACCAGAGAGACCTTAGTAACTATAAACCACAGAGTTAAAGTTTAAAAAAAGAGAGCAATACTCACCAACCAATCACTTACCTGCTTCCTGGTGACGTCACACTTTGATTACTTTTTACCTCTCTCCCCTGCTGTTGAATTGGTAAGCCTCGCTGCCGGTTTTATGCTCCGCCTCGCCTCACTGCTCACACCCAGGTCCAATGCTCTGGTTGGGCCTCGCTGCCGGTTTTATGCTCCACCTCACCTCACTGCTCACACCCAGGTCCGATGCTCTGGTTGGGCCTCGCTGCCGGTTTTATGCTCCACCTCGCCTCACTGCTCACACCAAGGTCCGATGCTCTGGTCGGGTCTCGCTGCCGGTTTTATGCTCCGCCTCGCCTCACTGCTCACACCCAGGTCCGATGCTCTGGTCGGGCCTCGCTGCTGGTTTTATGCACTGCCTCGCCTCACTGCTCACACCCAGGTCCGGTGCTCTGGTCGAGCCTCGCTGCCGGTTTTATGCTCCGCCTCACCTCACTGCTCACACCCAGGTTTTTCTTGTATAATTTTATTGTTAGTTAGAATCAGCTTGGCTCAGTAGCACTCTTGCCTTTGTAGTTGTGGGTTCAAGCCCTACTCCAGCCTTCAGCACATAATCTAAGGTGAAAGTGCTGCATTGTTGGATGTGCCATCCTTCAGATGATAACTATCAGCCCAGTGTGCCTGTTAGACTGGTTCTGGTGCACGTTAGAAGTCCCATGGCACTCTTAAAAGCAGAGCAGGGAGCTCTCTCAGTGCCTTGGCCAACATTCCTCCCTCAACCAATGCCAGTAAAAACAGATACATTGGCAATTCATTTCATGGCTATTTGTGGGATCTTGCTCTTTGCAACATAGCTGCAATGTTTGCCCTTAACAGTAACGGCACTACAAAGTAATGCATTGTTTGTGCAGAGTTCAGAGATGTAAGAAGGTGCTAGCATTTTCTTTTCCTTTTGATGTAACTTATATAGTTTTCTATTGACTTGCAGAGTTTGAAATGATGAGATAATTTCAGTTTTCCCTTCATTGGATTAATGGAGCCAAGTATAGGAGAAAGAAAAGTATGAGGGGAAAGAAAATCAGCAGCACTGATATGCACTTTGTCTTAACAACTGGAAAAAAAACTTTTACAGTTGCAAAAACTTGGTGAATATGTAAAATATGTTAATAAAACTTACATAAGCAATTTTGATTAATTAGAAGATATTTTCCCTCTATAACTCAATTACATACTAAATGTATCTTACACACACAAAGCACTATGTTATTGCTATGTTAAGCTTCTAAGTCTGTTTTGGATATATTGGCCCGGAATTTGCAGTCAGCAGCTAAGCAACAGCACTCGCTGCTTGCCACTGACCTTGAAAAAAGTTGCCCACAAAGATCTAGCGATCTCTGTAGCATGAATTTCACCTCTCCCAATGCTAGTTTGAATGTGGCACCAAATCAAATGAATCTCTAGCGTCCAGCAACAGTGATGTCATCAAGCAGACTAAGCAGCCAATCCCATTGAAGAATTCTCACAGACAGCAAACCAGGAAGTAAAATGCACAGAGTATAATTTACTTTTTATACATTTTACAGAGAGCAAAATAAAGATTGGGACATACACATAGGATTAAGGTAGAAGTTGAAATACCATAAAAAAACTTTTTTTTAAATTATTATATTAAAAACCATGTAATTTTTATCATATTAATGGAAAAATTTGACATTCCACAAATATAAAATTAGTTTTTCAGGGCCAGAACGTTTGTTCAGCAGTCAATACGCAGTTAAAAACCCAGTTACACCTCTTTGAACAAGGCTTAACTTTTTCGGGTTTTTTTAACAGCAAAATTCCAGCGTAATAGGAACTACATTTCAGTGTGATTTGCACTGACTCTGGAAGTTTCTGGATTTCCGCGTTTATCTGCACATGCACTGACTCCGGAAGTTTCTGGATTTCCGCGTTTATCTGTGCATGCACTGACTCCAGAAGTTTTTGGATTTCCACATTTATCTGCGCATGCACTGACTCTGGAAGTTTCTGGATTTCCGCGTTTATCTACGCATGCACTGACTCTGGAAGTTTCTGGATTTCCGCGTTTATCTACGCATGCACTGACTCTGGAAGTTTCTGGATTTCTGCGTTTATCTGCACATGCACTGACTCCGGAAGTTTCTGGATTTCCACGTTTATCTGCGCATGCACTAACTCCAGAAGTTTCTGGATTTCCACATTTATCTGCGCATGCACTGACTCCGGAAGTTTCTGGATTTCCGCGTTTATCTGCGCATGCACTGACTCCGGAAGTTTCTGGATTTCCGCGTTTACCTACGCATGCACTGACTCCAGAAGTTTCTGGATTTCCACGTTTATCTGCGCATGCACTGACTCCGGAAGTTTCTGGATTTCCACGTTTATCTGCGCATGCACTGACTCCAGAAGTTTCTGGATTTCCACATTTATCTGCGCATGCACTGACTCCGGAAGTTTCTGGATTTCCGCGTTTATCTGCGCATGCACTGACTCCGGAAGTTTCTGGATTTCCGCGTTTATCTGCGCATGCACTGACTCCGGAAGTTACTGTCAGTTTCAGAGGAGTAATGATGGCGAATGCTGACAGTTTCACCATCATTACCGCCACAAGATTCGGGCCAATGTTTTGCTTTAGAGTGAAATAAATGTAAGAAAATGAAAACGGAGCATTCAGATGGTAGAAAATATATTGCCAAGTAAAAAGACAACGATTACAGTTTATTGTAGAAGTTCATCTTCAACAATAAAAAAATTGATAATTGAAAATTTCTGTACAAATATCCAATTTAGGAATTCGGGTTGACCTCAGCAGGTATTGGATGAATGCCTACTAAATAATCGAGTTCGACTTCAGGAGAACAATCTAGAAGTTGTTTATTTAGAAGAACAGATGAAATACAGCAGGTAAGTGAGATAGTTGCAGGAGAGCCGTAGAGTAGGTCTTTCCCCAGTGGGGACGCCACGAGGACTGAGTCCGCAGTCCTGTGGATAGCGTGATGACGTCATCACGCTTGGCTGTGTTTTGCCGCTCTTCGGACATCACGTGACCGCGTTGTGATGTCAGCGCGTTCGCCCGCGCTTGGGGCGGTCACGTGACCCACGCCGATACATCGACGCGTCAACCCGGCGCTGAGGCTGGTCGTTGCAGCCAAAGTCACGAGCGCAAGAGGCACCCGGCACTGAGGCTGGCCGTCGCGACCGTCGAGGGAGCGGACGGCCGAAGTCGCGAGCACGGGAGCGGGAGCTAGAGGCCGAGCTTGCCGCAGGAGATCGCATCGCTCACGTCGGCTGGCCGATGTGGCCAAAGTCGCGGTAGGCCGGGCTGTGCCGGTGGCCGCCATGGAAGGCCGAGCTGGGCCCGTGGCCGGCGCGCATGCGTCACGTGATGCGTGATGTCAGCGCGTTAGGTCGCCTCTTAAAGGGGCAACGGCCCAACAGGTAAGTTAAAGGGGCAACGGCCCAAACAGGTAAGCTACATACAAACTAGTTAGGTTAAAGTGAATTATGTACATAGTTAGTAAGGGACAACCGGTGGTACCACCACACAATGTCAATTTTAAATTTCAATTGGTGCAAGTTGTATTAACTGAAGCTTCAGGCTTTTCTGACTGGGTTTAACAGCATAAAAACCTGAAACTGAAGAGGCATGTGTATCCAAAGTAATGGATAGCTATTAGAAAAGAAGAAATTCAAAACTGCCCATAATAAGTGGGCGAAAGAATGAGTTTATGGAAGGGAGATTGTGCATACTGAATTTATTGGAAGTTTTAAGGATGCGACTGAGTGGTGAATAAAGACATAATGGTTTCTGTTATATATTAGAAGCTGTTTGACAAAGGGCTTTAGAAAAAGACTTGTACAAAAGTTTGAAGGCTGAAGGAATCAAGAGTGAAGAGGTAAATTGGATTAAGAATGGGCTTGACAATCCAAAGCAGAGACTAGTCATGAATAGTAGTAATTCAAACTGAGTAACGATGACTACTGGAATCCTACAATGATTAAGTCATGGCAACCAGAATATTAATCTGTATAGCCAGATGCATAGAACAGAAGCCCAAGGGTAGAATCTCTGGGGGAAAAAATTCAGTATCGTCCTGTTTGGGGCGCGATTATCGGCTGTGCGCAAAGTTTAGCGCCTGGCGCTAATTATCGCCTCCGATGGCAAATTTGGCTTTTATCGCCCCTGGAGGTGATTGGAGCGCTAAATCAGGCGCTTCACACCTGTCTTAAGGCGCAAAGGCGGAGGAGCGAGGCGCTACCTTAGAGCGCTGGCGAAGCAAGGAAGGGCAAATCAAAATGAACCTGCAAAGTGCTGCTCAGTACCCAAAACTCCTTCACACAGCGTTGAATCTCTCCAGAAGTCTCTCTCTCTCTCTCTCAGAATGCGTGGTGCAAAAATGTCACCAACAAAAAAAGGCAGGAAGCGGTCGCCTTTAAATAGTGCTCCCCCAGTCCCTTTCTGACTGCAAAACGCTCCCCTCAACCTGTCGTTGCAAACGGCAGGCGGTAAGGCAGGGGGCGCCACTCAAGATCCGGTCCGGGTCGCTACCGGGGCGTTGCGCACTCGACTGACGTCATGATCTGCCGGCGCAGGAGATCATGGCGGTAGTGTTTAGCGCCGCCGCAAAATGTCCAGTTAATTTTGTGAGCGGCGCAAACATCACTGCGCCCGGGTGCTAGTTCGTTTGCACCCCATTAATGCCCTCTTAAGGCACTAACGGGAGGCGCAAACAACTGAATTTTTTCCACATAAAATCATAGAATGGTTACAGCATGGACGGAGGCCATTCGGCCCATCGAGCCCGTATCGACTCTCTGCAAGAGCACCTCTGCTAGTCCCACTCTCCCGCCCTTTCCCCACAACCCTGCAAATGTTTTTCTTTCAGATACTTATCCAACTCCCTTTTGAAAGCTGTGATTGAGTCTGCCTCCACCACTCTTTCAGGCAGTGCATTCCAGATCCGAACCACTCGCTGAGTAAAGAAGTTTTTTCTTATGTTGCCTTTGGTTCTTTTGCCAATCACCTTAAATCTGTCCCCTCTGGTTCTCGACCCTTCTGCAAACGGGAACACTTTCTCTATCTACTCTGTCCAGACCCCTCATGATTTTGAACACGTCTATCAAATCTCTCAATCTTCTCTGCTCTAGGGAGAACAACCCCAGCTTCTCCAATCTATCCATATAACTGAAGTCCCTCATCCCTGGCACCATTCTCGTCAATCTTTTCTGCACCCTCTCTAAGGCCTTCACATCCTTCCTAAAGTGCGGTGCCCAGAATTGGACACAATACTCCAGTTGAGGCAGAGCCAGTGTTTTATATAGATTCATCATAATTTCCACACTTCTGTACTCTCTGGGCTCGATTTTCCAAGTCCCGAGAACGCGGGTTTGGAGGCGGGAGTGGTGGGAAAATTGCAGAATCAGGGGACAGGAACCAATCCCGCCCCCAACCCGCCTCCGTGCCAATGTCCCAGGAGGCGGGTACCCGACCTGGGCTGGGAGCCGCCTCCCCGAGGCAGGAAGGGGATTAGTGCCAATTAACTGCCTGTTAACAGGTAGTTAACAGGCAGTTTTCTGCCTAATCCCTATTTTTAGCCCTGAAGTGTGGGCTGTCCGACGGCTCCGAACCACGCCAAGTTAATGAGGCGGACCGTCGGTCTGCAGGGTTTGGAGGGGTCGAGATGTCCATTGTGCAGGTGAGTGATGGGTGCATGTGATGGGTGCATGTGTGCAGAGGTAAGTGTGTGAGGTAAGTGCAAAGTGTTTTAATAAGTTTTACTTACCTTTACTTTCTCCTGCGGGCTTCCTTCCTTCAGTTCTCGGGAGTCCCTCAGCTCACCGGCACAGAAAGCAGAATAGCCGCTGAACTGTCAAAAGCTGCAGCCTCTGCTTTCTGATCTGGAGAGCTCTCTAATTGAGTCTGAGTAGAAGAACATAACATAAGAACATAAGAAATAGGAGCAGGAGTAGGCCATACGGCCCCTCGGGCCTGCTCCGCCATTCAATAGGATCATGGCTGATCCGAATCTAGACTCACGTCCACTTCCCTGCCCTCTCCCCGTAACCCCTAATTCCCTTATCTGCTAGGAAACTGCCTATCTCCGTTTTAAATTTATTTAATGTTGCAGCTTCCACAGCTCTCTGGGGTAGCAAATTCCATAGATTTACTACCCTCTGAGTGAAGAAGTTTCTCCTCATCTCAGTTTTGAAAGGGCAGCCACTTATTCTAAGATTATGCCCCCTAGTTCTAGTCTCACCCATCAGTGGAAACATCCTCACTGCATCCACCCAATCAAGCCCCCTCACAATCTTATATGTTTCGATAAGATCGCCTCTCATTCTTCTGAACTCCAATGAGTAGAGTCCCAACCTACTCAACCTTTCCTCATACGTCAACCCCCTCATCTCCGGAATCAACCGAGTGAACCTTCTCTGAACCGCCTCGAGAGCAAGTATATCTTTTCTTAAATATGGAAACCAAAACTGCACGCAGTATTCCAGGTGTGGCCTCACCAATACCCTGTATAACTGAAGCAAGACTTCGCTGTTTTTATACTCCATCCCCCTTGCAATAAAAGCCAAGATTCCATTAGCCTTCCTGATCACCTGCTGCACCTGCATAGAACTTTTTGTGTTTCATGCACCAGGACCCCCAGATCCCTTTGTACTGTAGCACTTTGCAGTTTCTCTCCATTTAGATAATAACTTGCTCTTTGATTTTTTCTGCCAAAGTGCATAACCTCACACTTTCCAATATTATATTCCATCTGCCAAATCTCTGCCCACTCATTTAGCCTGTCTATGTCATTTTGCAGGTTTTTTATGTCCTCCTCACTCACTGCTTTCTCTCCCATCTTTGTATTGTCGGCAAACTTGGATATGTTGTACTCGGTCCCTTCCTCCAAATCGTTAATATAGATTGTAAAGAGTTGGGGTCCCAGCACTGACCCCTGCGGAACACCACTAGTTACTGATTGCCAGCCCGAGAACGAACCATTTATCCCAACTCTTTGTTTTCTGTTAGATAGCCAATCTTCCACCCATGCCAGTATATTACCCCCAATCCCGTAATTTTTTATCTTGATCAGTAATCTTTTGTGTGGAACCTTGTCAAATGCCTTTTGGAAGTCCAAATACACTACATCCACTGGTTCCCCTTTATCCACCCTGTATGTTACGTCCTCAAAGAATTCGAGCAAATTTGTCAAACATGACTTCCCCTTCATAAAACCATGCTGACTCTGTCCTATTAAATTATGTTTATCCAAATGCTCTGTTACTGTTTCCTTAATAATGGACTCCAACATTTTGCCAACCACAGATGTTAGGCTAACTGGTCTATAGTTTCCAGCTTTTTGTCTGCTTCCCTTCTTAAATAAGGGTGTTACATTAGCAGTTTTCCAATCTGCCGGGACCTTTCCTGAGTCCAGGGAGTTTTGGAAAATAATCACCAATGCATCCACAACCCCTACCGCCACTTCTCTCGAGACCCTAGGATGTAGGCCATCAGGTCCAGGGGATTTATCCGCCTTAAGTCCCATTATTTTACCAAGTACCATCTCCTTAGTGATTTTAATCGTGTTTAGCTCCTCCCCCCCCCCATTGCCCCCTGTTTGTCCAGTGTTGGGATATTTTTAGTGTCCTCTACTGTAAAGACTGATACAAAATATTTGTTCAGCATCTTTGCCATCTCCATGTTCCCCACCACTAGTTTCCCGATCTCATCCTCTAAGGGACCAACGTTCACTTTAGCCACCCTTTTTCTTTTTATATAGCTGTAGAAACTCTTGCTATCTGTTTTTATATTTTTTGCTAGTTTACTTTCATAATCTATCTTCCCTTTCTTAATTAATCTTTTAGTTATTGTTTGCTGGCTTTTAAATGCTTCCCAATCTTCTATCCTCCCACTAGATTTGGCTACTTTATATGTCCTTGTTTTCAGTCGGATACTATCCTTTATTACTTTACTAAGCCACGGATGGCTGTCTTTTCTTTTAATCCCCTTTTCCCTCAGTGGAATATATTTATCTTGAAAGATGTGAAATATCTCCTTGAATGTAGACCACTGCTCTTGTACCGTCTTACACTTTAATCTGTTTTCCCAGTCCACTTTAGTCAATTCTACTCTCATACCTTCATAGTCTCCTTTATTTAAGCTCAGTACGCTGGTTTAAGATCCAACTCTCTCACCCTCAAAATGAATTTGGAATTCAACCATATTATGGTCACTCATTCCAAGGAGATCCTTTACTAGGACATTTTTTATTAATCCTGTCTCATTACACAGGACCAGATCTAAGGACTCAAGTTAGAAGACAGATTGTCAGTGTTTGACAGCTTCACAGAGCTGTCAAACGCTGATTTTTCATCTGTCAAAAGCTCTTGACAGATGAAATGTCAATCGCTGACGTCACCAGTAACCAGGTGTCCCTTAATTGGCCTGCTGAGCCCACTGGGTGGGCTTAACAGGGTCAATCAAGGGAAAATAGCGTGGGTTGGCCACAATTCAATGGAGGCGGGACTATAACTCAAAAAGTGGGAGTCCCGCCTCCAAAATCGAGCTCTATGCCTCTATTCATGAAGCCCAGGATCCCATAAGTTTTTTGAACTGCTTTCTCAACCTACTCTGCCACCTTCAATGATTTGTGCACATATACCCCCAGGTCTCTCTGTTCATGCACCCACTTTAGGATTGTACCCTTTAGTTTATATTTCCTCTCCTCATTCTTTCTACCAAAATGCATCACTTCACACTTTTCTGTGCTAAATTTCATCTGCCACGCGTCCGCCCATTCCACCAGCCTGTCTATGCCTTCCTGAAGTCTGTCACTATCCTCCTCACTCTTCACTGTACTTCCAAGTTTTGTGTCATCTGCAAATTATGAAATTGTGCCCTGTACACTCACATCCAAGTCATTAATATATATCGAGAAAGCAGTGGTCCTATTACCGACTCCTGGGGAACACCACTGTATACCTTCCTCCAGTCCGAAAAACAACCGTTCACCACTACTCTCTGTTTCCTGTGACTTAGCCAATTCCGTATACATGCTGCCACAGTCCCTTTTATTCTATGGGCTCAACTTTGCTGGCAAGCCTATTCTATGGCACTTTGTCGAGCGCCTTTTGAAATCCATGTACACTACATCAATCGCATTGCCCTCATCAACCCTCCCCTCATCAAAAAACTTGATCAAGTTGTTTAAACACAATTTGCCTTTAACAAATCCATGCTGGCTTTCCTTAATTAATCCATACTTGTCCAAGTGACTGTTAATTTTGTCCCTGATTATTGTTTCTAAAAGCTTCCCCATTACCGAGGTTAAACTGACCGGCCTATAGTTGCTGGGTTTATCTTTACACCCTTTTTTGAACAAGGGTGTAATATTTGCAATTCTCCAGTCCTCTGGCATCTCCCCCATTTCTGAGGCAGGTTGGAAGATTATGGCCAGTACCTCCGTGGTTTCTTCCTTCATTTCCCTCAGCATCCTAGGATGCATCCCATCCATTCCTGGTGACTTATCTACTTTAAGTACAGCCAGCCTTTCTTGTACCTCGTATTTATCAATTCTTATCCCATCCAGTATCTCCTCTACCTCCTCCTTCACTATGTTTATGGCAGCATCTTCTTCCTTGGTGAAGATACATGCAAAGTACTCATTTAGTACCTCAACCATACTCTCTGCCTCCATGCGTAGGCCTCCATTTTGGTCCCTAATCGGCCCCACCCCCGCTCTTACTACCCGTTTACTATTTATATACTGAAGTTATTCAGAGCATTTATAAGAACATAAGAACATAAGAAATAGGAGCAGGAATAGGCCATTTGGCCCCTCGAGCCTGCTCCGCCATTTAATGAGATCATGGCTGATCTGATCTTGGGCTCAGCTCCATTTCCCTGCCCGCTCCCCAAAACCCATCACACCCTTAATGTTCAAAAATCTGTCTATCTCCACCTTAAATATATTCAATGAACCAGCCTCCACAGCTCTCTGGGGCAGAGAATTCCACAGATTTATGACGCTCTGAGAGAAGAAATTCCTCCTCATCTCTGTTCTAAAAGGGCGACCCTTTATTCTGAAAATATGCCCCCTAGTTCTAGATTCTCCCATGAGGGGAAACATCTTCTCTGCATCTACCTTATTGAGCCCCCTCAGTATCTTATATGTTTCAATAAGATCACCTCTTATTCTTCTAAACGCCAATAAGTGTAGGCCCAACCTGCTCAACCTTTCTTCATAAGTCAACCCCTTCATCTCAGGAATCAACCTCATGAACCTTCTCTGAATTGCCTCCAATGCAAGTATATCCCTCCTTAAATAAGGAGAACAAAACTGTACGCAGTACTCCAGGTGTGGTCTCACCAATACCCTATTCAGTTGTAGCAGGACTTCCTGCTTTTATACTCCAACCACCTTGCAATAAAGGCCAACATTCCATTTGCCTTCCTGATTACTTGCTGTACCTGCATGCTAACTTTTTTGTGTTTCATGCACAAGGACCCCCCAGGTCCCTCTGTACTGCAGCATTTTGTAATCTCTCTCCATTTAAATAATAATTAGCTTTTTTATTTTTCTTACCAAAGTGGATAACCTCACACTTTCCCACATTATACTCCATCTGCCAAATGTTTGCCCACTCACTTAACCTGTCTATATCCCTTTGCAGATTCTTTGGGCTCGATTTTCCAAGCCCTGAGGAGCCCCAACAGCTTCATAGAGCTGTCAAATGCTGTCATTTCTTCTTTCAAGAAGTCTTGACAGATAGCACACCTGATGTTGACGTGATCTGTCAGTGACTTCTTCCCTAATTGGCTTGCTGAGGCCGCCGGGCGGGCTTAACAAGATCAATCAGGGGAAAATCCCTCTGAATGGTCAGGCGAGGATGGAAGCGGGACATTGACACAACAAGCAGCAGTTCCGCCTCCAAGTTGCCTCCATTGACAAAATCCAGCCCATTGTGTCCTCTTCACAACTTGCTTTCCCACCTATCGTTGTATCATCAGCAAATTTGGCTACATTACACTCGGTCCCTTCATCCAAGTCATTAATATAGATTGTAAATAGGTGAGGCTCCAGCACTGATTCCTGTGGCACCCCAATAGTTACCATTTGCCAACCGGAAAATGACCCATTTATCCCGACTCTCTGTTTTCTGTTTAGCCAATCCTCTATCCATGCTAATATATTACCCCCAACCCCGTTAGCTCTTATCTTATGCAGTAACCTTTTATGTGGCACTTTATCGAATGCCTCCTGGAAATCCAAATACACCACATCCACTGGTTCCCCTTTATCCACCCTACTTGTTACATCCTCAAAGAGCTCCAGCAAATTTGTCAAACATGATTTCCCTTTCATAAAACCATGCTGACTCTGCTTGACTGTACTATGATTTTCTAAATGTCCTGCTACTGCTTCCTTAATAATGGACTCCAGCATTTTCCCAATGGCAGATGTTAGGCTAACTGGTCTATAGTTTCTTGCTTTCTGTCTCCCTCCCTTCTTAAATAGGTGCGTTACATTTGCGGTTTTCCAATCCGCTGGGACCTCTCCAGAATCCAGGGAATTTTGGTAGATTGCAACCAATGTATCCACTATCTCTGCAGCCACTTCTTTTAAGACCCTGGGATGCAGGCCATCAGGTCCAGGGGACTTGTCCACCTGTAGTCCTATTATTTTACTGAGGACTTTTTCTTTAGTGATAGTGATTGTTTTAAGTTCCCCCCTCCTTATTGTCCCTTGATTATGTATTATTGGGATGGTTTTAATGTCTTCTGCCGTGAAGCCTGATACAAAATATTTGTTCAAAGTCTCTGACATTTCCCTGTTCCCCATTATTAATTCCCCAGTTTCCTCGAAGGGACCAATGTTTACTTTAGCTACTCTCTTCCTTTTTATGTACCTATAGAAGCTCTTACTATCTGTTTTATATTTCTTGCTAGTTTACTCTCATAATCCATCTTCTCTCTCTTTATTATTTTGTTAGTCGTCCTTTGCTGGTTTTTAAAAATTTCCCAATCCTCTGGTCTCCCACCAATCTTGGCAACATTGTATGCCTTCATTTTCAATTTGATACCATCCTTTACTTCCTTAGTTAGCCATGGATGGTTCTCCTTTCTCTTAAAGTCTTTCCTTCTCACTGGAATATATTTTTGTTGAGAGTTATGAAATATCTCCTTAAATGCCCGCCATTGCTTATCAACCATCTTATCCTTTAATCTGTTTTCCCAGTCCACTTTAGCCAACTCTGCCTTCATACCTTTGTAATTACCTTTATTTAAGATCAGGACACTAGTTTGAGACCCAACTTTCTCACCCTCCAATTGAATTTGAAATTCAACCATCTTTCCTAGAGGATCACTCTTTCCTAGAGGATCCTTTACTATGATATCATTTATTAATCCGGTCTCATTACACAGTACCAGATCTAAGATAGCCTGCTCCCTGGTTGGTTCCGCAATGTATTGATCTAGGAAACCATCCCGGATACACTCTATGAACTCTTCCTCGAGGCTACCTTGGCCAATTTGATTTGTCCAATCAATATGAAAATTAAAATTGCCCATGATTATTGCTGTAGCTTTCTTACAAGCCTCCATTATTTCTTGATTTATGACATCACTTGCATCTAGTCCTGATCACTACATCTACAAAAAGCTACAGGGTCATTGGAAAGAGGACAGGGAACGACAATCTAATTTATAGGAGAGCATAGATTGATTCGACGCAGCACTGTGAGCTCAGGTTCTAATTAGAAAAAAATGACTGAGGGAAGGGTATGATTCATATGTTTAAAATTGTGAGGGAAAGTGATGAAGCAAAAGCTTGAAACCTCACTGTGTGGAGCCTGGGCTAAAAACTTCACAAAGCCATGAGCTGGACAAGTTTCTCCGCACTTTCAGTTGCTTTCATGGAATGAAATTCTACCCGGAATAGTAGAGACAGATTCTGTGAAATCTTTCTAGGAAGGAAATGCACAAGTTCCTGATTCGAAAGAAAGTGGAAAAATTGATGTTGAGGCAAAGTAGATATAAAAAATAATTAATATCTGGAACACACATCCCACACACTGGACTTCAGTATGAATAACCTGTGTGGTCCTTGTGACTTTTTAAAATTCAATTCAAAGATCAGAAAAACCACAGCTCTAATGGAGGCTCGCTTTTGGATTTCCTGACATGCTCAGGACCAATGCTGTACTCTAGGTCTGTATCACGCAGTTCATTATTGGATTTCTTAGAATTACTGTTTTTGTTCCTTTCCGACATCCAAATCATTCCTGTGAGCTCGCAATAAAATATCAATTTTCATCATCCTATTGTACAAGAATCATTGCAAGAAAAATGTTATCAATATTCCAAATTGCTATTATCCACTGGTTAAAAAGAACTAAAGCTGATACTGGGAATACATCTAGCTAACAGGAAGGTAGCTCAGCTGATCATGCAGGCGTTTCTGGCAATTCATTGCCACTAGCTAAGGCATGCCCTGTCTGACAGAGTAGGGACAGTAGCCAAGCTAGATTAACATGAGTCACAGCAGTGCACATTCCTTGTAATAGACCTTCATTTAGACTTCATTATACTGATGAGTTTTATCATGATCAATGATGTGGTCTATTAGGAGTGAGAAGTAACGTAGAAATGTAGTAAACACCAAATGAAATGGTAACTCTCTCTCTATAACTTCATTGTATATTTCAGGTCTGTTGCTCATCGTAACTTCTAAGAGAAAGGAATTTTGTTTCTCTTGAATTTATATCTGCATTTTTAATCCAAGCATGAAAAATACATTTAATCATCTACCATTCATGCCCATTAGAGTAAACATTTGAGATATGATTTATGTTCCACATGTGGTACTGACCATAAGTCACTTGTGTGACTTTGTGACATGTAAATTATCATTAGTGCCATGAGTACAAAACAGATCAAATTCCATTCCGTTTATACCATAATACAAAATGCCAATTATATAAAGAAAATATAAATGTGATTTTAATTATTACATGAATATTTTAAAATTTTAATTTATATTACTGTCAGCTTTGGAGAGCACAAGTGCTAATTAATCTATTTTGCGATGCATGGTTGAATATAAATCTGTCAAATGTTCACTTATGTCTTTCTAATTTAAACGTTTTGATTTAAAATAAAATAAATATTGACAGGAAAAACTGTTTCAGTGATCACATGATGTAATAGTTTTTGAATACTGTATATGACTGAATGCTTTCTCTTAAATAAACAGAGGTTCATGTTCTTAATGCTCACACAATGAATCTGCTTTTGTTGAATGCCTCAAGTTTCAGCTTGGCTCGGTTGGTAGCACTTTCTCTTCTGAGTCAGAAGGTTCAAAGCTTAAATCTGACTCCAGCACTTGGGTGCGTAATCTTGGCTGAGTACTGAGAAGTTTTGTATTGTCAAAGGTGCTGTCTGAGAGATGAGATTTTAAACCGATGCCCTATTTGCCTGGTCTGTGGTTCGAGTGGATGCATAGGATCCCATGGAACTATTTGAAGAAGAGTGGGGATTTCTCTAGGTTTTCTGGCCCACATTCCCTCCTCAACTAATACCACCAAAAGTAGATTAACTGGTTGTTTACCTCATTTGCTAGTTATGTAACCATTTTGTGGTAAATTGGCTACTGTGTTTTCTACAAAACAATAGTGACTTCACTTCATTGGTTCTGAGGGTATGAAAAAATGCGATATAAAAGCAAATTCTTTCTCTTTTCACATAAAGACAGCACGTCATTTTTCACCCTTCACCACCTTAGTTAAACTGCTTTGTTTTTCTTGAGTAAAATGACTGCTCTATGTTATATTGTACCGTTACACAATGAGAAACAAGTTCAGAAGTACATACACTGCAAAGTGTTTAGTTTGGCCATTTTTCATACAGAATTCTTGACCTAAGCATATAATTTTTCAGAGAAGAATTTATTAAAATATTACAATTCAACTTTAAGTTTGGACACTGAATTTCAAATAAAATGAGTGTTACAACAAATATTGACAATATTTTAAATTTCTAAGCTTTATGATTTTCTATGCTTTGATTTATTTTACATTATTTTGAGACATCCCTTAATCCAAATACATCACGAACACTACTGCTTTTAACATGTTGGTAGTTTCTGATTTTTCATCATGCTCTATCCTCTGTTGCTGTATTATAGTAGAGGGTATATAAATTTGATTTGGTATAAACCATAAGTCAGATAAAAGATAGAATATTGAAAATGTTGTGTTAATATTCAGCTACAGGAATTTGTTCCTTATACCGTATTAATATATTGTACTCTGAAGTGAATGACTATATTTTTGACTACATGTTTAGCAAACTGCTGAATGGAGTGTTCCTCCAGCTTGCATCTGCCAATTAATGGAATATTACTATGCCACAGACAGATAATATAACAAGAATCATTACCAGTTGTGCCACCATTGTACTGCAAATGATTCCTTGAATTAATAATTCAATATGCCTTGCCTCATTAGGCTGCAATTTGCATCTTCAAGACTTGAACAATTTTCAACTTTGCAGGTCCAAATTAACTGAATCAAATGTGCTTTGTGTGTATTTTTTAAAAAGTCAGCTTAAAGCCATTCATGACAGGAATTTACTTCGACTTCCAGATACATGAGTGCAAACTACTGGAAAATCTAGTCCCACAATGGCTGCTAAGTCTTCGCTGAATACCATTGTTAGGTATTGATAAATATTATGCAACGCAGGTGGTAGGATTTTCTTTTTATTCCTATGGCCATGTTTCAGTTACTTAAGCCCTTTTAGGTTGCTCCTGTGCACACACCATGATCCAACTAAAGGAGTGAGCTGTCAACATTGTTCAGATCTTTGCCAATATATCATTTTGTACCCTGCCTAACTGCATCAGGGAGGACACCTGACAATACTGAGACGTTTTGTCTACAATTCATTGTAATTAGGACATGTATGAGAGTGTTGTGACTTGGGTTACGATCATGGATTCTCCATGACAGAGCATTTTGATACACTGCAGTCTAAAGTACGTGTAACATATCTCTTAGTTATTTCCGAAACATGTATTAAAAAGACTACTGAAAACCAGTTATTTTGCAATGTCTAATGCATGGATATTAAAAACAAACTAAAGCCCGACCTGGCAATGTTCAACAATACAAAATATTAATTGCGTCAAGTCATTCTAAACATTTATATCAAGTTCAAATGTGCTGAATTCATAGATGAAATAGTTGGCTGCCATGTTGTTTTTGGCAATCTGAACATGAAATGTGGGTGTGTTTGGTTCTTCCATACAGTGCTGGAAGAACCAAACTGATTGGCATCTCTTATTATTATGTTCTGTCTACTATCATTTTTTTTTCTCAAGTCCCAATTCTTCTAGTAATAGATCCTCATTCATTTTTGATCTGACATGTCACCTTTTTATTGTCAATTCTGACTTACTGTCACTTGCTATAGACTGAAGCTTCAGGCACACAGACACATCTCATCATTTTCTGTCATTTCAAATGAAAGGGCACTCAAATGGGAGCTTCCCTTGCCTCAATCCATTAATTCTGGTTATTACTTCGAGTTTATTGATGGGTTTGAGATTTACAGAGATGGTAAGGAAAAACAGTTCTAAATGAAACACAGTAGCAAAGGGAATCACACAATTAAAATCAGGCAATCAACTATCATGAAATACTTATTTTATGAGCTGGTTAACAGATTTTATATAACATACTGAAAATCCTATATATAACTTGCATGTTTTATACCTTACAAATACTAATATGATTTATATATATAGTATATATTTTTATTTTTAAAAAACCATAACGCACAATTGTTGAAATAGACCTGTACATGTTTAATGTAAAATCTGATTTTTTTAATAGATGAAAATCTGCACATCCTTTCCTCTTTATTTTTCCTGCAAGTTAGGCAGAGTCGTTCATGCCTCTCTCTATGTGGGTAATACAATTGAAGTCCTTAAACTGCTAACATTTTCTGCCCAATAGTTTATCTTGAATATACCTCTAAGGCAAACTAGCCCTAATTATCGGAAGCTGTGCAGCTATGGGCAGACATCACAGAATTAGCCTTGTGGCTGTGGGTACCCAATTTGCAGTTCGCACAATTTCTCAGCCAGCGATTGTCAGGGTGCAAATGAAGCTGTGTTACCAGCATGCATAAGCCTCATTTGCATTGAGTGTTTATTTAATTTAGGTCCCTTACCGGTAATCCCATCTGCAACGGAGGGGCATGCTGTTTGCCTATTTTACATCGCTCCATCAGGGATCCTGAGTCTGGCCTCCTCAAGCAGGCCTCTTTATATTAAAAAAAATAAAATAAAAAAGTACTTTTGCATTTTCTGTTCATTATTTCCCGGGAACTCTGCTATTTTTGCTGTAGATGTTTTTGTTTAGTATTCTTGCAAGCACTTTTAATAGCACCATAGAAGGCATGAGACTTTCTTGCTGGGTTCTGACCATGCGGGATGCTTCAGATGATGATGAGTTCACTGAAAGGCCCCCTGACAACAAGATCTGTCTAAACAGGTTGTTAGCCCATAAGCTGCGTGACGTAAGAAAACTACTAGGCACTTGGTCTAAGCGTTAAACAAAGCTTTAATCAACTGTTTTACAACATGGAGGTCTAGTTGTGTCCTTCACTAGTTCCTGTTAAGAATGTCCTGCGCAAGCTGGGCCCGTGCCCGAGTATTTATACCCTCCCTGGACAGCACCACCCGCAGGCCACTCAGTATTATTTCATAAGTCTTTCTTTCATGAATGACTGATTCATGTCACTGTGTAAGTGCCCCACAGATCCCCCGACCCCTCCTGGATATGTCAAAGGAGACCTGTTTTCACTGTTTCTGTTTCACAGGACAGGTTGTCACACAGGAAGTGTGACCCACTGGCAACATTTGGAACAGAGATTGCCCTTCCTGTAGAAATGAAAGTTCCCGTAGCATAAATGTACTGAAAACCTTCTAGACATGTACCACATCAGACTAATGTGAATGTAGGGGTAACATGGACAAGCAAATCATGGGAAACAGAGTAGTGTTTAAAAAAAAAGCAGAAGAAAGGTTAAAACGCACAGAGTGTGGGAAATAAACTGGAGGAACTGGAAGCAATTGTTTTACAAGAAGATCGAGACTTAATTTTTTTATTTGCTCGTGGGATGTGGCCGTCACTGGCAAGACCAGCATTTATTGCCCATCCCTAATTACCCTTGAGAAGGTAGTGGTGTGCCGCCTTCTTGAACCGCGGCAGTCTCTGTGGTGAAGGTACTCCTACAGTGCTGTTAGGGAGGGAGTTCCAGGATTTTGACCCAGCGACTATGAAGGAACGGTGATATATTACCAAGTCAGGATGGTGTGTGACTTGGAGGGGAACTTGGAGGTGGTGGTGTTCCCATGTGCCTGCTGCCTTTGTCTTTCTAGGTAGTAGAGGTTGTGGGTTTGGGAGGTGCTGTCAAAGAAACCTTGGCGAGTTGCTGGAGTGCATCTTGTAGATGGTACACACTGCAGCCATGGTATGCCGGTGGTGGAGTGAGTGAATATTTAAGGTGGTGGATGGGGTGTCAATCAAGCGGGCTGCTTTGTCCTGGATGGTGTCGAGCTTCTTGAGTGTTGTTGGAGCTGCACGCATCCAGGCAAGTGGAGAGTATTCCATCACGCTCCTTACTTGTGCCTTGTAGATGATGGAAAGGCTTTGGGGAGTCAGGAGGTGAGACACTCGCCGCAGAATACCCAGCCTCTGACCTACTCTTGTTGCCACAGTATTTATGTGGCTGGTCCAGTTATATTTCTGGTCAATGGTGACCCCCAGGATGTTTGATGTTGGGGGATTCGGATGGTAATGCTGTTGAATGTCAAGGGGCGGTAGTTAGATGCTCTCTTGTTGGAGATAGTTATTGCCTGGCACTTGTGTGGCACAAACGTTACTTGCCACTTATCAGCCCAAGCCTGAATGTCGTCTAGGTTTTGCTGCATGTTGGCATGGACTGCTTCATTATCTGAGGCATTGCGAATGGCACTGAGCACTGTGCAATCATCAGCGAACATCCCCACTTCTGACCTTATGATGGCGAGAAGGTCATTGATGAAGCAGCTGAAGATGGTTGGACCTAGGACACAGCCCTGAGGAAATCCTGCAGCGAGGTCCTGGGGCTGAGATGATTGGCCTCCAACAACCACAACCATCTCCCTTTGTGCTATGTATGACTCCAGCCAGTGGAGAGTTCTCCCCTGATTCCCACTGACTTCAATTTTACTAGGGCTCCTTGACGTCACACTCGGTCAAAAGCTGCCGTGATGTCAAGGGCAGCCACTCTCCCGCTTTAATAAGATTAACATAAACCTAGCAACAAACTGGACAAGAATAAAAAAATAAACATATCAGAATATAATATATTATTAGGGATAGAAAAAGATAAGATAGGAGGCAGAGTGGCGATACTCGTTATAGAGGGAATACATGCTGTAGAGAGGATTTCTGCAGACAGGCTTAAAGAAAAATAATGGTCTTGTTACATTAGTAGGGGTGTATTACAAACCTCCAAATTGTGGAAAGGAAATTGAAAAGGAAATTTGCAGTCATATTAGAGACATGAGCAGGAATAACAAAATTATTGTTCTGGGAGATTTTGACTATCCACTTATCGATTGGGACAGAGGGCGAGTACATGGAAAAAAGGGAATGGAATTCCTAAAACGTGTACAGGACTCGGGCAGCATGCTAGTATGCTTACAAGGGCGGAGGCATTGCTAGATATGGTTATGAGTAATGATCAGCTAAATGTGAGCGAGCACATTGGGAGTAATTATCACAATATGATATGGTTTAAGGTGCAACTAGAAAGGGAAAAGGGAGAGCTCTCACCTACATTGACCTATTGTTCAGCACCCTGGAGGGGAGTCAGGTACATGACAGATACGTCTGTTTGCTAAAGCCCATTGCATGAGTACTTGGATTAAGCAGCTGGCAATGAGTGTCAAGAGCAACAAGCTGTCCTGCAGAGGTCCTTCAATCAAGCTGAAGGAATATATCCATCAAATATCTTTTGCGGGTTGGGTAACAATGTTATTGCCTAGAAGCCAGGTATGTGAACACACAATCATGCATCCAGGGTTCAGTGCTGACCTTGATTCAGTTGCAGAGAGGCAAGCATTTGATGTTACTCTGCACATCCAACTGGAACCGCTGTTCGATGGAATACTGTGTCTGTCCATGCTGTGTTAGTAAAATGACGTCAATCTTATGTTGAGTTGTGCTGCTTACCGTGCTGCTTGGGAGGAATTTCTGGTACCTATTATCTGCCCAATGGGCTCAAATGTGCATTAGTCAATTCTGTAATGACCTACTAGTGACTATTCTCCTCTGAGGGAAGTAAGTGGGATCAAGGTGGCTCCAAGATGAGATGAGAACTGAGACAATCATTTGTAGCAGACTCGGCAATTCGGTACCTGAGCTGAGATAGGTTGTTAATACTCCAGGGGACTATAAATTATTGGCCAGTCAGTCTTCTTATTGATATGATCTGGCGAGTGTACATGTATTTTTATGGACTTGGATTCTTCCCATTTATTTCCAGATAGGACATTGGCTTCTGGATTATCAGGTAGAGTGATTCTACCTGGACAGGCAGTGGGAAGCTTACTTGTACCCTGTGCTGCACCTTTTCCTGGTTAAACTCCAGCAATAGCCCTGTGCATATTTGGGGATATCTAACCCTTGTTTCTTGCCAAAAAGAAAGAAAATCTTACTTTTATATAGCGCCTTTCACAACCTCAGGACATCCCAATGATGTTCTTTTGAAGTGTAGTCACTGTTGTAATGTGGGAAACACGGCAGCCAAATTGCACACAGCAAGGTCCCACAAACAGCAATGTGATAATGACCAGATAATCTTTTTTTAGTGATGTTGATTGAGGGATAAACATTGGCCAGAACACCAGGGGGACTCCCCTGCTCTTCTTCGAATAGTGACATGGGATCTTTTACGTCCACCTGAGAGGGCAGATGGGGCCTCGGTTTAATGTCATATCCGAAAGACGGCACCTCCAACAGTGCAGCACTCCCTCAGTATTGCACTGGAATGTCCACCTAGATTTTGTGTTCAAGTCTCATGGAGTGGGGCTTGAACCCACAACCTTTTAACTCAGAGGGGCATGTGCTACAAACTGAGCCATGGCTGACACTGCACCCTGATGCTTAGGTAACTGGGGTATGTTTCTATGGGCTCACATACATGTATTTGTCACTGGTTCGATATGGAGACCCTTGAACATAGTAATAGGTTTCTACACGTCAGGCACTCGGTAATCTAGCATGAGTCATCTTGTGCTGTGATTTTAACTGCTTCCAACAAATATCTTCTCTAGATTGCTTGTTGAATGAGGAACTTACTATGTCGTAGTTTGAAGGGGCAGGTGAGAGTAAACCCACACTATACTACTGACGGGCATAGTGTATTATTACATAAACAGATTTACTTTTTCACACGAAGAAAATGTTATGTTTGCTGTTGTTATTGAAATCTCTTTTATTGAAACATCAAAGCTATTTGTTAATTAATGTATAACGCCTGCATAGCTTCATAGCAACCTATGCTGACAGCTGTTTTGGATGTGATAAATCATAACTGTGTGGGAAGTACAAACAACTTCTCCCAATGTACTTATACAGGCAATAGTGTTGATTATTGAATTTTATTGTTAGCTACAGAGTATGTCTGGGGAATTGGACTAGATTTATTAAATCTGCATGACTGTATAATTCGTGGTTCGTATTTTTCTTAAAAATAAATTGAAAATGGGAATTAAGATCAGCTTGATTGCTTGTGACCACATCTGGATGATTTTTGTTCATAATTTTAAAAATGTTCATTTAGAGTCAGTTAAAAGAACAGCTCTCATATTTACATACAGATAATGGAGATGGACTCACCTGCCAACAGTGCAATTTCCCCGAGGACTGATTGATGAGGTTAGCGCGCTATTTTTCATCTCTGGAAACTGGATTTAAATCCATCCCACTCTGATGTAGTAAAAGTCTCCTTTGTCTGTTTGGCTGTGTGAGAAGATTTTGGGCAGTCCTAACTCAGTTTCTAATAAACATGGACCCACCACACAAATCTAGTCCTCATTTGGCAATCTTAATCAGATGCCACAGGGATGGGTGTTGTGAGAAATGGAAGATGTTTCGTGGCTATGTTCGGGCAATATCAGGAACTTTATGTGTGGAGAGTTCTCTTTATAGTCATAGGGGAAAAATTCGGTATCGCCCATTTTGGGGCGTTAATATCAACTGGGCGCAAAGTTTAGCGCCCGCCGCTAATTATCGCAGCCGACTGCAAAATTCACCACTATCACCCCTGGAGGTGATTTGAGCGTTAAATCAGGCACTACACACCTCTCTTAAGGCGCAAACATCAAGGAGCGAGGCGCTACCTCAGAACGCTACCGAAGCTCAGGCGATGCCAATTACCATGGAAGCCAGACAGACTGGTGCCGTCCAGTTCTTAAAGGGGAGGGGCCATCTTGCTGGCCAGCCACTCCCTGCTCATTGCAGCCTTGAATCTCAGCCTGGAGAGACCTCAAAAGCAATTGTATTGGAAGCACTAATGGATAGGCCCAGGGAAAGAGCTCAGCACTTAGGAACCTCAAAAGTGGTGCTGAGGGCCAAAACACCTTAGGACAGCGTTAAAACCAAAAATTTTGCCGACAAGAAAAGGCAGGAAGCGCCCGCCTTTAAATAGCGCTCCCCTAGCCCTTTCCCGAATTAAAAGTGTTCCCCTCTACCTGTCGTTCTTAGCGGCAGGCGCTAAGGCGCGACTCAATATCCGGTCCAGGGCGCTACCGGGGCGTTGCACGCTTGACTGACGTCACGATCTGCGGGCGCAGGAGATTGTGGCGGTAATGTTTAGCGCCGCCGCAAAATGTCTGGTCAATTTTGCGAGCGCCGCTAAAATCGCCGCGTTCGGGCGCTAAGTTGCTTACACCCAGTTAGTACCCCCGGAGGCGCTAACGGGAGGCGCTAACCAACTGAATTTTTCCCCCATAGTTTTTGGGGCTTGAAATGACTTCCTGACAACAGCCTCCAGTGCTGCACTAATGATGTGGGTGTCTGATCAAATTGTCCACCTCATCAACATAAAACAAAAGTGAAAGTGAAATTGTGAAGTGTTTGCCATCATTGTCCCTATTCCCATCAGCAAGTTGATACATCTTTACTAATAAGGGATTCAGGGCCATCCATCAATCAGCATGATGTACACCAATGACAAGTTAAATCATTATGCAACTGGGTCAAGAGGGAACTGATGATGATAGCTCCTAAAACTATTAATACTTAATGAAAGTGGAAAATGTCTGCTTTACTGCATCCCTGTATTTTTTTAATATAAAGTTATGTTCATGGATTTCTTATTGACGAGAATATTGGAGTAATATCTGGCAGGTACCCTGTAGGTTTCATACAAATTTCCTCATGGAATTCACTAAGATTGTTTTTCAGATTTCTGTTGGCCATGTTTAATTTTATGCATTAGTAATGATTAAGCCACTTAAACATAATGGCCCAGAAATTCGGGTCGGGGACTTCCCGCGGGTGCAAGCCCTCGATCTGCACTTACCTTGCGCGCCGGCCGTTGAGCGTGGGCTCCCGTGGAATTCCAATCCGGGGCCTGGTCCAGCTGCCGGCGCACAGTGCTTGCGTATCCCAGGGGCGCAGTTAGTTCGATGCATCCCCTGGGATCACGTGGGCCATGGGCAACCAATCGAAGCAGGGAATGCTCCATTCATAAGTCTGACAGGAAATGCTGTCAAGACTTATAAATACTACGGCCCCAAAATAGCACTAAATCTACAAATAATTTTTTTTTTAAATCATATTTTTAAATAAACTATAAATTACATGAAATAACTATTTTGAACAATAATTTAAATTTTTGAAAAAAAAAAAAAAAAAATTCTAACGGGGCTAAAAATCAACTTACCTTGCTTTAAAGTAATTAAAAATAATAAACTTGTGGAAAAAATGTTTTAATTTTAATTAATTCACCACTTACCTTGTAAAAAGCAGGCCTTACGCCTGCTTTTTATATTTCTAAATTCTGCAGGCTTACCTTCCCGGGAAAACCTGTAAAAAAAAATGAAGTTCGATGCGCACGCACAGCCTCCCCCGTGCATGCGTTCGACCTCTGAACCTCTTCGCTCAGAGGAATGGAAGTGCCGGTTACCCGCACATGCGCAGTGCATGCAGGAAACCGGCACTTCCATCGGGCCTACGGGTGAGTACCCCATGCGTACTCACCCGTGGAGACCCGAATTTCTGGGCCAATAACATTTTTGGGTGAGGTCTAAGAAAAGTTTTTTTTTTTTTTTTTTAAAAGGTTTCTTTGTCAACATTTTCCAAAATAACTGTTTGTTGAAATAAAATCCACCTCCAGTTCCATTGAATTACTAAGGTATGATATGTTTGTTGATGTTTTTTAAAATAAAATTACAGGTATCAGGCATGTGCAGATATAGTCTGACTGCAGCTTGCGATCATAGAGACACCCATATGCTTGAGTGACAGGTATAGGGAAAACACCATAGAACTAAGGGCCACAGTCACAGGATAAGGAGTCAGCCATTTAGGACTGAGATGAGGTGCAATTTCTTCACTCAGAGGGCTGTGGATGTACAGTCATTGAGTATATTTAAAGCTGAGATCGATAGATTATTGGACTCTGAGGGAATCAAGCGATATGAGGATTGGGCAGGAAAATGGAGTTGAGGTCGAAGATCAGCCATGATCTTATTGAATGGCGGAGCTCCTGACTTGTGTCTTGTAGATGTTGGAAAGGCTTTGGAGAGTCAGGAGATGAGGCACTCACCACAGAATACCCGGCCTCTGACCTGTTCTTGTGGCCACAATATTTATGTGGCTGGTCTAGTTAAGTTTCTGGTCAATGGTGACCCCCAGGATGTTGATGGTGGGGGAATCGGCGATGGTAATGCCGTTGAATGTCAAAAGGCAGTGGTTAGATGCTCTCTTGTTGGAGATATAGTCATTGCCTGGCACTTGTGTGGCGCGGTTGTTATTTGCCACTGACCAGCCCAAGCCTGAATGTCATCCAGGTCTTGCTGCATGTTGGCATGGACTGCTTCATTATCTGAGGAGTTGTGAATGGAACAGCGAACATACCCACTTCTGGCCTTATGATGGAGGGAAAGTCATTGATGAAGCAGCTGAAGATGGGCCTAGGATACTGCCCTAAGGAACTCCTGCAGCGATGTCCTGGGGCTGCGATGATTGACCTATTTGTGACATATGGGTGAGGAAGCTGGAGTGAAACCATTATGGGATATGAAAACCAGAATGATGACCTTAAATTTGAAGTGCTTGGTGGCTGGGGAATCAGTGGAGTTTGGCAAGGACAGAGGTGACGTGTGTGTGAGACTTTGTGTGAGCAAGGATATGGACGTCGGAGTTCTGGATTACCTAGAGTTTGTAAGGAGAAATAGTTGGGGTGCAAGTAGGCAATGTTTCAGAGGTAGAAGAACGCATTCCTGAGAAATGACATACACAAAACGTGGACTGACTGACTTCAGCCTGATCTGCTGAATATTTCCAGCTTTTTCTGTTTTCAGATTTCCAGCAGCTGCAGTATTTTGCTTTCTGGAAAAATGCAGTCTTGGTGACTGTGCCGATCTGAAGTTGAAGGAACAGCTTCGAATCAAACCGAGTTCTGAGGTTGCACATCATCTGATGGAGTTGAGCTGAAGGAAATATCGTCTTATCCTGAAACTGATACGCTCGAAACAGTCGAATAGGACAACAGCAGCCTTGAAATCGATAATGGTGATAGTTTGATTAGACTGAGTGCTAAACTAGTTAAACTCTATCATTTAAAAAAAAGATTTATGTTTAGGGAGACAACTTGATATTAATATTATTAGTACCATATAAAGAATTGATAGTAAAATGAAAAAGTACCACAGATTCTATAGCTATCATGAGTCAATTTTAGCAACTATCAGGTAGGTTATTAAAATTATTGTCAAACTAATTAATCTAATGATGCAAAAATAGATGTTGCAAATGTTCCTGCTAAACACAAGTCGTCACATCTAGTTGTCAACCATTCAATGATTTTATCACTGCCGGGAATTCTGTATGTATTGACTGAAGATTATTAACATTTTCTCTCCAAATACAAAAATCCCTTTACATTAGCCTTGGCTGAGGTGTCAGTACTATATCAGAAGCATATGATCACTATTCCTTTAGTAAAGTGCTGGACTTCATTCACCCTCAATTAATTCCTTTTTATTGCATTTAGCTTTCCTCTGGGCCAGTCACGTTTTAGGAAACCAAACAATGCTTTATATAATTTCTAAAAAAATAAAATCAGCCAATTACAGCAAACCAGATGTTGCTAACCAGGCAGTACTAACTTCAGGGCAAAAATCATTCATGTGCAGCATAGCAAAATGTTTCAAACAAAAAAGAAAATCAAAAATCTATAAAATTTTAGGACAAGGTGACTCGATACATTGTTGTGAGCCTTTTTTTTCATAAAATGGATTAGCCCAACAAAATAAACCTGCCGGTAAAATGAAGCAATATACTTGTGATCATATGAAGCTAAGTGGCTTCTAGACACTGAATAAATACGACTGGAGAATCAGAGTTGTTTCCAAAAGTTGTTTGCGCCAAGTACAGACAGAGATTGCAATATATTACACTGCAGGGCAACTTCTTACAGTTTGGGGATTGGGGACGTTTTTTGTTTGATTAGTAATTTAGATAAATATTTTTGGGGAGTGCTATGCACAGAATAAACAAGTATAAGATTCGGGCAGCAAGCACTCTTTTCAACCTTGGTGGTGTCCTATGCTAATGGCCTTGGCTCTTAAACTAGGTTTTTCAATAAAAGGTCAAATAAATGAATATGGTCTAAGTAGCTTCTGTACATGGACCTAAACAGTACATGCTGGATGAACTGATGACATTTTCTTATTTCTACCTTCTTATGGTCTTTGTGAATATTTGATCATGAAGAGAATCAGTCGAAACAGGACATGATAATAAGTATAGGAAAGCTCATGGTAAATGTGGGGTAACGACTTTGCAATTCAGGCTGTTGTAACTTATCCTTACACTGAGTACAGTCAGTGTGGCTTCATCTGTGGCTTTGTCCAGGACACTAGGAGATGAAAATGACACAAGTGGTTTCTGCATAAGCATCCACAACAAGGCAAGCTAGATGAGCCCAACACCGTCCTGGCTATTTACTGCAATAATTAAAAGGGATACATATTTGAATGGATATTGGGCAGAGACCAATATTTATGTAATGCACATGTGAAATTTATGTGTTCTGCTGGTGTGAGGTCAGAACAGGGATCCTTAGCAGTGTCTGTTAACTGACATTGAAAGCCGGACTGATTCTGCTTAGGTCCTGATCAGAAGATGCTTTATTTTTAAGCGCCTTGTTTTGCCATTGGTCAGCAGAGAAAGCTAAACTTGCCATGTCCTCCCCGAGTTTGGTTTGATTTGTTAAAAAGATGAAGTCTGCCTGTGTTATGCCATTAATGTGCCACTGGAAATGTAAGTAGCAGCCCTTGCAATGGCAGTTTTAAGAAAATACTGATGCCAGCAATTGTCAGTTTTCCCACCGCTCAGAGAAACATATATTATGTTGAGGGGGCTTGACGGGGTGGATGCAGAGAGGATGTTTCCCCTCGTGGGGGAATCTAGAACTAGGGGGCATAGTTTCAGAATAGGGGTCGCCCATTTAAAACGGAGATGAGGAGAAATTTCTTCTCTCAGAGGGTCGTGAATCTTTGGAATTCTCTACCCCAGAGAACTGTGGAGGCTGGGCGATTGAATATATTTAAGGTGGAGATAGACAGATTTTTGAACTATAGGGGAGTCAAGGGTTATGGGGAGCGGGCAGGGAAGTGGAGTTGAGGCCAAGATCAGAGCAGCCATGATCGTATTAAATGGCGGAGCAGGCTCAAGGGGCCAGGTGGCCTACTCCTGCTCCTATTTCTTATGTTCTTATGTAGAAGCCAAGCACTGCCATAAGTAAACAGAAACAGAATATAGTTTTATTTTAAATAAAATATTGCTCTCCATGCTTCATTACACTGCATTTTTTTAAAATCCTGGCATTAACAGAATCAGGTCTACTGACACAAGGTGACATCCTTTTACTAAAGTGCCAGGCCCATAAAAGATGCTATCTACATCCTAAATATTCCTGACAGTGATCACAGAAATGATATGGGAGTCACAAATGATTGCTGAAGGATTTATGTGAAATTCACTCTCTGTTCTTATGCCTGTAATCAATTCTCCTGTGGTTTACAGATGAATTCTGCAATTTCCACAATCCTGATTCTGAATGTGATGGAACAGTTAGGGCCTATTTTCCCTGTGTGCCAGTGCTGTTCTGTGCATGATGATGTGAGTGATTGCGCACAGGCATAATATGGCTGTTCTCACCCATGCACAAAGCAATGTATTAGGCATATTAGACAGATTTGTACGAACCCATTAATTATTAACCTGTAAGGTGCAGGCTTCTCAAAATTCCCGCACTCCCCAAGTTATGGATCAAGGGACCCTGTTTTGGACAAGTTATTGAAAACAGGGTACCCAAAATGGCTTCTGTAAACCTCGTGACCAATATTGACAGGACTTTTAAAACAGGGCTCTGCCAACAAGCAGGCCCAGAGGCGAAACATTAAAATGCAGGAATCTGTGAACAGAGACTCTTTGGAGCCAGCCAGACAAAGTAAACACGGAATACACATTTAATCAACTCGAATCAAATCAAGCTAGAACGGGCCTATAATCGTGGCCATTAAGTTTCTGCATGTTTAATGGGTAACAGCTCACAGTAGCCATCAAGTCAGGATGGGGACAATTAGGTCCTATCCATGACAAAACAACCAGGACATCGGGGCCGTTAGACCCGGAGACAACCACTCCAAAAGTCGTTAAATTAAATGGTTGTAATCATTTAAACAAGCCTGCCAAAAGTCAAACAATGGACTGACCTGATTTGGTGCGCAGATAAGGAGTTGAAGAAACGGGTATAATTGGAGGCCCATCAGTAGCAATCGCTCACTTCCCTTGACTGTTGTCTGTAGCCTTGGCCTGCTGCCGCTCGTACTCGCACCCTGGCCTCATGGCGGGCTCTCTTCTCGCTCCACGCACCGCTCAACAACCAAGGACGCCCATCACACTGGGGCCAAACGCGGGAGGAGCACGAGACCCGAGTTCAATACCACACAGGACACACAGGCCACAAAGGGATGAGACGAGATGAGACGAAGAAGAAGGTAACCGATAAAAGCAGAGAAGGGCAGTGAAAGACGCGTTGGTAAAAACCAAACACCTAGTTATAAGCTGGCGTTTGGTGAAGAAAAGTGGTAACGCATGTATGGACAGTGAGAATAAGTTGGCGTTTTGAACACTGCGAATAAGCTGGCGTTAGACGCGGGTGTCCACGCCCGCGACGAATATATTGGCGTTCAAAGGATGGGTAGTACAATCAAGTAAGCAGTGAAAACCACCAACCGGCCCCCAACCGCAATATTACCACCGACGACCGCCCGAGGGAGAAGAAGAAGAAAACCCATCGCAACGAGACGATGATGGTAGCTGAGGAAAGAAGGGTGCTTCACAGCAACAACTTCAGTGCCGCGCCCTGAGACCACGTGGCGATGGGGTTCCCCAAAGGACAGCAGGACCAAACCTCAAAACACACAACCGTTAAAGCAACAGGTTTTGGATTGGTGAGCATGAATTCCTGGCCCCTCATAGCTTAATCTAGTTAGGTATATGGGGTGGGATAAGGATACGGGGATTGTTAATGTAGTTGTTTTTCCCTCGATGTGCCATGTGTTCCCCATTCCCATATAAGTATAACTGTTTATGCCTGTATTTTCATACCAGTAATTTTCCATGAGATTGTTGTATTCTGTTTTTAATAAAATCTTGGTTTTCTTACACCAAACCACTTGTCTACTTGATTTTCTGCATCGCCGCCTGTACCTAAGTCTGGTGTCTAGAACCCAGGGGTGTGGGAGCGATTCGAACCGCTCAAAAGGGACAGTCAGAGGCGAAGCTGACTGGGCGCACGCGCCACACGCCACGCCCTACAAACCCCAACTTTGCATCTATTTGATTAGCGTAAGGGAGGACTGCCACAGAAATTGTTTTTGTTAGGCAGGTTGGTGCCAAACCAGAACGCTTGGACAGAGTAGGCCTGTTTGAAGTAGGTATTATTTGCACAGGGCACCAAGGCCCCTTTTGCACACATTGGGGGTAATTGTGATAGTGCAAAATGGGCAATATCAGATCAGCCGCCCATTAGACATTGCTCCCGATTTTCATTTCCACTTCAAAGTCAAAATGACCCCAATTGGGATGGCAAACATTGAAAACTGGGCACAATGTACAAAGACCCACTCTAGTTTCCCAGAGCCCAAGTATTTGGGGAAGGAAACCCATATAACCTTCAGACAGTGCTAGATTCGAAGCCAGGTCTCGGAGATAAAAGGCATGCATTAACCCACTGCACCACCCTGACTGCATCGGTACATCTTTTTAAAACGAAACAATGACAATGGATTTCATTTATTTTGAATATCCTTTCTGATTGTTGGTTTTGAATATTTTTGTTTCAATGACTTCATTGGAGAAATTACAGAGCCTGCCAATATACAGGAGTGGAATTTGCAAACACACAGCTGAAGGGCCACTGATCAGCCTGGATTAATGATTGTGTCTCTACTGAGGATAATCCAGCTCTCTCACGTGGTCATAATTTTTCCAGCCAGCCACCACGATTATCTCAGTAGCCAAAATATTTAAAAGCACAATAGAAATAGGAATAAGCTATAGGATTTTTGAAAGTTAATCAGATTTCTTTCTAACTGAATCTTAAAAGTGCCCTCATTCCAAATATTCCAGTACAAATTTGTTTTGTACTGTTGAAAAAAGCAGAAAGTAATCGCATGCAGTAACGCAGTGAACTTGCTGATTATCTTTGCCCGTCTTACAGTTTCTGTTTATTTTAGTTTATCAGATACCGTTATTTCTAGTTTTGAAAACTAACCATTCAAATGCAAAAGAAAACTGTCAATCAAATACAAAATGAATCAATCATGAAGTGTGCGTATATCTGAAAATTGTGTGTTAGATTATCTTGCAAGCCCATTACCATGGAAACCAGGACAATAAACTTTGTGACATTTTATCAGGGTAGGCTTGGAACAAAGACTTTCAGGTAGAAATTAATCTTGAACGGTAGAGCCCAACGGGTAGTATTACTTTGGTCACCTGCTGCACACCCAGCCCAATATTCAGCTCCATTGAAATCATTAGAACTGAATATCGGGCAAGGCACATAACAGGCCGCCTATGCGCAACCACCCATTGTGTGGTGCTGCCTTAGACTAATTTCTGTCCCTTTGTCTTTAGCTAACTGTTAAATCACAATGACTAAAATTTAAAGAGACAGGCACTATATCAAGACAACAATATCGGCCACTCTGTTAGAGTACTATTTAGTCATAAAGCTGTTATTCTACTTCATACAAAAGTGTCATAGTCAATAGAACTACTAGAATTAGCTATTATTGTCTACAAAATCATAGAGGAGCTGTAGAAATTTTAAACTATCTCTGATTTATATAAATTAGTTACAGTGAATATATTTTATGGTTTATTGAAAGGGCCAGTAACAAAAATGATATGAATGGGATTACACTCTATCCAATTATGTTGATAAATACCTGGCACAAGGCAAGCCAACAGATGAGTAAGTGACTCATATTTGCCAAAACACTGTAGAAAACCAAAGTGGCTCCAAACTCCCTGGACCAGCCGTTCTCCTTACACCTGTTGAGGTGCGCAGTGCCTGTGCAGTGCCGATTGTGGGCCCGAAAGCAAGCTCAGACGAATTTCTACCTGATAGACACAAAACGAGTTTGATTGTTTTCACCAAGTGTGGCTGCCTCTTTTTATAAAATAACAACAAATGAAACATAGAAACTTGAAGAGCCCGACCTGGGTTTGTTGTTTTGTTTGGATGGCTGTTGTTTTCTTTGTTCTTTCCTCCCATCCCCCCACTTCCGTCAAAAAATAATTTCAGCACAGATTCATCGACCTGGGCTTATCCTGCCTCCGAGGTCAAAGAGATTGCTTGCTGCAGAGGAAAAATCCTACCAGGTTCAAAAGGAGAACAATGTACAACGTGACAAGCTGAGGGAGGAGCTTAAGAACATAAGAACATAAAAACATAAGAAATAGGAGCAGGAGTAAAACATTCGGCCCTTTGAACCTGCTCCACCATTCAAGAAGATCATGGCTGATCTTCTACCTCAACTCCACCTTCCTGCACTATCCCCATATCCCTTGATTCCCTCAATATGCTAAAATCTGTCGATCTCTGTCTTGAATATACTCAACGACTGAGCATCTACAGGCCTCTGGGGTAGAGAATTCCAAAGATTCACCACCCGCTGAGTGAAGAAATTTCTTCTCATCTCAGTCCTAAATGGCCAACCCCTTATTCTGAGACTGTGACCCCTAGTTCTATACTCCCCAGCCAGGGGAAACATCCCCCCAGCATCTACCCAGTCAACCCCTGTAAGAATTTTATGTTTCAATGAGATCACCTCTCATTCTTCTAAATTCTAGGAAATATTGGTCTACTCAATCTCTCCTCATAGAACAATCCCCTCCATCCCAGGAATCAGTCCAGTTGTAGCCGTCGGCGCAGACTCCATGGATTTATTTTAGATTATGAACATATACCCTTATTAAAAACTGGACAGGCTGTTTGGGGGGAAGCAGTGAGAAACCACTCAAGTTGAAGGTGGCTGACGTAACCAGGTTGCATTCGTATGTTAACGAACTATCCTTGGGAACAATGGCCCAAGAGGCCCTTTCCCAAGTTATGAATAACGAGGCTGCCGACTCATTGCTTCTGGAGAAGATGAGCTCGTTAGGTTAATCAGCTGGGAGATTGAAGCAAGATCTAAACCATCCAAACCTGGGAGGAAGCCTTGAAACTATTTCCCTGAGGCCATGTGTCCATCAAAACCACAGACAGCGGTCTGTGTATTAGAGGGGTATATCAGAGAGCAGTTTGAATAGCTCTCCCTCTCGCTCCTGCCCTCCACAGGATGGAACATCAAGAGGAGCTGAGCCTTGCTCTTCCAACCGAGACGGACTTCGACTCAGACTGGGATTCGCATGCCGCAAGGCCGGTACGGAACCAGGTAGCCGAGATGGACGGGAGGAAGCTACAAGCAAGATCAAGGGCAATCTAGGTGAGCATTGCCAAGCCTACACACCCACAAGATCATTTAGCTGTGTGAGGGGTTGCCTGTATGTTCCTACCAAACCAGAGGGGGTTTAGCGTTGGAAGGTTCCTGTGATAGTTTAGTTCATGGGAGGGTGTTTTTAGGCCGTGGTAAGTCAGCACGGCAGGGGCTTGTTTGACAAGTCAGGGTTGTACTGTTTTAAACTGTACTGTTGTGTTCATACCGCTCGTACTGTATGCGAGTGGAGTGGTTTTGTCAACCTTAATAAACACTGTATGGGTGAGCCCGAAAACGCTGTCCATGTTCAAATCTGTCCTCAGTAATACCTATCGTCCAGAACTTGTATTAAGGGGGTTCCTGTGCTCGCTACGGGTGGGGCAAAACCACTTACAATAATTGGCGATTGCGGCAGGGGCCATAGGAAATTGGCCACCGCAAAAACCGGTTACAGGGTGAATGTTCGCTGCACTCATTCTAAGGCAAGTATATCCTTCCTGCACACAGCACTCCAGCTGTGATCTCACCAAGGCCCTATATAATTGCAGTAAGACTTCTTTACTCTTATACTCCAATCCCTTTGTAATAAAGGCTAACATACCATTTGCTTTCCTAATTGCTTGCTGTACCTGTTTGTTAACTTTCAGTGATTCGTGTAAAAGGACACCGATGTCCCTCTGATTCCCAACATTTCCCAATTTCACCATTTAAAAATATTCTGTTTTTCCATTTTTCCTACCAAAGTAGATAGTTTCACATTTCTCCACATTATATTCCATTTGCCATGTTAAGTGCCCACTCACTGAACCTGTCGATATCCCTTCGCAGCCTCTTTGTACCTCCTCACAACTTACTTTCCCTCCTAGCTTTGTATCATCAGCAAACTTGGATATATTACACTCAGTCCCCTCATCTAAGTCATTGATATAGATTATAAATAGCAGCGGCCCTTGCGGTACCCCACTAGTTACAGCCTGCCCAACCTTAAAATGACCCGTTTATTCCTACTCTCTGTTTTCTGTCCGTTAACCAATCCTCAATCCATGTTAATATATTACCCACAATCTCATGAGCCCTAATTTTGTGTAAGAATCTCTTGTGTGGCACCTTATCGAATGCTTTCTGAAAATCCAACTATTCTACATCCACTGGTTTCCCCTTATCTACACTGCTAGTTACAACCTCAAAAAACTCTAACAGATTTGTCAAACATGATTTCCCTCTCATAAATCCATGTTGATTCTGCCCAATCATATTATAATTTTCTAAGTGTCCTGTTACCAGCTCACTAATAATAGATTCTAGCTTTTTCCCGACTAATGATATCAGACTGACTGTTCTATAGTTCCGTTTTTTCTCTCCCTCCTTTCTTGAATGGCGGGGTTACATTTGCTATCTTCCAATCCACGGGGACCATTCTAGAATCTTGTCAGGTTGAAATAATTTGCACTGATGTTGGTGGAATAAATATTCGCTTGATATGGAGCAGTCTGGCCGGCAAATCTAGATGGTGCAGGAGCTTGTGCAAAAAATCCGCAAGAAGGAGGAGTCATTTTGAAATATCAATAAGGCAAGGGCGGAGGGACTAAAGGTAATTAAACTCAAAGCAAAAATTGAACACAAATCTGTTAAATGGTCACGCAGGAATCTGTTGCAGTAAAAGCTGGCAGGTCTAATCCAGTGAGTGAGTTGAAGAGCTAGAGGAAACCAACAAAAATCTCCAGGAACTATGAGATAAAATCAGCCATAAAGAATGTGTTAACTATGACCTAATGTCTGAGGTGGGAAATTTATTTAAACAGGTACTGGAGATGGAGGGTAAAGATGATAAAAGCAGAGGATTAACAACAACAACTTGCAATCATATAACGCCTTTAAACGTAGAAAAACACCCCAAAGCACTTCACAGAGGGGCAATCAGACAAAAGTGGATGCCAAGCCAAAGAAGGAGATGACTAAAAGCTTGGTAAAACAGATGGGTTTCAAGGAGGGTGTTAAAGGAGGGTCTTAAAGGAGAAGAGGGAGATGGAAGGGTTTAGGGAGGGAATTCCAGAGCATAGGGCCTAAACAACTGAAGGCAGAGTTGCCAATAATGAGGTGAAGAAGGGGATGCACAAGAGTTTTGATGGAGATTGTTTGGCTGGAAGAGGTTAATGTGATAGGTATGGGGCAAGACCATGAAAGGATTAAAACATGAGGCTGAGAATTTTAAATTGGAGGTGTTCGGGAACTGGGTAGGCCATCAAGCACAGAGGTGATGGGTGAGTGGGACTTGGTGCAGGATAGGATATGAGCAGCAGAATTTTGCACGAGCTGAAGTTTACAGATGGTAAAGGTTTGGAGGCTGACCAGGAGAGCATTGGAATAATCAAGTCTGGAGGTGACAAAGGTACTGAAGAGAGTTTCAGCAGCAAACGGGTTTAGGCAGGGGTAGAGGCAGGCAGTGTTATGGGGGTAGGTTATCGACCAATATTCACTACAAGCCCACTGACTCCCACAGCTACCTGGACTACACTTCCTCCCACCCCGCCTCCTGTAAGGACTCTATTCCATTCTCCCAGTTTCTCCGTCTCCGCCGTATCTGCTCCGACGATGCCACCTTCCACACCAGTGCTTCCGACATGTCTTCCTTTTTCCGCAACCGAGGATTCCCCTCTACCGTGGTCGACACGGCCCTCGACCGTGTCCGTTCTATCTCCCGCACTTCTGCCCTCACCCCTGCCCCTCCCTCCCGGAACCACGATAGGGTTCCCCTTGTCCTCACCTTTCACCCCACCAGCCTCCACATTCAACGGATCATCCTCCGCCATTTCCGCCACCTCCAAAGTGATCCCACCACCAAACGCATCTTCCCCTCCCCTCCCCTTTCAGCATTCCGTGGGGACTGCTCCCTCCGAGACACCCTAGTCCACTCCTCTATCACCCCAAACAGCCCTTCCCCTTCGCCTGGCACCTTCCCGTGCAAGCGCAGGAGATGTAACACCTGCCCCTATACCTCCCCCCTTCCCACTGTCTAGGGCCCCAAACACCCCTTCCTGGTGAAACAGTGATTTACTTGTACTTCTTGCAATCTAGTATACTGTATTCGCTGCTCACGATGCGGTCTCCTCTACATTGGGGAGACCAAACGCAGATTGGGTGACCGCTTTGTGGAACACCTCCGTTCAGTCCGTAAGGGTGACCCCGAGCTTCTGGTCGCCTGTCATTTTAATTCACCGCTCCATTCCCACTCGGACCTCACCATCCTTGGCCTCTTGTATTGTTCCACGGAAGCTCAACGTAAACTCGAGGGACAGCAACTCATCTTCCGATTAGGCACTTTGCAGCCTTCTGGACTCAATATCAAGTTCAATAATTTCAGATCATAACCTCGGCCCCTATTACATTTTTACTTATAATTTTTTCCACCCCTTTGTTTTGGGTCCTCCTTTCCCTCCCCCGCCCCCCCCCCCCCACCTCCTTTCCTTTTGTTTCTCTCTCTCACCTGGCAGCTGTCTCTTACCTGCCAGTACACTTCACACCTAATCTCAACTGCCTTTTGTCTCCACGGGCCTATTACCATCTCGTCTGGCTTTGAATACCTTTTATTGTCTCTTTTACTTCTTTTGTTCGATCGCAGTCTTGCCTTCGATCTATTTTCTTTTCTATCCAGTTTTGAAGATAGGGTTTCGACCCGAAACGTCAACTCAAATTTCTCTTCACGGATGTTGCCTGACCTGCTGAGTTTTTCCAGCATTGATTTCTGGTAGTGCTGCACACAGGGAGGCAATATCAAGTGCAGGATTCAGGTCAATCAGTGGTAGAGAGCAGGGGAATAACTGGAGAGGAAAGGAGGAGGAAGAGCAGAGGGATGATAGAAAAGAGAAGAGAAAGGTGGAGGAGGTGAACATGGTAGGAAACTGGAATAGAGGAGAGAGGATAGGAGTGGAGGAAGATGGGATAGAGGAAGAGGAGGGGAGTGTGGGTTGGGGAGAGGAGGGGAGGAGGAAGATGGGGTAGGAGTAGAGGAGAGAGGAGGGGAGGGCGAGCTGGAGGATGTGGTAGTGAAAAAAGAGGACGGGGCGGGAGAGAAGGATGAAGGTGGGGGAGGTGGACAGGGTGGAGGCTAGGAATAGGGGAGGGGACACAGGTGCGGGAGGAAGATGAATGGAGGGAAGGGGGATGGGGAGAGTGGAGGGAAAAGAAGAAAACAGATGGTCCAGGGAGATTGGAAATCCTCATGGGTGTTGGCAGCTTTAAAGTTAATAAGAATTTAATACGATAAAAATTAATGAGGGGAAAATATATGCAAACGTGTTCTGATTAGAGTGGCCTTTTTAATGGTATAACCTGTATATGTCTTTCCACATTAACAAAGCACTTTAGGTTATATTAGAAAAAGTGCTCCAATTAGTGGTGAACAGGGTGCTATTTACTTAATTGTAATGGCTGCCAATCAAGCTTTGTTTCAGGGTTTTTTAAGAAATAACATCTGCATGAAGTTTTGCATGATATTAATAAAGGAATAGTGAAATCCTCTTTCTAACAACTAAGAGATGGAATGAGCAGTCTGACTTAAGATGCCTGATCTCCTTTATCCTTGTTAATAATATTTAATGAAATAGTAAATATCAGCAGTTCATTGTAGGTCTTTTACAAAGGATCCTGTATTAGTCTATGTGGCTTTTAAGAGATGATTTAATTGGGTTTTAAATTCTGATTGTGCAGCCCCTACATTTTAAATATAAAAATTGTGTTTGTGATTTTTGCCACAGGGCCTCACTGCAAACCAACTTGCACAACAGCTAAATTGGGCTGTGGAGGATGAACCGATTATGTGATGTATTATACAACATCACGGCATAGAAATTCGATCACGCCTGCAGGCGCTTGTTCACGTGGAAGCAGAGACAACGTGAAATTGGTGCACGCAGCTCATTATACCGAGACAGGCGTGTAGTCAGCGCTAACTGCGCTGCTTATTAGCTGTGCATTTGTTTGGTATTCGGCGGGGGGGGGGGATATCAGGCCTCTCTGATGCTACTTAAAGGTAGCCTGCACCTCTTAAAAGGGAGACACACTCTGGCTGCAGACAACAGGAATCTATTCCGGAGTAGAGAAATGGCTGAAGGAACTATCGACTAGTCTCTCAGATTCTCTAATGCCGCTTTGGAGGCCCTGGTCTAGGTAGTGGACAGGAGGAGGGAGATCCTCTTCCCCCATCCCCCCCCTCCACCCCAGGTGGCAGTAAGCCCTCCCCAGGTAATACCCCCATCGCCATTGGGAAGAGGTGACTGAGGAGGTCAAAGTAAGGAACTTTGCTCACAGTACATGGCTGTAATGCTGGAAAAAGTTTAATAATCTCAGCAGAGTTGTCATGGTAAGAATCCTACCTCTCACCTCAATTACTCTCCGCACACCTGCACCACCTGCAGCCTCACTACTCACAACACTACCCTTCCCCGCTTCCTTCACTCACCTACAATCACTCCACCACACTTCACTCGATGTCCTTCTCCTCCCCTCCTACTCTCAGCAGTATTGCAGTCCTCACTTCCCCACACCTCACATCTTGTATACAACATCTACATTACTTGACCGTGACAGGCACATTCTCAAAACAGCTGCCACTAACACACTCTCTTCTTTCTTGCAAAAGGATGAACACAATATGAGGCAACAAATGCCAACCGGCAAAGCCAGAGGCCGCCAGCACACCCTCTCCTCAGTTGAGGAGGACATACTGGACATTACAGGCAAGGGCGAGTCATGGCCGTGGCAAGTGGCAGCGCTGGAGGATACATCGGGTAGGATTTCTTCATATCTTACCTGCTTTTTACCTTCTCATTTCTCTCAGCCTACCTATTCTGCATGACAAACTGCAGCTGCTTTTAGCAGCCACTCAGCTCGCCCTTCACGCTAAAAGCTAACCCTTGTCCCTCTCTTTCATTTCAGGTACTAAAAGTGTCAAGGTACCTGTACCAGTGCAGGAAGTTGAAGGCAGCCTTCCTGAAGTGTCACTTGATCTGACACTAGCAAGCACCACCTCAGAGACTGGCACCACACATACTTTAGAGGGTACGCTAGAGGAGAGGTCAACACATGATGAATCACCGGGCACAAGTGTGCAGGAGCTACGGTAGGGATAGAGGACATCAGAGATGCCAGCTCACTGATCACATGCTTGCTCTGCTGCAAAGAACTCAGATGCTGACATTGAGGGTCCAGGCTACCAAAGAAGGCTGATGGGCATATACCAGGAAATGCTAGCTGCACTGGGCAGCCTGCCAGCGAGCTTGTGCACAATGGCTGAGAGCAGGGAAGAAGCCAACTCTAACTTGTGTCAAGACTTTGTACAGAGCATGGAGACCATTGTGTCAAGCATGGACTGAGTGATCAGCTCCATGAACATGACAGTGGAGCCCACCATGATGGAACCTCTGCTGACATCTCTGACTGCTTCCATGGAAGCTCAGACTGCTGCCATGGAAGCTAAAATGGCTGCCGTCTTGGCCATGAGGGCCAGTATTGATAGGGGTTTCCAGAGCGTTGCATCATCTGTGATAGACTTCAAGAGGACATAGACAGGTTGGTGGAATGGGCAGACACATGGCAGATGAAATTTAATGAAGAAAAGTGTGAAGTGATATATTTTGGTAAAAAGAATGAGGAGAGGAAATACAAACTAAAGGGTACAATCCTAAAGGGTATGCATGAACAGAGAGACTTGGGGGTATATGTGCATAAATCGTTGAATGTGGCAGGGCAGGTTGAGAAAGCAGTTAAAAAAATTACGGGATCCTAGGCTTCATGAATAGAGGTATAGGGCAGGATTTTCATTGGGCCGTGGAGGCGGGATTGGAGGCATGTGGGGGGTTAAAATCCTGAAATCGGGGGTCCCGACACCATCCCGCCCCCAACCCGCCTCCATGCCAGTTTCAAAGGAGGCGGGTACCCGCCCTGCACTGGGACCCACCTTCCCGAGGCGGGAAGGGGATTAGTGCCAATTAACTGCCTGTTAACAGGTAGTTAACGGGCAGTTTTTAGCCTAATCCCTATTTTTGAGGTTGAAGTGTGGGATTCCCGATGGCTCCAAACCACGCCAAGTTAGAGGAGGTGGACTGTCGGATGAAGGGCTTGGAGGGGTCGAGATGTCCGGTGTTCAGGTGAGATGGGTACATGAGTGCAAAGGTAAGTGTGTTTGGCGTGTGTAAAGTGTTTAAAGAAGTTTTACATACCTTTACTTACTTTTACAGCCTTCCTTCCTTCAGGTCTCAGGAGTCCCTCATCTCATCGGCACAGAAAGCAGAATGGCTGCGAGCTGTCAAAAAATGCAGCATTCAGCTTTCTGTTCTGGGGAGATCTCTAAATCAGCCTGAGAGGAAGGAATTAACTTGGAGTACAGATTGTCAGTGTTTGACAGCTTCAAACAAAGGTCTTGACAGATGAAATATCAATCTGTGACGTCAGCTGTTGCCGGGTGGCCCTTACTTGGCCTGCTGAGCCCACTGGGCGGGCTCAACAAGGTCAATCAAGTCAAAATCACGTGGGTTGGCTAGAACTCGGTGGAGGCGGGACTACAACCCCGAAAGTTGTAGTCCCGCCTCCAACCCGACTCCTCAATGAAAATCCAGCCCATAGAGTACAAAAGTATGGAAATTATGATGAACCTGTATAAAACACTGGTTCGGCCTCAACTGGAGTATTGTGTCCAATTCTGGGCACCGCACTTTAGGAACAATGTGAAGGCCTTAGAGAGTGTGCAGAAAAGATTTACGAGAATTATTCCAGGGATGAAGGACTTCAGTTACGTGGATAGACTGGAGAAGCTGGGGTTGTTCTCCTTAGAGCAGAGAAGATTGAGAGGAGATTTGACAGAGGTGTTCAAAATCATGAGGGGTCTGGACAGAGTAGATAGAAACTGTTCCCATTGGTGGAAGGGTCGAGAACCAGAGGACACAGATTTAAGGTGATTGGCAAAAGAACCAAAGGCGCCATAAGAAAAAACTTTTTTACTCAGCGAGTGGTTAGGATCTGGAATGCAATGCCTGAAAGGGTGGTGGAGGCAGACTCAATCACAGCTTTCAAAGGGGAGTTGGATAAGTACCTGAAAGAAAAACATTTGCGGGGTAACGGGAAAAGGCGGGGGAGTGGGACTAGCTAAGGTGCTCTTGCAGAGAGCCGGCACGGGCTCGACGGGCTGAATGGTCTTCTTCCATTCTTTAACCATTCTATGATTCTACTTCAGCATTCTGTTATCGTGCAGAGACTTAAAAGTGCTGAAGCGCAGGCCCAGGAGAGTGGCCTTGGCTTCATGGGAGACACCCGCTGTTCTCTCTCAGGATGATGGCGTGCCTGTGCCCCTGCTACCCACTCCACCAATGCCCTTGTCAGTGCCACACAGCCAGCTGGGCCAGACTGCCCTGGCCCATGCTGCGATGCTGCAGTTTGTAGCCAAACCCTCAAGGCCCAGAGCTGTCGTGTCACCCACCACGGCCATATGAAGTGTCGTCAATGGAAGTTCAGCAGTTTTCCACCTCCCAGGCTGTAGCTATAGCCACTGGGGAAACACTTCATAGGAGTTCTAGTATAAGGAATTGAGCATACAAGACAGTCCCGAGGGGATTCAGAACAGTGATTCTTAATTATTCAAATCTGGTGAGTTGTTAAAGACAAGACCCCGATTTGAATTCCCCTGCCTGAGTTCACTGACCCCATCCTGCTTAGCAATAGGACAAAATATTTGCCCTCAGCCTTCTGGGCGATGGAGTGGGGGTAAAGGGGAAAATCAGCTAGGATTCCTGCTTCTGATCATTATCCCTTGATGCCTGCTAGATAGTGTATGTATGTATCACGTGAAGACAGAATTGAATTGGGCTGCGAAGGCCCCAATTTCTGAATAACCCTATGAGTACTCTCAGACCACAAAACCACAAAAATGCCCCTTTCCAATACTCCCAGACCCCCACTTCCCTTCTGCTTCTCCCACACCCACCACCTTCACTGCTCCCAGACCCCTGTACCGCCATCCCAACATTACTAAACGACACAACCATCTTTCCTCTCCTCTACTACTGCTACCTACACCCAGAAACATCTTCCCTACCATCTTCCTGTGTGAGCTGGACTTAAAAAAAAACCTGACATACATAAAATTGGATATAAAGCTAAATAAACATATAACGATAATGGTTTACAATGTCCAAGATAATATGGACATAATTACATAATCTGAACCTAAAAGTACTGTTAACATTCCAATAAGGTTAAATAAAAATGCAATTCCACTCATTCAATCATGATGGTTTTGAAAGCATATTGAATGTTACATAGCATAAACAGTGTATCCTTTGATTTATAAGAACATAAGAACATAAGAAATAGGAGCAGGAGTAGGCCAATCGGCCCCTCGAGCCTGCTCCACCATTCAGTAAGATCATGGCTGATCTGATCCCAACCTCAAATCTTCTATCACTCTGCATCCACCCGAACCCATGTGATCTCCCGGGAGAGGCGAAAAACCAGATAAAGACCCAATGACCAATTTGGGAGCAAAAAATCTGGGAAATTCCTCGCCGACCCATCTAGGCGATCGAAATTCTTCCAGGAGATCACTCTGTCCCTATATTTTCTACAGTACTTACCTTCTGCAAAGGCGATCTCCACCCCAGCCAGGAACAGGAATAAAACCATCTCCTGAAATCTAACACAGAATTAGAACACAGTAGGAGCAGAACCAAGCTACATGGCCCCTGGGCCCACTCCACTACCCACAGGGCCATGACCATTCCGAACCTAGACGCATGTCCAATTTCCTGCCCGCTCCCCGTAACCCTTAATTCCTTTTACTTCTAGGAAACTATCTATTTCTGTTTTAAATTTATTTAATGATGTAGCTTCCACAGCTTTCTGGGGCAGCAAATTCCACAAACCTACCACCCTCTGAGTGAAGAAGTTTCTCCTCATCTCAGTTTTGAAAGAGCAGCCCCTTATTTTAAGATTATGCCCCCTAGTTCTAGTTTCACCCATCATTGGGAACATCCTCACCGCATCCACCCGATCAAGCCCCTTCACAATCTTATATGTTTCAATAAGATCGCCTCTCATTCTTCTGAACTCCAATGAGTAGAGTCCCAATCTACTCAACCTCTCCTCATATGACCACCCCTTCATCCCCGGGATTAACCGAGTGAACCTTCTTTGTACTGACTCGAGAGCAAGTATGTCTTTTCTTAAGTATGGACACCAAAACTGTATGCAGTATTCCAGGTGCGGTCTCACCAATACCTTGTACAACTGCAGCAATACCTCCCTGTTTTTATATTCCACCCCCCTAGCAATAAAAGCCAACATTCCATTGGCCTTCTTGATCACTTGCTGCACCTGCATACTAACTTTTTGAGTTTCATGCACCAGCACCCCCAGATCCCTTTGTGCTACAGTACTTTCCAGTTTCTTGCCATTAAGATAATAACTTGCTCTATAATTTTTCCTGCCAAAGTGCATAACCTCACACTTTCCAGTATTGTATTCCATCTGCCAAATCTCTGCCCACTTACTTAGCCTGTCTATGTCCCTTTGCAGGTTTTTTATATCCTCCTCACTCACTACTTTCCGTCCCATCTTTGTATCATCTGCAAACTTTGATATGTTACACTCGGTCCCCTCCTCCAAATCATTAATATAGATTGTAAAGAGTTGGGGACCCAGCACTGACCCCTGCGGAACACCACTAGTTACTGGTTGCCAATCTGAGAACGAACCATTTATCCCAACTCTCTGCTTTCTGTTAGAGAGCCAATCCTCCACCCACGCCAGAATATTACCCCCAATCCTGTGATTTTTTATCTTGAGCAATAATCTTTTGTGTGGCACCTTGTCAAATGCCTTTTGGAAGTCTAAATACACTATGTCCACTGGTTCCCCTTTATCCACCCTGTATGTTACTTCCTCAAAAAACTCAAGCAAATTTGTCAAACATGACTTCCCCTTCATGATACCATGCTGAGTTTGTCCTGTTAAATTATGTTTATCCAAATGTCCCGTTACTGTCTCCTTAATAATGGACTCTAGCATTTTACCAACCACAGATGTTAGGCTAACAGGTCTATAGTTTCCAGCCTTCTGCCTACTACCCTTTTTAAATAAGGGTGTTACATTAGCAGTTTTCCAATCTGCCAGGACCTTTGCTGAGTCCAGTGAGTTTTGGAAAATTATTGCCAATGCATCCACAATCCCTCCCGCTACTTCCCTCAAGACCCTAGGATGCAAGCCATCAGGTCCAGAGGATTTATCCGCCTTGAGTCCCATTATTTTACCAAGTACCACTTCCTTAGTGATTTTAATCGTATTTAGTTCCTCCCCCCCAGAGCCCCCTGTTTGTCCAGTGTTGGAATATTCTTAGTGTCCTCTACTGTAAAGACTGATACAAAATAATTGTTCAGTGTTTTTGCCATCTCCATGTTTCCCACCATTAATTTCCCAGTCTCATCCTCTAAGGGACCAACATTTACTTTAGCCACCCTTTTTCTTTTTATATAACTATAGAAACTTTTGCTGTCTGCTTTTATATTTTTTGCTAATTTACTTTCATAATCTATCTTCCCTTTCTTAATCAATCTTTTAGTTATTTTTTGCTGTCTTTTAAAGACTTCCCAATCTTCCATCCTCCCACTAGATTTGGCTACCTTATATGCCCTTGTTTTTAGTCGGATACTATCCTTAATTACTTTACTTAGCCACGGATGGCTATCTTTTCTTTTACACCCTTTTTCCTCAGTAGAATATATTTTTTTTGGAAGTTGTAAAATAACTCCTTAAATGTACACCACTGATCATGTACCGTCTTACCCTTTAATCTATTTTCCCAGTCCACTCTAATCAATTCCGCTCTCATACCTTCATAGTCTCCTTTATTCAAGCTCAGCACGCTTGTTTGAGATCCAACCTTCTCACTCTCTAATTGAATATGGAACTCAACCATGTTATGGTCACTCATTCCAAGGGGATCCTTTACTAGGACATTTTTAATTAATCCTGTCTCATTACACAGGACCAAATCTAAGGTTGCTTGCCCCCTGGTCGGTTCAGTTACATATTGCTCAAGAAACCCATCCCTAATACACTCAATGAACTCATCCTCAAGGCTGCTCTGCCCAATTTGATTTGTCCAGTTAATATGATAATTAAAATGCCCCATAATTATAGCTGTTCCCTTATTACAAGCCTCAACTAATTCCTGATTAATACTCCATCCAACAGAGTTGCAACTGTTCGGAGGCCTATAGACTACACCCACTAGTGTTTTTTTCCCCTTATTATTCCTTATCTCCACCCAAACTGTTTCACTATCCTGCTCCTTTGACCCAATATCATTTCTCTGTATTATAGTGATTCCTTCCTTTATTAACATAGCCACCCCACCTCCTCTCCCTTCCTGCCTGTCCTTCCTGATTGTTAAATAACCTGGTATGTTTAATTCCCAGTCATGCTCACCCTGCAGCCATGTTTCTGTAATGGCCACAAGATCATACCCATATGTCGTTATTTGTGCCGTTAACTCATTCATTTTGTTACGAATGCTACGTGCATTCAGATAAAGAACTTTCAAATATGTTTTGTAACACTTAGTTCCTGTTTTTTTCCTTTTTAGTACTTTACTTTTTACTCCATACCTTCTGTCCCTTCCTGACACGTTCTGTTTTTTAATTCCCCCACTGCTACCTAAGTCTATGACCTTCTCTGTTGTCATTTCTATTATTTGCTCTCTAGAAACCTCCCCCCCACTAATTAGTTTAAAGCCCTCTCTACAGCCCTAGTTATATGATTCGCCAGGACTCTAGTCCCAGCACTGGCCAAGTGGAGTCTGTCCCAACGGAACAGCTCCCTCCTGTCCCAGTACTGGTGCCAGTGTCCCAAGAAGCAAAACCCATTTCTCCCACACCAGTCTTTGAGCCACGCAGTTAACTCTTTAATTTTATTTATCCTAGCCAAATTCGCTCGTGGCTCAGGTAATAACCCAGAGATTATTACCCTTGAGGTTCTGTTTTTTAATTTGACCCCTAGCTGCTCATACTCCTTTAACAGAACCGTCTTCCTTGTCCTATCTACGTCGTTTGTACCAACATGGACCACGACAACTGGATCCTCCCCCTCCCACTCCAAGTTTCTTTCCAGCCCAGAAGAGAGGTCCTTAACCCTGGCACCGGGCAGGCAACACAGCCTTCGGGACTCCCGCTCTTGACTGCAGAGAACCCTATCTATCCCCCTAATGATACTATCCCCTACCACTACAACATTTCTTTTTACTCCCTCCACTTGAATGGCCCCCTGTACCACGGTGCTGTGGCCAGGTTGCTCATCCTCCCTGCAGTCCCCGCTCCCGCCCTCACAGGGAGTAAGAACCTCGATCCTGCTGGACAAGAACAAGGGCTGCGTCTCCTTCAACACTACATCCTGGATCCCTGTACCTTCCTCACTCGTAGTCACACCATCCTGTCCCTGACCACGGACTACATCTGCAGTAATTAACTTCATAGGTGTGACCATCTCCTGAAACATAGAATCCAGGAACTTCTCCCCCTCCCTGATGTGTCGCAGTGTCTGAAGCTCGGTCTCAAGCTCGGTCCCTGATTTGCCATCAGGAATGACATAGGGGATCTGCTGGTTATGTATATGTAGATATATAAATATAAAATCATTCAGTTTCATGTGTTAATTGTACCCAGCACTGCTCAGTTTCTGTGCCAGCTTTGGCAGCCTGCACAGTTGCCAGCTGTTGGTGCACTTCATGACCTCGATATCAGTGTCATTTACATAAAGCACAATTATTGAGAGAGAATCTGATTGCTGAACGATTCTTTGTCCAATATGTATTTGTAAATGCATAATACAGAAATGTTAATCCTTCAATGTGAATATCATCAGACATTGACACAGAGCCCAGGCTGGCAGTGTTGGCAGTCTGTGCTCTGTGTCAAAGTTGGCACCAAAATGAACCAGAATAGGATCAAACTAGTGCATAAAATTATACAAATAATAATACTCTAAAAATAATAGATTGTTATATTATACCTTAAGCTGAAATTTTTCAATCTATGACATGATTTTCATATTAGGTTCCATTAACTGGCATAAATATGCTTACAGATTAACTTCAAACATCTGTCTGCCCTTCATGCACACACTGGAGAAAGTAAAGCATGGAAACAACAAACACTGCCCCATAACAGGACACCTAAACTAACCAATTATTGTTGTCCCTGTAGTCATAACCATGACAACAGTGAAAATAGCAGTGTTATGTTTTTTGCTATTTCACATTTTCTCTGATGTCACTATGTGTCACATAACCTTAAACTGTGGTAAACTTACCATCACTTATATGTCCATGTAATGGTCTATTTGAGCACATTTATTATTGTATTTGTTTCTGTATAAGCAGAACCGATAACAATCTTTTCACTCAGGCATTGGGTCAGTTGCTTTCATAATTATCATATTCATATACATATCTTGCATTGATGATGTTATCTCAAACCCTTGTATTGCTGACTTGTACTGGTGACTGATGCTTAAATAAGAAAAGAAATGCACTTGCTTAGTGCTTTGGAGTGGGGCAGATGCCCATTTGAATCCCCTTACAGGGAAGAGAAAAAATTAAGAGAGGTGAGTAATGTGTGAGTGGCCACTGGTGCCTACTGCTGGATGGGCACAAATGACATTGGCAGCAACCCTTTTGACTATGTCAACCCAGGTTGGATAATGAGATATAAAATACCAAAAAAGGGGGAAAATTTACCCAAATACATCTCCTATTAAAAAAACATTAATGTCTCTTTGATGAAAAGTGCAAGCCAATATAGATGCTGGAAACCAACTCTGAATACAAGCCATGAAATAATTGTGAAAATAATGAAAGTATGGTTCTGACTTTTACTCCTCTTCTAACTATTACTCAAGTGCTTTCCTTGTTTATCTCCAATCATAAGCACAGGCATTTGGTGCAGCTTAGTTCTGAAAGGTTTCTCGGCTGCATTCACAAGCACGGTGTTTTCCCAGAATGATAATGAGCCAAAGTATACAGCAGCTGTACACAAAGCATAATCAAATATTGGACGACTCTCACAGAACCTCATTGAAAATTTGGAGCGTGAGCTGAAACTGTCTTGCAGCCAAGAATGAAAAGTGCATAATAAGTGGAACTTGAAGCAGGAATTCTACAATTCTAGCAATTAGTAAAGATTCCAAAGTATAGTGTTACATTCAACACATCCATAAGGTACTCCCAGCATAAACAACAACCAGACAAACGACAGCAGCAGGTTATTAACAGGGCACCTAACACCCCAAAAAACCTTTTGACAGTTTTATTTTCAGCTAATGTTTATTTCACGGATACAGCAATTATATGTTGCTGTGGTTTACTAAGCTAAGAGGGAGCCTGTGGAAGAGTCGGCCTATGTCCATTCTACATAAGAACAGAAGAAATAGGAGCAGGAGTAGGGCTTTTCTATTTTTCCTAGCAAAGTGGTTAATTTCACATTTCTCCACATTATATTCCATTTGCCATGTTCTTGTCCATTCACTTAGCCTGTCTATATCTCCTTGAAGCCTCTATACATCCTCCTCACAACTTACATTCCCACCTAGCTTTGTATCATCAGCATACTTAGATATATTACATTTAGTCCCCTCATCCAAATCATTGATATAGATTGTGACTAGCTGAGGCCCAAGCACTGATCCTTGTGGTACCCCACTAGTTACAGCCTGCCAACCCAAAAATGTCCCGTTTATTCCTACTCTCTGTTTTCTGTCTGTTAACCAATCCTCAATCCATGCTAGTATATTACCCCCAATCCCATGAGCCCTAATTTTGTTTAATAACCTCTTGTGTGGCACCTTATCGAATGCCTTCTGAAAATTCAAATACACCACATTCACTGGTTCCCCCTTATCTATTCTGCTAGTTATAACCTCAAAAAACTCTAACAAATTCATCAAACATGATTTCCCTCTCATAAATCCATGTTGACTCTGCCTAATCCTATTATTATCTTCTAAGTGCCCTGTTACCACATCCTTAATAATAGATTCTAGCATTTTCCCTATTACTGATGTCAGGCTAACTGGTCTGTAGTTCCCCATTTTCTCTCTCCCTCCTTTCTTAAATAGTGGGGTTACATTTGCTACCTTTCAATCTGCAGGAACCATTCTAGAATCTATGGAATTTTGGAGGATGACAACCAATGCATCCACTATCTCTATAGACACCTCTTTTAAAACCCTAGGATGTAGGCCATCAGGTCCAGGGGCTATATCGGCTTTCAGTCCCATTAATTTCTCCAGTACTTTTTTTTACGAATAATAATTTCTTTCAGTTCCTCATTCTTGCTAGACACTTGGTTCTCCACTATTTCCAGGAGGTTTTTTGCATCTTCTTCTGTGAAGACAGGCACAAAGGACTGGATTTTACCAGCCCTGAGGAGGCAGGTTTGGAGGTGGGACCATTGGGAAAGTCAAAAAAATGGGAGTGGGTCCCGAACCCGCTCCCAACCCACCTCCAACCAATCTTCCCGGGAATTGGGTCCCCGGTTTGCACAGGGACCTGACTCCTAGCGGCGGGAAGAGGATTATAGCCACTTAACTGCCTGTTAACAGATAGTTAGCAGGCAGTTATGAGGCTTTTTCCAATTTTTAGACTTCTGCTGCGGGCTTTCCAACGTCGGGGAACCCCGCCATGGTAAGTGAGGTGAGCTGTGGGTCTGTTGTTATGTTGGTGTATAGATGACAGCTACAGAAGTGGTGTGAAGGATGCAATGGGACACTGGTGAGTATCAGAGGTAAGAAAATGTTGGGAAAGTCATTTTTAATGTGTTTAGATTTTTATTAGGTGACAAGCTTTGAGGTGTTTGTGTGGCCTCACCTCAATGGGAAAAGTGACAGATCGCTTCTGTACCCTCACCTGCAACTGTCATCTGTTTCATCCTAAGGCGAGAGTCACTGGAGAGCCTGGATGCAAGGGCTCACTTGTGTACAGTGATTGTCAGTGCTTGACAGCACCTCAATGCTGTCAAACACTGTCAAATCATCTGTCAAAAATGTATGGTTCATATGCCTTTAAGAAAACTGGCAGATGAAGCATCATCAACTGATGTTATCTGACACCAGCTTTCCCTTAATTGGCCAGCAAGCCTGCAGGGCAGGCTTAACAAGGCCAATCAGGGAAAAATAGCGTCTGTGCGTCGGACATCGCTGGGGGTGGGACTAGAACCTGGAAGGCAGCAGTCCCGCCCTCAACTCGTCTAGGTGAGTAAAATCCAGCCCAAATTATTTGATTAATTTCTCTGCCATTTGCTTATTCTCCATTATAATTTCCCTTGTCTCAGCCTCTAAGGGACCCATGTTTACTTTCGCTAATCTGTGCTACAGCAATGTCATAGGAGGTATCTATTCACAAGTTTCTTGAATGGAATGGAATACATTTTTTAAACACAACCCATGAGATCAGCACTGACGCCTGTGTAAAGCAAGGTTATCAGGGGCGCACTACGACACGTGGGTTTGTCCCTCAAATTCAGAGAGGGACCAAAGCATCATTGAATTAGCTCACGCTATGTCGGTGCCCCCTAGCACCCGCACTATAAAGCTGAAGCATAAATTTGCAGATGTTGATCCTGGGGAAGGAACAAGTAGAGCCAGGCCAAAGAAGAATAGGAAATATTGGCCTAGAAATTCAGTATAGCCAGTTTTGGGGCGGAAAAGTCGGGCGGCCGGTAAAGTTTGCGCCCGGCGCAAAGTCGAGGCCACTTCGCCGATATTCAGTAGCTTCACACTAAGAGTTTGCTCAAGCGCTAAAACTGGCGTTACACAACTATCTTTAGGTGCAAAGCCGGCGGTACTGAGCTAAACCGCCGAGGCCAGGCGCAGCGCAGGTGCAGTCATTTCTTGATTGACAGCAGACACCCTGGCGCCGGCCAGCTCTTAAAGGGGGAAGGGTCGAATTCGTCTGCTGCCACGCCCTGGACACTGCAGCCCTCCAGCTAGGCCTAAACACTGCTGCTGAACAGAAATAGCACCGGGAAAGATGCAGAAGGCCCGTGAACGAGCGCAGCGCTTCACTGGCCATGATTTGAGGGTGGTGGTTAAGGCTTTGGAGAGGAGACGCAAACTCTTGTTCCCGGACAGTGGCAAGAAGCCTACCACCAGCGTCTACAGGAAAGCCTGGAGGGAGGTCGCCCACAGGGTCACATCCAACAGCGAGGTCCCCAGGACTGGTGTCCAATGCCGGAAAAAATTCAATGACCTCACAAGGATTGTCAGGGTGAGTGCCCTTTCCAGTGTCCTCCTCATCCTTGCATGTGCACCTCACATTATGGGCAAAGGGACCTAAAAGCCCTAGTGGCCAGCCCTCATCTAGCAGCTATGGGACTGGCATGAACATCAATTGCACATTCTGCACTTTACACACTGGCCAAGCTATTCGACCATGGGAGGCAGTGCACACAAGATCAGGGCACCACACTGGCCAAGCTATTCCACCATGGGAGGCAGTGCACACAAGATCAGGGCACCACACTGGCCAAGTTATTCCACCATGGGAGGCAGTGCACACAAGATCAGGGCACCACACTGGCCAAGCTATTCCACCATGGGAGGCAGTGCACACAAGATCACGGCACCACACTGGGCAAGCTATTCGACCATGGGAGGCAGTGCACACAAGATCACGGCACCACACTGTACTTAGAGGCCGTCCTTTCTCTTGCAGGCCAAGCTGGCACACAATCAGAAGAGCTGGAATGTGACCGGGGGAGGCGGTCCCCAGATCCAGCAGCTCAGTGACCTTGAAGAGCGCATGGGTAGCCTCATGGGTGCCCGGGTGATTGGCCCCGTTGCATCTGGAGATGCCAACCCTGTTCTGGGCACCAATGGTAAGGACATCACCTTTTCAACCTCTCTCGTCCCACTTGCGCTTCAGATCTACATCCTTTGCCACTGTCCGACCAATGCGCTGAATGCCACCACTCATGCCTCCCTCGCTGACGCCCTCTCCTCACTCTAAAGCTACTCTTGTGCCTTCCTGCTTTCAGATGGTCAGGAGGAGGTCCCTGAACTTGCCAGTGACAGCCCCTCAGAAGAGGAGGAGGAGGAGGAGGAGGAAGAGGAAGAGCAAGGCGGCCCATCAGGGGAACCCTCAGCCGCGCCAGGGGATGCCAATGGAGGGGACACGTCTTCCCTGGAGAACAGCCAGGGGGAAGTGTCGCAGGGGAGTGTAGCTCCTGTGCCCAGTGGCGTGCAGCAACGCGGGAAGGGTCGGCCAGCTCGGCGGCCTTCTCCCCAGAGGGGGGAAGGGTCGCAGGGGAGTGTAGTTGCTGGGCCCAGTGGCATCCAGCAACGCGGGAAGGGTCGGCCAGCTCGGCGGCCTTCTCCCCAGAGGAAGAGTCCGGCCTCCAGTCCGGAGGCGGTCCTCGCCAAGGAGGTGCGCCTCCTCGATCAAATGTCCGTGGACTCGGATCGCCGGCACACCGAGTTCATGGGGGTTGTGGCACGGTTGCCTGAGGCCATCGAGTCCCTGGCTCATAGTGTGGCCGATTTCAGCGCCTCACAGGCCAGGAGTTTCGAACAATTCGAAGCAGCACAGGCCGCGAGTCGGGCAGAATTCGGGGCAGAGCAGTCCGCGAGTCGGTCCGATTTCGGGGCAGAGCAGTCCGCGAGTCGACAGGTGATCAGTGGTGCCGTGCAGTCACTGGCTGGTCTGATGTGGGCACAGACCAGGGCAGTACGGGCACTCACTGCTGCCACACTCGCTGTGTCAGCCAGGCATCGCCAGGGCACCCGCCGCGCTGCATCAGCACAGCGGTCTGTCCTTCAGCAGATTGCTGCGCATGCTGCAGTGATGGCCCGGGCGAGTGCCAGTGTCTCAGGCGAGCAGCGAGCACCTGCCATCAGCCAGCTTGCCCCCATTCCTGCAGCCGCCACTGCCACTCCCCCAGTGGAGCTGCGACGAGCTGCTGGAGAGCCTGCTGCTGCCCAGCCACAGCTGCAGCAGTCACCAGCCGGCCCCTCGAGGGCCAGAGCTCGTCTAGGCAGACCCCCAAGGGCATCTCCCGTCACGCCATGTGCCCCTCAGGAGCCTTCCCCCAGCCTTGCAGCAGCCACTGGGCACACTTTGAGGAGGAGCAGCAGGGCGGCCAGGGGCCGCAAAAGTCTGGTCAAGGAATCGCCCTCACGGGCCACAAAGTAGAGGGTGTGGGCAAATGTGTTTTTATATGGAGATGGTTGTTTTGTTTATGGGCATGGTTGTTTTTGTAAGGCCGAGGATGAAGGCCATTTTTGTGGAAATGTTTTGTTATTCCTCCCCAGGTTGTGGGAGTGAGTCATGTGTGTGACTGTTTTTTGGGGGTGTTGTCTGTTTTTGGGTTTCATGTGGGAAGGGCCCTGAGTTTGTTCAATAAAGCATTTTATTTATTCAGCTTGTCCATGTTTGATGTTTGAAGTGGTTGTTGCCTTAACCGGCTGAGGGTTTGCGGAGCGGCTGCATTCAGGTCCCTTCATTGCCACAAGCCATTCCCTGACAGGGGGCCTAGAAGTGACGTTCAATAAGCCGCCGACGGGCGGCCCTTGGACCTTGTGCCTCCCTCCTGGGCTGGTACTCCTCCTCCTCCTCCTCCTCCTCCTCCTCATGCTCCTCCTGCTCCTCCTCCTGAGGTGGTGCTCCAGCGTGAGGTGGCAGTGCCTGAGTCCTGCGGATAGCCAGGTTGTGCAGCATGCAGCAGACGACCACAACCTGGGAGACTCTCTCCGGCGAATACTGCAGAGATCCTCCAGAACGATCCAGGCAGCGGAACCGTTGCTTGAGGACACCAATCGTTTGTTCTATGATGTTCCTAGTGGCTTGATGGCTTTCGTTGTATGCCTCCTCAGCAGGGGTCCTGGGCGCGCGGAGCGGGGTCATGAGCCAGGTACACAAAGGATAGCCTTTGTCCCCGATAAGCCATCCTCTTGGGGGAGGCTGTGCCTGGAACATGTCAGCCACAGTAGTCTGTCGCAGGATAAATGCATCGTGGCTGCTGTCTGGAAAGCGGGCATTGACAGCTAGGATGCGCTGCCTGTGGTCACACACCAGCTGTACATTGAGGGAATGGTAGCCCTTCCGGTTGCGTTAATCCTCGGCATTGTGGATAGGTGCCCGCAAAGCCACATGCGTGCAGTCAATGGCGCCCTGCACCATGGGGAAGCCCGCTGTTCTCGCAAATCCCACTGCACGCTGCTGCTGCTTCTCCAGGGTCATGGGGAAGGAGATGAATTGGTGTCTCCTTCTGAAAAGGGCATTGGTCACCTGGCGGATGCAGCAATGCACGGCGAACTGGGATATGTTAGCAATGTCCCCAACAGCGGCTTGGAAGGAGCCGGTGGCATAGAAGTTCAGAGCCACCGTGACCTTCACTTCCACCGACAGAGACGTCCTGCACTGGACGCAGATCTCTGTGAAGCAGATGGCAGATCTCTGCAACCACCTCCCTTCTGAAGCGCAGCCTCCTAACACACTGCGCGGCAGGCATGGTGAGATAGGACACCTGCTGTCGGTATTTCCTGAGTGGGTAAGGCCTAGGTTGCGGACGCCTGTTGCCCCCTCTGCGTCTAGCCAGGGCTGCCCCTCTCACACAGCGTCTGCGAGCCCTTCGCACATAATGCTGAAACTGAGGGTTGGCACCCCATGCAGCCCCCATAATATACTGGCAAACAATGACCTCACAATGAAAGCGAATTGCCAAGCTCTGGCCTGAAGCCAAAAATACCTCTCCTATGTTGGGCCAAAACAGTAACCTCTCTTCCTTGGGCTCTGTCCAGAAATCCGTTGCACAAGAGTGATTGCTGCAAAATGGCTGGCCTTTATAGTTCAGGGTAAGTGCCCTTTAATTAGCGCTCCCCGAGGCCCGCATGGCCTCTGCTGCGTTCCAGTTCACAGTTCTTAGGACCACCACGCCCACATTGGGCGGGCGCGACTGAAGTTCCGGATTGGGGCGCACAAAGGGCGTTGCACGAGGAAATGACGTCATAATCTGCGCGCGCAGCTGAGTGCGCGCAAACACTTTGCGCCGGCGCTAAATGTCTACTGAAGTTGGGCGTAGGCGCAGATCGCCCTGCGCCCGGCCGCTAAGTGCCTAGCGCTCGAGATCTACTCCTCCTAAGGCGCTAACGGCTGGCGCACGCAACTGAATTTCTGGGCCATTGTTTCTTAGAAACAGTGGGAGGGAGGCATGCATGGGACATGAAACCCTAAAGGAGACCACAGCAAAAAAAATTGGGAACCTCTGATAAATGGGGGTAAATGAAAAGTGTGAAATTAAACCTATCAGAGCCCACTGAAACTTTTGGTACCGCACTGGGTAACTATTGGAGCTTCAGATTTGGAGTCAGCTGTTGCTATCTATGTGCCCCTGAGTTAAAAATTAAACATATTGGGCTGGAATTGGTTGAAAAAATAATGGCGTCTGAACGACGCACGCTGTTATTAATGTGCAAATCGGCCGTCTAATTCAGAGGATTGAGAGATACCCCGTGAATTGCGAACTGCCACAAGTTGCTGTTTTGCAAAACTGGCATCTTGCCCTTAACCTCCCCATGAGTTTCATGAAGTTGCTTCATTTGCACATTAATTGCCCATTAAACTTGTCACAGAAAGTTAAGTCTAGTAATGAATTGCGTAAGCACCTTTAATGATGTGATAATTGTTAATGACTGCCAATCAACCTCTCTTGCCCAGAAAGTGAACTATTAAAAGTGTGGAGTCTCATTCCTTCAGGTTGTGAATTGTTGTTGGAGATTTTAAAAGTGTAAAATTTTAAGTTTCTAATTTTTTTTCTTACTTTTCCTTTCTGTCTTTTTTTCTCTCTCGCTCTTAATCCAATATTTATTTCCCTCTCTTTATCTCTCTTTCTCTACCTGATTTGACATTGAATTCATCCACTCTAAATCATCCTTCTTCTCAGTCCTTCCTCTGTTTATTTCTCAATCCTGAGATCTCCTTGGTTAAGGAGATACGCTGTTGGTTCCATTGTTCACCAAGGTCCCCCATTGCCCTCGCGCACACTGTTATCAGCTCCCACTTCCAGCAACTTACAGGGCAAAAAGATTTTGAGCTGAAGAGTGCAGGATAAAGTCTAACTAACCGACTACGCCCTGCTCCAGAAAATTCTGGCCCATTGTTATTCTGCAAGCGTTTTAATTTGTGATTAATGATTGGTGATAACTTGATAAAGATTTGACTATAGCTGCTGTGAAAATTCACTATGAGCCAAGTTGCAATTCTATTTTTGCCAATGCAGTGACTCTGAATTATTGATTAAAATAAATGATCTTTCAAGTAGATTGCTAAATGAAATGTTAAAAAAGACAAACTGAGTTTCAGCTATCATCATTTTCGGCTGCATTCCCTATGATAGTGGATCTCATAATAGGGCTGGGTGGCTGCTTGCAGCTTGCCTCCTGTTGCTAACACTGTCAAGATCAGAGAATTGTTATGAGTGAGATTGGTGGTCAAAAGGAATGAGGCTGATCAGAAACATCTTTAAACATGTGGATCAGTGTTTATTTTTCAGTGTTAGATACATCAAAATAGATTACCTGTTCAAACCGAAATGATTGAGACTCACTGCAAATGAATGAGACTTGATAGGTGAGACTTGACCTGAAGCCATTAACAGATGTGCTACTCTCTTTTTTGTCTATTTTTGCAGATCGTCAGCTCAGAGATGTTGCTGTATATAGCGAGATTGATGGTGGGATTGTGGGCCTCGGCATAATGTTAGTAAGTAACTCTCACCTTTCCTGTGGTGATGCTATGTTATAGTGTTGCCACCTGGTCTACCACAGCGCACAAGTGAGCATCAGCAGATGGTGGAGACAGCGACAGCAGTGGAGAATCCTTGGCGGAGGTCGCAGCAATCTCCTAGCTCCGCTGAGCTGCATGCAGACGCTGTGCCTCTGGGGCCATCCAGAAAAAGAACGGTTCGGGAAATACAGGAACAAGTGCAGGAGTCTCTGGAAGGGTTTGCCTTCAGGGTAAGTGCGAGTGTGGAGAGAATGGAGGAGTCCATCTGTAACATCAGCACTGCCTTGGTGGAGGCAATGGCGCATGAACGTACCTCCATGGATAAGATGGCAAACTCCATGGATAGGGTGGCTACCACCATGGAGGAAGTAAGTCGCCAGAGTCAGGAAAACATGGTGACTGTTCAAAATAGATTGTCATCTCTGGAGGAGCGATGGACAGCTATTGAGCAGAGAGACCAGAGCTTCATGGACGTCCTTGTGATGAGGACTGCCAGTGTAGATACGGGTCCTCATGACCCCCTTGATGTGCAGCAAGGTGCTCTCCAGCCACGTGCTAGCACTGAGGTATGGCTGACCCATGAGAGGGATGTTGGTGGCAGGCCACAAGGAAGTGTGGGCTCCTCTCCAAGCACTCACACAACCATGCCACTGCAGAGCCCTCAGTTAGAGACCCACTTTGCAATGCCAATTGAGATGGCCGTTTCAGCCCCTGCACAGCCGCAGGAAGAGCAGACTGTTGAAGAGCCCTCCCAGGCTCCCAAACCCAGAGGACACCCGCCAAAGGCATCTAAGCAGGCGCAGCATCCTAGTCAGCAAGGTGCCTCTACATCTGCTGAAGCCACAGGGGTAGCACCACGTAGAAACATGCGTAAGAGAAAGATTAAGCACATATAGTCACAAGGGAACTCACATGGGTGTTTTGTCATTATTTTTCTGCCTGTACTTGCTTTGTGATCCTTTTGTCACTGTCGTAAAGAAAAATGATGGCAAACAGTTGATTGTGTGGCCTATGTGTTCTGCGAAATGGCAGATGTGCATTGAGGGCTCAGGGCAACTTGCATTTGTAATGCTGATGGTGAAAGTGCTAGGAAATAACTGGGTATAGCAGAGATGATATATGACATTGGAGAAGTGTCGCCTACAATTAGAGAGCCATAAGGTAGCTACCTATGGTTAAAGAGTAAGCTTATGCGAATGTGGCATGGCAGTGTGCATACCCTGCTTGACGGGCAGCAGCGAACTGGAGGGATGCTGCATTGGTCACAACAGGGCACTCAAGGCGCACCACCTCATCCTCCTCCTCCTCTTCTTCTTCATCAAACTTCCTCATCCTCCTCCTCTTCCGAGGAAGATCTGCACTGAGCCACGCGGGTGCTGCTCCACCGATTATGATGACCATGATGAGAGGACATAAATGTTTCCCATCCCGTTGCTATAGATTTCATTTGAGGCAAGAAGCTTGCAAGCGCACAGTTGAAGTGGCCTGAAATTATTCCATTCAGGTCATACTGCAGATGGGTGTCAGCTTGAACAGTCAGAAGGTCAGTAGATGTGCAAAATCTTATCCCAAACCTCCAACAGCAAAGTTGTTGCATTTGAATGTCAGCCATGTTTCAGGGGTGCTTTTAAAGTGCTGTACAACTACTGCAAATCATGTCCTCCAGCAACTCGTCTCCTTGAAGCTGGTTTGTTTCTGACAAGATGGGAAACAGGAGCCAGAAGCACGAAAATGGGAAATCACTATCAAAATAGGATTAGCAAGGCAGTTAACAGGCTGTTAACTGCCTTAACTATCTGTCCCACCGGTTCCAGTTGGGTCAGTTTGGGAGCGGCTGACCCGACACTCACGAAAATTGCGTGGGAGCGGGACAGAGGCGGGCTGGCAGTCTGAAGCCATTTTTTCCGATTTTCGCTGCCAACCCGCCTCCAAACCCACCTCCTCAGGGCTATTAAAATTGAGTCCAATGTCTTCAGGTGAGGGGAGAAAATTTAAGGGGAAAATATTCAGATGAATAGACAACTTTATTCACAAATTCAAACAAAGATGACCAATTATTGTAAAAGAAACAGCAACCATTGAAACAGAAAGCATGCTAGTTCCACCCAATTTTGGCTATAAAGTACTTCAGATTTAATGGTTTATTATTGTTACTCATGTTAACCTATTATGTAGTGATAAATTTGGACTTTAAAAAAAGTCATTCAGATATTTGGAATATGTTGCAAAATGTTAAACTGTCATTTGAACACAATTTAAAAACATGTGGTACAAAATGGCTTTATTGTCAAAGCTTTAAAGTAGCAGCTTATTAAACGATATGAACTGCACCCCCAATGCTCATTACGTGCAAGTGAACAGTGTGTGCAGTAATTAAAAAAATAGATTTCAGAATCCAGTAGCATTCAACTGGGAGCTGGCTGCTCTGTTGGCCAACTAGAAAAAAAAGTCAAGGTTTGATTATACCTTTAATTGGATCACCTAGATGTTGCTGAATTATACAAACTTTTGAAACTCTAAATTTGTTTTATCAGGAAAGATGGTGCATGGTTGCTGTTCTAGTCTAAGTAATTAATGTCATGAAAACTATTTCTTTAGTTGTACACTATAGGGTTAAGATAGGAGGAGGCTTGTCTGGAGCATAAACACTGCTGTAGGCCAGTTGGACAGTTTCTGTACTGTACATTCTATGGAATTCTATGTAATACTGTTAATAATTAGAATTAAAAGACACTATAATAAAATTACTATTATGTTTGCTAAAATCTGAAACAAGAAGCTCTACAATTACTACTTTTCAACGGGGTAAATGAACTGATCTGTGCTGTATTAGGTGATCTCAGCTGGAACTGAGATGGGGGGCACTGCGCTCGGTCTCAGTGCCCCAAGACTAGGAAAGGCGTAGAAAGAAAAATCAGCCAGCGTTCCTGTTCCTGATCATTATCCAGTGACCACTTTCTATTAGAAAATGTGTCCATCTGTGGATATCAGCAAATTATATGATTAAGTTCAGCTGTATTGTGACTGAGGGTCAAAAATCCTGCTGACACTCTGGGCAGGAATTTAACTCAGGAGTCGGGCTGGAGGCGGGACTACAACTTTCGGGGTTGTAGTACTGCCTCCATCGAGATGCGGCCAATCCACACGAGTTTAACTTGATTGACCTTGTTGAGCCCACCCAGCGGGCTCAGCGGGCCAATTAAGGGCCACCCGGCAATGGGTGACGTCACAGACTGAAATTTCATCTGTCAAGAGCTTTTGACAAATGAAATATCAGTGTTTCACAGCTGTTTGAAGCTGTCAAACACTGACAGTCTTACTTCTAACCTAAGTCCTTCTCCACAGGCTCAGTTAGAAATCTCTCCTGCACAGTAAGCTGCAGGCTGTCACTTTTGACAGTTCGTAGCCATTCTGCTTTTTGTGCCGGTGAGATGAGGGACTCCTGGAACCTAAAAGAAGGGAGGCTGAAAAGGTAAGAAAAGGTATGTAAAACTTATTTAATCACTTTAGACACACAAAACACACTTACCTTTGCACTCATGTACACATCACTCACCTGAACAGTGACATCTTGACCCCTCCAAGTCCTTCAACCCGACGGCCCGCCTCCTCTAACTTGGCGTGGTTTGGAGCCGTCGGGAATCCCACACTTCAACCTTAAAAATAGGGATTAGGCTAAAAACTGCCTGTTAACTACCTGTTAACAGGCAGTTAATTGGCACTAATCCCTTCCCGCCTCGGGTAGGCGGGTCCCAGTGCGGGGCGGGTACCTGCCTCCTTTGAAACTGGCATGGAGGTGGGTTTGGGTGTGGGAAGGGATCGGGACCCCTGATTTCGGGATTTTAAAACCCCCCACGTCTCCAATCCCGACTCCACGGCACAATGAAAATCCTGCCCTCTGGGTTTACAAATAAAGAATGGACACTTGAGCAAGATATGTGAGGCTGCCATGGAACTGTACCCAGTATGAGGCACCATCTTTAGAAGAGGGTGAAGAACAGTGGGGAAAGGGCAGAATCCTATCTCATGCAGGGAGTCAGAAAGAATTGAGAAGTATATTAAGTAGAGGTCATTGCTACTTTGAAGAGGGACAAAAGTCAGAAAAAGCACACATAATTACAGTGATGCAAGGATGTTTATGGGGCAGTTTTAAATCATTAATTACATCATCACATCATGAGCTGACAAACACATTAGAAATGATTTGAAATCATTATTCAGTGGCTCCTTTAAATGTAGATATAAAAGTTGCATTTTGGTGAAAGTTACTCGTCAAATATATTTGCAATCAAATATGTCTAGGTTTCAACTCGAAAAAATTAGTTGCATGCAGTCACAGACAAGAGGAATTCAGACCAGAGCAAGCCTACTGTCATTTTGCCATAGAACGGCTGAGAGTTTAACCACAAAGTGAAAATTGCCAAATTCAGGGAGGGTTTAATGCCAGTATAACTAGGAATGAAACACCAATTCAAGAGTACTGTTGTAGGAATCACTTGTGAGTCCTGATCATTTTTTGTCATTTTATAGGGCAGTTATAGTCCCTCGTGGCTTAAAGATTTAATATCCAGTTGCTTCAACCTGGATGCCTCAACTCAACAGAACAAATATTTTTTGGGACATCCCTGTTCAGGTTATTAGTGTCTGCAATTTTTAAGTCAACATAACAAAAGACAATTGCATTTATTAGAGTGGTAGGATATAGGCTGAAAATAAAGGAATGCAAACAGACTACTGCAATGCCATTCTTTGTCACCTGTCAACTCCAAAGAAGTAAAGATTGTAGGAAAGCACAACCTGTGTAAGGTCAGTAAATATCACAATAAAGTCTAAGAAAGAACAAAAGGAATTGCATTCGACTTATTGGCAATTTGGTATTATTGGGGGATGTAGATATTAAAATGTTGATCTGAACAGAGAATTGATCTGATTTAAAATAAATTCTGATTATTTCAACTTTTACGAGTCTACAAATTAAATCAGTATTTATAAAGGGGCACACTAGATCTACACAAAATACCTAACATTAGACTAAAAATGTTATAGAAATTAGAATCATAGAATAGCACAGCACAGAAGGAGGCCATTCTGCCCATTGAGTCTGCGATCAAGGATTACTAAAACAAGTGGTACCCTGCATATGAAACATATAATTTAACAAAAATAGATAAATATAGGCTCCGTGACTTGAGGAGAATGCAGAGACATCAAAAATACTTGAACATTTCAAACTTTTGATAGGTTAACTGAGACACAGGATGCAGTATGATAATACTCCTGTAACACTAAGTGTGAGAGATCATTTTACAAACATGAAGATACATCCCTTCCATTTACTAAAGATTTAATCATTTATTTTCAACATTAAACACATAAGTTATTAAAATATTTTATATAATAGAAACCAATTGAAAATCCTGTACCAGAAAGAAAAATATCTAATATATACGTCCAATAACAACACAGCTGTTTAAATCCAGTGGGTGTCATTTATAATAATTGGCATTGCAATATTTTGCCTTCACCTACAAAAGGTAAGAAAAAAACAGCCACAATACATATTAAACAAGGAAATTCACTGAGATACAAATCAACAGGGTTAAGCAAGCAGGCTGTATTCAGTCACATCTGCCATCATTTTGTCATCACAATTATACGAGATCAAGGAAGATGATTTATGCTGTGATTTTATTCTGAAAACTCTTTGCTAATTCTTCATTTCTGTTATGATTTCCTTTCCTTATTGGCGATTAGATTATTGATGATGAAAAACAGCATTGACCTTAAAAATTCCCTGACTGCTTTTCAGGAAGGCTTTTTCAAATAGCATTTTTTTTTGGAACAATTGTAAACTAACTTCCAGATATTTTTACAAATTGAGAAGATTCTGCTGCATCTTCCTCTGCATCAGATAGAAATGGAGTGAAATTGTTTAAAACATCCTTGAAATGGTTGCAGACATTTTTGCCATTATTTAGTGATTACTGTTGACAATGTTTTGAATAGCCCAATTCCAAAACATTTTATAGTAATTTGAAAGGTTCTAAGAGAAGGCCTCATTTTTATTCATTATCAGTGGTCAAAGCATTTAACAATGGAAAAAAAATGCTGTTAGGAGCAAAAGGTAAAGGCACAGTTTTTGAAATAAGGCTGCACCACAAATGGTCATTATTCCTGAATGAAATGATTACAGACTTAGCTTAAAGGCAATCTTAAAGGAAGGTTCTGATTGGCTGACAACTATTATAAAAACCAGTACCAAATGCTCTTTTTCACTCAGCCTTAGTGCCTCTCATTGTTTTGTATCAGAGCTGCTGCTGTGAAGTCAACAGATAACAAATAACCAGCAATGCAAAATTCTATCACAAAACGTAAAATACCACACATCCATAATGAACTACTTCAAAGGCATGCAATTATCTAGGCTTTTTGCACCAAGGTCCATTTTCGCTGGTGACTTTTCCTCATCTGAAAACAGTCCCCGGGGTGCTACAACCTATGAATATCAAGCCACCTTTTCAGTTCATTGTTGTTGAAATTATTATCGAAGTATCATTGCAGATATCTTTCAGAATCTAGTCCTTAAAACACATTTTTCATTATGCCCACAAATAGAGGCAAACTGCTACAACTTTGCTATTGAAGTATATTGAAATTAATGTAACATTCTGCAATTTTCCACTTGAATGAGTGCTTTGTTACAGTATTTGGTCAGGACTGTCGGTCACATCTTTAGATTACTGTGTTGGTCAAATCTGTGCATTAATATTTTAATCACTGCTCCTTTTTCTGGTTCTGCTTTTTGCAAAATGCAAATAAATTAAAAGCAAACATTTTTGCATTATATTTTATTCCAAACCAGTTCTCACGTGACCTTAAAAATGAGGCAATTGAGCCCTTAGATTTGTAATTATTCATTAAATAGTTTGGATGTGGACTCTCTTATGAAGTATATCATTAAAATAAAATATATTAAACTGTATTTATTTTATTGATAAATTGTAGATTTGTAATGCAATATTCTGGTGCTCGTGCATATCAACCTCTGTGTACGACCACTGAGCAGCACGCTCACTACATATTTAGATTAATTGGTTCTGTTTTTTGAACATTAATCTTGCAAAAATAGTAATTGAATCATGCCAAATTTTAAGATTAAAAGATGATTGGCTGTAAGGTTGCCTTCAATTTCCAATAAATTCACAACCATATATCACACAATCCAACTATCACGCTAACAAGAGACATATCAGCATTTGAGCACAGGCTAGAGAAAATTGTTCATAGCAGCTTGAGGTTGACAAATACAGCATGAAGAAATACCCAGTGGCAACAGATATGGTATACAATGTATATCAAAAATAGACAGTTAAAGCATGCAGTTATTCAAGGAAATTTGCAGAGATAGAGTTTAGTAAGAATATTTTCTTATTGTTTGCAATTATTATAGAAGAGAGATAGTCTAGCTCCCCTAATGACTCAGTGTGGGTAAATGAACAGTGCGATGTGAAACCATACAGACCAGGAAGGTCCTCTGCTCATTCCCTGGTTAGTGCTGAGTTGGCTGATCTGAGCTATGATCTTATTGAATGGGCCATGATCTTATTGAATGGTGGAGCAGGCGCGAGAGGCCGTATGGCCTACTTCTGCTCCTATTTCTTATGTTCTTATGAACTGTGATGGTACTGGTATGCCACAGTTGTCCTCAGTCTCCCTAGATGAGGAAGTGGGGGAAGGACAAGGAAAGGGAGAAGGTAAAAATAGGACCTGTTCCTGATCACTATCTAGCAGCCATGTCCAGAGGTTCATGTGTGTGGACAGGATTGGGTTCGGCTGTGATGTTTCTTATGATTGAATAGCTCACCAACACCTAATAAAATTTGCACATATCAATTAGTTACTTGGGTAAGGTACTGGAGGATACTACCTCCTGTGCCACCATACCCCATCATGAGGTGCTGTCTTCAGAAGGGAAGAAATCACAGGAAAAAATGTATAGCGGGGGAGGGAATAGGAAATATGGATGGCATCACCACAGTAACAGATTAACTAATTTCTCAGTTTATTGTGCTGTTTAGTGAATGGACAGCTGGGATATTCATTCAACATGCAGTTTAGATTCACCTGGATGCTCCCAAAATGGAAACTATTTCAGTAACATTATAAATCTATCCGCCAGTGACTGTGAGTGGATGGCACTGCGGACACCTCAGCTTGATTGGGGCGAACTTGATGAAGCCAAGTGGGAATCAGCCTCATGGTGGTGTACATCAACTCGATCATTTTTTAGTTGTGTGTTTTTAAAGATATGGAAAGTATGGTTCTGAACTAGTATGATTCAACCATCAGTCTCTGTCAGACGCTCCTCAATCTGGCAAGTAAAGTATGTCCATTACAGTTTCTTCTAACTCACCAAACTTGCTCAGTTCAAAGTATTCATCGGAGAGGCTCTGTATTCATTTTTTTGAGAGGGCGTGTGGGCATGTCAGTGTTAGGCTATTTTGAGAATTAGCAGCAGCCTTCTGACATCATTTTGATGTCACCCATGACACAGGTGCACTGCTAAGAATAAACAAAAGTCAAAGTGCTAACATCATGACAGGTTGTTCAATACAGTTTGCGATTTTCTCAGTGTATAATTGGTTGCTCTCGGTGAAGCTGCCTTTCCAGTTTAAAGGAACAGGCGACTTTTTAGACAGGCAAGTGTTGCTTGTTCTGGGGAAAAAAACCTTTACAACACCAATGCAGCAAGTTTACCTTGCGGCAGACATTGTATCGGTTGCATTGTGAACTTTTATGATGTAGGTTTTTGCATTTCAACTGTTATGCTGGAGCATTGGAGCATCGTGCGTGCTGGGCCGTGACCATATGCGTCACTGCACCCTTCTCTGTATAACATGATAACATGTCCTGAGATATACCACGGCGGCTATCTCTTTAAATGGTTTGACTTGAAAGCAAGAATTTAGATTACACGTAGGGGTTTGAACTAATGAATGTATAAGCAAAAAGAGTAAATAAATAGACAAGACTGCGTATAAACAGCCCCTGCAACCATTAGCACTCATTAGAAGCTAGAGTTCGGTAACACAGAAACTTAAAACTGTTGAGCTACATTTACATTGTCCACTTTAGCAATTCAAATCGCGGTGAGACGACCTCCAAAGTGGCATTTTTGGGGCTAATGAGTTCTACTGGCACTTTTGCATTTATGTGCACTCAAAATCATTTAGCATCAAGGCAATGGCAGCAGTATATCTGCAGTTTCAGATTGTCTCTTGAAAGTGTACCTGTCTTGCTTGGAATTAAAATGACAGATGCCTGTATTCTGGGACTAGACGTGGTTTAAATCTGTATGCAATTTATTTCTCATATGTAAATGATCCAAAAGGCAAATATTTTAAATCAGGCTTTTTTTTTTGGTCTGTAATGCCTCAGTATCTGTAAAAGTCTCCTTACAATTTAACGCGATTTGATTTGAAACTTTGATGTGGAAGAGGATGGAACAAAAGGCTGGCTTATTGAATGGAAGGGCATAGTGTGAAGCATTGAATGTCTTATCTCACGGCTGCAGCTCTGTAATTCATTGCGATGATAAAGCACCACAGTAGAAAACATTACAACACTGACACAATCCAAAAACGGATTAGATTCTGACATAAGCTTACTCAAAAACTAATCAATCAACTCCTTGCTGTAACATCAGAGACCACTGCTTAAGTAGAGTGCTTAATCTCCGCAAGTTGTATTACTGAATTACCAGCGACCGTGTCTTTGGACAAAATAAAACACGTTTGCCGATTGAATTCTAGGGTGTCTCTGGGGGTTAGATTTAAGCAGTGAAAAGAAGTTCGCGAAAATTTTCCAGACAATGATTTTCTTTAGACAGATCGGAATGCCCATGATTAAACAGACTGGCGATTTATTGGGAGAGCACCCTTCACCGTAACCTGAATTTGACATCTAACTTCCAGTAAACCCTTGCAGTCACGAGTAGTTGCTCGTTATATGGTTTGCAGTATGTTAAATGTTAAAATACACCAGCACATTTTCGCCCATTCACGCCAAGTTATTAACCATAATGTGTGTTCTGCCCTATATATTCAGTGAAACCATTGCGCTTACCCCTCTGTGAGAACCAGCCCCAAGTGAAGATCATCGCTTTACAGCCCAGCTGGGACCGCGAGCGCTGCAGTTACAATGAAGTATTCAATGAGGGGGGGGGGGGGGATATCTGTACAAACCCCACCAACAACAACTTCAAAGTATCGATCGGTGTCCTCCCTATCCCGTGGTTCGGGCTGTTTGTGCTGAACGATGGTCCACACTAATAAATTAAAAGTTTTCATTAAAAAAGTGTAAAGAGCACTCACCGTGTGAAGAAGGCATGGCAGCAGAATGAGACGGAGCGGATGGACTGGGTACCTCATCCTGGCTTGCTTTCTCTGAATTGATGCCTCGCACTTGGCTCTCGCATATATCCAGTGTTGGGGATGGACTGGGGCAAAGGGAGCAAGCACTGTATACGGCCCTGCACAGAATAGATCGAAGAACGTGAAAGAATAGCGAAACGGATTTAAAAATAAAATAAAATAAAAATAAAGGAAACGCGGAATTTCTTGGCTTCGAATGGATCGAATTGAATTCAAACATTCATTAACAGCAATGGGGGAATTGCTTAAATGCGGGTTTAAATCGATGGGAATCGCGTGCCTTACCGTCACTTCCAATTTGAGAAATGTCCTGCCTCTTAAGTGTGATTGAAGATTTGAAAATCCCACTGGGTTTCAATCTTTCTTTTCCCCCTCTCCACGATCGGACAAGTTCGTTAGCACATTTTAGACGTCCCGCACAGTTTATTTTGCACTCGGTGCTCACAGAGTTTGTTAGTTTTTTTCCCCTCTCTATTCCCTTTTCCCTCTCCCCGGACTCAGGTGTGGTTGGTGAGTTTGAACATCCGACTGGCTCCCTGTAGCCCGGAGATGTTGCTGATTCCCAGTTGTGCTTTACTGGGTCTGACACGCGCCACGTGGTCGGCTGAAATTGATCAGATACAAAAAAATGAAACTGCCTCTCACTTCACCGCGACAGGCTCTCCAACTCTCCACTTCCACCCGCACCTCGGCTCCACTCCAATGATTTATGAGCTCTGCAGTTTAACCGGATCTGCTGAGTCTTTGCCACCCCGCCCGTAAAATAGAAATAATATATACATATGGGAAGGCCCGTAAATCTGCGCTTGGCGGAGATGCGTGGTTAAAGCCCTTGCAGCAAACCTTCTTGTTCTTCTGCTCTTTAAGTGCTGAAAGTACTGACTCAACCAGCTGGAATGGAAATTTTAAAAGGTAAATAGGGTGACGGCAAATGCAGAGAGGGAGAGGGAGGGGGGAAAATCACTATTGATTCAATCGGTCAAGTTAACACCATTTCCCAATTGACAGGCTGGTTCCATAATCTTCCCCATTCCAGGAGAAGCACTCGGAAACTCCACAAAATATTTCAATATTTCCTGTTCCGAGTGATCAGACATTCGTTCGGCTTCACGTCATTTTAAGGAGTAACACTCAATGCAGGCTGCAGACCCCAGCCCTTTCCTCCCGGGCTTTCTACTCCCCCCTGGTTATCGCAGCCTCACTGCATTGTCTTGGGTGATTTTATTTGTTAAAGCTCAGCTCTTTTCTGCCTCCCGTCTCTAGACACACAGCGGTCTGTGGCTAAGGGCAGAGTAACACCGTGCAGTCACATACAGTTTCGCTCAAGGGTGCAATTCAAGAGAAGGGTGGATGCTCTCGGAACGCTTTCAGTTTGCAAACAAAGGGACGACAAGTCTAGAAGTTTTAATATTTCCAGTTTGTAACGTGGAGCCCAAACTACCATTTACCATTTAAAAAAGAGTTATATATAAATAGTCCCGTTAGGAAAAAATAAAATCCACCCAAACTGCATTATTTCCAACATTAGTTTTCACGGATAGGCGTTGTTTATCCCGCAGAGTGGTCTACCATTTCGAGGGAAATATTCATTTAAATAATGCATTGCTTGAACCTCCGAGAACTCTTTGCAGATCAGAAGTTGGGGACGACTCTCAGCACAAGTAGCTGTTGTGGGAGAACTTTCCTCACTCCGGTAGTTATATATTGTGCTGTTAATGTGCGACAATACAAACGGCCAGCTTGTCAAAGACACGCGACCGGCCTCACTTGCCAACTGTCTTTAAAACAGCCCACCAAAAAAGTAACGGGAAAATGTGGAATCTTTCGTGCCAGCTGTGTAAGGGCAGCAAACCATCCCTCAACTAAAGGCACTGCATTAGCGCCATCTACTGGTCAGGGGGTGACATGCATGGTGCTGATTTTGGCATGCCCTGTTCAATCTCAAGATTTTTTATTATGGTCTGTTTTTTTTGTTGATTCTGCAGTGTCTTTTTATTTATGTTTTTATGTCCTAATAAATAGAGTAGAATATCGAACTTAATTCCAGTAAATCCGTCATAAGAAAGACTAGACAACTTGTAGCCATAACTCAGTAGTTATCAAGGGTTTATCGGGAGTGGATTAAATGCAATGTTCCACAGTTTTCCACTAGCATTCTGCACAGTATATGATTAATTTAAAAAAATGATCCGTTTAAATTCTATTTTATCCCACTGTATTGAAGATCATTACACCATGTAGGGTGCTTTAATAATCCCCAGTAGATCATATGAACTGTCTCTCCCCTGTCTTTGAAATTCTGTGGCCATTATCTTGAAAGCTTCCTTCAAAAAATTTAAGAATCAAATTTATGGAAGTCGCAACATAAAATGGATTGTGTTCCAACAGTGAAACTGAAATGACGTTTACTTCCTTGACTCCATCTCAATCTAAAATCCATCTAAAAAAGATATACTTTTTCAAACCAGAGTTCTGTGTCACGGAGCGCCCGTTTGCTGTACATGCATGGAGTCTGCATCATCATCATGTGACTCGCACGTGATTTAAAAAAAATTGTTCCTGGCAAGTCCAGCATTTATTGCCCATCCCTAGTTGCTCTTGAGAAGATGGTGGTGAGCCGCCTTCTTGACCACTGCAGTCCATGTGGTGAAGATACTCCCACAGTGCTGTTACGGAGGGAGTTCCAGGATTTTGACCCAGCGACAATGAAGGAACTCCGATATATTTCCAAGTCAGGATGGTGTGTGACTTGGAGGGGAACTTGGAAGTGATGGTGTTCCCATGTGCCTGCTGCCCTTGTCCTTCGAGGTGGTAGAGGTCGCAGGTTTGGGAGGTGCTGTTGAAGAAGACTTAGCGAGTTGCTGCAGTGAATCTTGTAGGTGGTACACACTGCAGCCACGGTGCACCACTGGTGGAGGGAGTGAATGTTTAAGGTGGTGGATGGGGTGCCAATCAAGTGGGCTGCTTTATCTTGGATAGTGTCGAGTTTCTTGAGTGATGCTGGAGCTGCACTTCTCAAGGCAAGTGGAGAGTATTCCATCACACTCTTGACTTGTGCCTTGTAGATGGTGGAAAGGCTTTGGGGAGTCAGGGGGTGAGAATACCCAGCCTCTGACCTGCTCTTGTAGCCATAGTATTTATGTGGGTGGTCCAGTTAAGTTTCTAGTCAATTGTGACACCCCAAGATGTTGATGATGGGGGATTTGGTGATGGTAGTGCCGTTGAATGTCAATGGGTGGTGGTTAGACTCTCTCTTATTGGAGATAGTCATTGCCTGGCACTTGTGTGGCATGAATGTTACTTACCAGATATCAGCCCAATCCTGTATATCGTTCAGGTCTTGCTGCCTGAGGGCATGGACTGCTTCATTATCTGAGGAGTTGCGAATGGAACGGAACACTGTGCAATCATCAGCAAACATTCCCACTTCTGACCTTATAATGGAGGGAGAGTCATTGATGAAGCAGCTGAAGATGGTTGGGTCTAGGACCGTACCCTGAGGAATTCCTGCAGTGCTGTCCTGGGGCTGATATGATTGGCCTCCAACGACCACAACTATCTTCCTTTGTGCTCTGTGTGACTCCAGCCAGTGGAGAGTTTTCCTCCTGATCCCATTGACTTCAATTTTACTAGGGCACCTTGATGCCACACTTGGTCAACTGCTGCCTTGATGTCAAGTGCAGTCACTCTCACCTCACCTCTAATTCAGCTCTTTTGTCCATGTTTGGGCCAAAGCTGTAATGAGGTCTGGAGCCGAGTGGTCCTGGCGGAACTCAAACTGAGCATCAGTGAGCAGGTTATTGGTGAATAAGTGCTGCTTGATGACACCTTCCATCACTTTGCTGATGATTGAGAGTAGATTGATGGGGCGGTAATTGGCCGGGTTGGATTTGTCCCGCTTTTTGTGGACAGGACATACCTGGGCAGTTTTCCACATTGTCGGGTAAATGCCAGTGCTGTAGCTGTATGGTAACAGCTTGGCTAGAGGCGTGACTAGCTCTGGAGCACAGCCTTCAGCACGACAGTTGAGATGTTGTTGGGGCCCATAGCCTTTGCTCACCAGTGCACTCAGCCATTTCTTGATATCACGTGGAGTGAATCGAATTGGCTGAAGACTGTCTTCTCTGATGGTGGGGACCTTAGCAGGAGGCTGAGATGGATCATCCACTCGGCACTTCTGGCTGAAGATGGTTGCGAATGCTTCAGCCTTGTCTTTTGCACTCACATGCTGGGCTCTGCTATCATTGAGGATGGGGATGTTCTTGGAACTTCCTCTTCCCATTATTTGTTTAATTGTCCACCACCATTCACGACTGGATGTGGCACGACTGCAGAGCTTTGATCTGATCCATTGGTTGTGGAATCGCTTAGCTCTATCTATAACATGCTGCATCTGCTGTTTAGCATGCATGTAGTCCTGTGTTGCAGCTTCCCCTGGTTGGCACCTCATTTTTAGGTATGCCTGGTGCTGCTCCTGGCATGCTCTTCTACACTCCTTATTGAACCAGGGTTGGTCCGCTGGCTTGATGGTAATGGTAGAGAGAGGGATATGCCGGGCCATGAGGTTACAGATTGTGGTGGAATACAATTCTGCTGCTGCTGATGGCCCACAGCACTTCATAGATGCCTAGTTTTGAGCTGCTAGATCTGTTCTGAATCTATCCCATTTAGCACGGTGGTAGTGCCACACAACATGATGGAGGGTGTCCTCAATGTGAAGATGTGACTTCGTTTCCACAATGACCGTGTGGTGGTCACTGCTACCAATACTGTCATGAACAGGATGCATCTGCGACAAGTAGATTGGTGAGGATGAGGTCAAGTAGGTTTTTCCCTCTTGTTGGTTCTCTCACCACCTGCTGCAGGCACAGTCTTGCAGCTATGTCCTTCAGGACTCGGCCAGCTCAGTCAGTAGTGGTGCTACCGACCCACTCTTGGTGATGGACATTGAAGTCCCCCAACCCAGAGTACATTCAGTGCCCTTGCTACCCTCAGTACATCTTCGAAGTGGTGTTCAACATGGAAGAGTACTGATTCATCAGCTGAGGGAGGGCGGTACGTGATAATCAGACGGAGGTTTCCTTGCCCATGCTTGACCTGAAGCCATGTGACTTCATGGGGTCCAGAGTCAATGTTGAGGACTCCCAGGGCCACTCCCTCCCGACTGTATACCACTGTGCCACCACCTCTGCTTGCTCTGTCCTGCTGGTGGGACACAACATACTCAGGAATGGTAATGGAGGAGTCTGGGACATTGGCTGAAAGGTTTGATTCTGTGAGTATGATATTGTCAGGCTGTTGCTTGACTAGTCTGTGGGACAGCTCTCCCAATTTTGGCACAAGTCCCCAGATGTTAGTGAGGAGGATTTTGCAGGATTGACTGGGCTGGTTGTGCCATTGTCGTGTCCGAATCCGGTGCCGGTTTTATTCTTCTTATTGTTTTTTGTAGCAGTTATGTACAACTTGTAGGCCATTTCAGAGGGCAGTTAAGAGTCAATTATAGGCCAGACCAGGTAAGGACGGCAGATTTCCATCCCTAAAGAACATTAGTGAACCAGATAGGTTTTTACAACAATCTGATAGTTTTATGGTTTGATCAGTACCATTACTGATACTAGCTTTTTTATTCCAGATTGATTTAATTAACTGAATTTAAATTCCCCAGCTGCCGTGGGATTTGAACTTATATCTCCCATTAGTCCAAGCCTCTGGATTATTAGTCCAGTAACAGAACCACTATGCCACCATACTCTGTCGTTCCTTTTGTTCTCTCTCCCCTGTGTGTGGGCTGTAGACTCGTGGGGCTCCTGCAACTCCTGTAAATTCACTGGTTATTTTATATATTTAATAAACTGTTAATACTCTTTCTAACAATGTACGGCTATGCCTATTATTTAAAGATGTTTCGACACATGGCGGCGTCAGTGTTAGTGATTGTTTAAAGCAATTTTCCCTTTTATTTTGGTGGTCATATTGGTGGTCTACACAGTTGTAAAAGTTACTCAAAAACTAATGCATGTACACCATGGCATCTGGATATGCTCTACCACGACCTCTGGCACTCAATATCCATGATGTGAATGCTGCAGAAAAGTGGAAGAGATTTGAGCGTGCCTGGCAAAATGTTGCTCTGGCGATGGAGCTTGGCTAGAAGACGGAACAAGTGCAGGTAGCGACACTTCTCAGTGACCAGGGAAGAAGCGCATGAAGTCTGCGCCACGTGATCGGACTGGGCCGAGGCTGGAGACAGGAACTAGATGGTGCCTGTACTAACAAAATTCTCTCAGTACTGCTAACCATGCAAGAACGTACCTTTTAAGAGATATAAGTTCAACAGAAGAATTCAAGAAACTGATGAAACATACGACCAGCAATATTTCCCCTATGATGCACGGGCGCAAGGCCGTGTACCGATCGGGAGGTCCCGTGCAGGCCGCTCACCAGCTATTGACACTGGAGAAGATACCACGCAGCAAATTTCAAGGGACCATGCATGAAAAAAAATTAATAGAGCGAACATTGATGACCAATATCATACAGAACTACGAAAACTCGGCAAAGTGTGCAAGTTCCACTCCATAACGCCAGAAGAGATACTCCAAGACCATTTGTGTTTTGGATTGCTGATACAAAGGTGTGAGAGATCCTGCTTCAGGAGGCTCATCTAACCTTGTTGAAGGTGGATGAGATTTGTCATGTATCTGAAAGCATGGTGGTGCAACTCAAAATCATTGAGGATTTGAGTTGACAGAATGTGAGAGCAGTACCGAAAGCCAAGGAGACCCCAAGGCGCGACTGAGGCAAGCTTCTGGGCAATGCCAAAGGTTCCCTAAAGACTTGTGTGTGCTGGAACTGCGGGAAGAAACACGAGTTCCACAAAAGAGAGCTGTGCCCTGTTTTTGGGAAAATGTGCAACAAGTGCGGAAAAAGCAACCATTTCGCAGTGAACTGCCGTGGAAAATAATCACCTTCTCATAGACAGACAGCTAGGGCAATAGATGAAGAAGCAAGGACAAAATAAGTCTTTGTCATCATTGAGGTCAGTCCTATTGGTTTGGATGACTTGGAGTATGTTACATTTAAGCTGGAGTCAAGCAACTATCTAAGATTTCAAATAGACATGGGTGCATAATTTAACATGATTCCACTTCACTATACCAAAAAAAACAAGAGATTTTAAGCTAGCAAAAGTTGATGCCACTTAAGTCAGAGATTGTAGCTTATGGTGGTTCAAGTCACTCCATTAGAAGAAAAGTATGAATCCTGGTCCAATGTGGCGACTTTAGGTGTAAGCTCATCGATAGCACAACTATACAGCCTCTACTAGGTAGAAAGACGGGCCTGGGAATGAACGTCATTAATATACCGATAATGATGAAATTAATGGAAAACTCTCTACTGGACTAACGTATACATGATCAATACCTACAAGCCACTAACCAAGGTGTGTTTAATACTAAAACATCCTCGAGTATTCAGTGATAGGGTAGGACAAGTTGAGGGAGAGTACTGAATCAGACTCGACAAGGGAGTAGATGCTATCCAACATGTCCCGTGTCAAGTATTAGTGGCTTTAAGGGATAAGCTGAAGGAAACCCTGGTTGGTCTGGTCAGACAGTACATCATCACTCCTGTAACAATGCTGACCTCATGGATCAGTTCGATGGTAATCGTACCTAAGAAGAACAAAATGCATCTACTTAGGTCCCAAAGACTTAAACAAGGCTATCAAGCGAGAGCATTATCCTCTACCAACTATTGAAGATATAGCTACACACCTACACGATGCTAAAGTCTTCACAATTTCCACAATGGGTTTTGAGTCTCGATAAACAATCATCATACCTAACCACATTCCACACACCTTTTGGACGATACCGCTGGAAGTGTATGCCATTTGTAATCAGCTCAGCACCAGAAGTGTTCCAACACAAGATGCATGAGCTGCTGGAAGGACTGCAAGGGATAGAGGTCATTGCAGATGATTTTGTGATATTTGGTTTTGGAGAAATGCTTGATGTAGCGACTCGAGACCATGATAAGTACCTGGAAGCTTTTCTACATCGATGCAGCGATCATGGAGTGGTGTTCAACATGGACACATGTAGGCAAGAAGTATCTTTTATGGGACACGTTGCTATGGGAAGAGAACTTTGTGTTGATCCAGATAAAGTTAAAGCAGTTTTGGAGATGCTGTCACCGACGGATGTAGCAGGGATCCAGTGACTGCTTGGACTTGTTCAACATGTGAGTAGGTTTCTCCCGCACCAGTCAGAAATAACAAAACTGCTCAGAGATTTAACGCAGAAGGACGCAGAGTGTTTCCGGGGAGAATCTCAAGAATTGGTGCTGCAAAGACTCAAAGTATGCCAGTCCTCGGGTATTATAATCTCAAGGAAGAAGTCACTCTACAATGCAATGCATCTCGATCTGGACTTGGAGCAGCAATGATGCAGAATGGACAACCAGTCACCTATGCATCAAGAGCATTATCAGCAGAGACGAGATACGTTCAGATCGAGAAAGAACTTCTAGTGATCATGTTCACCTATGATAAATTTGAAGCCTACATCTATGGTTGGGATGTGGTGAATATTGAAATGGATCACTGTCCGTTGGAATCAACAGTTCTCAAGCCACTAAACAACGCATCTAAGAGACTCCAAAGAATGCTGTTAAGTCTCCAGAAATACAGTCTGAGAGCTTCATATAAGGGGCGAAGATAGTCCAAGCAGATACACTGAGCAGCGCATACCTACCAGAAGTTAACGCCTGTGATTTTACACGTGAGCTGGAAGAAATCGATCATTGCAAATCATTTCCAGTTGGAGACTCACGCTGGCAACAACATAATCATGCAGCAGTTGATGACCCGGTTCAGAAGCAACTACATGTTATCATTCGCCAAGGCTGGCCTGGGATCAAGTCAGAGTGCCTGAATGCCTCCACTCCTACTTTTACTTACGAGCTGTGTATAAAATTATGAGGGGCCTAGATAGAGTGGATAGGAAGGACCAATGTTCCCGAAAAGGTGTTCAGCCATGCGGTCACGCACATCTCTGCCGGTCCCCCACAGCCCGGGAACAGCTTTTTCAATGTAAAGTTTCATGCATGTCCAAAACTGTGAATGGCCCTTAAAGGGGCTGTGCACCCAAAAAGAAATAAGAGGGAACATTGGGAAAGACCTATTTCCCTTAGCAGAGAGGTCAGTAACTAGGGGGCATAGATTTCAAGTAATTGGTAGAAGGATTAGAAGGGAGTTGAGGAGAATATTTTTCACCCAGAGGGTGGTGGGGGTCTGGAACACATTGCCTGAGAGAGTGGTAGAGGCAGAAACCCTCATCGCATTTAAAAAGTTCTTGGATATGCACTTGAAGTGCCGTAATCCTACAAAGCTATGGACCAAGAGCTGGAAAGTGGGATTAGGCTCTTTTTCGGCTAGCACAGACATGATGGGCCGAATGGCCTCTTTCTGTGTGGTAAATTTCTATGATTCTATGAACTAACTGTCCAAGGGGAATTGATATTCAAGGGACAGCAACTCGTGGTACCAGCTGTATTGCGTAAGGAATTAATGTCATTAATTCAATGCACATCGGCATAGAAGATTGTACCCGTAGAGTCTGCAACAACAACAACAGCTTGTATTTATATAGTGCCTTTAACGTAGTAAAACGCCCCAAGGTGCTTCACAGGAGTATTATAAGACAAAAAAATTGACACCGAGCCACATAAGAAGAAACTAGGGCAGGTGACTAAAAGTTTGGTCAAAGAGGTAGGTTTTAAGGAGCATCTTAAAGGAGGAAAGAGAGGTAGCGAGGCAGACATGTTTAGGCAGGGAATTCCAGAGCTTAGGGCCTAGGCAACAGGAGGCATGGCCACCAAAGGTTGAGCGATTATAATCAGGGATTCTCAAGAGGGCAGAATTAGAGGAGCACAGATATCTCGGTGGGTTGTGGGGCTGGAGGAGATTACAGAGATAGGGAGGGGCGAGGCCATGGAGGGATTTGAAAACAAGGATGAGAATTTTGAAATCGAGGTGTTGCTTAATCAGGAGCCAATGTAAGTACACGAGCGCAGGGGTGATGGGCGAATGGGACTTGTTGTGAGTTAGGACACGGGCAGTCGAGTTTTGGATGACCTCAAGTTTATGTAGGGTAGAATGTGGGAGGCCAGCCAGGAGTGCGTTGGAAAAGTCAAGTCTAGAGGTAACAAAGGCATGGATGAGGGTTTCAGCAGCGGATGAGCTGAGGCAAGGGTGGAGATGGGCAATGTTACAGAGGTGGAAATAGGCGGTCTTAGTTATGCTGCGGATATGTGGTCAGAAGCTCATTTCAGGGTCAAATATGACACCAAGGTTGCGAACAGTGTGGTTCAGCCTCAGACAGATGTTAGGGAGAGGAATGGAGTCAGTGGCTAGGGAACGGAGCTTGTGGTGGGGACCGAAACAGTGGCTTCGGTCTTCCCAATATTTAATTGGAGAAAATTTTTGCTCATCCAGAAATGGATGTCGGACAAGCAGCCTGACAATTTAGAGACTGTGGCGGGGTCGAGTGAAGTGGTCGTGAGGTAGAGCTGGGTGTCGTCAGTGTACATGTGGAAGCTGATGCTGTGTTTTCGGATGATGTCGCCAAAATGCAGCATGTAGATGAGAAATAGGAGTGGGCCAAGGATAAATCCTTGGGGGCACCAGAGGTAACGATGCAGGAGTGGGAAGAGAAGCCATTGCAGGTGATTCTCTGGCTACGATTAGATAGATAAGAATGGAACCAGGCTAGTGCAGTCCCACCCAGCTGGACGACAGTGGAGAGGTGTTGGAGAAGGATGAAGTGGTCAAAGGCTGCAGACAAGTCAAGAAGGACAAGGCAGGATAGTTTACCTTTGTCACAGTCACAAAGGATGCCATTTGTGACTTTGATGAGAGCCATTTCGGTACTGTGGCAAGGGCGGAAACCTGATTGGAGGGATTCAACCATGGAGTTGCGGGAAAGGTGGGCACGGATTTGGGATGCGAAAACACGTTCAAGGACTTGGGAGAGGAAAGGGAGGTTGGAGATGGGGTGGTAGTTTGCAAAGATGGAGGGGTCAAGTGTTAGTTTTTTGAGGAGAGGGGTGATGACGGCAGATTTGAGGGAGAGGGGGATCAACCTCTATTGGCCCAGGATGAACAAGCTTAAACAATACACTGAAAAGTATAATATCCAAAATAAAAACAGAAAATGCTGGAAATACTCAGCAGGTCAGGCAGCATCTGTGGAGAGAAAAACAGAGTTAATGTTTATGGTCAATGAACTTTCGTCAGATGATATCTGTTTAATTCATCACAGTTCTCCAAGTAAGGAACCACTACTAAAGCACAAGATTGTGACTAGGCCTTGGTTGAAGGTTGGGCTGACCTTTGTGAGCTACATGGCTGTACCCTGCTCGCTGTGTGTGATTACTACAGTAACTTTATCAAAGTAGCTATCCTCACTTCAGTTACTACATGCACTGTTCTGAGACAACTCCAGGAAATGTTTGCGAGATTTGGGCTACCAGATATCGTAGTAATGGATAATGGTCCACAATTTGCATCCGCAGAATTTGCAGTGTTTGCCAAGACATGGAGATTTAAACACATAACGTCATCACCTCACTACCCACAGTGCAATGGCAAAGCCGAGAATGCCGCCAAGACCGTGAAACGACTTCACAAAATGAAAGGAGTCTGGTCAATCAGAGTTTCTAGCTGTATTAGATTGGCACAACACACTGAGTGAAGGTGTAGGTACAAGCCTGCACAGCAACTTATGGGTTGTAGGTACACTTCCTATAGCTGGAACATTCCTGCAACCTCGATATTCGACTGAGGAAGACACTTGTGCGCTTGTTGGCATGAAGCATCATGAGCAGTATTGCTATGACAGGAATGTTAAACCACCTCAAGCGATACACCCTGGTGATACAGTGCGGATGAAACTCCCTGGCCAGAGTAACTGGAGTGCGGGTACTTGCACAAGTCTTAGAAGGTATGATGTGCAAGTCGGAGAGTCGTCATACCACAGGAATCGCTGTCAGTTGATTTATGCTGATGAACCACCTGTGAGCAACACTCCTGAGATTGAGGACTTTTCTGAAATGGAGGTCCCCAGTGGTCCTCTGAACTGTCCACAGTCTCCACAGCAAGTGACAATAACTCCAACACCTGAAACTCTTCGTAGTCAGACACCAGTTGCCGATCGCAGATCTGGATGACAGTGTCAGCTTCCATCTCAATTGAAGGACTATGGGGGAAAAATTCGGTTGATTTGCGCCTCCTGTTAGCGCCCGGGTGCAGCACTGCTAACGCCTCCCACAAAATTCAGTGGGAGGTTAGTGGCGGCGGTAACTGATAGCACCCCGTGGTGCTGCGCCTCCAAGATGACGTCATCACCATGCGCAGTACCCTGCTTGCGCCCCGGCCGTGATCTTTGATAGCGACCCCTGACTTACCGCCAGATGCTATGTCCGACAGGGTCAGGGGGGCGTACTTGCAGCCAGGCGGCGCAAATTAAAGGGGAGGTGCCGAGCGGCCATTTTTGTTGCCTGCCGCCTGCCAGCACCTGCCCCCTGTAGGGGGTGGTATGTGCGCCTAGTCAGCTTCAACTCTGACTGTCCCCTTTGAGCGGTTCGAATCACTCCCACACCCCTGGGTTCTAGACACTGGACTTAGGTACAGGCGGCGATACAGAAAATCGAGTAGACAAGTGGTTTGGTGTAAGAAAACCAAAATTTTATTAAAAGCAGAATAAAAACAATCTTATGAGAATTACTGGTATGAAAAATACAGGCATAAAACAATTACACTTATATGGGAATAGAGAACACATGGCACATCGAGGGAAAACAATTACATTAACAATCCCCTTATCCTTATTCCCACCCCCTATACCTAACTAGATTAAGCTATGAGGGGCCAAGAATTCATGCTCACCAATCCAAAACCTGTTGCTTTAACGGTTGTGAGTTTTGAGGTCTGTTCTCCCTGTCCTTTGGGGTACCCCGTCGTCACGTGGTCTCAGGGCGCGGCGCTGAAGTTGTTGATGCAAAGCACCCTTCTTTTCCTCAGCTACCATCATCGTCTCGTCGCGATGGGTTTTCTTCTTCTTCTCCCTCGGGCGGTTGTCGGCGGTAATGTTACGGTCGGGGGTCGATTGGCGATCTTTATCGTCTGAATGATTTCACTACCCAAGCCTCGAAGGCCAGTTTATTCATCATGGGCGCTGCCACCCACTCTTCGAACGCCAGCTTATTCACACTGTTCACGCATGCAATGCCAACTTATTCACCAAACGCCAGCTTATAACTAGGCGTTTGGTTTTTCCCAATGCGTCTTTCACTGCCCTTCTCTGCTTTTATCGGTTTACTTTCTTCTTCGTCTCGTCTCGCCTCGTCTGCCCATTTGTGGCTTGTGTGTCCTGTGTGGTTTTGAACTCGGGTCTCGTTCTCCTCCCGCGTTTGGCCCCGGTGTAATGGGCGTCCTTGGTTGTTGAGCGGCGCGGGGAGCGAGAAGAGAGCCCACCACGAGGCCAGGGCACGAGAACGAGTGGCAGCAGCAATAGCTAAGGGCAAGAGCCAAGAGCGCGATTACCACTGATGGGCCTACAATTATACCCGTTTCTTCAACTCCTTATCTGCGCGCCAAATCAGGTCAGTCCATTGTTTAACTTTTGGCGGGATTGTTTAAATGATTACAACCATTTACTTTAACGACTTTTGGAGTGGTTGTCTCCGGGTCTAATGGCCCCGATGTCCTGGTTGTTTGTCATGGATAAGACCTAATTGTCCCCATCCTGACTTGATGGCTACTGTGAGCTGTTACCGATTAAACATGCAGAAACCTAATGTCCACGATTATAGGCCCATTCCAGCTTGATTTGATTCAAGTCGAATGAATGCGTATTCTGTGTTTACTTTGTCTGGCTGGCTCCAGAGAGTCCTTTTCACAGATTCCTGCATTTTTAAGTTTCATCTCCGGGCCTGCTTGTCTGCAGAGCCTTGCTTTAAAAATCCTGTCGGTTTTGGTCATGAGGTTGCAGAAGCCATTTTGGGCACCCTGTTTTTAATAACTTGTCCAAACAGGGTCCCTTGATCCATAATTTGGGGAGTGTGGGAATTTTGAGAACCCTGCAACTTACACCCCATTGCTGTCCCCAGCCTCTTGTGAAGCTCCCAACCCCGCGGGGTGCCGGCTGCGCTCCTTGAGTCCGGCGCTCCTCTTGAGTGCCGGGCTCTTTTGCTGGCACTCCAATCCCTGGTGACCCTTTAATAAGGGGAGGAAGGCCTCCAGTACCGTGGCGTGATGTGCTGCGATATTCAATCGCAGCGCTCCAAGATGGAGGCGGGAAACTTCCAGTGAATTTCGGGCGTGGGGGTGCTAAAAGTAGCGCCACGACGAAGTTAGCACCCCAAAGGGGGCGCGACCTAATTTTGCCCCCTATGTGTTTTTGTAGTGTCTGTTTGTGATTGTGTGTTTTGTTTCAGTTAAATTTCAGAGTTCAACTTTTATGCTTTTTTGAACTCTGAAATAGTTAGATGTTATATCCTTTTCTTTGAGGGGAAAGATGTGACATGGGGTGCACGTTTGCTGTACATGCGTGGCGTCTGTGTCATCCTCATGTGACTCACACTTTTGTCCTCTTGCTCGTGCGTGTGTCAATTGGGCTGCAGACTCATGGAGCTCCTGCACGTTCACTGGTTATTTTATATACTTAATAAAATGTTAATACTCTTTCTAAGAATGCACGGCTAAACTTACTATTTAAAAAGGTATCGACACAAGTTCACCAACTGCAGAATTAAAATGACTATATTGGTTCCATTCGGTGGCTGAACTTCCACTTTAAAAATATTTTGGTCTAGAAATTGATTTGCCCCCAAAAACGGGCGCGGGGACAGTGATGCGCTCGCAACCCGAACCCATTGAGAGGACTGCAGGCAGCGCGCGAACTTTGTGCTGCCTGCTCGTTTGCACGATTGTGGTGTTCAACCCAGGGCTGAACGCGCGGCTGAGTGACTGATTGCTCAGCAGGGGTCCCAAGTTTGTGCGAGGCTAACACCAATTAAAGCTAGCCAGCACTACCTAAAGGCAGCCTGCACCTCTTAAAAGGAGAGGTGCATTCTGCCTGTAGATCATTATTCAACTGGCTGAAGAAGACTGTGCAAAATATAAATTCATGATGGCACAACAGGGGAGAGAGCATGCACCAAGGTTCTCCAATGCAGCACTGAAGGCTTTGGTGCAGGGGGTCAACTCAAGGAGAGAGGTCCTCTTTTCACAGGGGGTCAGAAAGTAGTCCAGGCAACAGACAAAAGTGCAATGGGAGCAGATAGCCAATGTGGTGAATGCCAGCAGCGTTGCCCCGAGGATGTGGACACAGTACAGTAAGAAGTTTAATGACCTTACATGAGGTGAATTCATCTTCAAATGCCATATCCCACCATCTGCGCCACTAGCCTCACACAATGCTCAGTGCACCACATCCCCACCACTCACTTATCAACAATCTCTACCAAGCACGACTCATACCTCACATTCGTAGCTTCAGCTCACCCTTACACACTTACCATTGCTGCAAGCCACACACCAATATCTCACAGCTTGCACACTCTGCCAGCTATTCAACCATGAAAGGCACATCATCCGAAAACATTGCATCAAACTCACTGACACACTTTCTTTTCTCTTGCAGGAAAAGGTGGTGCATAACCGGTGCCAGCAGAACCTAACCAGTGGGGGAGAAGCTCACCTGCATCACCTCACCCCCTTGGAGGAAATGGTGCTGGCCATTCATGGGAGGGGCATGGCTGAGCCCATGGCCAGCGGCAGAGCTGAAAAGGTACTAGATGCCGGTATCCTCATATGTTATACTCCTTTTCATATCCCACTTCCCCCTTATCCCACAATCTCTTCTGATTTAAAATCTGCACCTGGTGTAAGCATGCACCTCTTGCTTTCCCCTCTCCCCATCACCACAACCCTACCCTTGTGCCTTTCTCGTTTCAGAGACCCAAGAAATCCAACCTGCCCAGCCATGGGTTATAGAAGAAGAGGGAGAGGAGAACGATGAAGAAGAAGAAGAAACACCGTCACTCGATCGGAGACTCGCAGCCACCAGCTCAAATATTGGCACTGCACAGAGTTTAGAGGGTAGCTTAGAGGCGGGATCTGCACATGGTGAGTCACCAGGCATGAGTGGGCTGCAGCCAGTGCAGGGGGAAAGAGTAGCGCAGGTGCCAGCACCTCGGAGGGTGAGGTTGCACACTCGTTCTGCTGCACAGGACTCAGATGAGGACGTCGATGGGGCGGCCTACAGCAGAAGGCTGATATGTATGCACAATGAAATTCTTGGTACATTGGCAGCCCCCCCAAAAAGCCTGAGTGCAATGTCAAGGAGCATGGAGGAGTCCGGCACCAAACTTGCACAGGGCTTTGCGTAGAGCTTGGAGCCCATCATTTCCAACATGGAAGGGGTGGGCAGATTCATTAGCACACTTGTGGATCCAACCATCATACAGCATCTGATGGCAGATGCCGCAGCTTCCATTGCAGCACAAGCACAAGCCACCCTATGAGTGCTGCAGTAGAAGCTCAGACTGAAGTCATGCAAGCTCAGCTTGCTGCCACACAAGCACAGAATGCTGCCATCGTGGCTGGGTTTGTCAGTGTGGAAAGGGGCTTACAGGATGTCACAGCAGTCCAGCAATCTGTCCTCCAGCAGGTTGCGAGGAATGCTGAGACGCCGCCCTGGGAGAGTGGCAGTGGCTCCATGGAGCACGAACCTGCAGTCCTCTCTCAGGATGACAGCATTCGTCCTCTCACCACAGCCATTCTGCCAGTGCCCTTGCTGTTGCCTGTCAGCCAACTTGCCCACACTACTGTGCCCCATGCTGAGATTGTGCATTCCCCAGCCGGGCTTTTTAGGCTCAGAGTTGCTTGAGGTCATCCTGCAAGTCCATCTGCAGTTTCCTCCACTGAAAGTCAGCAGCCTGCCACCAGCTATGCTGCAGCCACTAGGGGTAGCACTTCGTAGGAGCACTCGGACAGGCAAAGGCACATTGAAGACAGGCACTAAGGGAATGCACCAGGTCGATTAGTTGACTTTGTTAGGTTATATTGGATGTATTGATGGATAAATTTGGATTGGAATGTTTCTTTTGTGGTGGCTTTTAATTCAGCACAATGGCCAAGAGGACACTGTGATGGTCAGTATCAGAGGAATGGTAAAGTGTGGGGCTATTGCTGATTGAGGAATTTGGGTTGCATTCACTCGTATCACAGTTGGATGCGTCGATCATGAAAGGGGCTAACTGAGTTGCCTCCTCCCTTCCGTTTCTTCCTCTTCTGCTTCCTCCTCTTCCGCTTTCTCCTCTTCCGATTCCTCCTCCTCCTCTTCCTCCTCCTCCTCCCCCTCTTACGCGTACTCCTCCTCCTCTTCCTCCTCCTTCTCCACTGGTCGCTGTATGCTTGGTGGCAAGGGCTGGGCCATCATGATGCTGAGGTTGTGGAGCAAGCAGCAGACCACAACAAATCTTGAGACGTGTCCTAGTGACTACGGCAAGGCTCCTCCAGAGTGGGCCAAGAAGCGGAAGCGTTGTTTAAGGACACTAATGGCCTGCTCTATCAGGTTCCATGTGGCAGCATGGCTCTCATTGTATGCGTGTTGTCCACGTATGGGTGGGTTGCTGAGCAGAGCCATGAGCCAGGTGGTCAGTGGATAGCCCTTGTCGCCCAGTAGCCACCCTCTGGTTTGTTGTGATGGCACAAAGACTGAGGGAACAGTGGACTGGCACAGAATAAAAGCATCATGACTGCTGCCAGAATACCGGGCATTCACCATCATGATGTGCTGAACATGGTCACGTACTGTGGTGATTATTCCTTGATTAGTAAAAGTATTGTGATTCGTTGTTTGTTAACTGCCTTGGGATATGTGTTGTAATCTCATTGGTAGTTGATGATCACATGATGTGTTGTGGCTACCTTAAATTCAGTCCTTTTCTAGCTTTAGTTGGGACTGGATGTAGAAAGATATGCTGCCGATTTTAAAGTTAATAAAGCCTAACTTTGGAAGGCAAATCTATTCTTTATTTCACGTACCAACTGCACATTCAGTGAGTGGTAACCTTTGTGGTTGTGATACATCTTAGCATTTAGATGTCATGGTCTCCTTCACAGCCATTGGCAGTGTTGTCCTTGCCCTGTTGTGAGGCTGCAGGTCTGCTTGCAAGAGGTGGCAGAATTCTGTGACCGCCTCCGTCGTAATGTGCAGACACCTCACACAGTGCTCCTGGCTCTGGCTGAGGTAAGATAATTCCTCTCAGAAGACCCTAGGTGGGTAAGGCTTCCTGCTGAGAGCCCTTCGCTCCCTTCTCGTCCTCCCTCTGCAAGCAGCTTGTCCTCTTCTTCGCTGCCTCTGCTCCATTTCCCTGTCATGCTGCAGGCCAGGGTGGATGACAACTAGAGCACCCATGACTGGGAGCAAGTGGTCTGACCAGAACCCTTGAAGTCAGAACCAAGGCCTTCTCCATTTGTAGTGCCACTCCCTGTCACCTCACCACCTTTAAACAACTCCAGTAAGCTCCAAACACTTCCACAAACTTACAGGGAACCAATAGAAATTAATCAGCAACTGACCGGAGAGTGGTTGATGCTCCATTTAAATACCGCTGGTAGGGGGTCCTTGCAGCTGCTGAATGCATGTTCAGCTGTGTGAGTTTAACACAAGACGTTACTTCCAGCATTGAGAACGAAAATGGCAGCGCTGGGGTCAAATCTGCCTACTCTACATACTTCTGGCGTACGCTCCCAGTGATGACGCTACCGCCCTCACCAAGATGGGGTCTGGTGTGGCCCGCACCAGAATTGTGCACGCGTGGCTCAGACACCATTTTTGACCCAAAACGGCACCCGTCGCCCCCAAACAACAGTCACTACGCAATTGAATTTCCAGGCCTTTATATGTTTTTGTTATATTAAGTCACAGAGCTAAAACTTCAATGCCATAAATCTCAGTTGTAGCTCTTATTGGTTGCAGGTGCTTAAATAGATCTGATTAGGGTTTTATCAAATAAAAGTGGAAAAATATGTGTGTTCCATGTATGTGTAACAACACAAGTTGACCCCATGCATTCACTGTCTACAGGCATTATATCATTTAGTTAAGTGACCTGTTTTAATGTAACTGTCATGTGCATCACTATCACTGAAATATGCTGCAGGTTATTTGTGTAACAAAATCTATATTTAAAATGTTTAATATTTTGCTCTGGCTTTTATTTAAGCGGATGTCTTTCTCACCAAATTCTCCTCCCCCTGTCTGCCCTCAGGCTCTGCATCAAGATTCGCCTCTCAACTTCTGCTTGAACTCAGCAGGCCAGGCAGCATCCGTGGAGAGAGAAACAGAGTTAACGTTTCAGGTCTGTGACACTTCATCAGAACTGAAACGTTAACTCTGTTTCTCTCTGCATGGATGCTGTCTGGCCTGCTGAGGGCTTCCAGCATTTTCTGTTGTTATTTTAGATTTCCAGCATCCGCAGTATTTTGCTATTGTATTTCTTCTTGAACTCACTTTCCCAACCATAGCTTACCCCTTTTCTCCTTGCCTATGTGGTCTTGAGACCTCCAGCATCTCTATCGCTGCCTGGGGTCTTTCTGATCACTTTCTTATCTCCTTTGGCCAAAGTATTTCCCTTCTTGCCGTCACCCCTCCACCATCACTTTCCACCCATGGAAAAAGCTATCTCACATGCACTTTCTCATATTCCAACCTTCCCCAAATCTGGCCCTCCACCCAGGATGACATTGATTCCTCTAGTGATCTTTTCAATGCCTATGTTGTCTTATCCTTTGATGCCCATGTCCCCACTCGATCCCGGATTGTCTCACAATCTCAATACTCCTCCTGGTACAATAGCAATCTCTGAAGCATCAAATTCACTGGCTATAGCTACAGTACACTGCCTTGAACCCCCTACCAATTCCCCTCAACTTCCCCTTCTCAGTTCCATGTTTACCAACATCATTAACCTTTCCCTAACCTCTAGCTTGATCTTTCAAAACCCTTGCTATCATCCCTCTCAGAAAACCTGCTCTCAACCCCTTCATTCTCTCCAACTGCCATCCATTTTCAGCTTTCCCTTATCTAAAGATCTGGAATATGACATTGCCTTGCAACTATGCTCCCAACACTCTATGTTAGAAGCCCTCCAATCAGGTTTTCACACAGCCCACAGCAGCAAAACCACACTGGCCAAAGGCACCCACAATATTCTATGTGATTGCAACTGTGGCTTCTTGTCACTCACGATCCTTCTCAACCTCTCTACTGCCTTTAATACGGTTTGCCACTCCATCCTTCTTAAATGTCTCTCCTCAGAAATGTACTTCCTTGGTATATCTCTCTCCTGGTTCCATCCCTGCCTGTTGTACCTTAGACATTGTGCGTACTGCAATGATTTTTTCAGTCACCCTTGGAGTACTACAGATACTGTCTTTGCAACTCCCTCTATTATCATTTACATGCAACCCCTCAGTGATGTTATTTTGGAGTATGGTATCAGCTATGATATGTGTGCTGACAATACTCTGCTCCTCCATAGTGCCCATTGCTGTTGTCTTTAACTGTTTATATGGCATTAAGATATGGATGAACAAAAACCTTTTCCAGAATAATGCCAGCTCTAGAAAACCTATTCCTGCTCCTATTTCTTATGTTCTTATGTTCCCTGCAGATTTGCTCCTCTACCTCCCTCTCACTATGTGCCTTCAGCCTCAACTCCATCTACCTCCCTGACTGCCAACTATGGTTAAGCCCAGGGGTGTGAAAACTTAACATACTGCTCAATCTTGGGCGCCACTTCTTCCCTCACATGCAATAATTTTCTTTCAATTCTACAACATTGCCTGCTTCCATTCTTACCACTGGCTTCCCATGTCCCGGCGAATTGAGTTTAGAAATTTTACCCCACCTTTAAATCCCTTTATGGCCTTGCCCCTCCCTAACTTCATGATCTCCTCCCACACCATGCTCTTGTATGCACCCTCCAGTCCTCCAATACTAGCCTACTTCTCATTCTCCATTCCACTACTGCTGGCTGTCTCTTCAGCCATCTTGCTGCCACTCTCTGGACCTTCCTCTCTCACTATCTCACACTGTCATCTCCCTTCCCGCCTCCAAAATATCCTTAAAACCCTCTCCTACAGTTGTCTTTTTGTTCTTGACTGACTTTTTCCCCTGCGCTCAGTGTCTACGAAAGACTATGAAAAATTAAAAAATGGGTTTAGAATGCATATACGTAAATGCACAAAGTGTGGTGAATAAGGTTGGTGAGCGACAAGCACAATTAACTGTGTGGCAATGTGAGGTTGTGGCAATAACAGAAAAGTGGCTTAAAAACGATGAGGACTGGGCATTTAATATTTAAGGGTACAAGGTGTTCAGAAAAGATAGGGAAGGAAAAATGGGAGGTGGGGTGGCAGTGCTGATTAAGGAAGACATTGTAGTGTTGGAAAGGGAGGATGTTCTTGAGGGGACAAGGACAGAATCCATTTGGTTAAAGTTGATGAGCAAAAAGGGTATGATCACGCTATTGGGGGTATTCTATAGGCCTCCAAATAGTGAGAGGGCGGTAGAGGAGCAAATCTGCAGGGAACATAAGAACATAAGAACATAAGAAATAGGAGCAGGAATAGGCCACTTGGACCCTTGAGCCTGCTCCGGCATTCAATAAGATCATGGCTGATCTTGGGCTCAAAGCCATTTCCCAGCCCGCTCCCCATAAACCTTCACTCCCTTATCTTGCAAACATTTGTCTATCTCCACTTTAAATGTATTTAATGACACAGCCTCCAAAGCTCTTTGGGGCAGAGAATTCCACAAATTTACGACCCTCTGAGAGAAGAAGTTCTTTCTCATCTCAGTTCTAAAAGGGCGACCCTTTATTCTGAGACTGTGCCCCCGAGTTCTAGATTTCCCCATGAGGGGAAACATCCTCTCTGCATTTACCTTGTCGAGCCCCCTCAGTATCTTATATGTTTCGATAAGATCACCTCTCATTCTTCTCAATTCCAATGAGTATAGGCCCAACCTGCTCAACCTTTCTTCATAAGTCAAACCCCTCATCTCTGGAATTAACCTAGTGAATCGTCTCTGAACTGCCTCCAATGCAAGCATATCCTTCCTTAAATAAGGAGACCAAAACTGACGCATTACTCAAGGTGTGGTCTCACCAATACCTTGTACAGTTGTAGCAGGACTTCCCTGCTTTTATACTCCAATCCCCTTGAAATAAAGGCCAACATTCCATTTGCCTTTTTGATTACTTGCTGTACCTGCATGCTAACTTTTTGGGCTGGATTTTAATACTGGAGGCATGTAGGGGGTGGGACTACAACTTTTGGGGTTGTAGTCACGCCTCCATCGAGTTGTGGCCAACCCACGTGATTTTCACTTGATTGACCTTATTGAGCCCGCCCAGCAGGCTCAGCAGGCCAATTAAGGGCCACCGGGCAACAGGTGACGTCAGAGATTGACATTTCATCTGTCAAGAGTTTTTGACAGATGAAATATCAGTGTTTGACAGCCCTTTGAAGATGTCAAACACTGACAATCTGTACTCCAAGTTAATTCCTTCCTCTCAGGCTGATTTAGAGATCTCCCTGGAGCAGAAAGCAGAGGCTGCAGATTTTGACACTTCAGGAATAAAAATAGGGATTAGGCTAAAAACTGCCTGTTAAACTACCTGTTAACGGGCAGTTAATTGGCACTAATCCCCTTCCCGCCTCGGGGAGGCAGCTCCCACCGCAGGTCGGGTATCCGCCTCCTTTGAAACTGGCATGGAGGCAGGTTGGGGCGGGATGGGTTCGTGCCCCCCAATTGAGATTTTAACCCCCCACACACCTCCAATCCTGCCCTAGGCTGGATTTTCATTGAGGAGTTGGGTTAGGAGGCGGGACTGCAACTTTCGGGGTTGTAGTCCCGCCTCCATCAAGTTCTAGCCAACCCACGCGATTTAGACTTGATTGACCTTGTTGAGCCCACCCAGCGGGCTCAGCAGGCCAATTAAGGGCCACCCGGCAACAGGTGACATCACAGATTGACATTTCATCTGTCAAGAGTTTTTGACAGATGAAATATCAGCGTTTGACAGCTGTTTGAAGATGTCAAACACTGACAATCTGTACTCCAGGTTAATTCCTTCCCCTCAGGGTGATTTAGAGATCTCCCCAGAACAGAAAGCAGAGGCAGCAGATTTTGACAGCTGGCGGCCATTCTGCTTTCTGTGCCGGTGAGATGAGGGACTTCCGAGACCTAAAGGAAGGAAGGCTGTAAAGGTAAATAAAGGTTAGTAGAACTTCTTTAAACACTTTACACAGACCAAACACAATTACCTCTGCACTCATGCACCCATCACTCACCTGAACACCAGATATCTCAACCCCTCCAAGCCCTTCATCCCGACGGCCCGCCTCACTTACTTGGCGTGGTTTGGAGCCGTCGGGAATCTCACATTTCAACAATGAAAATAGGAATTAGGTTAAAAACTGCCTGTTAACTACTTGTTAACAGGCAGTTAATTGGCACTAATCCCCTTCCCTCCTCGGGGAGGCGGGTCCCAGTGAGGGGCGGGTACCCGCCTCCTTTGAAACTGGCATGGAGGCGGGTTGGGACCGGGATGAGGTCGGGACCCCCGATTTCGGGATTTTAAACCCCCACACTCCTCCAATCCTGACTCCACGGCCCAATGCATATCCAGCCCTTTGAGTCCTCTGCACAACTTGCTTTCCCACCCATCTTTGTATCATCCGCAAACTTGGCTGCGTTACACTCGATCCCTTCATCCAAGTCTCGATCCCTTCATCCAAGTCATTAATGTAGATTGTAAATAGTTGGGGCCCCAGCACCGATCCTTGTGGCACCCCACTAGTTACCGTTTGCCAAGCAGAAAATGACCCATTTATCCCGACTCTGCTTTCTGTTAGTTAGCCAATTCTCTATCCATGCTGATAGATTACCCCCATCGCAGAGATATGCAAGAGCTATAGAGTGGTGATATTGGGGGACTTTAATTACCCATGTATCGATTGGGATAATGCTAGGATAAAGGGAAAGGAGGGGTTTGAATTTCTGAAATGTGTTCAGGAGGATTTCCTTGACCAATATGTTCTTGGCCCAACTAGGAAGGAGGCATTGCTGGATCTGGTGCTGGGGAATGAGGTGGGCCAGGTCGACCAAGTGTCTGTGGGAGGACACTTGGGTACGAGTGCTCATTGTATCATAAGATTTAGATTAGCAATGGAGAGGAGCAAGGAACAATCTACAGTGGAACTTCTAAACTGGAATAGAGCTAACTTCAATGGGATGCGAAAGGATCTAGCCAGGGTAAAATGGAACCAAAGACTGACAGGAAAAAACTGTAATGGAAGAATGGGTGATCTTTAAGGAGGAGATGTTCCAGGTACAGGCTAGGTACATTCCAACAAGAGGGAATGGTAAGGGTAAGGGAATCAAAGCAAGGGCTCCTTGGATGACGAGGGAGATAGAGAAGATGCTAAACAAAAAAAGTTTTTTTTTAAATTCGCTTATTGGATCTGGGCATCGCTGGCAAGGCCAGCATTTATTGCCCACCCCTAGTTGCCCTTGAGAAGGTGGTGGTGAGCCGCCTTCTTGAACCGCTGCAGTCTGTGGTGAAGGTACTCCTACAGTGCTGTTAGGTAGGGAGTTCTAGGATTTTGACCCAGCGACGATGAAGAATCGGCGATATACTTCTAAGTCAGGATGGTGTGTGACTTGGAGGGGAACTTGGAGGTGGTGGTGTTCCCCTGCACCAACTGCCCTTGTCCTTCTAAGTGGAAGAGGTCGTGGTTTTGGGAGGTACTGCCGAAGAAGCCTTGGCGAGTTGCTGCAGTGCATCTTGTAGATGGTACACACTGCAGCCACGGTACGCCCGTGGTGAAGGGACTGAATGTTTAAGGTGGTGGATGGGGTGCCAATCAAACGGGCTGTTTTGTCCTGGATGGTGTCGAGCTTCTTGAGTGTTGTTGCAGCTGCACTCATCCAGGCAAGTGGAGAGTATTCTATCACACTACTTACTTGTGCCTTGTAGATGGTGGAAAGGTTTTGGGGAGTCAGGAGGTGAGACACTCGCCGTAGAATACCTAGCCTCTGATATGCTCTTGTTGCCACAGTATTTATGTGGCTGGTCCAGTTAAGTTTCTGGTCAATAGTGACCCCCAGGATGTTGATGGTGGGGAATTCAGCGATGGTAATGCCGTTGAATGTCACGGGGTGGTGGTTAGACTCTCGCTTGTTGGAGATAGTCATTGCCTGGCACTTCTGTGGCATGAATGTTACCTGCCACTTATCAGCCCAAGCCTGAACGTTGTCCAGGCCTTGTTGCATGTGGGGATGGACTGCTTCATTATCTGAGGAGTTGTGAATGGTGCTGAACACTGTGCAGTCATCAGCGAACATCCCCATTTCTGTCCTTATGTTGGAGGGAAGGTCATTGAGGAAGCAGCTGAAGATGGTTGGGCCTAGGACACTGCCCTGAGGAACTCCTGCAGTGAAGTTCTGGGGCTGTGATGATTGACCTTCAGTCACCACAACCATCTTCCTTTGTGCTAGGTATGACTCCAACCAGTGGAGTGTTTTCCCCCTGATTCCCATTGACATCAGTTTTACTAGGGCTCCTTGATGCCACACTTGGTCAAATGCTGCCTTGATGTCAAGGGCAGTCACTCTCAGCTCACCTCTGGAATTCAGCTCCTATGTCCATGTTTGGACCAAGGCTGCAATGAGGTCGGGAGCCGAGTGGTCTTGGCAGAACCCACGCTGGGCATCAGTGAGCAGTTTATTGGTGAGTAAGTGCTGCTTGATAGCACTGTCGATGACACCTTCCATCACTTTGCTGATGATTGAGAGTAGGCTGATGGGGCGGTAATTGGCCAGATTGGATTTGTCCTGCTTTTTATGGACAGGACATACCCGGGCTGTTTTCCACATTGTCGGATAGATGCCAGTGTTGTAGCTGTACTGGAGCAGCTTAGCTAGAGGCGCAGCTAGCTCTGGAGCACAAGTCTTCAGCATGATAGCTGGGATGCTGTCAGGGCTGATACCCTTTGCTGTATCCAATGCGTTCAGCTGTTTCTTGATATCATGTGGAGTGAATCAAATTGGCTGAAGACTGGCTTCTGTGATGGTGGGGATCTCAGGAGTAGGCTGATGGTGGGGATCTCAGGAATAGGCTGATATGGATCATCCACTTGGCACTTCTTACTGAAGATGGTTGCAAACGCTTCAGCCTTGTCTTTTGCACTCATATGCTGGGCTCCAACATCATTGAGGATAGGGATATTCATGGAGCCTCCTCCTCTCGTTAGTTGTTTAATGGTCCACCACCATTCATGACTGGAGGTGGCACGACTGCAGAGCTTTGATCTGATCCATTGATTGTGGGATTGCTTAGCCCTGTCTATAGCATACTGCTTCCACTTCTTAGCATGCATGTAGTCCTGTGTTGCAGCTTCTCCAGGTTGGCACCTCATTTTTAGGTACACCTGGTGCTGCTCCTGGCATACTCTTCTACACTCCTTATTGAACCAGGGTTGGTCCCCTGGCTTGATGGTAATGATAGAATGAGGGATATGCCAGGCCATGAGGTTACAGATTGTGGTGGAATACAATTCTGCTGCTGCTGATGGCCCACAGCGCCTCATGGATGCCCAGTTTTGAGCTGCTAGATCTGTTCTGAATCTATCCCATTTAGCACGGTGTTAGTGCCACACAACCCAATAGAGGGTGTCCTCAGTGTGAAGACGGGACTTCATCTCCACAATGACTGTGCGGTGGCCACTGCTACCAATGCTGTCATGGACAGATGCATCTGCGACAGGTAGATTGGTGAGGACGAGGTCAAGTAGGTTTTTCCCTAGTGTTGTTTCTCTAACCACCTGTCACAGGTCCAGGCTGGCAGTTACATCCTTCAATACTCGGCCAGCTCAGTCAGTAGTGGTGCTACTGAGCCACTCTGGGTGATGGACATTGAAGTCCCCCACCCAGCGTACATTCTGTGCCCTTGTTACACACAGTGCTTCTTCCAAGCAGCATGCTATAGACAGGGCTAAGCGATCCCACAATCAATGGATCAGGTCAAAGCTCTGCAGTCCTGCCACATCCAGTCGTGAATGGTGGTGGACCATTAAACAGCTAATGGGAGGAGGAGGCTCCAAGAATATTCCCATCCTCAATGATGGTGGAGCCCAGCACATGAGTGCATAAGACACGGCTGAAGCGTTTGCAACCAACTTCAGCCAGAAGTGCCGCGTGGATGATTCATATCAGCCTACTCCTGAGGTCCCCACCATCACAGAAGCCAGCCTTCAGCCAATTCGATTCACTCCACGTGATATCAAGAAACAGCTGACTGCACTGGATACAGCAAAGGCTATGGGCCCCGACAACATCCCAGCTATCGTGCTAAAGACTTGTGCTCCAGGACCAGCCGCACCTCTAGCCAAGCTGTTCCAGTACAGCTACAACACTGGCATCTATCCGACAATGTGGAAAACTGCCCAGGTATGCCCTATCCACAAAAAGCAGGACAAATCCAACCTGGCCAATTACCGCCCCATCAGTCTACTCTCAATCATCAGCAAAGTGATGGACGATGTCATCGACAGTGCTATCAAGCGCCACTTACTCACCAATAACCTGCTCACTGATGCCCAGTTTGGGTTCCGCCAAGACCACTCGGCTCCCAACCTCATTACAGCCTTGGTCCAAACATAGACAAAGGAGCTGAATTCCAGAGGTGAGGTGAGAGTGACTGCCCTTGACATCAATGCAGCATTTGACCGAGTCTGGCATCAAGGAGACTTTGTAAAACTGAAGTCAATGGGAATCAGGGGAATAATGCTCCACTGGCTGAAGTCATACCTAGCACAAAGGAAGATGGTTGTGGTGGTTGAAGGTCAATCATCACAGCTCCAGGACATCGCTGCAGGAGTTCCTCAGGGCAGTGACCTAGGCCCAACCATCTTCACTTGCTTCATCAATGACCTTCCTATTATGGCTGTGTATGATTGCGACACGGACAGCAGAAGTTGAACAAAATAAGTCTTTACTGATGGAAGTCAATAGTGAAACTGAAACTACAGAGGCTTACTAGCGCCTTTTATACAGGGGTGGTGACTGCCGGTACTGCAGTCTGAGACCAGTTATTCTCTTAAAGGTACATACACAACAATTCCTCCCCTTTTAGATAAACAGTACATAACATTCATTTAACAACTAAATGATAACTAATTACAATCACAATTACGGTTGCTAGATACATTGGTTAAGTTTAAGCAATTATAAGTTCAGTCTTTGAGAAGGCTTCCTGATTCTGTCTGGATAACGCCTCTTTGGGGTATCAGGTTCCTCTGGCAAGGTTGAGTCGGGATCAATGTCGTTGTTTGGTTCATCTGCTTCCAATATCACCGATTCTGCGGTAGCTGCAATTGGTACGTCGATTTCATTACCAGGTGTATCAGATCGTGGTGTGGAGTTGACGTTTCCAGTGACTCTAGAATCTGGTCAGCATGGCGTCTTACAATGCTCTTTCCAACGTCCACGGTATAATGAGAGGTCCTTGCCGTGCACAAATTGTTCCTGGCTGCCATTTCTCAGTGCGGTAGTCCCGGGCCAAAACGGTTTGACCTATCTTAAAACTCCTGGTCGGCCTTTCATTCATATTCTGAAACTGCCTGTTCTCCACATCTCTTCGGACGTTTGGCTTAACCAAATCCAAGCGGCATCGTAGTCTTCGATTGAAGAACATCATGGCTGGAGTTTGGTTGGTAACCGCATGTGTCGCATTCCGGTAGGCAAACAAGAAGTTGTCCACCTTGTGTTGTAGGGGTATATCTTCATTACACATTGCCTTGATAGCCTTCTTGAATGTTTGAACAAACCCCTCGGCCAATCCATTAGTGCCTGGATGATATGGGGCAGATGTGTAATGCTTAACACCGGAACTCTTCAGACACAAACTGTGGTCCATTGTCAGAGCAAATCTGTTCAGGCAGCCCATTCCTGGCGAATATGGTTCGTAAAACTGTGATAGTTTTTTCCGTGGTGGTTGAGGACATTTTTATTACCTCTGGCCACTTTGAGCATCCACCGCAATTAAAAACATCAAGTCCATGAAGGGACCAGCAAAATCAATGTGCACCCTTTGCCATGGAGATGAGGGCCACTCCCATGGATGTAGAGGAGCTTGTGGTGGGGCGTTTTGGACCTTCTGGCATCCTGCACAACTCTTGGTCATCTCTTCGATTTCTCTATCGATTCCCAGCCACCACACAAACGCTCTGGCTAAGTTCTTCATTTTTACCCCACCCAGATGACCCTCATGAAGCTCATTGAGCACTCTATCCGTCAACTTAGGTGGAATTACTACTCTGGATCCACACATCAAGGTTCCTCTGCACACTGACAGCTGTTCTCTTCTCGGCGAGAATGCTGGCAGCAGTGGTTCGCCATGTGCTGGCCATCCCTTCACCATTAAATCATAGACCCGTGATAGTGTCGGGTCATTCCGTGTTTCCTTTTCTATGTTTGCATTCGTCACAGGGAGACATTCGACTATGGTCGAGTGGAATAACTCAATTGGATCCACTGCAAGGTCTTCTACTTCCACCGTCGGCAACGGTAGGCGTGACAATCCATCAGCATTCCCATGCTGTTTAGTTCCTTTGTACTCGATGTCATATTGGTGTGCCCCTAGGAAAAGGGACCACCTCTGCAGCCGTTGCACTGTCATTATCGGTACGCCCTTCTGAGGGTTGAAAATGGAAACAAGAGGTTGATGATCGGTTAGTAGAGTAAATTTTTGACCGTGCAGGTAGTGATTGAACTTCTTCACCCCCCACACTAGGCTGAGGGCCTCTGTCAATCTGGGCGTAGTTACGCTCGGCAGAAGTTAACGAGCTTGACGCAAAAGCTATCGGCCTCTCTAAACCATCAAGGAATTTGTGTGACAGTACCGCCCCAATGCCGTAGGGAGACGCATCACACGCCAGTCTGATCGGCAGTGCTGGGTTGTAGTGAGCCAATACTTCTCTTGAAGTGATTAAGTCCTTACTCTTATGAAAGGCCCGCTTACATTCATTGCTCCATTTCCATGCTACTCCCGTTCGTAGCAGGGCGTTCAGTGGGTGCAGGATTGTCGACACATTCGGCAAAAACTTATGGTAGTAATTCACCAATCCGAGGAATGACCTCAGTTGCGACACATTTTCAGGCGCTGGGGCCTTAACAACCACTTCAATTTTGTCAGGGGGCTTATGTAACCCCTCTTCATCAATCACGTGGCCACAATACGATATCTGTTTCTTAAAAAACTCGCACTTGGGGCGGTTGGCTCGTAGCCCATGTTCCCGTAGTCTAGTGAGCACCTGTTCTAGGTTGTTAAGGTGTTCACTGTCATCTTCACCTGTCACAAGGATGTCGTCCAAGTAACACTGAGTCCCCGGAATCCCTTGCAGGACTTGTTCCATCGCTCTTTGCCATATCGCCGGAGCCGATGCTACTCCGAATACCAATCGATGATACTGGTAAAGACCTCTGTGAGTGTTTATTGTGAGATACTTCCTAGAGGATTCTTCAACCTCCATCTGCAAATATGCTTGTGCTAGGTCAATTTTTGTAAAACGCTTCCCTCCAGACAGTGAGGCGAAGATGTCTTCTATCCTTGGAAGAGGATATTGTACTGTGTGAAGGACTGGGTTCACCGTCACCTTGAAATCCCCACAGATTCGAACCTTCCTTGGCTCCTCAGACTTATTGCTTAACGTTTTCTTCATGACAGGAACGATGGGTGTCGCCCACTCGCTCCAGTCGACCTTAGACAACACGCCTGCCTTCTCCAGATTCTCCAGCTCTGCCTCGACGGCTGGGCGAATTGCATATGGTACCGGTCTTGCTTTGAAAAACTTGAGAATTGCATTCTCTTCTATTTTTATCGAGGCAGTTACACCTTTAAGAGTGCCCAGTTCTTGTTGAAATACCTCTTTGGCGTTAGCTAAGATTGTTGACAATCGTCCAGGAGTGACGTCTTCATCTTTTTTACCGTCCACCGTCATTGCATGAATGGAGTGCCAATCTAAGCTTATCTTCCTGATCCATTCATGTCCCAATAACGGTGGTCCACCATTTTGCAGTATGTAGAGATACAATTTCCGTATTTTCTTGCCGTTGTATTCGACAGGCACCCTTATTTTTCCTCTGGGGTATACTTTTTGCCCCGTATATGTCGTCAAGACGAAGGATGTCTCTCTCAAGGGTATGTGTGAGAATAGCCGCTCGTAGTCTCGTCGATTCATGACAGTTAGCGCTGATCCTGTATCCAATTCCATTTTAACTTGGGACCCTGCTATCGTGAGGGTGACCCAAATGGTTCAGTGATCCTCTTTTGCAATTACATTGTAAAGTTTGAGACAGCTTAGTCTCCTGTTCCCGGATTCACTATCGCTCATCTGGTCTTCGGAACTACTGTCCGTCATCTTTTGTACTTTCTTGTACAGTTCCTTAGTAGCCTTTTTGTTGTCGCTGGTCTTCTTCCCAGACCTGCAAACTCGTGCAATGTGTCCCATCTTTCCGCATTGCCTGCATATTTTGTCCTTGGACCAGCAGTCCTTCTGGTCATGGTTAGTTCTGCCGCAGCGATGACATTTTGCAAATCCCTGTGTCATTTCGTGGGTGCCGTATTCCTGTGGCTTTTGTTGAATTTCCGCAGCTCCCCTGGCTGCTGCTTCGTACGATACTGCCACGCTGAAAGCCTTATCTAGCGTCAGCTCTTTCTCTGAGAGTAACTTCTTCTGTGTTCCTTCACCCAGGAGTCCACAGACAAATTTGTCCTGTAGTGTATCTGCCAGTCCTGCTCCGAACTGGCAGTGCTTTGATAGCTTGCGTAGTTCCGTAAGGTACTCAGCATTGCTCTCATCTTTATGCTGAGTTCTCCTGTGGAATTTAAATCTTTCGGCTATCAACAGCGGTGCAGGGTTTAGGTGTTCCTGTAGGACAGCAACAATTTCGTTAAAACTCTTCGCCTTCGGTTTGGCTGGAGTAATCAGGTCCCGCAATAGGCCGTACGTTCTAGCGCCCATTAAGTTTAGCAATACCGATGCCTTTTTCTCATCGGCTATTTCGTTTGCCTCGCAATATACCTCGACTCTTTCCACATACGTGGTCCAGTCCTCTATTGTATTATCAAAGGCAGTGATACAGCCAGTCTTCGGCATCTTGAAAATCTAAAATGGCACCTCCCGCGTTTTGCCTTCTTCCCCGCTGATTAAGATGGCGCCTCCCGCACTTTTGCCTTCTTCCCTGCTGTTGCTAGCGCTGCTTTCCGCGGTTTCCGTTGCAACCTGCAGCTCCTCGCGGTTTCCTGCGCATTTAATATTTCTTTTTTTTAAAATTATTTTCCCGTCGTGGAACAACCCTGTGGGACTCTTGCCTCCCTCTTCTCGGGTCTATACGCAGCCCGGCTTCGTAGCACCGGCCGCGCCCTGTGTGCTCCACCCTCTCGCTCTCCTCTTCCCGACAACGCTGCTCGGCCCCGTTGCAAGCCACCCGCTCGAGTTCGCGACTGCCGCAGCCCAGGAAGGATCAGTGTACTACCTGCCACCAGCCCGATTAGCTGAAGCACCGTCGACAGGAACCAGGCCCCGCTTTCGACAGCTTCTCCAGCAATCTTCAACTCCGCTAACACAGGGGCGGATGCCCACAGTCGACGCCCATTTCTACTGCTTCTTTCTTCCTTCTGGCCTCGACCTCTGCTCACTTCGCTGCAGGAATGGATCCCAGGAGGTGGTGCAGACTGTAGGTAAGTTCGTATCTGCTCGTCGCCAGTATTATGTCCGTGTATGATTGAGACACGGACAGCAGGAGTTGAATAAAACAAGTCTTTACTGAAAGGAGTCAATCGGGAAACTGAAACTACAGAGGCTTACTAGCGCCTTTTATACAGGGGTGGTGACTGCCGGTACTGCAGTCTAAGACCAGTTATTCTCTTAAAGGTACATACACAACACTTCCCTCCAATATAAGGTCAGAAATGGGGATGTTCACTGATGACTGCACAGTGTTCAGTGCCATTCGCAACTCCACAGATAATGAAGCATTCCATGCCCGCATGCAACAAGACCTGGGCGACGTTCAGGCTTGGGCTGATAAGTGGCAGGTAACATTCGCGCCACAGAAGTGCCAGGCAATGACTATCTTCAACAAACGAGAGTCTAACCACCTCCCCTTGACATTCAATGGCATTACCATTGCCGAATCCCCCACTATCAACATCCTGGGGGTGTCACCATTGACCAGAAACTTAACTGGACCAGCCACATAAATACTGTGGCAACAAGAGCAGGTTAGAGGCTAGGTATTCTGCGGCGAGTGTCTCACCTCCTGACTCCCCAAAGCCTTTCCACCATCTACAAGGCACAAGTAAGGAATGTGATGGAATACTCTCCACTTGCTTGGATAAGTGCAGCTGCAACAACACTCAAGAAGCTCGACACCATCCAGGACAAAGCAGCCCACTTGATTGGCACCCCATCCACACTCCCTCTACCACCGGCGTACCGTGGCTGCAGTGTGTACCATCTACAAGATGCACTGCAGCAACTCGCCAAGGCTTCTTCGGCAGCATCTCCCAAACCCGTTACCTCTTCCGCCTAGAAGAACAAGGGCAGCAGGCAAATGAGAACACCACCACCTCCAAGTTCCCCTCCAAGTCACACACCATCCTGACATAGAAGTATATTGCCGATCCTTCATCGTCGCTGGGTCAAAATCCTGAAACTCCCTACCAGCAGTACTGTGGGAGTACCATCACCAGACGGACTGCAGCAGTTCAAGAAGGCAGCTCACCACCACCTTCTTAAGGGCAACTAGGGATGGGCAATAAATGCTGGCATTGCCAGCGACGTCCTGATCCCATAAACGAATAAAAAAAAAGTGGTGTTCTACATTGAGGTGTACTGATTCATCAGCTGAGGGAGGGCGGTAGGTGGTAATCAGCAGGAGGTTTCCTTGCCCATGCTTGCCCTGAAGCCATGAGACTGCATGGGGTCCGGAGTCAATGTTGAGGACTCCCAGGGCCACTCCTTCCCGACTGTACACCACAGTGACGCCACCCCTGGTGTGTCTGTCCTACCGGTGGGACAGGAAATACCCAGGAATGGTGATGGAGGAGTCTGGGACATTGACTGGAAGGTATGATTCTGTGAGTATGACTATGTCAGGCTGTTGCTTGACTTGTCTGTGGGACAGCTCTCCCAATTTTGGCACAAGTCCCCAGATGTTGGTGAGGAGGACTTTTGCAGGTTTGACTGGGCTGGGTGTGCTGTTGCCGTGTCCGTAGCCGGTGCCGAGGTCGATGCTGGGTGGTCCGTCCGGTTTCATTCTTATTATGTTTCGTAGCGGTTAGTTACAACTGAGTAACTTGCTACGCTATTTCAGAGGGCAGTTAAGAGTCAACCACATTGCTGTGGGTCTGGAGTCACATATAGGCCAGACCACGTAAGGACGGCAGATTTCCTTCCCTAAAGGACATAAGTGAACCAGATGGGTTTTTACGACAATCCGATAGTTTCATGGTTACCATTACTGATACTAGCTTTTTATTCCAGATTTATTTAATTAACTGAATTTAAATTCCCCAGCTGCTGTGGTGGGATTTGAACTCACGTCAATTCCCACCACGGCAGCTGATACAGGGGGAGAGCAGTGCCCCTTACACTGGTGCAGGGGGAGAGCTGTTTATGATGCATATCAGGTGAATTCTTCAAGGGGGAACCAGACCAAATACAATAAGTTGAAAGGGGAAGTGAAGATGAAAATAAGATTAGCAAAGAGAGAATATGAGAGTAGAATGGAGGTTAACATAAAAGGGAACCCAAAAATCTTCTACCGGCATGTAAACAGTAAGTGGGTAGTAAGAGGCAGGGTGGGGCCTATTAGAGACAAAGAAGGTGATATGTGCTTAGAGGTGCAGGGCAAGGCTAGAATACTCAATGAGTACTTTGTATCAGTGTTCACTAAGGAGGCGGATGCTGACAAAATATCGGTAGAAGTGGAAAAGCTAGAAGCAATGGAAGGGATGAAAATTGACAGACAGGATGTACTAGAAAGGCTGGGTATGCTTAGAATGGACAAGTCACCTGGTCCAGATGGCTTGCATTCCAGGTTGCTAAGGAAATTGTGGGAGGCGATAGCGGAAGGGCTTGCCATAATTTTCCAATCTTCCCTAGATGCGGGGGAGGTGCCTGAGGATTGGAAAGTGGCAAATGTGACAACATTGTTCAAGAAAGGGCGTAAGGACAATCCTAGTAACTACAGGCCAGTCAGTTTAACATCAGTGGTGGGTAAAGTATTAGAAACAATAATCAATGAAAAAATTAACGGGCACTTGGAGAGGTTTAAGCTAATTAAGGAGAGCCTACATGGATTTGTAAAAGGCAGATCGTGTTTGACTAATCTAATTGAATTTATTGATAAAGTAACAGAGAGCATTGATGAAGGGAATGCAATGGATGTTGTCTACATGGATTTTCAGAAGGCTTTTGATAATAAAGTAGCACATAGAAGGCTGGTTAACAAAATTGAGACTCATGAAATAGTTGGGTGAGTGGCAGCTTGGATAAGGAATTAGCTGAAGGACAGAAAACAGCGAGTTGTGGTAAATGGCTGTTTTTCAGACTGGCGGATGGTAGACAGTGGTGTTCCCCAAGGTTCAGTGCTGGGGCCACTGCTTTTTTTGATATATATAAATGTCCTGGATATTGGAATACAGAGTAGAATTTCTAAATTTGCCAATGACACCAAACTTGGGGGTATGGCAAACAGTGATGATGATATCAATCGACTGCAACAGGACATGGAAAGGCTAGCAGAATGGGCAGACAAGTGGCAGATGGAATTTAATACAGAGAAGTGTGAGGTGATGCATTCTGTCAGAAGGAACAGGGAGAGGCAATATACACTTAATAGCACAGTTTTAAAGAGTGTGCAGGGACAGAGGGACCTGGGAGTTAATGTGCATAGGTCACTGAAGGTGGCAGGACATATTGAGAGAGTGGTTAGCAAAGCATATGGGATCTTGGGCTTCATAAATAGAGGTATTGAGTACAAAAGTAGAGAAGTTATGCTGAACCTTTATAAAGCACTGGTTAGGCCACAACTGGAGTATTGCGTCCAGTTCTGGTCACCACACTTTAGGAAGGATGTGAAGGCCCTTGAGAGGGTGCAGAGGAGATTTGCCAGAATGGTTCCAGGGATGGTTGATCTTAGCTACAAGGACAGGTTGGAGAAGCTGGATTTGTTTTCATTAGAGCAAAGGAGGTTGAGGGGTAATTTGATAGAGGTGTACAAGATTATGACGAATTTGGATAAGCTAGACAGGGAAAGCTGTTCCCACGAGTTGATGGTACAAGGACTAGCGGACACAGGTTTAAGATTTTGGGCAAGAGATACGGGGGGGGATGTGAGGGGAAACTTTTTTACGCAGCGAGTGGCGAGAACCTGGAACTCACTGCCGACGGAAGTGGTGGAAGCGGAGACACTCAGGCCTAGAAATTGGGTTTTGGCTTAGCCAGGGCTTTAGCGCCGGAAATTAGTGCCGGCGCTAAGTCCCCTGCGCGCGCCAAAAATTCAGTGGCGCCGCGCCCAAACGGCTGCCGGCGCTACTGAAGGGTCTTAGCGCCTGGAAAAGGGCGCTAACTGCCGTTTCGCGCCGCAATTCCGGCGCTGCGGCACCCGATGCGGTGCGGCAGGCTGGGGAAGTGCAGGCCTCCTCCTTCCGTTAAGGAGGAGCTGCCTGCACCCGGCCGCGGCCCACGCAAATCTCCTCAAAAATGAGCCCGGCACCTCGGACAAGTGCCGGGCTTGCATCTGTTCCGGGGGGGGGGGGGGGGGGGGGGAAGAAGTCCGGGGAGGGAGCTGCGGGCAGGCGGCCGGCGGGAAAGCGGCCGGCCGCCGCGCCTCCTTAAAGCGCCGGCGCAGACTCCGGCAGCACTCGTTTGACGGAGTCTTAGTTGCGGCTGCCACTGGCGAGGCGGCCGCAACTGAATTTCGGCTTGGGGCCGGGTTACCACGGCAACCGGGACGCTGCGCACACCGATGACGTCATCGGTGCCGGCGCAGCGCTACCGGTCTACCGCCGCGGAAGGGCCCCAGGCAATTTAGGAACCGGCGCCAATTGCAGCGCTAGGCCCTCTTGCGCCGCAAAATCGGTGCTAAGGGCACTGAATTTCTAGGCCTCAATGTTTTCAAGGTGAGACTGGATCGGCACTTGAGGGAAATAAACTTACAGGGCTACAGGGATAGAGCGGGGGGATGTGACTGACTGGATTGCTCTACAGAGAGCTGGCATGGACTCGACAGGCCGAATGGCCTCCTTTTGTGCCGTTATGGCTCTGTGATTCTATTACTATTCACCACCCTGTAAAATGCGGAGAAGTTTCTTAGTTCGCAATGAGCACTCTGGAAGTGTAAGTTGTTTGGGGAAATATATTTTGCCAAGTTTTTCCATTCATGTTTCTTACATGTATAGCTTAGTAAAACATTTCCAGCTATTAAGAGAGATCACCATTTATTCTGATGAAAGGTCATCAACTTGAAACATTAACTCTGTTTCTCGCACTACAGTTGCTGCCTGACCTGCTGAGTGTTTCCAGCATTTTTGTTCTTTTATTTCATCATTCAGTTTGTTCTCTGCATCCAGTATTTTAGGCTCCTAAGCTTGAGATTCTCTAAGACAGAGGTTCCCAAACTGGGGGTTGCATTGACGTTATCAGGGGGCTGTGAGGTGGACTGTTTGTTTAGTGCAATTTTAGCTCCAAATTTTCATCATTCGTTTAAGTTTATTTGCAGCCTGTTGTGTGTGTTTTATGGTCACTTTGCCGTAAGTGACAGCAGAGTGAACACTGGGGTGGTTGGTGATGTTATGAACGTATTTCTCCCCCCTCCCAACACCCGCCACAGCAGCCGGTGAGTGTGCGGGCAGCCAATAGGGAGCGAGCGCGAGCGGGAGGCTTAGATGTGGTGGGCGCACAGCGGCTAGAAGCCAGGAAATTTGAAACCATTGATTCAACAGCAAAGTTGGACAAGCAGACTGTCAGCCAACATATTTTGGAAGGGAGACCACCTCCTAGCAAGACAATCCGTGCACTGTCCAGTTTGAAATGTGACAAATGAGCACTTGAGCAAGGTGCAGGAGGACTTGCAATCTAGTGCAAGTTGCTAGCTTCAGGAGGTGGGGAAGGCGGGAAATTGAAGGGGTGGCTGGGTGGGGAGGAGGGGAGGAGGGCTAAGGTGAATTAAAAATCTGCCATCACTGCCTTAAGATTTATATGGCTGTAGTTTTATGTGGATAAAATTTACACAATTGTGGATCTACAAACACGATTGTAATAATAATGTGCAATAACAGCAATTGATAGAATTTTTTATTTGGACAGTTTTAGTAACTGTTGCCTGTGGGCAGCTGAGTGACAGAGAATGGATCCATTTGTGGGGAAGATATTGCATCTGAGGTTTTTTCCACTTTGTGTTGTAATGACCGAGTTTGGTTTCAGGCCTGCGGAAAGAAATGTTTCCATTCAATTATGCAGCCATCTTCTCTCTAGGATGCAATTAATATTTTTGCTTTTGAAATGAACTAAAATAAAATGAACAGAATCAACAGGATGACTCTGTGCTTATCATTTTTGCGCTATAACGCCCTTAGCATGAGAAGGGCATTTACAGTTTTTTGGGGGCAACCTTTTTTGTCAAAGGATTGGGGCGGATGAGAGGTCTTAAGCAATATGCTATGTCGGCTGAGAAAATAAAATCCTCTTGTTCCCTGCAAAAAAAAATACTGCTTCTTAGAAAAAAAGAGAGGACACGCCTGGGAAAATGAATCTCCAAAAGGGGGGCTCATCAAAAAAACATTTGGGACTTTCTGCTCTCAGCTGGTATCAGCAAGTGCTTATGATAGAATCTTGGTACTATATCACAGAATCACAGAAATCACAGAAACCCCACAGTGCAGATAGAGGCCATTTCGGCCCATCGAGCCTGCACCGACACATATCCCACCCGATCCCCGTAACCCCTACACCAACATATATCCCACCCTATCCCTGTAACCCCACGTATTTAATCCCCCTAACACTAAGGGGCAATTTATCATAGCCAATCAACCTAACCCGCACATCTTTGGAGTGTGGGAGGAAACCGGAGCACCCGGAGAAAACCCACGCAAACACGGGGAGAATGTGCAAACTCCACACAAACAGTCGCCCGAGGCCGGATTCGAACCCGGGTCTCTGGCGCTGTGAGGCAACAGTGCTAACCACTATGCCACTGTGCTGCCCATTCCTGAGTGCAATCAAGAACTGTAATTCTTACCCTAACCCATTACCAGAACACTTGGATTTTTAGAATAAATCCAGCAAATGGATCCTATGTAGAAATGACAATTAGATCTCAGAACACGGTTAAAATTTCAGTTCTTATTATCCAATATACTGGTTTTGGATGTGAGTACAATAAGCTCAAATTACAACAGCACACAACACCCAGCCTCAGATATTCAGTGAGTCAGAGGTCAAAATCAGCATTTCTTATTTGTATGGGATTGACAGTTAAGCATCTGTATGCCTTTGATATTTTAATTGGGAACATTAGTGGTATTTGTAAGAACATGCTAATGAATAAAATAAAGTGGAATGGAAATAGTGGAATAAACCTCACTAGTCTTTGAGAAGGACTGGATGAAGTAGTGGGATATAATGCTGGCTTCGGAGTGCTGGTTTCAAATCCACCCTGGGTTAGAAAGTGAAAGTCTTCCATTTGCTTGGTCTTAGAGGTGATATCTACACTGTTGGATTGGACTTTTAGCATTGTGTGTTCCATGTCAAGAACTGGTGTTACACGAGTTTATCTTTGTGCCAGCCACTCTGTAAATTGCAGTTAGCTCAGTAACTGTCTTTTATCTATATATTGAGGTATAGTAGCAGCTTCCTGTGCTACTTTTCAAGTTTGATTTGATTGGCAGATTAGCCGATAGTCAAATTTTTTGAAGCAAAATAAAATTCACTGGCAGGACAAGTTGAGAAGGCTGTTTTAAAAGGCATACGGGACCCTTGGCTTTATAAATAGAAGCATAGAGTACAAAATCAAGGAAGTTGTGCTAAACCTTTATAAAACACTGGTTCGGCCCCAGCTGGAGTATTGTGTCCAATTCTGGGGGCCACACTTTAGGAAGGATGTCAAGGCCTTGGAGAGGGTGCAGAAGAGACTTACTAGAATGATACCAGGGATGAGGGACTTCAGTTACGTGGAGAAACTGGAGAAGCTGGAGCTGTTCTCCTTAGAGCAGAGAAGGTTAAGAGGACATTTGATAGAGGTGTTCTAAATCATGAAGGGTATTGATAGAGTAAATTAGGAGAAACTGTTTCCAGTGGCAAAAGGGTTGGTAACTAGAGGACACTGATTTAAGGTAATTGGCAAAAGAATCAGAGGTGACGTGAGGAAAAAAATATGTAGCGAGTTGTTATGTTCTGGAATGCACTGCCTGAAAGGGTGGTGGAAGCAGATACAATAGCAACTTTCAAAAGGGAATTTAAGTAAATACTTGAAGGGGAAAAATTTGCAGGGCTATTGGGAAAAGAGCAGGGGTGTGGGACTAATTGGATAGCTCTTCCAAAGAGCCAGCACAGACATGATGGGCCGAATGGCCTTCTTCTATGCTGTATCATTCTATGATTTTTTAACTAGTATTGTGCGTGTTTGGAACTTTGTCACCCCACAGAGCAGATGGGCAGAATAACTAGGTGGTCCCTAGTTGTACTCACCTATTCACTACTGCACAATTATGCCAGACTTGTCGCAGCATCACCAACATAATGGATGTTATTTTGCACATCTTCTTCCCAATTCTTACTAGGTAAGAGTGCAAAAGGCATGTCTAGCCATTGTTTTGACACTAATTACGGCCAATTTCACTCAGAAAGGTCAGAAGGATGGTTAGTATGGGAAATTTAAAAAAAAAAATCATATTGTTTAATTAGAATTAGTCTTGTGAAAATGTAATTAAGATGCTTTGTTGTGGATTGTGTCTAGGGTGCATTACTCTGTCTTTGGACCATACTGTATAAATCTCAGAGTGTTTGATGATGACACTGGGTACAAGACACTGAAAAAGTGTTTAATTCTCTAGGCTGACGTTCTTCACCTTGAGAACCAAACATTTACAAAAGAACCTTTAAAGAAAAATATACCACTGCTGGTGTTCTATCATCCCATTAATGGTGACTTCAAATTAATGCAGGTACATTCCAACTGCAGTGCTACGTGCTAAATATTAATCTTAGGTCACTGTCAGTGTGACTATGTGCCCAACCATTGGAATAATGGAGAATAAAGATACCTTGGAATGTGTTACAATGTTGTAATATAATAAACTGGTTCTGATGAAAGATTAAACCACAAGGTTGAAGCACGGTGACTTATACAGAACTCCAAGATTGTAATACTGTCCATATCATGCACCCCAATTTCTTTTTGATATATACGTACAAGATTTTGCTTTTCTTTGTTGAGAAGATTTTTCTTTTCAAGTTTATTGTTTAAATTATTTTATTCCATTATAATCACAAGAGGAAAATTGCACTAGAAAATAATATGTATGGTCTCACCATATACAGTAACAGGAAGGGACAGTTTTCCTGAAATGCCATACATTGTAGTTTCCCAGAATATTCACTGTCCAGCATATATTACTATGGAATAATTATGGAGGGTTCATTGCAAAGTGTTGGCATTTAAAGAGTCTATTTCCCAAATATTACTCAAATTAAGTCCTGCTTTCAACTGATTGTCAGTGAGTATTAAACTGTATTAAACATGACCAGAATATGGCCCCTGGGATGTAAAATAATTGTCATACTAACATGTTCCAGATGCATTCTAATGGATAGTGGAATGGTTATCATTTAAGAACTATTATATCATTCCTAACATACTGCTAATTGTTTGTTTTGTGTTGATGTTTTACAGTTTGCATTGATGCTCTAGCAAATTAAATAGTAGATAAAATAGCAGAAAATTCTGGAAATTTGGAATAAGAAATAAAAAAGTGGACGTGCACAGCAGTACAGTCAGGACCCAAAAGGAAAGGCTGGCACCTGTCACTGATGGGTTTTGATGAACAGTTCGACCTGAAACATGAGCTGGACTTTCTCTTCATGAAGCTGATTAGCTTACGGTGTATTTCCCATGTTCTTATTCCACAGTATAAATATTTAGTTGCTGTTTGTTGCTGTAAAAAATCTTGTCAAATCTGCATGACTCTAGCAAATGCATACTTTCTTTGATGGCAAAGATTTTACCATCAATCTATGGAGCTGCAAATAATAAACTAACAAAATACAATCATGGTGTGGAGATGCCGGTGTTGGACTGGGGTGGACAAATGTAAGAAGTCACACAACACCAGGTTATAGTCCAACAGTTTTATTTGAAATCACAAGCTTTCGGAACGCTGCTCCTTCATCAGGTGAAGTGGAGAGATGCATAAAGACACAGCTTATATAGTCAGAGAATAATGCCAGATGATAACAGGTAATCTTTCTAACTGCCATTTATCACACCTCGGCAGAGAGATAATCACAGCAATCAAAGGTGTGAATGGTGTCCAAACAGGTTAGTCAGGAAAACATTACATCAAAGAACAATGAGGCTGGGTCACAAGGGGTCAAATGTTGCAGATGCTGGGGTCTGTATGAAAAACAAAAAACAGACAAAAAAACATTTTTTTTGCTGGAAATCACAGCAGGTCCGGCCGCATCTGTGTAGAGAGAACAAGCCAACGACGACTCGAGTCTGGATGACCCTACGTCAGGTGGGGTTACATGTAGTGTGACATGAACCCAAGATCCCGGTTGAGGCTGTCCTCATGAGTGCGGAACTTGGCTATCAGTTTCTGCTCTACGATTTTGCGTTGTCGTGTGTCTCGAAGGCTGCCTTGGAGAATGCTTACCCGAAGATCGGAGGCTGAATGTCCTTGACTGCTGAAGTGTTCCCCGACTGGGAGGGAACACTCCTGCCTGGAGATTGTTGCGCAGTGTCCATTCATCCATTGTCACAGTGTCTGCATGGTCTCGCCGATGTACCATGCTCCGGGGCATCCTTTCCTGCAACGTATGAGGTAGACAACGTTGGCCGAGTCACATGAGTATGTACCATGTACCTGGTGGGTGGTGTCCTCATGTGTGATGATGGTATCTGTGTTGATGATCTGGCATGTCTTGCAGAGGTTGCCGTGGCAGGGTTGCGTGGTGTCGTGGTCGCTGTTCTCCTGTAAGCTGGGTAATTTGCTGCGAACGATGGTCTGTTTGAGGTTAGGCGGCTGTTTGAAGGCGAGTAGTGGAGGCGTGGGGATGGCCTTAGCGAGGTGTTCGTCGTCATTGATGACATGTTGAAGGCTGCAAAGAACATGGTGTAGTTTCTCCGCTCCGGGGAAGTACTGGATGACGAAGGGTACTCTGTTGGTTGTGTCCCATGTTTGTCTTCTGAGGAGGTCTATGCAATTTTTTGCTGTGGCCCGTCGGAACTGTCGATCGATGAGTCAAGCATCATATCCCGTTCTTACAAGGGCGTCTTTCAGCGTCTGTAGGTATCCACCGCGTTCCTCCTCGTCTGAGCAGATCCTGTGTATTCGCAGGGCTTGTCCATAGGGGATGGCTTCTTTAACGTGGTTAGGGCGGAAGCTGGAGAAGTGGAGCATCCTGAGGTTGTCTGTGGGCTTGCGGTAGAGTGAAGTGCTGAGGTGTCCGTCTTTGATGGAGATTCGTGTGTCCAAGGCTTGTTCTCTCTACACAGATGCGGCCGGACCTGCTGTGATTTCCAGCAAAAAAATGTTTTTTTGTCTGTTATTTGTTTTTCATACAGACCCCAGCATCTGCAACATTTGACCCCTTGTGACCCCACCTCATTGTTCTTTGATGTAATGTTTTCCTGACTGACCTGTTTGGACACCATTCACACCTTTGATTGCTGTGATTATTTCTCTGCCGTGGTGTGATAAATGGCAGTTAGAAAGATTACCTGTAATCATCTGGCATTATTCTCTGACTATATAAGCTGTGTCTTTATGCATCTCTCCACTTCACCTGATGAAGGAGCAGTGCTCCGAAAGCTTGTGATTTCAAATAAAACTGTTGGACTATAACCTGGTGTTGTGTGACTTCTTACAAAATACAATCAAGTATCATCCAACTCTACTGATGTTTTATTTAGTTTCTGTTGAACTGGAGTAAAAATCTGGGGCGTACTTCTATTCAAAAGGTGACTTTTAAAGAAAGAACTTACATTTTTAAAATACTTTATCACATCATCAGGATGTCCCAAAGCACTTTACAATCAATGAATTACTTTTTTGAAAGAATGAAAGAACCTGAATTTCTATAGCACCCTTCACAACCTCAGGACATCCCAAATCGCTTTACATCCAATGAGGTACCAATTGAAGTGTTGTCACTGTTGTTATGCAGACAAATGCAGTAGCCAAATTGTGCACAGCAACGTCCCACAAACAGCAAATGACCAAATGATCTATTTTTATTTAGTTATGTTACTTCATAGAAGAATAAGTCAATGCCTTCAGGAGAGGAGAAGGGAGGGGAAACAAATAAAAATAAACAACCTTTGTTTTTGGGGTGCCAGCCAGAAATGGTAGATCACAGTTCACCATTATGATCTTGAAAATGATTGCACGCCATGTTGATAACTGCATGCTTTGTATAGCAATGCTGCACTCCTTTAAAGAAACTCAAACCCAAATCAGATAAATGGTTAAAAAACAAGTATTTGTGAGGAAATTTCAATTGACTAGGTCATTTCATGTTATCACTAGTCTTGTAGTCATCAGCACTGTTTTAAAATTTACAAAATGAAAACATGATAGAGCCAGCATGCGTGTTTTAAAGAAGTATAGCTGTTGAAATGGTCTGTTAATGTAAATACGTTTAATTAAAGGCTATAACAAAATCAACATTCCCAGATCTAAAGGGATTACAATATTCATTGAGACTCTCTGTCAGCCTAGATAAAGGCAGGGAAATCGCACATCCCACTCGTGTATGAGATTTTGTACTGCCGTTTGTCTCTTCATCTTAAATTGCTGCACTGAAATGACTGAAATGACTCTGCTGTAGCAAGGATTGACTGGGGAAACTGAGTGAAGCACAGAAAGGAAGAGCAAGGCAGAGAAAAGGAGAAAAGTACAGAGGCAGTAAGGAAATCGGAAACAAATAAGAGCCAAGAAAAGCAATCAGCAATCAATGGCATGAAAGCCAGAAAGAGACAGGAGAAAAAGATACAAAAAAAACCCTGACAAGAAACATACAAAAAAAACATAAAGGAAAACATTAAGCTGAAGCCATTGGGTCTGTATGATAACAAACATTGCAGCTATAGCAATTTTGGAACTTTAGTGGAGGGAGTGCATAGAAGCTGGGCCAGCACACATCAGCCTGATACAAAAGCCCAAATGGTCAATTAAAAGAATTATTTGATTTTCATGTAGTAATTCTTGTCCGTGTTCCAAGAATTCCATAAATGCCTTTTGAATCGTTTGAACTCACTATATTCCTGTATGCTATTAACAATCAAACTGCTTTTATTGTTCTGTGGCATGTTATCAGTCGTATCCAGTTATAATACTTGCTCTATTTCATCCTCAGTTGTTAATTCTCCTAGAATTCCTGTCAGCCTTTTCTCTATTTCTCTCTCTGACTGTTGTTTTCCCCTATTTCTGTGTTAGTTATGCTTTTTCTTTCAATTTGTCCTCCAGTTTTCTTCCTGTACTATTCCTGAAGGCAATGACCATGCAGACATATTGTTCCATGCATAGGGATAGTGGTAGCGGTGAGGGGGGGCGGGGTGGTGGTGGGGGGCCGAGGGGTGGGAGGAAGGGGTGGTAACCCTCCAGTACCATACGTAAATGGCTCTCTGAGCCTGGACAGGGAATACTGGTGGGCTATTCGATCAGGGGGCTCAACTTACTTTAATCTGACCCTATCTTCATCTGATGTCCGTCCACACATGTGCACTTCCAATAGGTTTTGCTGCATATTGATTGGACGCATGATAGAAGGATAATTTATTGCTTTCTAACGGGATGTCAAAGGTCAATTGCACACTCCACCAATGCCAAAATTAAAATGGCTAAATATAGATCAGAGATCAAGGCCGGAATTTTCCCACTGTCATGCATGTGGGATTGGAGGTGGGTCAGCAGTAAAGGTTGGAAGAAAAGGGAGCGAGACGGGATCCCGCCATCATCCGTTTAACTCGGGTGCGCTTGCCAGCGTGGCATGGACCCAAATGGCAGATTAAGCTCATTAAAACAGGTTGTCAGACCATTAACAGTGTTGTTAACCAGACCCTTTGAATTTCACTGCATGACCACGGGAATCATGCAGCTTGGGAACCATGTCTGTCAACTTGATGCAGAAGCTCAGTGGCCATTGTGCGAGGTCATTAATGCAGAGCATGGAAATGCAAATAAATACTCCCACATGACAGCTGCTTACTTGCCTATGGGAAAGGTGCTTGCTGAGTGCATTTTGAGCACAAATGTTGATGTCTAGAGTTTGCAAGTCTTTTCTGCAACTTCAGAAACCACTCTCACCTCATTGCTACTAACTATCACACCATTGACAGATTGCTTCTCTGATCTTTACTTGACCTGCCATTTATTACATGAGCATGGGTGCCATTTATGCTGTCTCACCTTGGTCCTCAGAATCAGACCGAGATGAGTCCCAACACCAGCAGCAGCAGCAGCAGCAACACCAACAACCTTCACAATGACCTGATGCTCCACAGGGTAGAGGGCATCAGCGCAGGGCTGCGCTGCACCGGAGGCGATACCCACAACACAGGGTATACAGGCAAAGGATGAGCCAGGTCGGCACAGACATTTGTAGCAAGACCTGCAGCCCAGAGGACCTGGTGAACACTCCTTACCAGTTGCTGTCAAAGTCACCAGTGCCCTCAACTTCTTTGCCTCAGACTCCTTCCAGGGATCTGCAGCAGACATTTGCAGCATCTCACAGTCGGCCGCCCACAGATGCATCACACAGGTCACCGATGCCATGTTTGACAAGTCAGCCAATTATATTAACTTTTCCACTGATGACGCCAGTGCTACTGAGTAGGTGCTTGGCTTTGCTGCTCTGGCTAGCTTCCCACGGGTGCAGGGTATTATCGACTGTACACATGTGGCCATCAGGGCACCCCATCATCACCCAGAAGTGTTTGTCAACCGCAAGGGCTTCCACTCCCTCAATGTGCAGCTCGTCTGCAACCATAGGAAGATCATCATGCACTTGTGTGCCAAATTCCCTGGCAGCTGTCATCTTTCTTCCTGCGTCAGTCCACACTCCATCAGCTCTTTGCACTGCCAAACAGACTTACTGGCTGGCTGCTTGGAGACAAGGGCTATCCACTGAAGACGTGGCTCATGACACCCTTGAGGAGGCCAAATAGTGAGGCCCAGGAGCGATATAATGAAAGCCACATTTCCACCAGATGTGTCATAGAGCAAACAATAGGCATGCTGAAGATGTGCTTCAGATGCCTTGACAGATCTGGAGGAGCCCTTCAGTATTCACCAGCCAGGGTATCCAAAATTGTTGTCGTCTGCTGCGTGCTGCACAACATAGTGCAGCAATAAGGATTAGTGCTGCATGAGGAGCAAGGCACAGAGTGCACAGCCTCTTCAAAGAAGGAGGAGGAGGAGGAGCAGGAGAAACCTGAGGTCCAGATGCTATCAGCACCGCAGCATATTGCTGTTCCCGAGGCCAGGGATGGCCCCATTGTGGCCAGATTTACTTAACTTCCTGTATTACACCCATATGGCTGCTGCCACATGTAGTGCCAGGTCCCACTCCCCACCCTACCTGCAACTACACCATAAAGCATCTCTACAATGACCAAGCTATTACTTTCACACTAACCCCCATTGCTGGAGGTAATGTTATGTCTCCCCATTCACTCCAACTCACTAATCCACTTCCAAAGTACCATACAAAAATGGGCATGACCAGAAAGGGGTGAAAATAAATAGTTTTAGATGTGTCATAACATTAACGGAACATTAACAATAACACTTCTTTAAACACCCATGTGCTTATCCTTGTGCATCTACTTCTGTGTAATTTACCATTTACGTGTGCTTCTACGAGGTTCAACCCCTGTGGCTTCAGCAGAGTTGGAGGCAGCCTGCTCACTTCCCTGCTGCGACTGCGTAGACACTTTTGGCAGACGTTCTCTGGGTTTTGGCACCTGTGATGGGCCCACCACAGTCTGCTGCTCCTGCGACTGTGCAGGGCCAGACTCGGCCATCGTCCCACTGGCAGGACAGACCCACTAGGGGAGGTGGCGCAGTGGTATACAGTCGAGAAGGAGTGGCCCTGGGAGTATTCAACATTGACTCCAGACCCCATGCAGTCTCATGGCTTCAGGTCAAGCATGGGCAAGGAAACCTCCTACTGATTACCACCTACCGCCCTCCCTCAGCTGATGAATCAGTACTCCTCCATATTGAACACCACTTGGAAGAAGCACTGAGAGTAGCAAGGGCACAGAATGTACTCTGGGTGGGGGACTTCAATGTCCATCACCAAGAGTGGCTCGGTAGCACCACTACTGACCGAGCTGGCCGAGTCCTGAAGGACATAACTGCCAGTCTGGGCCTGTGACAGGTGGTGAGAGAACCAATACGAGGGAAAAACGTACTTGACCTCGTCTTCACCAATCTATCTGTCGCAGATGCATCTGTACATGACAGTATTGGTGTCAGTGACCATCGCACAGTCATTGTGGAGACGAAGTCCCATTGTCACTGAGGACACCCTCCATCACGTTGTGTGGCACTACCACCATGCTAAATGGGATTGATTCAGAACAGATCAAGCAGCTCAAAACTGGCATCCATGAGGCGCTGTGGCCTAGAAATTCAGTTGGCGCCGCGCCAGGGCTTTAGCGCCGGAAAGTTAGCGCCGGCGCTAAGTCCCCCTGCGCACGCCAAAAATTCAGTAGCGCTGCGCCCAAACGGCTGCCGGCACTACTGAAGGGTGTTTGCGCCTGAAAATGGGCGCTACCTGCCGCATTGCGGCGCTATTCCGGCGCTGCGGCGCCCGATGCGGTGCGGCAGGCTCGGGAAGTGCAGGCCTCCTCCTTCAGTTAAGGAGGAGCTGCCTGCACCCGCCCGCTGGCCAGTAAAATCTTCACAAAAATGAGCCCAGCACCTCGGGGAAGTGCCGGGCTCGCAGCCCAGAAGCATCTGTTCCGCGGGGGGGGGTGGAGGAGTCCGGGGAGGGAGGTGCGGGCAGGCGGCCGGCGGGAAAGCGGCCGGCCGCCGCGCGACCTTAATGCGCCGGCGCAAACTCCTGTAAGACTCGGTTGCCAGAGTCTTAGTTGCGGCTGCCACGGGCGAGGCGGCCGCAACTCAATTTCGGCGCTGGGGCCCGTCACCACGGCAACTGGGACGCTGCGCACACCGATGACGTCATCGGTGCCGGCGCAGCGCAACCGGTCTACCGCCGATGGTAGGGCCCCAGGGAATTTCTGAACCGGCTGTAAGTCCAGCGCAATGACCTCTAGCGCCGCAAAATGGGCGCAAAGCCCACTCAATTTCTAGGCCTGTGAGTCATCAGCAGCAGAATTGTATTCCACCACAATCTGTAACCTCATGGCCCATGAATATCCCCATCCTCAATGATGGTGGAACCCAGCACGTGAGTGCAAAAGACAAGGCTGAGCATTTGCAACCAGCTTCAGCCACGTGCTGAGTGGATGTTCCATATCGGCCTACTCCTGTCAGGGTCCCAGCTACACGTTCCTCTGCTGACCGCCAGAGGGCGGTTTAGGAGGCCACAGTACACTGCTGCCATGTCTCTGTACCTCTCTCCTCACCTGTGTCTCATTAGAGTAATTGTCTCATCAGAATAATCAGGCCTGTTATTTAAGCGGACTATTTCCAGCCCCAGGCGCTCAGTCTTGAGTTCTCATGCCTGCAAGTCACAGGTTAGTTTCTAGCCCTTGCCCTGCATTTTGTATACTCGCTTTTGTTTCTTTGAATTGTTACTTTGAGCTTTTGTTTGAAGAATTCTCTGTACGTCCTGTATTTGAAGAGCCTTCTACTAAAGCATCTTTTGAGTTTTACTCCATCTCAGGTCTCTGGCTGCCTGTCTGCATTTGGGTCCACTACCACACCCGTAACAAAAAGACTGAGCCATCAACATGGACCCAGCAGAAACCAGCCAACCAAGGGAGGAGATTAATCTACTGCGCTCTGCCCTGGTGAGTCAGGGAGCCACGGTCGGGAGGCATGACCAACTGCTGCGGGAGATTCGTGACAGCCTGCATTCCCTAACCGAGGCTGTCGGGCACGGCCAGCAGTCGGGTTCCGCACAACCTCCAGCCTCTAATCCTCGACAAGACAAGGATTCAGACCTTCCAGCTCCCGAACGATACGATGGTCACCCGGGCAAGTGTCGCGGCTTCCTCATACAGTGTTCCCTGGCATTCGAGCTCCAGCCTTCCAGATTCCCCTCCGATCGCTCTAGGGTCACCTACATCATCTCCCTGCTCACCGGGAGAGCCCTCGCTTGGGCCATGGCCATGTGGGAGTGACAAACCCCTGCCTGCTCCAACTGTCGGATGTTCACCGAGGAGATGAGGCAAGTCTTCGACCATCCAGTTAGCGGGCGAGAGGCGGCCAATAGACTGCTCTATCTCCATCAGGGGAATCATAGTGTATCGGACTACGCCATGGAATTCCGTACTCTCGCCACGGCATTTTGAATCAACTGGGTGTTATGAATCACCTGGGCATATTGAATCAACTGGGCATATGGAATCACCTGGGCATATTGAATCTCCTGGGCATATTGAATCTCCTGGGCATACTGAATCTCCTGGGCATAATGAATCACCTGGGTATAATGAATCACCTGGGTGTAATGAAGTCCATTCAAGATACTCCGGAAGATAAACCCAGTTATCTACCGTCTCCTGTTGCCTCGATCCATGAGGATCCATCCATCCTTCCATGTCTCCCGTCTCAAACCTGTGCAGACCAGTCCCCTATCTCCAGCCACCAGTCCACCTCCAGCCCCTCGACTAGTAGGGGGCCAGCCCGCCTACACTGTCCGCTGTCTCCTTCGCTCCCACCGGGTCCGGGGGGACTCCAGTATTTGGTGGACTGGGAGGTTTACGGCCCCGAGGAGCGCTCCTGGGTTCCGGCTCGGGACATCCTGGATCCTGGGCTTATCCGGCAGTTCCACCGGCGCCAGCCAGTGGCTACTGTGGGTACATCAGGTGCCGTCCCTGGGGGGGGGGGGTTACTGTCAGGGTCCCAGCTACACGTTCTTCTGCTGGCCGCCAGAGGGCGGTTTAGGAGGCCTCAGTACACTGCTGCCATGTCTCTGTACCTCTCTCCTCACCTGTGTCTCATTAGAGTAATTGTCTCATCAGAGTAATCAGGCCTGTTATTTAAGCGAACTATTTCCAGCCCCAGGCGCTCAGCCTTGAGTTCTCATGCCTGCAAGTCACAGGTTAGTTTCTAGCCCTTGCCCTGCATTTTGTATACTCGCTTTTGTTTCTTTGAATTGTTACTTTGAGCTTTTGTTTGAAGAATTCTCTGTACGTCCTGTATTTGAAGAGCCTTCTACTAAAGCATCTTTTGAGGTTTACTCCATCTCAGGTCTCTGGCTGCCTGTCTGCATTTGGGTCCACTACCACACCCGTAACAACTCCTGAGGTCTCCACCATTTCAAAAGCCAGTCTTCAGCCAATTCGATTCACTCCATGTGATATCAAGAAACGGCTGAATGCACTGGATACAGCAAAGGATATGGGCCCCAACAACATCCCGGCTATCGGGCTGAAGACTTGTGCTCCAGAACTAGCCGCACCTCTAGCCAAGCTGTTCCAGTACAGCTACAACACTGGCATCTATCCGACGATGTGAAAAACTGCCCAGGTATGTCCTATCCACAAAAGGCAGGACAAATCCAACCTGGCTAATTACCGCCCCATCAGTCTACTCTCAATCATCAGCAAAGTGATGGAAGGTATCATCGACAGTGCTATCAAGCAGCACTTACTCACCAATAATCTGCTCACTGAAGACCACTTGGCTCCTGACCTCATTACAGCCTTGGTCCAAACATGGACAAAGGAGCTGAATTCCAGAGGTGAGCTGAGAGTGACTGCCCTTGACATCAAGGCAGCATTTGACCGAGTTGTGGCATCAAGGAGCCCTAGTAAAACTGAAGTCAATGGGAATCGGGGAGTGGGGGGAGGGGAAATGCTCCACTGGCTGGAGTCATACCTAGCATAAATGAAGATGGTTGTGGTGGTTGAAGGTCAATCATCACAGCCCCAGGACATCGCTGCAGGAGTTCCTCAGGCCAGTGTCCTAGGCCCAACCATCTTCAGCTGCTTCATCAATAACCTTCCCTCCAACATAAGGTCAGAAATGGGGATGTTCGCTGATGACTGCACAGTGTTCAGCGCCATTCACAACTCCTCAGATAATGAAGCATTCCATGCCCACATGCAATAAGACCTGGATGACGTTCATGCTTGGGCTGATAATTGGCAGGTAACATTCACGTCATACAAGTGTCAGGCAATGACCATCGCCAACAAGCGAGAGTCCAACCACCTCCCCTTGACATTCAATGGCATTAGTATCGCCAAATCCCCCACCATCAACATCCTGGGGGTCACCATTGACCAGAAACTTAACTGGACCAGCCACATAAATACTGTGGCAACAAGTGTAGGTCAGAGGCTAGGTACTCTGCGGCGAGTGTCTCACCTCCTGACTCCCCAAAACCTTTCCACTATCTACAAGGTGCAAGTAAGGAGTGTGATGGAATACTCTCCACTTGCCTGGATGAATGCAGCTCCAACAACATTCAAGAAGCTCGACACCATCCAGGACAAAGCTTGATTGGCACCCCATCCACCACCTTAAACATTCACTCTGTCCACCACCAGCGTACCGTGGCTGTCATGTGTACCATCTACAAGATGCACTGCAGCAACTTGCCAAGGCTTCTTCGGTAGCACCTCCCAAACCCGCGACCTCTTCCACCTAGAAGGACAAGGGCAGTTGGCACATGGGAACACCACCACCCCAAGTTCCCCTCCAAGTCACATACCATCCTGACTTAGAAGTGTATCGCCGATCGTTCTTCGTCGCTAGGTCAAAATCCTGGAAGTTCCTACCTGTGGGAGTACCTTCACCACACGGACTGCAGCGGTTCAAGAAGGTGGCTCACCACCACCTTCTGAAGGGCAATTAGGGATGGGCAATAAATGCTGGCCTTGCCAGCGATGCCCACAACCTATAAATGAATAAAAAAAAGGATGCAGAAATGGAGTGAGGGGTCCGTCCAGGGGAGGGATCGCGGGGGTTGAATCGGGGTTTTGCTGGCTCGGTTGGGGTTTCGGGGGGGGGGTGGGGGCGGTGTTGGGGATCATTTGGCTTGGTCGGTGATCGCAGGGGGGATACGGGGATTGGCAGGGGAGGATCGGGGATCGTGGGGGGTGTCGGAGATCAGCAGGGGAGGATCGGGGATCGGGATGTGAGGATCGGGGATGGGGGAGTCGGTGATCGGCGGGGGGTGGGGGGAATCGGGTCAGCCAGGGATTGGGGATCAGAGATCGGCAGGGGGTTCGGTCGAAGCATCAGTGAAGGGGAGAAAGGATCGGTGCCGGTCACCGGAGTTTTGTGGTCGGCCTCAGCATCATCGGTGAGGTTGGGGGAGGCCTCCTGGTGAGGATCGGAGACATGGGGAGGCGATCAGAGGACTCGTGAGGGGGTCTCCGATCGCAGGGAGTGGGTTAGGTAGGGACGCTGGCTCCAGGAGGTAGGTATAAAGCCACTTACGTCCTGGCTCCAACAGTCCTTGACTCTGTTTAACTGCCGGGTTTCACGAATTGTGTGAAACTCGTCCACATGCAGTTAAAAACAAAATGGAGGTTAAAAAAGAGACTGCCAGCCTCATTATAATATTTAAATTGACATTCCGCCCCCTTGGATCAGGTTGGTCGCCCGCCCTCATCTCGCCTTCATTAAAACCGGAAGTGGGCGGGCTGGAAGTGGGATCAGGCCGGGAATCCCATTTCTTTACAATTTAACTGCCCCCATATTCCAAACCCACCCGTTTTTTTTTAAGGGGAAAATTCCGGCCTTTGAATGCTCTTTGACATATAATACACAGCTGAATTAAAAGAGGTTAGCAAATGAAAAACCATAAAAAGTTTGCAATTTTTAAATTCACAGGTTCCGGCTGCCATTTTGACATCACACTGAAAGCCTGTAAAAGTGAAAGAAAAATTAAAAGATTGGAAATCCTCACTCAATACCTGTATCTGTCGATTTGTCAAAAATTCCATTAAAATTGGAAATCTCTATGTATCTGGGAACACTATAAAGATAAACGTTTGAAAGTATAACATTTATGTATGTGTACTGCACTGTAAAATGAGATCTTGTCTGATATGCTTGGCAAAAATGAACCCTTTCCAATCTGAACAAGCCAAAACTATTATTCAAACTAAATGCTTTAGAGCTTCAAAACAAAAATGACCCTTTTCTGATGAAAGCAGCTGAGAATTTCAGCACCAGCAGGACTATTGCTGCCAATATCCAAACTATTAGATAGTGTCCGAACATTATGTTGCTCAGATTTACAGGGACCTCTGCAAACAGTGAACTGATAAGTATAGGAAAAGGAATGGCAGTATAGTCTGCTAGTTTTATTCTGGGAAAGGTACTAGACTGGAAATGGTTGAAGTCATTCAGTGAATGCAGCAAGTGTGTTATAGGAACATAGGGAAAAAAGGAGGCCATTCGCCCCCTGGAGCCGTTCGCCATTCAATTGGATCATGGCTAATCTGTACCCCAATTCCATTTATCCACCTTTGTTCCCTATCCCTTGACACCCTTACCTAACAAAAGCCGACGTTTTGTTGATAGAAAAGGTCAATGCTAATAAGTTGCACCGCAAGGCAGAGATTCTAATTTCTAACACCTATGCAACAGAGGGAGAGACAGAGAGAAAGACACAAGTAGAGAGAAAATAGACAGGCAGTTTCTTTCCTCATTTAATTTGATTTCTTTTATTAAAAAGGTGAAGCTTGAAAGAAAGCAAAACCTATTTGAGGGAAATAGATAGGAATGGAGTATAGAGGAGGGAGAACCTAAGAACATAAGAAATAGGAGCAGAAGTAGGCCATTTGGCCCCTCGAGCCTGCTCCACAGAAGTAATGTGCCAGCAAATGAAAAAATATAGAAATCTAATAAGAGATGGATAAAATCTGATGACCTTGCAGGCCTCTGGGACCCTCAGTGTTTGGGGCCCTGAGTTTGAAAACCCAAAGGCTAGGAAATTAATCCTTACTCCTGGTCACACTCATAAGGGCAGTCGTATTTGAGTGGAGGTGATCATTTACTTGTTGCTGCCATCCGATGTGGAGGAACCAAGCTAACATGATTGATAGCAATTGTGTAAAGTAACAATTTGAAAATTGCAGGTCATTTGAAGGAGACCAATTAACCAGCTTCGCCTTAATTTTCCCAAATGGTAGAGATGCCCATCTATTAATTCAATCAGAAAAGCTATATTCTAATTCAGAATCCATTGAAGGTAAACTCATAGAACGGTTGGGAGTGCTCTTTCCGGGCTGGGATCAGGAGATGTTGTGGGGACCGTGTAGAGGGAGCTTTACTCTTCATCCATATGCCATATTTGAGCTGGCTGTGTTTAATACTAGAGATAGTCATAGAGTCATAGAGTCATAGAGTTTTACAGCACAGAAAGAGGCCCTTCGGCCCATCGTGTCTGCGCCGCCCATCCATCCCTGTCCAGTCTACTCCCATTTTCCAGCATTTGGTCCATAGCCTTGTATGCAATGGCATTTCAAGTGCTCATCCAAATGCTTCTTGAATGTTGTGAGGGTTCCTGCCTCCACCACCCTTTCAGGCATTGAGTTCCACATTCCAACCACCCTCTGGGTGAAAAAGTTCCTCCTCAAATCCCCTCTAAATCTCCTGCCCCTTACCCTGAATCTATGCCCCCTTGTTATTGACCCCCCCCACTAAGGGGAAAAGTTCCTCTTTATCTACCCTATCTATGCCCCTCATTATTTTGTACACCTCAATCAGGTCCCCCCCCAGCCTTCTCTGCTCCAAGGAAAACAACTCCAGCCTGTCCAGCCTTTCTTCATAGCTGAGGCGCTCCATCCCAGGTAACATCCTGGTGAATCTTCTCTGCACCCTCTCCAAAGCAATCACATCCTTCCTATAGTGAGGCGACCAGAACTGCACACAGTACTCCAGCTGTGGCCTCACCAGCGTTTTGTACAGCTCCATCATAACCTCCCTGCTCTTATATTCTATGCCTCGGCTAATGAAGGCAAGTATCCCATATGCCTTTTTAACCACCTTATCTACCTGCTCCGCTGCCTTCAGGGATCTATGTACATGTACACCAAGGTCCCTCTGACCCTCTGTACTTCCTAGGGTCCTACCACTCATTGTGTATTCCCTTGCCTTATTTGTCCGTCCAAAATGCATCACCTCGCACTTTTCAGGGTTAAATTCCATTTGCCACTTTTCCGCCCATCTGACCAACCCGTTTATATCGTCCTGTAGCCGAAGGCTTTCCTCCTCGCAATTTACCACCCCACCAATTTTCGTGTCATCTGCGAACTTACTGATCATACCTTTTACATTTTCATCCAAATCATTTATGTAGATCACAAACAATAAGGGACCCAGCACCGATCCCTGAGGTACCCCACTGGACACAGGCTTCCAGTCACAAAAGCAACCTTCGACCATCACCCTCTGCCTCCTGCCACTCAGCCAGTTTAGGATCCAACGCGCCAAGGCACCCTGGATCCCATGGGCTCTTACCTTCTTGACCAGTCTCCTATGCGGGACTTTGTCAAAAGCTTTACTGAAGTCCATGTAAACCACATCCACAGCATTTCCCTCATCCACCCCACTAGTCACCCCCTCGAAAAATTCGATCAGATTTGTTAGACATGATTTACCCTTGACAAAGCCATGCTGACTATCCCCGATTAATCCTTGCCTCTCCAAGTGGAGATTAATTTTGTCCCTCAGAATTTTTTCCAATAATTTCCCCACCACAGATGTTAGACTCACTGGCCTGTAATTCCCTGGTTTATCCCTGCTACCCTTCTTGAATAATGGTACTACGTTAGCTGTTCTCCAGTCCTCTGGTACATCCCCTGTGGCCAGAGAGGTTCTGAAAATTAGTGTCAGAGCCCCTGCAATCTCCTCCCTTGCCTCCCACAGCAGCCTGGGATACATCTCGTCCGGGCCTGGGGATTTATCCACTTTTTGGCCCGCTAAAACCGCTAGCACCTCCTCCCTCTCGATGCTAATATGTTCAAGTATGTCACAGTCCCCTTGCCCGATTTCTATGTCTGCATCGTCTTTCTCCATAGTGAACACAGATGCAAAAAATTCATTTAAAACCCCGCCTACATCCTCTGGCTCTACACACAGATTGCCACTTTGGTCCCTAATGGGCCCTACCCTTTCCCTGGTTATCCTCTTGCCCTTAATATACTTATAAAACATCTTAGGATTTTCCTTTATTTTGCTCGCCAGTGTTATTTCATGGCCCCTCCTCGCCCTCCTAATTTCTTTTTTAAGTATGCCCCTGCACTTTTTATACTCCTCTAGGGCTTCTTCTGTCTTTATTCTTTTGTAACTGCCAAAAGCCCCCCTTTTATTTCTAATGCATTTTTGTATATCCCTTGTCATCCAAGGTTCCCTTTGCTTGTTGGTCCCACCCTTGACCTTTACAGGAACATGTTGGCGTTGTACTCTCTCTATTTCCCTTCTGAAAGTCTCCCACTGTTTTGATGTGGATTTTCCTATAAGCAGCTGCTCCCAGTCCACTTTGGCCAGATCCTGCCTTATCATATTAAAATTGGCCTTCCCCCAATTTAGAACCCTTATTTCCGGGCCGTCTTTGTCTTTTTCCATGACCACCTTAAATCTCACCGAATTATGGTCACTGTCGCCAAAATGCTCTCCTACTGACACTTCCACCACTTGCCCGGCTACATTCCCCAGAATTAGGTCCAGTACCGCCCCCTCTCTTGTAGGACTTTCTACATGTTGGCTCAAAAAGCTCTCCTGGATGCACTTTAAGAATTCTGCACCCTCTAAGCCTTTCACACTCTGACTGTCCCAATTTATATTGGGGAAGTTGAAATCCCCCACTATTATTACCCTATTATTTTCGCACTTCTCTGAGATTTGCCTACATATCTGTTCCTCTATCTCCCCCTGACTGTTTGGGGGCCTATAGTACACTCCCAGCAAAGTGCTTGCCCCCTTTTTGTTTTTAAGTTCTACCCATATGGCCTCATTAGAGGAACCCGCTAATATATCATCCCTCCTTACAGCAGTAATTGACTCCTTAATTAATATTGCAACACCCCCTCTCCTTTTACACCCCCCTCTGTCTCGCCTGAAGATTCTATACCCCGGAATATTGAGCTGCCAGTCCTGACCCTCCCTCAACCATGTCTCCGTGATAGCAACAATATCGTACTCCCATGTGTTCAACAACAACTTCAGTTCATCCACCTTATTTGCAAGACTCCTTGCATTAAAATAAATGCCTTCCAGCCCTGCCATATTCTCTTTTGCCTTCACATATTTGCTCTGCCTTCCCAGCTGACTTGTTTTTCCCTCTGTATTTGGCCGTAAATCACCCCCTACTATAGCTCCACTCTGTACCCCAACCCCCTGCCAAGTTAGTTTAAACCCTCCCCAGCAGTGCTAGCAAACCTCCCCGCAAGGATATTGGTTCCCCCCTGGTTCAGGTGTAAACCGTCCGACTTGTACAAGTCCCACCTTTCCCAGAAGCAGACCCAGTGATCCAGGAAACTAAAGCCCTCCCCCCTGCACCATCCCTTTAGCCACGCATTCATCTGTTCTATCTTCCTATTCCTATACTTACTAGCACGTGGCACCGGGAGTAATCCAGAGATTACAACCTTTGAGGTCCTGCTCCTTAATCCTTCACCTAGCTCCCTAAATTCTTGCTGCAGGACCTCATCCCTCTTTTTACCTATGTCGTTGGTACCAATGTGGACCACGATGAATGGCTAAATTAAGAAAATGTTCCATCATCCAACATTGATGTGACTGACGAAGGGTCCTCAACCCGAAACGTTGACTCTGTTTCTCTCTCCTCGCTGCTGCCTGACCTGTAACATTTTCCAGCATTTTCTGTTGTTATTTCCGATTTCCAACCTCCGCTGTGTTTTGCTACTGTATTGATGTGTCTCATTTTGACATGCAAAACAATTGACCAAAAATGTTAAAAAGAGTAGATAATCTTCGAAGAAAGTTTAGAGGTGTGACTATCAGAATGTTTGTCGTCTTGTACCACATACTGAGAAGAGGCAGATCAATTGAATCATTTAGCCTGGCTTAGTTGAAGTTAGACCCCAGGAGAACATAGCCTGTAAGTTTATGAATGAATGATCAACTTATTACTGTGCTCGTTATAACTGCAAGCTGACACAAAATGATGCTCTAGCTTCCAATCACCTAATGATATTGCTATTTAAAGAAGAAAAAATACATAAACCTGATGTAATAGCTTTCTATTAATTGCTTATAAACAAATGAGGCCGGCGGACCAATTTCCTGTGGCCCTGCCTCTTTAGGAATGTGTAGTGTGCGCTGTACCCAGATTGAGCCCCCATTTGGTCACAATCTGAATTTGGCCATTGATCATGGTTTACAACACATGTCACAGCATGCAAGAAGGCAGAAAATCCCATCTTGCCTCAGAGAGTATCAATTTCAAATGTGCAGTTTAATTCTTACTGGTATCCCGGAGGAAGAGGAAATCCCTATAAGACTCCTCCAAGATCTAATCACCACCGCACCCTAAAACCAATAAAAAAAGCTCACAAAGGTACACAGTACCTTGGACAACTAATGTGCTACGTGGTCCAGAATTTTGACCATAATGCTGAGTCACCGATTTTAAACATACCTCGTTGAGAAGTTGGTCAACACAGGCCAGGCATAATTGGAGCAAAAGCCACTATCGGTGTTTTTCACGCACAGCTTTGTAACCAGTTTTATCATGATATCTCAGTGAAGCTTCCTGCCCAGTTCTGGCCAATATTTATCCTTCAATCAACATCACTAAAACAGATTAACTGGTCATCATCATATTGCTGTTTCTGGGAGCTTGCTGTGTGCCAATTGGCTGCTGTGTTTCCTACAATTATAACAGTGACTACACTTCAATAAAAAGTACTTTATTGGCTGTAAAGCGCTTTGGGACGTCCAGTGGTCGTGAAAGGCGCGATATAAATGCAAGTCTTTTCTTTCCAGTCTCCTAAGCTATAGTGAATGGATTTCCTATGGACACTGAGGGGGAACTGGGAACAAAAATTGAGGTAATTCATACAGTTTGAGAAGGGAAGTGCAGTTACGGCTGAGCTACACTTTCAGATTAAATATTTTGAACTGCCTTTAATGTTAGTGTCTTTATTCTATGGCATGATCACTATTCGAATCATAATGAGCAGGTGAAAGACCAAGACCAGACAGAACTTGACTTTCTTTTTAAATGAAAAACTGCATTGCATGCAGTTTTCTGCTTTGACATTTTGTTCTCTTTGTGATGTCACAGTCAGTCTGTAAGGGGGAGATATTAATTTGGATTTCAGATTCCATATCTGTATTGGCCTTTACAGTTTAGAATCAACTAACTAGTGCCCTCAAGTGGCTGAAAAATGCTGAAGAAAATGGATAAATTGATTTTGTAGTTTGCAATCAGTTATTATGAATATATTTGGGCTTCTTGGCACATTTCATCACAGTGCAGTTTTCAACATATGATTTTATATTACTTTTGGATGAGACATTAAAGCAAGGTCTTGTCTGCCTTTGAAAGTGAATGTAAAAGATCCCATGGCACTGTTCAAAGGCCAGGGCGGTCTCCTGGTGTCCTGGCCAATACTTCTCCTTCAACCACTACCACCAGAAAAATAAAATCCTATTGTTCAGTGACATCGATGTAGAAACATAGAAAAATAGGAGCAGGAGTAGGCTATTCGGCCCTTCGAGCCGAATGTCTGCTCCACTTGAAAATAGCCCACATACTTTCTCTCAATTAATACTTTTCACATGAGAAAACATAATTGAATTAAAGCAATATAGAAGTGAACATTATTCCTTGAATACAAAAGCAAAATACTGCGGATGCTGGAAATCTGAAATAAAAACAGAAAGTGCTGGAAATACTCAGCAGGTCAGGCAGCATCAGTGGAGAGAGAAACAGAGTTAACGTTTCAGGTCGATGGCCCTTCGTCAGAACTGGAATTCCCTGAATGCAGCTATCATTTTATATAATCAGAATATTTTTATAATCAGGCATAATTTATTATTTTTAATTTTGTTTGACTATATTATTTGTTGACAAACTCTTTCTAATATTTAATTAATGTTTCTCATTTGAGAATAAAAAGCAAAATCAATCCCAATTCTTCCAAAACTGTTTTAATCCTAGAGCAACAGAAAATGCTGGAAGAACTCAGCAGGTCAGGCAACATCAGTGGAGAGAAATTTGAGTTGACGTTTCGGGTCGAACCCTTCTTCAAAACTGGAAAGAAAAGAAATTAGATCGAAGGCAGGGCTGCGATCGAACAAAAGAAGTGAAAGAAACAAAAGAGCTAGACGAAAATCCTAGAGCACTTTGAAATTGCACTGTTGGTTCTAGTTACAACAATACTGAAAAAGATTTGCATTCTAAAATTGTGAAATACCATACAGCTTTCAAAAACCCACCACCATCTACGGTTACTCAATAGTTCATGGATGAATGCATTGCTTGGAATGACTCAGGTCTGATTCTCGTTTATGGTGTATTAGCTGTTCTCAGTCATGCCTAAGTATGTCCATATGCTGCAGAGAGGAAAACGCAGCCAAGAATCATGAGCTGATAGCTCTCCAGTGACCCTGCTGGAAGAGAGCATGTATGGTCGTCAAACAGGTTTGGGTTCATCTGTGACACCTCTATGGTCAGTCTAGCAAGGTATCAGAGGGTTGTCAAACTCTACGCTCACATATGTTACGGCATAAGGACAGAAAATCTGAAAGAAATTTGAAAAAGAAAAAAAGTAATAAATGCTTCAATTGTTGGGCAGAGGAAAGAAGATCTCCCCTCCCCACTGGCAGCTCCTCCAGAAACAATCGTTTTAGATGTAAACACATTTAAGTATTCAATGGTCAGTTGAGACTCCAATTAGATATCATCATTCGGATAAAAAGTGTCCAAATTGGGCAGGCTGTCAAAAATGGATGTTCTGCTGCAAGATGCTGCCAATGCATTTAGTAAATATCATGTCCTATTTTGTTTTTAAACCATACTGAAACACCAAGGGATTACATGTCATTTTTACATCAATGTTTTCTCCACTGTGACTCTAAGATTGGACAGGGAAGCTTAAATGAAATCCTGTTTCAGAATGCTGGATCTAACAGTAATTTATACTGTCATCCACAGTCAAGAGCATTAAAGACTGCAGCCTGTAGATATCTCCCTAGATACCAACAGCCCAGAGACAGCTTGAATGGGAAGCATTTCTTACCTGACGTAGTTTTCACTCAGCTTCTATTGATTCAACCAAAACTAACACAACTGCCCTTTTTGGAGATGTTTATGCTTGAATGTCAATCGAGAATGGGGCTGAATCTCTGATCTCCGATTCGAGAGGCAATCTCTTCGCAATTGACGAACATTTTCAAGCAACATCAAATGCATCTTTGCCTTTATATTAAAATGATGATCAGTGCACATGTATCCAGCTAGCCAAAGGAAATCAAAGAAAGATCAGCCCTTAGGTCAATATGACATCCAATGTACTGTGTGGGAAAACATTCCTTGTGTGAAAATTGGACTTTACAGTCATATGAGAACCCACAACCTGCATAAATTGGAGATGAATCATAGGCGGTCATCACTGACAATGATGGACAAACTATTATCATCATCACCAACAATAAACACCAGCTCCTCGCTTGTCCATGATTGAATAAATCTAATTTATAGAAAGTCATATATTTTGCTAATTTTGTGCAGCTTAGCTCATATAGTTTCAAAGTATTTAAAGTTGCATTTCATTAAAATTGTAATATGAGTGTATGTTATAGAAAACAATACATAGCAATTAAGTACAGTGCATGTAATATCAAACTGTGGAGACTGTTTAATGAGGCACCTTTTTAAAATGCATTAGAAAATGTGGACAATTTTTGAGGGCACCCAGTGCTCTGAAGTAATACTGAACATTTTTCTGGGTTTTTTAATCAATGTTCCTGTATACACATAATCAGTGACTAAGATTAACAGAACAATGCAATATTAACATATTTTGACCCAAGGTTATGTAATTGAGTAAGTTGCTAGTTAATTCATCCTGTGACATTAATTTAATGATACCATGTGGCAATGAATGATTTTGAAAACAAAACTGCCCAAGTCCTATTTCAAAGTACAGCATGTTATATATATTATGCACATCAATCTTGTCTAGAATTGTACATGTACAATATCAACATCATTTAGTGCTTTGAATTAATTAGTCTTGCATGAATAAAATCGCATTTTTCATATTTTAATTATTGATCAAACTGTTGCGCAGCTCATATGTACAACTTTAAAAGAAATCAAGCCAGAATGAATTAGATATGATGTTAGGCTTGGGCAGTTAAGTTCAATTGGTGGAAAAAAGACGTTACCCCCCACTCCTGTGGGATTCACGCCTGTAAGTTAGATTAAAATTACCCCCTTCATGTCTAAGACCCTTCATTGTATAATTGATGGACACTAACAGCAATTCATCTTAACCCAATCTTGCTTAAAATATTTTTATTATAGAACATTTTAAAAGGATTTTTATGCATGTTTACTTATCCATCTTAGAGAGTCTATTTAATTAGCTTTTATGTCGGGTGCACCTGTTAATATCTTGTGTAGCTATTGAACAAAAATGTGAATTTGTGAATGAACTTGACACCTTAGTCAGGTGACAAATCACAATGCCCCATTATTTCCGATAGGAGGCTTTCTGCGTGCGGATGCCTCCTATCGGGAAAAGATCTACGCCCTTACCTGAGGGCTCCCGAGGTCCGGACACTTCCGCTTCTGGGCCTCTCCCCGATGAAATGCGCAAGGCCCACGTATCCCAGGGACGCATGTGGTTCGCAAGCGTCCCTGGGATCACATGGGCCAGGCGAGCCAATGGGAAAAGGGAATCCCCCTTCATGCTTTTGACAAATAGACCTGTCAAAAGTATGAATGGAGATCACCCCAAAAACACATCAAAACATTAAATCAATTTTTAAAAAACATCACGTTTTTAAAATGAGTTAAAATTACATTAAATTAAATATTTTAAACAAAAATTTATTGTTTTGAAAAAAATAATTAAAGTTTTTTACGGGGCGAAGAATAAACTTACCTTGTTTAAAAGTATTTTTAAATTATAAATGAGTGAAATTAAAAAAAAATTTTTTTTTAACTCTTATGCTGGTAAAAGCAGGCCTTACACCTGCTTTTACCAGGCGTAAGATTTCTAAGGGTTTTCAGCGGGCGGAGGTTCTGCAGAAAGCGGAACTCTCCACCCGCAGAGGCCCTTCTCCAGGGCAGGCGTGCGATCTGTCAAGAGGATTCTTGCATGCTTCGCATGCCACGGTGGCACAGTGGTTAGCACTGTTGCCTCACAGCGCCAGGGACCTGGGTTCGAATCCGGCCTCGGGTGACTGTCTGTGTGGAGTTTGCACATTCTCCCCGTGTTTGCGTGGGTTTCCTCCGGGTGCTCCGGTTTCCTCCCACAGTCCAAAGGTGTGCGGGTTAGGTTGATTGGCTATGATAAATTGACCCTTAGTGTTCGGGGGATTAAATACGTGGGGTTACGGGGATAGGGTGGGATATGTGTTGGTGTAGGGGTTACGGGGATCGGGTGGGATATGTGTCGGTGCAGGCTCGATGGGCCGAAATGGCCTCTATCTGCACTGTGGGGTTTTCTGTGATTTCTGTGATTCTGTGACATTTGCGAGGTCCCTATGGGTGTGTACACAGCTCGTACACACCCGTAGGGATCGGAAAACACGGGCCAACGTGTATGCTATAATAGTTACGCCTAACAATGTCATTTGATGCAGGCGTTTAGGGCAACTAGGCAGCATGCATCTCTAAAGAGAGTTGAAGAAGTGATTTATTCATTGAGGCTCCTTCACTTTGGAATGCAGACCCACTAGATATGGTGAATTCCCCAGTAACACTGCAATAATGTGCAATTCTACCCCATGTGCCTTTTTCTTAGCATTAACAGCAGAAGCTTTCAATACTGCTTGATACATTTGAGTGAGCAAAACCATTGGCTTTGGGCTAAGACAGCGGAGTCTAACATCACTTCCCTCCCTTCCCTCTAACCAAATAATTGAAAAATGCCAAATCAAGAGATGCATGTAGAGTGGGTGTGGCCCTTCCAGAAATGTTATTTAGGTTACTACACAATTGTGGAAAGTGCTTATCACTGTATGATTGATATATACTAACAGCAACTCATCTTAATGCATTCTTTCTTTAAATATTTTTATTGTCAAACATTGTTAAAGGATTTTTATCCTTGTTTACTTATCAATCTCAGAAAGTCTATTTAGTTAACTTTTATGCACATGATGTGTGGGTGCTAAACAAGAATCTGAAATTAGCCAGTATTCATTCCTTAATAAGGCACTGGTGGTGACTTATGAAATCCTATGTAATATGTGCGGTGTGCAGATTATGAAGTGCATTGAGAACATTTTAATCTATTGATGGTAGGAAGATGGCAGAGCTGTTGTCACTGTCAATCAACAGCTTTAAAATACACTCGATCATGCCTTTCCCTGTCATGAAGAGGCATTAAATAATCAAGCACATTTGTGATCCAATGTTACAAGTAAAGCAATAATTAAAACTGTTTAATACTGTAGAATGCATCTGCACACAAACATCCTGTCATTCCACTAAATGGACCCTAAATTAGATCTTGGCTAATTTCAAGTAGGTAATAACCACTTGCATGAATACTAAAAGATTTTTTGTTTAAGGTATGCACTCCGGGGTGCTGTGCAGAAAGAACAAGATTAAAATGCTCAGTAAAAATGTAATAATTAGAATAACTATTGCATTTAAGTAATCTTGTTAGCCACATGTTAATAATTATTACTTCATTGACATATTATAAACTAGAACAGATGAAGATAATAAAAGCGTAAGTCAGTCTGAATAAAAGTATTTTATTTGCATAATCATTAAATAAGTAAAAATTAAGAAAATAACCTTATCTTTAGAGGAAGACTGCATGCTAAATGCTTTTTTCATACAAATTCACATATAAATTTAACCAGACTGTTTAAAACACATTTACCTGAGAAATCTAAAATTCTCAATATAAAACCATGTGAAAAATAAACCTTGGTGTCTTGTGCATTAAAATTAAAACTTGCTCCATCTGTACATAATAAATGTAGAACTTGTTTTAATCTGTACATATAATATGGGCTAATTTTATCCAGACCATGATACTGGACCAAATCACAATGGGGCCAATACTGTTCCATCTAAACAAGGCTGTTTTTGTCCATTGCAGATGGTATACATCCATTTTTCTTTTAGTATTTGTGCAATGGTACCAGCAACTAACAGCGCAACATGGAGGAAAAGGTGAGCTGGTGCTCTTTGCACTTCCATCAACCCACTTTAGCGTCGAAGAATGTTTCGATAAATTGGTTGATTCCAAAATGCACATTAAACCAAGTTGCCAATAGTATAGCTGGAATACTGTGCCACAAAACATTAATTTGAAACATGATTCCTACCTTCAAGTGAGAGAGCCTGACTGCAAAGCTGCAGATTATGTTTCTTTGAAGAGGCACAATACAAAATTAGTTAAAATTCAGGAGGAATGGCGGCTGCACACAGCTGCTGTATACAGTCCCCGTTCTTCCATCATTCCCACCAACATGGTGGATAAGGCAGTCAGCTGTTACAAGCAGCTGTTTGTTTTGCACTGCTCTGCACTGCTGTCAAAGTGAGCAATTGAACACTTTGGGTGCAGCACATAAAGTGGGCATAAATCTACCTGACTTTGCCCCCAATTTAATAACAGCATTTAATCAAAACAAAATCATCAAGTAGTTATACTGCAGTGAAATGAAACACATAGTTGGAAGGAAACTATTATTGCATCATTAATTTCCTGAAGCACCTCAAACTAGTGTCATCAAGCATAGTGCACAGTATTTCAAGTATCATTTTATAATGGAAACAAAACTGTAGATAGTAAAAGAAAGTAGTAAATTGTAGTAACACCATTACAATTTAGGGGTTTGTAGCAAACAATCTTCCTTTAAAATACATTCAGATATATTTTCATAATCTATGGAGGTAAGCAACATGTTCGTCGTAGACAGATATTTCCCCTGTTATATTAGCACTGAGGGACATGGTCTGGCATTGGCTTCTGGAAACTGGTGGTGACGTGTTGTGAAGACCACACTGACAGGAGACACTGTGTGTCTGCTCAAGTTACATCATGTGTCACTGGTCTGAGAGCCACAACTTTCCTTTCGGTTGAAGATGCTGAGGTTTAACATTTCTGTTCCTAAAAATAACTGTAATGCCAGGTGCAGCTTTACTCACAGTGTTAGGTTTCATTGATAGAACATCCTGATTTGAAAACTCACATTGTAAACAGAAAGTGCAAATAGACATCCTCTTATGGACAAATCAGAACATTAAAGTTCTCTTTTACAATAAATAATATATTATGTAAACATATCAGTGCAGTAAATTGTCTTTGTAATTATTCACAGTCAGTGCAGTAGGAGTTGTGCATCTCATCCAGTGGGATGTCCTCATAAACGTCAAACAGTAAGGTGCTTTTCCCCTTCTCTAAGCTGAAAATATATATGTATGGAACAATTATGCAAAGTGAGTTCCACCAAATAACACATTTTTAAAATTCATTTCTTTAAGAAATTTGCAACTCTCATTTCTTTTAGTAGAAATTCTGTCAATTCTTCAACTTAGGTGAAAACTTCTATTTGCTTTAAAGATTGCAACTATCAACCAAGTGCGTTGTCACCTTCAATTTTCTAATTATTTTCAATATTAATATTACTTGAAAGTGATTGCAAAGACATAGTTCACAGGCTTGTTTAAAAGTTGTAAAATATATTAATAATATGTTCAGAAATCTCACCATTTTCCTTTGATTACTAAGGCAGAAGGTGCATATAGGTCTGGGAGCTGCCGTGTTTACATCGCTATTGCTGCCCTGCATAACAGCTCGATATTTTAAGCAGGGCTGCCCGTCCAAACAGTCCTCTCCCAGGAGAAGGACATTCGCCAGATGGGAAATATAACTGGAGGCCAAGCGCAGCGTCTCTATCTTCGATAGTTTGCGGTCTGCTGGCTCGGTGGGAATGAGTGTCCTGAGAGCTGTGAACGCTGTGTTCACACTGTGGGTTCTGTCCCGCTCTCTCGCATTTGCTGCTTGTCGTTGTTTGCTGATACCAGTTGAATACATCTTCCTCTTCCTTTTCCCATTGCCGTCATTCTGACTGCTCTCACTCCCACTCTCAAGATCCTCGATATCAGAAGCAATGGTTTCTGCCTGACAGGATTGGATGCTCCCTGTAGACTTCATTATGCAACTACGATGGGAAGAAGCTGGAAATTGTACACCATAGGTCAGAAAGCCCTACCATTTCCTATGATAGAAGTACCCAGTATTTCAAAAAGAAAAGCTGATTGGATCCATGTCCACTTTATCCCCTGGCAGTTCAGCTGGCCATTTTCTGAATGATTACTACAAATAGGCAAAACCATGTGGCTTCTGTATAAGGTAAAGAAGGGCGGAGCTGTTAATCTTTGGAACATTACTTACCTTTAAATTAAAGCTGTAGCAATGCTTTAACTTCATTTCAAAACTACAGAAATATTTATTTCACAAATGGGATTATTTTGATATAAGCCATAATGTACAGATATTTAAGCTGTGAAGATAACATTGTTTTGAAATACTGAGATTTTTGTTTACTTCCTGGCATCTTTTCACTGCCATTAACCTATATCATGTGTAGTGCAGTGTTGCTATGGGGGAGCATTTCCTCTGTGTGCTGGGTGTGGAAAAATCCTAAAGGTACACAGAGGAACACTTCCACCTATGTAATACTGATTATTCAAATCAAAATCATACACTTTAATACCATGGAATCTGGTAATGCAAAGAAAGGGTTAGTTGGCTGAATGTTTATAGGACATAGGATTACATAGGACTACGTAGAATATACAGCACAGAAACAGGCCATTCGGCCCAACCAGTCCATGCCGGTGTTTATGCTCCACTCAAGCCTCCTCCCGTCTTTCATCATCTAACTCTATCAGCATAACCCTCTATTCCCTTCTCCCACATATGCTTATCTAACTGCCCCTTAAATGCATCTATATTATTCACTTCAACCACTCCCTGTGGTAGCGAGTTCCACATTCTCACCACTCTCTGGGTAAAGAAGTTTCTTCTGAATTCTCTATTTGATTTCTTGGAGACTATCTTATATTGATGGCCTCCAGTTATGCTCTTCCCCACAAGTATCTCTGTGTCTACTCTATCAAAACATTGCATAATTTTAAAGACCTCTATTAGGTCACCCCGCAGCCTTCTCTTTTCAAGAGAAAAGAGACCCAGCCTGTTCATCCTTTCCTGATATGTACACCCTCGCATTTCTGGTATCATCCTTGTAAATCTTCTCTGCACTCTCTCCACTGCCTCTATATCCTTTTTATAATATGGCGACCAGAATTGTACGCAGTACTCTAAGTGTGGTCTAACCAAGGTTTGATACAAGTTTAGCATAACTTCACTACTTTTCAATTCTATCCCTCTAGAAATAAACCCTAGTGCTTGGTTTGCTTTTTTATGGCCTTGTTAACCTATGTCACTACTTTTAGTGATTTGCGTATTTGTACTCTGAGATCCTTTTGCTCCTCTACCCCACCCAGACTCGCATCCTCCAAGTAATAAGTGACCTCCCTATTCTTCTTACCAAAATGTAATACCTCACATTTATCTATGTTGAAATTCATTTGCCAATTATTTGCCCATTCTGCAAGTTTATTAATGTCTTCCTATAATTTGTGGCAGTCCTCCTCAGTATTGACTATCCCCCCCAATTTGGTGTCATCCGCAAGTTTAGAAATTGTGTTTATGATTCCAAAGTCTAAATCGTTAATATAAATTGTGAACAACAGTGGTCCGAGCACTGATCCTTGTGGAACACCACTTCCCACCTTCTGCCACTCTGAATAGCTACCCTTTACCTCTACTCTCTGCTTTCTGTCTTGAAGTCAGCTAGCTATCCATTCTGCTACTTGACCCCTGACTCCATATTCTCTAACCTTATTAATTAGTCTATTATGTGGTACCATATTGAAAGCCTTTTGAAAAGAACATCTACTGAATTATCCTTGTCTACTCTCTCTGTTACCTCTTCAAAAAATTCAATGAGGTTGGTCAAGCAAGACTTTCCCTTTTGAAATCCATGCTGACTATTCATTATTATATTTTTGGTTTCCAGATGTTCTTCTGTTTTCTCCTTTAGTAGGGATTCCATTATTTTTCTGACCATCGATGCTATGCTGACTGGTTTATAATTCCCTGGACATGTTCTATCTCCCTTCTTAAATATTGGTATTATGTTAACTATTCGCCAGTCCTCTGGCACTACACCTTGTTCTAATTCCAGGGGTTTTTATCCTCTTTGAGTTTAATTAGTTTATTTAATATATCTCCTCTGTATTTTAAATGCAGTTATCTCATTACTAATCTCATCATCCGATGTCATGTCCACCTGTTCTATCTCCCTGGTAAATACTGAAGCGAAGTAATTATTTAATATTTCTGCCAACTCTCTATCGCTGCCTGTGATATTATTCTGTCCATCCAACAGTGGTCCTATTCCCATCCCGACCTTCCTTTTTTTATTTATGTGCCTGTAATATATTTTACTATTTTGTTTTATGTTCCTTGATAATTTAATTTCATAGTTCCTCTTTGCCTTCCTAATTGTTTTTTTGACTTCTCTCCTAATCTCTTCATATTCCCCCTTATCATGCTCTCCCCTGTTGTCCATGTACTTGATGTGTGCCTCTCCCCTTACTCTCAATTTTCCCTTTATGGCTTTATTCATCCATGGTGTATCATTACTGTTTAGCTTATTCTTGTTTTTTTAGGGGAATCTATTTTTCCTGGACTCTGTTGAATACCGTTTTAAATGTTTCCCATTGTTGTTCTACATCATGGTTTGCCAATATTGTTGTCCATTTTATTTTCCCAAGTTCTATTCTCAGCCCCTCAAAATCAGCTTTTTTCCAATCTATTAACCTGGTGTTCGTCATACTTATGTCCTTCTCAATTATTATCTTAAAGCATGTTATATTATGGTCACTATTGCCTAGATGTTCCCCTACTTTTACTTCACTTATCTGCCCTGGTTAATTCCCCATTACTAGATCCAATAGCGAATCCTCCCTTGTTAGCTTTTTACATATTGGGTTAGAAAGGAGTCCCGTACACATTGTAGGAACTCCATTCCCTTATCCCCTCTACCTACCCTTTCTGTCCAATTAATAACGGGGTAGTTGAAAGCCCCCATGATTATTATTCAATTTTTTTTACTCATTTCCCTAATTTTTTTCCATATTTCTACCTCCACCTCCCTTCCACTATTAGGTGTCTCTGAGGCATACAGCAGGGCGGGCATCACTGCTGCTCTGTAGACCATGAGTTTAGTGCCGGGTTTGAGGTCCTGGTCTTCAAACACTCTCTTCCTCAGGCGACCAAAGGCTGCACTGGCACACTGAAGGCGGTGTTGGACTTCGTCATCAACGTTGACAGTTGGCTCCCATGTACAGCAGGCACCTCAAAGCACTGGAGAGGTACCACCAACGCTGCCTCCGCAAGATCCTGCAAATCCATTGGCAGGATAGGCGCACCAACATCAGTGTTCTTGCTCAGGCCAACATCCCCAGCATTGAAGCTTTGACCACGCTCAATCAGCTCCGATGGATGGGTCACATTGTCCACATGCCCGATACGAGACTCCCAAAACAAGCGCTCTACTTGGAGCTCCGGCACAGCAAGAGAGCCCCAGGTGGGCAGAGGAAACACTTCAAGGACACCCTCAAAGCCTCCTTGAAAAAGTGTACCATCCATATCGACACCTGGAAATCCCTGGCCCAAGACCTCACAAAGTGGAGGAGAAGCATCCGGGAAGGCGCCGAAAACCTCGAGTCTCTTCACCGGGAGCAAGCGGAAGCCAAGCGCAAGCAGCGCAAGGAGCGCACATCAACCCAAGCACCCCACCCACCCGCCCCTTCAACCACCATCTGCCGCACCTGTGACAGAGACTGTAGGTCCAGCATTGGACTCATCAGTCACCTGCAAACTCATTTTTAATGTGGAAGCAAGTCATCCTCGGTTCCGATGGACTGCCTAAGAAGACTATTAAGTGGTCTGTAGACTAGCCCTATTAGTCTGCTTGATCCTTTATTATGTTTTATCTCTATCCACATGGATTCTATTTCTGTCTTGCTGCATCACTTTTTCTACTGCTATTATGTTATCCCTGATATGTACAGCTACTCAACCTCCCCTTTTCCCTCTCTATCTTTTCTAAATATGTTATGCCCTGCAATGTTCAATTCCCAGTCCTGATTTTTCTGTAGCCATGGGCGCGATCTTGCCAGCCCTGGAGAGGTGGGTATGGAGGCGGGACTGCCGGGAAAATGGCAGAATTTGGGGGTGGGTGCCCAACCCGCCCCAACCCGCCTCTGTGCCATCTTGCCAGGAGGTGGGTAGCTGTTTCGCGCTGGGTCCCGTCTCCTTGGAGGTGGCAAGGGGTTAGTGCCACTTATCTGCCCATTTTACCCACAAAAGTGCGGGTTTCCTGAAGGCTCCGAACCCCGGCAGGGTCACCGAGGCGAGTATTGGGTCTGCAGGGGTTGGAGAGGTGCAAAAGTGTGCTGTGGAGGTGAGTGATGGGTGCAAATGTGGAGAGGTGAGTATCTGAGGTAAGAGGAAAGTGTTAGAAAAAGTGTACTTACCTTTGTTTCTTCCTGCAGGCTTCAATTGCTGGCAATGCTGAGAGTCTCGCACCTCTGCGGCAGAGATGACAGATGGCCGTTTCATTCTCCAATGCAACAACCATCTAATTTCTGCAAAAGAAAGGTTTGATGAGGTCTTGAATTCAAGAACTCATCAAACTACAGAGAATGTCACTGTTTGACAGCTTCAGAGAGCTGTCAAATGATGACAATTCATCTGTCAAATATTTTTGACATAAAACGTCGTACGTTGACGTTCGCTGTAACCGGCTTTCCCTTAACTGGCCTGCTAAACCCGCTGGGCGGGTTTAACAAGGTAAATCAAGGGAAAATAGCCTGGGTTGGCCACAAATCGATGGAAATGGGACATCGACCCGCCAAGCAGCAATCCCGCCTCCAACTCGCCACCATTGGCAAAATCACACCCCATGTCTCAGTAATCCCTATTATATCTGGTTCCTCACAACGCATGATTGCCTGCAGCTCCCCTGTTTTATTATGGACATTGTTTGCATTGCTGTACAGACAGTTTAACTAATTTTTAATAGCAGTTCCTCTCATTTTATTTTTAACCATCTTTTTTGAACTCCAGTTTTATTACTCTATTTATTCCCTGGCCGTCAATGTCCTCCCTTACTTTATTCTTTCCTGTGCTCTCCTTTCCTGTTTTGTTTATATTTAGGCTGGTTTTATTTCTTGTAGATCCCTCCCCCTGTCTTACTAGTTTAAAGCCTTTGCCACCTCCCTATTTACCCTTTCTGCTGGGACACGGGTCCCATTCCAGTTCAGGTGGAGCCGTCCCATCAGTGCAGCTCCTTCCTGTCCCAGTACTGGTGCCAGTGTCCCATGAAAAGGAACCCCTCTTTCTCACTCCAGCCCTTAGCCATGTGTTAATTCTCCTGATCTGACTGCTTCTATGCCAATTTGCACGTGCATCGGGCAATAATCCAGAGATTATTACCCTCGAGGTCCTGCTTTTTAATTTAGCTCCTAACTCCTGATACTCCCTCAACAGTACCTCCACCCTGTTCCTGCCCATGTCGTTTGTTCCGACATGGACCACGGCAACTGGATTTACCCCATCCCTTTCCAAATTCCTCTCCAGCCGCCACGAGCTATCCCTTACCCTGGCAACACACCCTTCAGGATTTTCGTTCTTGGCTGCAGAGGACGCTATCCCTCTAATTATAGAATCCCCTATCGCTACCACACTTCTTTTCTCTTCCCCTCCTTGGACAGCCCTCTGAGCCACGGTGCCTTGGTTTGCATTGTGGCTGTCCTCCCCACAGTCTTTCTCCTTGTATATCATACCTGTTGGACAGGACCAGTGTCTGCGGGGCCTCCTTCTCAACCTCTCCTAAGTCCCCACTACTCAGCTCCCTAACAGTCACACCCTCCCCTTCCTGAACCTGTGCTTTCCTCTGGGGCGTGACTGTATTCTGGATAAAACTATCCAGAAATTCCCCTCCCCCCCTTATGTTTATGATACAGAACTGTAACATTAAATCAATGTCACAGGATGAATGAACGCAAGAACATAAGAACATAAGAAATAGGAGCTGGAGTAGGCCATTCGGCTGTTCGAACCTGCTCTGCCATTCAATAAGATCATGGCTGATCTTCTACCTCAACTCCACCTTCCCGCACTATCCCCATATCCCTTGAGTCCCTTAATATCCCAAAATCTATCGATCTCTGTCTTGAATATAATCAATGACTGAGCATCCGCAGCTCTCTGTGGTAGAGAATTCCAAAGATTCACAACCCTTTGAGTAAAGAAACTTCTCTTTATCTCAGTCCTAAATGGCTGACCCCTTATTCTGAGACTGTGACTCCTGGTTCTAGACTCTCCAGCCAGGGGAAACATCCTCATAGCATGTTCCCTGTCAAGCCTTTTACAAATTTTATATGTTTCAATGGGAACACCGCTCATTCTTCTAAACTCTAGGGAAACTAGCAACTTTCTGAATCACAGGGTCAAAACTTCAGGGTGGAGCTGAAGTTGGAGTTGAAGCTTTCTATGAGGGTTGTCATATGGACTTTAAGATAGTCTTTAAACTAGGTGTTCAAATGCCATTGGGTTATGTGTCCACAACAAAGATATTTCACTCTGGTCTGCAATATGTGAGCTCCTTATCTAGATCTAGCTATCAGATGCAGGGAAATGGAGAATTTCCCTGCATATCCCTTAGGTAGAATGGTGAGAACTCACGGTTCAATTTTCTTAATATTATTGCAGATTACAGGAAATTGCACCATGACACTTCTGTTGTTGCTTTTCTCAAGTTACCTCCTATTTTAAAATGGAATGAAGCATATGAAAGGTAAAATGAAATGTTGATATATACATCTATATGTTCTTGAACTACTAGTCCTGACTTACCTGGAAACATGACTTCACAAAGGCAACTTCAGTAGCAATCAATATATAGAAACATAGAAACATAGAAGATAGGAGCAGGAGTAGGCCATTCGGCCCCTTGAGCCTGCTCCGCCATTTAATGAGATCATGGCTGATCATCCAAATTCAGTACCCTGTCCCTGCTTTCATCAGACTCTGTAGTTAACTGTATATATTGTATTGCTTGCTCCGGTGTTTGTACCTTGTATTGTGTATAGGGCACCGCCCCCTTTGTGTGTCGGCTCCACCCATACCTGGCCCTACTTAAGACAAGTCCAGGCTTGTCTTGCAGTAGAACAGCAGCACGCTAGGTGAAGCTAGGTGCAGACACCAGCATCTTTTCTTTGCTAATAAAAGCCTTGTTTTATTCTGCTAACTTCGAGTCTTGAAGTTATTGAGGCGCATCATTCACAAAGGCAACTTCAGTAGCAATCAATATATAGAAACATAGAAACATAGAAGATAGGAGCAGGAGTAGGCCATTCAGCCCCTTGAGCCTGCTCCACCATTTAATGAGATCATGGCTGATCATCCAAATTCAGTACCCTGTCCCTGCTTTCTCCCCATATCCCTTGATCCCTTTAGCATTAAGAAATATATCTAACTCCTTCTTGAATATATTTAATGAATTGGCCTCAACTACCTTCTGTGGTAGAGAAATCCACAGGTTCACCACTCTCTGGGTGAAGAAATTCCTCCTCATCTCAGTCCTAAATGGCTTACCCCTTATCCTTAGACTGTGACCACTGGTTCTGGACTCCCCCGCCATTGGGAACATCCTTCCTGCATCTAGTCTGTCTAGTCCTGTTAGAATTTTATAAGTTTCAATGAGATCCCCTCTCATTCTTCTAAACTCTAGCGAATATAAGCCTAATCGACCCAATCTCTCTTCATACGTCATTCCTGCCATCCCAGGTATCAGTCTGGTGAATCTTTGCTGCACTCCCTCCATGGCAAGAACATGCTTCCTCAGATAAGGCGACCAAAACTGCACACAATACTCAAGGTGTGGTCTCACCAAGGCCCTGTACAACTGTTGCAAGACATCCTTGCTCCTGTACTCGAATCTTCTTGCTATGAAGGCCAACATACTATTTGCCTTCCTAGCCGCCTGCTGCACCTGCATGCTTACCTTCAGTGACTGGTGCACAAGGACACCCAGGTCATTGCACTTCCCCTTTTCCCAATCTATTGCCGTTCAGATAATAATCTGCCTTCCTGTTTTTGCCACCGAAGTGGATAACCTCGCATTTATCCACATTATACTGCATCTGCCATGCATCTGCCCAATCACCCAACCTGTCCAAATCATACTGGAGTTTCTCTGCATCCTCCTCACAGCACACATGCCCACCCAGCTTTGTGTCGTCTGCAAACTTGGAGATATTACATCAATTCTCTCATCTAGATCATTAATATATATTGTGAATAGCTGGGGTCCTAGCGCCGATCCCTGCAGTTCCCCACTAGTCACTGCCTGCCACTCGGAAAAAGACCTGTTTACTCCAACTCTTTGCTTCCTGTCTGCCAACCAGTTCTCTATCCAAGTCAGTACCTTACCCCCAATCCCATGTGCTTTAACTTTGCACGCTATCTCTTATGCAGGACCTTATTGAAAGCCTTCTGAAAGTCCAAATACACCACATCCACTGGTTCTCCCTTATCTATTTTACCAGTTACATCCTCAAAAAATTCCAGGAGATTAATCAAGTATGATTTACCTTTTGTAAATCCATGTTGACTTTGTCCGATCCTGTCACTGTTTTCCAAGTGCTCTGCTATTACATCTTTTATAATGGACTCTAGCATTTTCCCCACTACCGATGTCAGGCTTACAGTCTATAATTCCCCGTTTTCTCTCTACCAGCTTTTTTAAATAGTGGGGTTACATTAGCTACCCTCCAATCCATGGGAACTGTTCCAGAGTCTATAGAATTTTGGAAGATGACCAGCAATGCCTCTACTATTACTAGGGCCACTTCCTTAAGTACCCTAGGATGTAGATTATCAGGCCCTTGGGATTTATCGGCCTTCAATCCCGTCAATTTCCCTAACACCATTTCCCTACAAATATTGATTTCATTCAGTTCCTCCCTCTCATTAGACCCTATGTTCCCCGACATTTCTGGGAGGTTATTTGTGTCCCCCTTTTTGAAGACAGAACCAAAGTATGTATTTAATTGGTCTGCCATTTCTTTGTTCCCCATTTTAAATTCCCCTGATTCTGACTGTAAGATATCTATGGTTGACTTCACCAATCTTTTTCTCTTCACATATCTATAGAAGCTTTTACAGTCAGTTTTTATGTTCCTTGCAAGCTTACTCTCATACTCTATTTTCCCCCTCTTAATTAATCCCTTTGTCCTCCTTTGCTGAATCCTAAGCTGCTCCCAATCCTCAGGTTTACTGCTTTTTCTGGCCAAATTATATGTCCCCTCCTTGGATCTTATGCTATCCCTAATTTCCCTTGTTAGCCACGGTTGAGCTAACTTTTCTGTTTTATTTTTATGCCAGACAGGAATGAACAAATTCTGTAGTTCATCCATGTGATCTTTAAATGTTTGCCATTGCCTATCCACCGTCAACCCTTTAAGTAACATTCCCCAATCCATCCTAGCCAACTCGCGCCTCATATTGCATCTATCGGGCATTCCCTGAGTGTTGCATTCTAGAAGGGAGCTAATAGTTAAATTTATTTGTGAATATTAATGGTCTACTTGGAAGAAAAGCTATATAATGCTGGGCGGGAGGGAGGGGAGTGGGGTAGAGGGAGGGAGGGGCTGTGTAGAGCCAATGTATCTCATTTTGATAAGCCCACAGCTGCCCCTGTGCCTCGCTCAGCATTTTTAGAAGGTTCCATTGAGGCACTTGTCGCTGCCTACTTACGAGCAGCAATTCCAACTGACCCAGCCTACACTCTAGCTGATCTTTCCACCCAGCACGCCGGCTGGGGGATAATCTTGCTAACCTGCTTCCCGCCCCACTCATCCCTCCCACTGCTGGCCCTGTGGAGTCTGCCGGCAGATCAACTATCACCTCCTCTCTCCGCATCTCCCTGCTGAGTGTCCGTTCACTCGTGAACAAAGCTTTTGCCATCCACAACCCTTATTGTGGATAATTGCATTGATATAATGGCCATGATGAAAACTTGGCTCACTGGTGATGACACCGTCCTGCTTAATGAAGCCTCCCCGCCTGGCTATGCCTTCCACCAAGTGCCCCACCAAACCACCGCAGTGGCGTTGTGGCCATTATCACCACATCTCTCCTTGGTCTGTCCCCTCTTCAACTGGAACTACCTGTGCTAATTCCCGGTATCCTTTAATATTTTTTCCTTTCAAATAATTATCCAGTTCCCTTTTAATGACGTCATGATTTTTGCTTCAATAGAACCCCAATTTTAATAGTAAAAATGTGAATTTTGGTCTATGACATTTCAAATCTGATCCTTTGAGTAAAGAATGCCTTTCAAACTGCACATGCATTAACTAGGGATGGGCAATCAATGCTGGCCTTGCCAACGACGCCCACATCCCATAAACGAATTAAAAAAAAGCAACAATTTATTTTGTCACTAGTTTTCAATGTGGGATTTTATAATACGAGAGCAATCTGAAGATCCACAGACCATTGCTGAATTCAAGGTATTCTAGAAGCAAATATAATTATCATCTTGTGTTTGTAGTTTTGTCAAATAAATGCTGCCATCCTCAATAGCAGTTATTAAAAGTTACTACTACAGAACATTAATAATGAGCTGATAACAGATATAAGGTTAAACAGTCTAAGAACTGGCTGTAACTCTTCAAGAGCTTTTTGTACAAGTGTTGTGCATGAGCATAAAAATAGGCTACTATTTTATTAATCTGAAGGTTTCTGTCATCATCGTCTCTTACACAATGCAAAAAGTTCTGCCCCAATTTTTTTCCCCCTCTTTTGAAGACACTGTGGTAGCTTGACAGGTGCTACAGCCATCCAGTAATCCGCCCACATCTAGCCTGGGCAGTGAATGTCAGAGGCTTATTTGATCATTGGGACCTTCACAGCCACGCCTGATCCTATCTGAACTTGGATGACCACATATGTGGACTTCCAGCAGGGGTTGCTAGACAGTAATCAGGTGTAGGAACACTTCCTCCCTCTAGTCTAGGGCTGTTGAGTATAATGTGAGGAAATGTGAGGTTATTCACTTTGGCAGGAAGAATAGGAAAACAGAATATTTTTACATGGTGAGAAACTATTAAATGTTGGCGTTCAGAGAGATTTAGGTGTCCTCATACAGGAAACACAGAAAGTTAGCATGCAGGTACAGCAAGCAATTAGGAAGACAAATGACATGTTGACCTTTATTGCAAGAGGGTTGGAGTGCAAGAGTAAGGAAGTCTTACTACAATTGTACAGGGTCTTGGTGAGACCACACCTGGAGTACTGTGCACAGTTTTGGTCTCCTTATCTGAGAAAGGACACACGTGCCTTAGAGGCGGTGCAAAGAAGGTTCACTAGATTAATTCCTGGGATGAGAGGGCTGTCCTATGAGGAGAGATTGAGTAGAATGGGCCTATACTCTCTGGAGTTTAGAAGAATGAGAGGTGATCTCATTGAAACATACAAGATTCTGAGGGGATTAACAGGGAAGAGGCTGAGAGGTTGTTTCCCCTGGCTGGAGTGTCTAGAACACGTGGGCATAGTCTCAGGATAAGGGGTCAGCCATCTAAGACTGAGATGAGGAAGAATTTCTTCACTCAGAGGGTTGTGAATCTTTGGAATTCTCTACCCCAAATAGCTGTGGATGAACATAAGAACGGTGGCACGGTGGCATAGTGGTTAGCACTGTTGCCTCACAGCGCCAGGGACCCGGGTTCGAATCCGGCCTTGGGTGACTGTCTGTGTGGAGTTTGCACATTCTCCCCATGTCTGCGTGGGTTTTCTCCGGGTGCTCCGGTCTCCTCCCACAGTCCAAAGATGTGCGGGTTAGGTTGATTGGCTATGATAAATTGACCCTTAGTGTTAGGGTATTAAATACGTGGGGTTACGGGGATAGGGTGGGATATGTGTTGGTGTAGGGGTTACGGGGATCGGGTGGGATATGTGTCGGTGCAGGCTCGATGGGCCGAAATGGCCTCTATCTGCACTGTGGGGTTTCTGTGATTCTGTGATAAGAAATAGGAGCAGCAGTAGGCCAATCGGCCCCTCGAGTCATTGGGCTGGATTTTGCCAATGCGGCGGGCTGGGTGCGTGTCAGGTGGTCGGCGGTTCCTGACCCCGCCTCCGATGTGATTCCTGACAATTGGCCAATTTTCCCCTAATTGGGCACTTGATTTCCAGCGTGTGGAAACCCCTGGCCCAATGAACCTTTGCATACAGAAACTTGCCTCCGATTACGTCATCTATGCAGCTGGATTTAAGGCCTGCAAGCAGCCTTGCTTCTTTTTCAACCTTACAACTTTATGACCATTCTTCTGAGGGATTCCTTCTGCAAGTATGTCCAGCACTAGCCCAAAGTGTGCACCCAGATTCGATGAGGCCTCCCTCCAAGCTCTGGTGGAAGGAGCAAGAGCAAACAAGGAAGTGCTCTTTCCTTCCTCAGGGAGGAAAAAGCCTCCACAACAGACTAATGCTGTGTGGCAGCAAGGGGCACAGGAGGTCAATGCTATTTCTATGTGCAGCAGAACCTGGCTGCAGTGCAGAAAGAGGTTTCATGACCTTCTCCGCACAGGAAAGCTGCGTATTACATTCCCATCACCCTCAATCTGATCCCCATCGCCTTTCATCACCAGCACTCTGCTTTGTCAACCTCCTCCTCCACATCTCACTTCACCCTTACATCCCTGCACCCTTACCCATTCTCTCTCTCTCTATGTTCACATTCACTTAACTATTCGACTATGCAGCCCTCACACTCCTTATCACTGTGATGCAATGACAACAATTTACAACACACAGGGAAGGCCCTTGGTCTTGGCACCTCACTCCATCTATGTCTCCTTCTAAGCATCTATGCTGTGGAATCTCTACACTTACTCCTTCATTCTCACTCAAACTCCATTGCAGGAAAAGAGAGCCCACAATAAGAGGAAAAGGGCAAGGACAGAAGGAGGGCCACCCTCAATAGCCCAGCTCACCAATGCAGAGGAGGCGGTCCTGGAGATCTTGGGAGTGGAGGAGGATGCGCAAGTGGGGGACAGACAGATGGGCGCATCACAGCAAGCTGGTGACAGAATAGTTTTGCATCTCTCTCATTGACATTGCATGAGTGACTGATAATGATTCTGATGCTCTAACATTGACTTATGATCATCTGCACAATTCAATGTGCATGCAATCTTTATCTTGCATCTCTAACTCTTTCCTTTACTCCCCCACAGGACCATCGAGAGCCCCCGTCCCCATTGTCCAGGAGGAACAGCCTGAGCCTGAAGACTCCTCAGAGGAAGCTGCAACCTCTGAGGGCGCAGCGCCAGCAGAATTAAGCGCACCCAGCACCAGCACATTCACTCACACCTCGGTAGGACCTTCGCGAGATAAAGTAGAGTTGTCACCTGGTGTATCACAGATCACAAGTGAGCACGGGCAGATGGTGCAGACAGGGACAGCAGTGGAGAGTCCTCGTTGGAGGGCGCAGGACACTGCCAGCTCGGCTCAGCTGCATGTTGACCCTGTGCCTCCGGGTCCATCCAGGAGAGCGGTGCTGGAACTCCAGGAACAGGTGCAGGAGTCTCTGGCAGGTTTTGTCTCCAGGGTCGCTGCGAGTGTGGAGCGAATGGAGATGTCCATCGCGAACATGAGCAGAGCCTTTGTGGAGGTATTGGCGCATGAACGCATCACCACGGAAAGGATGGCAACCTCCATGGAAAGGATGGGTTGAGGAAGTGCTCCGTCAAGGTGGGGAGAGGGGTTTCCCAGGAGGTCACACTGAGATGGGTGTCAGGCTCCAAACTTCCACAACAATGAGTAGGCCTGCTAAAAGTTCCCCCAGACCTGAGACAACAAAGTTCTGCCACCTATAAGTGATCATTGGAGAAAACTCCTTTTTAATGGTGGAGCTGCAACTGTTAGTAAGCAATTTACTTGTGAGGCCGCCAGGATTAACTGGCATGTTCCAGAGGAGACGTGCAGCAGGGAGGAAATGTGTTAAGTTCAGAAAGGCCTCTCAAAATGGGATTATAGAGGCAATTAACTGGTTGTTAAGGGCCTATCCCGCCTCTTGGAGGCGGGATAGAAACGGGGTCTGAAACCACAAATGTGGGAAAATTGCTCAGAGGCGGGTTGGAGGCAGGATTGGATCCACCCACTAAAATCGAGCCCATTGAGTATATTCAAGGCTGAGATAGATTTTTGGACCCTAGGGGAATCAAGGGCTATGGGGATCGGGTGGAAAAGTGGAGTTGAGGTAGAAGATCTTATTGAATGGTGGAGCAGGCTCGAAGGGCAGAATGGCCTACTCCTGCTCCTAATTCTTATGTTCTTATGTTCTTTATTTTAGCAGCTCCACTGTCTTCCCCAATTGAAATGAGCAACTACAACACAAATCAGTGATCAAATGTGGGACCTTTCTGGGCAGTATAGCTTAGTGTAATACTGCACAGAACACTTACACATTGAATCAGCACTATTTTATCTGAAGCTGGAATGAGAATGTTGCCAAAGTAAATCTGTGAAATGACTCCTCTCACTTCCTAACCTGTACCCTCCAATGTCAGACCTGCAATTTTTTTAATTCAAAAATAATCAAACATAATTAAAAAAAACAAACACAAAGCAATTGGACTTTTAAGGAAAGGTCACAGAACACTGCATACATGCTTATGAATGAGCAGTGCAGGTGTATTTATTAATCATACATGCCTGTAGTCATTTGCTTGCTACCAATAGGCCATGTTTAGCCCATGTTAAAAATATCTGCCTACATGTATAACACTTATATAGTGGATATAGGGTTACTTCAGCAGTAGACATTGTAAAGTGGCAGCACTTCATTGCCAAGTTTTCCAATGTAGGTCACAAGGTTTGTGTAAAGTCTAGGGCAGATGTTTTAATTTGAGATCTGGTGAATGGCCAAATGTTAATCCTCAAGAATTTGAAATGAAAGCACCTACACGTATCAAAAAATATTCTTATTATTTTGTGGATAATTCACTGAAAATATTCAAGGAACTAATTACAATGGGCATGAATCTCTCTCGGTGTATTTGCGCAAATGCTATTTGTATCTATTGCAACAGCAGTTATAAGCTTAGCACGCAAGCTTGAATTTCCCCATCCAGATACTGGCATCATTGGAGAAAGGAGAAATGCTGATTAACAACTGAAAGCGGGCAGCATTAAACTGGCACTTCTACATTCTATTTTCCCACATCTTTCCATCCATTGTTGAAATACAAATGAGATGATCACACCCATCCATGTTTCCTGTCCTCACAATTCCATTGCTGAATTCCCTAGGCCTTTTGTTGATTGCAGATATCTCACTGCTCACATTCTATATTTTTTCCCATTACTTTACTTTCATTCTATTACAAATATTAAAGATTTAGCACTGGGACCACACCATGGCTGGCACTTTGGCCACATGCCATCTTTGTGGGGTTTCCCATGGTTGGCCCATTTACTGTATGGAGATGTATGCAGGTAAGTCCTGACCTATGTTGGTTATGGCAATGGGAGCTTGTTGTCGAGGGAGGGGTGAGGGTGAGGGGTAAGAAATCATGCGTAATTGTCTGAGCTGGTGCACATAGCTTAGACAGGTCCACTGGAAAATGTTGGCTGACTGTGGCAACATTTATGGGCATTTTCCCTTATTTCTTGCAAATAAATTGAGGGCATGTATTTGCACTCTGTTAAATTGTTATAAAATTATTTATGAATCTCCCCTCCTTTGCTAGGTCATGTAACCATTCTTTTTCCCCCTCTAATCCAGTTCATGTTGCTCTTTCCCCTGCCACTCCCACGGCTGCAGTTCACATCGGCACTTTTCTCACTCCCTTTCCCACTCTTCTCCTTTCTCCCTCCCCACTTCACTTTCTCTGTGTGCCCATCGCCACCACCCCCAGTTTATGCATGCCCTCTCTTTGCCTCCCTTTCTCTGGTTCATGCTGGCACAGAAACTAATTTGAAGAAACGTGTTTATTTTTAATTAGTTTAGTACAAAATGAAGACACCCACACTTGCTTATCCTGAGATTGATTGGGTTTACATCTATTAGAACACCTCTCAGCTGCCCCCTTTACAGGCTAAAATGCCCATGTCTATCAAGTCTTTTCTCATAACTTAGACTCCTAACACTGGGAAATTGGCCTCATGACTCTTCTCTGCACTGCATCCAGTGCTTGAATGTTTCCCTTATTTCTTAGTGACCAAAACTGGCTACAGTATTCAAGGTGTTGTCTGACCAGAATATTGTACAGTTTGATCACAACTTTCTCTGATTGTATTCTACAGTTTTGGCTATGCAGTTCAACATTCTATTGACCTTTTTCAATTTTTTTTATTTATTCATTCTTGGGATGTGGGTGTCGCTGGCAAGGTCAGCATCTATTGCCCATCCCTAATTGCCCTTGAGAAGGTGGTGGTAAGCTGCCTTCTTGAACCACTGCAGTCCACGTGGTGAAGGTATTCCCACAGTGCTGTTAGGTAGGGAGTTCCAGGATTTTGACCCAGGGATGATGAAGGAACGGCAATATATACCCAAGTCAGGATGGTGTGTGACTTGGAGGGGAACTTGGAGGTGGTGGTGTTCCTATGTGCCTGCTGCCCTTGTCCTTCTAGCTGGTAGAGGTTGCGGGTTTGGGAGGTGCTGTCGAAGAAGCCTTGGCGAGTTGCTGCAGTGCATCTTGTGGATGGTACACACTGCAGCAACGGTGCACTGGTAGTGGAGGGAGTGAATGTTTAAGGTGGTGGATGGGGTGTCGATCAAGCGTGCTGCTTTGTCCTGGATAGTGTTGATCTTCTTGATTGTTGTTGGAGCTGCATCCATCCAGGCAATTGGAGAGTATTCCATCACATTCCTGACTTGTGCCTTGTAGATGGTGGAAAGGCTTTGGGGAATCAGGAGATGAGTCACCCGCCGTAGAATATCCAGCCTCTGATCTGCTCTTGTAGCCGTAGTATTTATATGGCTGGTCCAGTTAAGTTTCTGGTCAATGGTGACCACAAAGATGTTTATTGTAGGGGGTTTAACAATGATAATGCCATTGAATGTAAAGGGGAGGTGGTTAGATGCTCTCTTGTTGGAGATGGTCATTGCCTAGCAGTTGTGTAGCGTGAATGCTACTTGCCACTTATTAGCCTGGATGTTATCTAGGTCTTGCTCTGTGTGGGCATGGACAGATTCATTATCTGAGGAATTATGAATGGAAGTGAACACTGCAATCATCAATGAAAATCCGCACTTTTGACCTTATGATGGAGTAAAGATCAAGCAGCCAAAAGTAGTTAAGAACATAAGAGCATAAGAAATAAGAGCAGGAGTCGGCCATACAGCCTCTCGAGCCTGCTCCGCCATTCAATAAGATCATGGCTGATCTTCTACTTCAATTCCACTTTCCCGCTCTATCCCCATATTCCTTAATTTTATTGCCTTAAAATACTCCTGTGCAGGGCCTTTACTACATTAAAGGCCCTATATAAATATAATTTGTTGTTGCTGATTCCCATAGTGCCCAAAATATATCGATCTCTGCCTTGAATATACTCAACGACTGAGCATCCACAACACTCTGGGATAGAGAATTCCAAAGATTCACAACCCTCTCTGTGAAGAAATCTCTCCTCATCTTAGTCCTAAATGGCTGACCCCTTATCTTGAGGCTATGACCCCTAGTTCTAGACTCTCCAGCCAGGGGAAACAGCCTCTAAGTATCTACCCTGTCAAGCCCTCTAAGAATTTTATGGGTTTCAATGAGATCACCTCTTAGTCTTCTAAACTTCAGAGAATATAGTCCTATTCAACTCAATCTCTCCTCATAGGACAGCACTCTCATCCCAGGAATTAATCTAGTGAACCTCCATTGCACTCCCTCTAAGGCAAGTATATCCTTCCTTAGGTAAGGAGACCAAAACGGTACACAATACTCCAGGTGTAGTCTCACCAAAGCCCTATATAATTGCAGCAAGGCTTCCTTACTCTTATTCTCCAACCCCATTCCAATAAAGGCTAACATATTATATGCTCTCTTCCAACCCTCTTACAACTACACTTATGAAATCCCAACTGTCCAGCCTTTGGCCTTCCATTCATCACGACATTTCTGCAGCTACTGATCTGCTCAACCACACCCTCACCTTTGATGCCTTAGTCCCTATTAAAACAATTACTCTCTCTCACCCTGGCCATTCCCGCTGTTATGGCCCTCATCTTCGCTCCCTTAAGTCCAAGGGATGCAGACTTGAATGGATATGGTGGAAAACTGGTTGAGTCATTCACCGCCAGATATGGCTGGACCACATAAAGCATTATTGGGCCCTGCTCTTGTCTGCCAAAACTGCTCACTATTCCATATTCATTCTGGAATGCAAAGATAAACCCCGTCTTCTATTCTCCACTGCTAACTGTTTTCTTAAACCCCTCTCCCCTGTCTCCTCCACCCACACCTCTGACAAAAAGTATGAGGAGCTCATGGACTTCTTTGTCTCTAAGATTGAGACCATCCATTCAGCTGCCTCTGCCACTTCCCTTCCTTCCCTTAGCCCACTGGGCCAAACTTCCTCTAAGGTTCCCCCCTGCCCTAGCCCTGAACATAAATCATTCTCCAGTTTCTCTCTGATCTCCCCTCATGACCTCTCCGCGCTCATCTTGTCCATGAGACACACTTCCTGCTCCCTCGACCCTATTCCCAGCAAACTGCTGACAACCCAACTTCCTTTTCTGGCTCCCATGTTAGCTGACATTGTTAATGGTTCTCTCTTCTCAGGTACTGTCCTTCTCTCCCTCATATCTGCCATCATCACCCCTCTCCTCCAAAAAACAACCCTTGACCCCCTCCGTCCTTGCAAACTACCGCCCCATCTCCAATCCCTCCAATCAGGTTTACACCCCTGCCACAGTACCGAAACGGCTCTCATCAAAGTCACAAATAACATACTTTGTCACTATCCCTTTTATTCCATGGGCTTCAACTTTTCTGGCAAGCCTATTATGTGGCACTTTGTCGAATGCCTTTTGGAAATACATGTACACTACGTCAACTGCATTACCCTCATCAACCCTCTCTGTACCTCATCAAAAAACTCGATCAAGTTGGTTGAACATGATTTGCCTTTAACAATTTGGCTTTCCATAATTAATCCACACTTGTCCAAGTGACTGTTGATTTTGTACCTGATTGCTGTTTCTAAAAGCTTCCTCACTACCGAGGTTAAACTGACTGGCCTGTAGTTGCTGGGTTTATCCTTACACCCTTTTTTGAACAATGGTGTAACATTTGCAATTCTTCAGTCCTCTGGCACCACCCCCGTATCTGTCATCATCCCTCTCCATAAAAAACAACCTTTGACCCCTCCATCCTTGCAAACTACCACCCCATCTCCAACCTCCCTTTCCTCTCCAAAGTCCTTGAACGTGTTATCGCCTCCCAAATCTGTGCCCATCTTACCCGCAACGCCATGTTTGAATCCCTCCAATCAGGTTTCCACCCTTGCCACAGTACCGAAACGACTCTCATCAAAGTCACAAATGACATCCTATGTGACGGTGACAAAGGTAAACTATCCCTCCTTGTCCTTATCGATTTGTGTTCAGCCTTTGACATGGTTGACACTTCATCCTCCTCCAATGCCTCTCCACCATCGTCCAGCTGGGTGGGACTGCACTCGCCTGGTTCAATTCTTATCTATCTAATCGTAGCCAGAGAATCACCTGCAACAGCTTCTTTTCCCGTTCCCGCTCCTGTAATGTTACGTCTGGTGTCCCCCAAGGATCTATCCTTGGCCCCCTCCTATTTCTCATCTACATGCTGCCCCTTGGCGACATCATCCGAAAACACAGCGTCAGTTTCCACATGTATGCTGATGACACCCAGCTTTACGTCACTACCACTTCTCTTGATCCCCCCATGGTCACTAAATTGTCAGACTGCTTGTCTGACATCCAGTTGTGGATGAGCAGAAATTTTCTCCAGTTAAATATTGGGAAGATCGAAGCTTTTGTTTTCGGTACCTGCCACAAACTCCATTACCTAGACACTGACTCCATCCCTCTCCCTAACATCTGTCTGAGGCTGAACCTCACTGTTGCTAACTTGGTGCATATTTGACCCTGAAATGAATTTCCGACCACATATCCGCAGCCTATTTCCACCTCCTTAACATCGCCCGTCTCTGCCCTAGCCTCAGCTCATCCACTGCTGAAACCGTCATCCATGCCTTTGTTAAATCTAGACTTGACTTTTCCAACACACTCCTGGCTGGCCTCCCACATTCTACCCTACGTAAACTTGAGATCATCCAAAACTTGGTTGCCTGTGTCCTAACTTGCACCAAGTCCCATTCACCCATCACCCCTGTGCTCGCTGACCTACATTGGCTCCCGGTTAAGCAACGCCTCGATTTCAAAATTCTCATCCTTGTTTTCAAATCCCTCCATGGCCTCGCCCCTCCCTATCTCTGTAATCTCCTTCAATCCCACAACCCCCTGAGATATCTGGGCTCCTATAATTCTGCCCTCTTGAGCATCCCTGATTATAATCGCTCAACCTTTGGTGGCCGTGCCTTCTGTTGCCTGGGCCCTAAGCTCTGGAATTCCCTGCCTAAATCTCTCCGCCTCTCTACCTCTCTTTCCTCTTTTAAGACGCTCCTTAAAACGTACGTTTTTGACCAAGCTTTTGGTCACCTGCCCTAATTTCTCCTTATATGGCTTGCTGTCAAATTTTTTTGTCTTACAATACTCCTGTGAAGCACCTTGGGATGTTTTACTAAATTAAAAGTACTATACTAATACAAGTTGTTGTTGTTGCCTTCCCAATTGCTTGCTGTACCTACATGTTAACTTTCTGTGATTCATGTACAAGAACACACAAATCCCTCTGAATACCAACATTTACTACACTCTCACCTCCTAAAAAATATTCTGCTTTCCTATTCTTCCTACCAAGGTGGATAATTTCACATTTCCCCACATTATACTCCATCTGCCACCTTCTTTCCTAATCACTTAACCAGTTTATATCCTTAGATATAGGTTGGGCCTAGGACACTGCCCTGAGGAACTTCTGCAGCGATGTCCTGGGGCTGAGATGATTGGCCTGCAACAACCACAACCATCTTCCTTTGTGCTAGGTATGACTCCAGCCAGTGGAGCTTTCTCCCTGATCCCCATTGGCTTCAGTTTTACTAGGGGTCCTTGATGCCACACTTGGTCAAATACTGCCTTGATGTCAAGGGCAGTCACACTCCCCTCACCTCTGGAATTCAGCTCTTTTGTCCATGTTTGGTAATGAGGTCTGGAGCTGAGCTGTATGGGTGGAACCCAAAGTGAGTATCGGTGAGTGGGTTATTGATGGCCTTGTTGATTGCTGCTCTGCATTACTTGGACATATTGAGCGTCAAGTTTAGTAAGACTCCTGGGTTGCTTTCAACATCATCCTTATATATTTCAATACCATTCATGGAGTATGAGTGTCACCCATTTTCCTTCTCATTTGTCTGCATTAAATTTAATCAGCTATCGTTGTTTAACCCATTCTTCAATTTCAGAGCTTCCCATAGATAGAAACATAGAAACATAGAAGATAGGAGCAGGAGTAGGCCATTCGGCCCCTCGAGCCTGCTCCGCCATTCAATGCGATCATGGCTGATCATCCAAGTTCAGTACCCGGTCCCTGCTTTCTCCCCATACCCCTTGATCCCTTTAGTCTTAAGAAATATATCCAACTCCTTCTTGAATATATTTAATGAATTGGCATCTACTGCCTTCTGTGGTAGAGAATTCCACAGGTTCACCACTCTCTGGGTGAAGAAATTCCTCCTCGTTTCTGTCCTAAAAGGCCTACCCCTTATCCTTAGACTGTGACCCCTGATTCTGGATTCCCTGACCATCGGGAACATCCTCCCTGCATCTAGTCTGTCCAGTCCTGCCAGAATTTTATAAGTTTCAATGAGATCCCCTCTCTTCTAAACTCCAGCGAGTACAAGCCCAATCGACCCAATCTCTCCTCATACATCATTCCTGCCATCCCAGGTATCGGCCTGGTGAATCTTCGCTGAACTCCTTCCATGGCAAGAATATCCTTCCTCAGATAAGGCGACCAAAACTGCACACAATACTCAAGATGTGGTCTCACCAAGGCCCTGTACAACTGCAGCAAGACATCCTTGTTCTTGTACTCAAACCCTCTCACTATGAAGGCCAAGATACCATTTGCCTTCTTAACCGCCTGCTGCACCTGCATGCTTACCTTCAGCGACTGGTGCACAAGGACACCCAGGTCTCGTTGCACTTCCCCTTCTCCCAATCTATTGCATTTCAGATAATAATCTGCCTTCCTGTTTTTGACAACAAAGTGGATAACCTCACATTTATCCATGTTATATTGCATCTGCCATGCTTCTGCCCAATCACCCAACCTGTCCAAATCATCCTGTAGTTTCTCGGCATCCTCCTAACAGCACACATGCCCACCCAGCTTTGTGTCATCTGCAAATTTGGAGATATTACATCTAGTTCCCTTGTCTAGATCATTAATATATATTGTGAATAGCTGGGGTCCAAGGACCGATCCCTGCGGTACCCAACTAGTCACTGCCTGCCACTCGGAAAAAGACCCATTTATTCCAACTCTGCTTTCTATCTGCCAACCAGTCTCTATCCAAGTCAATACCTTGCCCCCAATCCCATGTGCCTTAGCTTTATACGCTAATCTCTTATGTGGGACCTTACCGAAAGCCTTCTGAAAGTCCAAATACACCACATCCACTGGTTCTCCCTTATCTATTTTACTAGTTACATCCTCAAAAAATTCCAGTAGATTAGTCAAGCATAATTGACCTTTTGTAAATCCATGTTGACATTTTATCCGATCCTGCCACTGTTTTCCAAGTGCTCTGCTATTACATCTTTTATAATGGACTCTAGCATTTTCCCCACTACCGATGTCAGGCTTACCGGTCTGTAATTCACCATTTTCTCTCTACCACCTTTTTTGAATAGTGGGGTAACATTAGCTACCCTCCAATCCATGGGTACTGTTCCAGATTCCATCGAATGTTGGAAGATGAGCAGCAACGCATCTACTATTTCTAGGGCCACTTCCTTAAGTACCCTAGGATGTAGATTATCAGGCCCTGGGGATTTATCGGCCTTCAATGCCGTCAATTTCCCTAACACCATTTCCCTACAAGAACTGATTTCTTTCAGTTCCTCCCTTTCATCAGACCCTATGTTCCCCGACATTTCTGGGAGGTTATTTGTGTCCTCCTTTGTGAAGACAGAACCAAAATATGTATTTAATTGGTCTGCCATTTCTTTGTTTCCCATTATAAATTCCCCTGATTCTGACTGCAAGGGACCTACGCTTGACTTCACCAATCCTTTTCTCTTCACATATCTATAAAAGCTTTTACAGTCAGTTTCTATGTTCCCTGTAAGCTTACTCTCATATTTTATTTTCCCTTTCTTAATTAATCCCTTTGTCCTCATTTGTTGAATCCTAAACTGCTCCCAGTCCTCTGGATTACTGCTTTTTCTGGCCAATTTATATGTCCTCTCCTTGGATCTTATGCTATCCCTAATTTCCCTCGTTTGCCATGGTTGAGTCAACTTTTTTGTTTTATTTTTATGCCAAACAGGGATGAACAAATTCTGTAGTTCACCCATGCGGTCTTTGAATGGTTGCCATTGCCTATCCACCGTTAACCCTTTGAGTGACATTCCTCAATCAATCCTACCCAATTCACGCCTCAGACCATCGTAGTTTCCTTTATTTAAATTCAGGACCCTAGTCTCTGAGTCGACTACTTCATTCTCCATCTTAATGAAGAATTCGATCATATTATGATCACTCCGACCAAAGGGGCCTCGTATAACAAGATTGCTAATTATTCCTTTCTTGTTACATAATACCCAGTCTAAGGTGGCCTGGTCTCTGGTTGGTTCCTCAACATATTGGTCCAGGAAACCATCCCGTAAACACTCCAGGAATTCCTCCTCCACAGTATTGTTAACAATTTGGTTAGCCCAATCTATATGTAGATTAAAGTCACCCATGATGACTGCTGTGCCCTTATTGCACGCTTCTCTAACTTCCCTTTTAATGCCATCCCCAACCTCTGCATTACTGTTTGGAGGTCTATATACCACTCCCACTAACATTTTCTGCCCCTTGGTATTCCTCAGTTCTACTCATACAGATTCCACATCATCAGAGCTAATATCCTTCCTTAAAATTGTGTTAATCCCTTCTTTAACCAGTAATGCTACCCCACCTCCCTTTCCTTTTTGCCTATCTTTCCTGAATATTGAATACCCCTGGATGTTGAGTTCCCAGCCTTCACCACCCTAGAGCCATGTTTCCGTAATCCCAATCAAATCATATTCGTTTACCTCTATTTGCGCAGCTAATTCATCCACCTTATTATGACTGCTCCTCGCATTAAGACACAAAGCCTTCAGGCTTGTTTTTTTAACACACTTAGACCTATTAGAATTATTATTTACTGTGGCCATGTTTGATTTAAACCATTGATTTCTCTGACTGCCACTTTTGTTTTTCTCCTTCCTATCTTTTGCTTTTATGCTTGTTTCCCTTTCCTCTGTCCCGCTGCTCAGGTTCCCAACCCCCTGCCATTTTAGTTTAAACCCTCCCCCAGAGCACTAGCAAACACTCCCCCTAGGACATCGGTCCCGGCCCTGCCCAGGTGCAAACCATCCGGTTGGAACTGGTCCCACCTCCCCCAGAACCGGTTCCAATGTCCCAGGAATTTGAATCCCTCCCCCTGGCACCATTCCTCTAGCCACGTATTCATCTGAAATATTCTTCTATTTCTACTCTGACTAGCACATGGCACTGGTAGCAATCCTGAGATTACTACCTTTGAGGTCCTACTTTTTAATTTACCTCCTAACTCCCTATATTCAGCTTTTAGGACCTCATCCCGTTTTTTACCTATATCGTTGGTACCTATATGCACCACGACAACTGGCTGTTCACCCTCCCTTTCCAAGATGTTCTGCAGCCGCTCTGAGACATCCTTGACCCTTGCACCAGGGAGGCAACACACCATCCTGGAGTCTCGTTTGCGGCTGCAGAAACGCCTATCTATTCCCGTTACAATAGAATCCCCTATTACTATAGCTCTACCCCTCTTTTTCCTCCTGTCCTGTGCAGCAGAGCCACCCCTGGTGCCAGGAAGTTGGCTGCTGCTGCCTTCCCCTGGTAAGCCATCCACCCCATCAGTATCCAAAGCGGTATATCTGTTTGAGAGGGGGATGGCCACAGGGGACTCCTGCACTACGTGCCTGCACCTACTACTCTGCCTGTTGGTCAGCCATTCCCTTTCTGCCTGTGCCACCTTTACCTGCGGTGTGACCAACTGATTAAATGTGCTATTCACGGCGTTCTCAGCATCGCGAATGGTCCAGTATGTATCCAATTGCTGCTCCAGCATCGCAATGCGGTCTTCCAGTAGCTGCAACTGAACACACTTCCTGCACACATGGTTGTTAGGGACACAGGAAGTGTCCCTGAGTTCCCACATAGTGCAGGAGGAGCATACCACGGCACCGGGCTGTCCTGCCATGACTTACCCTTTAATTAATTGGAATTAAATTAAATGAAATCAATCCCACCAATTACACTACAGCTAAATGGTATATTTAAGGGCCCTGGTTTACAAACTGTCCCTGCTACACCACAGAGACTTTAAGAAACTATAAACCACAGAGTTTAAGTTTAAAAAAGAGAGAAATACTCACCAAACAATCACTTACCTGCTTTCTGGTGACGTCACACTTCGATTACTTTTTACTTCTCTCCTTCCCTCTGAGTTCGGAGGCTGCAGATTGGAGAGCCTACCTGGTCTCTGGGAGCCTTTTGTACTGCCGTCGCTCTGCGATTCCACCTGTTTGCCATTTACGCGCATTGTCAGCTTTTTGAGGTACTATCCGTGCGGCAGCACTTGCTGCTGAAAGTCTGTGTTTTTGACTGCTGCAGGAGCATTTCAGGCTGAGTCACGTCCGAATGTCCCAAAGTATTTTGTATACATGCATGATTTGCACGTGTGAGGAGTTCCAAGCCCTCAGCTGTGAAGCTTGTGGATTCCACACTGGAAAGTTTAATTATCTCTCAAATTATTGCAATTTTGTTTTTAATCTCAAATAGCGCCTGAAAGCCGATAAATCCCCAGGGCCTGATAATCTGCATCCCAGAGTACTGAAAGAGGTAGCCATGGAAATAGTGAATGCATTGGTTGTCATTCTTATGTTCATTAATAAATAGACATTCTTATTATGAACACAGCTAGCTTTTGCTAGACACTTTATTGAGCCCATGTGGACTAGGTACAGTATCTGTAGAGGCATCCATCTTGACTGCTGCCTTGTGGGTAGCCTAGTGCCTCATGGGTAATGTAGTCTTAATATACATACAGCTCTACACAGCTCTACGGCTCCACCTAGTGTCCACTATAGAATGACATGTTATTGATCATTGCAGTCATCTTCCAAAATTCTATAGATTATGGAACAGTTCCTGCAGATTGGAGGGCGGCAAATGTAACCCTACCATTTAAAAAAGGAGGGAGAGAGAAAACAGGGAACTACAGACTGGTTAGTCTAACATCAGTAGCAGGGAAAATGCTAGGGTATTATAAAGATAGCAAAATACTGCAGATGCTGGAAATCTGAAATAACAACAGAAAATGCTGGAAAAACTCAGTAGGCCAGGCAACATCTGTGGAGAGTCTTGACAAAGGGTTCACCCGAAACGTTGACTCTATTTTCTTTCCACGGATGATGCCTGGCTTGCTGAGTTTATCCTGCATTTTCTGTTGTTATATAGAGTAGTAGCTGAAGTGCCTGGCGGTGCCGAGGCTTTTTCGAGGGCATGTTGTTGTTGGAAGAGAGAGAGAGAGAGCGACTGGGGGGGGGGAGGGAGGGTGGGGGGGGGGAGGGAGGGTGCAGAGGGGGAGGGAGGGTGCAGGGGGGAGGGAGGGCGGGGGGGAAGGGCGGGGGGGAAGGGGGGGAAGGGAGGGGGGGGAAGGGAGGGCGGGGAGAAGGGGGGGGAAAGGGGGGGAAGGGGGGGAAGGGAGGGCGGGGGGAGGGGGGGCGGGGAGGGGGGGAGGCGGGGGGCCCCACCCCAGAGGGTTGCGGCACCCCCCCGAGGGTCGCGGCCCCCCCCGAGGGTCGCGGCCCCTCGAGGGTCGCGCCCCCCGAGGGTCGCAGCCCCCCCCGAGGGACGCGGCCCCCCCGAGGGTCGCGGCCCCCCGAGGGTCGCGGCCCCCCCCGAGGGTCGCGCCCCCCGCCGAGGGTCGCGGCCCCCCCCGAGGGTCGCGCCCCCCCGAGGGTCGCGGCCCCCGAGGGTCGCGCCCCCCCCCCGAGGGTCGCGGCCCCCCCCCCCGAGGGTCGCGCCCCGCCCCCGAGGTGAAGACCGCCGATTGCGGCTGTGCGAGACGGCCGGCGGGCCCGGATGCCAGGGTAACTGTTGACGCTCAGCAAGCCCCGCCCCCCGGCTGAGCCAGAGAGAGACGCCGCGTCTCAGCTCCTGCTGCGCGCGCACCCTTTAGTAAGGTAGCGGCGCTGGGCTGAGGCCCGCCCCTGCAGCCTTCGAGTGGCGCCGGGAGGTGCCTAGCTCGGGCGTGGGTGCGGAGGAGAAGCCGAGGCTTCGAGGCCTACCTGGAAAAATGGGGAAAGGTAGGAAAATTAATGAGATTGGATAAGTTAATTCGTTTCTAAATCATTTTTTTAAAAAACAATATGTGTTTTAAAAGCAACGTTTTTTTTTAAAGACGCAGAAAGCGGGAAAAAGAAAGGAAAAGTTTGGAATCAAGATGGCGGCGACTCACCTCGGTTCAGAACGATTAGGCCCAGCCACACACGCACCGATTGGCCCGGCGGCACACGCCAGCAACCCGGCGTACGATTGGTCGAGCCCGAGGTCACTCTGTCGCTAATGAGCGGATAATGAGATGCTAATGAGCGGAATGTTGAAGGTTTTTGGGATACCGCGGGCGCGATTTTAGCCCGGCCGAAACGTAAATATGCTTAAAACCGTCTCGGAAGCGTAAGCTTTCTTTGGAGGTAACGCGCGCGTAGGTACGCCCTGTAACTTTCGAGCGCATAGCCCGACAGATGCACACGCGATGACAGACAGAATGACAGACAGATAGACAGAATGACAGACAGATAGACAGATAGACAGATCGACCGATTTATATATATAGACTAGCTGAAGTGCCCGGCGGTGCCGAGGCTTTTTCGAGGGCATGTTGTTGTTGGAAGAGAGAGAGAGAGCGCGACTGGGGGGGAAGAGAGAGAGCGACTGGGGGGAAGAGAGAGAGAGAGAGCGTGGATACCGAGGGTCGCGGCCCCCCCGAGGGTCGCGGACCCCCCGAAGGTCGCGGCCCCCCCCGAGGGTCGCGGCCCCCCCCGAGGGTCACGCCACCCCCGAGGGTCGCGCCCCCCCCGAGGGTCGCGGCCCCCCCGAGGGTCGCGCCCCCCCCGAGGGTCGCGGCCCCCGCAGAGGGTCGCGCCCCCCCCCGAGGGTCACGGCCCCCCCCGAGGGTCACGCCCCCCCCCCGAGGTGAAGACCGCCGATTGCGGCTGTGCGAGACGGCCGGCGGGCCCGGTTGCCAGGGTAACCATTGACGCTCAGCAAGCCCCGCCCCCCGGCCGAGCCAGAGAGAGACGCCGTGTCTCAGCTCCTGCTGCGCGCGCACCCTTTCGTAAGGTAGTGGCGCTGGGCTGAGGCCTGCCCCTCCAGCCTTCGAGTGGGGCCGGGAGGTGCCTAGCTCGGGCGTGGGTGCGGAGGAGAAGCCGAGGCTTCAAGGCCTACCTGGAAAAACGGGGAAAGGTAGGAAAATTAATGAGATTCGATAAGTTAATTCGTTTCTAAATCATTTTTTTTTAAAACAATATGTGTTTTAAAAGCAACGTTTTTTTTAAAGACGCAGAAAGCGGGAAAAAGAAAGGAAAAGTTTGGAATCAAGATGGCGGCGACTCACATCGGTTCAGAACGATTAGGCGCAGCCACACACGCACCGATTGGCCCGGCGGCACACGCCAGCAACCCGGCGTACGATTGGTCGAGCTTGAGGTCACTCTGTCGCTAATGAGCGGATAATGAGATGCTAATGAGCGGAATGTTGAAGGTTTTTGGGATACCGCGGGCGCGATTTTAGCCCGGCCGAAACGTAAATATGCTTAAAACCGTCTCGGAAGCGTAAGCTTTCTTTGGAGGTAACGCGCGCGTAGGTACGCCCTGTAACTTTCGAGCGCATAGCCCGACAGATGCACACGCGATGACAGACAGATAGACAGAATGACAGACAGATAGACAGATAGACAGATCGACTGATTTATATATATAGACTAGCTGAAGTGCCTGGTGGCGCGGAGGCTTTTTCGAGGGCATGTTGTTGTTGGAAGAGAGAGAGAGAGCGCGACTGGGGGGGAAGAGAGAGAGCGACTGGGGGGAAGAGAGAGAGAGAGCGTGGATACCGAGGGTCGCGGCCCCCCCGAGGGTCGCGGCCCCCCCGAAGGTCGCGGCCCCCCCGAGGGTCGCGGCCCCCCCGAGGGTCGCACCCCACCCGAGGGTCGCGCCCCCCCCGAGGGTCGCGGCCCCCCCCGAGGGTCGCGCCCCCCCCGAGGGTCGCGGCCCCCGCAGAGGGTCGCGCCCCCCCCGAGGGTCACGGCCCCCCCCGAGGGTCACGCCCCCCCCGAGGTGAAGACCGCCGATTGCGGCTGTGCGAGACGGCCGGCGGGCCCGGTTGCCAGGGTAACCATTGACGCTCAGCAAGCCCCGCCCCCCGGCCGAGCCAGAGAGAGACGCCGTGTCTCAGCTCCTGCTGCGCGCGCACCCTTTCGTAAGGTAGTGGCGCTGGGCTGAGGCCTGCCCCTCCAGCCTTCGAGTGGGGCCGGGAGGTGCCTAGCTCGGGCGTGGGTGCGGAGGAGAAGCCGAGGCTTCAAGGCCTACCTGGAAAAACGGGGAAAGGTAGGAAAATTAATGAGATTCGATAAGTTAATTCGTTTCTAAATCATTTTTTTTTAAAACAATATGTGTTTTAAAAGCAACGTTTTTTTTAAAGACGCAGAAAGCGGGAAAAAGAAAGGAAAAGTTTGGAATCAAGATGGCGGCGACTCACATCGGTTCAGAACGATTAGGCGCAGCCACACACGCACCGATTGGCCCGGCGGCACACGCCAGCAACCCGGCGTACGATTGGTCGAGCTTGAGGTCACTCTGTCGCTAATGAGCGGATAATGAGATGCTAATGAGCGGAATGTTGAAGGTTTTTGGGATACCGCGGGCGCGATTTTAGCCCGGCCGAAACGTAAATATGCTTAAAACCGTCTCGGAAGCGTAAGCTTTCTTTGGAGGTAACGCGCGCGTAGGTACGCCCTGTAACTTTCGAGCGCATAGCCCGACAGATGCACACGCGATGACAGACAGAATGACAGACAGATAGACAGAATGACAGACAGATAGACAGATAGACAGATCGACTGATTTATATATATAGACTAGCTGAAGTGCCTGGTGGCGCGGAGGCTTTTTCGAGGGCATGTTGTTGTTGGAAGAGAGAGAGAGAGCGCGACTGGGGGGGAAGAGAGAGAGCGACTGGGGGGAAGAGAGAGAGAGAGCGTGGATACCGAGGGTCGCGGCCCCCCCGAGGGTCGCGGCCCCCCCGAAGGTCGCGGCCCCCCCGAGGGTCGCGGCCCCCCCGAGGGTCGCACCCCACCCGAGGGTCGCGCCCCCCCCGAGGGTCGCGCCACCCCCCGAGGGTCGCGCCCCCCCCGAGGGTCGCGGCCCCCGCAGAGGGTCGCGCCCCCCCCGAGGGTCACGGCCCCCCCCCAAGGGTCACGCCCCCCCCCGAGGTGAAGACCGCCGATTGCGGCTGTGCGAGACGGCCGGCGGGCCCGGTTGCCAGGGTAACCATTGACGCTCAGCAAGCCCCGCCCCCCGGCCGAGCCAGAGAGAGACGCCGTGTCTCAGCTCCTGCTGCGCGCGCACCCTTTAGTAAGGTAGTGGCACTGGGCTGAGGCCTGCCCCTCCAGCCTTCGAGTGGGGCCGGGTGGTGCCTAGCTCGGGCGTGGGTGCGAAGGAGAAGCCGAGGATTCGAGGCCTACCTGGAAAAACGGGGAAAGGTAGGAAAATTAATGAGATTAGATAAGTTAATTCGTTTCTAAATCATTTTTTTTTAAAACAATATGTGTTTTAAAAGCAATGTTTTTTTTAAAGACGCAGAAAGCGGGAAAAAGAAAGGAAAAGTTTGGAATCAAGATGGCGGCGACTCACCTCGGTTCAGAACGATAAGGCCCGGCCACACACGCACCGATTGGCCCGGCAGCACACGCCAGCAACCCGGCGTACGATTGGTCGAGCTCGAGGTCACTCTGTCGCTAATGAGCGGATAATGAGATGCTAATGAGCGGAACGTTAAGGTTTTTCGGATACCGCGGGCGCGATTTTAGCCCGGCCGAAACGTAAATACGCTTAAAACCGTTTTGGAAAGGTAAGCTTTCTTTCGACGTAACGCACGCGTAGGTAAGCCCTGTAACTTTCGAGCGCATAGCCGCCCAGACGCACACAGACAGAAGGACAGACAGACAGATCGACCGATTTATATATATAGATTATAAAGGATGTGATAACAGGACACTTAGAAAATATCAATGGGATTAGACAGAGTCAACATGGATTTATGAAAGGGAAACCATGTTTGACAAACCTACTGGAGTTTTTTGAGGATGTAACTGGTAGAATAGATAAGGGAGAACCAGTGGATGTGGTGTATTTGACACAAAGTTGGGTGGGTATGTGTGCTATGAGGAGGATGCCGAGAAACTCCAGGATGATTTGGACAGGTCGGCTGATTGGGCAGAAGCATGGCAGATGCAATATAACGTGGATAAATGTGAGGTTATCCACTTTGGTGGCAAAAACAGGAAGGCAGATTATTATCTGAATGGCAATAGATTGGGAAAAGGGGAAGTGCAACGAGACCTGGGTGTCCTTGTGCACCAGTCGCTGAAGGTAAGCAGGCAGGTGCAGCAGGCGGTTAAGAAGGCAAATGGTATGTTGGCCTTCGTAGCGAGAGGGTTTGAGTACAGGAAAAAGGATGTCTTGCTGCAGTTGTACAGGGCCTTGGTGAGACCACATCTTGAGTATTGTGTGCAGTTTTGGTCGCCTTATCTGAGGAAGGATGTTCTTGCCATGGAAGGAGTTCAGCGAAGATTCACCAGGCCGATACCTGGATGGCAGGAATGACGTATGAGGAGAGATTGGGTCGATTGGGCTTGTACTCGCTGGAGTTTAGAAGAATGAGAGGGGATCTCATTGAAACGTATAAAAATCTGACAGGACTGGACAGGCTAGATGCAGGAAGGATGTTCCCAATGGTCGGGGAGTCCAGAACCAGGGGTCACAGTCTAAGGATAAGGGGTAAGCCATTTAGGACAGAAATGAGGAGGAATTTCTTCACCCAGAGAGTGCTGAACCTGTGGAATTCTCTACCACAGAAAGCAGTGGAGGCCAATTCATTAAATATATTCAAGAAGGAGTTGGATATATTTCTTAAGGCTAAAGGGATCAAGGGATATGGGGAGAAAGCAGGGACAGGGTACTGAATTTGGATGATCAGCCATGATCGCATTGAATGGCGGAGCAGGCTCGAGGGGCCGAATGGCCTACTCCTGCTCCTATCTTCTATGTTTCTATGTTTCTATTTGGATTTTCAGAAGGCCTTTGATAAAGTCCCACACAAGAGGTTAGTGTGCAAAATTAAAGCACATGGGATTGGGGGTAATATACTGGCATGGTTTGAAAATTGGTTAACAGACAGGAAACAGAGAGTAGGAATAAATGGGTCTTTTTCAGGGTGGCAGGCGGTGATTAGTGGGGTACCACAGGGATCAATGCTTCGGCCCCAGCTATCACAATATATATCAATGATTTGGATGAGGGAACCAAATGTAATATTTCCAAGTTTGCTGATGACACGAAACTAGGTGGAATTGTGAGCTGTGAGGAGGATGCAAAGAGGCTTCAAGGCAATTTAGACATATTTAGTGAGTGGGCAAATACATGGCAGGTGCAGTATAACATGGATAAATGTGAAGTTATCCACTTCGGTAGAAAAAACAGAAAGGCAGAGTATTATTTAAATAGTGATAGATTGGGAAATGTTGATGTACAAAGGGACCTGGGTGTCCTTGTACACCAGTCACTGAAAGCAAACATGCAGGTGCAGCAAGCAGTTAGGAAGGCAAATGGTATGTTGGCCTTCATTGCAAGGAGATTTGAGTACAGGAGCAAGGATGTCTTACTACAGTTATACAGGGCCTTGGTGAGACCACACCTGGAGTACTGTGTGCAGTTTTGGTCTCCTTGCCTAAAAAAGGATATACTTGCCATAGAGGGAGTGCAGCGAAGGTTCACCAGACTGATTCCTGGGATGGTAGGACTGTCGTATGAGGAGAGATTGGGTCAACTAGCAACTAGGCCTGTATTCACTAGAGTTTAGAAGAATGAGAGGGGATCTCATTGAAACGTATAAAATTCTGACAGGACTAGACAGATTGGATGTAGGGAGGATGCTTCCTCTGGCTGGGGTTTCGAGAACAATGGGTCACAGCTTCATGATACGGGGTAGGACATTTAGGACTGAGATGAGGAGAAATTTCTTCACTCAGAGGGTGGTGAACCTGTGGAATTCTCTACCACAGAAGGCTGTGGAGGCCAAGTCAATTCAATTCAATTCAATGCAAATCGCTTTATTGGCATGACAAGTTACATCTTATGTTGCCAAAGCATCGAAAAACATTCATGTTTGTACACAAAAATACAGACCTATCCATACAGTGTATAAACAGATATATCCCTGAGTGTATAAATATACTTTCATATAATTTATATATACTCTTTTCTTATATTTAGTGGTTGTCCCTCTGTTTAGGGCAAGCTGTAACATAGTGTGCCGCTAGTGTTACACAATTCCTCTCTTCCCCTAGTAGGTATGGGAGTTTTTGGTCGTCCTTCAAATTTCTGAATTCCGGGCATATTTTTGTGAATTTTGGGTAGAAATTCTCCCTTATGCCCTGATATTTTCTACAAGCTGTGAGGAAGTGCATCTCTGTCTCCACCACTCCCTGACTGCAGTGAGAGCATATCCTGTCCTCTCTTGGTAGCCGGGTCTGCCTGTGTCTAACTTTTTCGATTGCCAGGCTATGTTCACTAAGTCTGTACATTGTCAAGGTTTTTCTCAGTTTGCTATCCTTTACCATGGTCAGGTAATCAGCCATGTTATATTGTCTGTTTAGGGCCAAGTAGCAATTGAGTTTGCTTTGGGTTTTTGTTGTTTCTGCCCAATATGACTGAATATATTTCTGAATATATTTAAGAAGGAGATAGATAGATTTCTAGACACACGAGGCATCTAGGGGTATGGGGAGAGAGCGAGAATATTGAGATGGAGGATCAGCCATGATCATATTGAATGGTGGAGCAGGCTCGAAGGGCCGAATGGCCTACTCCTGCTCCTATTTTTCTATGTTTCTATGTTTTCTATAGTGGCATAATGGGGAGGGGCACCAGGATGAAGCATAAGAGAGGCAAAACATGGTGCACAAAGTACTGGGAGAGACAAACAGCACTAGAATAAAGAGTAACTCAGAAATAAGGAGAGATCAGATGAGGGTTGCGGGGGCAAAATGCAAGGCAGAATTGGATTGGTCATGGAGTGCATGTGCATAAATGCACCAAGCATGGTAAATAAGGTTGGTGAGCTGGAGGCACAAATTGCCACACGGGATTATGACATAGTGGCAAGAATGGAGACCTGGCTAGAACAGAGGTCAGCTTAATCCTGAGAGAAGGACTTCCTTTCTAGAACTCTGATTGGTGGAATTTGCTTCCATATCATAAGTTTTAAAAAACTAAGAAATTGGGTGGCTCCATGCAACAGAACCAGTGCTAGTTTAATACATAATTGAGGTGCTAAAGTGAGCTTTGTAGCACTGCAAGTAGTTTGTGCAGTCTTTCCCTTTATTTCATTACCCGCCTTTTTTGTTTAACCCTTTCATTAAGAAGGGTCAATACTTTTTCTTTCAACTTCAATTTCAATTTGAGAAATTTCTTGCTGTCATCAATCAAATAGCAGACCTTGGTGTGGTTGATCATTGCCTGGAATACAGGAAACTTTCTGGTATCCGGCGCGGACGGGACCGACGTGTTGCCGGTTCATCAACAATTCCGGATAACCGAACGCTATAGTAAAAGATACGGAGCTCAGAGCTCCGTATAAAGCAACAAACCCTGTTGCTTGCTTCAAAACAATCGGCACAAGTTGTAAGCATCTCTGTAGTTTAGCAACAGCTTCAGCTACACCCTTGCACAGCAACAAATGGAGTAAAAAAAGTAACTAAAAGTAAAAAAAGTTACCTGAACCGACTCCTGAATTTTGCCGGTGGATAGAGCGTTCCGGTTTTTTATGGGCCGGTTAATCGAAAGTTTCCTGTAGTTTTATTCTCTGGAGCCAGCCTCTCTGTTTAGCTCCTCCTTAGCTCCAGCTACATTAACAGATAGCCAACATTGGCTGCTGAATCCATGCTGGGATTAGAAAACTTTAATTCATTTCTGACAGTCCTCTTGATGATATTTTGAAATCTTTCCCTTTGTTTGGGTGACTCATGCCAGCTCTTTAGAGTGTAGGAATCAGTTTTCATTTATACCCCCTCTCTTTCCACTTCCCCTGCCTCTCCCCCGAAAGGTATGGATGAACAGAGAGCCATTTAGGGGTTCAAATACAGAGGGCAAGAAATTAAGCCAGCGGCAAACGTCCTTTTAAGCCTCCAAAATGGCGGGCAGGAAGCACACGCTCATTACAAGCCGGAAGTGCGCCACCTGCCAAATGGGTATATTTTGGTTTATTTTGTAAGAATAACTATATTCCTGCCTTGACAAGGACATAAATCCAAACACTTTAAAATTCTGTAGGGAAAAAAATGAAGGGAAGAAAGGAGACTTATTTTTGGACCATTCTATCTTTTTCTGCACATTGGGAAAATAGCATACTGCCACACTCTGGCGTTAAGTTCTATTTAAATATTAATTTCTTTGGGTTGTTAATTTTAGGATAGCCCGGGGTGCGACAAGTGGCTACAGAAATAGGCATAATAATTTCAGAAGTAGGGGCAATATTTGAAACACTGCATCAAACTTTAGTTATGTTTTTTAAGCCAATTTGCTTTAAAAATACCTTCAACAGTTTATAAGAACATAAGAAAGAACATAAGAAATAGAAGCAGGAGTAGGCCATTCGGCCCTCTGGGGTAGAGAATTCCAAAGATTCACCACTCTCTGTGTGAAGAAATTTCTTCTCATCTCAGTCCTGAATGGCCTATCCTTTATCCTGAGGCTGTGGCCCCTGGTTCTAGACTCCTCAGTCAAGGGAAACATTATCCCAGCATCCATCCTATCAAGCCCTATAATAATTTTGTATGCTTCAATGAGATCCCCTCTCATTCTTCTGAATTCAAGAGAATACAGGCCTAGTTTATTCAATCTATTCTCATACGACAGTCCCACCATCCCAGGAATAAATCTCGTGAATCTTCGTTGCACTCCCTCTATGGCAAGTATATCCTTCCTTCGGTAAGGAGACCAAAATTGTACACAGTACTCAAGGTGTGGTCTCACCAAGGCCCTATATAATTGGAGTAAGGCTTCTTTACTCCTGTACTAAAATCCTCTTGTAATGAAGGCCAGCATACCATTTACCTTCCTAATGGCTTGCTGCACCTGCACATTCACTTTCAGTAACTCATTTACAAGGACACCCAGGTCCCTTTGAGCATCTGCATTCCCCAATCGTTCACCATTTAGGAAATACTCTGCCTTTCTGTTTTTTCCACCAAAGTGGATAACTTCACATTTATCCACATCATATTCCATCTGCCATTTTCTCGCCCACTCACTGAGCCTGTCGAGATCCCCTTGAAGCCTCTTCACATCCTCTTCACAACTGACACTGCCACCTGGCTTTGTATCATCAGCAAATTTGGAAATGTTACATTTAGTCCCCTCATCCAAATCATTGATAGAGATTGTGAATAGCTGGGACCCAAGCACCGATCCTTGTGGTACCCCACTAGTCACAGCCTGGCATCCTGAAAAAGACCCGTTTATTTCTACTCTTTGTTTTCTGTCTGTTAACCAATTCTCAATTCATGCTAGTATATTACCCTCAATTCCATGTGCCCTAATTTTGTTCAGCAACCTCTTGTGTGGGACCTTATCGAAGGCCTTCTGAAAATCCAGATGCACCACATCTACCGGTTCCCCTTTGTCTACTCCACTAGTTACATCCTTAAAGAACTCCAATAGGTTCGTCAAACAGGATTTCCCTTTCATAAATCCATGTTGACTCTGCCCAATCTTACTATTAGTTTCTAAGTGCCCAGTTACTGCATTCTTTATAATAGATTCCAGCCTTTTCCCAACTACTGATGTGAGGCTAACAGGTCTGTAGTTCCCCGTTTTCTCTCTCCCTCCTTTCTTAAATAACAGGGTTACATTTGCTATCCTCCAATCTGCAGGAACCATTCCAGAATCTATAGAATTTTGGAAGATGACAGCCAATGCGTCCACTATCCCAATGGCCACCTCTTTCAAAACCCTAGGATGTAGGTCATCCGGTCCTTGGGATTTATCGACTTTTAGTCCCATTAATTTTGCTAGTACTGTTTTTTACTAATAATAATTTCTTTAAGTTCCTCATTTTCACCACACCCTTGGTTTTCTCGTATTTCTGGGAGGTTTTTTGTGTCTTCCTCTGCGAAGACAGAAACAAAGTACTTATTTAATTTCTCAGCCATTTCCTCATTCCCCATTATAAATTCTCCCGTCTCTGACTGTAAAGGACCTACATTTACCTTCGTCAGTCTTTTCCTTTTCACATACCTATAGAAGCTTTTACAATCCGTTTTTATATTTTTTGCTAGTTTGTGCTCATATTCCATTTTCCCTTTCTTTATCAATTTCTTGGTCCCCCTTTGCTGATTTCTAAAAAGATCCCAATCCTCAGGCTGACCGCTTTTTCTGGCAACTTTATAAGCTTCCTCCTTTGACTTAATACTAGCTTTAATTTCTTTTGTTAGCCATGGTTGGATCACTTTTCCTTTTGGGTTTTTATGCCCTAGAGGAATATATGTTTGTTGCAAATTATGATTATTTCCTTGAATGTTAGCCATTGTATGTCCACCTTTATACCTGTTAGTGTAGTCTCCCAATCTACCATGGCCAACTTGTCCCTCATAGCCTTGTAGTTTCCTCTGTTTAGATTGAAGACCTTAGTTTCAGATTGGGCTACATCACTCTCAAACTTAATGTAAAATTTAATCATATTATGGTCACTTGTCACTAAAGGCCCCTTTACCACAAGATTATTGATTAGCCCTTTCTCATTACCCAGTACCAGATCCAGAATAGCCTGTTCCCTGGTTGGTAAAAAGGAAAGGGAGGTGGGGTAGCATTACTGGTTAAAGAAGGGATTAATACAATTGTAATGAAGGATATTAGCTCTGATGATGTGGAATCTGTATGGGTAGAACTGAGAAATACTAAGGGGAAAAAAACATTAGTGGGAGTGGTATATAGACCTCCAAACAGTAAGGCGGAGGTTGGGGATGGCATTAAAAGGGAAATTAAAGAAGCGTGCAATAAGGGCACAGAAGTCATCATGGGTGACTTTAATCTATATATAGATTGGGCCAACCAAATTAGTAACAATACTGTGGAGGAGGAATTCCTGGAGTGTTTACGGGATGGTTTCCTGGACCAATATGTCGAGGAACCAACTAGAGATCAGGCCATCTTAGACTGGGTATTATGTAACAAGAAAGAATTAATTAGCAATCTTGTTGTACGAGGCCCCTTGGGTCGGAGCGATCATAATATGATTGAATTCTTCATTAAGATGGAGAATGAAGTAGTTGACTCAGAGACTAGGGTCCTCAATTTAAATAAAGGAAACTACGATGGTCTGAGGAGCGAGTTGGGTAGGATTGATTGGGAAATGGCACCGGGTGGTCGATCAAAATGCGTTGCAGGCCACTTTCCCATATCTGGACAATGTGACCATCTGCGGCCATGACTTGCAGGACCATGACGCAAACCTCGAAAAATTCCTCTGCACCACCCAACTCCTGAACCTGACGTATAACAAGGAGAAGTGCATATTCCGCACAACCCGCCTCGCCATCCTTGGCTGTGTTGTGGAACACGGAGTCATCGGTCCCGACCCCGACCGGATGCGTCCCCTTATGGAACTCCCACTGCCCCACTGCCTCAAGGCCCTGAAGAGGTGCCTAGGGTTTTTCTCCTATTATGCCCTGTGGATCCCCTACTATGCGGACAAGGCCCGTCCGCTGATCAAGTCCACCTCTTTTCCCTTGACGGCAGAGGCCCGCTTAGCCTTCCACCGTATCAAGGAAGACATTGCCAATGCCACCATGCACGCAGTGGACGAATCCATCCCCTTCCAGGTGGAAAGCGACGCGTCCGACTTTGCCCTGGCCGCTAACCTTAATCAGGCGGGGAGACCCGTGGCCTTCTTTTCACGAAGCCTCCAGGGCCCGGAGACCAGACACTCCGCTGTTGAGAAGGAGGCCCAGGCTATTGTGGAGGCTGTGCATCATTGGAGGCACTACCTGGCCGGAAAACGATTTACCCTGCTCACTGACCAGCGTTCAGTTGCTTTTATGTTTAACAACAAGCAGAGGGGCAAAATCAAAAACGACAAGATCTTGAGGTGGAGAATCGAACTTTCCACCTACAATTACGAGATCTTGTACCGGCCCGGGAAGCTCAATGAACCCCCGGATGCTCTATCGCGTGGCACCTGCGCCAGCGCGCAGATCGATAGACTGCGGGCCCTCCACAATGACCTCTGCCACCCGGGGGTCACCAGGTTCTTCCACTTCATCAAGGCCCGCAACCTGCCTTACTCCATTGAGGGGGTCAGGACCATGACCAGGAACTGCCAAGTCTGCGCTGAGTGCAAACCGCACTTTTATAGACCAGGCAGGGCTCACCTGATAAAAGCCACTCGCCCCTTCGAGCGCCTGAGCGTTGATTTTAAAGGGCCCCTCCCCTCCTCCGACCGTAATGTGTACTTCCTCAACATTATTGATGAGTACTCCCGTTTCCCGTTCGCCATCCCCTGCCCGGACATGACCAGTGCCACGGTTATGGTTGACCATATCAGCTATGCGGGGGAGTGGGTAAGCGTCCAGCAGGGTGTAGCGATTTATTGTCTGGCTGTAGTCGATGACCAGGCGCTGCTTCTCGCCGGTCTTAACGACCACAACCTGGGCTCGCCAGGGGCTGGTGCTGCCCTCAATAATCCCCTCCTTCAGGAGCCGCTCCACTTCGGTTTTAATGAAAACCCTGTCCCCGGCACTGTATCGCCTGCTCTTTGTGGCGATGGGCTTACAGTTGGGGGTGAGGTTAGCAAACAGTGGGGGGTGGGTGACTCTGAGTGTGGAGAGGTTGCACTGGTGCACGGCAGGCAATTTGGAAGTTGCTGGCTGCAGACTGTGAGTGGGGGGAGGGGTCCACCGTACGCCATCGTAACACTTTTAAGGTGGCACTGAAAATCTAACCCCAGTAGGACGGCAGCGCAGAGGTGGGGCAGGACCAGAAGTTTAAAATTATCGTACACAGTCCCGTCTACTAAGAGTGTCACCACGCAGTAGCCGCCAGTGTCCGCCGACTGGGACTCGGAGGCCATAGAAATCCGCTGGTGCGCAGGCAGGACTGGGAGAGAGCAACGCCGCACCGTGTCGGGGTGGATGAAGCTCTCCGTGCTCCCAGAGTCAAAAAGGCAGATTGTTTCGTGACCATTTACCTTAATGTCCATTGTGGACCGGGCCAGTTGGTGCGGTCTCGCTTGGTCCAGCGTAAAGGAGGCCAGCGTAGGGGTCGGTGTGTCATTGCGGGTATCAGATGAGGCGGTGTTGGGGGCCAAGATGGCGGCTGGCGTCCAAGATGGCGGCGTCCATGATCCCCATGTGGCTGGAGGCGTCCAAAATGGCTGCTGTTCCGGTGGTTCGCACATGGCTGGGGAGGCCCAAGATGGAGGCCCGCACGGCCCACACGTGGCGCTGCTGGGGTTCGGGGTGGCTTTGGCCCTGCAGATGCTGGCGTAGTGTCCCTTCTTCCCGCAGCCCGAGCAGATCGCATTTTTCGCCGGGCAGCGCGCTCTGGGGTGTTTGGCCTGGCCACAGAAGTAGCATTTCTGGCCTTGGGACACTGCTGCGGTAGTTGGGCCGTTGCTGGGATGTGGCTGGGGTGGCACGGCGCTATGAGACGGTCCTACCGTGTCCCAGGCTGTCGTTCCCCGCGGCGTCCACGGTGCAGAGGAGTAGGCATCCATGCCCCGGTAGGCTGCGTCCAATGATAGTGCAAGTTCAGAGGCCTTGTTGAGGTCGAGGTCACTCTGCTCCAACAGTCGCTGTCGGGTGTAATTGGACCTGTGGCCCGCCACAAAAGCGTCCCGGAAAAGTTCCTCTGTGTACACGGCGGCCTTTACATCCTTACAACCACAGGCCCGGCCAAGCACAGACAGTGCCTGAAGGTATTCCTCGGTCGATTCCCCAGGTTGTTGTTTACGACTCCCCAGGAGGTGCCTGGCGTACACCTCGTTCACTGGGCGCGTGTACTGGTCCTTGAGAAGCTTGAGAGCAGCCATGTACGAGGTCGCGTCCTGGATGACCGAGTACGCTCGGTGGTTCACTTTGGAGATCAGGACATCCAGTTTGTCCTCATCCGATTTGACCGTTGCAGCGGAGGCGATCAGGAATTTTTCAAAGCGCTTAAGCCAGTGAGCAAACTTGGTGGATGCGTCCGCCTCCCGATGGTCTAAGTCCAGGCATGCTGGTGTGAGGAACTTCTCCATTATAAGAAATCTTGTTAATAAAATTGATGCGCTATCAATCACTCAAAAGACTGAGGTTAAGCGAGTAACTAACAGGCTTTTATTAACAAGAGAATGAAGGTGTGCCTCGAGTGGTCGACCAGTCCAGAATACAGAGGGACTGTGGAGCAGTCACCTTTATACCTGGACTCGTGGGAGGAGTCAGCTAAGGCATGTACAGACATCTACACAGTGGAATACAAACAGTGGTTTACCACACCCTGTCCCTGCCTTCTCCCCATATCCCTTGATCCCTTTAGCCTTAAGAAATATATCCAACTCGTTCTTGAATATATTTAATGAACTGGCCTCCACCGCCCTCTGTGGCAGAGAATTCCACAGGCTCACCACTCTCTGGGTGAAGAAATTCCTCCTCATTTCGGTCCTAAATGGCTTACCCCTTATCCTTAGACTATGACCCCTGGTTCTGGACTCCCCAGCCATCAGAAACATCCTTCCTGCATCTAGTCTGTCCAGGCCTGACAGAATTTTATAGGTTTCGATGAGATCCCCTCTCAATCTTCTAAACTCCAATGAGTATAAGCCCAATCGACACAATCTCTCCTCATACGTCATTCCTGCCATCCCAGGTATCAGCCTGGTGAATCTTCGCTGCACTCCTTCCATGGCAAGAACGTCCTTCCTCAGGTAAGGCGACCAAAACTGCACACAGTACTCAAGGTGTGGTCTCACCAAGGCCCTGTACAACTGTAGCAAGACATCCTTGTTCCTGTACTCAAACCCTCTTGCTACGAAGGCCAACATACCATTTGCCTTCTTAACCGCCTGCTGCACCTGCATGCTTACCTTCAGCGACTGTTGCACAAGAACACCCAGGTCTCTTTGCACTTCCCCTTCTCCCAATCTATTGCCATTCAAATAATAATCTGCCTTCCTGTTTTTGCCACCGAAGTGGATAATCTCACATTTATCCACATTATAGTGCATTTGCCATTTTTCTGCCCAATCACCCAACCTGTCCAAATCGTACTGGAGTTTCACGACATCCTCCTCACAGCTTACCCTCCCACCCAGCTTTGTGTCGTCTGCAAATTTGGAGATATTACATCCAATTCCCTCGTCCAGATCATTAATATATATTGTGAACAGCTGGGGTCCTAGGACCGATCCTTGCGGTACCCCACTAGTCACTGCCTGCCACTCGGAAAACGACCCGTTTATTCCAACTCTTTGCTTTCTGTCCGCCAACCAGTTCTCTATCCAAGTCAATACCTTGCCCCCAATCCCATGTGCCTTAATTTTGCACGCTAATCACTTATGTGGGACCTTATCGAAAGCCTTCTGAAAGTCCAAATACACCACATCCACTGGTTCTCCCTTATCTATTTTACCAGTTACATCCTCAAAAAATTCCAGTAGATTAGCCAAGCATGATTTACCTTTTGTAAATCCATGTTGACTTTGTCCGATCCTGTCACTGCTTTCCAAGTGCTCTGCTATTACTTCTTTTATAATAGACTCTAGCATTTTCCCCACTACCGATGTCAGGCTTACCGGTCTATAATTCCCTGCTTTTTCTCTACCACCTTTTTTGAATAGTGGGGTAACATTAGCTACCCTCCAATCCATGGGTACTGTTCCAGAGTCTATCGAGTTCTGGAAGATGACCAGCAATGCATCTACTATTTCTAGGGCCACTTCCTTAAGTACCCTGGGATGTAGATTATCAGGCCCTGGGGATTTATCGGCCTTCAGTTCCATCAATTTTCCTAACACCATTTCCCTACAAATACTGATTTCTTTCAGTTCCACCCTTTCATCAGACCCTATGTTCCCCGGCATCTCTGGGAGGTTGTGAAGACAGAACCAAAGTATGAATTTAGTTGGTCTGCCATTTCTTTGTTTCCCATTATAATTCCCCTGATTCTGACTGCAAGGGACCTACGCTAGACTTCACCAATCTTTTTCTCTTCACATATCTTTAAAAGCTTTTACAGTCAGTTTTTATGTTTCCTGCTAGCTTACTCTCATATTCTATTTTCCCTTTCTTAATTAATCCCTTTGTCCTCCTTTGTTGAATCCTAAACTGCTCCCAATCCTCAGGATTATTGCTTTTTCTGGCCAATTTATATGTCGGCTCCTTGGATCTTATGCTATCCCTAATTTCCCTTGTTAGCCACGGTTGAGTCACCTTTTTTGTTTTATTTTTATGCCAAACTGGGATGAACAAATTCTGTAGCTCATCCATTCGGTCTTTGAATGTTTGCCATTGCCTATCCACCGTCAACCCTTTGAGTGCCATTCCCCAATCAATCCTACCCAACTCGCTCCTCAGACCATCGTAGTTTCCTTTATTTAAATTGAGGACCCTAGTCTCTGAGTCAACTACTTCATTCTCCATCTTAATGAAGAATTCGATCATATTATGATCGCTCCGACCCAAGGGGCCTCGTACAACAAGATTGCTAATTAATCCTTTCTCGTTACATAATACCCAGTCTAAGATGGCCTGATCTCTGGTTGGTTCCTCGACATATTGGTCCAGGAAACCATCCCGTAAACACTCCAGGAAATCCTCCTCCTAGTATTGTTACTAATTTGGTTGGCCCAACCTATATGTAGATTAAAGTCACCCATGATGACTGCTGTGCCCTTATTGCATGCTTTTTTAATTTCCCTTTTAATGCCATCCCCAACCTCCGCCTTACTGTTGGGAGGTCTATATACCACTCCCACTAATGTTTTTTCCCCTTAGTATTTCTCAATTCTACCCATACAGATTCCACATCATCAGAGCTAATATCCTTCATTACAATTGTATTAATCCCTTCTTTAACCAGTAATGCTACCCCACCTCCCTTTCCTTTTTGCCTATCTTTCCTGAATATCGAATACCCCTGGATGTTGAGTTCCCAGTCTTGGCCATCCTTGAGCCACGTTTCCATAATCCCAACCAAATCATATTCGTTTTCCTCTATTTGCGCAGCCAATTCATCCACCTTATTATGACTGCTCCTCGCATTAAGACACAAAGCCTTCAGGCTTGTTTTTTTAATGCTCTTAGACCTATTAGAATTATTATTTACTGTGGCCATGTTTGATTTAAACCGTTGATTTCTCTGACTGCCACTTTTGTTTTTCTCCTTCCTATCTTTTGCTTTTATCCCTGTTTCCCTTTCTTCTGTCTCCCTGCTCAGGTTCCCAAACCCCTGCCATTTTAGTTTAAACCCCCCTGAACAGTGCTAGCAAACCTCCCCGCAAGGATATTTGTCCCATTCTGGTTCAGGTGCAACCCGTCCGACTTGTACAAGTCCCACCTTCCCCAGAAACAGGCCCAGTGATCCAGGAAACTAAAGCCCTCCCTCCTGCATCAACTCTTTAGCCACGCATTCATCTGCTCTATCCTCCTATTCCTATACTCACTAGCACGTGGCACCAGGAGTAATGCAGAGATTACAACCTTTGAGGTCCTGCTCTTTAATTTGCTACCTAGCTCCCTAAATTCTTGCTGCGGGACCTCATCCCTCTTTCTACCCATGTCATTGGTCCCAATGTGAACCACGACCTCTGACTGTTCACCCTCCCCCTTCAGAATGCCCTGCAGCCGTTCAGTGACATCCTTGACCCTGGCACCAGGGAGGCAACAAACCATCCTAGAGTCACGTCTACGGCCACAGAAACGCCTATCTGTTCCCCTTACGATGGAATCCCCTACCACTATTGCTCTCCCACTATTTTTCCTCCCTTCCTGAGCAGCAGAAGCACCCCTGGTGCCAGGAAGTTGGCTGCTGCTGCCTTCCTCTGGTAAGTCATCCCCCTCAACAGTATCCAAATCGGTATACCTGTTTGAAAGGGGGATGGCCACAGGGGTCCCCTGCCTGCCTCTACTGCTCTGCCTGCTGGTCACCCATTTCCCTTCTGCCTGTGCAGCCTTCACCTGCGGTGTGACCAACTCACTAAACGTGTTATCCGCGACCCTCTCAGCATCGTGAATGCTCCAAAGCCCATCCATCCGCAGCTCAAGCGCCGCAATGCGGTCTGCTAGTAGCTGCAGCTGGATGCATTTCTGGCACACATGGTCATCAGGGACACCGGCAGTGTCCCTGAATTCCCACATAGAGCAAGGGGAGCATAACACGGTGCTGGGCTGCCCTGACATGACTTATCCTTTAATTAATTTAAATTAAATCAATACCACCAATTTAATGATATACTCAAGGGCGCTTGCCTGCCAGCAGTCCCCGCTACACCACAGAGACCCTAGAAACTATAAACCACAGAATTTAAGTTTTGTAAAGAAGGAGAAAGATTAAATACTTACCAACCAATCACTTACCCGCTTTCTGGTGACGTCACACTTGGATTACTTTTTACCTCTCTCCTTCCCTCGGACTTCAGAGATTGGAGATTGGTACGCCTTACCTGGTCTCAGATCTGTTTTTGAACTCGCTGCCGCTCAGCCTTGTTCTCTTGCAGGTCCGCCCGCCTGCCTCCGCTGCTTTGAGGCCTTACCTGGTTTCGGAGCTGTTTTTGAACTCGCCGCTGCTCAGCCTCGTTCTCTCGCAGGTCCGCCTGCCTGCCTCCGCTGCTCTGAGGCCTTACCTGGTCTCAGAGCTGTTTATCAACTCGCCGCCGCTCAGCCTCGTTCTCTCGCAAGTCCGCCCACCTTCCTCCGCTGCTCTGAGGCCTTACCTGGTCTCGGAGCTGTTTCGCAACTCGCTGCTGCTCAGCCTCGTTCTCTCGCAGGTCCGCCCGCCTGCCTCCACAGCTCTGAGGCCTTACCTGGTCTCAGAGCTGTTTATCAACTCGCCGCCGCTCAGCCTCGTTCTCTCGCAGGTCCGCCCACCTGCCTCCGCTGCTCTGAGACCTTACCTGGTCTCGGAGCTGTTTCGCAACTCGCCGCCGCTCAGCCTCGTTCTCTCGCAGGTCCGCCCGCCTGCCTCCGCTGCTCTGAGGCCTTACCTGGCCTCGGAGCTGTTTTTGAACTTGCCGCCGCTCAGCCTCGTTCTCTCGCAGGTCCGCCCGCCTGCCTCCGCTGCTAGGGAAATGGTGTTAGGAAAATTGATAGGACTGAAGGCCAATAACTCCCCAGGGCCTGATAATCTACATCCCAGGGTACTTAAGGAAGTGGCCCTAGAAATAGTAAATGCATTGCTGGTCATCTTCCAGAACTCGATAGACACTGGAACAGTACCCATGGATTGGAGGGTAGCTAATGTTACCCCACTATTCAAAAAAGGTGGTAGAGAAAAAGTGGGGAATTATTTCCCCATCGGCAGTGGGGAAAATGCTAGAGTCTATTATAAAAGATGTAATAGCAGAGCACTTCGAAAGCAGTGACAGGATCGGACAAAGTCAACATGGATTTACAAAAGGTAAATCATGCTTGACTAATCTACTGGAATTTTTTGAGGATGCAACTGGTAAAATAGATAAGGGAGAACCAGTGGATGTGGTGTATTTGGACTTTCAGAAGGCTTCCGATAAGGTCCCACATAAGAGATTAGTGTGCAAATTTAAGGCACATGGGATTGGGGGCAAGGTATTGGCCTAGAAATTGAGTGCCCTTAGCGCCGATTTTGCGGCGCTAGAGGGCCTAGCGCTGCATTTGGCGCCGGCGCCGAAATTGCCTGGGGCCCTTACGCCGCGGTAGACCGGTAGCGCTGCGCCGGCACCGATGACGTCATCGGTGTGCGCAGCGTCCCGGTTGCCATGCCGACGGGCCCCAGCGCCGAAATTCAGTTGCGGCCGCCTCGCCCGTGACAGCCGCAACTAAGACTCTGGCAACAGAGTCTTACGAGTCTTTGCGCCGGCGCATTAAAGGCCCCGCGGCGGCCGGCCGCTTTCCCGCCGGCCGCCTGGCCGCAGCTCCCTCCCCGGACTTCCCCCCCCCCCCCCCCCCCCGGAACAGAAGCAAGCCCGGCACTTGTCCGAGGTGCCGGGCTCATTTTTTAAAAGATTTTCGCGGGCCGCGATCGGGTGCAGGCAGCTCCTCCTTAAGGGAAGGAGGAGGCCTGCACTTCACGAGCCTGCCGCACCGCATCGGGTGCCGCAGCGCCGGAATTGCGGCGCGAAACGGCAGTTAGCGCCGATTTACCGCCGCAAAGACCCTTCAGTAGCGCCGGCAGCCGTTTGGGCGCGGCCCTGCTGAATTTTTGGCGCGCGCAGGGGGACTTAGCGCCGGCACTAACTTCCGGCGCTAAAGCCCTGGCTAAGCCAAAACTCAATTTCTAGGCCATTGACTTGGATGGAGAACTGGTTGGCGGACAGAAAGCAAAGAGTTGGAATAAACGGGTCATTTTCCGAGTGACAGGCAGTGACTAGTGGGGTACCGCAAGGATCGGTCCTAGGACCCCAGCTGTTCACAATATATATTAATGATCTGGACGAGGGAATTGGATGTAATATCTCCAAATTTGCAGACGACACAAAGCTGGGTGGGAGGGTAAGCTGTGAGGAGGATGTCGTGAAACTCCAGTACGATTTGGACAGGTTGGGTGATTGGGCAGAAACATGGCAAATGCACTATAATGTGGATAAATGTGAGGTTATCCACTTTGGTGGAAAAAACAGGAAGGCAGATTATTATTTGAATGGCAATAGATTGGGAGAAGGGGAAGTGCAAAGAGGCCTGGGTGTTCTTGTGCACCAGTCGCTGAAGGTAAGCATGCAGGTGCAGCAGGCGGTTAAGAAGGCAAATGGTATGTTGGCCTTCGTAGCAAGAGGGTTTGAGTACAGGAACAAGGATGTCTTGCTACAGTTGTACAGGGCCTTGGTGAGAACACACCTTGAGTGTTGTGTGCAGTTTTGGTCGCCTTACCTGAGGAAGGACGTTCTTGCCATGGAGGGAGTGCGGCGAAGATTCACCAGGCTGATACCTGGGATGGCAGGAATGACGTATGAGGAGAGATTGTGTCGATTGGGCTTATACTCACTGGAGTTTAGAAGATTGAGAAGGGATCTCATCGAAACCTATCAAATTCTGTCAGGCCTGGACAGACTAGATGCAGGAAGGATGTTTCTTATGGCCGGGGAGTCCAGAACCAGGGGTCATTGTCTAAGGATAAGGGGTAAGCCATTTAGGACTGAAATGAGGAGGAATTTCTTCACCCAGAGAGTGGTGAACCTGTGGAATTCTCTGCCACAGAGGGCGGTGGAGGCCAGTTCATTAAATATATTCAAGAACGAGTTGGATATATTTCTTAAGGCTAAAGGGATCAAGGGATATGGGGAGAAGGCAGGGACGGGGTACTGAATTTGGATGATCAGCCATGATCTCATTGAATGGCGGAGCAGGTTCGAAGGGCCGAATGGCCTACTCCTGCTCCTATCTTCTATTTTTCTATGTTTCTATGGTTCCTCCACATACCGATCCAGGAAACCATCTCGCATGCATTCCAAGAATTCACCCTCCACACCATTAGTGCCATAAGTACCTACAGATACCTTTAGTTGCCTATTTAGAGTGACGGCCTTAAAGACACAGACCAAGTCAACAGCTACACTTCACAACTGTCTTTTTTACCCAAGCCCAATGCCACAGGAGAGCTGCCTTTTTTGACTCTTTTTACATTGTAAGTTTGAGACTGTGCTTGAGGATGAAGGTCAAAGAGAAGCTACCGAACAGGGAAAATGTAGATGGCACCATTTTGTATTTTTGCTGTATTTATTTGAAATTGTGGATAGTCTACAAGGCTTGTCATCCTGGAAATTTTAGATAAACCACAATTTCCTCTAGCTTAACATTAGGAAGATGGAAACATCGTTGCCTACCCTCGCCACTGACTCCTTCCTCCACCCCATCCACTGTCTCAGTCCGAATCAGACTCTTTGGAACCTTCGCATCCAATTTGGCCCTGAGCTAAGCATCCAACCTTAAAACCTTTCCATCACAGAGACAGCCTACCTCCACCTCTGCAATGTTGCCTGCCTTTTCTTACACTTCTGCACCTACTGCTGTTTTCCGAGTCTCCCCGACGAGGCCGGAACTAGGCACCTCTTTGCTGCTGCAGATTAAAATGTTCTCGGGGTCTGAATGACATCATCAGACTTTGGAATCTCAACGAGGCCCTCGCCTGCCTGGGGTGAGGACCTCACACGCTGCCCGAAACACACTTGTTAAAATGGTGCTTGTGCCAACTTTGTTCACACTCTCGTACAGTAACTTATAACGAAAGAAAAGAACCTCTCACTACACTACATATAGAATAGGTCGTCTTACTGAATGAAAGCTGCTTTTATATTGCCACCAATTCCAAACACTGTGGATCTCGTGCAGCTGGCAGCAATTCCAAATTAAACTTGCCAGGCTCACTAAAGCCGCCTGGAAAATGATTTTTACTACTGACCTTTGATGAATCTTGCAGCTTTACTTTAGTGCTGCCATGCAACAGGAGCCAGTATCACCAGTCCAGCACTGCAGCAATACAAAAGCAGTTTGACACACGCAGTTCATATTTTCTTGCAGGTGAAACAGTGATTTACTTGTACTTCCTTCAACTTCGTATACTGTATTTTCTGCTCACGATGCGGTCTCCTCTATATTGGAGACCAAACACAGATTGGGTGATTGCTTTGCTGAACACCTCTGTCCAGTCTGCAAGCGTGACCCTGAGATTCTGGCCGCTTGCCATTTTAATTCTCCATCCCTCTCTCACTCTGACCTCCCTGTCCTTGGCCTCATGCACTGTTCTAACGAAGCTCAATGTAAGCTCGAGGAACAGCACCTCATCTTTCAGCACCCTTTACAACCTTCCAGCCTCAACACTGAGTTCAACAATGTCAGATCATAACCACTGCTCCCATTTTTCTCGGACAGCAGATGCTAATAATGGTTCTGCTGTTACCATTCACACCTCCTCTGGACCCATCTTTTGTTTCTTTATTGTCCTGTTGCCACCCCCTTTTGCCTTGCACCATCATCCCTTTTGTTATTTAATCACTCCTGCCCTCCACCCTATCACAGACCTTCCCTTTTCTTCTTTCCTTCCTCCACCCCCCTTTTCCCTACCTCTGTACTTGCTTATAAACTGTTAAATCTCTAATAACAACAGAAAATGCTGGAAAAACTCAGCAGGCCAGGCAACATCCGTGGAGAGAGAAACAGAGCCAACATTTCAGGTCGAAGACCCTTTGTCAGGACTGAGAAAAAAGCAGGAAATGAAACAGATTAAGAAGCAAGTTTGGGGGCTGGGAAATGGGGGAGGGGATGAAAGAACAAAAGGGAAGGTCTGGGAGGGGTGAGGAGACATTAAGAGATATTCAAGGCAAGACGAGATGGTAATAGGACAAGTAAAGAGACAAAGGATGGCTCTAGATGAAGTGTGAAATGCGCTGGTAGAATGAAAGACAGCTGCCATGTGGGAGAGAGAAAAACAAAGGAAAAGGCACAAACCAAAAGTGTGGATAAAAAGTATATAAAAATATAATAGGGGCCGAGGTTATGATCTGAAATTGTTGAACTCGATATTGAGTCCGGAAGGCTGTAAAGTGCCTAATCGGAAGATGAGGTGCTGTTCCTCGAGCTTACGCTGAGCTTCCATGGAACAATGCAAAAGGCCAAGGACGGTGAGGTCCGAGTGGGAAGGGAGCGGTGAATTGAAATGACAGGCGACCAGAAGCTCGGGGTCACCCTTACGGACTGAACGGAGGTGTTCCGCAAAGCGGTCACCCAATCTGTGCTTGGTCTCCCCAGTGTAGAGGAGACCACACCATGAGCAGCGAATACAGTATACTAGATTGGAAGAGGTACAAGTAAATCGCTGTTTCACCTGGAAGGGGTGTTTGGGGCCCTAGACAGTGGGAAGGGGGGGAGGTATATGGGCAGGTGTTGCATCTCCTGCATTTGCACGGGAAGGTGCTGGGCAAAAGAGAAGGGGTGCTGGGGGTGATAGAGGAGTGGACTAGGGTGTCTCAGCCCTCACCCCATCGATCAGTGTCTCCAGTGACGTTTGGTCGAATTTGGTGACTGCTCGGCTTCGGCCGCTGGCAGCAGCTGGTGCAGGCTCCTCTGCCATTCTGCAGGAGTGGTTGAGAAGCCTGCAGAGGTTGAGAAGCTTTCTGGACACTTTAAAAGCACCACGAATGATGACATCATACTGTGGGGCTTTCTGACTGGAAATGGACAATTAGCAAGGCTGCCCACATGCTGGGAATTAATTGGCCACTTGAGGGAAAATTGCGTGCAGCTGGCTGACATATTTTTGTGTGTGTCAGAAACCCCACATTCGGGGAAACCCGACCATTTCCCACACAAGCCGAAAATCGGGGCCGTTGACTCTGTTTCTCTCTCCATGGATGTTGCCTGGCCTGCTGAGTTTTTCCAGCGTTTTCTGCTGTTATTTTGGATTTCCAGCATCCACAGTATTTTGCTATCATATTAGTGTTAAATCTCTAACCTGTTCCAGTTCTGATGACAGGTCATTGACCTGAAACGATAACTCTGTTTCGCTCTCCACAGGTGCTGCCTGACCTGCTGAGCGTTTCTAGTATTTTGTGTTTTTATTTATTCTTTTCTTTTTATAGCTTCACACTTCTGTTGCAAATTTGAATCCTCTAATCAAATACTGAAGTGGTAAAACCCTGGGCTCCCTACTCCTGGCTGCAATAGAAAGCAAGGAAGAGAATGTTTAAATGATACCTTGTTATGTGACTGTCTCAGGAGCAGGAATCTTCAGAATGTACTTTTATGTTAAAAGTGTGAAGCCAGCAGTGAATGTTTAATCTTTCCATTGTTGACTACATTTTTAAAGTTAAATGCACTGACCTTCATTGTTCGAGCTGCCATAGAAACTCTCTTAAAACTGCACTTACAAAATCCCAACTGTCCATGCTTTGGCCTTCCATTCACCATTTCTGCAGCTACCGATCTGCTCAACCACACCCTCACCACCACCTTTGATGCCCTAGTCCCTATTAAAACAATTACTCTCTCTCACCCTGGCCATTCCCCCTGATACGGCCCCCATCTCCGCTCCCTTAATTCCAAGGGACACAGACTTGAACGGATATGGCGGACAACTGGTTGAGCCATTCACCGCCAGATCTGGCTGGACCACATAAAGCATTATCGGCCCATGCTCTCGTCTGCCAAAACTGCTCACTATTCCAAAATCAGTCTGGAATGCATAGATAAACCCCGTCTTCTATTTTCTACTGCTAGCCATCTTCTTAAACCCCTCTCCCCTGTCTCCTCCACCCTCACCTCCGACAACAACTGTGAGGAGCTCATGGACTTCTTTGTCTCTAAGATTGAGACCATTTGATCAGCTGCCTCTGCCAGTTCCCTACCTTCCCCTAGCCCACCGGGCCAAGCTTCCTCTAAGGTTCCCGCCTACCCGAGCCCTGAACTTGCATCTTTCTCCAGTTTCTCTCCAATCTCTCCTCATGACCTCTCTGCACACATTTAGTCCATGTGACCCACTTCCTGCTCTCTCGACCTTATTCCCACTAAACTGCTGGCCACCCAACTTCCTTTTCTGGCTCCCATGTTAGCTGATACTGTTAACGGTTCTCTTTCCTCAGTTACTGTTCCCCTCTCAAATCTACCATCATAGAATCATAGAATCATAGAATGGTTACAGCACAGAAGAAGGCCATTTGGCCCGTCGAGCCCGTGCCGGCTCACAGCTAGTCCCACTCATAAGAACATAAGAAATAGGAGCAGGAATAGGCCACTTGGCCCCTCGAGCCGGCTCTGCCATTCAATAAGATCATGGCTGATCTTGGGCTCAAATCATTTCCCCGCCAGCTCCCCATAACCCTTCACTCCCTTATCTTGCAAAAATTTGTCTATCTCCACCTTAAATGAATTTAATGACCCAGCCTCCACAGCTTTCTGGGGCAGAGAATTCCACAGATTTATGACCCTCTGAGTGAAGAAATTCCTCCTCATCTCAGTTCTAAAAGGGCGACCCTATATTCTAAAACTGTGCCCCCGCATTCTAGATTTCCCCACGAGGGGAAACATTCTCTCTACATCTACCCTGTCGAGCCCCCTCAGTATCTTATATGTTTCAATAAGATCAATTCTCATTCTTCTAAATTCCAATGAGTAGAGGCTCAGCCTGCTCAACCTTTCCTCATAAGTCAACCCCCTCATCTCTGGAATGAACCTAGTGAATCGTCTCTGAACTGCCTCCAATGCAAGTGTGGTAAACCACTGTTACCGTTCACAACCGTTCACTATTGTTACACTGTTGTTATCACTGTTTACACTGTTGTTATCACTACATAAGGTTACCTCTTGCCACGCATGCTGTTATACCTAGGCATACCTCAGCTGACTCCGCCCATGGCTCCGCCTGCTTGCCCAGGTATAAAGGTGACTGCTTGGCTAGTATTCTTCCTTGTTGGAACCGATCACCCACGAGGGTGGGCTCTGTTATTTAGCCAATAAAAACCTATAGTTACTATCTTAACTCGTCGCTTTTCATGGAATGAATTGATAGGTATATCAATTTTATTGGCTAAATTTTGAAATGAGTGGATTGGAGCAGCCAAACGACCAGCCAAACGGCCAGCTACAACAGCCCCAGCAGCCGACCTGGCTGCGAGCCCTCCGACCGCCGTACCTGGATCTAAACCCACAGGCAGCGAATTCAGCCCTCGACTTCGAACACTGGCTGAGCTGTTTCGAATCCTACCTGGGAGCCTCCGGCGTGCCTCCGGAATCCAAACTAAGAGTCCTGACCGCCCAGGTGAGCCCTAAAGTATTTGCACTCATCCGGGACCTTGCTACATACGAGGACGCCCTCAACCTGCTAAAAGAGCAGTACCGGAGCCCAGTAAATTCAATGTATGCCAGACATCTCCTAAGATCCCGCTCGCAACAGCCAGGAGAGTCTGTAGATGAATTTTTATGGGCGCTACAAACACTCGGCAGGGACTGTGACTTTAAAGCTGTAACGGCTGCAGAAAATACTGAAGGAAATATCCGCGATGCCTTCGTGAAAGGCCTTCGGTCCGACTACTCACGGCAAAGACTGCTCGAATCAAAGGACCTCGAATTGAAAACAGCTGCAGCCCTCGCTCGCTCCCTGGAAGTGGCCCATCGGGACCTCGAGGCGTACTCCAGGTACAGTGCTGCGCGACCCTGGGACTCGGGCCTGACTCCGGCCGCAATACCCCTCGCACCGCCGCCCCTGGGACCTACTACGGCGTCGGTGTCCCGGAATCGATCGGGACCGCCACCCCCGGGACCTGTTGCGGCAGCGGACCTCCGCGATCGGGCCGCCAGCTGCTTCTTCTGTGGCCAGGCGAGACATCAAAGGGCACGCTGCCCTGCAAGGAACGCGACCTGCTCTGGCTGCAAAAAGAAAGGCCACTTCGTAAACGCCTGCAGGGGAAAAGCCACAGACGCCAGCAGTGCCTCATGTGAGTTGTGGGGGCGGCCATCTTTGATCAAGGCCACAGATGCCAGCATTGCATCATGTGAGTCGTGGGGCGGCCATCTTTGATCAAGGCCACAGATGCCAGCAGTGCCTCATGTGAGTTGTGGGGGCGGCCATCTTCTCTGCCATTTTGTCCAACTTCGTGGGGATCCGCGTCATGGGCGCCGCCATTTTGTTCACCGCACTCGGCCGCCGTTTTGTCTCCAGACCCGACCACCGCCTCACCTGCAGACTACAGCAGCTCACTCAGCCATATACTGGCCTCCGTCACGCTTGACCAAGCTCTCCCGCATCATCTGTCCAAGTCCATGATGGACATCGAAGTAAACGGCCACGCCACGACCTGCCTGTTCGACAGCGGAAGCACGGAGAGTTTTATTCACCCAGACACGGTGAGCTGCTACTCCCTCACTGTCCGGCCAACGCGCCATCGGATCTCGATGGCGGCGAAGTCCCATTCAACAGACATCAGCGGCTATTGTGTGGTGACCCTGTCGGTTAGGGGCACGGAATATAAAAACTTTAAACTTCTCGTCCTGCCCCAGCTCTGCGCTGCCATCCTACTAGGGCTGGATTTCCAAAGCCACCTTCAAAGTGTCACTTTGGCTTACGGTGGATCCCTCCCCCCACTCACAGTCTGCAACCAGCAAAATTTAAACCGCCCGCCGCGTACCACCTGCGGCCTCTCCACCCTCAAAGTCCCGCCCCCTCCTTGTTCGCTAACCTCACCCGTGACTGTAAACCCGTCGCTACCAAGAGCAGGCGGTACAGCGCCGGGGACAGAGCTTTTATTAGCTCTGAGGTGCAGCGACTCCTGAAGGAGGGCATCATCGAGGGGAGCACCAGCCCCTGGCGTGCCCAGGTCGTAGTCGTTAAGACCGGCGATAAACACCGCCTGGTCATCGACTACAGCCAAACCATAAACCGGTACACCCAGCTGGACGCATACCCCCTTCCCCGCATATCTGATATGGTCAACCAGATTGCACAGTACCGGGTATTCTCCACCATCGACCTCAAGTCGGCCTATCACCAACTCCCTATCCGCCCTGAGGACCGCCAGTATACCGCCTTCGAGGCGAATGGCCGCCTCTACCACTTCCTTAGGGTTCCCTTCGGCGTCACCAACGGGGTTTCGGCCTTCCAAAGGGAGATGGACCGGATGGTTGACCAGAACGTGCTGCAGGCCACGTTCCCTTATCTAGATAACGTCACCATCTGCGGCCGCGACCAGCAGGACCACGATGTTAATCTGGAGAAATTTCTCCGTACGGCCCAACGGCTGAACCTCACTTACAATAAGGAGAAATGTGTGTTTAACACCTCGCGCCTTGCCATCCTCGGCTGCGTAGTAGAGAACGGAGTCATCGGCCCCGACCCCGAAAGAATGCGCCCCCTCATGGAGCTTCCCCTCCCCCACTGTCCAAAGGCGCTGAAGAGAACCCTGGGGCTCTTCGCTTACTATGCCCAATGGGTGCCCAATTATGCGGACAAAGCCAGAGCCCTCATGAAGTCCACCTCCTTCCCCCTGACAGCAGAAGCAGGTGCAGCCTTCTCCCTCATAAAAGGAGACATTGCGAAGGCCACAATGCACGCAGTGGATGAGTCCATCCCTTTCCAAGTGGAAAGCGATGCATCCGACTTCGCCCTAGCTGCAACCCTTAACCAGGCGGGGAGACCTGTGGCCCTCTTCTCAAGGACCCTCCAGGGTCCTGAGATCCGACACTCTTCTGTCGAGAAGGAGGCCCAGGCGATTGTGGAGGCGGTACGACGCTGGAGGCATTACCTGGCAGGCAAACGATTTACCCTCCTCACCGACCAGCGTTCGGTTGCTTTTATGTTTAATAACAAGCTGAAGGGCAAAATCAAGAACGACAAGATCTTGAGGTGGAGAATTGAGCTCTCCACCTACGATTACGATATCTTGTACCGGCCTGGTAAACTCAACGACCCCCCAGATGCTCTATCACAAAGTACATGCGCCAATGCGCAAGTTGATAGACTGCGGACCCTCCACAACGACCTCTGCCACCCCGGGGTCACCAGACTTTACCACTTCATTAAGGCCCGCAACCTGCCCTACTCCATCAAGGAGGTCAGGACCATGACCAGGAACTGCCAAACCTGTGCCGAATGCAAACCGCATTTCTATAGGCCGGACAGAGCAAGCCTGATCAAGGCCACCCGCCCCTTCGAGCGCTTGAGCATCGATTTTAAGGGGCCCCTCCCGTCCTCTGACCGTAATGTGTACTTCCTCAACATTATTGACGAGTACTCCCGTTTCCCCTTTGCCATCCCCTGCCCAGACATGACCAGTACCACGGTCATCAAATGCCTGAACGACCTCTTCGCCTTGTTCGGGTTCCCGAACTATATACATAGCGACCGGGGCGCATCCTTCATGAGCGAGGAACTTCGCCAGTTCCTGCTCGCGAGAGGTATTGCTGTGAGCAGGACCACCAGCTACAACCCCCGGGGGAACGGCCAGGTGGAAAGAGAAAATGCGACAGTTTGGAAGGCCGTCCTCTTAGCCCTAAAGTCTAAGGGCCTCCCAACCTCTCGCTGGCAGGAAGTCCTCCCGGCAGCGCTCCACTCCATCCGGTCACTGCTTTGCACTGCCATTAACGCCACCCCACATGAACGAATGTTTGTTTTCCCCAGGAAGTCGACTACAGGAACCTCGCTACCAACATGGCTGACTTCTCCGGGGCCCGTCCTGCTGCGGAAGCACGCGAGGACCCATAAAACAGACCCCCTGGTCGAGAGGGTGGACCTCCTGCACGCCAACCCCCAGTACGCCTATGTGGCATACCCAGACGGGCGGGAGGACACTGTCTCCTTGCGAGACCTCGCACCCTCGGGCACCCCTGAGATACCACCGTTACCCCCCACCACTCCCCCAAATCCAGCTCCTGTAGACGGCATGCCGGAACCCCAGGAGCCTTTGTCGACCACGCAGACACCAGCATTAACATCGGATACTGCACCACCGCCGCCGCTGCTGCGCTGATCAGAAAGGCTTACGAGGCCTCCTGAGAGACTGACATACACGAACTGGTAGTACACTTCACCCCGCCGGACTCAATTTTAAACAAGGGGTGAATGTGGTAAACCACTGTTACCGTTCACAACCGTTCACTATTGTTACACTGTTGTTATCACTGTTTACACTGTTGTTATCACTACACAAGGTTACCTCTTGCCACGCACGCTGTTATACCTAGGCATACCTCAGCTGACTCCGCCCATGGCTCCGCCTGCTTGCCCAGGTATAAAGATGACCGCTTGGCTAGTATTCTTCCTTGTTGGAACCGATCACCCACGAGGGTGGGCTCTGTTATTTAGCCAATAAAAACCTATAGTTACTATCTTAACTCGTCGCTTTCCATGGAATGAATTGATAGGTATATCAGCGAGTATATCCTTCCTTAAATAAGGAGACCAATACTATACATAGTACTCAAGGTGTGGTCTCACCAATAACCTGTACAGTTGTAGCAGGACTTCCCTGCTTTTATACTCCAACCCCTTTGCAGTAAAGGCCAACATTCCATTTGCCTTTTTGATTGATTGCTGTACCTGCATGCAAACTTTTTGTGTTTCATACACAAGGACCCCCAGGTCCCTCTGAACTGTAGCATTTTGTAATCTCTCTCCATTTAAATAATCATTTGCTTTTTTATTTTTCCTGCCAAAGTGTATAACCTCGCACTTTCCCACATTATACTCCATCTGCCAAATGTTTGCCCACTCACTTAGCCTGTCTATATCCCTTTGCAGATTTTTTGAGTCCTCTGCACAACTTGCTTTCCCACCAATCTTTGTATCATCCGCAAACTTGGCTACATTACACTCAGTCCCTTCATCCAAGTCATTAATGTAAATTGTAAATAGTTGAGGCCCCAGCACCGATCCCTGTGGCACCCCACTAGTTACCGTTTGCCAACCGGAAAATGACCCATTTATCCCGACTCTCTGCTTTCTGTTAGTTAGCCAATTATCTATCCATGATAATATATTACCCCCAATTCTGTGAGCTCTGATCTTATGCAGCAACCTTTTATGTGGCACCTTATCGAATGCCTTCTGGAAATCTAAATACACCATATCCACTGGTTCACCTTTGTCCACCCTGTTCGTTACATCCTCAAAGAACTCCAGCAAGTTTGTTAAACATGATTTCCCTTTCATAAAACCATGCTGACTCTGCTTGACTGCATTATGATTTTCCAAATGCCCTGCTATTGCTTCCTTAATGAAGGATTCCAGCATTTTCCCAACGACAGATGTTAGGCTAACTGGTCGATAGTTACCTGCTTTCTGTCTCCCTCCTTTCTTAAATAGGGGTGTTACATTTGCGATTTTCCAATCCACTGGGACCTCTCCAGAGTCCAGGGAATTTTGGTATATTGCAACTAATGCATCCACTATCTCTCTCCCCTGCCCTTTCCCCATAGCCCTGCAATGTTTTTCCTTCCAATACTTAGCCAACTCCCTTTTGAAAGATAAGATTGAGTCTGCCTCCACCACCCTATCAGGCAGTGCATTGCATTTCATACTAGTGCATTTCATACATTCGTACTAGTGCATTTCAGATCTTAACCGATCGTTATGTAAAAAAGCTTTTTCTTACGTCGCCTTTGGTTCTTTTGCCAATCGCCTTAAATCTGTGTCCTCTGGTTCTTGATCCTTCTGCTAATGGGAACAGTTTCTCTCTATCTACCCTGTCCAGGCCCCTCGTGATTTTGAACTCCTCTATCAAATCTCCTCTCAATCATCTCTGTTCCAAGGAGAACAACCCCAGCTTCTCCAGTCTAACAACATAACTGAAGTCCCTCATTCCTGGAATCATTCTCGTAAATCTTTTCTGCACCCTCTCTAAGGCCTTCACATCCTTCCTAAAGTGCGGTGCCTAGAATTGGATACAGAACTCCAGTTGGGGCCGAACCAGTGTTTTATACAGGTTGATCATAATTTCCACACTTTTGTACTCTATGGGATCGATTTTAGTTCAGGTGCAGGGAATTGGTGGTTTCCCCAAATTTAGTGATTCCGACACGATTGTAAATGGGTCTGTGAGATTGATGCAAATTTAACACAATTGGCCAATTGATTTCATGCGTGTGGGAAGCCTTGGCAATTGAATATTTCCAGTCAGGAAGTCGCAGAATATGACGTCACCATTGCTGCTGCTTTTAAGGTCCACAGCAAGCCTTGCTTCCTCTGCAGGCTTCCAACCTTCAACATTAAGATGGCACAGGAGCCTGCAGGAGGAATGGCCAGTGGGAGGGCCAGATCTGCACCCAAATTTGATGAGGCTTCACTACAGGCATTATTGGATGGTGCTAGGGCCCACAGGGAGGTCCTCTTCCCTTCTTCAGGGAGGAAGACGCCTCCCAGCCAGACCAAGGCTGTATGGCTAGAGGTGGCAGATCACGTCAACTCTTTGGGGCTAACATGAAGAACGTGGTTGCAGTGCAGGAAAAGATTCCATGACTTTCTTCGCACTGGAAAAGTAAGTACTGTATGATGTTTCCATCACCCTCAATCTGATCCCCATTGCCTTTCCTCACCAGCACTCAGCTTTAGCAATCTCTTCCTGCACATCCAACTAGACATTCACATCCATGCACCCTTACCCATTCCCTCTCTCTCTATGCTCACATTCACAGAACGATGCCACCATGCAGCCCTCACACTCCCTCTCACTCTGATGCTTTGAACACAACTGACAACACACAGGGAGGGCCCTTGATATTGCAACCTCACTCCATCTTTGTCTCCTTCTAAGTATCTATGCTATGCAATCTCTGCACTCACTCCTTCATTCTCACTCAACCTCCACTTGTCTCCCTCATTGCAGGAAAAGAGAGCTCACAACAGGAGAGAGCGAGCCAGGACATGAGATTAATTCTAAGATTATGCCCCCTAGTTCTAGTCTCACCCATCAGTGGAAACATCCTCACCGCATCCACCCGATCAAGCCGCCCTCATTAGCCCAGATCACCCCCTGGGAGGAAGGCGTGCTGGAGATTGCCGGGGCTGACCGAGATGTGGACGTTGGGGAAGGACAGCCAGGAGCATCCCCGCAAGCTGGTGACAGAATAGTTTTCCATCTCTCTCATTGGCATTGCATGAGTCGCTGATAATGATTCTGAAGCTACATCATATGGACTTATGATCATCTGCAAAATGTATAAGAACATAAGAACATAAGAAGTAGGAGCAGGAATAGGCCATACGACCCCTCGGGACTGCTCCGCCATTCAATAGGATCATGGCTGATCCGAATCTAGACTCACGTCCACTCCCCTGCCCTCTCCCCGTAACCCTTAATTCCCTTATCTGCTAGGAAACTGTCTATCTCCGTTTTAAATTTATTTAATGTTGCAGCTTCCACAGCTCTCTGGGGTAGCAAATTCCATAGATTTACTTCCCTCTGAGTGAAGAAGTTTCTCCTCATCTCAGCTTTGAAAGGGCAACCCCTTATTCTAAGATTATGCCCCCTAGTTCTAGTCTCACCCATCAGTGGAAACATCCTCACCGCATCCACCCAATCAAGCCCCCTCACAATCTTACATGTTTCGATAAGATCGCCTTTCATTCTTCTGAACTCCAATGAGTAGAGTCCCAACCTACTCAACCTTTCCTCATACGTCAACCCCCTCATCTCCGGAATCAACCGAGTGAACCTTCTCTGAACCGCCTCGAGAGCAAGTATATCTTTTCTTAACTATGGAAACCAAAACTGCACGCAGTATTCCAGATGTGGCCTCACCAATACCCTGTATAACTGAAGCAAGACTTCCCTGTTTTTATACTCCATCCCCCTTGCAATAAAAGCCAAGATTCCATTGGCCTTCCTGATCACCTGCTGCACCTGCATACTAACTTTTTGTGTTTCATGCACCAGGACCCCTAGATCCCTTTGTACTGTAGCACTTTGCAGTTTCTCTCCATTTAGATAATAACTTGCTCTTTGATTTTTTCTGCTGAAGTGCATAACCTCACACTTTCATCTGCCAAATCTCTGCCCACTCACTTAGCCTGTCTATGTCCTTTTGCAGGTTTTTTATGTCCTCCTCACTCACTGCTTTCCCTCCCATCTTTGTATCGTCGGCAAACTTGGATATGTTGCACTCGGTCCCTTCCTCCAAATCGTTAATATAGATTGTAAAGAGTTGGGGTCCC